>NC_064622.1:242645502-247445502 GCF_023898315.1 Schistocerca nitens
TAGCAGCCTGCATTGCTGCGAAAGGTGGATATACACTGTACTAGTGCCGACATTGTGCATGCTCTGTTGCCTGTGTCTATGTGCCTGTGGTTCTGTCAGTGTGATCATGTGATGTATCTGACCCCAGGAATGTGTCAATAAAGTTTCCCCTTCCTGGGACAATGAATTCACGGTGTTCTTATTTCAATTTCCAGGAGTGTATGATCAGAGTGTGCTTCTTATTCTGCAAGCTATTTATAATCCCTGTTTGTTTCGTATTTTTGCTAACTTGTGTGTTGCTTTGTGTTCGTATGTAAGAGTGTAACATTTTTTTCTGTTATTCATGTCATGAGTGTTATTGTTTTGTGTTTCCGTGTGTGCTGTAGTGTCTGTGGAGCTCTGTGCCCTCTGCTTGTTTTGATTTTCCTTTAGTCGTGTTTTAATTTTCTGGTTGAGTGTTTGTACAATGTGGGTGCTGTAAGCATTGTTTCTGGCTATGAGTTGTACTGTTTGTGATTCTTTTTCATAGTTTTCTTCGATGAGTAAGACGTTATTTAGTCTGTGTAACATGTGTCGTAGGGCTGCTAATTTTTGATTTTGCGGGTGGTTGGATGTAGCATTTATAATTATGGCTGTGGCTATTGACTTTCTGAGGATGTCATATGTGTGGTTATTGTTCTATCTCTTTATTGTTATATCTAAGAAATGTATTTGCTTTTGTGTTTCTTTTTCCTTGGAAAATTGAATATTTTTGTGTATTTTGTTTATATCCGTGAGAAATTTATCATTTTTCGCTGATGGTTCATCTACCATACAGATTAGTCGTCCACATATCTGGTCCAGTAATCATCCAACATGGAATGTGATATGACAGTTATCAGAGTGAATAATCACAACCAAACACTCCTGACATTATATAGGTTGACTCTTACACAGAAGATTAAAGCAACCAGCCTTTTTTACAATGCTATTTATTTATTTTAAACAGTGCCGTTACCGAATTTCGAACTGATAGGTCCATCTTCAGACGGATATCTCACGTTTTACATTACATTTCGTGTTTTGTTTCCCCACCTGACGAAACTTCCTTGGGGTGGTGATGCCCTACAACCGAACCAAGATGTGAGACAACGTCTTTTTAGTTGTAATTGTGCCTCACGACAATTTTAAAGGATGAAAAGAGATTATTATTATTAATGGGAGATGTTTCGGTTACTTACAATGAGGAATCCGCGCCACTACGTTCCAGTACAACCTGCACTGGAACGAAATGCCTCACGACAATTTTAAATGATTATCGTGAAATGGAAGATGTTTCGGTTATTTACAATGAGGAATCCGGACCAATGCAACCTGCACTCCAAAAATTATCGCATAGTCAGCTTAAAAGCTCAAGCATCCAAGTTGCTGATAAGAATAATATACAAAAGAATGGAAAAGAACATTGAGAACATGTTAGATGACGATCAGTTTGGCTACAGGAAAGGTAAAGGCACGAGTGAGGCAATTCTGGCGTTGCCGTTGATAATGGAAGCAAGACTACAGAAAAATTCAAACAGTTTCATAGGATTTGTCGACTTGCCAAAAGCAAGTCTACATCGTAAGCAAGTCTACATTGTACTACGCTTACACAATCTGAGGTGACACGTAATAAAGAAATGTGTATCGGCATGCGCCACCTGCTTCTTTATTGCCGCGAAAGTTAGGCAAAACGTAAATGTTGTAGGAATGACTCAAGTAGATTTGATGATTTCACTCGAGTGTCGCGAGTGGTGCAGTGTGCTGAATGGCCCACAGACCGCGCCCTCTTTACGCCCGCGGCGGGCGAAGTTGCCAGCGTGGCGGGGGTCGGGGCGTCCAACTCAAGTTTAACGAGTCAGCCGCCGGCACCCGTCACACCAAATGTCGAAGTCGGCGCGAAGTTTCGCCGCTCAAGACTGCAAGCTGCCTTGTCTGCAACTAATCCGTAGTTTCTGCTCGCGAGACACCGACACTCCTCGCCGAAAGATAAGTCCTATTTCTGACGAATAATTCGATTACTGTAGACCATTGGGAGGGCCACTAATACGCTGAATCACAAGAAGCCAACGGTATAGTGCTATTCTGTAAGAGACTATTTCAGTCTCTGTTAGATAATGTTCTGATAATGTTTGAACTATGTCCCGTTTCCTCCAGAAACAGTCAACGTTTCATCACAACACATACCTGATCAATGGATGGAAAGTCAAGCTAGATCGTTCGTTTGAAAACAAAAAAAAATTGCAGGGCCTCTGTTGGAACTTCGTTCCGAGTTTCCTAACATGCATGTCTGAAGGAACTTTGCAGTGTACTTATGAACAACACAAGCACTGCAATATTTCAGTTAACCCCGAAACGAGGCAAGCGACTTTCAATTAAAATGTCTCCCCTTGAGTGTACGAGAACAAGTTGGTGACTTTTGCTTGATGAGATGTGGAAGTTTGGGTCTGCTCGTGCGTCGTGCTCGGATAGCCTAACGGCCCTATTTACAGATAGCTCATGCCGTTCTCGAACATACGGCACGTTACAGTGTTTTCGAATTTTGTTATCCATCTGTTTTCGACAGTTTTTTTTTATTTACTTACATGTCTGGTTCCGTAGAACGAAACTGAGGAGCAAATCTCAATGGTTATGGAATGTGTCAGTACATGAAATAACAACATAAAAGTAATAACCGGTAAAAAAATAAAATTACTATGAACCCAAAATAGTCAACCTGTATATTTAAGTAAATACAGTCAAAAATATAAGAATCAGCTTGATTTTTCAAGGACCTCCTCAACAGATTAGGAGTGGCCCAAGAGGAAACTCTTCATTCTCGATTGGCAAGCGCGTGGATTACTGCTAAGATTTTTGAGTTCTTGTGGTAGCTTATGAAAAATGTATACAGATTGGAATTCTGCCTAGTATCAACTTAGTGAAAGCTGCCAATTCTTGGGAATAAGCTGATATTGTTAACAATAAACGGGAGTAAAGTGTTAGGCCAATGACAAAATACCCAGGCTACTGAACAGACACCGACGAGAGGTTCATGAACTTACACCACTTTTTACAAGAACTGCCCATTTCTGAGCCAAAAATATCCTTTTAGAATGAAAAAAGTTACCCTCAGAATATAGTACCATATGACATAGGAGAATGAAAATGAGCAAAGTAGACTAATTTTCGTGTTGAACGATCACTTACTTCAGATACCGTCCTAATAGTAAAAATGGCAGCATTAAGTCTTTAAACAAGAACATAATGTGGGCTTTCCACAACGGTTTACTATCTATCTGAACACAGAGAAATTACAGCTGTTCAGTTTCACTGATTATATGCTCATTCTGTGAAACTGGAACGTCAGGTTTTGTTGAATTATGTGTTATAAACTGTAAAAACAGAGTCTTACTCTTATTTAGCGTTAGTTTATTGTCCATTATATTATGTCATGGACTGAACTATTTGAAACTGAGCCAATGTTGCACACAAAATTCTTTGCTACCAAGCTGGTGTCGTCACCAAACAGAAATGTTTTAGAATTATCCGCAGTACTGGAGGCCACATCATTTATATAAATAAGGTGCATCAGTGGCCCCAACACTGATCCTGGAGGCACCCTCCAACAGACTGTCTCCAACCCCACACCACAACCATTCTCAACTCTGTCAACAATAACCTTTTGAAATCTGTTGTTAAAGTAAGAGGTGAACCGGTTGTAAGCTGTCCGAATTTTACGGACCTTACATGCGCTTGACCCACAACGACTGTACGATACAGTATGATATCCTCAGAAAATAATAATTATATTATATCATTAAAACGCAATTGCAGTAATCTCATGTACTGAAAATTAACAAACAATATTTAACTGTATATAGACAGGGGCGTGAATAAATAAGTCAAAGTGAAACGCATTTTGGGGATGAACTGAGCAGGTGGTTAATGACATCAGAAAAAAAGATGACGATTTTAGTAATATTCAATTCAATACGTCCAAGACTTAAATATTTTGTTATTTAGTGTTGAAAGTAATTGAACATGATTGTTGTGTACCACTTGACTCCTGAAAGTACAGTTGATAAATAATATGTAGAATAATAGAGGGACCAGATGTTTTGTCTTTCTAGAATAGACCCCAAACTTTCCCTTCTTTATTTCAAGCATTCTAGTTAAGTGACAGCACCATTTGTAATTATTTTCGTCACGATCTGTACATAATATTAGATGACATACAGGGCCAGGTTCATTTATATAGAATGTCTGTTTAACACCCTGGGCTTGTGAAGACAGTTCAGATGTTTTTGGCCATTTGCGCGCTAAGTGGCAACCTAAGCTTGCACATATTAGTCTACTCGCTGTGCAGACACAAAGTGCAGACAATCTCACACAGTTGCGAGCTGCTCCCTGTATTCCGTAATAGTCCAAATTCTGGAGCAATATTTCGTGATCAACACAATCAAACGTCTTAGTTAAACGAAAGATATGCCTAGCGTTCGAAACCTTTTGTTTAATATTTGTTAGATCTCCACTTAGTTGGGAGAGACGAAAGCTGAGGACACTTGCCTCTCTGACAATGACTGTGCTTCTACAGCCTGTGATGGATGGTACCCTTGAGCTCCACAGATCGGGGATTGCGTCGTAAATGCGCAGATTCTGTGGAACAGAATCTGTGGAATAAATTTTTCGCGGATAAGTTTCATTTCCTTACAATTCTTTCAATGAATCTCAGCCGGTCTACCTTTCCTAAAATTTGTTCCTTGCTGCCATTTCATTTCAGGTGGCTACAGATGGTAGAATCTGGATATTTCACTTTAATTAGTCCTAATGATTTGTTGCTAATATTCTAAACGTGCAGTAGTACACATCTTTCCATACTTCCGTGCAATACGTCATTCGTTTACGTTGGGGTCAATTACGTACCTGCTCTTGCATCAATCGTTCATATTCCGCAGACCTACCTACAGTTCTTTACAGTCTTCTGGCGACGCTACCTTTTTATACACAATCGCATCGTCTGCATACCACATCGCGGAGCTTCCGATGTTACCCAAAAGCTCATTTCAGTTTGTTGTAAACAGTTTACGGTAATACCACACCTCCTGACGTACTTCTGAAACTGCATTTTTATTTGAAAATTTTGTTCAGTTTTGATGGATTTGCTGAGATTTGTCTGTAAGGAAGTTTTAAATACATTCAAAAATTTGGTTGGACATGCGGTAAGCTCGTAAGGTGTTCACTAAACGACACTTCAGAGGATTTGTCGATCCGAAGAAAGTGTTTGACAAAATAAAATGAGACAAGATGTTTGCAGTTCTCAGAAAAATTTCTTTAACTATAGGGAAACAGGAGTGATATACAATATTAATAAGAAGCAAGATGAAACAATATTTTTATTTTCATTTTGCACCATAATTTCTGAATGATCATTTTACTATTTATTACAAAAGAGAATGTTTCGTAATTCTCTATATGTCCATCTTTTCAGAGATGTTTGTGGGACATTGGCTGTTCAGCACAGAAAGTCATATCAAACTACTTTCAGGCGTCTAAATTTCTAAATCGTTATTTTATTGGGCTGCCAGTTTCGACGATGTATTATGCCATCTTCAGGCCCCCTGACCGACGTGCAGGAAGATTCCAACTTCCGTACCGATCAAAATGGGGTCTATCGTCAAAGCAATCTACAGATACCACTTTTTGGTGGTCCTCTTTCGGCCGGGTTGGAATCTTCCTATACGTCGGTCAGGGGGCCTGAAGATGGCGTAATATGTCACCGAAACAGGTAGCCCAATAAAATAACAAACTGGACATTTAGACGGCTGAAAGGTGTTTGATTTGACATTCTACTTCGTAATTAATTATTTTAGTTCATAAAATGAAGCCAAGTGTACAAAGGATGTTTCGAAAATACGTACACATCTTTGTATAAATCTTGCATCTAATGTCATCAAAATTCACCTAGTAGCATTGCCACATAAAAAATTTCCATTCCTCCACAAAAATTCATGCCTAAAAGTGTTGAAAATAGTGTAAGACAGAGATGCAGTCTTTCTAATACACTGCTCATTCTCATTATCAAAGAAGGAATGACGAAAGTAGCAGAAAGAATCAGGATGAGTGACAAAATTCAGGGTGCAAGGTTATCAGTGATCAGACTCACTGATGACGTTCCTATAGTCCTCTGAAGAATCTAAGAACAACTGCAGAATGTGCTGAATAAAATGAGCGCCCTTCTCAGCACAAGATATGGATTGAGAATACACTGAAAAACACGAAAGTAAAGGGCAGTATGAGAATTGAGATTAGTGAGAAACTTACCATCAAAACTGACAAGCATGAAGTACAAGACGTAAAGGGATTCTGCTACCTCGGAGGAAAAAAAAACACAAGACAGAAGAAGGAAAGAGGAAACGGAAAACAGACTAGCCAACTCGAAGACGAAATTCCTGACCAAAACGACTACTAATACAAAACATTGACCTTAATTTGAGGACGAATTTTCTGAGAATTTATGTCTGGAGCACAGCACAGTAGGGCAGTGAGTAAAACAGAAAAGAAGAGAATCGAAGGGTCTAAGACGTCATGATGGAATGATAAAAAATGAAGAAGCTCTCCGTAGAATAGTTGAAGAAAGGCAAGAAGAAGGGACAGGATGATAGGACACGTGTTGAGACGTCAGGGTATAACATCTATGGCATAGGAGGAGGCTGTAGAGGCTAAAGACTGTTAGGTATACATCCGAGGAATAATTGAGGGTGTAGGGTTCAGATGAACTCTGAGATGGGGCTTTGGCAAGAGAGAGAGTGGCAAAGGAAGAGACATTACGGAACTGTACTAATTGCCTTTCTGAAGTCAAAGAACACGGGATCAACCTAGTGTCGGTATCAACAGTTTTGGACCTCAAGGACTAACAGAAATAACTGAGATTCGGATAATCTCTGTTTGCGGAATTCATGACTTTTATAGACCAAATTATCGTTCTTCATAAACGTCAAGTTGTGCCGCAACGAAAAGGGCTCCACAGTGATACGAAAAGAAATTTTCTTATAGAAACACATCGGTTGCTGGTGCATCCAGTTGTCTACTGTGACCTACTCTTCGAAGATATCCGAGTGAAGCTTTACCGGGGACGTTTCATCACCTCCACACGAAATTCCTGAAGAAGTTCGAGGGCCTAGTGGGCACATATGGTCTAGCATTTTCCTGGAGAAAAATATCCCAATCGACAGATTCTCCTTGTGTTCATTTAATGATGGCCTGTTTAGGCATCAGCAACGTTTTTCAGTATTGCTCTGCGTTAACTGTTGCTCTGCGTGGTAGCCATGGCACGAGAGGGGGTCCTTGTTCGTTGAGAAATAAATCGTACATCACTTTTCTGGTCTTCGGGGTAGAGTGAGATTCTTTTGGACGAGGTGATACCTCCACTCCGAGCCCATCCACTTGGAAGCAGGGTTAAAGTGGCGACCCTACTTCTCATCACTTGCCACAACCTGGCAAGGAAACCCTTGAGTGCGAGTTTGCAGGTTCATTACGTAGTAAGTCTGATTTGGGAGTGTATTAACTGCTATGAAATGAAAAGTAGTAGCTGCTAATGATTAACCATGTACATCAGATGTGTGAAAGAAAATGAATGTGCCGGAGGTGCAGAGATCAACCATCAACGAGATACATGCGTTATGATTTACTAAAAGGACATAATCTACATTCAGATATATTCAAAATAAACCAGTAACTTACACCATAAACACAAACGATAAATGCCTCACCACAGTAATCACAAACGTTTGCACCATCAAGATCAAGGTCGAATTCCACAGGAGTTACAAACCAAGGAGGACGTTCAGCTGGCTTTCCACTCTTAAAGAATCGTGTAGAATCATATTGGTACAACAGGGAGATGAGAACTGATGAAATGTGATGCCATGCAACGGAAAGCAAATCAGTCTGTCGTGGATCATATCGTGAAATTTACTAACTTTAAGGTTAGCTGAAGATAGTCCTATAATACGTTTGGTAGACACGGAAAAACAGGCATCCAGATGCTGAATTTGTCCACTTGTTCCACGTCGTGATATTTGCAATGTCACACACTCTTCAGAGGGATATATTGCTCTAAGGGAGAATGATTTTTATGCACAGACCAGGAATCAAGCAGAACCAACTTAATTTGACCAGCTATTGCCCAAAACCAATGCTCATACCACAATTACGCCCATGTTTCCACTCTTGCATGCTGTAACATAAATATTCCCTAATGCCCTTGCAAGATTACGCACACGAGGAAGGCTAATAGGGGTGACAGTATCTCCATCTTTTCGCAAAATGAAAAATAACTTTCCATCCAATTTCTCATCCAGATTAATAGTCAGCATAAGTGTACACGAGTGCCTTAACGAAATAATGTTGATTTTGGAACAACTTTCTTGGTACCTCTAATTTGGAGCGTTGCTTTCGTATCCCGATCTGTCGTAACAGAAAAAAGTTCAAGAAATTGCTTGCTGATCAATGAGATAAATTTCTTTGTTGTTGTTGTTGTTGTTGTGGTCTTCAGTCGATAGACTGGTTTGATGCAGTTCTCCATGCTACTCTATTCTGTGCAAGCTTCTTCATCTCCCAGTACCTACTGCAACCCACATCCTTCTCAATGTTCTTAGTGATCCGTTTCAATTGATTTCTCACACTGCAGTCATGTGTATGATTACTATTTCTGTGCTAGCCATTCCTGGGAGGTGTTGAGCCTGCACAAAGACTCTTTCTCCACTTCAAACAAGTGATCTCAGTCAATCATTACGTGACAGTCAACAGTGTACCAGTGCACAGTTCGGATGGAAAAGACACCACTGATGATCTGTAATAATAAACATCACAGTTGGTAGTTCAATCAATTTTAGAAATTTTACCTCCCAGTACCTACTGCAACCTACATCGTTCTGAATCTGATTAGTGTATTCATCTCTTGGTCTCCCTCTACGATTTTTACCCTCCACGTTGCGCTCCAATACTAAACTGGTGATCCATTGATGCCTCAGAACATGTCCTACCAACCGATCCCTTCTTCTAGTCAAGTTGTACCGCAAATTTCTCTTCTCCCAATTCTATTCAATACCTTCCATTATGTGATCTACCCATCTAATCTTCAGCATTCTTCTGCAGCACCACATTTCGAAAGCTTGGGTTCTCTTCTTGTCCATGCTATTTATCGTCCATGTTTCACTTCCATACATGGCTACACTCAACACAAATACCTTCAGAAACGACTTCCTGACACTTAAATCTATACTCTATGTTAACACACTTCTCTTCCTCAGAAAAGCTTTCGTTGCCACTGCAAGTCTACAATTTATATCCTCTCTACTTCGGCCATCATTAATTATTTTGTTCCCTAAATAGCTAAACTCATTTACTACTTTAAGTGTCTCATTTCCTAATCTAATACCCTCAGCATCACCCGACTTAATTCGACTACATTCCATTATCCTCGTCTTGCTTTAGTTGATGTTCATCTTGTATCCTCCTTTCAAGACACTGTCCATTCCGTTCGTCTGCTCTTCCAGGTCCTTTCCTGTGTCTAACAAAATTACAATGTCATCGGCGAACCTCAATGTATTTATTTCTTCTCTATGGATTTTAATTCCTACTCCGAATTTTTCTCTTGTTTCCTATACTGCTTCCTCAATATACAGATTGAATAACATCGGGGATACGCTACAACCCTGTCTCACTCCCTTCCCAACCACTGCTTCCCTTTCATGGCCCTCGACTATTATAGCTGCCATCTGGTTTCTGTACAAATTACAAATAGCCTTTCGATCCCTGTATTTTACCCATGCCATCTTAAGAATTTGAAAGAGAGTGTTAGAGTCAACATTGTGAAACGCTTTCTCTAAATCTACAAATGCTAGAAACGTAGGTTTGCCTTTCCTCAATCTACCTTCTAAGATAAATCGTAGAGTCAGTACTTCCTCACGTTTTCCAACATTTCTGCGGAATCCAAACTGATCTTCCCCGAGGTCGGCTTCTAACACTTTTTCCATTAGTCTATAAAGAATTCGCGTTACATTTTTCCCCCGTTACTTATGAAACTGATAGTTCGATAATTTTCACATCTGTCAAAATCTGCTTTCTTTGGCATTGGAATTGTTATATTCTTCTTGAAGTCTGAGGGTATATCGCCTGTCTCATACATTTTGCTCACAAGAAGGAAGTGTTTCGTCAGGGCTGCCTCTCCCAAGGCTAAGTACTTCTAATGGAATGTTGTCTAATCCTCGGGCCTTGTTTCGACTTCGGTTTTTCAGCGATCTGTCAAACTCTTCACGCAATGTCATATCTCCCATTTCATCTTCATCTACATCCTCTTCCATTTCCATAACATTGTCCTCTATATACTCCTTCCACCTTTCTGGTTTCCTTTCTTTGCTTTGAACTTGGTTTCCATCTGAGCTTTTGATATTCATACAAGTGGTTCTCTTTCCTCCAAAGGTCTCTTTAAAGTTCTTCTGGGCAGTATCTATCTTACCCCTAGCGAGATATGCCTCCACATCCTTACATTTGTCCTCTAGCCATCTCTGCTTAGCCATTTTGCACTTCCTGCCGATTTCATTTTTGAGACGTTAGTATTCCTTTTTGCCTGCTTCATTTACTGCATTTTTATATGTTCTCCTTTAATCGATTAAATTCAATATAACATCTGTTACTCAAGGATTTCTATTATCCCTCGTCTTTTTACCTACTTGATCCTATTTCATCCCTCAAAGCTACCCATTTTTATATGTTCTCCTTTAATCGATTAAATTCAATATAACATCTGTTACTCAAGGATTTCTATTATCCCTCGTCTTTTTACCTACTTGATCCTATTTCATCCCTCAAAGCTACCCACTCTTCTTATACTGTACTTCTTTCCCCCATTCATGTCAATCGTTCCATAATGCTCTCCCTGAAACTTTCTACAACCTCTGGTTCTCTCAGTTTATCAAGATCCCATCTTCTTAAATACCCACCTTTTTGCAGTTTCATCAGTTTTAATGTACTTCTGATAACGATATCCTCCTGTGTATTCGCCGGCCGTTGTGACCGAGCGGCTCTAGGCACTTCAGTCAGGAACCGCTCGACCACTACGGTCGCAGGTTCGAATCCTACCTTGGGCATGGATGTGTGTGATGTCCTTAGGTTATTTAGGTTTAAGTGATTCTAAGTTCTCGGGGACTGATGACCTCAGATGTTAAGTCCAATAGTGGTCAGAGCCATTTGAATCATTTTGAAACTTGGTAGTCCCCACCCGGGTACCCGAATGGGGTACTATTTTACCTCCGGAAAAATTTACCCAAGAGGACGCCATCATCATTTAACCATACAGTAAAGCTCCATGCCGTCGGGAAAAATGCCAGATGAGTCAGTCATCCAGACTGTTGCCCCTGCAACTACTGAAAAAGGCTGCAGCCCGTCTTCAGGATCCATACGTTTATCTGGCCTCTCAACAGATATCCTTCCACTGTGGTTTCACCTACGGTACGGCTATCTGTATCGCTGAGGCACGCAAACCTCCTCACCAAAGGTCTCGGGTTCATGGTTGGTGGGGGAGGGGGGGGGGGGGAAGTCTGTTTATACTGGCTCCAAATATTCGGGCCAGTACTGCAGTTTGTTGTGCTATGTCAAGTTGACGCTTTGTTTGAAATTTCGTTATCTTACGTCTTCCAATTCTGTAACAGTGCTTCCCTTGAAATATGAAATCACTGTCATCTGTGTCGCGCACAATTTGATGTGCATAACGTTTGTGTATTGAACCGGCGACCTAGAAACGACGGGAGACTTCGTCCCCGGTTTAGTCCTCAGTGGTTCACAACCCCCCAAAAGCACATATGTTTGCGTGGTAGAGTAATTATCGTGTACACATACGCATGCATAGTGCCACGCGGGATTAGCCGAGCGGTCTAAGGGCGCTGCAGTCATGGGTTGTGCGGCTGATCCCGGCGGAGGTTCGAGTGTGTTTTTGTCCTTAGGATAGTTTAGGTTAAGTAGTGTGTAAGCTTAGGGACTGAATGACCTTAGCAGTCACGTCCCATAAGATTTCACACACATTTGAACATTATTCTGCCTACATAGTGTAACTGAGGCGGAATAAGGAGAACCAGCCGGCATCCACCGAGGCAGATGGAAAACCGCCTTAAAAACCATCCACAGGATGGCCGGCGCAGATTCGTGCCGGGGACCGCCACGCCTTCCCCTTCGGGAAGTAGTTCGTTAGACCACGCGCCTAGCCGGGTGGGCTGTGCATAACGTAGTAGGTCACTATCATGTAAATCTTAAAAATTGTATGGAGCATTTTTGAAACCCGCAAACGAAGTTTCCTTTAATTAGTACGCCTTGTCCTTCCCTGAATATCAGGATTTTTTTTCCTAATGCACTGCACGGTCATCTTGCTGTAGACTAATCCGGAATCTGTTTATAATTTTTGTATGATCCGAATGACCTTCCATGTATATTTAGCATCCGCTCCTTCGACAATGATTGTCGTCCTCGTCAGACAAGGATGATGAACTACATTGCTCGACAGCTTTTTGAATATTATTTTCACTTCTTAAGCTGGTATCGTCATCATTGTAGGCCTCAAGCACATTGTCCGAACAGTCCACTGACTCATTCTGCAGAAACGCTAAAATTTCATCTTCCACTTTTTTCTTACTCTGCGAAATTCCGTGGATCCTTTCTGACGAATTGTCAGCTTCGGCAACTGTTGTTGTAGATATAATTGAAAGGTAGCTCTGTATATTGTTGCCATTGCTCTCCTTGGTATCAACACCACAAGCACTGTAGCAATGTTGTGAGTTATTCGCCGACCAAGTTGAACTGCGCTCCGTAGCCTCATGCTGCTCTCACCATTGGATACCTTCAATCCCGCCCATTGTCATTAGCGGCCGGCCGCGGTGGTCTCGCGGTTCTAGGCGCGCAGTCCGGAACCGTGCGACTGCTACGGTCGCAGGTTCGAATCCTGCCTCGGGCATGGATGTGTGTGATGTCCTTAGGTTAGTTAGGTTTAAGTAGTTCTAAGTTCTAGGGGACTGATAACCACAGCAGTTGAGTCCCATAGTTCTCAGAGCCATTTGAACCATTTTTTTTTGTCATTAGCAGTAAATATTGTGGTCGCATTGTAGACCGATTGTGGGCGTCGAATGCTGTAAACGTTATTGGTCTTTTGCGATCTCGCTCTCAAGCGGTTCCTTGTGACCAATGAAATCCTTTCCTTCATCCGCGTATCTCGACAGATGAGTCAGCCTAAAATCATTTTCGCCGTCCTACGATTTTGGGACCCCTGCCATATCCAAGCTTTTCGTTTATTATGGACGGACAGTTCCTATGTTAATAGAAGGTTCAACAGCAATATCTCGTGTGGTGGTCGGACGATTCGTCCGTTTGAGCACCTCCACAGAGAATTGCGCTGCAGCGCTGGTGAGAACGTAGGCCTGCTCAGGGCATGCGTTTCAAGTTTGCACGTCCCAACTTATAACGCTGAATCCACTCAAACACTGAGCACCTTGCGAGAGGCTGTTCTGCGGAAACAGCTCTCTCAAACGAGGAAATTGCTGCAAAGCCGTTAACAGATTTGGTTCCGTAATACTACAAAACATTAATGTCAGTGATAGCGACCTTTAATTATGTGCAGCTATTAAGTATTTCAGAATAAGCAACGCAGTGCTTATGAGCCAATGGGCTCTCCCTAAAGCCCCTTTTAGACGATCGACATACTTTTCTCAGTTGTGTGCCCGGGATAAGGGAGTCTAGTGCAGCATTTTGTTGCTCTGCAGATTCCTTATTTTTCGAGCATTCATTTTTGTTTACACGACAACGCCAGAATTGCTTGCGTTGTGAGAGCTGTCTGCTCTGCAGTTTGCGACTTGAGCGCTTGAAGTTCGGTTATGTGAGACTATCCCTTTTACGACACAATGGAAGCATAGGAACAAAGCTTTGGAACATGCGATGATAATAGAGTTTATCAAAGTCTACAGCAGAATCCATAGTGGATGTTCTTGTCAAAGGTCGGGTGGTGAATTCTCTATACTCCTGACAACTGAAATAAGTGGGAAACAGTCGTCCAAACATTTCGAACATGCATGTTTATTTGCTAGAGATAATATGTACTTGAAAAGTACAAACACGTGAAACAGTTTTCAGAACGCCGTAGACAGCGTCTTTTTCCTATATTCCATATATCTTATTTTCTTTTTGAGTGCTAAATAATATCGAAAATTATTTTACTCGTCAAATAACTCTGACCTTTTCAGGACTGAAATAATTTTCATTTAAACGCTTTGTCTATTTACGTTACTATCTCGGCACAGTGCAGGTTTTTTCTCCGTGATACTTAAAAATCATTTTGGTTTCAGATATTTCATCTAACTCGTAAGAGAATAGAAAACAAGGCAAATAACACACCAAAGATAAAGGAGACCCAAAATCACAAAATACATTTCTATAATAAGAGTGAGCTCGGCAGACTAGGTTAACTTTCGAATTTAGCAGCATTCTCGGAAATTTAGAACTTTACTCTCGACACAATCCATAGATCATTAACGTCATAGACACACTCGCATCGTGATTGGTTGCCGATTTACACGTGGGCACGAAAGGTGCAAGCACTTTGAGTCGTCAATTTTGAAAAAAAAAATGTACAAATGTGTGTGAAATCTTATGGGACTTAACTGCTAAGGTCATCAGTTCGTAAGCTTACACACTACTTAACCTAAATTATCCCAAGGACAAAAACACACGCCCATGCCCGAGGGAGGACTCGAACTTCCGCCGGGACCAGCCGCACTCAATTTTGAACAGGAAGTCCCTGTATATCCGTCTGTTCAGAGATGGTTACGGCTGCTCGATGTAGTATGTCAAATCAAATACCTTTCAGCCGTCTAGTTTCCGAACTTATTTTATTTGGCTTCCAGTTTCGGCGATTTACTGCGCCATCATCAGGCCATCTAGCAGTCAGAAGATTCTGATTGAAGTGATCGCTATAGCAAGCGGAAATTTACAGATACCAGTGTTCGAATGCTGGCCCATGTTTTGACCAACACCGAGGTGGTATCTGCCTAGACGTCCGTCAGGGGTCTGAAGATGATATAGTAAATCGCCGAAACTGGTGGCCACATAAAATGTTCGGAAACTAGATGGCTGACAGGTGTCTGATTTGACGTTTTTTGGGCAGAAGGTCGCTCCTGCAAAGCGGGTTTACGTCACCTCGGCCACGTGCTGGGATGGCCCCGGGGTCATGGCCCGTGCCACGGCTTCTTCACGCGGGCTGCCGAGCGCTGGACGTAATCCGGCGTGCAGTGTAACACGCTTAAAACCCAATCTGCATTTCTATGAGGAATTCCCGCGGCCCTGCCGCGAGCCACCTGCTCTGCGTCTGTGAGCCCCTCCTGCACGTCTGCTGCCGCTGTTGCTGGTGAGTTCTGCGGGGCAGCCGTATCAGGGGCTCAGTTATTAGCTGTGGTTCTCGGGCAGCTTCCCGCTGTTTGAATATGGAGCAACAGTAAGGTCGGTGTCACTGTTCGCATACAGCTGCGGCACATCCAGCGGCAGGATCTGATCACAGTCCACCGCATCTGCTCCCGATTCATTAAAAACTCTCTTTTAATATTCTTTTTTTTTTACTTGCAATTTTTCAGACACGTCCTATTTTGGGGAATGCACAATTCAGTTATGATATTTTAGTTTGCAATAAATACGTGTATAATAAAAAACATTATCGAGCACAGAGATTTCTCCTGTAAATCTGCAGTATACTGCGGACTATTGAAATTGTAACTCAGTGAAGTCACCATGCAGCAACCGCCAAATTGGCGTGAAGTGTATTTCATTCTTGGATAGTCATTCAGTTTTTTTTGTTTTTTTTTGTTTATTCTGCTGTCTAGGTACAAGAACAGAACAAATGTTGCACATGAATTGGTGTGAATATAGCTCACAACATTTTGACATTATTTAAAATGTATTAGTACAACTAAGCAGTAAAGTGTTTAAGGGAGAGTATCTACTTGAAAACATCATAAGAGTTGTAAAGGCAAGAAAAATCATTTTACATACTACTTTATGGCCATCTCGTGCACAGATATATGTTTGACCGCAATTCAGCATTGATGCATTGCTGGATCAGAGATTTCGTAATTTATGATTCTGGACTGCACCACTGTAATCACGGCACTACAGTGTAGTACAGTACGCTAATATACTTGGTATCGGAAACGAGCTAGATCCCTCACCTTTCTGGATAGCTTGCTTCTGGTGCGCCTTGGGACAGTTCAGGATTCACAGTGTCTGTGTTGCTGTGCCTTCCAAGGTGCATAGTCAGGGAGATGGCTGGCAGGGTTTCAGAAAATTCTTCCTCGTCCTCACCGAGACTCATCTTCTCACTGCTTCCGGAAGATTGTTGTTGATGTTCCACATAGGTGAGTCTCGCTACCATGATATATGGCCTCTCCTTCGACGTCTTTCAGACATGTAGGCTTACCGTTCATAAGCTGATATTATAGCTTTCAGCTAGTTCATTGACTGGACATGCAAATATTTCTTATTTCAGTGCAATCGCAAAAAAATGAGGCGAATAAAACTACCTATATTCTGTGTATAAGGAAATATTATGGAGTGGACTCTCATTCAGGAGTAACATTTGTATCTTGGTTGTTTGTCAGAGCTGGCCGGAGTGGTCGAGAGGCTCTAGGCGCGACAGTCTGGAACCGCGCGACCGCTACGGTCGCAGGTTCGAATCCTGCCTCGGGAATGGATGTGTGTGATGTCCTTACCTTAGTTAGGTTTAAGTAGTTCTAAGTTCTAGGGGACTGATGACCACAGCCGTTAAGTTCCATAGTGCTCAGAGCCATCTGAATCATTTGTTTGTCAGGCGAACGTGTTGTGCTTTGTGTAAGAGGGAGAGACGTTAATCAGCACATGTCAGAATTCGACTGTAGCAGGATGCTGCTATTCGAAACTACTGTGTACTGTTCTGCGATTTTCGCGCTCTCGTTGGTCTCGATATCAGGATTGACATGTGAATGCGGAATCAGTGGTTCCTCGGGGACCATGTGAAGGCGCAATCATTCCATTCACGAGACCACATGAATATGGAATCACTGGGTTCTGGAGGGCCATACTCAATGTTTTGAAGCACCTCAACAGCCTCCCGCAAGTAGTTCACGAGTGAACAAATATATGCTAGTCAAATGAAATGAAGAAAGACAGAAATAAAAGTTTATCTAAGATGCTCGTTGTTTCAAGAGCAGTCACGTTGACTCTTAATACATTCACACAACGGTGAGGCATGGCGCTGAATGTTTTATGGGAAAATGTTAGCAGTTGAAACATGATTGGATCCAGGCGTGCATCTCTTCACCCGAATCAAATCGACGGCCGCGAATATCTTCTTCATGCCTGCAAAAACATGTTACACGGACAGAGATCGAGACTTCACAGAGGACGTGTAAGGGCTTCCCAGCGAATGTTCTCCAGCGTACTCGAAACAATCTTGGCGATATGTAGGCCCGCCCACGAAGAGAGACATTCATGGACGTCGATCTGCTTCGGACGAAGAAGTTTATTCCAGTTGTTAGGTGGCCCTTTTCTCTGAATCTGTCACCAAACGTATTTCACAATATTTTTATGCTCATTTCTCTTGCTGATGCTGCATAATAATTGCAATCAAGATTCAGTAACTCGATTGAATGTCCCTCAGGTAGCTTTCTGTTCTTTCTAGTACTATGCCATCACAAGACGTCACGCAACCGTGGCCTTTAAAAAACCATGCGACAGGCACGGCACGGATGGTCGAGGAACTGAATGTCACCAAGTCCAGCGCGACACAGGCGCCGCCGCGAGGATCTTCTCGAGAAGATGGAAGTGGGAGTGGAGTCTTGTTTTGGAGAGCGAGCGAGCAACAAGCAGAAATGCTGGAAACGGCCGTCGGATTTGTTTGCAAGCCGTGGCAGCTGTAATGGGACAGCGGCAACAAGGAAGATGACGCTGACCGGACACTTGCGGTACGGCGAGGCTGGCCGCAGTTTGCTTCAGGGCTGTCTGGCAGGTCGTTTCCGAAACCGAATTTGGCGTTTTTCTCTGTTGAGTGCTTTGTATTACGGGGCTGTTCTGTGTGTAATTCAGCCCAATCAGCACACATTTTATTACCAGTACTCTTGTGTGATAGGTTTCCGTCTCTGAATTCCTTATATATATTGTTAAAGTTCTCAGACACCTGTTTGGTTGGCCACTTTAGATTTGACGTCGTCAGCTTATTTACTGTGTATTTCATTTTAAGATTTGAAGTACAATTTGCCTTTTGCATAATGATTTGAGTGTCTGATAAAATTTACTAACAATTTTGAGCAAGTTAATGAGCTGTTGGGTGATATGCAATTAATTCTTTACAGTACACTTAGTTTTAATTGATTTTAATTGCGAAGCAGCAATGGTGTATAATGAATGGTCTCTACCAACGAAAGTGGTTTCTACACTATTTCCGTGCATCTTGTTGTTTTGTAATTATTTTTCTATTCATCTTCTACAGAGCTGACACCTTATTCCATGTTGTACTAGTTCTTCTGCTGCGAGATGGAACTGCCTTGAAATATGCTTAAAACTCTACTGTATATATGAGCAAATGAATTTTGGGAACTTGTTTAAATGAAATAAAAATAATTTTAGCAGGAGGCAAGCACCACTCACAGCATAGCCCAATTCCACCACACCCTCTCGCACTATATATTGGTAGCAGAGCTTGACTGTGGGTACGGTGGCCTGATGGTGGTGAAAATAAGTGTTTAGCTAGTATTTCAGTACGTTAGAGTGGGTCCCTTACTGTGCCAACAGCTACTTGTTCACTGACCTGTTTCAGAATGGCCACAAGAGAGGTGACCGGAGGGATGAAGGTGCACTAGGCCGAAATACAGTACTAAACATAGATACTTGTGGAAGCGCAGCTGATATGGCGCGACGTCTTCGCGATATGGTAGACTGAACTGTGGCCCAGTGCACATACAGCTGGGAGAGTTGAATGATGCCGCCTTCACGATTTAGCCTTTTTGGCGTGAGTGAACCCTCTCGTTCACAGATTAATAATGTCAGATGTAGCACTATTTAAACGGGATAGTGTGTTTGCGTAGTGTCGATGGTGTGGAGGTGTTTGATAAGTCCACTGCTCCATTGTCGAAATAAGTAAATTGTTTGCAAGATAGAATTAATTGTTGGGTTAAATTCCAGAAGGTTGTGGTAATAAAAAGCCTTGTAGTGGGGAGGTAGGGAATACCGACCGAGCAGGCTTTGGACAAGGTGAACACAAGTCCGATTTATTCGCTAAATTGCTATTGCGTGAGGGTGGCCTTGTGTCCATTAAATGTTGGGAGGACATTGAAAAAAACCGTACAATTTCTCTACATTTGCAAGACAAGGGGTAGGCACTACGTTTGAACGATTTTCAGTATTATCAGTTCTTGATACCGATGGTATCAGGGCATTTGGAACATGGTTTATGGGAAAGTAATGAAACAAGGTTATGTTTATCTGCAAGCGCTTCCTTTCCAGTAGAGCGCTTCAAGAGTTAACGAATAAGCTGTACGTGGAAGTACAGCGAACCACCTTGGAGGGATATGTGTGTAGAATAAAAAGAGGTGCTCAGTGTGCACCTGTCTCTGTCTACAAATAAGGGACTGCGCACAACATTTCAGAGGGCCTAGGACCTGAGCATAGGAAGCGAGGGATGTACGAATGCATGCTTCCACGACGATAACCATTAATGAAGTGGTTAACTGCCCACGACCTTCCGGCTGAGACCTCCTCTGCCTGTCCAAGTGGTTGACAGTCGTCCGAATGCCGCTGTGGTGCTTATACAGCCGCGCCACCACCTGTGGTGCCATTGGTGCCTAGTACCGTGACATACAGGGAAATGTTTTGGTGGCGTCACCGCCATGCCCGTTTCGAATCTCCAAACCACATCCTGGGTTGTACTCAGCTGCATCCGCCGTTTTCATTGAGGGTGTTGTGTCATATTTTGATCTCTGTTGCTTCAAGTATTGCTCTAACCCAGAAGCCGTTTGCCGGCCGGTGTGGCCGTGCGGTCTAGGCGCTTCAGTCTGGAACCGCGTGACCGCTCCGGTCGCAGGTTCGAATCCTGCCTCGGGCATGGATGTGTGTGATGTCCTTAGGTTAGTTAGGTTTAAGTGGTTCTAAGTTCTAGGGGACCGATGACCACAGCAGTTGAGTCCCATAGTGCTCAGAGCCATTTGAACCAGAAGCCGTTTGTCAGTTTAATAATAGAGGTCGAATGCAATTCGGTGTCTGTTTCATAGTGCAGGCTCCACGATAGCTGACTTTTTGGGATAGCGTACCTAGAAACTACTACGTGTTTTACGCAACGCTATTCAATAGTGCGAACAGTCCGACCGACATAAAACTGTCGACATCCACACAGTATTTTGTATACTGCAGGTGTTCTGAGGCCTACATCGTCTTTCACAGTATTCATTACTAGCCGGAGCTTTGCTGGGGGCCTGAAGACTGTGTCGATTTTAAGTTTCTTCACAAGCCCGCTAATTTTGCCTGCTTCGAGCCACAAAACTATGAAATAGCAATGTTATTCGTGTCATCTTCGGAGGTCTTTTGCTTTCGCGCCTAGGATAAAACTGCATGCGAAATTACTCTGTTGTAACCGTTTTCCTTGAAAAGTTCACGCGGCAGGTTTTCTTGGTTTCAGCTCGACTTACTAAAGTTCTTAGAGCAGGCATTTTCTGTGCTGGATGGTGGTAACTTGTGGTGTGTAGATGCCGATCTGTGTGGGTGGGCTGGCGGTAAACGCTGCGACCGAGACACCCATTGCATTTACGGCGAACAAGGACGCCCAGGAACGGAAATGAAAACATTGCCATATATGGCGCGGGACTAGGCGCCTGATGTCACTCAATGCGGAGGGTCTATATACGTACGGCAGCGGTATTCAGACGACAGGAAGAGGAAGACAACAGGGAGGGTAGTCCCACGCTGTAATAAAGCTCTAGCAACTTGAATGACTTTTGTGTTCACCGAGATTAATGGAGGAGCTGCCTGTGGTCTTATTGTTACAGGTAGTTCTTAGACCTTGGTTAGAAGGAATTTTATGATATAGGAAAATTTGGCTCATTAGCGACGAAGGAGAAAGTGAACAAGCTAATGATTTTAGTGAAATGTTGTTATCGGGAAATTTAATGTAAAGTTGTGCATTCAAAAGTTGGCATGGCCCTTCAGGTTAAGGTAGCGGAAGAATTATCTTTCATATGATTCTGGGAGAGGATTTTGATAAGTTCATGACACGTCGACTTGCAAAAGGAGGTCCGAAACAAAATTACAAGGTATCGCACGTCTTCTGTCACCTCAGTGTATGTAATTAAGGCGATTACAGTAAGATATCCCTTTAGCGCAGATGCAAACCAAGTTCGAATTGGCGAAATGTCCCGAGTATTGAAGCTAATCGGCGTGGGCACTGGATCAGTAGTGTGTGATATAAGTTGAGAATTTGACGGAAGGCGTGCTAGGGTAGTTCGTGCGGTTGTGGTGACCAATGTATGTGGATGGCATTGTGGTCGACGCACCTCTCGAGTGAGCCGGACACCCAAGCTCGAATCCAAATCTAGCTCAAAATTTTCAATTTGCCCCACTGATATAAATCAGTGCCCACAGGCACTTTGTGTCTTAAGCCTATCACCAACATTACAACCTTAAGACTTTTGTTTGGGCTCTAGGGGACGCCACCAGTGCCTCCCTGCAGGAGTAACAAAACTCCTTGGCAGGGCCATGACCTAATTCATCCTGAGAAACGGAATGACCTGTCGGAAACATGTAAGGCAAATGCCACCGTGCGAAGGCAAAACTCCAAACACTGAAGGATTACCACCCGTTCTTTCTCAAGAGACGAGACCCAGGAGAGGCCACAGAGAATCAACATAGCGTCATCCTAACCACTGCCATCAACCAGTTCCGCAGACCAACCCGCACTCACAGAACTGTCGCCGATCGATGTAGAGGCCATTTCGACCCCTCCCTGCCCATCTTCAGGGACCCAGAGACATCGAGATGAGCTTTTCTCGCTCCATTTTACCAGAGAGGTTAAGGTAGGGAGGGGGGAAGAGGGAGGGATCACATGTCGCACTTAATGCTTAACGCCAGCTAGGTCGACAGCACTTCATAGAACCCTTCATGTGTTACATTTGAGCAAGATAATGTCCGCCCGCGCACGGTGAGTGTTTTTACAGCATGCCTTCCTGCTGGAAATCTTCCCATTTCAGAAAATATGAAGCATTACGGGCAGGGTCCACCAACCAGCTTGAGATTCTTTATTCTGTTCTCGATATCGATTGACGTATCACATGTCAAGCACATTACTTTGTCCACTTTCCTGCTTCGCTGACCCAAGTTGCAACCGTCTGCCTCTAAACGTTTCCGAAATGCAGCGCGTAACACGGTGGTGTGTAACGTAATTATGTCGGTGCTTGGGAAACAGCGTGCTATAATCGAGTTTCTAACCCGCAGAAAACGTGCCTGCAATTTGAAATCCATTGAAGAACGAAAGCTGCATTCAGTGATGATTACATCGACGTCGGTAATGTGCGACATTGAGTTGTTTGTGCTCGTAATGAAGCAAACGGAGGTGCTAACCTCAACATGTGTGACAGTTCGGAGGGAACGATCGCGTAGGGCAAACGACGAAACTGCTCGGAACCGCATTGACGCACTCATCAGAGAAAAAATCGTCATTTAACACAGGACTCAGCTTTCAAACAAGTGTGGCAATCACGAGGGCACATACAGACCAGCACTGCAGAGCTGCAATAGAGAAAACTGTGTACACAATGGGTGCCTCGCATTCTTACTCCTGACATCTGTCAGCAATTTGTTTTGCGTTGTGAACGTGTTCCTAACACCATAGTGGGACAGTTGTTTAAAGCTAGGTTCGCTATTTTGATCCAGGAAACAAGAGGACATCAATGTATGTTCGCCCACCGACGACAAAAAAGTTCAAGATCATGCCGTCATCAGGCAAAGTCTTGTTCACGGTGTTATATGACGTTCCGGGCATGGTGCATTTCGAATTCAGGCCTAAAGGCTCCACAGTAAACTCTGTAAGGTACTGTGAGAAACTGAAAGCATGCATCCAAAGAGTGGAGCACCTTCTCCTTCAGCATAACAGTGCCACACCATACACGAGCACTGAGACATGTACAACATGTGAACGCCTTGGATTCACTGCAATCGATCATTCCCTACGCAGCCGCAACTTGCCCCCATCCGATTTTCATCTGTTTCCACAACTTAAATAACACCTTCGAGTTTTCACTTTGATAGCGACCTACATGTACGTCAATGCTTCGCACTGACCTCATGGTATGTGGCGGAGGGCACTGCGAACTGATCTCCACCCCCACCCTTTCCCTATTCTTCTCGTGAATGGGGCATGGAATGAATGCAAGCCTCAGTATTAGTTCAAATTCTTCAAATTTTCTCATCATGGTCACTTCTCTGGATATATGACGGAGGAAGTAATATGTGGTCCAAATCTCACGGAGAACACTCTCTCGAAATTTCAATAGAAAACTTCTATGTGGTGCACAACGCCTCTCTTCTAGCGTATGTCACTCGAATTTCTTAAGCACCTCTATAACGCTCTCGTGTCGACCAAACAATCCCGTGACGAAACGCGTCGTTCTTCGTTGGATCTTCTCTACAACCTCTTTCAATAAGGTAAGGGTCTTGGATCGAGCAAGGATATCTAGAGCAGTACAACAACCGCCTTGTAAAACACATCTTCCAGGAATGAGTTATATTTCCTTAAGATTATTGCTATGTATCTCTGTCTGGCATCTGATGTTCCTACTATTTGTTTTACGTGGTCGTCCCACTTAAGGTCGCTCAGGATATTGTATTGTGGTTATTGTTTGCAGCTGTTTTTCATCCATAGTATCGTTGTGCAGTAGTGGATTTCTTCCCATACGTATGCTACATTTACTTACGTTCAGGGCCAATTACCACAGTCTGCATCATTCATCACCGCTCTGTAGGGCATTCTGCAAATCGATGCTGTCTTCTGGCATTGCTCTTCCTTAAAGAAAATCACATCTGCAAACAGTCTTATCTTCCCGCGCTGTCTACTGTATCATTTATACACACTGTAAACACTGACGGTCCTGTTGGACTTCCTTGCGATACTCCGGAAATTACTTTTACATCTGTCGATTTAGTTCCATTAAAAGCGAAATTTTGAGTTCTGTCTACAAGTCTCGAATGCAGTCGCAAATGTAGCGGCGCAAGTAGAGCTGGCATTGTGCAATCGTCAACAAAGTGAAAATTCAACAAGTAGACAGTGATGGTATCAACGAACTGTTCTCTCATTAGGCGGAATGTGTTCATAGCCAGGGTGACTATGTTGATAAATAAATATGTAGACATGAAGAATAAATATGTTAACGTTTGTTTTATTAAAAAAATTGTTAGTTTTTCCATATAAAAATCGTCAGTTATAAAATGTACAAGTCACTGTTTGTCATCGTTCTGTATCACAGTACAGTTCCAACACCTGTGTGGAGTCATAGCTACACACCTGATTAGTGTTTACTAGTCGAACCAAAGATGATGCAGAGGCGCTATGATTCTAGTGACTTAATATCCTCACGATTATACAGATGGTGTACCGTAAGAAACGATGAGGATATATGAAAGTTATATATTAATAGTTAAGGATCTACTCACTGCATGCAATAGGATATTACGTGTATAGCGTTTGCTTTGTCTTAGAAACATTTATTAGCTGCATAGTAATGTTGTTACCAGACGACACCTGTTGAAAGATGGTCCACATTGCCTTCTCATTCTGTCTGTCTGTTACATATACGTTACATATACGTGGGTTACGTATGGTTATCATGCATTCTTATTCTGACACGACCTTTAGCCTTTCTTCAAACACAGTTTGCTCCATTCAGACTGTAATTCCAGTGAACGGATAGGTTATACGGCCGGGTCTTTCCCAGCAATCCATCACCGATGAAACTTTGCGTTGAAGTACTGTTGCATCGTCTGCAGAAAAAGGGGTGGTGTCCCGCGACGAATAAGCCAGAGTCGTCGTCATTCCCCAAGGGCAACGTTCTCCAGTAGCTAACAAAAAAAGGTGATACGAGGCTCCTGTGTATGGTAAATTGTATGGCCTCAAAAGTGTGATTGACAGTTCCTGCCTATAAGTGGACACTGAATCGATCCTGACCCTCACTTTTGTGACTGCTCGATGATTTGCATCTGCTCTCACATGCGTGTTGTGATAATTTACTATTGCATCTCTTCGTGAATCCACCCTCATCTAGAAATAAAATACAGTCTCTGAACTACGAATCCTTAACGGCTTACACCGCAACCGGTACTTGCTTCCAGACGTACGACAGTAGGAACTTTTCTACTAGTTTCGGCCGGTACTACTTCCTGTAGGAATGTGTTGTAATTTTTAAGCAGTCTGTATAGAATAAAGACAATGTCTGGTACATGTTATTACTGACGATGTAGTATACAGGGCGTGGCACAGAAACGGTCCGATTTGGATGTAGTGAACAAGGATGAGTATCATATTGTAAAACATTTTGAATCAAAACAATGAAACTCTTGCGTACTGCCATATCACACACCGTTTATCTTTTGAAAATATGTTCTTTTAGATGGCCACCATTCTTACGTTGACACTCAGGTGTGAGGTGCGACGAATTGTCAACTACGGCAGCATACCGCTTAGATGTGACTGTGATTGCTCGTCCATGTTCATCAGAGAAGATAGGGCACTGAGGAGACAGTGCGCCGCAGTGTGACGTTCTGGCTGTGTAAGGGGCGTTGATGGAATCCATGAGGATTATGTTCGCACCACCAACGCTAGTTTTGTTTGATGACATAACCACTGATGTGAGAATATGCCTCGTCACTCATCGGAAGCCTTCATCGTCCCTAATTTTGGTCAACAGTTCTACAGGAAATATCATTCGGTTTTCTTAATCACTTACAATTAACTGATGCACAACTTATACCTTGTACAGTTGCCGCTTTCAAATATTCCATAAGATTTTGTACACCCTGTTACTGAAAATTCCCACTATTGTCGCAATTTCTATCACAGAGCACCATTTTGCACCTCCTCTAATCATTCCTGTGGGTAACAACTTCCAGTCACCGTTTTTGTAATAGGCTTTCGCAGCCGCAGCACGTTGAGGCCTGCTTCAGTGCTCCGTCTCAGAAATGACAATCATTCAGTGTTGTCAACAACACCATTCCATATTTAGAGACTAATTAAAACAACCTGAATATCTGTCACACCCTGTATTTTACTGCTTCTCCACACTATAGATACATCGCATTTTATTATTCCGCTGTATTTATGGAAATTCTCAGTTGCAGTAGATTGTCATATTTTTAATTTCAGTGAGGTAGTTTTAAAAACCGTAAGTCAGTATTTAACATCTTATTACGTGAGATATCATGGGAACGTTCACCAGATATAGTTATATTGGCAGCTAAACATGAGATTTGTTTCAAGTATTCTCTCCCTTGGTACGTAGGATATTTGATGATAGTCAGACGAGTGAAAGCGCTTGTCACAAAGAAGCACACTGTCCAGCCACATTAATTTCACCACGTATCAAAAACATGAATAACAATCTTTTCCAGCGTGGGCGACTGCGAGATGTGCAGGAAGAATGTCAATGGGATTTGGAGCCATGTCGACTCCAGTAGGTTAGTCAGCTGTGCTACGTTCCTCGGTTGAGGATCCATGGTGCCACCAGCCCGATCGAGGTGGTACCAAGGTGGTCCCACAGATTTTCGATTGTCTTTTAAAAGAATAATCGTAATTTGACTGGGAATTATTATATATGGCTCATGTACTATCCAGATATCGGCTTTTGTAGCATTATCAAGTACAATGCTAAATGTCATTAGATCAGTATCAAGTAATATCCCGACTGAGATTGAATCCGGGGAGTTTGGTGGCTGGGGAAGTACGGTAAACTCTTCCTGGTGCTCTTCCAACCATGTACATACACTCTTAGCTGTGCGACGCGTTCCATTGTCCTGCCGGTAGACGCCATTGTGCCGACCTAAAACGAACTGTTTTTGGGAATGCACATGTCTGCCAAGAATAGATGCATACTCGTGATCATCCACTGTGACTTCCAGAATGACGAAATCACCCAGAAAAAGTGATGAAAACATTCCCCAGACCGTAATACTCCCTCGGCTGGCATAGACCCTTTCCGACCTTCCACGCCGTCCAGGCCAATGAGCATCTGCCCGAAGGAGCATAAAACGTGATTCATATGAAAAGGCCTCCTGTCGCCATACCATTAATGTCCAGTTGCAGTATTGCCGTGGAAATTCTGACGTTTCTCGCAGATGAACAGCTGTCAGCATAGCTACATATACGAATCCAAACGTTGTTGTGGGACCTTTTTGAATCCAAGTATCTCCAAGCCGAGTTGACGAGTTACTGAGATCTTTATTTATGCACGGCATGATCGCAGTCTGTAATCGGGCATCCAATTTTGAGTTTTAATTTTGTACAGAACTGTGTTTACAACTTAAATTTTCATTATTTCTCTCTTGTGCGTTTTATGTCGTTTTTCTGCTGGCACTTGTGCGTTTTATGTCGTTTTTCTGCTGGCACTATTGTACATACCGTTGATTGTATTGCGTTTGTCATTTTGGGTTTTTCTATTATTTTAAGTACGCCTGTCTGTATGATACCGACACTTTTCACATTTTTATATAAAGTTATTTGGAATTTTGTCTTCACTCATTAATGTACTTATAGTGCGATTTACGGTGCGTGCCCTACCAGAAATGTTTTATCTTTTATTATAAGAGCGTATTCATGTTTCTCATAATGTTGTTGTATATTCTGTTGTGATTCTGCCCCACTGTAATTGTCATCACTGCCGCCGGCTGTCTAATTGGGCTTTTGTTTTACCTTAAGAGTGCGTTTGCATTCTAACTTCGTAATTTTCTGCTGTTCTGCTTTTTTCCGGTTCATTGGCACTTTATAACCGTTGTTGGCTGTACGGATCTGGCACCTCAAAGCCTATATACATATACCGTGTGATCAAAAGTATACAGACCTCCACAAAAACATACGTTTTTCATATTAGGTGCGTTGTGCTGCCACCTTCTGCCTGGTGCTCCATATCAGCGACCTCAGTAGTCATTAGATATCGTGAGAGAGCAGAATAAGGAGCTTGGTGGAGCTCAACGGTCTTCGAACGTGGTCAGTTCACTTGTGTCATACGTCTGTACGCGAGATTTCCACACTTCTAAGCATCCCTAGGTCCACTGTTTCCGATGTGATAGTGAAGTGGAAACGTGAAGAGACTCGTACAGCACAAAATCGTATATGCTGATCTCGTCTGTTGAATTACAGAGAGCGCCGACAACTATCCAGACCATTTCACAGGAATTCCAAACTGCATAACGATCCACTGCAGGTACTATGACAGTTAGGTGGGAGATGACAAAACTTGG
Source organism: Schistocerca nitens (assembly GCF_023898315.1). Lineage (NCBI taxonomy): Eukaryota > Metazoa > Arthropoda > Insecta > Orthoptera > Acrididae > Schistocerca > Schistocerca nitens. The sequence goes on from NC_064622.1 coordinate 242,674,027, forward strand.
GTTTCACGATCGAGCGGCTGCTCATAAGCCATACATCACTCCGGTAAATAACTAACGACGTCTGGCATCGTGTAAATATGGGACGATTGAACAGTGGAGAAAAGTTGTGTGGAGTGACGAATCACGGTACACAATGTGGCGATCCGATGGCGGGGTGTGCGTATGGCGAATGCCCGGAGAACATTATCTGCCAGGGTGTGTAGTGCGAACAGTAAAATTCGGAGGCGGTGGTGTTATGGTTCGGTCGTGTTTTTCTTGGAGTGGGCTTGCACCCCTTGTTGTTTTGCGTGGCACTATCACAGCACGGACCTACATTGGTGTTTTAACCACCTACTTGCTTCCCACTGTTGATGAGCGATTCGAGGATGGCGATTGCATCTTTCAACACGATCGAACACCTGTTCATAGCGCACGCCTTGTGTCGGTGTGGTTATGCCGGCGGCGGAGCAGAGTGGATCCACGCGCTTCAGTCCGGAACCGCGCTCCTGCTACGGTCGCAGGTTCGAATCCTGCCTCGGGCATGGACTTGTGTGATGTCCTTAGGTTAGTTAGGTTTATGTAGTTCTAAGTCTAAGGAACTGATGACCTCAGATGTTATGTACCATAGTGCTCAGAGCCATTTGAACCATTTGTCGGAGGGATTACACGAAAATAACATCCCTCTAATGGACTGGCCTGCACAGTCCTGACACGAATTCTATAAAACACCTTTGGGATGTTCGTGCCAGGCGTCACCGATCGACATCGATACCCTTCTTAGTGCAGCACTCCATGTAGAATGCGCTGCCATTCCGCGAAAAACTTTCCAGCCCGTGATGGAACGTATGTCTGCGAGAGTGGACTAAGGCTAAGGGTGGGCAAAGAACAGACTGAATTCCAGCATTACCGTTGGAGGGCGCCACGAACTTGTAAGTCATTTTCAGCCAGGTGTCCAGATACTTTTGATCCCATAGTGTATATACGAGGCGCCTGCTGCGGGGGCCCGTACACATACACAGCAACGGTCGTTGAGGAGACACTACTGGTAGCCCCTTGCTTACTCAACAGCCGCACGCCTTCTCGCCCATACACATCTCTCCAGCAGACGTTATCTAAGGCCCGTGGTTCACAACAGTTGCCTGGCACCTGTTTCGGATAGCGCCATTTTGCCTTAATAGTCCCCTTTAACCAAGGCGGCGCGCCAACCGCTTACTAATTTAACCTCATCGGAAATGCTTCCACCTTTGGCCCGAAAGGCAATGATCGTGCCCCTTAAGAAGTCAGATAAATCACTGTGCTACCGCATTACGACAACGGCTGCACTGTTCCCGCGTCCCCCGGCATGCTTTACATACCCTCCAATGCTAGTGCTGCCACCTGCTCATTGTGCGTTATTATTACTCGTTGCACTCGATCATAAGCGGTAGTTACATTAATGTGATTGTAGCGTGTTTTAACAGCTCTTGGCGGCGAACTAAGACGTTGCTCTATTACCGACTACTTTCGGTGGTCTCGACGATAGCGTGAGCTTTCGCGAGGTGGTCGGTGGCTCTGCCACGAGCTCCCGCTTACCGGAAGCGTCAGAGTCAGCGACACGGTTGGAGGCGGGTCGTCGCCCCGGGTCGGGCCCCACTACGGCGCGCGTCGCCAGCCAGCCTTCAGCCTTCAGCCGCTGCTCCTCGCTGCCCGCTAATCGGATTAGCCGGCGCTTCATCCGGTTATCGGTAGGCTGCCCCGGCCGCCTCGCCGAGCGCTCTACGCCTCGCACCCGCCTACAGCAACACAACGGCCGCATCCTCGCGACTTGCGCCGGTAAGCGGCGCTGATATAGGTCGGCGTCGTGTGTGGCTCAGTGCTGCCTGTGAACGGACCCGAGGCAGAGCTGCAGCTAACTGGCGGTGCCAATTTCACGCCCGGTATGACACAGCGTCAAGAGACTACTGTGTTTTCTTGCACATTGGGTGACTCCAACGGAGCTAAAAATCCCCAGTGCGTTAGCGCACACAGACATCACATACTTAAGTAACGCTCACACAGACACATGCACACACACAAAATGTACAACTCACATAGCGATAAATACAGTTTCTGTCTGGGACAATGAGGAACATTGTCCCAGAAAAAATAAGTCTATCTGGTCATAGGAATCTCGGCGCGCTAGTAATACGGAATTTTTCACTGCTTCTCACGAAAGGAGGAAATGAGGTGAGCAGTGTTCTGTTGTCAGCAGAAAAGCAGGGACATCAGGCTGGGTCGGTCAAGAGAGCTCAGCGACTTCAAGCCTAGATTACTCTCCTAAGTAACAAATACTTAAAAGTCAGTTAAACCTTTCCAAAACTTGTAAAACAATAAACTGGTAGCCAAGATTGCAGGAATTCTTTTTATTCCATGATTACCGGTTTCAGCGAAACTAAAGCCGCCATCATCGGATCTAGGGAGGTCATAAAACACTATAAAAGTGGGCTTTGATGACAGCTTCCTCTCTCGCAGGCATACGTTCAGTCAGGTGCTGGAAGGTTTTTTTGGGAATGGCAGCCCATTCTTCACGGAGTGCTGCACTGAGGAGAGGTATCGATGTCGTTCGATGAGGCCTGGCGCGAAGTCGGCGTTCCAAAACATCCCGAAGGTATTCAGTACGATTGAGGTCAGTACTCTGTGCAGGCCAGTCCATTACAGGAATGTTATTGTCGTGTAACCACTCCCCCCACAGGCCGTGCATTACGAACAGGTGCTGGATGGTGTTGAAAGATGCTATCGCCATCCACGAATGGCTCTTCAACAGTGCGAAGCAAGAAAGTGCTTAACACATCAATGTAGCACTGTGCTGTGATAGTGCCACGCAAAGCAACAAGGGGTGCAAGGTCCCTCCATGAAAAACACGACCACACCATAACACCAGCGCCTCTGGATTTTACTGTTTGCACTACACACGCTGGCAGATTACGTTCTCCGGGCATTCACCATACCCACATCTTACCATCAGATCGCCAAATTGTGTACCATGATTCGTCGCTCCATACAAGTTTTTCCACTGTTCAGTCATCCAATGTTTACGCTACTTACCCCTAGCGAGGCGTCGTTTGGCATTTACCGGCGTGATGTGTGGCTTACGAGCAGCCGTTCGACCATGAAATCAGTTTTCTCATTTTCTTACCTCCCGCCTAACTGTCCCGATGCAGTTTGGAATTCCAGTGTAATGGTCTGGATAGATGTCTGCCTATTAAACATTGCGACCTTCTTCAACTGTCGGCGGTCATTTTCGGTCAACAGACGAGGTCGGTCTGTTCGCTTTTGTGGTGTACGTGTCCCTTCACGTTTCCACTTCACTATCACATCGGAAACAGAGGACGTAGTCATGGTCAGGAACGTAGAAATCTTCCGTACAGACGTATGACACAATTGACACCCAACCAGCTGACTACGGTCGAAGTCCATGAGTTCCTCGGAGCTACCCATTCTGCTCTCTCACGATTTCTAATGACTAGTCAGGTCGCTGATATGGACTACATGGAAGTAGGTGGCAGCACAATGCACCTAATATGTTTTTGAGGGTGTGCTGATACTTTTGATTTCATAGTGTACTTAAACCTTACTTTCTCATCTCGTATTACATATAATGTTTATATACGTACCATATTTGTGGCAGTGTTCAGAACCACTTGAAATGTCCTAATATCAAAGCCGAAATCCATATGGATTCAATAAAGATCTCAGCAGCAACAGAGGTTCTCAATAAATTTAATAAAAAAATATTTCCTAATACAACTTGAATGTTTCACCTAATGGTATGTAGGACATCTGGAATTGAGAGCCATTATATTTAATTTAGAGAGCTTCGCTTGAGTTGTGATAATTATTTATTCAAAACACGGTCAGGTATACGAAATTGTAACACGCAATGGAGAGGAGGGAGGAAATATAATGCAAGATATGTATAAAACCTAGAAGACTAGACTGCCGAAAAAACGCGACTTACTTGTTCTGTTTTGTAATACGTAACATGTGGGCGGGTCAGTCAGTGCAACAGCTCCAATCAGTGCATGTTGGTAGAACTAGAAAAAATGGTAGGTTCAGTAATCAGACTGAACTAAAATGCAACGTCTAGGCTGGTGGGACGAAGGAAACAGAAACCGAGAACAAGCACTGCACTCACACTGTGCGCCGCTGGGCAGCTGCGTTGTACGAACGCCAGTCACGTCTGACAATGGGTGGAGGGCACGCCGGAGGTCTGGGGGCGGGGTGCTGCGCAGGCGCCAGCGGTGTGCAAGCAAGTAAACCGACGCTACCAGCGAAGATACAGAAAATCTGAACTGGCAGGTTTGAGCGCTAATATTTCATCAAAGGTTGCATACTTAATCTCAAATGATTTAAAACCAATGAAGCGCAATAATACAGATACATTAATGTAAACAGCGCTGATACACGTGGCACTCGTTATGTACAGCGGCAGTAGCCAACCAGATCATTTCCGCACACTGGTGGGCATGCAGAGGGCGGTACGTGGCTGGGGTTTTCAAAAACATTTTCATTAGTGTTTCATAAAATTTTAACAAATGTTATTTCATTATTAATTATTATTATATGCTTTAACTTACTGTAAATATAATTTATAAAGTTCATAAAGTAAAACTACTACTACTACTACTACGTAGTAAATCATCGTTACTGCGGTACCGGTAGGCAATTATAAAATTTTATAACCAAAAGAGATAAAAAGTGGGCAGTAGGTAGGAAACATTAACTACTTCTCGTGTATAGCACCCACGACTTTACTGCTTTTGACAGTTGTGACCTCTGAAACGAAAGAAAGGCGTCAACGCTAGTATCTAAAATGTTTTTGGTTTATATGAGACTGCTGTTATTTATGCACAGCTGTCTAAAAATTTACCCTACATTTACATATGCAAACAGTGGAGCCGGCGGGAAAGGACAATATGAATACTACTGCACTGCCATGTGTCAGGTAATAGTATCCGCTTGTCGGTAAACGTATGCGTCAACAAACAAAGCAATTGCTACGAAATAAATAAAAATCTATCTCTCTGACATAAATTGTAGGCTTATGAAATATGTATCACCTGTACAATTTCAGCGTAACGAATAATTGCGGCAGTGAGTTCCATCGGTTAAACGAGTCTCCTGTTGTTTATTCGCGACGATCGATCTCATAAATAACCCTGTAAACGAAGACAATTAATTTGTACACTATAGCAGAGAAAGTAGTAAAGATATAGCAGCTCCAGAATCTTGTGGCAGTAATTGTAGTGTTTGAAACTGTGTCACAGGTTGAAAACTAAAATTCGGCTTACTAAAAAAAAAAAAAAAAAAAAAAAAAAAAGAAAGAAAAGAAAGAAACCCGTTCGTTGGTAATACGATAATACAATTCCAGTGTAGTGAATCGTGGTTTACAAAGCCAACATAGCGAGGAACGATGTTGCACAGTATTTATTAATTATCTATTATATAAAAAACAGTTTCATGAGTCGAATTAAAGTTGAAGGTGAAAGGATATCAGTGATACGGTTCGCCGATGACATCGCTATCCTGAGTGAAAGTTAAGAAGAATTACATGATCTGCTGAACGGAATGAACAGTCTATTGAGTACAAACTGTGCATTGAAAGTAAAGTGAAGTAAGACGAAGGTAATGGGAAGTAGCAGAAATGAGAACAGCGAGAAAATAAACATGAGGATTGATGATCACGAAGTAGACGAAGATAAAGAATACTGATACCTAGGTAGTAAATAACCAATGACGGACGCAGCAAGGAGGACATCAAAAGCAGACTAGCAATCGCAAAAAGGGTATTCCTGGCCAAGTGAAGTCTACTAATACCAAATACCGGCCTTAATTTGAGGAAGCAATTTATGAGAATGTACGTCTGGAGTACAGCATTGTATGGTAGTGAAACATGGACTGTGGAAAAATCAGAACAGAAGAGAATCGAAGCATTTGAGATGTGGTGTTACCGACGAATGTCGAAAATTAGGTGGACTGATAAGGTAAGGAATGAGGAGGTTCTGCGCAGAATCGGGGAATATTTGGAAAACACTGATATGGAGAAGGGACAGGATGATAGGACATCAGTTAAGACATGAGGGAATGACTTCTATGGCACTAGAGGGAGTTGTAGAAGGCAAAAACTGTAGAGGAAGAAGGAGATTGGAATACATCCAGCAAATAATTGAGGACGTAGTTTGCAAGTGCTACACTGAGATGAAGAGGTTAGCACAGGAGAGGAATTAGTGGCGGGCCGCATCAAACCAGTCAGAAGACTGATGACTAAAAAAAAAGCGCGGTGGGATCTCCCTGGCGAGAGTGCTCTTACACCTGTAATGTGTGGTAGTGCCTTGCTTGAGTCTGCTAGCTGTGTGAGCGCGGCGTTCTCGGGGAGAACGTTCAGCCGGGTTTCCAGGTTTGGCGCAGTGCAAGAGTGGGCTGTGCAGCGACAGTTGAGAGCCGATAGTAAGCAACAGGAGCTGAGTGTACCGTCAAGAGGCGTGAAGTCTTCGGGATGGTTCGCTAGAAATGAAATGAAATGTCGTGTGACGAGGGCCTCCCGTCGGGTAGACCGTTCGCATGGTGCAAGTCTTTCGATTTGATGCCACTTCGGCGACTTGCGCGTCGATGGAGATGAAATGATGATGATTAGGACAACACAGCACCCAGTCCCTGAGTGGAGAAAATCTCCGACCCAGCCGGGAATCGAACCCGGGCCCTTTGGATTGACAGTCTGTCGCGCTGACCACTCAGCTACCGGGGGCGGACGGTTCGCTAGAAAACACCGTAGCGGGCGTATTTACCTCTAAAGTAGCGTGCTTTGGGAGGAACCAATGCGAGAACGACACTGCAGCTGGGCCGCATATTAGAAGCTTCACTCGATCACGCCGCGGTGTCTACTAAGGTATTCGACCAGCTTACTTCGAGCGGACCGTGTGTCTGTTACATTGGTGAGCATTTGCCCTAGCGAAGTTTTTTTCCAGATGTTATTCATTTCACCGTTGAGAGTATACCAGTGTACATCATCGTGGTTTACAATCTGTCAAAACGGAGTTTATGAAGAGGTCACTGACCGTGGAGCGCAGTCTAAGCTGTATTTAGAATGAACTGTAACATAGTGAAATATGTGTTCCGCAGCCTTGCACATAGTGAAGTGTTTTCATGTACCAAACGCTGCAGTGTAATTCCGACCCGAACGCCGAACGAGTGTTTTTAAGATTGTTGCAAAACGCTTAAACACTTCTTCTTTCCTTCTAGCCCCCAAATTTTCCGAGCCTATAGGAAACTATTTTACGTAAAATACTGTAAAGCTTAGTGGCTCATTCAGTCGTGGCCATTGTGTAATAATTTAAAGATTGCTTCATGTTTTAAGTAGTTTCGGCTGATGAAGTCAGGACGGGTTTGTTTTTTGCATACAAGCCTTTATACTTAAGAGTCAAAGAACCTGAAGTAGCGCTGGAGGGAATTTACACCACGAATCCTGCAGGGCTGTCCATAAATCCGAAGGGTACGAGGAGGCTTAGATCTGTTCTGAACAGCACGGTTGCAAGCATCCCACGTATGCTCAATAATGTTCACGTCTGGAGAGTTTGGTGGCCATCGGAAGTGTTTAAAGTCGGAAGAGTATTTCCTGGAGCCACTCTGTAGCAATTCTGGACGTGTGGGGTGACGCATTGCCCGGCAGGAATTGCAGAAGTCCGTCGGAATGCACAATAGACATCAGTGGATGCAGGTGATCGGACAGGGTGCTACGTACGTGTCATTTGTCGTAGTCGTAACTAGATGTATCAGTGGTACCGTACCACTCCAACGGCACACGGCGCAGACCATTATAGAGCCTCCAAAAACTTGAACAGTCCCCTCCAGACATGAAGGTCCATGGATTCATGAGGTTGTCTCCACGTTTGTACACCTCCACGCGCTCGATACAATTTGAAATGAGACTCGTCCGACCAGGCAACATATTTCCAGCCATCAAGAGTCCAGTGTCGGTGTTAACGGGCACAGTTGAGTGGTAAAGCTTTGTGTCCTGCAGTCATTACGGGCACAACGACCGAGCTTCGCTTCTGAAAGCCCAAGTCGATGACGTTTCATTGAATGGTTCGCACGCTGACACTTGTTGAAGGCCCAGCACTGAAATCTGCAACAATTTGAGGAAGGGTTGAACTTCTGTCACGATGATCGATTCTCTTCATTCGTCGTTGGTCTCGTTCTTGCTGGATCTTTTTCCGGACTCAGTGATGTCGAAGATTTGATGTTTTAGCAGATTCCTGATATTCACGGTACATTCGTGAAGTTGTCGTTCGGGTAAATCCCCCCCTCCATCGCCAGCTCGAAGACGCCACGTCCCATCACTCGTGCGCCCACTATAACAGCATGTTCCAACTCACTTAAATCTTGATGACCTTCCACTGTAGCAGCAGTAACCGATTTAACAACACCACCAAACGCTTGTTGCTTTATATAGGCGTTTCCGACCGCGACGCCGTATCCTGCCTGTTTACATATCTCTGTATTTGAAAACGCATGCTTATATCAGTTTTTTCGGTGCTTCAGTGTTAGGGGTGTGTGTGTGTGTGTGTGTGTGTGTGTGTGTGTGTGTGTGTGTGTGTGTGTGTGTGTGTATGTGTGTATGTGTGTGTGAGTGTGTATTATAGGTAGATTATTTATTGCATTGTAAAAGTCTTAAAAATAGAAACAGTTACGAGAAGGCCGTGGCGTATGTGGTGTCACCGCCAAACACCACACTTGCTAGGTGGTAGCCTTTAAATCCAAGACATTGTCCTGTTCCAGACCTCACGCCAATCTGCGTGAGCTTAACGCGTGCCTTTCGGCTACTTCCGAGTGGCATGGCTGTCTTGCTACGCCACTACAGCGTACACTATAATTAAGACAGGTTGCCTGGTCGCATGTTCAGGAAATTACGGTTGTAAGCCGTGTATTTGTTACCGTTACAGAACATCTTTTAAACACTGAAGGTTGTTTTAAAGTTCTTTCGTCGTCATTGAGTTTTAAGAGTGCTATTGGATGGGCCCGCATCTCGTGGTCGTGCGGTAGCGTTCTCGCTTCCCACGCCCGGGTTCCCGGGTTCGATTCCCGGCGGGGTCAGGGATTTTCTCTGCCTCGTGATGGCTGGGTGTTGTGTGCTGTCCTTAGGTTAGTTAGGTTTAAGTAGTTCTAAGTTCTAGGGGACTTATGACCACAGCAGTTGAGTCCCATAGTGCTCAGAGCCATTTGAACCATTTTTGCTATTGGATGAAGAGTTTATTTAAATACTCTAAGCTTTACAGCTGTGAGTTCAATAACTGATTTTGGTTGGAGCTATTTTTAATTAAATTAATTCTCATCAAAATTACTATTTTCTATCGTCCACTGCGGAAGGTTTAAGTTGTGTTCACACTCTGTTTTTAATATTTAAATAATTTTGTTTAAAGTATTTTGGTTTTTATTGAAGCCCAGCAGTTTATCAGTGCTCTACCTAGCTCACTACCATTTCAGTACGCGATTAAGCAGCATTGTTTTTCTGATGACAACATCCACAGTCTGCAACCGGAGATCCGAATGAGGAACTGTTCGATCTCCACACGTCGTAGAGATAGGCAATAATCCATCGGAATTTGTGAAATCATTGGGTACAAGGCAGCAGCCGATCATCCTCAAGCAGCCTTCGATGTCTTGACATTGAAAAATCGAGCATTGCATTAATAGAAAATTTTGCTTTAAATTAGAGAAAACAGTGGCGGGTACTAATGGAATGTTAGTAGAAAAGTATGATGAAGGAACAGTAAGCTGAAATTGCGGTTTGTGTGGTTTATACATTTCAGAGGCGGAAAGAATAATGTCGAAGATGAGCCGATTTCGGGTCAACACACACAATACCGGACAGCATCGAACGAGATAGGGGGTGCTTAGGTCTTGTTTGAGAACGAGAGCAGAAGAGTTACAGGTACGAAATGCTCTCAGACATTTGCAGCCTTTGCGGGTATCCAACGACGAGTGACCATCGTGTTCCGAGCGATTCCAAAGATGCGTTTGCTGACAGTTTTCTAAGAGCTACACAACGGATTTCAGACACACTTTGTAGGTGATTGTGATTACTGTGTGCAAATACCTCTTTTTGCCACGGGAGCGTACTAAAAACCGAAAATTTCTGGCACCAAAGCGGTGACTCGAAAGGTGGTGCGTGTTTAAGAGCCAGTAGTAACTGGTAACAGCGGGCAATCAGAGATTTGCGGCTAGTGGCTGAAATTCATATTGTAACAAGCTCACGTAATAAGGAGTGCTGATAGATCAGTAGACGATACTTCGAGCAGCTTATATAATCGGGAGGGGGGGGGGGGCATAATTGGATAATGCGACCATTAAAAAAATGGAACTGAATTTAGAAACTGACAAAAGCTAAGCACTTTCTACATATTCTAAGGCACCACACTAAATACTTCTAAGCTATTAAGAGTATGACATATAGGAAATACATGCATTTTTTTGAAGGCTTACATAGTGATGTTTTCCGTACCTACTGGCTACACTATGATTGTCCGTCCTGTTTTAGAACACTGCTGCGCGGTGTGAGATCCTTACAAGATAGGACTCACGGAGTAAATTGAGAAAATTCAAAGAAGAGCAGCACGTTATGTACTAACGCGAAATAGGGGAGAGTATGTCACTTAAATGATACAGGCTTTGGGGTGGACATCATTAAAACAAAGGCGTTTTTCACCAACTTTCTCCTCTGAATACGGAAATATTTTATTGGCACCGACCTACATGAACAGGAACGATCATCGGAACAATGTAAGGGAAATCAGAGCTCGCACGGTAAGGTACACGTGTTGGCTTTTTCCGCTCGCTGTAAGGGATTAGAATAATAGAGAATTATTGTGAAAGTGGTTCGATGAACCGCCTGCCAGGCACTGAAATGTGATTTGCAGAGTATCCATGTAAATACATATATGCAGAAGTGGGCGATGTGGCCAGTGCCATCGACATAGGATCGGATGTTTGTTTTTGCGATTTATTGGAAAATTTTCTAAGCATCTTTTTGCCCTAGTATCTGGAGGAATACCAAGTGGTTGCACAAGACAGTTTTCAATCTGACTTCAGTATTAGGCCACACAACAGAAGAGAGATGGTTGAAAGTAATACAACTTTATTAATACAAAATTTCCACGAAAGGATAGATTGACGGATGGTAATTTTCTGTATAAAAGGGTTTAGAAGCCAATTTCATGTGTTGTATTACGCGTGTTCTTTGGAAGTAAGTACCTTTTATTGGGTACAACTTTCGTCACCATTCTCGATATAAGAGTTTGATCGTTTTGCCCGATCGGACGCCATGTTGGCATTGTTACCCGCAGGAGAAATTATGAAACTGAAAGAAATATCAGAGAACTGCGTTTTTATGCCACAAGAAATCGTTTAAATATCGATATTGTAAAAAGCTACTGCTCTCCATACAAATAAGGCCACAAGAACATTGTAAATGACCTCCCAAATGAAATTTTCACTTTTCAGCGGAGTATGCGCTGATATTAAACTTCCTGGCGGATTAAAACTGTTTGCCGAGACTCTAACTAGGACCATTTCGCTTTCGTGGGGAGTGCTCTACCGACTGAGCTACCCAAGCACGATTCGTGGCCCGTCCGGAGTTGGAGTCTCGGTCCGGCGCGTAGTTTCATTCTGCCAGGAAGTTTTATAAATGACTTATCTTACATAATGCAACTCAAAATCAAAAACTTTTTTTGCCAGAATTTAAGATTCCTGTGTCACTCTCACTGACAAGAGAGGCGATGTGTGCCAGAAGTAATGTCACCACTTCTCTACAGGCAGCAGCACTCTCCAGGGAAAAATCTGTGCAATGACCACTGCTCCCGTCCTAGCCACAATGCCACAGCTTGCTCTACCGAAATTACTATTAACTAGTAACATACGTAAAGCAGTTAAAAATGGTTCAAATGGCTGTAACCACTATGGGACTCAGCTTTTGAGATCATCAGTCCCCTCCACTTAGAACTACTTAAACCTAACTAACCTAAGGACATCCCCGAGGCAGGATTCGAACCTGCGACGTAGCAGCAGCGCGGTTCCGGACTGAAGCGCCTAGAACCGCTCGGACACAACAGCCATTAATACCTATAATTGCAAAATTAAACACCATGACTAAATGTCATTCTTTTACTCATTACATTGTACTAAAAGAACCTTAATTTGATTTCAATTACTTGCTCCAACACATGTACTACATTTGAAGATGATTGTTTCTGTGACGTTCATTCACCAATACGTGCTCCTTCCTTCTGACATTTATACAATAGCAGCTCATTGGTGGTAGTACTGGAAGACAATAAAAAATTCCTCTTCTTACTTCTACTAACCCCGCAGCAGCCCGTGTACATATAACCTTGCCCCTGACGTAAGCGGCAAACTTTACTTAGATCATTGCGGAATTCACTAGCGGCAATTAAAATTTAGCACATCTTTGTTTCCGAGGAAGAAAAATCTCTTAACAACACTTTAATGCTAGCTGACGTTTTCGGATACTGCTGAAAGGTAGTTGCTAGAAGCGTATTGTTATAAAATGCGGCTGAGACCAGCGAGCCACACGAATGCTTCATTTGGGCCGCAGTTTGACGACCATTGTGGTAGATCACACTAGTGAGCAATGCTTTAACTAGTAAAACGGCTCTTTTCTCCTGATTCGCAAATACAATAGGGTTATTCCTAGATTTACTAATAATGCTTATTCGGCGTGATACGGTATGTACTTGTTAATAGCGCTCCTCGTCGAACTATTGTGACGGGATTTAGAGGCGTTCAGCTGTACAAAGGCCAATTGCACAGTATAGCCGGCGGCAAATAAGGCCGGACCGGACACGCATGCAAGTTTGAGGCGTCTGGGAGTGGCGGTGCGTGTCAACTGAGTGGCGGTCAGCTGACGCGCCGCTCAATCATTCATCGGCGCGGCGTCGGCGCCGGCGTCGCGACGCTCCGGTGAGTGGCCCAGTTTCGGCAGACGCGCCCCCGCGCCGAGCACGCCGCCGCGTCCCACGCATCGCAGTTTATCGATCTTCCTGTTTATGAGGCGACGCCGGCGCACAGCTGGCGGCAGGCCGATCGAAAGGGATGTGCCTCTAACGTGATCGTCCAATCCCACGTCATATTTATGTCATCATTTCGCGTGGACAGTAACAATACTAAGTGGCTCGTGCTGCCAGTGAGATAAAAGAATTGCTTGCACCATTTGCTACTGCAGAAAAACTGAGGACATCTTAGGTGGCAATGAGTTAGTCTCTAGGAAAGTTAAAGGCACCAGAAATTCGGTTCTCACGTCACGCTTGACAATGGGAGCAAGGCTAAGAAAAATTAAGACACTTTCGTACGATTTATGATTCTCGAAAAAGCATTTCATTATGTAAAGACTACCTCAGCGCGCGCTGCTTCGCTTGCGTAGACTATAGAGTTTGCACCGGATGCTTTTTGTTTTCTTTGCCGAATTTTTGTGTTGTTCACAAATTGCAACATCCTCTAAACTTCCCACACTCATAAAGGCCATTGAAGCACAATCTTTACCGAATGTAGCTCTGACCAAATGCGGTTGTGTTGGCTGATGTCGGAGGTCTTTGTTAATACTGCCTTTTCAGCTCTTGCGGTGATATTTCCACAGAAACACAAACCTACCAACACAAGTCAGATACTAATTGAATGTAACGAAATATTTTCACACAGAGTTTTTCTCACACGTATCTCCCCCTTAGAGGTTAAATTTCCAAAAAAGGTTGTAATACCTACTTTTTCATTTCCATTTGAGAAGCCAAACACAAGTTTCCACGGATTTAATTTCACAAATTCTTTCGTAAAGAAATGTTACCATAAAAATGTTCACCTCCTATTTTACCTCTTAGGAGTTGAATTTCCAAAAACACGAACACATGTATTTCTCTATTCCTAATCTAGGAGTCAAAAACAAATTGTCACAGAGTCTGTAGTGATTCTTTCATAATGACTTATTTTTAAAAAAGCTTTTACCCCCTGTTTCATTCCCATAGTGGACAAATTTCCAAAAAATACTAAAAGATGTATTTATTTACTTCTGGCTGAGTAACAGATCCCAATTTTCATACTGCTAGTTTCAAAATTGCCTTAACAGAGACATATATTCAAAAATATTTCATCCCCTATTTCACCTCTTTAAGGCTGGAATTTCAAAAAATAAGAGAGAAAAAGGAACTTCTTAAATGATACCTACAGCAAGGGCACAAATTTCTATCTTAGCGGTTTGGGCTGTTTGGGCTGGACGATGAAGAGTCAGTCACTCAGGACATTACATTTTAGACATAGAGAATATGTATAGAATCTCAGAAAAATAAAAATACGTGTAAACTATGTGGAAAGAAGGGTCGTGTACTGTTTGTACAAGACCGAAGAGTGAGAAAGAAGAATGAGAATTGAATAACAAAGCGCTCGGATTAAAAAGTGTGTAAGAAAGGGATGAGGGATACAGTCTTCTAACCCAACGGTTCTGTCTACACATGAAATAAGAAGTAACGAAAATAAAAGAAAGTTTCAAAGTTGGGATAAAGCGTGAAAGCGTATCAGTAATTCCCTGACGTGAGTGCTATCCTCAGTGGAAGAGAGGGAGAAATACAGGATACATTGAAATCTATGAACTTACGTATGGATTGAGAGTAAACAGAAGAAGTAATGAGTAGGAGAAGAAATGAGATCAGTGAGGAACTTACCGTCAAAATTCCGGACCAAGAAGTAGACGAGGTGAAGGAGTTTTGCTACCTAGAAAGCAAAATAACGTACGATGGACGAAGCAAGAACACAAAAAGCGGATTAGCACAGGTCAAGTGGACATTCCTGACCAGATGTCTGCTAATATTCAACTTTGATCTTAATTTGAAGATGAAATTTCTGAAAATGTTCAGCATTGTATAGAATGAAGTGCCGAGTAATCGCTAAGGAAGAAAACAGAAGACATTGAGACGTGTGGTGGACTGATTAAAAATGCGGAGGTACTCAGCAGAATCAGCGAGGACGAAATATGTAGAAAACACGGACAAGTAGAAGGGATAGGAAGATAGGATGTGTGTTAAGACATCAGGCAATAATTTCCGCTGCACTCGAGATACCCGTATATGGCAAAAGACAGAGATCTATAAGGTTGGCAAATGAGATGGGTGGAATGAAATAGAAATACGTTGACATTGTGACAGAATTACTGGTTCACCGCTGCACAGAAGGTAAACGGCTGGAATAACAATTAAGGATAGCTACACTGATGACAGAAGTTGAAACCTTACTACCATGCTGAATGAATAACGGTGCTAGGTAACACGCAGATTAAAGAATGATTTCTTCAACAGTGATGTGGCTAAAATGGAGAAAGACGCGAACCGTACGGGTTGTATGGGAATGTGTGTGTGGTGTGGACGCCGAAATAAAATACAATCTTTCTGATCAACTCGCCGAAAATCAAAGTTCAAAACGGTTCACAAGCTCTATATCAGCTGGGAGTCCCCACGTGCTACTGCACGAAAAGATTTACCCACACATTGCGCAGCACAAACACTTCACTGGGTGCCCGTAAATGTGGTTGGACTAAGGGCTTGTATCAGGTTTGTCAACGTTTGGTTTAAGGGGCGCCAACTCACATTCGTCCCAATGTACCAAACATTCCACAAAAATATTTTGTATAAATACAGACAGGATTTTCTATGCCAACATCACGTACGCACTCACGTATTTTTTAAAGTTTCACAAATTCGAGTTTATTTCCAATAAGAACATAGAAAAATCGATAGTCACAGTTCACAATAAATTAATTTCAGGGTCTCACCGAGTTTCTTAAGGTTTTGGAGGCGGTTGAATAAAACACGATTAACTGCGTCACTTATGTTTAGAAAACCATTTAAGTTCCAGAGTAATCTCAAACTATAAATTCCACAATGGCTACACAATGAAACCTTATAAGTAGGGCTTGTATCATGCGCAACCCGAAAAATAACAAGTGCGTCAGATCTGGAAAATGTCCGGAAGTAGGAACTTTCAATAACTCAAACACGCGAATTAGCTGCTATTTCACCGCTCCTCATATAACACTTTATCCTAACAAGGACTAACACAGCCTGACTGCAGCCAACGGCGTCCGAACCTACCTCTCCCGACCTTACCTCCCCCCCCCCCCCCGCTCCGGGCCACTAATTGCCGCTTTTCAACGAGGGGAAACTTCAGTCAAGCACCACTGAAGTCAGTTAAACTGCTGAACATGAAAATTGCTCAATTTTTTAATTTTGACCTTTTATGCACATACGATGCGTCAAATCAAGCGAAAATTTTCCGAGCTTGTGCTGCAATCAGTTTTCTTTTATCTGACATAGTTTACTTATACACTATAATTTCTACTGTTTTCCTACATTTTCCGATTTACAAGCGTAAATATTAGAAAACAATTTAAAATACACATTAAATAATTTAATATATATCTAAAATTTACAATACTGCATCTACTTTTAATGTATCTCTATTCATTTAGTAAGAAAAGCTGTTTTAAATCGCATAGAATCCATTTTTGGGGTCTCATACAAATATGTGAATAATTTCAATAACTATACTATCACAGTCCGATACAGTTGTAAGAGATGTATCAGTAGTCACCCTTTTGTTTCAAGTGCATAATGCATTGCTGGGATATTAACTTTTATAGTTCAGGAATTATAGACAACATTTAACTTACAATATATTATAAACTAATGCGTATATCTAATACGAGCCATCACACGTGTAATCGTCCACCTTTTTCGCTTCAAATGTGCCTACTGGCTCTTCATTGCCACATGTGATTCAGTATTTATTAATTTTGGGTAAGTTTTAATTAAGAAAGGAAAATCGAGAATGTGCTAGATAACGATCAGTTTGGCTTTAGTAATGGTAATGGAACCAGAGAGGCAATTATGACGTTGCAGTTAATAACGGAGGTAAGATTAAAGAAAAATCAAGACAATTTCAAGGATTTGTCGAACTGCAAAAGGCGTTCGACAATGTAAAATGGTGCAATACATTCGAAACACTGAGAAAAAATTGGGTGAGCTATAGGGACAGACGGATAATATGCAAAGTGTACAAGAACCGAGAGGGAATAATAAGAGTGAACGACCAGGAACAAAGTGCGTTTGGAGCACAGCATGGTATGGTCGTGAAACATGGATTGTGAGGAAATCGGAACAGAAGAGAATCGAAGCGTTTGGGATATGGTGCTACAGACGAAATTTGAAAATTAAGTGGACTGAGATGGTAAGGAACGAGGAAGCGCTGCGCAGAATCGGAGAGGAAAATAATATGCGGAAAGACAGGTTGGAATACATCCACCAAATAATTGAGGACGTAGGTTGCAGGAGTTACTCTGAGATAAAGAGGTTGGCGAAATAAAATGTCAGCTGTGGAGCATAATGTGAAAGTGACCCTCCATGTGCTCCCGTCAAGAAGATTTCAGCTATTAACACGAATGCGACCAGATCCTAGCCTCCTCGTGTGCGTCCACGGTTGCGTGTTTGTGACTGAATAAACTGTCTCTCCGCCTTACCGTAGGCTGTCACATTACGAAATCATTTATACAGAAGTACCATGGTATTCAAACGCAACAGAGGCAGAATCAAATGTTTCCAGTTGACATCGCTCTCTCCCCTTCACAATTCTCTCGTCAAGGACTCTGAACAATCGAAAACCGTGCCGACATAGAAAATAGCTCAGGTAGTTTGTCACGATGATGAATAAAACGTAAGATAAAAATGAAACATGACGTCAAACTACTTTAGATAGTTTTAAAACGCTGTGATGAGCCGTGAATAAAGTAACACCACCTTAAATGCAACATTAAATCTATAGTAAATTGGAACTACACATATACAAAATAAGCTAGCACAGTTGAACTCTCACCTTCTGCAATTGTCTTGGTGTAAAACTGTATACACGCTGTATACAAAACTAATGGCTTAAACTGTGGTTATCTACACTCCTGGAAATTGAAATAAGAACACCGTGAATTCATTGTCCCAGGAAGGGGAAACTTTATTGATACATTCCTGGGGTCAGATACATCACATGATCACACTGACAGAACCACAGGCACATAGACACAGGCAACAGAGCATGCACAATGTCGGCACTAGTACAGTGTATATCCACCTTTCGCAGCAATGCAGGCTGCTATTCTCCCATGGAGACGATCGTAGAGATGCTGGATGTAGTCCTGTGGAACGGCTTGCCATGCCATTTCCACCTGGCGCCTCAGTTGGACCAGCGTTCGTGCTGGACGTGCAGACCGCGTGAGACGACGCTTCATCCAGTCCCAAACATGCTCAATGGGGGACAGATCCGGAGATCTTGCTGGCCAGGGTAGTTGACTTACACCTTCTAGAGCACGTTGGGTGGCACGGGATACATGCGGACGTGCATTGTCCTGTTGCAACAGCAAGTTCCCTTGCCGGTCTAGGAATGGTAGAACGATGGGTTCGATGACGGTTTGGATGTACCGTGCACTATTCAGTGTCCCCTCGACGATCACCAGTGGTGTACGGCCAGTGTAGGAGATCGCTCCCCACACCATGATGCCGGGTGTTGGCCCTGTGTGCCTCGGTCGTATGCAGTCCTGATTGTGGCGCTCACCTGCACGGCGCCAAACACGCATACGACCATCATTGGCACCAAGGCAGAAGCGACTCTCATCGCTGAAGACGACACGTCTCCATTCGTCCCTCCATTCACGCCTGTCGCGACACCACTGGAGGCGGGCTGCACGATGTTGGGGCGTGAGCGGAAGACGGCCTAACGGTGTGCGGGACCGTAGCCCAGCTTCATGGAGACGGTTGCGAATGGTCCTCGCCGATATCCCAGGAGCAACAGTGTCCCTAATTTGCTGGGAAGTGGCGGTGCGGTCCCCTACGGCACTGCGTAGGATCCTACGGTCTTGGCGTGCATCCCAGGTCGACGGGCACGTGCACCTTCCGCCGACCACTGGCGACAACATCGATGTACTGTGGAGACATCACGCCCCACGTGTTGAGCAATTCGGCGGTACGTCCACCCGGCCTCCCGCATGCCCACTATACGCCCTCGCTCAAAGTCCGTCAACTGCACATACGGTTCACGTCCACGCTGTCGCAGCATGCTACCAGTGTTAAAGACTGCGATGGAGCTCCGTATGCCACGGCAAACTGGGTGACACTGACGGCGGCGGTGCACAAATGCTGCGCAGCTAGCGCCATTCGACGGCCAGCACCGCGGTTCCTGGTGTGTCCGCTGTGCCGTGCGTGTGATCATTGCTTGTACAGCCCTCTCGCAGTGTCCGGAGCAAGTATGGTGGGTCTGACACACCGGTGTCAATGTGTTCTTTTTTCCATTTCCAGGAGTGTATTATCTAGTATTACTTATTCGCCCTTCCTAAACATGTATGGGTGTTGACGTGATGTCATCTGTTCAGAAGCTCTTGTTCCTTTGTTTCCTAAGACTATTCCTCTATTTCATAAGACTACTGTAGCGTGCAGTGTGTTTCAATGCACTGTTTGTCGAGGGCTTTACCGACAGGAAAGCCAATATAATAAGTTAAAAACTTTATGGAAATAATGCTCGCTTTGAGCAGAAACCTTTAGTTCGGTAAACATATTACAGTATCTTTAATGTGAGTCATACACGAACGTCTTCAGCAGGAAGAACAGGTGGAAGTCCTAAGTCCGTCAGCCTAAACCGCATATAGTTCTTCACAAATGTTTGTGATAAGTCAAACCTACTGAATGTAGCACGCCTCGAGCGACCACTTTTTGCAGCTGGCGCAGTATATCTACATCTCGCTTCTTCATTCCATCACGTGGATCATTTCCAGGAAAGAGTATCTTGACTTGTAGAGATAATGAAACAACATCGTCCGTTTTTAGGATGTAGGATTTTAATGGAACACCAGGACCGGCTGTTTATTTTCGCCTCTTCATACACCAAAAGAATGTCTGCTTCAGGGGAATTCCTTCAATGTAAACCTGGAGAATGAAATGTTTCAGCTGGACTTTGTCCTCCATGTCGCATCTTGCTGTTTCCTTTAATTCCTGGTAGAATATTACTTCTCTAATACGTGCCATCACGCCATATCCGCATCTAACTTGTTTCATATGTTTTTCCTATAATGGTGTATTTTGAACATTTTCCCTTATGATCTGTTCGACCCAATCAGCTCTCTTTCCTCTATCATAGCTCAGGCGTGTTCTTCAGTCCTTGACTGTTTCGAACACTTGATTACTCCTTACTTTGTCTACCCATTTAATACTCCCCGTTCTCCTCTAAGATCACATTAGATTTGTTATCAAATATTTCTCCTGTTCTTGTTAAGTCAAAGCTTCTGAGCCTATGTAACAACACATGAAATAATTTTTTTTTTTAGATTTATTTCTTAGTTCAATTCCTATTGCTCTTGTTTTCTTTTTAATTACATCCAGACCATGTGTGATAGTCCTCCACGGTTTTTCAATATGGCTTTCATCTACATTACACATGTTCTCTAACAAAATGTAGGAGTTTATTCGTAGACGTTTCTTTCCCTTTAATGTTGCATTTCCTGAACCCTGTTTCCGTATTATTTTCACTACATTTGTCGTCATCTATATGACTACTCTGCAATTCTCAGTCAAGTGGCTGACAGAGAGTTCATCGAACCATCATCAAGGTATTTCTCTTTCCTTTTGTTCTATAACAGGCGAGGTAAAAACGAACACTTAATTCTTTCCGTGTTACAGTGGTCAGGTAGGTGGGAGCCAGCAAAATATTTTCGCTTTCGGAGGAGAAAGTTGGTAATTGAAATTTTATGAGGAGGTCCAGCAGCAACAATAAATTCCTTTGTTTTAATTATTTCCACACCAACTCCTGTATCATATCAGTGGCAAGCTGTCCTCTCTTTCGCGATAGAGCACAACGAGCTGCCCTCTTTTCGATATTTCCGATGTCCTCTATCAATATTTTCTGATGTGGATGCCACACCGTGCAGTAATACTCCAGAAGAATACGTACAAGAGTAGTATAGCAGTCTCTGTACTAGATCCGTTGCACCTTCTAAGTTTTCCGCCTAATAAATCGACGTCCTTAGTTCGCCTTCCCCACAAGTCATTTATGTGGTCCTTCCGTAAGTATTTAATTGGCTTCATAGCCTACTGATTTGTGTGGTATAACTTGTAACAGAAATATGGCGGATGTCTTTCACGACTTTTGTGGACGTGTTCATATTTTTAATCATTTTGATGCAATTGTCACTTTTCGCCCACACAGGAACGTTGTGTAAATCGTTTTACAGTTAGTTTCGATTTTCTGATGACTTCACCAAACGGTAAATGAGAGCATCATCTGCAAACAGTCTAAAGAGCTGCTCAGAATGTCTCCTGAATCGTTAATGTAGGTGAGAAACAGCAGAGAGGCTAAAGCCCTTCCTTGGGGATCATTAGATATCATCTCTGTTTCTGTGTCTGTAGGCGTCCATCCCAAGATCAAAGATGTTGTAATGAATTTATTATGAGTCATACATGGAACCCATCAGCGGAATGTGAATAATACTGTATCTGGATCTTTATGTATACAACTTCTATTGTGGGATACCACGGATCACAGCCAAATGAATGGGTGTGGCCCGTAATTGATAAGTGAATCACCTTGTTCTCAGTAATTAAGCTAAAGAGAATACACACGATGATCTACCAACCAAGAAGTACTGCTTATGTGGTAACTCTGGAGCAGACAGCGTCTTGAAGCAGCGCTGTCCGTTATGGCGAGTGGGTTTGCGTGTTTCAATGAAGCAGAGGGCTGGGTCGGTGGTGATGTAGCTACTGGCAGGGTCTCCATTGTCGAGCAGACCTCTGCAAAGGAGCCACACAAGTAGTCTCTCACAACGTCCCATCTTTTGGTTACCCAATGGGGCGTAAAACGTGATTCATTTGAAAAGGCCACCTGTCGCCACTCAGTGGACTTCCAGTTGCGGTATTGGCGTGTAAATTCCAGCCTTCATCACCGATGAGCCACTGACAGCATTGGCGCATGAACCGTTCGCCTGTTGCGCAGGCCCATACGCATCAAATTTTCCTGAACTGTGTTGAGGAGACACTTTGGTAGCCCATTGGTTCATCTGGTCGTTCAGCTGCTCAACAGCTGTAAGTCTGTTTGCCGGTAAACATCTCCACAGACGTCGTGCAGCCCTGTCATTTATGGCCTGTGGTGCACAAGAGTTGCCTCGGCGCCGGTATTGGATAGCACCACTTTGCCATGCACGGTATACTTCAACCAAAGCAGCAAGCGGTCTAGAAGCTCAGCCGTTTAGGATATTCTTCAATACTTGGTCCGAAAGCTAACGATCGTATCGTTTTGGACGTCAGAGTCATTGCTCCTTTTTCCCATTACGACAGTGATTGCACTTTTTCCGTTTGCCCTCAACTTCCCACCTGAAGCAGCCACCCTATCACCCCCCTCCCACTGCTAGCGCTGCCCGTTGTAACCTGCTGTGACCGCGACCGGAACGGTTTCGGGGTGGCCGAGAAAGCGCAGCGGGACCAAACAGAGAGCGGCCCGCGAACAAACAAACGAACGGAAAGGACGGACGCGAAACAACGACGGACGACGGAGAGAGACCTTACGAAAACAACACACAAGAAGCAACGGAGTGACAGATACAACTAAACGAATCCAAGACGTCCACTAGTAATGCCTGTTGTTGAGGCGACGTGTCCAGACGCACGCAACGATTAGACTCGCTGGCTGAGCGAGAGGCAGGCGTTTAAACACTCTGTCGGGGGAGCCGCTATTGGCCGCTGGAACCACGTGTTCCCCTGTGGCGCCCTCACACTAAATGTGGGCCAGGACGTGCGTGCCGCCACAGCTTACGGCGCGATGGTGCAGAGACCTCAAGGGTTCGTCGATGTCTATGACGTCTGGCGGGGATTCAAATTCCGCGGCGCGCGGTACCAGACTGCCACCTGACTTCTATGAGTGCTTATTTCACCTTGACGTCAGACATCCGCGGTAGTCTCATTAACGGGACTGGATCGTGTACAATGGACGTCTATAATAGGAATCACTGGAGGATTTGTTGATGAAGTGTAGTTTATTTTGATAATGGTAGGGAAAGCATTAGTTATACTCCTGTATTAAAATTTCATTTTCACTTTTGGGAATATTTGAGTAACGACATGCAACTAAATCACTTCGTATATCAACGCTTTAGCCCCAAATGACCACCCAGTCATGCCGTTTCTGCTGCTCGCTTCAGTGTCCAGTTATGCAGTGAACAGTATAGTCAATGGGTTTAGGTGCTCATACAAAATCGTGACTTTGTGAGCAACGCAGAGAGTAATTTAGCTTACGAAATGTAATTTTACTAGTGAAATATGTAGAACAATTTCTATGGTGTTCTGTCAAGTATAAAGATTATATTAGCCAGTTGTCTGGCTGATTAGTTACTTCACGTGTGACTTTTGTGGGCGTACGATCGTTACCACAAGATTTTTAAGAACAGATTTCGGGTTTCTCTGACGAGTGTGAAATTAAAAACTAACAGCAGACCAACAGACATCTCGATTATCATTTAATATCACTCGTAGCCAGGTAATGAGTATATCGATTACAGCATCGCCAAGAGATACTGATTCAAGATCTACGCTATTCTTGTGTCCTGGGTCGAGCATATCACTTGAAGACACGAGGTTGGTGGAAATTCTGAGTTTTAGTGTATAGCATTGAGGCGGCAAGACACATATAAGTTCCTTACACCTCCATTACACTAAAAAGTTAATAACTCGACAATGACGTACATTCTTTCAACCACGCAGACGTGATGAGATCTGTTCTTAAGCAGAGAACACACCTGTCTGACTTTTGGTTTCTTGCTCCGGTGAGAGGATTGTTCAGTGTGTGGTGTGAGTGACGTTCCAACCACCGTGCGTTATATTTTAGCAGAACTGAGGGTAGCAGCTGTTTTAAAGGACTGTGCAGTGTCTAACTTGTATCCTAAACTTTTGGGCGACATTTCTAATGTGTTAGCAGAGTGGCCGTCCGCCCCGGTAGCTGGGTGGTTAGTGTGACGGATTGCCGTCCTACGGGCATGGGTTCAATTCCTGAGTGGGTAAGGGATTTTCTCCCCTCAGGGACTGGGTGTTGTGCTGTCTTCATCATTTCATCCACATTCGGCGCGCAGGTCGCCCAACGTTGCGTCTAATGTAATAAAAGCTGCACCAAGACGGCCGGACCTGCCCCGCAAGGGGCTTCCCGGCCAATGATGCCAAACGCTCATTTCCATCAGAGTGGCTGACTCATCCGCATTTTTTGTAATTGATCACCCAGCCCCATGTTCCGGAGAGTCTGTTTTAGTACCCTCTCGTTGTATTTTTGTTTTAGTTGAGAGTTTTAGAACATCTGACGATTCTAACACTGCTTTACAGGATGTAAGCTAGTGTGATAAGGTAGGTGATAGTGCGTGATGTTTGGATAGAGTGAGTGCAATATTATCTCACACTGCTTCTGATTTCTTTTATCAAGTTCTCTATGTTTTAGTAAATTCCCTTCGAGAAATTTTCGTGTGTTGACTGATAACCTCGTCGTTGTGTGTCCGTAAACCACACACACACAATCACACACACACACACACACACACACACACACACACACACACACACACACACACACACACACACACACCGAGAGAGAGAGAGAGAAAGAAGGTGAAACATTTCCATAAATGAGAAGTGTAACGCCTGCACGCATAGAAGCGATGCACAAGCACATTCGCACTGATGAATGACTTGCGTGAAATTCAGTCGCGGTGTAGTGTTCTATGATCACGTAGTGTCGCACAGGAATCACCGTAGGTCAGCAAGTTAAACTGCTGGTGCTTAAATACACCAGCTGGACTTATTTGATTAATACTAGTCTGGTGCCTTATGGGGAGGACCAATGACGTGGACTGTGCTTTTTAATCTTCATCATTCTCGTTTCGTGTCTTTAGTCTGTTCCCATTGGTTTGCGCTTGGCTGCGTCAAATGCATAGTTTGGTAATCTGCTGCTTCCTCCTTTTTGGTGTGGTTTGTTAACTTAGGAACAAATCAGATTTCATATATTTTTTTAAAAAACTTTAGGGTCATCTTCTCATTTATTCTATTTTGTAGGACACGGCGCAGTGTTTGTAAAGCTCTGACAAGGGGCTGTACCTGCTAGGATATATAATGAAGAGCCAAAGAAACTGATACACTTGCCTAATATCGTGCAGGGCCGCCAAGACCACGCAGATATGCCGCAACTCGATGTGGCATGGATTCGACAAGTAGTGATGTAGGAAACTTACAGTACGGATCCTACAGGGCTCTCCATAAATCAGTAAGAGAGGCTGGTGATCTGATCAAAACGTTGAAAGGCATTCCAGATATGCTCGATAATGTCCATTTCTGGGGAGTCTGGCGGCCAGTGGAAGTATCTGAACTCGGAAGAGTGTTCCTGGAGCCACTCTATAGCATATCTGGACGTATTGGGTGTCGCATTGTGATGCTAGAATTACGTGCCGGAATGAAGAATGGACATCAATGGATGCAGGTGATCAGACAGGATGCTTACGTACGTTTCACCTGTCAGAGCCGTATCTAGACGTATCAGGGGTCCCATATCACTCCAACTGCACACGCCGCACAGCATTACAGAGCCTCCTCCATCTTGAACAGTCGCCTGCTGACATGCATGGTCCATGGATTCATGAGGTTGTCTTCATACCCGTACACGTCCATCCACTCGATACAATTTGAAACGAGACTCGTCCGACCAGGCAACATGTTCCTAGTCATCAACAGTCCAATTTTGGTGTTGACGTGCCCTAGTCAGTTGTAAAGCATTATGTCGTGCAGTCATGAAGGGTACACGAGTGAGCCTTCGGCTCCGAAAGCCTATATCGATGAAGGTTCGATGAATGTTTCGCATGCGGCAGGATTGAAATCTGGAGCAATTTGCGGAAGGGTACAACTTCTGTCACGTTGAACGATTCTCTTCAGTGTTCGTTGGTCCCATTCTTGTAGTATCTTTTTCCAGGCGCAGCGATGCCGGAGATGTGATGTTTTACTGAATTCCAGATATTCACGGCTCACTTGTGAAATGGCAGTAAGGGAACCCACTTCATCGCTACCTCGCATATGTTGTTTCCCATCGCTCGCGCGCTGACTACAACACCACGTTCAGCACTCAATTAAATATTGATAAGCTGCCATTGTAGCAGCAGTAACCCATCTAACAACTGCACTAGGCGCTTGTTGTCTTATATAGGCGTTGCCGGCCGCAGCGCCGTATACTCCCTGTCTACATGTCTCTGTATTTGAATACGCACGCCTATACGACTTTCTTTGACGTTTCAGTATATTATTCACGGTATCACATGTATCCGAGGCTACCTAATAGCAGCAAGTTATATAATATATTCTTGGTAATGCAGTCTAACTAAATGGTGTCACACGAGTGTTATGTCGCGTTTGTTATGACATTTTGTATTTCTTCCATAGGCCACAGATCATTGGGAAACAACCAAAAAAGTTCTAACACGGCAAAAAAGATGGCTTCTTTCTTTAAATCCATACATTTCGTTAGGTTGGATGTGCAAGGGTCAAAACAAGGAACACTTATCGGTTACATTATTTTCCTCATGGCAGCGACAACAGCAACGGTTACGAAATTGTCTCGAATGAAAAACAGCCCACAGTTGCCCTAAATTATGTTTATTTTAAACATTTAATATAGCCTTCTTCAGAAGTCATACACATGAATAAACGACAATTTTCATTTGTTAATGTATATGACTTATGAAGAAGGCTATATTGTTATACCAGAAACCATGGTCAAGATTTACAATAAACATAATTTAGTGCAACTGTCGGCTGTTTTTCATTCGAGACTTATCGGTTAATCGGCGGACGGCTTTTTTGTGAGGGGGAGGGGGATCGGGAGGGCTGCCTAACAGTTCTGGGATTATCAGTAATCACGTGACCGTACAACGCTTCATTCACGAATTCACCATCAAAGATACACAATAAACGGACGGGGGACACAGATTGTAATAGACCAGGTTTATGTATCGAACGCTATGACTAAAACCTTCCAACTACCTAGATGTATTATGCTTTCACGGGATAAGGCATTCGGATGGAGCACGACAACGGGGAGACGGAAACGTTACACACTCGATATGCATCCAAGCGCGTCCAACTTATGAGTTATAGAGGAGCCGAAATAGCGAAAGTCGTAGTGGAACCATCCCAATTTTAGGCAAAATCTGTCTAACAGAGATGGATGTGTGTGCAGGTGCGTTGTTATGGTGGAAGAACCAGTCTCCTGTCTGCCACACATGGGGTGTTTTTAGACTGTTAGGAAATCTACTTAAAACTTCCAAATAAAAGGCTTGACTGACGGTCTGACTTCGGGGAACAAACACGTATATCAATGCGATTCCGGTTTTTTTGGGTGCTGTTGACGAACCTCCGCGGCAAATTTAACACGGCAAGAGAGTATATCGTTGTAGTTCAAATGGCTCTGAGCACTATGGGACTTAATATCTGAGGTCATCAGTCCCCTAGAACTTAGAACTATTTAAACCTAACTAACCTAAGGACATCACATACATCCATGCCCGAGGCAGGATTCGAAGTAGCGACCGGAGCGGTCGCACGGTTCCAGACTGAAGCGCCTAGAACCGGTCGGCCACAACAGCCGGCTACATCGTCGTGGGTGACACCTAATTCGGTCACGGTACACCATAAATACCTTACCATGGCCTAGAGTACTTACAACGAACAAATTGATATTTATTCTCACACTTTGCGGTACACGAGGCAGCTCCCCTTGAGTCAGGAGGGTGTGATAGAGACACCTGGGAGAGGCTAGAGGTCGGTTGGCTGCCACTGAAGAGAGCGCTCACCATACGTGTGGCGCCCGTTCAGCGGCGCTGACATAATGAAAACCGCTCCACGGGCCGCTTTGACGCGCTGGCCCCTAAATTGCCCCCCCATTTGCATATATATGGCGGCGGCTTAATTACGTTAGCGAGCCGCCCACCTGGCTCGTCGCTAGTGGGTGCCTGCCCGTGTCCTGCGTTCCAGATCGCTCACACAGGCTAGCACTTCCGCGCAACCGCGCAAGGCATTCCTAACCTCGATCCCTGCGACGCCGTAATATGAGCATGATGCTCACCGAAGCCTGTCGCCTGCCAACAGGTTACAGTGATGGTGTACATCAGTTACCAGGCACTTGCTAAAGATGTAAACAGTGCTAAATTATTTGTGAGAGCACTCTAAAATGGTAAGATATTCAGCTTTCCTTATTCGACTGCATTGTCCTTGCTTCGTACACGCGTTGGTTGTCTCTGTTTTGTATGAGAACGTATTAGAAGAATGGTCGCTAGCCTCATGCGCCATTTTAAGTTACACTTTTCACTGAGGTGACAAAAGTGATTGGGTATGTACTATTACTGTGTCTGATTTTCTTTTGAGCGGCATTGTGCAGCAAATTGACATGGACTTCCTTTTGCTCAGCATAGTGAAACAACATGACATGGCATGGACTCATAGAAATATTCATCCGAGCAGCCTCAGTGGCCATCCATAACTGCGTAAGTGTTGCTGGTGCATGATCCTGTGAACGAAATGACGTCTCGACGTGAGAATTGGGACAAAGGGGGTACAGCCCCACTCACCATTGTTGTCAGATGTATCCAAGATGGCGTCGATGACGTCATCCTAGATGGCGGTGTGGACTTGGCAACAGTGCATGACAACATCCAAGATGGCGCCGATGACGTCATTCAAGATGGCTGCTTCTGGCGGGAAGTTCAAATTTTGGGGGAAGATAAGTCAATTGGGCTACCTCCACTAACATAACCCCCTCCCCTCCCCCAGAAAAATGGCGGGAAGTTCAAATTCCAACAGGATAATGCACCACTTCTAAGAAAATTGTGGGAAAGAAAGGTCAATTTTGCTAACTTCACTAACCTAAGTCACGCAACCACTACCTCTTCCCAGGAACTAGACAAAAGTTTGAATTTTGGCAGTAAAGAAAGGTCAATTCGTGTATCTCTAATAAGCTAAGAAAATGGTGTGAAAGAAATGAAACTTGGACTACCTCCCCTAACCTAAGTCATACAACTGCCACCTCTTCCTAGGAATTGGCAGGAAGTTCAAATTCCAACACGATAATGTGTCACACCTAGGTTATCTCTACTAAACTACGAAAATTGCGGGAAGATAGGTCACATGGCCTACCTCCACTAACCTAAGTCATCCAACCCCCACCTCTTCCCAGGAACTGGCGCCAAGTTTGAATTCTAGTGGTAAAGAAAGGTCAATTCGGGTGTCTCTACTAAGCTAATAAAATGGCACGAAAGAATGGACACTTGGACTAACCTCAGTCACCTGACCGCCACCTCTTCCTTGGGATTCGTGGAAAATGATTTCAGCCTGCACTGGGCTGCTGGAGAAAGGAAGGAGTGTACTTTATTTTGGAACAATTTGTTTAGGGATGGAGTATATTTATCACAGGATACAGAACACACGCTCTGACATGCCACATAGCTCACAGACCTGCAAACTACTCCAAAATAACCCATGTATAATGCTCTACACATGCGCCTTCTAGTTGTAGACTGTCAAAATAACGCATTGCACTGCCTATAGACATGCAAATCACTCGTAAATAATGCAGTACATGTACGTCCAGGGAGCCAAACAACTCGTACATTGTCAAAAGAATACGCCATCTAAAAGACTCTGCAAACATACTTGCTAATCGTCAACTGCCGAAATCATGCACCAGTCATTATTTAAGCAATTAGAGACAGAAGCACCAACTGTGTGTTCGCCAGGAGGTCCGTACTCCAACTGACCTATTACACATTACCACCACCAGAGGGCGCTGTTGTCTGTTCCGTGATGTAGTCCAAGATGGTAGCCATAACATCAGCTGATGACGCAAATACCGTTATTCAAGATGGTGGCAAACAGTGTGTTCACCACGAGGTCTGGACCTAGTATACAGGACCACAACCAAAGAGCGCTGTCATCCGATTCATGATGTAATCCAAGATGGTTGCGGGAAATGGCAGGAAAACGACTCTGCCTGTGCATGACGTAAGTTCTTATTTTGCAGGCAATGTCTCCACCATGAGATCTAGACTCAAACTGACCTAGAACACAATACTGCCACCAGAGGGTGCTGTAATCCCTCCTCTGACATAATCCAATATGGTGGTCTGGAGGCGGAAAATGGTGTGAAAATAACTCAGCTTGCACTGGTCTGCTGGGGAGAGTAAGGAAGGAGTGTACTCTATTTGTTTTAGGACATTTTATTCTGGGATGGAGTATATTTATCAAACTGACACAAAACACTCGCACTGATGTGCTTGGGGTCACAATACACAGTCTGCAGACCTGTAAACTACTTCAAAATAACGCTCTCCAGACATGCAAACAACTCCTATTTACCGAAATAATTTCAGCACAGACATGTAAACTCCCCAAAAATAATGGACTACTCCAATGTGCAGACACGAAATCGTAAACTGTCCAAATAACACATAGCACAGCCTACAGACCTGCTCGCAAAATAATGCAACAGACACGCAATCAATGCATGCAAGCGCCCTCCTCCACTCCTCTGTACACTAGACCACACAGGAGGCTACAGGCAGCCCCCAGCGAAGTGACGCGTCATCAGCTGTCAAACCAAGAACAGCTGCAACCCCAAGCATGAGGGGGCGACATTCCTTACATACTTGGTACCTGAGAGATTCCTTTCGAAATACGTAATCACCTAGGAGCCGTTGACGATACGACCAGACGGGGGCGCAGACGCACCAGGGATGCGTGCACTGTCACAGCCACGAGGCCCTGCTGGATGCAGGTGAAAGTTGCATCTACTTTCACATATACAGCCAGTGTTATACTGACATCACAGAACTCCAAGGCGCGTTAATGCAGTCCCCATATGCAAGACAATTCCAGACAGCACTTGTCTTAACCGTTGATAACAGAGTATCATAGGGCGCATTGTTCCTAGCGCAACATTAGAGACTTGCCTAACTGAGCTTAACTGCCCAGTGTGACTGATGCAATGCTGCAAAGAGCGCGCGCACAGCTACCAACTGTCGAAAGCATATCCAAAGAAGTTCACAACCTTATACTGAGGTCACATGACTATGTAAAAATAAGAACCTAGTCGACATCGCGGAAATTGTATAGTGTCCCAGAAACAGTTAATGCTCGCTTTCTTTATGTCTCACCCTGTATGCATGGAAATTCTTACCCTAACAGAATCTGTTTACGAAAATAGCGCAGAATAACTTCGAATGCAGTTTTCCTCGTGGACCTAATGAGGTACTCCCTCCATCAAGTGTTACCATTCCTGCTCTAAACACACTCAAACGTCCCCTCCACTATGTATACGCTCCTATATCCCAGCACAAAGGATGTGAATGAATAGAGCTTTATGATTGGCTATTAACGAATTTACCCACTGAATTACTGATGCTGCCAGTAGTGAACCACCGTCCGTCTTTTTTCCTTCAGCATATGAGACTTTCAGCGGTTTTTTCCACAGATCGTCATCTTGCACCGGCAATTATATCTTACAAACTACTATACATATCGTCAAATATGGAATGACTCTTACTCATTTACACTGCTATCCCACGGAAGACAGGAGCTTGAATATTAGAATGTGAAACCGACCTGCGGCCCATCAATATATTACCGCGTATCCTACATAATGTCGAATATGGAAAGACTCTTACTCAATTACCTTGCTCCCCCACCAAGGACAGGAGCTTGAATATTAGTGCGGGAAACCGACCTCCAACCCAGAAATATATCCCCGTGTACAGCGTCAATGTAGTAAACATACTATTTGTATCCTGCATCAAACAAAATCATCAATATTACATAATTCGTACATGTATCGCAAAGATGGACAGTACTGTATATATACACCTCTCAGCACTCGATATTTTCCTGCAGCCGGCGATCAGAAGCCATCCATCCCAAACACGCGATCAGAGCACCCTAAGCAGACCGAAGTCGCTCTCGGAATTGTTCTACAAATTCTTGATTGTTTCCCCTCGGCACAAACACGTTAATGTTTCTCCTCCAAACGTGCTTCCTTGCTTGCTCGCTTTACTCCACACATCTAAAGACTCGGCTATTATTAGAACACATGTATTTTTGTGCATGGTTCGCCATAACATTATACCACTGTCGCGGTACTTCTCGATATCAAGCACTAGGCAGCATACTACCGTACGCTAGCTCAGCATAATTCCCAAGATATAGAGTGGAAATTATTTCTCTACAAACCCCAAACTTAAGGGAGGTGCAGCGTGCTGTAAACCACTGAGTAGTTAGAAACAAATAAACGAACCTGATATTTCCACTCTCGAATGTGATGTAAAAGATTCCAAATCATCACTATATTTTACAAGCCAACTAAGGTCTTTCCCATGTCTAGACAACAGGCAAACCTGTCTTCCAGATGCTAGATAAACACACCACAATTGATCTTCTCTCAACTAAAGAAAGGCACAAAATGTGCAGAAGCAGTCAACGGAACAATTTACTTGGGCGGGAATAACAGTCCAGCGCAACCGCACTTCCATACACAATTTTCTCAAATTTCCACTTGATCACGAAAGGCACTCAACACGTACTAAGTACTAGTTTGCTATTCGCTCATCTAGTGGATGGCAAAGTTACATTCCTATACGCCAACTGGCCTCTGCATTCTGACGGACGCTGCCGTTAACAGGAAATGTGAATCATTCCCACCACAGACCATGCACACACAAAATAATTCTAGAAAACCAGTCACATGTATGTTTTATCATTATACTTAAAATTAAATGTTACGATCGCAGTCTCAATTGAACGGCATTCGACAATGAGTGAAGTATCAGAAATACACCCTGCTGAAGGCTGTGGCTCTGGAAACGGAAATATCTGTACCTTCCTTACGACTGGACCACTACTTGACCAATAAATGATTCCACAAGACGCAAAATTATACTGACCGAAAATTAACGATGGGTGGGCTTGTCTATTAGATTTTTCTTGCGAGTGCTACCACTGTGTCTTAATAATAGAGACGTAATCGGACAGATGTTAAAAAAACCTGATTGCAAAAACTATTGTATGTTACTGTCACTCACGATCTTGGTTCTACAGGTGTACACAAGTATCCATGTTTAAAGCTATACAGTCGTTACGAATTGAGATATGAATTGCCTCTGAATAATGCGGTTTTTTTCCGGACAAATATCGTGACGGTGATCGTAGGAATGTATGTTATCAGACCAACATGTAGCCCACGATGGAACCTCATGATAAAAATACCGCATTTTTAAAGTGATTCTGCTAAGGAATGTGGTATGTAAGCAGTATTTGCGACTCCCTCACACAGCCCCAGCTAGATAATTCTGTAGTATTTTAAGCACATTCTGACTTGATACCATATCAGAGGTTCTGTGATATAACCACTGAGATACAGGCGATGTGTGATTGAGAAGGAAAACAAACAGTAGTGGTAGATGAAGTGCTGATTGAGGTCGTAGGAGGAAAATGTACACTAGCTTCTCAGATCTCTAGGGTTACGCTTTCCGCTAGAAATCGTGTCCATGATTTGGAATTGGGTCTTTCCATTCATGCACATTCCTGCGTTGGATCCTATCGACAATTCCTTGAATGATTACATCCACTATTCAGTCATATTTCTGGCACTCTCATATCTCAAAACGAGTCACTTTTCCCGAACCTAGCTGCTACAGTAAAATTCCAATCTGGTATTAGTCACCCCCTACACATCTTGCAACTGCTCCCATTTATACAGCTTTCCACGTGTGATCGTTCCAATTTAAGTTTGAACTGAGCTGAAGTCGAAGAAAGACAGATCCAGCACTTATTGAAACCAATGTAGAAGCAGAACAACATGAGTTACTGCAACGGGATCGTGTTTTGACCATTCGGTGGAAACGCATGCAATGTGGTACGTCT
Organism: Schistocerca nitens; assembly: GCF_023898315.1. Taxonomy (NCBI): domain Eukaryota; kingdom Metazoa; phylum Arthropoda; class Insecta; order Orthoptera; family Acrididae; genus Schistocerca; species Schistocerca nitens. Next base: position 242,708,079 of record NC_064622.1, read on the forward strand.
CCAAACTAGATACAGATACTAGCTTCCAAAGCATGTCAGCCCAACATACTATCATCGTTATTCTCTATCCCCAACAGAGAGAAATTACGAACTATAAAAGCTCAACTAACTTCATCCGTTATAATAGTCACCTAGGCACCGATTCTGGCGTGATGAGGCATAGCTGCGGTGCGGTCCAGCTTAGAGGAAGAGATTTCGCAGTGCTCTCCAGAATACCGCAGCGTGCAGCCAACCAAGCATTCCTAAAGGTATACCCTGTTCCTAACCGAATTTATTCCACAAAGTGCTGCTGCTACTGCCGCCTATGTGGCACGATCATATTAAATATATATAGGCACTGATGAGGCCACTTTAAGGTGGCTCTAGGCGAATGATTATATCCCAGCGACTATACTAAATCTCTTGTCCTGTTTAGTTGTTTCAAACGCTTTTTACGAACAAGCTTTTGTACAATGCCAAACATTTCGTTTTTTTCTGCAACGACTTCGCGGTCTGTGCCAGGTTCTAATCTGACATTAAGAAGTTCCTGACCCACGGCCTTTCGCAGGAAACTAGGCGTTGCTCGGTGTAAATCATATTCTTACGGTGGATAGCATAACACGTCACACATCGGCTGATTTTAAATAAAAGACAGTTACACCATCAGCAAAACTGGAAGAGTTTTACGGCGATGGTTTAGGTTTCCAAACTACAGTCCGAAAGTGATTCACGAACTGTACATTTAGACTCCTCTCTCACACTGACAGAATAGCTGATGGCTCTGCGTTCCCTTTCGACTGTTTCCTCGTTTTGCACTCATGTACGCGATCAGTGTTTCGGTGCTATCCACCGCAGAAGGTGCTGTCCATCCAACAAAACTCCTCCCCATCTCAAACAAGCGATATCAGTCAATCATTATGCGGCAACCAGCAGCGTGCCAGTGCACGGATGGGATGGAACAGACACCATCAATGTTCTCTAATAATAAGCATCACAGTTGATTGCACAAACAATTTCATCAATTTTACTGTAACTTCAACACCTACCAAAAATGTGACAGCATTTTCCCCCAGTTTCAGTATCATAGCTAAACCACCCTTTCTCCACTTTGCGAGTACTACTGCGAACATGGATAGATGACTGTGCAGTACGTCCGTTAAGTGTTAACTCTCGAAGACATAAATCATCAAAGTATACCAGACAGCACATATTTCTGTGACCTCGAGCACAGTGTTTCATTTATGATCTATCTTTATGCGTATGGAAGTCACAGAGCATTCTCGCTGTCTTGGGGTAAAATTAAACAGTGAAAGACCATCCTCACACTATCATTGACCAACCCATCCTGCAGCATCGTTAGCGAATTAATTTGCAACCGACTAGAAGAAGACCGCTACACTCCACGTCTTGTGAATGAATGGAGCTATTGGAGTCCTCACCCATCCCGAGATGCGCCCAAGTCTAGGAGCTTAGCACTCCTTATCAGTGTATAGTAACAGATATCAAAGTTTAGAAGTTTATCGTTGCTGCAGGATCTCCTCATGATATTTCAATTACCAGCTTTATTCTCCGAAAGCGAAAATATTTGGCTGACTCCCACCTACATAATCATTGTAACACAGAAAGAATTATGATCTTTCTCCCATCGCACTGTTATAGAATGAAACGAAACAGATATGCGTTGGGGTTGGCTCGATGATCCCTCTGTCAGGCACTTGACTGAGAATTGAAGAGCAGTCAGGTAGATGTGGGTATAGATGTAGATGAAGACAAACGTAGCGAAAACAATAAAGAAACACAGCCAAGGAAATATATAATTAGAACTAAAGAAACGTCTACGAATAAACATGCGTAATGAAGATGGTAGCCATATGGATAAACCGAGCAGTTGGATCACACATGGACGCGTATAGAAAAATACTGATGGTCCCAACTGGTAATTTCTGTTAGTGTTACTTTATTCACATCTCTTCACAACTATCTAAAGTAGTTTGACTACAAGTTTCACTTTCATCGTCCGTTTTCCTCCTCATAATGGCTGTTTCGTACGTCAACACATTGTAGAGTTCGACTTTTCAAAGTCCATGCAGAGAGAGTTGGGAGGGGTAGAGAGCGATCTCATCAGGAAACATTTGATTCCATCTCTCCTGCGTTCGAATACCACGGTACTTTTATATAAATCGTTTTCCTTGTAAACGACAGCCTATTGTATAGAGAAGAGACACTTCATTCAGTCCCAAACACGCGATCGGGAATGCATAGGCGGCGGCAAAGATAGTGTTGACAGCTGAAATCAGCTTGACATGAGCACGTGCAGGGCCAGTTTCACATTATGCTCCACAGATGACGTTTACTATCAGGACTTCCACAGGCCGCTAAGGTTACCGCGTGACTGTGAAGACCCGTCCGTTGGGCAACACAATGTTCAACAGCTGCCCTCTTCTCATTGCCGCTTTTCGCGTCCAGTGCAAAATTATAGCTTTTTTTCCCTCTGGGCCAATCTCTTCAACTCACTGTAGAACTTGCAACCTACATGCTCAGTTATTTGCTGGATGTATTAATTAAGTGAATTAGTATTAATACAAAGTAGCTACCTCAAAGTACTTACAATTAGCAATACATTTCTCAGTAATTCCTTTCAGGCATGCCAAACTTATTGTTAAACAGTTAATAGGTACCTCATTCTTTTTTTTTTTTTTTTTTTTTTTTCTTTTTGTCATCAGTCTACTGGCTGGTTTGATGCGGCCCGCCACGAATTCCTTTCCTGTGCTAACCTCTTCATCTCAGAGTAGCACTTGCAAACTACATCCTCCATTATTTGCTTGACGTATTCCAATCTCTGTCTTCCTCTACAGTTTTTGCTCTCTACAGTTCCCTCTAGTATCATGGAAGTCATTCCCTCATGTCTTAGCAGATGTCCTATCATCCTGTCCCTTCTCCTTATCAGTGTTTTCCACATATTCCTTTCCTCTCCGATTCTGCGTAGAACCTCCTCATTCCTTACCTTATCAGTCCACCTAATTTTCAACATTCGTCTATAGCACCACATCTCAAATGCTTCGATTCTCTTCTGTTCCGGTTTTCCCACAGTCCATATTTCACTACCATACAATGCTGTACTCCAGACGTACATCCTCAGAAATTTCTTCCTCAAATTAAGGCCGGTATTTGATATTAGTAGACTTCTCTTGGCCAGAAATGCCTTTTCCGCCATAGCGAGTCTGCTTTTGATGTCCTCCTTGCTCTGTCCGTCATAGGTTATTTTACTGCCTAGGTAGCAGAATTCCTTAACTTCATTGACTTCGTGACCATCAATCCTGATGTTAAGTTTCTCGCTCTTATCACTTCTACTGCTTCTCATTATCTTCGTCTTTCTCCGATTTACTCTCAAACCATACTGTGTACTCATTAGACTGTTCATTCCGTTCAGCAGATCATTTAATTATTCTTCACTTTCACTCAGGATAGCAATGTCATCAGCGAATCGTATCATTGATATCCTTTCACCTTGTATTTTAATTCCACTCCTGAACCTTTCTTTTATTTCCATCATTGCTTCCTCGATGTACAGATTGAAGAGTAGGGCCGAAAGGCTACAGCCTTGTCTTTCACCCTTCTTAATACGAGCACTTCGTTCTTGATCGTCCACTCTTATTATTCCCTCTTGGTTATTGTACATATTGTATATGACCCGTCTCTCCCTATAGCTTACCCCTACTTTCTTCAGAATCTCGAACAGCTTGCACCATTTTATATTGTCGAACGCTTTTTCCAGGTCGACAAATCCTATGAAAGTGTCTTCATTTTTCTTTAGCCTTGCTTCCATTATTAACCGTAACGTCAGAATTGCCTCTCTCGTCCCTTTACTTTTCCTAAAGCCAAACTGATCGTCACTTAGCGCATTCTCAATTTTCTTTTCCATTCTTCTGTATATTATTATTGTAAGCAGCTTCGATGCATGAGCTGTTAAGCTGATTGTGCGACAATTCTCGCACTTGTCAGCCCTTGCCGTCTTCGGAATTGTGTGGATGATGCTTTTCCGAAAGTCAGATGGTATGTCGTCAGACTCATATATTCTACACACCAACGTGAATAGTCGTTTTGTTGCCACTTCCCCAATGACTTTAGAAATTCTGATGGAATGTTATCCATCCCTTCTGCCTTATTTGACCGTAAGTCCTCCAAAGCTCTTTTAAATTCCGATTCTAATACTGGATCCCCTATCTCTTCTAAATCGACTCCTGTTTCTTCTTACATCAGATAAATCTTCACCCTCATAGAGGTTTTCAATGTATTCTTTCTACATATCTGCTCTCTCCTCTGCATTTAACAGTGGAATTCCCGTTGCACTCTTAATGTTACCACGGTTGCTTTTAATGTCACCAAAGATTGTTTTGACTTTCCTGTATGCTGAGTCTGTCCTTCCGACAATCATATCTTTTTCGATGTCTTCACATTTTTCCTGCAGCCTTTTCGTCTTAGCTTCCCTGCACTTCCTATTTATTTCATTCCTCAGCGACTTGTATTTCTGTATTCCTGATTTTCCCGGAACGTGTTTGTACTTCCTCCTTTCATCAATCAACTGAAGTATTTCTTCTGTTACCCATGGTTTCTTCTCAGCTACCTTCTTTGTACGTATGTTTTCCTTCCCAACTTCTGTGATGGCCCTTTTTAGAGATGTCCATTCCTCTTCAACTGTACTGCTTACTGCGCTATTCCTTATTGCTGTATCTATAGCGTTAGAGAACTTCAAACGTATCTCGTCATTCCTTAGTACTTCCGTATCCCACTTCTTTGCGTATTGATTCTTCCTGACTAATGTCTTGAACTTCAGCCTACTCTTCATCACTACTGTATTGTGATCTGAGTCTATATCTGCTCCTGGGTACGCCTTACAATCCAGTATCTGATTTCGGAATCTCTGTCTGACCATGATGTAATCTAATTGAAATCTTCCCGTATCTCCCGGCCTTTTCCAAGTATACCTCGTCCTCTTGTGATACTTGAACAGGTTATTCGTTATTACTAGCTGAAACTTGTTACAGAACTCAATTAGTCTTTCTCCTCTTTCATTCCTCGTCTCAAGCCCATATTCTCCTGTAACCTTTTCTTCTACTCCTTCCCCTACAACTACATTCCAGTCGCCCAAGACTATTAGATTTTCGTCCCCCTTTACATACTGCATTACCCTTTCAATATCCTCATACACTTTCTCTATCTGTTCATCTTCAGCTTGCGACGTCGGCATGTATACCTGAACTATCGTTGTCGGTGTTGGTCTGATGTCGATTCTGATTAGAACAACCCGGTCACTGAACTGTTCACAGTAACACACCGCCTGCCCTACCTTCCTATTCATAACGAATCCTACACCTGTTATACCATTTTCTGCTGCTGTTGAACGTTATCCTTTCGTTGATTATTCAATCTTTTTCTCATGGTAACCTCCCCCTTGGCAGTCTCCTCCCGGAGATCCGAATGGGGGACTATTCCGGAATCTTTTGCCAATGGAGAGATCATCATGACACTTCTTCAATTACAGGCCACATGTCCTGTGGATACACGTTACGTGTCTTTAATGCAGTGGTTTCCATTGCCTTCTGCATCCTCATGTCGTTGATTATTGCTGATTCCTCCGCCTTTAGGGGCAATTTCCCACCCCTAGGACAAGAGAGTGCCCTGAACCTCTATCCGCTCCTTCGCCCTCTTTGACATGGCCGTTGGCAGAATGAGCCAGCAGTAAATAAACCAATCCAGCCTGAGTAACACGCCTTACAATTTTATTCTGTTAAACACCATAGTTTTCAGGGTGTCTATTGCCTTTTATGTTCTCGTTGTACAATGCTAGGGTGGACAGGTTGAACCACCCATCGTTTTCTTAGCAGAGCAAAAATACCAACACCAAACACATCAAATCTCCAGACGCCACTATATTAATAGTGCAGTTAGTTTCATGTCGCACTTTAACGAAAATTGCTACCTGAGGAGTAGAATGCCGACAAGATATTTATAAAACTTGTTGATCGAAAGTATGTAAATTTACGTGCACTGATATTTTAATCCAAACGGCCATGATGTTTCCATTTCGAAACAATGTCGAATATGAAGATTCAAACAACTCACAACCTCAAACCCGTACTATTAAAACTATGGCCGTATAACCTTTCAATCGGTTTATTAACAGAGCTCTGATATTCCAAAAAAATCAAAACGGCAACCAGATACCAATGCACCCAACAAACAACACATAATTTTGTCACTATGCGTGTCCGCAGCCTTGACAACTTTTGTAAAAGAAAAAGTTGTTAATTGTAAGCTGTGAAATTACCATTTACTTGCTAGTATTGGCATGTTTCGACTCTGATTCACTATCAAGCACATATATAGCATGACTGCACCATACTGCACAAGATGTGACACACGAGCCAGCTTACCATTCCACAGGTCGAGCTACATTTCAATATTGGCATGTTCTGTAACGAGTATGAGCATATGGATTACAAAGATTGTGAAAAAACACATGAAGTACTGTTTAAGAACGAACTTAAGAACTATGTACATTCATAATAAAACGTCGTTATTCAGAGCACAGACACTATATATGTGTTTCATATCGATGTCAGACAAAACTGGACAACAGGCGGATGTAAACGATGTTTTAAAATCTACAGCGGAAGACATTTTCTTTTACTTAACTGTATATAAAGTTTGGATGGTAGGAGACGAGGTACTGGCGGACGCAAAGCTGTGAGGACGGGGCGTGAGTCGTGCTTGGGTAGCTTAGCTGGTAGAGCAGTTGCCCGCGAAAGGTAAAGGTTCCGAGTTCGAGTCTCGGTCCGGCACACAGTTTTGATCTGCCAGAAAGTTTTATATATAAAGTACTCATGAACTATTATTACATACTGTACAATGTTTTAACACATTCGACACGCAAAGACTGTTACGATGAATGAACTGGTCATGCTAATGGTAACATACCCACGTAACAGAGAACACATTCATCCTGAAATTTACGCACTCTCTCTCGCTCTCGCTGTCTCTCGCTTGTCTCAAACACACATACACCCTTATTCTCAAACTCACTACTTCTCTCCTCTCTCTTTGGCTATCATTTCCGTCCCCACTCTTTCTCTCTCGTTATCCATCCCCTCAGCCTCCCGCTCTCTCCGTCCTCTCTCTCTCTCTCTCTCTCTCTCTCTCTCTCTCTCTCTCTCATCTTCCACTCTCCTCGTCCATCACATCCTCCTCCCTCTCTATACCCCCTTCCCATCACTTCTCTGTCCATATTTTCTACCACTGTCACTGATCTAGAGGCTTTCTTTATTGGTATCGCAAATTGAGATTCCGTAGTAATATCTACGAATAGAGTTAATATGCCATAAATACAATGTTTTTAGTTTTACGTGAAAACAAACTGCGAGAAAGAAAACGAAACCAGACGTAGTCACACCATAGGAAATCACCTTTACCTTACTGTAGTGTGTCAAATATATGTTTATTAGTTTATAGTGTATAAATTTGAAGTAAAGTAGTCATGATTTTTTTTTAAATTCTGTTACCGATATTTTGCTGTTTTATATTTCAATGCGAAATCTTTTTAAAATAATAAACTTCGATGTAACAAGCAGCTGTTAACCGATACTCTTGGAAAGCATGAAAAATCAGCCAACTAATTGCATAAGACAGTTTTATTTTTGCGATAAGTATAAAGTTATTCGGAATGAGGTTGTAACAAATAGAAATTATACATCGGTTATTAAAGGTTCGAGCTAAAAGGAAATTGCAAATGCAGGATAAACCACTAAAATCCTGGAGTACACACCTACTTGTTACATATTGCCTTGCAGAGCTACACTATCATAAAGCCGTTTGGCTCCTATCAAGTGAAAGTTCACTTCGGAGCAATAAAATAAGTTAAAAAGAGTGTGAACTTCACTAGGCTCCTAAGCACGAGTAACTATGGATGGTACTGCCGCTGCAACGCGCAACCAATGTGCAAATCAGTATGCTGAGTGGCGTTAATCTAAAAATTTCCAAAATAGTGCATGACTAAGAAACACAGTTGGCCTACCTTTATCAGTGGACTGTAGTACTTGAAATATTTTACATATTAAATGATTATAATGACATTATTTAAAAATCTTTACTTAAAATTGTATGTAATATAACTTCTTTAGCCGGTTAATGGCTGTTGTCCGGCTGTCGTCTTCCTCAAACACAAAAAATGGTTCAAATGGCTCTGAGCACGATCTGAGGCATCACTATATGAGATCATCAATCTCCTAGAACAGAACTACTTATACGTAACTAACCTAAGGACATCACACACATCCATGCCTGAGGCAGGATTCGAAACTGCGACCGTAGTGGTCGCGTGGTTCCAGACTGAAGCGCCTCAAACACACTCCCTTTATGTCACATATCAAGAACTGTATGTTTACAGTCCAGAGCTTATACCGTAATGAATGACATCGAAGACGCCTATCTATTTTAAGATGCCATGTTTCATTTCATTCTTCTTCGTCAGTGTTTTTGTGTACAATGTAAAAACAAAGAAATTAGCTATATCCACTTGAAATAACAGTCTTTGTTTCTAGAACGTTAAGTCTGTTTCATTGTAATTGGTGTACCAAGCTGTATTTTACTGAATATTCTACATGTTCTACACCCTCGTTATTTCGTAAACGGATAAACGAAAACTCGATTAACCAGTACTAGCTGTTTGTTCCTTGCGGAAAATTCTATCACCTAAACTGAATTTCGGATAATTCGCATTGCGAACTAAAATTCGGCCCTCACATTACAAAATCCATCTTTTATCCTTCAGCTAAACCGAATAAGTATGTAAATATGTAGTACTGTGCACTCCAATATTTTCTTCCAAATTTCACGTAATTTTTCTCAATGTACCTTTCTCTAATCTCGCAACAATGCCCCAACCGCTTCCTTGTTTCTCATGTGTCACTTCCACAAAGTAAGACACAAGGCCGAGAGAAGAGAGGAGTTGACCAGCAGAAAACACACAGCGCGTGACACTCAATACACCAGAGAGCTGGCTGTGTTTGTTTACGAACAGTGATTTTTTTTCACATTATGGCGCGGAAACAGAAACGAGCTCATATTGCTCTGACACTAAAACAAGAGAAGTAAAACCCGCATATCGTCGACAGTGCACAGAAGAATAAAACACAATTTGCAGATCATTTTCAGATTCCAGAGTCTACGCTCTCATCGATAATAACTTCAAGACAGAAAACAGAGGTACAGTGAGTCTGGAAAGCTGCTCATTTAGCGGCAATAGCGAGCACATTAGCCCAGTTAAACTTGAACAAGGGGAGGATTCCCTGTTTGATCTGTTGCATTGGCCGGCGCCATACTTCAAGTAAAATGTCGTGAAATAGCCCATGAAAAAAGGCAAATCTGGATTTGTGTGTACAAAGTTAACAAGGGACATGAAAATGAGTCGCCGTGAGAATTTTAATCCAAATTCTCTCATTTGTGTCACCGAAGAGATATGTTTAATATGGATGACGCCGGCGTATTCTACAACTTCATGCCTCAGAAAACACAAAATGTTATGGGCGAAAAATGTCATGGAGCAGAGCGCAGCACGGAGAGACTGACTGTGGTCTTGTGTTGTAATACAGGTGGTACTGAGAATCTCAAACCATTAGTGACTGGAGGATACAAAGATCGATGTTGTTTAAAAATGCCTTATTCCATGTGCCATGCCACTAAATGAAGCGTAAAAAACCTTGAATGAAGAAATACCTCATGATGGTTCAAAAAGAAATGGCTACGAGGAAGAAAAATATTTTGCTAACTTAGCACTACTGCTCGGCACATCATTTTGATGAACAAGAACCTCCGAACATAGAAGCTGTCTGCAGCCACTGGGTCAGGAATAATTTCCTCAGCGAAGCCTAATTAGAGACACCGATTTGTTAACGCCGGCGTCGGTGCAGTCGAACTACAAAGTGGGCCAAGCAAAACTGGCCCGGTGAACAGAGTTCCAGGGTACAGCAGAAGAAAGGTAATACAGTACTAACTTGACAATAGCAGATGTTGAAAATGACCACCATTAATTTATTGTCACTTTTGTGATCTGGGAAACAAGTTGCTGAAGGCGGATCGAAGCAACTGCCGGAATTGTTGCAGTCTTATCGAAATTTTCTGCTGCAGTTCTTGAACGTTATGAGGTTTGTCGCAATACCACTTAGGGTGAGGGCTCCCCACACAAAGTAATAGCACGCAAAGTAATCTAACAACACTGCCAGGCGTGAAGATTGTGTAAATGTGCTCCAAGGTTCAACCGGCTGATGCGCAGTTGCTCCATTCTGTTTGAAGTAACTGTAGGACCACATTTATTTGCCCCAGCATGTACAAGAAACAGTCCGCATTGCAACGTACTGCGAGTTGTCCGCAACGTATCTCCTGCTTGGGATAAAATTACAACAAACACCGTAACTAACTGTTTGCAAAATACATAACGAGCTACTGAAACGGCGCTGAAACTGAAGGTGAAACCGATGATGCAACACCTGAAATAATGCGGATACAACTTTGGATTACGATGCTGCTCTTCTACTGGCTTACACGCGATTGGTGCCCTTGTTTGCCGTCAGTATGGAAGAATGGACCCAGGCAGACGACAACATCTGTGCTGCTAAAGAACAAGACAATAGTGCTGATGACGATGCACAAAAGAACGAAGGTGCTTCAGTGTCACTCTCTGAGGAGAAACGTGAAGATATGACACCGCCACCCCACTGAAGTTGCAGCTCTATTATCTGTTCTCGATAGGCTTATGCTGTCTCCATGGCATATCAGGCTGCTCTGGATGTGGTATCTTCAGAGAATGCCATAATATTACGACTAATTGTCCGGCAAACAACAACAAATCATTTTTTCAAATTAATATGTAAAATTAAAATGTGTAATTGTTACCAATTTTATAAACTAAAACATGAGTTTTATTACATATGGTGTTAGAGAATAGTACATTAAAGTGTTCCCGTTTGTTGATTTAAAAGCCATTGTAACTAAATATTGATCCACAATACGTATATAACTTTCCTGATTAAAGATATTCTAACAAACATTTGACAACATAGATATATACTCTCTCTCTCTCAATCAAACAAATGCCAGAAATAGTTTTGTAAATTTATACTGTACTTACTTTTATTTTTTCTTAGAGGTCATGAAACTATAGCAACCCCCATTCGTTCATACTCATCATAAGAGAAAAACTGAATTCAACTGTGGTATATTTCTTTACAAAAAAAGGTAATAAAGCAAATTAAAAAAATACCTACTTAATTCAAACTTCATTAAACTGATTTTATTATTTTTGGTCACTTGAAATTCGTTAAAACGAGAACCGACAGTGTAATTAATTTTTAGAAGTAGATTGCACTGTTAAAGATCGGTCTACCATACATATTGGAAATGGAAATGAAGATCCATGCTTCTTGACAGAACGTAGGGGAACGATGCGGGAGACCCGCACCGCAGTACTAAGCAAGGTCTTAATGGACGTGATTTGCCGTTGCCTTCCTCCCGCTATAATGGGGATAAATGATGATGATGAAGACGTCACAACAATACGCAGTCTTCTCGGAGCAGATGAAAATCCCTGACCATGCCGGGGAATCGAACCCGGGACCTCCGTGCTCGGGAAACGAGAGCTTTACCGCGAGACCACGAGCTGCAGACACTATACATATTAGTCACATACAATTTTGTAAATTTTTTAGCGTAAGCTACTCAGCATGATTATTAATGCCCGTAATGCTTTTATTTGGCAATTCATTTTATGTGAGCCACTCAGTATGCTGGTTTGCGCATTGCTTGTGCAGTACACACGTGGTGCATTCCGTTCAGAAATTACCTTAAGAACCCAGTACGCTAGTGAGTTGGCAGTTTTTATCCATGAAGTTTACACTGTTTACAGCTGCTGGCTATGATTTGTTATTGTCTTGAGGTTAATTTTACTTGGCAGGAGCCAGATGACTTTATTCCAACGTACCTTGGCAACACACTAAGTTTTAAGTAAACACATGCTGTTTGGATTTTGGTCGTTTGTCCTGAATCGGCAATTTCTGCTTAACTGGAACCTTTTGTAACCAATGTGCAGTTTCTAGGTGTCACAATCGGAAGGTAATTTTATAACTCTCGAAACCTAGGTCAAGGGAACTAATAAACTAATGTTACGTAATTGGTTGATATCTATCTGAACGTTTATTTAAGTTTTAAAAATTGAAGTAATTCAGACAAAACCTGATAGTTTTTTAACAGCGTTTCCCCTCTATATATTAAATACATATTTATAGCTATATTAAAATGTAAGGCCTATGTCTGTCAAATGTATCAAGTAAAAACTTTAATTAAATCGGTGAAGTAGGTTTCGAGCTCTTTGATGACAAATTTTCTCCTTGCTACATTAAATATGTATTCATATATAATAAGAGTGCGCTGCAGCAGGTATATGAGAAAACTCCAGTATTTGAATGAAGCTGTGTAATAATTTCAAAGCAATCGGTGAAGATCTTACAGAGATTTAAGATTTTGAAGAAACACTTACGATTTTGCATATATAAATGACTTTCAGAACGCAGAATGTAAGTTTTGATTATTAAATATGTTGCTACCCACATTTGACAGATGGGCGAAAATGTTGTAAGAATCAGTGGAAGCCCCAGTTATGGTTTTGAACTTGAGAATCAATACAAATCTTGTTGTACAGAATGACACAACAAAATGTTAAGGTTTATAATGAGTAAAAGGAACCAAAATTTTGTTATAATAATTGAGACATGCGGAACATACATATTTTTCTACATTTTGGTGTGACTTACAATTCAAATTTTGGTGACATTCATGTCACCCCTGTAATGCATTTTCTTACCACAAACGTTCTAGGAAAAACTTTTTTGGTAAAACTGTAGAGCTATGCCGAGTTCATTTGAGACAACTGTAAGGAATTTTCGCGTCTGAACATTGAAAATGTGTAGCTATCATTTGAAAAGCATGAATAGAGTTTTGCAGTATTGCTGCCGCAGGTTCGAAAGGAATGTACTGCGGGAGAGAAGCTATTTCTTATACTGTGTTCGATCTAAAATGTAATGAGGAAATGAATGTGTTTCTACACAAAAGGAGAAGTTTCCTAGCCAGACCAACAAACAAGCACTAAGGCGAGGTTTCTCATTGGTCTACGGTAAGAAGTTTAATCTCTTGTTACAAACGCTGATAATACCGTAATATTTCAGACCGTGAAATACATTTCTTCCAGTAGGAACGAATCACATACAGAACCCTTTTATCCAGGAGTTAATTGGCTCTCCCAGTCTTACTAAGAATAAATACAGTATTCGCGCCTTTGAGTTAACTGGAGTTTCTATGGAGAAGTTTCCAAAAGGGTTTCTTTTCTCACCTTAATTTGAATTGGACTTCATCTGGCAGCCGTAGCAAGGGAAGGAGCGGCCGCGCGCAGATTGGGATTGGGGAGCTTAAAGGAGAGGTCTGCAGCGGAGGACCTAACAGGCATTACCAGGGTATGCTCACCTGGTAAGTTTAGTAATAGCTTCAAAAGAATAAACAGTGAAGTTTGCTTGAGTAGCTGTGAAGGGACGTTAACAACTGCGCAATGTTTATCCTGGAGTCTTTCGTCTTAGTTATAAAATAGTGTCTACCAAAAAACGAGCGGTCATCACAAAATAATTCAAGGAGACACTTGAGATATGGCAGATGCCACTTGATTCACTTTGAATGCTGGAGGATAGCGTCGAGAATAATTGTCAAGTCGTATAACTGGAATTTCTTGAATAATATTAATATTAATATTCATATTAACTGTTTGAAACAACAAATAAAAATTTGCTTGACGCTATCCTAAAAGTCAGTCCATAGCTCTTACAAACTGCTTAAGCGTAAGTCCGGTATGGCCTAAATTCAGTGAAATACTATTGACAGTAACTGAGAGTTTCGCACAAAGTAAATTAATAAGAGACGGAACAGGTACGCCATGGTACACGAAACGGGATCAAGACACTGCTGGTGAAGAAACAAAACAAGAGGGCTAGATTTAAAGGAAAGCTAAACATCCAGGTTCGGTGATGTTTCACAGAAGCTCGAAATTTAACACGCAAGTTAGTGCGAGAGCCTTTTAACAGTTCCCTGACTGTAGCTATGTTTCGAAATCTGGTAGAAAACCCGAAGAAATTCCAGTCGTATGTTAACTAAATCTCTGACAAGATACAATTAATACCTTCTATACACGAGAACAACAGTAATGTTACCAATGGCAGCGCTGCTAAAGCGGAGTTATTGAACGCGGATGGAAACTAGTTCCGTGTTTGCTGTAGTAGGACCGTTAACTGATATACAAGCTAGGTAGCAGAACCACAATACTATGGAGATCACACTCACATGAGTTTATATTGAATCTGCGCAAGGTGTGTCAAGCAATTTTATAATGACCGTCATTCAGATCCTATGTAGGGTGGCTGTCTTCTCATGTAATTTATTAATTAAATTAACTGATCAAAGTTCTCCACTAGAAAAGGAGATGGGAAAGGATTTTGCCATCCTAAAAATTCACGGCTACATTTATTTCCTTTAAGTGGACCACAAAACTGATCAGAAATTTTATAAGAAACTAATGTTTCCCAGCGGTGGCATACGTGGAACCACTATGCCCCCTTAGATGATATCGTGATACTGCATCCGATTACCCACTTATTCATCATTATTATACGTTTGACATGTTTTCTTCCTTCCACCTTCTTATAATGGAGAAGCACATTAGATTCCATGCAGTGTCGTTTGAACTAGGTTCTTCCCAGCACCTGTATCAAGTGAGGACTATTTACGTGTTTGGTTTACGTTAATATACACGGAAACATCACTAGATCCGACGGGATGCCAAAACCATTTTATACAGAGTACGCGGAAGAACTTGCCGCTTTGGTAGCAGCAGTTAACAGTAGCTCTCTGGAGGAACGAAGCGAGCGTAACTATTGTAAAAAAGCACATCTCAGTCCCGTTTTCAAGAAGTGTCGACGAAAAGTCGCCCAAAACTATAGCCCTATATCTGTGACGTCTGTTTGATGTAGAATTTCGGAACATGTGTTATGCTCGTGTATTATGACGTTTCTGGAGACCCGCAGGTCAACAACGGTCGTGTGAAACCCAGCTGGTTCTGTTCTCCCGCGAGATCCAGAAAGCAGTATACACAGGCGCCCACGTGGGTGTGTTCCATGGTTTCAGGAAGGCATTCCATACACCTCCGCCTCCACTAATGGACAAAATACCAGCGTACAGAATATCAGACCAACTCTGTGATTGGACTCTGAAGAATTTCTGGTAAACAGGACACAGCATGTCATTCTCAACGCAGAGATGTTTTCGTGCTCGATGTTGTTATGTGCAGAGTAATCGCAATGCTAGAAAGTTGCGGAGTGCAGAGGATCGCCGCCGATGCAGAGAGAGGAATCTGACCACGTATATGAAATTAAAGAACCGTCACGGGAAGCAGCTGCTGCCGTAAAATATCAAGGACCTGAAGTGGAACGACCACACACAATTAATCGTGGGTAAGGCAGATGCAAGAGTGAGATCAATTAGAAAAATCCTCAGAAAATGTAGCTCATTAACATAGGCGGTAGCATACAAAACCTTCTATCAACCAATATTTGAACATCGCTTGACAGTCTGGGATCCGTACCGAATAGAACAGGAAACAAAATCCAAAGAAGGGCAGATCGTTTCGTTACATGTTCGATTAGTACGTACAGCGCGGATGAGTCACGGAAATGATCAACTAACTACAGTGGCAGACGCTAAAGAATGGCGCTCTGCGCCACGGTGTGGTTTACTGTTCATCTACATCTAATTCATACTCAGAAAGTCACTTGATGTCGTGTGGCGGAGAGTATTTTTCTTACCACTAACTGAGCCCTCCAACCCTGTTTCACTCGCGAATACCCCGTGGGAAGAATGACTATCGGCAATTCACGAATTTTGTCTCCGTGGCCATTACGCGAGACCTATGTGGAGGGAAGTAACACGTTGTCCGACTGTTCCCTGAAAGCGCTCTCTCGAAATTTCAGTAGCAAACCTCTCCGTCATGCACAAAGCCAGTCTTGTAACGTCTGCCAGTGAAGTTTGTTGAGCATCTTCATAATGCTCTCGCGCCGGCTAAACGAACCTGTGACGAAACGAGCCGCTCTCCGTTGGATCTCTACCTGTCCTACGTGACAGCGATACCACACAGATGAACAATACACAAGAATCGGGTGAAACCTGCCTTATAAGGCACTTCCGTCGTGGTTGAGTTACATTTCCTTAAGATTTCTTCCTATGAATCTGAATCTGGCATCTGATTTTCCCACTGTTTGTTTCACGTCACCATTTCACATTAGGTCACTCTGGATAGATACTCCTAGATACTGTTTCCAACGGTTTGTCATTAGCAGTGTAGCTTTAAGTAGTGGATTTCTTATTCTACGTATACGCAATACGTTACTTTTATTTACGTTCTGTGTCAACTGCCAGAGACTAATCTCTGGATGTCTTTCTGAAAATCGCTACTATCTTCTGGCGTTGCTAATTTGTAATAGACAACCGCGTCACCTGCAACAGCCTTAGAGGGCATCAGACACTTTCTGATAGATCATTGATATACACTCCTGGAAATTGAAATAAGAACACCGTGAATTCATTGTCCCAGGAAGGGGAAACTTTATTGACACATTCCTGGGGTCAGATACATCACATGATCACACTGACAGAACCACAGGTACATAGACACATGGAACAGAGCATGCACAATGTCGGCACTAGTACAGTGTATATCCACCTTTCGCAGCAACTCAGGCTGCTATTCTCCCATGGAGACGATCGTAGAGATGCTGGATGTAGTCTTGTGGAACGGCTTGCCATGCCATTTCCACCTGGCGCCTCAGTTGGACCAGCGTTCGTGCTGGACGTGCAGACCGCGTGAGACGACGCTTCATCCAGTCCCAAACATGCTCAATGGGGGACAGATCCGGAGATCTTGCTGGCCAGGGTAGTTGACTTACACCTTCTAGAGCACGTTGGGTGGCACGGGATACATGAGGACGTGCATTGTCCTGTTGGAACAGCAAGTTCCCTTGCCGGTCTAGGAATGGTAGAACGATGGGTTCGATGACGGTTTGGATGTACCGTGCACTATTCAGTGTCCCCTCGACGATCACCAGTGGTGTACGGCCAGTGTAGGAGATCGCTCCCCACACCATGATGCCGGGTGTTGGCCCTGTGTGCCTCGGTCGTATGCAGTCCTGATTGTGGCGCTCACCTGCACGGCGCCAAACACGCATACGACCATCATTGGCACCAAGGCAGAAGCGACTCTCATCGCTGAAAACGACACGTCTCCATTCGTCCCTCCATTCACGCCTGTCGCGACACCACTGGAGGCGGGCTGCACGATGTTGGGGCGTGAGCGGAAGACGGCCTAACGGTGTGCGGGACCGTAGCCCAGCTTCATGGAGACGGTTGCGAATGGTCCTCGCCGATACCCCAGGAGCAACAGTGTCCCTAATTTGCTGGGAAGTGGCGGTGCGGTCCCCTACGGCACTGCGTAGGATCCTACGGTCTTGGCGTGCATCCGTGCGTCGCTGCGGTCCGGTCCCAGGTCGACGGGCACGTGCACCTTCCGCCGACCACTGGCGACAACATCGATGTACTGTGGAGACCTCACGCCCCACGTGTCGAGCAATTCGGCGGTACGTCCACCCGGCCTCCCGCATGCCCACTATACGCCCTCGCTCAAAGTCCGTCAACTGCACATACGGTTCACGTCCACGCTGTCGCGGCATGCTACCAGTGTTAAAGACTGCGATGGAGCTCCGTATGCCACGGCAAACTGGCTGACACTGACGGCGGCGGTGCACAAATGCTGCGCAGCTAGCGCCATTCGACGGCCAACACCGCGGTTCCTGGTGTGTCCGCTGTGCCGTGCGTGTGATCATTGCTTGTACAGCCCTCTCGCAGTGTCCGGAGCAAGTATGGTGGGTCTGACACACCGGTGTCAATGTGTTCTTTTTTCCATTTCCATGAGTGTGTATATATAGTAAACAGTAACGGTCCCATCACACTTCTTTGGGGCACCCTGGACATTACCTTTACATCTGTATATTTTGCTCCGTTAAGAGCGACGTGTTGATTTCTTGATTTCTACCTGCTAGGAAGATCTGAATCTAGCCGCAGATGTTCTGCGTGCGTAACGTCCTGGAAAAGTCAACCAATATACTGCTTCCTTTTATTTATATCATGCGGAAAGACCGCGAGTATAAAATCAGAGAGTTTCGAGCCCAAATGCTTTTCCGACAGTCGTTCTTGCAGTGAACGACTCGCGACCTTAATAGAAAAAGTGGGAGGTGATGCTGGAACACAAATTACCCTCCGACACACACAAGGTGGCTTGAGTTGTATGTATGTATATGGAGACATACGAGGAAATAAACCGCTTGTGTATGAATTGGAGTAAAGGTCGCTAGAAAGCACATAGCAAAGGAACAATTAACTAATTCCGAGCAACATGAAAATTATGCTAACGAACACCCACGAAGGTTTCCCTTGGAAGAATGGCAGGAGAAGTTTCTAAAAGCCACTCGACAGCGCCGCTGTTTTCCTTTGAGAGGGCACGTACTAGACCGACCTAATACGGTAAGAAGTAAAAGGCGAGAGAGCTGTTAGCTGTTTTTCTACACCAAGCGAGGTTAAAGGTAATGTTCGGACAGGACTCAAGGAAAATTTCTGCGACTTTACAGAGAAAAGAAAGAATTTACTCTGAATTCTGCCAGTACATATAAACACTCAGTTATCCAAATAACCACGCACTGCAGAAGTTATTCATGACGTGGATTAATAAAGGCAAAGAGGTTGATCATGCGAGATACAAATTGAACAAATTTGTACTTAAGAATTCTTTCTCTAAGCACAGGGAAAGAACATAATAAAAAATAATTAAACTGCTGTGCTGATCACAGAGCAAACAAAGTACAGTAAATGTCATTTACATTAGAGGGAGCTGAAGTACACATTTTTTGCTGTACAAAGGAGTTACTTAATACGAGTAATGTAAAAGTCCAGTGCTATACTGTTCAATCTGCTCACTTCCAGTCACTGTGCACTCTAGATATACTACGCAAGCACACTTTCATAGGGCAACACTACACACACTGTCAGCTGACATCACCACCATCATTGTGTATCGCAACTAGCCTGAAGAATAGACTCAATTTCCAGCATCCATCTACTGTTAGTGAGATGTTGAGCCCAAAAAGAGGATACGGAATTAGTATTATAAGCTGTAGAACTTTGGGAGTGAGGTTAACCAGAATAGAAAAATGAAACAAAAAAAAAAAAACAACAAAACAGAGAGGTGCATGATGTTAAAATATTTTACCAATACTATTATTATTATTATTATTTCTCTTTCCTGTCTCAGACGTTATGTCTGGTTAAAAATGGAAAGTGACACGGACCTTGATCAAGTGTGACCTCCTTTTAACTGTACGGTATATGTTACATTGCATTTAGGAACTTTCGGGTAGTTGAACATGTATCAATAATTACAGATTTCTGTAGTTGTATATATACGTTTGGATGTAGCTGTATTGCGTTGATGTACTGGTGGATATTGTGTGGTATGACTCCTGTAGTTGATAGTATAATTAGTATGATGTCAACTTTATCCTCATGCCACATGTCTTTGACTTCCTCAGCCAGTTGGATGTATTTTTTAATGTTTTCTCCTATATATTTGTTGTATTGGGTATGGATATTTCAGTTAGTTGTGTTGATTTCTTCTTTTTATTGGTGAGTATGATGTCAGGTTTGTTATGTGGTGTTGTTTTATCTGTTATAATGGTTCTGTTCCAGAATAATTTTTATTCATCATTCTCCAGTATATTTTGTGGTGCATACTTGTATGTGGGAACGTGTTGTTTTATTAGTTCATGTTGTACAGCAAGTTGTTGATGTATTATTTTTGCTACATTGTCGTGTCTTCTGGGGTATTCTGTATTTGCCAGTATTGTAATCCGCTTGTGATGTGATCTACTGTTTTTATTTCTTGCTTGTAAAGTCTGCATTTATCTGTTGTGGTATTGAGATCTTTAATAATATGCTTGCTTTAATATCTGGTGTTTATTGTTTGATCCTGTACTGCAATCATGAATCCTTCTGTCTCACTGTATATATTGCCTTTTCTTAGCCATGTGTTGGATGCATCTTGATTGATGTGTGGCTGTGTTAGATGATACGGGTGCTTGCCATGTAGTGTTTTCTTTTTCCAATTTACTTTCTTCGTATCTGTTGATGATATTTCATCTAAAGGGTTTTAGAAGTGATTATGAAATTTCAATGGTGTAGCCGATGTATTTATATGAGTGACTGCTTTGTGTATTTTGCTAGTTTCTGCTCGTTCTAGAAACAATTTTCTTAAATTGTCTACCTGTCCATAATGTAGGTTTTTATTTCAATAAATCTCCTTCCTCCTTCCTTTCTGCTCAATGTGAATCTTTCTGTTGCTGAATGTATGTGATGTATTCTATATTTGTGGCATTCTGATCGTGTAAATGAATTGAGTGCTTCTAGGTCTGTATTACTCCATTTCACTACTCCAAATGAGTAGGTCAATATTGGTATAGCATAGGTATTTATAGCTTTTGTCTTGTTTCTTGCTGTCAATTCTGTTTTCAGTATTTTTGTTAGTCTTTGTCTATATTTTTCTTTTAGTTCTTCTTTAATATTTGTATTATCTATTCCTATTTTTTGTCTGTATCATAGATATTTATAGGCATCTGTTTTTTTCCATCGCTTCTATGCAGCCACTGTGGTTATCCAATATGTAATCTTGTTGTTTAGTGTGATTTCCCTTGACTATGCTATTTTTCTTACATTTGTCTGTTCCAAAAGCCATATTTATATCATTGCTGAATACTTCTGTTATCTTTAGTAATTGGTTGAGTTCTTGATTTGTTGCTGCCAGTAGTTTTAGATCATCCATGTATAGCAAATGTGTGATTTTGTGTTGGTATGTTCCAGTAATATTGTATCCATAATTAGTATTATTTAGCATGTTGGACAGTGGGTTCAGAGCAAGGCAGAACCAGAAAGGACTAAATGCGTCTCCTTGGTATATTTCATGCTTAATCTGTATTGGCTGTGATGTGATATTATTTGAATTTGTTTGGATATTAAGTGTGGTTTTCCAATTTTTCATTACTATGTTTAGGAACTGTATCAATTTAGGATCTACTTTGTATAATTCCAATATTTGTAGTAACCATGAGTGGGGTACACTATCAAAAGATTTTCGGTAATCAATGTATGCATAGTGTAGCGACCTTTGTTTAGTTTTAGCTTGATATGTCACCTCTGCATCTATTATCAGAGGCTTTTTACATCCTCGTGCTCCTTTGCCACAGGCTTTTTGTTCTTCATTTATAATTTTGTTCTGTGTTGTATGTGTCATTAATTTCTGTGTAATAACTGAAGTTAATATTTTGTATATTGTTGGTAGGCATGTTATGGGGCGATATTTTGCTGGGTTTGCTGTGTCTGCTTGATCTTTAGGTTTCAGATAAGTTATTCCATGTGTAAGTGTATCAGGGAATGTGTATGGGTCTGTAATGTAACTGTTAAATAATTTCGTTAGATGTGAATGGGTTGAGGTGATCTTCTTTAGCCAGAAATTTGCTATTTTATCTTTTCCAGGGGCTTTCCAATTGTCAGTAGAACTAATTGCTCGCGTGACTTCATGTTGCAAAATTATGATTTCAGGCATTTGTGGTATCATCTTGCATGTCTCTGTTTCTCCTTGTATCCACCGTGAACGCCTGTTATGTTCTATCGGGTTTGACCATATGTTGCTCCAGAAGTGTTCCATGTCTGTAATGTTTGGTGGGTTGTCTATTTTAATGTGTGCATTATCTATTGTCTGATAAAATTTCTTTTGGTTTTTGTTGAATGTTTGGTTTTGTTTCCCTCTATTTTCACTTTTTTTGTATCTTCTAAGTCGTTTGGCCAATGCTTGTAATTTCTGCTTCTTTTCGTCTAATTGCTCTATCGCTTCTTGTTGTGAGATTTTACCTAACCTTTTTCGATTTTTGTCTGATACTTCATTTCTTATAAATTGAGTTAGCTGTCCGATGTCTTTTCACAGTTTTTCTATTCTGATCTGTAGCCTGTGTTGCCATGCTGGTTTTGTGGGTTTCTTCTGTGTGTTTGTTGGTTGTGATCTCTGCCGAGTGTTTATATTTAGTGTAGTGAGTGCTCCTATATAAACCAGTAGTTGTAACTCTTCCATAGTTGTATTTTCATTTATTTTGTTGTGTATGATTATGTTGATAGTTGTTATTGTTGTTTCGACTTGGTTATTTGGTGGTCTATCCAAGAATGGTCTAGTGTCTGTATTTGTGTCTTTGTATTCTATATATGTTAGCTAAAATTTTTCTTCTAAATCTAACATGTGTGTCACTTCATGTTCTATTTATGCTTGTTCTGGTGGCTGTCTTAAGATTTCGTCTTCCTCTGATTGTTTAATTGATGCATGGTGTTCTTTATTTGTTTGCTCTGGGATGTTTGAGTCCATTACTCTATTTTCTTCTACTTCTTCTGATTGGACGTTATTTTGTTCCAGTATTTGTTGTACTTGTTGTTTGATGTTTTCTGTTTCTGACTGGGATATCCTGTTATTTTTTATTATAACACGGATATGATCAGCAAGTCGTTGTTCTGTTAAAACTTTTAATTCTGGGTATCTGGTAGTAAATTTTGTGTATACTTGTGATCTGTATCCAGTTGTGTTGGTTCCTAACTTTGTTGCTTGGTAATAACAGAACATAAGGTGTCGGTTAACTTCATCAGACCATCTCATCCTCTGTCTTTGTTTTCCTTCTAGGGTGGTTGCAGGAAGCATATCCTGCAAAACACCTCTGTTTGGATTTAAATAATTTTCCGTGTGGCTAGCAGTGTCGTTACCATTGTGGACGGGCATAGGGTTCAAGCGTCGTCCTCGACCATGACAGCGCTTGTCCGAGGCTTCATTAGTTCTGTCCTCAACCAACTAATCACACTAAAAGGGGGGTTAGCCCTATTATTGGTTTGTTCTTTTCGTCGCCTTTTACGACTGGCAGAACATACTGAAGGCCTATTCTTTTCCCGGGCCTCCACGGTGATTGTTATTATTATTATTTCTTTACTTTCTCAGACTTTTTAGAAGTCTGGTTTACTTTGTTATTATTATTTACTTGTTGAAGATTTTGCAAACCTTCAGTTTCTATTTATCCAAGTAATTCCTCTTTGTACATAATATATTGAATAAACCACCGTCTTCGGTATATTGATCCTAGTAATCTCTTTAATCTCCTTGGGCAATGTATTGTGATTTCATTCCTAGGTAGAAAAACTGTTAAATGTAAGTTCATTCTAGATCTTGTTCTGTGGTCATGGACAGAGCAGGTTGTGCAGCAAGTATCAGTGTTATTTTTTTTGTACGTAACTGACTGATAAATGTACTTACATTGAGACGGGACATCTTGGTAACGGTGAAGAGAATATTTAAGAAAAAGGAGCGGCAGTGGGCGTATGTCCTGTTGTGACGTTAACAGATGAAACACCAAGTGTTTTGACAGCCAGGAAATGAGCCAACTGAAACAGGAGGTGCTCAGTAGCACACGAGGCTCGTCATGACATTAACAGATAGTGGCACACTTTAAGGCACAGTGATTAGCAGACGCTCTGAATATGAGAATCTTAAACCTAAAGTCACGTAAACACAGGCTCTGGCCAAGTGGTCGAGGGAAAACGGCCGTTGGCGTGAAACATGGTAGGGTAGCTGCAGTTACCCTACTAACTAGCCACACTAAATGCCAAATACATCTAATAAAAACGAAACACAACTAATGACAGAGAAAACAGCAACATGGTTACAAGGACAAAATCAAGCGGAGCGCGTGGGTGAAAACGTGTCGTCAATTTTTATGTGTGTAATGAAATTTAAAATTATTATATCGATAATGCCTCAAGTGATGTTTACAATCAAAGTGTCTTCGTATTAGGTCTCATTGTGCACTATCAGACTATCACAGTAAAATTTTTGTAAACATTACCTTTTTTGAATTACAGGCGGAAATGTACATTTTAGACTTTTCTCGTGAGTAAGATGAGAAAAAATTGGAAGAATTATTATCCTTAGTGATTAGAAATGATTAAATATGAGTTAGTGTACTTTAACTGTTCATATTTATTAGTCGCAGCACAATGCAAATTAGTATTTACTTGGGCGGAATTGTTATTCGTGAACAAACTCTTTATGATAGATAAAAACTTAGAATAGCACTAGAAAGCTGACGAAATTTACGTGCAAATTCATACGAGTATATGATATATATATATATATATATATATATATATATATATATATATTAAATTTATGATTTATTTTTCTTATTATTGCTTATTATTACTCATTATTACTCATTACTTCAGTGAAACATTTACTGACTGCGGTGTTACTTTATTGGAAATAGATTTAATAATGATAAATTTTAAAGCGATGTGAGCAGTGAATATTATTTTTATTATAAATTCATGCCTAATTTTATCTGATCTTCTAACTAAAGCTTTTAAAATTTCCTTTCTGTTAATACAACAGATTCCTCCGTTGGCCCTTAGACTGTAGTGTAGCAATCACGTAAAAATCCAACCATAAATTTCGGAAGCTGTATCAACAATTACGCTGTCATTTATGATACTATATTCAAGCAGTTGCACGTGGACGCTTACGAGCTATTTGCTGAATAGTTACTTGTATGGAGACAATATGTTTACGTTTATCTATTCATCATTTATTTTCTGAATAGCCGCGTTTGTTTGGTCCTGTTCGAGAACATTCTTATTCATTAACTATACATCAGGTCCCAACATGATGTAGTTATGATAAGCAGTGTTTTGAAGAGATTTTTATAATGAGCTCGACTAATTCTGTGTAAATCGAAAACTGTGTTAATAATTTGATCATTTGTTCCACATGAAAGGATTCCATATGAAATTTTCACTCTGGAGTGACATTAAAAATTCCATAATTAAGGACTAAGTGTACACAGGGGGTGCAACTAGGCTGGAAGAATCTGGCCAAATGTGTTCCCAGATGTCTTCCCCGAATGTCTTCTCATAGCGTCTGATTAATACATGTGTGAGATCGGGGTATACAAGATGGTAAAAGGAGGCATGTACCAATGATAAAGATTAATTATTACTGTAATGAAATACTGATACCTCAAAGCAACGTTTGGCTTATTTTAAGGAAAAACATATAGGAGACGGATCCACATATTTCGTCATTTGCTGTTTTATGGAAACACTTTATGGCTGAAAAACAATTATTATAACTACAATTTAAAAATCTTGTTAAAGGAATAACAACGCTCACAAAAATTTCAAGAATTTGGCAGGATGAATTAATTAATAACATACTTTAATAATTTATGCCATTAAGAACAGGGCTTGAAGCCAGAAATATACAGTCCCCAAATACAAATAAGAAGTCACACCAATTAGGTGTTGCTGCAAGTGGTTCGACAAACTGAGTTTACATCAGTAAAATGAACCGCAAAAGGCTGCCACTAAATGTACTAATAATTCCCATGCATGACTTAACACGTTAAACAAATAAACAACGCCCACCCAAAATACTGAAAGAATAACATGTCACGTCACTGATTGTGGTTGCTGGAAAGTCCTTAACAATGTATAAGCCTAAATTAAATCCCTTAAGCAAAAAAAAAAAAAAAAAAAAAAAAAAACAAGCCCCCACACACAATACAAGCAAATCTGAGAAGGCATACAATTCAAATGTGACTCTCAGCTGATACACACCACCAGGAACATTGACAAAGTCCCTGAAATAAATATACAATCCGTCAAAATACAAAATTAGCTGGCAAGTACAGCAGACCGCTATCACTGCCAACAGGCAACAAGCAGGCAATTTTTACAATGAGTGGAGTTAGCTAATGACTGTGGACAAAGAGAAAGCACAAAAGCACATATTTATAACATTTTCCAGAAGCAGCAATAAGTGTGAAAAGTTTTAACGAGTAGTTACAGAGCAGGGATAGTGACGAGGTATTTGGGGCTTGCAGAACACGCCTCGAACCTTATGTGCTTACTGAATTCACAAACTGGACAGATTATGAGGTCCCGATCAATTGGCGACACTTCACCGTGGCACGTATCAAACGATCAACGTTACCTAACCTGTGCCTTCACGATGTGGCTGGTAGTGGTACCAAATTGGGGGCAAACATAGACATCGTGTGAGGACGGAAATGTCGCTGCAGCAGAAGAAAACACGCCTCTGCTCCGGGACCAGGAAACAAAAAAGCGTCGACAACTGTCAAAGCTAACCTGCCATCACCCATCAGAAGGGAACAGCAATGTGCCCAAATAAGGCTACAGACAAGAATACCTAGGATGTAGCCGATGTCAGCTTATTCTGGTAGCGTCTACACACACAAGTTACAAGCCTAATATTCCCTAAAATTACTAAAAAATTAAAAAGGAGAAATTTTAGCTCCTGCTAATACAGTGACTAAGGTTTCCTCATCTACAAAGACTTCCTTGCTTTTGGCACAGACTACTTTACACTTTCAGTATGATTAACTCAATTTATAACAGAGAATGCTCGTACACTTGCACGGAATATGGTCTGGAAGAATAAATTACGGTCAGTTGCACTGACCGATGACCACACACAGAATCACTTAGAGGCGCGTTAATATAACAGGTCTAACTCCATATTAATACAGATGTCGCCTTGCGATAAGAAACACCAATAAAAAATAACACGCAACTCCATACAGGTGTGTAGGAGCCGTGACTTCCAGGATTCCAAGCCGGGATGTTATTGCCTCCAATCCGTACAGGCGGTCTCCGAGGGGCCGTATAATTTAAGCTTGCAGAGTAGGACGGTTACTTGCCAACCAGGTTGCACGCGACATCCACTTCTCTTCCCGCAGCTCGCCGCTATCAATCCTTAATCCAGCCAGCAAGGCTTGCCTCCGACAGACTCAACCTCTCGCGACTTGTCTAAGCCCGTACCGGACAGCAGGAGTCCCCCAAAACCAACAATTTGGCAGCCACGTACCCTTCAGCTGATTCCCAGCGCCCGTCAATAACCAACAACATACGCCTCGACCAAAGACTACAGCTGCCAGCATATCATCAGGATCGATATTGCCAGCTCAAGTAATTAGTGGTGAAAGCAGAGCGCCATGCCCGTCAAAATTAAAGTCGCCGCGGCTGACACAGCATTAAGCAATGACGACTATAGAGTCAAGTCTATTGCGCATCTCATCATTAGATAACCAAAGTCGGCAGCGAGAAGAAACAAATTAGCAGTTCGAACTCTCACCTTCAGGCCTCTGCAGTGACATACTCCACTTGTGGGACAATGTTAATCCGAGCGGATACACATATGGGACTTCATAGGAGAATGTACAATTCTTAGTATTCCTTTTTTCCCGTAATTATAAGTGTTGTAAAATTCGTGCTCCTCCAGCACATACAGCCTCAGACAAACCTTGATAAATAGTCTGGGATGACTGGTTTTCAAATACAGATTACCCTGGATGTACGTGCATTGCGGGAAAATACTATTTCAATTAAGAATAAGTGGATGCGAGAATTAATGTTATGCTCCCAAACAAAATTGCAGTTGACTGGAAGGATTTTCAGAACTTAGATATTAGTTGACGGCCTACCATTTGATTGCTTCCGTTGCTTCGGAAAGGTAAAGGCACCACAGAAGCAGTTTTGACATTACAGTTGATAATGGAAGCAAGACTCAAAAACATAAATCAAGACACGTTCATATCATTTGTTGGTCCGTAAAAACCATCTGACAGTTTAATATGTCACAAGTTATTCCAAATTCTGAGAAAAACAGGGGCAAGCTAGAGGAAATGGCGGGTAGTATACAATATGTGTAAGAACCGAGCCTGAACATAAAACTGTAAGAGCTAGATCGTATTGTTCGGATAAAAAAGTGTGTATGACAGTGATGTAGTCTTTCACCCACCTTGTTCAATCTCTATATAGAAGAAGCAGTGGCAGAAATGAAAGAAAGGTTCAAGAGTGGGATTAAAATTCAAGGTAAAAGGAAATCAACGGTAAGATTCACTGATGACATTTCTATCCTCAGTTAAAGTGAAGCAGAATTACAAGATCTATTGAATGGAATGGATAGTCTTATGAGTACAGAGTATGGACTAAATATGAAGCAAAGAAAAACTAAAGTAATGAGAAGTAGCAGCAATGAGAAAAGTGAGAAAATATCAGAGCTGAGATGAAGAATTAACGGAAATTAAAAAATTCTCCTGCTTACGAAGCAGAACCCAGAATAGACGGAGCAAGGAGTACATGAAAAGCGGACTAGCAGTGGCAAAAGAGCATACCTGATCAGGAGAAGTCTGATAGTTCATCAACTAAAGTCCATGCGTGCAGTTCCTACGACACTTTGAAATTAAGTAAGTTCCTACGACACTGCGATAGAGTTTCATTCTTAACCCAGAGAAATGGCGTGAGATATTTTTGATGAGTAGCTTCTCACCGCTGCCTCTTCACCTGGTTGGCCAAAAATTGGATATCGTAATTTCTTGCAAAACGAAGCTAATGTACTCTGTGTAATGTGCCGCCGCAATAGCGTGCCTTAACCACCCTCGTCCTTTTATGTTGGGATAATTTAATTCCATTACGACCTTTCGCTTCCCACGCCCGGGTTCCCGGGTTCGATTCCCGGCGGGGTCAGGGATTTTCTCTGCCTCGTGATGGCTGGGTGTTGTGTGCTGTCCTTAGGTTAGTTAGGTTTAAGTAGTTCTAAGTTCTAGGGGACTTATGACCACAGCAGTTGCGTCCCATAGTGCTCAGAGCCATTTGAACCATTTTTTACGACCTTTCGTTTTTACACAGAAAATTGTTTGCCTCTTTATTTTGTTAGTTTCTTGCAACGGAAAAGTGTTAATTATGTGTTAATTACTTTCAAGGTACGTGTTCGAAAATTATTTCGAGGGGGGGGGGGGGGGCGGGAACTGAAAGTAAAAAGAAACGGTAGTAGAGACGGCAGAGATAAGAGGCACAGTGAAGCACAGAAAGCGTTAAAGAGAGTAAAGAGCCCGGAGGAAGCTCATTGTTCTCCGGTAACAAGTGGCGCAATTGAATGAGACGGCAGACAGCGGTCGAGGGCCAGCGCGGCAGGAGAACAGGGCAGGGATTTAGCGAGAATATAGCTCCCTTAGGACAGCGGGTCGGCTGCCTGCGTCTCCTTTAAACAGCCCGACAGCGAGCCCTAACCCTGAAGCGGCCACCGGCGCCGGAGGCAGCGACAGGGTGAGCATTAAGCGGCGCCACAACTTTCTCCCCACACCACCTACACCCCAGCCCCGCACGCTCTACCACCCGCACCCGTATTCACCCCCACACTGCCACCTCGCTTCTCGTGCACACTAAACACCTATCGACAAGCGCAGGGAGACACGGATAGGGGGAAAGGTTCAGTGTGTGTGTGTGTGTGTGTGTGTGTGTGTGTGTGTGTGTGACACACACAGGGAGGGAGAGAGACCCTGTGGAGGGAGAGTGCACGGGTATGTTGTCTCACCTCAGCGCGACTGCTCAGCGGAATGCAAAGTGGGACGTGTCCCACCGCCACAGAGGAAACTCCCTCACGTTTCTGGAGGGGCTTGTAGGAAGACAGTACAAATCCACCGAATCCTTCAACGTTATAAAATTCAACTAGCAGAGTCCAGTTATTCGAAACTGTTGTAAAACCAGAGAAGAAAAGAAGTGTTTGAGATTTGGTATTACAGAAAGGTACTGTAATTGACTGCAGTGTTAGGAACGTAGAATGATCCACAGTGCTAGAGCACGCTAAGGAGGGCATAATTTACGAAAAAAAAACCATATTGCATTGTTGCCGGCCGGGGTGGCCGAGCGGTTCTAGGCGATACAGTCTGGAACCGCGCGACCGCTACGGTAGCAGGTTCGAATCCTGCCTCGGGCATGGATGTGTGTGATGTCCTTAGGTTGGTTAGGTTTAAGTGGTTCTAAGTTCTAGGGGACTGATGACCGCAGAAGTTACGTCCCATAGGGCTCAGAGCCATTTGAACCATTTTTTTGTATTGTTGTTGTCGTGGTCTTCAGTCCAGAGACTGGTTTGATGCAGCTTTTCATGCTACTTTATCCTGTGCAAGCTTCATCATCTCCAAGTACCTACTGCAACCTACATCCTTCTGAATCTGCTTAGTGTATTCATCTCTTGGTCTCTCTCTACGATTTTTACCCCCCACGCTGCCCTCATGTACTAAATTGGTGATCCCTTGATGCCTCAGAACATGTCCTACCAACCGATCCCTTCTTCTAGTCAAGTTGTGCCACAAACTCCTGTTCTCCCCAATTCTATTCAGGACCTCCTCATTGTATTAAACAATAAAATATTTTGCAACCAATAAACTTTCTTGAAATTGATTTTAGATCGTTGTTTTCCAACCAACCAACTGTCGAGGTTGATGGTCGTTTGAAAGAGGGGATATTTAATTGGCGTCTCCTTCTCCTCCGTATTTCCATTTGCAAACCCGAGTACAGCAAGAAAGGAGGAAGTGTCACTTTGGAGATAAGTAGTTCACGGTATGTACAAAGGTCGTCTAGCACCTTGATTTATTAACGTGACACATCTAGGCCCTATATTTACTAGTTGATTTGACCCAAAACAGCAGAAAACAGCTGAATAATGCAATAGAAAAGCTAAGATCCGGTGCGACCATGCAGCGACGAACTCCCTACTGGCATTTGCTGTCATTATTTGCGATACTTTCTGGAATCAGAGCTCAAAACTCTCCAAGTGAAAGTATACGGGGCACCCTTAAACGACAAGATGGCTGCATCCAGAAAACTGACAGTTAATTACAAAGTTTTCTAACGAATAGAACACAGGCGAAGACACAAATTTATTCACTTTAGTCCCATGCGTACACATAAAACAGGTGTCCGAAGGTAACGTTAATTCAACATGTCAAATCATCCCCATACGTTTCAGAGAATGATCTGTTAGGATGAATGTACGGTCGTGCAATCACATGGGAGTTACAACGACATATAAGTGTTAACGGGGTTGGACAACCCATCATTCCAACCTGCAATTATTCGCCACAGCCGCCGATAGTTTACTCTATAGCCTGAATATTGGGGTTCAACATATTTGTCGACCTGAGGTCTTTCCAAGCAAGTTCTTTACAGTGAAGATTTGAGCGGCGAGCGATCACTTGGTGTCTAATACCATGACAAGAACACTCATGACGCTCGCTCAACAATGATGTCAGTGCAGATGGAATTGGTAGTATGGCCACCTAGCCGCATCTGCGGCTGACGGGAAAGAACTTCTGCAAAATTAGCCACCATTTTCATAACAACAACGCAGCTTATTACATGGAGGTGCCATATCTTGAATTTCTAAGCCCCATTTGAAAGAAATTAATCCTTAGAGAGCACATGAAATAAGTAGAATGAATCACTCCCTGCACCTTCGGATTCTGATACCATCAGTTTTGAATGCTGCGTAACCAATAAAATTTGAGCCCAACTTAATTATTAACACCACGCTCCATCAGAAATGCATGTACTCACCGACTGTCCATCTCTGAGGAAAATTTCAGCAACCTCCCCCGGACGCCAAATGTCGGGTCAGTTGCTCAGAGAGGGGCGCTAACTGGCCAATCCCTATCGTGTGTTAAAACATGAGCCACCGAACGAACCAGGGCTTCCTAAAAAGCGCTAGCTGCCGGTGCTCCTAGGCCCTCTTCGAACAACGAGAAGTTCTGGAAAATTCTAGAAAGGTCTCCATAGATTTATACACAGCCAATCAAAAGTAGCGATTTTTAAAACGTCAAGAAGGCTACTACACGCAGCAAGCGGCTACACGGGTAGCAGGGGTTGTGTGGCGTGGACTGGGCGGTTTTTTAGGTTAGATGGCCTCGGGCAAGTACAGAAAGGGCAACAGCCTCAAAGGGTGCGGAGCAAAGTCAGGACATGCGGGGACCAAGAAGCAATCGGTATTGTAATTGTAAACTGTCGAAGCTGCGTTGGTAAAGTACCGGAACTTCAAGCGCTGATAGAAAGCATCGAAGCTGAAATCGTTATAGGTACAGAGAGCTGGCTTAAGCCAGAGATAAATTCTGCCGAAATTTTTACAAAGGTACAGACGGTGTTTAGGAAGGATAGATTGCATGCAACCGGTGGTGGAGTGTTCGTCGCTGTTAGTAGTAGTTTATCCTGTAGTGAAGTAGAAGTGGATAGTTCCTGTGAATTATTATGGGTGGAGGTTACACTCAACAACCGAGCTGGGTTAATAATTGGCTCCTTTTACCGACCTCCCGACTCAGCAGCGTTAGTGGCAGAACAACTGAGAGAAAACTTGGAATACATTCCACATAAATTTCCTCAGCATGTTATAGTCTTAGGTGGAGATTTCAATTTACCAGATATAGACTGGGACACTCAGATGTTTAGGACAGGTGGTAGGGACAGAGCATCGAGTGACATTATACTGAGTGCACTATCCGAAAATTACCTCGAGCAATTAAACAGAGAACCGACTCGTGGAGATAACATCTTGGACCTACTGATAACAAATAGACCCGAACTTTTCGACTCCGTAAGTGCAGAACAGGGAATCAGTGATCATAAGGCCGTTGTAGCATCCCTGAATATGGAAATTAATAGGAATATAAAAAAAGGGAGGAAGGTTTATCTGTTTAGCAAGAGTAATAGAAGGCAGATTTCAGACTACCTAACAGATCAAAACGAAAATTTCTGTTCCGACACTAACAATGTTGAGTGTTTATGGAAAAAGTTCAAGGCAATCGTAAAATGCGTTTTACACAGGTACGTGCCGAGTAAAACTGTGAGGGACGGGAAAAACCCACCGTGGTACAACAACAA
Organism: Schistocerca nitens; assembly: GCF_023898315.1. Classification (NCBI taxonomy): domain Eukaryota; kingdom Metazoa; phylum Arthropoda; class Insecta; order Orthoptera; family Acrididae; genus Schistocerca; species Schistocerca nitens. The sequence goes on from NC_064622.1 coordinate 242,741,106, forward strand.
AGTTAGGAAACTACTGCGAAAGCAAAGAGAGCTTCACTCCAAGTTTAAAAGCAGCCAAAACCTCTCAGACAAACAGAAGCTAAGCGATGTCAAAGTTAGCGTAAGGAGGGCTATGCGAGAAGCGTTCAGTGAATTCGAAAGTAAAATTCTATGTACAGACTTGACAGAAAATCCTAGGAAGTTCTGGTCTTACGTTAAATCAGTAAGTGGCTCGAAACAGCATATCCAGACACTCCGGGATGATGATGGCATTGAAACAGAGGACGACACGCGTAAAGCTGAAATACTAAACACCTTTTTCCAAAGCTGTTTCACAGAAAAGACCGCACTGCAGTTCCTTCTCTAAATCCTCGCACAAACGAAAAAATGGCTGACATCGAAATAAGTGTCCAAGGAATAGAAAAGCAACTGAAATCACTCAACAGAGGAAAGTCCACTGGACCTGACGGGATACCAATTCGATTCTACACAGAGTACGCGAAAGAACTTGGCCCCCTTCTAACAGCCGTGTACCGCAAGTCTCTAGAGGAACGGAGGGTTCCAAATGATTGGAAAAGAGCACAGGTAGTCCCAGTCTTCAAGAAGGGTCGTCGAGCAGATGCGCAAAACTATAGACCTATATCTCTGACGTCGATCTGTTGTAGAATTTTAGAACATGTTTTTTGCTCGAGTATCATGTCGTTTTTGGAAACCCAGAATCTACTATGTAGGAATCAACATGGATTCCGGAAACAGCGATCGTGTGAGACCCAACTCGCGTTATTTGTTCATGAGACCCAGAAAATATTAGATACAGGCTCCCAGGTAGATGCTATTTTTCTTGACTTCCGGAAGGCGTTCGATACAGTTCCGCACTGTCGCCTGATAAACAAAGTAAGAGCCTACGGAATATCAGACCAGCTGTGTGGCTGGATTGAAGAGTTTTTAGCAAACAGAACACAGCATGTTGTTATCAATGGAGAGACATCTACAGACGTTAAAATAACCTCTGGCGTGCCACAGGGGAGTGTTATGGGACCATTGCTTTTCACAATATATATAAATGACCTAGTAGATAGTGTCGGAAGTTCCATGCGGCTTTTCGCGGATGATGCTGTAGTATACAGAGAAGTTGCAGCATTAGAAAATTGTAGCGAAATGCAGGAAGATCTGCAGCGGATAGGCACTTGGTGCAGGGAGTGGCAACTGTCCCTTAACATAGACAAATGTAATGTATTGCGAATACATAGAAAGAAGGATCCTTTATTGTATGGTTATATGATAGCGGAACAAACACTGGTAGCAGTTACTTCTGTAAAATATCTGGGAGTATGCGTGCGGAACGATTTGAAGTGGAATGATCATATAAAATTAATTGTTGGTAAGGCGGGTGCCAGGTTGAGATTCATTGGGAGAGTGCTTAGAAAATGTAGTCCATCAACAAAGGAGGTGGCTTACAAAACACTCGTTCGACCTATACCTGAGTATTGCTCATCAGTGTGGGATCCGTACCAGATCGGGTTGACGGAGGAGATAGAGAAGATCCAAAGAAGAGCGGCGCGTTTCGTCACAGGGTTATTTGGTAACCGTGATAGCGTTACGGAAATGTTCAGCAAACTCAAGTGGCAGACTCTGGAAGAGAGGCGCTCTGCATCGCGGTGTAGCTTGCTCGCCAGGTTTCGAGAGGGTGCGTTTCTGGATGAGGTATCGAGTATATTGCTTCCCCCTACTTATACCTCCCGAGGAGATCACGAATGTAAAATTAGAGAGATTAGAGCGCGCACGGAGGCTTTCAGACAGTCGTTCTTCCCGCGAACCATACGCGACTGGAACAGGAAAGGGAGGTAATGACAGTGGCACGTAAAGTGCCCTCCGCCACACACCGTTGGGTGGCTTGCGGAGTATGAATGTAGATGTAGATGTAGATGTACTTCTGACGTTGAGAGTAGTTCCTTCCAACAGGCATAAACGAAGCCCAACGAACTTTTCTCTGGCTCCCAAAGAAATAACGGATATTCCTTTAACATATGGCCAAGTCGAGATATTCTCACCCCAAAGAGAAGACTCGACGGGGACTTGGTGTATAAGAGGGACTGAGGCTGCTGATTCCCATAAAGTAACAGAAAATTAAATAAAATGTATTGTCCAGCATAAAATGCTCTTCAAAACATTGGCATATGGTAGACTAAAAATGTCAATGACGGGATACATTGCCCTGCATTAATAATCCAGGAAAAAATAACATTATGGCAGGAGATGTGAAAATAACAGACCCCTTCAAGTTGTCGAAACAGACACCCGCAGATACCTTATCTCATACAATATTGTTAATATTTGGAGCCGTAGGTCATCGGTTGTGACTTCACTTATGTTTGTCATGTACATAAGAATGAACAATATGTGCTATTTATTTGAACTTCTTCAAGAGTACAGATTAGGTAAGGAAACAAAAGTGATTATCCACGAATCCTGGCGGAAACCACCTCCAAACAGAAGTTCACAGGAAATACGTCTGATGGCCTCGAAGTAACGAAGGTAGTGAGACAAGGAGATGGTACGTCGGGTGCTGCTCTTCAGCTGTAGTTGGTAAAGAGAATGAGGGGGAAAAATTATGGATTCAGGGGTGGAAAATGGGTAAGCATATGAATCTTACAATTTACAGTATAGCTTTTGCAAGTGATCTAATGATATTTTCAGGCCCCAGAGAAGACGCAGCAAAACAACCAGCTGAAGACACAGGCAGCGAAGGCCGAACTTCAAATCTTTAACAACACGCACTTCATGATGAACATAAAATCAGCGCCAAGAGAACTGGAGGTAAGACTAGAAAAATATTAAGAAACCGGGAAAGTTTAAGTACAGCCTACGTAGGTGAGCGGATACCAGAATAAGAGTCCTTCGTGTCACGCATTAACAAAACGGAGATGACCTAACAACTTGCTAGAGGTATCTGCAGTAAGAGATCGATAACCTTATATGACAAAATAAGACGCTACTGCACGGTTACCAGACTTGAGGCTCTTTACGTGGCAGAGACACTTACGGTGAACAATAAAGTTTTGATGGGAAAAGTTGAGGCTAATGAAAAGAAGAATTTTGCAAAAAATTCTGGGTATTATTAAAGAAAGCAAAGGGTACAGAATGCCTCACAATGACGAACTGCGTAAGCGCATAGACAAGTGAGACTATTCGGGAAGAAAGGTCATAAGGCCAGCTGACACGAATGGCCACCTGAAAGGACATTAACAGGTATGGATTTAACTATGGATTTAACTAAATTTGCAACTGAGGCTGTTACAATAAATAGTTGTTTCAAACACGTAAGTTTCCGTTTGAGGGTGTTTCTGCAGCGTATATATGCAACGTAGCACGACTCCGATGTAAACACCGACAGGAAGACAGGTGATTAGTGTGTCATTAGTGTCTTCCCGAAGTACGTACGATAAACGCGGAAACCATGGCGACGTTATTACCAAAAAGAGTCCTAAGAGGACGAACGTGTTGTTATTCTTTTCTTGGTTACCAAAGAACAAACATTGTTACCACCCATCGGTGAATGAAGAAGGTGTGTGGGGGTAGCATGTCTGTCGAAAATCAACTGCGACAAGTGGTGTAGCTGCAGCTTCATGTTAACGCACGTCCCCATATCGCAAATAACGTATAACGCAGAATTTGCGAAAACTGAAGTGGGATACACTCGAGTGTCCTAATCTCTCCCCATGGGATTGTCACATCTTCAGGGCCTTCAAGGTTCGACGATTGCTGTCGGACTTGGATGTGCAGCAGGTAGTTTCGGACTTCCCCAGGGAGCAGGACACGGTGTTTTACCAAACGGGTCTCTTCAATCTGGTACGTCAGTGGGATGTTTGCACCGGCCGTTGTGACCGAGTGGTTCTAGGCGCTTCAGTCAGGAACCGCGCTACTGCTATGGTCGCAGGTTCGAATCCTGTCTCGGGCATGGCTGTGTGTGATTTCCTTAGGTTAGTTAGGTTTAAGTAGTTCTAAGTATAGGAGACTGATGACCTCAGACGTAAGTCCCATAGTGCTTAGAGCCATTTAAACCATTTGGGATGATTGCCTAAATGCTGACCGCGATGCTGCCTGATTGGCATGCCGAGTCTTGCGTGTACGGTCTTCGAACGGAAGCCTTTTGATCTTCCCTTATAATTTTGCAGTATCGCTTTCGACAAATCTGTTACTAATGTACAGGTGCAGTACGTCTTGGTAAAAATGATATGGTCTTCTAAAGGGAAGTACATTTTTTTTAAAAAAAAAAAGAGTAAGGGAACTCCTTTGAACAATAATATCTACAGAATAAATTTCCTTTATTTACATCTGTGATCAAAAAATTTATAGGTTCCTAAACTACTGTTTTCTATCAGCGATAACCATCTTCAGATCCGCAGCCAAACACAGGAAAAAGAAAGTACAACTGATAGACTGTCTACGTATTAAAACATTGAAATAGATTATAAAAACAATTACTGACATTCATGTGGAAAACATTTCGTTGTTTCTTCCATTTGACTACTTTACCTACTTATTTTAACCATATCTATATTTTATTTCTGCTCCATAAGTTTGTTCTTATCAACGTCGTTAAATTTGTGTCTAAATAGCCACAAGAGGGTCTCAGAATTATATATTGTCTGTTTACCATTTCCTTTTACAATCTAAACTTAGATTTAGTCGTCTTCTTAATTTGTTGCATTTTATGCCTGCAATAACTTACACACCTGGTAAGTTCACTACAGACTTTGTAGCATTTTTTTTATTGCATTTTGTACAGTAATTCGCGATATATGTAGGCTTACATCAGCGACATCTAACAAGCTTACCAACCAAACGTTCTGTGACTACTGTAGTGCATACTTCCATGAGCAGTAGCGCTGTTAAAAAGAGGATTCTGCCGACACTGTTCCCTAGTGTATACCATATTTTAAGCATGTGAGACGATGTTATGCTGATTGTGTGTCCTTCGACGATACCACTATGGCTTCATTATATTAGGACATGTTCTAAAATATGTAGTATTGGCGGCCGAAGATTCCGGCATAAGAAGTCACCACTCATTCTACCAACGGCCGTCTCAGAGATGGCGGAGGAGCGGACAGAGGCTCGTGGCACTCTCTTGTCTTGCGGTGGGAAACTGCCCCTAAAGGCGGAAGAATCAGCAATGATCAACAGCAAGAGGATGCAGAAGGCAATGAAAACCACTGCATTACACGAAACGTGTATCCACAGGACATGTGGCCTGTAGCTGAAGAAGTGTCATGATGATATCTCCATTGGCAAAAGATTCCTGAATAATACCCGATTCAGATCTCCAGGAGGGGACTCCCAAGAGTGAGGTTACCATGAGGAAAATATTGAATAATCGACGGAAGGATATCGTCCTACGAGTCGGGGTGTGGAATGTCAGAATCTTGAACGTAGTACGGAAACTAGAAAATCTGAAAAGGGAAATGTAAAGGCTCAATGTAGATATAGTACGAGTCAGTGAAGTGAAGTGGATTAAAGACAAGGAGCCGGCCGGAGTGGCCGTACGGTTCTAGGCGTTACCGTCTGGAGCCGAGCGATCGCTACTGTCGCAGGTTCGAATCCTGCCTCGGGCATGGATGTGTGTGATGTCCTTAAGTTAGTTAGGTTTAATTTGTTCTAAGTTCTAGGCGACTGATGACTCATAGTACTCAGAGCCATTTGAACCATTTTTTTGAAGACAAGGATTTCTGGTCAGATGAGTATAGGGCGATATCAACATCAGCAGAAAATCGTATAACGGGAGTAGAGTTCGTTGTGAATAGGGAAGTAGGACAGAGAGTGTGTTACTGTGAACAGTTCAGCGAAGAACTAGAATTTTTTTAACATCTTTCTCAAAATGATGGCCTCAGTGTTAACGAGCAGCTACAATTACGTAATAAAAGCTTCTTAGACGGTATAAAGCCGTTACTTGATGTTTGATTTCGTATTCCCTCATGCAGTTACCGAAATATTTTTTTCTATTAATGTCTATGTACAACTGTTTCTTCATTAGCTGGTTTATATTGAATACATTTCATGTTATACCGTTTTTCCATTCGCTGAATTTTTCAGCTCCCTTTTGTAATTCTTTAATGTCGTTTTTCAGCCTTTAAAATGTGCTTCTAAGCTTTTATGTAGACAAATTGTTACCATGTCTGCTGCTGTCAGATAAATTATTGCCTCTTACTTCATGTATTACACAATTTACCTGTCTATATTTGTAATGTTAAGTAGCCAATTTGTATCTGCGGCTACTAGATGGCACTTTTGGTATAACGTTCACTACAACAATTGCTAACACGGACGCCTCAACTGGACATGTGGTGCAGCCCCTAGTGGTCTACCTCTATGTTTGCTATTTTAATATTTTGTTATTAAAGCGTTATCGCTTCATATTTATTTTATATGTGACATGCCAGTATTATATGTTTTATTTCTGATGAAGGACCTCTTAGAAGTGGCTGAAACCTACGTCAAAAAAGACTTCATTTTCGCGTTAGAGGGCTGCAGTTGTTCTAATTTTACGCTGAGCTAACGTGCCGGCCGACGTCTACATCACCACGTCCTGCATGTACACGGGATATCCACTAGGAAAGGTAGTACGTAAACACGAATTCTAACATGCATACTGTAAGAGCTACGAGCATTTGTTCTGTAGATGAGGCGTCTTTCACAGTAACTAAGATCTTAGAACCCATGTTTACAAGACTGTTTTTGCTTCGCATGATCGTTCCTGCCATATCTCTGAACACTGACGATTTCTCCTGGGACCCCTATGCAGATAGTTCATCTATAGGTTTTGGTAAGTGAATTTGTATCAAGACATGTGACATGTACGTCCGTATCTTTTGCTTGCATTGACATGGGGAGAAGAACTCTTAACAGTCGGACCGACAGACGGTCAGACAGAAAACAAGGTGATCCAATAGGGAATCCGTTTTTACCGACAGAAGCGGAACACTAAAAATGGGCTGACTGCCAACGACGGTATGTGCAGCATCTACACGTAGCTACCAACGCCATTGACATGTAATTCCCGAGCATTTAGAGTACTTCTAGCACAACTTGCTGTTCGCGCCTTTGCTCATGAGAAACACAACGAAAGTAGTTGCTACTGTTTTGACAACTGTAGCTAGGCTTAGAGGTAAGTTCAGTAACGAAAATTATTTATTTGTTCCATAGTATCTTTGACATTTTAATATGAGAAACGTGTTGCACTTACATTATTTCGATGATTTTGTTTGTGTAAAACACGCATCCTTAGACGCGTATGTACCTTTGTGGGTGCATGAAAGAGATGAGATCAGGTGAAGTGAAAGCAAGTGCTTCCGTTGTTTTGTGGCACCAGAATACCTCAGTGTCCAATTGAGTTCATTACTTACGTCTATACAGACTGTGCTTTGATTTACACCAATAATTTATTTGAACATCCGGCCTCAAAACTGTTTTGATTGATGTGGAAATTCTATCACACTGCTCATAGTCTGAAGCTTTAATTTTATTAGCGTTGAATCCTGAAAGTTCACTGCTCCAAGAAATGCAATTGACGATTCTGAAGCTATTGAACAGCCTCCGGAAAGGAACAGTTTGATAATTACCAGTAATAAATAAAACAAACTACTAGAATTCAAATTCATAGCCCGCATCTCGTGGTCGTGCGGTAGCGTTCTCGCTTCCCACGCCCGGGTGCCCGGGTTCGATTCCCGGCGGGGTCAGGGATTTTCTCTGCCTCGTGATGGCTGGGTGTTGTGTGCTGTCCTTAGATTAGTTAGGTTTAAGTAGTTCTAAGTTCTAGGGGACTTATGACCACAGCAGTTGAGTCCCATAGTGCTCAGAGCCATTTGAACAATTTTTTTTCAAATTCATAATAGCAGAGCCACTATGCAAACAGAGAAAAATATAACAAGTAAAAGGAAACGTGCACCTCCAATCAGTATACAGGCAGCAACAGGTTCCAACACAACTGGTTCCAGTTACATCTGTCCGAATTGATGCAGTAGGTAGGTTTTCGGGTTCAGATTACGAACAGAAGACCAAAGTGTAAAGGGCAGGCAGTACCCATGTCTAGTAAGTTTAGCGTTCATTTATGTCCAAACGAGAGAACAAGCTGTTTCCGAGAATCCCACATAAGATGCTACATTGTGTTGTCGTTAATTAAAATGTATTCTACCATATTGTCTTCAAAATTTTAATCATTTAAAGTTTGTCTTTCACCAAAACTTTTCTAAAATCTTTTACGAAATGAAGCTTAGTTATTTGGGCGACCAAAGCATTCAGACAGGCTACAATACAACTCATCCCACAAAAAAGTGCCACGGTTTTTAATCGCCCTAATTTTTATTATCTTACTTCGTTAGTACGTATTCTACACCTGATGATAGCCTACTTACTATTATTAAAAAGGATAAAATCAAATTATTCAGACTTATTTCTACAGTCGCTCTTTAATTAATTACATTTAATATACATAATAACTTACTTTCATATATTTTTAAAAATGGTGCAAATGGCTCGTAACACTATGGCACTTAACGTCTGAGGTCATCAGTCCCCTAGATCTTAGAACTACTTAAACCTAACTAACCGAAGGACATCATACACATCCATGCCCGAGGCCGGATTCGAACCTGTGACCGTAGTGGTTGCACGTTTCCAGGTTGTAGCGCCTAGAACCGCTCGGCCACCCCGGCATGCACATATTTTAAAATATATAACAATTTCTTATGTTTTTTCAAAATATTATAGCTATGGCATTTTTAATGAAATTAACGTAACTTTAAATATTTCGGAGCGCTTATAGATGCCGTTGACTGGCCATGGAGAAAAAGGTACTTTTCACCACTTCCAGCATTGTTCACCATGTCTTTGATCAGTAGGTTGGAGTGGTTAATTCCCTATAGTTAATTTTGTAGTTGTACGTGATCTGTAGGGCTGCTTCAAGAGAGCGCACCTCCGTTCTGTTCCCTTGATCAGTCCACTGGATATTAGAGAACGAAAATATTCTTTTTACATTGACAGTATGGGTTGATACTGAAAACAAATACATTGCAATTATTACCAGCTCAGAGTAATGCTGGAGATACTCACAGCTTTTGAAAAATATACATACTCAGTCACTTCTCATCACACTCCAAAGGTGCTTCATTTTTCATCAACCCACATGTGAAGATTTTCTTCAACGAAATTTAGCTATATTCCGAAAAAGACAATGGATCATAGATATCAATTATTTTCCCTTCAAATAGGAAACAATTTCTTCTGCAGTTTCAAATGTTTGCACTCCATTTAATAATATCCAGTCAAACCCTGACAGCAATGGTGCACAGAATGTGATCCCCTTGCTCAGATATTCTACACAAGTGTCAACTTCTTTTTCAAAGTCTTTTTCTTCTCACTGTGCGACGTCTGCTCTTTTAAGGACAGGTTGGACATTAAAAGATACGAACTGCTGCTCTTTTCTCTTAGTAGTAGTTCCAAGGGTACTTATCAGTAAATTCTTTTCATGCTCTCTTCAGTTCCCCTTATTCCATGCTGCAAACTGCTAAGGTGGCTCTGACTGAAACATAAGTACTGTAAGTTCCATTTAAGGATTTGCTGAAAAACTAAATTAATACTTTGGCGTCTTCATGTAGGAAAACATCTTGTTATGGTTCAAACAGCATGATGACTCGTTCTACTTTTGGTAACACCAATAGTCAGCGGTTTTCCACTGTACATTACAGTCCCTACATAATCACAAAACCTCTCTGCTCAAAATATGTATATAGGAAAGTACAAGGACTTCTTCATAATGATAATTTCATAATTACAGGCTCAAACAATCAGCAGATGTCTGCACCCTGTTATCTTGCACAGGTGCATGACAGGCTAACACTCCACTGTTTTCATGCAATGTTTTCTTTCGTTTGGTAAATACATTAGGTTTGCATTGTCTTTTTTAACTCACCAAAGTTGGTGTTCGTATTGTCTTCACCAAATGACAGACAATTATTTTTGTTTTCAATGTCAAACAATTCAATAGTATTCACTTCAATGTTGAAATTTCATCATATGTTTCATTAGGTTGCGAACTCACCTTCAAAAGTCTGGAGGGAATTTCTTCTTTAATAGCGAAAAACTGAACAACAAACGGAAATATTTTAGCAGATTTATCACTGGACACTGAATAAATTTTCAAGTGTCATGATCGCTAATGACTTATTCCTCTAGATTGCAGGATTCGGCAATTTTGTACTGCCATGTTCGGATCTATATTTACATCATTACACAATCTTCTCCTTCAGTAATGATGAAAACATAGATCTGAAGATTTCAACTGAGCACTGCGTAATACGGTGATCTACATGAATAAATGATTTTAGCGATCTTGGTAGATACAAATTTATACAGTATTCATAAAATTACAGACCGCCCTCACGTTGACCCTGTCAGAAGTGTGTAAGCTTTATGACTCCTGGCATCAGCGGATATCTCGTGCAAAACAAGCTTTCTGATGTTCATAGGATTTTCCTTTAAACTCTGGGGAGCCACAACTTCTTTCACGAAGGCTGCTATTTCAGTTCTTGTAGATCTAAACTTTTTTCCATGAATGAATCATCAGACATAACGGTACTAAGCTGATTTGTACTTTCACTAGATGGTGATGTGTGACAGGTCAATGCATTTTTAGGCTGCTGGAACCTCTGCATCTTCAGTTGACTAAGGTTTTACAAAATAATTTTGTAGAGTTTCTGTGCACTAAATCTGTTAATGTGTTTTTTTTCGAATTGATATGATCATCTACGTCAGAATGCCCACCAATGCTGGTCATAAAACATTTACACACCGAACGCTCTCCATCGCAAGCAAAGCTAGCTCATTGACGAAATTCGACTCCTCACGATAACTGTCAATCAGTTTGCAGGCATGTTTCGGTGTTGTGTTTTGCAACTCAGTGGTAACATTATCATTCATATGAGACTCCACTGGTACATAACATCAACAACTATAGGACATTTTCTGATAATGACAATGTTAAGTGGTGCGAGAGTCGGACAATTTTCATAACTCTTCTCAACCGGCAGCCCCGGGAAGTGTTCTCCAGACACAGCACAACTCATTATAAATTATTGTCTTAGTGTACCAGCATTGTGGCTAAAGGCTGCACATGTTCGTAGGGAGTGATATGTCATTGAAGAATAGGAAAACCTTCTACAGCGAAGGTCACTTGTTACTTTCATTTTATTTCATTTCACAATGACAGGCTTCGACAGAATCTTGCTGTCATCATCGGATACTCAATGTACCATCAAATATCCGCCAGCCGGGGTGGCCGAGCGGTTCTAGGCACTACAGTCTGGAACCGCGCGACCGCTACGGTCGCGGGTTCGAATCCTGCCTCGGCTATGGATGTGTGTGATGTCCTTAGGTTTCAGCAGCTCTAAGTTCTAGGTGACTGATGACCTCAGAAGTTAAGTCACATAGTGCTCAGAGCCATTTGAACAAAAATCCACTACAGAGAGCATTTATCGCTGTGTACAAACCCTATGGGTTTAATGATGTATAGATTCAATCTATTCCTTTTAAAGTTTCCTATTTTATATTTACAGAGATTTTCTTCGTATTTATGTGTGACCCAATTTCTACACAAGTTTGTTTTAATTTCTGGGAAACGTCTGATATAGCTATTTATAAAAAGGTGGTAAAAACTGTAAAAACGATTTTAGCTGTGCTATAAATTTTTCGTAATTGGAAATTTGAATGAATGTGATGCCTATCGGCTTGTATGTATGTACCCAGCACGCTGGCTGTTATGACCCAGACGCATTTCTGGTTATCTAATCGGTTCGCCTCTAAGGAAGGTTCTTCCCTTACATGTGGATTTATGGTGTGCGAATTCATACTTCATGTCACTCACACTATGGTGTGCAAATCGTGGTACATTGTCCTAGCATACGATGTGTCTTCTGCCTGTTCACACTAGAGCTGGCACTATTTGCCTCAAGTTAGTATCTACATCGATGTCTAACATTTGGTGCATCATATGGTATAGTTTGGATCCCATGGTGTAATGACTGTCCAGTGCAGTTTTTGTAAGAATATCAATTAATGATTCTCCAATGTTCTGCAATAATGTCGAGTGTTGATATGTGCATACGTACATCAGGTGTTGGGCTGCTTGCTCAGTAAGAAGGTTGTCCAGAAAGTAATGCACCGCATTTTTTTTTGTCACCCGAAAACAATGCTACGAATGTGAAACGTTACGCATTTATTATTTGTAGTCTCCTGGGTGAGGGTGCCAATTTTCCGTCATTTCCGACAGATAGCGGAGCAGCATCAGAATTTCAAAATGTCGTCTGTAGATGATGTACATTACAAGAATGAGCCGTCATTGGATTTCTCACCGCAGAGAAAGATATTCTGGTGAATATTCACAAACGCTAGTGCAAATTCTGCAGAGCATCTGCTGTCGACGGAAGTACAGTTAGTCGCTGGGCATGGAGGTTGCGTTCATCAGAAAGCGGTTCGACGGAGTTCCACGATTTGCAGCGGTCGAGGAGACCATTCACGGCTGTCAAACCTGACTCACCTGACCTATCCCACTCTGACTTCCACTTGTTTGGGTCATTAAAGGATGCCTTTCGTGGAAGCAATTTGGGGACGATGAGGAGATGATTCACACAGTGAAGCACTGGCTCCGCCACCAGGACAAGGATTGGTACCGACAGGGCATACGCGCCCTTGTTTCGAGCTGGAGGAAGGCCATAGAACGGGATGGAGATTACGTGGAAAAAGTGTGTGTAGATAAAACATCATTCTTTCGTGTGTGCAATTCTACGTATGTTAAATAAAGAATTGTCGAAGAAAAAAAATGCAATGCATTACTTTCTGGGTAACCCTCGTACTTACTGTGATGTACTTGGGCCACGATTGTTCTTCCTATTTTATTCACCTCCGCTCCTGCGCAGAGGATTGGTGCTATGTATATCTTATAATTATGTTTATATGTGTTTGAGAAGCCAACGTTATGTCGTACCCTACGAGTGGAGAGTGTTCTTATTGTACTGGTGGCACATATGCATGATAATAAGAATTTTCCGGAGGTATGAAAACTAATGATGTTGTACTTCTTGTCACTGATATACGGGTTTGTACCTGCATTCTCTCTGTAGTGACTTTACTTCTGGTACATTGTAGATCCGATGATGACAACAAGATTCCGCCGAAAAAAGTTATCTTTGCTGCAGAAGATTTTTCTGTTTAATACTGTGATTACTGAGAGATTACAGAGGTCAGAGAAATAAGTCAAACTGTATCATTTTATTGCGTCGTATTTTGCTTAATCGACCTAAATCTCTATAAACTTATAGGCTTTCATAAAATAAGTTTAAAAACAATTTTTCGGAACATCGAACGTTGTGATGCAAAACCGGGACAATCCCAGTATTCAGTGTTCAATTTCTCAGATCTCTGTTGTTGCCTATACACAACATACGTAATTATATGTGTAACATAGTTTAGATTTGACTTTATGTACCCTGTAACACTTCATTGCTGAGTACAAAACATTATTTTTGATTATTTCTTTAAATCAGAAATATAATCAGGTTTTAAAGGTTAAATATACTGAAGTGTTCGCTGTCACTGTCACACTTGTCTAATTTCAGCTGTAAACACGACGGCACTGCCACCCAGGCTGGTTCTTCGCTTTGCTTGGTGAGTACTAACTGGTGGTACGAGATATATTCGTAGCTGTAAACTCAGTACTTCGCTGCCCGGCATTCTGCATCAGTCACGAACAATCGCAGAGTAATTTATGACCAGGGAATTAACATAATTACTTTTGGCGAATGATCAGACAATAAGAAAACAAGAAGCAGTGGAAACAGGGCAACATTTGTTTTCGGTCAGCGTTTATTACGCCATGCCAACAGTCCGCTGCTTTCATGGCGGTCAGTCGTGATCCAGTCTCGGCCATGTCACTCCCTCTCTGAGTTCATTTGCATCGAATAACAGACGCGCATGCGCGTGAAGCGGAACGCCCGCCGGAACCCACTGGTTGGATAGATGGCACGCTCGTCGCTTGGTGCTGTTCGTGCAAATTGAACGACGCCAATTAGGACAAAGATAACGTGCGGCCGTTACACTGCGGCTGGCACGCGCAAACACGTGTAATCGTACGTTATTCAGCAGCGGATGATGTGTGTCATAAGTGCCGTAGTCCCGTGTTTCCTTTACTTGCTACTGTGTGTCGAAAGGGCTGTTTGGTATTTAGTTTCCAATGGTGAGCTTCCGAATGCAGTAAAATCACGGATTGACCATTTCACAGTCTGGTTCCATTCTAACACTGTCATTGCAAATGTCGTTGTAAAACATGAGGTTAATGCAAGAGGGTGCAACGTTTGTTGCATCTATGCCTTCGGAAGACGTATTGTTCAGATTTTTTACACTAGTAATTACTTCTATAACTATGCAGACTGAAAATTTGTGTAGTATTTATGAGCCGATGAAGACGGAAAAGGTAAATTCCAGTCGACATCGCAATATGTACGCGTATGAAACATTACCTCACGTTCAGAGACATGTTTACGATACTATGCATCCTGCATCATACATGGAAAGCACGAAAAATCTAGATTTGGATGTCTGAACACAGAAGTAAAAGCTTGTTTTAATAAAATACTGTAAAATTACTGATACTCACCTCATCTGATGTCATACCTCAGCCTCGATTTATAATAAGGCAGATGAAGTATGAGTTTCAATAATGAAGTACAAAATTCAGAAATTTTAATTATAAAGTACATTTATTTTCAAATTCAACCACATGATGATCAGCTTACAGTTCCCATTGTTCATTACGGTTCACAAAGAGCTCACAAACTTGCACAAGACTGTCAACTAGCAACAGTTCACGAAATCTAACTTATATACCATATGACAACAAACAGAACAGAATGTGGTGTGATGATACTGTATGCTTAACAGAAACAGACTGTGTCATCATTCATGATCCCTATCTAAAGATTTTCTATAGATTATTTACAAAATATTAATACTCAAAATAATTAAATTTGCAATAATGATATGCGAGGCTGAGTTATAGTCAGTACTTACACACAACTTTAAGACATGTTATGTAGTACTGTTCACACGTCCTTTAAACAGCTCTGATATTAGGTTCTACTTTTACTGTAAGATTTTTCCGCTCCCAATCTCTCCGCCATTATGTAATAATGGTGGGAAAAACTAAATCCGAAACAAAATTTTGTGTGTGAAATATTTCGTTTATTAAAAATATTTTCATAGTAACATTACAGACTACATTTTACATACAGAAAAGTTACAAACATGGTAATCTCATATTTTCTGAGGTTAAAATCCTTTAATTTGTTCATCCTATGTTTCTTAAAATAGCAGTGATACTGACTAGTGATACTTCATAATCATAAAATTTTGAAACAAAGGAAAGTAGTCGTTATGTAGATACACTCGTCGATTTCGAGGTATGAGGAGATGCCTGTCGCTGACAAATGAACCATAATTCTTCAGAGATGACCAGATAAAACCACCAAACAAATAGGATGCAGGTCTGGAGTAGCCCTCACTTCCTTCTTGATCTCGGCTGTTTAATATTACAGACAATCATCTTCCAGAGCTGTTCTCCCTTTGTGGTATCATGACTGAGAAGGAATCATTTATAAGTGTCAATAAAGGATTCTGAAGAAATTTGTAAGATGTGTACAAGGGGAAAGTAATGCATTACATTATTTTTTGCCACAATTTCACCTTTAAACGATAAGTATCACCCTGAAATGTAATTTTGTGTATTAGGTTAGGATAGAATACATTCAAAATGATGACACATAGAGTACATTTCTCAAACAAAAATTAAAATATAATCAATGTTCTTCAAAGCAGAATAATAGAATTACTTAATAATTTGAAATATGAAAACTTTTGTTGCAACACAAATTCAAGAAGCTTTGAAGATAGGTACATCCCTGTGTAATGAAGCTGGTTTCTGAAATAATATATTTGAAAAATAAGCTGTACAGAGTATTGTATCAGAGTATTTTAACATACCTAGTTAAAATATCTAAACATTTAGTATTTACTCATTCACATTCATTGTTTATTTTACATATATTTGTCTTATGTTTTAAATTGCTATTTTACGTTTTCTACACTTTCTTCTCTTGTTTTCTACTTTACCATTTCAAGTATATGTATTTCGTTAACTGAAAACAAAAAGTAACTCATTACTGTGATACCAAATCTTTACAGTAATGATTATCTGTATATGTTTTCTTACTCAAAGCATATAAAATGAACATGATGTTTTCGTACTCCAAGCATATAATACTAACGAAATTTCTTCAAATGGTATACATTACAGAAAACACAATATAAAAGAGAATTATGTAGGATTTCAAATTGTCATGCATTATCCTCCAAATATCTTGATTTGCTTCAGGTGTATTTCACAATTTATAACCCTTGGCAAATTCCATTGACTATGTATTAGTGACTGCAGCGGGATTATATTATTTCTTAAGTGAAAATTAACATCATAATAATTCAAACGAACCAGATCTGAAGATCATCTCACAGAGCTCTTCCAACATCAAAAAAATAAACATCCCACAAAGTACCTGTGCCATTGAACCCTTTGGGATCACCAGATGATAAAGTTCCTTGTCCTCAGGTTTAGAGGTCAAGCCAAATTTTTCACACTGATCTGTAACAGTTTCATAGGTTTACAAAGAGACTAATGTTGGGTTAAGATTGAGAATTCGAGAATCACTTTTTGAAGTCACAAATGACCTTGTGACAGAACTGAAATATGGTAAACAAACATCTGAACAAGTCACAAGATATTTGAAACATGTTTTATTTCCTTATGAGGGTGAAAAATCTACATTATTGTTAGATTCTGGGGGCTGTCAATGCTACAGTATCACACCTTAGGAGACAAGAAACTTGTTTATCTTATTATTTCAAAGGACTCTGTGACACACTTACACTCATAAGGTGTATATGGCTTCTGGTGTTGGAAGAACTTCGAGACATAATTCCAGATCTAGGTCTGTTGAAAGATTATGATCTAGTCTCCAGGAACAATATAATCAAGCTGCAGTCACTGAAACATAATAAATTCTCTTTGTCAAGCCTAACCAATCTACTGACTATGTAGAACGGAAAAACAAGACTTAGAGGATCACCTGTGAAATGTTGAAATCCTGCTGAATTTTGTTGTATGTTGCGTTCTTTGTCGTGTATATCATATGAATAAATTTCCTTCATTTTATGTACATGGTGTTATAGGACTTTAAGAAGCATTTATTTATAGATTACTGTACAGATTCTGTGTCCTTATTATTTTCAAATATTGACATATATGTATTTGAAAAGTAAACATAAAAACAAATATAAACAAAAGTCACTGTTAAACATAAAATAACAACTTATTAAATAAATTAATTATATGTGAAATAAATAAGTATCCTGATAATAAATGATTAGAGATTCTAATTAGGTGTGTATGCTTACTTTTCAAAAATGTTGTTCAGAAACTACCTGTATTGCACATGGATGTATGTAGGTTGAGAGCTTCTTTAAATTATGTTGTAGGCAAATTTTTCATTTTTCAAAATTATTTAATGCTGGTGGAGCGTTTTTCAAAATTTCAGATTGTTTAAAAATCGGATAACACAGTTTTCCAATACTTTATTTACATATCAACTTTTTTGTATGGGAAATATTTTTCACACATCATTATTTCAAATATAAGGCAAATTATCTTTTGGAATATGTTTTACCCCTCAAAAGTAAAACTGCGTACAAACAAAAAGTATGTGTACTGTTATCTTGCCTGCTCCACACACTCTCAGAGTTTCATCAAGATTGTTTATGGATGCTCAAGAATGTTCTCTTCTAAATAGAGAACACATAATGGCACTTGTCTCCCTTCATTTTTAATTTCTCTGATATCAGACTGTAAACTGCTGAGTAATTTTACACACCTGATTAATTAAATAGCACACTTTGCTGCGATTTTAGAAATTTCCACTGAGCTTAATTGTACAAAACTGTTATGTACAAATTGAACCTACGAAGCTGTTTCTAATTATTATTTCCTTCACTAACCTAATTAACTATAGTCCCTTTAGAGCACTGGCTCCCTCGTTTCAGACACCATTACCCCTGAGTGCAATCAGGTTTTAACTAGTAACCAAACCATCACCACCACCCCCATCAGCATCAGTGCCTAACTAAACTGTAGAAAGGAAAATAATGTTCTTTGAACAATTTCTTTTTTTTCTAATGACGAAAATTATTGACATTTAGATTTTTAGCTGTTGTATGAAACCATGAACCAATGAGTCAATGAGACAATTTTTACTGATCATTTCTAATAACATTTTTTCTTGAATGATGGATAAATTCTTAGTCCATTATGATTACTATTTACAAATCCTTTTCAGAAGAGGGAACTAACTATGCACATTGAGAGTATTGCATCCCCTAAACCACTCCTCTCCCTAGTAGCACTTGCTTCACCCACAACCAGCACTTTCATTCGAAATCGACCAAGTCAGAATGTGTGCAATGGCACCTAGTCCTAATGTTTATAAATCACTTGTTTCTTGTAAGCCTGTACTGGCAGAAACTAGGACTTCAGTCTACCAGTTCTTTGTGTATGACTGCCGTAGACCCCACAGCAGTGTAGTAGCCTTTATATATTTAGTGACAATTAGTAAGTTTATTGCTATGAAGTGAATAATGAAGCAATTTATGGCCTATCATTGGATTTACCAACAACTCTGAGAGGGCATTTAATTATATATTTAAGCTTGGTATAAAGTATGTCAACAGTCAGTGAGGTATGTGAGGAAGATGTTCATAAACTCGTTTGAGATGAGCAGTAATCTGTACCCCACTTGTCATTGGTTGATGATAGAACTTGAAAAAAGTAATTATAATTAGCAATGATTTTTTGTAACTTTTGTAATCAGTACAGCAATATTACAGGACAGCAATAATAGCAATGATATTTTAAAGAGAATATAGTTTCGTGACAGAAACAAAATCGAATCCTTTTGCTTTTACAGCTAAGGAAATTAGATTCTACCCCTCGGGATACCCACTGGTTTAGAGAGAGACTCATAAACTCTGAAGTGTTGAGGAAGCACCACAGCTTCTATTATTAAGTGGTGCTACCTGATGCCTAGTAGCCGAAAACTTAATCAGTAGCGTAATCAGTAACTAAAGGTAGTTTCCTAAGATACATAGCCAGACGGAAAAATAAGCCCCTCATAGGCCACCAATACAGTGATTTTCAAATGGCTGTTTGTGACTGAATATTTCCTATCCATACAGTTTTGAAATATATAACAACAGAGTGATGACTACACAATGATTCAAGCAATGCCACACATAAGTTTTTCTTCGCTTTGGCATAATATCAAAAAGTGCAAGCTGGTCCAGTCTACCGCTACATCCTGAGTTAAAGCGCCATTACTCCTCAAACTGCTGTGACGGCGATGCTTGGAAAAGCAAGTAAATTGCGTCGAAGAGTACAGCACAACTTCTCGAGCAGACCAAGAAAACACCGTATAAGTTTTTTCTCGACAGCAGTCATTCGTTTCATTATCACTTGGCAAAACGCCAGAAGAATAATTCAGTGTGCAAGATAAAACTAGCGTAAGACATTTGCTACTGCGAAAATAAATATTCATAGTTATAATAATTCGAGGCTTGTCGCACTTATTTCTCATTACTTGAGGGTATATGCAGAATTTAGGAATTTCTTAGAAATGCTAAGGCATTATTTGATTCCATCAAGTAGACTACAATAGTCAATATTTTACTTAAATGCAGCCAGATAGCAATAAATTTTTTGTATTGCTTGTGATTGCCGTTAGAGTCCACTATTCCATCCTCAGACCAAATTTCTAAAGTATAGAATGTTTTCAATGTGTCATGTACAAGGTATTTTTAAGCTCCTGAAAACTAAACTAAAAGCAGCATTTGTCAAATTAACGTGACGTGTTAGGCAAATGACGTCAAGAGCCAGTGGACGAACCCACAGTATAGTAGCAATTGGTACCTATCGCAGCCAGCCGTCTAACTAGCATCGGGATTACAAAACGGAACTCCACCTGCCCTTCCTCACATGATCGGAAAAAACCAATCTTAATTCACAAATACCGTGTTTATAAGCAGATACTAGTCATGTATCACATGAAAACATATCGCAGATTGCTTACAATCTGCTCAAAGTATAGAAGGACAGCAGCATTAACCAAAATAGCTAGTCAGCAGTTTGTGACTAGTACCAGTCGGTACTGCACATCAACTGCGTCCACAGGCCCCTCACATCATCCAGGTAACACAATATCTTATATCGTATCTAATGTTGCTTTTATGTTATTTTTTTACGGGGGTGAGTCTCTATCAGATGTGAAACATAATAAATATTGTAATATTTCAGATCTTTAGTCTGAGGAAGGTGTTATCGACCAACTGACAACAAGAATTGAAAATTAAATATATGGCTATCTGGAATCCTTTTTATTAAAAAAAAGTACGTTCACTCTGTTCTGTAGTTACGTCAAAAAATACTGCAATGAAGTCAGCATTTACCACTTGATTATGACCTCTACTCGATGTTAGTTCTGCAAGAGCGACCGAAGTAATGGAGATGATACAGAGACATAGGCTTGATTTTATTTTCAAGTAGTTTAATATCTATTAATGATTAAAAGAATATTTAAACTCACCTCTTACAGTGTTGCTGACTAGGATAGGCTGTTCAGTGTTCTGTTGCTATGACAGTCAGCTCTCTCATGGAAGTGCACTCCACAGATGCGGGGTACTTACCTGAAAAATCAAATTTGAAATAATGAAATCTAACGTATTTCTTTAAGAGGTTAGGAAGGATACAAAGTCAAACTCTACCTATGAATACGAAAGATGGCAACATAACAGAAAGATGGCAACACAATAGATTCGATGAGCAGGTTGACACACTACCATTTATGACATATATGTATGCAAATTACAAGTCTGAAATAAATATTATGAAAACGTCAAGTCTAAGGACAATGGGTGAGTTTATAACACATAACAAGGCAGTGAAATGTAAATTAAGTAACTAACTAATTGGCTCACCAATTGCTACATCCTCAAACCAAAAACATAGCTCCATCAGCGGTCAATAAAATAGAGAGAGTTCACATTACAACCTCACTTCATCAGAGCTTAAATAGCGGTCTTAGTAAGTGTAAAACGAATGGTGAGCAAGTTTACATTGTCCAGAAATAAACATCTGAAGAATTGCTGAACTCCCATAATGAAATACCAAAGCGAGTACGAAAGTCACTCAACAATTCATATAAGAGCAGTTAGCACATAGTCTCCAGAATTGTGAAACTTGCATAAGATGTATTTTTATTTTCTTTCGTATAAGCACTGACTTACATTAATTAACAGAAACGACTTCCCTTTAATTGTTTGTTTGTTTTCGAAATAGAGAGAACTGCACAGTGTTCAACATTAGTCCACTGTGTGTTTTATGTCCTCACAGAATGAGAATTACGCTTTATAAATAATAAAAGCTAGCGGCGTAACTTCCGCCCTTTTATTCAATGAAAGTATTACTTTTGATGCAAGTACATTACATATGTACAAACATAAAAAATCTATGTAATTCTTGTTATTATTTTGTACTAAATAGAACGTTCATCATGATCAAGGACAAGAGTTTTGCTGTTATTATTGATAAGTGTGAAAGTTGTTTATTAATAAGGGACACATATTTTATGTACGTTCGACAAAGTACTGAAGTGATGTCGGTTTTTTGTTTGCTTTTTTATAGTTTTACATTTTGTTTGAGAAAATTACGTTTTCAATCGCTGTATGATAAACCTGTACTGCTGTTAAATTCTCACTATAGCAAGATATCTCTATTTCATTTTATGGATCAACGATATTTGCAGAAAACCTGCTTTATAAATGGACTATTTTAGTTTTGCTGTAAGTGGTGTTTATCTTTAAGTAATAGACTGGAAGATAACAATGTAGAACAAAAATGTTCTCTTGGTTGCACAACCCTTTATATATCGTCACTCAGTTTCTAGATGATTCACCGCTTCCAGTTTCTAGGGGAGCGACTGCATATGTAAGCAAAACTATCTATGTAATTTCCGACAGGTATGCAACACACCTAACATACAGGTAATGCGGATAAGACCTTAACTGACCAAAGCTAGCAGAAAAATTTCCGTAGTCTATGCTTGCTTATGATGTCTGTGATAGACTACGTTAGTTTTTCAGTTGTAATCACACTGTATGCAATTATATTATTACCATCAAATATTCAAATATTTGTGTTTACTCTTATGTACACTCCATTTCATACACAAACATCGATATGTAGAAAGTTATCAATACAAAAGCTCCTGTCTGGCAAACAAGGCTTCTCACACATATCACTTGCGTGAAACAATACCATACCGTACTCGACGATATCATCCTCGTGGTTGTAGCAGAGCACAAACTAAATAACAGGGAGTGATCTTGGTTTCTGTGCTGGAGATTATTGAATAGCTACAAACAGTGTTGAACAGAACAAGAAGCAAGCGGTTTCATTAATACCCTCTTCAAGTAAGGTTATATTTAAGGGGCAGAAGATACTTAAAAACGAATAGGTACCAGGCATAATGTGTACTAAGTAACAAGGAATAAATGGAGACTACCTGTCTGGACTATGTAGCCTAAGGAACCCAAATTTAAAATGAAGTAGTTGCATGTCAGATATTACAAATTGGAGATATTACATCTACATCTACCTGGTTACCCTGAAAATCACACTTAAGTGGCTGGCAGAGGACTCGAATCACTTTCACTATATTTCTCTATTATTTCATTATCGAACTGCGGGCGGAAGGAACAAAAAGCTATTTCTTTCCTTGCGAGCTCTGATTTCCCTTTTATTATGATGAACGTTTCTCCCTACGTAGGTCGGCATCAACAAAACTTTTTCACATTCAATGGATAAAGTTGGTGACAAATTCCATGAGAAGATCTCGCCGCAAAGAAAGACGCCTTTGTTTTAATGATGTCCACCCCAAATCCTGTAGCAAGTCAGTGACACTCTCTCCCCTGTTTCACGATAATACAAAACGTGCTGCCCTTCTCTGAACTTTCGTGATCTACTCCGTTAATTAAATCCGGGTAGGATTCCGCACTGCGAAGCAGTACTCCAAAAAATGATGGACAAGCGTAGTGTTCGCAGTCTCTTTAGTAGATCAGTTATCTTTTCTAATTATCCTCCCAATAAAACGCAGTCTTTTTTAGCCTTCCCCACAATATCTTCAATGTGTTCTTTCCAGTTTAACATGTTCATAATTGTAATTCCTACGTATTTAGATGAATTCACATCCTTTAGATTTGACTAACGTATCATGTAGCCGACGTTTAACGGATTCCTCTTAGCACTCAGGTGGATGACCACACACTTTTCGTTATTTAGAGTAATTTGCCAATTTTTGAACCATACAGATATCTTTCGTAAATCGTTTTGCAATTTGTTTTGATCTTCTGATGACTTTATTAGACAATAAACTACAGCATCGTATAGAACCAAGCCAAGACGGCTGCTCATATTTTCTCTTAAATCGTTTATGTAGATATGGAATAGCAGAGCGCTTGTAACACCACCTTGGGGAACGCCAGAAATCAGTTATGTTTTACTCGTTGACTTTCCGTCAATTACTACGAACTCGAAGCCGGCCACATGAATGTGACGATATTCCATAAGCAAGCCACTTCATTACATTCCGCTTGTGTGGTACAGTGTCAAAAACCTTTCGGAAATCTAGAAATAAGGTATAAGTTTGAAATCCCATGTCAATGGCACCCAACACTTCATGTATTTCACAAGAAAGATGTATCCTAAATCCGTGGCGACTGTGTGTTAATGGACCGTTCTCTTCGAGGTAATTCAAAAATGTTCAAATGAGTGTGAAATCTTATGGGACTTAAATGCTAAGGTCATCAGTCTCTAAGCTTACACAATACTTAACCTAAATTATCCTAAGGACGAACACACACACCCATGCCCGAGGGAGGACTCGAACCTCCGCTGGGAGCAGCCGCACAGTCCATGACTGCAGACCCCTAGACCGCTCGGCTAATCCCGCGCAGCTTCGAGGTAATTCATAATATCGTAACACAGTATATGTTCCACAATCCTGCAGCATATCGACGTTAATGAAATGGGCCTGCAATTTAGCGCATTACTCCTGCTACCTTCTTGAATAAATAAATTACAAAGATTTTGCGTAAATTTTGTACCATTTCTCAGTCATTCGAGGTTATCATCAACAGCTTCTACAGACTTTTATAGTAGAAAACATGTGATTAAAATTATTTCTAGTGAGACAAAATATCGGGATCCGTATTTATTATGTCTGTTTCCTACATTACAAAATAAAACAATTCTAAACTTCGGGTCTACCTTTTGCCTAATTCTTTGCAAGTATAATTTTCACTAGATTGATCATCTTTGATTTCATCGTAAATATGTTGGTTATTCATGTATGGAAGAATATCATGGACTGTCATTGTCTGTTCGAATTCGTGTTGAGCGAAGTTCGGAAGTCTATAGTTCGGAAATCTATAGTTGATTTTCCCTTTTGGGGCGCAGTTTCTCCATAGGAGACGCGGTTTAGTGAGGTGTGATGATATCGATACCGTTGCATGAATTTCTTACACTACGTTTGTTCTCCAAGACCCATATGTTGATAGTCAATCCACACTTCGTGGTAGCTGCTCATACTGGTGTATGTTCACGTAATAGCAAAGACTGTACATCATTTCCCACACATAAGTCACAAATTCCTATACGAAAATCAGAAATATTGTACATTTATACTCACGAAGAAACCTTACAGTACGTGCCGGAGGGTACTTCTTGCAGGACTATCTCACTTCTGCCTTCCCTTTCCTTTCGTCAAAGGCACGTGGGAAGAATGATAGCCAGTGAACCTCATTATAAGCTCTACTTTCTCGGGTTTCCTCGTTGTGGTCCTTTCGCAAAATGAGTGTGAGACGAAGTAATATCATCCGACTCTTCAAGAAACTTATTCCCTCCCCAATTAGTTGTACAGCTATCCGTGATACATTACGCCTTCCTTGTTGTGTCTGACACAAGGAATTTTTTGAGCATCACGGGAGGCGCCTCTTGTAGATTCGTTAAATTATTTAACACGTCTAATTTTTAAGTCATTTTACGTGTGTTTGAAGAGAGTAAATATTGCTTACAGTGTTAGTATTTTATGTAAATGTGATGTTTGCCTAAGAATAGGCTTGTACTATGGAGATAGCTTTCCTGGTTTTATTTCATGTTTTACTTCATATTCCCATACATGACAATGAGTCGTTCATTGTCCTTATCATTATCACTGCATTATCTTATCTCTTCTGATCTTGTACGGGTCTGTACGATTGCCGTCTTTGTTCTGATGAATGTAAGTGTAACTTCTGATTAAAATAAAAATTATTGTAAAGTTTCAGCAAAATGTTCTTCACGGACATTGTGGGAATAGCAGGCACCAGATTAAGCGCAGAACGCACAGTGCACGTTGCACAATAAAGTTATAGGTTTCCTGAAAGAGTATTTGTTGAAATTAATTACATAGATACTGAGGAGCCCCATAAAGTCGTCAAAAGTGGTGACCCCCCGAAAGAAATGGAAATACGCACGTGAAAGTACAGAGTGGATCGATATCTTCAGGTCCGAGGACGACGCGAATGTATACGCAAGACAAGTTAGAAGGACAGATCAGGGAGTAGCTACGGAAATAGAAGAGCAAAATAGTCCAGCGATGAGTCCGCGGACGGCAGTTAGCGGTAGATGTGCGGCGAGTAGCAAGCAGCAGATGACAGTTTGAACACCGCAGTTCCTGCCAAAAAACCTGAACTTTGGTTCGCGGTGCTTGCACTGGCACTCTAGCAAAGTGAAATAATTGATGAACACACGATGTTTGCTGTGGCCGTAAACACATCAGACGGCAAAGCTGCTACTATAGCCGGACATAAACTTTGCTCACGACGGGACGGATATATACGTTTTTAACGAAGTTATTCATCGACAGATTTTAAAATGTAGACTTTCACGGCAGGAAATATCATGTCCATTATAATTATCCGGGCTGTTATGCCGTGGTCGGATGATGAATTTTGTTTCAGTTCCCAACGTTTCGTCTCCGACTGCGGGAGACATCTTCAAGGGGGTCCGTAGGTCGATGGAAGGTCCAACACACCCATTGGCTCACTACTGACTGTCAGGAATTGAGACAAAATTCATCAACCGACCACGGCATAACAGCCCGGATAATTATAATGGACATGATCGACATATTGTCCAAAATAACTTGA
The DNA here is from genome assembly GCF_023898315.1 of Schistocerca nitens. Classification (NCBI taxonomy): domain Eukaryota; kingdom Metazoa; phylum Arthropoda; class Insecta; order Orthoptera; family Acrididae; genus Schistocerca; species Schistocerca nitens. The sequence continues at coordinate 242,767,533 of NC_064622.1, forward strand.
ACAACGCACACAACAGGTGTTGAAGAATGAACAGATGGGCGACAGGGTCCCCTACGAGTCCTGGCGACACCAACTGGGCATCTTCAGAGAAAAAGACTTACTAGACTTGACACTGTGGCACATTAGGCTGGCACAGGTGCCCCGTGCAGTCAAGGCGGCGACAGTTACCTGCGCAAAAGACGATGTCCAGACATTGTTAACGATAGCTGACAAAGTTTGCGCGACAGTGGACAGTACGCATACGGCATTTACACTCCTGGAAATGGAAAAAAGAACACATTGACACCGGTGTGTCAGACCCACCATACTTGCTCCGGACACTGCGAGAGGGCTGTACAAGCAATGATCACACGCACGGCACAGCGGACACACCAGGAACTGCGGTGTTGGCCGTCGAATGGCGCTAGCTGCGCAGCATTTGTGCACCGCCGCCGTCAGTGTCAGCCAGTTTGCCGTGGCATACGGAGCTCCATCGCAGTCTTTAACACTGGTAGCATGCCGCGACAGCGTGGACGTGAACCGTATGTGCAGTTGACGGACTTTGAGCGAGGGCGTATAGTGGGCATGCGGGAGGCCGGGTGGACGTACCGCCGAATTGCTCAACACGTGGGGCGTGAGGTCTCCACAGTACATCGATGTTGTCGCCAGTGGTCGGCGGAAGGTGCACGTGCCCGTCGACCTGGGACCGGACCGCAGCGACGCACGGATGCACGCCAAGACCGTAGGATCCTACGCAGTGCCGTAGGGGACCGCACCGCCACTTCCCAGCAAATTAGGGACACTGTTGCTCCTGGGGTATCGGCGAGGACCATTCGCAACCGTCTCCATGAAGCTGGGCTACGGTCCCGCACACCGTTAGGCCGTCTTCCGCTCACGCCCCAACATCGTGCAGCCCGCCTCCAGTGGTGTCGCGACAGGCGTGAATGGAGGGACGAATGGAGACGTGTCGTCTTCAGCGATGAGAGTCGCTTCTGCCTTGGTGCCAATGATGGTCGTATGCGTGTTTGGCGCCGTGCAGGTGAGCGCCACAATTAGGACTGCATACGACCGAGGCACACAGGGCCAACACCCGGCATCATGGTGTGGGGAGCGATCTCCTACACTGGCCGTACACCACTGGTGATCGTCGAGGGGACACTGAATAGTGCACGGTACATCCAAACCGTCATCGAACCCATCGTTCTACCATTCCTAGACCGGCAAGGGAACTTGCTGTTCCAACAGGACAATGCACGTCCGCATGTATCCCGTGCCACCCAACGTGCTCTAGAAGGTGTAAGTCAACTACCCTGGCCAGCAAGATCTCCGGATCTGTCCCCCATTGAGCATGTTTGGGACTGGATGAAGCGTCGTCTCACGCGGTCTGCACGTCCGGCACGAACGCTGGTCCAACTGAGGCGCCAGGTGGAAATGGCATGGCAAGCCGTTCCACAGGACTACATCCAGCATCTCTACGATCGTCTCCATGGGAGAATAGCAGCCTGCATTGCTGCGAAAGGTGGATATACACTGTACTAGTGCCGACATTGTGCATGCTCTGTTGCCTGTGTCTATGTGCTTGTGGTTCTGTCAGTGTGATCATGTGATGTATCTGACCCCAGGAATGTGTCAATAAAGTTTCCCCTTCCTGGGACAATGAATTCACGGTGTTCTTATTTCAATTTCCAGGAGTGTATGACACTGGTTGCGGAAGCTGTGCACAACCACAGACCGCACTTATATGGAAGAACCAGCACCGGCATTTGGCCAGACGGCTGCGTGAATTAACGGGTCAAGTTGACGCGTTAGAAGTGTCGCAGTTGCTGCAGTACAGGAAGAGCTCATATAGTCAAAAGAAAGGTACACAAGAGTCTAATAGCGGTAGCCAGCAGGAGGAGACGTGTCAGTACCACGGGAGGTTCGGCGACAAAGCAACGAGATGTGTAAGACCATCTGGGTACCAAACGGCGACGGCGGCCGGCAGAAGGTGCAGCAGGCCGTGACAACTAACAGAAGCGTCTTCAGCAGGAAGGTGAGCACGACTAGGGTCCCAGGATTGTGAGTGATTTGTAAACACAAGAGGTCGTGTAGAAACTATACTCAGGGTCAGATGTCAATGCACTGCCGTTCACACAAGACCACGACTACACAGATGCGCCTCACGGCGGCAAATGCGTCCCGATGACTACGGCACCTACGAAATGGAGGTGGATTTAGAATTTGGACAGAGTTGGCATTAGAACATTGTGGTAGCAGAGGTGTCAGAGGACATATTAGTCACCGAATTCCTATGTAATATGAGAATCGAGATAAACGTCAGTGCTGCACAGAGTAAAAGAGATGATGAAGTCGTCATTAGTACGCTTGAACGAGTCATACGACCCACCACAGGCTGCTTGCACAAAGAGGTGGTACGGGGCGAATATGGCGCACGAGGGCGCTTCAGCCAGCGGTGTCATATAACACAGGGCACCACATTATAACCGCGCCCGGTCATCCAGTATCACAATGACCAAGAAGGTTAGCCCTAGATAGCGTAATAGCGGCAAAGACCGAATTCGAGGTTTGTTAAAAGCAGGTTTGTTATGTATTGCCGATAGCCCATGGGCATCGCCGCACGCTTAGTAAAAGTGAAGAACGGTACTTGGAAACTTTCTGATGACTATCGGAAGTTAAACGCCCGCGCAATTCCAGACCTTTACCAGGAACACAGCCTCCGCGTTTTTACTAATGTTCTCGCAGGGTCGACGGTCTTTAGCATTATTAAGTGTAAGGAGATATATTTTCAGATACCGCTTGCGGAGGTGAATATACGAAAGACAGGATCGTGCGGAGTGTCCGCGTGGTTTAGGGCTCTAAGTCACGGACTGCGAGGCCCCTATCGCTGGATGTTCGTGTCCTCCTTCGGGTATGGTTGTGTGTGTGTGTGTGTGTGTGTGTGTGTGTATGTGTGTGTGTGTTCTGTCCGAATGTCTTTCGGTCTTAAAAACACGGTGCAGTTGTGGAGGAGGTACTATGAGGTTTAAAGTGTTTTTTCCCATATCTAGACGATATATTGGTGTACTCAGAGACAAAAGAGTTGCATGTCGGTTTTCCAAAGAATTAAGCAATGTGCAATAGTTATCAACGAGGAGAAACGTACCTTTCAACAGTTGAAAGTGACTTTTTTTGGGTCACTCGGTGTTGGCGGACGGAATACGCCCTCTGACAGATCAAACAGGCGTTATCAAAAAAATACCTCGACCAACCGATTACCGAGAACTAAGGAGATTTTTAGGGGAAGTAAATTTCTACCTTCGACAGCTGCCCCGGGCAGCCAAGGTCCAGGCACGAGCGGCGAGTGGCCTCTGAAAGGGACCCCAGACATGCAAAAGCATTTCACCAAGGGAAAGTAGATGCGCGGTAGACAGTAGTGATCGATGCAGGTCAACAGGCAATAGGCGCAGCCCTCCATCAATTTGCAGAAAAACACTGGTAGCCTCTCGGTTTCTTTGCACGCAAACTCACAGCAGAGCAGGTCAAAAGGAATGCGTACAAGAGAGAACGTGTGGCATTTTACGAAGATATATAAATAATTTCGACCCTACATTGAGGCCAGAGAATTCGCATGTAAGAAATCTAATGACTAATGCTCCCCACGACAAGCCCAACAACGAGAGTTCGTTGGCCAGTTCACGACAGATTGGCGTCGTATTAAGGGATCGGAAAACGTCGTGGCAAATTTCTGGTTAAGGATTAATACCATCTTGCAGACAACCGATTTTGAACATTTGCCAGGTGCGCAGGCCATGGAATCGCAGCTACGAGAGCACTGGCAGAACGTCACTACTATAGCAAGTGAGGCCGGCGGGAACGAAAGTTAGCATTTGTTGCGACAGAAACCTCGATCTCTTTTTCCTGAAAAGACGCGGAAGATGACCTACGATTGCATCCACAGGTTAGCGCACCCCACTGCGAGCAGGACTAGCAGTACTGTAAAACTACTGATGGACCGTTTCGTGTGGCCAAGCATTAAGAAAAATTGTCGTAACGTGCATGGCAAGCCATAAGTGCCAGGTCGGATGACATGCGCACAAACGAGTAGGAGAGTTTCCACCATCCACGGTGCGATTCACACATGTTCACACACACATAGTACAACCGCTGCCGCCCTCAGAAGGGTACAGCTATTTATTTGCTACTGTCGGCCAGTTCACACGATGGATGGAAAATGTGCCATGAGCTGACACATTGGCGGAGACAATGGCTCTAGTGTTTTTGGTGACTTGTGTTGGTCGTTTCAGTTGCCCCTTACTGGCGACCACAGACCAGGGCCGACAATTTGAATAGACCTTATTCTTACAGCTATTGAAGTTGTGGGGATTCTAGCACCACCACACGACAGCCTACCACCCTAATAGTCGAGCATTGGCTGAGGACCTTGAAGGCTGCGTTGACCTGCCTTGATGTGCCATACCGAGAGCTGGAATTCAGCGTTACTCCTGGCGTTGTTGGGGTGAAAACCAGATTTAGGAGCGTCCACAGTAAAGTAGGTTTATGGGGAAGCCATACGCCTGCCAGTAGAATTTTTTGCTGCGCCATCAGAACCAACAACGAGAGACACGCCCTATGATTAGCAGCAAGTGCGAGAACACATTTCTAAACTACGTCTGGCACCAGGCTCGTCATGTAGAGGGCACCCAGTTTGTACACAAAGACCTGGTGCGCTATTCTCATATGTGGTTACAGACAGAGGCAGTATGACCGCCCCTGCAACCGCCTTGCTCTGGGCCGTACAAGGTATTAGCAAGACACAGTCACACCGATGACGATAGAATTTCAAGTAAAACAGCAGACCGTCTACATAGACCGAGTGAAACCTGCCCACTTGCTGCTGTTCGAGGGAGAGACTGGACAGCAATTACAGGTGGAGATGGGCCCTGTACCGCTGGAACGGCAGGAAGAAGAAGGTAGTAGAGAGCCTACTAACCTCATGGAATCCGGCAGCCTTGGAAGAGGAGCCGCACATGCCTGTGAGACGTTCTAAAGCCGGCTGATGCAAAGTATACAAGTATCTCTACGTTCCCAGAGCTCCGCTCTAGCGCGGTTGGAGAGGGGGGTGGTATAGGTGGGGAGCGGGGTGAGTACAGTGGGGAGGGGGGGAAGGCTGAGTGGGAATCACCACCACCAGATTGAGCGCACGGCGCATGTTGTTGTTTATTCATTGAAAGAAAACGCAGACGTTTATTCTTTGTTATATTTGTGTTTGTGTGTTCCTTTGCGTGTATTTGTTTTTTGTTTTTTTTACTTCACTCCTTGTATGGAACTGATTCAGCCTTTTGCGAATGAAGTTATAGCTTTCCTGAAACAGTTTTGCCGAAATTAATTACTACGATAATGAGGAACGCAATACTACTCTTTACTATCCTGCAATGCATAAAGTTATATGTGGTTTTTGCAATCGTACTAGCGGAAGTTAGTGTGGTTTTACGTGGCTGTATTAAATTATTTCCAGCTTTAAAGTCATTACTTGTAGCTTTCGTTTAATAGAACCTGCACAGAGTTAATTTGTTTACCAAGTACGATGTTTCATTAGGTTACACGGTGTAGATCATTTATTCAGTAAATATATTTCAAACACTTGCTGAAGGTACTCGTAACTTCCGCTTCAGCTGCAATTAGTCTGTTTTTCTAAAGAGAGAAATAAATTAATCCTAATATGAGTCAAAAGCAAAAATGTTACTTTCAGTCTTCGCCTATAATTCAAGGAAGCGCAGAGACGTTGTTTAACTCTGGCTCACTTTTCTCTCTGCTGCGACAAATTTATTGCTGAGGCTCATGAAATATTAATAGAAGCCGGAAAACAACGGTTACACAATCTCCTTGCTTTGAAATAAATCAAAATAATATTAGACGCCATTATATCCGTAACGCCCAGATGATGAGGAATAGATCCCGAAACAAAATACGCCGTTTTTCATCGGAAATTTTTCATATCTTCTATTAATCTAACCTGTAAAGTGTTGCGGACCGATGAGCAGGTCTCGAGAAGCGAACAAAGTAATATTTTGTAAGTCACTTTTATTATGGATGAGTCATATTCTCTCCAGATTCTCTCTAATGACTCTCGGACTGGAATAAGCTCATCCTACAATTTCTTTTACGCGATTATTGCACTTTAGGTCGTTCCGGGAGGTTGTTTTATGGTGGTTTTGTGTCCAGTGATTTCTCGTCAATAGTGAGTGGATTTCTAAGCCTATTAATAGACATTATGACTATGGTGTTATATTTTGGGGTTACACTTCTCTTACTCTAATAGTATTTTTGATTAAAGAACGGGTGTTAGGGCAGTAAGTGGTGTAAGTTCGCGAACCATTTGGCGACCCCTGTTCCTTAGTCTGGGTATTCTGTCATTGGCCTCTCAGTACATATAGTCTTTAAAGTTGTTAACAATATCAGCTTCTTCCCTTTTATCTACATTCAGGAACAACTTCCAGTCCCTGCACCAGCTATCGATCCTCTGCAGGAAAACTCGTATTTTGCTATCCAAACGATAGTACGAAAATGTTGTCAGGAGTATATCGTACGCAAATAGAATAGCTAATTGACAGGAAGAAATTAAAATGACATAGTCAGAAGCAGAAGATTGAGAATATGAAGTCAGTACCTAGTAAAAATGTTTCTGTGACTGATGTCAGATATACTACGGTATTCAACAATCACTTTCTGGTGAATTAAATAAGAACCTATTTTCTACTGGCAATCATATAACTCTCTTGGAAATAATCCTCTGTGATACTGAAAAGGGGGAGACTGAATCAGTAATCAAACCATTTAACCCTACTGAATCTCTTCGATATGATGGAGCATCTACCAGAACACTTAAGTACTGTGCTGCACGTTTTAGCCCTGTGCATAGCTACATTTGTAATTTTTCCTTCAGGAATTGTCAGTTTTCTGAACGATTAAAGCACTCAGTAGTAAAGCCACTTTATAAAAGAGGAGAAAGCGATAATGTAGAAAATTTCAGACCTATTTATATGTCATCAGTGTTTGTTAAAGTTATTGAATTGGCTGTATGTGTAAGGATAATTGATCATTTCATATATTTGCTGTTAAATGTACACTGTGGTTTTAGAAGTGGCTTAACATATGAAAATGCCATATTCTCTTTTTCCTGTGAGCTACTAGATTAATTAAACAAAAGATTTCGCACACTAAACATTTTGTTATATATTATGCGTTTGATTGCATTGATCACAAAATATTGCTTGGTTACTTGGAGGATTATGGAATACCGCGAGTAGCTCACAACTGGTTCACCTTTTTCATTAAGAACAGATAGCGGAAGTTGTTCTCCACAGTATTGAGAATGACTATTATGTGGGAGGACACCTTTAGATTTGGGGGAGAGGAGAAGAGAGAGGGGTTCTGTCCTGGGGCCACTCCTCCTCCTTACTCATATAATGATATTCCGTCTAGTATTACAAGTGAGTCTAAAATGTTTCTGTTCGCTGACTACACTAGCTTCGTAGTAAAGAATGTTCTGTGCTACAATGTCACAGTTTCGAATAGTGCTTATAGAAAATAAACTAACGTTAAATCACAGTAACACTCAATTTGTACAGTTTCTAACAGACAAGTCAACAACCTCTGATCTTATGATTACACAGAATGGGAACATGATTAGTGAGACTAAACAGCTCAAATTTCTAGGTATTTAAAGAGTTACTAAACTGTCATGGAAAGCTCGTGTTCAAGATCTTGTTGAGATACTTAATGCTGCCATTTCTTCTATTAGAACTGTATGGTAAGTAAGTGGTAGGGCGACACGAAATGTAGTCTACTTTGCTTATTTCCATTCACTTACGACCTGCGGTGATATATTTTGTGGTAGATCTTCTCATTCTCAAAGAGTATTTTTGATACAAAAGTGGGCTGTTCGGCAAATAAGTTGTGTAAATTTGGGAACCTTTTGGGGACCCCTGGTCATTAGTGTGGATGTTCTTACATTGGCCTCTCAATATATATATATATATATATATATATATATATATATATATATATATATATATATATTCAGTTGTTTCTGTTAACAATATCAGCTTATTCCCAAGAATTAGCTGGTTTCACTCATTTAATATCAGGCAGAAATACGATCTGTATTGGATCGCTCCTCCTTGACTCTTATGCAGAAAAGTTTGCAGTATTCTGTTACATCCACTTTCAAGAAGCTATCACAGGAATTCAAAAATCTTAGAAGTAATCTATGTGCTTTTAAATCTAAACTGGAGAATTTCCTCATGGGTCACACCTATTCTGTCGAGAACTTCCTTGAGAAATGAAGCTAATTCCTGTTTTACAATGTAGATTTTTTTTGTATAAACTAAAGCTAGTCGTCTTTTCAGGATTGATAAACACTTTATTTTATCTATTATTACTTTTCTTTTGTAGGTTCATTTAGAGACGCGTTCCATGAACATGGAGATTTGCTACTCACTTCGGCCCTACAGAAGGTGATATGTGAAACAATGCGTGAAATAAGAAATATAAAGAAATGAAACACCCTCTTGAAGGAACACGGTATCGACCGGAACACCGTTGCTGTGAACACTGAATCTCAAGGACGAAGAAACCGAGCTGATCGTTAAAGTTTCTGATTGTAGAATCCATGCTGTTCTTTGTAGAGGGGATTTGCATTGCCCCACAACGTCTCAACACGTTTAGCACAAATTTTGTTTCATAATTCAACAATAGGCTGATGTCAGCTACGGAAGTAACGGGTGGTTATAGCTAAACTGCAGCTGCTAGCGGAGGTCCAATGTGAGCTGTAATTATCGTATGGCAGTGAAACGTGACAGATATGCTGATGGGCTAATGTGGAACCGATTTACACTGGCCGATTTTGGCCACAAGTTGCAAATCTGGTGCCGTACAGTGTCTCGGAAACGTCTCCGATGTTCACAATGCACAAATTACGACAACTGGAGTTAATACCAAAACCATCATTATGCCATTCTCATTTGTTTGACCTATTTTTCCCATGTCCAATTTCTAATCCATTACATATGGAAACATTCCTGTAGGACTAACTTTCATTTACAGCTACAGATTTGCACCAGGTGCACAAAATTTGAACTACTTTCTTTCGGCGTAAATCGGTTTCGCATTAACAAATTATAATAATATAAAGTTTCGCTGCCATACGGTAATTACACCCCACACTGGTGCTTTGCTACTAGCAGCACTTTGATTATAATCATCCGGTATATGGGGCAGTCAAATCAAGAAAGTAGGTAAACTGTTTATTATTTCAAAAGTAATACTCATAACTTATAATAAATTTATCGCACTGTGAGGCAAGACGGCCAATGCCTGGATGGAGAAATTTTTATGTTTGCCTATGGGGTCATGATTGTACACAGGCGTCCTCCTCTTCGTCTGAAGCAAATAGACTGTGATGAGTGTATTTTTCAAGGCTCCACAGATGTGGAAATCTCATGGGGAGAGATCGGGACGGTGCGGAGGATATGTTCGCCCACATGTTAAAAATATTGTGCTGTCTAGCTGCAGAAGTTTCTCTCTGAAGGCCTTAAACATCTTCCACAAAGTCCCGGTCGCTCCCCGCGTGATTTCCAAACTTTTAGAGCCCTAAAGAAAGATACTCCTGAATGCCGATTTGTTTCGGGTGAAGAGGTGTACGCCTCGTAGGGAGCCGGAATAATTTTTCCATGTCGGCGTTCATTGTATTATCTCAAATTGGTTAAATGTATTATTGACTATAGCGATTAGTTTTGAAACAATACTTTACTTACTTATTTTCCCCTGTCTCGTTGTCGTTTGGCTGCCCCTTAAATATTCATATGTCCTTCGACCACTCTTGGAAACGGGAATGATATTTTGTTGATCCAGTGATTTAAAATAAGCTAGTGGTAGAAGGACAGCAAACGCTTCCGCATCATGTCTGAAGAGTTTTGCAGGTATCTCATTCGGTGCACATACTTTCCCGCTGTCAACGGATTTTAGGTAGTTTACTACTCCGCGATCAGTTACAGCAATACCTGCCAATTCTGCCTTCGTGTGCTGAAACAGTTGCGGATGAGCGAGTTCACAATTTCGGCCTTCTTTGGGTCATCTTCCATTTCGGTGCCTGTACACTCACTGAGTGATTAAATGATATTGATACCCTTGCTGATTCTACTTACTTTCAGATTCATCACATCATCATATTTCTCTCATTATGCTCATTTTCACTACATGCTGCTTCTGATGGTCAACTGCTCTTTGACTTCGTGTAAACGATAGACGAAGTAGTCTTCGCTTTTGAAACAACTTTCTAACCTAGGTATTTTGCATTTCCCATTCGTTAAAAGCGTGCTCGACACATACTTTTCTAACGTGTATGAACAATGGTTCCGAATTTTATCCACTTTCCCTCCTCAGTTTTGTCCTCTCTGCTGTGTATCTGATGTTGTCTACTCAGATTCCTAATCCAAACTATATTCTTACTTTCCTTAACATACGTTGCAGAAACCGAAGTCATATGTATTACTAAATGGTAAAAATGGTGCACGGATACAGTTTCATGTCGCCTACCTTACGGCTTCCAGGAGAAACCAAAAATTGATTTTTAATATTTGATATTTTTAATATTTGATTTAAATTTAAAAGTTTGAAATACTGTAAAGGTCTGCTCGTTAAGATGTACAACTTCTTAAAACAGGCTGTCATATTATCCACGCCATATCCATCCGGTAGTTAGAGTATAAGAGCACATGAGGCTAAAACCTTGCAAATAATCTCAAACATTTTCGAAAAACTTTTCTCGCAGATATCCTGCACAAAATAATAAAAGGAAAGGAGTTGATACCTTAATACATTTTTGCTGCACATGCAGTCCAGCAAAAGGCGTGACGTTTCAAGTTATTATTTGTTTACTACTAACTGTAAAAGGAACACAATTTGCAGACAATATTCTTATATATAATCTATCTGCAAAATTATTCCATTGTACGATCTAGAGTTCAGGAGGTATGACTACCTAAATAATGTGATGCGTGGGAGATTAGCATTTTTAAAGGGAGCGCAAATTATTCCTGTGTATCTCTCCAGTAAACTAAGGTTTTACATTCTTTACTCATTTTAAAGTACTCAGACATTTGAATCTGTTTAATACGTGGGAGTTATTCTGTAAGGAATGAGACTGGGCCCCGTTCAGTGATTTAAAAAAAAAACAGTTAAAATAAGGCAAAACGCTTGCCTTGTTAAATGTTTGGTTGTATATTCTTTAAATATCCGCCAACCATTAAGTACACTTTATTAGACGTAAGTTAAGACATTAAAACCTTTTTATGTGCATTTAGTCCCAACTGGACCATGCATGTTAAAGATCACTGAGGCTACTGTTTACAGGTATGACACAATGTCTTGAATAAATATCATACCTATCTACAGTGCTCTCTTTAAATATCCGATAGGTTGACAATATGTATTCACTTTATTTTACAGTTCGTCCACTTTATCATTTTACGATGAGTTTACACTTTCTTAAAAACTTATGTACATAAAACAAGTAAGGTGGTGGAAACTAGAAACAGTGAGTAAAGTTTTAGAGTTATACATGGCAGTAATTCTGTGAACCGGCCAGTGGACCAGGTTATTTCTGTACATTAAGAAGAACAGAACATTTTCTTCAAAACACCTAAGTTAGTACATTGTTTAATTAACAAACTTCCTACATACTAAGTACAGCTGAAGTTCGTAGACGTTTTCGTTAAAACTTCGTGACATGCCAACCATAGTTGAAGGGATTAGGACCGACGAGAGTAGGGTTGTAAGTTTCCGTACCAACAGCCGTACATCAAAACGACCAGAAATAAATGTAGCACATTAACAGAAGTTAGTAGCCAGGGTAGAGCGTACTAAGGTTTTTAGTGTACATACAGAAGAGAATCTTAATTGGAAAATTCATATGTTGGACCTCCTAAGGCGACTAAGTTCGGGATCTTTTGCAATCAGAAATATAGCCACTTTGAGGATACAGGAATTAGTAAGCTAACACACTTTGCATAATTTCACTCTCTGATGTCATTTGGAATTCACTGCTCCAAAGAAAGTCGTTAGAATAATGCATGGGGCTCATAGTCGCTCATCTTGTAGGAATCTGTTGAAAAGGTTAGTAATTCTCGCAGTTACGAAATGTGTTGTCAACAATATGAACCGGTTTAAAAACAACAGTGAAATTTCTGATTATAATACTAGAAGAATTAAAGACTTACAGTATCCTATACTTAACCTTTCTTTGAAACAGAAGGATGTAAAATATTCCGCTGTAAAAATTTTTGGTAAATTACCATACGAAATAAAACGGATGCCACATAGTAGTAATAGTGTCAAAAATAAACAAAAATCATATCACGTTGACAACTTCTATACTATAGGTAGGAATAAATAAATCTATAGGTATAAAATACGGATTTCTGCCATTTAAGGGAATTTTGTAGGTACTAAAAATTTCTATCAGCTTTAAAAAGCTTTAAAAAGTTTCACACAGTAGAGGTACCGTTGAAATCAAGACAATAGCTTTTCAGAATCTATGGTTCCATAAGTAACTGGTAATTGCTCTTCTAATCAGGACCCTGCGCCTGTAGTTAATGTTACAGGATATTAATTGTTAATTTTCTGTTTATATTTAAGACGACTCTCATTTAATGTTCCGCATCTGTCGCACGTTTTGAATTAGATTACGTGCTTAGATCACCCAGAATCATCTTCAGAGCTAAGTAGTTGTGTCAGCAACCCGCCTTGTCTACTGAGAAACAGGTACCAGACTACTACAGCAACTGAGACTGAACAATAAATGAGAATTGTCTTAAATACAAAAACAGTTTCTGTTTCTCACACGACTAATATGTCAGCGACACTATTACTTATAAATTACAGTGCCACGTAGTTTCCGAGTCGCAGGTGTCACACACGATTCTGCAGCGATGACTATTCATTCTGTTGGTTATGCAATTTTATTTTATTGGCTCTCCTATATTTTCATAAGAGAATCGTGTATTATTACCGTAGTCTCAGGCACATCGACACCCATCATCTTAGGCTCACAACTGCAACTACAGAAAGCTGTGCGAAGTGCACTAAATGCATGGCTAAATATATTCATTAATTGAACTATAGGAAGTGAAGATGGAACACAATTCGTATCTTTTACCCTTCTCAAGTACAGAAGCCCAGAAAAAAAATCTGTGTATACCAGTACTTAATCTCGTGATGCATATGGCAGCGGTATCAGCGTTACGTAGACCTCTTGCGATATGGATTCACTGCTCGGGTGACCCATATATTGCTGTCAATTATGATGTTCAGCAACTAAGTGCGCCAATGGACAGAGTGTTGCGATAATGTAATCCGTCTAGCAAATCCATAACCCATATAGTTGATACAATCACGTCTACATAAATTAAAGTGCAAGCTCTCGTTGAATACACATCAGCTTCGAGTTAAACTGAAACACATACAACAGACCAAATAGGAATGTACGGCGATAACTCTAAAACAAAAATTATGCGACAGTCATCACCACACACTACTTTTCTAACAGGAACAGAGTGGATTCCACGAACCTTAAATAACCTCCTCCTCCTCCCACTAAACAACGTGGTCAGTTGCCAGTCAGGTGAGTCCATTTACTCCTCACTTTTACATTTGAGTTTCCATTCTTCTTAGTCCTCAGGTCATCAGTAACAGATCTGTGACTGACTACTGTGCGAAGTATTACTTTCGCATTCCATATGATCTTTCGACTGGTTCGATGCCTGTCTTCAGTGATGTAGTGTGCTAATCTCTTCATCTCTGTATCTACATCTACGTCTATACTCTACGAAACACTGAGGAGTACATGGCGGAGGGCACTTCCCTCTCTACCAGCTATATGAGCTTTTTCTAGCTACCTTCACCTATGGACGGCGAGGAGAAAGATTGTTTGAATGCCGCTGCGTGTGCCGATTAACCTAATCTATTTCAAACTTTGTAAGTAGGCTATGCGGAAAGATTTATGTTTATCTTAGAAAGTTTGCCAGTTCGATAGCTTTGGCATCTATCTGTATCACCCTATAATGGGTCAAACAAACATGTGACCAATGGTGCTGCCCTTTTCTCCGTAAGTTCAATATCCCCTGACAGTCCTATTTCGTACGGGTCCCACACACTTGAACCTTATTCTAGGATTGGTCGCACGAGTGATTTGTAGCCAACCTTCTTTGTATATTGCTTCCTTTGCCCTGGTATTCTACCAATAAACCCCTATAAACCGAAGTTTTATATTTCTCGACTTTTGAAAGGCGTTCGACTCAGTTCCGCACTGTCGCTTGCTCCAAAAAGTGCGGGCTTACGGTCTATCCGATGACATATGCGGTTGGACAGAAAGTTTTCTAACAGACAGAGAGCAGTATGTCGCCCTGAATGGGGTGACTTCAACAGAGACAAGCGTAATTTCAGGTGTGCCCCAGGGCAGCGAAATAGGTCTGCTGATTTTTACGATTTACATAAAAGATCTGGTTGATGGTATTGACAGCGACATTAGACAGTTTGCCGATGATGCTGTAGTCTACAGGAAAGTAGTATCACACGAAAGTTGTGAACCAATCAACGAGGATTTGCAGAAAATAAATGCGTGGTGTAATGACTGGCAGTTATCTCTCAATATTAGTAAGTGTACCCTACCGCGCACAATAAGGCGAAAATCCCCATTAATGTAAGACTACAAAATAAATACCCAGTCTTTGGAAGCGGTAACATCCGTCAAGTATCTGGATGTGACTATTCGAAATGATCTCAAATGGAATGATCAGATTACACAAGTAACGGGCAAGGCGAACTCTAGATTGCGGTTTATTGGTAGAATCCTGAAACGATGCAGTCCTTCAACAAAGGAAATCGCTTACAATGCGTTAGTTCGTCCAGTCTTATAGTACTGTTCGTCTGTATGGGACCTTTACCAGTTGGGTCTCATTAAAGAGATCGAGGAGATGCAAAGAAGAGCAGCAAGATTCGTGACTGGTACATTTAGCCATCGCGAGAGCGCTACAAATCTCATAGGAAGTTTGAAGTGGGACACACTTGCAGACAGACGACGCGCTAAACGGAAGGGGCTGCTCACTAAATTCCGAACTCCGCCGAGGATGTAGAACATATACTATTACCATGATCTTTCAGATCGCGCAATGATCACCATTCAAAGATAAGGGAAATTAGAGCTCGTATTGAGGCGATCAGACACTTGTTTTTCTCTCTCGTGCGATCCACGAGTGGAACAGAAGGGAGGGAATATGACTTTGGCGCGAATTGTGCACTCCGCCACACACCGTTTGGTGGCTACCGGAGTATATATGTAGATGTATATGTAGAAGTTTTCTACCTGTTTTACCCACGCCTGAGCATATGAGATCGTTCCACTTCATGTGCTACATCGAATATTTGTCTAAGTTTATAGATTTCAGCTGTGACTCACTGATATTATGAAGCGCAAAATTTTAA
Organism: Schistocerca nitens; assembly: GCF_023898315.1. Lineage (NCBI taxonomy): Eukaryota > Metazoa > Arthropoda > Insecta > Orthoptera > Acrididae > Schistocerca > Schistocerca nitens. The sequence continues at coordinate 242,783,031 of NC_064622.1, forward strand.
ATTTATAAACATTTAAAGCAAGTGGCCAACCTTCGACCACCTCTAAGTCTTATCAATACCTGACTGAATGGTTATCCAGCTTCTTCCAAACGGTACTTCATTCTAAATACAGGTAACTGCATGACCTGCAAAAAGTCTGAGGTTACTATTAATAATGTTCGCAAAGTCATTAGTACACAAAATGAACCTCATTGGTCCCAACACACTTCCCTAGGGCTCACCACAACTTACAACTACATCTGATGATGTCTCTCCATCCAAGACAACATGCGGCATCCTACCTACCAAGAAATTCTCAATCCAGTCACAAATTACATCTGAATCCCATTCGGTCGTACTTTTGATAATAACGCTAGGTGAGGTACTGAATCAAATGCTTCTAAGAAAGCGAGAAATAAGCCTACTGCATGTACCTGACGTCCTTGATCCCTGTCTTTCAAGATGTCAAAGGGTAGGGTTCTACATGATTACATGTTCTCGAAGTTCAAGCTGATTGTTAAGGAGGAGGTCATTCTGTTCGAGATACCTCCTTATATTTTTCAGCATATATTCTAGGATTCTACAGAAAACAGTTCAAGGAGAGTGCACGGTAGTTTTGTGGATTACTTCTACTATCCTTCTTGTAGGCAGGTGCGACCTCTGTTTTCTTCCAGCTACTGGCCACAGTCATTTCTTCTAGAGATCTACTATGGGTATAATTAACAGAGAGGTTAACTCAGCGGCATATTGGAGGTAGAATCTGGTAGGGATTCCATCGACTTGTTACGTTTATCACGGATTCTAATATTAACTGCCAATAACCTCAAATAATTCTGAGGCTAGTTCAAACAACAACACTAGAGCACACGGTGTAGAGAATACTGAAACCCCAGATCAAGCTTCATACTGACCAGGACTTAATTCCAAGGAAAACTAGAAGCGAAATAAGGAATTGCGCGCGTTACGTCCTTATGCAGAACCGTAGTAGAATATTTTGTGATTTTGGTTGTTAATTGGAATTTTCTTAGGCCATGTTATTCCTTTTTAAATAGTTGTAACTATTACTATCAAATTACCGATATCTGCAGTAGCTACTAAAATATACAGACCCAAGTTACGATTATAGTACGGAAATTTATGACTTTTAGATACGGCATCCATATTGATTATGAAAATTAGTATATTAAAAACTACGCAGTTCTTAATTACGGCAGGTAAATATTTGTTATTGGTGTCGTAGGGTTCAGAAAATTTAGGTCATCAATAGTATGTTAACATTTGGTGGTTTGGTCTCAATAAGAGCTGTATATCTGTGCTGGTTAAAATTATTAATTACTTATATCTCTTGAATTAATTATGTTTGAGCTGAAATAATCGCGTCTCTGAAATGAGCAAAAATTGGTCTATAGTGTAGAGATAATCTACTTTTCGGAATATATTTACTAGCTCACTATATTTTTAAGGATGTCTTCGAGATAGAATATTTTCAAATATTCTAACTTTTGAAATACATCATTTCCAGCAAAATTAATTAATACAAAACGTTCAGATCAGTGAATTGCATAATCCGAATAAATAGGACTATTTATGGAATATTTCGTTGGCTCTTAGAGGAATTTAGACAAATTACCAAGTTGAACAAAACGTATTTATGTTCCACAGTTAATGCTCTGTAATTGTTGTGGAACATTAATGCTTTTTATTCAAGTTATTGATATGAATAAACAGGATTCACAGGGAAAATTAATTTACATTAGTTTGTAAATGCATGTAATATGTGCTCAGATAATGGATTCTATCATCAAAATATTTGGGAAGAAAAACAACAAGAAAAGAAAAGAAAAACTAGTATAGATCGTAGCTATTTTCATTACGAATATAAAAGACGAAGTAGGATGAAGAGGAAAAAACCTGCTTTGTCACACTTACCGTTTATTCAGCCATTTCTTATATATCCTTTTCTAGTAAGGAGTTTGAATACTGGATAGTTAGTTCTGACATACACTCCTTTTTGCAGTATCTTACCATATTACAATACCGATATGTCGTACGAATATTTCGAAATACGTACTCCCGATCAGAAAACTACGGCTTATAAGGAAATGAAACGCGGTAAGTAACAACAACGAAGGAGAAGAAACGAGAAGCTATTGTACTAAAACATGCAACATACAGGATGAAGAGATGCTACGATATATAACGAACTAAGGAAGTCTATGAGAAGTACCAGAGGTGCGACATCAGGCACAACATCAAGAAGTCGACTACGCAAAGGAAAAAGTTGTACACATTGGCGTACACAACCAGATTTTAGTGGAAAAAACGCGTATTAGGTACGTAAAGTTGATGAATAACAACTTGAGTCGCTAAACGCTTGTTTTACCCCATGACCGGTTTCGGGTTCAACTGTCAGTTCATTTTCTACGGTAATCTGAAGCTGACGGAATTGCATACAGATGTTGTATATAATCAAGTAATGAGTATCTGAATATTTTACATATTTTAGAGGTTCAAAACAGCTATCTGAGTCGTTGTAGCTTCTGAAGATGTCTCCAGTATTAGGAGACAAAGCATTGGGCGTAGTAATATGAGTTAGGCCAAAATAAGACTACGACCTGATACCCATAAAACAAAACTCCTCAAGGGCACGTAATAAGATGGGGGTAGATTCAAAATTAATGTTTCCAATAACATCGTAGGAAAAATTGGGTGACTCATATCTACAGAAACGATACATTTGATAGATTAAGAGTATTAGCATGCGTTAACTTTAGAGTAAATTGTATTTTGATGTATCGGATACTTTAAACTACAATCAATTTAAAATTTCTAATATGTCAGAACATAATTCGTTTAAAGTTCAAAGCATACAAAATTTCAAATTTATTAAAATGTACAGTTTATAATCATGACACTCCCATTGTTCCCACAATATTATTGGGCATATTTCTTTTAAATCTGTCTCGCTGCCTTTCTTCATCACAGCACACCGCAACAGCAAAATGTAAGCTACATCTTTTTCTTGTAATTACGCTCTGCGTAAAGTTCTTACGTTGTCGAAACTCCTACATTTCTTTTGTGTAAATTGTTTGAATATTCATTTTATCATTGTGTACAACTTATGGCAGCATCTACAACGCGAATTTCAGATGACAATAGAAAATGGCTTCAACGTAGATTGAAATAATGAAAAAATGGAGCCGTTATTCATCAATTCAGTATACAGATTACGTGCAGCAGCGCTCTCCAAACACGGAGGTACTAGTAATGCAGATAAAGGTAATAGATTAGGAAAAAAGTAATAGTGAAATGGTCGTAACTGATGACTTTATAAAATGACGTAATAATTTTAATGGACAGTGACATCTGACAGTAAAGAAAACACTAAATTAAGTCATTTGACTCCAGATGAGTTTCTGATACTATTCTCTAGGCACAGTCGTAGAAAACACGAAACGAATACAAAATGCAATAACGGATCTGAATCCCCTTAGACACACGAATCGAGTCCAGTGTGCTCACCGCTGCGCCGCCTCGCTAGGTGGCGTAAGCGAGAACGTCGCAAACGAAAGGTGGGACCTCAGATCAAGTTACCCGCTTCTCTAGGGTCATAAATTTTGTATGAGCTCTCTCTCTTTGAGAAAAACCTGAGAAGACAGCGGGCGTGAGTTGAAAGATGGAGTGAAGGAAAACAAGGAGCAGTGCTCTTATTCAGTTGTGGCTCCATCCATCCTAGGTCCTAGGCAAATCCCTTTTCATAACTGTTAAATCTCAAAGGCCAGTCAGTAGCTTAAACCCCTTACTATGGGTTAATAACACACTATCAATGGAGAAGTTGGAGAAATAAATTTTTGCTATAGAAGAACTGAACTTAAGATGCAACGTATTGGCTCTGCTGAAGAAGACGATAACAAATAATTATTGTTCCAAAGTCACGAACTTTTTCTGTAACCGTTGGCATATAGCTACATTACTCAGGTTCAGATGTTAAAATGCGTGTGAATTCCTATGGGACAAAACTTCTGACGTCATCGGTCCCTATCCTTACAAACTACTTAAACTAGCGCAAACTAACTTACGCTAAGAACAAGACACACACCTCTCCCGAGGGAGGACTCGATCCTCCGGCGGGAGGGGCCGGGCAGTCAGCGACAGGGCGTCTCAAACCGTGCAACCACTCCGCGCGGCATTACTTAGGTCAATACAAATATGTCAGCACTGAATTATTGTGCTATTTTGTAGTGCGTATAATCATTTGGCACTTGTTGAACGTCAGATCACACAGGTGATTTCTACAAAACTCCCCTCAGCAAAGGAAGCGGGCAGTTCATATACTTCAACATTTATATTCTGTGATTATATTCAGTGATATAGAAATAAATCTAAGGGAAAATGTGGCATTACTTCTAGTCAATACTTCTAACGATTGTCCGCCTGCTTAGCTGAGTGGTAACGTGTTTGCTTACAATGAGGCGGGCCAGGGTCCGATTTCGGGCCGGCTTGGAGATTTTCTCCACTCGTGAACTGTGTGTTGTGTTGTATTGTTCTCATCATCATTTCAGCGTCACCGACATACAAGTCGCCCGATGTGGAGGCATCTGAAATAAGACTCGCATCTCAGCGGCAGAACTTCCATGGATGGAGCCTCCGGGGCATCAGTGAAACACGATCACTTCATTTCGCACAGTTTTTTAATTACCTATTGAAAGGTATGATCTTAGGAAGAATTTCGATAACAGGTGACAAAATTTATTGAAACACAACCCGATTCGCAGCCTCAAGTCGCACCATAAAATGCAACCGGTGTGACGGCAGCAGAACCCGGTGTTGGGCAAATAAAAAGCAGCCCGCTTTCCCGGCTCTTAGCGGAATTATTCCTAAGATTAGCCACAGAAATGCTTACACATTAAGATTTTCCCTATTATACGCTTCCCTTTTGTGCTGTGTACTTCAATTTCACTTTTACACTATTACTGGCTAACAAAAACCGGTCTGCTCGGATGTTCATTTTGCCAGTTTTCTATTAGAAACGATACAAAAAAAAAAAAAATGAACTGCGTTTATAGTGCAATATCGAAAAGATTTCAAGTATTCTTGAAAATTTTCTTATGAAACAGTTGTACAAATCATATGCATATTATACAAACATAAAAATACTGTATCCCTGACGGATTCTGTAAGCTGGATGCAGTTTCTTTGTGTGTCTACAAGGCGGCTCTGTAAACGTCGCTATGGCAACGCATCTTCGTAGCTCTACAGACGGCTATCGTTTTCGCCTACAGCTTGTTGCGCTTCACAGTTGAAAGCTGTCACAATCAGTGCTAGATGTCAGGGATTTCCTTTCAAGCATGATGCGTCCGTTTTCCACGCATCTGTGTGTTTACGGCGCTATACTTTCTGAGCTACTATATGTATGCAGTTCTTACCCCAACAACGACTGTCGCCTGGCAGTAGGGGATATGTGTATCAAATTTTTATTGCAATCGGTCATTATACACTCCTGGAAATTGAAATAAGAACACCGTGAATTCATTGTCCCAGGAAGGGGAAACTTTATTGTCACATTCCTGGGGTCAGATACATCACATGATCACACTGACAGAACCACAGGCACATAGACACAGGCAACAGAGTATGCACAATGTCGGCACTAGTACAGTGTATATCCACCTTTCGCAGCAATGCAGGCTGCTATTCTCCCATGGAGACGATCGTAGAGATGCTGGATGTAGTCCTGTGGAACGGCTTGCCATGCCATTTCCACCTGGCGCCTCAGTTGGACCAGCGTTCGTGCTGGACGTGCAGACCGCGTGAGACGACGCTTCATCCAGTCCCAAACATGCTCAATGGGGGACAGATCCGGAGATCTTGCTGGCCAGGGTAGTTGACTTACACCTTCTAGAGCACGTTGGGTGGCACGGGATACATGCGGACGTGCATTGTCCTGTTGGAACAGCAAGTTCCCTTGCCGGTCTAGGAATGGTAGAACGATGGGTTCGATGACGGTTTGGATGTACCGTGCACTATTCAGTGTCCCCTCGACGATCACCAGTGGTGTACGGCCAGTGTAGGAGATCGCTCCCCACACCATGATGCCGGGTGTTGGCCCTGTGTGCCTCGGTCGTATGCAGTCCTAATTGTGGCGCTCACCTGCACGGCGCCAAACACGCATACGACCATCATTGGCACCAAGGCAGAAGCGACTCTCATCGCTGAAGACGACACGTCTCCATTCGTCCCTCCATTCACGCCTGTCGCGACACCACTGGAGGCGGGCTGCACGATGTTGGGGCGTGAGCGGAAGACGGCCTAGCGGTGTGCGGGACCGTAGCCCAGCTTCATGGAGACGGTTGCGAATGGTTCTCGCCGATACCCCAGGAGCAACAGTGTCCCTAATTTGCTGGGAAGTGGCGGTGCGGTCCCCTACGGCACTGCGTAGGATCCTACGGTCTTGGCGTGCATCCGTGCGTCGCTGCGGTCCGGTCCCAGGTCGACGGGCACGTGCACCTTCCGCCAACCACTGGCGACAACATCGATGTACTGTGGAGACCTCACGCCCCACGTGTTGAGCAATTCGGCGGTACGTCCACCCGGCCTCCCGCATGCCCACTATACGCCCTCGCTCAAAGTCCGTCAACTGCACATACGGTTCACGTCCACGCTGTCGCGGCATGCTACCAGTGTTAAAGACTGCGATGGAGCTCCGTAGGCCACGGCAAACTGGCTGACACTGACGGCGGCGGTGCACAAATGCTGCGCAGCTAGCGCCATTCGACGGCCAACACCGCGGTTCCTGGTGTGTCCGCTGTGCCGTGCGTGTGATCATTGCTTGTACAGCCCTCTCGCAGTGTCCGGAGCAAGTATGGTCGGTCTGACACACCGGTGTCAATGTGTTCTTTTTTCCATTTCCAGGAGTGTATATGATTGTATCGTAAACAACTCATCTTACTTTTCGACATAGTTTCCTTTGAGGGATAAACACTTGGTCCAGGGATCTTCCAGGTATTTCATACCACAGGAAAAATAGGTTCTATGTAACTCTGGAAAATACTTGTTCACTGCAGTTATCATTTCTTTATTTAATGAGAATTTCTTCCCAGCAAACCAAAGTTTCAAGCCAGGGAACAGGAATAAATCTCTTGGTGCTAAGTCTGTTGAAAACGTCGGATTAGGAACCAATATAAAGCCCAGTTCACGTACGTTCTCCATTGCTCTCGCTGATTTTTGGGATGGTGCGTCATCTTGCGTGTGAACCTTGGTTTTGTTTAAACCACACGCAAGTTTCAAACTATCCGGTAATGAAGCATAACAGGGCGCAGTTATTGTTCTGCCTTCTTCCAAGCAATCTATCAGCCAAAGAGTTCCCTTGGTTACAGGAAAGTGACCTGTTAGGGGTATCTGCAGCACGGATGAGTGTTTTTCAAATTCCAGCTCGTCTTGCAATTCCTTTTTGTTTTAATGCTAACAGGGTTCGATAGTGCGATATTCATTGACGCAGTGACTTTTGCAGCTGCCGTCCTCTTATTTTTCGTCACAATCCACTTCAATGACTGTCCGTCACATGTTGTGACATTGTGGATGATGCTTATCTGCATTCCACATACGTGGTATAAATCTTTGATACAGTGATTCTTGAAACACCAAACACGGCTCTTCGTTACAGAAGCATGCGCCATATGCACACCAACAATTTGCCGAAGTTGGAATTCATTTAGCTGGGACATAGTGTACTCGCCTATACAGAACATTGGTGTGACCGCGACTGACACTCGCCACGTGTTGAGGGCACGTACAGGTGCCGTTCATTGTGAAGCCCCAACAGTGCAAGCGGCAGGCTTGAAAGGCATCTGCATTTATGTTCATGCATCCATTTCTGGTAGTGTTTCCGTATTCTGTCCTACCTCAATAGATAGCCTTACCTTGCAGGAAACAAGCCCTTTTTCTGACTCATAGTCATCGTCGTTGCTGTACGAAACCACGTATACTGACAAATTTTAAGATGTCGAGGTTCAAATGAACGTCTTCCCCGATTCAGGACATGGACATGTCGTGACGCTCAACTGAAGCAGACGTAGCGACCAAAACGAGTCAGCAAAGTCCTTGAAAATGGGGCTGTAGCTCCGAGACGCGTTGGACCAAAAATAAGAAAACATTATGGCCGCAACTGTTTATTACACCTTGCTACAGAATTAAAGGATCACTTTTTAGAAATGACGTAATTTCCTCCCATTGCCAGGCATAAATTTGGAAGATAGTACAACGTCGCTCTGTATGGCTCCCTGCTACGTCACCTTCGAACTCGACGGCGCTTCGAACAGCAAGGCGTCGACACATGCGAAGAGAGGCCTCAGGTCATAACCGATGTGTAAGAAGTAAGGATTAATGATGTCAGACTGGCACCAAATTTCCCCACAGTTCTTCCAGATGCCACAGTGGACGAGTCACACGATGGGAAGGTCGTCACAGTAGGTGTTGCTTTACCTCATCTCTTGACGTCTCTGTGATGGAGGTCAGAACAGTGCCGCCCAGCGTTGAAATCAAGCGATTTTCTAATGTGTGGCTGCCGAAAACAGTGCAGATACCCAGGTCCTCTTAATCGACACGATCGCATAAATGGCGTACGTGAGCCACAGCCTATCTTGGGTTGTTGATTCATACACATTTCGCTGTCGAAAACGGTGCGATGAGCAACAGGAAGAGGTTCTTGACAACCTTTGACACAGCTGGCACCTTCCTTCGTTTCAACCATGTGGAGCTATATCTAACCCGTTGACATCTTAGAACACTTTTTACAGGTCGACAAATCCTTTGAACGTGTCTTCTTAGGAGAATAGGGGTAAGGTATAGGGAGAGATGGGTAATATACAATATGCACAAGAGCCAAGAGGGAATACTGAGAGTGGAAGACTAAGAATGCAGTGCTCGGATTGAAAAGGGTAGAAGAAAGGGATGAAGTCTTTCGCCCCTGCTGTTCGGTCTATACATCCAAGAAGCAATGGCGGACGAAAATGAAAGATTCAAGTGCGAGGTTAAAATTCTGGGTGAAAGGATATCAGTTTCGTTGATGACACTGCTATCCTCAGTAAAATGATGAATTACAGGGTCCGCTGAGTGGAGTGAAAGTGAAGTGGGTACAGAATACTGAAAATAAATAAAAAACGACGAAGGAAGCGAGAATTAACAGAAATGAGAAAAGCGAGAAATTTAAGGTCAGGATCGGTGATCGCGAAGTAGATGAACTTGATAAATTATGCTACATGAGTGGCAAAATAACTCGTGACGGTCGGAGCACGGAGGACATCAAAAGCAGACTATCACTGGCAAAAAAAAAAGACACTCGAGGCTAAGATAAGCCTAGTAGTGTCAAACGTATGCTTCAATTTCAGGAAGAAGTTTCTGAGAATGTAAGTTTGGAGCAGAGCATTATAAGATAGTGAAACATCGACTCTGGGAAAACCGGTACAAAAGAGAATCGAAGCATTTGACATGTGGTGCTGCAGACAAATGTTGATTACTGGGTGGAACGATAAGGTAAGAAATCAAGAGGTTCTGTACAGAACATGTGGAAAACACTGACGAGAAGAAGGGACAGGATGAGAGGACACTGTTAAGACATCAATGGATAATGTCAGTGGTGCCGGAGGGAGCTGTAGACGGTAAAAACTTTAGAGAAAGACAGAGAGTGGTACACATCCAGCAAATATTTGACGGCCTAAGCTGCAAGTGCTACTCCGAGATGAAGGGATTAGCACACGAGAGGAATTCGTGGCGGGCCGCATCAAACCATTCAGAATGATGACTCAAAAAAAGGACCTGACACGTGCATGAGTAAAATAGCAGAGAGTCCTTCTACGACACCACAGTTTGGCAACACCCTTTGTTTACACGCTGTCTCTGTGCACGTTCATTTTTAAGGTTGTCAAGTTGGGCGAGCGCCAACAAAGGTCTTACCGAAGTTGGGAGGGGGAAGGTGAGGGGACTTAGAGGGACAATTCATCGTTTTATTCACAGATGTGCCAATGTCGCTACGCCCCCTCACCCCGCCCAGGATCTTGCCACGCTAAAAAGACATTTCAAACTTAGGCGTGAAAATGAGAGGTAATACATGATGTCGAAAATGTGATCTTCCAACTCTGTTGCTCAGTATACTAATAAAAATATTACTAACCTGTAAGATACAGTCATGGACAGCACCTGACGAAATGTTTCTTAGCAGTGGACGTTTACGTAATTATTTAAGAAATTATGTTTTAGGCACAACATTTTAACTGCAAATATTCGAAAAGCTTTGCGATTAATATTTAAATTCATTTATCGTTTATTGCTATATTTCAAATTTCACAACAGAATTTCCTGTCATACGAGATTTATCAAATAATACTTCTCTGTTATTAGTCTGTTTTATTAATTTTTTAAACAATGTATATTTAATGAAAATCAGAAGTAGGTTTTTCAGTTCCTGGGTTAGTGCCGCAATCGACAATGAAAATTCGGAATGAATTTTCACTCTGCAGAGGAGTGAGAGCTGATTTGGAACGTACTGGCAGATTAAAACTGTGTACCCGGCCGTAAGCGAATCTGGCACTTTGGCTTTCAAGGGCATGCGCTCTACCGATTGAGTTGCACAAACACGACTCACGCCCCCCCCCCCCCCCTTTCCAACAGCCCCTTCCGCGGGGAGGGTAAGCATTGACTCTTTCCTATATATAGAGCTGAGTCGGTAGCACTAGCCAGTGCTGTGGACCCTGGTTCGAATTCAGGACCGACACACAGTTTTAATCTGTATCTCTCTTTTAAGACTTCTGCAGAACATTCTTTTTACCAGAGGAATCTGTTGCGCGAGGGTATAATTCGAAAAGATTACATCAAGTAACAAAGGGCATATTCCTTTCGCTTCCTGTCGTCAATTTTTTCTTCCTGAACGCTGTATCACTGAAAGATAATTTCACGTTTACTGCACATTCCAGTCTTCAAAACTGAAACTGCAACAAATAGATAAAGCACTATGCGCTTAATATGCTGATACAGATCTTTTCCCAGCATTTTAATTGCATTAACAAACTATTTTAAAATCTCAGTCATCATTTCAGTGACCTTGTACATACTTTTTTTTCTCGACTATTGTTAATTACTTAAGCCCGTTGTCAAGTTGAGTTTACCGCTTGTGCTCTCTTTTTAATTGCAGACATGTGGAAGAGCTTAGATTCCCTCAAAACATTGCTAAGCAGTAACGCACATGGAAAAGCCCGTTTCTGTGAGTTCCTATTTCGGTCAACGTACGAAACTCTGTAAACTATCCATTTCCTTTTTTGGCTTCTTGAAGAGTATCGTTTTCAGCAGCTAGCGTCTTCGAGTGTGTAATTTTTTGAGTGGCGGAAATATATTCCTCACTAATGTTAGTCTAATGTTTTTCTATCCGTACAAATCCTTTTTAAGATTTTTAACTTTCTCCATTATCAAAGTTACTACTTATGTTAGCTCAAACTTTTGGAATAGGAGCTATATTATAATCATTAGCAAACAGACTTTCTCTGCGATAACAATGCAGATACGCACTATGAATCGGTTTGGGTCCTATGTCATTCACGCCGAAAACATTGAAAACACGTTTATAAAACATAAAAGAATAAAACCATATCCATCTAAGTGGATATTCTTAAAGAATACAGATTATCAGAAAAGGAGTCATGGTACACTAGGTACAACTCATGAGCAGACTATACCGTCAGTTGGCTGCACGGCCGGAGTGGCCGAGTGGTTCTAGGCGCTACAGTCTGGAACCGCGCGACCGCTACGGTCGCAGGTTCGTATCCTGCCTCGGGCATGGATGTGAGTGATGTCCTTAGGTTTGTTAGGTTTAAGTATTTCTAAGTTCTAGGGGACTTATGACCTCAGCAGTTGAGCCCCATAGTGCTCAGAGCCATTTGAACCATTTTTTGAGTTGGCTGCACGCTACACGTGAAAAATTTGAGCTGGACCGTGACCTGGTGATAGGTTTGCTGTCGTCCTCACAAAAGTAAGATGTGAGTGTTCGATTGTTGACCATGACTCCCATGTTTACTGACAGACTAATTACAGAAAGGCAGCATTTGAGAATAATTATTTCCAACCGCATTGCCAGTTTATCGGTCAGACCACCTCTCACAATTACTCGCGTTACACTTGTATCAGACGTCCTCAACGCAAAGTACATACCACATTTCAATAACTGAATTTTATCTGACCAACAACTCTAAGATTATGGAGAGGATACACTCAGCACCGTATCTATGACCTTGAAGGTGCTAGCTGGCATTACCTCACAGCATTCAGACAGAGAAGACAGCCTCAACAGAACGGAGACGAAGTGAACAGCTTTCAGTAAGTCTACAAGGCAAATGTGGCAGGTTATGGCTCAAAAAACTTGAGTACCCGGATACAGTACCATTACCGACCTAATTTTACTAGTCACGTAAAATATGGGTTTATACATATCTTAATGGACGACGGGTAATGATAGTGATGTACGATCAGCTCGAGAATATTCTGTTACGCATTTTATTTTTTGTTTGCTAGTACACGTGTGTAGTCCTGATACACACTAATACCCGCGCCACAATAGCATAGCACGCCGCTAGAGCCAAAACAACATAGCGCAACTATTGATAAAGAGAAGTATCGCGCGGCAGTTTTTTTTTTTTTTGCATTTGGAGGAGAATCGCTGCAGTGACTAATGCTGAGTTGTGGAAGTGTACGGTAACAATGCACCATTATAAGAAAAGCATTTCTAGAAAAGGTAAATTTTTAACATCGAATACAGATTTAAGTGTTACGAAGTCTTTCCTGAAAGTATTTGTCTGGAGTGTAGCCAGATATGGAAGTGAATCATGGACAATAACTGGTTTAGACAAGAAGGGAGTAGAAGCTTTAGAAATGTGATGCTGCAGAGAATTGCTGAAGATCAGATGGTTAGATTATTTTAGTAATGAGAAAGTACTGAAGAGAATTGGGGAGACAATACATTTCTCGCGCAGATTAATCAAAAGAAGGGATCAGTTGATATGAAACGTTCTGAGACATTAAGGCATCACCAAGTTACTATTGGAGGGATGAGTGATGGAACAAAAATCGCAGAGGGAGAGCAAGAGATGAATACATTAAGCAGATTCAGAAAGCTGTAGGTTGCAGAACTTATTCGGAGATGAAGATGCTAGCACAGGTTACAGTAGCACGGGGAGCTGCATCAAAACAGTCTTCTACATCTACATCTACATTCATACTCCGCAAGCCACCCAACGGTGTGTGGCGGAGGGCACTTTACGTGCCACTGTCATTACCTCCCTTTCCTGTTCCAGTCGCGTATGGTTCGCGGGAAGAACGACTGTCTGAAAGCCTCCGTGCGCGCTCTAATCTCTCTAATTTTACATTCGTGATCTCCTCGGGAGGTATAAGTAGGGGGAAGCAATATACTCGATACCTCATCCAGAAACGCACCCTCTCGAAACCTGGCGAGCAAGCTACACCGCGATGCAGAGCGCCTCTCTTGCAGAGTCTGCCACTTGAGTTTATTAAACATCTCCGTAACGCTATCACGGTTACCAAATAACCCTGTGACGAAACGCGCCGCTCTTCTTTGGATCTTCTCTATCTCCTCCGTCAACCCGATCTGGTACGGATCCCACACTGATGAGCAATACTCAAGTATAGGTCGAACGAGTGTTTTGTAAGCCACCTCCTTTGTTGCTGGACTTCCGAGTAAAGACCGCAACTGCAATGTTCTAGTGCGGTAGAAAAACTCTGAATGACGGCATGGAAATGGCAGCGAAGTCCGTGTGAAGAAACCGAAAATACAACAGGTGTGGAGAAACTGGTACTCGTAAACTTTCACATCACCGTTGAGGCGATGGTGAAGAAAGTGAAAATCAGTGATGGATCAGTTTTAAACATGTAACATGAGATTTTCAAGATTGCGAAGGCTGATTGATCATGTACTGATACCACAAATTGGGGAAGACGTCACGTTTATGGTTAAGCAGGTAATGGAAGCACTTGAACGAGGCGAGCTTAAAATAAAAATGAGCAAAACGGAATAGTAGTGTGAAAATATACAGTATATACGGTCCAATCAGATTAACGTGACCACTGCCTATGTTCGACGTCAACGTCCAATAACCACTCACAGACCTCAGGTGGCAAAATTAGAAGTGGAGGGGAGGTAACGCGTGTCGGAGGACCGCGGAAAACAGTGCAGTCGTTGTTGTAATGCGGAAACTGAGCGATTTATCTCACATCTAAGAGGACATAGCTGTTGGTTTATAGAACAAGGGCTGAAGCATTTCCGTAACAAATGTGTTTGTTCGTCTGCCGTATACCGTGGATGGCAAAGAGGCGCTAACTAAAACCAACGCCGAGGCAACCGTAGTGTACGACGAGCCACAAATGACAAGCGTGAGCGACGGCTGCGGAGATGTGTACGGACGAACAGACCGGCAAATGTTACCCAACTGACAGCCCACATCAACCATGTGCTACCAACAGTGTCTTTTCAAGGGTCGTGCTGTCAACGTTGCTGCATATGGGCCTCCGCAGCTGGCTCCTGTTTCCTGCACTCGTGCTGACTGATATTTATGGAGACGAAGGCTGGAATTTACACACCACTGCAGCAGCTGGACGTCCACTGAGTGACGACAGGTGGCCTTTTTCAGGTGAATCCTATTTTATGCCACACCGGATAGGCAGAAGTTGGCATGTATGGCACGGAACATCAGAAAGCAAACATGCTGTAGGAATCGTCAAAAGTGTTCAGGGCGGAGGAAGGAGCGTTATGGTCTGAGCAATGTTGTCGTAGCATTCCCTGTGTGTTCTCGTCATCCGGGAAGGTGCAATAGATCAACACAAGTATCCATCATCCTTGGGGCCGTGTCCATCCCTACGTGTAGTATGATTTTCCTCAACAAAGTGCCATCCATCATTAGGACAATTCAGTGTGTCTTACAGCTCATAGGGTACGTGCACGGTCCAAAGAGAACCAGGACGAGTTTACTGTTTACCACCGGCCACGAAACTTCCCGGATTCAAACCCGATAGCAAAAGTGTAGGACCACTTCGCTCGGGCTGTACACGCTATGAATTTTCACCCGGGAAACCTAGCGCGGCTGGCTACGACACTGGAGTCGGCATGTATCCACATCCCTGTTGGTACCATCTAGAACCTCACTGACTTTCTGCCTGCACGTCCGCACCGCAAAAGGTTGTTAATAAGATTTTGACCGGTGGTCACATAAATGTGACTGGACAATACAGTGCTTCGGAAGCAGCTATTAAAGCAGCAATGCATTTTAACTAATTATGATAGATATCCATAAATCAGGAAGCTGTACATCAGATTTGGAAACCTGGATCCAGGAGGCAAGAGGATCAATTAATATACTAAGCGGTGTTCTGCGGCGCATAGCAATATCAAATAAACAAGCAAGAGGATTGTGGAAACGGTAATCGAAAGTATACTAACATCGGTGCAGAAGAATAGACCACGGGGGAGTGACATAGAAGTAGAGTACATGCAGCACAGCTGGATGGAATAAGGAACGCGGCCAGGACATCGAGAGCAGAGAAAGGAAAATATCCGCAAAATGGAGATATAACGGGGCCAACGGTCTTGCCACAGTGGTAAACACGGGTTCCCGTCCGATCAAAGTTCAGCGCTGTCGGTTCAAAAATGATAATTTTTAACATTTGTATGCAGCGACAGCAACTGATATTGTTTATATAAGAATATAAAGCTTACAGTTGCCGGTTAACTTTATCGTTTACCTAGGTTTCAACGTTAGTAATAACGTCTTCTTCAGAACCTGCAAAATGTTCATATTATAATGTGCTAGTAAATTATATTAGATATGGTCATCCTACAGGTTGTAACGTGTAGTACTTACATAAAATATTATTTAAATTTTTGCCTAAAACAAGCCATCTCCTAAGTCAACTTTTATAAAACTTGATGCATAACCATAAGGTTTTGTCACTTCTATTAAACAAGCGGTAGTAAAATCACTTTAAGCCCGTTGTATGAGCTTCGTCGTGTGACTAGAAACTGCGGACCGCGAGGGTTTCGCCGTCTGCCTCACAGAGGGCGGCGCGCATGCGCGAGACGTTAGAATGAAACTCTTTATTACGCACGCGCCAGATAACACTTTTGCTACGAATTAATTTTATACTTTACTATTGTAAGTTAATTACAGTATCCAGCATGACTACGTTTTACATTCTACTACCGAGCCTTATAAACTAACCAACAAATCTCGTATGAATATCTGTAGGAAGGTTCTATTATTACAGAAACTGTTATGGTCACATGCATTATCAATTAGTGTAAACCTAGTATAGGCTGGAAGCCTTCGAAGTATGCCCTATTTTTAGATACAGTTGACCGTTCAGTAAATTGCCTCTATCTGTAATTAGGTGTGCATAAACTTGTAGTTCCTCAAGCGTGTCTATTCTGTATCCCTTAACTTCATGATGTTGTAGCTCCGTGTCACGTAAAGGTTTAGGTGTATGAGCCATTTGCACCAGATGTTCCGCAAAGGATGACCCCCGTGTTCCTACACCATTTATTGGAAGATGTTCTTTAAACCTTACTGCTATAGCTCTACCTGTTTGACCTATGTAATAACATGGGCAATCGTCACACATAATCTTATATACGCCTCATTTCGCTGACTTATCACAGTCTTTCTCAAGGGAATGAACCAAATTTTGCTTTAAATTACTCGTCGAGAGGGAAATTTTAAAACCTGAATTTTTCAACAGGTACCCTATCTTGTAGGAGACATTACCTATATAAGGCACCGACAACCATTTCTTGGTCTGATCTTGGGTTTGAGTATTTGTGTTTATTAAAGTCGTCGTCCTTTTTCGCGTTTTCTTATGATATAACTGCCTCACTATCTTTGGATCATGGCCGTTATTCTGTGCAATTCTCTCGAGAATTTGTAATTCTTTTTCGAGGTTGACATCTGACAACGGAATAGAAATCTCCCGATGGATACTAGAATAGAAAAACGTCATTTTATGCGCTTGGGGGTAGGTTGAATCGGCCGGGATGATGTTGTCTGAATAAGTTGCCTTCCGGAATATGTTGAACTCTATTTTAGTATCTTTAATAAAATGGATCAAATGGCTCTGAGCACTATGCGACTTAACTTCTGAGGTCATCAGTCGCCTAGAACTAATTAAACCTAACTAACCTAAGGACATCACACACATCCATGCCGGAGGCAGGATTCGAACCTGCGACCGTAGCGGTCACTCGGTTCCAGACTGTAGCGCCTAGAACCGCACGGCCACTCCGGCCGGCCATCTTTAATAGTCAACGTTAAATCAAGATAATTTAGTTATCTATCAGCTGATTCCAATTCTTGTGTGAATTTTATTTTGTCATGTAGACTGTTAAACGTTGCGAAAATTTGCTTAATTCCTTCTGGAAAATTATTAACCAGTAGAAGAATGTCATTCCACGTATCTCGCATAAAAGATGATGTTGTTCACTAATTCCGGGTAATTTCGGAAAAAAAACAATTCCAGAGAATTTATAAAAATTTCAGACATGATACATTCGAGTGGACTCCCCATAGCTAGACCATATGGTTGTGAATATAATTTTTTATTGAATGAAAAATAATTTTATTTAAGAGTTGTTCTAAGAAGTAACATTAACTCATCAATTTCTATGGTGGATAATTTTTTGTGGTACCTTAAGTTTTGTTCTATAATGTTCAAGGTCTGATCCACTGGTACGTTTGTGTACAAGCTATTGATGTCAAATGACACCAATTTGGTGTTTTCTGAACACGTTACGGTTTTATGTCTGTTGGCTAGGTCCACTGAATTTTTAATCGAGAAATTATTTTGAAACACGAAATATTCTTTAATTTTATAATGTAAGTGTCTCGCTAATTTATGATAAGCACTATTGGTGCTATCCACAACAGGGCGGATAGGATGTGAAATTTTGTGGAGCTTAAATTGACTTCTTAGCGTCGGGGGCTTGGGGTTCATGTTTATCAATGCCTTTTTTCTAAATTCTCCGATCAACTTCTTAGTATTGCTAAGACTCGCTCTAATATCCCTCTGTATGGCGGGCGTTGGGTCTACCTCTAGTGGTATGATGCCATTCTCTTCAAAGAACATTTCCGTTTTCTGAATCGACTGTGTGTTTAGTTTATCTTTGGTTGACAAAAATCAGTCAGCTGTGCGGCTCTGGGGCATTCATATTTGAGACATGTGAGCAGGCATGTTGTGACCAGTTGAGTTTTCCGGAGAAAGATTTCTGTTATTTGTGCATCTGGCAGAAACTATCTGTATTACATTAGTATGGAGAAAAATTGATTTATATGGGAGGAGAACATTTTGCATTAATTTTAAAGGTATGTTTGCAGTTTATGTGTAATGAGAGAATTTTGTAGTTGTTTGAGTCTTGTTATGTCGTGCAGTGTTTTCGTCAATAATCAAAGTTTGATTTCTCAGTAACAATATTCCATAGAATAAAGCCTACATCCATGTTTCAAAATAAAGTCATGAAGATTTCGTCGTGTGTGCGATGCACCTTACACCACACGCAGCAACATATTGCTTCTGACAAGAAAACAGCGAGAGTAGATTATTTTTCTTTAGCTGTAGCATCCCCTGATTTTTATTTACTTTTGAGAATTTCAGTACTCCAGATACTGAAACTGCACGCTGAGCAAAGTTAAGTCACATTTATTTCATGGCAGATCTCACCTTGTATTCTTGAGCAGACAGTTCGCAGTCGGGATTGTCAGGTATTGTACTAGCAAGCAGATCAAATTGCAGTAAACAGTGTAGGTAAGTTCAAACAGTTATTTTCTGCCGAGTAGATAAGTAAATTCTTTTTGTGGATATTGCCAACAGTCATTGCACTTCATGTCACGCAACATTCATAATGTTCTCGGTACTGAGTTTTCGTTATATTAGTGTCTTGTGGCATTTAATTAGATTCATTTTCTTAACTTCAAATTTTGCATTTCATGAAGTTTAAAGCTTTATTTCAGGACAATGTTCACATGCGCAACACTGGGCCAATAAACAGCTAGTTTTGCTCAGCAGTTGAGAGCTTTCCCACATGCAGACAGTGTTTTAGAGAAAGCTTACAGCCTGAAGAGCATTTTCCTCAACTCTTTGCACAACGGGTTGCTCTATTTATTTTAAGACTGAAATTCACTAGAACAGGCCTCAGGAGATCCAACGGTACCGACCGACAGCCGTGTCATCCTCAGCCCACAAGCGTTACCGAATGCAGATATGGAATGGCATACGTTCAGCAAACCACTCTTCCGGCCATTGTCACTTTTCGGCACCAGAGTCTCTACTTCGCGGTCAAGTAACTCCTCATTTGAGCTCACAAGTGCAGAGAGCACCTCTCTTGCCAACAGCGCTCAGAAAACCCAACCTGTCACTCATCCGTGTGCCACTGAAGCCCGACAGCGCTGTTGCCGGCCGGAGAGGCCGAGCGGTTCTAGGCGCTACAGTCTGGAACCGCGCGACCGCTACGGTCGCAGGTTCGAATCCTGCCTCCGGCATGTATGAGTGTGATGTCCTTAGGTTAGTTAGGTTTAACTAGTTCTAAGTTCTAGGGGACTGATGACTTCAGAAGTTAAGTCCCAAAGTGCTCAGAGCCATTTTTTTTAAAACCAAGGCTCCCCAAAACACTCCATCGTCGTAAATAATGTGTCGCATTCGAGGATGGAAATGTAATGAAAGACTAGCAACAGATTTCACGACTGCACATAATATTATTTCTTTGGGGTGACAACTGAAACAAATTTTGCCACATGTATTAGTATGTTGTTAAAATGTAAGCTCAACAGTATTTGCTGACGTATGTTACGTCCCGATGTAACAGCACTTGTGAAGAGCTGCTTATAAAATCTTAAGAACAGTATTCTTTTGCCCCACATATCAGTGCCTTAGTGAAATTTCCAAATAATCTTAAGAAAATAATTTTTCTCCAAATGGTGTACGCAAAGAGACATAATTGTCAATTGCTATTTGATGCACAAGAAATGTACCGAAATGCTGTGTGTGTGTGTGTGTGTGTGTGTGTGTGTGTGTGTATCTTTCTACAACTGTATTCACGAGAAAACTCTATGATATCGAATGGTAGTTCAAAGCAGTTGACTGTACGTAGCCATTACTTCTATTTCTAATGGTTATGAACTGCTACTAACATACATTTTTACTAAATTTTCTCAGATTGTTTGAACAAGTGCAAGACAATTACGAGGCTATAACGTTGCTATTGGGGGTTTATATCTAAGCCGGGTACTCAAGTAAGCCAGTTTTAGAAATCTATTATGTAGAATTACCTAGAATTACCATGACTGTTCTTTTTTATTGGTTGGTGTGCGAACAGCTAGCAGATTTGGCGGTTCGGTGGACAAATTCAGCGCAGGCAAGTAGTTCCTGCTGTCACCGCCAGACGCCGATGTTACGCGCCGTTCCCATAGATGGCTCCACCGATCACGGAGAGGCGGAACATGTGAGAGCGCCCGACAGAAACCTCGCAGATCTGAAATTAGATCTCAATATTTTACTTCTATAAAAATGTAATTATTTCATAAATTTCTTAAGAGCTTTTGTAGGCCGTTTGAGGGAAAATAAACAAAATTAATATGAAAAGTATTACCTCTTCCGTCATAAGTCACTGAAAAACATTTCCGTCTTCTTTACTGGCCAATAATTGACGGAAACACACGAACTAGCAGTAAAAGGTTATGCGTTGTCGGTACATTACAGAATAGCTAGCACCGCGACTTAATGGTCTGAAAATTCGTCTCTGTCATCACATACGACTTAAAATGAAATCAGACTCAGCTATTCTGGCGCGCTTATTGCGGTACACACGCCGCAAATAATTCAGCGATTGTCAGTTGGTGACGACATGAAAATTGGTAACTGCTCAAAGGGCTTCTGAGGAAGTGGAAATTCTGGTATATCACACTCTCTGCACTTTATTTTATTTTGTTTTATTCACGTTGACGTGTAGAATGTATAAGCTTCGTGAAACGTCATCCACAGAATTCCGAAGATAGCAAGAGCCGACAAATGCCAAATGCGAGAACTATCACACAATACGCCCAACTATTCATGTACCCAGGTAGCTGATGATAATAATAATGTACAGAAGAAATTTGAGGATGTGTTGCATGACGATCAGTTTGACTTTAGGGAAGGCAATGGCTCCAGAGAGGCAATTCTGACGTTGCGGTTGATAATGGAAGCAAGTAAAGAGAAGACACGCTCATAGGATTTGTCGACTTGGAAAAAGCGTTCTACAATGTAGAGTGGGGCAAGATGTTCGAAATTCTGAGAAAAATAGGGTAAGCTATAGAGAAAGACGGGTAAAAGACAATATGTACTGGAGTCAAGGGGGACAATAAGAGAGGGATACCAAGAACGAAGTGCAGGGATTGGGAAAGGTGTAAGATAGGGATGTTAGTCTTTGAGCTTTAATTTTCAATCTATATACATCGAAGAAGCAACGACGAAAATAAAGGTTCAAGAGTGGAATTAAAATTCAGTGTGAAAACATATCAGTGGTAATATTCGCTGATGACATTGCTGTCCTCAGTGAAATGGAAGAAGAATTACAGGATCTACTGATGGGAATGAAGAATCCGTTGAGTACAGAACATGAACCGAGAGTAAATCGATGAAAGGCGAAAGTAATGAGAAGTGCAGAAATGAGAACAGCTGGAAACTTAACATCAGGATCGGTAATCACGAAGTAGATGAAATTAATGAATTCTGTTGGCAAGGCAGCAATGTAACACATTACAGATGGGGAACGGAAGACATCAGAAGCAGAGTAGCGCTATCAAAAAGGAGAGAAATATACTGGTATAAAACATAGACCTTAATTTGAGGGAGAAATTTCTGAGAATGTACGTTAGGAGTGTACTGCTCGGCACTGAAACGTGGACAATGGCAAAACCGGAACAGAGGACGATCGAAGCATTTGAGATCTGGTTGAGAACTAGGTTCTCCAGAGAATCGGCGATGAAAATATACGGAAAACACTGACAAGAAGAATGGACAGGATGGCACGACACCTATTAAGACATAGAGGAGGTTGTAGAGGACAAAAAGTGTAAAGGAAGACCGAGGTTTCAAAAAAATAAAACAAAATAAAGTGCAGAGAGTGCCATTCACCAGAATTTCCACTTTCTCAGAAGCCCTCTGAGCAGTTACCAATTTTCATGTCGTCACCACTTGACAACCGATTCGCCCTGATGGGGCGTTTATTATTTCAATAGGTGTCCACAAGGGGAACAAGTTGGAGCATTTGCCCCCACGTGGTCTCTAGAGAGTGTTTTTATTCATTACGGAATCCCATACACCTCTAGAGGTGATTTCCCAACTTTTACAAAACCTCACATATAAAATTTATTTAGATGCGTCCCGGAACTGACCAACTCATTTATACAAAAATGGCAGTTTTAGAGTCTTGCCCGCTCCCCCACTCCTGCCGGCCTACTCCAGCACATCCCCAAGTTTGTTAAGTCTCATTTTCCCCGGGGTCATGATCGTTGAAGTTCAATACTGAACACATTACGAGTAAATTCCATCTGAAGTGACAGGAAGTGAAGTTCAATGGAGCTGTTGGGTTCCCGGACTAACCAACGTACAGTTCGTAATATTAAGAATGTCGGTAGTAAAAAAACTTCGATAAAGGAAACTTATTTCAGATCTTCCTCTATTTCACTCGCCACAAACGACGAAATGAAGCACTTAAGTGAGTGCTGTCGTAATTGATGACAGCGTAGATTCCGTACATGTTGTTTCATTGTGAATCCTGGATTATTTGCGGCTTGTGTACCGCAATAATCGCGTCAGGAAACCTGAGTCTGGTTTCATTCGTAACTCGTATGTGATGACAGAGACGAATTTTCAGACGATTAAGTCACGATACTAGCTATTCTATACTGTGCTTACAACGTAGAACGTTTAGTGCTGTTTCGTGCGCTTCCGTCAGACATTTGAGAGTAACGAAGACGGAAGCGATTTCAGCCACTTATGACGGAAGAGGTGATACTTTTCACATTAATTTTCTTTCTCTTCCTTCAAACGGTGTACAAAAGGTCTTAAGAAAATTATGAAATAATTAATTTTTTCTAGAAATAAAATACTGAGCTCTAATTTCAGATCTGCAGGGTTCCTGTCAGACAGATATACACTTCCCGAAATGATTTCAAAATCTCTGCCTGGTTGTTGTTGTTGTTGTTGTGGTCTTCAGTCTGGTTTGATGCAGCTCTCCATTCTTACTCTATCCTGTGCGAGCTTCTTCATCTCCCAGTACCTACTGCAATCTACATCCTTCTGAATCTGCTTGGTGTATTCATCTTTTGGTCTCTCTCTCTATGAGCTTTACCCTCCACGCTGCCCTCCGATACTAAATTGGTGATCCCTTGATGCCTCAGAACATGTCCTACCAATCGATCCCTTCTTCTAGTCAAGTTGTGCCACAAACTCCTCTTCTCCCCACTCCTATTCAATACCTCCTCATTAGTTATGTTATCTACCCATCTAATCTTCAGCATTCTTCTGTAGCACCACATTTCAAAAGCTTCTATTCTCTTCTTGTCCAAACTATTTATCGTCCGTGTTTCACTTCCATACATGGCTACACTCCATACAAATACTTTCAGAAACGACTTCCTGACACTTAAATCTATACTCGATGTTAACAAATTTCTCTTCTTCAGAAACGCTTTCCTTGCCATTGACAGTCTACATTTTATATCCTCTGTACTTCGACCATCATCAGTTATTTTGCTCCCCGAATAGCAAAACTCCTTTACTACTTTAAGTGGCTCATTTCCTAATCTAATACCCTCAGCATCACCCGACTTAATTCGACTACATTCCATTATCCTCGTTTTGCTTTTGTTGATGTTCATCTTATATCATCCTTTCAAGACACTGTCCATTCCGTTAAACTGCTCTTCCAAGTCCTTTGCTGTCTCTGACAGAATTACAATGTCATCGGCGAATCTCTACATGGATCTTAATACCTACTCCGAATTTTTCTTTTGTTTCCTTCATTGCTTGCTCAATATACAGATTGAATAACATCGGTGATAGGCTACAACCCTGTCTCACTCCCTTCCCAACCACTGCTTCCCTTTCATCCCCCTCAACTCTTATACGCCATTTGGTTTCTATACAAATTGTAAATAGCTTTTCGCTCCCTGTATTTTACCCCTGCCACCTTCAGAATTTGAAAGAGAGTATTCCAGTCAACATTGTCAAAAGCGTTCTCTAAGTCTACAAATGCTAGAAACGTAGGTTTGCCTTTCCTTAATCTATTTTATAAGTCGTAGAGTCAGTATTACCTCACGTGTTCCAATATTTCTACGGAATCCAAACTGATCTTCCCCGAGGTCGGCTTCTACTAGTTTTTCCATTCGTCTGTAAAGAATTCGTTTATTAAACTGATAGTTCGATAATTTTCACATCTGTCAACACCTGCTTTCTTTGGGATTGGAATTATTATATTCTTCTTGAAGTCTGACGGTATTTCGCCTGTCTCATATATCTTGCTCACGAGATGGAAGAGTTTTGCCAGGGCTGGCTCTCCCAATGCCGTTAGTAGTTCTAATGGAATGTTATCTACTCCCGGGGCCTTGTTTCGGCTCAGGTCTTTCAGTGGTCTTTCAAACTCTTCACGCAGTATCATATCTCCCCTTTTATCCCTTTCATCTTTATCTACATCCCTTTCCATTTCCATAATATTGTCCTCAAGTACATCGCCCTCGTGTAGACCCTCTATATAATCCTTCCACCTTCCTGCTTTCCCCTCTTTGCTTAGAACTGGGCTTCCATCTGAGCTTTTGATATTCATACAAGTGGTTCTCTTTTCGCCAAAGGTCTCTTTAATTTTCCTATAGGCAGTATCTATCTTACCTCCAGTGAGATAAGCCTCTACATCCTTACATTTGTCCTCTAGCCATCCCTGCTTAGCCATTTTGCACTTCCTGTCGATCTCATTCTTGAGACGTTTGTATTCTTTTTTGCCTGCTTCATTTACTGCATTTTTATATTTTCTCCTTTCATCAATTAAGCCTGTCGCGGTGGTCTAGCGGTTCTAGGCGCTCAGTCCGGAACCGCGCGACTGCTACGGTCGCAGGTTTGAATCCTGCCTCGTGCATGGATGTGTGTGATGTCCTTAGGTTAGTTAGGTTTAATTAGTTCTAAGTTCTAGGGGACTGTTGACCACAGATGTTTAGTCCCATAGTGCTCAGAGCCATTTGAACCATTTTTTCATCAATTAAATTCAATATTTCTTCTGTTACCCAATGATTTCTACTAGCCCTTGTCTTTTTACCTACTTTATCCTCTACTGCCTTCACTACTTCATCCCTCAAAGCTACCCATTCTTCATCTACTGTATTTCTTTCCCCCATTCCTGTCAATTGTTCCCTTATGCTCTCCTTGAAACTCTGTACAACCTCTGGTTCTTTCAGTTTATCCAGGTCCCAGCTCATTAAATTCCTACCTTTTTGCAGTTTCTTCAGTTTTAATCTACAGTTCATAACCAATAGATTGTGGTCAGAGTCCACATCTGCCCCTGGAAATGTCTTACAATTTAAAACCTGGTTCCTAAATCTCTGTCTTACCATTATATAATCTATCTGAAACCTTTTAGTATCTCCATGGTTCTTCCATGTATACAACCTTCTTTTATGATTCTTGAACCAAGTGCTAGCTATAATTAAATTATGCTCTGTGCAAAATTCTACCAGGCAGCTTACTCTTTCATTTCTTACTCTCATCCATATTCACCTACTACGTTTCCTTCTCTCCCTTTTCCTACTCTCGAATTCCAGTCACCCATGACTATTAAATTGTCGTCTCCCATCACTATCTGAATAATTTCTTTTATTTCATCATACATTTCTTCAATTTCTTCATCATCTGCAGAGCTAGTTAGCATATAATTTTGTACTACTGTAGTAGGCATGGGCTTCGTGTCTATCTTGGCCACAATAATGCGTTCACTATGATGTTTGTAGTAGCTAACCTGCACTCCTATTTTTTTATTCATTATTAAACCTACTCCTGCATTACCCCTATTTGATTTTGTATTTATAACCCTGTATTCGCCTGACCAAAAGTCTTGTTCCTCCTGCCACCGAACTTCACTAATTCCCACTATATCTAACTTTAACTTATCCATTTCCCTTTTTAAATTTTCTAACCTACCTGCCCGATTAAGGGATCTGACATTCCACGCTCCGATCCGTAGAACGCCAGTTTTCTTTCTCCTGATAACGGCGTCCTCCTGAGTAGTCCCCGCCCGGAGATCCGAAGGGGGGGGGGGGAGGGGGGGACTATATTACCTCCGGAATATTTTACCCAAGAGGACGCCATCATCATTTAATCATACAGTAAAGCTGCATGCCCTCGGGAAAAATTACGGCTGTAGTTTCCCCTTGCTTTCAGCCGTTCGCAGTACTAAAACAACAAGGCCGTTTTGGTTAGTGTTACAAGGCCAGGTCAGTCAATCATCCAGACTGTTGCCCCTGCAACTACTGAAAAGGCTGCTGCCCCTCTTCAGGAACCACACGTTTGTCTGGCCTCTCAACAGATACCCCTGCGTTGATGTTGCACCTACGGTACGTCTATCTGTATCACTGAGGCAAGCAATCCTTATCCGATTATAATTCTTCCACAGCTCTTCTAAATTTCGATTCTAATACTGGATCGCCTATCTCTTCTACATCGACTCCTGATTCTTCTTCTATCACGTCATCAGCTAGGTCTTCCGCACCATAGAGACCACCAGTGTGCTCTTTCGATCCATCCGCACTTCCTCTGCATTTAAAACTGGGATTCCCATTGAACCCTTAATGTTATCGCCCTTGCTTTCAGTTTTGACTTTTCTGTATGCTGAGTCACTTACCGACAATCATTCATTTTTCGATTTCTTCGCTTTACAAGTAGGCATTTCACCTTAGCATCTTTGCACTTCCTATTTATTTCATTCGTACGTGTCTTGTGTTATTATATTCCTAAATATCATTGAAAATTTTTTTCGTCCTTCTCTCATCGATCATATGAAGTATTTTTTTCTGTTATTCATGGTTTCTTCGCAGTATCTTCTTTGTACCTATGTTTTTTTTCCAACTTGTGTGGTTGCCTGTTTTAAAGGCGTCCGTTCTTCTTCAACTGAACTGCTTACTGAGCTATTCCTTATCGCTGTATCTATAGTCTCAGAGAACTTCAAGCTTATTTCTCCATTCCTTAGTACTTCCGTATCCCACTTCTTTGATCATTGAATCCACCTAACTAGTCTCTTAAACTGTAGACTGCTCTTCATCACCACTAAATTGTGATATCTGCTCCTGGGTACGCCTTACTATCCTGTATCTGATTTAGGAATCTCTGTGTGGCAATGAAATCTTCCCACACCTACCGGTGTTTTCCAAGTATAGCTCCTCATCCTGCGATTGTTGAACGGAATATTCGTTATTACTACCTGAAATTTACTGAACTCTATTAGCGTTTCTCCTGTCACATTCCTACCACCAAGTTCATATTCTCCCGTAACCCATTCTTTCACTCCTTCCCCAATAACCACATTCCAGTTCCCCGTGACTATTTGATTTTCATCTCCCTTAATGTACGGAATTACCCAATATCCTCATATACATTTTTATCTCTTCATCTTCGCATTACGATTTGTGCCCTAGACTCGTCATACACAGGACGTCCCAGGAGCCATGAACAGTATTCAGGAACATGACAGGAAAGATAAAAAAATGGTTCAAATGGCTATGAGCACTATGGGACTTAACTTCTAAGGTCATCAGTCCCCTAGAACTTAGAACAACTAAAACCTAGTGAATCTAAGGACATCACACACATCCATGACCGCGGCAGGATTCGAACCTGCGACCGTAGCGGTACCGCGGTTTCAGACTGTAGCGCCTAGAATCGCTCGGCCACTTCGGCCGGCCAGGAAAGATCATTAGAAGCAAAAAGTCTATTAAACGTTGACTCTAATGCGCGTACCTTATAGTAAAAATGGACTGTAAGATACATGCCTTAAGAGCAATGATTACTTGTTCAGTAAAACAGATGTGTTTCACAGTAGCAAAGATGAAAATGTGGTCTTAAGGTATGTTCTTTAGGGGCCATGTTTACTGCACATTTTCTCTGGTTTTCGTCAACAGCAACACATCTCAAAACACGAGAGCAAAAAGGTTACCTTAGATTTGTTTCACAGTATCGTATATGAAGAGGTGCTCATAGAGCCTAAGGCATGCGGTTCAGAGATCATATTTACAAGAACTATTTGCTTTGAATGGTGGTTCCTGTCATATCCCTAAATATTGACCATTCCTCCTAGGACACCTGTCAAACCGTATTTTTCTCTAAATCATTTACCTAAAACATTGCTATAAAAGGCTTTTCATGACTAGCTAATTTATTTCATTTATTATTCAGTTCAGGCACTCTTCATGACAAACCTAAATAGGTTTGTAAGTAACAATCAAAATAAACTCCGCCCGAACAGGAATCCAGCTTACCGGATATGACATCAGTTAACAATTCGTCTTTCGTCTTTACCGAAGGTACCACTCGAATGTTTAGTTTCGGAAGTCGAAACAGACTGTCTATCAGGAAAGATATATAATGATACATTGACACCTTTATTTTCAAACAGATGTATTTGAATGTAATGACAATTGTTACAAAATGTAACGGATAAAACAACATTGTAAAAGGAGGAGACACAGACACACACACAGACACAGACACAGACACAGACACACACACACACACACACACACACACACACACACACACACATACACACCCTACCTATACAATGATAATCCCGTGTTTATAATTCGACCAATGTGTATCCTCAAAAATCTTTCTCTGTTCTTTGTAGGTCAGCTAGTAAACATTTTTCAAAGAGGTAATACACTTTAATGTACGTAAATACTTCAGCGTGAAGATGGTCCTGTATTGATGGCTTCTGCTATTTTTGGAACGGCACTATTTGTTGCACATGTTTCGCGCCGTATGTAGTAATAATAAAAAACCTCATATTCGCATTTTTATTCAGTATTTTTAATTGTTAATGAACAGTCTTGCCACAATGGTAACACCGGTATCATAACATCACCGAAATTAAGCGCTATCAGACTGGGTTAGCACTTGGATGGGTTACCATCCGGTCTGCCGAGCGCTATTGGTAAGCGGGGTGCACTCAGCCCTTGTGAGGCAAAGTGAGGAGCTACTTGATTGTGAAACAGCGGTTTCGGTCGCTTAAACTGACATATGGCTGGGAGAGCGGTGTGCTGACCACATGACACCCCCCCCCCCACCCCCTCTCCCGTCAGTCGCCCATATGCACATCCAGTGACGCTTCTGGACTAACCGTTGTGCCTTCCAAAGCCTGTTAGGACGGAGTTTAGTTCATAAAAGACATGAAGTCATTAAATAACAGCATCCACGAGGACTAGACAAATAACTTTACAAGTACGGTACGTAATCAACGCGTGGAGGGTTAAATTACGGAGTTTATAACTTTTGCAAGTTGCTGAGAAACTGACTGCGATGAATGTCACCCCAGCACCTGTAGATCATTAACTGTACAATTATAATAGCATCCAATTTTTTATATGAAACTTACGTGTACGCCTTGCAATTTCTTCCTAGAAATTAATTTGCAATCCCAAATTTTAATTACCTTTTCCTTTTCATGCATTTCATGAAAATATTAATAAATTCGATATACTGAGCGTTATTTTGGTTTAGCCGCGGTATAAATAAGGTAAAAATTTATAAAAGTTTCCGTACAGAGACTCGATCCCACAACCTTCGGCTTTTCGCTGCACGAACCTCTGCCGTCGCCCGACTATTTTCTTGAACGCTTGGTCATCTGCAGACTCCAATTCAGTCACTTTCATTTTAGACCATGGCATGCAGTTACTATAAATTTGGACGATATTAGTCGTGATTGATAAGTGCTGCCCCCTGTAAGACAGTTCTCGTGTGTGAAAGTGACGCGTACCTATGGGTCGCTGGTGAAACATTGCGTGTGCGCGACAACAGTTTTGATCATTGCGATATCTGTGCTTGGACAAGAATTAACTATGAACTGCGTGTATCCATTAATTAAACGAAGCCGTTTCGAAGGTCTCACGGAGCACGACACCGTAGAAATAAGTAATTATCTTTATAAGTTCGTCGGAGCCACGAATTTCAAGTTGCGCACCATCGGAAACTGCACTGTTCCGATATCAGGCTGTGGCCTACAGCTGCGGTAGTACGGGTATCGTATGATTAACGGCAACAGATGATATATAACAGTTATGGAGACGTTACTTTGAGAGTAGATTCATCGAAAACCAGCATCTCGCTCTCCTGTCGCCACACAATCTTGGAATCCTGCAAAAAGTTGAAGTGCAGAAGAAGTGGAGATTTTTCTAACAGATTGCTACGCAGTAACTGGTTCTTAATCACTTTCTATTTAAAATAAAATGTAAAAAGTTTTTACACTTATAATCTTGTCTTAGATCGACAAAACTGTGCGATTTCTCGGAACAATACTATCATACCAATGTAATGTTTTCTCCATATCCCTCCCTAGAACACTTCAATTAATTTGTAAAATAGTAGCCACACGTAGAGCAGTTACTGTGTTCCACCAAATATGATTTATCGTGTAATAAACAACTTAAATTCATAAGTGGGAGATTTTTAAACAGCCATCATACGAAATGTGAGAGAACCTGTCGTAAATGTGATTGCACGCGGCAGGTCAAGAACTGTTGCAGGCGCTCTGTTCATGTATGACATGTGGTGCGGACGATTTTGATACTGGTTTGTTTGCAATATGCCGTAAACTGCATGGTTTGTGCACGTCATTGTATTTCGAGTGATAGACAATATCTGTGGATCTACAATATTCAACAACGAATCTATTAAATGCTTGTGTTAACTATATTCATTACCAAAGAAACATACTCTCATTGTTCCCCAAAATGTGTATTACTTACTTTTGAGAACTATATTTCATGTCAGAAAATAATATTTTCTTAACTTATTTTCGCCCTGATTTTTACATGTGTCTTAAAGATACAGAACGTGTATATGAACACAGCTTTATTGATTTGGATCTGGATAGTAAATTCAATGTTATTCTCCTTATCTCAGAATCACACACGAGGGATTGATCACTCTTGACCAATACACTTATGCTCATTGGTGCAAAATAACGAGATTAGGTCAATACATGATTACACTTCCATTTACACTATTTAAATTTAGGTTGACCATTCTGTTGAGCTACATGCTCAGCGTTTCCGTCCTTGGGATTTATGTTGGAGCACTTTCGCGGAAAACCTACCTTCTAGAACTCTAATAACATGTTGGTGCCCTTTGGATTGATAAGCCAGTAAATCATAACATTTCTTTCTTCTGCAATTCACTGGCTCCTTGTTTTCACTCCATGCCTCACAGCAGGCAAACTACGAATCTCATGTGTGCCATGTTTCTTCTGGTTGTATAATTTTGACGAAAGTTCCTATTTTCACTTCCTTTTAGAACAGCCTTTTTCGATATAACTTTGTGAAAACTGATTCTCGTTCCTTTTTTCATTTCTTTACTGAAGTTTCACTATTCCATTTAATGAATTATGGTTTTTTAACAATCTGTATATTATGGGCGAATTACAATAAATGGGAGTTATCTATTACGTGTTCCTGTATTTTATTCCCAACTGATATTTTTAGTTTTGAAAGACTTATTCTATTAACAGCCCCTACCATTGTTTTTAATTTCCGAAATTTTTACGTATGTGGGGAAGTTTAAATTTGTATGCAGATGTTTGTAAACCATCTGTCTTTCTTCAGTATGCGAGCGTAAGTAAATAATAATAGGTACTGTTCTCATATTATGTATTTCTCAATTTAAACACCAGGTGAATTTGTTTCTTCCCATTCTGGATCATTTCCTCCAGAAAAACGAGAGCGATGCTAGTCTATCTTTGAACAAGTCCTGGATGAAATCTACTATTTCCGCATATTTTTTTATCTACATCAATTTTACGTATATAGATTACTGTAAGCAATTTTTGCATTGATTGATTGGAGCGTGACAATATTTTTTATATCTGGCACAGCACATGTCTTTAGACTTGGTATTAAACTGCCTCAAGCTCTAAATAGGGACTGGTAATTTCGTTTCTTTTCCGTTACTGATTGTTTAACAAAAATGTAGAATTTATAGACAAGTGTCGCTTCCTAAGTCTGCAGTGTTCTTCTTCGAGCTTATTTAGCTAGGGATCGGTATCCGCAATAGGGAAATTCATCTTATTCGAAGACGTACAAAAGCAAACAAGCGACACAAACAAAATGATCTAAAACTAAGATGTCTCTAACACGGAGCATATTTATTCAGTTGGCTCCAGTCTTTCATGTCTAATTTCTTGGAGCCATTCATTCTCCATCCATGATTATAAACGTACTTCACAATTGTGCAAAGTGTGTCTAAATATGATCACTGTTTGAGAGTTCTATTTCAAGTCAAGGAACCTTCTGTGTCTGAATATGATCACTGTTTGAGAGTTCTATTTCAAGTCAAGGAACCTTCTGTCTTCACTTCCACGAACTATTTCGCCGTTGTAACGAACCAGAATGTTAACAGTATCAACGTCGCAGGGCAGGCGGGAATGGAGCATTTCCCATATTACTGTTACTCAAGACTTCGTCAGTGGACCAGGATTTGACTGTCTCAAATACAATATTTGCTTTTTTTTTTTGGTCAGTGCGTAACCTAAATCTGTTACAATAATTACACTCGGATCACCGGGAAAGAAAACAGTTTTGCAATGCTAGAATGAGATTTTCACTCTGCAGCGGAGTGTGCGCTGATATGAAACTTCCTGGCAGATTAAAACTGTGTTCCCGACCGAGACTCGAACTCGGGACCTTTGCCTTTCGCGGGCAAGTGCTCTACCATCTGAGCTACCGAAACACGACTCACGCCCGGTACTCACAGCTTTACTTCTGCCAGTATCTCGTCTTCTACCTTCCAAACTTTACAGAAGCTCTCCTGCGAACCTTGCAGAACTAGCACTCCTGAAAGAAAGGTAATTGCGGAGACATGGCTTAGCCACAGCCTGGGGGAGGTTTCCAGAATGCGATTTTCACTCTGCAGCGGAGTGTGCGCTGATATGAAACTTCCTGGCAGATTAAAACTGTGTGCCCGACCGAAACTCGAACTCGGGACCTTTGCCTTTCGCGGGCAAGTGCTCTACCATCTGAGCTACCGAAACACGACTCACGCCCGGTACTCACAGCTTTACTTCTGCCAGTATCTCGTCTCCTACCTTTCAAACTTTACAGAAGCTCTCCTGCGAACCTTGCAGAACTAGCACTCCTGAAAGAAAGGATATTGCGGAGACATGGCTTAGCCACAGCCTGGAGAGGTTCTGTAAAGTTTGTAAGGTAGGAGACGAGATACTGCCAGAAGTAAAGCTGTGAGTACCGGGCGTGAGTCGTGCTTTGGTAACTCAGATGGTAGAGCACTTGCCCGCGAAAGGCAAAGGTCCCGAGTTCGAGTCTCGGTCGGGCACACAGTTTTAATCTGCCAGGAAGTTTCAGTTTTGCAATGGTATTTCCAGTGATGTGTAATAGAATGAATATCTTCGGTTGCACATTATAACCACAAAACTATCAAGGCTGCACGCAGTCACGTTTTCAAACCATTTTTGTTTGCGAAATCTACTTTGCTATAAAATCTCAGAGATATAACACACATAAGTAACTTATAATGTCTTATTAATATGTGTGGTGTCCGGACATGTCCGAAAGAACAGACGACACAAATATGAATATGTATTTCCAAGTGCCTTGACTGCGAAATGATGTGTTCTGTAATTATGCACTCACTCGTCCGAAACACTCCGGGACTCAGCTGAATAGCTGCGAGCAAACAGGGATAAAACGGAGGAAGCCATACCAGTAGTGAGCGACATGTGGAAACTTGGTGTGGATTGGAGGTCTGTTGGTGAGTGTTACTGTAGTGCCTACCTACATTTCGTAAACTGTTATAGAGGGTATCGCAGGAAGGATGGTCAGTATTGGGGTGTATGACAGGAACCGTCATTTAAAACAAAAAATTTGGTAAACTTGGGCTATAAAATGAATTTCTTAAGAACTGTGAGCACTTTTTCACCTTCGATACTGTAAAACAAATCTCTTCTACTGCAATCTCATCGCTTTGCATAAGGGTAGTACAAATCGAAACAAAAACAAAAAAGACTGTATGGTGAAGATGGGATCTAAA
Organism: Schistocerca nitens; assembly: GCF_023898315.1. Taxonomy (NCBI): domain Eukaryota; kingdom Metazoa; phylum Arthropoda; class Insecta; order Orthoptera; family Acrididae; genus Schistocerca; species Schistocerca nitens. The sequence continues at coordinate 242,817,375 of NC_064622.1, forward strand.
ATTCATTCCTTAAGAGATATGAGCACTTGATCAGTAGAAGAGATGTGTTTCAGAAGCAGCGAATATGGTTGGTTGGTTGGTTTGGGGAAGGAGACCAGACAGCGAGGTCATCGGTCTCATCGGACTAGGGAAGGACGGGGAAGGAAGTCGGCCGTGCCCTTTGAAAGGAACCATCCCGGCATTTGCCTGGAGCGATTTAGGGAAATCACGGAAAACCTAAATCAGGATGGCCGGACGCGGGATTGAACCGTCGTCCTCCCGAATGCGAGTCCAGTGTCTAACCACTGCGCCACCTCGCTCGGTCAGCGAATATGAAAAGTGCTCACAGCTCTTGAGGTGTGCATTTTAGCGCCCATGTTTACTATACATTTTTGCTTTGAATGAGCGTTCCTCTCATATCAATGAATACTAACCATTCATGAAACGTGTGGAATCTTGACGAACTGGGTCTTGTAGAAGTTTGATGGGTACAGTCGACCTAGGCATGAACGATCCTAAACGCCCTGATTTCACCGCAATAAATAAACTAACAAACAAATCAGTAAATAAATATTTCTGAAATTTTAGTCTCTCCTGGACACAATTTGGATATTTGAAACTCCTGCTAAAAAATTAACTTGGTGACTAGGATAACGAAGCACTTGTTGGAGGATCCATAACTGAACTAAATACCGAATCTGTAATATTAGATATGACAAGCACCTACATCAACATTTACGTACCCATCACATTCCCAGGCTACTGTACAGTTCATGGCGGATTGTACTTTGTACCAGTGTTCGTAATAATCTCTGCTAATTGATTTCATTATTGAAGAAGGGAAGAATGAGTGTCCATCATATTCCTATGATCACTGCGTAAGATATACGGTTGTTGGCAACAGAAAGGTGTCACAGTCTCTTTCCATACAGATTCTCTAAATTTCGCAACAGTTACGTCGTCGTTCTTATAAGGATTCTGAAAAAATTGTTCAAATGGCCCTGAAAACTATACGACTTAACTTCTGAGGTCATCAGTCGCCTAGAACTTAGAACTAATTAAACCTAACTAACCTAAGGACATCACACACATCCATGCCCGAGGCAGGATTCGAACCTGCGACCGGAGCAGTCACTCGGCTCCAGACTGTAGCGTCTAGAACCGCACGGCCACTCCTGCCGGCTAAGGATTCTGACTTAAAGTCTCCGAACGTACTTGGTACACTTTTATATGCACCGCGTCTCTAAATTCTTACGATGTGACCTCACAGGCCACTTTATTATTTTATCTATCTTCAGCAACTGCAGTTGTATACATCGAAATAATGAGCAACCAGCTGTATGCAGCATATTTTTGTGGCCATTTGATTCATGGTGTTTAAACAGGAAATATGAACCACATGGCTACAGCAATATGCTGCATCCTTCTCACTGTGGTCACTTCCTAACAATGCGATAGTTACAAACTTCTGAAGGAGGGTACTAAGTACCCGAAACTAGTTAAGGAAATGATAATTTTGGAAATTTACGGTAAGAGCCTGTGGGACCAACCTCCTGAGGTCACTGGTCTCTAAGCTTACACAATATTTAACCAAAGTTAACCTAACTTACGCTAAGGACAACACACACCCATGTCCGAGAGAGGACTCGAACTCCCGACGGGTGGAGCTGCGCGAACCCTGACAAGGCGCCAAAGACCGCGCGGCTACCCCGCGCGGCAGGGAAATGAAATTTCCTTTATACAACTGGTTGCAGATTATTTCGATATTTACAAGCCTTCTTGAAAAGAGCTGTTAACGCTGGGACTGTAACCTAGAATAGGTAGCACTAGCTTGTTTCATTTAGACACACTCCAATTTTCCCAGAATCCTTTCAACAAATCGGCCATCCTTTTGCTAACATTGATCCTCTCATTTCAAACTGTTTCTACAACCAGTAAATAGTTATATATTTACAGCTAAATCTGCACTCGGCAAACCGCTGTAAAGTGCATGGCAGAGCGTATATTCTATTGTATCAGTTATTAGGGCTTGTTTCATTCCATTTATATATGAAGCGCGGGAAAAGTAGCGACTTACCTGAGTCTGCATGCTACGATATTAACCTAATCTTGTGCTCACCATCCCCACGGGAGCGATACCTATGAGATTTTAGTGTACTCCTAGAGCCATCACTTAAACTCGGTTCTTGAAACTTTGAAACTAGGCTTCCTCGTGGTAATTTGCGATTGTCATCAAGATACTGCCTGTTCAGTTCGTTCAGCATTTCTTTCACGCTCTCCAATGAGTCAAAAAGACATACGCGGTACCATTCTCTATATACGTTCAGTATCCCCTGATAGTCCTATTAGATACGGGACTCTCACTCTCGAGGAATAGCCTAGACCGTGCCACATGAGTGTTTTTTAAGCGAAGTCCTTTGTAGACAGATTGCATTTCCCGTAGTATTCTACAATAAACCGAAGTCTGACAACCATTTTGCTCTCAATTGAACTATGTGATCGATCCTTTTGATATCCGCACAAAGCGTTGTATGAACTGATGTATTACAAGTGTGACTTGTTGATACTGCAGTCATGAGATATTACGTTTTTCCGTCTTGTATACAGTTTTACGTTTTTAAACATTTAATAGAAGTTTCCACTACGGAAAACCTGACGTTTCGAAGAATATTATCTGCGATGCCTTTAAAAGACAGCAAGGAAACCAGCTACTCCGATGGAGCACACCTGAAGTGTTTGCTACATCTGTCGATGACATCTAGAAAAGAGAACATGCTGTACTCTTCCTATCAAAACATTCTCAACCCAGTCAAATTCTCTTGATGCGACAAAAAGTATAAATGTGCTACTGAATGTTTCCCGGGAATTGAGAAACAACACTTTTACCTGACTGCCTCAAACCTTAAGTTTCAAGATGTCATAAGACAATAGTGTGAGTTGAATTTCAGGTGGTCGTATTTGGAATCCGTACTGGTTACTATGGAGGAGATCGTTCTGTTCGACATACCTCATTACGTATGATCTCAAATATACCACGTAACGTGATCTTTTCACGATCGTCCAAGGTTCATAAAAAAATGGTTCAAATGGCTCTGAGCACTATGGGACTCAACTCCTGAGGTCATTAGTCCCCTAGAACTTAGAACTAGTTAAACCTAACTAACCTAAGGACATCACAAACATCCATGCCCGAGGCAGGATTCGAACCTGCGACCGTAGCGGTCTTGCGGTTCCAGACTGCAGCGCCTTTAACCGCACGGCCACTTCGGCCGGCCCAAGGTTCATAGTTCCCTCTAAACATCCACATTACCAGCAAATAATCTGATAGTGCTGATAATCATGTGGGATAAATGGTACATTGATAGCTTTACAGGTCCTTTTATGCATCCATACGGCTCATTCGTTCTCATATACTTTCCTGTTGAAAATTCACCGCACAATGGGACGTACTGGTATCTACTACACAAATATAATAGTCGAGATTGAGAAGTAGCGCTTTTCGGAATCTAGAAATGTTGAATATACTAGTTCAACTGAGTAGTGTACGAAATGGGGCTCCTAGACAGTCCAAGGTCAAACCCTGATTACCCTCCGCCGGTCTTCCCCTCTCTGAGGTATCACTACCACCATTTGTCCCCCGGGCCCTACTCAAGACACATATCCTAGGTTATCCGCCTAAATCAATGTCATGAGGGTTCAACAGCGCAACTGACTTAGAAGAATCTAGGCTCATGTCCCATCTCACTTATTTTTCTTAAATTTTATCTATATTCTGCAATTTTCGGCACACTCAGGAACTCACTTTGTGTTGTATCAGCAAGTAAATATCGCTGATTTTAATAACGAACACGTCAATATAGCTACAGAAGAATAGACCGTAGTGGCTCTCTTGTGTATAGAAGGCATACCGGATCTTAAAACTGAACAGTTAGCGTCCTGAACGGTTGTCAGTTGTCTAATTTATGATCTTACGTTGTAGACTAGCATGTTTCATAGTGGAGCTCAACGAAAGCGCAGCGAGCTAAGTTTTTCAAGGAGGTTGTTATTTATATTTTAAGAAATAACTCTTCGAATTTACAATTTGATGGAGATTCCAATCCACTTCTGCACAGACAGAGAGCGGCTGATCAGGGTAGGGAAGTGTCGGAAATCACAGATGACTGCCGGGTATTGGAAGGTTGGTAATACGCTACGACAAATGTCTAAGTCGGAGTGATGACTATGTTGAGAAGTAGCTGGAACGTGCAGCTAAATGCTGCAAATAAAATTTTCTTATTGTTCACCGTGGTTTCCATATCGCAAGCATCGGAGGATGAAAATGAAATAGCTGTCTTATACAGGAGCTAACTGAACGTCAATAAAAGCTAGGTGTAAGGGATGCGTGATCCTACGAACATAGATATTAGTATCCGACACCCAGGTCGATCGCAGACGGGAGTCGATTGTAGAACGCTACAGGAGGCAGTGGTATTAGTGTCGAGTGAAGGCAGTACTGGGAAGACGGGCAAGAATGGCGGTCGACCTGAGTACGGTTCAAAGGCGGATGTGCCGAGTAAGGAATAAATTGTAAATTCACCGGAGTGTGACAAATGAGCGCGTCCACCTTATCGTCGTGGGGTTGACCCTCATCAATACCGATACGCGAGTGATATAAAACCAAAAGTGACAAGCGCCGAATTACGTGTTTCGCGTCAACCGTGTCGGCCATCAACAACCATGGACTGCAGTGAGGATTGTTGTGAATGTTAACCATCATCATTGCGTGTGACGAAGTACTTAAAATCAGCAACCAATAAAAGATATCGCCGTAAATAAACTTGTAAGGCGAAGGTAGCAACTGCCTGAGAATTTGTATGTTAGTAGAAAATACATATCAGTATGTATATCGCAACTTTTCGGGTCTTTAATAATAGACAAACTTTCAATCATTTACTATTCCGTCTCAGAACAGCCGCACTCGGTTGAAATACCCCCGAAACCACAGCAGAAAAACCGATGGCCTTTCATCCATTAAGCACACGGTCATATAATAATTAACTGTTTGGCGGCTTCGGTAAATCACACAAAACCCAATAAAGGACATAACGGGGTTTTTTAATAGGTAAGGAGCCAATGCAGTAGAGTGCTGTTACTAAAACCGATTTCGTTTTACATTCGGACTTGCACATACACTTATTTTCAACTCTTTCGTTTCCTTCTCTACGCCAGAGATGGCTGTTACTGTTTGCTCCATGTGGGATCCTAAAACGACAGCTTTTTTACAACTGTCCTGCATGAAAGGTGTCTTAAATATGCGATTTAAGACTTTGGCTATCCTTTTGATGACATCTATTTGCAACAACAGATTGGTAAAAAAGTGACTACGTAGAAGCCTTCGACTCACTTAGCGATTTTACGTACAACCAGAACTTTATCGGGTTCTCGGCACGATCGTTTGCTAAGGTATAACGGAGGTAGTGGTTGGGTGCTTCACAGATTGATCTTTTTAAAAGTGGACTGATTTCTGTTACAATTCACCTGCCGTCATCTGCTCGCTCTGTTGCTCGTGCAACAGTCTTTGCTTTCTCAACAACTTCCGAATTTTGTTATCAAATCACGGTGGATCTGTTCTAGAAAACATTACTCCCCTAGCCATCTTGAAGGAATTTATTAATTTTAATAACAATCGTCGCTATGATCTCATCATGATTTCTAATGTCTCGCTCTATGCTTACTCCGTCCATAAGGTGAAGCCTGTTTGAAACAAAGAGGAAAATACTTCCATTACTTGTGAGGCTGTCCCACCAGCTCCTCAATACAGATTTCGTAAAACATCTTCAAAAGTACCTCTGAAGACAGCCTGTCCGTACCATGTGCAATGAATCCATGGGTATTTACACTTGAATAAACCGAATAACTGTCACGGCGGAATCGAGTGGCTGGTAAAAGCAGCCGATAATTAAGTTCAGTTCACCTAGAAAAGTAATACGCTTCCAGATAATTTTTATTTTCCATACAGCCGACCGTAGTGGCCGAGCGTTTATAGGCGCTTCAGTCTGGAACCGCGCTACCGCTACAGTCGCAGGTTCGAATCCTGCCTTGGCCATGGATGTGTGTAATGTCCTTAGGTTAGTTAGGTTTAAGTAGTTCTAAGTTCTAGGTTTGGTTCAAATGGCTCTGAGCACTATGGGACTTAACTGCTGTGGTCATCAGTCCCCTACAACTTATAACTACTTAAACCTGACTAACCTAAGGACATCACACACATCCATGCCCGAGGCAGGATTCGAACCTGCGACCGTAGCGGTCGCGCGGTGCCAGAACCGCGCGGTGCCAGAACCGCGCGGTGCCAGAACCGCTCGGCCACTCCGGCCGGTTAAGTTCTAGGGGACTTATGACCTCAGATGTTAAGTCCCATAGTGCTCAGAGCCATTCGAACCATTTTTTTCGATACAGAATCCGTGCCTCACTAAAAATTTCATTGCTCTATGCTTCTGGTTTCAGCCAGCTCTCTGTTCCGAGGATAATGTGAGCGTGACAACTTTCCTGGAGGGCAATAATAGCAGGACCTTTGTTACAAATAGTTAGACAATTTACTTCTAATATTTTGACAATCGAGGTGTCTTCACTTTTTACGCGGTCTGATTATGCTCTCTGTTCAGTAACTGGCAGTCCTTCATCAAATTATTGCCTAGTGTAAAAAGCTCAACGTGCGTTCCGCAAGTACTCTACTTCCCCCATACCGCACTTCATGAAGTCCGCAGCCGTCACACAATCGACGGAGCCACTGGTTGAGAATCTCCACTCGGCTCCAAATCCAAGGACTTCGATCAGCTCTGAGAACGATTCTGCCAGTTACGTGCTCTGCTTCCACCCAACATGCGGGCTCAACTTTCTTCACCACTTCCGCCAGCCGGCAGTATTAACTAAGGATGGCCTCTGAGTTCAAACGACAACGTCGTTGATGCCGATGTAAGCCACAACTCGTATATGACTGCACACTGGACGCTCGATAGCCACAGGCAGAGCCTGCTCCACATCTCGGATGAACCTTCTGCCCAGCCCCCTGTCCTTCCTCCTCCCAACCTGACAGAAATACCGAATGCATATTGTATTAAAAATTAAATAACCTAATCGAACACAGGAAGACTAAAAAAAATATTCGCATAGAAGAACTACAAGAAAACAGCATAAATATACACACAAAGCAATCGGAGAACAGTACTTTGAAAGGCTCTATTCACAGATCACAAACATACGAAAATGCAATTACGGAGGAACAGTCCGCACTAGATGAAATCTAAGTGCAGAAGACAATATTACTGACATATTTAGGAGGGAGACAAGCAACCTCAAAGCTTTACATTAAGTTAAAAAAATTAAATTAAATTTTGATAATCAAGATCATAACTATGACTGGTTTCAGAGGGTCATGTAACCATCTTCAGGTCGATTATAAAAATGTGTGTAGTGTCTACTGGTAAAATAGGGTAAGATACAACGTCTGCATCACAATGTACGCTGATCTAAGAGGAGTATCAGCACAATAATGACTGTATAGCGCTGATATAAAATTATTAGACATTCAATACCCATCTTAACATCTGCATTGAGATACAATATTTTGCCTACAGTATCGCTAAGCAGTAATATCGCTAAGCAGTAACCTGTCAACCACAGCATATTATAAACAGGAATGCTAGTGGGCTTTGTTGCAGTAAATGTCCTCGAGGCGATAAGTTTTTCTGCTACTAAGCCAGGTATGCTATTTAAAGTAATCGCAGTAATCCCATCTTCGTATCTAGATTTTTCCCTATATGTCATTATGTTAGAGCTGACCTACTAATGTTCCTACACATGGCTGCTTTCCGCCGCGGTGGTACTCTGTTGCTCTAACTAATTTTAAAGACCTAATATCTGTATCATCTCAAAATCCGTGAAGGGTCCTCTAGAAATTTGCCTCTCTTCACATGACGAAATTTCCCCACATTTTCTGAATCTAATACTTGCTGTTACATTACTGAAATTCGATTGAAGTTCAAGCTAAGTTTCAATGTAGCATAATATATGTGCTCTCGTTTACTTTGTACTTATAACCTGTTAGAGGGAGTTCACTCCGAAACTACAAAGCGAAAGACAATTAAAGGATCACCTTGGAAATGCTGTAACTGTCTCCCATTACGACAAAGGTTTGAAATTTTCCTCAAAAATGCCTACGATGTTCTTCTGTAATGGTGCAGAAGTGTGGCGCCGTAGACGTAACTCTCGGCTCCGCGACGCTTCAGAAAGCGAAGTGTCGGCACATGCGACAAGAAAGGTCACAGATCGATTGATTGAGGTATAAGGTGGGTTAATGATGTCATATTCGCACCAAATTTCACCACAATTCTGACCTTTGCAACCATGACGTGTCACACGATGGAGAGGTGACTGTGGCTCTGAGCACTAAGGGACTCAACATCTGAGGTCATCAGTCCCCCAGAACTTAGAACTATTTAAACCTAACTAACCTAAGGGCGTCACACACATCCATTCCCGATGCAGGATTCGAACCTGCGACCGTAGCAGTCGCGCGGTTCGCGCTTGGCCACCACGGCTGGTGCTGGAGAGGTCACCACGCTCCCACTTACCTTCACTTCACACCTTCTGGAGGTCAGAACTGCGACGTTCAGCTTTGAAATCACACAATTTCTTACGGGAGGTTGACGAAATCATTTCAGACACCGCCGCTGAGAATCGAACCGAAAGTACTTCAGGGGTGGCGAAGAGGCCGGCAACGAATCGACCTCTTTCCTTGTCGCGCTGATTCCCACACATGTTATGGTCGATAACGACAATTCACAACGTGAATAGCAACTGGACGACGTTCATGACAACCTTTGGCACTGTTGACATCCCCACTCCCCGCCCACGAGGATTCAATGTGTCCCTAAGGATACCGTTGGCCGTCATTTGCAGTGTAGCGACTACAGTTTTCGCTCTGGTGTACAGAGTGGAACCAGTAGGGGCCGATCAAAATCATTCGACAAACTTTTCACGCTATCGGGTGCAGTAAACAGTGCTTACGGTTTTTAGCGTTTCTGTTTCCTTTCAGAAATGGTTCAAATGGCTCTGAGCACTATGGGACATAACATCTGAGGTCATCAGCCCCTGGAACTTAGTACTACTTAAAGCTAACTAACCTCAGGGCATCACACACATCCATGCCTGAGGCGCAGTGGTCGCGCGGTTCCAGACTGAAGCGCCTAGAACCGCTCCGCCACACCGGCCGGCTGTTTCCTTTGCTCCTGTGACGTGATTCCCTAGCGGTGTGACAAGGTGACAAGTCACCTCACCAGAGCGGGAACAAAAACGCTGAAGATGTATGTAACAGCCATAACAGCCACGTTACTTGTTCGAAGGAAACGCGCGACCGCTACGGTCGCAGGTTCGAATCCTGCCTCGGGCATGGATGTGTGCGATGTCCTTAGGTTAGTTAGGTTTAAGTAGTTCTGAGTTCTAGGGGACTGAATACCTCAGCAGTTAAGTCCCATAGTGCTCAGAGCCATTTGAACCATTTTTGTACGAAGGAATACTTTTTACACTTCTATCTTAGGAGTTATCAGGCAGAAAGAGTTTTGCCGCAGTCCCTGCGAAGCCTCGTCTGAAGACGTAAGCCGGATATGTCGATCGCCACTTCACTTACTGTCTCTGGGCCCCCGGAGACCAGCGGGCAGTCAAGCTGTCGTTCTTTATTTATTTCTTTTATTTTCTCGTCTCTGAAGTGTGGAGAGTCAGCTCGCAGCCGGCATCCAAGCACCTGCTTCTGTGTAATATAATGGAGCCAAGCTAGCCTTCCGTCCCCACAATCCGTTCTCCACCCCTCAACGAAAAAGTACCTGGCAGAGCGACACCACTTGAAAAAGGTGGGACGGAGGTTAAAGTGCAACTCGTTAGGGACGCAGCGCTGTTCTGCTACTGTATGGCAAGGAAACGACTTGCACTTTTTCGAAATTTGTGGTAAGAACTATGGGATCGAACTGCTGAGGTCTTCGGTCCCTAGGCTTACACACTAATTAATGTAGCTTAACCTAACTTACGCTATGGATAACACATACCCGAGGGAGGCCTCGAACCTCCGACGTGGGGAGCCACGCGAACCGTGACAAGACGCCCAAGACCTTGCAGCTACCCCGCGCGGCTGTACTGCTTAGAGCGATTTTAGACAACCATTGATTTCTGAGAGTAGACAGGGATTTTAACATCGCTTCTTCGAAGTACGAATATAGTGCTCCAGTCGCCACACCATTTTGTAAAGATGACTGCTCTGCTCAATGTGTGTGTTATTTTTGTTATATCTTGACATTTCCCTGCGATTTCGGGCGTGTAGCCTAGAAAATCCATTGATATTTAGGCCGTACATATTTCTGCAATCTGCCGAGTGAGCGAACCAACTGAACGCACAGCACTCACATTCGTTATTTTCGTCACGAGCATCGCGTCAATGCTCCCTTTTACCACAGATATAACAAGTATTCGAAATGTTCGGTGGTAAAAAGTTGTGTATGAACTGAATCTATGGTCAGACGGTCGATCCATTCCGAGATACCGACACATCAGTAGTAGCTGCATTCCAGCTACGCCTTTGCGAGTTGATCGAAGAAAGAGTTGAATTACATGCTTTGTTCTGGTTGAAACCACTGTCTCTATGAATTACATCCTTTGTTATGCAAATTTCCGCTATTTCCATCGTCCACACTACAATTTCCACATTTCCGTACAGCACAACGTGGCGAGTGTCAACTGCTACAGCCCAATCAAGTTCAACCACGTACATTATATCGGTGGAATCCGGGCGGGGCTTACATACAAACTGTTGTCGACACTCTACTCGATACTAGGTTCTCTTAAAGTTTTGCTTCATTGGGTATACGACATTAACCCTTTTTCATTACTCTTGAATAATAAGAAGTTAATCGTTATAAAAAGACTGTGCAATAATATTTTCTTCTGCTAATTCTTTTAATTTACAATGTAGTTCATCTAAGTATACAAAAGAAAGAAACTTACATTCACTAGTGTTTTCAGTCTGGCTAAAGTATGGGATCTGGAACCTTCTTTTATGAAGTCGCGAAGACTTCTATGCGCTGCTACTCATTCATTGATATCTCAAAATGAATAGAGAATTAACTTACATATTAAAATCATTCAAATCCCTTTGCCGCTGCAACTGCTTGGTCTTTGCGTATACTGTAGTCGCAGTGTTTAAAATAACGGAACGAATGCGACTACTGTTGCCTCCGACTGTCGGGTTACTCCGGGGATGGCTGAAAGGAATATGGCTGAAAAATCAGTTAAAGGAGTGAAGTTTCTGCGGTCGTAGTCCAAAACCTAACGGGTCAACTTGTAAGCTCGTTCGAACTTCGATGGATGCATATGAGCCTAACGAGAAATAGTGTTGCCGTATCGTGCATAGTAGCAAAACTGCTTCTCTGGTCGTGATAGTGCATCAGTTTAACCAGGGTTTGCGCCGCGGGCAGTGGCAGTACGTCGCTAATGGTTGTAGAGTGTGGTCGTGAGATTGCCTCTGCAGATGATAAGAAAGTTGGTGGCCTGAAATGATACAAGATGTAACGTAACTGCTGATGGTTCAGATGAATGCAGTAAGGATGGATTATAAAGGAGAAGGGTATCAGTAACATGAAAAGCTAATCCCTAGTGGGGACCGCCATGTAAGGTAACTGAAGTTCTGTCTTCGTTTCAGATATCAGTTTTGTACAAATGCTCTACTAGTTTCTAGAGTTTCATACCTCAGTCGATAAAAGCGGAACTCTAACAGAAAAAAAATTTCAAATTTGTGTGAATTCCGAAGAGACCAAACTGCTGAGCTCATCGGTCCCTACACTTACTACTTAAACCAACTGATCTCTCTCTCTCTCTCTCTCTCTCTCTCTCTCTCTCTCTCTCTGACACACACACACACACACACACACACACACACACACACACACACACACACACACATGCCCGAGGGAGGACTCGAACCTATGGCGTGAGGGGCCGCGCAATCCGTGACATGAAGCCTCAAAACACCAACAGATTCGCTTTTTTTCCATCTGTCTGCCTGCCTGTCCTTTAAGACACCTTTTACAGACAATTATATCGGGCTGAAATTTGTAGCCTTCTGTAATCAAAGATCCCCGACAGTGTAAAAAAATGCAAGCTTTCAAATCAATGGAGTCAAAAGTTATGGCCATTTATGCCACATCCTTCGATACTTGCAGATTCACGCATAAACAAGTATAGCGTAATTCCCATTGACATAGAATCATGAAATGTGACAAGATGTAAGTTTCACAGTAAAATTAAGGGCAAGAACCAAAAAATTGGTAAATTTTAAATATATCACACGAAAAAATTATTTCTTGCCGTTTGTTATCTGACTCATTATATGACCATCTGTTAAGACCCCTTTTTCTCAGGAATTATAATAAAAAATGCGAAATTATACAAAAAATTTAAAATTAAAATTAAAACATTCTCGACAATTTAAAATTTCCGGAACCGGTATCTTACCAATATCGAAATCAATAACAGGAATCTTCGAGATTCTCAATTTCTAGGATGGATGAACTATGTATATAGAAAGCGAAGCTTTTTGTTTCCCATAATTATATCCCAGTCGCTCTCCGTATTATCTGTTCTTATTATCACCTTTATCTTCAAGTTATTAATCTGTTCCTGATCTCATCCAACATTGCTTTAACTTGGAAGAAGTTTACTGTTAAGTACAAACTTCAAAACATTTAAAAATCACTTGATCTTTAATTCGGTAAAGCAATAAGCTGCCTTTAGAAGTGCATGTAGTTCAATGCAACAAGAGATATTACTTTCAAAATGGTTCAAATGGTTCTGAGCACTATGGGACTTAATTTCTAAGGTCATCAGTCCCCCAGAACTTAGAACTACTTAAACCTAACTAACCTAAGGACATCACACACATCCATGCCCGAGGCAGGATTCGAACCTGCGACCGTAGCGGCCGCGCGGTTCTAGACTGTAGCGCCTTTAACCGCTTGGCCACCCCGGCCGGCGAGATATTACTTTACTTTATCTGTGCTTCATAGATTTCCTGAAATTGTTCCCTTACTTATATTAAAACACCTTGGGGATGTATTCACTGATTTGCAGTGTTTAACTAAACTACACCTCAGTATTGGAGCTTTCACCATACCTGATCAGGGGAGTGAGGAATATCTAACTGAAAGAAGAGGCCACAAAAAAGGTTCTAGATCACCAAAACTTATCTTCAGCTAGAGGTACGTCTCTAAAAACGAAAAAGGAATACCTGGCAATGTTGTATACCTGCACGATCTTCGTTATTCAGATGATATTGTACTGTCTGCCTCACACACATTGGTAACCTTCAGTTACAAATGTAAAAGCCTAATAATTTAAATGAAATTTGCAGGTAGGTCTCGAAGTCAGATACAAAAAGACAAAAAAACTCACAATTTGAGCTGGTACGCTATCGACATCCAAAGCTACCGAGGCCATGTCACTAGGCAACCATCGCGTGGAGCCGGCCAGAGTGGCCGAGCGGTTCTAGGCGCTACAGTCTGGAACCGCGCGACCGTTACGGTCGCAGGTACGAATCCTACCTCGGGCATGGATGTGTGTGATGTCCCTAGGTTAGTTAGGTTTAAGTAGTTCTAAGTTCTAGGGGACTGATGACCTCAGAAGTTAAGTCCCATAGCGCTCAGAGCTATTACCATTGCGTGGAAGTCTCGCTAGCCGGCAGTGAAGTCCAACCATGAGGGTATAAAGCGTCGAACGCGGACAGGCTCATGGGCTTGTCATCTCCAGCGAATGAAGGTGTTTGTGAGTTTTTTTGTCAGTTGTATTTTGGCCAAGTATTGGTAAAACCTTGTTTTAAGCCATAGTCAAGGGATACATTTCTATCGAATGAAGGCCCTCTGACTTAAGATTATTCCAACACATCTATGACAGCACCGTTACTTAGTTTTCAAACGTCATGAAACCATTTTTCTCCGAAATCTGACATTGTCTTTTACCAATGGCTTCCGTGTAAAGTGTTTCTTTATTTTACAGTTTAAAAAGTTTTAGTTGCTTGTTCTATTTAAAGACGTTTATTCTAATTGCTTTTTTAATATGCTTTACATCACTGAAGAGTGTGATCCCCTCTTTATAATAACTGAAATCTATTTGATAAGGGAACATATTTTGAATAGCGAACGCAGCTGTTACTCTCTAGAAGCAGTTGAAGAATGTTGCACCCACAAAGGAACTGTTCTGAGAATTAGTGTTTAAGCTGTATGTGTTTCAAGACATACTGTTATTCATTTTTGGTGGCATTTAGCCTTGTTATATTTCTGAGATGGTCGTTTTCCTTGGAGTTATTTGTTAAAATAAAATTAGGAAAAACTGTACGTGTTTATTTCTGAGTTTGATGAAAGAGAATCAGCCCTTTGTACCTTCTACTACTGAACTGAGTGTATTTTCCTGATGTAATTTTAAGATCATAATCAACATACAGAAAAATACTTGTCGTTAATGAATTGGTGGTAAACAAGGTTTCCGAGACTAAGTTTCCTATCTGTCTGAAACATAAGTATACATTCAGTGTTCATTATCAGTTTTTCCTTGTAGCAGTACGAAGTGTCCATTTACTATTAAAATCGTTACAAATTGAGGAGAGATTGTTGTTCAGAACTGCTGAGTGAGACGAAAAAGAAGTGGATGACTTAGTTGTCAGATTAAATGTAAAAATTGGTTATGACGTTTTTTAAGTGATCAGTCATGTGAATGTGTTTCACACAGCCCGTCATGTCTTTCTGTCCTGTGGAAACTTCTTAATTCCAGAGTAGCACTAACATCCAACGTATTCAATTATTTGTTACATAAATTCCCATCTCATCCTTCCCCTATAACTTTTATTCTCTACAGATGCCTCTAGTAGAGTCTGCGCAGAATACCATAAGTGGCAGATGCGCAATCGGCAGGGCACAGTTGGGGAGAGCGGTAGTGGTGGGGGTTATGGCCAGACGCTGTAGGGGAGATGCCAAGAGCTGGACAGGAAGTGCCGTTCAAAATTGAAGCCTACACTCACATTTTTTTGTAAATATTAACTGGACCCCCTCCACACCCGCACTTGCAGTGTGACCAGTCTAAAAGATCCGTTACCCATGCTTTGATCAGTATGTAAACAGAATCCCGCTTAAGATGGAGCAGTTTATTTTCGCCATACTTGTTAACCATTTTTAAATTTCGGAAAAGAATCACGAATGGCGAATTTTGAGTAAAACCTACATATTTCTGTTGTTGCCATGTTGAAATTGGCTTCTTTTGCAAAAACATAACCGAGTTTACACAGTGTTATCTTACTATCGTGTTACGCAGAAGCAGATGCGAGAAAATTGAAACAGCAGTTGATTAAGTTCATTACGTGAACTGAGGGAAAGTGAGGTCAGTATATTACCAAAAATTACATCCTCGGTACAAAATAAACGTGTAACATTCTCACTTATGTTCTTCTAAAACCCATAGCCTTTCTCGTTTCACCAGCTATAGATGGCTCTAAAATTTACATTCTTCTACCAAAAAAGTCCGTAGTTAGCTGAATAACACGGTAGATAATAAATTGTTTCGTTGTGACGAAATGGTAAAATATTCTCCTCTTTGCATATTATCATTTGTCAAAATTTCATATCGATATCTCAAATCATTCATGAAAAATTAGGACTCTGACTTTATCGCTGACGAGGGACAATCGCTAATGAGTGTGGTACATCGGATGAATTTTGTCTAGACTCGTGACAGATTGAGGCTTTCACCAAAGTCTAAAGAAAAATTCAGTGTGTTAGCTAAATTTCACGTACAGCAAGAAATGTCGTGCTGTCCAAAAGCAAAATCATAGCTGACTATTTTTCTACATATATATTACTTATAGCTTGATACGTCAGGTTCGTGATAATGTGACCATCATATCGTTAATGGTCATTGCTCTTGTGATATTTACACGGAAGCAGGACACTGCGTGAAATTCTAATATATATATATATTAGAATTTCCCGCAGTGTCGTGCTTCCGTGTAAATATCACAAGAGTAATGACCATTAACGATATGATGGTCACATTATCACGAACCTGACGTATAAAGCTATAAGTAACGTAAAAATGAAATCTTTTCACCGAATGGCTTGTGTAAAATAGTTTGAGAAAGATCACAGGGCATGCGCCTCGACTCTGTCATCGCTAAGCGGTTGAAAGGTGGCAAACACTGTCGGCTGCCCCTTCCAAACAGACGAATGAACTCGCCCAGTGCACTGGATGAAAATTGGTCACTGTGCATGAGCCACTGTGTCCGGCACGGAATGTACCGTCAAAGTTATTCCGTGACGTCGTAACAAATGTCCTTTTTCCCTTTCCCTTCTTCTTCTCGATGTTTTCCACCTACCTCTATCCTCGCCAATTATGCAGAGACCTAAACATTTCATCCAGTCCACCTAATTTTCAGCACCCTTCTACAGATCATGCCACACATTGATACTTCAAGAGCAGGATATAATAACGATAAAAGCCTCATTGATCTGCCTGAGTTAAATGAATGGGGACAAAAGTAAAAAGGGAATAGCAGGGAGGGAATCGAATGAACTAATGTGAGGACTAAAACTGGAATAGAGAAGAGAGGTGTTTCGGGAAAGAGAGGGGAGGGGGCAGTGGAGTTAGCGTAATGTGAGTTATAATGAACACCGAATTTGTTCAGACCTAGTTATAATTGTCGTTTGTCTGTATGGCTAGTTTGTTTTCTGAGTGTTTTTTTTTTTTTTTTTTTTTTTGGTTGCACTTACATAGATCTGGCTAGCGACAACTTTTGTTGTTAAGACTGTAAGTAGGCTGTTTATGTTTTCTTATTGGCAACATTGCGTAGCGCTCTGTATGAAACTCACTGGCTGTGCTGTGTGCAGTCTGTGGCTAGTTTGCATTGTTGTCTGCCATTGTAGTGTTGGGCAGCGGCAGCTGGATGTTAACAGCGCGTAGCGTTGCGCAGTTGGAGGTGAGCCGCCAGTAGTGGTGGATGTGGGGAGAGAGATGGCGGAGTTTTGAAATTTGTAAGATTGGATGTCAATTATGACTATTAAGGTAAATACATTGTTTGTTCTCTATTAAAATCTTTCATTTGCTAACTATGCCTATCAGTAGTTAGTGCCTTCCATAGTTTGAGTCTTTTATTTAGCTGGCAGTAGTGGCGCTCGCTGTATTGCAGTAGTTCGAGTAACGAAGATTTTTGGTG
Organism: Schistocerca nitens; assembly: GCF_023898315.1. Lineage (NCBI taxonomy): Eukaryota > Metazoa > Arthropoda > Insecta > Orthoptera > Acrididae > Schistocerca > Schistocerca nitens. The sequence goes on from NC_064622.1 coordinate 242,834,626, forward strand.
AGGTAAGTGATTTGTGAAAGGTATAGGTTAATGTTAGTCAGGGCCATTCTTTTGTAGGGGTTTTTGAAAGTCAGATTGCGTTGCGCTAAAAATATTGTGTTTCAGTTTAAGCACAGTCTTGTATAATTTTTCTAAGGGGACGTTTCATATGTCGACCCTGCCAGGATACCTCACTGGAATCTTCTGATTTTTTCTTGTAGTTTGTGTAATTAGTGTAGCTATTGTTTATTGCTAGCGCGTCATCATAGAGAGAATTTCATTTGTAGTTGTAATTTTTCATTGTTGTACAGTAAAACAGTTGTGGCATGCATGTAGATTTGCACCAAGTATTTCGCAGCTGCAATTAACTAGATATTATTTTCAGTGCTATGTTAATGTGTTCTCTTATTTTTGCTCTTAAAATTGTACTTTTCTGTGTTATCGTGTGAAATATTGTGACAATAATGGCGTGTGAAAAACGTAACACTAGGCTACAAAGTAAACTGAGAAGTAATAGTGACGACGAGCGTAGCTTATCAGCACCACTGTGTAATGAATTAACAGACATTCAAAGTGGTAATTTGGTAATTGTGCATAGGGAAATGGAGCGGGCGGCAAATAATGGCGTAGACAGTGGAACAATTAGTGAACAGGGAAGCATTATCGATCGATCGGTCGGCAACAGCTCGCCTCAGGAATCCGAAATGACAGAACACAATATTGCAAATACTGTAGACTCAGGTTTTGGGTCCTCACCGTTTTCTCAAATAAGTCAAGACACATTTTCTGCTCGTCAAAATGTAAATGTTGCCGGTGCAAATGCACTGCCGAAAAGCATAGAGGAACAGATTCCGGACACTAATACATTATTATTGCAATTAATGCAGCAAATGAAACAAAATCACAGACAAACACAGCAACAGTTAAACACAGTGGAACAAAATCTTCAAAAGTTAGACACAATGGAACAACACCAGAGACAAACACAGCAACAGTTAGACACAATGGAACAAAATCTTCAAAAGTTAGACACAATGGAACAACACCAGAGACAAACACAGCAACAGTTAGACACAATGGAACAAAATCTTCAAAAGTTAGACACAATGGAACAACACCAGAGACAAACACAGCAACAGCTTCAAAAGTTAGACTCACTGGAACAAACTCTTGAACATACACGTGAAGATTTAACTACTGAGTTACATAACATTGAATCGAAATGTCAAAAAGCCTGTAATGACGTAAAAACACAAATTTGTGAGCATTTTCAACCTATTTTTTCGCGGCATGAAAATGCATTACAGAATCACGAAGCAGCCATAAAAGAACTGCAAATTATTGTTCATGAAAATCATGAGACCTTGCAAGCTAAAATTGACTCAGTTGCATCTACCGATACGGTTACGCAACTTGCAAAAACTCAGGAAAACTTAAAGGACACAGTAGATACGATTTCAACACAAATGGACACTCTGAAACTTGGTTCAGAAAAACATACAGAGGAAATAATTTCACTATCAGATAAAGTAGCCGAACTTTCAGATCAGTTCACTAACTTATCTACAAAGGTAGATGATGATCTGAATGACACAACACCTGTACCCTTCACTAACACTAAAGAGTATGAAGAAATTAGGAAATTCAAACAAAATCAAAATCAAATCAATACACGGTACAAAAGAGAAATCCGCGAAGTGCAAGATCAGTTGGCACAAGTAATACAAGAATTACGTATTTCAGAGGACACTCGCGCCCCAATACGGGAAGAGGGACATAGAAATACAGAACAGCCACAAAATAATAACACAGCGCATTTCGGAAATTATGAAAGAAATGGGCAAGGTGCACCGAATTTTGAAATGGAACCGCCGAAACGTAACAATGACCGATATGCGACTCGCCGACATGATGACTTTGACTATAAGCTGTTCATCACTCCACGTTAATTCAAAACATTTAAGAATTCTGGAAACGACATTCATCCACAAGCATGGCTCCATCAATTCTCTCATTGTTTTCCTTCCAACTGGTCGTTAGAACACAGATTAGAATTTATGTGTGGCTATTTAGAGAATGAACCAGCTGTAAGAATGCGATCGGTCATTCACGATTGTCACACTGAAGGAGAATTTTACCATGCCTTCCTCTCAGCATATTGGTCTCGAGCTACACAAGACCGAGTAAAACATAGCATCATGATGATGAAACACTTTGAACAATCTGAATTTCCAGTCTTGTCAAATGTTTTGAAGACATGTTGCATAAGAATCAGTATCTTTCAAACCCATACAGCCCTTAGAACTCATCCGCATTTGCTTAATCAAATTGCCTGAACATTTACGACATATTATTTTAGCAGGACGTTGCAAAGACGACATTGAAGCTTTTCAGGGACTGTTACAAGAACTGGAAATTGACACTGACAATCGCGGAACGCGAAAACAGGAGCATAACAATTACAGGTCACATCTGTCACAATTCCGTGATGAAAGAAATAATAACTGGACACGACAAGGCTATTCTCACAACACATATCGTGACCAAAACAGACACCACCCGTATGACAACCGTTGGCAGAGTAGTAATAATTACAGGGAAAGATCACCTCTCCGCGGTAGTGACTATCACAGAGGCAATCAGAGAAACAGACAATTTGGGAACCAAAATAATTATTATCAAGGGAGACAGAATAACTTTAGACGCAACGGTCCAGCGTGCAGTTACGATTCAAGGAGAAATTCTCCACCACGTGACCGACAAGAAAGAAACTATGGAATCTACCGACATGACGACACACGATAGAATCATAACGACAGACCTGAATTCCATCAGAACTGGCGGGATTCAAACAGATCAGGGCACTCTAGACAAGGTGAATTTGTAGAAGTTATGTCTCCTAATCCCAATAACGCCGCACGCCAACAAAGAGACAGAGAATGACTCACACCGCAGGCAGCCACGTGCGCCGGCTGGCTCAGGGAAAAATTACATAGACGCTAACCTTGAGAAAAATTTTAGCATTCTTACCTATGTACCATATACCACATGATAATTCCACTGAAGCTGAAACTCTGCATACTAGGAAGAGTAAAGGCTTGCACCACATTTCACATGTAAAACCGTTAATTGAAAGATAATCTGCTTTTTAACCGTGTCTTTGCCATAAAACTTTTCACTTCACATTTCTAGTATGCTTTGTCAGACTTAAGAAACTGTTAACATGCAACAATGTTTGAAGTTAAATATCCAGTCTAGAACCTAGGGAACATTTTTAAACAGAAATTACGAATGGATTGTTATTGTGAACAAACGACACAGTGTTATTGTGTGTGTACATTCTTGCTTGTTAGTTGCTCGATTACGTAACGACTATAAGGCTTACATACTTAGAACATATACTGCTAATGAGATTTTAATGCAACATTTTGGTTTACTTGAAAAGACATTCCTTATTTGAAGTAGTTTGTGTGAGATTAAAGATGACTTAGTAATTGGTTTCTGTGACAGCTACACGATTTTATCACGACGCTACTAATGAGTGACAATTTACAATGTTGCTTTTGCGGTGTATCTGTTTTATATCTGCACAGTTTTTTCTGAATTATTCTGAAAAGTAAAACATGTTTTAGTAGTAACTTTTGTGGTATAGCTACAATGAGACAGCCTTTTCCGTAGCACAACAATATGTTACAGCACAGTACTTTCTTCATCACGGCAATAAGTGTAATAACTAAGATATCTATACGCAAAGCATTTCACTTTTGTGTATCATGAGGTAAGTACATTGACTTCTGCAGAACTTAGCTTTCGGAGGACGATAACTACGACACTTCCACAGAGATTATGTTGCAACAAGACGCACATTTAGTGCTATAGGACACGTATATGAGTGATTAATTTTGCACTTAAATAATTTATTTTTAAAGATATTTGAAGTACAATGATACAAAGGTTTTCCGTGATACATTTCATTCCACTGCTGTAATCTGTAACACCTGAGGGTATAATTACATTAATCCTCAGGGGGGTACACGCTTACTTTGTGCACCACGTGTTTGGCAAGCACAAGGAGCCCTAGCTAATATGGTATTTGCTTATACAACTTTACACATCGGTACCATATTTCTCTAACACACAAATTACACAGCTATCTGATCATTTAACTGAGAGATAAACTTTTTTTTTACTACATCAGTGACACATGTTTACGCAATTACACAGTTGGGTAACTTCACACTTACGAAATTGTATTTTGTCTGTACTTTGTGAACTGTTCATATTTTTTCGGACCCATTGTGATATTATGAGAGCTTTGAATGATATATTTGGTATGGGATCACGATTTTTAAAGTACGTTTGAGGCAGATGACACTTTTGACATGAGCAGAGAATTTTTTTTAGGTTTTGAAATTATTGGAGGAAGCTACGATGATTTTGAGAGTTGACTGAGGTGTTATGATATTATTACGATGACTATGTGTATTATGCTGTTGTGGTATGTTTATGATCAATAAGCTGATGCTATATGAGTTATTTGAGTATGCTACGTATCTGTTATGATGAAATATTGAAGAAGTGTCGACGAATAAGGTAAGGAATAATGAGTAGTGGTTAGGGACTCTGGTTTGTGAAACAGGTTGTTGGAAACTAAGAATCGTACTTTAAGAGTTATGAAATGTGTGTAAAAGGGTGAATGTATTACAATGCCGACGAAAATTTTTTGGACTCTGTTATATCAATAGGATTTTGTTTCTACACACTTGTAACGTAAATTCTTGACCTGTGAAATATTTTTATATGAGACTGTCACTGTAGCGGAAACTGCTGTCGTAAATATTTCCGTAAGGAAGTTAAGTGACCACCTGCACGTAATGCGTCGTGGGCACCCAGATGGGCGACAGTCGCCTGGAAAGAAGTCATTAGTGAGTGCCTTTCACAGGCACAGGTAAAAAAAAAACGAAAAGAGGCCATTATCCTCGCTATTGACATTCCTTTGTAGAAAGCATCGCAAAAAACGACACGGTCGAACTTGAAAACATATGATTGTACTGTGGAGCTCTTAATTTATGATATTTACTAAAATGCCTAATGAAATGGTGAGAAACATTTCAAGGCTATTGTCTTGCTAATTAAGAGAAATGCCATATGGCTTGCTTTATGTATTTATTTACTCATTTTGTTTAATATCTAGTTTCTAGCTGCACTGCAGCATTGGTTAAAATAAAATTTTATAGATGTACTATTATAAATATTTTCTGTCTACAGATCGAGTAAATAATAATTTTTTTCAAAAAAATGAGGGAGCACAAAAAGACATTTACCTTCACAGTAACTGCATTCATAATTTTCTTTTCAAGTACTTGATAATTTATTTTGTAAAATAAGTTGTGTAGCACCACTTTAATGACATAGATATTAAGATGTGAATAGACATTTCCCTTATCTTCATTGTTGTCTTTACTGTAATATTTTTCTGCTTGAGCTCTGTCATGTTTAGATATAATTTATTGCATTTGCTTCTGCTGTTTGCCAGGCATAGTACTACTAAATTTCACTTTCCATTACTCTGTTAATCCAATTTTACTACTGATTTATTTTTCTTGTTTGCTGCTCATTGCGTAATATTAGTTGTAATATTGCTGCTTGCTTGGCCAATTTGAATATTTTGTCATTGCTGTTTGTGTTAATTGTTTTGTACTGCTGCATTGCCTCGTCCCTTAGTTTAGCATCTGAGCTCAGTAGATTTAAGTTAGCTTAAGATGGGTTAGGCTATATGAGAGAACGAGTTGTGATGAATTGGAAGAAATGCATTGAGAAGCTGTAAGAAAATGGTTTGGCCAAAAAAAAGTATTTTGAAAGAGAAGATGAATCAAAAGAGTAGGGTTTAGGGACAACAGGTTTAGGTAGGATTTTCTTGGAATTAAATAATGAGGTAACAAATATGTGAACATATAAATGCAGAAAGCATGCTTGGATAAGATTTTTTTGGTGGAAACAAATGTTGAAATAAGACAAAAGATCTATGGAATGAAGTTCTGGGTTGGACTGCAGTACCAAATGTTACACTGAAAACAAACTCTGTCCTTTCCTCCTGTGTTATTCTGGTATGTGTTTGTGCACTCTTGTGTATTTGTGTTTTTCCTGTCTTTATGTGTTTATCTGATAAGAGATATGTTGTAGAATTTTTCAAATACTATGTTATATTCTTTGTAAAGATGTTTAGACACTATTTATTCTGTTTTGTTTTAATGCTCATGTGTGAAGTTGATGTTTCGAAAGTTATTCTGCTCTTTTATGTATGTACTCAAGTCATAATTCCTGTAACACTGACGTATATGTTATTTCGATTCTTTTCTAAAGCCTGTACTACAAATGTTCTCTGTATTGTTATGTTCTTTAATGATGTATTTTGTACCTTTGTATTTGTATTCTTATGTTATAAAATTGTAATTGACACCAGGTCATCAAATAAAGTAACTTGTAAGTTCCATTTCACTGCACACGTTTCTGTCGGTCATATTATATGGACAATATGTGAGAAGTAGGGACTGTTAGTGTTTGCACATGTGTTAATAATTCAGCAAGGGACTGGATAACAGCATTGCTGGTTCTAAGGACAATTGAAAAACTTTGTGAGTGCACAAGCGGTGGTTTATGGACTTGCTATATTGTCCGCAAGACTCTTTGATGGTGATTGTGCACCTGCACATTTGCTTCAGATGGCTGCTGGCCGTCTCTACAAGGACTACAGTGGGTCTGCACCTTTGATGACCCACCAATACCATTATTTCTACAAGGACTACAGTGGGTCTGCGTCTTTGCTGACTCACTAGTACCATTATTTCTACAAGGACAGCAGTGGGTCTGCGCCTCTGGTGGCCCACCAATACCGTAATGTCTACCAGGACTACAGTGGGTCTGCTCTGTGATGACCTACCTACCAATACTCTTCAAAATTTCGACTGACTCTGCTGTGGGTTTGCTCTGTTGTGGACCAATACCTGTCTGCATGTCAAGAGTCAGCACTGTCTTTCCGCTGGAAGGACAACACTACTTCTTCAAGATTGCATGGAAATCCACTACTTCTGTGTGCATTTTCTTTTACTGCTCAGACTTTGAGAAAAACACTGCAATGTTACTGTGATGAATGATCAGGACTGTCTTTATGAACTGTGAGAAAATTTTAGCTTTTGACCAACATTGTATCAAGGAGTGTGTGCATTTGATATCTTTCTTACTGTAATTCTGAAAAAAATTTTCAAATCTGTATTGGCCAGTGCCCAAAACAATTTGTAAAATTTTTTGTGGGGAGCATGGGGGCTATGTAAGTAGGCTGTTCATGTTTTCTTATTGGCAACGTTACGTAACGCTATGTATAAAAATCACTGGATGTGCTGTGTGCAGTCTGTGGCTAGTTTGCATTGTTGTCTGCCATTGTAGTGTTGGGCAGCGGCAGCTGGATGTTAACAGCGCGTAGCGTTGCGCAGTTGGAGGTGAGCCGCCAGTAGTGGTGGATGTGGGGAGAGAGATGGCGGAGTTTTGAAATTTGTAAGATTGGATGTCAATTATGACTATTAAGGTAAATACATTGTTTGTTCTCTATTAAAATCTTTCATTTGCTAACTATGCCTGTCAGTAGTTAGTGCCTTCCATAGTTTGAATCTTTTATTTAGCTGGCAGTAGTGGCGCTCGCTGTATTGCAGTAGTTCGAGTAACGAAGATTTTTGGTGAGGTAAGTGATTTGTGAAAGGTATAGGTTAATGTTAGTCAGGGCCATTCTTTTGTAGGGGTTTTTGAAAGTCAGATTGCGTTGCGCTAAAAATATTGTGTGTCAATTTAAGCACAGTCTTGTATAATTTTTCTAAGGGGACGTTTCATAAGACTTAATATTATTTTCTTTCGGTTCTTGACCAGTGTTACTGAGTGCTTTCTTTAATTTCTCAACATAATGTTAATTGAATTAATTTTACCACTCTTGGCTAATTGACTAGGATCCACTAACACACATAAGATTATTATTCCTATTCCATTGTTCTCACAAGTTGTACGATTGACAGCTAATGTCGTGTGCTTTGTTTTACTCTTTCCATGATATATTGGCACATGTTTGTTCTCGTCTGTGTAAAATATTTTGTTAAGCTCCATATTATTTGAATTTGTCCACTACATAGGCGGTCTCTGAAGCCCTGTGCTGCTGTATTAGTCATACTTTATTCATGACGGCTAAGTGGCCTAATGACTAGTTAAATTTTGTTTGTAGATATAAAGACACTTACATCTTTTTATAAAACAGACATCTACAGTTTAAGTCTTCATATATTTTGTATACGTTACATTGCATAAAGCCGGTAACAAAGGCAACCAATAAATCACATTTTTACAGATATGTCAAACTCTCAATCCTAAAACTAAATATCTATCAAGTGTACTACGAAATGTGTAGTAAGTTAGTCGGTACATTCATGAGTAGGAGAGCAAATGAAAGTTGGGTGTCGAGGAAAACACTATGTCGAGTAGAATCAAGTCATAAAAGGTACAGGTGTGTAAACCGAAACAACATAAAAATGTCAACTAATAACGTTACAGACGCTTGAAAACAAACACCTTTCGAGTACTATCAAGCCATTTCTTCCAGTACATTTCTCTAAAATTTGTAGTTTAGAGTTGGCTATATCAATAGCCACACAGCTGCCTACAGCAGATTTCCCATTTCTTGACGTTTTACTTACGACATCTTCCATCCAATATTTTGACAGTTTCTACTTAGTGGGGATTCGTTACAGTCTAATATATTAGCTTTACAGTTTGTTTCACTAAAATGTTTTTATGAAACAGGTGGCAAACTATGTATCTGCGATTGATATGTTATTATAACACAAACTTAAAATTCCTGTTTTTATTAGTAAATGCTGTATGGTGAAATGGCAATTAGGCACGCGTATGTTTTGTTCCCGAGTCTATATTCATACGATATGCTACTGTTCTATCGTTTCATTTCATATTTTTTCTTAACTATGATGTCGTTCCTTATACAGTTGTGTTTCTGTAAATCTTTACTACGTATCACCAGTGTAAGCAAGTGATCTCTTAAAGTTTAAACCGCCCCTTTATTATGTAGTTTACACTGTCATTACTGTCGTTGTCTATACACACCCCGAAAATGGTGTAATGAAAAGTTGAAAGTGATCAGATAAAATTACATTCAAAATATAGGCTGCTAAAGTTGATTTCCATTTTACATTTGATACTGAACAGCCGAAGTCCTTCAACCGTTTTGCACAAAGACGGACGTACAGACACATTAGCTTTCGGGTCAAGGGTGGTAGTATTTCCGAATTGGCTAAGTCTGTAAATCGTTGGTCTACAGCCCTGGTTAAGGTGTAACAGAACTTGGAAAAACTGCATTGTCCAAAACCGACACGGAGGCAACTGTGACGCACCGTAGATGACAAGGTGAAAGGCGGTTACTGAGATGTATACGGGCAAATAGACACATTTGAGTAACTGATCCCCCAAAATCAACCAAGGGGCTGTCAACAGTGTCTTTTCAACGGCCGTTAGAAGAACGTTGCTGCGTACTGGGTTCCACAACAGTTGACTGGTTCATGCACCCAGTCTGACTGCTGTTCATCAACGACAGAGGCTGGAATTTGCACGCCAATACCGCAACTAGATGTTCCCTGGTTGCGACAGGTGGCTTTTTCAAATTAATCACGTTTTACGTTCTATCATACAGATCGCCGTTGGGTGTACGGCCCTACGAAAATCGTCAGAATAGTAGAGGCCGGAGGAGCAAGAGTAGAGGTCCGGAGAATTGTTATTATGACATTACATGGATGATCTCGTCATTCTGGGAGGCACAATGGATCAAAACAAGTATGCATCTAGCCTTGCGGAAAATTTCCACGTCTAGATGTAGTTGTATTTTTCATCTTTATGACCTACCAGATGGACAATGCAACTTCATCTAACTGGGGTGAAATTACATTAGGTGTTCCACAGGGTTCAATCATGGGTCCCCTTCTGTTCTTGATATATGTGAACGACCTGCTTTCCTATCTTAAACAGGAAGCTAAACTGACACTGTTTGCTGATGACACAAGCGTCATTATTTTGTGCAGTAAAAGAAAATCCAATTGAAAATGATACAAATAATGTCTCTGGAAATGTCATCAATTGGTTTTCTACAAATGGGCTTGCTCTAAACTTTGAAAAAACGCAGTGCATCTCATTTTCTGCTACAAAAAGTACGCCGACCGGAGTGGCCGAGCGGTTCTAGGCGCTACAGTCTGGAACTGCGCGACCGCAACAGTCACAGTTTCGTATCCTGCCTTGGGCCTGGATGTGTGTGATGTCCTTAGGTTAGTTAGGTTTAGGTAGTTCTAAGTTATAGGGGACTGATGACCTCAGAAGTTAAGTCCCATAGTGCTCAGAGCCATTTGAACCATTTTGCAAAAAGTACAGTTCCTTCAATAAACATAACACATCAACAGAAGTCAGTAGACAGGGTAGAGCATATTAAGTTTCCGGGTGCACTTATGGATGAGAATCTTAATTTTAAAATTCATATTTTGGATCTTCTAAGGCGATAGTTTCAGCAACTTTTGCAATCAGAACAATTGACAATTTTGAGGATATAAAAATTAGTAAGCTAACATACTTTGCATACTTTCACTCTCTGATGTCATAGATTTTGGGGTAACTCAACATTTAGACAAAAAGTATTCACTGTTCAAAAGAAAGTGGTTACAATAATGTGTGGCTTTCACAGTCGCACATCTTGTGGGCACCTTTTTAAAACATTGGGAATTCTTACAAAAGTTTCACAGTACATTTACTCACTAATGAAATTTGTTCTCAACAACATGGACCAGTTTAAAAACAACAGTGACATTCATGATTAAAATATCATAAAAAAGAATGACTTACACTATCCTTTACTCAACCTACCTTTGTCATAGAAAGGGGTAAAATATGCTGCTACAAAAATTTTCGACAAATTACCAGGTGAAATAAAATGATTGATCAATGAAACACCCGACCAACCAACCAACCAACCAACCGTGTCCCACAGCCCACAGTGTACGTGAGTACACAGCGATGAGTTGGCCGTACTTCCTGGCCACAAAACTCAGCGGATTTAAAGCCCTTTGGGAATCTTTGGGACCATCTCGACGTGACTGTTCGTGCCATGGATCCTCCATCTAGAAACGTAGCACAGCTGACCACGACAGTGAAATTGGCATTGCTGTACGTTTCTGACGGTACCTGCCTGATTATCAGTGACTCACTTGGTGCACGTCAATGCTTTGGAAGGTAGTTATTCAGGCTTTTGACATGCGGTCGCATTAATGTGACTCGATCATTTATGAACAGACATCGTTGCTTTCGTAGTATCACACTACTCTGCAAAATTTCATCTAGAAAGAATTTAGCGAAACGACGAATGCAAAAAAAAAATGAACAGCAGATACAAGTGTTTTCCTGCTAACGGAGAAAGCGAAGCGTGAATTTTGTAGCGGGACGAAAATACTGCCGACGGGGTATTTAGTACCAACAGTTTTGTTGCAAACCGCCCTTCACTGGAACGAGTGACAAAGCTGCTGCGTAACAAACGCGAAAACTTCACTAAATCATGATCGCGCGACCCGGTTCACAGCACGGACTGGAGAGGCGGAAATCGCGTTAGCAGCATCTAGCCTCTGGTAACTCCATTTCTGCCATTACGCAGTAATGCGATTTCAGCGCGGTGGGCACATCTCGTGAAAGCCTACGGCGGCTGCCCAATTACTGCGGTGGTCAGCACAGACGTCGGAAGCTGCGGTCTCGCTTCCTGTTCACGATGCGGCAGAGCGCGACAGCTACCAGTCTCACTCGACGTCTGTTTTACGGCCAAACAAGTCTGCGAGTGCTCGTTGAGCACGGAAAGGCTTCAAAAGAGAATATGGGTACGGTTAGGCGAACAATGGTTTTATAGGGCAACTTTACAGTCATCGTTACAGACTCTCTCTCTCTCTCTCTCTCTCTCTCTCTCTTTCTTTCTTTCTTTCTTTCTTTTATTCTACTTATTTTTTTAAATCATAGAGATTAAAAATATGTACCGCAGTGTGACTAAAACCGGAACCTTCCTTTTCGCTCTTAATGCTTCTAACTGTCAAGGTATCTGGGAACGAATAACAACACGTTGTTAAGTTTCGAAACGTAATTTTGAAACCTATTATTTCTTCCATCCAAAACACGATTATAAAATATACTGATTTACAGGTTACCATAATCAGTCTCAAGAACTGAAGAGTGATGTACGTAAATACGGCTTGTATTAAAACAAATGAAGAACTGTAAAAACAAGGGTGAATTAAAAAGATGAAAGAAAACGAACTAGTTGTCAACTGCGAGAGAGGACTGCAAAGTATAAACGCAACATTGGATGAGCTGAACATGTGATTTCAAAATACACATAACACAGTTTATTGACCTGTACAATGCGTGAAGTCAGCAAGTTTTAAATTCCATCTTCAGAATAGCATTCACGCTGGGTGACGGGACAGATACGTACAGTTTATGGAGATGGGGGGCTTATATATAAGCAGGCCCGTCGTTGAGAAAGAACTGAAAGATTAAGATGCCAGGTCCAAACAGAATTCAAATTCGGTTTCACAGGGAGCACTTTATGACCACGACCCCTTTGCTAGATTCAATTTATTGCGAATCTCGCCCAGAGCAGAGTCTCAAGCGAGTCTAAAAAAGTGCAGGTAACGCTTTTATACAGGATGAGTCAGGACGAATGTTACAGGCTTTGAGGGGTGATAATGTAAGTCATTCTGAACAAAAAACTTCATATTGACACATACTGACATATGCCCTATTGCGAATGGTTTCCGAGATAGAACGTATGTAATAATACTTTGTTACGTATTTTCTGTGTTATTCTAACATGGTTATTATTCACAACGTACGACGGTGGTGTCGAGGAGTCTGCGACGAACAGCTTGATATAGGACACTTGTGTTCCATCAGGTCGTGAAACTACTTCAAATTGGACTACAGCGCATGCGCGTCGCGCCAGGTCTTCATTATCATCGCACTGTTCCTTGCCAAATTGTTAAGTCTAGAAAAATATGAATAGGTCCTTTTTTGTGGAAACTGAAAGTAATTTTGTACTGTGATATGTTTTCGCTGGAGGGTGTGGGTTTCTAGTGATTCAAGAATTCCTACAAAAGTGATATTAAATGTGCTCTATCTCGGAAGCCATTCGGAACATTGCATTTGCATATATGAAGTTATTTATTCAGAATCACTAATGCTATCACGCGTCAATGCATGTATCTTTCCTCATGACTCATTCTGTAATGATTTTAGTCTTTTTCACTCCAGAAGATGACAGTTTAAACATTCCAAACCAGTAAAGTTAACCAAATAAAGATTTTCTTTTGCAGCAGACGACTGATTATTTATCTTTATTCATTAAATGGTTCAAATGGCTCTGAGCACTATGCGACTTAACATCTAAGGTCAACAGTCCCCTAGAACTTACAAGTACTTAAACATAACTAACCTAAGGGCATCACACACATCGATGCCCGAGGAAGGATTCGACCATACGACCGTAGTAGTCTCTCGCCTCCAGGCTGAAGCGCCTAGAACCGCACGGCCACCGCGGCCGGCTATCTTTATTCAGCCTTAACATCAGTTTGATTCAGAATTCTAGAACATGTCCTGAGCTGCTCTTCTCGCGTACGATATCCTGTGAACCATCTTTGAAGAACCATATTTCGGAAACCGTCTGACACATTGGTCCAAGGCAAAATGCTAACGAAGGTCCGAGAGTATGGAAGAGGTTCCGTAATATTGGTGTGATTCGATGACTACTTAACTATTTGAACTGTGGTACTAAATCTTTCCTCTACATTTATCCCCAAAGATAATTTTCCATTGCAGCCTGAAGCAGTAGCCCTAGCCCTAGAGCTATCATGAATTCAAGTTACAGTTAACCGTATGTCCAATATATTGTAAAATTTTTGAGTTAGTAAATACTAAAAAAATAACTATTTTGCTAAATTTATAAAATAGATGCAAAAACTACGCTCCACGCAGCACAAACGCAACAAATTATATGATTTCTATACGTTTCTGGGCTGTTAATGAGATGGCTGAGCTTTTTTACTGGACACCAGCTGCTTTACTCGTTCCAAAACCTTAGTTAATGCGAGTATCAATTATGATTCTAGTTTCAAGTGATATTTTAGTTTCGTCTTCATTGTTGTCAATGAAGAGAAACCCAGATGGCACAAATAAGTAGAAGGGAATGGAAGAAGGTGTATAGTGGCAGTATCAATTAGCTCAAGGGACTCATTACGTGCATAACACTAGAAATCAAATATTGATAGTCTTTCGACTTTTATTTTCTATTGATTGTCAATGAACATTTCCGACAGACTTCCTTTTAATTTTACGGGAAGTTTAGAGAAATTGATGGCAGTGGTGAAAAATTGATATGTAAACTATTCTTAAGTATAATCAGTTTTAGGAAAGTATAATAAAACTGTAAACTTATTTTTTGTAAGTGTTGTTGAATTATTTCGAAAAATCCGTCTGCAGCACTAACTTTATTTGATCCGCTACCTTCCAAAACAATTGGAAAAATCGAAATAGTCCTTTCTTGACGCAATAAATCAAAATCAAACTTTTGTGAATAGTACCCTTACTTTCTCAAGAGCACTAAAAATATTTGTGTCAGAATCTTACAGCCGAAGAGGCAAATCCATTCCTAATTTTCAAAATGCGCACCAGATGGTATTTCAGCTTTGTAAGGAAACCTTTTACCTCGCTTTTCAGTTCGAAAAGACGTATCAATGTGCGTCTTGTGATGAAGAGCGCGCTGTGCAAAAACAACTGTCTTTAGCTCCCACCACCTCACACTTTTTTTTAAAAAAAGACATAGGTTCAGTTCACATCACTTTATTACATTGACTACTTTTATATCAATGTTAAACGATTCGTGTAAATTAGAAGTAATTTCTTCCGTTGCCAACTTTTCTCTGCGTATAACGCAAAGTTGTTAAATTGTTTGGGGATTAATTTCGGGAATACGAGCAATAAGACCGGTTTCTTTACCTGTCAATGAAGTAGGAACCCAACAAAAATTATGAAGTTATCAATAATTGAAGTTCTCTCTCACTGTATGTTATGGTACTGTTTCCATTCCAAAACTTTATCAGCAATAGTACCTCTTTTAACGTCAAAATACCGAATATATGTAAGTAGCTCAGCAACATTAGAGACATCCACCGATTAACAGATTTGATTCGCCGATCTTTTATCCATTTAACTATTTTCTACTGTTTGGTCAATAATATCTTGCGTCGTATCATAAAATTCTATAGCTTACACTTGTGTCATATTCGGGAATAGTTTTTATTACTTTATCCCTATTTTTGTGCAGTATTTTATCTGCTGTAATCAAAGAACCAGGAATAGTGAGAAATACAACTGTGTCCTAAGGCCATTTATTTATTTATTTATTTTGCAACAAACAAAGATATATTTAGTCTCCAGTGGCACCTTTGTTGAATTTGTAAAATTTTATATTGCGTTTGAACTTTTATCTAAATTTTCTGCTTTGCGCCTCAAAAATTTGACTGCCTTGTCTTTCTAATTACACGGATTGGCTACCAATTGTCTATGATGTAAGAATGATTCCACAAAATTATTCGACAGAGCCTGGTTGCAAATAAAGCAGAGGGGAAAATGTGGATCATATTTATTTGGTACGAATCAACATTTAGTGTAAGATTCACGTAATAACTGTAATACACATAACTCTTTTTTTTTTCGACTTGCTCTTATATCGACTTCAACATTGTTTTCAATGATGTCCCCGGGGTGAACATTTGTTGCCGCACTTGTTACTGGCGGTGGTTCAACACTATCGCCACTATCAATTGTTTCTTTGATTTTTTGTGTTTTCCTCTTACTAATTCCATTAGGTGAATGAAGTTCAGTCCTGCACTAATTTACAAGGTGTGTAAGTGGAATTAATAGGATTTTGGCTGTCGTAACTGATGTTATTGCATGGCTTAGGTGATGATTTGATAATGAGCTTACGCTCGACACTAGTCATAAAGAAACAAAGGAAGTTAATACTGCAACTTGGACGGTTCTCTGCAATTAATTGCATTATTTGATAATCCATTCAGTTGCTGGCGTCATATCTTCGAGAAAGTAGTAAGCTGTTACTGTTGTTGGCGTTTGAAACGAACAATTCAAATGAGCAGAGAGCACAGCTGTAAGGTGTCATTGTTGGGTAGTCTGGTAAAATAAGCATAATGGATTTTTCGATGGAGGGCAGTTGCAGTCTGTCAAGCTGAAATATATTTAGTTATTTGTGATCATTCAGGAAATATATCGTGCTAACTATATGTGTATTCCAAATTTTGCTTTTTTAGTTATTTATGATCATTCAGGAAACATATTACACAGAATATCCGCGTATTTTTCATTATACACTACTGGCCATTAAAATTGCTACACCACGAAGATGACGTGCCACAGACGCGAAATTTAACCGACAGGAAGAAGATGCTGTGATATGCAAATGATTAGCATTCTAGAGCATTCACACAAGGTGGGCACCGGTGGCGACACCAACAACGTGCTCACAGGAGAAAAGTTTCCAACCGATTTCTCATACAAAATCAGCAGTTGACCGACGTTGCCTGGTGAAACGTTGTTGTAATGCCGTGTTGTGTAAGGAGGAGAAATGCGGACCATCACGTTTCCGACTTTGATAAAGCTCGGATTGTAGCCTATCGCGATTGCGGTTTATCGTATCGCGACATTGCTGCTCGCGTTGGTCGAGATCCAATGACTGTTAGCAGAATATGGAATCGGTGGGTTCAGTAGGGTAATACGGAACTCCGTGCTGGAACCCAACGGCCTCGTATCACTAGCAGTCGAGATGACAGGCATCTTATCCGCATGGCTGAAA
Organism: Schistocerca nitens; assembly: GCF_023898315.1. Taxonomy (NCBI): domain Eukaryota; kingdom Metazoa; phylum Arthropoda; class Insecta; order Orthoptera; family Acrididae; genus Schistocerca; species Schistocerca nitens. The sequence continues at coordinate 242,851,595 of NC_064622.1, forward strand.
CGGATCGTGCAGCCTCGTCTCGATCCCAGAGTCAACAGATGGGTACGTTCGCATGACAACAACCATATGCACGAACAGTTCGACGACGTTTGCAGCAGCATGGACTATCAGCTCGGGGACCATGGCTGCGGTTACCTTTGACGCTGCATCACAGACAGGAGCGCCTGCGATGGTGTACTCAGTGACGAATCTGGGTGCACGAATGGCAAAACGTCATTTTTTCGGATGAATCCAGGTTCTGGTTACAGCATCATGATGGTCACATCCGTGTTTGGCAACATCGCGGTGAACGCACATTGGAAGCGTGTATTCGTCATCACCATACTGGCATATCACCCGGCGTGATGGTATGGGGTGCCATTGGTTACACGTCTCGGTCATCTCTTGTTCGCATTGACGGCACTTTGAACAGTGGACGTTACATTTATGATGTGTTACGACCCGTGGCTCTACCCTTCATTCGGTCCCTGCGAAACCCTACATTTCAGCAGGATAATGAGCGACCGCATGTTGAAGGTCCTGTACGGGCCTCTCTGGATACAGAAAATGTTCGACTGCTGCCCTGGCCAGCACATTCTCCAGATCTCTCACCAATGGAAAACGTCTGGTCAATGGTGGCCGAGCAACTGGCTCGTCACAATACGCCAGTCACTACTCTTGATGAACTGTGGTATCGTGTTGAAGCTGCATGGGCAGCTGTACCTGTACACGCCATCCAAGCTCTGTTTGACTCAATACCCAGGCGTATCAAGGCCGTTATTACGGCCAGAGGTGGTTGTTCTGGGTACTGATTTCTCAGGATCTATACACCCAAATTGCGTGAAAATGTAATCACATGTCAGTTCTAGTATAATATAATGAATAGCCGTTTATCATCTGCATTTCATCTTCGTGTACCAATTTTAATGACCAGTAGAGTATGTACCCCTTAAGAAGCGTTCGCATACACCTGAGGTCAAATATCGTTGAACACAACACAGTACGTTGTCCTCGACGGCGACCACCCATCAGAGACAAGAGTATCGTCAGAAGTGCCTTAGGATAGAGTGATAGAACCACTCTTATTCTCTGTATGTATAAATGACCTGACGTACAGGGTGAGCACCATTCTGTGGCTGTCTGCTGATGAGGATGTGGTGTACAGGGAAGCTAAGTTGTTGAGTGATTGTAGAGGGATACACGATGACGTGGAGTTTCTACTGGGTGTGATGAATGACAGCTTGTTCCAAATATAGAAAAATATAAGCTAATGCAGATGAGTAGGAAAATACCGTTTTGTAAAGTTAGAATACAGTATTAGTTGTGTACTGCTTGATTAAATATCTAGGAGTAACGTTACATAATGGTATCAAATAGAAAAAGGGGAAGACCGACTTCTGTCTTTGGCAGAGTTTCAGGTTAGTGTGGCTCATTTGCAAAGGAGTCTGTGTGAACCAATCTACAGGCCTAAGTGTTTGTATTCCCCACATGCGATCACAGGGATTCAGAAGCGTGTTGGTAGGTATGTTACTGGTAGATTCGATCAACACCCGAGTGTTACGGAGACGATTTGTGAACTCACATAGAAATCCTTGGATGGAAGGCAACGTTGTTTTCGCAAAATACTAGTTTAGAGAACTGGCATTTGCAACTGACTGCAGCGATTCTACTGCCGCCAACGTACGTTTCACGTAAACACTACTAAAACAAGATATAAGAACTTACGGCTCGTACCGAGGTATACAGACAGTCTTTTCCCTTGCTCCATTTGCAAGTGGAATAGGAAAGAAAATAGGCAGCCCAAGTTTATTATCGTTGTGTGACGTCTGTCAATTTCATTGCAATTTATTTTAGTGATTAGTACTACCGTGGTGAGGAATTTATCGAAATACCTGCCCCCATACAGCCTTTCTGAATCATAATATACATTCCATAAATCACACAGCACAAAATAGATGATTTACATTTCGACATGTGTAATTACCTTTGAGCACGGTTTTGTAATTAAACTTCAGTGGGTAATTGTAAAGAGGCGTTTTGCGCTGTTGCGTCACTGCTGTCGGGACCACAAGCCGCAGCTAAGCCACGCCACATCTATACGACGTCTGTACCCCCGACATCTCTGACAGCACATTGTGCAACCGGTTAGGAGCATTCTTTAAGTGTTCAAAGACTGTTTCGCTCTCTGTATGTAACAAGTTTTGTGACTACAGAAAATTTCATCAGTTCATCCACAACGTGGTCAATGAGTAAGTATTTCTAAATTGAAATATCTAGATATTCGCAAGTATTGATTACTGTTAAATGTATGTTCGAGAACAATTATCCCTTTAATATGAAAATAGCTCTTTAGAATAAAACAGACTGACTGGGTGTCTACAGAATAACAAAGAAAGTATTAGTAATTCAGGTAGGTCCCTGTTCCACGATTTTTGATATCGTTTGTTTTACAGTAAAAGCCATCGTGGCAGTTTCCGGTGGCTTATTACAGTGTTTTCAAATGAGCATTTTGGGGGACGCTGGTATTCCGTGGGAAGTGAACAAATGTTCTGCGAAAAACTATTAATAACATGGCTCTTTTTCGATATTTTTACGATATTAATTACCTTCCAAAAATTTATTATGATTTCTATGTTATTAGTATTGATTTAAAATGTAAGTATTCACTGAATGAAACAATTTTTTCTCATTTTTTTAAAAAAAATTATTAACCTTCAAAATCAAGAATGTGTTTCATCATAGTACCAGCAATTTGAAAGTATTCAAGTTTGGAAATCCATAGCTTATTGTAATCGAAAGTGGTTTTTAGTTCCACAGTTTAGATTTGAGCACTTTTCCTCATTAGCATTCAGTTTTTCACGTCGTCAGACATGTCAGTTGAGATATAGATTCAACACTCCTCACAATATTCATGAAGTACAGGGACTGTTGACAGTATCCGGAATCGGAGAGGTGTCGAAAGGGTTGCCTATGCCACTGGAGATTAGAGAACCGTGGATGGCTGTCTGTGTAGGGAATTTTTTAAGTGCCCAGCAAATTTACAGTGTTTCCACTGGGGATGATGCCGAACTGTGTGTCTTAGCGGGACCCTTTGCAATTTTATCACGCTGAAAGGGTACAGTCCTGCCAGACATAGAAAATATGTACAACAACATACTTCGTTGTTCTTGTCCGAACAGCATTTTTTGTATAATAACACCATTTTTATTAATTACACTGAAGCCGGATACGAATGTAGGAAAGAAGGACAAGTTATTTATTTAATCACTCAGATGTGCACTTTCTTAAAATAGATCCATACATCGAGTTTGGTGATGTCTGTGAGTTGAATGAATGGATGATCGTCTCCTGACCACAGATGTTGAAGATAGATTCTATGATCATCTTTGAGACAGTCCTCTGGTCACCTTTGGCCGAACCAAAGAGAGGAAATATACCAGATCACTTGAGGGCCTAGGATGTGGCTGACTAAAACGGTGGCAAGGTCCTCTCCCATTTCAGCGGCAGCGCGGGATGACCTGATGAACAGCCATGTTTCAGCACTCTGTCGCTGGTTCCTGAGGTGTCAAGACGTGTTTTATGTGTGCTCCATAAAAACAAATTTAAATGAAAATGGTATGCATGTGGAATGTTTAAGAGTAGATAAAAATAATGATTTCTCTTTTCAGAAACTTTTGGTGGGAGGCTCATGTGAATTGTTCGGAAAAAGATAGGCAGGTGCAATTCATGGGGAACATAGGACTGTTTGGAAGTGACCAACGGACACAATGAAACCAAGAGTTGTAATTATAAGAAGAGATACTTGCGTGTGGTAATATTAAGATGAAATACTTGCGTTTGTAAATCTAAGTTGAAAATATTTAAGAACTGCGTGTGGAGAACTTGAATTAAAGACAAGCACTTCAAAGTGCTGAGTACAGTTGCATGGGGGCTTAATTAAAATGAAATGCAAATAATTTTAATTTCTGCTTTAGTAGCTGTCTGTCCGGTTACGAAGTCTCGTAAACGGTTGGCCCTGACTGTTATTATTACGCAATCTGACTGCTTAGAACAACAACAAAGAATGAAATGGAAATTTTCATTAACACAATTAATTAATTAATTAAGTCCCCAGCAACTATAAAACCTACGAAACCAAAGCACAAGTATAACTGTTCTGTGTGTGGAAGTATGACTCAACGTACGCATCTGGCACGGTTCTTCTTCAATAACACAAGAAATTTTAAATATCATTCATACTGAATTAATTAAAGAAAATAAAAATACCATAATTACTCAAGAAAACCAGAATTACACTCTAATACAATAACACAAGCCAGATGCTTTGTTGACTGAACCTGTAATGACGCATTATTTAACATGGAAATAATGAAAAATAAATCAAGTTTCGTTACCTTCATATATTGACCAAAATCACTCTAATCATTACAATATATCTCCACACCGACTCGCTATTACCACATCTCAACAAGAACCTTTCAGTATCACATCTCAGAAAGCACACCCTACTAGCACATCTCAACACGAACTGACTACTACGAGCTCTCCCCAAGCACTGACCTCTAGCACATATCAATAATAACTGCCGTGGAGGCGGCGGAACGATGCTCTCTAGCGATCTCTGTCGCTGCGGCTCAGTGTAGCCACCTTTCATATGCCCTTCCTCCACGGCTAGAATTTGATGGTATTTTTGCCAGCATTGGTGGTGAAAATACCACCAAATTCGTCAAAAAATACAGACAAAAATAAAAGATAATATTAATACGTAAATATCATATAACTAGATAAAATTTTGGCTTTGCACTGACCTTTCAATAACCTAATATATAAAATACAGTAAGCAATACAATTTCTTTCATACATGTGACTTTACATAAGTTTACACAAGTATTATGTGGTTAAACAGTTCAATCAATAGCGTCAGCAATGACGAATATGTGCAGGTAAGAGTCTCATAGCTTTTCACAAACAGTAATACACAAAAAATCAGTTTATACAAATAATCACATAAACGCTTTCCATAGCCCAAGAATAAGCAGTTGACAGTTCCAGCAGTAGCACCCAGCAATGGTCAACAGGTGCAAATACCAACAAGTAACATTTTTTCAATAGAAGCAGTCCATCAGTGGCACCCGCAATGTTGATCAGGTGCACACAGCAACAGGTGACTTCATTTCAGTAGAAGCAGTCCATCCGTGGCACCAGCAATGTTGATCAGGTGCACACAGCAACAGGTGACTTCATTTCAGTAGAAGCAATCCATCAGTGGCACCCAGCAATGTTTATCAGGTGCAGACATCAACAGGTGACATATTTTCAGTAGAAGCAGTCCATCAGTGGTACCCAGTAATGTTGACCAGGTGCAGACATCAACAAGTAACTCCATTTCAGTAGAAGCAGTCCATTAGTGGCACCCAGCAATGTTGAGCAGGTGCAGACATCAACAGGTGACATTTCTCAGCAGAAGCAGTTCCATAAAATCTAGTATCACTGATCACACTGTTCATCAGAGTTTATAAGCAGAAATTAAACATGTCCTAGTGGCACCAATCATGTAGAGAAGGTACAAGTAACAGTCCATAATTTTTTCACAATCACTGATCACACAGTTCATCAGCAGAAATTAAACATGTCCTTGTGGCACCAATCATGTAGAAAAAGTGCAAGTAACAGTCCATACTATTCACCATAACTACTGAGACAGTTCAGTCATGAACAATAGTTTGAATGCACATACAATTTCTTTAACAAATTATTATCAATGCTCTTACACTAAACATACAAATCATAATAAACACACAAATGATATCAGGTAATTGTCACATTAACTATTACAGTACACAATAACAGTTAACCTATAATATTTATGGGTGTCAGTGCAAGCCACAACAAACAAGTGAAATAATATTTAGGAGATAGGTTGGGATCACTTCTCTGGGATTATAAAAGGAAAACACACAAAACACACTCACTCATCTTTCATCCACATTAGTGCTACTGTGTAATTGAATAGTGTTAACTGTGTAAATGCAATTCTGTCAAAATTTTATGTTCATCATGTGTATCAAGTAGTAGTGGCAGCAATGTATAACAGTCAATAATAGTTAAGTCAACGTCATAGTCATCATGTCAAGACCAATGTTTGCCAAGCCAGATCAAAATGTACGGTTGCTGAACAACTGTCAGTGAGCCAAGATATGCACATGCCTCCTCTCTCAAAAAAAAGTATATACTGCTTAGTGATTTAACAAGTGTGTGTATAGACAATCTTCCTTCCACTTTAGTGTTCTAGTCTGCCATCTTCATCCTCCTTGTTCCATATAAACCAACAAAACAATATGCTCCTCATTTACTTTACCTCTTATCCACCAAAACTCCAATAATCATCAACTTCACCTAATCTCAATACCTCAGTAATACGTCGATACATATAAACCTCAGCACCAATATCATTTCACTTCCATAACAACTCTTTCCTCCAGTCAGTCTCCTCGAACAAGTACAGACAAAATCCTAGTGCAACTTCAATTCATCATCCCATACAATCCGAAGACACAGTGTCCACACACAACCTCTGTGTAATCCATCTGACACAAATTTTCTACTCATTATAAATTATAAGATACATTTTGGTTCCTTGTCCATCATTAAATAAAAGAAATGCATACATGACCTCTAACAGACTTTAGTTCGAATAACTCTCAGTAATTAAGTACGATTACGGAGTGTGAATGATCATAATATTTCACAGTGTGTACACCACTTCAAGAATCATAGCAGAAGCAAACATGTGGAGTATTTTTTTGTGTCAAGTGTCACTTCCTATTTCAATTGCTCACGAAAAATGCAGTGTAATACTGTCAATGGTCTAAACCTAGTTTTGGTATGTCATGTCGTTAGCTTCCTTCCTGTTAGCATAAATTTATACAGCTTCCATAAAACCTCAGCTCATGTGACTTCTATGACTTTCTTGTACTAATGTCGTTCGTCGAATTATAGCAGTTCATTTTTTTATCTTAAAAATATAAGGCACTGAGCGTAAGCAAAACATGCAATAGCGAGTAAATATACCAGTAGACAACAGAATGTCAACAAGTGGATGCAGCACAATTCCTACAACGAGGCTCTGCCAAGCGAACAATCTATAATTAATACCACAGTGTAACCTAAACTCTATGTTCGTACACAGTATATCAGCATTTCTATATACTAAATTGAAGAGTAGTTATGACAACAAAACAGAAATGTGTAAATATGCAATCCATACGCACAGCAGCAAACATGCCTTACACAATAAACAGGTCATTAGCATCACATCGACATAAGCAAATAAATGCTCATATGTAATCTTAATAAGTACCCATGAAGGCGCAAGCAGATAAATCATAAAGTATAACTTACATATCTAACCACATTAGCTCAATTAATCAGGTGACAATTATAATTTAAATAAATAAGCACAGCAGGCACATAATAAAAAAATATATCATTAGTGAAAAAGCATAGCAGCCAAGCGATGCATAATATATACAAATAACAACCCTGTTCATTAGTCAATCATTGTCAAAATCAGTTAATGTGCGCAAGCACGTCGCTTCACAAGTAAATTCATAGAACATAAAATTTAGCACAAAGTATGAATCACGTAATCGCAAGCAGCAAATTACGTCTAAAGTACGTACCTAAGTGGAATTATGTTACCTGAAAAATAAACTCAATTAATAGTTACCCTTTTTAGTTTATTAGTTTCATCTTCGAAATGACCTTCTTCCTGAAAATTTTCTCCAAAGCAAGTCGTCTTAACGTCGGACACGCACAGAATTTACCTGAAGGTCTTAAATACTTTATACAACCGTATCCTGAAAAATACTGAACGTTAATAACATAATTTATGAAGTCATCATAGCTTTATACAGAATTTATTCGGAGAAATTAGACTGTGTATTTGTTTACGTCTGTCAGTGCATTCGCACTGAGCGCTCGATCAGCTGTAGGCGCGTGACGTAGGAAGTAATTGTTTGCGGTCAACGACTGCCTTGTGCGGCGCGCAGACTGACTGTTGCTTTGAGTATGTGCCGCCGCCAAAACACAGCGCGGTATACTTGTACTCTCTCCATGTTTACGTAAACTGTTGGTTTCTCACAAGTATGTCATTCCACAAAAATTTTTACGTTAGATATATGATGTATTCCCTTAGAGCGTCGAGATTTAAGAGTTTCTACTTCAACAGTGTTATCATGAATGATTTTGCGAACCCTATATGGACCGTTATAAAGCAGAAAAAATTTGCGACACAAGCCCTTTCCTTTGTGAGACAAACGATGAGACTTAATTAACACCTTCTGACCAACTGACAAAATTTTTAAACGACCAGGACGTTTCGCTGATTTCTCTCTTCTAGCAGCCGCCGATGCAATATTTCGTAGAGCCAGGTTGACAACTTCAGAATGCCGCAGTTTCCGTGTAGGCGGAAAAGGAACGATTTCAGAAATGCGATTTGTTGGTACTTTATTTTTTAATATCAGTATAGGCGGTAAAGAAGTTGAATCATTAGGAAGTTCATTCAGAATGTTTTGAAAAAGCTGAAGATACTGATCCCACGTTCTGTGATTCTGATGACAATAAAGACGACACAATTTATTGATTTCCTTCATCCATCTCTCTGAAGGATTAGATTGAGGGTGAAAAAGTGAAATGAAAATTGGTTTAATTTTACGACGCCGTAGAGTACGAAGCCAAATTTTAGAGCGAAACTGTGATCCATTATCTGATATAACCTTATCAACATGACCAACTTCCTTAAGAAAATGTTTGATGAAAGCATTAGATACTGAACGAGCTGTTGCTTTGCGTAAAGGTGTAAAACACACATATTTTGATGTCAATTCCACTGCTACGAAAATGTACGCAAAACCATTAGTAGAACGAACCACTGGACCGAACAAATCGACTGCAGCCATGTCCTTTAATTTCGCTGGAATGATAGGAAACAACGGTGCTCGGTGAGAAACAGTTGGCGGCTTAGCCTTTTGACACAATTTGCATTTGGCAAGAACAGATCGAATACGTTTTTCCATATTACTGAAGTAGCAATTTTCTCGCAATTTATGAAAGCATTTTCTGGGACCAAAGTGCGCATAACAGAAATGTGTGTACCAAATCAATTTATTGACCCACTCATCAGGAATACAAACTAACCAAACAGAGTTGTCGACCGATTTTCGTTTGAAAAGAATGTCATTGCGAACTAAATAATACTGTCTGATCGCTACGCTTTCCTTTCTCCTCCACTTCTCCTTAATGTCCTTCCAGATTGGATCCTTATTTTGCTCCTTAGCGATGTCCTGGAGCGAAGACGAAATAAAGTTCTCAAACGCAACACCTTGAATGTACATCAAACAATAATGGTTTTCTTTGCAGTCCTCTTCAGCACATTGTTTCAAACCCATAGGTGCACGTGATAAAGCATCAGCAACAATATTTGAAGATCCCTGTATGTAAACAATACGAAAATCAAATTCCTGTAGGTACAACGCCCATCGTGACAATCTGCCATGAGTTAATTTTGTCGACATAAGAAATTCCAGAGCTCGATGATCAGTGTAAACCTTAGTATGTCTACCGAACAAAAATGTGCGAAATTTTGTGAAAGCCCAAACAACAGCCAAAGCTTCAAGTTCCGTAATCGAATAATTCTTCTCTGATTTAGAGAGAACACGGCTTCCAAAGGCAATAGTTTTCTGTACTACAACACCGTCTTCTTCTATCTCTTGAAATAAGTGTGCACCTAGGCCTTTGTATGATGAGTCCGTCGCCAAACAAAAATCTTTAGATAAATCCGGATGTGAAAGAAGTGGGGCAGCAACTAAAGCATCACGAAGTTGTTCAAATTCTGATTGAGCTTCCTCATCCCAACACCAATTAGAATTTTTTCCAGATAGTTCACATAAACGAGGTGTGGCCAAATTGTCCAATCTAACAAAACGTCTAAGAAAATTACAAACACCAAGGAAACTACGAACATCACGTTTTGTGGTAGGAACAGCATAATTACGGATAGCATCTAGTTTCTCTGGATCGGGAAGAATACCTTCTGTAGAAATAATGTGACCGAGAAATTTCACCTGAGAACGACCAAATTCTGATTTTTCCAAGTTCACTGTCATGCCAACTCGTGCAAAAATACGTAATAATGAATCCAAAATTTTGTTATGCTCACTCCAAGAACGTTTAGCAATAAGAATATCGTCAACATATGAAGTAATATTGTCACGAAGATAAACAGGTAAAATTTCATTTAAACTGCGAATAAATGCTGCAGAAGATACAGTAAGTTCAAACGGTAATTTCTGAAGTCACTTTTGGGTAAAATCGTCATATACGGTTAATCTTTACCTACTGTCTAGGTAGATGGATAGTAGAAGAGTTGTTTTTATAGATGCAAAGAATAGTGAAAGAGTAGGCAGCGGTGCAGAAAACTAAAAGGGAAATAGCACCACTACAGCTCGGGGCCCTGTGAGCGCTACGGCACATATTCACTTAGTGTAGTGAATCCCCTGAGGACTTTAATAGCAGCACATAAATTTCAGTTTGTGACTTAGTGGCCAATTTGGTGGGAGTGCATACATAAATTGATCTAACCATGCACATGGATGTATGTCATTTTTAGAATTGCGGAAGATCTTAAATTTCCGAACAGTCAAAAAGTGTTTATAGTCAAAGTTTTCGCCTCGTGGCGACAAAGACCTACCGCGTCTGTCCCAGTTTGAATGTCGATTATTGTCAAGTTCGCGCGCCTGGCGCTCTCTTGTCGTGTCCCGTAAATGCAATAAATTACTTTCTTCAAACCCCTCTGCTATCTGTGATTCTAAATTTCTTCTGCTGTCTTTTCCTACGATTTCGCCTTCAATTTGTTTGACTTGCTTTCGTAATGCCTCAACTTCCCTTTTAACGCGTTCATTAAATTTTCCCTGATTTTCAACATGCTTATTTATGTTCTGGTACTCTTCGGTTTCTGCAAATGGTAATGGAGCTGTATCATCTGACTCTCTATCCCCATTTAAACTAAGACTTGTCAATTTATCTGAAATCTCCTCAACTCTTTCCGATAAGTCACCTATTTTTTCTTTCTGTTTATTTACGTCTTCCGTAAGTGTCGCGACTCGGGTTTCAGTGTTGACACATTTGGTAGTTAACTGTTCATATTGTTGTGTTAGATTATTTATTCTGTCATTTGGTACGGATTCCTCGATTCTCTCAAATATTTCTTCCTTATCGTGTGCACGTTGTAAATTTAATTCTGAAAATTTTTGTACTATCACGCGATCTCTTTCTTCCTGTTCTCTATCCTGTTCCCTTTGTCTAATCTCTACTGCAATTAATCTATTATTGTGAGAATTCAAAATCGGTTGTACTTCTTCTCTGATTTCTTTCTTTAATTCATCTTTCATGTTTTTGAAACATGTCCCTATTCGTGAATCTAACCGTGTTTCCATTGTTCCCATCTCAGTTCTAATTGTTCCTATCTCAGTTTTAATTGTTCCTATTTGTGATCCCTGTGAGTCTAACCGTGTTCCCATTGTTCCCATCTCAGTTTTAAATTCAGATCGAAAATTTAATATTACACTCATCAACTGCTCCATATTAACATGTTCGAAATTCCTTTCGCTCCTAACATTTCCCGCGAAACCAGTTTCCTTCATCATAGCTGTAAAGCTATCTGAATTCGATACTATTCCAGAATCTTCTGTCGTTAATCTCGGATTCTGTGAATTTTCTGATTGAGAAAAATTTTGAAATGGTTCCGGACTATTTTCCCGACTTATTACATTGTTTTCCACTTCATTATTCAACATACTGTTCTCTTGTGTTGGCGAGTTCGCCATGTCAACAATTTCGTCATTCTGACTATCCATCATTTTTGCCTTTTTCATTGATCGCGTGATCATTTACAAAATATACAAAACTCGTCACTATAAAAAAATTACACACAATGACACTATATCTCCAACAATATCATTCACACGAAATGCTTCCCTCAATCACGATCATCGAACAATTGAAATAATTGCACTAAATTGTCAAACCCATAGACAAGACAACAAAAATTAAATTTTAAAGAATACCATTAGAAAAATGCCAATTACCAAATCTACACATGCAATATAGACTACAATTACTAAATTACAAATTACTACAACAATCCTACTGTCTACTATTTCTACAATCAGAAGAATTCCAAGGGACGATCCGAAGCAGTGGTCGCCACGTGCATGGGGGCTTAATAAAAATATTGAATGCAAATAATTTTAATTTCTGCTTTAGTAGCTGTCTGTCCGGTTACGAAGTCTCGTAAACGGTTGGCCCTGACTGTTATTATTACGCAATCTGACTGCTTAGAACAACAACAAAGAATGAAATGGAAATTTTCATTAACACAATTAATTAATTAATTAATTAAGTCCCCAGCAACTATAAAACCTACGAAACCAAAGCACAAGTATAACTGTTCTGTGTGTGGAAGTATGACTCAACGTACGCATCTGGCACGGTTCTTCTTCAATAACACAAGAAATTTTAAATATCATTCATACTGAATTAATTAAAGAAAATAAAAATACCATAATTACTCAAGAAAACCAGAATTACACTCTAATACAATAACACAAGCCAGATGCTTTGTTGACTGAACCTGTAATGACGCATTATTTAACATGGAAATAATGAAAAATAAATCAAGTTTCGTTACCTTCATATATTGACCAAAATCACTCTAATCATTACAATATATCTCCACACCGACTCGCTATTACCACATCTCAACAAGAACCTTTCAGTATCACATCTCAGAAAGCACACCCTACTAGCACATCTCAACACGAACTGACTACTACGAGCTCTCCCCAAGCACTGACCTCTAGCACATATCAATAATGACTGCCGTGGAGGCGGCGGAACAATGCTCTCTAGCGATCTCTGTCGCTGTGGCTCAGTGTAGCCACCTTTCACAGTGTCGGTCTCAACTTGACTGTGAGACAGTAAAAAAATGGAAGTGTTTGTCCAAGCTTTCAGTTGAGGATCCGTGTGTGAGATAATTAAGATACCAAAATTTCCATTATGTAATACATTCGTGTGACGTTACCTTGATATTCTGATGCTCTGAGAGAGAATTAAGGCGTGTCAGCCATCTACCCGGCAACACCATGTGGGTTTCATTGCACAGGGAGATGTGCGTAAATCCTCCAGAGTTTGTGGTAGGGAAATTTATTACTTGGGTCAGTGACGTGAGAATCTGGGATGACTATTGATTGATGTGGGAAAACAGAACAAGTAGATAACAGAATATGTTGTTTTTGTGATGTGCTTTATACTGCCAATGTGATTTCTTTTGTATATTTAATCTGTGTGGTTTGCATGAGACAGTAGCGAATTAGGTTCAAATACGGAGGGTCAAGCATGATTTTCCTTGGTACAGCCAAATAGCCAGTAAATTCGTTATGTTGCTACTGAATGAGCTTATGAGAACGTGGGAGAGGATGAAGTAGCGAAAGATTCCTTACCAATGCATAAAGCGCACAGTAGCAATAGACAGAAAGATTACGAGACCTCAGAATAGTAAAATGCTTATGTAATGTCATGCCCATTGGGTGGAAAATCCTTTTTTAGCTACTGTGTTTAGGTGTAATGCAAGAAATTTTGCAGCATTAGCGTGAAAGAATTTATTATAATAAAAGAGGTGATATATGAAACAAATGGTGGTCTTGATTATTGAGTTGCGGGTAGCCATTTTGTTGATGTATTATACCATGAGCTCCATTGTTTGCTAGGATGCCCTAACTTTGATTAAAATATATGCCACAGAAAGGAAATGTGGTCTTGCCAGGGTGAAGTGAGTCTATCAGATGTGTGCACAAGCTATTAGTGTCATGCGTTATCCATTCCGTTGCGTTAAAAAGTAAAGACGAGAACAAATTAAGCTTAAATCTTATGTTGGTTCAAATGGCTCTGAGCACTATGGGACTTAACTGCTGAGGTCATCAGTCCCCTAGAACTTAGAACTACTTAAACCTAACTAAGGACGTCACACACATCCATGCCCGAGGCAGGATTCGAACCTGCGACCGTATCGGTCGGGCGGTTCCAGACTGTAGCGCCTAGAACCGCTCGGCCACCGAGGGCGGAAACTGTTAGGTACTAGGGCTCTGATTTCAAGCATAGTTGCAGTGGGTATGATAAATCATGAAAATATTTCTGATGTACGAATAATAAAAGCACTCGCTTCGCAGGCACTCATCTAGTAGGCCTGAATACTAGTTGCCACAGGTGATTGGTAACCTCCCAACGCTCATGTTAGTATCGCATCTCCCCTGCCGCTCCTCCTTCCCCCTACACACGGTACTCGAGGAGGAGGAAACGGAGTGATTAAAAAGCGTAAACACTGTTTCCTGCATTGGATCCTTCATTTCCTAGTGGATCCTCCCTGTACACCAGAGCGAAAACTGCTATCACGCTATACTGCATAGGGGTTGAATCATTTTCAGCGGGGTTGCTGTCTTCTGATGTCCTTATCGAAGTAGGTGTGTAAGCAGTGTCAAAAGCTGCCAACAACGTCCTACTTTGCAGAACACACTGTGCACTACCGTTTACGATCGTGAAATGTGTGAGAATGAAGTCCTCAGTGCAAAGGGTTGCTTCATTCACACCATTTGTAACACTTCATGGCTTCTTTTGGAGTCTATTATGAGTAGCACTGCGTCCGAAATGTTTTCCTCGGTAACTCACAAGAAAACCGCGTGATTTCAACACCGAACGTCGTGGTTCTGACTTCCGTCGCCGAGACATCACGACATGCGGTGAGATGTGGGGATGCGAAGATGCGACGACTTCCCCATTTTGTAACACGTTCATGGTGGCGTTGGGCAGTATTGTGATGAAATTGTGTCATTCTTAACCCGCCAGAGATCTCACATGAAGTTCAGATCTCTGAGCTTCTTTTCAGAAGTCTCGACACTCCGCTGTTGGCAGCGTCGTCGAGGCCGAGGGTAGCATTGAAGGACGCCACGCTTTTGCAGCATTACAGAGGAAGGCTGTAGGCGCCTCCGAGCCAAAATTGGAACTTCTGCGTAGCAACGAGAAAAAACGACGGATTTTCAAAAATGTTTCGCAGTGTATATTTGAACAACTGTTTCTATAACTCAGACTGATCATAGTGGAAATGAGCTGACGTATATTTCTTTTGCAGCCGAAATTTATGATAGAGTACATCAAATGCAGTAATGTGACCTTTTTGTAGTTTGAGAATATGTAAACAGTAATGATTCATTAACGAACTCATTATGTGAGCTACTCTCGGTAGCTACATACTTTGTAGCTCTACTTGCTTATGTGTACTTAAATGCTGAAAGTTAATGTTGATGCACCCTTCAGTAGCTAACTGATGGAGCAATGCCACTTTTGAAAGTTCCTAACTGACTGGTCTAGGGGTAGCGTCTTTTATTACTAATCAAAGCCTCTTCGCTTCAGAGTTCGAAACCCGCCCACAGTTAAAATTTTGATTAATAATCAGCATTGTCTGCCGAAGACTTCCGGCATATGAAGTTAAGCCGTATTCTGCCAACGGCTTTCTCAGAGAGGGCGGAGGAGCAGACAGAGGTTCAGGGGACTGAGGTGGGAAGCTCCCACTGAACGAGGAAGAATCGGCAATGATCAATGGCATGAGGATGCAGAAGGCAGTGGAAACCACTGCATTAAAGAAACATAAGATCTATTCACATGACATGTGGCCTGTAATTGAAACAGTTCCATAATGATCTCTTCGTTGACAAAAGATTCCCATTCGGATCTCCAGGGGGACGAGAGGGGGGGGGGGTCAGGGGACTGCTAAGGGGAGGTGACGAAGAGGAAAAGGCTGAATAATCAATGAAAGGGTAACTTTCTATGAGACGGGAGTGGAATGTCAGAAGTTTGAAAGTAATAGCGACACTACAAAATTTGAAAAGGGAAATGCAAGGGCTCAATCCAGATATAGTATAGGCCAGTGAAGTGAAATGGAAGGAAGACAAGGATTTCTGCTTAGACGAGCGGCAGAAAATTCTATAACGGGAGCAGGATTATTTATGAATAGGAAGGTAGGCAGAGAATGCGTTACTGTGAACAGGTCGGCGAGCAAACCAAAGCCAACAACGACAGTTTAGGAATACGATTCGACGTCGCAAAGGTAAAGAGATAGAGAAAGTATATGAAGATATTAAAGTGTAATACAGTATGTAAAGGAAGATGAAAATCTAATAGTCATGGAGGACTGGAATGCAGTTGTAGTGGAAGGGGTAGAAGAAAAGTTTACAAGAGAAGACGGACTTGGGACAAGCAGTGACAGAGGACAAAGACTAATTGAGTTCTGTAGTAACTTTCAGCTAGTAATAGCGAATGCTCTGCTCAAGAATCACGAGAGGAAGAGGAGGTACACTTCGAAAAGGCAGGGTGAGATGGGAAGATTTCATTTAGATTACGTCATTGTCAGACAGACATTCCGAAATCAGATATTGGATTGTAAGGCGTTTCCAAGAGCAGATATTGACTCAGATCACAATGTATTAGTGATGAAGGGTAGGCTGAAGTTTAAGACAATCAATTCGCAAAGAAGTGAAAAACGGAAGTACTAAGGAATGACAAGATACGCCTGACGCTTTCTGAGATTGTAGATACAGCAATAAGGACTAGGTTAGTACAGTTGAAGGGGAATGGACATTTCTGAAAAGGGCCATCACAGAAGTCGGAAAGAAAGACATAATTACGAAGCAGGTAACTGCGTAGAAACCATAGGTAACAGAAGAAATACTTGAGTTCATCGGTGAAAGAAGGAAGTATAAGAATGTTCAGGGAAATTAAGGGACACAAAAATGCAAGTCACTGAAGAAGGAAATAAATAGAAAGCGCAGGCAAGCTAAGACGAAATGGCTGCATGAAAAATGAAGAAAACGAAAAAGAAATGATTGTGGGAAGGGGTTATTCAGCATACAAGAAAGTTACAACAACCTTCGGTGACATTAAAAGCAAGAGTGGTAACATTAAGAATGCAACTGGTATTCCACTATTAAATGCAGAGGAGACAGCGGATAGGTGGAAAGAGTACATTGAAATCCTCTATGAGAGGGAAGATTTGTCTGATGCGAGAGAACAAGAAACAGGAATCGATTTAGAAGAGATAAGGGATCCAGAATTAGAATCAGAATTTAAGAGCGTTTTGGAGGACTTAAGATCAATCACAATTGCTAAAATCATTGAGAGACGTGGCAAGAAAACGACTATTCGCGTTGGAGTGTAGAATGTATGAATCTGAAAAAATATCATTCAAGCAGTCCTGAAGACTGCAAAAGCTGACAAGTGCGAGAATTATTGCGCAGTCAGCTTAAGTGCGCAAGAATAATAAACAGAAGAGGTAATTCTGACGTTGCGGTTGGTAATGGAAGGAAGACACTTCCATAGGATTTGTCGACCTGTAAAAGGCGTTAGACAATGTAAAATGGTGCAAGATGTTTGAAATTCTGAGAAAAATTGGGGTAAGCCATGGGGAGAGGCAGGTAATACTCAATATGTACAACAGCCAAGGGGGAATAATTAGTGTGGTCGACCAAGAAAGAAGCACTCCGTGTAAGACAAGGATGTAGTCTTTTGCCCCTATTGTACAATCTGTACATCGAAGAAGCTACGATGGAAATAAAAGAAAGGTTCAAGAGTGAAATTAAAATTGAAGGTGAAAGGATATAAGTGATAAGATTCGCTGATGACACTGCTATCCTCAGTGAAATTGAAGTGTGACAGGATATGCTGAATGGAATGAACAGTCTAATGAGTACGGAGTATGGATTGTGAATCAATTTAAGAAAGACGAATGTAATGAGATGTAACATACATGAGAACAGCGAGCAGCCGCTCTGAGTCGCCGCGCGGTTAGAATCGCTATGTCACGAATCGCCGGTTCCTCCGGCTGGAGATTCTAGTCCTCCCTAGGGGATGGGTGTGTGTATTCTCCTTAGGGTGTGTTAGATTAAGTAGTGCGTAAGTCTAGGGACCGATGACCTCAGGAGGTTGGTCCCTTAGGAATTAACACACAGATCAAGAAGTAGTAGAAATGAGAACAGCGAGCTACTTAACATCAGGATTGATGGTCACGAAGTAGATGAAGATAAGGAATTCTGTTACCTAGGCAGTAAAATAACCAATAACAGGCGGAGCAAGGAGGACATCAAAAGCAGACTCGCTATGG
This sequence comes from Schistocerca nitens, assembly GCF_023898315.1. Lineage (NCBI taxonomy): Eukaryota > Metazoa > Arthropoda > Insecta > Orthoptera > Acrididae > Schistocerca > Schistocerca nitens. The sequence goes on from NC_064622.1 coordinate 242,869,839, forward strand.
CAAAAAGGGCATTTCGGGCAAAGAGAAGACTACTAGCATCAAACATAGGCCTTAATTTGAGGAAGAAATTTCTGAGAGTTTGCATCTGGAGTACACCATTGTATGGTAGTGAAACATGGACTGTGAGAAAACCGGAACAGAAGGGATCAAAGCATTTAAGATGTGGTGCTACAGACGATTGGTGAAAATTAGGTGGAATGAGAAGGTTTTTCGCAGAAACGGAGAGGTAAGGAATATGTGGAAAACACTGACAAGGAGAAAGTACAGGATGATAGGACATCTCTTAAGACACCAGGGAATTACTTCTATGGTACTAGAGAGAGTTGTAGAGGTGAAGAACTGTAGACCAAGACAGACATTGGAGTACATCCAGAATATAATTGAGGACGTAGGATGCAAGTGTCACTCCGAGATGAAGAGGTTGGTACGGGAGTAGAATTCGTGGCAGGTAGCATCGAACCAGTCAATAGACTGATGACCCAAAAAATAATAAACAGACTGCAATTACGTGACTTGAATTTCGTGGGAAGTGCTCATTAAGCTTGAATGGAGAGGCTTTAAATGTGTTGAGTCGACAAAGATATTGCTCATGAAGGGGCAGATACGGAGTTTGAATTCCAATCTATTATGCAGTTTTTATTTCTCGCGATGTTATAAAGAGCATAAATTGGGCTGAAGTGTGAAAGGATAATTCTGAAACCGCAAACTGGATCGGCTTAAAAAAATCTAATAACCTCTAATTTGGTTTAAGAGACCATTATCAAACAGTAACAGACCAGCACCATCAGGATCGTTAGCAAGCCGGGTAGCTATTTTGGGAATGATATTGGGTATTGTGGTGTGACAGTACGTGGACACGCCAGAAGATATGTCAGAAGGATTCTCAGCACACAAGACAGCGCGAGTATCCCCCGGATGCTCTTGCAGCTGCAGGATGGAGTTCCAGTAGTTTGGTCTGCAGGGTCACCTGTCAGCAACAACGCACAAGGGACAAGCCCTAGCTGTGTTTGAGGGCCGGCCGTTGTGGACGAGCGGTTCTAGGCGCTTCAGTCCGGAACCGCGCTGCTGCTACGGTCGCAGGTTCTAATCCTGCCTCGGGTATGGATGTGTGTGATGTCCTTAGTTAGGTTTAAGTAGTTGTAAGTCTAGGGGACTGATGACCTCAGATATTAAGTCCCATAGTGCTCAGAGCCATTTGAACCATTTTTTTCTGTTTGAGGAGCAAAAGATTTCCGTCTCTGCAGGATCACGAGTCTGCACATCCAGGGAGAAATGTCAGCAAAAGTGTTTCGCCTTTTGTTTTGGGGTGATCAGTTTTCTGACTGGTTTCATGCAGCTGACAAGGATTTGTTGCCTTGTCTTTGTCTCCGGATAGCACCTACACCTATTGACCTCAATTATTTGGTGTGTAAGCTTTAATCTCTATGGCTCCATCCAGTAGTAATAACACTATTACATTCTGTCTTCACTTAGGTCTTACTACCTTATCGATACATCTACTACTAGTAAGCGTTTTCCACAATTTGGTTTCCTCGCAGATTAAGCAGGGGAACCCTTTATTCATTAAGGTACCTATACATTTAGTTCTAAGGACCGTAATGTATTTCCACATCTCAAACACTTCGATTCTACTGTCGTCCGCTTTTCCCTTAGTAGTTCTCTTTCATATAATGCTGAGCTCCATTCTCAGGAAGTACTTTTTGAAAATGAGGCGAGAAATGTTCGCTTTGCCTGTGCTAGTATTTCTTTACGTCACCCATGCTGCATCTCGCATAGACTGTTTCCAAGTTCACAGAACTCCTTCACATCGTCTAGTATGTCGTCCCTATTTCTGATGTTAGATTTATCGCTAATCTCATTTTTCTTGCATCTCAGCACTTTAATTTTTCTTCGGATTACCATCAATTCATATTCTGCAGTCAGTAAATCATTCCATTTTACAAGTACCATAATTCTTCTCCACTTTCACAGCGGAGAGCCCCTAAGTACAGTTCACAGGTCGATTTTTTACAACAATCGAGAGGAGATGTTAAACGGAGGTAATTCTGCTGTGGGACACTTTGCACCTATATATGGTGTGAGACACTACTGATTCCTGGACGACTTTCCATTATACGTTGGAGCAGAAATGAAGGCTACCAGATGCATTCATTACTGTTGAATGTGTAGACTATTATCGCTGGACTTCATCGTAAACGTAAATTCTACTCCCTGCCACGTCATGTGTGTAGCATGAAAATCATGGGCTATGAACACAGCGTCCATACACTTTCTAATGAAAACATTCCTTATAGCATCCAAATGTACGTCCGCCAACCAATGAATTGCTCTCTGCAAGTAGCAATTAACACACATATAATTTAACATCTGATTATTACTAATAAAATGCCTATATTCGTTTCAAACGAAGATTGCCCAGAAAGTAATGCACAGTATTGCTTTTTCTTCAACACTGCATTTATTGAACATAATGAGAATTGAGAACACGAAAGAATGGTGTTTTATGTACACACCCTATTTTTCCACGTAATTTCCATCCCATTTTATGGCCTTGCCCCAGTGCGAAACAAGTACGCGTATGCCCTATCGGTTCTAATGCTTGTCCTGGTGGCGGAGCCAGTGTTTCACTGTGTGAATCACCTCCTCATCATCCTCAAAATGTCATCCACGAATGACATCCTTTAATGGCCCAAACAAGAGGAATTCCGCAGGGGGTTAGGTCAGGTGTGTCACGTGTGGCAGCCGTGAACGGTCTCCCCGACCGCTGCAAATCGTGGAGCTCCGCCGAACTGCCTTCTGGTGACCTCATCCTCCGTGCTCAGCGACTAACTGTACTTCTGTCGACAGCAGACGCTCCGTAGACTTAGCATAAGCGTTTGAGAATATTCCCACAGTTTATTTCACTGCAGTGAGAAATTCAATGACGGCACGTTGCTTGTAACGCACACCACATACAGACACCATTTTGAAACTGTCCTGCAGATGACGCTGTCGTTTATCGACTAATGAAGTCATCAGAAGATCAAGACAAACTGCAAAACGATTCAGAAAAGATATCTGAATGGTGAAAAAGTGGCAGTTGACCATAACTAACGAAAAGTGTGAGGTCATCCACATGAGGGCTAAAATGAATTCGTTAAACTTCGGTTACAAGATAAATCCGTCTAATCTAAAAGCCGTAAATCCAGCTAAATACCAAGGTATCACAACTACCAACTACTTAAATTGGAAGGAAAACGTACAAAATGTTGTGGGGAAGGCTAACCAAAGACTGCGTTTTATTGGCAGGACACTTAGAAAATGTAACAGATTTTTCTTAGGAGACTGCCTACACTACGCTTGTCTGTCCTCTTTTTTAGAATACTGCTGCGCGGACTGGGATCCTTACCAGATGGGACTGACGGAGTACATCGAAAAGGTTCAAAGAAAGGCAGCATGTTTTGTATTATCGCGAAATATGGGAGAGAGTGTCACAGAAATGATACAGGATTTGGGCTGGACATCATTAAAAGAAAGGCGTTTTTCGTTCCGACGGAATCTTCTCACGAAATTCCAATCACCAACTTTCTCCTCTGAATGCGAAAATATTTTGTTGACACCGACCTACATAGGGAGAACGATCACCACGATAAAAAAGGTAAATCAGGGCTCGTACGGAAAGATATAGGTGTTAATTCTTTCCGCACGCTCTACGAGATTGGAATAATATAGAATTGTGAAGGTGGTTCGATGAACCCTCTGCCAGGCACTTGAAGGTGATTTGCAGAGTATCCATGTAGATGCAGATGTAAATGCAGCTAACCTATCTGTCGGAAGTGACGGAAACTTTGCGCGCTCACTCAGGTGACTTCAAATAATATATGCTTAACGTTCAGCATTGGTATCATTGTTTCCGGCTGAGAAAAAAAAGCGGTGCATTACTTTCTGGGCAACCATCATATTAATTGATTTAGTTGAAATGATACGGTGTAGACTATTTTCCTGCTGTCTAGAAGATATACATTTTGTGAATACAAACACAGTTGTACTCTAATATACATTCAGAGACATTGTGCACTTACTTCTAATTTTAATGATAACACTTGTGCTAAAAATTGATTTATTTATCATAAATGGAATTATCATAAATTAATCTGAATAAAGAACCAAATAAGCAGCTTCTCGAAGCGCACAGAACAAAGATCACTGCGTACATCTAGTTTCTCAGTGCAGATTTATCGAATAATTCACCACAGTAAGCTAGTAAGTCTCGAAACTCACAATGTAGAAATCACTTTTGACAGTCTAACAAGTACATCTGCTTTCCACCTACACGTGACTTTTTTTTCTACACAAACACTTGATTTATATAGATAGTAAATAAATGGTTTTGCTATTATTTTAGATTTGATTCTCCTACAACTTAAAGCTATACTATTATTTGCCTTACTCTATGATAACAAAAAGTTGTTACTTAACATTTTTCCTTAAGTTCATGTGTCTGTAAACGTCTTTAACAACAGTAGTCAATTACTGCACACAATTATTTTGTAATATCACTGTCCGTCCAGAAGACAAATATTGGATATCATCCGAGGTTTCTTTTTACTCCTGAATTTTGGATGTTTGAAATAATGTCTGGTTGCAGTAAAATGTTAAGAACGTAGAAAATGTCCCGTTCTCATGCATATTTTCCTCATATATGGACTTTACCCTAAATATTGTGTCTTACCAACTGTCTTTTAGTCGGCGGAGTGACTATTTTCATACTGAAATAACAGTTACGATCAATTTTTAAAACAACACACTGTAGTAAATTGGAACTGAACGGAGCGTGTTTGAAAATTTATGCTTAACTTGTTTTCTCTTCTGTTTCGTTCAGCATTGTCGTTACTTTATACATAAAAAATTCTCAGTACAATTTATTTATGTACGGAATCTCCGACAAATTATTCCTTAGTTGGATTCAGATGCGTCTGTTGTTTTGTTTCATTGCCCTGCGGTCTTGCTTGTGATATTAAAAATTCCGTTTCCTGCTTTATTCACATTTATGACGTTCCCGCTGGATTTTTATTCCTGGGAGCTGTAACTCGGATGTTATCAAGAAAATGCTTCAGCACTTACACCTCATGTTTCCAAGCGAGGTTTAAATCTCTACAGAGGAGAGATGGACATTTATTGGTACAAATGTTAGCTGTAGTCTTGCAGCAGGTCATATATCCACGCAACATCAGGCGCTATGTTCCAAATGTTCCTATGCTCTTCGTTACTGCCGTAAGTCACTCTAGGAAATGCCAGTGTGACTTCCTGAACACAGCCACGTGTTTCACCATCCTTATGCAACTATTGTTGTTGCTGTTATTTTGTTGTTGTTGACTATAATCGGACCAGGCAGCTCAAAACTGGGGCTAAAAGGGCACGTATCAAATGCTTTTTGGAGAAATGAGTCAAAAAAAACTATGTGGATATTGCTTTCGTATATCGTAGCGACAAACGAATAAAATGCGAAACTTGTAAATTATTCCAAAACTCAAATTCTACAGCCAATATTAAGGAATAATCACATATATACAAATCGCTGACCACGCAACATAGGATGAACCAGCAACTGTACTATAAATTATAATTTGGTAGTTAACATTTAACCCGTTCAGGGGCTAAATAAAAAATAATAATTTTTAAGTTTTCCTTGTTTTTATTGTATTAATTTTCATACAGTGAGACAAAAAAATGTAAAAATTAAATGAAATATACATAAACTGATCACATACAGGGTGGTATCAAATGGAGCTACTGCCCACTAAATGTGATCACTTTTGATGATACAGTAAAAAGCAATTCCTTTCTGCAGATAAGCATAAGGCTACCTGGCAGTGACTACATGTCCATCTGCTTCTATGGGGTTCTTTCTTTGTGCTGCAGTGCACACAGCGCCTTGAGGTTCCATATTTTGGCAGATGTTTTGCTTCCGATATACGTTTCTTATGGGGAACAACAGTTGTGAGTTTTTTTGCAGATGGTTCTGACTGTATATTGGGATGGCCAGGACTATCTTTGAAGACATTACTGCCTACCAGGCCTGTGGCAACACGTCTTCGAAAATCCTTTCGCGCTTGCTTCACTGTTGGATTACATAATCGAAACAGAATAAATGCATTTCCGACAGAAATATCAACTATATACCAAAATAATCTTAGCCACCACCTTCGTGATTTCCTGTCTATTGCATAAAAACTGTTCGTCATATCTGCCTTATCGACACATCCCATATTTGCATTATATGATTTCACTATATTTGGGCAAGGTATCTTTGTGATTTTTCCATCCTTTTCTTTATGGCTGACTTTTTCAACACATACAGGCAAATCAATTGTAGACAGCAACATGACTACACGTTTGTCTTTCCATTTGATGCAGGCAATGCCATCAGAACGAACTGACCAGTCAAACTCTCCTCTTTGCAACTCTTTGTCTGTTTTTAGCGTAGGAAGTCCTTTTCTGTGTGTTCTAATTGTTCCACAGGCAAAAAGTAAGTCATCTTTTAGCGTCTGTAAAAGTGAGACACTAGTAAAAAAATTTTCAAAGTATATGTGGTATCCTTTTCCTTCCAAGCCTTTACACATATCACTCACAATTCTCTCGCCTAGGGATTTTTCCACTATGCCTTCAACCTTTCCAGTATATATCTGAAAATCATAAATTTATCCTAGCTTATCAGCTCTGACCCAGATTTTGTATTCCCTCTTGATTGGCTTTTGGGGCATATATTGTTTGAATGCGATTCGTCCTTTGAACTTCACCATGCATTGATCTATAGCTTTCTCCTTAGTAGAATTCCTTGAAGTTTATCAGTATCTTATTGATTAGTGGACGGATTTTATATAATTTGTCATAATTTCTGCTCTCCCTTGAAGGCATAACAGCGTTGTCATTTATGTGAATATGTGTCAAAATCCAGCTGAACCTTTTTAACATTAGTGAGGAAATGTACTCACCTCGAAGTTCCTTATGGGATGACCAGCAATCACGATAATAACAAGTTTTCTTGATTCCCATTACAATGTTTATAGCCAAAAATACTTTTAGTTCTGCTTTAGAAAGAGGCCTGAAATTGCCACCTTTCTGTGTTGCATACAGGTTAGACTGGAATACTATGTGTTCTAACATAGTGTCACAAAACAGACCCTAAAATATCTACTGGCTGCATACCTTCACTATCATTTTTAAGTTTTCCTCGTACACCAGCTTCCTCTGAAAAATTGGCGGCAAAGTTCATTGCACTGACGTCCTTTCTCCATGAAAAATTCGCAATGGAAGACAGTGACATGCTGAAACTGTCATCACTGTCATTGTCAAAATGATCCTCACTCTCACTTTGCGAAATAATTTGAGATAAAGCAGGTGTTTTCATTCGCAAATCCAGACCACTGTCTTTAGCTAGCACATCATTTTCACTATCACTGCTAGTGTCAATCTGTGAGTCGGGATCTGAAGGAATACATGCGAAAAGGCACTCCAGAATATCCTCATCCTTTAGTCTGTGAGAATACTTCACGTGAAACTGGGTAAAAGAAAAATTCGTCACACCTACTAATGCTGCCGTTACAGGAGCAGTAGTTTCAAATGGAACCACCACAACATTCACGGAAATAAATGCATTATTTTGGTTATTATTGGAGTACATATAGTATTAATGTAAACAGAACAGTAGTCTGCATTTAATACATGCATGAAAGTTACCTAATGCAGAAGAATACAGTCACCGTTTGAGAACATAGACGTTCGCACACATAGTACAAAAATGGCTATACAACTCGCCTCACTACTTGATAATATTTACAGATTTTAAAGCGGTTCCAGTGACAGCCGCTAGAGGGCAGCACCAACTAGGCTGCTGAATGGTGTCCCCAAAGGTAGCCACTGCCCTTTTGCCACAAAATGAGAAAATTGTAGGTGGTTTCCAACGGAACCACTTCCCCTGAAAGGATTAAGTAGGCGAAATAGACACGGAAGGTGCACACCTCTACAGATTCAAAGTTTTTATCTTCCCATTATAAAGTATCACTTTTCCTCGAGTTCCTTATCTCTGACTGTCAGCCGAGTTATATTCCAGAAACGATTGCGCGCATGGTTCAAACATCGCTGCAGTCGTTTTCCCTCTAGTCACCGATTATTAGGAACTATAAAACACATTTTATGGTTATCACTTCTGCGATAGAGTTTGATTAGGTATTAGTTCAGTGTTAGAGTTTATTGAGTCGATCAGCTATAATAACCTCTGCAACAGAATTAAAGGTTCACTTTTTCTAATCCCTTTAATTCCCACATACAGGGCCGCTGAAGTTTGAAATGTGACTCACAGGGCGTACAACCTTCCTGTGAAACGGTGTAAAAGCAAGGCGATGCTTCAGACAGCAATGTGCCGACTCATGCAAAATAGGCCACAGCTCAGAAGTTCATGCGATGTGTAAGATGACTCAATGATTTCACAATGCCACCAAATATCACCAAGATTCTGCCGAACGCCACCATGGACGCATCACATGGTGGGAACGTCGTCATGGCTACTCTTACCCACGTTTCACACCCTCTCTTGAAGCCTTTACCATGAAGATCAGAGCGGCGACGCCCACCGTTGAAATCAGGCGATATTCTTATGAGTGGCAAAAGAAAACATTTCAGACACACCGTCGCTCAGAATAGCCGCGAATCGGCGTCAATAAAACCACACATTTCAAAATGGTTCAAATGGCTCGGAGCACTATGGGACTTAACTTCTAAGGTCATCAGTCCCCTAGAACTTAGAACTACTTAAACCTAACTAACCTAAGGACATCACACACATCCATGCCCGAGGCAGGATTCGAACCTGCGACCGTAGCGGCCACGCGGTTCCAGACTGTAGCGCCTTTAACCGCTTGGCCACACCGGCCGGCAAACCACACATTTCCCAGGGGTATTGATTCCTACATGTTTTGCGGTCGGAAATGACAATATGCAGTGTGCTCAGCAACAATAACACGTTCTTCACAACTTTTGTCATTGACGACTCCCTCGGGAGTTTCAACCGTTCTTTAACGGAATTTTGGGGTTTCATCATTATCTAAAGTGATGTCACCCATTTAGAGCACAGTGCGACCACAGATTTCTCTCTCGTTCACAGGTTGTAACCACTAGAGAGCGTTCAAAACCATTCGACGAAATTTGAGCCGGAGCAGCAATGTGTGCTTTCATCCCTCCTATTTCGCATCCTTCTGTACCGAAATCGCGGGTTCTGTATGTGTATGTACAATTTTGAAATTCTCCATAAAGATGGGCGGATGTTGCCGAGGGTTTTGCCGAACTTGAGGGTGTCTCCTAGACGGACCCTCTACTACTATACGACGTACTATTCGCGCATGTGGTCAATGTCGAACATCCCCCTCTCCCCTGTCCGGAGGAGACCAAGTAGGAGGAATGAAAAAAAAGACAAGCACGCTTTTCTGCGTTGCATCACATTGCTTTTTAACGGTCCCTAGTGGTTCCATCCTGTACACGAGAGCAAAAATTGTGATCGCGCTGTGGTCCAAACGGGGAACGAACACGTTCGATGGGGCGACAGCCGCACAATATCCATAGAGAAGAGTAGAAGCACCCGAGGGTGTCAGTAGTGTCAAAGTTTGCAAAGAATGTCCTCCTGTTTCTCAGCGCATTGGGAACTCTATTTTTCAATTGAAAAATGTGTTTGAATCAGTGCCCCAGAGAGAGATGCAGTTTTATTAACGCCCTTTAGGCATTTTCATGCCGATTTTGATTGGCGGTGTGTCTGGAATGTTTTCCTCGGCCTCTAATAAGAAAACCACGCCTTTTCAACGCTGGGCGTCCACCACCACCCTCCATTTGCAAACCGCTGCTACTGACGAAAGCAGACTGCTGTGTGCGACATTTTGAAACATTTCGTCTGTCACCCAAAGTTTCTTCGAAGCTATCTAGCTTGTATGTATTTGTCTGTCCAATTTGGGTACGTGGTTGCCCTTCCTGGGATGTCTATTCCTCTTCAGCAGAAATATGGTATTCACTATCGCAGCGACAATAGCCTCTTTCGAATGTATACATCATTCCTCAGTATTTATGTATTACTCATTCTTTCACATTTCCACATTGGCGATCGCTTACGCTTTAACCTGCTTTTGATCATTACTGAACTATGATATGAGACTACATTTGCTCCTAACGACGCTTTACAATCTAATGTATTGCTTCTGAACGTCTGTTCTCACCGTGATGTTAACTGTCTTACAACCTTTTCGTTCCAAGCACCTGGACATGTGCTAGTGGTGGCTTATACCAACGGCCATGAGTGCTCTTCAGACAAATTGTCATCCTTTTATATCTCTTTTATATCTTGATGTCAGTCATGGCTAAAAGTTTTATTTGGTTCTTTCAGTAAGTTTAAGCAGAGAGATGAATCTGATGGTGACTGTAAAGACCACAACCAGAAGTTGAATTATGTAAAGAAATTTGAGGGTGAAGACTATTTCAGATTCTACGAATTGTTGGATGAGTTTTCATGACCAAAAATAACCTATTCCTTTATGTTTCAAGTGTGTATATAACACAGCAATTTTTTTCCTCCAATGTTTTGGCCGATAACCGTACAACCATCTTCTAGATGAGTCGTTTGCAGAATTAAAACCACTTGAATATTGTTGCGTAGATACGACTGTGTAGGAGATACGACAGTGGGCCATAAGAGTGTCAGTCAAGTATAAATCGGTATCGGAGGGTCTGTGGTACACGCAATACCCTAAACTTCCATCCTCCCACTTGCAGGCGTCCACATGTCTCCATCATTCGTAGACTGTGAGCGTACTTAAACCTTAAGTACGTAGGATTCGTGCAGTGTCCGACACTGACTACCTACACGAGGAACTCATACGCTTGGCAGACGTATTCACTAAAGATGCATTTACAAAAAATAGCAGTTTATGAGATATCTGCAAGCGAGAACGCCAGATCGACCAAAGGAAGAGCAAAAGTTTATGGCCTTTCTACCGTATGTGGGAAATGTGTCTTCTAAAATTGACAGAATAACCCAGAAGCACCAAATAGATGTAGTATTCCACCCACTTGCCAAGAAACTTCTGGGTTGTATATGATCTTTTCCGAAAGGCGAGTATCTATGAAATTCCTGGCCAGTCTGTAAAAGTTGCATAGGACAAATATACACTGTACAAGAATAGTGCATCAACACCAGCACAACAGATCTGCAGTGGCTGTACATTATAGTTGCATTGGCCTTTCCGTGTATTAAAGGAAAACGTAGTTACTAGCTAAAGGGTGGTCAAGGAAGGTGTGAATATACAGTTAGCAGACAAAATCAAACAATGGAAAATCCAGCATGAATGAATATAATGAAAAGGATAGTTGCCACCCACTATATAGCGGAAATGCTGGGTCGCAGGAAGGCACAACAAAAGACTGTCGGGAAGTTACCTTTCGGCCAACAAAGCCTTTATCAAAAACAGATAATAGTCTCAGGCAGCTGGAGCCAGACCCTGGCTCTAGCGTTTGCGTGAGTTCTTGCATGTGTGTGGTGTATGTTTGAAGAAAGCCTCGTTGGCCGAAAGCCAAATTTCTGACAGGCAGTTAGCACACAACCTGTACAACCGAAACGAGCGTTTCCACCTGGTTAAATCAAGGAAACTACTCACTTCACGTCTGCGCTTTCAGGGGACTTACTGAATGGTTCGAATGGCTCTAGGCACTATGGGACTGAACATCGGAGGTCATGAGCCCCCTAGACTTAGAACTACTTGAACCTAACTAACCTAAGGACATCACACACATCCATGGCCGAGGCAGGATTCGAACCTGCGACCGTAGCAGCAGCGCGGTTCCAGACTGAAGCGCCTAGAACCGCTCGGCCACAACGGCCGGCGGACTTACTGAGTCTTCGCTGCCTTGCAATCCATTTTAATAGCTAACCACACAATTCAGAAGCACTGCCGCACTTAATGTGTTTATTCTGTGCCACTTGACGACACACTCGAGTTGTCATCAGGATCTTGGGCTGTGCGCTGCGGCGTCACTATAAGCGGTTGCTGTGGAGAAGCGGATGGGGCGGGCAGTCTCCTGTGAGTGTTCGACCAGGAAGATTGCGGCCGTAAACGGGGGACTGCGATCAGCTGGCGGAGCTTCTGGAAGTTGGCGTCGCTGTTATCTGACTCTTGGCCACTTTTCTGCAGCATGTTATGGTTTGTACTTGTACCGTAATCAGGATGAGCGCCCGGCATGCGCGATTTGAAATTATTTACGATATCTTGCAGTGTCTTAAGAATACAGCTGAACTTTTAGGATGCAAAAATCTTTGGTGAATGGATACACGGCATTCCAATGAATATGAAATGCAAGCGGTTAGTTTCTGCTGTTATATAAAGTAGGCTGCTTAAGGGGCTCCGGAACGCCCTATACTTGCAATGTTAAAATAACGCTTATAAATTACATCTTTCCTCACAAAGTATTTGAGGTAGGAAGTTGAACTTTTTACAGATTATTTATTGGAATATGGGCTGCAAATTAACACAGGGATTTTACAAAATTTTAGTTCAGTTATTAAAGATGATTTTTTTTTCAATTGTAACATTTTTTTGCAATTTTTTATTTATATATTCAAAAATATACAGTTTTTTGGAAAAAGGCTGTCTTAAATTATGCAGAAGGTACTGTGTAACATTTACTGAAAGTTTGAAACAAATATGTTTGGAAAATCCTTAGAAAACATGTAATTAGTATGAGAAAATAAAAGTTTTGGGAATCGAGCGACAAGGATTGGATTAACTTTTTAGTGCATTCAAGGTCCATAGGATGGATTATCTTCATCCTCTGCAAACTCCTCATCCAGCTTCCTCTTGTTCCTCCTCCTGTTTACTCTTGCTTGTATTTCTAGACTCTTTACAGCCCTGTCTGCAGCCCGAAGGCGTTCCGTGTCTAAAGCATCGCTCGTACCATGTTAGAACCTATCTTCATTCCCATATTTCTAAATACCTTGCACCTTACAATGTTGCCATCATTGAAAGGCGCAACAGCATCATACACACCAAAGTGAAGTGTTTCTATTCCAACAAATACAGTCTTGGGGATTCTCGACCATATAACACTATTTACACTTTCATTGGGGTTTTGAGTTTTTCCGTGAATACACTTTTTCAACAGTTCAGGTGCTGCTAAGTCTCTGAAAATAGGTTTTATCACCTCCATTATTGCATGAGGCATACTATGCTTATGAGTGTACACTTCACCAGTTAGCAATCCTTTGTTATATTTACACCAACTGTCTTCTTCTTTGGGACACAAGCTATGTTGGGGATTTTCATCGGTTGGAGAAGTATGAAAAAAAAGAGCCCAAACAGCCTTCTTCATTTCGTCGACACTTTGTGTATTTTGCCTAATAGCCATTCCATAATAGTTCTGTATTTTGTCAATTACACTGTCAGTTAACCTTCCCTTCCCATCCAACCCTTTACCATCACTGAGTTTTTGTTTTTTGTACGAAGCTTTCAGTCGCCGAAGTCTTGTTCCCATTCGCTTCTGTACGTGTCCAATACACTCAAATTTCTGCACTACAACATCATCACCATAGGGCTTCAGTTCTTGAACATGTTTGAAACTTTTAGAATCACCGTCACCAAGGTAATTAACATATCGCACTTTATCACACGCCTCAGAACGCTGGAATATACTGGCAACACCAGCCACTTCCATTCCTCCACTACTGCCACTATAGTTAGCTTTGCAATTATTTTCATGTGTACCTTTATATTTTTGTGGACATCTACAATACTTTGATATTACTGCTACATCTAAAACTTTCCCTGTATACATACTGGTGGCAGATACTACACCATGAAGAGATGTGTGTCCCCGTTTATTCCAGGTACCATCGAACGCTGCAGTCAAATCTCTGTTACCATTATTATAAACATGAAACAATCGACAATCACACCAGCGATATATATTGAACCATCATAGGTTAGCCACAACACATACTTTATCTCACATCACTAAAATGTACCTGATGAACACGGACGTTAATAATAACACCATTTGACAGCAGTTTAACAGCGCCACAGTAGGTCACGCCCATGTAGAACACATTTCAAAAAAAATTTAAAAATAGTTGTAGTCTTCGGAATTGAATAAATTATATATCTATTAAAAGGTAATAGTCTGCAGATTCAGAAAACGCAAAAAAGTAAAAATTGAACTTTTCATGATTTTGAGCCTTTCCGGAGCCCCTTAACGTAGACTGTGGTTGGTTGGTTGGTTTGGGGAAGGAGACCGGACAGCGAGGTCATCGGTCTCATCGGATTAGGGAAGGATGGGGAAGGAAGTCTGCCGTGCCCTTTGAAAGGAACCATCCTGGCATTTGCCTGGAGCGATTTAGGGAAATCACGGAAAACCTAAATCAGGATGGCCGGACGCGGGATTGAACCGTCGTCCTCCCGAATGCCAGTGCGTAGACTGTGTTCGAGCGTATTCCTTCTGGCGAGATTGTGGATTTTGTAATGGTTGTTTGGAGGTTTCGCATCCGAACTCACGTGTTTCGGCTTGAATAAGAATTTTTTTTCAGATCTCGCAAGCAGCGCCTCCTGTGGCTTTACTGAAATAGCTTTCTAGAGGTCGGGGTTTATATTTGTGAACTTGTTGTGTGTTACACGTTAATGGTGTAAGGTCCAATTGTAACAAGTGGTATCTTCATCTATGTTTTCTCCATTTTCTTGCCGTTCTAAAGTGATTCAATATTCTAGACCACAGGGATGGCCAGAGAGTGTAATGTAAAGCATTTTTGTGCAGTAATGTAAGAGATATACCTTGTAGTTTGATGTTATGATTTGTATCTTCCCGGCTGGCTTTGGTGTTTTCGAACTGAGGTGAGGCTCCTCATGATATTTATCTTATTGGGTGTAATTTTAAATTATTTTAACTTTATGCTTGTTAAATATTAAGTATTGATCGAAGTTGGTTTTGTTTTATGGCATGCTATCCAGTATATAATATTATGCAGTATGGTTTGTGGGTTTGTTAATGTATTCTGAAGAGTTAACTTCGAGCTGGGTCTGAGCTATAATATCCACACTCGATCGCTGGGCAAGAAAAAAGTTAAGAGCCGAGGCGCAAGTTAGCTCGATAACATTTTTCAGATGGCCAGGGTCATTTTCTTATGTAGCCCTGTAACTGAGTGGCCAATAAGGAAGTTAAGTATCGACGTCCTGTATCCTGTACACGCACCCTCCGTCTAAGTAACTATCAGCACTGCTCGTTGTATCAATGTATTAATGAATACTGTTTTGCTACATTTTAAGGAATATAAGCTTTATTTCGCTATATTTAATAGCACATTGTATGTGTTTAATTCTCAAGTATTTTGAGTTGTCATTCTCCTACTTCATAAACGAGATCTAATTTCTAGAATGAAATATTCACTCTACAGTGGAGTGTGCGCTGATATGAAACTTCCCGGCAGATTAAAACTGTTCGCAGGAGAGCTTATGTGAAGTTTGGAAGATAGGAAACGAGGTACTGGAGGAATTAAAGCTGTGAGGACGGGGCGTGAGTCGTGCTTGGGTAGTTCAGTTGGTACAGCCCTTGCCCGCGAAAGGCGAAGGTCCCGAGTTCGAGTCTCGGTCCGGCACACAGTTTTAATCTGCCAGGAAGTTTCATGATCTCGTTTCACTACACCTTATGGAACAATTCTTAGATATATAAAGTTTTACATGTGAGTGACAGCCTAATTGACTACTTTCTCACCTCTGAGGTGCGAGCGTTTACGCCACAGCACTATGTCAGGTCGTTTTACTTCTATCACCGACTCTTCCTGAAAATCGCTGTACCACTTTCAATCGAAATATGGGAAGAAGAAATACCAGTATCGTGTAAGCCCGCTCAAAGATGATGGAATATTCTTTCCGCCGGTAAAACATCAAGATACAAGCAAAGTGATGCAAAAGATCAGCTTAATCACAGATATTATACTGTATGATTCACGAAGATATCGCAATATTTTAATATGTCATTCTAAAACTAAAACTAAAGAAAAATGTTCGGAGAAACATAGGTCCGCAATAGTTGCGGAGTTAGCACTGACAGAGAATTTTGCCTGAAATTTAGCAACTTCGCTAATATGAAGCCATCGAAAAACTGTACGAGGTTAAACTAAAGCACAATTTCCATTTATTTTGTTGTTATTGATCTGATGAAACTAATAAAACATGTCCCAGACGTGTATCCAGTGGCAGATAAAGGGAAACCTCAGGGAGGGGGCGCCACAAGATATCTTGAGCTACCTTTACCTTTACCATAATAAAAAATAATCAAGTCACATACAAGTTTTATTTAAAAAGATTATACACATATACAACACAATGCCATCTTATGTTATAAGAAAGTTACATTTGTGGTTCTCTTCCTTAAATTATTAATTCTATGTGCCTTTTCTTCCAGGCAAATTGGTTAATCACATTGTTAATAGGAGGCCCAACGGCTGGGTGAGTCTTCAACAGAGCTAAGCTAGTAAGTCGATCCTTCTCCATTGTCGACCTCAGCCAGGTCTTTGTGCACCGCATTGTTGAAAAACTTCTTTCTGCTGTAGCAATAGATGCAAGTCGACAAGAAAATATTTTGTACAGCGTTTGCAAAGCAGCATAGTCAGGTCTAGGAACAAACAAACGACTCTTGCATAAGAGAATCACCATCATTAAGAGCGTTTATGCTATTTTCCTTGTGTTGAACAATCTCTCCCATTAGTTACCTTTTTTTCACACAAAGAGTGATTCTTCTTCAAAGAACGAATAGCGTGCGAGCTGACTGGCGGGGGCGGTACGAGTGGCAATGCGGTGGCCCACCATGGGGTTGGGGAAGGGGGGGGTGAGGGCTGCTTCGCCCCATGTGTATCGGCTACTGCGTTTATCTTTTCCAAAACATACAGAGAAGCAAAGACCATTATACAAGTAAATTTGTTTACTTTCCATTAAGAATGTAGAAACATTTATGTCATTGTTGGCAATGTTTAGTGAGTTGTTTCATTCGTTTCCTAACCTTGAAATGAGTTACGCGATAGCAAATGCATTTTCAACATGACACCGCGCCTCCACATTTCACCAACGCCGTTACTACATACTTAAATGAACATTTTTCCCAGAAAAGGATTGGTCAGTTTTGCGATGGCTTCATATTAGCGAAGTTGCTCAATTTCAGGCAAAATCTTTTACTATCGCTAACTCCGTAACGAAACATTTGCGAACCTATGTTTATATGAACTTTTTTCATTAGTTTTCCTTGTAGAATAACATATTACAATATTTGCATATCTTCGTGAATCACCGTGAATAGCCATCAGCAAGGAGAAGAAAAGATTGCAGTAATAGAATATTAAAGTAACTACTACTTAAGGTTACACAGTAATTGGTGACAGTTGTAACACCACGGTAATGTCTCAGTCAAATTCATTCGAACAACAATCTATCAGAAATACACTGTCTGGCAGGCCGATGTAGCCGAGCGGTTCTAGGCGCTTCAGCCTGTCTCGGGCATAGATGTGTGTGTTGTCCTTAGGTTAGTTAGGTTTAAGTAGTTCTAAGTCCTAAGGGACGGATGACCTCACATGTTACTCCCATAGGGCTCAGTGCCATTTGAACCATTTTTTACACTGTCTGACGAAAATTATGTGGATGTAGTGGACATTGAAATGGGCTATCCCCTCTCTTCACCTTCATGACATCTTGAACTCTTGTGATAACACTCTCAATGAGGTGTCTTAATGTCTGTGAAGGAATGGCGGGCCATTATCATTCTTTCTCAAGAGTCGAAGAAAGAGACGGTAGTGCCGTATGACGCTAGGATCTGGAGCGAAGTTGTAACTCATCTAAAAGGTGTTCCACTGGGTTCAGATTCGGACCCTGGGCAGGCTAGTCCATATCTGGAATGTTATTGTCCAAAAAAATTTGCGTCAGAGATGCTGCTTTGTGCCAGAGTGCATTGTCATAGTCATACAGTCATCGACAGCGAACTGTTCCTCTTCAGTACACAGGACACAATACTGCAAAATGTGTTCATTTCCTTCCGTGTTCAACAATAAGTGCACCACACCCTAACCACGAACACCATCCCCATATTCTAACAACACCTACTCTGCACTTCACTTTTGGCACAACAGTTGATAGTAGGTAGCTTTATCTAGGCATTCGTCAAGCGAAAACGCTTCCATCTGATTTCCACAGGATGTATAATGATTCATCTCTCCAAATCGTTTCCAGTAATGTCGCAATGTACTCGCACACCACCACAAGTGGCCCTTAGCGTGGCCTACAGAAACTTGTGGCTTTTGAGGAGCTACTCGGCCATTGCACAACACTGTTTTTTACATCCCTATGCATAGTCAATGTGCTACCTGGACTGGTGGCAGTACTGTGGACTTCAAAAATGATTCCTTTTAACAATTTCATGCGATATTTTGCAGCCATCGTCCAAAATGCTCGACATTCTCAGTCCGTCAGTACATAAGGTTCAAAATGGCTCTGAGCACTATGGGACTTAACTTCGGAGGTCAACAGTCCCCTAGAACTTAGAACTACTTAAACCTAACTAACCTAAGGACAGCACACACATCCATGCCCGAGGCAGGATTCGAACCTGCGACCGTAGCGGTCGCGCGGTTGCAGACTGTAGCGTCTAGAGCCGCTCGTTCACTCCGGCCGGCAGTACATAAGGTCTGCTGATATCACTGTGATTGTTCTCACTCAGCAATGCCATCACCGACAGCCGACTTGGACAGCTTTAGACTGCTTAAAGCGGCCGTGATGTACTTGTTACTCAGGTGAAATGCAATCACTAGTCAACGTTCAAAGTGACTGAGTGCCTCTGACCGAAACATTCTAATGTTACCTTATTTAATAGTGGCAGGTCCGTCTCTTATAACATCTAGCGATCAACTCTGCTTCATATTCGGGTGTCCGGATACTTATGAAAATATGCTGTACATCTAACAAGGGAACCTCCCCATCGCACCCCTCTCAGATTTAGTTATAAGTTGGCACAGTGGATAGGCCTTGAAAAACTGAACACAGATCAATCGAGAAAACAGGAAGAAGTTGTGTGGAACTATGAAAAAAATAAGGAAAATATACAAACTGAGTAGTCCATGCCAAGATAGGCAACATCAAGGATAGTGTAACCTCAGGAACGCCGTGGTCCCGTGGTTAGAGTGAGCAGCTGCGGAACGAGAGGTCGTTGGTTCAAGTCTTCCCTCGAGTAAGTATTTTATTTTCGCAAAGTTATGATCTATCCGTTCGTTCATTGACGTCTCTGTCCACTGTAATAAGTTTAGTGTCTGTGTTTTGCGACCGCACCGCAAAACCGTGCGATTAGTAGACGAAAGGACGTGCCTCTCCAATGCGAACCGAAAACATTTGATCGCAAGGTGATAGGTCAACCGATTCCTCCATAGGAAAACACGTCTGATATATTCTATACGACACTGGTGACGGCATATGCGTCACATGACAGGAATATGTTGTAGACCCACCTAACTTGTACACTTGGCGAATTGGTAAAAATATTCTTCTACCTTGCCCGATTTAGGTTTTCTTGTTGGTGTGATAATCACTCCCAAAAAAGTGATGAAAACATCAGAGTTTGTCACATAAACTGCAACAAATGAATGCAACAGTTTCACCGTCGCACAGTTTTCCTGTGCTCCGTCAAAACATATTCATCGGACGGACCGACGGAGAGATAATGATTATCTGAAAATAAGAAATTCAATTTGCACTCGAGGAAAGACTTTAACCAAGTACCTGTCGTTCTGCAGCTGCTCACGCTAACCACGGGACCACGGCGCTCCTGAGCTCACACTATCCTTGATATTGCTTATGTTGGAGATGGACTAGTCAGTTTGTATATTTTCCTTATTTTTTTCATAGTTTCATACAACTTCTTCCTGTTTTCTCGATTGATCTGTGTTCAGTTTTTCAAGGCCTATCCACTGTGTCAATCTATAACAAAATCTGAGGGGCTGCGATGGGGAGCCTCCCTTCTAAGAGACAAGAGAGGACCCCTCAAAAATTCTTTCGCTGCATCGCTGACCCATCGAATTCCGCAGCGCCTGACATCGATATAAGTGTCCAAGGAATAGAAAAGCAACTGAAATCACTCAACAGAGGAAAGTCCACTGGACCTGACGGGATACCAATTCGATTCTACACAGAGTACGCGAAAGAACTTGCCCCCCTTCTAATAGCCGTGTATCGCAAGTCTCTAGAGGAACGGAGGGCTCCAAATGATTGGAAAAGAGCACAGGTAGTCCCAGTTTTCAAGAAGGGTCGTCGAGCAGATGCACTAAACTAAAGGCCTTATCTCTGACATCGATCTGTTGTAGAATTTTAGAACATGTCTTTTGCTCGCGTATCATGTCATTTCTGGAAACCCAGAATCTACTCTATAGGAATCAACATGTTTTCCGGAAACAGCGATCGTGTGAGACCCAACTCGCTTTATTTGTTCATGAGACCCAGAAAATATTAGATACAGGCTCCCAGGTGGATGCCATTTTCCTTGACTTCCGGAAGGCGTTCGATAAAAAAAAATGGTTCAAATGGCTCTGAGCACTATGGGACTTAACTGCTGAGGTCATCAATTCCCTAGAACTTAGAACTACTTAAACCTAACTAACCTAAGGACATCACACACATCCATGCCCGAGGCAGGATTCGAACCTGCGACAGTGGTGGTCGCGCGGTTCCAGACTGTAGCGCCTAGAACCGCTCGGCCACTCTGGCCGGCCGCGTTCGATACAGTTCCGCACTCTCGCCTGTTAAACAAAGTAAGAGCCTACGGAATATCAGACCAACTGTGTGGCTGGATTGAAGAGTTTTTAGCAAACAGAACACAGCATGTTGTTCTCAATGGAGAGACATCTACAGACGTTAAAATAACCTCTGGCGTGCCACAGGGGAGTGTTACGGGACGATTGCTTTTCACAATATATATAAATGACCTAGTAGATAGTGTCGGAATTTCCATGTGGCTTTTCGCGGATGATGCTGTAGTGTAAAGAGAAGTTGTAGCATTAGAAAATTGCAGTGAAATGCAGGAAGTTCTGCAGCGGATAGGCACTTGGTGCAGGGAGTGCCGACTGGCCCTTAACGTAGACAAATGTGTACTGCGAATACATAGAAAGAAGTATCCTTTATTGTATGATTATATGATAGCGGAATAAACGCTGGTAGCAGTTACTTCCGTAAAATATCTGGGAGCATGCGTACGGAACGATTTGAAGTGGAATGATTATATAAAATTAATTGTTAGTAAGGCGGGTGCCAGGTTGAGATTCATTGGGAGAGTCCTTAGAAAATGTAGTCCATCAACAAAGGAGGTGGCTTAAAAAACACTCGTTCGACCTATACTTGAGTATTGCTCATCAGTGTGGGATCCGTACCAGGTCGGGTTGACGGAGGGGATATAGAGGATCCAAAGAAGAGCGGCGCGTTTCGTCACAGGGTTATTTGGTAAGCGTGATAGCTTTACGTAGATGTTTAGCAAACTGAAGTGGCACACTCTTCAAGAGAGGCGCTCTGCATCGCGGTGTAGCTTGCTGTCAAGGTTTCGAGAGGGTGCGTTTCTGGATGAGGTATCGAATATATTGCTTCCGCCTACTTATACCTCCCGAGGAGTTCACGAATGTAAAATTAGAGAGATTCGAGCGCGCACGGAGGCTTTTCGGCAGTCGTTCTTCCCGCGGATCATACGTGACTGGAACAGGAAAGGGAGGTAATGACAGTGGCACGTAAAGTGCCCTCCGCCACACACCGTTGGGTGGCTTGCGGAGTATAAATGTAGATGTAGATATAGATGTAGATCAGTCGTTGCCCCTCGCCGCAACACAGCCAACCAATCCTGTTTGTTCCTGACCACTGGAACCCCCGTCGGAGACTTGTGGCACGCAGCGCTCGTCCACTTAGGCTGCGGTCACACGAATGTGTTTTTAACGAGCATTTGTGCAGGTATTCACGCCGACACTATGGACCACGGCTGGGGCTGGCCATGCGATGCTTTTTCGCACGCTGCGCTCCCGCCGTCCTCTGCGTTCACACGGTGCGAACGTGCTGACGTGCTTTCCATTTGCGTGTTTTTCACGCTAGGCGCTGTCCACACTTGCAGGAGAAGTGTTGCGTTTTTATTACCGTCTGGGGGAAGCGGCCTTCGAGGAAGAACGGCGGTACAGGATGACTACCAATCTGTTACATATATAGCAGCACAGTGCAGCAACCACATATTTGATTAATTCCTGTTCCTCTACATTTCTTGTGTTGTTTATATAAATTTACATAAGATATTCAAGCTATGAGTTTTATGAAAGAGTAGCGAAAAACTGTGTAGAGCGCGATGTAATTGTATATAAAAACACACGCCGGCCGCGGTGGTCTAGCGGTTCTAGGCGCGCAGTCCGTAACCGCGCGCCTGCTACGGTCGCAGGTTCGAATCCTGCCTCGGGCATGGATGTGTGTGCTGTCCTTAGGTTAGTTCGGTTTAAGTAGTTCTAAGTTCTAGGGGACTGATAACCACAGTAGTTATGTCCCATAGTGCTCAGAGCCATTTGAACCATTTTTTTATAAAAACCAGCGCAGATTTTAATTAGTTGAATGGGAATATTGAGAAAACCCACATATTCATTTTTTTATAAAATTTGTGTTATCTATGAGTTTGTACTTTAGGCCAATCATAATAAAGAGAAACGTCGTAGGTTCTGGCATTTTCTGTGTTGCTACGCAGCCACTTTACAAGCTAGATCAAAGAAGACCCACACATGTACGAAAGACATGCGCTTGCTCAAAATTTTATGTTGTCAACACTGCTTTAAACAGAGAGAATAATCGTTATATACCTGTAAATGACAAGAACAAGCATGCCCTAAGGCGATTTCTACCATTCCTACCAAAAGAAGAAATTTTCGAAAACATCTACACTTACATACACAATTGGCCAACATGCGTCGAAGAATGAACCATAAAGCACTCCGTCTTCAAGCCACAAGTGGCCCATCGGGACAATCCGACCGCCGTGTCATCCTCAGTGGAGGATGCGGATAGGAGGGGCATGTGGTCAGCACACCGCTCTCCCAGTCGATGTGATGGTTTTCTGTGACCGGAGCCGCTACTATTCGGACGAGTAGCTCCTCAATTGGTATCACGAGGCTGAGCGCACCCCGAAAAATGGCAACAGCGCATGGCGGCCTGTACGGTCACCCATCCAAGTGCCAGACAGCGCTTAACTTCTATGATCTCACGGAAACCGGTGTATCCTCTGTGGCAAGGCCGTTGCGCAAGAATGAACCATAGGAGCCGTACAATTCCAACGGGAATTAAAAATGGGCATAATTTGGTTGATTTTAGTCCATATAAGCAATAACGTATGCGTTAAGTAATGATGTATGCTTATTTAGTACAAAATATTGAGAAAGCCCACATGTTTACAAAAGAAATTATAACTTAACATCAAGAAAATGTACCACTGTTGTTTGCAGTTCATTGGCCTATTTCTCTCTATATTCATTTTAACGAAAACACGAATATGAGCTTCATTTTGGGAATTGCGATGTCTGCTTGTGTCTCATGAAAAGTTAAGCTTTTTGGAGATGTAGCGTTTCTCTATATTTCCATTCAGTTATCGATATTTGCGTAGAGTTAGTTGCGAATCTCTGCACAAAGATCGATTATTAATTGAGATCTGCAAGTGTTTACGTACATTGACTGACGCCAGTTGCCAACGATATTAACTATAAGAGCGCAAAGTAGACTTTGCCACGGCCTGCACTGGCGCTGCCGGCCGGAGTGGCCTAGCGGTTATAGGCGCTACAGTCTGGAACCACGCGACCGCTACGGTCGCAGGTTCGAATCATGCCTCGGGCATGGATGTGTGTGATGTCCTCAGGTTGGTTAGGTTTAAATAGTTCTTAGTTCTAGGGGACTCATGACCACAGATGTTAAGTCCCATAGTGCTCAGAGCCATTTGAACAATTTTTGCACTGGCGCAGTATTGATGGAGTTTCCCTGGGCTTAATACGTTGTGTGAGAAAAGCGGTCGTGTGGGCAACACTGGCAGAGCCTCGTGATTTGCATCAATTCCGACATCTACGTGTGTGGAAAACACGCTCGTGTGGTCCTAGCCGCCACAAGTCGGTGCAGACAGCGCCCTCTGTGTCGTCCAGTGGACTCGCTAGGCAGCAAAGTCAGAAAATTCAAGTAGAACTCTATAGTACAACTGCCTGCAGGGACAATGGCTTTCCGAAACAGACAGCACAATATCCGTTTGTCGGTAAATTAAGTGTCTGGTGACAGTTTCTCCCTTCGTTTAGCCGTCTCCCGGATAATGGCTGCCTTTTTCTGACCTGACGGGACAGATGCGGAGCTGTGTGGGTGGTGCCCGTAGCCGGAGGTCGCGACCCGCGGTGACAAACGGAGCGACACGGAGTTACATCCGCTGGCTAAGGGGGGGGGGGGGGGGGAGGTGCCCGCCTCATTTGTCGGCCTGGGCTCTCGTAACGAGCGGCTGACGCTGGTAACGAGAGGCGGTGGGGCAGCAAGGTGGGCGGGGGCGGCCGTGGATGTGGGGGCGTGGGTGGGGGCGGCTAACTACGCAGCGCGGAGCGGAGGCGGTGTGCCGGGCAGGAGCCTCGTTAATAAAACATCGGCAGCGGCGTAGGCGGCGGGGGCTGGTCCGCTGAAATCTCTACCTCGCTGTTTCTTTTATCAAGTCCACGGTCGGCACCGGGTGGCGGATCCGCCTGGATTTGGGGGGGATTGTATCCCGCCAGCAGCGGACTCGCTTCTGCAGCCATCGTAGATCAGGAGCTACCTTCTGGACGTCAGCTGCTCCCTTCTCACCTTAATGTTTAGCCACATTCTTCTCCACTACATGAACAACACTTTATAAGAACTATGGATAAGTAATCTGTAGGTAACGAGGCCAATACTGTGGGAAAACAACTAATTCTCACCACGTATTGCTGATTGTCCCCTGCAGATGTGCCAGTATCATGATGAAATGAACTGAAAAGTTATTTGCAAGTTCTAAATCAAACAATTTTTGATGACATACCTTATAACAAGCTGAAATTTAAAAAAAAACTTGAATTAATACCCTACTTGCGGCTTCTAATCAAATTGCGTGCCTAACGTTATTGTCTCTTTTTTTCAACTGGAATCGTGGCGCCCTGTGAGAAATATCACACTAATTTCCTGTAATACGGGTCCACAGCTCTTATAAACCTCTTAAATCGTGTAATCCTGCTTTCAGCTGCTAGTGTTTTATTTTACAATTACAATTGTGGCATTATTATCAAACAGCAACGAAACGTAATAGCAATAATGTCGAGCGAAGTTAACAATATGCAGAGTCAGGTTTTTAGTTGGGACTTTTCAGGCTTTCCCGACAGATCTGTTGTAAATACACTTCTCGGCATTGCCGCCGGATGATATTGTGCACTGCCACCATCTTAAGACGTCAATCAGTTGCATCGATCAAATATTGTGGGATTTACACTATATGATCCGGCGACAAACCCGGGAAGTGTATTTGCAATTTTATAGTTTCTTGACATTCAGACACTTACAACATTTTGACATGTTGGTGTACGTTAGGAAAAGTTAACAACGTAATATATACATCAAAGAACAACTAGCCAGCACTGAAAGGATGCGGAAACTTCAAAGTAGGAGGACGTCTCATCAACACCATCAAGTATGCAGATGACCTGGTAATGCTCACCTTAAATCAGAGACAGCTGCAACACATGATGTACAATTTGGTGGAAACGGGAAAAAAATACGGCATGGAAATCAACATCGAAAAATCAAAAGTGATGCACATATCAAAACGTGAGAAACACTTGAAGATAACTGTTGACAATGGGGAACTGGAAAATGTGAATCAGTTCACTGCACCAACGAAATCCGAGCAAGAATCGCCATGGCCAAAGCTGCTTTCAACAAGAAGAGGACTCTGCTGACCAGCAAGCTGAGTTTGGCATTGAGGGAAAAACTGATAAAGTGCTACATTTGGAGCATTGCACTGTATGGAGTAGAGACATGGACCATGAGAAAGAAGGAGAAAAAATACTTAGAGAGCTTTTAAATGTGGTGCTGGAGGAGAATGGAAAAGATCAATTGGACAGATCGCATAAAAAATGACGATGTACTGCGAAGAGTAGGAGAGAAGAGAAGTATTCTGCGTACAATTCTTCAGAGAAAGGCCAACTCGATTGGACACGTGCTTAGACACGAGGGACTCATACATGATGTCATCGAAGGGAAACTCAGAGGCAACGCAGGTCGAGGAAGAAGAAGAATTCAACATCTGGACGACATGAAAGATGGAAGGAGATACAACAGACTGAAGGAAGAAGCTGAAGACAGGGAACAGTGGAATCAGAAATTCTCCGTACGAAGGCATGGACCTGCCACTAGGCAGAATGCTACATAATAATAATAATTCCATCGGGGTAGCCGCGTGGTCTAGGGCGCCTTTCCACAGTTCGTGCGGCTTCCCTATTCGGAGGTTTGAGTCCTCCCTCGGGCAGGGGTATGTGTGTTCTGCTTAGTGTTAGTGTTAGTTTAAGTTAGATTAAGTAGTGTGTAAGCCTAGGGACCGCTGATTCAGCAGTTTGGTCCCATAGGAACTTACCACCAGCAATATTCCTTTTCATCTACTGCAATGGATTGCATGCATCACGACAGGTTGACACTAAAAGTGTGCACTTGTAATACGTTGTAGTAAATGTCTAAAACAGTCGGAGGAAATCAGATGCGATGAATTTCTATGTAGTGCAAACACACAGATTTTTCTCCACTCTATTGAGAGAGCACACGAACGTAAGCGAGAATTGTAAGTTTTCATTTAGTGCACATCAACGAAACGGCAGTCGTGACACCAGCAGCATCTAGAAAACCTTAAAGGTACTACGAAGTGTAGAGAAAGGGAGAATAATGAACGTTCTAGAAGAAATTGAAATTTACAGCGCCTTCAAAGAAAAACCACAATATATAATCATTGAACAAGTAGGCCTCAGAAGTAAAAATGTTCTCCTGTGTTTTAGACATCTACACTTTTAGAGTCAACCTGTAGTGATATATATAATGCAGCACATGAAATGGAATATTGACTAGTATCGCTGTCCAGTTGTTTTTGGATGTGCGTATTACGTTGTTACTCTGGCGAATGTAAACCGATATATCAAAATCGTATAAGCATATGACTGTCAACAACTACACAATCGGTTGTAAATTCTGTAAATCCCACTTTACGTGGTTGTCATTAATTTGTATTATGATTTGTAGGTGCTTGAAAATGACTTACTGCCGAAATTACAGTCGTAAAAAAAATTTAACAGATAAAAGCCAAATGAAATTTATAAAGAGAAAGAGCACAGTTCGTAGTAACTGACACAGGAAGTCATCGTGCAAAATGAAAGTGATTAGGAGTGATACCTGGCGTTTACAAAGATAATGTTAACGGCGCTACTGTTCCTAATCAACATAAACGGTTTAGGACACAATCTGAGCAGCCGTCTAACTAGAAGACAGCGTCTATTCGCCATCACTGATTTCGACCATACTTAGTGTTGGGTCTTGACCACTTGTCTCACTGCCGGCCGAAGTGGCCGTGCGGTTAAAGGCGCTGCAGTCTGGAACCGCAAGACCGCTACGGTCGCAGGTTCGAATCCTGCCTCGGGCATGGATGTTTGTGATGTCCTTAGGTTAGTTAGGTTTAACTAGTTCTAAGTTCTAGGGGACTAATGACCTCAGCAGTTGAGTCCCATAGTGCTCCGAGCCATTTGAACCATTTGAACTTGTCTCACTTAGGGTGCCTAAGGGATGTTACGTTCTCGGAATGCTATACAACAATTCATGTAGTCTTATTTCTATAAAGCAGATTGACAATACTTAACTTTAATGTACAAAAGTGTCGCAAGCGATGGGCGACATGCAACATAAATCAGCGTCCTGTGATATATGCAAAGTTCAGTCAAGTCTGTCACACAGTTTGTGGATCAGTACTAACTGTTCTTTTACCACTCTCTGCTAGGCCGTGCTGTGTTCCGCGAATACGTTCCACAAATGTCCTTATACTGAGCCGATCTGAGCGGCCGAGACTGGCAGGAGCGGTGGTTATATTCATTTCGGCTTGAGGGCGCTACTGTAGTGGTGCGGTCCCATTCCGCGCACCATTGGCAGACGTCGTTTCACCACCTTCTCTGGTCTTGTGTTCTTCGTATTCGTTCCGGCATCTGTGGTTACGCCCGAACACTTAGCATTTAGAGAAAATAGCATTTTTGGCGCGGGTCGGACAAGCCATGAACCATTTACTTTAGTGTAGTTTCCAGGTGGCGGGGAGAGTAGTGTGGTCGAGTGCCTACCCAGAGTTTTTTGTGATCATTCATTTATTTTATATTTTTACCTTACTAACACTGCAAGTAAACCGAAGTGACGCTCAGCATATTGTATTTATTAGTATTTCCACAAAAGATATGAAGAGGAAGAGCAAAGTGAAATTTGGGGTTGCAAATAAGTTCGCAGGAAAGGATTGTAATGTGTAAACGAGATCTCCGTGTATAAAACTAGATATTTCATTATTTTACAGTTGATGTTTACACTTGCTGGGGTGATACTCATAATAAATACAGAAGTAGCAGTAATTTTCTCGGATTATTGCACTCGATATAAGCGCCACATTTTTACAATTACACGGTTCTTTTACAATTTCTGTAGGACAACGAACTATCTTTTTATTCGTAATATGTTCTCCGTCATCGCCCAATTTGGCAACAAACCACACGTACCGCATTTAGCCGTGTAAGAGGGTCGTTCAATAAGTAATGCCCCACATTTTTTTTCTCAGAACATATTTATTGTTAAGAGTCAGACTTTGGTGACAATGTACATCTACATGTCTTGTCCATGTCCTATTTTTCTACATAGTCGCCATCACGTTTTGTGGACGTTGTGGCAGAGCGTGTATTCCCTGCTCATAAAAGCTCTTGCCCTGTTGGAATAGCCAAATTTTCACTGCATGACACTCTCGTCATCTTCAAAGAGCGTTCCAGGTAGAGAATCTTTAAGCAGCCGAAAGGGATTGATGTCCGAGGGTGCCAGGTCTGGACTATAGGGTGGATGAGGCAATGATGTCCTACCTAATTTGACTTTGTGTTCCAGGGTTCTCAAAATTGTGTGTGGGCGTGCATTATCGCGTTGGAGCAAAATTTCTACTGGATTCTTGTGCTATCGAACACTTCGGAAACGGTTGTCGAGTTTATTCAAAGCCTTCAAGTACGTCTCTGAATTGATGTTTGACCCTCTTGGTATCACATCCACGAGAATGACGCCATCATAATCCCAGAAGACTGTCACCATGTCTTTCCCTGCAGAGGGGGTTGTCTTGAATTTCTTCTTTTGTGGTGAATGATAATAATACCACCCCATGGACTGCCTTTTTGTTTCCGCCGCAAACAGGTGCATCCAACTTTCGTCCCCCGTAACGATCCGTGACGGAAAGGCCTCTCCATCGGTCTCAAAACGCTCCAACATTTGAGATGATAAGGCCTTTCTTCTTGTCCGCTGTGAGCATTCGTGGAACCCATCGTGAGCACCTTCTTGAATATCCAGAGTCTCGATAATTGCAGACGCACTTCCAGTGTTGACCAACAATTGTAGAGCCAATTGTCGAGTTGTGATGTGCCGGTCGGCACGAGTAATGGCATCCGCACGTTTCAGCATTTCTGGAGCAGTGGCTGTGGCGGGACGTCCCGAGCGTGGCTGATCTTGGAGCTCTGTCTCTGCATTTCCTGACGCTGTAACTTTCTTTACCCATCGCCCAACTGTACTCCTATCAACTGCATCATCGTTATATACTGCATACAAACGTTTATGGATTTTCAGAAAGATGTTCAAATGTGTGTGAAATCTTATGGGACTTAACTGCTACGGTCATCAGTCCCTAAGCTTACACACTACTTAAGGGGGGTAGGACGTTAAACGTGGCGACTTGGAGCAGGAGAGGCATCACAGGACATTTTAATTTCCACTGTCTATACTTTTATCAATAAATTTGTAAAACCTTGTCAGCATGACCAGAAAGGATTCAGGATTCACACTCATGGCAGTGGAAGTTCACAAACATGACAAAAGAATTTTTTTTTACGTGTGAAATTTCATCAATTTTTCAGTTACTGTTGGCAGAATTTGTTGCTATAGGTACACTTTTCTTCATAAGTAGGAGAGACTCTTCGATGAATTTTGCACGGCATACAAACCATACTTACAGGTGTACGAAACTCTAGAATTTATTTAATTTATGAAAAAATGAATAAGCTGTTACATTTTAAACTTCATGTTTAGAAGAAACTCAAATTTTATAGTCAATTATCTCAATTTTTACCACAGTTTTCAATAGATTTGGAACATTCTAGAGTATCATATATCTGTAACTATGGTTTGTACGATGTGCAAAATTCATTGAAGAATCTCTCCTAGTTATGAAGAAAAGTGTACCTAAAGGAACAAATGCAGTCAATAATAAGTGAAAAAAGGATGAAATTTCAGATAAAAAAAAATTATTTTCTTACGTTTTTGGACTTCCTCCGCTATGAGTGTAAATCCTGAATCCTTCCTGGTCATGCTGAAAAAGTTTTATAAATTGATTTGTAAAAGTATAGACAGTGGAAATTAAAACGTCCTGTGGTGCCTCTTCTGCTCCAAGTCAGCCCGTTTGACGTCCTACCTCCCTTAACCTAAATTATCCTAAGGGCAAACACACATACCCATGCCCGAGGGAGGACTCGAACCTCCGCCGGGACCAGCCGCACAGTCCATGACTGCAGCGCCCTAGACCGCTCGGCTAATCCCGCGCGGCTATGGATTTTCACCACGGCGTCTTTTTCTGCACACAATAAGTCAATAACAGCACGCTGCTTGTAACGTGAGCCGTATGTAGACGCCAGTTTGACTCTGTACTACGGTTCTGCCGTCGGCCAGAACAGTTCGAAACTTGACCGACGCACAGAACAAACATCAAATGTGAAGCACCTACAAGGACGTTTGTCTATGAATATTAACGACCTTTTTAAAAGCATGTGGGGCATTACTTATTGAACGACTGTCGTACTTTTAAGGATAGTTCATGATGTGAAGTGGAATGTATTTACAAGCTGTCTTGCCGGGATGTAATTCTGCCTTTCTTTATTAGGCTTCTTATGGAACTAGGGGTGTAACTAACGTAACAACTAAAAAAAGCAGAAGACCAAACTTTCCACATGGGGACACGACCTCACGATCGTCGGATTACTGTTCAGGGCCCTTCCGGCTTAGCCCTATTGCTGCGAGTAAACTACGCTACCATGAGAATCTCATGTCTCGTCAGACCCGCGCCATGAATGCTATTATTTTTAAATGGCTTGAACATCTGGAACCTTCCATTTCTGTCATTTTAATTTCTGGCCTACATGTACCATAAATTTTGCTGAAATCCATAATGAAGAGCTGACGCTGTCGACAGTCAGTCTTGTGGCGCCCTGGTACGTATGACGTGTTACGTTATGGGAACAAAGTTTTGGCGACTTGTAATGTACACAGTAACTTAAATATTGACATGCCAACGCATCGTTCATTTAATGTTTTATGTACCTGGAACTTCAATGGAAAGATTTTGTGTGTAGCTGGTACAAGCTGTTTGGAAATACGGTAACTTAATTTTACCGAAAGCGGTTATCTACAATACAGTCTTTTTTTTTATAGAGATCTCGGTTAAGAAGTTCTGCTTCTCCTAAGTAGTCAATGAGAACTAGTCGGCACCATGTCCTTACAGCTGACGTCATTGGCTGGTCGGTAGTGATTGACCCAGCAAACGGCTTTAGCTAACTGAGAGCCAAACTGTTGGCCAAACCACAACTGAAGAGGAACTGTTATCGGTAAATAACCTGTATTTTCTGCTGGCGAAGGTCGTCTATTCGTCAAAAAGTCACCCCATTTTTTTCCATTTGTTTCGTCAAGTTGTTGACTGGTTTTATGTGGTCCGTAACGAATTCCTCTCCTGCGCTACCTTCTTCAGTCCCGAAAGTAACCTTAGACCCTTAACTTTTCCCGGATGCTGGGTGACGTCGTCGACCACCGCAGATATTTCGACTGGAGCACACCCTGCCATTCTCAAGGCACAACTGCAAGGAGGAATCAATGGGCAAGGGAATTTAATAACTCGGTTCACAGAGGAGAACAAGGAAAATACCACACACAGAACAAGTAAACCGCAGAGTCAACACACAATCAACATCAGATGTTGGTTATCTTCGGCTGTGTGTGACTGTGCGGTTTACTTGTACTGTTTGTAGTGTTTTTCCTTGTTCTCTTCTGTGAACCGAGGTATTAAATTCCCTTGCCCATTGCTACCTCCTTGTAGTTGTGCCTTGAGAATGGCAGGGTGTGCTCCTGTCGAAATATCGGCAGTGGTCGACAACGTCACCCGGCAGCAAACCCGTAAGTTATTTGAACCCTAGGTCGTCAGTTATTTGTTCGATGTATTCATATCTCTCTTACGATACAGTTTTCACTCTCTGAAGACCTTTGAAGTGTCATGGTGCTTACTCCCCGATGTCTTAACACACGTCCTACCATCGCGTCACTTCTTGTTGTCAGTGTTTTTTTACACATTTCTTCCCTCGCCGATTCTGAGGAGAGCCCTCTCATTCCTTATCTTATCAGCCCTCCTGATTTTCGACATTCTTCTGCTGCGTCAAATCTCCGACGCTTCGAATCTCTTCTGTTCCGGTTTTACCACTGTCCGCGATTCACTATCAGATAAAGTGCGATCTCAGAAAGGCCAGTGTTTGATACCACTAGACTTCCCTTAACCAGAAATGATCTCTTTGCCTGTTCTAGTCTGCTTTTTATCTCCCCCTTGCTTCATCAAGGCAGCAGAATTACTGAATTGCGACTAATTCGTTATCTCCAATTTTGATGTTAAGTTGCTCTGTATTCTCACGTCTGCTACCTCTCATTACCTTCGTCCTCATCCGGTTTACTGCCAATCCATATGCTGTACTGTTTACACTTTTCATTCCATCCAACATATCCTGTAATTCTTCTCCATATTCACTGGGGATAGAAATGTTATCAGTGAAACTTGTCATTGACATATTTTCAACCCGAATTTTAAGTTACCTCTTGAACTTTACTTTTGTTTCCGTCATTACTTCTTCGATGTAAAGACTGGATAGCAATCACCCATATAAAACACATATGCTAGGTTTCCGATAAAGCATGGCAACTACGCTTGTAGACAATGTAATACCCCCTCTTGTCCGCTGGATTTTGTATAAACTTTACAGCTTGACGTACTTTGAATTTGTACGACCTTCAGAATAATATTAAGAGGACATAGGTACATAGTATTGCCCCTAAAATTGCATTGTTCATTTCACGCAAACTGACGTCAACAACGAAAATAGGATGCTTTGTAGATCCCGCTGAGTCGGTCACCAGCTTTGTACGTTTTGCCATCGAGTCGAAGGGATGGCCGGAGGGGACGGGTGGGGTGTGGGTTTGGGGGGGCAGGTGGGGCGCACTACTAGTAAATACTCTTGGAGAACACATTCGAAACTGAAGATGCCAAAGGTACAAGGCAGAAAAAATTCTTCGTTCTCAAACATGTGGATTTGTTACAATTGTCTACGAGGTTATGGAGAAAGAAGATGCGGTAGGTGTTCCATTGAAACTGAAATCCAAATCGAAATGAGTGGCTGAAATGGAGAGAGTCCAGGCAGATGAAGCCTCGACATTTTCAGCACCTCATAAGGAAAGACACAGAAGATCCTGGAAGGCCAGTTTAGACAGTTTCAATGAGGAAGCCATTCACCACGTGGTGTATAATTTCTACATTACACACGAGCAAACAAGTTTGAAAGAAATTCATAAAAAGTTAAAAACTGTAACATATTTTGAAGGAACTATAAATACTCTTCGTAAAATCTTTGCAGTCTAACAGTTGGGTGGAAGAGGACGTGGAATAACTGAGAAGTTCTCCAGGAACGAAGTATTATCAGGGCAAAACGAATTGCTGACTAGAAACATATCCGAAAGCACGAACGTGAGTGTTGTCCCAGTGTCTGTATGGACGAGGCATTTTTTAAACTTGTCACATAACACCATACGGATGAAATGGCAATTTACACTGCTGGCCACCGTAAATGCAACACCAAGAAAGACAAGAGGTAGCACAACAAAATTTATTTTGTAGATAACATGTTGACCAAGTATCAAATGATTACGTTTACAGACGTCTGTGACATGTGGTCCTGCCAGAATCAGTAGCCAGAGTAGCCGCCATTGTTGGAGATCACCGCTGCCACACGTCTCGGCATTGAGTCAAAGAGACGTTGGATGTGTTACTGGGGTACAGCAGCCCAAGCAGCTTCCACACGTTGCCAAAGATCATCTGGTGTGGCAGCTGGGGATGTAATCTGGGTCACTCGTTGAGCAACCATGGACCACATGTTTTCTATCGGCGAAAGATCCGGAGAGCGAGCCGGCCAGGGAAGCAATTCAATCTGGTTATTGACGAAGAACCTTTGGACAATGCGTGCCATGTGTAGTCGCGCATTATCCTGTTGAAATATGGCTGTGGCCGAGCCCTGAAGGTAAGGAAGGACAACTGGCTCCAGCACCTTGGATATGTAGCACCGGTTATTTAAAGTACCGGCAATGCGTACTAGAGGCATGCGAGAGTAATATCCAATACCGCCCCATACCATAATACCCGGTGCAAGACCAGTGTGGCGGTGTATAATGCAGCTGTCCAGCATCCTCTCTCCACGGTGTCTCCACACTCGAATGCGACCATCGTGGTGCTGCAGACAGAAGCGTCCTCGTCAGTAAAGACAACGTCATTCCATTCTGCCGTCCATATCCGTCTGTCATCACACCATTGGCGACGGAGCCATCTGTGGTTCTGCGTCAATGGTAGACGAAGAAATGGACGTCTTGCGGACAGACCACTCTGCTGTAAACGGCGTCGAATGGTACGCGCAGACACTGGATGATGCATTACAGACGCAGTGTGCTGTGCTATGGTTCGGGATGTCACTGAGCGATCCGTCACTGCCATGCGCACAATTTGCCTATCAGCACGTGCAGTGGTGCACCGAGGTGAATGCGATCGACCACGTCGGTCCGTCGTACCCTCCTGCATTCAACGGTCACATATCCGCATTACAGTTGTTTGGTTTCGTCCAACACGACTAGCGATTTCTCTGTATGATAATCCACAATCTCGGTAAGCCACTATCCTTCCTCTGTCGAACTCGGATACTTGACCAAAAGATGATCGCTGTTGTCTACGAGGCATAACTGATCGTCTTGTGAAACAACCACAAGGTAAACACACGTGCCGAAAGTACACTCGTCGAAAT
Organism: Schistocerca nitens; assembly: GCF_023898315.1. Lineage (NCBI taxonomy): Eukaryota > Metazoa > Arthropoda > Insecta > Orthoptera > Acrididae > Schistocerca > Schistocerca nitens. Next base: position 242,905,303 of record NC_064622.1, read on the forward strand.
CGCCAAGCCTTAAATGGCGCTATGAGGTGGCGCCACAGGCGCGCGTGATGTGCGTCTGCGCTGAAATTCTAATCGGTTGCATATCTCATCGCTGCAAACTCATGGTGTAAATTTCACTCGATTCGGATGCTTCCTTCAGGGTGTTGCATTTACGGTGGCCAGCAGTGTACAATAGAGTCTGTTGAGATCAGTTTCGAAAAGAAACAAAATTATCGTCATCCATGCTGGCGAGGATGGCAATTTCGTACCGAATGCCTACGTCAGGTTTAAATCTAGCCAGAAAGCAGGGCGTTGTTACAATGACATGGACTTATCAGGTTATGAAATCTGGTTCAAGGAGAGGTTAATAATTAAGCTACTGTCTCATGCTGGTCTCGTTATCGGTAACACCTGCTACACAATAAAGAACTGATTCGCTCTCCAATGTCAAGCTACAGAGGAGAAAAAGGATGTCCTGGTTAACAGTAAAAGAGAATTACTTTCTACAAGGACTTGCTGAGACACCAATTGTATTCACTGATCAAAAAGGACAAAACAGCCTAACGTCATCTTAACCGAACATGATGAAACAGTGTTACGATTCCCTCGATACCGCCCGGAAGATTGGACGATATAAGGCTGACATGGGCAAGAATCGGCAATGCCGTTTCATAACGCAATGGGACAACATCGCACGTTATTAAAACAGAACAAAGGAAGACTGGTGGAAACGCACGAAAAGAGAATTTAAGAGCTGTGTATATCAAGTATATGTTTGCTGACTAAGCGGTGGAAATTATCACAAATGTGAGAAATGATAGTGACTGCAGCAGTAACAGAAATAATATGGATTCTGCATGTGAAAAGGACTATGAAACAACTGACACTGCAAGTGGAAATGAAAGCAAAGAAACATATGGCGGTGAGTTTTCTAAATCTGGTTTGTGTGTTTTTTTATGTAACGTTCAAGCTGTGTCTGCAGTTATCGTAAGACCTGCGAAAGTCTTCTTAAAAGTGTAGCTACCGCTTACGAACACATCGTACCATAGATATGGCGATTCTCGTAAGATAGGCCCGCTTACATTATCTTATACAGGGTGGTCCATTCATCGTGACCGGGGTCAATATTTCACGAAATAAGCGTCAAACGAAATAACTACAAAGATCGAAAGTTGTCTGCTTGGACCAGATGGCGCTATGGTTGGCCCGCGAGATGGCGCTGATATAGATCAAACGGATATCAACAGCTTTTCTAAAAATAGGAACTCCCCTTTTTTATTAGATATTCGTGCAGAACGTAAAGAAATATGATTTTTTAGCTGGAGCACTTTTTTTCGCTTTGTGATAGATGGCGCTATAATAGTCACGAACATAGGGCTCACAATTTTAGACGAACATTTGGTAACAGGTAGGTTTTATTAAATTAAAACACAGAACGTTGGTACGTTTGAACATTTTATTTCGGTTGTTCCAATGTGATACATGTACCTTTGTGACCTTATCATTTCTGAGAACGCATGCTGTTACAGCGTGATTACCTGTAAATACCACATTAATGCAATAAATGCTCAAAATGATTTCCGTCAACCTTAATGCATTTGGCAATTCGTGTTAGGACATTCCTCTCAACAGCGAGTAGTTCGCCTTCCGTAGTGTTCACACATGCATTGACAATGCTCTGACGCATGTGGTCAGGCGTTGTCGGTTGATCACGATAGCAAATATCCTTCAACTTTCCCCACAGAAAGAAATCCGGGGACGTCAGATCCGGTGAACGTGCGGGCCATGGTATGGTGCTTTGACGACCAATCCACCTGTCATGAAGTATGCTATTCAATACCGCTTCAACCGCACGCGAGCTATGTGCCGGACATCCATCATGTTGGAAGTACATCGCCATTCTGTCATGCAGTGAAACATCTTGTAGTAACATCGGTAGATAATTACGTAGGAAAACAGCATACATTGCACAATTTAGATTGCAATCGATAAAATGGGGGCCTATTATCCTTCCTCCCATAATGCTGCACCATATATTAACCCGCCAAGGTCACTTAAGTTCCACTTGTCGCAGCCATCGTGGATTTTCCGTTGCCCAGTAGTGCATATTATGCCGGTTTACGTTACCGCTGTTGGTGAATGACGCTTCGTCGCTAAATAGAACGCGTGCAAAAAATCTGTCATCGTCCCGTAATTTCTCTTGTGCCCAGTGGCAGAACTGTACACGACGTTCAAAGTCGTCACCATGCAATTCCTGGAGCACAGAAATATGGTACAGGTGCAATTTATGTTGATGTATCGTTCTCAACACCGACTTTTTGATATTCCCTATTCTTTCGCAACTTGTCTGCTACTGATGGGCGAATTAGCCGCGACAGCAGCTAAAATACCTACTTGGGCATCATCATTTGTTGCAGGTCGTGGTTGACGTTTCACATGTGGCTGAACACTTCCTGTTTCCTTAAATAACGTAACTATCCGGTGAACGGTCCGGACATTTGGATGATGTCGTTCAGGATACCGAGCAGCGTACATAGCACACGCCCGTTGGGCATTTTGATTACAATAGCCATACATCAACACGATATCGACCTTTTCCGCAACTGGTAAACGGTCCATTTTAACATGGGCAATGTATCAAAAGGCAAATACCGTCCGCACTGGAGGAATGTTACGTGATACCACGTACTTATACGTTTGTGACTATTACAGCACCATCTATCACAAAGCGAAAAAACTGGTCCAACTAAAACATTCATATTTCTTTACGTACTACACGAATATGCAATAAAAACGGGGGTTCCGATTTTAAAAAACGCAGTTGATATCCGTTTGACTTATGGCAGCGCCATCTAGCGGGCCAACCATAGCGCCATCTGGTTTCCCCCTTCAAGCCAGACGAGTTTCGTTCTTTGTAGTTTTTTCGTTTGATGCTTATTTCGTGAGATTTTTTCCTGGTCACTATCAATGGACCACCCTGTATATATATATACTGTTCAATATTATTATTATTAAATGTTTCGCCCTCTAAGGAGCACGCAGAACCACTAATTAGCACTGGTCTTCTTAGCTTTTTCTTCTTTTCTTCAAGTTGAAATAAGTAAGCCGTCGGTCACAATTTTTAGTCTTTTTCACCAGGTTCCAACACTTCTAACAGTGTCTTCATCAGAATTTATATCTTTGAAGTGGCATTTCACGTATAAAATAAATAACAAGCCAGAAGGGCTTCAGTCACAAAAATTTTAGAATACATGAAAGGCTACCTGTGGCTTTATAGGTATGAGCAGCCCACAGTGGCTGAAGAAGACACTCTTAGAAGTGTTGAAACCTGGTCAGAAGACTAGAAATTGTGACCGTGGGCTTAATTAGTTCAACTTTAATTTATAAACGGTCACTGAACCTATCAGCCATGTTTAAAACTCTGCTTCTTTTCTTCCAAAACTTCCACATCCTGTATCCAGGTGTTTTTCAGTGTCAAATTCTTTTCCGTCGGGTTTTTGGTTGTGAACTTATGACAGTTAATTTGTCTGTAAGCAGTCTGTGTGGTGTCTAGTGTATGAATATTGAGTTCCGTGAGGTCATTTTGGGTTTCTGTTACGCAGTGTGCCCTGGTTTGACGGGTTCCTCTGATAAGGAAGATTTTCTTGTTCATACTAAAGGCGTCAATTCTTATTAAATGTCCGTAGAATTTCAATCGTCTTTTCCTTGCAAGTGACATGAAACGTCCAGTCCTTCAAAATAGTTCTTCAGAGCTTTTCCGCATCCAGATACCATTTTGAATCTTGGGTCCAAATATTTTCCTGAGTATTTGCCTTGCATTGTCTCAATGTCATTGGTGATGATAGTTTATGATGAAGTTTCAGCTGTGTAGAGCGCTTCTGGAAGAGTGACTGCACGATAGTGGTAAACTTGGGCTTGGGTGGATAGCGATTTCTTATTGTATGTGAGCCAGGTCTTTGTATAAGCCTTACGTAATTTTTCTGCTCGTGTTTTGTGAACTACGGTTTCGTTGTCAGTGTTGCTGATCATTTCACCCAAGTACTGCAAGTAACTAATTTGTTTGATGTCACCATATTTTGTTGCTAGTGGTTCCAGATTTGAACTTTTGGAGTCCATGAATTGTGTTTTCTCGTAAGAAATTTGGAGTCCGGTTTTGATGGCAACCTCATGAACTTTCTCGATGGCATTTTTGGTTTCCTCGGGAGACCGCATAATTATTGCTGGGTCATCAACAAAAGTAAGGCATTTTATGTTGATTCGTTTGCCCTTTGTTCCCATATTTATTCCGGCTATTTCTTTCTCCCACTTCTTGATAATCTTGTCCAGTACCAGGTTAAAGAGGAGTGGGGACAACCCAGCACCCTGTCTCACTCCTGTCCTTATTTGAAAAGGTTCGGAAACTTCTTCCACGAATTTTACTTTTGAGGTTGTGTCTATTGAAGTCTGCTCAATTAATGAAGTAGTTTTGATATCTACACCATATTAACGAAGTGTACTGAACAGACTGTTGTGATGAATCGAGTCGTATGCTTTCTCGAAACCTACGAAGCTGTCTACCGTGCGGTTCGACTGACAGTATTGCAGTATCATCTACAGGTTCCAGATCTGTTCTACGCAGGATCGATGTGGATGGAACCCTGACTGATATTCACCGATCATATGTTCTATCTGTTATTCTTATCTGGTGAGAAGAGTACGTGAGAGCACTTTATATGCAACTTTTAGGAATGAAATGCCTCGAGAGTTATTCAATAATTTTGTTAAATTTACTTTTGTAAATGTTGATAATGTAGAATGCAGCTCCTGTCGTATAACCATTCGTTTCAATATGTTTCAGTTCCGAAAACAACCCATATTTACATTCTGCGTTCTTGGCTCGTAAGACTTTTACGGGTAATCAATATTCATTTTTAATTCTTTACTACCAATGCTATTCGCAACACAATTTGTAGACAATCTCTTCGTTTCCCAATGGTGTAACAGCAAAATTTTATCACTGCATAACAGATTGTTCAGCATATATGACGTCTTAAAAATTGAGATGGCTAAAATACCATACTGTCTTATTACAAAGTTCGTTAGGTTTGTGCTTCTTGAACCATACATGTTTTACAACTTAACGTTAATTATTTAACATATTATCTTACTTGCAATGCAGTTAGACGTTGAAGTGGTTTTATATATAAATTCGATTGTTAAGACACTAATCTCCTACATGAATGAAGACTGAGACTTTGCGCGCATCTACACTTAAGCAACGAAACTTACTTTTCTGTTGAGGTCAGCTGTTAAGTCGCTGATTCGCCTGGTCACCGGTAGAGGTCTACCTTGTGCAGCCAACCTGCTTACTAGATGGGACTGTTTGAACTTTCAACAGAGAGAGTATGCCTAGAATCTTATTTTTCAAGTGCACGGAGCACCGCCGTAGTGGCACCTAAATGGAAGAGCGTTTGGTAGCGAGCTGCATCAAAGGCGGATCGCTCGTTAAGTGCCTACGGGCCTTTGACTTCACCATTGGCGGCCAGGATCGCCTGATCTCACAGTATGTGATGCGAACGGCGAGGCTGTTTCTTTTGAAAAGGTCTGGCCGATTCTCCTCTGTCCCTCTTCCCCTCTTTGTTCGATCCGGACCTGTGCTTCGTCTATAGAGAACTTTTTGTTTACAGGCATTAAACCATTACGTTGAGTCTTTTCTTTCTAACTTTATAGTCTCTGTCCGAATTGTAGTTTCCATTCAGGGACTCCTACTGAAATTACTGATATGAACCATAAAGTAGTCGAAAAAGTTCGACCATAGCAGTACAGGAATGTTTATGAATCAACATATTGTTGTATATTTTTGTAATTATGGTGAACCAAACTGGGGTTACCGACTAAATTTCTCCTTCAGGGCAAGCACAATGTATCAATGCATCCATCTCTTCAGATCACTGATCAGCCATCTGACATTTTAGTTGTTGTCGCCAGTTAGGGTGGAGCTGTACTTCATAACGATGTCCAATTACAGCAACGTATTCTGAGGTTGCACAGTATGTCGATGATTATTATTTATATATCTGGTGATGAAGCCTTGGCCGGCTGGTGTGGCCGAGCGGTTCTAAGCGCTTCAGTCTGGAATCGTGCTACTGCTGTGGTCGCAGGTTCTAATCCTGCCCCGGGCATGGATGTGTGTGATGTCCTTAGGTTAGTTAGGTTTAAGTAATTCTAAGTTCTAAGGGACTGATGACCTCAGCAGTTAAGTCCCATAGTGCTCACAGCCATTTGAACCATTTTTTTGATGAAGCCTTGAGTGTTTCGTAAACAACTGCGATTAAAAAAATCATTAAATACTGTTGTGCCAAGTGGATATTATAATAAAGATAATGACGTTTGGTTTGGGGGAGTTCAACAACGCTGTTATCGGCGCCCGTACAAAGTTCCAATCTTTTCACAGTCCAGTCTCACCATTTTGGCAAATGATGATGAAACGGTGAAGACATCACGAACACCAAATCTCCGGGTGGAGAAAATTGCGACCCATCCGTGATCTAGAGGCAGCAACGCCAACCACTACATCGTGAGCTGCGTACTATAATAAAGGGAGTATATAGTTTATTGTTTCCCACAGCAAGCATTATGAGATAATCGCCCCAGCTAGTGACATCTTACTGGCGCTCCAAATTATAACAGCTGACATTTCAAACAGAAGAAGCTTGCGAAATCGAAGCGTAGACGCGGCGGCGATAGGCATGGATGCAAGTGATCACTGTCCTGAGACATACACCCAGTAGCAATCTAATTAGCAGTACATGACTTGTAGAGAAAGTCATCCTATTACTACACCATACCCAATATTTCAAATTGTCACGTGACTGGAAAGTAGTGAAGTGAATTTGAGAGTCCATTTCTGGATTGGCAAAACACTTAGTATCAGAGCTACTTAAAATAAATTGTATTCGCCAGCAACTGTTCAAAATTTTTAATTTCACAACGGCAATTTCGGTCTTGGAGTACTTGATAAAGGCCGTAAGGCCGAAATTGCAGTTGCGAAAACAAAAACATGCAACTATGGTGAATCTAATGTCTTTCAAAAAATTTTCACGCAACTGTAAATCCCGACCATGTGTAGATGACATCAGGGCACTTCATCGCAGCCTGACCGTGGGTGCCCGCCAGAGGTGACACTCAATCGCGTCTGAACTTCTACAGACACCGCCTCAAACTGGTAAAGTCTGTACGTCTACTCGGGGGAAACTTACGCTACCAGTGTCAACTGCCGTGTGAAACAACAGGCTAATCGTTTGGTCGCCGTTGACTAACGCCGACTCAACCATGCTGTAGGTCATCCGATTCCTGTTTATGTGGGCATATGTTTTCGACCGGCTCTCGGCTGTTTGGCACGCCGTTGTCTCACCAGGGGGCAGAGACGTGCTAGCCAGGTGTATTTGTATAAAGGCGTGAGCAAGCCCTCAGAAGGATTTATCCTTTTATATAAATTCATCTTTTTATTTATTTTAACCGTCTTTTCAGTACCTTTGGCTGAAGCGGTCAGCTTCCCGAGGAATTGAACGAATATTACAAAGCTTCAGTTTAAGGGAGATCTAGTTGCCTGTTGGAGGTTGCGTTGCTACGAGGCAGTGCGGCCTTTTGTGGACTGCGGTAAGCATTGTGGTTCCGCTTTACGTCCGAGGAATCGCTTCACCGAGAGCATTCACTTTTTGGTGCCTTGCGGAGGTGTTTAACTCCGGTTGAGTTGCTGCCCCATGGGAGGGGGGGGGGGGGGAGCCGTTGCTTGCTCCTTCTACTGGAGGGAGCACACAGTTTTAAAGCCGGAACTCCAATTACTTTGCCAGCTCTAAGGACTGAAATGTGACCGCCTGACCTTTCGTTGTTTCTGCAGGGATAACTGTGGTTTATGTGGTGGGCATCAGGTTCTGTCACCACTGTCAGTAAACTGGACTGTCATTCGAACCATCCATACTTTGTCCGCGCACTCTGACTGTGCTATGATCAAATAATGGGAGTGAATTCTTGTTTGGCCATAATCTATATTCTTACGCGAGCGTAATTGTTTATGGATTAACTCTGTCACATCATTATTTTTGGGCTAATGCTTGAGTAAGCTAAAAACTCCATGACTTACATTCTAGTTGTGATCAATGTAAATATATTCAAGTTTGCCAGAAGAACAATTTACTGTTACTTATACTAGACTCTCACATTTTTGAGCTGTTTAGGCGTTGCTTAACTATCTTGGTATGATTATGTTGGCTATTTCAACAGTTCTATTCAGTATATCTATCAAGTATTGCTCTCGTCGTCAATGATTTTGATGTGTTAGAGACAGGTTTGCTGTACTGTACAGTAGAATAACTGAAATTAAAAGTGGTTAGACGGAGCCCGTCGCTTTTCAGAACTGCTGCCTGGTAGCAGTTGGTTGTTGCCTCTCTCAAATCTGCTCTTCATGTTTTTAAATCTAATCTGCCTAAGAGACTGAACCTTTAATGTGAGTTACTTCTAACTGTTGTAGTTTATTTTGCTGTTGTGAACGAGATTATTTTAGTATATGTTCCGTTAATTCATAATCTTCATTTTGTGTGTGGTAAAATTTTGGTATTTCTGAATTCAAATTTTAAGAAAATTTTAACAGCTTTTTATCTAAAATTTAACATACAAATATCATTGGTCTGTAACTAAAGTTTTAAGTGTTTTTCGTTGTGGAGATTCTGTTAATGCTATTGTTTAGTTAGGGTAAATATATTGCCACTGAGTATGTATTTATATTTAAATTGAGTTCAGCATATAACCATCTCGCTCCTTTCCGTCTGAATAGGCGGGACGAAGTGAAACAAGTAGTCACATTTATTATGATATGCAGGCGTTCGGGATTAGATCGAAATAGATTCACTGAATGCGATATCCTACATGTTGCCGAACCGAGACGCGAACCAAAATTTCCCTGCTTATCGCGAGCCGTCCCACCCGAACTTCCTTATGTCACACAATCTACAACCCTATATCATAGTCTTCTACATTCATCTCACATAGAAATGAACATAGTCTGAGTCAATCCGTGAGGCTTTCACAGATAGCCTAACGTTGCCGACACGGTAACTCAGCGTGTTCGGTCAGAGGGTTATCTGCCCTCGGTAATAAAAAAACTGAGGTAATGGATCAACGACGAACTGAAACGGGGGTCTTGCGACGTCCGCCCCGAGCAGATACAACGAACGAAAACGAACAAAATGAGAGTAAAAAAAAAAAAAACGATAAGACGACAGTTCACGGGAAGCAGGAAATCCCGGTTCGAAATCCGGTGCAGCACAAATTTTCGCATGTCACTAATGGGCAGAAAATCTGCACCTAATACAGCTGACACCAAGTTATTCACATTAAGCCAATGTATTTCGCTATAACAAATAGTTAGATGATTTAATGTTGCTGGAAAACAGGAATAACGTCTTATACCACTTGTGACCTAGACTCGACCACTTCTGATGTAGATTCGGCTTCGGCTTTTTTCTGAGCTGCGAAGTAAACCAAAAGCACTGTACAAATAGGAAAGTAATTTTGCCTCTAGCTCTATTTATGTTTTTCAAATTAAGTTCCGGTATTTCGTTTTCGTTTTTCCTTCCTCAGTGTAAATTGCTTTCTAAATGTCTTTTTGTGCAATTGAATAATTATTTTTGGTGAAGAACATTGGAAAAAACGATATTATTCATCAGTACTGTACAATTCTACGAATAGTGTTACATCCTAGGTGACTATCTTAGTTGACAAAAATGTGCAATGCGTCAAAAAATAATGTCCGAGTTTCAGTGTGATATTCTAACACATTCACTCAAACTGTTTACAACAAATCATACATCAAATTGAAGGTAAACTCACCCAGGTTTTCTTAAAAATATTCAGCATGTACACCTTTAGTTGTAAGCCGCACATCCAACCTAAAATCCAATTCTTCTCACCAAGTCCATAGTAAAGGAAGCAATAGCTTCGCCAATACTAACTTGGGTAAATCGTTAGATAGTAGTAAAACGGCAAAAAATCACATGGCGTGAAGCGAGGTGTACATGGAGGCCATCAGAAGGAGCTGTACCCATTAATGCCAGTCCAACTATCAGCGACCTCGAACCTCAACCACACTCGTACAAAGAGCCAATGGTGAGGGGCTCCAACTAGTTGCCAAATAAGGTTTTCGGGTTTTAAATCTACGTCTACATCATTACTCTACATTTAACACTTAAGTGCCTGGCAGAGGATTCTTCGAACCATCTTCAGAGTATTTCTCTACGGTTCAACTCTCTAACATCGCGTGGGACGACTTTCTGTGCGAGCTCACATTTATTTTATTACGATGATCATCTGTCCACATTGAGAGTGGCGACACGAAAATATTTTTACATTCAGAGGAGAAAGTTTATGATTGGAATTTAGCGAAAAGAGTTCGCAGCAACGAAAACCACCAAGTTCTAATGATTGTCACCTCAACTCGCTTACCAAGACTGTGACACTCTCTCGCCTATTTCACGATAATACAAAAGGAGCTGTCAGCCTTTAGACTTTTAGATCTCTTTCGTTTCATAAGGATCTCATACTACAGCAGTAATACTGTAGCAGAGGACGGAAATGAGTAGTGTAGGCAGTCTCTTCAGGAGCCCTCTCGCATTTTCTCGGTTTTCTGCCAATAAAAGGCAGTATTTGTTTGCTTACTCCACAACGGTCTGCGACACCGTTCATGTTTAAGTTGCTCGAAATTGCTAGACGTTTTGTTGAATTGACAGCCTTTAAATTTGTGTGATTTAGCAAACTACTTTTAGTACTCATGTGGATCAATTCACACTTTTCCCTATTCAGGCAAAATTGCCTCTTTTTGCACCATACAAATATTTTGTCTCTATCATATTGCGATTGGTTGGGACCTTCTGATGACTTTTATATACGTTCAATCATATTACAATCTCAATCTGAAAATAGCCTGAGAGGGCTGCTCAGATTATTTCCTGGATCGTGTATAAGGATGAGGAACAGAAGAATGCCTATTACACTTTCTTGGGAAATGCCGAATATCTCTTCTGTTTAAATTGAAGATTTTTCGTCGATTCTACGTACTGTGTGACCTTTCTGGCGAAAAAACAGGAATGGAGTCGCACAACTGAAGCGATGTTCCATAGTCACTCAATTTAATTAGAAGTCACTTGTGAAGAAAAGTGTGAAAGCCTTCCGGAAATCCAGAAATATGGACTCAATTTCAGCTCCTCTATCGACAGCACTCATTAATTCAAGCGAATAAAGGTAGATGTGTTTCACAATAATGATATTTCCTGAATGTATGCTGACGATGTGTGAACAGATTGTTTTCTTCAAGGTTCACTTTATAATCGAGGAGAAGACCATGCTTGCAACATTAGCCACCAATGTCACAACAGCTAGCTGCTCCATCACTGAACACTGCGCGATCAAGAAAGTCATCTGCCACTGCAACACTTTACTTGAAAAGTTAAGAAGTACACCATAGTCATTTGGCTATAAAACATGTACTAACTGGCACTTACATGGAAGCAAGTCTGCTTAAAACCTTCCACATTCTCATCTTTGGCAAAGACTTGCTTTCAGTACAGGCATGTTAGCATTAGGAAGGTAAGACGCTCTGACACAGCCAAAAATGGTTCAAATGACTCTAAGCACTATGGGACTTAACAGCTGAGGTCATCAGTCCCCTAGACTTACAACTACTTAAACCTAACTAACCTAAGGACATCACACATATCCATGCCAGAGGCAGGATTCGAACCTGCAACCGTAGCAGCAGCGAGGTTCCGTACTGAAGCGCCTAGAACCGCTCGGCCACATGGGCCAGTTTTTGTTTATACTTTACGTTATTAACTTTTTTTCATTTGCACTCGAATTAGCTTTCCTTTTACCAGAACTTACTTAACATAGTGTGATACAAAATTCCTCGTCTGCATTCACACTGTCTTAAAGTTTTCTCAGACTAGTTTGTGCAGCCTTCATCAGTAGAACAATGATCTACATATTTACTTTAGACCACATTCAATCATCATTCACACTACTAAAAGCATATACAAAACTGTACAAACATAAATAAACAAAAAAGCCTTCAAGAAATAAACAGAACAATTCACAAAAACATTCTCTTGACCCGTTCCTTGAATATCTCTGTGCTCTGTTGGACTACGGTGTCCAAAATTCTCAACTACATAATAGTACATTCTGTTTAGTCTTGTCCCTGCTGTCATCTAGCAGATGAAAATTAGAACTACATACTCGACTGAACCCGCTTCAAACCATCTGTCACTGTGCACGCATGAGTCATTCTCCCGATAGACAGGCTCTAGACAGGAGCGATATAAGGCGACACGCCTCACCGCGCTTTTCCCTTTACATAAGCATCCGGTAGCTTTGAACCGACAATACTCTCGACGGTTTCTCTTTTTGCCACATGAGGGGTCACATTTAATCTTTATGCGAAACACATATTGAATCGAAATTACTGCTCCACTCTGAGCAAATTTCAGAACAAAGAACACTTAATTGCATGAGTCGCCACTTTGCATAAGTGGCGTTTGTGGTGCTGCAAGCGGGAGAACACCAATGAAGTCTTCGTGCATGCACTTATCTGAAACTGTCAATGTTACTCTTTAATTGTGACCTACACTCTACGAGTGGTGCTGTCGGAGGATACTAGTAAAAATTGGGATACTCTTTCATGCATACACTGTATAATACTAACAAATGGTGTTGCTACTTATCAAACTGTACAGAAATAAGGCAAGAAAAATAAGTAAAATTTACTGTCCTATTTCTACACTTCTGTTGGTTTACTACGAAATTCCGAAGAAAGCCTAGTCCACATCATACGAGATTACTGTTTTAAGTTTTTAGTTACCCCCTTTTTACTCCCCTTCGTCTCCCGACATCCCTAATATGATCGTAAATAGACGAAATTTTGGAGGTCCCGTTACTCAGCTACCGGGGGTAAGCCACCACAGAGGGGCTCTGCTACCTAGCTGTTGAAAACTATTGAGCTCAGCAGCTTAGAGAGGCACAACAGTGGGCGACATTTTCTATGTTTCCCGTTGGACTCACAATTCAGTCTTATCTTTACCGAAATTTAACTTCTCCCAAGGTTAACATAGAGTTTTGAGTTAAACACCGAGTTATGTGTCCCAATTTTTCTTAATGAATAGGCCAATAGGCTAGTTGCATCATAACTGCACCTCATGTGCTTCAGCAATGACGGTCACTGGTCTCGAGTCTGTGGGAAACGACACGGAAAGTGTCCTTCAACGCGTTGCTTCTTGTTCTCACTGAAGACTCATTTTGCAAGGCAAAAACAAAATTGCAACGACGTTCTTTACCTTCTAACAGGCATCCTTGAAGCATTCATTACTAACAGAGCTTGAAATTTTATGCCCAGCGGAGGTAAGTGGAGCGATTTACTCACTTCTCTTAATAATGTCTTATTAATGAGAGAAATAGTGTAGAGAGAGAGAGAGAGAGAGAGAGAGAGAGAGAGAGAGAGAGACGACGGAAGGTTTAAAGAAGTGCCCGGTTAAGATCGCACTTTCAAACAGATCATTAGCAAGAAGAGATTTTTCTTTCGCAAATTGGCAAAAAAATAACGGAGATCAGTCTTCTTACTGCCGCAAAATAAGTGTCGATATCAGGCAACCTCTTACTGTTGCAAAATGCAAGCACTTGTGTTAGTTGTCTTTAGTAAATACTGTCCCGTGCGCTGGGGAATCCATTTACTACTTGGTACCTCAAATATTTGTGGTTATGTCCAGCATTAAGTCATTTATGTACTATAAATGAAAACTTCCGAACGTACTTGTAGAGATATACGATGAGTGCATATTGGTAATTGTCTTGACGATTAACCCTGTTACGTAAGTTTTCCCAGTCGTGTATCAACTAATGACAATCATTAACACAGATCCTGTGTAAGGCCGTACCGAAAGTCGCATATTCAATTATTTTAACATAGAACGAACAGCCAAATCCAGGGTCTTTCCAAGCGTTTGCGAGCGACGTCTGGGAGTGATAGACCACTTATTGATTAAAAACAGTCTTGGTTGCAATTCTTAAAATTGCAACCAAGACTGTTTTTAACCAATACCGTTAAGCACTGGTTTGCTGTATGCCACATATGGATGGGAAGAATTTCGATAGACCATGTCATGAGGAACAACTTTTGTTAGGAACAAAACGTTCGCTGGCGCTCTCCAGCGACACTTGGGTTCTTCAGCATTCACCTTAACCAGGTTCATGAGATTTCACTGATTTAGAATGGTCTACTAACCAGGTAAGCAGCATACCCTCTATTCCAGTAGTGACAGAATAATTTTCGGTGACAAAACCATAAGAATGAGCATCTCTAAGCGGAGATAGATATTTTAGAAGCGAATCAGGAAATAAAATCTTGCGCGAGCTACCAACTTCCTTGCGGTGCACATAGCAGTGTGATTGTAAACACACACTGTATGCGTACGCTGCAGAGTGCCTACGCCCTACCGCCTCTGTGGGGCCAAAACAGTCTTAAACGATGACTCGCTGTGAAATGTCAACGAACATTTTGTCTCTGACAGGTGATCTGTCGCCCCTGGAAGTTTATCGCAAAATTTTTCAATATCCCTGTACATGTTGAAACCTGTTAGGATGCTGAAGTTATTTACTCATAATAGTAGGTAAATGAAGCGTGCTCTCATGTTGCGGTAAGTCCCTTAAATGAAATGTTGGTGATGAGATTGTGTCCTGTTTATGTTCTAGCAACAAGTTTGGAATTAAATTATTAAATTCAATAGAAGAAATCATCACACGTAACAAGAAACTTCTAGAACGTTGTCAGTAACGAAGTGAAAAACAATTTTGCGTATTAAATAAGTTATTGTGACTGAAGATGGAACACACACACACACACACACACACACACACACACACACACACACACACACACACACACACACACACACCTCAGTCTATTACTGCTACTACTACTAGTACTAGTACTATAAAGTATAAATCTTTTCCCTTTCAGTTATCTAAGGATAAAATCTTACAACCATATACGGTGTTTTTTGTATGATACAGCCAGCCGTACTTGGTGTGTAGTAATACGAGAGATATCGATTGAACATAGATGTAAGCAATAATTAAAGGAACACTGGATGAGTTATGTGATTTGTATCCTAAATGTTCTCTCATGACAAATCTACTGTCGAAACTGGACGCGAGAGTACGAGGTGTTGTAAATGCATTTCTTACTCCATCCACATTAGGCCCCGCCTTGCGAAAAATGAGTATTATTATTTAAGCTCATTCATTACAATTTGTAGGCTCTGTATACCAGCTCTACATTAGGCTATGAACACGCAGATTGGTAATACTGTGAACCTTATGTTACAACATGCGCAACGGCAGAAATTTATCCAGGGTTGGGGCGAGACTCTAAACTACTATTTCGAGGTTTGTCGTAACACAAGAAATAATTTTAAAAGTCTCAAAAAAAAAGCTTTTCTTGTCATACAGAATTAATCCCCCCCATGAACCATGGACCTTGCAGTTGGTGGGGAGGCTTGCGTGCCTCAGCGATACAGATGACCGTACCGTAGGTGCAACCACAACGGAGGGGCATCTGTTGAGAGGCCAGACAAACATGTGGTTCCTGAAGAGGGGCAGCAGCCTTTTCAGTAGTTGCAGGGGCAACAGTCTGGATGATTGTCTGATCTGGCCTTGTAACATTAACCAAAACGGCCATGCTGTGCTGGTACTGCGAACGGCTGAAAGCAAGGGGAAACTACAGCCGTAATTTTCCCCGAGGACATGCAGCTTTACTGTATGATTAAATGATGATGGCGTCCTCTTGGGTAAAATATTCCGGAGGTAGAATAGTCCCCCATTCGGATCTCCGGGCGGGGACTACTCAAGAGGACGTCGTTATCAGGAGAAAGAAAACTGGCGTTCTACGGATCGGAGCGTGGAATGTCAGATCCCTTAATCGGGCAGGTAGGTTAGAAAATTTAAAAAGGGAAATGGATAGGTTAAAGTTAGATATAGTGGGAATTAGTGAAGTTCGGTGGCAGGAGGAACAAGACTTTTGGTCAGGTGATTACAGGGTTATAAATACAAAATGAAATAGGGGTAATGCAGGAGTAGGTTTAATAATGAATAAAAAAATAGGAGTGCGGGTTAGCTACTACAAATAGCATAGTGAACGCATTATTGTGGCCAAGATAGACACAAAGCCCATGCCTACTACAGTAGTACAAGTTTATATGCCAACTACCTCTGCAGATGATGAAGAAATATATGAAATGTATGACGAGATAAAAGAATTTATTCTTCCTTCACGAAGACGAAAATTTAATAGTCATGGGTGACTTGAATTCGTCAGTAGGAAGAGGGAGAGAAGGAAACATAGTAGGTGAATATGGATTGGGGGGAAGAAATGAAAGAGGAAGCCGCCTTGTAGAATTTTGCACAGAGCATAACTTAATCATAGCTAACACTTGGTTCAAGAATCATAAAAGAAGGTTGTATACCTGGAAGAAACCTGGAGATACTAAAAGGTATCAGATAGATTATATAATGGTAAGACAGAGATTTAGGAACCAGGTTTTAAATTGTAAGACATTTCCAGGGGCAGATGTGGATTCTGACCACAATCTATTGGTTATGAACTGCAGATTGAAACTGAAGAAACTGCCAAAAGGTGGGAATTTAAGGAGATGGGACCTGGATAAACTGAAAGAACCAGAGGTTGTAGAGAGTTTCAGGGAGAGCATAAGGGAACAATTGACAGGAATGGGCGAAAGAAATACAGTAGAAGAAGAATGGGTAGCTCTGAGGGATGGAGTAGTGAAGGCAGCAGACGATCAAGTAGGTAAAAAGACGAGGGCTAATAGAAAACCTTGGGTAACAGAAGAAATATTGAATTTAATTGATGACAGGAGAAAATATAAAAATGCAGTAAATGAAGCAGGCAAAAAGGAATACAAACGTCTCAAAAATGAGATCGACAGGAAGTGCAAAATGGCTAAGCAGGGGTGGCTAGAGGACAAATGTAAGGATGTAGAGGCTTGTCATACTAGGGGTAAGGTAGGTACTGCCTACAGGAAAATTAAAGAGACATTTGGAGAGGAGAGAACCACTTGTATGAATATCAAGAACTCAGATGGCAACCCAGTTCTAAGCAAAGAAGGGAAGGCAGAAAGGTGGAAGGAGTATATAGAGGGTTTATACAAGGGCGATTTGCTTGAGGAAAATATTATGGAAATGGAAGAGGATGTAGATGAAGACGAAATGGGAGATAAGATACTGCGTGAAGAGTTTGACAGAGCACTGAAAGACCTGAGTCGAAACAAGGCCCCGGGAGTAGACAACATTCCTTTAGATCTACTGATGGCCTTGGGAGAGCCAGTCATGACAAAACTCTACCATCTGGTGAGCAAGATGTATGAGACAGGCGAAATACCCTCAGACTACAAGAAGAATATAATAATTCCAATCCCAAAGAAAGCAGGTATTGACAGATGTGAAAATTACCGAACTATCAGTTTAATAAGTCACAGCTGCAAAATACTAACGCGAATTCTTTACAGACGAATGGAAAAACTGGTAGAAGCGGACCTCGGGGAAGATCAGTTTGGATTCCGTAGAAATGTTGGAACACGTGAGGCAATACTAACCTTACGACTTAGAAGAAAGATTAAGAAAAGGCAAACCTACGTTTCTAGCATTTGTAGACTTAGAGAAAGCTTTTGACAATGTTAACTGGAATACTCTCTTTCAAATTCTGAAGGTGGCAGGGGTAAAATACAGGGAGACAAAGGCTATTTACAATTTGTACGGAAACCAGATGGCAGTTATAAGAGTCGAGGGGCATGAAAGGGAAGCAGTGGTTGGGAAAGGAGTGAGACAGGGTTGTAGCCTCTCCCCGATGTTATTGAATCTGTTTATTGAGCAATCAGTAAAGGAAACAAAAGAAAAAATTCGGAGTAGGTATTAAAATTCATGGAGAAGAAGTAAAAACTTTGAGGTTCGCCGATGACATTGTAATTCTGTCAGAGACAGCAAAGGACTTGGAAGAGCAGTTCAACGGAATGGACAGTGTCTTGAAAGGAGGATATAAGATGAACATCAACAAAAGCAAAACGAGGATAATGGAATGTAGTCAAATTAAATCGGGTGATGCTGAGGGAATTAGATTAGGAAATGAGACACTTAAAGTAGTAAAGTAGTTTTGCTATTTAGGGAGTAAAATAACTGATGATGGTCGAAGTAGAGACGATATAAAATGTAGACTGGCAATGGCAAGGAAATCGTTTCTGAAGAAGAGAAATTTGTTAACATCGAGTATAGATTTAAGTGTCAGGAAGTCGTTTCTGAAAGTATTTGTATGGAGTGTAGCCATGTACGGTATTGAAACATGGACGATAATTAGTTTGGACAAGAAGAGAATAGAAGCTTTCGAAATGTGGTGCTACGGAAGAATGCTGAAGATATGGTGGGTAGATCACGTAACTAATGAGGAGGTATTGAATAGAACTGGGGAGAAGAGAAGTTTGTGGCACAACTTGACTAGAAGAAGGGATCGGTTGGTAGGACATGTTTTGAGGCATCAAGGGATCACAAATTTAGCATTGTAGGGCAGCGTGGAGGGTAAAAATCGTAGAGGGAGACCAAGAGATGAATACACTAAGCAGATTCAGAAGGATGTAGGTTGCAGTAGGTACTGGGAGATGAAGAAGATTACACAGGATAGAGTAGCATGGAGAGCTGCATCAAACCAGTCTCAGGACTGAAGATCACAACAACAACAACAATAAGGCTTACAGATTCAGAGTTAGTACAGTACAAGTTTGGATGGTGTAGAAGGTACTCGTACTTTATCTTCATTTTCGGTGTTACATGGTCTGTGCAAGAGCCGGTCAGTGAATTTTCCTTAGGAAGGGCGAAGATCCCCTGGGAGTAGGATGGAAGCCAGCCTGCAGCATGTTTCGTGTTTTTGTTGGTGGCTGCGGCGCCTCTCCTATCTCCAGAGAATAACTGAGAATGACATTTTTGAGCATTCCATTTGGACATCAAAGGATGAGTGACCGGGACGACGTCCGACCATGGTGAAAATATCCGTTGCCTTCGCTCCAACCGCCAGAGCCAACAATTAAAGCTGCGGGGAGGGGGGGTGCGGGGTTAACAAAGATTAGTTCGGATGAGGACATCGCTATCCTCCGTAAAAATGAAGAATTACATAATTTGTTGATTGGAACTAATTGTATAATGCGTAAAGAATGTAGATGGAGAGTAAACAGAGTCAGGGTTAAAGTAGTCAGGAGTAGCGGAAATGAAATTAGAGATAACTTAGTACTAAAATTGGGAACCATGAAGTAGATGAAGCTGACGAGTTCTGCTATCTTGGAAACAAAGTACCACATCAAACACAGAGGAAGAAGAAGATAAAAAACGTACTAGCACAGGCATAAAGATCTGGACAACAGAGGTATCAAATATAGTTCTCAGTTCGAGGAAGATATTTCTGAGAATGTACGTTTAGAGTACAGAGTTCTACGGTAGTGAATGTAGGAAGTGTAGGAATATAGGAAAACCAGAATGGGAATTTTTCCAAGTGTTGAGACGTGGTGCTGTTAAAGGATGTTGAAAAATTTGTTTTAATAAGAAGATACGGAATGGTGAATTTCTGTGCGGAATCAGCGAAGGAAGGAACATGTGGAACATATGGAACATATGGGAAAGAGCGACAAGAACGGGTAGTACGATGGATTCTCAATACTCTTTCACTGTCTTATGCTACCGCTTTAGTCAGCTATTTCGTTAACATTACTGTTTTAAACATTTCCATGAGGGTTGTCAAAGAAAACTGACTTTTATAAAGTTATAGAAAAACTAGTTCCATGTCTAAATCAATCTAAATTTCACTAGCTCCAATTTCCTTACTAAGAAATCCAGACAAACAAACAGATTCAGCTGTTGATTTTGTGCTGATAAAATTCACAGTATTAAGAAGTACACTTTATACAGAAGTCATTTTAAGCTCCATTAGGTGTACACCTCTATTTTTACCCACAACGAATTTTGATAATGTATAATTTTGCAAATATTTGGTTTTAATAAATTCCCTTCTTTTCTTTATTGTTCGTTATCGAAGTATGTGCTTTATTTTACGCCCACGGAAATGGTACTTCTCCAGGTGTTTTTTTAGATGTGGTGTTTTTAAACCTTCATTATTATAGCAAATTCTGAGACTAATCAATTTTCCAGCCATGGAATGCATATGTGTGTAGTAAGGTGGGTATAAAGAAGTGAACTCGTCATTTTTGTGAACAATGGAATGCCTGATTCAGTGCAAAAGAGGAAAGGGGATCGCAAGTTGTTTTTGCTGTAACCAGATCAGTTTATAAAGTGATTCACTTATATTCAGGGCCGGCCGGTGTGGCCGTGCGGTTCTAGGCGCTTCAGTCTGGAACCGCGTGACCGCTACGATCGCAGGTTCGAATCCTGCCTCTGGCATGGATGTGTGTGATGTCCTTAGGTTAGTTAGGTTTAATTAGTTCTAAGTTCTAGGCGACTGATGACCTCAGAAGTTAAGTCGCATAGTGCTGAGAAACATTTGAACCATTTTTTTTACATTCAGGTCAATTGTTTTCTACCTATAGAATTCATATATCGTGTATTTTTCCTCAAGATAATGGCCTCTTTTCGAGTTAATGAAACAGCAGACATGCTGCTGAACATATCTTACAGTGTTGAAGAAGTTTCCGATGGTGCAGATAATGGTTGGGAATGCAGCTCTTTATCTTCGGATGATACACCTGAACACAAAATGGTAAGCAGCGTAATTCTAATGTCAAAGGTTAATGGAAGATGGAATCCGTACCTCAACTGGTACTCCATGCAACATGCAGTATATAGTTTACCTGACTCCAGGACCAATAATGTATGCCACTTCACGCATTATCAATGAATACTCAGCTTCCACATTTTCCCTTTCTCCGTCAACTGAAAACATTATAGTCGTCCATAACAACGATGAAGGAATGCGTTTATATGAATATGGGAAAAAATTTTATATTGTTGACCTACATGCTTACATAGGCCTGTTGTTATTAGCAGGAGTTTATAAGTCACATAAAGAGTCTACCGAAGTTCATGGGATGAAACCTTCAGAGCAACACTGTCGCCAGTGTCGTCCAAAAAGCTGCCAAGGGTTATTCGATTTTATGATCGCGAGACAAGTGTACGATAATTATGCACCTCTGAGGTATTTGTGGCAGAAATGAGCAGAAGTGTTACCTAAGTTGTACAGTCCCAATACGTTTGTTTCAGTAGATGAGCAGCTTGTTGCATTAATCGGAAACTGCTCTTTTCGCGAGTATTTGCCTAAACGGCGAAGTATGGCATCACGTTTTCGAACCTTTGTGTCAATGAAACAAGTCATGCGCGGAATATTGGTCATATCCCAGAAAACGACCAACTAGCACCACTGAAAAATTCAAGGCCTAAGGTTTGTAACTGACTTGTCTCGCGGCTTGAAAGGGCATAATATTGCCTGTGACAAATTTGTAACCTCCTATGCGTGATAGAGAACCGGTCTCTTTTCTCCTAAATGTCGGTGAACATGGACAGCGAATTGATTGGGGAGGTCCAGTACTTTGGCCAGCTCGCTCCCCCGATCTTAATCTCTTGGATTTTTGATTGTCGAGACACTTGAAATCTCTGATTTACGTAAGCCGCTTTAATGACATACGGACATTACAGGAACGCGTCCTCAACATCTGCAAGCGCATCCGCGACCAACGTAGAGTTTTTCAGAGAATGTGTGGTTCCCTACGGACACTATATTAAGAATTTCATGTGGTGGTGACACACAAGTGCAGATCGTATGCAATAGAAAGCGGATTACATCGGAAGCTCTGCTGTTTCACAGTAATAGAGTACTGTATTCTCATTTGTTTACTGCATTCTGTATGTCGTTCTAATTTGCGAAGTGTTTGCAGTAGAAGAGATGTGTTTCAAAGGTACAAATCTCGTAGCTCTTAAGGTACGAATTTTAGTGCCAATGTGTACTAGACATTCATATTTACTGTGTGTTTGTAATTGAAGTCCAGCTACTACCAGAGTACAATTGTTATTACCCTGGCCGACTTTTTCTGTTACTGACAACTCTCCAGCCTCCTTTTATACTGCTTTAATCTCACTGTTGAACCTTTTATTTCCATTGCTGCTTCTTCAACGTATAGGGTGAAGTGTAGAGCAAAACAGTAGACCCTTTCTTACATCCTTTTCAATCCGAACTCTTCGTTCTTGATTCTGCATATTTACTGTTCCCTCTCCGTTCTTGTACATATTGTCCTCTATAACTTACTTTGGATTACATGAACACTACTGCATACGACCTGAAACCCATTATGCTTTATGCTTCATGTCTTCCCCGACGGTCATGGCGTCTTCCTACAGGATAACAATCAGTGTTAGAAGCCTAGATCTCTGCTTCATTCACATGAGATGCATGACAGCGAACTCACCTCGATGTCATGGCCACCAAATTCACCTGATCTGTGACGCACACAAACCACGGATCCGTAATTTATGGAAATCGTGTGACCTGTGCGTAGACCTCTCATACGACTTACCCCCGAACATATGCCATACTGCACTACCGCTGTATTGCGTCCCAAAGGTGGACGTACGAAAGCGCTTTTAAGCACGTGGTCATGATTCTTTTGATATGCTAGGCATGGGTGGGAAAATAAAAGTAGTTTCCCTTGACTAACGCAAAGGGCAGCACATGCTGGTCAGAAAGCTATTGAATAGTGGACTACATACTGATAAAACGACGCCAAGGCGGTTACTTCCCGTTGTCACCAAGCAGGGCAACCAGAAGCGACGAAATACTGACAGAGGAGAAAGACAGAGCGACCACGGCAAAGGTGCTCTTATTACTTCACGCACAGGGCGAGGTTCTGTTATGATTTAAGTGAAGAAAAACAGAGCTGTAAGAAAAGAAGCTCAGGCTAGGGACATATAAATATTCCTCATTTTTCCCATTATCAGTTAGAATAGCGTCAGATAGCTAAGACCCGAGTCCTATGACCTTCTGCACTGTCCATGTCTACTGATCTCATCCGTTGGAGTTTATTCAATTTGCTCTGTTAATTCTTTGAAACATAAAATGGTTATATGGCGTTGATATGTAATCCCTTAAAATGCGTGGCCTGCGAAACATTACCTTGAGTCACACAGACCTCATTCAGTTCAGTTGACGAAAGGTATTTAAAATGTACTGTATAATAACATCAGAATGTATTCAACCATTACTATTACAAGTCCATACCATTTGCTGAACATCCGTATTTACTTAGACAATAAAGAAAATGCTTTAAAATACTATCCATGACCCACGCCAATTTAGGAGTGTTATTTATAGCTAACGATATAACCACATGAACCGACCTTCTACCACAACTGAAATAAGTTCGTAGACATGTTGATACGTATATGCCAATATTTACGTAGATGCCAAAGGAAAAATATCAAAACCCAAAGTGACATTGAGCTGTATTAATCAATATACTGGTTGTTATTATTTTGCTGAAAGCACAGCATGTGCCTATCCCTCACTGTCATAGTAATCCCACGTAGGCCGCTACATCTGCTGCTGTTGTGTGCTGATGTTTTACTTATTCTGCTTTTCTTCATTTTTACCTGCATTATGCAAGAATTTATTTACAAAGATTTGTAACATTTGCATCAGACATAATAGTACAGTAAATGATCAGTTGTCCACATGACAATGGTAGACGCCTGAAACATCGGTTAAGACTAAAATTTTGAAGCAGAAATATTCCCTTTAAAAAATTCCAGCTTGTGGCTTGAAACTACAAACCGGTTTCAGTATAAGATCATACAGAGGTTTTAGAGACAGTGAAATTCCATGCTATACTTCACTAAGTTCACATTGCACAATTAGTTCTTAAACATTTGATAAAATTCTTTATAGTGAAGGAGAAATATATGGAGAAATTACATCAGAAGAAACTGCAAGTGGTATTGAGATATGATTTACGGTGGATAACAAGGTAAAGCCATAATATAGAAATTTCTTCATTCGGTTAGTTTCACATTCATCTTTCAGCTGAAATATCTATTTATGGCAAGATATGAGTGTTACCACGGACTGCCATTTTCCCTCCTGTGTTTTAAGTGCAACTGCAGCAAAGGTGGAATATGTCATGTATGTTAATGTTTTAACATTTATGCAACTTCAGCTACGTTCAGCGCAATGGGTAAAACTGTTGTATCTAATTTACTCTATCTGCATGAGTGATAACCTATTAACAAATATTACCACTTTTTTGGAAAGTGGTCATCACAAACATATAAATGCCACAAATCCATTTTACTGGTATACGTTGTGTAATAGTGAAGCGGTACTTTAAGTTCCATTTGATAAGATTTGTCACTTCCTATTCCCAGGTTACTAACACGTGAATAACTTTGAAACTCGCTCTTTTACTGTTGTGAGAAGCTTCTGCAGGATAGATGAATATGCAAATGTGTTAACTGATTGTCCAATGACACCTTTTTCATCAATCATCCATCCTATAATTCAAGTCTCATTTGAATGTTCAGCACGAATCCAGAGAATCAACACCTATGCGGATGATCTAAGCCAACCTTACACTATTCCAGTAGCCGGCCGAAGTGGCCGCGCGGTTCTGGCGCTGCAGTCTGGAACCGCGAGACTGCTACGGTCGCAGGTTCGAATCCTGCCTCGGGCATGGATGTGTGTGATGTCCTTAGGTTAGTTAGGTTTAACTAGTTCTAAGTTCTAGGGGACTAATGACCTCGGCAGTTGAGTCCCATAGTGCTCAGAGCCATTTGAGCCACTATTCCAGTAGTGGTGAGATGAAGGTAAATGCAGGTTGTGTCATCGATGCTCAGTTCATTTTCAGCCTCGATGGCCAACAGTTTGCAGCGTGTAACGGTACTAGATCCACCTGCCTTTGGCCAGGACCGTCCAGCGGAAATTTACAGATACCATTACTTGATGGAGAAACTCATCCACGGTAAAAGCAGGCGATCATTCAGAATTGGCACAACTTTGAAATATAGAAAGGTCTTGATCGCACAGTTATTTATCATGTGTTACATGTTTCAGAATTTCAACATCAGACTGAAGATGTGGAATAAAACGTGCAAGGAAATTAACGATGAAATACCGCAAGGTCTCTGCTTCAGCCTCTTCATGATTTTGCCATACCACACAGCGTGATTTGTCTGCCCCTGGCACCTCAATTGTTGGCGCAAATGGTCAACTATCCTAGATAGAAAGAAAGAAAGGGAAAAGACTGAGAAGGTGAGTGTGTTTGTGGTGGCCACAGTATATTATCCCTACATCGTTTTAACATTTCAGTAGGTTATTGGTAATTGTCGGAGCCCCACACCCATGTTTGATAAATTGAAGTGGTATATTTCAAAGAAACTTTTTCTTTCCACTTCTTGTCCAATAAGTTGAATGTATGAATGAGAGTGTGCAATGATTTCAAAGTGCAGATCCGTTGGAGTGTAGTAGTCTGCCACTGTGTCAGAACAGCCAACTGTAGGAAACACGTACCACATACCAAAGAGGTTTCTGTTTGCCTTGGACGAACCTTTTGTATAGGTTGGCACCACAACAGGGGTCCCTCTGGCCACTTCCGTGGGTACGGGGAGCGGTTTAAGCTGGAGAGCGAATGCTCGTGGAGTGTTCCGTGGGACGCGAGACGGGTGAAACCTACTGGCGGTAAGTGTGACTTTTCGATGAAAAGTTAATGTTGTGCATTACGTAAGTTTTTCAAAGCTAGTCAAAGTAAATGATTCCTTTCATCGTTCATAGTTTATCATCGTAAGTAACAAATTTTACTTGCTAATTCGCGAGTGTTAAATGCGTTAAAATCCAGGGACGGTGTAGGATATAGTTCAGTTGAACTGTTAATCACACACGTGGAGCCGGGTTTTGTTAATTGTGATTCAGTTCAGTTAGTATCCCTTTCGAGAGATCGTGTATATTGGGTATGATTTCCGTGATTTTATGACAATTTTGAGAAATTCGTCTCAGTTTCTTTGTGCACACCTTTGTTTGTGAGAACCACGTGGTCACAATCTAATGAGAAAGTCTACAGTGCCAAGGCCACAGTGATCTTCTGCTGTAGCATATCTGAATTAATTATGATTCTTAATTATGCATCATTTTCATAGCAATTCACTTCAAGTAGAAATTTTATCCCGCATGTTGAAATCAAGGGAACAGCCCCTCTTACTACACACGTGTGCTGTGGTGAAGGTTTTCAGTTCCTTTACTTCCTGTTACCCTCTCGAGCGTGTGTGAATGTATGTAAGTGTTCGTAACTAAACAATCCTTTGAACATTCCTCTTCCATAGATCGTAGACCTCGCAGGGGACTTCGAAGAAAAGTTCTAGGATTAAATAATATGCGATATAATAGATTGCAGGCAGCAACAACCATCATATGACTCACTATACTCGTTCATGTGTGCACAATTTACCGATCTAATAAATGTTCATTTGCTAGAGTTTTTTTAATGTAAAGATACCCCTTAAATGTAATGATACATTTCAATTCATGCACATAAAAACGTAAGAATGCATGTTAGTAATCCACTATCCGACTATCTCCAGTCGTTCAAGGTGTTCTGTTTTTTTTTCTGAAATTGAGTGCAGTTTTGCACCGCCATTGTTACCTCCTCATTATGTCTATATCTTGCTAAGTTGTTCCAGTCATTCTTTTAAGAGGACTCGAATGTGAATAAGGCTCAAAAAATGGATTTTTTTAAATTTTTCTCTTGAGAGATTCACTGCAGTTTCCTGAACAAGAAGAGGTTTACTTCCAGGAAATTGTAATGAAGAAAGCTCTGAAATTACGGGAATTTAGAAGTGTCCCATATCACGCAGACAACTGTTTTAAAAACACACTTTTGGTGTAACTTGTTTGTTTTTTATAACTTTCTGGTCTCTAATGCCTTAGTGACACAATATTATTAAAGAAGTAATTACGTGGCAGGACTCAAAACCCAAATGAGTGTTTAGCAACCACGTATGAGAGGTATCTCAAAAACTGTTTTGGTAATACTACGTGCTTTGAAAATAGGTGTGCTGGATGCTCTGTTATGTTTCAATTATGGTGCGGCGTTAAAGTTATGGAAGATTTAATGTTATGGAACGATGGGAGTGCCTGGTCGACTAAATACCCAAGGAACATTAATTCCCATTGACCTCAGAACCTTCTTCGAAGCAGAGAAATAATCGTTTTGGGAAGAAATCAACGAAGCAAATAAGATGTCTAAAACAGGAAAGGGAAGGAGAACACCAGAAGCAAGGTGAATATGTAGCTGCGATGCATTCGTGTTATGCACGGTTCGTAGAGAAACAAAGTTCACTTTTTTTAATGTTCTGATACACAGGCGTTAAAAACTATTACAAATACAGGGTTGAAATTTTGTATACTGTCTTAAAACATACTTAACTTGTAAGTTGGCTATTCTCACGAGGCTATTGTTACGTTTTGAATTTGAAAATTAAACTCTCTTTTAAAGAAAATCTTACTTATTCTGATATATATTTACCTGTGCTGTACATAAATAAATGATATGCTTTATTTCAAGTGAAGCTTAAAACACATCTCAGAAAAGAATTGGGAAACAAAAAGCTGGTTCATACATCGAATTGTTCCCAAAAGACCTGGTAGAAGACGGAAACATTACAAAGGCTTGCAGCTTTTATTCGTTGTGTTATACTATTAAGAAAACAGACGAATTTTTCAAGATTTTCCCTTGTGCTGATGAACCAGTCCATGTAAGTCTAGATCTTGTGATCAGATTCAGTTTAGCGTCTCTTTCCCCTGTATTTACGCATTTCTTATGTAGCGACCACAATTCCCTGTTTTTATCTAGCCTTCCAATTTCTGCATGTGTATGTTTTGCTTGATATGGGGATTCGCTGCAGATTCTGATTGTACTATACCTTCCAGTTCAGTCTCAACGTAATCAAAATTTTATTCCCTCGAGAGTTCTTGTATCTTTCTGCCCGTCTAGTGCCACTGGCGCATTTTTTCAACAGTTCGATCTGCATATAAAAATGTAGTTCATCACCGTTAATTTATGAAGTTTCCATTTTCAGCTGTTCTGGTGATTGAAATTAGGGGTTCTGGGACTGTACTAATATTCGTTTGCACTTCGAACTTTACTGCCGATTCCGTTTACGTATTCATACTGACATCGAGAGCGTCATGTGGCTCATGATTCAGTGTTTCAACACAGGTGATATCAACTGCAATGTTAATCTTAACTATGTTGCTAGCCTGATTTTAAGTGCAAACTGTCGAATAGTTTCTCTTCAGGCAACGGTGGTAAAATGTGATAGCATTAGCGGAGTCACTAAAAGCGTCCTCATTGTTTCCAGTTGGGTTGGTACTGTTTACAACAGTATCTCTGTTTACACCCATAACCAAATTGGTAATTTTCGAAACATCTATTTCCATACAATTTTTTTCCTTTAGGGCAGTCCTGATAAGTACGATCGGTTTGGTTACTTAAGAGTCACGCAACACGCTGGGATTTGCCGCATAAACATTAGGCCTGTTAGCCCACTATTTTCATCACTGATGGACGTTGTTTTTTGGCTGACATTTGCTGTCCTATGCCATTTGTAACGGGGAGTGGATAGCAGTATAGCACGTTTCGCCCACCGTGAATATTGACATAGGGGTGTAACTTCCATTTTAGAACTTCATCCGGAACTTCCATTGGTATAGTGAACAATCTCACATCAGTCAAGTTGCCTTTTGCTGCACCAACAAAAGAAAATTGCTACAAATCCGAAAGTTAATCTCAAATGGTTCAAATGGCTCTGAGCACCATGGGACTTAACTTCTGAGGTCATCAGTCCCATAGAACTTAGAGCTATTTAAACCTAACTAACCTACGGACATCACACACATCCACGCCCGAGGCACGATTCGAACCTGCGACCGTAGCGGTCGCGTGGTTCCAGACTGTACCGCCTAGAACCGCTCGGCGACCCCGGCCGGCACGTGTTAACAGATTTTGAAATAAACTGTATAGTCGTTAGCATGAGTTGCGCACCATCTAGAACTATTTGAGAATAGTGGTTACTTAGTTCTTTGTTTCCTTAGGAAATTCAAGTTGGACGATATTCCTTCTCAGGTATGCCTCCTTTGCTGTTCAGTTCTTTCTTCACACTGTAGAAATAGTAGTGACACACAATATTTAACTCGCACAGAAACCGAGAACACTTGACAACTGAACCGTAGCAGCAAGTAAACAACAGTTGCACGACGAATGACCACTCGCAGCGACTGCCGGACGCAGACTGTGTTGCTTTGGCAACGCGGCGGACCTTGTGTGGGAAATTGAGGTTCTCCGGAAATGGGCAAACACTGTTTACTGGGAACGTGTTGCGAAGTTAGGCCGCGAGAGCTGATTCTATTATGTGCCGGCCGCTTACTTGTTTTTGAATTTTTTTAGACAGCGCGTCTATGTACGCTAGTAGTAGCGACTGTTCCGCATTGGACTGTTTGCGATGAATGTTTGGCAAGAGGACCAGGGGATGAGGCTGTTACCAGCTGATCACAAACTTTCCTGGAAATGGGTTTGCTTTTAATGCGCAGCTGACGGTGTACGCCAAACGCGATTTTCCGGTAATGCGTGGCGGCAGAGCTGAGGCAGCCAGAAACGAAACACACAACTGCCCGACAGTGGCCAGTACCGGCAGGTCCATAAAAAGCATCTTCCTTTGCTACAACAGGGACCATTCAGGACTGAGGACTATATACAATGGCATACACATCACGGCCAGCTTTACAGCTACATCTACATCAAACTCCGCAAGCCACATAACGGTTTGTGGTGAAGAGCACATCTCGTACAACAAACTGATGCCCCATTCCCTGTTCCGCTCCTCAACGGCGTATAAGCTGTAAGTTCTCAAACTTTCTTATCGTGATTTCGCGGTATGGAAGTGGGAGGAACTGTTGTTTTGTCCAACTGTCGGCTGCGGTGGTCGAGCGGTTCTAGGTGCTTCAGTCCGGAACCGCGCGACTGCTACAGTCGCTGGTTCGAATCCTGCCTCAGGCATGGATGTGTGTGATGTCCTTAGGTTAGTTAGATTTCAGTAGCTCTACGTTCTAGGGGACTGATGACCTCAGATGTTAAATCCCATAGTGCTCAGAGCCATTTGAAGTGCTCTTTCGAAATTTCAACAGTAAACCACTCTATGATGCACAACGCCTCTCTTGCAGCGTCTGCTACTGGAGTTTGTTAAGTGTGTCTGTAACGCCTTTCGCGCAGACTAAACGATGCAGTGGAGAAACGCGAGGCTCTTCGTTGGACAGATATTAAATTGCAGTCAACACATGGCCAATATATAACTCCTCCTCTCTCTCCTCCCGCACAGGCCATGAAGGCTCAAAGGTACTGGCTGGCCGCCGTGTCATCCTCAGCCTACAGGCGTCACTGGATGCGGATATGGAGGGACATGTGGGCAGCACACCGCTCACCCGGCCGTAGGTCAGATTCCGAGACCGAAGCCGCTACGTCTCGATCAAGTAGCTCCTCAGTTTACCTCACAAGGGCTGAGTGCACCCCGCTTGCCAATAGCGCTCGGCAGACAGGATGGTCACCCATCCAAGTGCTAGCTCAGCCCGACAGCGCTTAACTTCGGTGATCTGATGCCGTTCGCACCCAATATATAAGGGACGATCAAGAAGTTTCTGCTTGAGGGAGTTACTACAGCGTATATGCAACGTAGCTTCCCGACGAGCGTGCGGAAACGTGGACTATGGCATCTCTATCACCAAATGCTTCCAAATAGGATCAACGTGTTGTTATTCTTTTCTTGGCTGCCGAACGAGATACATGGGCAGACCTACGCCACAGAAGGAGGGAAGTGTATGGGGCAGCATGTCTGGTTAAAACTACCGATGTGTAACGGTGCACCAAGTACTGAGTGCTGATATTTCGTAATAACACACGTATCCTTACCGCAAACGTCACTGCGCAGAAGTTACACCAACTCTATTAGGAAACACCGGAGCATCTACCCTTTAGTCCTCATCTCTCGTCATGCAGTTACCACGCCTTCGGTCCCTTAAAATAGGCCTTGTGAGCCGGCAATCTCTGTCGGAAGTGGATGTGGAGCAGACGATTACGGACTTCTAGACGCAGCAGGGCACGGTGTTTTACCAAACCCAAATGTGTATCTCCTTGCAACAGTTGGGTGGCTGCTTCAGCGCTCACGCCAGTTCTGCCTTAATGGCATACCGATCATGGACCGTATGGCCTTAGAAGGGGAACATTTTGATCGTACCTTACATAAATTTTTACCAAATTAAGCAATTCAAGTTGCATGGCTAGGAAATCTGATGTCAAGCTGCTCGGAATGTAGATCGCATTCCCGCAGTTTGCGACACTTACATTTGAACTAGGGTGCGCCAGTACGTTAAAAAATTTGGCAAGGAGAGGGAACTTCAATACTGTGGCCAATGTGGCTGACAAGAATGTCGCTTATTTCACGAAAAAGAACAGGGAGCTGCAGCATAAATTTCACTCGCTTGGTGTACAAAAACTGCCATTAGCAATAATGAGGCTTTAATAAGACAAGGCGGGTCAATAAAAAGAATATATTCACAGAGGCAAAGATAAGCCATTACAAGGCAGCGGAGAGGAATGCAGTATTATATGCTGCTGAGACGATGACACTAGGAAGAAATGGGGCAGAACAACTAGAGAAAGAAGAGAGAAAAATACTGAGAAAAATACTAAGTCCCAAAAGAGGTGAATGCGAAAACCTAGCGAAGAAATTTACCGAAACATGAGAACAATATCCGGGGAAATCAGACTCAAAAGGGCAAGGTTTGCTGGACATGTATTTAGGATGAGTATGGACAGAATGACGAAGAGTATGGGAAACAACAGGGAGGACAAGGGGAAAGACAGGAACCAAGTGGGTTGTTGAACTTCGGAAGGACTGTTTGGAATTTGGGATCAAGGTCAAAGGAAAGGAAAATTGGAGGAACAAACAGACACCGACAAATATGAGGGAGATCAATGACAGAGAAGAATACAGGAAAAGATTAGAGTGTCACCAGTGGAGCCGACAGGTCTCGGAAGAAAAGCGGGAGAGAAGAACAGAAAGAATGAAGAGTTTCTGGAGAAGAAGAGGAAAATGCAGTCCATGAATGGGCTACCCGTGGTCCTACAGAGGCCGTAACGCAAGGAGAAGAAGAAGAAGAAGTAGAAGAAGAAGAAGAAGAAGGCGGGTCAGCATTGCTCTTGAAGTTGAGATCTTTTTACTCTGTTGCAAATCGATTTCAGTCACAATGTGACGATCACCTGTGCTGGTTTTAAATCCCTGTGGACTTATAAATACAAGCAACAAGATTGAAGTATCTGCACATATTAATGAACAGTACTTGCCAGACCGAAGTTTAGTTGAATTTTTACCTTCGGTCTGACAAGTATTGTTCATTGGTAAGTGCAGATACTGCACTTTTACTGTTTGTACTTACGAGTCCATAGAGTTCTAATACTAGCACTGATGATGGTCACACACAGGGCTGTAATACTACTGATGATGGTCACACAGTGATTGAAAGCGATTAGCGACAGAGATAAAGATTTCAGTGTTGACAACCAATGCTGACCCCCTTGTATTATTAATACTGGTGAGGTGATCGTGGTGAACACCGACTCCTGACGGGGTACTCACTTAAAACAATAATGAGGCTGGTACCGGCTTCACATTGTGTTTCCTCGACCGGTCGTGCCCTTCGTCCACTTGTGGAGGCTAGGTGTCTCAGTTGGACTGGATAACCCATGTTTCGTAATGAAAATAACAGATGTTCACATGCCGTCTGGGTGGTGCCACGACGTCTCGGCCTTTGGTGTCGATGAAGGAAAAGCAAAAATGTCAAATTTAGTTTCTCCCTAGAAACTGCTGATTCTCCTCATTTTATCGAGGTGATCGTTCCTCCCTATGTGGGTCGCTGTCAACAAAATATTTTCATATTCGGAGGAGAAATTTGTTGATTGGCATTTGGTGAGAAGATTTCGTCGCAACGAAAAACGCCTTTCTTTTAATGATGACCAGCCCAAATACTGTATCATTTCTGTGACACTCTCTCCCATATTTCACAATAATACAAATCGTGCTGCCTTTCTTTGGACTTTTTCGATGTACTCCCTCAGTCCTATCTGGTAACTATCCCACACCGCGCAGCAGTATTCTAAAGAGGACGCAAAGTCGTAGTGCAGGCAGTCTCCTTAGTAGACCTGTTAAATTTTCAAAGTGTCCGGCCAAAAAAACGCAGTCTTTGGTTAGCCTTCCTCACAACATTTTCTATGTGTTCCTTCCAATTTCAGTTGTTCGTAGTTGTAATGCCTAGGTATTTAGTTGAATTTACGGCTTTTAGATTAGACTGATTTACCGTGTAACCGAAGTTAACGAGTTTCTTTTAGCACTCATGTGGATGACCAAACACTTTTCGTTATTTAGGGTCAACTGCCACTTTTCGCACCATTCAGATATCTTAAACAAATCGTTTTGCAGTTTGTTTTGATCTTCTGATGACTTTATTAATCGATAAACGACAGCGTCATCGGCAAACAACCGAAGGCGGCTGCTCAGATTGTCTCCAAAATCGTTAATATAGATAAGGAACAGCAAAGGGCCTATAACACTACCTTGGGGAACGCCAGAAATCACTTCTGTTTAGAGTAATCATTCCTATTGTATCTCTGAGTATTGACCATCACTTCGGAAATACATATGTACACAAACAGAATGTTTCAGAAGTGATGGTCAATACTCAGAGATACGATAGGAATGATTATTCTAAACAGAAACATCAAGCAACCATGGGCTCTAAGACGCATACGTTAAGAGCTGTGAGCAATTCCTGGCCTTCGATACTGTGAAACAAATCTCCTTGCTACAAGCTCTTTGCTTTCCATATTTTGCGAAGTGATAATATGGAAAAAAAACAAGAAAAAATGTCCAGTAAACATGTGCTCTAAAATGCATACCTTAAGAGCTATGAGCACTTGTCCATCTTCGGTGCTTTGGAACACAGCTCTTCTAATGAGCAAGTGATCCTAACTTTTAAGGCATGCATTTAAGAGCACATGTTTATTGGACTTTTTTTTTCTTGTCATGGTCCTCATCACCACTTCCTAAAATATGGAAAGCAAAGCGCTTGCACTAGCAGAGATTTGTTTCGCAGTATCGAAGATCAAGAATATCTCATAGCTCTTAAAGTGTGTGTCTTAGAACCCATGTCTACCTGGCTTCCTTGTTTCGAATGATAATTCCTGACATATCCCTGAATATTGACCATCAATTCCGAAACACCCTGTGTCGTATCTATGTGTATGTGTGTGTGTGTATATGTGTAAACAATCACAGGTTTTTTTAACCAGTAGCAATAGAGAGTTGCTGTACTACGACGCCAAGATAGAATGTAATTGTATGTAAATGATGTTAGGGGTAGAAGTGGAGGCACTGTGGTCATTGGTACCTTAATATGTACCCACTGCAGTGTGTTAGGATTTTTTTTTTGTGCCTAACAATCATCCCACAATCTTGCTCTTAATTTACTACCTGATGTTATCCGCATGTCAGAGCTGTGCCATTGCATTAACTACTGCCGTCAGTATAGACTACCCGTTTTGAACCATGCGTCCACACTTCAACATGAGATCTGCTGCTCAGGAAAAA
The DNA here is from genome assembly GCF_023898315.1 of Schistocerca nitens. Lineage (NCBI taxonomy): Eukaryota > Metazoa > Arthropoda > Insecta > Orthoptera > Acrididae > Schistocerca > Schistocerca nitens. The sequence goes on from NC_064622.1 coordinate 242,940,094, forward strand.
ACGGTATTAGTGGTTTGCTCTTACCATATTTATCTCAAGGTACGAAACAACCTAAAAACACACTAGTCAATAGCTACAATTATTTTTTTGCAAATGAAGTAAATAATGATATTATGCTGTTCAGTACATTTCCTCGGACCCCAATAAAAGTATCTGCACTTACACTCCAACAACCTGTATATACACTTGATGAGAACCCGGCATTGCCTAGGTATTTATTTGTAGCTGCACCCGAGACTTTGTACACGTAGAACTTACTTTTTAACTGATAGAGATATTTGGTTGCAATGTTCGAATCAGTATGCTAGGGGATTTGAACAACTATTTAAAAATGGGTCTGAGCACTATGGGACTTAACATCTATGGTCATCAGTTCCCTAGAACTTAGAACTACTTAAACCTAACTAACCTAAGGACATCACACAGCACCCAGTCATCATGAGGCAGAGAAAATCCCTGACCCCGCCGGGAATCGAACCCGGGCGCGGGAAGCGAGAACGCTACCGCACGACCACGAGCTGCGGACGAACAACTATTTAGTTCACTTCACTGTCATAGAGCTGGCCATGAAGAAAGCAACTGACACTACGGTCACCGCCAGCAACATGTAGCGTTAGGCATTGTTCTATGTCTATGATGATGGCATAAAATTACGTCAATTTGAATTGTACAAATTTGAAGCAAAATGGTAAATCGTTAGGGATTGTGGATACACAATCTCACTCACCTGCGTCACTGTCAATCAGAATTTCCGTTTCTATGGTGTTACGTTGGAGAGAAGAAACTTTAAGCCTGTAACTATGAGTGAACAGTTGTGAGGAGTAAGATAATGCATGAAACTCTCGGTCTGATTCCTTTGCGCCTCAGGCCAGTCAAGAAAGTTTCTGTGGAGCCCTGACTTAGCCACAACCTGTAGTACTTATTTCTAGAATGAATTTTCACTCTCCAGTGGACTGTGCACTGATATGAAATATCCTGACAGATGAAGAACGTATGCCGGACCGATAGTCTAACCTGGGACATATTATAGGCGTATAGGAGATCTAGAGACAATGGGAAGTTTCAGACTGATTATATAATGATAAGACGGATACCTTGAAGCCAGATTCTGGGATGCAAATCGTTTCCAGTGGCATATGTGGATTCTGGCTATAAACTGCAAACTGAAGCTGAAGAAATTACAAAAGGGTTGGAAATTAAAAATATGCTAACTGTATGAACTGAAAGAAACTAAATTTGTTGAGAAATTCAGGGGAAGAATGCGGCAACGATGGACTTATACGGGGTATGAGAATATGATATAAGACGAGTGGGAAGCTTTGACAGATGAAATAGTGAAGGCAGCAGGGGACCGAAAAGGCCTAGTAAAAATTAAACGGGACTATTGAATTCAAATAACGAAAGAGGACGTTATAAATTGCAGCAAATAAAGCAGAGGACATGGAATACAGATGTGCAACGCCTAAAATATGAGATTAATAAAAGCCGGACTGGTTAGACGATCATTGCAAGGCAGATGCTGCCTATAGGAAAATTGAAGTGGCTTTTGGACAAAATGGAGGTCGTCGTATGAATATCAAGAACCCAGACGATCACTAAGAAAGGAAAGGGGAGCTGAAAAGTGTAAATTAATTTGAAGGCGATATAGAAAGGGAAGAGGAAGTAGATGAAGAGAGGAGATATGATACGGCGAGAAGAGTTTGAAGAAGCTCTTAAAGATTTAAGTTGAACAAGACTCTCGGAATTTCTGTTACTCCCTCTGAATTATTGAGATCCTTAAGAGAGGTAGCCCTGAAAAAGCTACTATAGCTAGTGTAAGATGTGCCCAACGGGCGAATTAGCACCAGACTTCAAGAAGACTGTATCAGTTTCCATTCCAAAGAAAGCAGGGGCTAACAGCCATCAGTTTAGTGAGTGATGGTTGAAAAATACTGCACGAATTATTTACAGAAAAATTGAAAATCTTATAAATTTTATCGTCAGGGGAGTTTGGTTTGGGTTCCGGACAAATGTAGGAACATGAACGTATGACGTATCTTAGAAAATAGGTTAAAAAAAGGCAAAATTTCGTTTACAGCTTTTGTTGATTTAGATAATATTTTTGAAAATTTTAACTGGAATGAAAGAGTTAGTGACTGATAAGAAAATGAAATAGGGCTTAGCTTATAACCGTTGTAATTGAATCTTTACGCTGAGCAAGCAGTAGAGAGAAACAAGGAGAAATCTGAAAAGGGATTTAAAATTCAAGGGAAAAACATTGACATTTGCCAATGAATTTTGATTCTATTAGGACATGTAAGAGAAGTTCTATAGAAAAGAGGTTATAAGGTGAGCATCAACGAAAGTAAAACAACGGTAATGGAATGTGGTCAAATTAAATCATGCGATGCTGAATACAAAAGACACTAAAAATAATAGGCGAGTTTCGCTATTTGGGCAGCAAATTAACTAATGATGGTCAATGTACAGGCGATATAAAAATCAGACTTTCTGTAGCTTGAAAATCATTTGTGAAAAAGAGGAATTCATGTAAATCTAACATAAATGGAGGATGTTTCGAATTCTGTGCTGAAGATATTTCTCTGGCGTGCAGTCTTTAATGGAATTGAAAGATTGACGACCGTAAGTGGACAACAGAAGCTTTTGAAATGTGGTACTCGAGAAGAATGCTGACGATTAGATAGATAGATGGAGTAACTAATGAGGTGGCACTAAATGGAATTGTCAAAAAAAGAAATTTGTGACATAACTTGCACCCTGAGGCATCGAGGAGATATCGATGTTGTAGTTACGCGAGGTGTTTGGGAAATAATTGTACAGGTAGTAGAAGAGAGATTTTCTCCATTATTAATGAAACAGTGTATTTTCATGATAAACGACGATTGTTATGATAGTTGTAAACAATTTGTAAATCATTAATTTTTTACGATCTTTTATTTAAGCGTGAATGAATTGTCGTGAGCAAAGAAAAGGGTGTTTTTGCACCTTTCCTGAAACAGTCCTTAAAGCTCAGTGTTTTGAGTTGTACAAGTACAATGCGACAGTACACTAGTTACAAGATAGATTCGAGCAATATTGTCATCTTCCTGTGACCCACTTTTCGTTCTCACGCTATATAATTCCTGCAACCGTCATCTAATACAGATCTGTGTGAATCAAAGAGGGACCACAGTGACACACCCCTGGCTGTGGGCATTGCTTTTGACGTATCAGTAAATACTTAGTCCAAATAGACTTTAAGTAGAAAGAACAAGAATTAGACAAACATAAAATATGTTGAAGATGGAGACAATTAATCAGAATAATAATAGCAATAGCTCAAAAAAGAAATGGTTCAAATGGCTCTGAGCACTATGGGACTTAACATCTGTGGTCATCAATCCCCTAGAACTTAGAACTACTTACACCTAACTAACCTAAGGACATCACACACATCCATGCCCGAGGCAGGATTCGAACCTGCGACCGTACCGGTCGCGTGGTTCCGGACTGAGCGCCTAGAATCGCTAGACCACCGCGGCCGGCCGAACTCAAAAAACTGTAACTTAACCGTCAAGCACAGAAATCTCTTACAGTCATAAGTACAACCTACTGTCTAAAGTTCACTGTCAAATAGTACTTAATGTCTAACAGCGTCAAATGAAGTATATTTCAGGTGTGAACTGTAGTTTATAAGGCTGTCGTTCAAAACAGTTTTGTATAAGATGAGATTGATTGTTTGGTACAATACCATACACTACAATAGAAATCCGGTGATAGACACTTCCCATTACGTTTGCTTCCAAGTATTTAACATTACACTAAAGTTACTCAGTAATTTAGGTAATTCACGGAAGTTTACAATCCGTAATTTACACAAGGAGTCCAAGTACATTTAAGTACAACCATTCAGTCGTTACGTAGTATATGCTTCAATCTATCTTTAGATGAACTTATTAGCTACAGATTTTTCAACAATGTCAATAATTCACATAAGGTTATACGTTCTTAGTAGTATACAATAAAAGATGCATTAAATATACTGTTACACAGGAATTCAGTCGAAGCCAAAGAAATATCTCTCTAAACAGTTATATAAGGTCCTAGTGATTTCATATTTCATTTTTCATGTACCATACGTGCAAATTTGTGCATGTGTGTCACGTTACCTACCGTAGACAAGACCAAATGTGAGCCTAGCAGTGGATATTATTCGAGCACTGAAGTATTTTGGATGAAATATTAACAAGGGAACTGTTAGAATTTGAGGTGTTCGTCACTGACAGTGACAGCAAGTGGTCATTCAAGCATATTTTAGGATCTTTAAGCGTATCTGGTTTTATTGCATCTAGTCAGGCGTATCACTGTTGATAACAAACCATAAAAGGCAACGCACTTAAACAGTTTTCAGAGACCAAGATTTGACTACAAAAGGAAAATTTAAATTAACGTAGTTTTCAGTAATGTGAGCTGGGTGTGGCGTGGCAAAGTTATAGAACTGCATCGTGGATTGCATAGCATAGAGAAGCGTGGAAAGCTGCATCTAATCCCGACTGAAGACTGCTGTTTCTGTTGGTGAATCAGACTCCACTGAATGTTTAACGGAGTCGAACGTGGAACGTAGTCTATGATTAATAGGTCGACCCAGAAAGAGTACTGTTTTCAAATTTATGTTAAATTGATTGGCGACTCCATGTTGTCTTGTGCACAACGACCAGATAACAGGTATACTTGAAAAAAGAGACAGCATTGGTCGTATATTTTTTACTATTGCAAAATCGATTTTCTGTCACTGAGTGACCATCTTCAGTGCTAGAAGTTAAAAAATTTTTCACATTACGATCAGAGAGTACAACATAGAAAATCACAATTACATCTGTATATGAACATAACACTTGTTAGAAACAAACCTATATTGTATAACTTAAATTGGGATGCACTGTTGTCACTATGCTTACGGCAATCACATAGACTGAGGTCGCTGTTTACCTGCACTTGTTCAGCAGACCTCGGTGTGACGGGGCTTGACACGCCCTCTATGTGACATGTGTCACGTGAAGACATAGTATTATTGGTTTTGCGAATTATTAACACTAAATAACTCTTGTACTTTTGTGAATGGTGTAGTAATTCAAATTTAAAATGTACGTACAACACATAGCAGACGCAGGAGAATATCTAAAACACATTGGCATATTGTTTTTTATAAACTATAAAACATAAAATAGATCGATGATAAGTTATTAGAGTGCAGAACATGTAAAAAGCAAAAGACAATGCCAAAGAATAATAAATGAACAACATAAAAAGAGGCGCAACACAGGTCTTTCTTAAAAAACGTAACACCCACCATCTGGCGTGGGAAGTCAAAAGTACAACGTTCGTAATTTAGGTAACAAACGTTAATACCAAGGAGTCAATATATAAAAAATAATAACATTAATACCAAGGAGTCAAATATATTAAAAATAATCACATTACGAAACTGCCGTTACTTAATAATTAAATTAAAATGCCGTGCAAATGTAAGGTGCGAACAAGTAGTATACATCAATCATCGAGAAACCAACATGAGGAAGGACAAGTAACAGTGTCACTTATACCAAAATGTACATCGTACTTTAGAGAAATTAAACATAGACTATGCACGATATCCAGCACTTATTCAAATAGCAAAAGAATTGTTAACCTACATTAAAAATAATTACGTAAAGTGATCACCGGTTTGTATTACTTTGTGTCAACGCCTACGAGATGTCGACTGTCGTAAAATTATGTTCAGTAGGCGTCCATAAGTTCTGTAAATTACAGAACAAACAAGAAAGAAGCATCTTTTAAAACCGAAATTAGTAATGTTATTAAAACAAACTAAAAACATGTGTGTCAATGTGTTGAGACAGTTGAAATAGCGACCATTATACGTGTTCTCGTAGCGACTATGACTGAGGCGTTGTATATAAGGGATAACAAGCAGCTGACTATGAAATGCAAATTGTGATAAAAGACCACAAGTTGACTTTATTTCATAGTAAATCGGAGAAGCATTCCCAAAAATGTGTGCTTCTCGATATCGTTTGCTCGTTGAGCAGCGTGATATCTGGAGCTTTATTATGACAAAAGATCTCCATCTCTTCCATAAGGTCGAGAAGGCGACCTTTTTTACCCTTGTGCAACAATTTCAATTGCGATGTCAAATCTGGAGTTGTATGACCAGTTGCTACCAGATGGGCTGCGAAATTCGATTTTTCAGCAATATCTTTCCTCTCAAGTGCTACGTGCTCACGGAACCTTGTTTCTAATTTTCGTCCTGTTTGCCCTATGTAACCTGCATTACACGCGGCACACATAAGTTTGTAAACACCTGATTCATGTAAGACTTTGCGTTCATGAATGTTATTCCTTAAAAGCACGCCCAGTCTGTTCGCCGTCGAGAAACCTACATTAATATTTCTCTTCTTGAATACACTGGCAATTTTATTGCTAATGGGACCATAGAAAGGCAATGTGATAAATTTTTGATTTTTAGTTTCGCTTATCTCATTCCGCCTTAAATTGTCTTTACTATATTTTTTGGATGTCATCTCATAAATGTTCATGACATATTTCAACGGGTAATTATTATTTCTTGCAATTTGTTTAACTATGTTTAACTCTTTCTCATGGTTTTCCTTAGATAATGGTAATCGGAACATACGATGAAATGCAAAGTGGAAAAACGCTTTTTTGTGTTGGTCTGGGTGTTGTGAACGATAATCCAAGATGATATCTGTGAATGTTGATTTTCTGTAAATGTCAAATGTATGTTTTCCATTTTCCCTTCCAATGGTTAGGTCTAAAAAATTAATGACTCCATTCTGTTCTTTTTCAACTGTGAAAGCAATTTTGTTGTGTAAGCTATTAAATGTACTGACGACTTCTTCAATATCAGATTGACTACCATTAATAAGCAATAGCGTGTCGTCTACGTATCTATAGTAGTATACGATCTTTTTAGCTACTGTTGGAAAATCTTTTAGTAATTTCAATTCAAGATAGTTAATAAAGATATCTGCCATAATCCCTGATACAGAGTTTCCCATGCTGAGTCCGTCTTTTTGGACATAGACTTTATCGTTAAATGTGAAGTAGTTATATTTTAAGCAGAATGATAATAATTCTATGAACTCGTTTATTTCCACGCTGGACATATTACTGTGGTTTCTGAAATTAGCGTCAATAATTTGTATTGTTTCATCAATCGGGATATTCGTATATAAATTGTCAATGTCCAGCGAAAGAAACGTCATAGTGTCTGTAATAGGTATATCTCTTATTTTCTCTACTAATTGGGTACTATTTTTAATCGAGAACTGTTGCACAAATTTATAATGCTTATTCAAAATAGTTAAACATTTTTTCGCAATATTCACCAACGGGCCCCCTCTCCCATCAACTATCGGTCTAACGGGATTAGATTGCTTATGAACCTTGAATTGTGATCGTAACTTAGGGATTTTTGGATTCATTATCTTGAGATACTGTATCTCACGAGGGGTTATTATATTTGAAAGTGATTTAAGTTTTTCATTTAACTTTCTTTGGATCTCATTCGTTGGGTCTCTCGCAATTGATGTAATACCGTTTTCTTGAAAAAATTGTAAAGTTTTTTCTACATACATTTCTTTTGTAACAATAATAACAGAATTCCCTTTGTCTGCCTTTGTGACAATTACATTACTTTCTTGTAATTTATTATTCAAATTTTTCACTGTCAAATGGTCCCTCCTGTTTTGGTTATTTTCTTTTTCTACCTCGTTCTTCAATAGCTTTTCTACCGCTACAGCCATTTTATTCTGTTCTACCTTATTTATTTTACAACTATCCATCCCAAATTTTACCTGCACTAGTGTATTCTTAATTGCCCTCCTATCTAATTGTTTATGTATGTTGTACTTTAAACCTTTATTCAAAAGTTCCTTTTCTTCCTGATTAAATACTATATCCGTTAAATTTTTAACTCTAGGATAGAAGTTATATTTATGTTCGCCATTTAACATTTGTCCTTTCCCTTGTCCCACTAGCTTAGCTATTCTTTTGATATGTTTAGCTCTCACTTTACTAACTACATTATACACAATCTCATTTACTCTTGAGAGTAGCAAATCTAAAATTAAAGGAGAGACAAGTTCACCCAAATTGGCGTGTGCTTCGAACAGTTGTGAATTAATAACACTTTTTTTAAAAAACAGTTTCCTAATTTCACTTCTCATCAAAACCAGTTCGCATTTTTTCATTGTCACTGCGCACATTTGTCGTCGTATATTAAAATAACTCTGTACATACCGTGGGGTAACATTTTTCTTAATACACTCTTTGTTGAACTGGATATGTTGACTTGTGATCGCCAGCTTGATTTTTAACTTCTTGTATTTAAAATACGCTGCACAAGCCCAGCTAGGCAAAATTTTATTGATTGGCGACTCCATGTTGTCTTGTGCACAACGACCAGATAACAGGTATACTTGAAAAAAGAGACAGCATTGGTCGTATATTTTTTACTATTGCAAAATCGATTTTCTGTCACTGAGTGACCATCTTCAGTGCTAAAAGTTAAAAAATTTTTCACATTACGATCAGAGAGTACAACATAGAAAATCACAATTACATCTGTATATGAACATAACACTTGTTAGAAACAAACCTATATTGTATAACTTAAATTGGGATGCACTGTTGTCACTATGCTTACGGCGATCACATAGACTGAGGTCGCTGTTTACCTGCACTTGTTCAGCAGACCTCGGTGTGACGGGGCTTGACACGCCCTCTATGTGACATGTGTCACGTGAAGACATAGTATTATTGGTTTTGCGAATTATTAACACTAAATAACTCTTGTACTTTTGTGAATGGTGTAGTAATTCAAATTTAAAATGTACGTACAACACATAGCAGACGCACGAGAATATCTAAAATACATTGGCATATTGCTTTTATAAACTATAAAACATAAATAGATCGATGATAAGTTATTAGAGTGCAGAACATGTAAAAAGCAAAAGACAATGCCAAAGAATAATAAATGAACAACATAAAAAGAGGCGCAACACAGGTCTTTCTTAAAAAACGTAACACCCACCATCTGGCGTGGGAAGTCAAAAGTACAACGTTCGTAATTTAGGTAACAAACGTTAATACCAAGGAGTCAATATATAAAAAATAATAACATTAATACCAAGGAGTCAAATATATTAAAAATAATCACACTAAGAAACTGCCGTTACTTAATAATTAAATTAAAATGCCGTGCAAATGTAAGGTGCGAACAAGTAGTATACATCAATCATCGAGAAACCAACATGAGGAAGGACAAGTAACAGTGTCACTTATACCAAAATGTACATCGTACTTTAGAGAAATTAAACATAGACTATGCACGATATCCAGCACTTATTCAAATAGCAAAAGAATTGTTAACCTACATTAAAAATAATTACGTAAAGTGATCACCGGTTTGTATTACTTTGTGTCAACGCCTACGAGATGTCGACTGTCGTAAAATTATGTTCAGTAGGCGTCCATAAGTTCTGTAAATTACAGAACAAACAAGAAAGAAGCATCTTTTAAAACCGAAATTAGTAATGTTATTAAAACAAACTAAAACCATGTGTGTCAATGTGTTGAGACAGTTGAAATAGCGACCATTATACGTGTTCTCGTAGCGACTATGACTGAGGCGTTGTATATAAGGGATAACAAGCAGCTGACTATGAAATGCAAATTGTGATAAAAGACCACAAGTTGACTTTATTTCATAGTAAATCGGAGAAGCATTCCCAAAAATGTGTGCTTCTCGATATCGTTTGCTCGTTGAGCAGCGTGGCGTTGACACAAAGTAATACAAACCGGTGATCACTTTACGTAATTATTTTTAATGTAGGTTAACATTTCTTTTGCTATTTGAATAAGTGCTGGATATCGTGCATAGTCTATGTTTAATTTCTCTAAAGTACGATATACATTTTGGTATAAGTGACACTGTTAGTTGTCCTTCCTCATGTTGGTTTCTCGATGATTGATGTATACTACGTGTTCGCACCTTACATTTGCACGGCATTTGAATTTAATTATTAAGTAACGGCAGTTTCGTAATGTGATTATTTTTAATATATTTGACTCCTTGGTATTAATGTTATTATTTTTTATATATTGACTCCTTGGTATTAACGTTTGTTACCTAAATTACGAACGTTGTACTTTTGACTTCCCACGCCAGATGGTGGGTGTTACGTTTTTTAAGAAAGACCTGTGTTGCGCCTCTTTTTATGTTGTTCATTTATTATTCTTTGGCATTGTCTTTTGCTTTTTACATGTTCTGCACTCTAATAACTTATCATCGATCTATTTTATGTTTTATAGTTTATAAAAGCAATATGCCAATGTATTTTAGATATTCTCCTGCGTCTGCTATGTGTTGTACGTACATTTTAAATTTGAATTACTACACCATTCACAAAAGTACAAGAGTTATTTAGTGTTAATAATTCGCAAAACCCATAATACTATGTCTTCACGTGACACATGTCACATAGAGGGCGTGTCAAGCCCCGTCACACCGAGGTCTGCTGAACAAGTGCAGGTAAACAGCGACCTCAGTCTATGTGATCGCCGTAAGCATAGTGACAACAGTGCATCCCAATTTAAGTTATACAATATAGGTTTGTTTCTAACAAGTGTTATGTTCATATACAGATGTAATTGTGATTTTCTATGTTGTACTCTTTGATCGTAATGTGAAAAAATTTTTAACTTCTAGCACTGAAGATGGTCACTCAGTGACAGAAAATCGATTTTGCAATAGTAAAAAATATACGACCAATGCTGTCTCTTTTTTCAAGTATACCTGTTATCTGGTCGTTGTGCACAAGACAACATGGAGTCGCCAATCAATAAAATTTTGCCTAGCTGGGCTTGTGCAGCGTATTTTAAATACAAGAAGTTAAAAATCAAGCTGGCGATCTCAAGTCAACATATCCAGTTCAACAAAGAGTGTATTAAGAAAAATGTTACCCCACGGTATGTACAGAGTTATTTTAATATACGACGACAAATGTGCGCAGTGACAATGAAAAAATGCGAACTGGTTTTGATGAGAAGTGAAATTAGGAAACTGTTTTTTAAAAAAAGTGTTATTAATTCACAACTGTTCGAAGCACACGCCAATTTGGGTGAACTTGTCTCTCCTTTAATTTTAGATTTGCTACTCTCAAGAGTAAATGAGACTGTGTATAATGTAGTTAGTAAAGTGAGAGCTAAACATGTCAAAAAAATAGCTAAGCTAGTGGGACAAGGGAAAGGACAAATGTTAAATGGCGAACATAAATATAACTTCTATCCTAGAGTTAAAAATTTAACGGATATAGTATTTAATCAGGAAGAAAAGGAACTTTTGAATAAAGGTTTAAAGTACAACATACATAAACAATTAGATAGGAGGGCAATTAAGAATACACTAGTGCAGGTAAAATTTGGGATGGATAGTTGTAAAATAAATAAGGTAGAACAGAATAAAATGGCTGTAGCGGTAGAAAAGCTATTGAAGAACGAGGTAGAAAAAGAAAATAACCAAAACAGGAGGGACCATTTGACAGTGAAAAATTTGAATAATAAATTACAAGAAAGTAATGTAATTGTCACAAAGGCAGACAAAGGGAATTCTGTTATTATTGTTACAAAAGAAATGTATGTAGAAAAAACTTTACAATTTTTTCAAGAAAACGGTATTACATCAATTGCGAGAGACCCAACGAATGAGATCCAAAGAAAGTTAAATGAAAAACTTAAATCACTTTCAAATATAATAACCCCTCGTGAGATACAGTATCTCAAGATAATGAATCCAAAAATCCCTAAGTTACGATCACAATTCAAGGTTCATAAGCAATCTAATCCCGTTAGACCGATAGTTGATGGGAGAGGGGGCCCGTTGGTGAATATTGCGAAAAAATGTTTAACTATTTTGAATAAGCATTATAAATTTGTGCAACAGTTCTCGATTAAAAATAGTACCCAATTAGTAGAGAAAATAAGAGATATACCTATTACAGACACTATGACGTTTCTTTCGCTGGACATTGTCAATTTATATACGAATATCCCGATTGATGAAACAATACAAATTATTGACGCTAATTTCAGAAACCACAGTAATATGTCCAGCGTGGAAATAAACGAGTTCATAGAATTATTATCATTCTGCTTAAAATATAACTACTTCACATTTAACGATAAAGTCTATGTCCAAAAAGACGGACTCAGCATGGAAAACTCTGTATCAGGGATTATGGCAGATATCTTTATTAACTATCTTGAATTGAAATTACTAAAAGATTTTCCAACAGTAGCTAAAAAGATCGTATACTACTATAGATATGTAGACGACACGCTATTGCTTATTAATGGTAGTCAATCTGATACTGAAGAAGTCGTCAGTACATTTAATAGCTTACACAACAAAATTGCTTTCACAGTTGAAAAAGAACAGAATGGAGTCATTAATTTTTTAGACCTAACCATTGGAAGGGAAAATGGAAAACATACATTTGACATTTACAGAAAATCAACATTCACAGATATCATCTTGGATTATCGTTCACAACACCCAGACCAACACAAAAAAGCGTTTTTCCACTTTGCATTTCATCGTATGTTCCGATTACCATTATCTAAGGAAAACCATGAGAAAGAGTTAAACATAGTTAAACAAATTGCAAGAAATAATAATTACCCGTTGAAATATGTCATGAACATTTATGAGATGACATCCAAAAAATATAGTAAAGACAATTTAAGGCGGAATGAGATAAGCGAAACTAAAAATCAAAAATTTATCACATTGCCTTTCTATGGTCCCATTAGCAATAAAATTGCCAGTGTATTCAAGAAGAGAAATATTAATGTAGGTTTCTCGACGGCGAACAGACTGGGCGTGCTTTTAAGGAATAACATTCATGAACGCAAAGTCTTACATGAATCAGGTGTTTACAAACTTATGTGTGCCGCGTGTAATGCAGGTTACATAGGGCAAACAGGACGAAAATTAGAAACAAGGTTCCGTGAGCACGTAGCACTTGAGAGGAAAGATATTGCTGAAAAATCGAATTTCGCAGCCCATCTGGTAGCAACTGGTCATACAACTCCAGATTTGACATCGTAATTGAAATTGTTGCACAAGGGTAAAGAAGGTCGCCTTCTCGACCTTATGGAAGAGATGGAGATCTTTTGTCATAATAAAGCTCCAGATATCACGCTGCTCAACGAGCAAACGATATCGAGAAGCACACATTTTTGGGAATGCTTCTCCGATTTACTATGAAATAAAGTCAACTTGTGGTCTTTTATCACAATTTGCATTTCATAGTCAGCTGCTTGTTATCCCTTATATACAACGCCTCAGTCATAGTCGCTACGAGAACACGTATAATGGTCGCTATTTCAACTGTCTCAACACATTGACACACATGTTTTTAGTTTGTTTTAATAACATTACTAATTTCGGTTTTAAAAGATGCTTCTTTCTTGTTTGTTCTGTAATTTACAGAACTTATGGACGCCTACTGAACATAATTTTACGACAGTCGACATCTCGTAGGCGTTGACACAAAGTAATACAAACCGGTGATCACTTTACGTAATTATTTTTAATGTAGGTTAACAATTCTTTTACTATTTGAATAAGTGCTGGATATCGTGCATAGTCTATGTTTAATTTCTCTAAAGTACGATGTACATTTTGGTATAAGTGACACTGTTACTTGTCCTTCCTCATGTTGGTTTCTCGATGATTGATGTATACTACTTGTTCGCACCTTACATTTGCACGGCATTTTAATTTAATTATTAAGTAACGGCAGTTTCGTAATGTGATTATTTTTAATATATTTGACTCCTTGGTATTAATGTTATTATTTTTTATATATTGACTCCTTGGTATTAACGTTTGTTACCTAAATTACGAACGTTGTACTTTTGACTTCCCACGCCAGATGGTGGGTGTTACGTTTTTTAAGAAAGACCTGTGTTGCGCCTCTTTTTATGTTGTTCATTTATTATTCTTTGGCATTGTCTTTTGCTTTTTACATGTTCTGCACTCTAATAACTTATCATCGATCTATTTTATGTTTTATAGTTTATAAAAGCAATATGCCAATGTATTTTAGATATTCTCCTGCGTCTGCTATGTGTTGTACGTACATTTTAAATTTGAATTACTACACCATTCACAAAATTACAAGAGTTATTTAGTGTTAATAATTCGCAAAACCAATAATACTATGTCTTCACGTGACACATGTCACATAGAGGGCGTGTCAAGCCCCGTCACACCGAGGTCTGCTGAACAAGTGCAGGTAAACAGCGACCTCAGTCTATGTGATCGCCGTAAGCATAGTGACAACAGTGCATCCCAATTTAAGTTATACAATATAGGTTTGTTTCTAACAAGTGTTATGTTCATATACAGATATAATTGTGATTTTCTATGTTGTACTCTCTGATCGTAATGTGAAAAAATTTTTAACTTTTAGCACTGAAGATGGTCACTCAGTGACAGAAAATCGATTTTGCAATAGTAAAAAATATACGACCAATGCTGTCTCTTTTTTCAAGTATACCTGTTATCTGGTCGTTGTGCACAAGACAACATGGAGTCGCCAATCAATAAAATTTTGCCTAGCTGGGCTTGTGCAGCGTATTTTAAATACAAGAAGTTAAAAATCAAGCTGGCGATCACAAGTCAACATATCCAGTTCAACAAAGAGTGTATTAAGAAAAATGTTACCCCACGGTATGTACAGAGTTATTTTAATATACGACGACAAATGTGCGCAGTGACAATGAAAAAATGCGAACTGGTTTTGATGAGAAGTGAAATTAGGAAACTGTTTTTTAAAAAAAGTGTTATTAATTCACAACTGTTCGAAGCACACGCCAATTTGGGTGAACTTGTCTCTCCTTTAATTTTAGATTTGCTACTCTCAAGAGTAAATGAGATTGTGTATAATGTAGTTAGTAAAGTGAGAGCTAAACATGTCAAAAAAATAGCTAAGCTAGTGGGACAAGGGAAAGGACAAATGTTAAATGGCGAACATAAATATAACTTCTATCCTAGAGTTAAAAATTTAACGGATATAGTATTTAATCAGGAAGAAAAGGAACTTTTGAATAAAGGTTTAAAGTACAACATACATAAACAATTAGATAGGAGGGCAATTAAGAATACACTAGTGCAGGTAAAATTTGGGATGGATAGTTGTAAAATAAATAAGGTAGAACAGAATAAAATGGCTGTAGCGGTAGAAAAGCTATTGAAGAACGAGGTAGAAAAAGAAAATAACCAAAACAGGAGGGACCATTTGACAGTGAAAAATTTGAATAATAAATTACAAGAAAGTAATGTAATTGTCACAAAGGCAGACAAAGGGAATTCTGTTATTATTGTTACAAAAGAAATGTATGTAGAAAAAACTTTACAATTTTTTCAAGAAAACGGTATTACATCAATTGCGAGAGACCCAACGAATGAGATCCAAAGAAAGTTAAATGAAAAACTTAAATCACTTTCAAATATAATAACCCCTCGTGAGATACAGTATCTCAAGATAATGAATCCAAAAATCCCTAAGTTACGATCACAATTCAAGGTTCATAAGCAATCTAATCCCGTTAGACCGATAGTTGATGGGAGAGGGGGCCCGTTGGTGAATATTGCGAAAAAATGTTTAACTATTTTGAATAAGCATTATAAATTTGTGCAACAGTTCTCGATTAAAAATAGTACCCAATTAGTAGAGAAAATAAGAGATATACCTATTACAGACACTATGACGTTTCTTTCGCTGGACATTGTCAATTTATATACGAATATCCCGATTGATGAAACAATACAAATTATTGACGCTAATTTCAGAAACCACAGTAATATGTCCAGCGTGGAAATAAACGAGTTCATAGAATTATTATCATTCTGCTTAAAATATAACTACTTCACATTTAACGATAAAGTCTATGTCCAAAAAGACGGACTCAGCATGGAAAACTCTGTATCAGGGATTATGGCAGATATCTTTATTAACTATCTTGAATTGAAATTACTAAAAGATTTTCCAACAGTAGCTAAAAAGATCGTATACTACTATAGATATGTAGACGACACGCTATTGCTTATTAATGGTAGTCAATCTGATACTGAAGAAGTCGTCAGTACATTTAATAGCTTACACAACAAAATTGCTTTCACAGTTGAAAAAGAACAGAATGGAGTCATTAATTTTTTAGACCTAACCATTGGAAGGGAAAATGGAAAACATACATTTGACATTTACAGAAAATCAACATTCACAGATATCATCTTGGATTATCGTTCACAACACCCAGACCAACACAAAAAAGCGTTTTTCCACTTTGCATTTCATCGTATGTTCCGATTACCATTATCTAAGGAAAACCATGAGAAAGAGTTAAACATAGTTAAACAAATTGCAAGAAATAATAATTACCCGTTGAAATATGTCATGAACATTTATGAGATGACATCCAAAAAATATAGTAAAGACAATTTAAGGCGGAATGAGATAAGCGAAACTAAAAATCAAAAATTTATCACATTGCCTTTCTATGGTCCCATTAGCAATAAAATTGCCAGTGTATTCAAGAAGAGAAATATTAATGTAGGTTTCTCGACGGCGAACAGACTGGGCGTGCTTTTAAGGAATAACATTCATGAACGCAAAGTCTTACATGAATCAGGTGTTTACAAACTTATGTGTGCCGCGTGTAATGCAGGTTACATAGGGCAAACAGGACGAAAATTAGAAACAAGGTTCCGTGAGCACGTAGCACTTGAGAGGAAAGATATTGCTGAAAAATCGAATTTCGCAGCCCATCTGGTAGCAACTGGTCATACAACTCCAGATTTGACATCGTAATTGAAATTGTTGCACAAGGGTAAAAAAGGTCGCCTTCTCGACCCTATGGAAGAGATGGAGATCTTTTGTCATAATAAAGCTGCAGATATCACGCTGCTCAACGAGCAAACGATATCGAGAAGCACACATTTTTGGGAATGCTTCTCCGATTTACTATGAAATAAAGTCAACTTGTGGTCTTTTATCACAATTTGCATTTCATAGTCAGCTGCTTGTTATCCCTTATATACAACGCCTCAGTCATAGTCGCTACGAGAACACGTATAATGGTCGCTATTTCAACTGTCTCAACACATTGACACACATGTTTTTAGTTTGTTTTAATAACATTACTAATTTCGGTTTTAAAAGATGCTTCTTTCTTGTTTGTTCTGTAATTTACAGAACTTATGGACGCCTACTGAACATAATTTTACGACAGTCGACATCTCGTAGGCGTTGACACAAAGTAATACAAACCGGTGATCACTTTACGTAATTATTTTTAATGTAGGTTAACAATTCTTTTGCTATTTGAATAAGTGCTGGATATCGTGCATAGTCTATGTTTAATTTCTCTAAAGTACGATGTACATTTTGGTATAAGTGACACTGTTACTTGTCCTTCCTCATGTTGGTTTCTCGATGATTGATGTATACTACTTGTTCGCACCTTACATTTGCATGGCATTTTAATTTAATTATTAAGTAATGGCAGTTTCTTAGTGTGATTATTTTTAATATATTTGACTCCTTGGTATTAATGTTATTATTTTTTATATATTGACTCCTTGGTATTAACGTTTGTTACCTAAATTACGAACGTTGTACTTTTGACTTCCCACGCCAGATGGTGGGTGTTACGTTTTTTAAGAAAGACCTGTGTTGCGCCTCTTTTTATGTTGTTCATTTATTATTCTTTGGCATTGTCTTTTGCTTTTTACATGTTCTGCACTCTAATAACTTATCATCGATCTATTTTATGTTTTATAGTTTATAAAAGCAATGTGCCAATGTATTTTAGATATTCTCCTGCGTCTGCTATGTGTTGTACGTACATTTTAAATTTGAATTACTACACCATTCACAAAAGTACAAGAGTTATTTAGTGTTAATAATTCGCAAAACCAATAATACTATGTCTTCACGTGACACATGTCACATAGAGGGCGTGTCAAGCCCCGTCACACCGAGGTCTGCTGAACAAGTGCAGGTAAACAGCGACCTCAGTCTATGTGATCGCCGTAAGCATAGTGACAACAGTGCATCCCAATTTAAGTTATACAATATAGGTTTGTTTCTAACAAGTGTTATGTTCATATACAGATGTAATTGTGATTTTCTATGTTGTACTCTCTGATCGTAATGTGAAAATTTTTTTAACTTTTAGCACTGAAGATGGTCACTCAGTGACAGAAAATCGATTTTGCAATAGTAAAAAAAATATACGACCAATGCTGTCTCTTTTTTCAAGTATACCTGTTATCTGGTCGTTGTGCACAAGACAACATGGAGTCGCCAATCAATAAAATTTTGCCTAGCTGGGCTTGTGCAGCGTATTTTAAATACAAGAAGTTAAAAATCAAGCTGGCGATCACAAGTCAACATATCCAGTTCAACAAAGAGTGTATTAAGAAAAATGTTACCCCACGGTATGTACAGAGTTATTTTAATATACGACGACAAATGTGCGCAGTGACAATGAAAAAATGCGAACTGGTTTTGATGAGAAGTGAAATTAGGAAACTGTTTTTTAAAAAAAGTGTTATTAATTCACAACTGTTCGAAGCACACGCCAATTTGGGTGAACTTGTCTCTCCTTTAATTTTAGATTTGCTACTCTCAAGAGTAAATGAGACTGTGTATAATGTAGTTAGTAAAGTGAGAGCTAAACATGTCAAAAAAATAGCTAAGCTAGTGGGACAAGGGAAAGGACAAATGTTAAATGGCGAACATAAATATAACTTCTATCCTAGAGTTAAAAATTTAACGGATATAGTATTTAATCAGGAAGAAAAGGAACTTTTGAATAAAGGTTTAAAGTACAACATACATAAACAATTAGATAGGAGGGCAATTAAGAATACACTAGTGCAGGTAAAATTTGGGATGGATAGTTGTAAAATAAATAAGGTAGAACAGAATAAAATGGCTGTAGCGGTAGAAAAGCTATTGAAGAACGAGGTAGAAAAAGAAAATAACCAAAACAGGAGGGACCATTTGACAGTGAAAAATTTGAATAATAAATTACAAGAAAGTAATGTAATTGTCACAAAGGCAGACAAAGGGAATTCTGTTATTATTGTTACAAAAGAAATGTATGTAGAAAAAACTTTACAATTTTTTCAAGAAAACGGTATTACATCAATTGCGAGAGACCCAACGAATGAGATCCAAAGAAAGTTAAATGAAAAACTTAAATCACTTTCAAATATAATAACCCCTCGTGAGATACAGTATCTCAAGATAATGAATCCAAAAATCCCTAAGTTACGATCACAATTCAAGGTTCATAAGCAATCTAATCCCGTTAGACCGATAGTTGATGGGAGAGGGGGCCCGTTGGTGAATATTGCGAAAAAATGTTTAACTATTTTGAATAAGCATTATAAATTTGTGCAACAGTTCTCGATTAAAAATAGTACCCAATTAGTAGAGAAAATAAGAGATATACCTATTACAGACACTATGACGTTTCTTTCGCTGGACATTGTCAATTTATATACGAATATCCCGATTGATGAAACAATACAAATTATTGACGCTAATTTCAGAAACCACAGTAATATGTCCAGCGTGGAAATAAACGAGTTCATAGAATTATTATCATTCTGCTTAAAATATAACTACTTCACATTTAACGATAAAGTCTATGTCCAAAAAGACGGACTCAGCATGGAAAACTCTGTATCAGGGATTATGGCAGATATCTTTATTAACTATCTTGAATTGAAATTACTAAAAGATTTTCCAACAGTAGCTAAAAAGATCGTATACTACTATAGATATGTAGACGACACGCTATTGCTTATTAATGGTAGTCAATCTGATATTGAAGAAGTCGTCAGTACATTTAATAGCTTACACAACAAAATTGCTTTCACAGTTGAAAAAGAACAGAATGGAGTCATTAATTTTTTAGACCTAACCATTGGAAGGGAAAATGGAAAACATACATTTGACATTTACAGAAAATCAACATTCACAGATATCATCTTGGATTATCGTTCACAACACCCAGACCAACACAAAAAAGCGTTTTTCCACTTTGCATTTCATCGTATGTTCCGATTACCATTATCTAAGGAAAACCATGAGAAAGAGTTAAACATAGTTAAACAAATTGCAAGAAATAATAATTACCCGTTGAAATATGTCATGAACATTTATGAGATGACATCCAAAAAATATAGTAAAGACAATTTAAGGCGGAATGAGATAAGCGAAACTAAAAATCAAAAATTTATCACATTGCCTTTCTATGGTCCCATTAGCAATAAAATTGCCAGTGTATTCAAGAAGAGAAATATTAATGTAGGTTTCTCGACGGCGAACAGACTGGGCGTGCTTTTAAGGAATAACATTCATGAACGCAAAGTCTTACATGAATCAGGTGTTTACAAACTTATGTGTGCCGCGTGTAATGCAGGTTACATAGGGCAAACAGGACGAAAATTAGAAACAAGGTTCCGTGAGCACGTAGCACTTGAGAGGAAAGATATTGCTGAAAAATCGAATTTCGCAGCCCATCTGGTAGCAACTGGTCATACAACTCCAGATTTGACATCGCAATTGAAATTGTTGCACAAGGGTAAAAAAGGTCGCCTTCTCGACCTTATGGAAGAGATGGAGATCTTTTGTCATAATAAAGCTCCAGATATCACGCTGCTCAACGAGCAAACGATATCGAGAAGCACACATTTTTGGGAATGCTTCTCCGATTTACTATGAAATAAAGTCAACTTGTGGTCTTTTATCACAATTTGCATTTCATAGTCAGCTGCTTGTTATCCCTTATATACAACGCCTCAGTCATAGTCGCTACGAGAACACGTATAATGGTCGCTATTTCAACTGTCTCAACACATTGACACACATGTTTTTAGTTTGTTTTAATAACATTACTAATTTCGGTTTTAAAAGATGCTTCTTTCTTGTTTGTTCTGTAATTTACAGAACTTATGGACGCCTACTGAACATAATTTTACGACAGTCGACATCTCGTAGGCGTTGACACAAAGTAATACAAACCGGTGATCACTTTACGTAATTATTTTTAATGTAGGTTAACAATTCTTTTGCTATTTGAATAAGTGCTGGATATCGTGCATAGTCTATGTTTAATTTCTCTAAAGTACGATGTACATTTTGGTATAAGTGACACTGTTACTTGTCCTTCCTCATGTTGGTTTCTCGATGATTGATGTATACTACTTGTTCGCACCTTACATTTGCATGGCATTTTAATTTAATTATTAAGTAATGGCAGTTTCTTAGTGTGATTATTTTTAATATATTTGACTCCTTGGTATTAATGTTATTATTTTTTATATATTGACTCCTTGGTATTAACGTTTGTTACCTAAATTACGAACGTTGTACTTTTGACTTCCCACGCCAGATGGTGGGTGTTACGTTTTTTAAGAAAGACCTGTGTTGCGCCTCTTTTTATGTTGTTCATTTATTATTCTTTGGCATTGTCTTTTGCTTTTTACATGTTCTGCACTCTAATAACTTATCATCGATCTATTTTATGTTTTATAGTTTATAAAAGCAATGTGCCAATGTATTTTAGATATTCTCCTGCGTCTGCTATGTGTTGTACGTACATTTTAAATTTGAATTACTACACCATTCACAAAAGTACAAGAGTTATTTAGTGTTAATAATTCGCAAAACCAATAATACTATGTCTTCACGTGACACATGTCACATAGAGGGCGTGTCAAGCCCCGTCACACCGAGGTCTGCTGAACAAGTGCAGGTAAACAGCGACCTCAGTCTATGTGATCGCCGTAAGCATAGTGACAACAGTGCATCCCAATTTAAGTTATACAATATAGGTTTGTTTCTAACAAGTGTTATGTTCATATACAGATGTAATTGTGATTTTCTATGTTGTACTCTCTGATCGTAATGTGAAAATTTTTTTAACTTTTAGCACTGAAGATGGTCACTCAGTGACAGAAAATCGATTTTGCAATAGTAAAAAAAATATACGACCAATGCTGTCTCTTTTTTCAAGTATACCTGTTATCTGGTCGTTGTGCACAAGACAACATGGAGTCGCCAATCAATAAAATTTTGCCTAGCTGGGCTTGTGCAGCGTATTTTAAATACAAGAAGTTAAAAATCAAGCTGGCGATCACAAGTCAACATATCCAGTTCAACAAAGAGTGTATTAAGAAAAATGTTACCCCACGGTATGTACAGAGTTATTTTAATATACGACGACAAATGTGCGCAGTGACAATGAAAAAATGCGAACTGGTTTTGATGAGAAGTGAAATTAGGAAACTGTTTTTTAAAAAAAGTGTTATTAATTCACAACTGTTCGAAGCACACGCCAATTTGGGTGAACTTGTCTCTCCTTTAATTTTAGATTTGCTACTCTCAAGAGTAAATGAGACTGTGTATAATGTAGTTAGTAAAGTGAGAGCTAAACATGTCAAAAAAATAGCTAAGCTAGTGGGACAAGGGAAAGGACAAATGTTAAATGGCGAACATAAATATAACTTCTATCCTAGAGTTAAAAATTTAACGGATATAGTATTTAATCAGGAAGAAAAGGAACTTTTGAATAAAGGTTTAAAGTACAACATACATAAACAATTAGATAGGAGGGCAATTAAGAATACACTAGTGCAGGTAAAATTTGGGATGGATAGTTGTAAAATAAATAAGGTAGAACAGAATAAAATGGCTGTAGCGGTAGAAAAGCTATTGAAGAACGAGGTAGAAAAAGAAAATAACCAAAACAGGAGGGACCATTTGACAGTGAAAAATTTGAATAATAAATTACAAGAAAGTAATGTAATTGTCACAAAGGCAGACAAAGGGAATTCTGTTATTATTGTTACAAAAGAAATGTATGTAGAAAAAACTTTACAATTTTTTCAAGAAAACGGTATTACATCAATTGCGAGAGACCCAACGAATGAGATCCAAAGAAAGTTAAATGAAAAACTTAAATCACTTTCAAATATAATAACCCCTCGTGAGATACAGTATCTCAAGATAATGAATCCAAAAATCCCTAAGTTACGATCACAATTCAAGGTTCATAAGCAATCTAATCCCGTTAGACCGATAGTTGATGGGAGAGGGGGCCCGTTGGTGAATATTGCGAAAAAATGTTTAACTATTTTGAATAAGCATTATAAATTTGTGCAACAGTTCTCGATTAAAAATAGTACCCAATTAGTAGAGAAAATAAGAGATATACCTATTACAGACACTATGACGTTTCTTTCGCTGGACATTGTCAATTTATATACGAATATCCCGATTGATGAAACAATACAAATTATTGACGCTAATTTCAGAAACCACAGTAATATGTCCAGCGTGGAAATAAACGAGTTCATAGAATTATTATCATTCTGCTTAAAATATAACTACTTCACATTTAACGATAAAGTCTATGTCCAAAAAGACGGACTCAGCATGGAAAACTCTGTATCAGGGATTATGGCAGATATCTTTATTAACTATCTTGAATTGAAATTACTAAAAGATTTTCCAACAGTAGCTAAAAAGATCGTATACTACTATAGATATGTAGACGACACGCTATTGCTTATTAATGGTAGTCAATCTGATATTGAAGAAGTCGTCAGTACATTTAATAGCTTACACAACAAAATTGCTTTCACAGTTGAAAAAGAACAGAATGGAGTCATTAATTTTTTAGACCTAACCATTGGAAGGGAAAATGGAAAACATACATTTGACATTTACAGAAAATCAACATTCACAGATATCATCTTGGATTATCGTTCACAACACCCAGACCAACACAAAAAAGCGTTTTTCCACTTTGCATTTCATCGTATGTTCCGATTACCATTATCTAAGGAAAACCATGAGAAAGAGTTAAACATAGTTAAACAAATTGCAAGAAATAATAATTACCCGTTGAAATATGTCATGAACATTTATGAGATGACATCCAAAAAATATAGTAAAGACAATTTAAGGCGGAATGAGATAAGCGAAACTAAAAATCAAAAATTTATCACATTGCCTTTCTATGGTCCCATTAGCAATAAAATTGCCAGTGTATTCAAGAAGAGAAATATTAATGTAGGTTTCTCGACGGCGAACAGACTGGGCGTGCTTTTAAGGAATAACATTCATGAACGCAAAGTCTTACATGAATCAGGTGTTTACAAACTTATGTGTGCCGCGTGTAATGCAGGTTACATAGGGCAAACAGGACGAAAATTAGAAACAAGGTTCCGTGAGCACGTAGCACTTGAGAGGAAAGATATTGCTGAAAAATCGAATTTCGCAGCCCATCTGGTAGCAACTGGTCATACAACTCCAGATTTGACATCGCAATTGAAATTGTTGCACAAGGGTAAAAAAGGTCGCCTTCTCGACCTTATGGAAGAGATGGAGATCTTTTGTCATAATAAAGCTCCAGATATCACGCTGCTCAACGAGCAAACGATATCGAGAAGCACACATTTTTGGGAATGCTTCTCCGATTTACTATGAAATAAAGTCAACTTGTGGTCTTTTATCACAATTTGCATTTCATAGTCAGCTGCTTGTTATCCCTTATATACAACGCCTCAGTCATAGTCGCTACGAGAACACGTATAATGGTCGCTATTTCAACTGTCTCAACACATTGACACACATGTTTTTAGTTTGTTTTAATAACATTACTAATTTCGGTTTTAAAAGATGCTTCTTTCTTGTTTGTTCTGTAATTTACAGAACTTATGGACGCCTACTGAACATAATTTTACGACAGTCGACATCTCGTAGGCGTTGACACAAAGTAATACAAACCGGTGATCACTTTACGTAATTATTTTTAATGTAGGTTAACAATTCTTTTGCTATTTGAATAAGTGCTGGATATCGTGCATAGTCTATGTTTAATTTCTCTAAAGTACGATGTACATTTTGGTATAAGTGACACTGTTACTTGTCCTTCCTCATGTTGGTTTCTCGATGATTGATGTATACTACTTGTTCGCACCTTACATTTGCACGGCATTTTAATTTAATTATTAAGTAACGGCAGTTTCGTAATGTGATTATTTTTAATATATTTGACTCCTTGGTATTAATGTTATTATTTTTTATATATTGACTCCTTGGTATTAACGTTTGTTACCTAAATTACGAACGTTGTACTTTTGACTTCCCACGCCAGATGGTGGGTGTTACGTTTTTTAAGAAAGACCTGTGTTGCGCCTCTTTTTATGTTGTTCATTTATTATTCTTTGGCATTGTCTTTTGCTTTTTACATATTCTGCACTCTAATAACTTATCATCGATCTATTTTATGTTTTATAGTTTATAAAAGCAATATGCCAATGTATTTTAGATATTCTCCTGCATCTGCTATGTGTTTACGTACATTTTAAATTTGAATTACTACACCATTCACAAAAGTACAAGAGTTATTTAGTGTTAATAATTCGCAAAACCAATAATACTATGTCTTCACGTGACACATGTCACATAGAGGGCGTGTCAAGCCCCGTCACACCGAGGTCTGCTGAACAAGTGCAGGTAAACAGCGACCTCAGTCTATGTGATCGCCGTAAGCATAGTGACAACAGTGCATCCCAATTTAAGTTATACAATATAGGTTTGTTTCTAACAAGTGTTATGTTCATATACAGATGGAATTGTGATTTTCTATGTTGTACTCTCTGATCGTAATGTGAAAAATTTTTTAACTTTTAGCACTGAAGATGGTCACTCAGTGACAGAAAATCGATTTTGCAATAGTAAAAAATATACGACCAATGCTGTCTCTTTTTTCAAGTATATTTATGTTAAATGTCACAGATCTGTAGTATGTAGGCGTTTGTATCCAGTGTACCATCTAATTCCTCCTACTCTCATTCAGTATAGATACACACTACTAAGTTGTTGTGCAAAACAAGAGGAAGTAAGCAACTTTCACATCGTATGTCACTGAAGGTAATGGAAGGTAATGGGGAGTAATACCCATTAAACGAGCAGAAGTGACACTTTTGTTTTAAGACAGTAACTGCACTGAACACATCGCGATTCATAATGATCCACTGGACATTTAAAAAGTTATGGGGACGCATAATATTGCAAGGGCATACTAACCTCCAAATCTTTAAACAAGGTACATTCACCGGTCAGTGTTATTATGACACTTCACTCCTTCCCAATGCAGGACTTTTCAAGAGTTCATTTGGCCCTGACTTCGCGTTAGGTATGACAATGCTCATCGGAGAGCGCAGGTTAAGGAGAGGAGGAAGTCGGATAAGGTGCGAGCACAATCTTGCTTTGCAAATTAATTAATTGATCAGTTAAATACCCCATCCACACACGAAACTCCTGGATGTTGTCAAGGGTTTTCCCCAGATGGCATGTGGATCCATTCCCCCCTCCCCTCACCGCCTCTCCCCACTAATACACTCCTCTCCCCTACCCCTCCTGTGCCTGCACAATTGGCGGTAATTTCGAATTTATGCTGGAATCTCTAATTTTGGCTGGAAATTCGAAAAATGGTAGGAAATTCTAAAATGGTGGGTATTTTTTTTTTCCAAGGGCTGTACTGACATCCAACACTCACACCCAGCCCGGAATCGGCGGGAAATTCAAAGTGGTGGGTGCTCTTTTCAGGACACAAAAACTGATCCTTCTGGGTGGAAAGCGTAAGAGTGCAACCCCCCCCCCCCCTCTCTACCCTCTGCACTGGTGAACGATCAATCTCAGACCAGATGTAGGAGAGGAAGGTTAGTTTAGTGTTCTTTATTTATTTTGGGCCAGGAAACTGAAGTAAAGGTGGGTCTCTATTACATAATTAATAAAAAAGTCGGTCCTCATTACACAACTATATGCACAGAGCTACACAAAAAGAGTCTAAAATAGCAATACCGCTCAAAAATTGACTATATCATGAAACTGGTGTTATCCTGTTGGAAAAGAAATTCACAATAGCAGATATACTTAAAGGAACTTAGTAACCCTACGTAGAATGATCTCTTTAACTACAAATCGAAATAAATCTCTCTGCTCAACTTGTGAATTGGTGGGAGCAGAAGGTGCTATCTTTATATTAGGTGTGAAATGTACTCAACTGACGAGATTCTCGCGTTTAGTAAGTGTATTATTCGCAAGCATACAGCTTAAAACTGAGTCTATGCCCTCCTACATGAGGAATCTAAAGAGGTGATAATGGACGAGCGTAGACGGAATACATTTCAGCAAGTAATGGTCATGCAGTTGGATGGTCTGAAGATACTTTTCACAAGTCTTAGATTGTTGCCTGTACTGGAGCTTTTCATGTTTCTGAATAGCGTTATAGTAAACTTCTCGCGTCCACAGCCATCCCTTTTCACCGACCGCGTATGAGTCCCGCTGTTTGACGTCGAAGTTCGCCACAGACACCTCTCGCTGCATTTCTGTACGCCCTGCGACGAACAGCTTCCCTCCCAGAAAGACCAGGGTTCATGTCCCAGAGAGGGTACCCACAATTTCATATTTCCCATCTATTGGCCGGTGCGTTGTCGTGCGGGATGTCAGTACAGCCTTGCGATCAATAAATTCCCACCGTTTTTCCTATTCTCGCTATTTCTTGAATTTCCTGCAAAAATTCGAAATGTCAGTCAAAATTCAGAATTCCCACCAATAGTGTGGGTGTAGCAGGAGGAGGGTCGTAAAGGGAGGGGAGAGGAGGAGAAGGGCCCCATGTGCTGGTTGCAGGAAACTCGGAGGAGGGGAGGTGGGCAAGAATCAATCGATAACTGCTCGAACCCCCCCACGGGTGTACTGCCGGTCCATAGTGCCCAACCGGCACAATATTTCGGCGATCAGACATGTCACCATCGTCCCCCTGCGAGGCGTTCTCTCTGTCGGCGGTCGCTGAGACGCTGGGGAGTGTCAAACACGATCTCGGTTTGCAGAAGGCTGGCATATACCAGATTCTGCGTCAGTGTGGGAAGACATATTTTGGACACACAGATGCGCACCATCGAAGATCGATGCCGAAAACATCAGAGGCACACTCGACTGATGTACTCCAACAAGTCGGCGGTCACAGAGCACTGTTTGTCCGAAAATCACGAAATGGACTAGCAACATACCAGGCTCTTGGCACAGAAATCTAAATACTGGGACACCGTCGTTGGAGTGGCTATCGAAATTCATACCAGGGACAGGCTCATCTATTGAGATTTAGGCTAAAACCTCAGCAAAGCATGGGAACCAGCATTGAGTCTAATTAAAAAGACCCTAAGCAAAGAAAACCAACGGGCAACCAGGACGGATAAGGCAATTACACGGATGCCACCACAGACGCCGACGCCAGCGTCTCAGCGACTGCCGACGAGTGGCCATTGGCGCCGACCGCGGAGAGAACGCCTCGCAGGGGGAGGGGATTTAAGACAGACCTCAGCCCTCAGGAGCTCAGTTCGTCAGCGCATCTGACGATGGCGTCTGATCGCCGAAATACAGTGCCCGTTGGACACTATGGACCGGCAGTACACCTGTGGACTGTTCGAGCAAGAAATACGCCAAGAGAAACCGAAGAACTGATAAATTAATTAATTTGCATATCCTCTGCCCTCCTACCGAGGAACTATTGGAACGAAAGACAGTCAGCGAATGGACTTTCCTGCCGATTTCCCCGACTTAAATCGCATCGAGCAAGTGTGGTATACTTTGGAGACACATACTAGAGAAGTTGTCATGCAGAAACGACCCTCCAGAGATTGTCAGCCATGGTGGTGGCTGCTGGATAAATGGAAAGCTCTACCTCAAGAACTCTTCACCTCCTTGAGGTTAACGCGGGACTACGTACTGGAGGAGAGCCCGTGTTGTCAGCATAGGTACTGTTGTTGGTCGCCTGCTGCCATAGCGCATTAACACAAAATGTCGTCGCTCTGTCGTAATTGGTACGTTGGCCCAAAGTCCCACAGTTATTTCAGCGGTTATTTCACGCATAGTTGCTTGCCCGTCAGCACTGACAACTCTACGCAGACGTCGCTGCTCTCGCTCGTTAAGTAAAGGCTGTCGGCCACTGCGTCATTTGGGGTAAAAGCAATTCTTGAAATATAATATTCCCCGCACATGTTTGACATTGGGGATCTCGGAATACTTAATTTCCCAACGATTTCTCAAATGGAACGTCCATGGTGTATAAATCCGACTACTATTCTGCTTCGAGTGGCCGTCATCACGTCGGATACGTTTTCAGAAGGAATCAACTGAGTAAAAATGACAGCTCCGCCAATGCACGGTCATTTTATATGTTGCGTATGAAATATTATCGCTATTTGTATATGTGCATATCGCTGTCCCATGACTTTTGTCACCTTACTGT
Source organism: Schistocerca nitens (assembly GCF_023898315.1). NCBI lineage: Eukaryota > Metazoa > Arthropoda > Insecta > Orthoptera > Acrididae > Schistocerca > Schistocerca nitens. Next base: position 242,969,566 of record NC_064622.1, read on the forward strand.
AAATTTAGCAGTTCTTCCTATTTATGGTCAATGTTTCATAGAGGTACGTTACGTGGTAGCGATAGATCTTGGGAAAGTTACTTTTGTCCTTAAGTTTGAACGAGAATGTATCTACAGCTGTGTGTGTGTGTGTGAGAGAGAGAGAGAGAGAGAGAGAGAGAGAGAGAGAGAGAGTGAGCCGGGGGCGTAGCTACAACGGTAGAGAATTGCGGCGAGGAAGAGGTGGAGGCTAGTACTGTGTGGTGTGGCCCCTTTGTGGCTGGCAAACACTGCAACAGACTTGCGCACAGTGGCAGCGGCGCGACTTAGAGCGTGCCGGCCCATTGTGCGCGGGGGCGTCCATTAGAGCCGGCCGCAGCCGGAAGCAGCGCCCCACATACGCGTCGTCCGCCCACGGCGCTGACCGCTTACCTCGCACCAGGGGCGACAGTCAGCGGTTAGTCACTGTACACTCAGAAAGGACGTGTAAAACAGAGTGCCATCACCTTTCCCGGTAAGGTTGGGTGCTTTATACATACCGCTACACCTTCTATCCTGGTAACTTGTTCCACTGTTAACATGAGACGGAGTGAGGAACGAAACTAAAGCATTCGCGTTATTATGGCCGTTCCGTTAAAACGTTCCCTTTGTGCCGACTTCGGAGGTTTTGTGGCGCTACACGAAAGGTATTTAATTTGCCAAATTTTACGCTTAGTGGAGCTCGGCAGAGAGCAGAAGTCAGTTCACTTCATTAAGCAGCAAGCAGGAAGCTGGTTTCCCCAGAAACAGATGTAGTGACAGGATCATATGGCACCATGGCGAATCATGAGAGGGTAGAGGAGAACGCGTGCCTTGCCATCAGTTGGCAGTATACATGTAACGCGAGCAGTCTAACGCACGGCTTTCTGGGGTGGGAAGAAGTGCCTGGTCCCTGGCACGAATGCGCCCGGGAGACTTGTCACGGTCCAGTGAGCCGGCCAGTCTGTGGGTGGCTTTCAGGCGGCTTTCCATCTGCCTTGGCGAATGCGGGATTGTTCCCCTTATTCCGCCTCAGGTACACTATGCCGGCAAGTGCTGCACAAACGAGTTCTCCACGTACGCATACACCACCATTAATCTACCACGCAAACACAGGGGCTACACTCGCCTGGTGTGAGATGTTCCCTGGGGAGGGGGGGGGGGGGTTCCACTGGGGGCCGAACCGCACAATAACTCCGGGTTCGGTGTGGGGCGGCGGAGGGGTGAAGTGGACTGGGGCAGACGTCGTGGGGTTGTGGGCCACTGCGGCTGCGGCAGGGGCGGAGCTTCTCCTTCGTTTCTAGGTCCCCGGTTAACATACAATACAATACACACAATATATGTAGGGGAACACTGGCGTCTTGGGGCGAAACACTGATCTCACTTTATTAAATATTAATGATTAAAGACCTTCTCTGGCATAACTGGTAAAAAGAGAGGTCTATGGCAGTCAGAGCTTCAGTGTAACACTAACACTGTGCAGTAAACGAATAGATGCAATATATATGTATAAGTCATCGAAGATGAACGAGGAACTACAATGTAATCAAGAGATTGTGTCTGCACGCCAGCCTCGTCAGTCGGCGATGGTGACATCCCTAACCCCACGGACAGCTTAACCATGATCGCGGATTTTATTAATTTCTTGGGAGGAATCTTTTCATGATAATAAGATGTTATTATTTTACAGTGTTTGCAAATAAACGCATCGCAATGGTATCCCAGGTCTAAATTCACATAAATAAGGTACCCACACCACCACAGAGAATCACAGGTAGCCTGCTAACTCTTCTTAAGAATCCAGTGCTCTACAAGAGCCGCTTTGGGGATCACGTCTAGTAGAGCTTCGTAGAGAGTAGGTAGGAGGAGAAGCTACCCAGTGTTTCACTACGATAATCCATGAAAGTGACGTCTCAAGTAGTGCATTCTCCAGTGGGAAGGCTTGGTACTGTATGTCAGGTATACTACAATTTACAGAATGGGTGCTGCAGACACAAGCTTTTATCGACGTTTGGGAACCATGACAGAATTTTGAACTCGGTGTAGGCGAAATAAGGTCAGGTTGCCTGCCGAAGCCATTTTGGATCATCTTTACACATTGCCTCACCAAAAAATGAAGCACCAAAACACCTTGATTGGATTTAATTGCTACTTTGTACATGCACACACTGTCGGCAGATTTGTAAACGATTATCATTGCAGTTCTCTTTGATAGTGACTACAATATCACAGTAGCTCATGTTCACTGTTGTGACAACGCCTAGTACAGTATATGAGGGCAATGAGCAACGTCCATTGTTGAGTGGTCACTGTCAAAAAAATCCAGTTGTCACATCGTTGTGTGACGCTCCATTAACAGCACATGATAATGCTTGAAAATGGAATTATGGGTAGCCCTTACGGCAGCTGGTCGAATCATGCTGTACTCATATAAGTGGTGCCATTGGGATGTGGCAGTGGCCCAGTGTTTTGCTGCATGAGAACGTAAGGGCAGGAATATGTCAACAACACTGCAGGCAACAACGTCTGTAAATCACCACAGACGAAAATCGTTGAATTCTGCACCACTTCATACCTGCCATTCAAGAACAAGTAATGCTTTCCATGGAACATTCTGTCATCCTGCAACATCTCTTGGAGCAGCTGGACTGGGATGTTACCATGCCGCACACAGGCTGCCATTAACACCACAGCACAAACTGAGTTTGGAATTGTGACATGGCCAGGAACCAAGGCCTGCTGACAAAGTGCATTGGAATGTCTTTAGCGGTGAAGTGCGGTTTTGCAACACCGTGCATGACCATTGGTGGCAAGTGTGATATTGACCTGAAGAGAGTTCCCAAACTTCTAACTTTTTAGAGATGAAAAGTGTTGATGTTGCTGGTATCATGCTGTGGGGAACTATCGAGCATGAGTTCATGTCACGATTGGTTGTGATTGGGAAACACTGATAGAACTATGTGACATCACAGACATTCTGTGTCATGTTCTATATTTGGTGTGACTGCATCAGGGTGTCCTTAGTTAAGGCAATGCTCATCCAGATATAGAAGATGCCTCTATGAGCAGACAGCTGGTTGTTGAGGTACACCTGTAGTATACTGATGAGAGCTCTGAACCAAAGTGCATTTTTGAGAAAACTTCATGGTGTTGCACCAAGAATCGTATTTTGGAGTTTTCTCCAACCAAAACATCTCCTTTAACTATTCCAAAAATCTAAGTTATCAAGGAATTATCAATAGATAATAAAGATCTTGATGCAATTCCAAGTACTGAACAGAAGTATATTTCCATTAGTAAACATGGACCTACATTAAGATTTTTTAATACATTTAAATTTTTTGCTTCATGTATTCATGAATTATCTTCAATCTTACATAAGAACAATTTAGAGAAACAGCAAAATAATTTGAAGCTGAACAAATAGATTTAATAATTAAAAAAGGTGTTTTCAATTATGAATATATGGATTCTGAAGGAAACTTACAAGAAACTAAATTACATAATGATGAATGATTTTATTCTAAATATGAAAAAGGTAATATTTTTGATGAAGATTATCAAAGAGTGGAAAAAGTTTAGCAATAATACAATATAAAAAATTAAAATTATATACAAAATTGTATAATAAATCTAATGTTTTAAATTTAGCAGAAATTTTTGAAAGTTTTAAAGATACATGTAGAAAATCTTATAAACTTGATCATTCTGGGTATTTTACAGTTCCAGTATTATCTTGGGATTCTTTTCTAAAAATGAAAATAATTGAATTTGCTTTTTAGACATATGATATGATTTTGTTTCTTGAAAAAGGAATTAAAGGTGGGTTTTCTCAGAGTATTAAAAGACACGAAAATTTAAATAATAAATATTTGAGATATTTTGAGCCAGAAAACAATAAAATTATATTGCATATTTAGATGACAATGGGCTGGGAATCATCTCAGTTTCCATCATTTAAAAATTGTAGTTCGGTGGAACCAAAAACTTTAATTCTGAAAAAATACCTAAAATGTCAGATTATTATGAACATGTTTTGTATTTTATAAGCTGATTTAGAATATCCAAAAAAAATTACATGATTTACATGAACATCTGTCTTTAGCAGCGATGAAGGAAATAAATTACTAACAGTAAATAATAAAGAAAAATATGATTTACATTATAGAAATCTTAAAGAATGTTTAAATTTGGGTTAGTGTTGAAGAAAATTCATAGAATCTTATCATTGGAAAAATCTGTTATGTTGGAGATACACATTGATTGTAATAAAAAAATGGGAAAAAAGGAAACCAACGATTTTCAAAAAGAATTCTAAAACCTAATGAAAAATTCTGTATTAGTAGATGCTATGGAAAGTATAAGAAATGGAGAAACTATTATATAACAAGATATCCAAGAAAATTACCAATTATACCTCAAACCCAAATTATGAAAATACTAATATGTTTAAAGAAAATTTAGTAATAGTTCACGTGAAGAAAATTAAATTAATGATCAATAAACAGAATTACATTATAATGAGTATTCAAGATATTTCGAAAAATTACAACATTATGAACGAAAATATATGGAAAATATTGATGGATACCGATTCTTTCATTTACATCATATACTGGAGGAATCTATAAATGTGTGAAATCAATGATATACTTATTTGTTTGAGGTGTTCGTACAAAAGGTTATATTTATGGACATCTGCAAATAATAAGAAAGTTTTAGAAAAATGAAATACGAAAATTGTGGGAAATGGGTTGGAACACATTGATTTGAGATCAAAAATGTATGGTTATAAGGTTGGTAAACGAGAAGAGAAAGAATCTTTAGGAGTTAAGAAATCTGTTGAGGAAAATGAAATTACTTTCACTGATTATAAAGAATGTTTAACTGACAAATTAAATGAACATAAAAATGCATTTTATTGGATCATTTAAACATGAATTATATAGAGTTGGATGAATTAGAATTGTTTTAAGTTCCAATGATCACACATGTGTTGCATTACAACATGGACTATTTTTATATCGAAGTTAAACAACAAGTTAATTAGATTCTTAATATTACGTCATGAAGAGGTAATTTTTAATATGTTATTAAATAGAATTTATAAATACACTTCCAGATAAACATTCAACATTTAAACTAATTTCTCATGTGGTGAATGATCAGAGATATGAACATATTTAGTAGAATTTTTAACTTTATTTCCTTATTTCTCAGAAATAAATGTTTTATTATACTGACGATGAAGATGTTCTTTATGTTTCATTCTTTTAAAGTCTTTACGACCTGAAGTTGAAAGCAAGTTATGTTTTATTTCTTTTAGTTTCCTTGTGAATTTCCATTCCTTCATTGCACACTCTGTAAATCATCTTATTTTCACTTTCTATTTATACGGGAAAAGATTTACTGGTATTTACAAATAAAGTATTTATTAAATTTTTTGTACGTAAATGGAGTAGTTTGCGGATTTAAGAAATAATAAACGTAATAATAATATCAAACAATTTCTTAAAAATAATTATGAAAATGATTTTAAGTTAAAATTTTTGCGAAAATTTGGAATATTCCAAAAATAGGGAAGCTTTAGGAGATACTGTTAATTGTAAATATAGCAAAAATTTAAGCAATTGAAGTGTATCAAAAACTACTATTACATTCAGATACATATTTTTATTAATAAATCTTGTTTATATTCTTTAGTTACGAAATCCAAAATTCTTTTAACACAAAGTTTTCAAGATTGAGAACTTTTAAGATCTACTAGGAAACATGGTGAATATAAATTGAAAGTAAAGTAATTAACTTTCGAAATTTAGTAAGTGAAAGAAATGAAAATTAAATACATAATTACCAATATTGTTCCTCAATTGAGACCACAAAATTTTAAAACAACATATCATTTTACGATTTCATGATTTTACTTATGAATATTTTGAACAAGATTAAAAACATGCAAAATGAAATAGATATTACCAGAAACAACATCTATTAGAAAAGAATTTTTAAAAATTGACTATGTATTAAATTGAGTACATTATATAAATGAGTGAAACCAAATTCAAGAATTGTTACCTACCAAGATAATTTGAATACTTTTTTGAATATTCACCAGAAGAATTTTGTGAAGATATAAATAAACTACCATACATCTTAGATTCAAGTACTTTTTCCATAATCAAATGTTAAATAATATTAATAAGAAATTTTTAATAAGCATCTAACAGATAAAATTGAATACATATAATTCCCTTAACTAAAGTTTAAAATCGTTCAATAATTCGTTTTTGATAGTTTCATTTGAATATAAAAATTTCCTTTGTGAAACAATATGCATAATGAAAGTTCTATTCAAAACCAAACCTGTAGGAAGCTGTTTTAACTAACTCCATTTATGTACAAAAAATTTAATAAATAAAATAATTTATTCTCAAAATTTTAGGTTTTAGAAAAACTTCATTATTCAGCAATGGAAAATAATCTATTATATTACTTTACTCTTATATAACCAAATATTGTGTTAATTACCTAAACTTAACTTTTAACAGAAACTTCATTACCTTTTTCATTTAAAACTTTTAAACAAGCTTAGCATCTGGAAACTTCGTTTTCATTATTTGTTGTTGATAGAAATTTTCTTGTTTGGTCACTATTTAAAACTTTCTATTTGTAAATGAGTGGGTTTAAATGATTAATATCTTTTGTTTCACAAATTGCTGTTGAAAGAATTGCTGTATATCCTTTTACAAAAAATTCCTTTGAATTTACTTATTCCTACATTATTATCAATTTTATATTTGAGTTCAGTAACAAACAAACTTGTTACATAAACTGTTTTCAGGAAGGTTTTTCAGTTTCTTTGTTTCCATCTGTTTTATCATCGAATGTCCCTGTTATTGTGTTAATTAATTTTGAAAAACAATCAGCACATTTATAAATACTTTTAACCGCTAATTATTTTAACCTTTATTATCTTTCAATCCTTTAGTAAATATTTCAATCACAGTTGGTTCTCTGTCATTAAAAGAACAATAATTATTGATGTTAAATTGTATCATTGGTTCTAGAAATTATAGCTTATAAGATTCATTGCTATTAACCTTTTCTTAATATTTTATTTTTCTCAACTCAAATATTGTCTTAAAGAATCATCTATATTTTTACATTCTCACCTTTTACTGGAACAGTCCATGCAAATTTAGAAAAAACATGAATTACTGTTAGTACATATTTACATACATTATTCATTTTCAAAATTCCAGTGAGATTTCCAGAATCCTTTTGAATAAATTAGATTACCATAGATTTCAATATCAAAGGGAATTGCATTTTTTCTATTAAAATTTATGTAACTTGTCTATATAATTCATTATTGATTTTATTTCTCACTTTTAGTTGTTTACCTATGTTGGTGAAATGTTTACAGTGATTCTTTTGCACTTTAGACAGTAAATGTGGTTCTCATGTTTCATTTATAAAGAATATAAATTATGTAATTTTTTCACCAAATAAAATTATCATTACATCAACTGGATCACAATCATTAAATGTGAAAGGTACAAACTTTGATTGGTAACCTTTTTTGATTGAGTGGATTCCATGAATTATTTTATTAAGATTGTCAACAGCACATACTTCAATGTCAAAATCAATAAATGTTACATATATGTTCATGTTTTCACCACCAACAACAACTTTTATAAGAATAAAAAGAGGTTTACTGAATTCGTGCATTTTTTGTTCACCACCAGTCAAAAATGTAAATTCAATAATTTGTTTAGCATATACTTTATCGTTAAGATTTTGTAGATCTGTTTTGGGAAAATAATCTGACAAAACTTCCTAAATATCTTTCTTCAAAAAACAAAATTGAAAAGTAATTAACACTCTTAATATTGTTATTTAGGTTCTAAAAGTCATGTTTCCCAACATCATTTCACTAACTGCATCCAAATCATCTAGTGGTTCATTGAAATATACTATTCCGTTATGGTTAAAATCAATGAAATATTCAGCTATGTTAAAATGTTTTTCGAATCGTTCTTACATTGCTTAACAACATAAACTCTATTTAAGTTCACTCATAATTTAATACTATGATTTCTGAATTTATTTACTATTAAATTTTCGATCTAATTATAGAAAATCTATTATGTTACATAAATCATTGCTGAATTATTTCCAAAAATATACCATTTATAAATTTAAAAGATCATTGAATTTATAGTTCATGTTCAATAGCTTTAAAACAACGATAGACATAAGTCCAGAAGTTAACTTCATCAATGATTAGTTCTCTTTTGAGAATAAAGTAAAGATAATTATACTCCAGTAAGTAACAAGACCTTTAGGGATATTTCCACCATATGAATCAAAAACTAATTTCAAATCTTTATTTTCATAGTAACAACTTCAATGGGTTCCACCATGATCTGGTGTATCTAAATTTACTATTGCACATTCTAAATTTTTTGGTTTACAAATCATTCATGAATTATAAAACGCCACGAAAATCGTTAATGTTTAACAAATTTTATAAAATTAGATAAAGGATTATTAAACTTTTTAATTATTTCTTTAATATTTTTACTCCTTTTCCTTTCTTTTCCAGTCCTATTTAGTTTTTCTAGTTCTTAATCACCTTTATTCTTATTTTTAACTGCATTTGCAGTTGCAGCAATTACACCACCTAGTGGCCCAGTTGTTACTAAATAAGGTAATTCTGGCAACAGTAATGGTAAAAATCCCCTTACTTGCGATTTTTTCTTTTTTTTCCATTAAATATTCATTGACCTTTTGCAAAGAACGCAACAGTTAATGAAACAAGTAAATTTACAAGATATCTTCTCTCTTTCCTTCTGTTTGTTCAATAATGATATAATTTTGCACTACTGAGTTTCAGTTCATTTATTATCGGTATAGTTTTTCTAGTAGGTAGCAAAGTCTAAATATCTGAAAAGTTATTCGCTTGTACAGATTAATACACAATGAAGTATTTTTATAAAACCAATTGATTTTTGGCAACATTTAAACGAATTCCGAATTTTAGTTTTCTGTACATTATTTCTGTAACGGCACTCACAGAAATTTTCTCTCCTAATGAAAAACCATTTGCATACATTCATTCTATTGCAAATTGATGTGATTTTTATCTGCTTCATTTCTTTTTTCTAAGTCCCCTTTATCTATAAAAAATATCAGCTTCAATTTTTCATCTAATGTTTTACTTCTTTCATCTTTTCTAGCTAATCTTCCATCTAATTCAAATTTCAATACATAATTCAACCATAGTTATTAGTGTTCTAGTTAAAAGTTACATTAATCCATAAGTTTCATCACACTCTCTTTCATCAATTTTTAATTTATTGCCTGAACACTACTATGAATTTCCCAACATATTTAAATTGTCGAGCAGGTCTAAATCTGGAAGCACTATCTTCACTTTTCATAATTCTCTATCAAACTATTTGTGTTTGAGTCAAGACCCAGTGGTCTAGGGGTAGCGTCTTTGATTCGTAATGAAAAACGTCTTCAGCCCGGGTTCGATCCCCGACACTGTCTAAATTTTGATAAATAATCAGCATTGGCGGCCGAAGACTTCCGGCATAAAAAGTTAGCCTCATTCTGCAAATGGCCATATCAAAGAGGGCGGAAGAACGGATAGAGGTTCAGGGCACTCTCTTGTCCTAGGGGTGGGAAATTGCCCCTAAAGGCGGAAGAACCAGCAATGATCAACGACATGAGGATGCAAAGGCAATGGAAACCACTGCATTAAAGACACGTAATGTGTATCCACAGGACATGTGGCCTGAAATTGAAGAACTGTCATGATGATCTCTCCATTGGCAAAAGATTCCGGAATAGTCCCAAATTTGGATCTCGGGGAGGGGACTGCCAAGTGGGAGGTTACCATGAGAAAAAGATTGAATAATCAACGAAATGATAACGTTCTACGAGTCAGAGTGTGGAATGTCAGAAGCATGAACGTGGTAGGGAAACTAGACAATCTGAAAAGGGAAATGCAAAGGCACAATCTAGATATAGTAGGGGTCAGGAAAGTGAAGTGGAAAGAAGACAAGGATTTCTGGTCAGATGAGTATCGGGTAATATCAACAGCAGCAGAAAATGGTAAAACAGGTGTAGGATTCGTTATGAATAGGAAAGTAGGGCAGAGGGTGTGTTACTGTGACTAGTTCAGTGACCGGGTTGTTCTAATCAGAATCAACAGCAGACCAACACCGACAACGATAGTTCAGGTATACATGCCGACGTCGCAAGCTGAAGATGAACTGATAGAGAAAGTGTAGAGGATATTGAAAGGGTAATGCAGTATGTAAAGGGGGACGAAAATCTAATAGTCATGGGCGACTGGAATGCAGTTGTAGGGGAAGGAGTAGAAGAAAAGGTTACAGGTGAATATTGGCTTGGGACAAGGAATGAAGGAGAAGAAGGACTAATTGAGTTCTGTAACAAGTTTCAACTAGTAATAGCGAATACCCTGTTCAAGTATCACAGGAGGAGGAGGTATACTTGGAAAAGGCCGGGAGATACGGGAAGATTTCAATTAGATTACATCATGATCAGACAGAGATTCCGAAATCAGATACTGGATTGTAAGGCGTACCCAGGAGCAGATATAGACTCAGATCACAATATAGTAGTGATGAAGAGTAGGCTGAAGTTAAAGACATTAGTCAGGAAGAATCAATACGCAAAGAAGTGGGATACGGAACTACTAAGGAATGACGAGATACGTTTGAAGTTCACTATCGCTACAGATACAGCAATAAGGAATAGCGCAGTAGGCAGTACAGTTGAAGAGGAGTGGACGTCTCTACAAGGGGCCATCACAGAAGATGGGAAGGAAAACATAGGTACCAAGAAGGTAGCTGCGAAGAAACCATGGGTAACAGAAGAAATACTTCAGTTGATTGATGAAAGGAGGAAGTACAAACATGTTCCGGGAAAATCAGGAATACAGAAATACAAGTCGCTGAGGAATGAAATAAATAGGAAGTGCGGGAAAGCTAAGACGTAATTGGCTGCAGGAAAAATGTGAAGATATCGGAAAAGATATGATTGTCGGAAGGACAGACTCAGCATACCGGAAAGTAAAAACAACCTTTGGTGACATTACATGGGACGGTGGTAACATTAAGAGTGCAACGGGAATTCCACTGTTAAATGCAGAGGAGAGAGCAGATAGGTGGAAAGAATACATTGAAAGCCTCTGTGAGGGTGAAGATTTGTCTGATGTGATAGAAGAACAAACAGGAGTCGATTTAGAAGAGATAGGGGATCCAGTATTAGAATCGGAATTTAAAAGAGCTTTGGAGGACTTACGGTCAAATAAGGCAGAAGGGATAGATAACATTCCATCAGAATTTCTAAAATCATTGGGGGAAGTGGCAACAAAACGACTATTCACGTTGGTGTGTAGAATATATGAGTCTGGCGACATACCATCTGACTTTCGGAAAAGCATCATCCACACAATTCCGAAGACGGCCAGAGCTGACAAGTGCGAGAATTATCGCACAATCAGCTTAGCAGCTCATGCATCGAAGCTGCTTACAAGAATAATATACAGAAGAATGGAAAAGAAAATTGAGAATGCGCTAGGTGACGATCAGTTTGGCTTTAGGAAAAGTAAAGGGACGAGAGAGGCAACTCTGACGTTATGGCTAATAATGGAAGCAAGGCTAAAGAAAAATCAAGACACTTCCATAGGTTTTGTCGACCTGGAAAAAGCGTTCGACAATATAAAATGGTGCAAGCTGTTCGAGATTCTGAAAAAAGTAGGGGTAAGCTATAGGGAGAGACGGGTCATATACAATATGTACAACAACCAAGGGGGAATAATAAGAGTGGACGATCAAGAACGAAGTGCTTGTATTAAGAAGGGTTTTGGACAAGGCTGTAGCCTTTCGCTCCTGCTCTTCAATCTGTACATCGAGGAAGCAATTATGGAAATAAGAGAAAGGTTCAGGAGTGGAATTAAAATACAAGGTGAAAGGATATCAATGATACGATTTGCTGTTGACATTGCTATCCTGAGTGAAAGTGAAGAAGAATTATATCATCTGCTGAACGGAATGAACAGTCTAATGAGTACACAGTATGGTTTGAGGGAAATCAGAGAAAGACGAAGGTAATGAGAAGTAGTAGAAATGAGAACAGCGAGAAACTTAACATCAGGATTGATGGTCACGAAGTCAATGAAGTTAAGGAATTCTGCTACCTAGGCAGTAAAATAACCAATGACGGACGGAGCAAGGAGGACATCTAAAGCAGACTCGCTATGGCAAAAAAGGCATTTCTGGCCAAGAGAAGTCCACTAATATCAAATACCGGCCTTAATTTGAGGAAGAAATTTCAAAGGATGTACGTCTGGAGTACAGCATTGTATGGTAGTGAAACATGGACTGTGGGAAAACCGGAACAGAAGAGAATCGAAACATTTGAAATGTGGTGCTATAGACGAATGTTGAAAATTAGGTCGACTGATAAGGTAAGGAATGAGGAGGTTCTACGCAGAATCGGAGAGGAAAGGAATATGTGGAAAACACTGATAAGGAGAAGGGACAGGATGATAGGACATCTGCTAAGACATGAGGGAATGACTTCCATGGTACTAGAAGGAGCTGTAGAGGGCAAAAACTGTAGAGGAAGACAGAGATTGGAATATGTCAAGCAAATAATTGAGGACGTAGGTTGCAAGTGCAACTCTGAGATGAAGAGGTTAGCACAGGAAAGGTATTCATGGCGGGCCGCATCAAACCAGTCAGTAGACTGACGACCAAAAAAAAAAAAAGAATAACTGCCGAAATGTGAAATTCCATATTGTTTATTTAATTGAAAAATATTAAATTCTACCAATTAATTTTGATCGTAAGGAACTACATTTTTTTCAACTTCTCTACTAACGTTTATGAGTTTTTCTTCCCAAATTATTCATAATAAACCCTAAATCATCTTTATTCCAACATTTACCACATATTTCTTTAAATTCAGCATATGTTAAACCACCACCAAGAAATTCATGGGAAATATGACTTACATTTGCACCATCTTGTCTCCAAATATTTTAAAAATTAATTTCACCGCCAAATATTTTGGAACACTAGGTTTTACAACTGCAAATCGAATTTAATTTGGAAAAATTATACGATGTTCATTATATAATATCTTCTTTGGAATTCTTATGTTTTGTTCTCAAAATTTCTCTTATTTACATAATTTTTCCTAATATAAATTAGTAGTTTATTTCAACTGAGTGATAATTCTCCCGTTCTGTAGAAAAGATGAACAATTCCAATGAGAGAAACTTTAACTCCAAGTATTACATCAAAAAATAATAAACTATACTTGTAAGGTGTCAGGCAAATCCAACACCTTCCATGAAAACCCTGACATGATAAGCAAATCCAGTAGTGGGTCACATAGCTCCGAATAAATCGTGACATTAAATTAACCAAAGTAATATGAGTAACGAGTGAGCAAATGGATTACCACAGACTAACACAAGAATGCCTAAATGCATGTCATACCTTCCCACTGTGATACAGACGCAGTTCCGAGGGGAGAAACGAGAACAGAAGACGAGAGCAGAACCGTATTAAGCTAGAAGGCCCGACGATAAGGGACGGACACCCATGTCGCCAGCTAACAGCTAGGACCACCTCCCCCCCAGCCCATGTTAAAAGTTAGAGCCCTCCAGAAGAACAGCATAGATCTTACGATTACACTAAAAGGGCCACACCAGGTGCAAGTTTTAGTGTTCGACTTTTTCGCGTCTCCGTTACGTTGCAAACGTTAAAAACATTGCCGAACCACGAAAAGTATAACGTTTCTCATTGGGCACACAGAATTTTTGTAGGTGGAGGTTAAGTTTAACATTGAGACCCTGATTGGTCAGATGAAAACACAGTCAGATAGTTTTTTTTTAAACCAACATCGGTAAATTGTAGTAACGAGAAGTTAGGAGAGAGTTGCTTCGGAGACAGCGAGGTGAGCGGAGCTGTGCTGCTCGCCGCCCCCTGACGAACACCGACAAGGTATTGAACGCACGCGATGCCGCATTTTTGAGCGCATAAGGCTTCATTCAGAACTGCAGAAGTCTCATCTGTTACACCCCCATTTTACATAATACTAGTGTCGATCGTCAATTAAAGCTCATGGTGTTCCCATTTGCCACTTCAAGTAAAACTCTGAAATGCGATGATTTTTCTGTTATATAGTTATTAAGAAGCCACATCAACCACTGTAATTTACGACAAGTTAGATAAGTGATGACTGGGTGTTGTGTGATGGCCTTAGGTTAGTTAGGTTTAAGTATTTCTAAGTTCTAGGGGACTGATGACCATAGATGTTAAGTCCCATAGTGCTCAGAGCCATTTGAACCTTTTTTTGTGAGTAGAATAAAATTTCCAATGGTAAACTTAACTGATTTTTCGAAGTTATTTTACCAGCTAACTAAAAATAGGAAAGCCTTGAACCCCTTCCACTAAATTTAGTTAGTATTAAGATTCTTCTACAAGGAGTGCAGTGGAGCTGACGCTGAAATCATTAAGTATTTGGTTATATCATCGCTAGTCTCACTGAACTCTTCTGAATTCTACATGTCATGTGTGGTCTGACGTCTCCTTACCAGCAACAGGTCCCAGGTTCAAACTAGTCAATTCCCCTAAAAAACACGCTCAGAGTGTCGTTGCGCGAAAGTGGTAGGGAGACACGATATAGAACAAACTGACACCACACAGAATGTTTAGAGGTGGAGTTGATTTTTTGCATGTGATATAAACCAAATGTTACATTAATTGATAATTACTTTTAAATTGTTTGATGTTATTATAATCAAACAATGAAAGAATATTTTATCCAGAATGGAAAATCCAATTATTTCCTCTCCATTGTTAGTCAATAACGTCTTCCCTTACAAATGAATTTAATATGGAAAGACATATTCTTGACATGGAAAAAGTTAGAACTGAACAAGATGAAGTTCTTCACCCATTAGAATTATATGGTTCATTTTTTAAAGATTTACATTTACATGCTTTTTTACTTGGAGTTCTAGACAAGATCAATATGATTTTATTCTTCATTGGACAACTGAAAATGTTAGTTCTACTCTGTTGTTGTAGTTAAAAGTATGGAAATTCACCTTCCTGCTTGTACTTATTAACCAGGATATATTCCCTTGAATTAGAACAACAAAAAGACTTAATAATCCCAAGATTTCAGTTTCTTTCTTTCAACTACAAACAGTTGAATTTGTTGGTTTACAGGCAAAAAGTAGTTTGGAAGTAGATGTTACTAATTATTATAATTCTAAATAATTTGATATAACTAACTTTTGTTTTATTGTTCTCAAACTAATCGAAAAATTACTTGATTCTTCTGTATTTGATCATGTTAAATCACAAAATATCAATGTTTAAAATGGAAGAAATGAAGTTATTCCTCAAGAATTAGGGAATCTTGAATCGCCCAGTAACTTCCTAAAAAGTTATGATCCTTTTAGATATTTTATTAGAAATTTTAATTGAATATCCCAATTAAACAGTGATGGCAATGTAAGCCTTTTTAACGTTATTCAAAATTATCCTAATGATGTAATTTATCTTGTTAAATCACAAAATATCAATGTTTAAAATGGAAGAAAAGAAGTTATTCCTCAAGAATTAGGGAATCTTGAATCGCCCAGTAACTTCCTAAAAAGTTATGATCCTTTTAGATATTTTATTAGATATTTTAATTGAATATCCCAATTAAATATTGATGGCAATATAAGTCTTTTTAACTTTATTCAAAACTTTCCTAATGATGTAATTAATAAGTCTAGAAGAATGTATGTCTTAAGTGTTCAAAAAACAACTAAATTATGTGCGTTCTTTAATGAAAATATTCCAAATCATATAATTGCATATATCAATATGTATGCTAAAAAGAATTTAAATTGTGATTCAGAATATAGAATGAACAAATAGAACTTCCTGCTTTCATTTCCTTTTGATATATTTTTGGGGAACTGACATGTTATAAACAGTAAATTTTAATTTTTAAAAAATTAAAATGTTCTCCAAATAGCAAGAAAATGTTATAATTTTTCATTCCTTCAATTTTTTCTATATTAAAGAAATTGAACGTGAATGGTGGCATTGAAATTCTATTTACTGAACTTACCAATTATAGTAATGGTTGCTCAGAAGTGTTCACTAAAATATCAGAAGCTAAAAACATAAATCTCATGTTTTTCCAAAAGCTGAAATATTACTAGCTAAATTTGGAGACAAAATTTTATTTCTTTTAAATGATAAATATAAAATTACTCTTGTACATCATTAAGCTAAAATCCATAGAAATGTCGATGACAAATCAGATAAAATTTTAAGATTACAATTTATTTATCATGGTAAAAATAAATAAAAATCATTCAATTCATGTTATTTGTATAGCACAAATTTTAAAGTTTTTGTATTTTTTAATTAAAATAAAATTTCCTATACCGTACTTTTCTAAGTTTTTAAATAAATTAACTTTATTGGTCATTTTGTTTTTATTGTATTTGTGAAGAATTTGGTTGGGGAAAACTGCGAAATCAGACTCTTGGTTTTCAACCTGGAATTTTTACTCAAAAATGCACTTTGATGCAGTACTCTCATCAACATGTTACTCCTATGACCAGCAGGTTCACTACATCTGTCACTGACATAACTTGGGTGGGGCTAGCTTGGACATCAAGGACCAATTACCAGAGTTGACCACCAGCTTGGCTCAAGAGAGGAAACAAGGGCTTTAGTTCATCCTTTCCAATAAGTACATGCATCATGGCCAGCAGTGTGCAATGCTATACCAGTAGTTGGGTCATACTGATAAGTTCATAGCAAATGTGACTCGCGTTTTTAAGTAATGCAATAACATTACAAACCCTCCAAGCCTGTCAAGGTTTGGATCATTTTCTCCTACCCTTTTAGGTGTTTCATTGCCATTTTTAACGCAGTGTATGTTGACCACTACATTGTATTTAGCCTTTTCTTTTAGAGAAGCAAACTCTGCTACCTTATCTTTTAGTAAGGTAGCATTACCTTCAGTCTAGCTGTGTGGGTGGACCAAAGAGTTCCTAGTAAATAGGACACAGCTTGTCTTCCTTACAAGACAGAGATCTTCAGATGAGAAAGTAACGTTTGGCGTTCCCCAATGAAGTTTTGTTTTCTAATTATTCCTAACGAGCTGAGTGCATAAGGACAGGAGTTCTATGAGTCTTTTGGCTAAAAATGTAAGAAAATTGTAGCAAAACGCTGGAGGACCTGTAAAGGATCGCTGCTCCATACAAGGATTGGCAGCTGAATTTCGAAACAAATTTAAATTTTTGAGTGTAAATAGAGAGGAACACCTACTGTACGATTGTAAGATTTTAAAACTATCACCGAAAGCAGTCACGTCTGTAAAATATCTAGGAACATGCGAACAGAGCAACTAACATAGGAACAACTATAAAACGCTAGTAGTAAGTGAGGGAGATACCAGGAAAGGTGCTTTCAAATAATCCAAAGGAGCTGTAGTTCAGTCTCAATAGTCTAATATTGCTCGTCAGTCTAGCAGACATGACTGATAGAGGAAGTGGAGACTAACCAAAAGAAAGCAGCGTTTCGGTACAGGCTGATTTAGAAAATGTGAAAAAGCCACGGACATATTCAGCTGATTTCAGTGTCGAACACTGCAAGAGAGACGTTTTGCATAACGGTGAAGTTAACTGTTAAAATTCAGAGAGAGTCATTTCGTAAGGTGGCTTGCAGTGTGAAGATGTATGTGTAGAACATCTCAAATCCTCAGCAACAAAATTATATCCACAATGCGTCGAAATACATGCATTTTGTGCTGAGGATATACTCCAGCATTCGTGCTACTGTTACACACTGACAGTGACAGGGATTGATTTCGCAGTTCCCTTCACGTAGACGTAAGTAAACTGATCATCACTAATATTCAGCAACCGTAGCGCAAAAATATTACCAGTTTAGGTTGGAAAATATCGTGTACACAAGGAAAAGACCATAGATGGGCTACAAACACCATAATTACGGTGTAGTTTCCCTAAACGAAATTTAAAATAAAGAAGCTGAAACAAACCATTCGACAGTAAAGAAACTATGCTCTTCTAATAGAAAGGTTGATTTAGAAATGAGATTAAAGGATTTTCTCCTAAAAGATTTACTATTGCAATGGTTGTGTAAGATCTCATTTATTACCGAGACACGGTATATAGGCTTCTTCTTAGGTTCCTTTTGAGTTTCAAATTATGTCTGCTCAAAAACTACAAGACATACAAAAAATGATGCATATCAGTTAATGGAGCATCGCTTGAAGGTGCGATTCGTAATACATGATGTGGCCTGGTTGCAGAGAGCACCACCAAACATGTCGGAATAGACAGATGAACATAGACGTATTGACGAACAGATTTCTTTGTGCACACACTGACGTTACCACAACAAAAGTAGTGAATCTGCAATGTGAGTTAAATCTTGAATATGTTCTCTGTCTTGTAGTTTTCTTGCAATCGTTTTCTGCAACCCAAGTGCTACTTACAAGTAACCCCGTATAATATGTTATTTCTGTGTGTAATTGTCGTTTATCGTCTAAGAATTGTTTATTGAAGGAAATTAATCTGCAAAGTATAAACATTTTTAAGATGGCGCTTCACACCTATAATATGTTTCAAGGTAGATACATTTTTACAGCTACAGCATCAGCTGCAGTCAGAACCTTAAGTGAGATCGTGCTGCGACTGCATGGTCTCGCGGCGATATGAATAAGCAATATCTTCTCCGGGCTGCAGGCTGCAGGTGGTTAAAATCCCACGAGATGTGGATCGAGCTCTCAGCCGTTGTCCATTGGTGAATGACCTCGACCTTACATAGTCACGCTGCTGGCGATAACGTCACTGGTGCTCTCATCCTCACCAACTGCGGTAATGTTTTCGTCTGACGTCCATCGCGTTCACTTCATCCTGGCGATGGCCGGGTCCTGGGTTGTAATGAGCTGCAAACCGCCATACTTATTGGTGGTATTCTCAGATCAGTTTAAATCTATAACTTATTTTGTGATGCTATGCCAAAATCCCTTCGTCCGCCAAAGACAGATGTTTCATCGATTTTCTAAAGAGTATTCTAACTTGGCTAATTTATCAGACGTAGGCGTAAATATATGTCATGTTGTTGATGCACAGTGTATACACATCTTTCCATTCGACGTCACTGACCGCTACTATACAGTATATAGATTGAGACTTTGCATTTTTCTTTTCAGATTTTCTAGCTTTCCTACTTCATTCCAATAGTGGACGTTGCGTGCTCCGTCTCATAGAATGTTATCTTTTCGTTGCTTATTCCAACTCCATTCATGGTCACGTACCTCTTGGCAGTAGCTTTCCGCAGATCCGAGTAGAAGATTAATCCGGAATCGTTTTCCAACAACGGTCATGAACGTTTTCAGTTTCAGGTCAACTGTCCTGTGATGCACGTTGTGGATCTTTATAACTGTTGTTTAAATTGCCCTGTGCAGTCTCATCCCATTGTTCATTGCCGATTCTTCAGCATTTCTTGGGCAGTTACCCAACTCAACGGTAAGGAAGTGTCCTGAACTTCTATTTCTTCCTCCCTCTCTTCCGACGAGGAAATTAACAAAGCGAGGATGCCTTCTGATGCCGGGATTGTTCAGCCGTCATTGCTGGCGATTTTTATTGGGAACGGAAACCAGTTGTATGTAATATTTTTACCAAGTTTGGTTGAAACTTTTACCTATGGCTTTGCCCGCATACACACTCTTCACGTACATTTAACGTATGTTTAAGGTATTTCATACATATTTGTACACATTGTTCATGTGCATCTCTAGCGAATTTCGCTCTGTACTGTCTCGTACAATGATATAATTTTGCAGGTACATTCAGTGGAGTGTGTAGATACAGTTTACAACTAGTGAGTAAGCAGCAAAAATTTGGTGAGCGACGATTTTTTTTCCATTCGTGTTTGGAATCTATACTCGATGTTACCACATTTCGTCTCTTCAGAAACGCTTTTCTTGCCATTGTCTACATTTTAAACCCTCCCTATTTCGACCATCATCAGTTATTTTGCTTCTAAATAACAAAACTCACTAACTGGTTTAAGTGTCTCATTTCCTAATCTAATTCCCTCAGCGTCACCTGATTTAATTCGACTACATTCCATTACCCTCGTTTTGCTGTTGTTGCTGTTCGTCATATATCCTCCTTTCCAGACACTCCCCATTCCTTTCAAATGCTCTTCCAAGCCTTTTGCTGTCTCTGACAAAATTTTAATGTCCTCTGCAAACCTTAAAGTTTTTGTTTTTCTTTTCCTTTACTACATGTTCAATATACAGACTGAATATTGTCGGAGATAGGCTACAACCCTGTCTCACTCCCTTCTCAAACACTGCTTCCCTGTCATGACCTCGACTTTTATAACCGCCATCTTGTTTCTGTACAAATTGTAAATAGCCCTTCGCTCCTTGTATTTTATCCCTACCACCTTTAGAATTTGAAACAGCTTCCAGTCAACATTGTCAATAGCTTTCTCATCCTATAAAAGTAGGTCTGCCTATCCTTTATCTATCTTCTATGAGAAGCATCGACTCGCGTGTTCCAACATTTCTTAGTAATCCAAACTGATCTTTCGTGAGGTCGACTTCTACGGGTTTTTTCCATTCTTCTTTAAAGGATTCGTGTCAGTATTTTACAGCCGTGACTTCTCCTGATGACGACTTCCTCCAGAGTGTTCCGCGTCCGGAGATCCGAATGGGTGAATATTTTACCCTCGGAATATTTCTCCTGAGAGGATACCATCATCATTTAACCACATAGTGGAGTTCCATGCCCCGGGAAGAATTGCCGTTGTAGTTTCCCCTTTAATACAGTAAGCAGATTCAGAGGGATGTAGGATTGCACAGAACAGAGTAGCATGGAGAGCTTCATCAAACCAATATTTGGACTTAAGTCCACAACAACAGTTTGGTAGGGAAGGGAATGAGGGGGGGGGGGGGTTGGGGATGGGGGGAGGTCAGCGAGAAAATATAAAGTTTTGAAATTGTGTGTAAAGTTGATTGCAAGTCACAAATTTCTGTCATTCTCAAATGCTAGATGTATATAGTCTGGCCATTTGCACATCGTGAGCTACACTTCTTACTCACCACCACATCGCCCCACTGAGAGATAGATGGTTCTATCTAGACAAAAAGTGAGACGCGCTCCAAGTTTGGTTAAAGTCGATCTAGTGTTTTAGGGAAGGGTGTGGAACATATAAACAGGCATACGTACACACATCAACTTTTATAATATGTATGGATTTATGACGTCATTAATAAATGGCAGAAGAAATATTAACACTTGTCGAAAATTATATCGTTACACTAAAACGTCTGCTCGTTACAGATCATCAAATGTTTTTTACGGACTCAGTAGATATTCTCAAACGAGTGCTGCGCCCCATTATGAAAGAATCTTAAAATGTCTCTCCACATGAAGTGCACCAAACGCAACCAACATACTTGTAGAGAAGAAAACAGTGGAGCTGTTTAAAGTTCTTATAACTGACTGCTACAGAACCTACAGAGCTCCTCCTATAAACATTGCAGTAATACAACAATTAGTTTCTGTGTGGCAAAATAGAGAGGAATTTTCCGAATAGCTGGAGACAATAAATTTACGATAGTAAAGACCGTGTTAACAATTTAGATGGATTTATGTGCTGAGTTGTAACTGAGAAGAGATGAAAATGAAGATATGAAATACCTTAGGACAGTGATGGGCTGTACCTTTCTACAGAGGAAGAACAGTGAAAACATCAGCAGGAACTTGAAAATACTTATCTAAAGACATTTAACCATTAAATATACAGAGAAATGGAACGAAGATGTGGCAAAGCTGAACGGGACCGCTCACGGATGATACTTCTAAACGCAAAGAGCAGGTAGAAAGGGGAAGTAAATCCCACTAAAACATTACGTTAAAAATGTTGGATACCGTGGCACGATATTAACAACTTCATAAATATGGTGTCTTCTAATATGAGTGCTATCATCACTCACTGACTTGAACGACAGAAAATGGAAGAACAATAGTTACAAGGGACTGTCGATAACTCGTCAGAAACTGTAAAAACGTCTCTCGTTAAAACTATTGCCACATATGGAGCAGAGATTTTGATGAAGCTCTTTTAGCTGATATATTGTATTCTATCAAAAATCGTAACAAAACGAAAGTACAATTATGGATCGCCATTCTAGAGAAGACAGACGACATTTGGGCAGGCGAATATGGAAATGGATTTACCTTGTAAGAAAAAGAAAAAGATGTTCACTTTCAAGACGAAAGAAACGTATCTGTTGGGTAAAGACTGGCAGTAGCCCGGAAGAAGTTGACTTGTAAAACAGGAGGAGGTAGGAGACAGTTCCGGCAGCTTTAATTTTACTAGGACGCGTCTGATGAAAGGTTCAGATTATCGAAACAACGGCTAGGCACCAATGAAGGGAAGTTGTATTTTCTACCCACATCTACATTCGTACCCAGGAACGCATTGTGCACGACAGAGAGTATTTTGTAGTAACTTACCCATTGCGATCTTACACTGTTCAGGAAATGGACGAGTAGAACAAGACCTGTCTATATACAGGCTCTAATCTCTTTGATCTACTTCTGATGGCCCTTACGCTAGATGATCGGTTCTGCATTGTAATGACCCCTGTCATCCAGAGGGAAACTCTGACGTTGGAAATAGTCTACGCTTAACACGATCTGTCTGTCGCCTCGTGTCAACTCATGTCGTGGGTGCTATACCTAGATTCAACGCGACATCTACATTTTTATTAGGATTCTAGAGTTAATTACGCAGAAAATGTCAAATCAGATGTAAATGAGAAAAATTTACTCTGAATAACTTCATCAACAGTTAATTACTCACATGTATGTCCCCCTCCGTATCCTAGTGGTCAGTGCATGTCACATTTATGCAGAGGACCCGGGTTTGATCACCGGTACTGGACGGGAAGGACGTGCACTCGGTGTGACTGACTGACTGAAGAGATACTTAATTTAGTACATCTACATCAGTAGCCTGCAGTTTACATAAGTGCCTTGCAGAGGGTTCTTCGACCACCTGCAGACTATTCCTCTGCCGTTCCAGTCTCTAACATCGCATTGGAAAAATAAACACTTAAATCTTCCTGTACGAGCTCTGGTTTCTCTTACTTTATTACGATGGTCATTTCTCCCTATGTAGATTCGTGACAGCAAAATATTTTCTAGTTCAGAGGACGAGTGAAAAGATCACGATGTAACGGAAAACGTCTTTGCTTATCATATCGGCGACACTCTTTCCCCAATTCGCAGTAATATACAACGAACTGTCCTCCATTGGACCGTTTCGATGTTCCTCACGAACCCTATCTAGTAAGCATCCTACACCGCACAGCACTTTTCTAGCAGAGGACGGCCAAGCATAGTGTAGGCAGTCCCATTAGTAGCTGTTACATCTTTTCAGTGTTTTGCCAATAAATCGCATTCTTTGGTTTGCCGTGCCCATAAGATTCTGAAAGCGGTCGTTCCAATTTAAGCTGCACGTAAATGTAATCTCTAGGTATTTAGTTGAATAACAACCTTTAAATTTGTGTGATTTATCGTGTAACGGAATTTTAGGGGATTTCTTTTCGGACTAATGTGGATTAACTCACACTTACGCGGAAACAATTGCCATTCTCGCACCATGCAGATATCGTGGCAAAGTAACTTTGCTATTGCTTTTGACCTCCTGATCAGTTTACTGGATGGTAAACGGCAGCATCATCTGAGAAAAATCGAAGAGGACTCTTTAGATCGTACTTGCACTCGCTCGAAATGGGTCGCTAGGCTCCGAACTGTGGCAGTAACGCTATGGAGATAGCTGTCAGCTAATCACCAGCAGTTCAGCTTCTACACGTCTCTTCCACAAATTCAGATGAAAGTTTCCTCCTTCAAGGTATCGTTTAATATCTTAAATTCTTTCTCCGTGACAATAACATAAACATTATTGAAACACTGTCTTTCTCCCTGTGATTTTTCGACAGTCTGATCTGAGACATCGGAGTTTTATTTATAAAAGGGTGTTAGCACTGTAGATGTTCTCTCGAGAGGTAGCTCAAACAAAGGAAATCCGAAGTACCCATGATGTCATCATACTTGTAGGTTTGTACTAGTTTTCCAAATTAGTAACTTTCGAAGTAATATTGATTTTAGGTCTACAGTGTTGACTGTAAATCCTATTTGTAACTTGGGCTAATATACAGATTTCTTTCCAAGATTTTAAAATGTCAATTTGAACTTCTATTTTATTTGTTTATTTCTGTTAAGGGCGGGTTGTTCACTAACTGATAAAAGATTTCTCCCAAATCCTCTTTTGCTGTATGTAGCAGTGGAGAGTAATTGTCTCTCTGTGCTACTTTGTTTCTAGTGACGCACTAAATAAAAAAACAGAACGTACAAAAATTAATATGAAAAGTTTATTTGCCTTTTTACGTAATATCTAAGAAACCTGAACAATCGTTTCTAGATGGATGAGGATTATTTGAGTGTCTACTTAACTGTTGCTGTAACAGTAAAGGTGTAATAAAATTAATAAAAAGGGTAATTACGTTGGAAGTGTTCCATTAGTGCCAATTAATGTAGCAATTTGTCTCACATTAACTGTTTGTCAAGCTAAGGCTGTAATTATGCAAATGCTCGTAATATGAATTACGTTACTTTTGTTGGACATAAATTGTAATGCGTCGACGTGTGCAACATCCCTATAAGAGTGATGTAAAACAACATTTACATAGTTTATTGCACTTCCAAGGAGTAAAATATGGATGTTAAATAGAACAGTTATTCAGTCCATAAATAATTTAGTCTGACTATGTAACTACTTTTTCGCTATAATGATAGCACTGGTGATTTTTATACAGAGATGAACTAGAAGATTCAATTAAAAATCGAGAGTGTGAGTCAAAAAGACTTCAATAAATACAGGTAGAGTGGGTTAATAAGCTTTTATTAAGCTGTATGATTGTGTTTGTCAGTTTAATTTATTTTATAATCTACATTTTACTGCCAGAATGCTCTATAAACTATGTTTGAGTATTTTAGCTGTGGTTTCTCTTGGTCTAAAAATTAGCTGCAACAACAATAATTCCACATTCCTCAAAAACGACAGCAAACTTCCAATTTAGTCATACTTCCAACGTAGGAACCTGAAGTTGAATAATGGGATACTTTCGTTAGCTATAAGTGTGTGGTAGGGTAGGGGTCAACGCAAGTGGCGGAGCTGCACGGTAGGAAGATGTACTAGCTCTGAACTGGAAACAGATTTGGTGACCAAGCAGGCCAAGGGAAGACGTCGACAATCTGTAGAGCGTGTCGGGTTACAACAACGGAATGTGAGCGAGCATTATTCTGTAGGAAAACACCCCCTGTAATGCTTTTTGTGACACAACAGGACGATTCACCAAACTGATGCACAGTTTTGCAGTCTGGTAGAGTTGAATAAGCACGAGAGTGCTATTTCTGTCATATGAAATAGCACACTACACCATACCTCCGGGTGTAGGTCCAGAGTGTGTAACATGCAGACAGGTTGATTGCAGGACTTCAACTGCCCTCCCTCTAATCAACACACGCCCATCACTGACACCGAGGCAGAACCAGATTTCACCAGAAAACACAATAGACCTCCAACCTGCCCTCCAATGAGCTCTATCTTGACACCACTGAAGCAGTAAATGGCCATGGCTTGGGGTCAGTGGAAGGCACGCTACAGGGAGTCTGGCTCGGAGCTGTCCTTGACGTAAACCATTTGTAACAGTTCTTTGTGTCACTATGGTGCCAACGTGGTGCCAACTGCTGCTGAAGTTGTTGCTGCATATGTAAGTACGGTTCGCCGGAGCCGTACGCCGAACACGATGGTCTTCGCTCTCGGTAATGCTATGTGGCAGTCCGGAGACCGATCTTCTTGCGACCGTACGTTCTCTTGACCATCGCTGCCAGAAATCATGTATAGTGCCTACATCTGTGCGAAGTCTTCGGGCAATATAGCAGAATGAACGACCAGCTCTGCGTAGCCCTAAAACACGACCTCGTTCGAACCCAGTGAGATGCTGATAAGGGCGTTTTTGTCACCTTAAAGATATTCTTAACGAATATCAACTCACCACCTCCAATATCAAACGTAACTAAGTCTCACTACCGTTACAGCGCGTATCTGAACCCTCACTGTGGCGCAATTACCGCCACTCGTAGGGGTCTGCCACCAAATGTGAACAGGCATCATCCTTCAGACGTAAAAACACGGTAACGAAATTTCGTTTATGCCACATAACTCCTTATTGATGTTGCGACTTTTTTTCTGTCAGTTTATTTATGGTGGTTTGGTACCATAACGAGATCTTGCAATATGGCAACCCTACGCTATGGAAATATTATAAAGGCCGGCCGGAGTGGCCGAGCGGTTCTAGGCGCTACAGTCTGGAACCACGCGACCGCTACGGTCGCAGGGTCGAATCCTGCCTCGGGCATGGATGTGTGTGATGTCCTTAGGTTTGTTAGGTTAAGTAGTTCTAAGTTCTAGGGGACTGATCACCTCAGAAGAAGTCCCATAGTGCTCAGAGCCATTTGAACCAATATTATAAAAACCTGTATGGAGGATAGGAGATGCAGCTCGACATCGAGTGCGTCGGAAGGAGAAGCTGGTAGTGAAATGCGCATTAAAAGTTAGTGTCATACGCCGCTTGTGGTATCAATATCGAATACAACTGTGTGCATCGCTGAGCACGAAAAGTATGTGACGAAACTGAACCGTGCTGCGGCTCGTGTTGGTCCTGTTTGTAGGTGTCTGTCCTCTGTTAGAGGCCATACCGTATCGTTTAGTTGACATGGTTGCGGTTGTTTTTCTTCTTCTTTTGTTGACCGGCGCAACTTGGTTTCGCAAGTGTTATCTGTCCACTAGTGGCAGCAGCGGCGGTTATCAATATGCAGTAACTCTCGTGCTTCTTATGGGTCGTGTCAGTGGGCAGTTCGGTTGGGGACTCAGGAGGATCCAGGTTCGGCAGTGCGTGAACACACCGGGACCGCTTGGCGGCGCGCATGGATTGCCGGATCGAAGGCCTGTGGCCACGAGGGTGCACAACGACTTCGTCGTAAACCGGATCCTGCAAGCTTTGAGTGCATTTGGATTCAAGTAGAGAGACCTCCACCATTGTGAGATCTTGTGATTCTCTAGTGACTTGGGTTTGTGTTGCTGCTCGTAGTGTTGACGAGGTGAAGTGCAGCGAGTGGAGTGTTTGGGGAAGGCAGTTCCGATTAGCTTTCCTGGACTTCTAATCACTATTTATTGCTTTCAGCTTGTTACCATTTATGAAGATTAACGAGTGGTAATTTTCACTGCCTTGTGGCTGCTAACGTCCCACTTACCTGCCTTAGGAGTTAGTGCATGTAACGGCAGTGTACGTTTCCTCGCCTTGCCACTGCTGTCTGGCGAGGCGTGTAGTTTTGACAACTTTCTTGACTGTAAGTTGGTTGGCGATTCTTCTTCTCTGATGGTAGCGATTCCTTTCTCGTTCTGGGCGCTCTAAGCACAGTATTCTGCAGGTGGAGTCCAGACAGCTGGATCCTGCTTTGGCGTATTTTACATCTTTGCATTTGGTTCATCAGATGTCAGGTAGCCTCACCTAGATTATCATTACTCATTCGATAGACTGCCACTAGTCTGAGTTACCATCTTGTGAAGTGGATGCAACTCTTGGTTACCTATCTCATCGCTCGCGAAATTGTTCTTTGCCGGACCTACTCAGATGTCGATTCCTGGTGCACCGTCTGTAACTGACCCTTGTATTTTATTATTGTATTTGCTGTTTTATTGTATGTTTATAAATTATTTTTGTATAATTGGCGTTCTTGGCATTACAGCAGGTTTAAATGATTGTGTTACCAAGTTTACCATTATTTTGTCTCACCTGTTTGGTGATCAGTTGCTTGTCTTTTTAAATTAACCTTTACTATTGCATTGCTATTTTACAGTATGCTTGTTAAATTTTTAATAATTGCCGTTCTTGGCGTTAAAGCCCTTCAGCCGTGCCTGTAGTTACTTGCCTTAAAATTCTAATTGTGATCACACTGGCTCGTGTTTAAAACATTATTTGCTGTGTCTGTATTTCATGCTCATTTGGTAAATTGTAACGCATGTGATATCTTGATTTACTGCCGAGTCTGGAATTTCCGTTTTAAAATAAATGTGTGTAATTGCAAAACGGCCCCATCCACAATCGTAACCGAATCCTGCCCTCCTTGACTACCAGGTTTCAGAAACTTTATTAGTTTTCATGAGTAAAATAGATGTACCTTTTAGGGCAGTGGTTCGCAATCTGAGGTAATTATGCTCTAGGAACTAAAATCAAACTTTTTTAGCGGTTGAAACAAAAAGTGTTCGCTCAAGATTTGGTAGCGACTCTAAACTTGCCTGTAAAAACCATTATCTATTTTTAACATAAAGCTAGAATTCAATAAATCAAAAATGGTTCAAGTGGCTCTGATCACTGTGGGACTACACTTCTGAGGTCATCAGTCCCGTACAACTTAGAATTACTTAAACCTAACTAACCTAAGGACATCACACACAACCATGCTGAGGCAGGATTCGAACCTGCGACCGTAGCGGTCGCAGGTTCAATAAATCACTGCTCATTAAATCTACAACAACTGCATTCAACAAAAGACAAACTACAAAAAATTTACTAGATGTTTGGATATGCGAGTGACTAGAATTTCTAGTGAGAACAGGCTTTGCCTGCAGGGGAAGCAGCGATTGCCGAAATTAATCTGGATAACCACAATTCTCAATCGGTATATTTGTCCAGTGCATGAATGATATGTCTGTATACCCAACCATAATAGCGGCGATTGAGATACAAATATATGTTTCCGGTAACAATATGAATTTCGTTACAGAGAACAGTAGTTCACCTTATTTCGACATAGTGAAGTAGCTAAAATGCATTGGTTTCGTGGAGTAGATTAGAACTTATGAGTATATGCAGGATGGTCAGAAACCGTAGGGAAACTTTGTAAGGGTGTTGAAGGGTAGGTTGTGCTGAGAAAAAAAAATTCGATACGTTGTGCCGTTTCCAAGTTAATTAGCATTGAAATTTCCAAATCGGGTCGTTGTGCACGCAAATTCAAGAAGCCCGCCAGATACAATAAATGAGTCAGTGCCTCTCACATTCTAGATGATAGCCCAGGAGACTCGTGTTCGATACTTACTACCGCCCCACGTCCAATTTTTGTGTCACTCTCTAGTTCAGTTTTAGGAAACCAAATGAAGTACAAGTTTGTCAACACTGTCTCTAGCGTTCCGCTTGAATTTGCGCCTGCAAAGTTCTCACTGACTGGCTTCAATGCTAATTAACTCGGAAATGGTGCAACGATCCAAACTTATTAGTTAACAATTATTCGTCATCAGAACCCGCCCTAAAACTTTCTCAAAGCCTTTTCATATTGTTTCTGGCCGCCTTGTATGCAGAGTTATTAAGCTGCCCCTACTGGTTTTGTTTAATGCAACACGCGGTGCTACATGTGGCCTTCAAAAACCACACGCATGTTTTTCATATTTCTTGCTCGTTACGGGCAAACTGTTAGTCCTATATAAAACATGAACAGAACCTTTTTGAATTAAATTTAATGTACTTCAATTGTATACTGGAGACATTTCCGCTGTAGGCCACGGTTTTCGAGTTATTCAAGAAAGACATACAAAAGCGACATTCAAACGTACCCCACGTGACACTCATCCTTCACCAGTAAGGATTTATAGTATCTTGTCCGTTACGCACAATCCTATCACTGTAAAGAATTTCCGACTACACGAACGATTCCGGAAATTCGACCTTTTTGGTCTCTATTAAGTGGGCTATTACGCTACCTGTGGAGTCGACTGTTTTGTTAACATTATAAATTTAAACGTTTCCATGATGGTAGTGAAAGAAAAACGACTTTTATAAACGTTACTCTAAAATTAATAATTACCTGACAATTCGATCCAGACGTAAACCTTACAGCCACAGTAGTTTCGTAGTCAAAAGCTCTCTCGAATAGAACGATGTAGTTGTTTATTTATACTGCTAAAATTCATAAAATTGTGAAGTACAATTCATACAAACGCCACTTTTACGATTTTAAAGTGCTCGACTAAGCCTATGGAATAAGAATGCCTGCCAGTGAAGTCACAAACTTTTGTACAATGGTAAGTGTGGGTGTCATGAACAACAAAAAAAAAATCTTGACCGGTTGGGATGAGTGTGGTAGTGGGTGTGCCTAAGAATGCCACTTTTGTACGTTTTTCTTAAGTAACTTGAAAAACATGGAATCTAGCGAAAATTTTGATGTAACTATATTAAATCTGCTACATAAAGGTCGTCTTCATTTTTGTTGCAGGACTAATCGTTTGCACGTAGTCAGAGAATATGAGAATTTGGCTCCTGGTATTTGAAGGCGACATATAACTGCAAAAACGACATCGGTAGGGGACAGGTGAATAATCTTGTATAGGACCTTATCTCGCTCTATAAGAATACTACTTTACCTTTGAAAACACGCTGCCATAGATATTGCAATCACTGTTCTACAGCCAGGTTTATACCACCTGGTGCTGCCAATTAACGTATAAACGTGTTTCAATATAGTAATTGAAATACGTTCTTAAATGTCAATGTAAGATTTCATATTGTCACAGTTTGCTGCATTAAATTCCAGTTTCACTGCATTAAACCGCCCTGGAGAGAATATCGCAGAAAGTCGGTCGGCATGTAGGCAGTTTAGCTGTTATAATGACGCGACCCAATGCCCAAAATTATTTTATCCAAAATGGCACCTGCCGTGGAAGCCTACGAACTTACGTGACAGACATTTTGTTCGGTCACGTCAAGTTACGAACATCGATTAAGGAAATGGGCTTGTCTGTAGCGAGACCGCCGACCGCTGTGGCCGAGCGGTTATAGGCACTTCAGTTCGGAACCGCGCTGCTGCTACGGTCGCAGGTTCGAATGTTACCTCGGGCACGGATGTGTGTGATGTCCTTATTTTAGTTTGGTTTAAGTGGTTATAAGTTCTAGGGGACTGATGACCTCAAATGTTAACTCCCAAGTGCTTAGAGCCATTTAAACCATTTTGTTGCGAGACGAGTATCTAGGTGGAATTCACGACAACGTCAGGAGTGCCACGGACTATCTGGATTGCGACCACTGTGGCGGCCTGCCTTTGGGCGGTAGCAGTGAAAAGATGGCCGACAATGCTGCTTCCAATGATAGCACTGTACATAGGAGAGACATCACGACGAACATACCGGTGTGTGGACTTTCTGCGGAGAACCAGTTTTGTCAGACCGCATTTATCTTCGACGTGCGGGCTCAGCACATGTGTGACCATATGGAATAACATCTGGGTTTACACCATGATCGCCTCTAGACTGAATAGCCGATAATTTGAGCAGAAATCGTTACTTTTCTGATGTTTAGTGCTTTATGCATCCTCAGCAGTTGTAAGAGTAATCATTGAAAAAATAAAGCAACCAGTTAAAAAAAATGGCTCTGAACACTATGGGACTTAACTTCTAAGGTTATCAGTCTTACACACATCCATGCCCGAGGCAGGATTCGAACCTGCGACCGGGCAGCAACCAGTTACACAAAGTAAATGTCATTTCTTAAAGCGTTTATTAACAATTCTGGCAAAAGCCGCAATTCTTATATTAGGCGGCAAGTTTCAAACCTTACAGGTTCGTTTCCAAGCCTGACAGTACCTCATCTTACTTATAAACATCAAAGTGGCAACACGTGCTTTATAAAATGTTTGCAGAACGAATGTACACGAAAGCGTACCACAAATCAGTACACGCTATAAAAATATTAAAATTTAAGAAAGAAGAATATTAGGTCTACAACTTTGCTTTCGCCATTTTTTCTCCAAGTTAGGGGCTTTATTGTAAAAACTTGCAAAAACCTTAGGACTCAAAGTATTGGCCATCCCTGGCCAATAGTTCCTTCCATCTTTCGGACAGCATGTGAATCCCGCGGTGGAAGAACCGTGCATCGTTTGAAGCGATCCATCAATCGATCGAATGTTGCACTTATTCAGTGTTGCACATTGCTAGGCAGCCAGGCCATGTGCCACTGTTCGGGAACGGTAGTAGACAGATGAAGCAATGTGTGGAGAATCGGTGGTGGGGGTAAGAATTCCCATCTCGACGTCTCCAAGTATGCTTTGACGGGTTTTGTGTTATAGAGATGAGCAGTGTTATACTGCAAAATCATCTTTTTCGCTGAATATTGTGTTCGGCACAAACGCATCAATTTCTTTGGAAAACTATCTGTGATTGTTTTTGTCGGTTTCAGTAACTTCGAAAACCTCACTTAAATCACCATGCCGGCCTTCGACACCAAACTCACCCCTTAATACTCTGCTCATTCTTTCTTTAATAATTGCCACACCGTAGGTCTTACTGAGCATTTTATGTGACTCAGCCGCAGATTCCTTCATGTTGAAGATAAAAATTAAAATTTCCCGCAAATGACGAGCACTTGTCTCGTAAGGTGATGTATTCAGTTGAGAATAACTTTATGATACAACCACAAATCGACTAATATTTGGATGGCGTTATGTTTATAACAATATAAGCTTATTGTATATCATATACCGGTACGATCTTCATCCTGCCACTACTGCCGTTTATTGCAAAACGGCGGAAGCGTAGTTAAGATAAAGGGATGGTGCATACTTAGAATTATCGCGTTACTAGAGAGGGTCAATATATAGGTGTATTCAGCGTACCACTGTAGTCCTAAAAATACTAGAACAATATGTAATACAAGAATAAAATGCCAAAAAAGCTCGGAAGAGCCGTTTTACAAGAGAACTTCTCTGATGTTTTGACGGTACGAGATGACGAACTGGCGGAAGTAAAGCTCTGAAGATGGTTCGTGAGTCGTGCTTGGGTAGGTCAGTCGGTACAGTGCTTACCGGCGAAAGGAAATGGTGCCGAGTTCGTGTCTCGGTCCAGTACATTGTTTTAGTCTATCAGGAAGTTTCATTCAACACACACTCCACTGCAGAGTGATAATTTCATTTTGTAAGTATAAAAGTTTTGATTAGCTGACGGTGAGTGACTAAAAGCGCTTTTTAACCGTAAATACTGGTGGTACCTATAAATTAAAGTACCTGTAACCATAAAAACGAATTTCTACAGGCCATCGCTTACACATAGCTAACCATCTGGATCACTTCCTGTAATTCGTGAATGGCTTAGCATCTGTAATAATAAATGGTTAACTACCTGATCATGTAAGTGGCTAACCACTTACAACTGTAAATGGATCACTACTTATACCAGTTGTTTACTGACAACCTGTAATTACGGACGATACATTATTAGGAGAGCTGTGTAAGAAAGATAAAAACCAACTGTGAACAGCAGTTTAAATGTACATGTATACGGCTAACAAACAGCAGACTCGTGACCTTTTGCGAACGACTTTTTGCAAACTATTGAAACTAACTTACTGATTGTAATCTACTGATGCAACCTACTGATGCAACTTACTGAATATAACCGCAGTTAAATAACTGTATTGGTGACTGTAACGTATCAAATAACAATGTTCTACTTATTAAAATTAACAGGTTCCTGTAACTATCTGCACCCTGCGAAGAAAATCAGATTACGTATCAGACAGTGATTGTACAAGACTGCAATAGTAGTGGACATTTCGTCAGAAAGACGTGGGGATAGGAAGTTTGGGGAAGTGAGGGAGGGAGAAGAGGAGGAGGAAACGTTTTAAATACACAGGAAATAAAAGAACTGCGAGTAAAACATAACATGTTGGAGAGGGGGTTGAATACGCTGAGGGTGTTGAGGAGGGGGAAGTTATAAGTGGATAATACTGGTCGAGTTGGTGTGGTGGAACAGTGGAGATGGGAGCGGAGAACTGGGAGGAGCTGTGGTATAACGGAGCATCTAATGGTAACTGGCTAACAACAGTTGCATTCAGCATAAGGTGTAGGCATCAAGATAATTTAAGGTACCTGATTATACCAGCTTTATGCACAATATTAAAAACAAAATGCTAATTGTAACTTACTGAGTGTGACCTACTGATATAACTGTAACGGAATGATTGTGGCTCTAAGTGTGGGTTACTAAATAATATCATTCTACCTAAGAGATTTGATAAGTTACTACAATTAATTATCGGCATCTAAAAGGAGGAGGAAATTAATTATATGTCAGCAAATGATTATAAAGCGCTGCAACGAACATTTCTGACGTATTAACGCCGGCGGCTGTGCTCTCTTTTTAAGGGCTCCATGACGTCGCCTTTCATCAATATAACAGAAGACCGCGTGCTGCCAGTGGTGTTCTGACATGTTTTGATACAAAGGGCATTGGAGTTTTGCCCTGGAGATCACGTTCCCCAGATCGGCTGGAAACACTTGGTCATTAGTTTCAGAGAGACTGCCACACAACCTGTGCCAGCTACTACACTTAATGCACCACGGCATAAAGTTGAAGCAGCATCGGATGACATATCTTCAATGTCCAGCCGTGTTAGGGCTGCCAGAAGTGGCAGCTCTATGGACCAAATTTCGCAGCCTGTATAGCTCAAAATTATCTACGAATTTCATCACGTAGTCTTCATACTATGCTGTATACTCACAGCTAGTAAAATTTAGTTACTTGTAATCTTTCCTTGTGGTGCACTTTAAGTGCAAGCAGTGTATTTATTAATAATCTACCCTACTTCTACTAAGTTTTCAGTCCGGTCACCTCATACACCTTGTAAAGCAGCAAATAATTTCCTCAGTTCATCATCAATCCACTCGCCCGTCCACTTAAACTGCCCACCTATAAGTCCTTTTGAATTTGGTCACAATTACGTCTCGTGCTACAGCTTTCTCTTGAGCAGTTTGTTTGAATATCCTCTTACAGACGCAGGAGACAGCACTAACATCGAAAGGTATATAATCCATGTCGGGGGAAAGCGAAAAGAGAGCTGTCGTTTTCGTAGTGCGAAAATGGAGAGATTTATCCGACGTCTGAAAAGGCATGATCATTTGCTTTCGGCCGAAGGTGGAAACATTCCCAACACGACTAACTCTGCAAACTTATCTCGTGCCGCGATGCAAAACCGGCATCGGAGCAACTTTGGTGCAGCATTGGCCAAAGATGACAGCGGTGATCGATTTGTACGGTTGCATAGACGAGCAGCTCTTGGATAACTGACCGCCAAGAAGAACTAAGTGGCTACCAACGACCGTTCAGCGAACGGTGCCGCGTATGGGCCACCGCAACAGGGACCAGGTTCATGTACACATGCTGACTGCTGTTCATAAGCGACGAACTCTGGAATTTGTACGCTAGTACCGCAATTTGAGTTCCACTGAGAGCCGACAAGTGGCCTTTTTTGCTGAATGACTTTATATGTCCCTTCGCGTGTATGGTGAAACCTCTAAAAGCAAACATCTTGCAACCACGAGCGAGCCTTATGTTCTGGAGTAGATTTTCGTGGCATTCCTTGGGTCATGGTGTCATTCTGGAAAGAACAATATACCAATAAAAGTATGCATCTATTCCTGGGAATCAAGTCCACCTTACATACAGTTTGTTTTTCGTCGGTACGGTGGCATCTACTAGCAGGCCAATACAACGTGTTACATATCTCGCTGTGTACGTGCGTGGTTCAATGAGAAACAGAAAAGAGTGAGCCTTTTCCGTTCGTATCGACTGCGATCTGCAGGTCGTATCTCTGGTTCTTTTTCCCTCTGGTCCCCGAGCCACCCCCTCGCGCCGTGTCTTCCGGTTCGAAATGTCCGCAAGGCGGGCGAGTGAGCAATTGGTCAGTCACCGACGGACGTGGAGAAAGGAAGTCAAGGAAACGTGTTTGTTACGCGAGAATGGTCGGTGTCGAACCGATTCCCTCTGTGGGAACCGTAGTAACGAGTACGACTTTGATTAACATTAGCTGATTCTGGTGCTCTGAAAGGCACCTCTTTTCCTTTGTGTTAACTAGTTTGTCGCCGTTAGCGGGCTCTGTTATAACTGCGCTTCCATAGGTTATTATTCACTGAACTGTGAATGTGCGCTTTACGGGAAGTTTTAATCCGCAATTTTGTGCTCTGAATTACTTACACAATCTTTTTAAACCTGCCCACTTCTTTGTTAACTGAGCTCCCACTGGAGCTTTCCTGAAAAGTAACTTGATTGTCATTCCTGCGTGTGACGATTATGGTGACAGTTTTTTATTGTCTGATTGTAATAGTGTTTCTTCTCGCTTAATATTGCCTAACATACTTACTGTCACCGTCTGTGGAATGCAGCAGCTGCAGCAGGTGTTGCTCGTCCCACCATCAACATTTACGAATAATGTGCTCTTTTGATTATGATTTAGATTATGATCTGACCAGATCTATTACTACACTGAGTGAAATGCCGGAGAGCTGTAAAATTTACTGTGTTCGCTCCCCTGGGTGTTGTAAGGCGACATTCCTTACCTGATTCTTGTGTGTGTCAAATCTTATGGGACTTAACTGCTAAGGTCATCAGTCCCTAAGTTTACACATTACTTAACCTAAATCATCCAAAGGACAAACACACACACCCATACCCGAGGGAGGACTTCCGCCAAGACCAGCCGCACAGTCCATGACCGCAGCGCCCGAGACCGCTCGGCTAATCCCGCGCCCTGATTCTTGGAGCCTGATTAGGTCTATGGGTCATCTTGTACTGGTGTCTGACATTAACACAACCATCATTTCAACCCGCTAAGAAAGTTGAGATAGTTATTTAAAATCTGCTTGAACTATGTTTGTAGTTTGGTGATGTTCTTATGCTTATTCTTGGTTCTTGCCAGTGTTTACATTTTACAAATCTTAAAACTCCTAGTTTAATTTGTTAATCGGCGTTTGCCGGAGTTCTGGTAACTAGCTCTGGATTGCTTGTGCTGAAAGTGTATTGTCGTACTAAGCTACCTATTGGTGTTTCTTGGTATCTTCTTGTAGCATGACGGCTATTTTACGAACGCCCTGATGGGTCAAGTACTGTTTCTGCAGTCTATGCGTGCAATTGGTCCGGCCTGACAAGGGCGAGCGCACCGGCGGCACGATATTTCTGGGCAGTATTGGAGATTATTCTCTAGTTCACGGGAGCCTATATCTTTTCAGGGCTTGCGTATTTTTTCTTTTGGTTTTGATACCTTTGGTGTCGCGCCCAAATCAGCCGGGTCATTTGCTGCCTCCTTTGTCGGTTAAATTTGCCAGATCTCCCAAACATCGTGTTTGGTTTATAATTTAAAGCCACTTTGTCAGTTTGCACATTTAAGTTTGTTTAAACATGTTTACTTGTTGTTGTCACATTTGAGTTTCAAAATTCTTTATCTGTAATTTAAAACAGTTCTGGAAATTTAAATTGTTTACACTTTTTATCTGTAGCTAAATTAGTGCCAGTTACATTTCATCTTCAACAATTTTGCTCTAAATTTGTCACAAGCGCTTTAAATCCTGGGTCTGCAATTTAAAACCATAGTGTTAGGCTGGTATCATTTTGCTGTTTGTAAAACATTACTCATTTGTGTTTTGCTATTACTGCCTTTTTTAAAAAAGACAGTTGTTTAATACATGTGCCTGAGTTGGCACATAATGAATGAAGCCGTAACCTGGAGCCTACCCCTTCCATGAATTCCTGTTAACTGGTCGCTGGAGCACAATGAGTTCACTGTACTCCCCTGGTCACCAACTATCCAGCATTTAAACCGAATCGAGTCTGTCGGACCAACTCGATCAAACATGGATCCTGAGCCAAGATACCCAGCGTAGCTGTCCATGGCACTGGAGTCGGTATGGTTCCACATCACTATCGATACCCTCCAGAATCTCACTGACTCTCTTCCTGCACGTCCGCGCCGCTGCAAAAGGTGGTTTTTCTGGCTTTTCACAGGTTGTATCGGGACATCTTCCTCTACCATTCCTTTTCTTCAACAGTAGTTGTTGATACCACTAATACGTTTTATAATTTAGCACCGATCAGTATTATCTCAGTTGCTTTTCTGAAAACTTTCAGATAATTTTAAACACCGTATGTTATATTTCAAGGTAAAATTTATGAATATTAATTACTCTAGAAAATGATTTAGTCTCGATGTTATAATCGAAAAGTACTAGATCTGAACGTACAGTTAAAATTATCTTTTTAGAAAAATTTAAAATTACGAACTATTGGCAAACATAAAAAAAATGGTTCAAATGGCTCTGAGCACTATGGGACTTAACTGCTGTGGTCATTAGTCCCCTAGAACTTAGAACTACTTAAACCTAACTAACCTAAGGACATCACACACATCCATGCCCGAGGCAGGATTCGAACCTGCGACCGTAGCAGTCGCACGGTTCAGGACTGCGCGCCTAGAACCGCGAGACCACCGCGGCCGGCGGCAAACTTAAAATATGTGTTATTAATTACGCAATACTGTACTGGTTACTATGTTTATTTCTGGATGAGTTTATGAAATAATAATTAATAATATAACAGAAATTACACTCATGTTCATAAATCAAGGATAATTGCAAAATGTGGTGCCAGCCAACGTAACACTACACGCAACTGGCGCTAATAGCATAGGCACATAGGGAACACACACGACACAGATCTGTAAGTCCACGGTATTTGTGATAAGTTGAGAAAACCGTCTCGAAACTAATGTGCTACAAAACGCCACTGTTTCCTGAGCATGCACCCCGACATCAGTATGGGATATGATCACCATGCACACGTACACAGGCCGCACAACGGGTTGGCATACTCTGGATCAACTGTTCGAACAGCTGCTGAGATATAGCCTCCAATTCTTGCACCACTGCCTGTCGGAGCTCCTGAAGTTTCTTAGGTGTTTGAAGACGTCGATCGAGAACATCCCAGACGTGCTCGATGGGATTTAGGTCTGGAGAACAGCCAGGCCACTCCATTCGCCTGATATCTTCTGTTTCAAGGTACTCCTCCATGTTCTGTTTCAAGGTACTCCTCCATGATGGCAGCTCGGTGGGGCCGTACGTTATCATCCATCAGGAGGAAGATGGGGCCCACTGCACCCCGGAAAAGGCTGACATACTGGTGCAAAATGTCGCGATACACTTGACCTGTTACAGTTCCTCTGTCAAAGACATGCAGGGGTATACGTGCACCAATCATAATCCCACCCTACACCATCAAACCACGACCTCCATGCAGGTCTCTTTCAAGGACATTAATGGGTTGGTATGTCGTTCCTGGTTCACGCCAGATGAAAACCCGGTGAGAATCACTGTTCAGACTATACGTGGTCTCGTCTGTGAACATAACCTGGGACCACTGTTCCAATGACCATGTACTGCATTCTTGACACGAGGCTTTAGGGGCTCTCCTGTGACCATGGGTTAGTGAAATGCACCTTTCAGGTCTCCGGGCGAATTATCCATGTCTATTCAGTCGTCTGTAGACTGTGTGTCTGGAGACAACTGGTCCAGTGGATGTGGTAAGGTACCGAGCAAAGCTACCAGCAGTACTCCGTGGCCGTCTGCCGGCACTAATGGTGAGATATCGGTCTTCTTGTTGTGTTGTACACTGTGGACGTCCCGTACCGTAGTGCCTGGACACGTTTCCTGTCTCCTGGAATCGATTCCATAATCTTGAGATCACACTTTGTGGACACGGAGGGCCCGTGCTACGACCTGCTGTGTTTGACCAGCCTCCAGTCGCCCTGGTATTCTACCCCCATAACGTCATCAACATGTGTCCTTTGAGCCACTTTCAAAACACAGTCACCTTAGCACGTCTGAAAACGTCTGACACTTACTCGCTTCACAGTAATCTGACATGCTTTAACACACCTCTACGTATGTGGACTGCTGCCAGCGCCACCGTGCGACGACCGCAGGTCAAATGAACCGCATAGTGTTACCCCGAGGTGAATTAAAACCACAAA
The DNA here is from genome assembly GCF_023898315.1 of Schistocerca nitens. Taxonomy (NCBI): domain Eukaryota; kingdom Metazoa; phylum Arthropoda; class Insecta; order Orthoptera; family Acrididae; genus Schistocerca; species Schistocerca nitens. The sequence goes on from NC_064622.1 coordinate 243,009,649, forward strand.
TCGCCCACCAGAGGAAGAGGATATTGGTGTTTAACGTCCCGTCGACAACGAGGTCATTAGAGACGGAGCACAAGCTCGGATTGGGGAAGGATGGGGAAGGAAGTCGGCCGCGCCCTTTGAAAGGAACCATCCCGGCATTTGCCTGGAGTGATCTAGGGAAATCACGGAAAACCTAAATCAGGAAGGCCGGACGCGGGATTGAACCGTCGTCCTCCCGAGTGCGAGTCCAGTGTGCTAACCACTGCGCCACCTCGCTCGGTAAACCGCCCACCAGAGCATTGTTTCATCATGTACCAGCATTTTCCTTAATTTATGAGCATGAGTGTAGTAGAAATTAATTTGTTAGGAAAAATTGTGAACCCTTTGAATATGGTTATTTTCGAAGGGCTTGAGAGTCGTAAGCATGCCTCTGATGTGATCGAACGTATTTTGTGGAAACAATGTAATTTCGGCTTTAATGCCAAAAATCATGAGACTGTATGATATAATAAAATGTGAGAAAATATATTAACGTATAAACAAAAATTCTGCAACAACGATCTTCAAATTATTTAGATCAATACAACTGTGTAGAACTAAAATGTGACATTTTCAGCTTCAAGAATCAGATGCCTAGACCTGAAGAACCGGAGTCAACTCTACGTGAAAAGCTAAGAAACAAGGTTAACTGTAATTTCCGCTCCTCTCAAATCTTCATAAAAGACTCATATGGACAATAGATGGAATTAGGTAGCAGAAGGGATATTACAATGGGGTGAAATGGTTCAAATGGCTCTGAGCACTATGGGACTTAACATCTGTGCTCATCAGTCCCCTAGAACTTAGAACTACTTAAACCTAACTAACCTAAGGACATCACACACATCCATGCCCGAGGCAGAATTCGAACCTGCGACCGTAGCAGTCAACCGGTTCCGGACTGAGCGCCTGAACCGCGAGACCACCGCGGCCGGCACAATGGGGTCACATTTATGTGATAGGACAGTTTAATAATTCGCAGCAGGCACCTCCAAATGGTTCAAATGGCTCTGAGCACAATGGGACTTAACATATGAGGTCGTCAGTCCCTTAGAACTTAGAACTACTTAAACTTAACTAACCTAAGGACATCACACATTCATGCCCGAGGCAGGATTCGAACCTGCGACCTTAGCGGTCGCGCGGTTCCAGACTGAAGCGACTAGGCACCTCCCCAGTGATCACTGAACAGCTTTCAGATTTGAAGTAATCTCTGTTACAGTTGCCGACTCATTGCTATTAGTAAAAACCTTTAAAACACATCGATAATTTTTACTTCCTTTCCCGTATATTCAGTCGTCGTTTTCATCATTTGTCACCAGTACAAAATTACATTGGCAGCTAGTGTCCCGATTTTTGTGAATCGACAAGTGAACATGTCTATTTTAAACAAGGATGGAATAATTTCAGATACTGAAATTCGAACCTGAGTGTAGTGTCTTGAACTCAAATCTGATTTTTATACTACAGAACTATCATTCCTAACGGAAATGGTCGGTGGTTAGTGTCCATTGCTATAGGAAAATGTGTCAAGAGTACCACTTTAATCCACCATATCTTACAAATATGAAAATATACAACTGTCTTTGGTAGCAATGAAAGGGAAAGCGACGAACGTAATACAATCTCAGGGTTGTCCACCATGCACATTATTCGACACCAGGCTCAGATAAAAAGTGTTGCTACAAATAAACTGTACAACCTGTCTTATTTACTCATTGGTTCATTTGGATTAGCAAAAACTACAAAAATTTCTGAGTTTTATACCTTTGAACATTACCTAATTATTAGTCATTGTGTAATTTGTTACTTTAAAAAGCAGTGTTAACGTTTTTTAATCAATAGTTCAGTTAAGTGTCCTGCTTTGCTGGGAGTAATAAATGGCCCCCGCTCTCGTCCATAGACAACTGTGTGAGAAAGGTTGGAAGCTGCTGCTACAGTCTTGTACTGTCACTCTACATAGCAGAGTGACTATATTTGTAATTTAATAGCGGGTCATTTTGGCCATAGTCTCATTGCCAGACAGTGCGTGACACCATTTCTTCTTCCTCCGACGAGAGGAGTTTCTTCTATTATCAAAATTTTGCTAGCCATGAGTTGAGGAATACTGCACAAGCATACATTAGATTTCGACTAGAAAAGACGGACCATTATATTTTTCTTCTTCGATTTTAATTTTATGTCTCCCAGTTTCCTTAGGACCATTCGAACCAGAACTACGAGAGGCGTTCAGTAAGTAATGTAACACGTCATTCTCTGAAATCAGAATGGTTTTATTCATGATTCCAATACAACAAACTATTCCCCACTGTTTTGGCCACTAAATGCTATTTCTCAACATAATGTCCGTTCAACGCGACAGTCTTACACCACCTAACTGGGAGGGCCAACGCCTTACTGCATCAGTAACTTCCCCATTATCCCCGTACTGCTTCGGCGGAGAGCAACCTTCACTGGGACAAACAGATGGAAGGAGGAAACTGGAACTTAGCAGGCACACATCTTCGAGGACCCCAACTGGTGGACGAGTGGGTGAGCACTAACAATAGAGACGTCCATTTGACTAGCGAGTTGCCGTGCGGTTAAAGGCGCTGCAGTCTGGAACCGCAAGACCGCTACGGTCGCAGGTTCGAATCCTGCCTCGGGCATGGATGTTTGTGATGTCCTTAGGTTAGTTAGGTTTAACTAGTTCTAAGTTCTAGGGGACTAATGACCTCAGCAGTTGAGTCCCATAGTGCTCAGAGCCATTTGACTAGCGAGTTGTTTGCTTGTAATTCGTCTGTCACCTCTAATTAGTGTCCGCACATTCCAACATTGCAGGAATCACAGCTGTGTGCATCCTGCCGGCATGCGGGAGACCAGGTAGGTTTGTGGGACCTTGTTGCCGTATGACGGACCCCCGCCCAACAACTCACCGTGCTTTTCTTCACAGCAAGGTCTCGGTAGACATTCTGCAGGCGGCCACGAATATCTGCGATGCTCTGGGTTTCCCCAAAAAGAAAGTCAGTGACATCTCCCAGCTTGGAACGCACTACCGTTAGACACGTTATTTTGAAGGCTACGCAGAGCGCCCGCCACCTATCCGAACTTCATGAAATTACAGGTGCTGAAGCGCGAATATTCTACAAGGTTCCGCAACAGATTCCACATTTTCTTGAAACGAAATTATCTGAGAAAAAAGTATTTCGTTTCACTTACTGAGGGCTCCCCCTACTTAGACATGAATGTGTGGTGTATACTTACGTCGTGCTGGTACTGCACTTGTCTTGATTCGCAGCTGTTGGGGCATCACATATTTGCAACATGCCGGGTTTAAGAGGACAGTTAGTAACAACCAAATATACTGTATTTCTCTTTATCAATAGAAGATCTCATTACATTTTTTTAACAACCGAACTACCTAATTGTTAGCTTTGCGAAGACGTTGTGAGCGAAAAAATGTTAATCACTGGAAGATCTAAAATGCCAATCAGGTTGCCACTTGTTATTCTTCGTTCATAACAAACAAGACCAGCGGAATAAGCACTGTATCGTAATTGTGCAAATCATCCAATGGTAACCGACCTCGAAGTTGTAAAGAGGCGGGAAACAGACCATAACATTCACCTCAACACCCTGCACGCAATCGGGAAGTAGTAGGTGGCGGATAAAAGCCGAGTGAGAAACGAAGTTGACAGCGGCGACAATTAGAGCGGCCCTTTAGCACCTCAGCTCAGCTCTGCCGGCCCAGTGTTTAATTGCCGAGTGGTGGAGCGCAGCCGGGCAGGGCTGTGATAAAAGCGAGCGCACCTGGCCGTTGTGCTGGCAGGCCCTCCCCAGGCGCCCGCACGCGCCGTATCCGGGCGCCACGCCGGCACCCAGTCCCCGAGCAGAGGCAGCCCCTGCCGCTGCCGTATTATTTGCATGACAAAAGGCCGGGGGAAAACGGTAATGATTTCCTGATTACGTTGCCCGCGGAGGTGAAACAGCAGCGCCACCAGCGTACCCTGCAGTACTGAGATAGCTGTACCACGCTGAACGGCCACGGTAGTCCCGCTCTTCTTCGCTATACACTGCGACAGCAGCGCTCCATGCGGGCAGAAAGCTACGTTCCTCAACAAGATACCGGATCCGCGCGAATAGTATATTTACAAATAGTTTTCACGAGGGTCACTCCAAAAGAAATGCACACTATTTTTTTAAATCCATCTTTTATCCTATATGTTAGAAAGTTTTACAGTGTGTAGATACATCCTTTAGGAACAATATTTTCATTTCTCCATATAATTTCCATCCCTCTCAAATGCCTTACGCCATCTTGGAACCAGCACCTGTATACACGCACGGTAAAATTCTGTGCCAACCTGTTGGAGCCAATGTTTGGCAGCGTGCACAAGGGAGTCATCATCTTCAAATCTTATTCCACGAAGAGAGTCTTTCAGTTTCCCAAAGAGATGATAGTCACATGGAGCCAGGTTAGGACTGTAAGGAGAGTGTTTCAGTGTTGTCCATCTGAGTTTTGTGATCGCTTCCATGGTTTTTTTTTCTTTTTTTTTTTTTTACTTACATGTCTCCGTGCAGTGTCGTGCAACTGGGAAACGTCCTAATTTTGCCGATGTGGTCGAACACAACTCAGTCGAGCTTCAAGGTTCTTCAGTGTCGTCACATATGCATCAGAATTTATGATGGTTCCACTTGGCATGACGTCCACAAGCAAGAGTTCTTCGGAATAGAAAAACACCGTAGCAATAACCTTTCCAGCAGGAGGTGTGGTTTTGAATTTTTTTGTCCTTGGGTGAATTTGCATAATACCACTCCATTGACTGCCTCTTCGTCTCTGGTGAAAAATTATGGAGCCATGTTTCATCACCTGTCACAATTCATCCAAGGAATTCATCTCCACCATTCTCGCACTGTTCCAAAAGTTCGCTGCAAACCGTTTTTCTTCTTTCTTTGTGAGCCACTGTCAACATCCTGCAAACCCACCTGCCACAAACCTTTTTTAACGACAACACTTTCAGTATTCTGCAAACACTTCCTTCCCCTATCCCAACGTAGCGTGACAATTAGTTCACTGTGACGTGTCTGTCAGCAATCACCAATTCGTTAACTCTCTGCACATTGTCTGGAGTGTCTGCAGTGCGAGGACTATCCTCAATATTGCCATGCCAGCTTTCATCACGTAACCTGCTTGCCCACCGACTAACTGAACTGCGATTGACAGCAGCATCTCCATACACCTTTTTCAAACTCTTGTGGATGTTTACCACTGTCTAGTTTTCACAGCACAGGAATTCTATGACAGAACGTTGCTTCTGACCAACGTCAAGTGTAGCAGCCATCTTGAAGACATGCTGTGAGGGCGCCACTCACGGGAACAGGTTGAACTAAGTTTGAAAACAAGCGGGAAGGATGTATCTACACACTGTAAAACTTTCACAAATGCAGAATGAAAACTGTATATTTACAAAAATAGTGTGCATTTCTTTTGGAGTGACCCTCGTACATTACCGAGCGTAAGTCGTGCCATGAAAATCGGCACTAATGAAAAAATGTAAATTGGCCGATTTCAGAAGGACTTGTATACTGAGGATTCCGCACAAAATTAATTATGTATATAGATAGTTCATCCTTTTCCGGAATCGATTTTTCTTTGTTACTAATATCGACAATGGAAAGACATGGGTCCTAGGAATTATAAGATCGTATTAAAATCTCTGTAGTATTTCTTCGGACTAGCCCACACACAAGAAGAAGCGACATGGGGACTTTAGTTTATATTGTGTACAAATTCTAGGGGTTGATCGATGAGAGGATACGGAACAAAAAAGTTCTTATGTTATTTAATCATACATTGTTACAGAGGCTGCGGTCTAACGCCCGCTATACCATGCAACCACAGTTACAGTATGTGCTGAAAATAGTTTCCATGTGTCTCAATGCAAGCGTGTACGCACCGTAGCATGTTCTTTCTTAAATGTTCACATCGGTCATGCTGCATCTGAACAGTGTCAGAGGCAGCATGAAAACGCTGCTCCAATGCCTCCACATCTGGAATGGGATCTGCACACACGATTCTTCTCAGATGACCCCATAACCAGAAATGGCATGGGTTGCAATTCGGTGAGCGAGCAGGCCATGCCACTGGACCTCCTTGCCCGATCCATCAACCAACTATGCGTCTGGACATTAACGGCGAAGTGGTTTGTAGCACCATAGTGTAGCAGCCACAAAATCCTTTGAATCATCAATGGCACTTCTTCCAGAGTGAGAGGTAGTCACCCACAAGAAACGCCGATAGTTCCGGCCTGTTAGGCGACATGGAAGGAAGACCGGTCCCAAAATATGGTCGCCAATTATCCCAGCCCACACTTTTCAGCTGCATCGAAGATTATGATTCGCTGTCATCATGGGGGTTGTGCATACTATCCCACAGATGACTGTTATGGTAAAATTTTGATACTGTGTGCTGTGAAGCACAATTTCTAGCTATTCTAAGGTTTTTTAATAGTAAGATGGTTGATGACCATGTCTAGTGCATGATAAAATACGAACAAATTAAATACAATTGGAGCCAGAGATATCAGTTACGCTAAAATTCACAATTCAAAGACCCAAAATTGAATGACGGTCGAGCAATCAAAAAGAAGTACACAGTTAAATAATATTTTAACTTCAGGGTGTGAAGCACTCTACAGTGGCTGATCAATTCTATTCGTTATACTGGATATCTCGCGTTTCTGCGCCGATTAAGCCTGACAATTGTGAATATGTTTAACTACAGGTCATGGCTGAATGTACGAAAAAAATGGGAGTGACGGAAACAACCGCAGTTCTGACTGCCAACTGAATATCACTTGCTGTCGTAGGGCTAGCAAGCATGTTTATCTTTGGTCAGCGGCGGCAGTTGTGGCTGTCGGCGCGAGCTGTGAACCGGAGAATATAAATCTCTCTCGACTGTTGAACACGTCGGATACATTTCCTACATCTTCGGTGAAGTCGACATTCCTAGCGGTTCCCTATCTGAGTTAATTGGCATGGTACACGCTATTTGGCTGGAATAGCGGGTACGTCGTTGCCCTCGAATCTCTTGCGTTAACTGTCAGTGCTTGGTGCAATTCTCTATTACTAGGAGACTTTGCAGCTTAACTCCTTACGAGTTAAGACGAGCTTGTGAGCAAGTGTTCACATAACGACACTCGCAATCATCTGAGCACGGCATGAGTCGTCTTCTTCAAACACGCGATGATTTTCTGCAAGAGAAAGAGCGAACTTCTTTGTCTACATTTGTCTATATCAAACTGGTGGTCACACATTTTCTTACCGTGCAATCACAGAGTTCATACTGTGTTACAACTCCACTCATTGGAGTTTTTGTAGGTTATCACAGTCATCGTTTCTTTCATAGGTCAGAGTTTAACTTCTGCTACGTAATACTGAGATAAACAGCTTTTTCTTTCATGCGAGTTTTAACACAGGTGGCTACAATCAGTCACCAATGTTTTGAGTGCGGTTTCTCAGGACATTTATCTGCCATGTGCAGCTGTGTTCCTGTAGAAAGGCTTTCCAAAGGGTTGTGATTAAAAGCAAGGAAATGGGCGTGCACAGTTCCTCCAGTGTCCACTGTGGTTGCTAGATGTCCTGCTGTGTGGGTTTCGCCCTAACATTGGGATGGGCGATGCCATCGTAAAAGTCTCCTTCCTAAGAACTGCGCCTCATAGCTTGGTTTTGCGATGTTACTTGCATGCAGTCATTAATGTGAGTGTTACTGGTTTATATTCACGAAATGCTGGCTTGTTTCTTCGCTTTGTCTATCCATCATTCAAACAAAAAAAAAAATGGTTCAAATGGCTCTAAGCACTATGGGACTCAACTGCTGAGGTCATTAGTACCCTAGAACTTAGAACTAGTTAAACCTAACTAACCTAAGGACATCACAAACATCCATGCCCGAGGCAGGATTCGAACCTGCGACCGTAGCGGTCTCGCGGTTCCAGACTGCAGCGCCTTTAACCGCACGGCCACTTCGGCCGGCTCATTCAAACATTTTCATGTAACTATGTCATGTGGCATATCGAGTTAACCAGAATTGTTTCAGGAATTTCATGTAAGGTGGGTTATTTGTTCGACACATTACAACCTGGTGAAGAAACCACTGACAAAATTGCCCCCAATATGGAAAGTCTGTCGCAAGTAAGCCTTGCTCACACTGTAAATGATAAGGGTAGGAACAACTGTCAAGGACAATGTTCCACAATCATTTGGCTTACACTGTACTGGCGGGCTAAGGACCTTATATTGACATGGCAGTCGCCCTCAATCGTTTCAATCACATTTCCCCCCCAAGTCTGATGATGGAACATTTTGGGTATGGCCTTCATGATTTTGTGCCTCCTGAAATGACGATGTCTCGGATAAATAACGAAACACTGTTGCAAATAGAAGATGCTGTGGTTGTTGTTGGTGGGAATAAGTCTCCTGATACAACCTTTCTCCCCACCGCCCGTTGCCATTTCCCTTACCAGAAGTAAACACCTTACTGGCAAGCTCTCGATTTGAAAACAGAACCAATCTGTACAACGTTATATATCATCCACTACAAGGTGAGTCAACAAGAGAAGTGAATCAGACACAACATTGCCAGTTACTATGGCAGGAGAGGGCTCCGGGACAGTACCACCCTCTAAGGGGAAACCATGTGTATCGTAACTGTGACTGCATGGTACAGCACATATTAGACTGCAGCCTCTGTTACACAGTGTGATGAAATAAATGGTCTCTAGAACGGAAACCACACATTTCTGGGCATAATTTCATTAGACATTCTTTGTTCCATGCCCTCGCATTTGTACTGGGTGAGAAAATCACCATGTATATGTAAAGAGAGAAGATTTAATAAAATCCTTTTTTTATTTACTGATACATAGCTAAAAATAACATGTTATGTCTGAAAGTCGTAATGTTTTCCAGTGATGCTTCTGATGTATGATGTTTACAATAAATTTAATGTCTAATGGTAGCAAACTTCTTTATGTGACGTAATTACAATTTAACAGTTAACATTTAACATTAAGGAATTGTTCTCTTCAGTTACCAGGTGAAACATTGTTTCTTGCCAAATCTCATGATTCTACACTCCTGGAAATTGAAATAAGAACACCGTTAATTCATTGTCCCAGGAAGGGGAAACTTTATTGACACATTCCTGGGCTCAGATACATCACATGATCACACTGACAGAACCACAGGCACATAGACACAACCAACAGAGCATGCACAATGTCGGCACTAGTACAGTGTATATCCACCTTTCGCAGCAATGCAGGCTGCTATTCTCCCATGGAGACGATCGTAGAGATGCTGGATGTAGTCCTGTGGAACGGCTTGCCATGCCATTTCCACCTGGCGCCTCAGTTGGACCAGCGTTCGTGCTGGACGTGCAGACCGCGTGAGACGACGCTTCATCCAGTCCCAAACATGCTCAATGGGGGACAGATCCGGAGATCTTGCTGGCCAGGGCAGTTGACTTACACCTTCTAGAGCACGTTGGATGGCACGGGATACATGCGGACGTGCATTGTCCTGTTGGAACAGCAAGTTCCCTTGCCGGTCTAGGAATGGTAGAACGATGGGTTCGATGACGGTTTGGATGTACCGTGCACTATTCAGTGTCCCCTCGACGATCACCAGTGGTGTACGGCCAGTGTAGGAGATCGCTCCCCACACCATGATGCCGGGTGTTGGCCCTGTGTGCCTCGGTCGTATGCAGTCCTGATTGTGGCGCTCACCTGCACGGCGCCAAACACGCATACGACCATCATTGGCACCAAGGAAGAAGCGACTCTCATCGCTGAAGACGACACGTCTCCATTCGTCCCTCCATTCACGCCTGTCGCGACACCACTGGAGGCGGGCTGCACGATGTTGGGGCGTGAGCGGAAGACGGCCTAACGGTGTGCGGGACCGTAGCCCAGCTTCATGGAGACGGTTGCGAATGGTCCTCGCCGATACCCCAGGAGCAACAGTGTCCCTAATTTGCTGGGAAGTGGCGGTGCGGTCCCCTACGGCACTGCGTAGGATCCTACGGTCTTGGCGTGCATCCGTGCGTCGCTGCGGTCCGGTCCCAGGTCGACGGGCACGTGCACCTTCCGCCGACCACTGGCGACAACATCGATGTACTGTGGAGACCTCACGCCCCACGTGTTGAGCAATTCGGCGGTACGTCCACCCGGCCTCCCGCATGCCCACTATACGCCCTCGCTCAAAGTCCGTCAACTGCACATACGGTTCACGTCCACGCTGTCGCGGCATGCTACCAGTGTTAAAGACTGCGATGGAGCTCCGTATGCCACGGCAAACTGGCTGACACTGACGGCGGCGGTGCACAAATGCTGCGCAGCTAGCGCCATTCGACGGCCAACACCGCGGTTCCTGGTGTGTCCGCTGTGCCGTGCGTGTGATCATTGCTTGTACAGCCCTCTCGTAGTGTCCGGAGCAAGTATGGTGGGTCTGACACACCGGTGTCAATGTGTTCTTTTTTCCATTTCCAGGAGTGTATATAGAGTGGCAGTACCAGATAGGCTATGATGAAAGTGTTAGCGAATATCGAAATACGTGACATAAATGACCAAGTTTTTTAATTGCAGTGACGTAAATCTTAAATTTTTCTAGTGCTAAAGGACTCTAGACCTTAGAAACTGATATGAACTGTAGCCTGATACGGTTACCCACTCCCACGCCCGGGTTCCCGGGTTCGATTCCCGGCGGGGTCAGTGATTTTCTCTGCCTCGTGATGGCTGGGTGTTGTGTGCTGTCCTTAGGTTAGTTAGGTTTAAGTAGTTCTAAGTTCTAGGGGACTGATGACCATAGATGTTAAGTCCCATAGTGCTCAGAGCCATTTGACCATTTGACGGTTACCCACTCCTGAGAAAAAGGAGCCTTAACAGACAGACGCAAAAAAAAAAAGAAATTATTTTTTCGTTTGACGTAATTACAAATTAACCCTTTCTGTATTTTTCATTTATTTTTGCTGCTTGTCGAATCACATGATGCTAGGTCAATGGAAAGAACTGTACTGGTCTAGACGAGTGAGTTACCAGATATTCAAACTATTGACATGAATATCCGACTCCTTAGATTCCAGTGATTTAGATGTTTAAACTTTTTACACCACAGAGGAACCTTAGACTTCAGTATGTAACATAAATTTCACGGACAACAGAGCGATCCCATAAGGGTTCTGTTTTTATGGGCTGAAGTATGAAACTCTAATGACATAACATTTGTCTTTCTTTAGTTTCCCAACGACCATAGGAAGTATGAAACAGTCCATTACAGGGCAATTTATTTACGATTATCTGGGAACCTATAGGTATTTACTGAAAAATTACGTTTTCTTACAAGAACAGAAAATGGCTAGTAAACGGCAGAAGATCCGACGTTTGACAGGAAATATTTTCTTCACTATATTTCTTGTTATAGAAGAGAATGTGGAATGTGGGAAACTCGTATGGAATGCGAAATCTGCGTTACATAAGGTACCAAGTAAGCCACTGTAACTGTAAGGTGAATGGAAAAGACAGAAAAAACGAATTCCCCGACTGTTGCTACATCTGAGACACAAATGGCAATAATCTCCAAAACATTCGCTTCTGAAGCGAAAGTCATTATTTTTTAAAAATTATGCGTGTTAGAAAATTGCGAAAAGAGTAAGAATTTTCGGATCATTGGACTCCATACCGGGTTGTCAAGTATAAACGAACGTGCTTATCGTAATAAGAATGGATAACAAGATAAATATATGATTCTCATGCATGAAATGCACGTCATAAACACTGCCCACCGCAGCGATGGATGCTCCCTGTTGGCGTTGCGGGCACATGATGCGGTAACAAAAGTATGTAATTGGAGCGGACACGTATGTGGAACCATTCTATCGAAGAGATGGACTGATGCGGGCTGCAGATGAAAAAATGCATTGAGATAAGCGACTTTGGCAGAAGGAAGATTATTAACACGCAGAGTCAGTGAACGAGTGTCTCGAATACGGCGAAGCTGGTCGAATGTTCATATGCTACTATCGTGAGCATCTACAGAAGAAGTAGAATGAAAATGAAGCTACCGACAGGCTTTAAATGGTGGAACGTTTACGACTCTTCATTGAACCTGGACTTTGTAGAGCACTGGTTATCTGTGGCTTTTCTTCAGAAAGAGTACAACGCTGGTGCTCGAACAAGTGTTCTGCAGCGTACTGTTTATCATACATTGTTGAACATAAAGCTCCACAACAGACCACCGGTACATGTTTCACATGTTGACCCAATAACATCGTCAATTACGACTGTATTAGGCAAGTTACCACCGGGTTTCGACTGTCGATCAATGGAAAAGTGTCGTCTCTTCGAGTGAATCACATATTTACTACACTAAGTAGATGGTCGTCTCATAAACGCTGTCATCGAAGAGAATGGCAGCTCCAATCGTGTAGCATACCTCGGATTCAGGCTAGTGGAAACAATATTATACCATGAGAGACAGTAGTAGTAGGGCAAAACAGTTTTGATTTCAAATTAATTATACGAATAAATTAATTGATCAATTATTTACCCTCCACCTCTCACCCACGAATGACGTCATGGGTTTTCCACAGCCTGCATGTGGGTACCTCTTGACATGTAGCATTGGCGCGAATTTCGAATTTGGGAGGGAATTTCTAATTTTGGCAGGAAATTCAAAAAATGGCAGGAATTTCAAAAATGGTGTAAATTTCCTTGTCATAATGCTGTGCTGACATCACACCCCTAACCCCCGTCGACATCAGGAATTGGCGGGAAATACTGATGCATACTAAGCAGGGGGGAGGGCAGCAAACCATCACACAACTGTAGGAAGACCAATGTATGTTACCACATCTGCTGGAAAATGCTTTACTGTTCTTACTACACATCGAAATACTCGTGAAAAAAAATCACTCACAAACAATGAATCATAATGAAACACGCGTACTGGAATCTGAGAAAAATCATTGTAATCACACTACCACAGCAAAAAACGACCCAAAATATCGCATTAGGAGAGAGGGTATGCAGCTGTGCGTGTGTACATGTCAATGTGCGGTATAACCGTGGATGATTGAAACCTGCTACAGAAATAGTACACACGCACAACCATTAAGGGATGTTGGTGTTGAAAGAGCAGCATTCCTGATATACAGAGGTTGGATGAACAGAAGCTGGAGGAATTTTACACAAGTCGCTTGCTTCTCGTGACGTAACAGACTGTGTGTCTGTCTAAAGTGTTGACGTTCTTAACAGCTCAACTGCTGTAACGTCAGCTCGTTTATTTAATAGAAAGTGATTGAATAAACACAAACACTCATTTTTTGCTTGAAGTATTACCATCGTATATTCTCTGTGTGTGATTCTTATTCCTGCAACAATGAATATTCTAGAATATTGTACCAAAAGTCTCGGCGTTTTAAAACAAATACAGTGACGTAAATAATGCAGATAGCGGATATAGTGCTAAAATCAAGCAAATCTCAGGCTAAATGAGTATAAACTCTCTCTCGTGGTATGAACTAATGCTTACAGTAATGAATATTGTACCGAGAACATTATATTTTGCATTGAATATACTACAAAATAAGCAATTAACACCATCCAACATTCCTTAAATACACATTTAGCAAGAAAGTGCCACATACTATGGTGAGTACAAGACATCCCCCATAATGTAACGCTGGTAGGAACAAACAATAACAAACATTAAGGTTGCGGGATGGGTAGATGTGCTTTTGTTGTGAGTCGCAACAGTGCATCTTAGGAGGAGAGAGACGTAATCATCAAGGAAACTTCTATTGTATTGGGTTGTTTGCATCAAGATGGCTAAATACCAGTGGAAGAGATATTTTCTTGTTCCCTAGACATGGGAAACACAGATGATTATTAATATTCAAACATTAGATGACTTTGTGAAGTACAAGGATGATCTGGAATCTCACTGACATCGGTTTTCGCTACAAAAAAATGTTAAAAGTGTGGAACTATCAGTTTCCTCCAATTTTTCGAGTTTTCTCGTAAAATTCTTGCCGACCGCAGTGGCCGAGCGGTTATAGGTGCTTCAGTCTGGAACCACGAGACTGCTACGGTCGCAGGTTCGAATCCTGCCTCGGGCATGGATGTATGTGATGTCTTTAGGTTAGTTAGGTTTAAGTAGTTCTAAGTTCTAGGGGACTGAAGACCTCAGATCTTAAGTCCCATAGTGCTCAGAGCGATTTGAACTATTTTTGTAAAATTCTTCGCAGATGAGATTAGTTTCTAGTCATTCATCTACAACTCTGTGGGCATGTCGTCACTTTAAAGAAATTAGGTATTATTACCTTCCTTACACCATGTGGCGTCCTGCTTTCTGGCGTCACGATCCTGCACTTCCCACCGAAATTAATACGTGATTAACGGGACGCAACCAACGTGAAGTGCGGCTTTAATAGATGGTAGTGGAGGACCGTGGTTTTTTTAATAAACCGTTGGAATCAGTACCGTTCCTCGATACTATACTTGCAACCACGATGTATAAAATAACGTACAGTTCTAACATGAAAAGCGATACCCCCATCTGATTTTTCTTTGTTTCATATTCCTGTTGAACCAAGGCTGGTATGCAGACGCTTCGTCTAGAAGTTGCATTCGTGATTTTCTATTCTTTCGTGTTGGTTGTTGTGTTTTTGTTTGGTACTGCCAGCCTCACGTTATTAGACATGTCTTCTACTCACTACAGTCCGAGCACTTTCTAGCTGAATGAGTGTTTAAGGACTGCTGTATGGTGTTGAGTGCTTACCTTGTAGTATATTCAACGCAAGATACGATGTTCTAGGTTCAATATTCATTGCAGAAAGGGTTAGTTCATACCAAGAGAGTGAGATTATACTTATTTAGCCCGAGATTTTCTTGATTTTAGTACTACATCCTCTGTTTGCACTACTTACGTCACAGTATTCGATTTAGAAGCTTAACACTATACCCCTTACAATATTCTTCGATGGTGGCAGTTCTTCAAAGAAATTTGTCTAAGAGCTTGTAGGAAGCATCCTATTCTTGAGTCTTTTGTCTACCTGTGACTGTTTTCTGCAGACTGGAATTAGTATATCACTACTACGACATGGATCTCTTTGTGCACCGTCGGTGGTAAAATAGAACAGGTATGCATCCCTACCTGCGGTGAGAAGAGGGAGGCAAGAGGGGTGCTAGAAGTGAAGGTAAAACAGTTTCTAAGCTGGTTAGTCCTTTACCACACATCATTGCCGCCCCTCTGTCTGGTGTAATATTTTGGGGTTTCTTGTCACAAGAATTTTGATGTGTAGTTAGAACAGTGAGCTTTTCTCAACAGCTGTGGTATCGTGTATTGGCCTTCCTACACTTCAGGCATGGTTTGTTGCCCTGCCCCTTCTTACTATGTATCAGTGTACAAGCTACTCCAGCTGTACCAAGGTGACCTCTCGGGGGCAATGGAATAGGACAAAGATGTCTAAAAATGAAGAGAGCACCGTTTCTTTGAATTTCGAACACCAGGGCTGCAGCGTGTTGTCGAGTAGGATATTAAGCAACGTAGCGGGAGGCAACTGTAGCGAATTCCGACGCCAGACAGACAGTCAGACACACACACACACACACACACACACACACACACACACACACGGTTGGTGAAAGGGGATGGTGGTGAGCACGTGAAGTAGCCTGCTGCACTGTGGACTGACCGGCCATTTCAGAAAAACGAGCAGCTCCAGCAGAGGCAACAGTATCTATCAGCTGTTAAATGCATCTTCAGTCCATCCTGGAGCATCATCAGTATTTGCTGACCAGTAGTCCCTGTTAGCTCGTCCTGGTGTAAGAGGCTGTAGACACAATCCACAGCTATATGCTTACAGGTAATACACTTATTAAGCTCCTCTGTCCAGCACCAACATCTAGTCAGTTGAGCACATTTCCCACCGATGATACTACCCTCCACTCCAGCCTTTTTCAAGCCAATTCACAAATGGGTCAGAGAGATATATTTAGACTTGTAGGTCAAGGGGTCATCCTATGTAGAGTTACTATTTCTTTCGGCTATGTCTACAACTAGTTTCGAGTGGTATTGCAAATTTTATTACCCAGCAGGGTAATACCAGCTGTATGACATCATCAAGTTTTGAGCTGTATTGCGAATTTAGGCGCCCCTCGTGTAGCACTGTCCACACAGAAGTGTAAATAGGACCGATTTTTACGATTAATTATATAATTAGGACCAATCTTTACTTCAGTTTGACACCTAAAATAAATAAAGCATATTAACCTTATCTTCCTCTCCTGTAGGAGGTGTTGGGGGCGGTTTGCTCTTGGGCTCTCCGCCCAGATGGGCTTAGGTCAGGTCCCAGAAAGGGCTTCGTTCAGTTTGAATTTCCCACCAATTCCCAGGTGGAGTGTGGGGGTGTGACGTCAGCACAGCCTGGAAATTTTCACATTTTCTTTAAGTTCTTGCCAAACATTCTTAATTCCAGCGAAAGCTTGAAATTCCCACCAATAGAGCAGGCGGGGGAGGGGCGCGGTGTGAGAGGGGTAGGGACCCATATGATGGCTAGAGAAAACCTATGACATCATCTGCCAAGTAATTAATTGATCAGTTAATTAATTTGTATAATTGATTTGATATCAAAACTGTAACGTTCACCCTACTACTGACATTTTTCTTGCATGGGCCTATGGTAGTAACGGAAGACATGCTGACAGCTGCGAACCACCTGCATCCCTTCATGCTTTATTTATTCCCCGATGGCGATGTCGTTTCTTGGCAGTATAACTGTCGTTGTCTCGAAGCCATAACTGTGCTACAATCGTTCGAGGAGCATTATAGTGAACTCACCTTGATATCTATGTGACAAAAATCACCTGATGTAAATCCCCTGTAACCCTCCTGGGTCGATATCGGATGCCGTTATCGCTTACGCAAATCTGCGACCCTTTATTTACGCGAAATACGTGACCTGTGTGTAGACAACTAATGCCAAATACCTCCACAAACCTGCTAACTAAAAGTCGGATCCCTGATGCGCAGAATCAGTGGTGTAACTCATCCCAAAGACAAACAAGAAAATCTATTAAGCTGATGGTCATAATGTTTTGGGTCATCAGTGTATGTGTATATACCCTTGCTTCCAGCAGAGTACGCCGCAGTTATACGCAGATTAGATAGTACTCCTTCACAAATTCACTGAGATTTAGTTGTTTCTTTTACGTTTTCTCGCGATAATTCATGGCTCTTTATTATTTGCTATTGCTTGAAAACAAAAATACAATTATCATTTCATTAATGGAGTAGAAATATAATTAATGACAACTATCTGACAAATGACTTTGTCGGTGCTTGGGGAAGTAGCGTCGTTCCAATTGTCATCCGATGACAACTTTCACAACAGTTAGTGTCGCAGCTGTGTGTTTTAGACTGTGATAATACTGAGATGTTTCCCCCCGCACCATTCCCGAAATAAACAAGAGATGAGGCAAAATGCAGAAGTATACTAAATGTTGTCATTTATCCCTAATTCTCTGAGTGAAGAGCGGCGTCATGGTGTAAAATAGGTTAACGGTTTTATATATTTAGTCATAGTTTCTTGCTTTTTTTTTAATTTACGAGGTGGTGCAGCTTTTTGTTAACTGACCAGGCTATACAATTACATATGGATTCTCAGTTTTAGGTTGTTAGGTGCCTTTCCCAAAATATAGCTATAGACACAGATGTAAATTTACACTTTAATTGAAAAAGCGTCAATAATATTACTAATAAAGTCTTTTTTCATTTAGATAATGACGCAAGAAAGACTCACAGATAGCCAGTTAAATTCGAAGGAAGCTCAGTTATGTATCAGATGCAATTACCTTTGCACTTTACAAAAATGTTTGTTGCCAATTGAAGCTATTGGTGTTGGATGTAAGCTTTGACTTGTGAAATTGTAAGGCGTTTGGCACAGGAAAGCTGCGACTGAGTGAACTCACTGAAAGCCACAGTGGGGAATTAGCTTTTCAGACCCAGCACAGAGACAATGCTGTTGCAGATGCTGCTTGGTAAAGTACCATCACACATTAGGCTACAGTATATATTGAGTCTACATTTTTCTCACTCCAACTTGAGTACGCTTTGACCATTGAATATCAACAGCAAGGATACTAACCTTCCTTCACATTGAGTACATCAGAGTTTTTCATTTGTTCAAAAAGTAAATATATTCTCCACCAACTCGGTGCATTGACCAGCTACGACAATGCAGATTTAAAAGAACTGATGAGGATATTTAATATTCATTCTTTCCTGTGATAAAAATTTGTCATGTGTAGAAATAACGATTTTAATAATCATCATTTCAATATGTCCAAGAATTTAATATTTTATTACTGATTATCAAAAGTAATTGAGCATGCCAGTTGTCATCACTTGACCCCTGAAAGCAACCGTTGATAAATTTTATGTAGAATAAAAAGGGGAATATTTATTTTGTCTTTCTTAAATAGAGCCCAAACTTTCACTTTTATTAATCGATGCATTCTAGGTACCTTACAGCAGCTTTAATAATGATTTTTGTTACGATGGATACCTGATATTAGCTGCCTTACAGGGCCAGGGTCATATTCATTTAGAATGTCTCTTTGACAACCTGGGCTTGAGAAAACAGTTCTGAGGTTTTGTCCAGCTGTGGGCTAAGTGGAATAAGTTCTCACACATTAGTACACTCATGGTGCAGATAGAAAGGTCAGACATACGACAAAGTATCGCGTTGCAGTGCATGACGCCATATGTGAGCAGAGTAAGAATAGAAAAAATAGAGCCTTATTTTGCTTATATGTCATTATCCTGCATGTAAGTTCCAGTGCCAGGTGTGAAGACATTGTTAATTATAAGATATAATTTTTCTCTATTTGGCTTATTTATTTTAATCTGTGGCCTTCAATCTTTACATGTAACTTTAATGGTGTAGAATTTTTGTTATTTTGTTCCGTAGTATTAAATGTAACCGTTTTCTGATGTATTAATTCTGAACTGTGACACAGGAGTGATACCGATATTTGACAGTCGAACAGCAACACTGAACGGGAATGCAGTGCCGTGGTGAGCACGCGTTTGTTGTCTAATTATTCTAGATAGAAGCACACGAAAATTAATGTCCGTGTACATATTTTTTTGTCACGGTGTAAACTAAGTTTCGATGTCGACGTTACGAAACAAAATGTCAGACTGTGAGTGCTGTAATTTCACTTGAGTATCATAAATAACAAGGAAAATGCTTCCACGAATGGACTGTGATTGCCGTGGTTAGAACCGCAATGCTTTCCACGTAACAGAGTTGCACGAAGTTATGCGCTTTGAACTTATTACCACGTATGTAATTGAATAAGCTGCCCACGGTCGAAAACATTAACTGCCGCTGTCGAGAGTTACCTGTTACATATGGTACTGTTTTTCGCCAGAGCTGTGATTACTCCATAGTAATTGCCAAAAAAGGAGATGAACTGTAACTTCACAATACTGTTTGAGCTATGTACGGGACGTTTGAAACAGAAGTGCGTGGCTTTGTAACTTTGTAATCATGCACATACGAAACTAGATATAGACAAGAACGGATACCAGCCTGTGACTAAAGGAACACATAGGAAGGAAGGTATTACTATCGCAAAAGACTAATATACTAAGCAAGAGGATGTATGAGTTAAAACTTGATGGAGATACAGCAATCATGCCACCAGTATCGTCGAGCCACCAACGCTGCCACAACCCACAGACCATGCATAGGTAAGCTGCAATGCCAAACGCTCCCCCAGGCTGCATGCGTCTCATGTAGTTTCAATTTTAATTTCTTTCTCTTTTGTGAAAAACTTTTCCCAGTATTTGATTCCTCTAAAAACAAATGCGGTTTCTCTAAAATGTGTTAGCAATCAGTGTTGTGATTGTCGAGTCACCCCGACCCCAGATGTTGGAGTTGGTGATCGTTTGCGTGAGGTAGGGTTGGCCTTGCGTGTGTTTCCGTAGTGTGTGTGTGTGTGTGTGTGTGTGTGTGTGTGTGTGTGTGTGTCTTTACTGCCCGCGGACTATAACTATGTGTGAGTGTCTTTTAATTGTGCCTGTCTGCAACTTGACTTGTCTGCTTTACGATATTGTTGATATTCCTGCCTGGAGTTTCCATTCATTACTAGTAGTGACTACTACATGTTTTCTCTGTTTTATGCATTTATTTTAATGTAGATGTTATTGCATATGTTTTCCGTATTCTTTGGAGGGGTGTGTTTCTATGAACATGGACAGTGTTTTTATGAAGCGCATTTACGTGTTTTGTTGTGGTATGTGGTATGCCACGTAATTCGTGGCGTCCGCCATTACATTCTGAGCGCCGACCAACCACAGCTAGGCGGATCGGCCACTATTACTGTAATACACAGTACAGGTGGGAATTTTTAATCTGACAACTGTCACCTTGATAGAGTGCTACTTTATTTGGCTCTTACAATTATATCGAAACAAAATTATAGCTTTGATTATTTACGAACTGATTTACTGGAGTTTTCGGGTTTAATGCTCTTTCGGTATTTGTGACCAAACTCTATCGTGGTTACTTTCGTTAAGTTCGGAAGTAAAACGGTTTCTTTTGAGTTTAAATAACCAAAGTTCATATCCTAAATTAAGCAAAGCAGATCTCTCAACACCGTTTTCTCCACATACAGCCCAGTTCGAGACAGGAGTAGGTAACAGAGAATGTATTGGCTTAATTTAGTTATACTGGAGTCTTACTTCTCATACAGACTGATATGCAGTGTAGCACGTTACTTAGACTAAGTTCAAAAGGTTCAGATTGTGTGTTGAGAAAGCCGAAGAACCTAAATTCTTGGGAATAGCTATAATGCTTGATACGGCGCAGAATTTATGCATGTGATTTTGGTGGTTGTTTTCTTTACACCGTTTTGATTATGTCATAGATCAAAGCAGACGAAGCGGCTTGCCGAGTGGCAGATGTACATTTTAGGTGCACATAAGCGTTTTCTAGATTTGAGGTATATGTCCTTAGGATCAGTGATGAGCTACCTGCTGCAATCGTAAACCAGTCACATTACTCCCAGACTTTTGTCCACAAAGATCGGAAAGAGAAAACTTTAATGTAGCATTAATGGACTACCAAAGGTCGCAGATATAGCACCACTTATTACACGTAGTATTACCAGTAAATATTTGGTTGAGAGGATAAGCATACAGAAACGAAATCATAGATAGAGTTCGGTAAATGCACTGCAACGACCCAGTGTTGTAATAAGAACACACAGCGACTTCCAGCAAACTTTAAACAAAATTTCTTTACATGCTTAACGTCTAATATTTAATCCATTTAGATGTTTTACAGATGAGAGACCGACTAATTATCGAATAGAGGAATGGGAGGGACGCTGGAGGAGTTTCTGATAGTATTATAATTCGTTAATTAGAAATGTAAATGTATATTAATGACGAAAGAAAATCATATACTGGGCGTTCTTGATAAAATTTTATGAGCCAAACTGCTGAGAAGTGGAACAATAGGTGGACTGTCATCCAATCTTGCATCAACAGCTATTTTCCAGGGAAAATATACATAGAAACCCATCTAACAGTTTAGAAAAATTTTAACCTTTTCGAGTGTTTTTTCTAACTACCAAATAGCGTCAAAAACCACTATATGTTTTTTCCACGAATACGGCTTTTGAACGTTTAAAAAGTTTTTAATGAAGATCTCATTAAGACTTACGCCATTATATTCATAGTGTCGGCTTTTATTTTGTCCAACGTTCGTAAAACAAAAACCATATTTCTTCTTTAGATGTATATGCTTTCATGTGGGAGAACAATCAATGGAAAACAGTGCCAGAATAGTTATGGAAAATTTGCAATATATTACGAAAACAAAGCATAAAAAGTAAAGAATGAGAAAACCTAACAGGGCGAAATCAAATACGATAAGATGTGTGAGCGTTACGCAAATGTTATAGTTTAACTTCCGTTGTTAACCACTGCCGTATTATTTACATTATTCCCCCACCCCCACACCAATGTTAGTATCAGAACTTTCCTCCTGAGCAATACTGACACTTAAGTCCCGTTCCGTTCCGCAAACTGCTTGTGTGAGTGCCGCCATTTGAAATATGCAGTAAAATGTTGTAGTGTTCCTTTCCGTCAAGTATGAGTGAATCTATGGTAGTACATATGACTCCGGACGTGCCTAGCGTGAGTGTATTTCTGGCACTCCACTTTCAAATAGGCTACGATCTGACGTGTAGCTCTTTGGAGGAGACGGGACGCCATTGCGTAAAATACTTGTAGTTGTGCTGTGCGGCGGTGTATACGAGTAGAACCATTGTTTCTCCGACTTTGAACATCCACCTTCGACAATGTTGATCTCGAATATCTGAATTTTTGTGTAATCTCTGGTACGCTATGACCCAAGAGTCTTGCATCAATTACCATTCCACGTTCAAAGTTATTAACTTCAGGTGTGCTGCCATGTACAACACATACCTACATATAACGGACTGCTCGGATATAGAGTCCACAATCCCACCACGCCCAACACCTAGTAGCAAGATTCAAGCGTCGTATACGCGACATCCTTCTACAAACTACGGACGTGAAGAGGCATGTATTCCAAACGATACAGAGGTCAGTACTGTAGATGCAACGACAATAGTGGGATACCGATGAAAAACCAGGCAAATGTGACTTTCAGAAGTTGCAGACGCCGCCTGATCCGGCCTTGTAATATTGACCAACATGGCACTGCTGTGCTGTTCCTGCAAAAGGCAGAAAGCTATGGAACACTACAGCCATTTTTACCGCGGGCATGCAGCTCTATTGGATAGCCCAATGACGATAGCATCCCCTCGAGTTAGTATTCCTGAGATAAAATAACCCCTCTCGGATCTTTGAAAGTTGGGGGGGGGGGGGGGTAATCAGGAGGATGTCTTTTCAAGTAACGCGAAATTGCTTTCTACGGGACGAAGAGTGGATACTTAGATCTCCAAATCAGAAGATAGGTTAGAGAATTTAAGAATGGGAATGAATAAGTTGAAAGTGGATGCGATGGTGTTTAGTGAAGTTCCGTGGCAGGATTAACACAGTAACCAATACAGGCAATGCTGGTTTTGATCTAATACTAATGAAGGAAATAGGATTGCAAGTACGCTGCTGTAAAGGGTATAGTGAACGTATTATTATTGCCGACAAAGACACGAAGAAAACAACCACCACGCAAGTAAAAGTCTGTAAGCCAACCAACCCCGTATAAGATACAGTGATTGAAAGAAAGGATGATGTTATAAAAAGATTATGCCGACAGTTAAGAGAGAGGAAAATGTAATTGTGATGCGGAACTGGAGCTCAATACTAGGAAAAGAAAGAGACTCACTGGGCATACCGGACTCGAGAGTCCATTACCGCAGCAACGTATTTTCGCCATCTATCCCTGTCTTGGGCTATTTCTTTCCATTCACCTTCAATACCTAGGCTCCTTAAATCAGCCGTCACATTGTCCTCCCACCTACGCCTCGGTCTCCCCACAGGACGTTTTCCCTCTAGGTGCCCTACCAGTTCTCTGCGCGCTGCCGCCGGCCGCGGTGGCCGTGCGGTTCTGACGCTGCAGTCCGGAACCGCGGGACTGCTACGGTCGCAGGTTCGAATCCTGCCTCGGGCATGGGTGTGTGTGATGTCCTTAGGTTAGTTAGGTTTAAGTAGTTCTAAGTTCTAGGGGACTTATGACCTAAGATGTTGAGTCCCATAGTGCTCAGAGCCATTTGAACCATTTTGCGCGCTGCCCTGCCCTCATCCATTCGAGCTACGTGACCTGCCCATCGCAGTCTACGTAATTTAATAATACTGATTATGTCACGGCTTGAATAGAGTTCGTGAAGCTCTTCGTTATGCAGTTTTCGCCACTCTCCGCTAATGTCATCCCTTTTTTCTCCGAAAATTTTCCTCAAAATGTTGTTTTCAAATACTCGAAACGGCTTTTCATTTTGCACAGTGAGAGACCAAGTCTCACACCCATACAGGAAAAGGAAGAGAAGCAAAAATAATAGGAGAATGTGAAAGCGTGGAAAAAGTGATAGAAGTAGCCGTGTGGTAGAATTTTGCTCTCAGAATGATTGAATCATCGCTAACATTTGGTTTAAGAATCATAAGAAAATTACTTTATATGTAGAAGAGACTTAGAGACACTGAAAGTTCCACATTGATTAAATAATGCTAAGACAGAGATTTCGAGACCAGATTTAAACTTTTAGACATTTCTAGGCCAGAGGTATATTCTGACCATAATTTTTTGGTTACGAACGGGAGATTAAAACTGAAGAAACTGCATAAATACAAAATATTAAGGAGGTAGCACCAGGATCTGTTCAAAGATCCAGAGGCTGTTGGGACTCTCAAAGGGGGCATTAGGAAACGATTGACTAAAATGAGGGGAAAGGAATACAGCAGAAGACTAATGGGCAGCTTAAGAGATGAAACAGTGAAGGCAGCAGAGGATCAAATAGTTAAAAATACAGATTTTATCCTTGGATATCATGAGAGATATTGAATTAAATTGATAAAAGAAAATATAAAACTGCAGAAAATCAAGCAGAATAAATGGAATACTAGTGTATAAAATATGGATTCTGAACAAGGTAATAAAATATTTTGGCTACCAAATGATGAATGAACCTCAAGAAAAGTTGGAATAAAGAACTGTGTAGTAATTATAACAAAAGCCTTACGCCTACGACTAGATGTAAGACACTAACAACAGAACTAGTTTCTGACGCACCTTGGGTACCGTTTACATTTGGGATAACTTTACAATTCAGCGTGGTGTAGATATATAGAGACGTGGTATATGAGCGGATGTAAATGTCACATGTCCACGCCATGGTTACCCTATTTCCAAGCACCGCGGAAAGAGAGAATGCGAGCTTTGTCAGAGCTATAAAATTGTTGATTGATAAACGAACAACGGAAAACCTAGGATGGGATGTAAAAATATTATGAAAAGTTATGAAAAGGAGACTGTGCGCGGTGTGTATGAGTTGCATATCCGTGAGTGTGAATGTGTGTATGTTGTCTTTCCAACAGTCTTTTGTTGTGCCTATCTGCGACTCAGCATCTCTTCTATATGATGAGTAGCAACTCTCCTTTATACTGTTGTATAATAAACGTTGAAAAAAGACATCACACTGAATTCATCATCATTTCGCTCAAACGACTGTAGAATTTTTATTCGCACAGTTGTATGGTCTATAGTAACATTTCAGAATTACAAAGCGATAAAAGAAAATTAAAAATAGATGAAAAGGGTCAAGCGAGATATTCATATGAAACATATTCTCTATGGTACTCTGCGTAGAAAGCCATATAAACATAGCTGCAGTAACAAATGGTTCAAATGGCTCTGAACACTATGGGACTTAACTTCTGAGGTCATTAGCTTCCTAGAACTTAGAACTACTTAAACCTAACATAAGGACATCACACACATCCATGCCCGAGGCAGGATTCGAACCTGCGACCGTAGCGGTCGCGCGGTTCCAGACTGTAGCGCCTAGAACCGCTCGGCCACTCCGGCCGCCGCTGCAGCACAATACTGATCAGTAGCCTCTGTCCAGTCTGCAATGTTGGAGACTGTTTTTGGTTTAAATTCATTTTATGGTGAACACTTGCAGTGTTTGACCATCATTCGTTGATAGTTGGTGGGTTGAGGTATAAATTTACAGTGTGCTGTCTTTAATTACCGGAAGACAACGTAGACAATGGCAGTTTTCCTAGTAGACTTCATCAGTGTAGGTCGTACCGGCCTTGTGTGTATATATTGGGCATTATCTCATAAAGATCGTTTTCTTCACGTATCAGAACGGTGTCTTGCTAGATTATACTAAAAACGGGGAGGAGTGAACCGTTTAGAAACTGAATGATGGTGTGTAAAGGACCAGGTAACCTAAAGAACTGCAGAAAACCTTGTAGGTAGAGCAACCACAACTATGAGTATTCGTCTTGGGTATTAATAACCGCCTCAGCTGTATTAGGTCCTTTATTAATGTACCACTACCGGTTTCATGTGGCTAAAAGTCACACCTTCAGGTGCCATACGATTAAAGCATTAGAGAGGAAATGCTCGGAATCTCTCCCCAACATTCGATGTCCGCAAAACAAAACACCGCTAAAAGACGTGGTTTTTTTTTATTTTTTATTTTTTATTTATTTATTTACTTATTTTTTTGATGGCGCTGTAATAGTCACAAACATATGGCTCACAATTTTAGACGAACAGTTGGTAACAGGTAGGTTTTTCAAATTAAAATACAGAACGTAGGTACGTTTATTTTGGTCATCAGTCTACTGACTGGTTTGATGCGGCCCGCCACGAATTCCTTTCCTGTGCTAACCTCTTCATCTCAGAGTAGCACTTGCAACCTACGTCCTGAATTATTTGCTGGACGTATTGCAATTTCTGTCTTCCTCTACAGTTTTTGCCCTCTACAGCTCCCTCTAGAACCATGGAAGTCATTCCCTCATGTCTTAGCAGATGTCCTATCATCCTGTCACTTCTCCTTATCAGTGTTTTCCACATATTCCTTTCCTCTCCGATTCTGCGTAGAACCTCCTCATTCCTTACCTTATCAGTCCACCTAATTTTCAACATTCGTCTATAGCACCACATCTCAAATGCTTCGATTCTCTTCTGTTCCGGTTTTCCCACAGTCCATGTTTCACTACCATACAATGCTGTACTCCAGACGTACATCCTTAGAAATTTCTTACTCAAATTAAGGCCGGTATTTGATATTAGTAGACTTCTCTTGGACAGAAATGCCTTTTTTGCCATAGTGAGTCTGCTTTTGATGTCCTCCTTGCTCCGTCCGTCATTTGTTATTTTACTGCCTAGGTAGCAGAACTCTTTAACTTCATTGACTTCGTGACCATCAATCCTGATGTTAAGTTTCTCGCTGTTCTCATTTCTACTACTTCTCATTACCTTCGTCTTTCTCCGATTTACTCTCAAACCATACTGTGTACTCATTAGACTGTTCATTCCGTTCAGCAGATAATTCTTCTTCACTTTCACTCTGGATAGCAATGTCATCAGCGAATCGTATCATTGATATCCTTTCACCTTCGTTCTTGATCGTCCACTCTTATTATTCCCTCTTGGTTGTTGTACATATTGTATACTACTCGTCTCTCCCTACAGCTTACCCCTACTTTTTTCACAATCTCGAACAGCTTGCACCATTTTATATTGTCGAACGCTTTTTCCAGGTCGTCAAATCCTATGAAAGTGTTTTGATTTTTCTTTAGCCTTGCTTCCATTACTAGCCGTAACGCCAGAATTGCCTCTCTCGCCCCTTTACTTTTCCTAAAGCCAAACTGATCGTCGCCTAGCGCATTCTCAATTTTCTTTTCCATTCTTTTGTATATTATTCTTGTAAAAGCAGCTTCGATGCATGAGCTGTTAAGCTGATTGTGCGATAAATCTCGAACTTGTCAGCTCTTGCCGTCTTCGGAATTGTGTGGATGATGCTTTTCCGAAAGTCAGATGGTATGTCGCCAGACTCATATATTCTACAGCCCAACGTGAATAGTCGTTTTGTTGCCACTTCCCCCAATGATTTTAGACGGTATGTGATGGATTAAACACTACCACATTCCAATATAGTGGATGGGTCCAAAACAAATCGTATCATAGTCATTGCTTCTCCGATCTATATGGAACCGCGTACAGGGGAAGCGGCCGCGTGCTCTGTCATACTGACCGCAAGGGGAAAAAAGTGAAAACGAAGGAAAAAACGAACGATGGGACACAACAAGGTAACGATGAAGTGGGGATTTTCCCGCACGACCATTCCACTCCTGTACCGTGAATATCAGGGATCCGGCAAAACATCAAATCTCCGACATCACTGCGGCCGGAAAAACATCCTGCAAGAACTGGACAAACGGCGACTGAAGAGACTCGTTCAACGTGACGGAAGTGAAACCCTTCCGCAAATTGCTGCAGATTTCAGTGCTGGGCCATCAACAGGTGTCAGCGTGCACACCATTCAAAGAAGCAGCATCGAAAAGGGCTTTCAGAGCTGAAGGGCCACACGTGTACAGTTGATGACTGCACGAGACAAAGCTTTACGCCTCGCCTGGGCCCATCAACGAAGACATTGGACTGCTGATGACTGGAAACATGTTGCTTGGTCGGACGATTCTCGTTTCAAATTGTATCGGGTGGATAGACGTGTGCATTATAGAGACAACCTCATGAATCCATGGACTCTGCATGTCAGTAGAGGACTGTTCAAGCTCTTGGAGTCTCTGTAATGGTGTAGGATGGGTGCAGTTGGAGTGATATGGACCCCTGATATGGACACTGACAAGTGACATGTACATAAGCATCCTGTCTGATCACCTGGATCCATTGATGTCCATTGTGCATTCCGACGGACTTGGGCAATTCCATCAGGACTACGCGACACCCCAGACGTCCAGAATTGCTACATAGTGGCTTCAGGAGCCCTGTACTGAGTTAAAACACTTCCGCTGGCCACCAAGTTCCCCAGACATGAACATAATTGGTCATATCGGGAGTGCCTTGCTACGTGCTGTTCAGATGTCCACACCCTCGTACTCTCACAGGTGTATGGACAGCCCTGGAGGAATCATGGTGAAAACTGTGACAAGCCTTCAGTAACTGGAACCCGTCAGCAACTGCCCAAGTGAAGATGCGCACTAGAGCACTACATCCACGTGGTGAATCCACGTGAGCAGTGCTCGTTTACATCACTTACTAGGCACGCGCTCGCCCACGGAGTGACGGGCAACGGCCACGAGTGCTTGCCACGCGGGGAAGGAATCATACAATCCACCCAATACAGCTTCGACACAACGTCGCGACACTAATGGGCCTGGCAAGTGGTCGAATGCATTTCGAATTAGAACTCCTTTTTAACTGTCGATTTGACACGTTTTTTATGGATAGGGTGTTTCCTGTATACCTGAGATTCAACAAATGCTACCATAGTGTAACGAAAATTAATATTGAATAATACTGAAGGTCATTGTTTCAGCTGTGGAACTGTGTAATAAAAACTGAAGCAGGTTCGAATCCTGCCTCGGGCATGGATGTGTGTGATGTCCTTAGGTTAGTTAGGTTTAAGTAGTTCTAAGTTCTAGGGGACTGATGACCTCAGATGTCAAGTCCCATAGTGCTCAGAGCCATTTTGAATAAAAGCTGATGAATTAAAGCTCGCTTTCCAGTAGCTGTTAAAATCCCACTAACATTTATACAGATTTTAAACACAACAAATTTAACAGATTTACGTTGAAAGTGTGACAACAGACTATAATTGTAAACTTTGTTTACAACTACCAAAAAATCTTCAATTCAGCTACACCATAGGCTTTCGTGAATAAATCAAACAAATTAACTGGCAGCACTCGTTACATTTGATAATATGAACAGAAAGAGAAAGGGGGTGCGCTACAATTCGGGCCCCATCATCGTCCCTGAACCTCCCAAAACATCTCCCCCTCTCACTACTACCATGGTGCAAGGACTCTCCGTAAGCAGTCAACGATAAGAATGCGGCCGGAAAAAGCTCTCAATCTTCTAAACCTTACTTAGATTTCTAGCACTATCGATTGAGCCTGTCTCCGTAGTATAATTACTCAATTCGTAACTGTAGAGATACAAACTGAATGAACCAAACAAGAACTCAGTGGCTCCTAACGATTAGCATCACCGGAAATTTAATCTTAAGTATCATAAAACTTTCATGGAATGCTACTTGGAGATCCAGACTTACGAAAAGTGTTATAGTTTACAGTTAAAGTACGGAATCGTTTTTCGATCCAACATACGCCTATTCAAGTACTTAGGTCTTTGAGATTCAGAAGTTTCGGAAGAGTCCCTGCGTTAGAGTATACAGGGTGAGTCACTAGCTATTGCCACCAAGAATAACTCCGAAATTATGACAGTAGTTGAAATGTTTGTCGAACAGATGTTGCATGAGACAACGGAGGCCATAATATGACGTAGGTTTTTTGTTGCTACGTGGGGTCTCGTCATAGATATAAAGGTCAACTTTCTTTCTTTTATGGGAGGCTATAGTTTGGTACTTATTTTCTGATATCGGCTATCGAGACGAATCCAATGATGTGTAACAGTGTCTTTGAAGGTCAATGAAGGTCGAAAGAGGCATGAACGCCCATTTACAGAAGGTGTTCCAATAGATAACCATTGGTATCAATGCAGTGAAACAATCTTTTAATCACGGACTGATTGGTACTCAGTATCACTTCGGCACTTATCGAAGAACTACTTTGAGAATTCCCTATCGTATATCGTGCAAATAGTATATATTCGCCGAATACGGCGTATCCATCTAACGTGTCATTGACTATAAACGCCATTAGACGGTTTTGCAATACAACGCTAATAGGAACGGTAAAACTAGTATCGTCGAATCGATAGAATTTGAATGACGTATTTCTTCAGAGAACAAGTAGATATGCTTCTCATTTACGGAGAATGCCAACGAAATTGTGAGAGCTAGAGACTTACACGCTGAAATATATCCTCAACGTATGGTTAATTCAGAACAACTGGATCTTTAACGCATCGGAAACATATCCGGCAAAGGAAGGTTGCAAACGAAGAAACAGAAATTGGTATTCTTACCACTGTGATTCATGATCCTTGTGTTAGATCGCATCAAATAGCAAGGGAATCTGGCATGAGCCAGAGTAGTGTTGTTCGTGTTGTACATTGCCAGAAATATCATCCATACCATATCGGTCTCCACCAAGAATTAATTGGTACGGATTGTATGCGTAGCATTGAATTCTGCCGATGGACTCAACTTCAGAGTCAGAGGGATCACACATTTATTAATTAGATTTTAACAATAGGTTTGTTTATAAATAGATAAATCTTCTGCTACCAGTCACAATTTTTCTTTATTTTACTTTTCGCACGACACGTTTCGAGAAATAATTCCCATTTTCAAGTGTGGTTTTTGCGTGTATTAAACCATTTCTTTTGATGTTGTCAGTGTGTGTGAGTCTGCTTCATTTAGGTGACTTTTACTGTAATACATAAGAAACACGCAATTTTTTAGTTAAGTATCAATTCTATTTGTGAAGTTAGTGGCTAAAATTTAGAAGAATTTGTACTTACAGTTTTCTAATGGTCCAATTGTTCTGTGTCTTACACACACTTAACATCACACACAACTTGTTGTACACTTTACAGATCGAAAATATCTTATATAGACAGAACAGTTACAAAGATCTTCTTACAGGTAGTCCGCAGAGATAACATTATAGGTTTTCCACAGACTATGGTATGCTTTTGTACAGAGGTTATTTATCTTAACAATTTGGCTCATAAATTACTTATATTGATTTTACAATTGTGCTTATTTCTATGTTTTACTATTTTTATTTAACACTTACCGTGCGGCTGCCACAATATTGCGTCGCGGGCGGAAACGAAGAAAATGCGGCCGCCGTAATATTACGTCCCGCCTCATTCCACATTGTTTTAGTGTTTCAAACGCATTGTTAGCGTTCCCGCTACAACCTGTAGGTCCTGTAGTGCTTGTAGTTCATCATATTAGCACTAGATCGCAGCACCTAGTGAGGTAATGCGATATATCCGTACATATTTCCGAACGAATTCACGTGTGTTTTTCACGCGTATGTTACGTGTTCTGTGGTGTCCTGTCGTTTGTTTACCGTTGATTTTGGCGCTAGTATTTTGGTTTTAGCTTGTTTATCTTCTTTTTTTCACAATGGCGAGTGATGAGGATGCAAAACTTCGAGAAATGATTGAAGAAGTACTTGATGAACCTACTGATGATGATTTTTCGGATTTTGATAGTGACAGTGATTACGAAATGCCGGAAAATAATGATAGTCCAGGTAAGTCTAACATCTTACAAAATCGATGCAGAACAAGACAGTTCATGTTGCGATTTGTTCTATTACGTTCTGCATTATTTCAGGCACAGATTTGTCGTCAGATGAAGGTGAGCCACCGCCTGTGTTCCCCCCCCCCCCCCCCCCCACCCACTCTTCATCGAAAGAGGCCAAGATTCAGTGACATTTCACAGGATGACTGGACTATAGTGGATCAAACACCAAACATTTTGTTATTTACAGGGTCTCATTGTGTGCTAAATAATGTAGGACTCGGTCAGTCTAGTGAATATTTAGATTTTTTTTCTCATTTTATAAATGACAGGGTTATTTCAATTATGAAGGAACAAACAAACCTATATACTAGACAGAAGCTGGCCACACTGAGAGCACAAAACAAATTAGGACCCAATTCTAGATTCAAGCAGTGGAGGACGCTAACAATTGCTGAAACAAAGACGTTTCTGGCTATTATCCTCCACATGTCAATCAGTGAGAGGCCAAGTAGGCCAGTCACTGGTGTAGTGATCCAGTGATTAGCTGCAATTTTTGCCCCAATATTATGCCAAGGGACAGATTTCTGAATATTTTGTCTAAGTTCCATATAAATGACAATTAAAAGCAAAAAAAGAAAGGTGAAGTAGACTTTGACGCCCTTCATAAGGTCAGGCCTCTTCTGGATGATTTGTTAAGGAATTTCAAAGAAAGTTATCAGCCAGGTGAAGCGCTAACCATTGGTGAAGGTTGTGTCCTTTCAGAGGGCGTGTAGGTTTCAAAGTTTATATGGCTAATAAGCCAAACAAATATGGCATGAAGCTATACATTCTTGCAGAATCCAAAACTGAGTACATATACAACTTTGAAGTTTACCACGGAAGGGACGATAAACTGGACAACAGTGCTTCTGCAGTGGTAAAGCGATTTCTCCGCTCACTCCAAGGTAAGGGCCACACTGTATATGTTGACAGATTTTACACCAGTGTTCAGCTAACCGAAGAACTGGCTAGAGCCAACACTGGTCTTGTAGGGACTGTAATGTGAAACAGAAAAGGATTGACCAAGACTCTCAAAGAGGGTAAACTCAGAAAGGGTGAACAAATATTTCGCCGCAAGAACGATGTGCTAGCATTGCGATGGAAAGGCAAGAGGGATGTGTGGATGATAAGTACCAGGCACACATCCTCAATGTTGTCTGTTGCTACAAGAGAAGGCAATGAGAAGTTGAAACCAGTGGCAGTGCTGGATTACAACAAACATATAGCTGGTGTAGACCTTTTTGATCAGCGTCTTTCATATGGAGTACTTGATCACAAAACAGTGAAGTGGTGGAGAAATCTTGCCTTCCACTGTATAATTATGGCAGATTACAATGGTTGTATTTTGCACAATTGCAATATGAGAAGAAACTGAGCACTCCTAAGTTTATACAGGAGGTCTGCACTGCGTTAGTGTTACAGAGAGGAGAGAGAATTGAGGATTCTCATGGATCTGCATAGCTGACATATACATAAATCACTTAGAACAAAAATTATTTGACAGCCATGAACCTTGCCTAAAGAAAATAGAATTTTATAGGAGATATACAGGTGACACACTACTGTTAGTGAAAGCGGATACCAAAGACTTCACAGATATTTTATATCATTTTAATAATCTAAATGAGAAAATCAGATTTATAATGGAACATGAGCAAAATAAAAGTATCAACTTTCTAGACCTAAATATTACAAGGCACAACAACACATGCACATTCAAAATTTATACGAAAAACACAATGACTGACACCAAAATCCCTGCTACCTCATGTCACCTAAATATCCACAAACAGGCAGCACACGGGTCAATGCTGCATAGAGTAACAAGAATACCATTGAACCAAGAAAATATGGAACATGAAATAAACACAGTGAAGAAGACTGCAGCTGCCAATGGTTACAAAGCTTCCATGGTTGACACAATCTTAGATAAAGCGAAGAAAAACCCAGGTACAAACTGCACCACAGAAGAAGAAGAGAAAAACAAATGTATATCTAGCATTCCATACATAGGCAATGTATCAAAGAAGATTGCAAATATTTTCAAAAATCACAGAGTAAAAATTGGGTTTTCTACATCTAATAAACTACAGCAAAAACTAATACATAATATAAAGTGTAATCATGATCCATATTCAGACTCTGGAATATACAAAGTAACATACCAGGTATGCTCCAAGTTCTACCTAGGACAAACTGGCCGAAATATCAACAAGTGCACAGAGCACATTAGAGCATACACACACAACAAACACACTACATCAGCAATAGCAACACACATACATAACACAGGACTCCCATTTGGAAAAACAGAGCAAAATGTCAAAGTACTTGACCGACTAAATAAAGGACATAAAATGGATTTGCTTGAAGAACTGGAGATATATTCACATTAAAGAAAATATGAAGATAAAATATTAAATGGAAAACTTGAAAGTGAATCAATGAATTTCTTCAGATGTTTCGATAATAAACTTAAATAAAAATAGCAAAACATAGAAATAACCACAATTGTAAAATCAATGTAACTAATTTATGAGCCAAATTGTTAAGATAAATAACCTCTGTACAAAAGCATATCATAATCTGTGGAAAACCTATAATGTTATCTCTGTGGACTACCTGTAAGAAGATCTTTGCAACTGTTTTGTCTATATAAGATATTTTCCATCTGTAAAGTGTACAACAAGTTGTGTGTGATGTTAAGTGTGTGTAAGACACAGCACAAATGGACCATTAGAAAACTCTAAGTACAAATTCTTCTAAATTTTAGCCACTAACTTCACAAAAAGAATTGATACTTAACTAAAAATCGCGTGTTTCTTATGTATTACAGTAAAAGTCACCTAAATGAAGCAGACTCACACACACTGACAACATCAAAACAAATCGATTAATACACGCAAAAAACGCACTTAAACATGGGAATTAATTCTCGAAACGTGTCGTGCGAAAAGTAAAATAAAGAAAAATCGTGACTGTAGCAGAAGATTTATTTATTTATAAACAAACCTATTGTTTCTACAATCGCAGGCTTTCAAAAACCATTTATAATGGATCAAATCAGAATTTGACTTTATTTACTGATGACGCTACATTCAGGAACCATGGAAATGTTAATTTTCAGAACATGCATTATTGGGCAACTGAAAACCTATGATGGCTGCGGGATGTTGCACACCAAAACCCGTGGTCGGTGAATGTATGGTGTGGGATTCTGGAGGACATAATTATAGGCCCCTATTTCATCGAAGGAAATCGTAATGGAAGGAAGTACACCATATTCCTGCAGGAAACATTAGGTCTGTTATTGGAAGAAATAGCTTCAGGAACAGGGAATAGAATGTGGTATAAACACGATGGGTGTCGGACACATTTTTCGCTGATGGCTAGAAATGTGTTGCAGAGACAATTCTCAAATCGTTGCATTGGACGCGGAGGATAAGTGTCGGGGCCGGCTTGTTCGACAGACTTGACGCCAATGGATCTTTTCTCTTGGGGATTCGTGAAGGACATTGTGTATAAAGACGTTCCTACTAAACGTGAAGATATGCGAGAGAGAATTGTCAGAGCATAAGCTTCGATAAGGAATACCACTCAATCCATGTTAAGAAGACTGCAGCACTTCGAACACCTTCTGTAAATGGACGTTAATGCCACCTTTGTGACCTTCGTTGACCTTCAAAGACCTTACTGTTACACATCATTGGATTTGTCTCGATAGCCGCTATCAGGAAATAAGTACCAAACTATAGCATCCAATTTAAAAAAGCCAAGTTGACCTTCATATCTCTGAAGCGACCGCAACTAGCAACAAAAAACCAGCGTTATATTATGGCCCCCGTTGTCGCATGCAACTTTCGTCCCACAAACTTTTCAGCTCCCATCATACTTTCGGAGCTATTCTAGGTGGCATCAGTTAGTGACTCAGCCTGTATAAAGGAGTTAGTAACACTGCAGCACACTCGCAACATGTGTACCGTGAAAGTGTCAAGAGACTGTTCGAAGACGTGTTTCGTCCTTATGCAGCCAGGTCTCATTCGCGATTTAAAAACAAACAATTAACGTCGTTGACCAACGGAGGCTTACAACAAACTGCATGTGCATAATAACAAAGAAATGTCAAAGAAATCTGGTCACGAGAATCGAATGACATTACGACGTAAAAAGATTTTATTTGGAATGTGAAATGAAATTAAAGTGGAATCACAACGAATTATTTGCCAAAACTAAACGCGAATTAATGAATTCCTTAGTTTTTGCTGGTGAAGATTATGAGCTAAAGGGCATAAATCAAAGTCGTGGTTAAAGACAAATTCAGAAGCGCTTTGCTTTTCTTTAGTGTCACAACGGTATATCTCCGTAAATCAAATAAAGTTTCTGATGATTCGCTTCGAAGAAATCATTGTCCTGAAAAATAATTTAAAAGAAACGAAAAGTAGATCCGATTAATAAATGACAAAATACTGCTGCTGGAGCTAAAATACAACTGGATGTGAAACTTATCTATTATTGTTAGCACTTTTTATTCACAGATGACGAATAAGTGCTTTTGTTTCTTTAAGTGAAGAATGTTACGAATAAGTTTTGTTACGAATAAGTAATAGTAATCTACATCTGTATTATTCACGATTCCCATAAATTGCTCGCAAGTCTAGAGCTGAAGGAGCGCTTCGTGCAGACGCACATTGCAAATTCGCAGCCCGTGTGCAAAGGAGTGCAGGCTCGTGAAATCCGCGTGGCTCTCGCGGCTGTGCCACTCGCGTGTACGTGCGCTCGCGAAGCTGTCATTAGCAACAGTAATGTTCGGCAACTTAATCCAACCTTCGCGAAACGTATTAGCGCAATCACTTCCACACCACAGGTGCGTGCAGGGCTCTTGCGTGCACGCTCTTTCATCCGTGTCTGGCGGATGTTCCGTCATCCGCCCTCTGTCGGATGTGGAAATAGTCCCGGGTGTCAACTCCCGCTGTGGCAGCTGACCTAACTATCTTAATGTCCTGTAATCTGCGCCATGTATTTAACTAATCATAAGTTGTGCCGGCACGTTTGATGACTGCTTGGCTGGTGGCACCCTCTGTAAGTATAGCTGCCCACCGTGTGTGGCTATGCACACGGCATATAGGGCTGTTATGACGGTTTAATTAGTCGCGTATATGAAACGTAAACTCATCAGAGAAACGAATGTTTTCAATTGGGTCATGTTGCGTTACTTTTGGCTAGTGTATCCACAGTAAACTGTTAACGTTGAGATTTTCTGTCAGCTTTAGTGCGTGAAGCAGCCCCATATTGAGCGCTTAAAGACGTAATCTCGTACGTTGGACTATGTGCGAAAGTAAAGTTCTATCTGGGTATTCGACTTTGACTCTATAGAACCTGGCTTCACGTTGAATTTTGCCATGTGAGATCAAAGTTTTTATTCAAATCTTTGGCAACTGAAAAATAAATACATTAATTGGTCACATGTTCACTTTCTCATTATCTAGTGTAGTTCTATACTTAATCAAGTCTAAAGTTGTAAAGATAACTTATGGACATCCCGTATTTTATCCCTGATGTCGACCAGATTTCAAACAATGTGTTCGCAGAAGCTATTCGCGTTGGTTCCTTAAACACGAATAAAATGAATGTTAACCTCATCACCGACACTATTTGTCTTTCTCCTCCCATGTAGAGTGGAGTGCTTCATTGGTTATGCGATAGGCGCCATCCGCTCCAACCCACTGCCCTCCCCTCGCCCACCCGCCCATTCCACCATCACCACACTCCAGCGGTCTGCCGTACCCCACTGTAGCAGACTCGGGTTATCTGCAGACCCACAGAGGGAGTTTGTCCGCTCGAGCGCCCACCCATCTGGAAGATCGCTGTCCGCCCGGCCGCTCAGTTGACGCAAGAGTCGCCGGGCCTGCGCTGAACAAACACGGCCTGACGTCTTCTCCCCCATTTCCTGCCAGATATCAGCCCCGGCCCGCTGTGGATTCTCGCGTCTGCCGTGTCCTCTACTCAAGTTGGAGTACTTCCTTGTTTCCTTGTTTCGTAGGCGTTCCCCGTCCTTTCTCACATCTCCATCGCTGACCGGTGTCGAAATTTCGAGCTAACGTATTTTCTTTTGCAAGAGTGTTGCTGTAACACACGGTCCAATCACATTGTCATAACCGCCCCTTTTGCACGTCAAAATACAATAACCATACACAGACGGCAGCACTAGCAGTGCAAGGCATGTATAGGGTGTCGAGGGATTGCAGACACAGTGCAGTCGTCGTAATGCCGGAAACGGAGCGATTTATGTGACGTCCAACCAACATCAGTTGAAATATTTTGGTCACATTACTAGAAGGAACAGTTAGTAGAAGGAACAATCGTGGAATAGCTGATGGCCAAGGATATAGAGGACGACACGTACCACTGCGGTGGATAGACCAAATTAAGAGCCTACTATGATGAGCTTGCAGCAAGAAAGTGAGAAATTCATCCGCCCAGGATAGCCGCACCGTCGAGGGCACCTTGTCACTTTCGCTGGCGCCCCCCGTCGAAGGTCCTCCCTCGGGCGTGTGTGTGTGTGTGTGTGTGTGTGTGTGTGTGTGTGTGTGTGTGTGTGTAAGATAGCGTAAGATAGTTTATCCTTAGCGTAAGATAGTTTAAGTTTGATTAAGTAGTGTATAGGCTTAGGGACCGCTGACCTCAGCAGTTTGGTCCCATGGGAACTTACCAAAATTTCCAGTTTCAGAGATATTTGGACGGAGGTCGCCAAGGGGTTTACCACGTGATCTCACTACTCCCTTGAGTAGAGTTAGACCAAAGAGAGAGAGACTTCCATCTGTTTCTTATGTTTTGCTTTCTATTCGTCATTTTAAAACATTAGAAACAACCTAAACAACGAGAGCAAAAATGCTACAGACATTTGACAGACATGACGATTAATTCCAACTGATACCGTAGTCTCAACGTTCACAGTACGAAAATTCTACCACCCTGACACATCACGAGCTCCATTCCAAAGCGCACATACTTACTTGCCGAAATGTAAGGGAATACGGTAACCACAGCGTATGTTTTGACGCTTACGTCCGTCTAGATACCGCGTCCTTATAAAATGTAGACCCACTGAAGTTTCAGATATCTCAAATTGAAATGTTCAGAGGGTGGTTCTGCTATTAGTATTTTACATCTAATGTTAGGGTATTGTTTTCGCATAACTAATACAGCGTTCTTCATTCCAATTTTCCTTAACCCATTCATCATTTTGTAGCCAAAAGATTTTCTTACATTGTTCGGAGCACATTTATTAGACGTCTGTTTTCTCTTTCACCTTTTTCATTTGTTACAAGCCTATATTTCCTCCTTTCACGATTTAAATTCAGTCTCTTTTGATATCCAAGGATGGGCTTCGTCTTTTTGTTTGTCCCTCAGCCGCCTTCACTATTTCTTTTCCCCAACCTGCCCATTCCTCTTCTGCTGTAATAATTAACTCGGTTTCAGTTAATTGTTGTCTAATGCTCTCTTTCAAAGTTTCAACAGCCTCTGGTTCTTTCAACTTACCCAGTTCACATCTCCTTAACTTCCAATCTTTTTTGCAATTTCTACAGTTTTCATCTAATATTCATAACAAAAAGAAAGGTCAGACTCAACATTTGTCTCTCGAAATGTCCTAAAGCGCAGGCTGAACTAATAGATTAATTAATCTATGAGATCAGTGTTGGTATATCTTACTCATCATCAAACTAAAGACGAAAATTTATCTTGTACAGCGTTTCAATAAATGATTGTTATTTGATACTTTTGGTGTTACTAATGTTCTCTTTTATTTATGGCAGTGCTGTGATCGGATTCGTCGCAAGCCTGCAAGCACGGAATTTCTGTACAGCAACTTTTGTGGTAGTGGTTTCGGTTCCTGTAGCCTCTTACCTTGGCCGCCAAACTTATTTAATGAATACAACACTATAAGTGGATCAGAGTGTTCTCCTGTTACAGATGAAATTGAAGATTCAGGCCCGTAGTCAATGTGTGGCGCGATGTTATGCACAGCTGCATCGTTGGTTCGTTCTTTTCCTGCGAGTCCACTGTCGACAGTCATATTTACCTCGACAAGTTACAAGAGTTTCCTGTATCACAATTACAACACCTGGAACGTGACGCCCGAATTCTGATGAATGAGGCTCCGCCTGATTGGTCGCGAAGTGTCCGTCAACTTCAGGATAAAAAATTTCCGTACAAGTGGATTACACGAGATGGTCCGAATGTACCAACCTCACAGCACTAAACTGTTCGACTCTGTAAAGGATCAACTGAATTGAAATCCGGGTCACAGAAGTATAGAAGTTCAAGATACGCTTTCGCAGTGCCGTTGGACATGTCGCCCTGGAGCGTACATGAGAGAAACTGACTATTGACTGGATGTCACTCATGCCACTACAAGTGTGTATGACGGATGAACCAAAACTTAATGAGTTTTGTTTTATTTTGTATGTCATGTTTCGTAGGACCAAATTGCCCAAGTCTCCATGGTCATCGAATGAGTCAATACACCAAATTATAAGAGAAAAGTAATAACAGATAAACAGGAAACCTATGTAAGTCCTATGCAGACAACAAGCCATCAAATGAGAAACAAGTTATTATTTAGTATAGTTTCAGTTATTAA
This sequence comes from Schistocerca nitens, assembly GCF_023898315.1. Classification (NCBI taxonomy): domain Eukaryota; kingdom Metazoa; phylum Arthropoda; class Insecta; order Orthoptera; family Acrididae; genus Schistocerca; species Schistocerca nitens. The sequence goes on from NC_064622.1 coordinate 243,050,305, forward strand.
ATTATCAACTGAAAAAATAAATTTATCAACTACCTGTACACGCTGTGAAATATTATCTACAGTTAATTGAGAAACCGGACTGTAGCTGTAAGAAGTGAAGGACGTGGAAGGTAAAGAGCAGCGCTAAAAGGAGTGAAATGGGCTTTCAGGCCACGTTAGTCAACGATTATACGGAGTACGAAATTGAGGAAACTAATGATAGCATTGAAGAACATGAACTGACGTTGATAGAGGGGCTTACGTGAGACGTTTGTAATCCTGTCAGCTACAGCAAATGCCCAGGCGATAAGTTTAATGTAATGGATGACGAGGTACTTCCTTTAAAGGAAGTTACAGGATGAGACCTCAAAAAAGTAAATGTCGCTCGGGGTGGGGTTGGGGGTGGGGGGCGTATGGACAACTGTTACGACGCAGACTGCCACTGTTACGAACAATATCATTAACGTCGAATATAAACTGGAGTGTTAGGAAGTATTTTTTATAAAGCATTTCTCTGGGGTGTAGTCATATATGAAAGTGGAACAAAGTCGAATAGTAGCACATAAAAGAAGGGAAGAGAAGGTACTGAAATGTGGCGTTATTATAAATAGATAGATCAGACAAGCTACGAAGCGATGCTGAATCGAATTAGGTGGGGAAGAGATTCAGGGAACTAGGCTGAATAAAAGGATAAGTTGATGTGGCTGTTCTGGAAAGATAACACACTCAGTTGACGCTTTCATGTGCACGTTTATACTCACACCTTGAGAGGATGTGGAAGTATAAGGGGCTGCAGAGTATGTGCAACCCAGCGCGACTCCGACGCAGTATATAAACCTCGACATGTAGGCAACGGATTAGGTGGGCATGCGTGTCTTCCAAGTTTGTGTACGGCTAATGTGGAAACGCAAACTACGGCGACGTTATTACCAGGTTCGTCCTAACACGATCAGCTTGCTCTTATTCTTTTATTGACTGTCGAAGGAAATACACAGGATTGTGAAGAATGTGTATTGGCAGCAAGCTTGTGGGAAACCACCGTTGTGGAAAGGTGCGCCAAGTTCCGTGCTGGTCACGGTTCGACACAAGATGCCGGTCGATCTGAGAGGCCAACCTCATCCATTATGGACAACAGCAAGCGGGCGGTTGATGATGCGATTAAGGCGGACCGGCGCATTCGTGCGCTAGCAAAGGGTCTCGACATCAGTTACGGTACGTGCAACACATCCATAAGGTTTGCAGCCTCTGGACACCCGGGCCCTGAGTTTCGTACAAAAAGCAAACCACGCCGGCCGCTGTGGACGAGTGGTTCTAGGCGCTTCAGTCCGGAACCGCGCTGCATCTACGGTCGCAGGTTCGAATCCTGCCTCGGGCATGGATATGTGTGATGTCCTTATGTTAGTTAGGCTTAAGTTGTTCTAAGCCTAGGGGACTGATGACCTCAGATGTAAAGTCCCATAGTGCTTAGAGCCAAAAAGCAATTATGATGGTTGTTTTTCTGAAGCACGCAATGTGTTTCGAAGTCGAAAGCGACACCTTACTGGAGTGCATTGTTACAGACAACGAAATCTGGTGCCACCACTGGGAACTGAAGTCTAAAGCTTCAACGATGCCGTGGTGTCATTCATCGTCTTTCGTCCAAGAAGTTCAAGAGCCAGCCATCTGCAGGTATGGTGGTTGTCTTCCTGTTGATTGCTGGGGCCCATTGCTTATTGATTTCGAGGAATCGATCACTGCGGAACGGTACTGCGCAACACCGGAGGAGTTACGGCCTGTAATTAACGTGAAACTTCCGGGAAAACTCCGACAAGAAGTGCTACAACATCGTGACAATGCACTTCCCCATAAGGCAAATGTTACGCAGAATTTACGCAAACTCAAGTGGGAAACACTAGAGTACCCGGCGTATAGTTCTGATCTTTCCACACGCCTTCGGTCCCTTAGAAAAGGCCTTGAAGGATCGACTATTCCTGCTGGACGAGGAGCGCAGCAAGTAGTTTCGAACTCCTTCTCACAGCATGACACAGTCTTTTACTTAACAGGTACCTCCAAACAGCGCGTCGGTTTTACTTAATGCTCACGGTGTTTTTGTGATTTCCACTCCACTTCTGGACTGTACGATCTTCCAACGGAACCCTTTGATCTCCGCTCTATCATTTACGTGTAAGGGGTTCCTCATTAATGACGTTTAGCTACGAATACTTTGTAAAGAGTATGCGCCTCAACAGTAACGAACAGAAATTTGTTTCTTTTACAGCTCCACTCTCTAACAGCATGACTGATTGTAAAAAATACGTGCACACTGTGCGACGATTGTAGATGTCCGTTAATGAAGATTTCAGCTAATGTCGTATATTAATAACGTACTCACGATAACCGTGTGAAAGTAGTGACCAATTTCGAATAAAATATTCACATAATGGGCGGAAATAAATGCTCAGAAATATGGGGATACCGTCTTTCTTTGTCCTGTCCTCCACGCAGAATGTGCATGTCCGTTACCCCATCACTCAGCAGATGTCCATCCTCGCGGCACTGCTATTGGTCGTAATTCAAATTTCCCTTTTCCCCTTGTCACTAAGAGTAAACGAAATATTGACCCTTCAGTGTACTACAGCATCCAGTGAAATGAATAGTTGCAGCACCATACGTAAGACCAACCCTTAACGCCATTTCACGTATCCAGAAATTCACTACATACGGGCAAATTTTTAGACTTCAAGTCGGTGCATGTCATGCGTGTAAAGAAGAATGGAAAAAATCATTCTGATTGCCAGTGCTATAAGCTGATCCCAGAGAAGGTAGTGGTTAAGGGACTTGATACGTGGTAAAAAGCACCTACGACCAATCCCATCTGGCCACTGACATTGTCCTCTACGTAACTTAGGCGAGACTCTTACTCGTGCGATTCGATTTCACAAGCCGAATCAACTCACCTAATGTTTTTGTATTATTATTGTGATTAGCAAACCATTTTGCCGAAAAATAGAGAGGAGCAGCATATTAACTCAAAAAATACGAATATGTCATGGTAGAGGAGATACTGGGCACAAGAGGCACTTCAAATGAGGATGAGGCAAGCATTCATGGGAAATATCAATAAGTCTGGGGCAGATCAGGAACAGGGAGGATAACCTACCAGTTCCTTCCTGAGATAAGAGAAAGAACAAGAATGTCATAATTGATTCTGAATAAAGTAGCTGTTCACTACTTGTAGGGACATGGTCTATATCCCGGCTAGTTGCTAAAAATACGACGCACCAGAAACACTTGTGACTGAGGAGCATCGACAATCCACATAACGACGTCCTGGATGTACCATTACATGTATTACAGTGCAGGAAAGGAACGCCTTTGGTAATACGTCTATAATATAATGAGGAATGAGGACCTGTTGCATAAACTGAATTTGCTGACAGCTAAAATATCAGCTTACAAACTACAAGCCCACATGGTTGAGAGACAACCGAGAAGAGGCTATACGTCACGATAAAGAGGCACGCAACAGCAGAACATCCACCTGCAGCAAGCTCCAAGAAGCAGAGAGGCGGTGAGCACTACGAAGGACCTGGACAGACTTCCTGCAACCCTGACAGCCATCTTCCAATCTCTACGTCATTGGTGGAATAACAGCGCAACCCCTGTGAATCCTGAGTTGAACCTCAGCTAGCCGGAGGCTAACTATCTAGACAAATGAGATATCCAGCTTGGTTCTGATACCAGGTATAGTACTCTAGTGTAGTACTGTTTAGTGTAGTGTTGTGTAGTGTAGTACTGTATGCAAATATAGACCAGAATTATAAATTACAAAATTTGTGACCTATCAATGCTGCACAATGTATCAGGTTAGTACCGTGTGCCTTCTGGTTTCCAGATCAACTTGTACGAGGTGTGTGAGAGAAGTAATGACACTGACACTGCGAGAGGTCTGGCAACGCTGCGTTGTTGAACTTGTGGAGACCGGTGTGTTCATTCCTTACGCATACTCAGCTCGATTTCAGTTCCAAACAGCCATCACGTGATTTTTGAAAGTCCCATCAGTGAATTTGCGATTTTTTTTAGTTTCTTTGTGTGTGTTGCGAAAATGGAACAATGGTATTTAGAGCATTTCATGCCATCAAGTTTTGTGTTAAACTTAGGGAATACACGATTGTAACCTTTGAAAACAGTCCTATGGGGAATATTCCTGATCAAGCGCACAAGTTTTTCCTGGCACAAATCATTTTCGGAAGGCTGAGAACACGTTGAAGATGAACCTCGCTCAGAGAGATCGACGAAAAAGCTTCATTTGGAGCTGTACCTGTACACGCCATCCAAGCTCGGTTTGACTCAATGCCCAGGCCGTTATTACGGCCAGAGGTGGTTGTTCTGGGTACTGATATCTTAGGATCTATGCACCCAAATGGCGTGAAAATGTAATCACATGTCAGTTCCGATATAATATAATACCCGTTTATCATCTGCATTTCTTCTTGGTGTAGCAATTTTAATGGCCAGTAGTGTACATGCACGTACAATTCTCTCTCTCTCACACACACACACACACACTTTCTAATTGCTAAACGTAAAAGCATATTAATTTCACAGTGCACAGTCCTACTCCTGCAGTGCAATAAAAGAATATCCTGGACACATCCATGTAATGCTGGTACCTATACCAAAGCACGTCTCTCCCGAGCTGTAATACGTTTTACAACTGTCTGCACACCTTGCAACTTCTCTGAGTTTTTCTGTCTTATCTCACGTGTCGTCCTGCACGAACGTCGTCTGTCGTGATACGTAGCGCCTGCGTCAGACAAACCGTGTGCAGTATCGCGGCTCGGAGCAGCACGGACAGGGACTGTGCTGCGCAAACACGGCCGCTCCTCGGCTTAAGTGCCGGCCACCGTCTCGGCTGCTCCACGGTCCACAAACGCGCTGCGACAACCTCCACGCACGTCAGCCGTTTTTACACCGAAACACATCTGCGAAATGTTTCTTTCCTAACCCGTATACTCTACTGCGACCACACGCTTTAAAACGTAAAAACCGAAATTCACTCTACTGATGTTGCACAACTATATTTCTTTTACACTTCGTTGTGAAGCGACTTTCGGCTTTCTAGACAACTACCAGAAAATTTAATACTAAACAGATAGTCCACGCATCAATAGCAACTTTTTGTTTTATTTCTTGAATCATCAGTCTTTGGTTTGATGCAACCCTCCACGACTTCCACTCCTGTGCCAACCTCTTCATATCAGATGAGCACCTCAAACCTACGTCCTCAGTCAGTTGCTGGAAGTCTTCCAATCTCTTTCTTCCCCTACACCTTTGCCCTTTACATCTCCATCCAGTGCAGTGAAGGTTATACCCTGATATCTTCACATGCCCTACATGTACATCATACTCAGCAAGCCACCTAATGGTGTGTGGTGGAGAGTACGTAAGGTACCGCCAATTGATGCCCCACTACCCTGTTCCACTTGCGAATGGCAGGCGTGAAGAATGACGGTCCTTAAGCCTCTGTATTGGTTCTAATTTCTCAATCTCGTCGTGGTCAATGCGCAAATTGTGGGTGGAAGGAAGTAATATGTTGTTCGGCTCTTCCCTGAAAATACCCTCTCGAAATTTCAATAGCAAATCTCTTCGTGCCGCACAACGCCTGTTTGTAACATCTGTCGAGAGTACCGGTAACGGTCTCCCGCTGATTAAGGGAGGGACCCGGTGACTAAACTCGTCGCTCTTCGTTGGATCTTCTCTGTCTCCTCTATCGGCCCTCTCTGCTAAGGACCTCTCATTGATGAACAAAAGTCAAGAGTCGGTCCAACAACCATTTTATAAGATGCTTCCATTTTGGATGAGTAACATTTCGTTGAGATTCTTCTGATAAATATCATCCTCGCATCTTCCTTTCCTACTATTTGTTTTGTGTAGTTATTCCACTTAAAGACACTGTTTCCAGCACCTTTCCTTCAATAGCAGACTTCCTTTCCTATATATGAGCAGTATGTTACATCTTCTCTGAAAAGCCAAAGAAAAAGGCACACCTGCCTAATATCGTGTAGTGTCCCCTCGAGCACGCAGAATTGCCGCATCACGACGTGGCATGCACTCCACTAATATCTGAAATAGTGCTGGAGGAAATGACACCATGAATCCTGCAGGGCTGTCCATAAATCCGTAAGAGTCCGAGGAGGTGGAGATCTCTTCTGAACAGAACGTTGCAAAGCATCTCAGATATGCTCAATAATGTTCATGTCTGGGGTGTTTTATGGCCAGCGGAAGTATTTAAACTCAGAAGAGTATTCCTGGAGCCACTCTGTAGGAATTCAGGACGATTGGGGTGTCGCATTGTCCTGCTGGAATTGTCCAAGTCCACCGGAATGCACAATGGACATGAAAGGATGTTGGTAACCAGACAAGATGCTTACGTACGTGTCACCTGTCAGAGTCGTATTTAGACGTACCAGGGGTGCCATATCAATCCCACTGCACACATCCCACACCATTACAGAGCATCCACCAGCTTTAAAAATCCCCTGATGACATACAGGGTCCATGGATTCAAGAAGTTAACTCCTTACCAGTACACTTCCATCTGTTCGATACAATCTGAAACGAGACTCGTCCGACCAGGCATCATGTTTCCAGTCATCAACAGTCCAATGCTGGTGTTGATGGGCCCAGATGAGGCGTAAGGCTTTGTGTCGTGCTGCCGTCAAGGGTACACGAGTGGGCCTTCGGCTTCGAAGCCTATTTCGATGATGTTTCGTTGAATGGTTTGCACGCTGACACTATTTGATGGCCCAGCACTGTAATCTGCAGCAATCTGCGGAAGGGTTGCACTTCTCTCACACTGAAAGATTCTCTTCAGTCGTTGTTTCTCACATTCTTGCAGGATATTTTTCCAGAAGCAGCGATGTCGGAGATTTGCTGTTTTACTGGATTCATGATAGGCACGATACACTCATAAAATGGTTGTATAGGAAATCCCTCATTTCATCATTACCTCGCAGAAGCTGTCCCCCAGCTCTCGTGCGCCGACTATAATCCCATGTTCAAACTCACTCAAATCTTAATAACCTGCCATTGTAGCAGCCATAACCGATCTAACAACTGCGCCAGACACTTGTTGCCTTATATAGGCGTTCTCGACCGCAGCGCCGTGTTCTGCCTTTTTACCCATCTCTGTATTTGAACACGCATGCTTATACCAGTTTTTTCGGCGCTTCAATGTATTTACGTTCGGGGACAGCCAGATCATGACCAATTCAGTAATCCCCTGCTGGTCAAACGCCAAATCGATATTGTCTTCTGGAGTTGCTACTTTGTTGTAGACAACCGCACTATTTGCGAACAGTTTTAAAGAGCATCCGACTCTTTCTACTAGATGATTTTTATGCTCGTAAATTGTCAGCAGTAATGGCCCTTTCATATTTCCTTGGGGTACTCCGCTAATGACATTCACTTTGTCGATTATGCTCCGTTATGAGTGACATGTTGAGTGCTGTCTGCAAGGGAGTCTTGCATCCAGCCACAAATCGGTTCGATATAGGATAAGAATCTGGTCCGTATGCCTTTCCATTACCAAGCGACTGAGTAGCTTTTCCGTTCCGCGATGGGTTATCTCAAAATCTGCCGTTTCGATGTTCGTAAGATGATTGAAAGAAGGAACCGTTTTACGATCTTCTGCGGTGAAACAATTTCAGAAGATCGAATTCAGTATATGGCCTTCTATCTGTTATCTTGCGTTTCCGTGCCAGTATGGTCAGCGACTGGACAAACAGATGATTTCGAAGTGCTTACTGATTTTAAAAAGACCAAAATTTGCTATCGTTTATACTGGCTCTGAGCACTATGCGACTTAACTTCTGACGTCATCAGTCGCCGAGAACTTGTAACTAATTAAACCTAACTAACCTAAGGACATCACAAACTTCCATGCCCTGGGCAGGATTCGAACCTGCGACCGTAGCGGTCACTCGGTTCCACACTGTAGCGCCAAGAACCGCACGGACACTCCGGCCGCCATGGTTTATACTCAGATAGGTTGACAAAATTTTACTTTCGAAGACACTGACCGCTTTTTTCATTGTTCTCCTTACTTTCATTTTCCCTTGTTTCAGCTTTTGTTTATCAGCTAGGTTCTGCCAACTCTCTTATCTAAGATGAAGCTCTCCCTGTTTACGTAACAGTTTTGTAGCACAACTATTAAACCTCGATTGGTATTTCCTATCCCTTAAGACGTACGTGTCTCAGGCATACTGAATCATGCTTTTAAATTTTTTCCTTTTGTGTTCCGCATCTTCCTTCTCATCGCTGAATATTTGATCTTGTCATCCTGATGCTTCTCCTTGTCAGCGTTTTCATATGTTACCTTTTTCATGGTTTCTGCGGAAAACCTCCCCATCACTTAATTTAACAGTCCATCTAATTTTGGACATTTCCCTGTAGCACCGCATTTCACACGGCTCTATCTCTGCTGTACAATGACTGGTTTTCCTGAGATACGTAATATTCACGATAATAACTGTACACGAAAACCATAAGAAGAATATGAATTAAAATGATTAAAACAGAATTCAGCAATGATTGTAGTCCTACCTTAATTTGTAAAATACTTAGCAGAAAAACGACACAAAATATAACACCACTTTAGTGAAATAGCACATTAGTCACACAGTGACAGCAAATGGATCCCACGCTACATATAGCAAGGAATTCACAGGTATTTGCCAGCAAACTAACATCCAGTAAATATGCACCATCTTTCTATACTATGAATACTATTGCTCATATTCTGTTCAACAGTAACGATAAGATTCTACCTTTAGGACAAACTTGAATTTATTGAATTTCCTGAATTTGGTGTAGCAAATTATACGTAGGTCAACCCGTTGGTGCTACAACTATTAGACTGACTGAAATGAAAGGAGTTGAAGACTTAAAAACAACAATTTGCCCTTTGAAAGATAGGCTCTGAATGAATTTCATTCTTTTGGGAAGTGTACCATTTTTCTCTGATGTGGATTTTTGTAATGGTTCAAATGTCTCTGAACACTATGGGGCTTAACTTCTGAGGTCATCAGTCCCATAGAACTTAGAACTACTTAAACCTAACTAACCTAAGGACATCACACACATCCATGCCCGAGGCGGGATTCGAACCTTCGACCGTAGCGGTCGCGCGGTTCCAGACTGTAGCGCCTAGAACTACTCGGCCATACCTACCGGCGGGTTTTTGTAATTTTTATTATTCATAAGAAAGTTAAATGTAAACTAAGGAAAGACACATAAAAGACTGGGTGGTTTGGGAAATCAGCCTTAATGAAACACATTTAGTTTATTTATTGTATTTATCCAGATATGTTTTGACACCAATGTGTCACCTTTTGTGGGTCAAATTTCCTTCCTGTAAAGTACAATATGACATGTGTAATAATTTAACGGCTGTAGACCTAAGAAATACAATATTTGCAATTTGCTTTGTTATGTTTGGACACTCAAAATTACATCGCAAACTGAACAGTATTATTATACATCGATTTTAATTCTCGTTTTTGTCGATAATTTGAAAGCATGTCATCTGCAAACTAGCCATGAAGGAAATTATTACGTGTTTGTGGAGAGCTGTTTAGAGGGTAGAGGTTATGTACGTTTCTGTACTTACATTTTCCGTCCTGTTTCGTGTGCCTGATTGGTGTTTCAATGAGCTGCTGTTTAGTGCATTGCTTTCACTCAGTTTGTCACAAATTTCCGCTCACTACTTCCTCTCAAATGCACTTACACAAAATGTGACGAAATGTGATCTGTACAGACACTTCTGACAACACACTGAATGAAAGATGTCATATGACAGAGAGAGAGAGAGAGAGAGAGAGAGAGAGAGAGAGATGGGTTGAGAACCCAGGAAACAGAAGTTTTTGTTTCTTTTTTTATGTTTCTTGTGGGGAGTCATTTCTTGAGTGTTCCAAACAGTGTTTTGTTTTACAGTGTTGTATTTTCATTCAGGACTCTCATAGGATTCTCATTCGCTGTATTATTGCTTTTTGTATGTGGTAGTTCTCCTCTATTGTGAGTTTTGATAGAGACTGTTGCTTTCTCTGAGGATCTTAAGGTCAGTCTCCATGTTTTTTTTTTGTGCTCTTTGTAGGGTATTCCTGGTATCCTGTGTTTGCACGGCGCTTGTATTCTTGGCTCTCTGTTGTGACCGGTGATTTGTTGATGGTTTGTTCTCTTTTAATTTGTTTTTTATTTTCTTGTTCAGTTTGGTTGTCATTTGTGTGTTGTACGCATTTTCTCTGGATATTTGGTGTATTCTGTTTAGTTCGTGTGTGTAGTTGACTTTTTCCAGTGGAGTTCTGTTGAGCATGTGTAGCGTGGTTCTGAAAATTGAGAGTTTGTGTGCTTGTGGCTGATTGGAGTTGATGTTAATGATTGTACTTGTGGCTGTAGGTTTCCTAAAAATTCCAAAACTGTGTTTGTTGTTGATTCTGTGTATGGTAATGGCTAAGAAATTAAGTTTCATTTCCTCTTCTGTATCAATGGTTGTGCGGTTCTGCACAACAACATTTGTTTGAAGGTTTTTAATAATTGTTGCACACGCCTCTACATTTTGATGGTTTGTTCTCTTTTAAATTGTTTTTTATTTTGTTGTTCAGTTTGGTTGTCATTTGTGTGTTGTACGCATTTTCTCTGGATATTTGGTGTATTGTATTTAGTTCGTGTGTGTAGTTGACTTTTTCCAGTGGAGTTCTGTTGAGCATGTGTAGCGTGGTTCTGAAAATTGAGAGTTTGTGTGCTTGTGGCTGATTGGAGTTGATGTTAATGGTTGTACTTGTGGCTGTAGGTTTCCTAAAAATTCCAAAACTGTGTTTGTTGTTGATTCTGTGTATGGTAATGGCTAAGAAATTAAGTTTCATTTCCTCTTCTGTATCAATGGTTGTGCGGTTCTGCACAACAACATTTGTTTGAAGGTTTTTAATAATTGTTGCACACGCCTCTACATTTTGGAAAAGTAACAGTAAATAAACTGCCTATTGGCTTCTGTCTCGGGTTCTTCGGGCGAAGAACCCGAGACAGAAGCCAATTGGCAGTTTGTCAACAAGTGGTCACGAGAGCCTTAACAAATTTGTAACAGTAAATAGTTGTCTTTCTTGAGCACTTTGCTATAGTCTTTTGATCTGCTTTGAGAACACAACTGTGCGCAAGACAGAGTGGACACATCTGCACCACCATTATTGTTATTGTTATTATTCACCTTAGAATCTTCATGTCTTAAACCAGTAGACTCTAGTATTCTAAATTGGTCTCTGGAACGTGTACTAATTTCTCTTTTGTGTCAAGAGGCAAATTTGATTATGGTATTCGTAACGCATCTGTGAGCGAAATAGGTCCATCCCAATATGTAGTTTTATGTACATACTTTTCAAACTATGTATTTTCAAAGCCTATCTTGCTTACTGTGGTATGATTCGGGGTTAAACACATCTTTGCAAAGCATTTCCTTTATACAGTTGGACCAATACTCTGAGAAGAACCCTTTTTCAGAGTGTTCATACGTTTGACAGTTTTCATCCATTTCAGTTGCCCACCGGGCAGCTCTCCATTGGACGAAACCTGTAGTGTAATGTATTTTTTTTAATCCGACCATGTTGCAACTCTAAAAGAACGGACACCTACCTACAAAATAAGTGCACCTGACGACACATCGATCTCTCATTGCATATGCACAATAATGTCCAACCGCTCGTGGGAATACAGTAGGGCAGTGAGTAAAGACGGAGGAAGAACAGGGGGGGGGGGGGGGGGGGGCACAAAGCTGTAGTGTGTGGCATATAGAGAGGGGGGGGTTGGGTGGTTTTGGAGAGGAGACCCACAGCGAGATCTCATCGGATTAGGGATGGACGGGGAAGGAAGTCGGCCGTGCCCTTTCAAAGGAACCATCCCGGCATTCGCCTGGAGCGATTAAGGGAAATCACGGAAAATCTAAACCAGGATGGCCGGACGCGGGATTGAACCGTCGTTCTGCCGAATTCGAATCCAGTGTGCTAGCCACTGCGCCACTTCGCTCGTTGCAGTATATAGACTTGGGTGAGACAGGAGACGTTCGTGGACAGCCGATGCTGTTAAGACAATTACTCGTGCAAAGGGGGAAATGCAGGTTTGAATCCTGGTCTGGCACAAATTTTTATCTGTCGCCACTGAACTGTTTCAGTGCCCCAAGCAGAAAAAATCGGAAATTCTTTTCGTCAAACAATTACATGACCTTACAACACGCTGTCAACGAAAGACAGTGGCAAGGTGCTACATTTACCATTCCAATCCCTTTCTCACCAACACTACAAAGGCCACCGGTAACATTAGACTTACAAATTATACGCGTCTCTGCTTTTGTTCATAGGAACGTATTTTACACAAAAGCTCAATTAAGAACAAGTACGGATTTAGTGTAGCGAAAATAACTCCACTATACTGGCTGTCTTTCCTATGGGTCTTCAGGCACATTTTCTCTGGTGTTTTGGCAAATATTTGAAATTTTCAGAATGAGATTTTTCACTCTGCAGCGGAGTGTGCGCTGATATGAAACTTCCTGGCAGATTAAAACTGAGTGCCCGACCGAGACTCGAACTCGGGACAGTTTTAATCTGCCAGGAAGTTTCATATCAGCGCACACTCCGCTGCAGAGTGAAAATCTCATTCTGGAAACATCCCTCAGGCTGTGGCTAAGCCATGTCTCCGCAGTATCCTTTCTTTCAGGAGTGCTAATTCTGTAAGGTTCGCAGGAGAGCTTCTGTAAAGTTTGGAAGGTAGGAGACGAGATACTGGCAGAAGTAAAGCTGTGAGGACCGGGCGTGAGTCGTGCTTCGGTAGCTCAGATGGTGGAGCACTTGCCCGTGAAAGACAAAGGTCCCGAGTTCGAGTCTCGGTCGGGCACACAGTTTTAATCTGCCAGGAAGTTTCATTTGATATTTTGTTGCAGATTTTTGTAAAGTGTAACTGGAGGTAGTCAAAACAAATCCTGCTCATGATATCTTTCACGCAACACACAATGTCGACAGGAAGTGTCGGTTTGTTTCCCATTACAAAAGAAAAATCATAAGTTTTTGAGGCTATTCGATAGAGAGATCTCATATTTCCCTAGCGCATTATTCGGGCAGCAGTCACCATGGTCCAGGGCAGTGCTGTCGCTGTTGGAATCCTATATATTCTTTGTGTTGTACTGTCGCTGTTAATACACATCGATAAAACGAATAACGGAATACACAAATTTGGAACAGCACTATCGAATGGATAAGTAAAATTCCAGTTTAAAATAATCTTGTCCATAATGAGAAACAAACCGATGTTTTCCATCGACGCTAGGCGTCACATGACAGATTTGATCAGCAGTATTTGTTTGAAGTGCCATCAGTTACACGTTTCTAAAACGAAATTGCAAATATCTCTCGAAACGTCATAGAAATTGCGCCTCACGACTCTCAGGAGAGACACACTGTATAAACACGAGATCAGTGAAGTTATTTTGTCTGCTCACGTAAGAGAAGTGGACTGGAAACGCAGGGGACGTATAGTCTATCTGTAAACTGAAAAGCGAGCAGCATTCCTCGTGGAGCTGGTTGCCATACAGGATGACTTGGAATCAATTTTCCCTCTAGCAGTGTAATTCAGTGTGCAGAGATTTACATACATTATGTTCGTGTCCATTTCTTGTGTAAGCATTATTAGTAACTCATTACTGTATTCCGTGCAGTTTTAACATCACTTGTGTAAAGTAAACACCCCCAAGTAGGTCTGCGATCAACACCGCCAGTGATTCATAAGCTGCACTGCGGGAAGATAGATACGACTTTTTGAAACAGCTTGTAGTTACTTTTTGATTCGCAATGGGGTAGATAGAGTGGCATGCCTGCAGATTTATGAAAGAGGGAAGTGCACGATCACAATCAGGTAATCTATTTTCTCTCTCACGTCTATCCTCTAGCACGCCCTACTGTCTCACCCCTCTCCATCTTGTAATACCCCCAAAACACAGTTTATCCATCATTACGGCTTTGCTGCACATACAAATGGCGCACACAGTTGATATTTGTTATTTTATACCATTGAAACACTATTTTTAATATTTTGCGATTTCTCCGTCCCCTGAAATGCAGAAAATATTTGTACTATAGAAAAAAATGAGTATGATATTTTTTGAAAGAAATTCAGTACAGTTTAATTTTGTTCTACAAAATTTTGTTGCTAGGGACCACGGGTTTCGAGTTATCCCAGAAAAACATATAAAAACTAACCTTGAAGTGACCTCCCCCGACCCCACTTCCGTATCCCACGGTGGGGAGTTTTAGGATGTTCGTGACACTTCCTCTTACCACTCTAGAAACATTTACGATTACGCGATTTTCCGCTAATTTTCTTTTCTTGACTGTTCTGTGTCATATCTTGCTAGCTCAGATGTTTTGACAGGCGTGAGCTAATGACAGGGCAGATCACCAAGTTCCCGTTCTGCCGACCTGTGTTGAACGGAGGATGTTACACATATGCTCCTGGGTCCTGTTCAGACGTTCTGAAAGAAGACTTAATTTTCGGTGCTTCACCACGCTGTTGGTACATCGGTATATGTGAGATCTGCTTGTTGTAGGGGCTATACTGCGTTCTCCGTAAGAATAAACCTGGTGTAAACATTACTCTAAGTATTCTTCCGCGTTTGCAAGAACCTCACAGGATTTCGTTTCACGTGGGGAGAGAGCCAAGCTACAACGAGTTCGATAATAGTGATATGTTTTATGTTGTGCATTACGCTCACATCGACTCGGTCATGACATGGGGAAACTGGGCTGCATTTGCCAGCCAAGTCTTCTCCTGTGAGACAGCATCTGTAGTATAAAACAATGGACTTATCCAAAAAAAAGAGTACTTAATTTTTCATTTTTCTCCCAAAAATTTAATTGTGTACGGTTTTCTTAATTGAGACATCATTCACAAAATGTCGATAACTAAGAATTCGATACGGAATTATAAACAATAAGACTTGTATCATTCACAAAATTTTTGATTAAGTGTGTGTTAATTAGTATTTGTTTGATGAATTTCATATTTAAATGGCGTAGGTACTCGAACTAAAAGAAAAAAAGGAAAGCGACAGCAAGGTTATAACCAGTGCACCACAGAATGCTCATTTACCAGACTCCAACCCTATCAAATCGGCCCCCAGCTCTTATCCACCAATGCCTTAGGTTCAGTAAATACAGTTTCCCGAAAAAACTTCAAAGCTGATTTTTCCCTGTAATCTGTAAAAACGTTTGAGAATTGTTTGTTTCTCACCATTTTTTAAAGGTGTTCTGCAGACGTGTTTCACTACGATGTGGGAGGCAGTTTCAGCCGTTTACACAACAGGTGGCGTTTGCATAGAATGCAAGTGTAGACGATTTTTTAAATAAGAACTGTGTAGCTAAACTATGGTTAAGAAACGAATGGAGACGTTATAACTGGGTGTCTCCATCCAAGAGTACACGTTGATTCTAATGGCTTACAAAGGAACAACAAAGTACAGTAGCACATTGTAAAACATGCAGTTCGAGAAATTAATTTGAATGAACGTTATTCGAAGTATATACTTGAAACACGAGAACCGTAAACGGATCGCGAGTGAATGACACTTCTATAATTCGCTCATCATAAGAATAAACCTGATGTAAATGTGATGATTGGTCAGCAGCCGTTGTACACATACACTGCTCGTGGTCCGCTCTTGGAAATAGGCCCAAACTATGTGTTAGATATCTTATAACTACGTCACTGAAAATGAAACTTCAAGATACACTAACGTATCAACAGTATCAACGTCTTAGCCTTGAGGAGTCTCCTGCATAAATGTGATGGCGGCTCTGTTGTTTCTTCATGCAGCTGTAAATAGTGCTTGCCTTGTAAGCCTTATGACGGCTCTGTTGTTTCTTCATGCAGCTGTAAATAGTGCTTGCCTTGTAAGCCTTATGACCGGCTTCATACGTTCTTGTACTGAAGCCTGTGTTTTAAGATGTGATTACCATGATGATTAATGATCCATGATATAAACGAGACCTAACGAAGTCTTTGTAGAATTGCGACTAGCGTGTTATATTCTCTGTCAGTTATGTCTTCTGATGCACTACATTACGTGTGCTCATACTTTCAGCTCCTTTAGCTCCTTGAGCGTGCGCGTGGTGGATTATAACTTTTCATTTTTCGTCGCTTTTGACAATAGTTCAGGCAACCTACCTCGATAAGATTCTTGCTCTCCGTCAGCCTTCACTATAAACAGGTAGATACTCGCCCAGACGATGACAAGCAGCGCTGAAGAAACCCCGACTAAATACCTACCAAACGAAGGCTGCATACCTCAAGCTTGGGGACAGCATCTGAAAGTTTGTGAAAATATTTGGCATGCTGGACTCTTAATAACTTGGCTGAAACGGGTTAAAAGTTCAACTCCGAAAAATGGTAACGGCTCTCAGTTACGTATTTACTGTCAAAATCTATAAATATGCAAGTTTGTTACTGTTTTACTATAAGGTTTCACACGAAAGCAGCCAGAAGTTTTACTAGTCCGACCTGGATGATCTTCACGTTCTATATAGTCTCTGCCCACAGCTATTAGCGAGTTACTACAAGTCGTCCAGTGGTATTCATAGGAGGAAGTGCTCGCCCAAATGTTCCAAGATGTAACACGCCACGCCGAATACGACCAGGAAGTTCACAGCCATATAATTTCCAAACAAAGGTACTCATAACTCTCGTATCCCCATCAAAATGTTCATTACCGTAGTCGCTTTACTATCATGATAAAAGAACCGACAGAATTTAAGTTTTTTTTTCATGTTAACAAAAATTTCTACGGGGTGGTTTCAAGTCGATCGGTACAGTACGACAACAGCTCCCGAATGATACGTAGAGACACAGAACCGTATCATAAAGCACTACACAAAACATGTAACTGATTAATTCCTATTGGCTGATAAGTTAGGCAGCCGTCAGATAAACTCCAGCATTCCACCACTCGTGATAGCGTTACAGACAGCAATTTATTAGAAAAACTCTGAATTTACGAAAACAAATTTAATTTAAATTAAACAAGGTACCAATTATCCACAGAATTGGAATGTTAATTGATTTAGCCCCTAACACTTCTTCTGGATGCTTCTATACAAAAGCATTCACGCTTGACACACGTCATACACGTCATGATTCATTAGTGCGCAGGAACTTTCCCAAGCATACATTTTACATAGCTTTTTGATAAAATAGAAGATCCACGCTGTCCGTACACTCTCTCATTCTCTCCACAACATTCACGCAGCAAAATATAGTTAAATAATGATTTTGAAATGATTATTATTGCGCCAGCAAGCTACGGTAAACAAGTCAAAGAAAACTCTAGAAAAATAGTTTCAGTGATCTGCATCTCTTTATTCGTAGTTTCACCTGATATTGTAAATAAATACATTACAATCTCTAGCTTAGTTTCGTAACACCAGGAAAGTTACACTCCTGGAAATGGAAAAAAGAACACATTGACGCCGGTGTGTCAGACCCACCATACTTGCTCCGGACACTGCGAGAGGGCTGTACAAGCAATGATCACACGCACGGCACAGCGGACACACCAGGAACCGCGGTGTTGGCCGTCGAATGGCGCTAGCTGCGCAGCATTTGTGCACCGCCGCCGTCAGTGTCAGCCAGTTTGCCGTGGCATACGGAGCTCCATCGCAGTCTTTAACACTGGTAGCATGCCGCGACAGCGTGGACGTGAACCGTATGTGCAGTTGACGGACTTTGAGCGAGGGCGTATAGTGGGCATGCGGGAGGCCGGGTGGACGTACCTCCGAATCGCTCAACACGTGGGGCGTCAGGTCTCCACAGTACATCGATGTTGTCGCCAGTGGTCGGCAGAAGGTGCACGTGCCCGTCGACCTGGGACCGGACCGCAGCGACGCACGGATGCACGCCAAGACCGTAGGATCCTACGCAGTGCCGTAGGGGACCGCACCGCCACTTCCCAGCAAATTAGGGACACTGTTGCTCCTGGGGTATCGGCGAGGACCATTCGCAACCGTCTCCATGAAGCTGGGCTACGGTCCCGCACACCGGTAGGCCGTCTTCCGCTCACAACCCAACATCGTGCAGCCCGCCTCCAGTGGTGTCGCGACAGGCGTGAATGGAGGGACGAATGGAGACGTGTCGTCTTCAGCGATGAGAGTCCCTTCTGCCTTGGTGCTAATGATGGTCGTATGCGTGTTTGGCGCCGTGCAGGTGAGCGCCACAATCAGGACTGCATACGACCGAGGCACACAGGGCCAACACCCGGCATCATGGTGTGGGGAGCGATCTCCTACACTGGCCGCACACCACTGGTGATCGTCGAGGGGACACTGAATAGTGCACGGTACATCCAAACCGTCATCGAACCCATCGTTCTACCATTCCTAGACCGGCAAGGGAACTTGCTGTTCCAACAGGACAATGCCCGTCCGCATGTATCCCGTGCCACCCAACGTGCTCTAGAAGGTGTAAGTCAACTACCCTGGCCAGCAAGATCTCCGGATCTGTCCCCCATTGAGCATGTTTGGGACTGGATGAAGCGTCGTCTCACGCGGTCTGCACGTCCAGCACGAACGCTGGTCCAACTGAGGCGCCAGGTGGAAATGGCATGGCAAGCCGTTCCACAGGACTACATCCAGCATCTCTACGATCGTCTCCATGGGAGAATAGCAGCCTGCATTGCTGCGAAAGGTGGATATACACTGTACTAGTGCCGACATTGTGCATGCTCTGTTGCCTGTGTCTATGTGCCTGTGGTTCTGTCAGTGTGATCATGTGATGTATCTGACCCCAGGAATGTGTCAATAAAGTTTCCCCTTCCTGGGACAATGAGTTCACGGTGTTCTTATTTCAATTTCCAGGAGTGTATTACACCTTTCAAGTGAAATTTCTCCGAAAGTGCAGTACAGATTGAACTGATTCATGTATGATACAGTTTTGTTATCAATGCAAACCTGTATGTGTAGTATGAAAACGATCGAATAAAATTTAATATTGTCTACTTAGATTCATAGGGAATATGCATAACTAAATCGCACGCTCACGCTGCCCCACTGTCGACCTACAGCTTTTCTGTTGTCTGTTGAAAAATAAAAATTGATCTCTCTCTAAAAAAAATGGTTCAAATGGCTCTGAGCACTATGGGACTCAACTGCTGTGGTTATCAGTCCCCTAGAACTTAGAACTACTTAAACCTAACTAACCTAAGGACATCACACACATCCATGCCCGAGGCAGGATTCGAACCTGCGACCGTAGCAGTCGCACGGTTCCGGACTGCGCGCCTAGAACCGCGAGACCACCGCGGCCGGCAACCGATCTCTCTCTCTCTGGCTACATGGAAAGACAGAATCTAAGATTGCTTACTTCACTGCAAGCTGTAAGGACTCGGAACAGTTCGCTACTCTACAAAAGGCTCAATTGTTAACAAATAAGAGGCCCACACATATGAGCAAATCTTAAACATTTTAAATACTATATGTCAAACATAGTTCAGTTGTGTCATGAAAAGAGCTGTTACGATCAAATAAACACACAAAGATTATCAGCTGACATATTTAAATCAGTACAATGTCTGTCAAAAAACGGTGGCCATTTATAGATGTTCCAGTAATTCACATTCTTTCTTTGTTTCACAGCTTGAAGCACATGAAACTTTCTCTAGGACTGTTGAGAATATTTTCTGTGACACTAATGTTCTTGCTTGATTTCTCTTACATTTCCTAATTTTCCACGATCTTACAAAAGTCTAATAAAAGTTGAGGCTACAGCTGAAATTTTCTAGGGTGCACGATCATTGAGACAGTGTATTCTTAGCAACGAATGTTGTTTAAATTTGCGACTCGAAGGCAGAGCTATTTCATAGTTTCTGCGCGGTCCGTAACTTCCGTCATAACTTGTGAATGGTCCGTACAGCTTCTAAAGCAATATTGTTCGTTATCTGATTTAACCGAATATTTTTATGCAAACGCTGATAACTTCAGTGAATATTTTTTTACATGAAAGATAAATCTATTGTGTTTTATCTCCTATCTGTTTTCTTTCTTGTAAACGAAATAAATTACAGCATTATTCGAATTTTGTGAAACTGTCTATATCCGTTAACATTTTTAAACCATTTTGCTAGCTGTTTTTCTATTTCTTCTCAATTTTCATTACTTCGTTTGCAACCTCATCAGTTCCTTGTCTTACCAGAAGAAATGTATACATCCATTCTATGTATAGAAGAAATGTACATAAAGCATATTAATATTTTATTTACTAACTATCGGTGTTTCTCATTCATATCTTATACAAACATTTATGTAAATAGAATAGCCGTGCAGTTTTCTCTCTGTTGTTAGTTACTAAATCACCTGTCAGCATAAACAACGAAATTTACCCATGTGGAAATAAAGGAAATAAGGTATTATTTGACGAGATATTTACGCTGACAGCAAAATACGTTGCATGTTCGAAGCATATGAACCTGCTGTGTGATTCAATTCTTATTCTGGAACAAAATCTCATGATCTGCTTGACTGCCTACATGATGAGTCTTCGTCTGTTAGCTTGCTCGTTGATGATTATCATCAAATTATCAGTTTTTAGTTCCTACATCTTTCTGAACTCTGGAAGTCAGAAACTACTTACAGTTCTTAACTGTAGTAGGTTCTGTAGTTCTGTGTACCTAGCCTACGTTAGACACCATTATTCCCGTTTGTGTTAAAAGTCTCACGATAGTTCTTGTAGTTAAGTTACGCGATTGTCAATAATTTTAATCGCTATTTACCATTACAAAACTGTGCCAGCTCTTAGAATTTAGGCTTGTTCCGATAATAGATTGCAATACTTCGTGAAATGTGGAGCATGCACCCAAATTTACAGGATCTGCACATTTATATTGAAAAACCGCGGGAAATACGTCCTTGAGCATAAATTCAGATGCTACTCGTACCTGCAGGTTGCACTGTTGTCTTTGACCACAACGATATCTCTGTAATGTCCTCAGTACATTTCAAGTGCTAAACGTGTTCAGAACAGCGTTTGTGTTATTGGTAGTGCATTATGTAGGAGCTAAGTGAACTCGGACGCAGGCATACTGATGGTGTTCATAGGATGGTTCCTTTGGAATCAAGGGAGCCGAAAGTGTTTGGGTACTCAAGAGATACCATATCGAAGGAGTAAACTGCTTACAAGGAAAGTGGGAAAATATCATTCGCTGTCACAACGCGGGGAGCATGATACCAGACTTGAAACCTACGCTACATAGCAATAGAAGAATGACGTTTGGTTGGATGAGTCTTGTTTCATATCGTTTCCAACTTATGGCCGAGTTTACGTCCCAAGACCAACATGGCTTGCGTTCAGCGACGATTTTGGCCCCACCATTACTGTGCAAGGTTGCTATACTGCCAAGAATTATGTGACCATATTGACTGATCAGCTCTATCCCAGGGTACAGTGGTCGTTCCCCAGTGGCTATGCTGTGTCCCAAGATGACAGGGCACGTTTTTATACTGTCGTATCATCCCGGACTGCTGTCGCGGATACGTGGATGAATTGTCGCGTCTCCTCTGGCCACCACAGTCGTCAGTTAGGAAATTATTGAGACTTTGTGGTCTACTTTGCAGACACTGGTGGGTGATCTCTATCCTTCTCCATCATAGATACCTGACTTGCCACTATTTGCAAAAAGGATCGTGTAAGATTCCATACATAATCTGTATTCATCCATTCCGAGAAAACTAGAAGTTGTTTTGAATGTCAGAAAGTTTCGTTCACCCTATTAGTCATAGTAACTTGTTGTGTTTTTGGGGTCTTCATATTTTTGTCTTTCCCTGATTGAAAATTCTCAGTGTAACATGCTTTTCTTACAGTGGTGTCGTTTTCCGTCACCACCTTACAACGATGTTAGAGATATTGTGCTCAATGGGTGAGAACCATCAAGTAAAAGACAGTATTAAGGATTTTTAAAATTATTTTCTTCATGTTGGGATGCGATCACGTATATTGTAAAGTTTCACGCCCAGCAACATAATGGCACATGCTGCTTGAAATTAATCAATAGTGCAAGTTTTAGTAAAGTGAATGACAACAACCGAGATGAATACTTTACAGTGTCGCTTGATTTTCGAAATAACTGCATCACACTCAGACTTGTGGCATTAGCAATCACTCGCATTCAGCGAATGACGTCCAAGAATAAGAAGTGATTGACATCCAGAGAACCTCTTGAAGCACGGTATTTCAAACTACCCTAGAGGATTTCGGTCTCGTTGACAGAACGGAACGAAAATCACAAAGCATAAATGTGACCTAATGATGGTCTGAGAAGAATGAAAATAGGAATATAAATGCATCTGATGAGTTTGGAAGATATCAGCAGATACCGAAAATGGGATGAAACGCGTACTTGAAAGACAAAATAAATGCTAGAAATAGATTTACCTTCACATGACCACATGAAAGGTAGTATTGTGAGAGATACCCATTCGTTTTACCACCTTTTCATATTATAACCTACATGCGTTCTTTTGACACTCGGGATGTTTCGTTAATACTGCTTTTAGCAAGCGAAATCCCTGCCATTAGCCTAGTAAAGTAAACTGATAAGACATTTCTCCCGTGAACGAATTCAATGTATATTTACATCTACGTCGTACTCCACAAGTTACCTAATGATGTGCGACGGAAGGTGCTTTCCGTACCACTAACTGATTCTTCCTACCCTGTTCCACTAGCAAATAGCACGTGGGAGGAATGTTTGTTGGTAAGCCGCTGTTTTGGATCTAATTTCTCGAATTTTGTCCTCGTGGTCACTATGGGAGATGTATTTGAAGGAAAGTAATATGCTGACTGACTCTTCCCGGAATGTCCTCTCTCAAAATTTCAGTAGCAAACCTCACCGTGATACACAGTGCCTCTCTTGTAACGTCTACCAATGGAGATTGTTGAGCGTCTCCGTAACGTCTCCGCGACGGCTAAATAATCCCGTGAAGAAATGCGCCGCTCTACGTTTGATCTTCTCTATCTCTGCTATCAGCCACTTCCTTCGTGGATGAGCTACATTTCCTTAAGATTCATTCTACGAATCTGAGTCTGGCATCTGCTTTCCCCACATTTGTTTTGTATGCTCATTACACTTAAGTTAGCTCTGGATGGTTTCTCCTTGATATTTTACGGTTTCCAGCGGTTTGTTATCAACAGCATAGCTGTACAGTAGTGGATTTATTTTCCTATATATACGCAAAATGCCTTCCTGAAGTCAAATAACACGGTATCAACCTGAGCGCCGTTGTCTATGGCACTGTGGGTCTCTTGGAGGAACAGTGCCAGCTTAGTTTCGCACGATTTCTGTTTTAGGAACACATGTTGATTTCTATAAAGAAGATTTTCAGTCTCCGAAAACGTCATAATTCTTCAGCACTGAACATGTTCAATAATTCTACAACAGATTGACTCCAAGGATACACATCTATAATTGTGTGCATCTGTCCTACGGCCCTTCTTACAAACGGTTGTGACCTGCGCTTTCTTCAAGTCGCTAGGTCCCCTTCGTTGCTCAAGCGATCTACGATAAATTGCTACTAGCAGTGGAGCAAGTTCTACAGCATAATCTTAAAGGTATTTCATCTGGTCGTGACATCTTTCCACTCTTAATCGACTGTAATTGTTTCTCTATTATGCGATAGGTTATCTCAATAACTGTCATTTCGACATTCGTACGACGATTGAAAGGAGGGTCCGCGTTACGATCTTCCCCTGTGACACAATTTCGGAAGACCGAATTCAGTATTTCGACCTCCTCTCTGTTATGTTCCGTTTCGGTGCTAGTATGGTCACTGAGTGCATGAACACATCATTTTCACCCACCTACTGATTTTACATAGGACAAAAATATTAGACTCTTTACTCAGATCTGCTGGAAAAGTTTTACTTTGAAAGTCGTTGAACGCTTCTGTCATTGCTCTTCTTACGCCTATTTTCACTTCGTTCAGCGTTTGTTTGTCAGCTAGGTTTCTGCTTCTCTTGAATCTGGCACTGCTGCTAAGACGTCGCTGCAAATGCAACGAACTACAAAGAGGGATAATGGTATTGTAATGGCCTCTTTGTCGACAGAGGAACACAGGGAATTAAACATGTGTAAAGGAGCAGTGCCTTTAGAGCTCTGTAAATAGGAAGGGAAGGTACACACAAAGGCTGGAAACGGAAGAAACTTGAAGGTCAGAGACTTTAGACGGTGGAGTGACAGAGGTACCAGTTTAAATAGTACACAGAAATTTCACTGCGTTTGACAGGAATTCTTTTAAACTTATCGCTGCACTCTAGTTTTAGGAGAGAAACGTCGCAAAGCCTCCTGAAGAAAAAAAAACACTGAATATAATAATTAACATCCTTAAAAATCAACGATATCGTTAAGGAATTCGTGAGGATTGGGTATGAATGGTAGTAGCTGAACTAATAACACCTTCTTCACCTTGTGTGGACGGTCACACAATAGAAAGTAGGAGTCTCCTCTCATCAACATTTCTTCCCATTGCAGATAACATCTCTATAAAGCATTCCTCAGCTGTTAGAAATCAGTCCGCATAGTGTTTCCAAGTGTCGTAACACAGTACGAATTTCGATCCGATATCTAAACGCAATAGGGTATCACATCTCGTTGTAGTTACCTTCCAGGCACCGATTTGGTTCTCTTTCTTGAGCTGCTCCTCGTTGAGCCTTTTATTTAACCAATGGGAGATAAAAACAGTGGTTACTTTTATTCCCACTATTTCTCAGCAACAGTCAAAACACAAGTATCAGTAAGATTTTCATTAGTTGTAGGTATGCCTACCCGCTAAGTTCATTGCTCACGCTTTGGCCATACACTCACTGGTGAAACCCAGAGACTGTTCTCCTTAAGACGATTTATAACAGCTGCCACATCACTCATATTTCAGAAAAAAGTTCCGTGCGACGACATCCCAGAATAAATTATTCTCGTTCTTCATGTCGCGTTACAGTTGAGTAAGCCTGCAAGTTTCCGGTAAACTTCCTTCACGCCCTTCGTCAAGAGAAGCTGACAAATTCTAACTCACATCTGACGAGGTTAATGGACCCATAATATTTTATCTATGCAAGTACATTTTTTATTCGAAAATTTGTCCAAGCTGTACTGAACTCAGCGGCTCGGTGGAATGGACACGCCGTTTCTCTCAAATTTCTCTTTTACGTGTGAACTTATCAAACATATGATTTCAGTTTTTCTTGTAAAGAAACGACACACATGGTAATTAATGATACATTTATCTATACGTACTACCTCTCTGGCCTGTTCTCTCAAAAGATAATGCACCTCAAAAATATAGTTTTTACATTTGATGGCTCGCTAAGAAGGCCCTCGCATTATAAAGCACACACATAACAGCTTGAGATTATAATGTCACTCTCTCGCGGAAATACCATAGCGCTACCGTAAAATTTTGGCTACGTAAGTTAGGTCGTATGACATGAATGGCTGTCAGACATCAAAGGGTAGCTTCAGCTGCCTAATTCGAACGGCTTCGCGCCCCCCAGGAACCTTTCTTCCACGAAGTATGTGGGGTAAATTTTTAAGTGTTGGTGTCTATTTCGCGTATGTGTGTGTGTGTGTGTGTGTGTGTTTGTGTGTGTGTGTGTGTGCTGGAGATGATGAAAGAAGCGAGAGGGTGAAACCTCGTATCGGCGCACAATCTACTCGCCTCGCATAGCATAGCATACAGGGTGCAGCCGGTCTTTACGCCCTCATCCAACTGTCGGATTTCCGTCAACAGTGCCACATACCCTAATTTCGTGAAACACTTTGGAGAGGTCTGGAACTGAATCCAGGACACTGGCGCAAAGCCTGGTGATCAGGCACTTTATGCCACCACCACTACTTTCCCCTCTTCTGTAAAGGTAAAGGGAAATTTTCAATAGTACGCGGCTTTTCCAGACAGTTACCCACCCAAGTACTAGACACGCCCCACGGTGCTTAAATTCGTTGTTTTCATACCCCGACATGGTCGTTGACAATGACAGTTTAAAAGTAGGGATCTACAAGTAAACCGTTCAGTGTATGCGTTGCAGCTGCAATTTGTACAGCCTACGCTACCTAGTGGCAAGAACAGTTACTTAAAAATGTTGAAAACATTTGACGGGAGATTCTTCGACTAAATTTACATAAAATAATTTCTAACAAGCAATTATTTCGTAATATATAGTTACAGTAAGTAATGTTGTCTGAAAAAATCGACGTTTATTTGCGTTATAGAGGGGTAACAATACTTTTTCAAAGTACAGTACACTTATACACTGAAAGGCCGAAAAAATGGTACACCTGCCTAATATCGTGTAGGGCTCAGCGAGCACGCAAAAGTGCCTCAACACGATATGGCATGGAATCGACTAAAGAACTAACACCATGAGTCTTGCAGGGCTGCCCATAAATCCTTAAGAGTATGAGGGGGTAGAGATCTCTTCTCAACAAAACGCTGCAAGGCATCCCAGATACGCTCAATAATGTTAATGTCTGGGGCAGTTGGTGGCCATCAGAAGTGTTTAAACTGAGAAGAGTGTTTCTGGAACCAATCTGTAGCAATCTTGGACGTACGGGGTGTCGTATGGGTCTGCTGTAACTGCCAAAGTCTCTCGAAAAGCACAATGAACATGAACGGATCCAGGTAGTCAGACATGATGCTTCAGTACGTGTCACCTGTCGGATTCATATATAGACGTACCAGGGTTCCCTTATCAATCCAACTGCACACTTCTCACACCCTTACAGAGCCTCCACCAGCTTGAACATTCCCCTGCTGACATGCAGGATCCATGTCTCCAAAATCCCATATCGATGATGTTTCGTTGTATGGTTCGCACGCTGACACTTGTTGATGGCCCAGCATTGAAATCTGCAGCAATTTGCGGAACGGTTGCACTTATGTCATGTTGAACGATTGGTCCCGTTTTGCAGGATCCCTTTCGGCAGCAGCGATGCCGGAGATTTCATGTTTTACCTGATTCCTTACATTCACGGTACACTCGTGAAATGACCGTACGGGAAAGTCCCCACTTCATCGATACCTCGGAGATCCTGTGTCCCACCGTTCATGCGGCCACTGTAACACCACGTTCAAACTCGCTTGAATCTTGGTAACATGCCATTGTAGCAGCAGTAACCGATCTAACTATTGCGCCAGACACTAGAAGTCTTAAATAGGCGTTGCCGACCGCAGTGCCGTATTATGCCTCTATATGTGAATACGCATGTCTTCAGTGTAATCTGATTGTGTTGTGAGGACGGGGGTGGTAGGCTATTGTAGTCAGAATTAAAGTGAGAGAATGTGTCACGAAATATTCCTGTCTGAATGAACAGAGTTATACGTGGAGAGACATTTTAAATAATAGTATTCTAAAATGGTTTTGATGCTCGGTTTTGAGAAAGAAGGTGAGCAATATTATTTCTTTAATTAAATTTTGACCTTTATGTTTTCGTATAATTACAGATTGCTCACGTTTCATGCTAACACTAATGAAGGAGGTGGCAAATATTCTGTGATCTACAGACGAAATCTCTTGCAAGAAACGAGCTATTGCTTATTTCCATTTCATTTTTGCTTTGCATACTACGCCGTTTCGACTGTGTAGCCAATCTCAAGTAGAATGTTTAATCTCTTAGCTACATGTACTCTTATTTCAGTGTTGCTTGACAATAATAAACGGATGATGTTGATGTTTGGTTATGGGAGCGCTCAACTGCGCAGTCATTAGCGCCTGTATACATTCCCATTCTGTACCCAGGTCAATCTATCCACTTTCATGAATTATGATGGAATGATGAGGACAAAAGAAACACTCACTGCCTGGACAGAGAAAATCACCAACCCGGCCGGGAATAGAAGCCGGGACGATGTGATCCAAAGGTAGCAGTGCTAACCACTAGACCAAGAGCTGCGGATAGTAGTAAATGGTGTAGCTGTGTGCTACTGTTTGTGATACGCCGGATATCCTGTCTACAGCTTTCAAGCCCAGACAGCAACGTACCGCCCATGAAAATGACTGTAACCTGACACATATTTAGTTAACGGGTTATACATTTTGCTTGAGAGTCAGAACGTTGTTGCGTGCAAAGAAAGGGATATAAGTAAGAACCGATGAACGATTATTATTTCCCCGAAGATGTTTACCACGGCTCTGAACCTTCTGCAGCCAAGTTAACGACGAAAGACTGCGTCGCCATTGACGATTTGGGGGTGACAAGACTGAATAATTACTCTGCCGTAGACCCGAATGTGTTTCTTTTGAGCTCGTAATGAGAAAAGCCTGTATGGAGCAGAAAACGAAGTAGGTGGAAGTGATCAAATGAGACACAATATACAGAATAGATTTTTCACTCTGCAGCGGAGTGTGCACTGATACAAAACTTCCTCGTAGATCAAAACTGTGTGCCGGACAGAGATTCGAACCCGGGAACTTTGGCTTTCGCGGACAAGTGCAGGAAGTAAAGCTGTGAGTATGAGTCGAGAGTCGCGCTTGGGTAGCTCAGTTGGTAGAGCATTTTTTGAGTCTCGGTCCCACACAGTTTTAATCTGTGATTAAGTTTCGAGATACAATATGGCTACAGTAATAATACAGAGAGAACGTTCTGAGAAATGAAGAAAATTAAAGATTGCACAAAATAAATGAAAAACACCAGTTTGCTATTGTTCTACAATTTTACTTATGTTATGTTAGCCGATTTTCGGCTTACAAGGCCATCTTCAGACGTTTACTGAGTATTGTCACCAAAGAAATTACAATGTTTGCAAACAATATTGGAAGAGAAGTAACACATCTTGTCTGAAGCAGAAACATACAGTAAGTAACATCTTCGAAAGTGTGGCGCTAATTCAATGAAAAAGTAAAAAAATTGAACAGTAGACAAATAAAAATGGAGCAGACAGGAAAACTTTAACACAAAATAGCAACAGCACGCCTCCGTAACAGTTTTTATTAACAAAGTAAAACGATATTAGTACTTGACAAGGCTACATCAGGAAGTGTAAAACACGGAGATCGATACACAAACCAATTAAAAGAAGAAACATTTGTCTATGTAACTACAGAATACATAAGGAACTTAAGCAATATCAATAAGATAAATAGAAATACATAAATACGGAAAATGGAGGCGTTTGAGTGAACATACAGTAAATGCAGTCTTTGAGAGTGTGGTGGTTCTGAATTTTAACATTAACATTGTATTCAAAATTGTGGCTGTGTAACAGTTTCCATTAAATAAATGAACCAATTAAAATTCAAACAATATTTGATGAGAGAACTGCAAGTGGTGTTAAACATGGGTAGTAATATAAGTACCAGGTAAACGAAAGCCTTAACAACTGAAACTACTATATGGAATACATAGACAACTCCAATAAAACAAAAGAACTTAATGAATGCAGGAAAATGGGAATATGTAGAAACAGACAGTGTGAGAAGTAGTGAACAACAGAGATTATTATATGAAGTTTAGGAGAGGGGAAGTGTTGAGCTGTGTCTACTCATTTAGGATTAGATCTGGACTGTGAGTTAGATATTTGTTAATTTCCAGCGCTTACAGCAGGTTTAGTTTATGGCCTCTGTTTGCTAAGGGAAGTACATGGGACACGGGCTGGTGGTTGTGACCCTCACTCAGTACATGCTCAGCAAATGCTGAGTCAGAATTCTGCAACCTCCAGCTGTGTTCAAGTTCAGCCATATTAGTTGCTATTGCTCTGCCTGACTGACCAATGTAAAATTTGTCGCAATCAGATTGGTTGGTTGGTTGTTTGGGGAAGGAGACCAGACAGCGTGGTCATCAGTCTCATCGGATTAGGGAAGGATGGGGAAGGAAGTCGGCCGTGCCCTTTCAGAGGAACCATCCCGGCATTTGCCTGGAGTGATTTAGGGAAATCACGGAAAACCTAAATCAGGATGGCCGGAAGCGGGATTGAACCGTCGTCCTCCCGAATGCGAGTCCAGTGTCTAACCACTGCGCCACCTCGCTCGGTCGCAATCAGAACAGGTGATTTTGTATACCCCACTGTTGGCTAATAACTGGATCTTATCTTTGCTATTAAAACACATTGGACTGTAGTGTTCTTAACAAAATAGGAAAGCCTATACTAGCAGGGTTTCAGTGGTTTGGCTACAATCTGTGATACCTCACCTAGACAGACAGTGGATGGGGAAGCAGGTGGGGCGTAGAGCAGGGGTATAATTTTCCGTTTTTGTTTCCTGTGCAAGATGTGGTCCAAACGAACTGGGCTGTAGCCATTGGCTGTGCTATAAATTTTGTTGTATCTAACTCTGCTTTAAAATCATCTCTGGACATGGGCACAGATATGAGACGGTGTACCGTTGAGTGGAAAGCTGCATGTTTGTGAGCTATGGGGGGTTGTGAGCGAGAAGGTATTAATGTGTCAGTAGTTGTAATTTTTGTATAAATTTGGAAATAATGTGTGTGTGTATAGATATCGTTAGCGAGATCTAATAAGTTTATGAATTTGTTTCCAATCTCCATTGTGAACTGAATATTTTTATGTTTAGAAAATGGTGAACTGATGTAATTGGGCAACCATAAAAAGCCGAAGGCGGTTTCGCACCTAGCAATGAAACACGAGAGTCAGGAGGGAAGAGAATGCAGTGTAGGGAATAAAACTGGCTACATGAAGATAGTGTTCCGTGGCAGCTTTTACACCAAACTGCCCACAACGTATTTGCTCGTCTTATAGACCAATGTAGTCTATCTCTTGTAGCCTATCTCTTGAAATCTATCTCTTATGCTACATCATTTCTGCAGACATTATTCAGTACTAACAGTGACTGCCCAGCTAATTGCTTCTTTTTTTCCCTTCTTTTATTACTGTGAGTGCCTGGTTATTTTTCCGGAGAGTTGAAAGTTTCCGAGAAGGCGGGTTCGACATAGAAGTCTACTTAAAAGAGCCAGGTGAATCTATGAATGTGTACAGAACGGAGGGCTGACCTCAACACAGGTAGTCTACAGCGGAATTAGCTTTGTCAACTCCAGCACTATGAACGGTACAGAGATTGTTCGAGATGTGGGGAAGATTCATTTTCTAAAGGATACAAATCGAAGTCAGATGCATCCTTACAGAGACAGTAGAGCGTGAGTACCGCCACTTACCTTGGCTGCCACGCCGCACAAGAAAGTTTGTTTCAAATTCTCGTAACAGGTTTTCTGTTTGGTTCACAGCGTTTCTTTTTCTGTAAAGTACATACTTTTTAGTGTGTCCCTAAGCCTTTATTTGTCAAATTCAGAATTTTACTATACTGATGGAAACGTTTTCTGGAGTCCGTCTCACGCCAAAGCACTACTGATTGATTATAGCAAAATCCTAGGGAGTTCACCCAATCTTTGTGAAAATTTATTATTGGATGGAATTCACAATGTCTGCTACTATTGGCTGGCGAGATTCCTGCTCCGGCAGAAATAGCCAAATTTCAAAGTGTAATGGTAGGGAAGACTTTCTGCTGCGAGACCAAAGAATAACGACGTGTAGGCTGATAAGTGAAGAGCAAACACTTGCTGCCAGCACAAGACTTGGTGCCGTGTAGAAGGACGTCTCCATTTTAGTGCGGAGTACAAGGCCCGAGCTGGACTCACGATCTTCAGCCGTTACTGCTGCCCTCTTCCTCCACCACGCTGTATGAGTGTGGCAATAATGGGCTCTGACTCCAATCAATGACTTGTTAGGGATGCAAACGTTAGTTTACTCCCATTAGGAGTTAACTGACAGTTTAGCGTTTCGCAGCCAACTAGTGGCTTCCATCACGCTTTTTTCCGATCTTGCTGAAGTTCCTACTTATTTTTCCGTGTTCTTTCTCTAATACAGTAAGCACTCTCACAGTCATAGGCCTTATCCTGAAATTATTTGCTTTTATCAGCCACCTGTACCAAGGTAAGATTTCACAATCCCTAATCCCTTAATTAAAAATTCATTATATTATTTCAGGGATAATTCATGGAATAATTCTGTACGGTAATAGACTTGATTAATAGAACTGATTGTTACAGCGATCACTTGTTTTTCTTATAGATATTGACGATGTGAAAGGTTCTACTCTAGTGTCCCAATAGAGGGTAAGAGATATGTTGGAAAACCGTATACGGCGGCCACTCCAAGAAAGACGCTGTACATCGTTAGAAAACACGGTTAAAAAAATTCAAATACTACAGATATTCTTCAGGCACTATGTATCACTTCTCAGTGATACCAACACAATAGATGAAACTGTGGAAAACATTATTTTCACTCCTCTATGTGCATGTAAACCCTAATCTCAGGAACTGTTGTAGTGATTTGGATACGTTTTCCACTTACAGATCGGGTGTTTCACTAGGAAGGTTTGCTTTATAATTTATAACTACAGTAATGATGAGTACGTAATATATGTGTTATCTGTTTCATGTGTAAGTGGAGATTCGGGTGACATCTCATAGCAGTGATGAAATGTGGAAATTTTTGTTACGTTGGCAGGAAAAGCAGTATGGATTCGTTGCTCAGGTGACTTCCAGTGACTAGTTCACGTTCGATTCGCATTACATAAGGGTTTCCGCGCAGTTCTGATAGGCTAGCGTGCATATCCATATACCTGTCTCTATATAGCCGGCCGTTGTGGCCGAGCGGTTGTAGGCGCTTCAGTCCGGAACCGCGCTGCTGCTACGGTTGCAGGTTCGAATCCTGCCTCGGGCATTGATGTATGTGATGTCCTTAGGTTAGTTAGGTTTAACTAGTTCTAAGTTCTAGGGGACTGATGACCTCAGATGTTAAGTCCCATAGTGCTTAGAGCCATTTTGAACCTGTCTCTATATGAAGCCTAATCTCAGGAACTACCGTAAGGTTCTCTGCGCAGCTCTTATTAATGCGTAGATACATTGATTCAAATGAACTATTTGTGTAATATAGTTTACTATCACTACGTCACTTAAGTCGTCCAGCCTTAGGTACATAGATAATTTTGTGAAGCCAGGACTAGTTAAATTCTATGATATCACCCTAAATTGTACTTCAAGTAATGCAGCAAGATATTGACAAACAGGATGTTGTAAAGTAGCCACTATCAAGCACTAGGAACATAAGTGGTTTTTCTCTGTGTTTATTTATTTTTCAATCGCTACTATGTGGGTGTGGTGCAGAATAATAACTTCGAAACTTTTATTTGAAAACTGTTAAATCTTTTGTAAATAAAACAAACTTGATCAATATTCTGTATCTTTATTTTACATACATATTGTTCAGCATAGTCTCGTGACGATCACATTTCTTCCAACAAGAGACTAATTTGTTGATACTGTACTGTAGAATGCTTCACTTTGTTCACGGAACCACAACCTTACCTCTGCTTCATCACTAGCAAGGGGAAGCTATTGAAGGTGTTGAAGTTTTAGAAACAGATAAAAATCGCATGGGGCTAAGTCTGAACCGTATGGAGGATGATCTATGATGGTGAAACGAAGGCTTTAGGTTGTTGCACGTACCGAAGCGGTTAGAAACCCGATCAAACCACGCTGTTTCTCACGCACCAACATAATTACATTACCCGCCGTCACGTTACACGCTACAATTCGGAACCCTCTATCGGCAGTGGTTTGCAACCTGGATCGGCGAAGCGGAGTAGTCGACCGAGTGAGCATAATACGCCTGAATCTTGTACCACATCGGGAACTGAGAACAGAATAAACAGTTCGGAGAATTACTTTTCAGCGGGACCTCGTATTATCTTCCTATTGTGGGTATAACCTATTGTTTCTTTCCGCAACTCGTGGATGATAAGGAAAAAATATTCGCAATTGGTTGACAATACCTAACAAATGAACCGTAAATTATCTTCTTCTTGCAAAATACGTAATCTAACCACGACTGCGTCTCATCTCGTCAGATGTAATTTTATCTATGCCCCTCGTATCTTGTTCCGATGGTTAAATTTATATCATCTTAATGTGAGCCTTTAACAATCTGCACGCGTAGTGAATTAGCTTTCCGGATACACTACCGCGGCAGCTCTGATTCGATTTTCGATACTCCTCTTCAGAATCACAAATTGACTCGAGATTAACTCAGAGTGGTTTCCGGGCGAAGATCCAATCATGAACGTAGGGTCTCTCCAATACCTTACCTTCTTCGGCTACACACTGCTTCATATGGCACGCTAGCCCATTAGAGGTGACATAGTTCTTCCCTAACGCACTTAATTGTCTCTTTCATAAAGTGAAGTGCTTTGGAAAGGTCACTCGATGTGCATAATGATGACATATGTTTCGATATTACGTGTATTATCATCAACACGATTCTTAGTGAATTGCTCGCCAAAGGTTTCCATTAGTAGATTTTTGCCGCTGAAAGACTTTTTTTCAGCTACTTTATTTCCCTTTTCTTAAGTTCATTTGGAAGCAAGTGGTTCAAATGGCTCTGAGCACTATGGGACTTAACTTCTGAGGTCATCAGTCCCCTACAACTTAGAACTACTTAAACCCAACTAACCTAAGGATATCACACACAGCCATCCCGAGGCACGATTCGAACCAACGACCGTAGCGGTCGCGCGGATCCAGACTGTAGCGCCTAGAACCGCCCGGCCACCCCGGCCGGCATTTGGAAGCAAACTTGATGCTGCAGTAATGAAGTTTATTCATAGTTAAGCTACTGCATTTTATAAACTTTGTTAGCTTACATTTGCGATCCAGATCTCAGAAAAATTTCATTTGCACTTCTACCACTGTACCAATATTACTATTTTTGTGCTACTTCCTATACTGGTTTAGCCTCGTAGAGCAAAAAGGTAGCAGATCTCTATTTTTCTTTGGCGGGAAGCTGCGAAGCTCGGTTCTCTATTTGGTTAGTTGATTTGGGGGAGGGGACCAATATCCACGCTCAACAGTCCAATCGCATTAGGGAAGGATGGGGAAGCAAATCGGCCTTGCATTTCACTGAAGCGATTTAGGGAAATCATAGAAAACCAAAATCAGGATGGGCGGACGCGCTTTTGAACCGTCGTTTTTCCAGTGTGGGAAGCACTGCGGCACCTCGATCGGTTCTTCATTAGTAACAATGTGGCACATGTGCTTTTTTCATGTTTTATTACTTTAATTGTTTGCCTAGGGTGCTTCTTTACTGGATACTCTTCAAACCGTTTTCTTTGCTATTAATTTTGTTCACTTCTGAGATGAGAGATCGTAGTATTATATCATTGGAGAAACTACAAGTGAGTTTATTTTGTGTCATCAATCGGCTACATAGTTTTATGTGATCTCACATTTTTGTCTCCTGTACCGATCAGAATAGACTTAAGAGTGCATGCTCAAAAGTAATACTCTGAATTCTTAATATGAAAAGTCTTCAAGGTTTTTAGACAGAACAAACGTTGTTAACATTTTACTTCTTTATTCTTCATGTGTACGTATTGCAGCATTCTGCGATAGAGGGCTCCGATTTGTAGCATATCAATTGAATCCTAATGTGGACAAGTGTAATGTGCTGCGAATACGTAGAAAGAAAGATCCTCTATCATTTAGCTAGATTATAGCAGGTCAGCAACTGGAAGCAGTTAATTCCATAAATTATCTGGGAGTAGGCATTAGGAGTGATTTAAAATGAAATGTCCGTTTAAAGTTAATTGTCGCTGAAGCAGATGCCAGACAGATTCATTGGAAGAATTCTAAGGAAATGCAGTCCGTAAACGAAGAATGTAGCTTAAAGTACACTTTTTCGCCCACTGCTTGAATACGGCTCACCGGTGTGAGATCCGTACCAGATAGGGTTGATAGAAGAGATAGAGAAGATCCAACGGTGAGCAGCGCGCTTCATTACAGGATCATTTAGTAATCGCGAAAGCGTTACGGAGATGATAGATAAACTCCAGTGGAAGACTCTGTAAGAGAGACGCTCAGTAGCTCGGTTTGGGCTTTTGTTGATGTTTCGAGAACACACCATCACCGAGGAGTCAAGCAGTATATTGCTCCCTCCTACGTATATCTCACGAAGTGACCATGAGGATAAAATCAGAGAGATTAGAGCCCACGCAGAATCATACTGACAATCTTTCTTTCCACGAACGAGACTGGAATAGAAGGGAGGACCGATAGAGGTACTCAAAGTACCCTCCGCCACATGCCGTCAGGTGGCTTACGGAGAATGGATGTAGATGTAACGTTGCGGCGATTGTCGTAACTATGTCTGAACGTGAGAAAGAGCATGCTTAATCGAGTTTCGAATTCGAAGAGTTCCTAGATACATGAAGCACGCTCTTCTTCAGCACAACAAGGCCAAAACACACACGAGCGCTGCGACATCTGCGGCAATTCGTCGCCTGATGTCCGGACAGTACCGAATTGGGCCCGTCCGATTTTCATCTGTTTCCAAACTTAAGGAACACCTCCGAAGACTGCACTTTGATGCTGAAGAAGCGGTGCAATGAGACGTGTTGCTGAGGCTCCGTCAACGAAGTCAACGTATCCATAGTGACAGTACAAACAATCTGGCCTCTCACTGCGCGAAATATGTTCGTCGTCAGTGTGACTATGTTGAGAAATAAGTATAAAGACCTGAAGAATAAAGACGTAGAATGTTAATAAAGTTTGCTTCATTTAAAAAGCTGTAAGGGTTTCCACGTGAGAAATTATTAGGCTCTACACATTCGTACACTCTCGTGCATTTAAAATCCAAAAAGTGTTAGTACAGATTATTAGTTTCTATGTAAAATATCTGTTTTAATCGCTAGGCAACCTATGTCAGGGGCCACAATTACGTTCTTGAAGACGGCAGAGAAATGAACTGTTGGTTAATCTGGGCCCAGAATGAAATTTTCACTTTGCAGTTGAGTGTGCGCTGATATGAAACTTCCTGGCAGATTCAAACTGTGCGTTGGACCGAGACTCGACCTCGAGACAATGTCAAATGTCCCGAGTTCGAGTCTCGATTCGGTGCACTGTTTTAATCTGCCAGGATATTTCAATCGAGTGGGCCTTCAGTTACGTCTACCGTATGAATAGCACTGTACGTAATAGATAGGCAGGCCACTGAGTGAATATCGTCAAACAGATTAATAGTTTGCTGTCGGGCGGTGACAGATTCGAGCAGGCTTAGTGACCACGACCGGTAAGACTGCACAATGCCTGTACCTCACTTTCAGTAATCCTGTTGTTGGCTACACTGCTGGCAGCGAAGCAGATTTTGTATGTGGCTCTTTTTCACCGTAACTTACTTGTTATCCTTGTGCTAACTGTCTAGCAACGTGGTTTTACATTATTGTCATGTAAAATCATGCATTTCCTAAATAAGCTATAGCACCTGCTATAAGAAGATTAGAAGGTTTAACTTTATACCATATGTGCTACTACCTATTGTAGTTCTCCCGACGAATTTACTAAGTTGCCATCTACAAAGAGTCTCCATGTAAAGGCAAAAACTGCAGCCTCGTAGAACGGAGCAAATTTGTGCGTTGCAGATGACGTAAAACTGCACAGTGCGTAAACTCCGAATGAGGATGAATCTGTCCAGAGCCAAAGTACACAGGAATCTACAAATGCATCACAACCAGGACCAAGTCCACGTATCTTCGTTTCCTTAAATGAAATAACTCATTTGGAAAACAGAAAGATAATATTATTTGTGTCGGGAAACCCTCTCAAAAGTAACTACAATCGCAGTTAAAAGAACAATAAAGAAATCATAGAAGAAACTGCTTGATTCTGATCCTACAAACAAAGTTAAAGCAACTCTACAAACAATTTACTGTTCATCTGTCAAGAGAAGTATAATAATCCACAAACAGAAGACTGCATTTAGTTTATAAATTCCGAGAGGTGGTGACGTGGCTCCTGTTGCTCTACGTTACATTCTGGACACTTCATCTGTGGTCTCTTTTAAATAGCATATCCTCGCATTACAATATTTTTGCAGGATTCCGTATTTTTTACTCTTTCATGTTCTCAAGGCTACTTACCCGTTTAGCCTTGCATGTTAAACCGTAACTTGCATATTTAACCGCCGGCGCCGACCCAGTGAATTAATGATGAGAGTCGGTGTGTTGGCCATTCTGAATGTGGTTTTTAGTCGGGTTTCCACATCCCACTAGGTGAATACTGGGATGGTACTCAAGTCTTGCCTCAGTTAGATTCGAAAACATTTAGAACACTTTCATCCACTTTGCAAGCCGTCGCTTCCTTCAGTCATACATATATGTCATACATATATCTGATTGAAGCTAAATGCTATTATCTTTACATAAAGAAAAGTATTATCTTGGCAGTAACTTTCAAATCGTCTGCTAGTCGCGCGAGTCTTCGAAAGGAGTTAGTGAATTTACTCATGGCAATTTTATTGTCCTATGTCTAATCACTTTCAGTAATTAAATATATATAATTAAAAATTTAATGTTTTCAAAAATATTACACTTTCAGCAGTCAAATTAATCATCAGATTAATTCATTCAATAAAACTGAACCTGAAACTGCTGCCGTACCCACGAAGCACCAAAATAAAATAAAAATACTGAATATTAGTGGGAGTATGAACAAAGACAGTGACGTATTTGAGTTTACAAAATAATGACAAATTTTATTACTCCTTTAGTAAGTACAACTTTCTAGAGAACGAGCTGATAAATCTTACACAGAAAAAGCAAACACAAATCAGCTGCGGAATGATGTCTGATAGGGATAGCCTAAATTGGGGTGGAAGCTATAGAATACTCACCTGAAATAATCCCTTTTAAAACGCAATCTGGCTCTGTTTACATAAATCCACTGTGAGGCCCAACACTCTTCAGATCAACAAGGATCCGCTATACCGCAAACTATGAATCACATGAGAACAGGAAGCTGTGAATATCACTTAACAACAGTCCGCCGGTGCAGCAGCCTTTTACCGTATCACCTTGCTTCAGGCGGCAGCAGAAAACGGCGCGCTGTGGGCGAGGGGCGGTGCGCTGCGGAAGCTGTATGTTCTGACACGTCTACGAAAATATGCAAACTACGTGATCTGTCATTCTCATTGTAAGAACGCGGCAATTCTCTATCACAGCACCGAAATCCCAGCAGATTGCATTGTAAGGTGCACCCGTTTGCTGGTCTGACCAAACTAGTTTGACCCAGAGACACAACAGTGCGTGCTGGAATTGTGAAACGTCAGACGG
Organism: Schistocerca nitens; assembly: GCF_023898315.1. Lineage (NCBI taxonomy): Eukaryota > Metazoa > Arthropoda > Insecta > Orthoptera > Acrididae > Schistocerca > Schistocerca nitens. Next base: position 243,089,500 of record NC_064622.1, read on the forward strand.
CCGACTCAGGACGAATAAGTTCACCCTCATAGCACACGATATGTCCGACGATATTCAGTTGCACTGTCGGTCTAGTTGGAAGCTGCCACAAGTTCTTAGTCCACCACAACATACAGACCATAAGTCTCACACACAAGGGAAAAACCTGAAGTTCTCCACCAGGGGCGGACCAGAAGATTATGTCCCCACGAATAATCACAACCACTCGCCGCCATGCCTCGGTACAGAAGCCGAATTAGCAAAACGAAACCACGCCCACAATGCACAAACCAATCAAACCATGCTCTGCTCATTGAATCTCCGCTCTTGACTCTCCTGCTGGACTAGTAGCCATTACAGATACAGCACCGGGGTTCCCACACTGGGGAACAAACCTCTACTTTGGAAATACTGAGAGGAGCGCGTCAGCACCTCCAAATTTCTCTTATACGAAAAAATAAGATTTTAGGATATGGAAACGTCTTTGTCACTGTAAGCATGGCCATGTTTTTGCAAAAAGCTTCTACCTATAACGGATCACATCCCTCATTCACAGAGTGATCTGATCTTTCCGCGTCGACCATTTCCAATTCATGAATGCAGGGTATTAAGCATCCCACACAGTGGCGCCAGTGAATTATATGTTTCCGCCGCTCACTAAAAATCCTGGCGGCTTCCTGACGTCATGAAGGATTACACTTATACCTACAGTAGACACGTACACCAGCCACTTCATCCCTGACGTCCCAGCGTCTTACATGAGAATGCACGAAGTTTTACGACCTTACCACCGTTTGCAGCAAACCTCGTTTTACAGCAGTCTGTCTTAAATGACTTCCTTCGCCCACGTTTACCCATCCCGCAGTCTTCCACGCTAGGCTGATGCCTGACCCAGAGAAATGGTTTGCGAACTAGCGGGAGGAGGAAAGAAATTTGCCCTGAAGTCCCTCTGCAGGTAACAACAACAGAACACTGTTTCCCAGAATTATTCACATGGCCAGACTACTACACTCAGAATTTATGGCTCGCTCCCTGTTCTTCGTTACTGCCCCCGCCTACAAGCCCTGTACAGGCTACACTTGCAACTACAAAAACCTTCTACCTACAATTTACTCATGCAGAAGTAGTCATCAACCACACACTGAGAATGTATTTCCGGGGAACACCAAGATCATGACCACAAATAGAAATGTTAATCTGACTGATAACGTTCTTAAACAGAGAGAGCAGCGTGCCACATCTCAATTTCCATATCGCTGACGCCACACACGGGTTGTTGGTGTACACATCTTCCATCTCGGGGTTAACTGGTTGCCGACAGAAAGTGCATTTGGCCATCCCTTAAAGTGACCATGCCAAATCCATTAATATCCATAATGATCCCAATCCAATCTGGGACAAAGAAATTCACACGTCTCATATCGCTTCACTAAATCAAATTTTGTGTTACTAGTAACGATATGTTGAAGTACTATATACAAACGTACACTCGAAATTAAGCAATGAGACAGAAATTGATGGCACGTATACTTTATCATTTTAAAAATTATGCCCAATTTTACCCAACTAGAAACGCACCCACTCTTACGCCCGGTCGGGCGAGACTAGGTGTTTCAATTTTAGATACCAAGTATGTATTACAGCATAATTTTACGTATACATTTTGGACTACATTATTTAATAGCAAGTTAAAATATTACTGTAATTCGTTAAATTTCCTGGAGTGATTCAACAGTTAAACCTTATGGTAGCAGTTTTGAACCACTTTGCTCTATTAATCTAATCGTGCAACATTAATTTAGATATTTCACTTTGTAACATAAAAGTGCCCACCTCCTCATCGAAATCAGAAACAAAGTTCTGTGGACATTATCAATCAGAGGCTATTTGTTCAAGATAACTGATGATGGAAAAAGTTATAATTAACAGGTATAGCAAAACCACTTCGGGCTTTAAAGTGTAAAATCAACATCGAGAAACAGTTTCTGATGGAATTTTAAAGCACAATCGTGCTTCCTTTTCTATGAGTTCAACGCCTTCACACTAATAATTTAACAAGATAAAATACACTATATTTCCTTTCTCCCACGGTACTGTGAAAGCGGTTCACATTAAAGATCGGTACCATTTTAATCTGTTGACTGTATCTTCAGTAATTACGATAGCCTACTAAATTATTAAAGCTCATTCACATACCAGAAGCCAAAGAATGGAACACGATGTTTTACAGGTTCATTTCTATACCACAGAAAATTTATGTCTGAGTATATATCTAATAAGCACGCACGAGATCTTTAGTTCGTCAGGGTTAACGGAATATTGGCTGTTGTATTTTTATATCTTTATTATTACTGTAAGCAAAGAGATCTCAGTGTGAAGTGTGTTAACAGATATGCCTGGCCTGATAGGGAGTTACGTAGAGAGCAACCGTAATCAATGCCCTCATAATACAACGTCCTTGGCTAACTGTGTTACCTCTAACCCTGTATCAACTTGCCGCAGATTCGCACCGACTCTTCTACTGTCGACCGTAATTTACTGGTATCGCTGATTCGCCTGTAACAGTGTCTGCACACCAACAGTGCCGCAGTAGAACAGCTACTGCAGATCTAAGAATAATACGATCAACATCAAGAGACATATGGACACTCCCAGAGCATGGAGTACCAAGCATTGTAATATGATGGGAGCATTCCCCTTCAGAACCGCCCACTAGGTGAACCGTAGCAGGAAGATATAGGAGAACCCATACTATGGCTCGAATGATATTAGAGAAAACGCAACACAGTATGTTCCTCAACTCGCTTATCTCACATCAATGTATTATTTTCAGAATTTCCTGCAGGAAATACTCTGTGTGATCAAAAGTATCCGTACACCCCCAAAAACATACGTTTTCCACATTGGGTGCATTGTGCCGCCACCTACTGCCAGGTACTCCATATTAGCGACCTCGTCATTAGACATCGTGAGACAGCAGAATGGGGCGCTCCGCGGAACTCACGGACGTCGATCGTGGTCTCGTGATTGGGTGTCACTTGTGTCATAGGTTTGTATGCGGGATTTCCACACTCCTAAGCATCCCTAGGTCCTCCTTTTACGATGTGATAGTGGGGGACACGTACAGCACAAAAGCGTACAGTCCGACCTCGTGTATTGAATGACAGAGACCGCCGACAGTTTACGAGGGTCGTAATGAGTTATAGGCAGACATATATCCAGACCATCACATACGAACTCCAAACTGCATCAGGATCTACTGCAAGTACTATGACCGTTAGGCGAGATTTCATGATCGAGCGGTTGCTCATAAGCCACACATTGCGCCCGTAAATGCTAAACGACGTCCCGCTTCGTGTAAGGAGAGTAAACATTGGACGACTGAACAGTGTGGCCGTGCGGTTCTGGGCGCTGCAGTCTGGAACCGCGAGGCCGCTACGGTCGCAGGTTCGAATCCTGCCTCGGGCATGGATGTGTGTGATGTCCTTAGGTTAGTTAGGTTTAAGTAGTTCTAAGTTATTGGGGACTGATGACCTCAGAAGTTGAGTCCCATAGTGCTCAGAGCCATTTGACTGAACAGTGGAAAAACGTTTTGTGGGGTGGCGAATCACGGTACACAATGTGGCGATCGGATGCAAGGTGTGGGTATGGCGAATGCCCGGTGAACGTCATCTGCCAGCGTGTGTAGTGCCAACAGTAAAATTCGGAGGCGGTGGTGTTATGGTGTGGTCGTGTTTTTCATGTAGGGGGCTTGCACCCCATGTTGTTTTGCGTGGCACTGTCACAGCACAAGCCTACATTGATGTTTTAAGCACCTTCTTAATTACCACAGTTGAAGAGCAATTCGGGGATGGCGATTGCATCTTTCAACGCGATCGAGAGAGCACCTGTTCATAATGCACGGCCTGTGGCTGAGTGGTTACACGACAATAACATCCCTGTAACGGACTGACCAGCACAGGGTTGTGACCTAAATTTTATAGAACACCTTGGGGATGGTTTGGAACGCCGACTTCCTGTCATGCCTCACCGACTGACACCTATAACTCTCCTAAGTGCAGCACTCCGTGGAGAATGGTCAGCCATTGCCTAAGAAACCTTACAGTACTTGATTAACCGTATGGCTGAGAGAGTGGAAGCTGTCATCATGGCTAAGGGTGGACCAACACCCTACTGAATTCCAGCATTACCGATGGAGACCGCCAGGAACTTGTGATTTTCAGCCCGGTGTCCGGATACTTCTGATCACATAGTGTTTGCTACGTTCACAGGGCCAGTTAAGAAAATTTTTCTGTTTGAGTGGGTGATAGGTTTTCTGCAGTAGTTTCAGATGATTAATACCGTCCCAAATAGATGCTGTTGAACTCTGCGACTACACCTTTACAGGTTAACGAAGAAAATAGACTACCTAAAGTGACGGCGGTCAATTGAAAACACCACTGGCTTCTTGTTATGCCAATCTTCAGACTATTACAATCATTTTCGTTTTAACACAGTCATTGCTGGAGTTCACTGTTAAACAGTGAACTCCAATTTTAACGTCTATAGGCATATGTATATGTAATCAGTAAAATATGGGTACAGCTCCAATGTAGTTATGTTTCAAATAAACCTTGTTCAGTTGTGACTGCTTGTCTTAAAGTTACCTTAATCGCATAGAACACACACAATATTGTGCTTTTCATTTACTATTTCTGACATTTTCTTCAGTACTGCCCTTTGGTATCAGTTTTGCTTTTAATTTAGACTTGCTCAAAACAGACTCAATTTTGTTGTCTGGTTACGCTATCACGTTTCTGCACGTAAGTGTCATCGTCTGTTAGTCGCCCTTTATTTCTAAAAACACAATTTCAAACTGAATACTAGTATTTCTGGTGTTGAGGTGTATGAGAGACGTTCTTTGAGCTGTGATTATAGGTTAATACGTGTTCTCCTTTTTAGTTGTGTTTCCGTCATGTTGTCAGTGTTACAGATTGGGCTGGTTTAATGTTGCCTCCTAGCATGAGCTAAATTGCATATCTTAGGATATTTGTCTCTAGTATAAGTGATGGGCTTGTATCTCATGCCAAGATTCTTTCTCATTCTTCTCCTGTTTATATTTAATATTAAGCTTGGCTATTCTTATTTATTACATATGCTGTAGCTGTGTGTCTGAAGTGATGTAAAGGAATGTGATGTTTCAATGAAAGTTAATTTTGTGAGGGTTGCCCCATTTCATTGCTTTTAAACATTTACAATATTCGTGGCACCGATATTGTATATCAGATGTGAACGTTACTCAGATAACGATTCCTTCATTTAACTATGTTAATGTTTAGTGCAATAGCCTCACTAAGGCCACGGGAAGGGCCCAATGTAGGTGAAGCCAACCGACATACAAGGTGATTTTTTTCTACCATATACAGACTTAGGAATTGATCGCTGGGAGGATATGGAACAAATAATTTCTAACAAACTTTTGTCTGGAAATGCGTGGTTTTCATGCTAGAAACCATTTATTTAAGCATACATTCTGAGAGACAGCAATCATACGCGCTGTACTGTGCTGCCACAGTTACTGTATGTGTTGAAAATAGTTTCCATATGCCTCAACGCAAGCGTATAAGCGCCACAGCATGTTCTATCTCACATTTTCACATCGGCCAGACTGCATCCAAACAGTATCGAAGGCAGCAAGAATACACTGCTCCAGAGTCTATGCATCTGGATTGCGCTCTTCATAGGCGATACTTTTGAGATGGCCCCATAAGCAGAAATCGCACGGATTGAGATCCGGCGAAAGAGCAGATTATGCAATTGGACCCACTTGTCCGATCCATCGACCAGGAAATACAGACTGAGATGCCTCCGGATGTTAACAGCGAAGTGGGCTGGAGCACCATTATACCTGTATAGCAGCCACATAACCCTTCGAATCGTCAATGGCAATTCTTCCAGTAGGGGAGGCAAAGTGACCCACAAGAATCGCCGATAGTTCTGGCCTGTTAGGTGACGTGGAAGGAAGACTGGTCCCAAAATATGGTCGCCAATTACTCCAGCTCACACATATCTGCAACTATGCTGCTGGTTCGCTGTCGCCATACTATGGCGGTTCTGCAAACTATCCCACAGATGACTTCTGAAAATTGAAGATAATATTCCACGTTAAGGTGGCCTCATCTGTGAATAGGATAGATGACACAAATCCCGATATCGTGGTTGACTGGTGAAGAAACCAGTGAGAAAACTGCTCCCCATGCGTCAAATCTGTTGCTACAAAACCCTGCAGAAGCCTCGAGGGATTTGGGTAGTAACAGGTACCACGAAGGATATTCCACACAGTCGTCTGGCTTACCCTGTACTGGCGAACCGACTGCTTACTACTGATATGGCGGTCGTCTTCCTCAGTGTTAATCACATTTTTCTCCAGGTCTCATGTTCGAACATTTTGGGTACGTCCATCATGATATCCTGCTTCGTGAAAGGGCCCTGTCTCAGACGGCGAAACACTGTTGCAAGCACTGAATGCTATGGTTCTTGTCAGCAGGGATAGGTCTCCTGATACAACCTTGCTGCCCACCGACCACTGTTATCTGCCTTTCCGTAAGTAAACACCATGTCGGCAAGCTCTCGATTCGAATCTGGAACCATTGTGTATAACACCGTATCATATCTACTATAAGGCGATGCAGCAAGAGAAGGGAATCGGACACAATATTACTAATTAATATGGCAGGAGAGGGTGCTAGGGCATCACGTTTGAGGAACAGCCCCACCCTCTAGTAGGAAATGATGCGTACTCCAACTGTAGCTGCATTCTCTGTAACAAAATATAATTGAATAAATGGTCTCTAGCATGGAAACCATGCATTTCTGGACGTTTGTTCCATATCCTCTCATCGATAAATCCCTAGAGTCTGTGCAGAGTGTACAAGCAGACCCAGAATTTTTGGTGTATGTTGTTGTTGTTTGTCGAAGATGGAGAATCGAGAACTAACTTGCAAATATTTTTAGTGATACGCAAGAAGAAAGATTTGTTCTCCATACAGGCAAAGGACTGCTGGTGCTGTTAAACTGTTATGATCGACGACTGTTAAGTCACTCTTACCATGAAGTGTTATATGTTCCTCCGTATTTATTGATCATCTAGCGAACCTGGCAATGCTTCGCAATTGCTAGATATGTATGCGAATTGGATGTATGTCCTTATCTCGTCCTCCCCCTCTTTATCGCTTTCCTCCTCTCCCCCCTCTCTGTCCATCCCCTCCTGTTCCCCTCCCCCCTTCCCATTTCTTTCTCTCTCTCTTTCTCTCTCTCTCTCTCTCTCTCTCTCTCTCTGACGTTGTGCCTTGCCTATTGTTACAGTCAACGAAACCTTTATCTTGAACTGAAGCCGTTTAAAATAAACGCGTTAGTCAGTTGTGACCATTGGTATACGGTGTATTACAGATCTCTCCTCCTGCTGCATCGGGTAGGATTACAAAGTTTCGGACGATACACATTCCACTTTAGTGTTCCTATCTCTAACCGAAGCTAAAAATACTATTTTCCTGTTTTCGGTAAAAACCGACTGCGAAGAAGAAAACAAAATAGTTGATAATTGTGTACATAATTATTGTTTAAAATTATATATAAAGAGAAAGAACATATATGGGAGGAACAGTTTGTACAATGGTTTAATTGCTGTGGTATAGCAGTCACCCGCTGGAGACAAAATGAGACCCGACATTTTCATTGGAAAGAAATACCGCATTTTATATCTCGGAGCCCACCTTAACAGAAAACCTGTTCATGGTTGTTTGAACAAATATATGTACACTATGTCTATCTGAATGTTTGTTAGAGTGTTACGTAAAAATTTGAAGTAAGTCAGGCCAGAAGCTTTCGCTATTTCACATTTTTGCAAACAATGCTCCTACTTTTTATAATTATACATATATCTTTATAAAGTATAGTTTAAAAATCGGAAGTAAAATGGGATAGTAGTTTTCTAGATTTTTCTTGACAGCATCACTTTACACAGTATACACGGTGAATCACTTAAAGAATGGACCGCAGTGACGGATAGGAATGGTAGGTAGGGGCTTGCTTGCCTATGCAGCCTATACACAGAGCGCTGTGAGTCTGAAATGTATCTCCTTTAAAAAGGTACAAATATTTCAATGGAACAATGCCTGTTGACAATAGACTGAATTAGCATGTCCACGTTCTTTGTTGCAGGACTCTAGTGCACATATTTTACCAGATATCGTAGTTTGAACATTGTAAACACGACAGTTGTTGGCTCCATACTGTAGTACAAGCGAATGTGACTTTCTCATGGGTGAGTATGTAAACATTAGTAAGTCTCCCGAGGTGTCATTTTGTTCAATGGAACATTTCCTAGGGTAAAGTAAAGACGATAAAAGATGGAGTACCCCTGTGAGGTCTGACAAGTGAGGAACCAGTGTAACCTCGACGCTTGTGCCCAGAAGGACCACCACCGGTGTTACTACAACCTTGCAGTGTACCATGCAATGATCACTGCAAACCTTCCAGCATTTCAAAGGAAACTGCACCGCATGTAGCAGTAATACACGGTTTCATATCACTGCAATTGTTTGGAGAGATTGACGTCTATTGCGATGTCTTTCAACTAACACTGTACACGAGCTAATAGTATACTTCCTGCATTCACCACAAACCATGAATATGCCCGCTCTTTAACCATTGGGGAGCACCATGTTCCAAGTACGTCCTACTACGTCCACTATCAGACAATAAGTGACGGTACTGTCCCAGTGCAAACGCTTTGCCGAGGAGCGTAATGTAAACAAACATAAAATCGTCACCGCGCGGTATTAGCCGAGTGGTCTCAGGCGCTACAGTCATGGACTGTGCGGCTGGTCCCGCCGGAGGTTCGAGGCCTCCCTCGGGCGTGTGTGTGTGTGTGTGTGTGTGTGTGTGTGTGTGTGTGTGTGTGTGTGTGTGTGTGTGTGTGTGTGTGTTTGTTTGTCCTTAGGATAATTTAGGTTAAGTAGTGTGTAAGCTTAGGGACTGATGACCTTAGCAGTTAAGTCCCATAAGATTTCACGCACATTTGAACATAAAATCGTCGCCTAGCGTCAAAACACTGCGATGGAACAAACATCTGTGTCTGTGTTCACAATAAGATAACCCAGAACTACTATCAATAGCTAACAACACTGACATTCTCATTTGAGCTACTTTTAGGACTAGGACTTGACTGCCAACAGGCATTGTCCCATTTAGAAATACGTAACTGTTGTAAAAAAAAAAAGCAACATTACTTAACGTCTCAAAATCTGTGTACTAATTCCAATACGCGTCCTTGTCTATAATTCTGTAAAAAACACGTATAAATGATCAGTAGTGCCTCCCATGTCCGAAATGTTTGCGCAGCAAGTGTCAGGTATTTCATCATATACAGGGTGAGTCACCTAACATTACCGCTGGATGTATTTCGTAAACCACAACAAATACTGACGAATCTATTCCACAGACCGAACGTGAGGAGAGGGGCTAGTGTAATTCGTTAATACAAACCATAAAAAAATGTACGGAAGTATGTTTTTAACACAAACCTACGATTTTTTAATTGGAACCCCGTTAATTTTGTTAGCACATCTGAACATATAAACAAATACGTAATCAGTGCCGTTTGTTGCATTGTAAAATGTTAATTACATCCGGAAATATTGTAACCTAAAGTCGACGCTTGAGTACCACTCCTCCGCTGTTCGATCGTGTGTATCGGAGAGCACCGAATTACGTAGGGATCCAAAGGGAACGGTGATGGACCTTAGGTACAGAAGAGACTGGAACAGCACATTACGTCCACATGCTAACACCTTTTTATTGGTCTTTTTCACTGACGCACATGTACATTACCATGAGGGGTGAGGTACACGTACACACGTGGTTTCCGTTTTCAATTACGGAGTGGAATAGAGTGTGTCCCGTCATGTCAGGCCAATATATGTTCAATGTGGTGGCCATCATTTGCTGCACACAATTGCAATCTCTGGCGTAATGAATGTCGTACAAGCCGCAGTACATCTGGTGTAATGTCGCCGCAGGTTGCCACAATACGTTGTTTTATATCCTCTGGGGTTGTAGGCACATCACGGTACACATTCTCCATTAACGTACCCCACAAAAAGAAGTCCAGAGGTGTAAGATCAGGAGAACGGGCTGGCCAATTTATGCGTCCTCCACGTCCTATGAAACGCCCGTCGAACATCCTGTCAAGGGTCAGCCTAGTGTTAATTGCGGAATGTGCAGGTGCACCATCATGCTGATACCACATACGTCGACGCGTTTCCAGTGGGACATTTTCGAGCAACGTTGGCAGATCATTCTGTAGAAACGCGATGTATGTTGCAGCTGTTTGGGCCCCTGCAATGAAGTGAGAACCAATGAGGTGGTCGCCAATGATTCCGCACCATACATTTACAGTCCACGGTCGCTGTCGCTCTACCTGTCTGAGCCAGCGAGGATTGTCCACGGACCAGTAATGCATGTTCCTTAGATTCACTGCCCCGTGGTTTGTGAAACCCGCTTCATCGGTAAACAGGTAGAACTGCAACGCATTCCCTGTTAATGCCCATTGACAGAATTGCACTCGATGATTAAAGTCATCACCATGTAATTGCTATGTAGCGACACATGAAACGGGTGAAAGCGGTGACGATGCAGTATGTGCATGACATTACTTTGACTCAGTCCACCTGCTCTCGCAAAGTCCCGTGTACTCATGTGTGGGTTCATGGCAACAGCAGCTAACACACCAACTGCACTCGCTTCTCCTGTGACGGGCCTGTTACGGACCCGTTTGCGTGCTACGACCATACCTGTTGCATACAGTTGGCGGTAGATGTTTTGCAATGTGCGGCACGTTGGATGCTCTCTGTCCGGGTACCGTTCTGCATACACCCTGCAGGCTTCAGCTGCATTTCGTCGACACTCGCCATAGATTAGTATCATCTCCGCCTTTTCAGAGTTCGAATACACCATGGTCACAGTTCCTACAACATTACACTATCACAGACGTCTGGTAACACGGTGTACTACAGTTGGTCTGCGTGCGGAGACGAATGCAGAATAACAATAGCAGCAAGCGCTACATGCGGACACTGCGACAGCTAGACCAAACCACAACAGCGCACTACAGCCACACTCGTAAACACGGTCGTCATCGTAAACATGCCCCTGCAGATGCTGCTCGCCGACCGTGGCCCGTGTTTGTTACAACAAGCAAGTGAATGTCGGAGGTTTCAAGCGTCAACTTTAGGTTACAATATCTCCGGATGTAATTAACATTTTACAATGCAACAAACGGCACTTAGGTTTGTGTTAAAAACCATACTTCCGTGCATTTTTGTATGGTTTGTATTAAACAATTACAATATCCCCTCTCCTCACGTTCGGTCTGTGCAATCGGTTCGTCAGTATTTGATGTGGTTTACGAAATATATCCAGCGGTAACGTTAGGTGACTCACCCTGTATACGTGTGTGTACGGGTGTGTGTGTATGTGTAAAGAAGTATGTAGTCTGTCCGTCCGTCCGTCCGAACGTTTCTTAGAATATCACGAAAAAATCTGAAGTAAATCAGTCAAGAACTGTTCGAGGTTTTTCCTAACAGTGTTTTCAAAATGGTTCAAATGGCTCTGCGCACTATGCGACTTCACTTCTGAGGTCATCAGTCGCCTAGATCTTAGAACTAACTAAACCTAACTAACCTAAGGACATCACACACATCCATGCCCGAGGCAGGATTCGAACCTGCGACCGTAGCGGTCACGCGGTTCCAGACTGAAGCGCCTAGAACCGCACGGCCACACTGACCGGCTAACAGTGTTTTAAAAATATATTTAATATAGTATCGTTTAAAAATGTGAAGCAAATTGGTCAAGAAAGTTTCGAAGGTTTGCTAACAGCGTTATACGACGACTTGTCTTTAGATATGGTAGTACGGATGAAATATGTCCAGTGAAACCACCAGCACGCTTCACTCCCCACAACCGTACTACCTACCGGCACAAGCCGCACGAGTTTTCACGGAACGCTAAATCTAGGACGCGTGGTGTTTCCCTCATTCCGTAACTCTCATTACGTTTGTTTGTTGTGCTTATGGACTGCGCGTCCGGGCGGCTGCAGTGTGTGCAGCCGAAACACATAACACTGTCATGCTCGACGGTCAATATACTGCCTGTGGTGCCCTCTGGTGACTATCTAAACTTATCCTTCTGCAAGGCTTCATATTTTGACTGTTTTATAGTTAATGTGTAATATTTCAAGAATACATATTTTAAATCTCGGTTTCGTTAGCTTTTTAAAGCTTAGCTTGTTATGAAGGTGGTCTTAGCTCTGTGTCGTTCGGTGCTATGGCAGGCAACAGGTGCACTATTTGTGCGCCTCGGGGCAGACCACGCTCCGCTGCCTTGGCATGCCACGCGGCATTCGCGGCAGCTGCCGAGCTGAGGAGCTGTCTGTGGTCGTAAAGCAGCGCTCCGGAACGTCGTCTAGGAGCCCGCGGGGCGGCTGCCGGCAGCGCCGCCTTACCCGCTCTCACATGGAGACCCTGTATTGTAGTACGCTTGGCCAGAAGGCTACGTGACAGTGTCTCTCTGACTGTTATGGTGTGCAAAATCACTTTATTTCAATTTACTATTTTATTCATCATGCCCAACTCATCACCTCACAGTAGCGCTCGCATTCTTGCATCTTCAATTGGATGTATTTTAATCTCTTTCCCTCGCTCCCTCGCTCCCTCTCCCTCCCCCCCCCCCCTTGCAGCTTTTGCCCTCTTCAAATGCCTCAAGTAACACAGTGATCATACCCTGATACGTCACTAAATGTTCTATAATCCTGTCCATCCTCCTCGTCAGTGTTTTGCACATATTCTTTTCCTCTTCGATTCTGTGCAGAACCTTCCCATTCCTCGCCTTATCAGTTCACCTAATTTTCAAACTACTTCTGCAGCACCTCATTTCAAACGCTTTGATTCCGTTCCGGTTTCCCCACAGTTCATGTTTCACTACCTCACAATACTGCGCTCCAAGCGCACATTCTCAAAAATTCCTTCCCTAAATTAAGGTCTAAGGCCTTTGTTTGATACCAATAGACTTGTCTTTGCCAGGCATGCTCTTTAAGCCAATGCTAGTCTGCTTTTTATGTCGTTCTTGATCTGTTCATCATGGTTTATTTTGCTGCCTAGGTAGTAGAACACCTCAACTTCATCTACTTCATAATCATCTATTCTAATGTTAAGTTTTTTGCAGCTCACATTTCTGCTCCTTCTCAGTACTTCCTTATTTCTTCGATCTACTCTCAATCCATATTCTTTAACTTTTCATAACTGGGATTCACAGTGGTGAAATTTCTTGAAAGACATCATGTTTACGCCAGTTACTGTTAAACTTTTTATTTCCACTATTGCAATGTATATAACAGCAAATGACAACGACATATAAATGTGTCAGCTTGTATAACGTAGACATGGCTTAAAGCCAAAACATCTGAACTTGGTATTGCGTAAACATGATGTCTTTCAAGAAAAAATCCATATTCTGTACTCATTAGACTGTTTATTCTATTCACAAGATCATGTTGTTCTTCACTTTCACTCAGGACGCCAATGTCATCAGCGAATCGTATCATTGATATCCTTTCACCCTGAATTTTAATTCCACTCCTGAACCTTTGCGTTATTTCCATCATTGCTCCTTCGATGTACACATTCAACAGTAGGGGCGAAAGACTACATCCCTGTCTTACACCCTTTTTAATCCGAGCACCTCGTTCTTGATCGTTCACTCTCACTATTCCATCTCGGCTATTACACATATTGTCTATTACCCGTCTCTCTCGTAGCTTACCCTATTTTCTCAGGATTTGCAAAATCTTCAACCTTTTACACTGTCGAAGATTTTTTCCAGGTAGACAGATCCTATGAAGGTGTTTTGATTTTTCTTCGGCCTTGCTTCCATTGATAACCGCAGCCTCTGAACTGCTTCTCTGGTGCCACTATCTTTCCTAAAGCCAAAGTAGTCGTCGTTTAACACATCCTCAATTTTCTTTTACATTCTTCTATATTATTCTTTTCACGAACTTGCAAGCCGCCCGCACTTGCTTCCACACTCCTGCCGCCGCCGAGCTCCACCTGGCCCACTGCTGCTGCCGGAAACCAAAGTACGCGACTCCTATCGAAAGTAGAATCGATACGAGCCTCCGCGGCTCAAATGCTGTGTCTTTAGCGTTCATAAACATATAACTAATACTGAATGCTCTCGATATGAGAGTACTGTTAAAAATCATTCAAAAGATAAGGTCGCACAAATTAGTTTTTATTTAAGACAACCACTGGATGAAACTCAGCACAATAAAAATTTAAGCGTTGTAAAAGTTTATAATGTTCTGACTTTTATCCAATTCATATATTTTGCCTGAGATTCAGTGTAAAATGAACATGTTCCACTATAAAAAAAAAATGCTTAAGATCAGCTATGACTGTTGAAACCAGTTGTCCTGAATAAAGAATATTTTGTTCGATGTTGGCTTTTGAACGGCTTTTAACAATATAATCACTGCATGAACACGTGACACCAATTTTACAGTGCATATATGCACGACCAACAAACAAAATATGCTCACAGTGGACCGAGCTCTCACCAATCCCATTGAGTTGTGGGGGGCGGGGGGGGGGGGGGCAAGGGAACGATTTTGTTTCCACAGATCAGCAAGGCTTCCCAGTTTTCGTAGCTCTTATACCACGATGTTTCAACCTCAGCTCATGCTACTGGGCAGTTCCTCTCGTTCAGCTGCCCGTCGTCGTATTTTTATATCAAACATCACAAGGTCCCGAGTATGACGTTAGCACAGTGCTGGGAGGTACCTAAAATGGGTATCTAAAGGCTGTAGAACGGTTCAGAAAATAAAGTTTTGTTGAGGAATCTATGTCTGTAAAAGTACCGTTTGGATATAAAATGAGTTTGAAGATCGGATCGCCTTCAGATATCTCGGTTGGCTCCAAAACCCTACTGTCTACACAATCTCTGTTCAATGTGACAGCCTTATACGACATTGCTGGGAGGGCCTGTAGGCCCACACAGTACCACTCTACTGGTCGACGTCGGAACCAGCGTCATGCTGCACCAATAACCTCCCCATCACCCACGTATTGCTTCCTGCGGAGTCCATATTGCGGAGTGCATCCCTCATTGGGAACATGGAAGTCTCCCCTTAGGCCTCGAGAAACCAACGGACACACATCTTTGAGACCCCAATGGAATTAACTTTTCAACCGAAACTGACTGATAAAAAATAACTGCTACATTACTTTTTGAACGCCCGTCGTATTTTTGCTGCAACTTAGCATTTTAGTCAGACTGCAACGACGGCTGCGAGAAACTGATTCGTTCGCATCTACAGTGGTGTCGAAGATTAAAGCAAGATATGGAAGGTTTGCAACGTTGCTTTTATTTTGCCACGAAACAGTATAAACAGGTGATAGTAAAAAGGGAACAATGCAAAGAATTTAGAACGTAAACAACTGTAAAATTCATAACGTTAGACAAAAAAATGTCTTCGTTTTTTTTCACTTAACGGATTTGCACACACATTCCGACAACTGGTTAATATGCACAGTATGGGGTGTGACCACCTCTGGCAGCAATACAGGCCTCATGACGACGGGTACGCTGTGTCATCAGTCTCATACAGAGACAATAACACCCGTTCTTCCTGCACACTGGTCGCAGTCTAGCAGTGAGTGTGGTGGATGCTGACGTGATGCAAGCCGTCTCCCTAGAGCATCCCAGACACGCTCTATGGGATGCAAATCGGGAGAGCGAGCAGGCCACGCTCTGTGTTCAATATCTTCCCTTTCCAAGAAAACATCATCCACCTGTGCTCTATGAGGTGGAGCATTATGGTCCATCAGTACGAAGTCTAGGTCCACAGAACCTCGCAACAACTGCAGATGAGGTCCCACGATACTTGACAACAGTTAAACCTTGCCGATTCACTTGCACAATTTCAATGGGAGGGACTCTAGTGATAAACCTGATCCCTTCCAACTCCATTAGGCATCCTCCTCGATATCGGACTCTTTGCACAAAGTCTAGGTCCCGAAAGCGTGTTCCACGTTCCCTCCAGACGCGAATCCATTGTGAATCACCCTCTAGACTAAATCAGACCCATCTGTGAAAATACCACTGGTCTGAGCCGTGCGTGGCTCATGTTCCCGCCATCACGTATTTTACACCCTGTTTTTAACGTACTTCCACCTCACTACGTTAATTTAAATTACTACTGTCACTTAGTCGCTGCTTTGCCTGAACGTGAGCGGCGTTAGTGCCTTTGCTCGACTGCTATGACTTCCCAGTCGTTGTCTGCTGTAAGTGAGTTGGTAGCAGTTCAAAAATGGTTCAAATGGCTCTGAGCGCTATGGGACTCAACATCTATGGTCATAAGTCCTCTAGAACTTAGAACTACTTAAACCTAACTAACCTAAGGACATCACACAACACCCAGTCATCACGAGGCAGAGAAAATCCCAGACCCCGCCGGGAATCGAACTCGGGAACACGGGCGCGGGAAGCGAGAACGCTACCGCACGACCACGAGCTGTGGACTGTTGGTAGCAGTTCGGGTTACGAGTTCGGATAAGCAAGTCAGTTGGAACGCGGCTGGAGCGAATTCCGGATCTGCCAGTCGGTAGTTGTAATGCGGCACTAGTACACTCGGGTTGGAGCAGCAGTGAGATCTGCGTCAACATGGCCCGCCCGACTATTGCCGCCACGCATCTCTTGAGCCGGGCCACGGTCTTGGTGGATCGTCGGTCGGTCGTCCTACCGGACACGTTTTGGCTCGACGATCGTTCATGAGTCGTGTGTGTGTGTGTGTGTGTGTGTGTGTGTGTGTGTGTGTGTGCGAGCGCGCATCGACTCCCGATTTGTCTTCGTGTGTGCTTAGTTACTGTTGCGTATCGTTCAGGTCTTCGTACAAGTGTTTGTCAGGTTGTGTGTGTAATTGGCGTTGTTTCCTAACGACTATTTTAAATGTTGTCGGCGTACTGCCTCTGAAAAGTTGGTAGTCTCATCGGGCGACGATTATTTGGTTCTCCAAGTGCTTCTGGGCCCCTTCAGTTACCATCTTGTGGAACTTGGATCGGTCCTTTCCTGGTGCAGGGATGGCGTTTTGCCAGTGGGCGAGCCAGTATTTCCCTCCGTCGGGTGTCTGGAAGTGAGTGCGAGACGCACCAGCAGTGCAGTCGCGACGGAGCAGCAGTCGGGGACGGACCAGCAGGAGTCGGTCGGTTGTTGCGGACGAGGGAAGTCATCTCCGCGCGGTGCAGCCGGCTGTGGCCGCTGGCGGCCCCTGTCAGAGCATGTTTGGAGCTGTCCGATCGCTACGAGCTTCGTAGTTCACCGACACGGGACGTCAAAGTTGAGTAGTGGTTTCAACTACCCAAGACACGTCTATTCATGTTGTGGTGTTTCGCTTCGGTGGTTTGCTGTTGGGGAGGTTTTCCGGTGAGCAACACTGATTAGTTCTACTGGTGAGATTTAGCCGCCATGCAGTGCAATTAACTATTTTGGTCGACACAATTTGAGTGCAGCAGTGAAATTTTCTGTCTTGTGGCCGTTGGTGTTCTGGTCACCTGCCCTCGGCACTGATGTAAATTCAGGCACTGTTCTTTTGAGCGAAGTTAATATTACCGTGTTTCAAATTCAAGTGTACCAGCGGAATTTTCTGCCTTGTGGCCGTTAGTGTTCCGGAAACGTGACCTGGCCACTAACGTAATTTCAGGCAGTGTCCTTTCCTCATCTATTGTCGCTGTGCAACGTGGTGTGTAATTTTCACAGCTGATACATACTAGTAGTATGTCTATGATTGTTCTGGAACACTTTGAAGACGTATATACGCAACGAGGAGGCTTACTACACCGTACCGTACCCATCTGAGTCATCGCGCTCTGGCCGTTGTCCAAGGTTAGGCAGCCGTCCACATGAGTCAGTTACGTACACACACACACACACACACACACACACAATGTTTACAATTACAGATTGCTTTGTGATCAAATATACTTCGATTAGTTTCTTCAGGTTTCTCTGTGATCAGTACACACACACACCACAATGTTTACAATTACTGTTTTCTCTCTCTCTCTCTCTCTCTCTCTCTCTCTCTCTCTGTGTGTGTGTGTGTGTGTGTATGTGTGTGTACAAGAGGTTAAGGTTTTGCATAATGTAATATGGGAAGGTTGTGAACTTCCCTTTCTTACGAATTATCAGTTCAAGTATTAAAAGGGTCGGTTTAGGCCGGTTGAGATGGAAAAAAACACCTTACGTGTGCCGTTTTTCCAGTGTTTTGTGCAAGTGTAGGTTAGTTCGATTGGTGTACCAATGGGTCGATCGGTCAACCACTAACAAAGTTCGGCTTAAGTACCACGGAGATAGTTCGTCCTGTGTACCACGATTGATCATGTCTGTCGCTATCCTTCGACTTTACCAGAAGAGTGGCGGCGGCAAGGAGAACTGGAGCGAAATGTAGCAGTCAAGATTCCTCCCTCACCCCTTGCGGTAATGGAAACTAAACCAAAAGGTAGCAGGTAAGAGCTCGCAAATTTTGGAAATGGAAGACGTACCACCAAAATCTGTATCTGAGAAATTGCACTTTACGTATTCTGAAAATTTCTGTTGACCAGTTTGCAATGTATCCTTAGTCAAAGACTGTCTTCTATTTGCTAATGCTGACATAATCGCCGTGGATCGATCGTTTTGATTTTATTATACACCTCCACTGGCTGCATTTTAATTGTCCTGTGTTTCGTGTGATTATATTGCTTTACGAATCCTTCTACAGTATTAATCAATTTGTAGCAGCCCTGAGCAGTAAATTTTCTGAACATAAGACTCTTGAGAGTTCTGCTGAAACGTTCAACTACCGAAGCTTTCATATTTGAAAAAGTGGACTAATGATTAATTTTGAGATGTTGCATTAACTTTTTAAACTAGTATTGTAGAATTATTTCCCAAGATCAGTTTGTAAGTGTACTGGAACCCGCCTGCTTTCTGTGTAAATTTTTTTAAGCGCGTACCGGCCGCGGTGGTCTCGCTGTTCTAGACGCGCAGTCCGGAACCGCCCGACTGCTACGGTCGCAGGTTCGAATCCTGCCTCGGGCATGGATGTGTGTGATGTCCTTAGGTTAGCTGGGTTTAGCTAGTTCTAAGTTCTAGGGGACTGATGACCTAAGATGTTAAGTTCCATAGTGCTCAGAGCCATTTAAGCGCGTTTGCAACTGCTACAGCGCCTTTATCTTCAGAGCAGCAACCCATGCGTATTTGGAATAAACAACAACCACCGTTAATAAATATTTATTTTTAGAATTCCATTTCGAATATACAATCATGTGAATTAAGTATGCTTGATGGAGTTTGCCAAATCCTTTTGTGATAACTGCCCACCCACAGTATACATTCAACTGGCAGGAAGATGAAGCTCATCAGCAATCGCAGCTTGCATCTCTCTAACTTGATGCTTATTGAAAACATCTGCCAAAGCCTAGTTCAACGCCGTTGGCTACTCAACAAAAGGGGACCACTACTGTTAGTAATAACGTCTCTACTAAGGTATTAAGGGAAATGGAATTAATGATGGACGACAAAATGAAAAAATAGCAAAGGCAATTACAATCTGTTCGGGAGGAAAACTAAGGCATTTGGGAGGAAAACAAACAAATTCAGGATAAAATCAAAACCAAATTGAACACGTTAACAGATACTGTCAATAATTTGCGATCTGAGCTTACTGAGATGTTCGATGAAAAAATGATCAGCTCAGTGAGGGATGTGAAGTCAAACGCGAAGAAACTGAAACGGAAAGCCAAGAATTTTGGACCCACGTTGACAGAAAAATGTAAGCAAATAATTGAACTGGTTAGTAAAACTCTTGAGAAAACACAGGCGCAACGTGATGAGATCATTAAAATCAATAATACAAGCAAGAAGGACAAAAATCGATGAGTATAATGGTTAACGGCGTACGTTTCTAGTGCAACGAATTGAACAATGAAGTAGACAAAATCCGTAACAAAACTACTGCCAGTGATGAAAATTCAGTCGCATTTAGTAAAGAGAATTTGCGTAACGAAATTAATGCTGTGAGTTGAGAACTCACAGAAGTTACGACTTTAAATCACGAATTTAATTGAAATATCTACAACTACTGACAGAAGACTACTAGTGCTCCGCAGCAATAAGGGCAAACAATATGAAAATTGTCAAGAAAAAAATTCGGAATGTGGAAACGTGCTTATTTTTCGTAAGTCAAGTTAAAGTGCCACCTCAAGCATGTGACCAGATGAGAACAAAAGCCGATTCCAAGAACTATCTCACTGAAAATGCATTAAAGTAAAGTGCAAGACAAGGAAATAAAATACACTGCAGCAAGAAAAGACAGTTGTTGTTTAAAAAAACGAATATGTCTTCGCAATGTTCGTTCGAAAACTCATTAAACCGGATCTGCGTTCGCTGACAACAGAAATTCCAGTCAATTTTAGAGCTTCTTAGGCACGTTGGATAGTCCGTGTTGATATACCAACAAATCAATCTTCTATGATACTGTATCTGTACATTGAAACAAATAGTATAGGCAAAAAGGAGGCATTTGAAAAGGGAATTAAACTTCAAAGAGAAACAATGAAAACTTTCGAGTTAGCAAGATTAGCATGTCTCAAAACACAAAATTTGCGTACATCGAATATAAATTAAAGTGCAACGAATTCATTTCACAGTGCAGACAAGGAGAGAATATTTGAACAATAGTGTTGAAGAAAGAAGGTTACATACGTGGAAGAGACCTCGAGACACTGGAAGGTTTCAGATTGATTATATAATGGTAAGTCAGAGACCTCGGAACCAGGTTTTAAATTGTAAGGCATTTCCAGGGACAGATGTGGACTCTGACCACATTTTATTGGTTATGAATTGCAGATTAAAAGCGAAGAAACTGCAAAAAGGCTGGAATTTAACGAGGTAGGACTTGGACAAACTAAAAGAATCAGAGATTGTACAGAGTTTCGGAGGGAGCGTTAGGGAACGACTGACAAGAACAGAAGGAAATGAATGCAGTAGAAGAAGAATGGGTGGCTTTGAGAGACGAAATAGTGAAGGCAACGGAGGACCAAGTACGTAAAAACATGAGGGCTAGTAGAAGTCCATGGCTAACACAAGAGGTATTGAATTTAATCGATGAAAGGAGAAAATATTAAAAAATGCAATAAATGAGGCAGGTGAAATGGAATACAAACGTCTAAATGATATCGACAGGAAATGCAAAATGACTAAAGAGGAATGGCTAAAGGACAAATGTAAGGATGTAGAGGCGTATATTACTAGTGGTAAGATAGATTCTGCATAAAGGAAACTTAAAGAGACCTTCGGAGGAAAGAGAACCACTTGTATGAATATCAAGAGCTCAGATGGAAAACCAGTCCTAAGCAAGGAAGGGAAAGCAGAAAGGTGGAAGGAGTATATAGTGAGTGTATCCAACAGTGATGTACTTGAAGACAGTGTTATAGAAATGGAAGAGGACGTAGATGAAGATGAAATGGGAGATATGATACTGCTTGAAGAATTTGACGGAGCACCAAAAGACCTAAGTCGAATTAAGGACCCGGGAGTAGACAACATTCCGTTAGAGCTACTGATAGCCTTGGGTGAGCCAGCCATGACAAAACTCTACCATCTGGTGGGCAAGACGTATGAGACAGGCAAAATACCTTCAGACTTCAAGAAGAATATAATAATTCCAATCCCAAAGAAAGCAGGAGTTGACAGGTGTGATAGAAGATAGGTTAAGGAAAGATGAAACCAACGTTTATAGCATTCGTAGACTTAGAGAAAGCTTTTGACACTGTTGACTGGAATACTCTCTTTCAAGGGTAAAATTCAGGGAGGAAAAGGCTATTTACAATTTGTACAGAAACCATAAGGCGGTTATAAGAGTCGAGGGGCACAAAAGGGGAGCAGTGATTGAGAAGGGAGTGTGACAGGGTTGTATCCTATCCCCGATGTTATTCAAAATGTATAATAAGCAAGCTGTAAACGAAACAAAAGAAAAGTTAGGAGTAGTGATTAAAGTTTAGGGAGAAGAAATAAATACTTTGAGGTTTGCCAGTGACACTGCAATTTTCGCAGAGACAGCAAAGGACTTTCAAGAGCAGCTGAATGGGACGGACAGTGTCTTGAACGGAGGATATACGATGAACATCAACAAAGGCAAAACGAGGATAATGGAATGTAGTCGAATTAAATCAGGTGATGCTGAGGGAAGTAGATTAGGAAATGAAGCACTTAAAGTGGCAGGTGAGTTTTGGTATTTGGGAAGCAAGATAACTGATGATGGTCGAAGTAGGGAGGATATAAAATGTGGACTGGCAATAGCAAGAAAAGCGTTTCTATAGAAGAAAAATTTGTTAACATCGAATACAGATTTAAGTCTCAGTAAGCCCTTTCTGAAAGTAATAGTCTGAAGTGTAACCATGTGTGGATGTGGAACGTGGACGATAAACAGATTAGACAAAAAGGGAATAGATGATTTTGAGGTGTGGTGCTACAGTAGAATGCTGAAGGTTAGATGGGTAGATCATGTAACTAATGAGGAGGTACTGAAGAGAATTGAGGAGAAGAGATATTTGTTTGCTTTGGTTTGTGGGGAAGAGATATTTGTGTTACAACCTGACCAAAAGAAGGGTCAGTTGGTGGGACGCATTCCAAAGGATCAAGGGATCGCAAATTCAATACTGGAGAGAAGCCTGGGGAGTGAAAATCGTAGAGGGAGACCAAGGGATGAATACAGTAAGCAGATTTAGAAGGATGTAGGTTGCAGTAGTTACTCGGAGATGAAGAGGCTTGCACAAAATAGAGTACCATGGAGAGCTGCATCAAACCAGTCTATGGACTGAAGACCACAACCACACAACGACAGTTTTATGGAAGAACGCTATACATCATACAGGTACATTCGATAACCAACGAAGATTTTTTAACTTGTATTACTGAGAAAAGAAAATTACGACCTAATTTCGCTGGAAGAAGAAATCAGC
The DNA here is from genome assembly GCF_023898315.1 of Schistocerca nitens. Taxonomy (NCBI): domain Eukaryota; kingdom Metazoa; phylum Arthropoda; class Insecta; order Orthoptera; family Acrididae; genus Schistocerca; species Schistocerca nitens. Next base: position 243,112,575 of record NC_064622.1, read on the forward strand.
TGGTAAGCCCATCCTGAGGCATCACAGAAATATCAATTTGGTAATTATCGTAAGTTTCAGGAGTAAAAATTGAAGAGGGAAACCGAGACTTGCCTACATTAAGCGTGTTCAACTGGGTGCAAACTGCGTAGTTACAGAGAAGAAGAGGTTCGGACAGGATATACTAGCGTGAACACGTGCATCTTCATTCCAAAGACCACAACAATGTAATTTCCAGTCACATTAATGTTACCTCGTGTCAAAAGCCTGAATAACCACCTTTTGCAGTGCAGACCATTGTGAGAATATTTACAGAAAATAGTCAACTAGATTTTGGAAGGTACTGAAAGGGATGTGGAGTCATGCCGACTCCAGTGCTGTGGTCAGCTGCGCTAGATTTCTCGTTTCAGAATCCATGACGCAAACTCCCTGATTGAGGTGGTTCCATAGATGCTCAATTGGGTTTAAAATCTTGGAGTTTGGTGGCCATGGGATTACGCTAAACAAATCCTGGTGCTCTTCAAACCACGCACGTACACTGCGAGCTGTGTGACACGTTGCATTGTCCTGCTCATAGATGTCATCACACCTAGGAAAAACAAATTGCCTTTAGGAGAGGACATGGTGCTCCAGGGATAGATGTGTACTTTTGTTGATCCATTACGCCTTCCAGAATGACGAGATCACCCAAGGTATGACACAAAAACATTCCCCAGAGAATAAAGCTCCTCCTCCAGCCTGATTCTTTGCCGGCCAGTGTGGCCATGCGGTTAAAGGCGCTTCAGTCTGGAACCGCGTGACCGCTACGGTCGCAGGTTCGAATCCTGCCTCGGGCATGGATGTGTGTGATGTCCTTAGGTTAGTTAGGTTTAAGTAGTTCTAAGTTCTAGGGGACTGATGACCACAGATGTTAAGTCCCATAGTGCTCAGAGCCATTTAGCCTCCAGCCTGAGAGTGTTGCTCTCAGACGTATCTCGCCATACACGCCCACGGCTATCTGTCCGATGGAACATGATTCATCTGCAAAAGCCACCTATCGCCACTCAGTTCTGTATACTAAATTGTACTTATACTTCGGAAATATAGGGGTTGTGCGACCTCCAGACCAGATGAGTGGAAACGCAGGTCACAGCAAACTCTAAGTAATTACCTACGAACCTTTTCGGAAATACAGGGATAGTCGACCTGCAGATCATATGAGAGGAAACGCTCTTGGTTGCCAATAAGAATTCCACTATTGAGAGAGACGGAACGTCATACATGTTTCCGTACGTCTTACAGAATAATTACTAATAGAGTTTCAACGGCACCAGAACTATTTTACATCGCAATGCCCAAAATACATGATCCAGTGACAATAACGTGACCACCGGCTCCATTCGACGTCAACGTGCAATAATCACTCACAGACGGCAGGTGGGAGCGCTAGTAGCGGAGAGTATAGAAAGCGGAAAACAGTGCAGTCGTTGGCATAATGCGGAAATGGAGTGATCTAACGTCCAGGAGGGTTTCATCATTGGCTTCTGGGCCAAGGGTGAAAACATTACCGAAACGGCTGAGTTTGCTTGCTGCCATGGTTAAAGTATACCGTGCACGGCAAAAATGCACTACCCAAAACCGGCGACGAAGCAGCTGTGGTGCATTACGGGCCATAGATGGCGGAGGTGAATGGCAGCTGTGGAGATGTGTACAGACGAGTAGATGTGCAGCTGTGGAGCAGCTGACGGGCCAGATGAACCAAGGGGGCTGATACTTGGTAGCATTTGCTGAATGATCGTCGAAGAAGCACTGTTGGTACACATGCCACCGGTGTTTAATTATCTGTTGTCAGATATTTTAAATTTTAGGCTTATGGTTATTTGTTTGTTTTCTTAAAATTTTGCAAAATTAATTTTTAAATCTATCTTTCAAGCTTAAACATTGCGGCCTTCTGCCGTTAAAGATTATGGTAATATATTTTTAAAATTGTGAAGTTTAATTCTGGCCCTCAGCCATTTGCGTTGCACCTTGCATATGTTGCTTTTTGGGGTTTTAATTATTTTTTTGCTATCTTAATTCCATTTTTGAATATTTAAGATGTCTTGTTGGCCTTCTGCCTTTAAAGTTCTATGGTAATATACTCTAAACTTTTGGAATTTAATTGTGACCCTCAGCCATTTATATTGAACTTTGCGTATGTTGTTTTTTGAATTATTTGATTGCTATCTTAATTGGATTTTTATCTTGTTTAGATTTCTTGTTGGAGGCCTTCAGCCGTGAAAGAGTTTCATTCGGTAAAGATTCGGCTATGTGCCGTTTTGGTTGTAAATGTTATTAAATTACAATAGACGACAATTAGAAGCAGAAACTGACCTCAGAAAAATGGTTCAAATGGCTCTGAGCACTATGGGACTTAACTTCTCAGGTCATCAGTCCCCCAAGAACTTAGAACTACTTAAACCTATCTAACCTAAGGACATCACACACATCCATGCCCGAGGCAGGATTCGAACCTGCGACCGTAGCGGTCGCGCGGTTCCAGACAGTAGCGCCTAGAACCGCTCGGCCACTCCGCCCGCAAACTGACCTCAACCCTTGGCCCTTTCCACAATCGTATTACCTATGCTTCCCAGCGGGTTTAGCGGCGTATCATGGTCCACTGTTCGACCGTCCAGGTGGCATGTTCATTACTCCACTCTAGATGTTCCCTTTTGTGAAGACGTGTCAGATACTGACATACAGCAGATCTCCGATAATACAGGCCACTCTGCCGAAGCGTTCTGCACATCGTTTGCCTCGATACTACACGTCCGGTGGATCCTGCAAGTTTACATGCCCGTTGCCGTGCAGTACTAATGCGGTACGTCGCGCTCTTACAGCCAAATAACGGCAGTCTCTTCTGATGTCGCATGTGGTCGGCCGTGCCCAGGTCTTCGGGATATAGTTAGGATCTCTATAAACTGCTGCCACATCCGAGAAACAACTGAACGATCCACATTAAGCCATCAGGCCTTTCTTTCTACGCCCCTTCACCGCAGAGAATCTGGTAGGCATCTTCTCTGTGCCATACTGCACTGCCCGTGACTGTGTACACGGTGATTGTGGATGTAGGGCTACAAGGAAAACATTACCTCGTTTCCTAAGTGCCTTGATGTCGTCGCCGGCGTGGTTGTCCGTTGACTGGAACGCTGCTTCCGTGCAGAACACGGTGGTACAGACATCTAGTTAACAGTGTGTAGAATTACATCGTGAATTAAACACAGGACGGGGAAAAAGCGGTTTCTTGCTTTAATTTTGGACACCAGTGTACGAAGGTTGATGACGATACTATACAGACGTGCAGCGCCCTAATTCTGGGGAGGACCTTCGTCTAGTAGATGAGAACATCGTCCATGCAATGCGCTCCCATCGAATCCACAGGTAATAGATCATTGCCTCCGCTGTGCGCCTGCCGTGAACATAGATTTATCGGATAATGAAACTTGTTTTACATTCAAATGGTACATTTCCGGATATAGATCCGTTATCAGAACTTTATGTACTAAGTCACCTCACTTCTAGAAGCATTTAATAGGAAGTGTGGAGCACCTGTATGCGCCCTAGTCCGTAATTTTTGTTCTTTGTGTGGTACAATGTGTTCTGTAGGTGACGTGGTGAAATATGTCCTACCTCAAAACTCGGAAAAAAACTGAAGTCTTAATGGGACGAGTGTGAGCAATTCCAGACACAGCCGTTTCACAAGCACGCTCGGGTGTGCTACATTTCAGACCGCACTCGGGGCTCACATGATACTAGACGCGCGAGTGTGCCTTCCACAGAAAGAGCCACTGTAGTCGCCTACACGCACGCAGCACGCACGGCAGCTGAGTGCCTTATCGCTGCAGGAGGCGGCGTATCAGTGACTGGGGCAGAGGAGACGGCAGCCGACGCCTGGCGGCAGACAACCTAATTTACTCGCCGGCAGATACCGTCTGTGAGTCGGAAACTTCACACCGGCCCGCTCCTCCTCCTGCTCTGCTCTGCTCTGCTCTTACAGCTGTCTCCGTCAAGACTCCCAATATCGCCGGGCCAACGGCGTCTGCGGCGGCGCCGCCTGACCTCGATCCGTGACGGCTGCCCCACCCAGCGCTCACAGTATTTTACGTCATCAGAGCAACAAGGTTCAAACGCACTGTCACGCAGGAGACAGCTAACATAGTCCGGCCGCATATCCCTCTGACTTGCAGAGAATCATTGTTACTTGGCTCGCACCGAATGCGTTCAGAGGTTAACAACAGACTACTATCGTCACACTACGTGATGTACGACGCGCGTCCGTAAGATATGATTCCCACACGACCCACAGGTAGTAAACAGCATGTGACGGGACACGGCATGGCTCACGCGATATCGGAACTACCAGAGGTCTCTTGGTACCTTCATAGCAGCGGTTGAAAATAGAGGTTCCAACTCCAGATCCCGTTATGTATGAAGTGCAGTCGCGGTGATAAAATTTTTGAATTTTTATCTCTCACGTAAAGAGCTGCTGCCTGTTATTGTAAAGGATGTTTCCGTAGCCGGCCGGAGTGACCGAGCGGTTCTAGGCGCTACAGTCTAGAACCGCGCTACCACTACGGTCGCAGATTCGAATCCTGCCTCGGGCATGGATGTGTGTGATGTCCTTAGGTTAGTGACGTTTAAGTAGTTCTAAGTTCTAGGGGACTGATGACCTTAGAAGTTAAGTCCCATAGTGCTCAGAGCCATTTGAACCATTTTTTGATGTTTCCGTAGGAGCATGCAAAAATTTAACTGGACATAGAGGATTGTCCACTGAACAATTTGCGGTAGGGGACCTAGGGTCGAAGACACCAGCTTAAGGAGATAATAGGAATGAAATAATATTACTATATACTCTTTTATTTGCATTAATTACATTAAGCTGCAAATACCATCACTGAGCCCGCATCTCGTGGTCGTGCGGTAGCGTTCTCGCTTCCCACGCCCGGGTTCCCGGGTTCGATTCCCGGCGGGGTCAGGGATTTTCTCTGCCTCGTGATGGCTGGGTGTTGTGTGCTGTCCTTAGGTTAGTTAGGTTTAAGTAGTTCTAAGTTCTAGGGGACTTATGACCACAGCAGTTGAGTCCCATAGTGCTCAGAGCCATTTTTTTACCATCACTGATGCAATGAACGTACCATTTGTACTGTGTCTTACAAAATGTGCTGAAGCTAACGGTCATCAACCTCAGCAAGCGTGGTACCAGCGTACAAGATTCTGAGGCACCTGACAAATATCCCTGGTGTGTTTCGAATCACAAAAAAATGGGTCTGAGCACTATGGGGCTTAACATCTATGGTCATCAGTCCCATAGAACTTAGAACTACTTAAACCTAACTAACCTAAGGACATCACACAACACCCAGTCATCACGAGGCAGAGAAAATCCCTGACCCCGCCGGGAATCGAACCCGGGAACCCGGGCGCGGGAAGCGGGAAAGCTACCGCACGACCACGAGATGCGGACTCGAATCACACCACAGGCAGTTACAATTGTGGCAAATAATTCGATCTCCATATTCATTGGGGTCTCATATACAGATGACTTCAGGTATCCTCATAGGAAATAATCAAGGGGATTCAGGTCATATTACCTCGCAGGCTATGGAATAGGACCTCATCTTCCAATCCAGCGACCAGGAAATATAGCATTGAGATGGTTGCGGACATCCTCACCGAAGTGAGGCTGTGCACTACCAAGTTGTATCTATTTCCTCTCACGAACAGCCACTCTCTAATTCAGGTAAAGCTCTTTGCACGAACGTCGAGTACAGGTGGCCATTCACACGGCTAGGTAGAAGATAAGGCTCGTCATCGAAACCGGGAACCCGGGCGCGGGAAGCGAGAACGCTACCGCACGACCACGAGCTGCGGACCTCTGTTACATATGTTGTCTTCACTATGGTCATAATTAGTGACAGTTCTTCCCTTTATACCTTCTATGTGTTTGGTATACATCTGTTACTATGTCGTCTTGACTGTGGTCATAATTAGTAAGGTATTGATTAATTACGTTCCAGTATCTCTCCGAACTTAAGGTAACAGTGGAGAGCGGGAGTTGATTTAATGTGTCATAGTCAGCTGCATCAGGTCCAAGGACTCGGCAAAACTTTCGAGCCTGTCACACGTGATGCAGCGAAAGAAATGGTTGGTGGATTTGGGGGAGATTCTGAGTAGACCACTCCTTTTGGCCTCGCCTCACAATGGCTTCCCGTTCACACCTATTCTGAATCTTATTTAGACTTCTTTTTTTAAATTCCTCTTTGATGTTGTGGTCGCTGAGATCTATTTCAAACAGTTGTTATTAAAGTATTGAGCTCTAAATGTTGCTGAAACGATGTATAATGCCAATAGTGGCGTTAGTTTTCGGAGTTCTTCGCATCGAATGTCTAAGTTCCAAGAATTGCTGTGTTTGCTGTGTTCCTTAGATATTCAACTTTTATTTTGTCAAGTCTAGAGTTTATGGCTTTAGTTAAAAATTTCCCTTACGGCTTTAGCATCGTAGGTGTTCTTTGATTTAGAAACGAGGACATTACCCTTGATCCTTCCCAAAGGGAGGCAGAGGGAGCTTTCACTGGACGATACTTTGTAATCGACAGCCAGCTTCCGATCTGTTCTTCAACTCAGGCTTCCGATTTGGTGACTGCGACTGCAGTGAAAGTCAATGTTGTTGGCTTCGTTTCATTGTGTAATTTTTTATTTTCTTCCTTTAGGGATGGGACCTCCATTTCCAGACGTTGAATTTTGTCTATTGCGTCAGGACCATTTGGAGCCATTAATTCTCTACACAATCTTCGGTTTTCAGTTCTTAGTTCATTATGTTGTCTACGAAGTCTTATTTGACAGATTCCAAATGCCCATATTGTATTCCTATATGGTGCGGTGCCGTAATTATGCTGGACACCTTTTTCTGCTTTGGTTCTAATTGAAATTCCGTCAGGATTACGTCTACAGCTACTATCACTTTTGATTCCATGTTTTAACAAATCCTGCCGAGCTTGTTACTCTGATCGGTCCTTGTCCTCGTGTCGGTGTGTTGTCATTCTCTTTTCTTACTGATAATTACTATGATGTTTAATTCCCTCGTCTGGCCGCATTCATCGGTGATTGATGCAGCTGACGCCAGTTTGGCACACAATGAATGCTCCAGTGTCCTCGTGTCTGTGCATACTTGGAGCTTAGTCTAGTGGAGAGCCTGATATGCAGGTATCCAAAATCTTTCACGAAGAGAGGCAGAGGGAGTCCACACAGGGCGTTACTTAGTAACAGACAGCCACGTTCTGATTCTGGGCCAAAACAATGTTAGTCTTGATATACACTATCAGCTGGCCTTTAGTGTTCAGACAATGTACCAGTGCCAGTATCAAAGAAGCTAGAGGAAATAAGAGCCACACGCCGGTTGAAAATACTTGCACCCAACTTTCCGTAGACGGCGTCAGCTGAGTCGACTGCTGTTGTCTGGGTCGCCTGACGCAACAAACAGCTGCTGCCACCCTAACGCAAGCCGCGCTGTCAGCTCCGTTCACGTCCGACGTCACTGCAGCCCGCTGAACGCCGGGCCGGGGCCGCCGCCGGAGGACAATGGCCTCCCGCTCCGCCAACGAAACTTCCCACACGGCTCGCAAGAACACATTCACTTCCACAGAAAAGCTCTCACGGCCAAACTAATCCCCTAACTAGTCTTTATTTCGTAACGTGACAGATTGCACTTATAAAACTCCTCGAGGAACCTGCACAGCAATTCGACCACTTCTTCGAACCACGGACGCGAAAGTAAGTGGAGCGCTCAACGAACACGTATGTACGCCACACACTTGAATAATTCAATCCACAGAACATTCATCGTCTGGTGTTCCAGGCATATGTTGAAACGGAACTTGTTGTACCGTTCCAATGTTTTATTAAAGTGCTAGCACGCAGAAATTATTAGCAAGAGTTTCTTCTCTTGCAGGTAATATCTCAGCTGGTGTCCAAAAGGAGAGAATGGACTAAACAGTGTTATTTATTGAATTTTTTTCTGTTGCGTACCACGTTTCCCATTTTCCTTTCGTTTGTGCGTCCTCCACGGTATAAATGAGTGAGTGTGTGAACTAGCAGAAAGCTTTAGGCACAGATTGTAACACTGCATGAATGGTCGTTCTGGGGTAGGGTAGTACCAACCCCCCAAGCGTGAACAAGTTTAGCAGAGACCAAGTTTGCAGGTCAGGGCAAAGATGACACGTATGCGTGCGAATTGGCTCTGTCAGGTTGGCGCGCCACCCCCACCACGTTTGTAAGCGGAACGGTTAGGCGAATTCGGTTGTAAGGGCACTTGTTCCTGTGTCGTGGTGCTGGACAGACATGGAGACGCAGCTCTCGTTTTGGTAATGTTAACATAGGTATTAGATTGTCTGAAATCTGATCTGTAATGAAGTCCAAGTGTGGAAATCTGGTTACCACTGAACCCCATAAGGGAACTGATTTTCTTAATTTACTCGAATTTCAGTAGACGTTGCGTTAGTGCCTTGTTCAGGCAACGCACCATGTGCCATAAGCTCACGGTCACGTTATTGCTCTGAGCTTAACAGAAATTCACTCATTCAATGTATTTTAATCTGCTCTTCCATTTACAGTAATATTTTGGGGATTTTTATTTATTTTCCATATGTTTTCTTTGTGAACTTGCTTTCGTGCCACGTGGTCGGTTGGAGCAACCGCCGCATTGATAAATTGTAGTTTCGGTCTGAAAATATATTGTACACGATGAATAATCATACGATAGTGAGCGAATGTAAAATAGGGAAGGAATAATCGTGTGTGTCCATATTTTTCTGGGTTTCTGTTGGCTACTGAAACTTGGCCATGTGGGTGAACAGCATTGAAGTGATGTTTCTTGTGCACCCCCATAACGAGTTGATTAGTTGGCGATGTTGTGCGTTAAGTAAAATACTCGTGCCACTAGGAAAAGTATCGGATTTTAACGCCCACTGATTTGATAAAGATTTGCGAAATACTCTTCCACCCTGACCTAATTTTGCTTGTATTGTCTTGTCGGAACTTATCCTGAGTAACCTACAGCAACTGAATGTTTAGGTATAATTGTGCGGTTCTATAAAATTACATTAAAGCCAGGTCTGCGCTCCTCTGTCCCCTTCCATAATTACGTGGCGAAACTGAACCATGTTAACTAGAGACCGGTTTTGATTATGTACATTGCAAGAGAAACACGACTAGTTGTTGAAATACCATCGGTACTGAATAAATATCAATTAATCTCTACCCTCGACTGATTATTTACTCCTTCCATCATCAAGAATAGGTGGCAGTCAGTACCACAGTCGAATCCTGGGTCATGAAAGCAAATAAAAGCTATATACTGCCAATTAAGCCCTGTATAGGTGCCTTCTGTAGTGGTTCAAAAAAAGGCGTTATCCGTTGCGTTCAAATTTCTACCGGTTCGTTAAAACCTTCCGTTAGAAATTATTAATACCCAGTAATAACTCGCAGGGGCCAGTAATGTCGTGAACCACACGAAATTAAGTAACCATTTACTACAGACGGTAGCTTGCAGGAGCGGTAGGGCATGCCAAAGCGACGGCAATCTACCTACTTAGGTAGACTTTTACCTCCACCAGTACTGGAAGGTTACGCTGCAATGTGCCTACCTTCATGAGCAAGCAGATCGTGCGTCGCTGGTTCAGAGATTCTGCAGCAGGTCGCCCAAATTTTCATGGTGAGAAGGGCAGCGGGAGGCTATCCACCATTGCTGCTGATCTTCTCCATCTTGTGCGGGAATGCATTGTAAAAAAAGTCGTCGCATCACGATCATGGAACTCAGCAATCAGTTCCCAAAGAAGTGCCGCACCTTGGTTATGAAATTGTCACGGAGCACCCATTGGTCAAAAAATTGTGAACCACTTGGATGCCCAACCACCTGTCTCCAAAAGATAAAGGAAAGAGCATGTGAGCAGCTCTGACTGGCTGTTATACCATCACTCGTGATGAGATGTGCGTTGGACAGAACACTCCAGAAACAAAGCATCAGTTAATGCATTGGAGTTACAGTTTCTGTGCCTGCAAGATGAAATTACAGCAGACTGTGCCAGTGAGGCAAATGTTATGTCCAGTGTTCTGGACATGAACATGAGAAGAGAGAGAAATACACGATGCTCTGGAGTACATGTAGAAAACAATGTAGTAGCATCTTCTGCCACCAAATGTATCAGGATGACCTATTGTAGTGGAAAAGAGTAGAAGGTGCCGTATTAAGACTCGTCCAAGCTTTGCAAATGATTTATTAACTACAGTGCTGTGTTCCACTCTGTGTCACCGGGCCCCGCAATGCTGAAGACACCACTTTGCTGTCAGTAAAATGGCTTGGCACGGAATGGCTGCCTCAGCGACCTGTGTACCCACTGTGTGTCAGCCTTGTATGCCAGCAGAGTTGCGTCGCCGTCAGGATGCCGACAGTTCACTCAGTGGTTTGTTTCCCTGCTGACTCAGCGCCGCTCAGTGTGGGATGCAGGCAGACAGCTTCATGCTTCTCGCTGGTGTTGCTGAGACTGCGGCGGCAAGAAGAGCCCATGATCCGGCGTCCAAATCTGCAGCCCTAGCCTCCGAATGTCTCTGGCATGTCTTGGAAGCCAGGATGGCTGCCCACGGTAGCGAGCTGTGGAGTGGCCCGCCGCTGGCTGGCTACAGACCCAGCATCGAACCAGCGATTTGCCGTGGACTGGAATGCTGGTGCCCCATCTGCTGCTGCGTGTAGCTGGTGGTGTGGCATGCCCCGCTGTCCAGGAGAGCTGCCACACTTGAATGAATCTCGTTAGAAAGACGCACCTTTTTATACACGGCTGTGTGCCCCTGTTTTGCCATATGCGCTGCTTCGCGTCATGTACTCATAACATGCTAGGTTGCCCAGTGGGTCCCTTCTGCCTGTGATCTGCGACATGCAAATCTGCTACATATTCTCTTTCAGCAATTTGATGTCCCTGTGACCTCTATTCTACTTTGCAACTGTTGGTATGTGTAACTCACTGCAGTCCAGCTCACACCTGGCTGTAGCTTTTGCTCAGAATGTTGCACAAAACTAAGTTTCCCTACCGTAAACGGTGGTGCTGCTGCAATGAGCATAACTTCAGCCAACACATAAAATTAAATACAAATAAGGCATAAAATAGAACGTTTAAGTACCACAGTACCCCATATTAGAGCATACTACTACGCTCTCTATGAGACAGTATGTTTTGCTTGGGCATGGAGACTCATGGAGACTCATCTATACGATGAACAGGATAATTGTGAGGCGTGGACAGGGGCCTGTTGGGTGGCATTCAGCACCACCTCAGCAGAAGCACTGTGTGGTGCTGGGTTTCTGTATGATAGACATAGCTTTCAAGTACCGAGAAACATCCTACTAGGTGAAGAAGGGAAGACCAGACAAGGTCAGGAAAATTGCACGAGAAAATATCGAGCGGAAACGGCAACTAAACTCCTGGCTGGTGGACACCTGGCAACGGGAATGGAACCAAAGAGATAACGGTCGTGAGCGAACATCGTTATCCCCAACGTAGGGATCAGTTACGAATTAAACACGCCAATCCGAGCCGTGGCATGGCTCACTTCCCAACTGGACGTGCCCCACGTGCAGCGCATTTGCAGAGCGTTTCGTTTGCTGACGATTGCCAATGTGGGGAATATGAATGTCCGGAACATTCATCTCTATACGCCCAGTTACATAAAAAATACGAGGAATTCCCACGGAGGCACTACAGGAAAGACTCAGGGCCGTAGAAAAAATGGGAATTAATAAACAAGCAGACAAATAAAATTTCCAAAACCGAACACACTATCTATGAAGAAATTAGACCATATCGAATCGAGTTAGATGACATCGAGATAAATGGGTTAGCTCAGATGGAGACTCCTACAGGGCGGGTTCCACTAACACTAACACCAACGACGAGACAAATGATCAATAACACACACGGAACACATAATAACACCTTGGTAATATAGTAATACACAGACAAATTAGAACAAAAACCTGTTAACCTATTAAGTAAAGATAGTTCGTGGTCGATTATTGTACCAGTCGCCACGTGAAACATGTAATTTACTATTTTAACATAGAAAAACTGTAAGACAACTAATGTAGCTAATTAAGACTTATGTAATGACACGACAAAAATAACTCTCAACGCACCCAACAAACGACCCTAAATTTAGAAATAATAGCACACAGATAAAATAAATTGGAAACCTGTCCATCGATTAAGTAGGATGGATCGTGGCCGGTTATTGTACCAGGCGCCATGTTAAACCTGTAAGCAGACGACATTCGCGTAGAAAAACCTTAACAGATTTACTATTACTAATTAACATACATTCAGCATAGAAACACTTATAAACCTTAGGTAATAGAACAGTTATGCGACCGAGAATCCGACTCGTGACATCCGAGACGTGAATTACCTCTTGTAATAAACTAACCATGGTAAGCGGTGTCCAGGGATATCAGGCTCGAGGACACATTCCGAAAAAAAAAAACCTTTTCAGTGCTGCCTAGCGGACAGTTGCTTACATCACTAAGCTTTCCTACCTTCTTTCCCTTTCACTTCTTAAAAATTTAACTTTTATAGTTTCCTGTTTCGAAACTTCATGTATTGTGATTCCAAGAAGGAATAGTAGCTGTACTGTGTCTTACACAAGAAAGGACACAAGATATCCTCGCAGCCCCACATCCACGATGTGTTGCATGGGAGACAGTGCTCTCAGCTTCTGGTGCATAGTCGTACTTCGGTGCACCGAGCGGCCGTGGGTGCCGGCTATGTAGACTGAGTGAAGCACCACATCCCGCAAAATTTATCAGACTGAGGGACCTAGTTGTCTAAATGCCGCCTTGAAATAAAATTAAGCCTTGTTCTGGGAGGGATAGGTATGTTCTTGTCGTCGAATTCCTGACGATAGGGTAAACAGTGAATGCTGACGGTTGCTACAAAACAATTCAAAAACCCCAATGGACTATACAGAAATAGCGGCACTGGATGCTTAGTACCTGTGCCGTCTTGATGTACGATAACGCTCCGGCACACACAGCTTGACGGACAAGGGAGTTCATGTAAACATTTGGCTAGCAGGTGTTTTATCATCAACGCTATTCCCCGAACCTCACTCTCGCTGACCTATATCTGTTCCGGAGTCTCAAGAAACTCGTTTTCAGCAATTAGACAGCGTTCCCAGACTGACAGAGAGGCAGAGATGGTGTCACACAGTGGTTCCAATCCCAGGCGACAGACTTGTATTTTAGACAGCGGTACAATGGTGATACGTGTGTTCAAGGTATGACGTTGGACAGAGGCTTTACCTCAGGGGTGTCATCGGTGAGTGATCTCTTTGGTTTGGTGAGTTCTAAAAGGGAGAGATCGCAAAATTGTGGAGTGACTGAAGAGTGAGCTGGTGGAGAGCCGGTGTTCGCGAGCGACGCGGAGATAGCGATACGGGCTGCCGGTGGACCAAGTGTGTATTTGAAGGAGCAGAAGGCCTCGGTGAAGCGTCGCGAGCAAGGATAGTGCCCGGGTGGGAGCAGTGACTTTGTAGCGGCTAGTTCCTATCGAACATTCCGCAGGAGCGGCGCGTGTTAGGTGGAACTGGCTGTCGTCTGAGCAATGCGTGCTGGCTCACAGAATTCATCGCAGTGAACAGCTCCGCTGCCTGCTACCTTTATAATGTGCCGCTTTATTTGAAGTTGCTGGCTTGCAAGTTCTTCTTCAGTTCTTCCATTTAGTGATTACTGTTCAAAAATTGTTCAAATGGCTCTGAGCACTATGGGACTTAACATCTGAGATCGTCAGTCCCCTAGAACTTAGAACTACTTAAACCTAACTGACCTAAGGACATCACACACATCCATGCCCGAGGCGGGATTCGAGCCTGCGACCGTAGCGGTCACGCGGTTCCAGACCGAAGCGCCTAGAACCGGCCGGCCGATTACTGTTAAGGCTCCCCTGCCAGCCGTGTGCGTTGGCGTAATTGTCACTTGATTTGGATTGGTTGTGCCCCCCTTTTTGTACTCCATGGTCGATGAAACTTTCGAATTAATTAATTAATTGTGGTAATTGTAATTCCTGGGCTTTTGCCTTTGAATTGAGAGAGATGCGGAAATGTGTGAGAATTCCTAAGAGATCAAACTCCTGAGGTCATCGGTACCTATACTTACACACTACTTAAACTTACACTATGAAGAACATACACACCAATGCCCGAGGAAGGACTCGACCCTGCGGCGGAAGGGGCCGCGCAGTCCGTGACATGGCTCTTCAAACCGCGCGGCCGCTCCGCGTGGCATGTGATGTGGAAATCAAAGTGCCCTTTGAGAGTGGCACAGTGCAGCCTCAGTATTGTGAATTTCTCTAAAGTCTGAAAGGTTTTTACTACCCTTTACCGACGGCTCATTGCAAAGTTCCTATTCCTGAAATCGTGAACATTTATTTAAAGTTTTATTTTCCGCTTGAAAATTAGCTTAAGCTTTCGATAAACTTTTTACTTCCTTTTTGAAAATGGAGCTCAGGATGTGGCTGTTTTGGTCTACCCGTTAAAGGTGATTTACAGAAATTTATATTAAAATTCGGAAAAGGTTTTTCTCCACCCTTTGAATGTGGCTCGGTTTCAGTTTTGTTTGTTTGTAAGCACTGGTTTAAACTAAACAGTAACTTTTTCTTTGTGCTCTAGTTGGTAGTTGCGTTAAGGTTAAGCGCAAGTCGATCACTTCTTCATTGACAGAGTATGATGTGTTAATTGCCTATCGATTCTCCTAGACTCCGCAACCTATATGCTTAAGTTATTCCCCGTGTAACCCGGCGCCTGGGTCTAGAGGACCAACTCGCGATCACTATGTTCTACGTTGTTCCTAATTGTGTGGAAGTTTCCTTCTACCTAATACTGAGTAAAACTATGAAATCTTTGTGTGCATTTCTTTTCACCTATCTGAAATGTCTGTTTCATTGCAATGCAAAAATTGTAATATTTTTTGGTTTCTAGTCAATTTTTGCTTTAATCAAAGTTAATTTGTACATTTATTTTAAATCTGCCTAACTAGTCAGATCCCTGAGCCTGGCTCTAAAATCATATTTTTCTTAGTTGTTTCAGGTTAAATCCTTGTCTAAATTAAAGTCCGTCCAAACATCTGTTCTGAATCTCGGTTTTATTACTCAGATTTCTGAGGTTATCTGTAAAATCATCAGTTGCATAATTTTTCCATGCGTACTACCAGCGTATTGTGTAAAGTCAAATATAAGAAAAAAATTGTATTGTTGCTGTATCTTCCACTTGGGTTTCGTCCTTTCACTTGTGAAGAAGTATCCATTATTGATAGGTAAATTTCTTCTTCTTTTTTTTCTATCATTGCTTTCGCTTTCTTAGACTAGGTACTCACGTCTTGGGTGGTGTAACATAGCTATGTTTGGTAATAATGTTAAAACGTAACTGCAATTTATTTCTTTTTTCTAAAGACTAAATATGTTTTCTTAGTATTGCTTGAATACGCAAGACTTAAAATTCATTTATTTATATTATTTCCATTTGTAATATTAACTACGACGCGAATAACTGCTATGTAAGTCGTGGACAAGACAGCAAAGAGAGCGATATCGAAAGCACAGTGGAGCAGCGATGTACATTCATGGTGTGTGTGCACGACAATATGGCGACACGAATGTAGCTAATTTGAGATTCAAAAATTTGCCGAGAAAAACGATAGTGTAACTTAACAAATGACTACTGCGATTACTGTCGCAATGCGTAATGAAATCAGGTTTCATTACGCATTACTACAGTAATCGCAGCAGTCATATGTTAAGTTCCACGATTCTGTGTCTCGGGAGCAGTGAACATAAGACTTGTGCGTTCTGAGTATTACTGAATGAACTGTGCCTCAATTGGTAATGACAATGCTTACGACAGTTGACATCACTGTTATTGCTACCGTGTTAGTGAAACTGATTTTACATTTCACCACATCACGAAAGCCAGGGCTTCATAAAGTTGTGTCTCCTTAGTGAACAACCGAGTGTTCGAAGCCGTAATTACCGCGATCAACATAATTAGTATTGTGCATCAAGTGCAAGAACGGTTGTACTGATTGTGAATTTTCGATTGCGGTAGTCATATGCAAACGTGACCAACAATTATATCGTGGTCAGAAACTATCGTGAACAGTGTCGAAGGAGAAACTTTCTGGCAGATCAGAACTGTATGCCGGCCCGAAACACGAACTCCGGACCTTTTTCCTTTCGCAGCAAGTGCTCTACCAACTGAGATACCCAAGCACGACTCACGACCCGTCCTCACACCTATATTTCCGCCAGTATCTAGTCTCCGCCTTCCAATCATCACAGAAGCTCTCCTGCAAACCTTGCAAGACCAGCACTTTTGAAAGAAAGGATATTGCGGGGAACTGGCTTACAGACAGCCTGGAGGAAGTATCCTCCGTAGCGGAATGTGCGCTGATGTGAAACTTCCCGGCAGATCAAAACTGTGTTCCGGATTTAGACTCTAACTGGTGACATTTGCCTTTCGCGTGCAAGTGCTCTGCCAACTGAGCTTAAAAATTAAGAGCCTTCCCAAGTATCCCCTGTTTTGTGCTTGTATATTTGCGTAAAGGTCCGAAAACTGCAAACACGATTTCATACTAAACTCCAAGCCCGTTTCCGTGTCGCCATTAGATGTTTCGGTCAGGTACAGATAGTCACATATAGGTGACAAAACGCCAGAGAATTCAACTGGCAATGATGGCAGGTGCCCTACAATCCTCCTAGGTTATGGAAGTAGTTTCCCTTCAGAGCTTTGCTTAGAACCTTTTTCGTTTCTACCATTAACCGCAACACTTAGAATTTACTTTGAGCATTTAATTACTATTGCCGCAGTCCAATGCACAAGGTAATTAATTTACCGGTTAAAAAGCTACTACGCATGTTTATATTTCGTAATGATTTATTGATTACTACTAAAACAATATTTTTTGAACTGATATTTTAGATTACGCATCTGATGACTGACTGTTTACTAGTCTTCCAGGAGCTACTAAATGCCTATGACAACGTTTCAAAGAATAGGTTGTGTACCAGCACTGTGATATGTGAGTTTCGCAAACTCTTGTTACAGCTGTACGGCAATTCAGAAGGGGTATACTAGCAGTATTAAAGTAGGGAACTTAGTTTTCCCACCATTCTCGAAGACTGCGCAGACCTCATTTAAAATCACTGCGGAAATGGGATTACCGAAAGAAGACAAGTTGAGGATCAGGTCAATATAGCTGAAAATAAGAACGATGAAAGTTAGGTACTGAGATATCTGAAAAAGAAAACATACAAAGAAAGAAGTCTGAAAGTTAACGAAGAAGAGAACTGAATATCTGGCAACATCAAAATAAATTCCGACAATCTCGACACTAACCGAGCAAAAAATCGAAGGTGGTGCTTGAGATATCAGCTGGCATCTATATCGACTACTGTTTCTTCTTCTATCACACCAGGCAAATCTTCCTCCTTATAAATGCCTTCGATGTACTCTTTACACCTATTCGCACTCTCCTCTGCATTTAACAGTAGAATACCCGGTGCACCCTTAATGTTACAACCCTTGCTTTTAATACCACCGACTACTGTTCCGACTTTCCTATACACTAAGTCAGTCATTCGGACAATCATTTCTTTTTCCATTTCTTCAAATTTTTCATGCAGCCATTTCGTCATAGCTTCCCTGCGCTTTCCCTGTATTTCATTCCGCAGTTACTTGTATTCCTGTATTCCTGAATTTCCCTGAATATTTTTGTACTTCGTCTTTTCATCGATCATTTGGAGTATTTCTTCTGTTACCCATGGTTTCTTCACCATTGCCTTGTTTACACCTATGTTTTTCTTTCCAACTTCTGTGATTGTTCTTTATAGAGATGTCCGTCTTCTTCAACTGTAGTGCCTACCGAGCTGTTCCTTAGTATCGTATCTATATCCTTAAAGAATTTCACACGTATCGCGTCATCCCTCAGTATTTCTGTATCCCACTTGTTTGCTTATTGACCCTTGCTGACCAATCTCTTAAACTGTAGCCTCCTCTTCATCAGTACTACGTTGTGATCTGAGTCTATATCTGCTCCTGGGTACGTCTTACAATCCAGTATCCGATTTCGGAATCTCTGGCTGATCATGATGTAATGTAAGTGAAATCTTCCCGTATCATCCGGTCTTTTATCGGTATAGTATACCTCCCCCTCTTACGCTTCTCGAAAAAAGTATTCGGTATTAGTAGCTGAAAGTTATTAGAGAATTAGTCTTTCTCTCTCTCATTTCTTGTCCAAATCTTATATTCTTACGTAACCATTTCGTCTGCTCCTTCCCCTACAACTGCGTTTCAGTCCTCCATGACGTACTGTATTACTCTTTAAACATCCTTGTATACTTTCTCTATCCCTTCATCTACAGCTTGCGACGTCGGCATGTATACCTGAACTGTCGTCGTCGGTGTTGGTTTGCTGTCGATTCTTGTAAGAGCAACACTATCACTCAACTGTTCATAGTTACTCACTCTCAGCTCTACCTTCCTATTCACAACTGATTCTACACCTGTTGTACCATTTCTCAGCTGCTGCTGATATTACCCTATACTCATCCGACCAGGAATCCTTGTCTTTTTTCCATTTTATTTCACTGACCCCTACTATGTCTAGATTGAGTATTGGCACTTCCTTTTCCGGTTTTTCTAGCTTCCCTACCACGTTCAAGCTTCTTCCATATGGAACGAAATAGGCCAAGGGAAAAGAGCAGTAAGCTATCTCCTTTTCTTCTGGAGCAGGAATATAACCAGTGGGGTGAAGCTAGACATTTATAAATATTTTGTTGAGAATATTACTGTATATGTTGCAGAGACAAGCGAACCAAATAAGAGAAAGACAAATTCCAGTGGCACGGAAATGGACTGTCGGAATAGAAGTGGTATTCCGAGGATGGACCATTCGTTTGAATAACAATACATTAAGAAAGACAGTGGTGTTTCAAGTCAAGAGATTAAATGTTCTATTTCAACCGGATAAAGCCGTTTCCAACATTTATATCCAGGCGTTTAAATTTTCTGACTCACGAATGTGCTAGTGTCTATGATTAAATGTATTGGGGGCTAAGACTATTCCTTTCTCCAATGTAGACAGTCTGGGGTGGAAGGGGATAGCTTTAGCTCCCAATAAAATTTATCATAGACGCTCGTACATTTGTGGGTCAGAAGTTTTAAATACCTGGATATAAATGTTGAGAATGGCTTCGTCCGGTTTAAAAAGAACCTTTAATGTTTTGACGTGAAGCACCTGAAGATGCAAATTTAATTTGCGAAGAATTGTAACAGTCGCAGCAGTATAATTTATTCAAATCGAGGAATATTTCGGCTGTGGTTGCCCACATGAAAAGTAGTTGATAAGCACGGGCTTGCTCTCAGACTGGCCATCCAAGGATACAGGTTGTCAGTTATGGGGGACATGGACGCCGTCAGTTGAATGTCATCCTGATCGGGTATGTGCGTGGTTCTTGATTCTACCAATTTGCATGCCCGAAAAGCACCTTACTCAAATTTGGTGGAAAACGACCTGTGAACTTTTCCTGAAGTTTGGTGTGCACAGAATTCAGGGGCAAACTCAATTAACGAGGCGTATTAAGCGGTGCTTTTCGGACCTGTTTGGCGAACATATTAGTGCGTAGACTACATAAACAGTTATTTGGAACCGTTCGCTGTGCCGCAGCATTCTTTCTGCTTCATATTTAGCTTATAGTTAACGCCCATTTTATTTAACGAATTTGCCGGTTTCCATTGGATAAACAAATCTTGATAGAAATATTTCTAGGGTTTGAGTCATGTTGGAAATTTATCACAATTATTTGTGGTTGTTTTTTGTAATTCAAGTTATTCTCAGGATCAATCTAAGTACAATTTTATTACATGTTGTTTTAGTTGTTATTGTTCATATTTCATTTATACATTCATTTTTAAAACTACGCTGGGTCATTCTCGTTCTACTAAAAGAGTTTATACAGTTCTTCTGTCATTCACCTAAAGATTATAGTTTAAACGAATTTATAACTTCTCACTGACTACTTTCATCTGTCGTGCTTATTTATGTTTTAACTGGTATGTTAATTAAATGTTCAATGCTGTTTAATGTTTATGCTAATTAGTGATTAATGCTAATTGAAAGCTTTCACGTATGTTCTCGTAGTGCCTGAATTCTTACTGTGCTTTACTCAAATTATTTTGTTACAGAAACTCTACTTACGGCCGAGATGTCAGACCAGAGCTCAAAATTTCTCAAATTTCATGTTTTAAATATTTATTGCTCATTGTCTTGCATTCATCTGAGATAGTTAAAGATGACAACTTCTTAAATAAATTTGTCTTTTCTCTGTGAAGTTTTGTGCCTTGGTGGCCATGTACTTTATCACTTCCAGCTTCTTGTTTGCTGAAGTTTTCCTATCTGTATGCAAAGATGTGGAAAATATTGTACTTTGCGATCAGCAGTAACAGCCGTAAATAAGACGAAAACTCAGAAACGTAATACCACTTTTAGCTCACGTCAGTTATATGTTGGCAGACGGGACATTGCCGTTTCTCCGTGGTAGCAACTCCAGCGAGCAGACATTCCCAGGAGATGGTCCGTCGATGCGTCGGGTCGGCGCCCCCTCTCCCCCCCCCCCCCCTCTCCTTACTGGCCGGCATCGATTCGCCACTGTGACGCCTGTTGACCGTTAATTACCATTAATCACCGGGAGACGCCGCTTGCTGGGCCTGGTGGACTTACAGCACTTCACGTCTGGACCGCCACCGGCGCCTGATTGCACACCAGAAGAGTACGTCGCAGGACAGTCACCAGCTCTGTGCAGGGCAAGACGGGCGATCACTATGTCCGGTAAAATAGCGACTAAACAGGGGGATAGGTCTGTCTCAACGAGCAGCTGCAGAGGCGGCTAAAACTCTGACTGCTTCTTACTTCTCCTGCATTGGTGGCGTTGATATTTAAGACTCTTTTTCAAACCATATCGTTCGTTAAACCTACACATTAGTCATATCGTAAAATACAATATATTAAGGTATACGAACAGTTTGCATGGATGCATCTTGTTTAAAAGAATAATATACAGACGATTTAAACAGCGGATTACAAATGTGTTAGATGACGATCGGTTTGGCTTTAGTAAGGTTAGGGACGCTAAAGAGGCAGTACCGACATTATGCTTAATAAGAGCAACCGTGACTTAAGAAAAATCAAGACACTTTCATAGAATCTGGTGACCTAGAAAAAGCATACAGCAGTGGTAAATGATGTAATATGTTCAAATTTTGAGAAAAATAGGACTAATCTATAGTGGAAGTTGGGCAATATACAATATGTACAAGAGTCAACAGGAGAAAATAAGATTTGAAGAACAGCAACGAAGTTATCGCATTAAGAAGAGTATAAGATAGGAATGTAATCTTTCGTCGCTACGTTCATTCTGTACATTGAACAAGCATTGAAAAAATATAAGAAAGTTTCAAGATGGGAGCAAAATTCAGGGTGAAGGGATATCAATAATATTATTCGCTGACGAGACCGAAAGTGGAGTAGAATTGCAAGAACATTTGAACATAATGATCTGATTAGTAAAGATTATGAACTGAGAGTAAACAGAATATAGATTAAAGTAATGAGAAGCAGCAGAAATGGGGACAACGAGAAACATAACATCACTATTGGTTATCACGCAGTAGATCAATCTCAGGTATTCTGCTACCTAGGCAGCAAATTAACCCAGGACGGACGGAGCAAGGAGGACATACAAAGCAGAGTATCACAGACAAAAAGGGCTTTCCTCGCCAATAGAAGCCTACTACTATATAATATAGTCCTTAATTTGAGGAAGGAATTTCTGAGAATGCACATCTGGAGCACAGCATCGTACGGTGGTGAAACATGGTTTGTGGAAAACTGGAACAGAAGAGAATCGAAGAAGTTTAGATAATGCGCCACAGAAGTATTTTGAAATTTATGTTGAGTGATAGGGTAAGTATTGAGGACGTTCTCTCAAGAACCGAAGAGGAAAGTAATGTATGGACACTGAGAATTGGAAATATATTAAGACATCAGGGAATAACTTCCATGTAACTAGACGGGCAGTAGAGCGTAAAAACTTAACGGAAGACAGGGACTGGCATACAGCCAACAAACAACTGGAAACGTAGATGTTGGCACAGGGGAGGAATTTGTACATGCAGTTCCAAACCAGTTAGACGACTGATCAGTAAAAAAAACAAAGTAAGTCTGCAGCATTCGTGGCCGTTGTCGTTCAAGGTAAAATCTTGTAGATTCCAATGCAGCGTCATGTTCCTCTTCAATTTCTTCTGCAAAGTAGGATTTCTGAAGCCTCTGCTGGGATCTTCAGGATACTTCAATTCATCGAACACCTAGGAACATTCGTCTAGAAAGGTTTTAGTGTCGATTGTGAAGAAGAAATTTTAACGAACATGACACAGCCAATAAGCTCGATGGTTAACTTTCTACAACGTAATATTTCAATGTCTAGCTTACGGTCGCAGTTTTGCACCACTATGGGTCTGTATACGTTATTAAATAGAAAACTGTTTATGGAAACATTTTTTCACAGCCTCTGTTCATGGAATATTTAGAGTTATATGATAATCTTCGAGACCTTAAGTATTGTTTTAAAATTTGGTAAGGATAAAACTGTGTTCTGATTTCGATAAAAACGTGGAAGGGGTCATGAATGCTTGTGAATCACAAGCATAGGTGGAAGCATAAGCGGCCGAAGACACTACTAGCTAGGGCATAACCACCTATGACGGCTAATATACACTCACAAGCGACAACATCGGCAAGCCCCTGCAAATCAGCACCATCGACTACATATGCCACCTGCTGTTAAAACCGACCAACAGGCTACAACAGGTATATCGACAAGCTCGCACACTAACGCATAAACAAACACCAACACTAACCTACACTGTGATATATGATCTTTTTTTTGGATATCAGTCTTCTGACTGGTTTGATGCGGCCCGCCACGAATTCCTCTCCTATGCTAACCTCTTCATCTCAGAGAAGCACTTGCAACCAACTACCTCAATTATTTACTGGATGTATTCCAATCTCTGTCTTCCTCTACAGTCTTTGCCCTCTACAGTTCCCTCTGGTACCATGGAAGTCATTCCCTCACGTCTTAACAGATGTCCTATCATCCTGTCCCTTCTCCTTGTCAGTGTTTACCGTATATTCCTTTCCTCTAAAAAATGGCTCTGAGCACTATGGGACTTAACTTCTGAGGACATCAGTCCCCTAGAACTTAGAACTACTTAAACCTAACTAACCTAAGGACATCACACACATCAGTGCCCGAGGCAGGATTCGAATCTGCGACCGTAGCGGTCGCGCGGTTCCGGACTGTAGCGCCTAGAACCGCTCGGCCACTGCTTTCCTCTCCGATTCTGCATAGAACCTCCTCATTCATTACCTTATTAGTCCACTTCATTTTCAAAATTCGTCTGTAGCACCACATCTCAAATGCTTCGATTCTCTGCTGTTCCGGTTTTCCCACAGTCTACTTTTCACTACCACACAATGCTGTACTACACACGTGCATTCTCAAAAACTTCTTCCTCAAATTAAGGTCGATATTAGGTAATATTAGACTTCTTTTGGTCAGCAATGCCTTTTTGCCATAGATAGACTGCATTTGATGACCACCTTGCTCTGTCCGTCATTGGTTATTTTACTGCCTAGGTAGCATAATTCCTTAACTTCATCTACTTCGTGAACAAAATCCTAATGTTAAGTCTCTCGCTGTTCTCATTTTTACTACTTCTCATTACCTTCGTCTCTCTTAGATTTGCTCTCAATCACTACTGTGTGCTCATTAGACTGTTCATTCCGTTCAGCAGATTAAGTAATTCTTCTTTACTTTCACCCAGGATAGAAATGTCATCAGCGAATGATATCACTGATATTCCTTCACCTGGAATTTTAGTTCCACTCCTGAAACTTTCTTTTATTTCCATCATCCTAAAGTCAAACTGATGGTCATCTAACCCATCCTCAATTTTCTTTTTCATTCTATGGTATATTATTCTTGTAAGCAACTTGGATGCATGAGCTGTTAAGCTGATTTGCGATAAATCTCGCACTTGTCAGCTGTTTCCGTCTTCGGAGTTGTGTGAATGATGCTTTTACGAAAGTCAGATGGTATGTCGACAGACTCATACATTCTACACACCAATTCTAATAGTCGTTTTGTTGCCACTTCCACCAATGATTTTAGAAATTCTATCCCTTCTGCCTTATTTGATCTTAAGTCCTCCAAAACTCTTTTCAATTCTGATTCTAATACTGGATCCCCTATGTCTTGTAAACGGAATCCCGTTTCTATCACATAAGACAAATCTTCCCCCCTCGTAGAGGCTTTCAATGCATTATTTCCACCTATCCGCTCTCTCCTCTGCATTTAACTGTGGAATTCCAATTGCAGTCTTAATGTTACCTCCCTTGCTTCTAATGTCACCGAAGGTTGTCTTGACTTTCCTGTGTGCTGAGTCTGTCTTTCCGGCAATCATTTCTTTACTTGCAGCCATTTCGTCTTAGCTTCCCTGCACTTCCTATTTATTTCTCTATTCCCGAGTCTCACGGAACAGTTTTGCACTTCCTCCTTTCATCGATCAATTGATTTCTTTTGTTACCCTTGGTTTCTTCGCAGTTACTTTCTTTGTACCTATGTTTTCCATCCCAGTTTCTCTTATGAACCTTTTGAGGTATTTCCATACCTCTTCAACTGTACTGCCTATTGAGATATTCCTTATTGCTGGATCTATAGACTTTAACCGTATCTCCTCATTCCTCACTGCTTCCGTATCCCACTTATTTGCGCATTGATTTTTCCCGACTAATGTCTTAAAATTCAGTCTACTTTTCATCACTGCTATATTGTGATCCGAGTCTATATCTGCTCCTGGGTAAGCATTACAATCCAGTATCTGATTTCGGAATCTCTGTCTGACCATGATGTAATCTAACTGAAATCTTCCCGTACCACCCGCCTTTTTCCAAATATATCTCCTCCTGTTGTGATTCTTGAACAGAGTATTCGCTATTACTAGCTGAAACTTGTTACAGATTAGTCTTTCTCCTTTCTCATTCCTTATCCCAACCCCATATTCTCCTGTAACATTTTCTTCTGCTCCTTCCCTTGCAACTGTATTCCAGTCCCCCATGACTATCAGATTTCCATCCCCCTTTACATGCTGTATAACCCTTTGAATACCCTCATACACTTTATCTATCCCTTCATCTTCAGCTTGCGACGTTGGCATGTATACCTGAACTATCGTTGTCGGTGTTTGTGTGCTGTCTATTCTGATAAGAACAACCCTGTCACTGAACTGTTCACAGTAACACACTCTCTGCCCGAACTTCCTATTCATAACGAATCCTACACCTGTTATACCACCCTCTGCTACTGTTGATATTACCCTATACTCATCTGACCAGAAATCCTTGTCTTCTTTCCACTTCACTGCACTGATCCTACTATATCTAGATTGAGCCTTTGCATTTCCATATTCAGATTTTCTAATTTCCATACCACGTTCAAGCTTCTGACATTCCACGCCCCGACTCGTAGAACGTTATCCTTCCGTTGATTATTCGATATTTTTCTCATGGTAACCTCCTCCTAGGTAGTCCCCTCACGGAGATCCGAATGGGGGACTATTTCGGAATCATTTGCCAACCGAGAGATCATCGTGACACTTGTACAATTGCACGTCACATGTCCTGTGGATACACGTTACGTGTCTTAAATGCAGTGGTTTCCATTGCCTTCTGCATCCTCATGCCGTTGATCAGTGCTGATTCTTCCGTCTCTAGGGGCAGTTTTCCACCCCAAGAGAGTGCTCTGAACCCCTTTTCCCTCCTCCGCCCTCTTTGACAAGGCTGTTGGCAGAATGAGAGTGACTTCTTATGCCGGAAGTCTTCGGCCGACAGTGCTGTTTATTAATCAAACTTTAAGCAGCGGTGGGATTCGAAACGCGGACCGAAAACGTTTTGATAATGGATCAAAGACGCTACCCATAGACTACGGACCCTAAACGATGATGAACAGTTACAGGCACTCTGATGCTGACCGAGAAGCGAAGACGTTTACCCAGATGCAGCCGCCAAATAAAACCGCTGCTCGACCTCAAAGGTATCCGCCTGCCTGATACGCGTAACTAACAAACCATATCCTTGACTGACCTGTCGCAGGCAGCAAGAAAACCACTGCTGCTCTTACAGTAGGATCCAGCTATCACAGAGGATTTCTTTTTTTCCATTGGCTCTTGCCTTGGCACTTTTTTCCCTCTGCCTTTCAAATCGCTAACCTTCGTTCAACTTTCGACCCAATCTATCTGCAGAGGGGTGCGTATTAGTGGTTAATCATAACTAGACGTACACAAACATCGCAGTACCCACACCCTGTGAGATCTGAGCTAGTGAAAACTAAAAATGTGGTGGCAGCAGACATTTGGGTTGGCCATCACGCGGACGTGAGTGTGGAGGGGCTCCACCCTATAAAAAGATAGAGCACATCCCGGTCGATGCGTTGTACATTTCGTAAGATTCGCTGTTTCGTGTCCTTAGACTACTAGAATAGCGGTGTAATTTCTTTACACAGCGTAAAGAACCTTTGATTCAGTGCATTTTATCGCTACTCCCATCAGAATTTCCAGGCATTTATTGTTAAAAGCTTTGTAAACATCTAGACATACTACAAACTTGTATTTGCATTTCTCGAATCTGTCTTGTGATGTAATCGTAGGATCAATATCGTCTTCTGTGTTTCTACATTTCTTCAGAAACAAAACTGATCTCCTCTGGGAACAGCTTCTACCAGTCTTCCCATTCTTCTGTAAATTATTCGTGTTAGTTTTTGTATGGGCCTTCTATCTTGGGCTTTGATAAACTTGCGTTAGTCCAAAAAATGGTTCAAATGTCTCTGAGCACTATGGGACTTAACATCTGAGGTCATCAGTCCCCAAGAACTTAGAACTACTTAAACCTACTACTTACACATAAGGAGATCACACACATCCATACCCGAAGCAGGATTCGAACCTGCGACCGTAGCAGTCGCGCGGTTCTGGACTGAAGCGCCTAGAACCGCTAAGGCCACCGAGGCCGGCGTTAGTCCAAAGCAAACCAATTCCCCCACCCATCACGCTCATCCCTATACCATCACTTGTGTAACACGGGGCGACGGAGTCTTTTCTCGGCTGCTTTATCGGTAACATTCCTTCAACTGCCTTCCAGGATTACCTCCCAGCCCAGGTGCTCGTGTCTGTGCACTACTGCTAAACTTTACGGACACTCCGCGACATACAGAAGCTGTTGTTGAAGGCAGTCCGTCCAGCGGCTTACGACTTCGTAATCACAACCAGTTTCAGCTATCGTAAAACTACAAAAAAAAAAAAATGGTTCAAATGGCTCTGAGCACTATGGGACTCAACTGCTGAGGTCATTAGTCCCCTAGAACTTAGAACTAGTTAAACCTAACTAACCTAAGGACATCACAAACATCCATGCCCGAAGCAGGATTCGAACCTGCGACCGTAGCGGTCTTGCGGTTCCAGACTGCAGCGCCTTTAACCGCACGGCCACTTCGGCCGGCTGTAAAACTACAGCAGGCTACTGTAGACTATCAAAGTAACCGGTGACGACGATATTTTTCCTAGTAGCCTTGGTCAGCTGAGATAGTAACCGCCTTACCTACACGTACGGTTTGTTACGTATTTATCGGCGTTACGTCATTTCCATCGTTTTGTCTGCATATGCAATCAACGTCTTACTAGATTCTCCTAGGAACCGAAAGCGGTGAACCATCCACAGAACTGAATCAGGATATATAAAGGAGGCTTAACCTTTGTGCTACATAGTAATCCTCCTGTCTTTTACTTAAAAATAAACAGTATTTATAGCAAAATCGAAATTGTCAATGGTTAATTCAGTTTTTACTCGAAATTTATTTGTTTTTAGTGTCAAACAGAGTGACATCAAATGTAAAACATCACAAAAAATACCGATTCAAGAAATAACTCTAGAAAATGCATTTTTCTAAAAAAAAAAATGCAAAATTAAAAACAACTGAAAACCAAAAATGGATCAAGTATCACTTCAATTCTCTGTCGAGCTAATATGCAACATGTTTCTGTCATTCATAAACAATTTTCGCACTTATCATTAATAGCAGGACTCTCTTGCCTTTGATTATGATGAAGAACGTTCTGTTGAGTACAAAATAACAATTAAAATTATAAAAAAAATTATGTTTGTGAATGTAAACTTTACTTGCATCAAAAGTGACATAAAAGCACAGAAGTTTCGTGATAAACTAATTACTATTACTTTTAAAATGAAAACTATATTCTGTAAGGATATAAATTACACACCAAACTGACGCTTAACGATTTATAGTTGTAATTACGTGCAAAACAAACAAACTAAGTAACAAAAACAAAGAAACTAGTCGGCTCCCAGTTTCTGTCTCGGTTTCATGAAGGTTTCTTTGTCTACCAATGCTACCAGCAATCCTACCATTTGGTATGTCACTTATGCACTGTAACAAAACTACAGAACAGTAGTTTTAGTAAATTGTACCTTTAGTTTCAGTATATGATGTATCCAAGAAACTCTACAAAAACGAAAACAGGATTGCTCGCATTCTTATTTGGTGTATTACTTCAGTACTGTTAGTCGGCCATAATGTGTGTCCAACATCAACACTGTGTAATGAATCTCATTAAAATCTGCGCCGTCTCAAGGAAAATTACACGAATATTTCTCAGTGCTAAAACTGTAGGGTCAACAGCCTTAAATAATGCAAAAGCACTAGAAGTGACGAGTTTAGATGCAGAAAGCCTTCATCAGAATTACACTACAACAGTGTTACAAAAGGGGTAAACATAAAAATATTAAAATTTTGTTGTCACTTCTCTCGTAAAGCTGCGTCTAGATACATACTTCGTAAGCCACCGAATGGTGCATTGTGGAGGCTACCTTCTAACACTACTAGTCATTTCCTTTCCTGTTGCACGTGCAATTTCAAAGATGTAAAAACGACTGGCGAACCCTAATGTATCTTAGCTTCGTGACCCTTACACGAAATGTAGGTTGGCGGCACTAGAATCGTTCTGCAGCCACACCCAAATGCCTGCTTCCCAAATTTTTCCAGTAACGTTTTTCGCATAGAGAACGTCGTCTTCCTCCATAATCCTACTGTAATGATCGAATCTACAGGTAACAACTCTAACGGCTCGCCTTCGAACTGCTTCTGTGTTTTCCTGTAATCGGACCTGGTGCGGATCACAAACAATCGAGCAGTACTGAGGACTAGGTCGCTCTAGCATAACCCTCTCATCCTAAAATGTGCTAAGTAAAATAAATAAAATAATTCTAAGTACATCGTTTGTGTACGTAGGTTGTACGTTCAACTGCACGGTCAGTATTCTTTTAGGAAAGTGACTCCCAGACATGTATAGCATGACTGAATACTTTGTGTGCATAATCGAGAAATCTCACCAATTAGGAAAGATAATGCTCTCCTTTGGTGTTCACATCGCGTCACACAACGTCAGCACTGTGGTCGTAACAAAAATAGCAAACCAAAGGCTGATAAAAATAGCAAACCAAAGGCTGATATGACAGATCTACATTATTTTTAAGAAGTTGTTTGCATTTCGTATAAGTTCTTCATTTAATGTATTTTCAATTTCCCCGCTGTATATCGTAATCTCGAACTGCTCCAGTAGATACAATTTCCTAACCGTGTCCTCTAGGTGCAAAACTGTGGAGTCTTCTTCAGTTCCCAACAGGTTGTCAGCGTCACTGATACGGCCGGTCACTATCGTAGAAAGGGTTTATATTCCTCTCGTACCTCAATTTTATTTGTGTTCCAGAGTGACTGATGTATAATGATGAGCAAAAGTTAAGGGCAAAAGTAACTTTTGCATGATGTGTCACTGCCAAATAACATAGCCAATCAAATACTGAACATGAAATGACAGGAACGAAAACAACACTTTAGTTCAAGTAATAATTGCACTGAAACTGCAACTATTCGTCCGGCCGGTGTGGCCGAGCGGTTCTAGGCGCTTCAGCCTGTAACCGCGCGGCCTCTACGGTCGCAGGTTCGAATCCTGCCTCGGACATGGATGTGTGTGATGTCCTTAGGTTAGTTAGATTTAAGTAAAGTTCTAGGGGACTGATGACCTCAGCTATTAAGTCCCATAGTGCTCAGAGCCATTTTGCAACTATTCGTGATGGTCTCCTGGACATTATTAAAGGCGAGAAATGTTCCTTAATATGGTGAGTGATCACCATTGATAGCAGCGTAAGCTCTCCAACGAGCTCCCACGTTGGACATAAGACTGGTAAGGATTATTTGTGGAAAGGTGTTCTATGGGGTCCAGTGCGTCTAGAAATGTTGAACATTACCGTTTTGGTGGTCCAGGTGTTACGGTGTGGGAAGTCACGATGGTTTTTGGGCTTACTGACCTCAAAATCTTTCAACACGGAACATGCACTGGTAAGCGTTAATTGAAGCTGTATTCCTTGACTCTGATTTCATTTTCATGGCTGGCACTGAGCAACCAAGCGACCATATCTAACAGCGCTGATGGAGGAACTCTTGGAACAAGAGAAGATTCGACTAACAGACTTTCAAGCCCATTCCTTCGATTAAAATCCCATTGAGCGCTTGTGGGAAGCGGAGGAAAAACGTATTGCAGCACATTCGTTCGCATACACCAACGACATTCCAGCAGTTGTCAACCGAGCGGTGGACGAACGCAACACCCTGCCCGAGATCGCTGTTCCACCTTTGATGTCAGCATGGAAGCACGTTGCAGAGCATGCTTTGCCACCGTGGTGATCACACACCCTCTTGAAAAGTCCAGCGGTCCATCCTGAATCTCAGTGACTTTAGTGTGATTACTGCCTTTGAATAAAAGCGTCATTTCTGTTCTGTGTATTTCGTTCCATTCACGGTGCTAGTTTTATCCAGCGATGTGGCTTTGTAGTGCCATATCATGC
This sequence comes from Schistocerca nitens, assembly GCF_023898315.1. Classification (NCBI taxonomy): domain Eukaryota; kingdom Metazoa; phylum Arthropoda; class Insecta; order Orthoptera; family Acrididae; genus Schistocerca; species Schistocerca nitens. The sequence goes on from NC_064622.1 coordinate 243,143,689, forward strand.
GACAGTTAATTTCGTCCTTACGTTCTGCACACCTCTGTATTGCCTTAAAATTGTTACAACGGTTTTTGGAAATACCAAGTTCATAATATTAGCAACATGTTTTAAATTGTTACATAAGTTACATCATAATGGGTTGTTGTTTTATATGTGGTTTCAACCTTAAATGTCACAAGAATATTAGCTACCTTCCGCAATAAACTACCGAAATACAGAACGGCAATCTTTAATTCTGTATGGCATTCTCATTTAGGTTTCTGATTAGATTCTTACAAGCCTGGCTTATCGGAGATAATTCCGTATTAGGGTAGCCTACAGAATGTTCTCTTCTCGTCACCATCGTCCTCTTTCAGAAGCGTGCTACCCTCTAACCCATTTTTAGCGCATCCCTGTGTGTCTCTTCTGTGTACACCGCTGATCGTCTTAATTGGGCTAGATAGCTGATTGTATCAGGCTCCCTCAATTCCGCTCCCTTACTCAATAAAATTTCCCGGTCTCTCTTGATTATTGTTCTAAGGCCAAACAGTTTTTGTGCCCTGGGATGTGCAGAAGCGTTATGAATCAGCGTATCCATTGTAGTTGACTTAGATAAATATTGGAAGTAACGTTAACCTCCTTAAGGGAGAGGTTAAAACCGAAATAGAGTAACCCAATTTTCCACGCGAATTCAACGATTGTGGCTATTGAGTGCCCTAAACATTTCATATGTGTGCAATCAAAAATCACAATCATGTGGCCGACATACCGCATGCAGCAGAGGTTTCCAACCTCTCGTAGACCATTAGCCCTGAGTGCAATCAGACGTTAGCTAGTACCTACATGTCCTCCCCCTCCCCTATCACTCCCCCGCCATCTATTGGCCCACCCTCCCCCCTCCCTCCTCCACATTATCCCCAACTTTAGCTCCTAACTGAACTGTTGAATGAAAGACTTTTTGGAACACTTCCATATTTAAGATGGTGAAAGATGAATGATATTTAGTTTGTGCCTGTGTGTGTGCGCGTGTGAGTGGGTGGGTTTGTGAGTTTCACTGAGGAAGGAATTCGTGGTGCATCGCGATTGCTACCAACAACTCCTTCTCAGATAAGAAAGCTAACTATCTACAGTTAGGGCACACACTTGTTACAAAACCAAAACATACTTCCCCTGCACTACTACTCTCCATTGCGGCACTTGCTTGACCTACACACTGAAACCACATTTAAAATAAAACGTGTTAAAATGTGTGCGCTATAATGACTACTCGTACATCACCTGATTGCTGCACTCCTTACTTCTGAACTGTCAGAAATCGGGAAACTTAATGCTGTTAACGCTTTGTGTTTGGCCACAGCCACTAATAATAATAATTATTATAATACTGTGTACAACACTATAGTAACCCTTACATACAGTGGCTGGTGTGTCGTGCTGTCAATTAATTCATTTATCTGTTTCGAAGCGAGCAATGAAGCAATTTCTGGACTACTGCAGGTACTATCTACAACTATGACAAGACGTTTTCTTGAGATATTTAGCATTTCTTACGTACATGTGTCACTTTTATTAACAACGATGTACAGAACAAAGCACAACATATGTATGTAGTGCGTGGACTATGTGAGGAACCTGTAATCTCCAACTCATTAATGCTACAAATTGAGGAGAAGTAATCTTAGAGTTTTGCAATATTGTGATTATAGCAATGATCTTTTGAAAATCATTTAGTTTCGTCACTGAAACAGAATCGAATCGTTAACTTTCTAGCCCTCAGAAATTTCGTTTTATCCCTCATGGGGTAATTAACGCCAAGCTGGGAGCCACAGGCCTGAAGGTTACGATATTGTCCTTAAACTAAGGTTCATCGAAGAATCTTTTTTCAAAGTGTGTCGTACAAATGCTGGCTGTCCGTCTCCTTAGCAGAGTGGTCATCGTTTCTGACTGCCTTGCAGTGGGCATGGGTTCTGGGGTCGGGTCGGACATTTTCTCGGCTCGGAGATGGTGATGTCCTAGTCACCGTATGATCATCATTGACAGGCAAGTCTCCCTTTGTGGAGTCAACTGAAAAGAGTTGCAACTCGGCTGCCGAATTAACCGGCTTGGGGACTCATGACAACCAACGCCATTCGATCATTTCATTTCATCATTCATTCATCATTGTTGGCTAAAGCTGTGGCAGCTGGGAACCACGGCGAGACCTTTATTTGTAATCATGTTGGCCCAAGTGTAAAATATTATACTTCAGGACCACAGACAAAAGTTTCATGAAATTCGTAACGCAAGTAGAGCAAAAATTATTAAATATCTGAAAGTTTTTCACTATGATGTCAGTAACGTCATGAATTGGAAAGTTTGAATATATACTTTCCATACCAGAGGACGCAAATATCGCTCGGTTTGGTGTATTCAGTGCCTTCAAGTGCTCAGTAACATGCTTCCGATTTTTAACCATGTACGATTCAGGTAAGAAATAATGCTGGGTAAGAATCTTATTAAGATACCTAGCCAACTGATGCCCCGGACTACGAATGGCATTAATAATCGGACTTAAGGGAGCGAACTGTTTATGAACATTAATGGTGCCCCTTAAGGTGGGTTCTCTGTTCTTAGAAACAACCTATTCGTCAGATACTGATCTAACATCAATTTGGTATTTTTAAATATATTGTTAATATCTACCATACATTTCAAAGTAAGATCAAATGTAGTCAGTTCTACGTCATTACCCGCAGTAAAGTTCTCCACTCTCTGTATATACCCAGCTTTAGACAAGATCACCGTAGTTTTACCCTTATCTGCCAGAATAATAAGGGTTCATTCTCTGCCACCCTTTGATCAGCTTACCTGTTTGTATAATCTTTATAGTCCTTACGGTGATGGAGTATAGCCTTAGTAAGTCTAATCCCGACACTGTTTCTCTTGGCATGCACAACCTTCACTACCTGGCTGCTCTGATTTGAACTATTAATCATTCCACTTGCTCCGTTTTATAATGTTGCAGATGCTCCCGAAGATGGGATGCTTGTCCTGAAACCTGTTTTTGCTTTCCTTTTTTAAAAATAAATAGCTTTTAAAATCATAGCGGATTTTATCATTGTTGCCAAATTTTTTGTACGAGTTCACCACCATCCCAATGCAAATAAACAATAACACATCCAAACTACGAAGCAGGAAACCTTGTACCTACAAACCGAACTGTAGATCTTTCCACGATAGCTACACCTTCCTGTTTAGCACGTCGTAGACCCTAGTTTTCTTGTCAGCGCAGCGCAGTCACGTACTGCATGTCTATACGCCAGTATTTCAATGTACTACTGTAATATCAGGTTATGTCACGTTGTGGATAGAGAACGAGTAAGACTCGAGCAGCTGCAGTTACTCAGGCGGACAGCGCCCGAGTCTTGCGCGTGCACTGTGTAAAAATTCGTAGCTAACATTGCGGCGCGAACCCTTTCGGGAACCATGTAGACTTCACACGCAAGGGTCTCTGCGTTACCGTGACACTTAGTTTTAGAAATACGTTCATGACATAAGAGCTTTGTACGTTTCTGCGCTTTGTTGAGTGGGATGGGACGGTGAGGCGCGGCGACTAAAGCGCACTGGGAATTCGTTGAGCTTCTAGTTATCAAGCTGTTCTCGAGAAGCTCACGAAAAACAGTTCGGCGGTGCAAGTCGCTGCACACTGGTAGTCTGAGACATCATGAGCTGAGGTTGTTGTTGGACCTTAATGCTGACACTAGAGGAACACGCTCGCGGTTCGCTGTGCTCGTAATTCGTATGTCTCATGTTTCATTCGGATAAAGTTGTGATCCAAATCAATCTGGATACACAAAAACGGAAAGCATGGAGCTGGCAATTCTCTACGGAAGGTGAAATTAACGTTTGTTGCTACATTTGTTTTAAAAAGCTCCGTTATGTTTCAAAAAATACAACTGATATGATAACACATCTTAAATTACGCAAGTTATCGAGCAGTGAAACATCGATGTCCATGGGTGCAGATACTCATTCTTCTAATAATGCGAATCAGATAAATTACCTAGCTACGTAGGTTATCCATTCCAAACGAACAAAAATAATTTACCTGTAAAATGTCGGGTAGTGCCCGAAGCAGTCCGCCGAAGCCGGATTTTTAAATCGGACTCCGAAAACGTACAACATACCACAAAATCAAAACTATCCAAGCATTTGCACGTCATGGTTAGTTGATTGTTTGGAAGATTAAAATGACCAAACAATTAGGTCATTAGTCCCTTCCAAGGTACGATATGTAATTTCATTAGGCTCGCTTTCCAGCAAAACTTTCTCTGTCATTGACAACACTCGTTTCCGAGGTTTTGTTGCACCCAAAATATCAGATACTAAATAGGAAAAGAAAAAAATGCACTACAGATTGAAGCAAATTACCGTAGAAAGAGACAGTAAACTTGGAAGTTAAAGACTTTAACGACCGATATTTGGACCTCGCTTAGTTGTGAGGCATATATGACGGTGACTAGTCATTTCATGAGCAGTGATTGGTGCCTGAAGGCCTTGGCTCTCGATACATTCGACATACGGTGCTGAGCCTTAGTGAGGCGTTAGATAAAGTCGTTTCAAAATCTAACATCGGAAATAAGGTTTTAAGCTCCACAACTGACAGTTACACTAATATGACGGCAATCGTACAGCTTATTCGCAGTGGCAGCATATATATGCAACAGATATCTTGTTTAGCGCACAACATCAATTTAGTTGTGAGAAGTTCTTTCAACAGCAACAGCATTATCAGTATACGGGAAAAACGCAGAAAAATGGTCAGTTATTTTAAGACAAGTTGCAGTGTCAATGAAAATCTCTCCCGGATCCAGGATCTAATGTATACAGGGTTATTACAAATGATTGAAGCGATTTCACAGCTCTACAATAACTTTATTATTTGAGATATTTTCACAATGCTTTGCACACACATACAAAAACTCAAAACGTTTTTTTTAGGCATTCACAAATGTTCGATATGTGCCCCTTTAGTGATTCGGCAGACATCAAGCCGATAATCAAGTTCCTCCCACACTCGGCGCAGCATGTCCCCATCAATGAGTTCGAAAGCTTCGTTGATGCGAGCTCGCGGTTCTGGCACGTTTCTTGGTAGAGGAGGTTTAAACACTGAATCTTTCACATAACCCCACAGAAAGAAATCGCATGGGGTTAAGTCGGGAGGGCGTGGAGGCCATGACATGAATTGCTGATCATGATCTCCACCACGACCGATCCATCGGTTTTCCAATCTCCTGTTTAAGAAATGCAGAACATCATGATGGAAGTGCGGTGGAGCACCATCCTGTTGAAAGATGAAGTCGGCGCTGTCGGTCTCCAGTTGTGGCATGAGCCAATTTTCCAGCATGTCCAGATACACGTGTCCTGTAACGTTTTTTTCGCAGAAGAAAAAGGGGCCGTAAACTTTAAACCGTGAGATTGCACAAAACACGTTACTTTTGGTGAATTGCGAATTTGCTGCACGAATGCGTGAGGATTCTCTACCGCTCAGATTCACACATTGTGTCTGTTCACTTAACCACTAAGAAAAAATGTTGCTTCATCACTGAAAACAAGTTTCGCACTGAACGCATCCTCTTCCATGAGCTGTTGCAACCACGCCGAAAATTCAAAGCGTTTGACTTTGTCATCGGGTGTCAGGGCTTGTAGCAATTGTAAACGGTAAGGCTTCTGCTTTAGCCTTTTCCGTAAGATTTTCCAAACCGTCGGCTGTGATACGTTTAGCTCCCTGCTTGCTTTATTCGTCGACTTCCGCGGGCTACGCGTGAAACTTGCCCGCACGCGTTCAACCGTTTCTTCGCTAACTGCAGGCCGACCCGTTGATTTCCCCTTACAGAGGCATCCAGAAGCTTTAAACTGCGCATACCATCGCCGAATGGAGTTAGCAGTTGGTGGATCTTTGTTGAACTTCGTCCTGAAGTGTCGTTGCACTGTTATGACTGACTGATGTTGGTGCATTTCAAGCACGACATACGCTTTCACGGCTCCTGTCGTCATTTTGTCTCACTGCGCTCTCGAGCGCTCTGGCGGCAGAAACCTGAAGTGCGGCTTCAGCCGAACAAAACCTAATGAGTTTTTCTACGTATCTGTAGTGTGTCGTGACCATATGTCAATGAATGGAGCTACAGTGAATTTATGAAATCGCTTCAATCATTTGTAATAGCCCTGTAAAAACCTGAACATAAATTAATTCAGAAACCGAAAACCGATGGTACACTACGTTTTCTATTTTACAACGCCTACTGGAGCAAAAAGTATGCGTTTAAGCGTTTATCAGCTTAGCACACCGCCGGGAAGAAAAGTAGCATACCTCGAAGATAATGTCGATTTTGAGCCGATGACGGGTTATGCCACCTGGGGATAGCAGATATACTGACAATAGTTTCAACGTCGTCCGCCAACAGATGGCGTAGTGGCATGGCTACCAGAACGCCATCTGGGTATGCTCGTTAATAAGGAATGCTGACAGCCAGGATGTTCAGTGTGTTGCGACTATGCCACTGAGATGAACTCGAGATTCCTGCAGCCAACTGAACGAGACTGGAACAGGTCAGACTGTGGCCTTCCGAGTCTCAGGATTGTCACACAAGTTGAAAGTGCTGCGTCAGTTGTGCAACGAGGATGGTCACGTTAACATGCTCACGCCCGTAGACGAGGTACTCGACGTCCACGCAGCACGGACATCGGCCAGGATCGTCATACCGTAGGGGCAGCAGTGGCAGATACCACAGTAAGATAACAGGGCTCGTGAGCCGAGACGTGACAACATGAACTCTTGCGAACCGGTTATGCAGCAGTGGACTACGGGTATCCACACCTTTAGCCAGTCTTCCACTTGCACCACAGCATCGACGTGCACGGCTCGAGTCGTGCCGTCAGAAGATCACTTGAAAGACAGAATGGCGCGCCGTGCTTTCTACGATAAAAGTAGTTTCTGCCAGCAGGCAAGTGATTGTCGTTCGTACGTACGACGTAGAGCTAGTGAGCGCTGTTTCGTAGAGCGCATTCGTCCACGACACAGGACCCACCTCAGGCCTGGGGTGCGACAAACTACAACACACCTTCATCTTTGGTGTTTCTGGAGGGAAAATTAACCTGCGCTCGGTAAGGGCGGAATGTTGTTAGACACGTTCTTTTGCTGTTCTTGCAACAGAAAGGGGATCTGTTGTTCCAGCAGGATAATGCTCACCCACACATTACCTGTGAAACTCAATGTGCTCAGCAAGACGTGTAGTAGCTTCCATGGCCAGAATTATCATCAATCGCCTGCATGTGGGATACGACGGGACAAGATGTGACTCGTGCAGTTTGTCAACCAACAACTCTTACAGAACTAAGCAAACAGGTCGAGAAGGTGTGGCATAACGTATCCCGGGATAGTGTTCGCCATCTATAAAATCAACTGGATGCCAGAATCACGGCTTGCATTGCCGCCTGTAGAGGCTACACCAACTACTAATGTGGTTGTTTCAGTATGGATCGCTATCTGGTACCTCAGAACAACTTGCTATTGATGTGTAAATGTAATCATTTCATGTACTCTATATGCACTGTTTCAACAATAATTTTTTGGCTATTTGGAAACCTCTAACATGGTACACCAAAATTTTTTCGTCAGTGTATTTGCGTGTTCAGAAACTCACAGTTGTCAAGCGATGATTGGGCTAGACCGACATACCAAATGTTAGAGCAACGTCTGCACATCTCATTAATAGCTAGGCTAAGATTAGAATAAAGAAAGAGAGGGTAGAGATCTGCTACCAAGCTCGACCCTAGATTACTCACGGAAACTCCTACACAGTTCAGGAAGAAAAATGAGAACCTTTATCCATGTCTAGCTGGCCTAGAAAAAAATCGCAACATCTTCAACTTCTGTTCCCAGTAAGAGAATATGTTCCAAAACAGAATATGGAAACCAACCAACAAAGAAGCACACTAAAAGTAACGAAAAGTAAAAATATATCCTGACGAATTACAACTTTTTCCTACAACAAGTAACGATATGTAAGCAGTTCCTGTTCTAGGCATAACAGGTTACATCATTTCTCTTTTATTATGTACCAGTATACATACGTGCCCCTAACTCCCCCTCCCCCTCAATCCCTCCCGTGAACAATGGACTTCGCTGTCGGTGAGGTGGCTTGCAAGCTTCGGCGATGCAAAATAGCGGTACCTACGTGCAACCACAACTGACGGTTATCTGTTGATGGTCAAACGAACGTGTGGTTCCTGAAGAGTGGCAGCAGTCTTTTCAGTAGTTGCCGGGGCAACAATCTGGATGATTGACTGATCTGGCCTCGTAACATCAACCAAAGCGGCCTGTCTGTGCTGGCACTGCAAACGGCTGACTGCAAGGGGAAACTACAACCGTAATTTTTCCCGAGGACATGGCACTTTCTAGGATAAAATATTCCGAAGATATAATATTCTTCCCGGCGGGGTCAGGGATTTTCTCTGCCTCGTGATGGCTGGGTGTTGTGTGATGTCCTTAGGTTAGTTAGGTTTAAGTAGTTCTAAGTTCTAGGGGACTGATGACCATAGATGTTAAGTCCTATAGTGCTCAGAGCCATTTGAACCATATAATATTCCTCCAATTCGCATCTCTGTGCGGGGACTACTCAGGAGCATGTCGTCATCACGAGAGACTAAATTGGCTTTCTACGGCTCGGAGCGTGAAATGTTAGAGCCCTTAATCTGGCAGGTTAGAAAATTTAAAGAGGTAACTGGATACGTTGAAGTTGGGTATAACGTTCGGCGGCAGGAGAAACAGTACTTCTGCTCACTTGAATGAAGGGTTATAAATACAAAATCAAACGGGAGTAATGCAGGAGTAGGTTTAATAATGAGTAAAAAATAGGAATTCGAATAAGCTACTGCCAACAGTATAGTGAATTCATTATCGTAGCCAGGACAGATGTGAAACTCACGCCTACCACAGTAGTATAAGTATAGATGCCAAATAACTCACCAGCTGATGGAGAGATTGAAGAAATATTTGATGAGATAACAGAAATTGTTCGGATAGTTAGACGAAAATTTAATTGTGATGGGAGACTGGAATTCAGTAGTAGGGAAAAGAAGAGAAAGAAAAATAGCAGGTGAATGTGAACTTGAGGAACATAATGAAAGAGGAAGCGCATAATTTAGTCACCATTAACACTGGGTTTAAGAATCGTAAAAAAAGTTGTATACTGGAAGCAGACCTGGAGACACCGGAATGTTTCAGATTAGTTTATGTAATGGTTAAACAGAGATTTGGGAATCGGGTTTTAAATTGTAAGTGGCAGACGTGGAGTCTGACTACAATTTATTGTCTGCGAGCTGTAGATTGAGACTGAAGAAATTGGAAAAAGGTAGGGTATTGAGGAGATGGGATCTTGATAATCTGAAAGAACGAGATTTTGTTGAGACTTTCAGAACGAGCATTAGGCAACGGCTGACTAGAACAGGGGAAAGTAGTACAGTAGAAGACGAATGGGACGCTTTAAAAGACGAAGTAGTGAAGGGGTAGAGGATAAAATAGGTAAAAAGGCAAGGCCTAATAGATATCCTTGGCTAATGCAAGAGATATTGAATTTAACTGATGAAACGAGAACATTTAAAAATGCAACAAATCAGGCAGGCGAAAAGTAATATTAAATGAGACTGGCAGAAAGTGCAGAATTGTTAGCAAGAATGGATAAAAGGAAAATGTAAGGATTTAGAAGCATATTTCGCTAGGGTAAAGATAGATACCGCCTGCAGGAAAATTAAGAAGCAGCTGTATGAGCATCAAGAGTTCATATGGGAAACCTCCCTGAGCAAAGAGGAGAAAGCTGAAAGGTGTAATCGGTATATAGAGGGTCTATAAAACGGAGATGAACTTGAAAGCAATATTATATAAAAAGAAGTGCACGTATATGAAGATGAGTTGGGAGATATGACACTGCGGGAAACATTTGACAAAGCTCTGGAAGAAGTATGTCTAAACAAGGACACGGGAGTAAACGACATTCCGTCACAACTAATGATTTGGGAGAGTCAGCTACGACAAAACTCTTCGTTATGGTGTGCAAGATATATGAGACAGGCGAAATACCAGACGTCAAGAAGAATGTACGTAGTAATTCTAATTCCGAAGGAAGCAGTTGTGAAAATTACCAAACTATCAGTTTAATAGGTATCGTTGCAAAATACTAACACGAATTCTTTACAGAAGAATGGGAGAACTCGTGGAAGCCAACGGCGGCAAACATCAGCTTCAATTCCTGAGAAATGTAGGAATATGCGAGGCATTACTGGCCCTACAACTTATCTTGGGCGATAGGTTAAGAAAGGCAAAACTGCTTGTACTTTTGTAGCATCTGTAGACTAAGAGAAACCTTATGACTTGAATGCACTCCTTGAACCTCTGAAGGTAGCAGGAAGCGAAAGGCAATTTACAACTTGTACAGGGACCAAACGGCATTTATGAGAGTCGAGGGGCATGAAATGGTGGTAGAGGTTGAAAAGAAAGTGAGACAGGGTTGTAGCGTATCATCGATGATATTCAGTATGAACACTGAACAAGCAGTAAATAAAACCAAAGAAAGATTTGGAGTAGGAATTAAAGTTCAGGGGGAAGAAACAGAAAGTTTGAGGTCTGACGATGACATTGTAATTCCGTCAGAGAGAGCAAAGGACTAGGAAGAGCAACTGGACCAAATGGACAGAGTCTTCAAAGGACGGTGTAAGATGAACAATAACAAAAGCAAAACAAGGATAATGGAATACATTTGAATTAAATCAGGTGATGCTAAGAGAATAAGATTAGGGAACAAAATGCTTAAAGTAGGAGGCAAGTTTTGATATTTGGGAGCAGAATAACTGATGTTGGCCGAAGTAGAGAGGTTATGAAATTTAGACTGGCAATGGCAGGAAAATTATTTCTGAAGAAGCGAAATTTGTGAGCATCAAATATAGATTTAAGTATTAGGAAGTCTTTCCTGAACGAATATCTGCGGAGTGTATGGAAGGGAAACATGGAGCAGAAGCTGTTTTGATAAAAAGAGAATAGAAGCTTTTGAAATGTGGTACTACAGAAGAATGCTGAAGATTATACATGTCAATCACGTAACTACTGAGGAAGTACTGAACCGAATTGGGGAGATAGATTTGTTGCACAACCTGACCAAAACAAAGGAACGGATCATACGACTCGTTCTGAGACATCAATGGATCATCAATTTAGCTTTGGAGGCAGCGGTGAAGGATGAAAATCATTGAAGGAGAGCAAGAGATGAATACAGCAAGCAGTTTCAGAAAGATGTAGGTTGCAGTAGTTATTAGAGGCTGGCACAAGATGGAGTAGCATAGAATCTTCGGACAGAAGACATCAAAAACAGCAACATTCATAAATACGATCAGAATGCGTAACGTTTGTGTCTTCTGAAAAATAAAAGAACCACCCACAAAAAAACCTTAATACACCTTCAAACTATTTCCTGCAGTTCACTTGTGAGTGCTTTGTTGTACAGTGGTTTCCCACAGTCTCTCAGAGGGCGCAGCTCCGTCGATATCTTCTCGAGAGTACCCAAGAAATTCTTGATAATTTGCCTTAGCGTGCGTTTCTCGAGCGCGATCACAGCCTGTTCCCAGTATTTGCTTTCATCTGCTTTCTGTGACATTTTTCAACCAAGGCTCATCTTTTACATACTTTTGACATTTGAAATTTCTATGAGAGCAATGTTTTCTATGCTCTGGAAGAAGAAATCGTCGATTCAGATTTAGAGTGGGAAGCTGATGGTCCTGATTTCGATCCAGATAATAGTGCAGTGAAGCGTTTAAAACATTGTATCGCCTAAATGAACGTTCGTGAAACAACTCCAGTAGCAAAGGTATCATACAAGACGGCAATCAACACTTGTCTGCAAAGAGTTTTCTAACGTCAGTAAGAGCCGAAAGGGGAAAAGATGCAGGAAGAAAGTCCTGGTGGTATTCAGATTGTAATGTAGCTTTCCGTATGCCTAACTTTTGAAAACCTGCCACACTGAGTCAAATTATGTGTAAGAAAGGTGTGCACCAGTTTTTCTTCGAAATAAAAACATGATTCAGCACAACATTTCGTATGCCTATTAATTTTAATAATACGCATCATTACTTTTTAACTTAGGATTAACCAGGATTCATAATTTCAAATGAATCATCATACGCATTAATTGCCTTCACAATCACAAAGCTATAACCGTCCTGATAACTGTGCTTTTTAAAGTGCAGACCCTGGATCGCATCCGCCTTGCGGATTAACGGTGAGAGTCGATGTGCCAGCCAGCCTGGATGCGGTGTTTAGGCAGTTTCCTACATCCATCAAGATGAATACCGGGCTGGTAGCAGAGTCATAATACAGTCATACGAATCGTATACATTTAACTTCCATTCACAGTTACATGAGTAGCACAACTCACAGACAGTTAGGCTAAACATACTCCGTCCCGCAGATAATGGGATGGTGACACAAAGGGCATCCGGCCACCCCTTAAATCAGCCAAACCTAATTCCTTAATAACCTGCTGACCCTGCACTAATACAGGACAAAGAAGAAAAAAAGAAGAAGAATACAGTTACAAAACTGTGACGTAAGAAAAATGTATTGCAAACAGCAGTCCATCTACCCCACACAGGTTCACTGAAGCCAGTCCCGAATGTGTACATAATACAGTTGTCCATATTATACATCGTATATTTATTGTATGCATTCAGCTTCTTTTCTTATGATATAGATTCTTGAATCCCACCACACCTGGCATCCAGTGCCTTCTTTCGTAGTTCGTAAAGCATCGTTTTGTCACTTATATTCTGGCAGCACATAACGTTGATATCTTCGTTGCTTTCTGCACTGATCTACTTCGTTTTTGAGTCATCAGTCTTCTAACTTCGACAGCTCCCTCTGTTACCATGGATGCTATTCCCTGTTATCTTATCAGATGTCCCATCGTCCTGTGCCTTTCTCTTGCAAGTGTTTCCCACATATTCTTTTCCTTCCCGACTCTTCGGAGAACCTCCTCACTCCTTACCTTGTCATTCAACCTTCTTTTCAACATTCTTCTGTAACCACATATCTCAAATGTTTAGTGTCTCTTCTCTTCCGTTTTTCCCAAAGTCCATGCTTCACTACAAGAAGCTTTGTGCTCCGAATGTAAATTCTTACAAAATTTTCGTGGAAATAAGGGTCACGTCTGATGCTAGCATACTTTTCTTGGACAGGAATTCCCTTTTTGCTAGTGCTAGTCGGCTTTTTATGTCCTCCTTGCTCCGTCCGCCATGGGTCATTTTGCTGCCCAGGCAGCATATTCCTGCTTCGCGGTCCTTAAATTCTGATGCGAAGGTTCTCGCTGTTACCATTTCTGCTATATTATCACTCCATCTCTCTTCGATTTACTCTCAATACATATCCTATACTCATTAGACTGTTCATTCCATTCACCTTTACTGAGGATAGCAACGTCGTCAGTGGATCTTAACATTGATATCCTTACACCCTGAATTTTAATCTCACCCTTCATCTTTTATTTGCGTTATTGCTTCTTCGATCTGTAGATTGAAGAGACTAGAATCTTGAGCACTTCGTTCTTGGTCTTCCACTCTTATTGTTCCATCCTGCTTCTTCTACATTTTGTATATTACCCGCCTTTCCCTATAATTACCGCTATTTTCTTCAGGATTTTGAACATCTTGCATCATTTAACATCGTCGAGTACTTTTTCCAGGTCGAAAAATTCTTTGAATGTGTCTTAAAATATCTGTAGTCTTTCTTCCATTATCAACTGCAAAGTCAGAGATGTCTTTCTGGGTCCGCAGCTCGTGGTCGTGCGGTAGCGTTCTCGCTTCCCGCGCCCGGGTTCCCGGGTTCGATTCCCGGCGGGGTCAGGGATTTTCTCTGCCTCGTGATGAATGGGTGTTGTGTCATGTCCTTAGGTTAGTTAGGTTTAAGTAGTTCTAAGTTCTAGGGGACTGATGACCTCAGATGTTAAGTCCCATAGTGCTCAGAGCCATTTGAACCATTTGTCTTTCTGGTGCCTTTACCTTTTTTTAAAGCCAAGCTGATCGTCACCTAGCACATCCTCAGTTTTTCCATTCTTCCGTACACTTAATTGCGTGGGCTTCCGCAACCAGTCAGTTGACATAAAAGTTTTCTGGGTATGGTACCGTGTCATATTGTACGTCACCAGCAGACTCAGAAGAAGGCCGCAGCAACGGTGGCCGAAACCTTGGTTTCTCCAGAAGTAGTTTTATACAGTATGACGCGGTACCATACCCAGAAACCTTTTATGTCTTCTGTATATTATTCGTGTCAGCAACATGGATGCATGACCTTTTAAGCTTATTCTGCAATAATTTTCGCACTTGTCAGCATTTGTAGTCTTCGGCTTTGTGCGGATGATTTTATTGTGAATGTCTGATGATACATCGCCAGTCTCAGACATTCTACACACCAACGTGAATAATTGTTTTGTTGCGACTTTCCTCAGTGCTTTTAAAAATTCCAGTACAATGTTAGATTGTTGCTTATTTGATTGTCCGTCTTCCAAAGTTCTTCTAATTTGTGATCCTAATATTGGATCCCCTATCTCTTCCTTATCGACTCTTCTTTCTTCTTCTATCACATTGTCAGATAAGTCTTCTTACTCATAGAGGCCGCCAGTATACTTGATCCACCTACTCGCTCTCTCATCTGTATTTAGAAAGGTGTTTCCATCGCATTTTCACCCCCACGTTTTTAATTTCTCCGAAGATTGTTTTGACTTTTCTATATGCTGAGTCAGTTCTTCTGACGATACTTACGTCTTTGATTTCTTCACATTTTTCATTTAGCCATGAATTTACTGATGTTAACATCTGGGCGTCCATAAAGACATTCTCCGTGATCACTTTAAGGGCGTGCATTTAGAGACAACATCCCGCATTATTTTGAGCTGGAAAGTAGCTGTAAGTAACAAAGTGACAGACAAGTTAGTTGCCCGTATGGCCGGCTCAGCGGTCCGTTTGGTCGAGTTATCTGTTTGGCGATGAGCAACGTACATAGTTGTACACAACTTGTTCGGACAGTTGCTGTAACCCTACTAGGTCATCGTACGTGCTATGGCGAGAGCCCTCGCCTTGGAAGTCGCGACTGAACACTATAGGGCTGCTCTGCAACTTCAGCCGCCGGCAGCATGGCAGCGCCACGTGCCCTTGGGAAGGCCTCTTTAACTGGAGGCAGCCCGGGAGAACGAGACGTGACGCGGAGGCGGGGCTTAGCGACGTCAGACCGGGAAAGTTATGCCCTCCCTCATCACGTCTGACGCGGACTCGGCCGTCGCTTTTAATTCTCCAGCGTTACGTGCCGTAGGTAGATCATAAATGCGCAATTTGCTTCTGACACAAATTTCGGGTTTCGCATTTCATTAGGTTAGTGTTTTAGGATTTTTCTAGGTATGATTTACAGAATACAGCGAGTGGTTTGCTATCAGATTTATCTTGACTTGGTTTCGACACTGACTAACACAAAAAATTACGTACAAAAGATCATAAAATTGTAAATATACAGGAAAAGACAAGAATAGATTTTTAATACACTGATCATACACTAAAGAGCCAAAGAAACGGGCTGCATCTGCCTAATATCGTGTAGGGCAACAGTAAGCAGACACAAGTGCTTCAGCGCGACAGAGACTCGACTGATGCCTGAAGTAGTGCCGGAGAGAACTGACGCCACGAATCCTGCAGGGCTGTCCATAAATCACTAAGAGTACCAGGAGGTGGAAACTCTTCAATAGCGCGTCGCGAGGCATCCCAGATATGCTCAATAATGTGCCTCTCTGTGGAGTTTTGTGGACAGCCGAAGTGTTCCTGGAACCACTCTGTAGCAATTCTAAACATGTCAGGTGTCGCATTGTCCTGCTGGAGTTGCCCTAGTCCGTCGGAATGCACAATGGACATGAATGGATGTAGGTGATCATACAGGATGCTTACGTACGTGTCACCTGTAAGAGTCGTATCTAGACGTATCAGGGGTCCCATAACAATCCAACTGCACACGCCCCACACCATTACAGAGGCTCCAGCAGCTTGGACAGTTCCCTGATGACATACAGTGTCCAAGGATTCATGACGTTGTCTCCATACCCGTAGATGTCCATCCGCTCGATAAAATTTGAAACGAGACTCATCCGACGAGGCAACTCGCTTCCAGTCATCAACAGTCCAATGTCGGTGTTGATGGGCCAGGTGAGGCGAAGAGCTATGTGTCGTGCAGTCATCAAGGGTGCAAGAGTGGGCCTTCACTCCGAAAGCTCACATCGATGGTGTCACGTTGAATGGTTCGCACGCCGACCTTTGCTAATGGATCAGCATTGAAATCTGCAGCAATTTGAGGAAGGTTTGCACTTCTGTGGGTATTTCGCCTGTCTCATACAGGCGAAATACCCACAGACTTCAAGAAGAATATAATAATTCCAATCCCAAAGAAAGCAGGTGTTGACAGATGTGAAAATTACCGAACTATCAGTTTAATAAGTCACAGCTGCAAAATACTAACGCGAATTCTTTACAGGCGAATGGAAAAACTGGTAGAAGCGGACCTCGGGGAAGATCAGTTTGGATTCCGTAGAAATGTTGGAACACGTGAGGCAATACTAACGTTACGACTTATCTTAGAAGAAAGATTAAGAAAAGGCAAACCTACGTTTCTAGCATTTGTAGACTTAGAGAAAACTTTTGACAACGTTAACTGGAATACTCTCTTTCAAATTCTGAAGGTGGCAGGGGTAAAATACAGGGAGCGAAAGGCTATTTACAATTTGTACAGAAACCAGATGGCAGTTATAAGAGTCGAGGGGCATGAAAGGGAAGCAGTGGTTGGGAAAGGAGTGAGACAGGGTTGTAGCCTCTCCCCGATGTTATTCAATCTGTATATTGAGCAAGCAGTAAAGGAAACAGAAGAAAAATTCGGAGTAGGTATTAAAATTCATGGAGAAGAAGTAAAAACTTTGAGGTTCGCCGATGACATTGTAATTCTGTCAGAGACAGCAAAGGACTTGGAAGAGCAGTTGAACGGAATGGACTATGTCTTGAAACGAGGATATAAGATGAACATCAACAAAAGCAAAACGAGGATAATGGCATGTAGTCAAATTAAATCGGGTGATGCTGAGGGAATTAGATTAGGAAATGAGACACTTAAAGTAGTAAAGGAGTTTTGCTATATGGGGAGCAAAATAACTGATGATGGTCGAAGTAGAGAGGATATAAAATGTAGACTGGCAATGGCAAGGAAAACGTTTCTGAAGAAGAGAAATTTGTTAACATCGAGTATAGATTTAAGTGTCAGGAAGTCGTTTCTGAAAGTATTTGTATGGAGTTTGTATGGATGTGAAACATGGACGATAACCAGATTGGACAAGAACAGAATAGAAGCTTTCGAAATGTAGTGCTACAGAAGAATGCTGAAGATAAGGTGGGTAGATCACGTAACTAATGAGGAGGTATTGAATAGGATTGGGGAGAAGAGAAATTTGTGGCACAACTTGACTAGAAGAAGGGATCGGTTGGTAGGTCATGTTTTGAGGCATCAAGGGATCACAAATTTAGCATTGGAGGGCAGCGTGGAGGGTAAAAATCGTAGAGGGAGACCAAGAGATCAATACACTAAGCAGATTCAAGAGGATGTAGGTAGCAGTAGGTACTGGGAGATGAAGAAGCTTGCACAGGATAGAGTAGCATAAAGAGCTGCATCAAACCAGTCTCAGAACTGAAGACCACAACAACAACATTGCACTCCTGTCACCTTGAACAATTCTCTTCAACATCGTTGGCCCAGATCTTGCGGGTTCTTTTTCCGGCCGCAGCGCTGTCGGTTTCCTGATATTCACGGTACACTTGTGAAAAGGTCGTACGGTAAAATCCCCACTTCATCGCTAACTACGAGATGCTGTGTCCCATCGCTCGTACGCCGACTGTAACACCAAGTCCAAACTCATTTACATCTTGATAACATGCCACGGTAGCATCAGTAACAGATTTAACAACTGTGCCAGACTTCTTGTTGTCTCATATGGGCGTTGCCGACCGCAGTACCGTCTTCTGCTTGTTTACATCTCTCTGTATTTGAATACGAATGCATATTTCAGTTTATTTGGCGCTTCAGTGTGTTTGTTAGGTGACTATAATCACATGTAGTGAGAGCTGAAATCTGATTTACGAGTAAAATGCTCCCGTCATATACAATAATTTATAACTCGTGTTTAAAACCTTAAAAAATTACGTGTACTTGAACTCACATACACTATATGATCAAAAGTACCCGGACACCTGGCTGAAAATGACATCCAAGTTCGTTGCGGCTTCCATCGGTAATGCTGGACTTACGTATGCTGTTGGCCCACCCTTAACCTTGATTACAGCTTCCACTGTCACATACGTTCGATCAGGTGCAGGAAGGTTTCTTGGGGATTGGCAGCCCCTTATTCACGTAACGCTGCACTGAGGAGAGGAATCGATGTCGGTCGGGGAGACCTGGCAAGAAGTCGGCATTCCAAAACATCCCAGAGATGTTCTATAGGATTCAGGTAAGGACTCTGTGCAGGCCAGTCCATTACAAGGATGTTATTGTCATGTATGCACTCCGCCACAGGCCGTGCATTATGAACAGGTGCTCGATCGTGTTGACAGATGCGGTCGCCATCCCCGAATTGCTCTTCAATAGTGGGAAGCAAGAAGGTGCTTAAAAAACCAGTGTAGGCCTGTGCTGTGATAGTGCCACGCAAAACAACAAGGGGTGGAAGCCACCTTCGTGAAAAAAACACGACCACACTATAACACCATCACCTTCGAATTTTACTGTTGGCACTACAGACGCTGGCAGATTGACGTTCACCGGGCGTTCGCCATACCCAAACCGTGCCATCGGATTATCACATTGTGTACCGTGATTCGTCACTCCGCACAACGTTTTCCCACTCTTCAATCGACTAATGTTTACGCTCCTTACATCAAGCGAGGTTTCGTTTGGCATTTATCGGCATGATGTGTAGCTTATGAGTAGCCGCTTGACTATGAAATCCAAGTTGTCTCACCAGCCGCCCATCTGTCATAGTACTTGCAGTGGATTCTGATGCAGTTTGGAATTCCTGCATGATGGTACGGATAGATGTCTGCGGTGTGTCAGTCAACAAACGATGTCGGATTGCACGCTTTTGTGCTGTACGTGTCCCTTCACGTTTCCACTTCACTATCACATCGGAAAGAGTTGACCTAGGGATGTTTAGGAGAGTGGAGATCTCGCGTACAGGCGTATGACACAAGTAACACTCAATCACCTGACCACGTTCGAAGTCCATGAGTTCTGCAGAGCACCCCATTCTGTTCTCTCACGATGTCTAATGACTACTGAGGTTGCTGATATGGAGTACCTGGCAGCAGGTGGCATCACAATGCACCTAATACGAAAAAAGTATGTTTTTGGGGGTGTCCAGATACTTTTGATCACATAGTGTATTTTTAGAAAAGAAATTAACTTTAATAGTCTGGATGACACAAGTTTGTTGCGATTATCTTACAAGGGGAGGCCGCCAATTGTGAAATTCAGATTCGATTCATACTGCGCATAATAAAAGCTCATGGCCAGAGGTGTTATGTGGCAAAGCACCAAGATGCACTTCTCAACCGTTGTCGAGAAAATCGACAGTTAAAAGAAACCGTTGCTGTGAAATACTCTGTACGATTAATGATTTTCTACAGCGTCGTGGCGCAGCGGTAAGCGCTCGGGTTCGTAATCTGAAGGTCGCCGGATCGAATCCCGCCATGCAACTTTTTTCATTATTAGTTTTTTGTAATTCATATATATAATGAATTGCTTATGCATGTTGGTGAAGGCGGATCGCTCTCCAATTGTACCGCCTCCATTTTTCCGTTTGTTTAACAGGGTGTACCAAAGCTCTCACGTCCGCACTGATTTTCGACGATGTTATAAGTTGCGCTAGGGACCGCATCTACCTTCTTTCGAAGTTAGCAGGCAACTACGCTGTTATGCGGCGGCTCGTTTCGGCCCATTCAACATCTGTCCTTCAAGTGTGACGAGCGAGTAACGGAGTTTATATTTCATACCTGCCACAGCAAATGTGTGTTCGTGGGGTCTCTATTCTAATTCGAACGTTTGACTTACGCTATACGTATTCGTTTCGGAATATCGTTTCTATGTCTTCCGTTAACTATACATGGTTAACATGATGAAGACAATTAATAACATTTGTGAAATACAACTTTATTTGAGGAAAACATGATGATGTTCGAAGTCGCCAGTTTTTCCACGACAAACGACTTTCAACAACTTATTATATGCATAATTGTTGCAACTGATTGCCGGGAATTTTATATATATATATATATATATATATATATATATATATATATATATATATATATATATATATATATGTGTGTGTGTGTGTGTGTGTGTGTACACATTTGAATTACAAAAAACAAATACTAAAAAAAAAGTTTGCATGGCGCGAGATTCGATCCGGTGACCTTCGGATTACGAACCCGAGCGCCTACCGCTGCGCCACGACGCTGTAGAAAATTATTAATCGTAGAGAGTATTTCACCGCAACGGTTTCTTTTAACTAGATTTTCTCGACAACGGCTGAGAAGTGCATCTTGGTGCTTTGCCACATTACACCTCTGGGCATGAGCTTTTATTATGCGCAGTATGAATCTAATCTGAATTTCACAATTGGCGGCCTCCCCTTGTTAGTTTCGATTATCATGTAGTTAGCGGCTTTTGCATCTGTTCTACTCATTTGTATTCAGGTGATTCCTGTGAAAACGTTTCCGGCGTCATTATGGCCGCACCACAGGAATGGCAAATCGAGCCAAATGCATTAGACATTCAATTTTGGAAATCGTTAGCGAGTTCAGTATTCTGCGATCCACATTATCAATAGTGTGCTGAATAATGCCAAATTTCAGGCATTACTCATCACCCTGGACAACGCAGTGGTCAACGGTCTTCACTTAACGACTAAGAGCAGTGGCGTTTGCGTGGAGTTGTGAGTACTAACAGCCAAGAACACTGCGTGACACCAACATGGGACGTACGACGAACGTATCATCAGGAGAGTGCGGTGAAATGTGGTGTTAATGGTCTATGGCAGAAGACGACCAACGCGACTGTGGCGTAGACCCACGAAGCCATGGACCCAAGTTGTTACCAAGCGACTGTGCAAGTTGGTGATGGCTTCACAAGTATGTGGGCTGTGTCTGCATGGAAGGACTTGGTCTTGCGTCCAGTTGAACCGATTATTGACTGGAAATTATACAAATGGTACTGTTCGGCTGCCTGGACATTTGCAACCAAACAACGATGGAAATTTTATCGATGACAATAAGCCATTTCACCGGGCCACGATTATTCTCAATTGGTTTGCAGAACATTGTGGACAATTCGAGGGAATTATTGGGCCATCCCCATTACTCGCCATGAATCCATTGAAAATTTATGGGAAGGTATCAGGAGGTCCATTCACACACAAAATCCTGCACCGGCAACACTTTCGCAATTACGGATGTCTCAGTAGTTCCGCAGGCATTATCCAACGACTTGTTGAGTCCATGCTATGTCGAGTTTCTGAACTACGTCTGGTAAAAGCAGGTCAGAAACTAGGTTAGGAGGTAGTCCATTACTTTTGTAGCTAATTGTATGTGTCCTATGATCATTGTAACCTGTACATATTTATTCCGTACTCTCGTACTCGCGAGTGGCTCCTTCCGTTGATTTTATGCGTGTTTTGCTACCACCCTTCGCAATGTTCGATGGTCCTTGCCGTCAGTACAAGAGTTCTGCCTATTCTTGATTTAGCTGAGATTGTCTCTTCGCATTTCCACTTCGCAATTACACATCAGCAATTGACATGGGCAGCTTTAGAGGAGTTGAAATGTCCCAGATGTCTCCCATGCAATAACTAGACCACGTCGAAGTCACTGAGCACTCCTGATCGACCCATTCTCTTGTTACTGCTCTTCTATGGCCAGCACAATACTGCCGGCATCCTTCTAAAATAACAAGTTTGCCTCTCGTGTCATCTAGTCGCTAACTCCGCATTACATCGTGGTGTCCGCATACTTTTGATCATATAATGTGTTGCTACAGACCTTGTATTTTATGATTATGAAATCCGTTCTCATAAAAGTCCGCTGCCTGATCTCTTAATCAGTCCTCTACTTATATTTTGACATCGTTATCTTCCTCGTCACACTGGCCGAGGGTGCAAGAGAAAAATATAGTCTCTTGGTTCTAGGCCAGAGAAATACTCAAGGGTAATCAAAGTAATCCCATACTATGTGATGAAATCTTGAGTATGATCCGCCAAATGTCGTACTTAGCATGCCACGCCTTTTGTTTGTTCTGGTGTAAAGTGCGCAACCAATTTTTCGTCAACAGCGACAATTTCGATAGCAAAATCATTCCCACCGACACATTACCTCTGCAGGAAAGTTACTGCATTGCCTACGAGGTTGATTTTGTTCAACTCTATCAGCGTTTATGGAATCGAGCGTGCTAACGACTTGCGATACTTTAAGCGATCTGCCACAACATCATATATAACACTTCTTACAACGTGACGCGTGGTATGCGCAAAGATTTAACCATGCAGCGTCTGCCTTCCTGAATTTTTTATCGATTTCCTACACTAGGTCGTCAGTGATAACGGACGGTCACCAACTTTGGTTCTCATCGTGTGCGGTTAGTTTTAAATTTTGTAAATCATTTTCTAACCTCCATACACTTCAATAATCTTTCGATGAGCTTCGGCAGCTTTCACTTCTGTTCCATCTAACTAAAGAATAATGCCGCATGTTCCAAAATCAACAGCATTTTCTGTCGGCTGAGCAATTTGAAACACTTCTAAATAAACGTTCATACAAGTATAAGCTATCGTAATGCCATTTTGGACAGCCAACACTTCAAGGTAGCTTGTGAGTACGACCATATTTCAAAACGGTACTTTCTTTAAGAAAGCGTCTCGTATAATAAATTTCAACTTTAAGGGGGCACAAAAGATCCTGAATAAATATTACTAACATCCTTGACAAGAGAGAACAAGATGCAGATTTCCACAACCTGAACTGTTCTTGTATGACAGCAGCAAGCAGAAATAGTCTTTTAAAGCAGGTAAACGCAAAATCAAGGCCAAAATCTTCGACGGCTGTAATGGAGACACAATTCATATCTTCTTCTGTTTACTACTATTTCTTCTCTTTGCCTCTTAGTTTAAGCGGAGCCGGAGGTGGTCAAATCCAAAAAATTACGGTTTTTTTTTTGCTACAGAAAATTAATTGGAACATTCCTTTTTAATGTAAACTTTGAATTATTGTTCTACTCGCCCTAGAAGTTGAGTTATTACCATTTTCCCCCACGCCTGCAGAGGAAATGGGCGGCCGCTGAATGCATCTAACACCCTCTCGTGACTTCCTGGCGAACTGCTTGGGATTTTTTCGGCCTGTTACGCATGCAGCGCCTTACGTTACGCATACAGCGAGTGTGCAAGGGTTAGCTACATTGTTTTCTGTGACAAATAAAGCGCTAAGAGTGCGGAACATCGTCTCTTTGCTGTTTACCGTTTCGAATTAGTTCAGTGTTGTGCCTGTTGTTGGTAGTATTATACTTCTTGTGTAAAGCGTTGTTCTGGTTACGATGCAACGTAGGGAAAAGAAAATTAACACTAATACCAAGTTGTAATACTACAATTACTGAAACAGTGCGTTCTTCTGCTAAGCAACACATGGCCGGCCATAGCCCTTGTGACATCTTCTAGCAAGAAGCTGACTGGTGGAAGTGACAGATTTCGTGAATATGTTAGTGACAGTGATGATACTAACGAAGTACTGAATATTGGATTATTATCTTCTGTGCTGAAAGAAAGTGTTCTGTGTAAAATGTGTTCAAATGTAGGAGTGGGACTAGAGATAACAAAGCACTTTGGTTTAGCTTGTGAGATGAAGATAATCTGTGCATGTTGCAAGTATCAAGTGACTTTCTACAATTCACATGACAGTCTCTTTGGTGAAAATGGACGATCTAGAGTGTTTGATGTGAATGTTCGACTTGTGTATGGTCTTCGATCCATTGGAAAAGGGTCTGCTGCTGGTAATCTGTTTTGTGATATTATGAACTTGCCATCGCCTCCAAGCAAATTTGGGTACTACTTTGAACTGGTAGGATCCTCTGTTGAAGATGTGGCTTTGAAAACCATGAAGGAAGCAGTGGAGGAATCTGTAGAAATGAACGGTGGGTCTAGGGATTTGGTAGTGGCATTAGATGGTTCCTGGCAAAAGAGGGGTCATAAATCTCTGAATGGGGTTGTAACTGCTACTTGAGGTGATAGTGCAAAAGTGACAGATGTTGCAATATTATCAAAACATTGTAGGTGCAAAAATAAAATCAAAGGAGAGCACAGTGGAACCTGTGAGGCAAATTTTAGTGGATCAAGTGGAGCAATGGAAGTGGATGGAGTGAAACAAATTTTTGAACGTTCAGTTCCCAGATACAACGTTAGGTACAAATACTACCTTGTGGATGGTTTCAAGACTACAGAGGAACTGAAACCATATGGAAATGAATTTATAGTTGAAAAGTTGGCATGCATTGGGCATGTGCAAAAGCGTATGGGTGCACGGCTTCGAAGGCTCAAACAAACTTTGGGTTCAAGTAAGCTCAGTGATGGAAAGGCAATAGGAGGGAGAGGCAGGCTTACTGATGAAGTGATTGAATGTCTACAGAGATACTATGGGTATGCTATAAGGCAAAATACTAGTAATGTTAGTGACATGCGAAAAGCAGTGTGAGCATTGTTCCTTCACACTGCCTCTTCCAATGATTACCCTCAACACAGCCTGTGCCCAAAAGACTCCTGGTGCAAATATAATGCAAAAAAGGACTATGCTCACAAACATGGTTTTCCAGCAGCTGTGATAAATGCAATAAAACCAATTTTTCATGACTTAGCACAGCCAGAATTGTTACACAAATGTCTACTCTGAAATATGCAGAATCCTAATGAGAGCATAAACAATTTCATTTGGAAAGTGATTCCTAAAAGGGTGTTTGTAAGCACAAAAACACTGCACTTTGGCATTTATGATGCAATGGCAACCTACAACCAAGGGAACAGTGTGAAGTTCTGAAGGCATTAGGATTTACAGCTGGGGTGAACACTGTACGAGCACTAAGAAATATTGACAGAGAAAGGATAAGAGGAGCAGAAAGAAGAGAGAGGCATATGAAGTATGATGGAACAACATGTCAGAAAAGAAGACAGAAGAGGAAGCTTTTGGAGGATGAAGAAGAAGACCCTGATAATCCATCCTATAGTGCAGGAATGTATTGAGAAACTTTGATAGCCATTTCCCGTAAATTAGAATTTTTCGAGTATAAGGAACATTTTCTCAAAATCCACTCAAGCTCGAGAGATGAAATTTTTATACAGCACTCCTAGTGGTCAAACGTACATTGTAACACAGCCATTTGGCAATATGTTCAGTAGTTTCATTTCAGTTTAATTATTAAGCAATTATTTGTAAAAAAATTTGGGTCAGTAATAAAAAAAATAATTGGAAGGAAACTAGAAAAGATACTCCAAAATCCCTCTGTCATAACTACAATACTAAACCACTCTATATGTAAAAAAATTCAAATTTTTCTATTTGGTAGTTTATTCATAAATGTTCCTTAAACTTTGTGATTTTAACATGGGCAGCATAGGCACCTCCGGCTCCCCTTAAGTTAGATATTGTTACACAAACGTGAACTTAATGACACTAAAGTTTCTTGCAAAACTAGCATTAAGAAAAACGTCATAACATTCCATCAATTTTCCTTATGTCTTAATACTTGAGCAAGTGTTGTTATTATAGAAATAATTATTAATTCCTGACATAATCAGGAGATGATAGCAAGCGATTTAAATAATTTGAAAGAGTTGGAAAAATTTACAAGATCATCTAACGGACAAGATCGCAATTAAGAACACTTTACATGATGACTAGTTTCATCTCTTCATACAACTGTTCTCATATCTGGACTAATAAGCATAACAGGAAAATGCCTTAAAGAAACAATGAATGAACGGGTTACACGAAATATTCTAAACAGACTCATGTAAGTAGATCACTGACATATCAATTATTAAATCAAGCATAATGGTATAACGACGCCAGGGGCAACGTCTTCACAGTGCAGTGTGTCCTTTTATGGGAATCAATCATGTTACATGCACGTTTATGTAACATCATCTAACTTAAGTTGAGACAGAGAAAAGACTCATCTAAGACTTTATCTCTACTGTTGGCTATACCAAAGAAGTAAGATCTAAGAACATGAATAACTGACGCTGTTACAAAAATGAAACAATAAAAAGCGTTAGCATTAAACCAAATACGCAAAGAAAAATAATCTCTCTTGTGTATTAAAGCGTCTTATTGTTTATTTCAAGCTGAAAGTTTATCAGAGATAATATTCGCTGATGACATTGCTTTCCTTAGTGAAGGTGAAGAAGAATTACAGGATATTTTGAATGGAATGAACAGTCTAATGAGTACAGAATATGGATTGAGATTAAATGGAAGAAAGAAGAAAGTAAAGTAGCAGAAAATAGAACAGCGAGAAACTCAACATTAGAATTGGGTTCACGAAGCAGACGACGTTAAGGAATTCGGCTACCTAGGCAGCAAAATAATCCCTGATGAACCGAGCAAGGAGGAGTTGAAAAGCGGACTAGTATTGGGAACGAGGTCATTTCCAGTCAAGAGAAGTCTACTAGTGTCAAACAAAGCCCTTAATTTGAGAAAGAAATTTCTGAGAACGTACGTTTGCAGCACAGCATTATGGTAGTGAAGCATGGATTGTGGGAATACAGGAATAGAATAGAATCGAAGCGTCTGTGATGTGATGTTACAGAAGAATGTTGGAAACCAGGTGAACGTACAAGGTAAGGAATAAGGATGTTCCCCAGTGAATCGGCGAGGAAAGGAATATAGGGTAATTACTGACAAGAAGAAGGGACTGGATGCTCGTACATGTGTTAAGATATTAGGGAATAACTTCCATTGCACTAGAGGTAGCCGTAGAGGGTAAAAACTGTAGACGAAGACAGAGATTCCAATCCAGAAAATAATTGAGGACCTAGGGTAAAAGCGTTGCTCTGAGACGAAAAGATTGACACAGGAAAGGAATTCGTGGCAGGCCGCATCAGACCACTCAGAAGACTGAGGACTCAAAAACAAAAACAAAACATTTTTCTAGCTGACTGTCAAGTCACATTGGTTTCCGTGAGGACTTTCAAGACTATCTATAGAATTTAAACCTGTTGGTGCGAATCTTACTGATTTGGTGCATTTCGAACTCAGGTTCGAGATTTTTTCTCACGGAACGATGGCATGATGGAAAGCTACTAATGGTATTATTTTCGAGGACCGTCGCATTAGTGTTTATGAATTAATGACTGGTAGTGTTTCCCAAATTTTTTATTCAAATTTATAATGTGTCTCCTTAAGTGCAGAGGAATGCTAATTTGCATTGTGAGAATTAGATGTGAAGTTGCGTTGGCTGAATTCAGAGTGCTCGTTTAAACACACTAGCAAAAAAACAGTAACAGAATCCTGGAACCTGGTAAACTAAACTTCATAAGGTACCGATAGTAAAGTCATCTACATGTCAGTTACTACGGACTTTGATAGCACTGGCAGTTCAGTGGCTTGAATATGTTTATTAATAACTCGAGGGATGTGTTGGCAGACGGATCACTGCACTGAAAATAAAATAAAACCGTATGTTACACCCACGCATCTCCTCCCCAACAGATTCCTAAAATCCGACGGATCGTCTGTAAATTACGAGTAAAACACAGTTTCAAAATTAAAAAGTTAGAAAGCGATTGACCAATTAACAAGAGTACGCACAGAAAAAATGCTATGCAATCTAAATTCCGTCACAATTCACATAATATATCAGGGAAAGCATTAATTCATAACTCACATAAGATTCAATTAAATCTTTTTTCTGTTTTCCAAGAGTAAATATTCGATTTAAAGTGTCTGAATTAAACTAAAGAAATTGTACTAGTAGTCAAACTGTCGGAACAACATTTGCTACAGCTTTTTTCTCTGTTACAGCAATTAACAGTTTCTACCTTCATGACGCTCTTTGACTTTCTAACTAGGGAGTATATACAGGGTTGTCCATTGATAGTGACCGGGCCAAATATCTCACGAAATAAGCATCAATCGAAAAAACTACAGAGTACGAAATCCGTCTAACTTGATGGGGGAAACCAGATGGAGTTATAGTTGGCCCGCTAGATGGCGCAGCCATAGATCAAACGGATATCAACTGCGTTTATTTAAGCAGGAACCCCCATTTTTATTACATATTCGTGTAGTACGTAAAGAAATATGTATGTTTTATTTGGACCACATTTTTCGGTTTGTGATAGCTGGCGCTGTAATAGTCGCAAACTTATAAGTACGTGGTATCACGCAACATTCCGCCAGAGCGGACGGTATTTGCTTCGTGATACATTACCCGTGTTAAAATGGACCTTTTACCAATTGCGGAAAAGGTCAATATCGTGTTGATGTATGGCTATTGTGATGAAAATGCCCAATGGGCGTGTGCTACGTATGCTGCTCGGTATCCTGGACGACATCATCCAAGTGTCCGGATAGTTTCGATATTTAAGGAAACAGAAAGTGTTCAGCCACGTGTGAAACGTCAACCACGACCTGTAACAAATGATGATGCCCAAGTAGGTGTTTTAGCTGCTGTCGCGGCTAATCCGCACATGAATAGCAGCCAAATTGCGCGAGAATCGGGAATCTCAAAAACGTCGGTGTTGAGAATGCTATATCAACATCTATTGCACCCGTACCATATTTCTATGCACCAGGAATTGCATGGCGACGACTTTGAACGTCGTGTACCGTTCTGCCACTGACACAATAGAAATTACGGGACGATGAAAGATTTCTTGCACGCGTTCTATTTAGCGACGAAGCGTCATTCACCAACAGCGGTAACGTAAACCGGCATAATATGCACTATTGGGCAACGGAAAATTCACGATTGCTGCAAGAAGTGGAACATCAGTGACCTTGGCGGGTTAATGTATAGCGGGGCATTATGGGGGGAAGGAAAATTGGCCCCCATTTTATCGATCGTAATCTAAATGCTGCAATGTATGCCGATTTCCTACCTAATGTTCTACCGATGTTACTACAAGATGTTTCACTGCATGACAGAATTGCGATGTACTTCCAACATGATAGATGTCCGGCACATAGCTCGCGTGTGGTTGAAGCGGTATTGAATAGCATATTTCATGACAGGTGGTTCGGTCATCGAAGCACCATACCATGGCCCGCACGTTCACCGGATCTGACGTCCCCGGATTTCTTTCTGTGGGGAAAGTTGAAGGATATTTGCCATAGTGATCCACTGACAACGCCTGACAACATGCGTGAGCACATTGTCAATGCATGTGCAAACATTACAGTAGGCGAAGTACTCGCTGTTGAGAGGAATGTCGTTACACGTATTTCCAAATGCATTGAGGTTGACGGTCATCATTTTGAGCATTTATTGCATTAGTGTGGTATTTACAGGTAATCACGCTGCAACAGCAAGCGTTCTCAGAAATGATATGTTCACAAAGGTACATGTATCACATTGGAACAACCGAAATACAGTGTTCAAACGCACCTACGTTCTGTATTTTAATTTAAAAAATCTACCTGGTACCAACTGTCCGTCTGAAACTGAGCCATATGTTTGTGACTATTTCTGCGCCATCTATCACAAAGCGAAAAAAGTGGTCCAACTGAAACATTCATATTTCTTTACGTACTACACGAATATGTAATAAAAAATCGGGGTTCCTATTTAAAAAAACGCAGTTGATATCCGTTTGACCTGTGGCAGCGCCATCTAGCGGGCCAACCATAGCGCCATCTAGCGGGCCAACCATAGCGCCATCTAGTTTCCCCCTTCAAGCTAGACAAGTTTCGTTCCTTGTAGTTTTTTCGTTTGACGTTTATTTCGTGAGATATTTGGCCCGGTCACGATCAATGCACCACCATGTATAGTTAATACTTAGTGGATAATGAAAACACTTTTTTGAGTATTGAATAATTCTTGTCTTTAACGTTAATGTTCCTGTATGTCAAAACCATTAGTATTCATTGTCAACTAAGAAATGTCGTCAGTTGTATAAAAGGTTTATGATTTTTTCCCTGTCTTTATCACATTGTTTAAAAACTTGTACTGGAGAAAAATAATGAACAATTGAACTACTCATCTATTGCTGGTGGGACTCCTAGCATGCCAGTACCGAATTGTTCGAAGCAAACGAAATGGCGACGATTGACGACTCGAGCAGAACTATCCTATCATCAAAAACACATCTCATCATGCAACCACAGAAATATTAGCTTTTATCGTACTCTCGCGTGAAATAACGGTACTTCTTGTCGTCCGTTGCTAGCTCTCTGAAAAAAGGTTACGATGTATAGTCCACATATAGATGTTACTGTCTGGTGGAAAAAGAGCTATGTTAATAAATGTTAAAATGTTGTTTTAACGACCAGGTTACAGTATTAAGAATACTGGAATTACACGTTTCAAAGATCAAGCCATAACCATTAGAACAATAGTCCAAGAAACTATGAAGAAACGTATATATAACATAAACCAGAATAATAAAAATAATAATATAACAGCGTGGGTACTTCGCTTAGCGTCATTTTGTCTTCAGATTTACATCCACATCACCGTCCACCAATGAAATACATTAAAAATTAATTCCATGTGTTTTCATGGGCACCGGCTTTGTCACAATAACAGCTATATCCATTATGGATAAAATATTAGGAAAATATGGGTCGAGTAATCTGTGTTGCAGTAATTGCGCTGAGCACTCCTGTTTTCACATCTTGCAGGAACTATTGGTTCATAAAAAAGAAGACTGCAACAGCCACTTGCCGTACTGTCATCGAGCAATAACACTAGTGTTATTTTGTGACGTTTCAGTTCGAGGTTGTGCGCAGCGCCTTAGGCAGATGCTGCTGACACTAGTGCTAAATGACTCAAACTTTCCTCAGACCTCTTTCCAAAACCACATTCAAGTAATTGACTACAATGTAGTGATTGCAGCTTTCCCACCGAGTTTTTACCCTTACGTGATACTCTCTGCGTCTCGACGGAGGAATTTACTGGCGATCTACTTACAGATAGATATGCTAAACACGGAAGAATAATGTGTTACTGCCAAGTAACACAAAAGGCTTTTCTATTTCATCTTTTTAACTGGAGGTCTATGGGACCACGGCCGTTCACTATTGTAAGAATATGAAACGCCTGCAGCCGTAGCTCCCAGTTTCGGCACTTCAGTGCGCCATCTTCAGACCTTAGTTGATGTTGAAGGGGTCATCACGATCCATACATACGCTGCATCAGTGACCAACATAACTGGTTTACGTAGACTATCTGTAACTGTGATGCCACTCTAACCATCAACTCCCAACTGACTGGCCCCTGATGCAGCATGTACATGGGTAGTGATAACCTCTTCAGCATCAACGAAGGCCTGAAGATGGCGCACTGAAGGGCCGAAACTTAGTACGGTATTTGATCACCACAAAGGAGAGCGAATACTCAGCAACGTGCTCCAATTTTGGATACGAAATTCGTATGGAGCTCTTGTGGTTCGACGATCCATTGCTCCACCAGCTCGGGTGAGGTCAAGTTGATGGTCGTTGGAGTATGTGGACGTGCTGCAGTAAGTCTCTCCAACGTATCCCAAAGATGCTCGAAGGAATTTAAGTTGGGGGAATGGCCAATATTGGACGTACCCTCATATGACGAGAGGTGAGAACACGTCGTGCATCCAGGAAAAATAACGAACGTAGTATTGGTGATCCAGGCGTTCTGCTGTGGGGTTGCGTTGGGTTGGGTTGATTTGGTGGAAGAGACGAAATAGCCAAGTCATCGGTCTCATCGGATTACCGAAGGATGGGGAAGGAAGTCAGCCGTGCCCTGTCAAAGAAACTACCCGGGCATTTGCCTGAAGCAATTTAGGGAAATCACGAAAACCTAAATCAGGACGGCCGGACGCTGGATTGAATCGTCGTCCTCGCGAATGCGTGTCCATTTTCCTAACGACTGCGCCACGTTGCTCGGTCTTGTAGTGTGGGGAAGCATAATGTTGCATGGGCGTAATTAAGTATAAACCTCTGAACACGGTACACTTACCGGTCAGAGCTGTTGCTACACGGTATTTCTTTCCCACGTGGAGTGCCACTCGGCCGTGCATTCATCTTTATGGATGACAATGCGCCACCGCATCGAACAGTGAAGGTGGAGAAGCTCTTGGAAAGAAAGAATATTTGGCAAATGGTTTGCACTATCCGTTCCCTCGACTTCGATGCTATTGGGCACGTCGGGAGGGGGGGGGGGGCATCTTTTGAAGACATATTGAAGTACGTCCACATGCGCCAAGGACCAACTGGCACTTGTCTTCATCACAATTGGAGTAATGGAACGCCCTACGACAAGAATAGTTACCGTTCTTTTGCCCGAAATAGGAACACGTTGTAGAGTGTGCATTACAGTCTATGGTCATGAGACAACTCGCATCATACGCCACAGGCGCAAAACAAGAGGACTGAAAAAACGTGAACTCCCTTTGCAGCTTCGAATAACGTTGAAAATTCTTCTTCATAATGTAAACGAAAGCAAAATTGCCGTTGCGCTGCATGTTTAATGGTGTTTCAGGCCCACATTTTCCTTACAAAAAGGTTCTATCATCCGGACGGTATCAACAGTGGCAAAATTGGTCAATACCGTCCTTCACATCGCACTGTCAACTGTCGTTTTCCAACGCAAAATGTGTGAAAATGAACTTCTCATGGAAAAGGGTGGTTTTACTGGGCCCTTTACACCTCCTGTTGAGAACTTTTAGTGTCTATTTTTAGCAGCGGCGTACCTGAACTGTTTAACTCGACCACTCATAGTGAAACCGCGTGATTGTAATGCTGGGCGTCACATTTCTGACCATCACAGAGGCGTCAAGGTGTGAGAGTCGTCAACGGGTAAGCTATGAGTAAAAGTGGAGTGTGACGACCTGTTCATCGTGTGGACATCAACCGTGGCGTGCGGCAGAATTGTGGTGAAATCTGGTGTAAACGCTACATCATTAACTCACCTTATGTGTCACATGAAATTCTGAGCTCTGACCTTTCTTTCGGGACGTGTCGACACCTTGTTGTCTGAAGCGTTACAGAGCCTGGGGGTGACGTCGCAGGGCGTCACGATTTTGCAACATTGCACAGGATTCGTGAGGGTGATTTTGAGCTAAATTTCGAACTTCTGGGTCGCAGTGAGTGAAATCTATACAGTTCCAAAGAAACGACCCTATAATTCTACTGTGCCTTGTACATGTGAGGACGCGTGGAAAGTATTTCCTCCGAATTTTGTATGAGATAACTGTTAAAGCTTTTTAAATAACACAAATGTTTTTAGCAGTCTACATATTTTTACTTCACGTCTATACATCTACACCACTCTGCGCTAAAGTACTTTGAAAATCGTTATTGCCGGCAGCGGTATATAAAATTACACGACCTCAGTGTGCTGAACAACAGAAGCAGGACAGTAATTGACAGTAGACGAGTAATGTGGTCTGTCAAGTCTGGATTTTGATTGTTTTTAAATGATGCATGGTGTCGGGTGGTCCAGTTGCCAATGATTAACCCGTAGTGTGGAGACTTTGTTGTTCAGGACGGAAAATAATTTGGTCATGTTTTGACTGTGTTACTCATACCATAACATGGGCCCACTCCTTCATGTACATCCTCGGTGATCAAGTGTTGGTATTTCTTCTACATTTTCATGATGAGTAACAAAGATGCACTCGCACATACCTGGTTTCTTGAACACTGCGGTGTGCTGTCATCGCACATGGACTGGCCCGCAAAATAATCTGATTTTAATTCCATAGAAAATATTCGGGACTATTTGAGATGTCGGGTGCTCCCTGAATTTGATAGCTGTGCAGGTTGAAACGCACTGCTAAACCCGCAAGACAGGACAGGTAGTTTACATTGCGGAAAGGGGCCAAAATAAGGGGCTGTGAGTTACATTCGAAAATACAACTTTATTATTTGATCAAACATTACAAGAGCCCAAAAAAGAAACACCAGTTTTAATCTTTGGGACTTAATTAGCGGCTTACAGCGACTTTAATTTAAAAACGGCTGAACGCCAATAACCTAAAACGCTAGCATAATCAGAAATTTAAAAGGCAAGTCTTATCTTACAACAGTTCTTTACTTAGGCTGAAGGCCCAAAGAATCAGACACTTCAAGAGTAAACAAGTTAAATTCAAATCGGCTGAAGGCCAAACACTTAAAACTCCATAACATTAATTTTTATTTAAATATCAAAGGCATTACGTGAAACGGTTCTTTAATTTAGTCTGAAGGCCTTAAGAGCAACACAACTAAAACCCAAAATCGGCTGAAGGTCCAACACTTAAAATTCAAAAACATTAAAATTTTTAAAATGCCAAAGGCCTTACGTGAAATAGTTCTTTAAATTAGGCTGAAGGCCTAAAGAATATTACGCCTTAAAGGCAAAACAACCTTAATATAAAAGTCGGCTAGAAGCCATACAAGTACAAACAGGAAAAGGCAGTACGCCCAAGGGCGCTCAGATGTTCGAGGGTCGGCCTGGAATTCAAACACTAACGCTCGCAGTCGAGCCAACCATTCACGATCCGACAACAACCCAACCGACCGACACTCAACAGACCCACCGACAAGATGACTTCCACTTCACCCGACCAGGGCACAACAGGGAGTTCAACGGAACAATGTAGAAGATATTGGCGCCCACAACCAATCATACATGGAGCTGTCAAAGTGCAGACCGTGCTGTACAGCAACAACACGATGAGGAAACTACACTGCCTGAAATTCATGTTAACGGCCAGGGCAGGTAACCGGAACGTTAACGGCCACAAGGCAAAAGATTCCTCTGGTGCACTTCAATTCAAATAATCAAATATAGTGAAAATACACTACAATTTTACAACTTGAAACCACGTTGTTGCTCGCGGGAATATTCCAACAGCCGACAACGAACTCTAAACGACACACTGTGAACAGTCTTGACTTGCTGGTAGATTAAATCAGAACTCAACTTTCGTGTCCAGACCTCGTAGCAATGGGAACAGCCCCACACACTCCGACACCGCGTAGACACTGCCAGCGGCCCCAGCCAAACTACGTCCCGCGGTGAAGTCCTCGCTGCTCGACGCTAACCGACCGACTGGTCGCACGCCGCCCAGCTGGAAACTATAAGCGCCAGGTCAAAGATAGTCCAAGGTACGAATATCGATACATACCGCTGCTGCCACCTGCGGAATGAGACGATAACAGCATAATCGCGATAACAGCGCGAGACTGAACACAGAATAGCAACGAAGGCTTAATCCAGCGCATAGCATGAGGCAACCACGGCTCACAGGTTATAAGGCAGTGCAGCCAAACCACGCGCGATCTACGTGTGGTGCGTGCCAGGAGGCCGTAGCTGTGCCTGCCTCTGCTTTCCTCAGTCCTTCTCAGTAGTACCTGGCAGAGCGCGACATTTCATTTACCAGTGCGGTGCGGCATTTTTCGGTCAGCCCGACTCTCTTTTAACTCAACAGTATCGTGCTACCAGCGTTGTCTACCATTCGCTGTTAGTTTCTGGCATGGAGGACGTTCACAGGTCCACAACTGTTTGCACATAAAGAGAAAATTAAGCAGTCTCAAGTCACAAGCCTTTAAAATGGTTCAAATGGCTCTGAGCACTATGGGACTCAACTGCTGAGGTCATTAGTCCCCTAGAACTCAGAACTAGTTAAACCTAAATAACCTAAGGACATCACAAACATCCATGCCCGAGGCAGGATTCGAACCTGCGACCGTAGCGGTCTTGCGGTTCCAGACTGCAGCACCTTTAACCGCACGGCCACTTCGCCCGGCACCAGCCTTTAAAATAAGAGGGAATTGTAGAAGAATAAGATATTTGTTATGAAACGACATATCACCATACACAAAGAATTTAAAGGCTTAGATGACAGTAAGTCACAATAATAGACAGACGGGATTCATTGTTCCGTACATCAGAAACCACTTTATGGTAAGTTCGCAGGCACGGAGCACGTCAAGGAATTGGTAGTACGAATAGCTCAATTTGTAATGACGCGCACGTTATTCTGTTGTCAGTTGCCATAGTTTTCGATGAAACTCAAGGAACTGTATGGAGACTTAAACTGCAAAGTACACTGGTTAAGTCAAGAGGCATTCCCGCAACGTCTTCGATTTAAAACTCACTGCCGTTGAATTTATGAAGGAAAAAGTAGTGCAGGAACGGAAGTTAGGACATCCGGAATGGATTGCAGACCTCGCATTTTAAGTGAACTTGACTGCACAATTCCTACATTACGGCATTACAAGGTGATCAACAACATAGTTCTGATTTGATGGGGATGCATTTAAAAAGAGAATCGCATTGCCGAAGGGACAAATTCCGACAAAGAACACAGTCCTCTTCTCTAAGCTCACCTGTCTTACAGAAAAGTAAGAGTTTGAAGAATTCATTGTGTTCTTGAAAGAATTACAAGGAAAATTTTCAAAAGATTTTGAAGACATTGTCAATTTTACGTCAGCTTTCGAACTGTTATTGAGACCGTTTGTCGTCTCTGCTAAAAGCGCCCTATGATCGTGCAAACTAAACTAATTGATCTGCATTGTCATTCACATAAATATTTTTACATGAAAAATTGTTCGGAAAGTCCACGTTGTTTTCCTGAGGTAGAGTTTTCTAGTATCCATAATGATGTTTCAAAAGTGCTACAATATTTCGATTAACATATGTGTGTGAAAGACCTTTTTAGGGTTACGGTACTAAATGAGTCACGATGACTAGGCAACGTGAGTGCGAGCCTCTGAGAAAATGTCAGTGTCTGTCCACATTCCGACAATTTGACGTGATAAAAATTATTTTGTGCATTCAGCAGGCCAAAAATAATTAAATAATACTGAAATCTGTATCTTTGGAGATCTGTGTTGTTGAGAAATGTCAAATATGAAAGCAAGCCGCATGCCATCTAAATACGGCACACTTGCAGAGTCCCTCTCTTCTCTCCCCTAAGGCTGTGACAGCTTGGCGTCGTGGTGCAGGAAGCGTGAATCCGTACTCACTGCTGTGGCATGGGAACCAGGGTATGGCTCATGAGCCAAATACTTGGCTGTCCCTGCTCTAAGGGTTCTCATCACGAGTGAGTGATTTCAGCAGGATATTGTACAACCTGAAGAAACATACGAACTGTCTTTTTTACCTAGTCGAGGCTATTATCAGTGATAAAGGTTTTGATATTTCCTGGAGGCAGTTAACATTTTGTACAGTCTTTACATTTTGTGCCATCACTTTAGCGCAAGTGGAAGCGAAACTCACGCAAAAACACATTTTGGAGCTCAGAAAGACAGCGACGGTCTCCATGTGCCCCTTATCACGTGTAGCATATGTTGTTTGTGGTAGCAAACGGCACCTGTCCCATTAATACAGTCTGCTGTACAAAGCTTTCTCTGATTTAAATAGGTTGGCATATGACATTAAGATGGGACGTTATGATGTCATGACGACTACTACTTGCAGGCAGCCACAAGAGCGCTCGTCGCTCCAATTCGATGACAAGAAAAATCCTTTTAACAGCTCCATCTCCATCAAATTTTATGTACAGTAAGTTAACCCAGATCGTAATATCTCAATGGATACCAAAAACGTAATTTTCCATTTAATTATGGCAGTAGTTACGATTTTTGCTTCTTACAATACTCTAAGTTTTGCAGTCCAGGAACGTTTCTTACTTGCCCATGAAACACTCCTGATTACATATTGGCATTGTTAGCTGTCGAATAAAGTAGCAGTGTAACCTGTACCTTAAATGATCATGACCTAAGCGCCAATCGGTTGTAACCGTTACGGAAGTTGTTTCAGTCGGATTATGGTTGTTCAGTAATATTACTTCAAGAAATAAATGTTAATGCATTAATCAAGAACGTGAAACGTGAAAGTTTGAGTTAAGGGGGGACGTTGATCAAATTGACCAAAAATGTCAATATTAGATTTATTTTTTATTTGTTCGTACAACTCATGGACAGTAAGTTCCCAAAGTTTCAATGTTGAAATGGCATCCGAAGTGCCTGAAAATTAATTAAAAGTGTGACGCGGCCTCCCTGCCACGCCCACGTTTTGAAGCAGCACTTCAATATCAGCTCAGTGAACAATGATTCTGTGTATTACTTTCAACCAAACAGGTGCGGGATGCATCTAGAAGGCCGTGATACATACTCTTTGGTTTTATAGATCGCCTTTGGCAGATCCTGCACTTCTCAAAAAGTGTGTTCATGGCAGGACCCAAAATCCAAATGAGTCTCTAAATTCACTCATGTGGAAACGATGCCCTAAAACACATTTGCATCTGCTACAGTTGTTAGAATTGCAACATATGATGCAGTTAATGTATTTAATGAAGGGAACGTCGGGGGGGGGGGGGGGGTGAAGGTATTTGAAAGAAGGGCCTTCAAGATGGGAAATTTTACTCACGACATCCGCAGAAAATAGATTCACAACGCGTCTCTACAGCTGAAAAGTCAGTTGAAGACCTGGTATAGGAAAGAAGACAGAGAACAAGACACCGGAAGAGAAGTCTTGAAGGGAAAGACGACCCAGAGTACAAATGTGACGCCTTCCGAAGAAGTGGCATAAGGAAAATGTTGGGTTGAAGTTTAAATTGCGTTTCCTGAAAAGTTTTTTTTTTTAAGTTTATGTGCCTTTTACTCAGATTATATGAATGCTAGACTTATGAAATTTTGTACACATATTTATGTAAACCTAATCAACGTTGTCTCGTAGACAAACTTTGAAATTCTGAATGCAAGCTGAGAAATGGGGCAAAGTGCTTGGAATTTTGCATGAATTTAAACTTTTCCGTGTGGAATTGTTGTTGTTGTGGTCTTCAGTCCTGAGACTGGTTTGATGCAGCTCTCCATGCTACTCTATCCTGTGCAAGCTTCTTCATCTCCCAGTACCTACTGCAACCTACATCATTCTGAATCTGCTTAGTGTATTCATCTCTTGGTCTCCCTCTACGATTTTTAACCTCCACGCTGCCCTCCAATACTAAATTCGTGATCCCTTGCTGCCTCAGAAAATGACCTACCAACCGATCCCTTCTTCTAGTCAAGTTGTGCCAGAAACTTCTCTTCTCCCCAATCCTATTCAATACCTCCTCATTAGTTATATGATCTACCCACCTAATCTTCAGCATTCTTCTGTAGCACCACATTTCGAAAGCTTCTATTCTCTTCTTGTCCAAACTAGTTATCGTCCATGTTTCACTTCCATACATGGCTACGCTCCATACAAATACTTTCAGAAACGACTTCCTGACACTTAAATCTATACTCAATGTTAACAAATTTCTCTTCTTCAGAAACGCTTTCCTTACCATTAACAGTCTACATTTGATATCCTCTCTACTTTGACCATCATCAGTTATTTTGCTCCCCATATAGCAAAACTCCTTTACTACTTTAAGTGTCTCATTTCCTAATCTAATTCCCTCAGCATCACCCGACTTAATTCGACTACATTCCATTATCCTCGTTTTGTTTTTGTTGATGTTCATCTTATACCCCCCCTTTCATGACACTGTCCATTCCGTTCAATTGCTCTTCCAAGTCCTTTGCTATCTCTGACAGAATTACAATGTCATCGTCGAACCTCAAAGTTTTTATTTCTTCTCCATGGATTTTAATACCTACTCCGAATTTTTCTTTTGTTTCCTTTACTGCTTGCTCAATATACAGATTGAATAACATCGTGGAAAGGCAGCAACCCTGTCTCACTCCCTTCCCAACCACTGCTTCCCTTTCATGCCCCTCGACTCTTATAACTGCCATCTGATTTCTGTACAAATTGTAAATAGCCTTTCGCTCCCTGTATTTTACCCCTGCCACCTTCAGAATTTGAAATAGAGTATTCCAGTCAACATTGTCAAAAGCTTTCTCTAAGTCTACAAATCCTAGAAACGTAGGTTTGCCTTTCCTTAATCTAGCTTCTAAGATATGTCGTAGGGTCAGTATTGCCTTCCGTGTTCCAATATTTCTAAGGAATCCAAACTGATCTTCCCCGAGGTCGGCTTCTATCAGTTTTTCCATTCGTCTGTAAAGAATTCGTGTTAGTATTTTGCAGCTGTGGCTTATTAAACTGATAGTTTGGTAATTTTCACATCTGTCAGCACCTGCTTTCTTTGGGATTGGAATTATTATATTCTTCTTGAAACCTGAGGGTATTTCGCCTGTCTCATACATCTTGCTCACCAGATTGTCAGGACTGGCTCTCCCAAGGCCGTCAGTAGTTCTAATGGAATGTTGTCTACTCGCGGGGCCTTGTTTCGACTCAGGTCTTTCAGTGCGCTGGCAAACTCTTCACGCAGTATCGTATCTCCCATTTCATCTTCATCTACATCCTCTTCCATTTCCCTAATATATCCCTCGAGCACATTGCCCTTGTATAGACCTTGTAGAAATCTCTTTCCCTTCTTTGCTTAGAAATGTGTTTCCATCAAAGCTCTTGATATTCTTGCAAGCGGTTCTCTTTTCTCCAAAGGTCTCTTTAATTTTCCTGTAGGCAGTGTCTATCTTACCCCTAGTGAGATAAGCCTCTACATCCTTGCATTTGTACTCTAGCCATCCCCGCTTAGCCATTTTGCACTTCCTGTCGATCTCATTTTTGAGACGTTTCTATTCCTTTTTGCCTGTTTCATTTACCGCATTTTTATATTTTCTCCTTTCATCAATTAAAGTCAATATTTCTTCTGTTACCCAAGGATTTCTACTAGCCCTCGTTTTATTACCTGCTGCCTTCACTACTTCATCCCTCAGAGCTACCCATTCTTCTTCTACTGTATTTATTTCCCCCATTTCTGTCAGTTCCCTTATGCTCTCCCTGCAATTTTGTGCAACCTCTGGTTCTTTCAATTTATCCAGGTCCCATCTCCTTAAATTCCCAACTTTTTGCAGTTTCTTCAGTTTTAATCTACAGTTCATAACCAATAGATTGTGGTCAGAGTCCACATCTGCCCCTGGAAATGTCTTACAATTTAAAACCTGGTTCCTAAATCTCTGTCTGACCATTA
The DNA here is from genome assembly GCF_023898315.1 of Schistocerca nitens. Taxonomy (NCBI): domain Eukaryota; kingdom Metazoa; phylum Arthropoda; class Insecta; order Orthoptera; family Acrididae; genus Schistocerca; species Schistocerca nitens. The sequence goes on from NC_064622.1 coordinate 243,184,995, forward strand.
TAAAATATATCTGATACCTTCTAGTATCCCCAGGATTCTTCCATGTATACAACCTTCTTTCATGATTCTTGAACCAAGTGTTAGCTATGATTAAGTTGTGCTCTGTGCAAAATTCTATCAGGCGGCTTCCTCTTTCATGTCTTAGCCCCAATCCATATTCACCTACAACGTTTCCTTCTCTTCCTTTTCCAACTACCGATTTCCAGTCACCCATGACTATTAAATTTTCATCTCCCTTCACTATCTGAATAATTTCTTTTATTTCATCATACATCTCTTCAATTTCTTCGCCATCTGCAGAGCTAGTTGGCACATAGACTTGTGCTACTCTAGTAGGCGTGGGCTTCGTGTCTATCTTGGCCACAACAATCCGTTCGCTGGGCTGTTTGTAGTAGCTTACCCGCATTCCTATTGTTTTATTCATTATTAAACCTTCTCCTGCATTACTCCTATTTGATTTTGTATTTATAACCCTGTATTCACCTGACCAAAAGTCTTGTTCCTCCTGCCACCGAACATCACTAATTCCCACTATATCCAACTTTAACCTATCCATTTCCCATTTTAAATTTTCTAACCTACCTGCCCGATTAAGGGATCTGACATTCCACGTTCCGATCCGTAGAACGCCAGGTTTCTTTCTCCTGATAACGACGTCCTCCTGAGTAGTCCCCGCCCGGAGATCCGAATGGGGGACTATTTTACCTCCGGAATATTTTACCCAAGAGGACGCCATCATCATTTAACCATACAGTAAAGCTGCATGCCCTCGGGGAATATTACGGCTGTAGTTTCCCCTTGCTTTCAGCCGTTCGCAGTACCAGTACAGCAAGGCCGTTTTGGTTAGTGTTACAAGGCCAGATCAGTCAATCATCCAGACTGTTGCCCCTGCAACTACTGAAAGGGCTGCTGCCCCTCTCCAGGAACCACACGTTTGTCTGGCCTCTCAACAGATACCCCTCCTTTGAGGTTGCACCTACGGTACGGTTATCTGTATCGTTGAGGCACGCAAGCCTCCCCACCAACGGCAAGGTCCATTGTTCTTTGGGGGGGCTTGTGGAATTACAATTAAAAATTATGAAAAGTTTTCTATTTGACCTATTCCAAAAACCTCATGAGAGAAGCTTACAACATGTAAAGAGATGAAACAGAGAAATTGTTGTAGAAATCTCTTGAATACTTTCTGAAAAAAAGAACATACATAATTTTTTGAAAATAAAACGTCAAATATCATGAAAAAAGTTGAATACATATAATCAATCGGTAAATGTGTTACCTTCATGTAAAGTGTGGTACAAAATTTCATTGCCATATCTCCAAAACTGTGGATTTGGTGCATTTTTGAAATAGTGTGTGTTTTTCATCAACGTCCCATCCACCCCCTAAGTATATATATCATCGTTAAACAAAATTAGAGACAATCACCACCATTATCGAACACTTATATTGACGGCGAAGCTAGACCGATGCAAATATACAGAAATATAGTCAGACGAAGCTGTATCTTCACTGTAATCCAAGTGGCCGCCGGTAGATGTGAACGCATAATATCGGCACTCCGTGTTTATAATCATTTTTTGGTAAAAGCGCTTTGTTACTAGCCAGTATAATTGAGTTTGCCAGCGTCAACCCGCGACAATGGGGGCAAACACTCGGTCGGAACGATATTACCTTCTCCCACTACGCAATTGGAACCAATACTTAATGACTCAGCAATATCACAAGCCGGTCGCACTCGGTACTTGAATATCGATTCTTGGCATGTCCTCGACCTGTTCGAGTATAATATGTTTATTTTTCCAGCAAGGAGCCGTGTATCTCTTATAACAAGTGTAACGCACAATATTTTGCAGCGACAGAGTGCCAAGTTAGTGCTAGAGTCGAGCGGTACAGCACGGGCATGCGTTATGGACCCCGACTACTAATGTGGGATTCTTACTGGTGAAACCAACATTTAGGCCACAATCACAGCGGCCTCCATCTGCACGCACTGGCACCCGCAGGAGGAGGCCACTGCAACCGTGAGCAGTAAGGATGCCAATTACGTAGCCCACTTTTCTCTTAAATTACCTTGAAAGCGAAAAGTGAACTCCGCTACCCATAGCACGAGGGTCAAAGACCTTTGACCTTGACCTAATAACATTACCACCGTACTCCTCCCTTACTCCTGCCTACTCTCTTCCCCCCACCTCCCCATATTCCCGACCAACCATAGTGCAGAATTAAAATGAAGGAACCAGTCAAAGAATTCTTGTCAAAATTGTAGGATGTGAAGTCCGCCAGTTATGCAAAGCACCCTTTTTTTCTAGTACTCAATCATGTTTCAACACCACTGTGCCATCATCAGTGTGTTTCCGTTTTATTTAATCTGTAATGTGATACATTTTTACTGAATGATTAGAAAATTATGTGTGTATTCAGTTCAAACAATAGTTCGTTTCTTTCCGTTAATACCTTCACACTTGGTGTGCAAGATTTCACAGAACCACTTGCATATAATTTATTACAGGTGGCTTGTCATCTGTAACCAAACGATGTTGATGAGAAATTTTGTTGAGAGTTAACCTGTCATCTAAACGTAATTTAGTTTGTCGCGATATTTCGAGCCTATAATCGTTTTTGCTTAGGTTTTCGTGTGGCAAGCCCTTTTATTCTCAGCATCATGGTGAAGTGACATGATGCACACGTAAATATAACACGTATTTTCACAAATAAGGTCATAAAAGCGCTTTGCACTTCACCAAAACACAGTGTAAGTGTGGTTGTTGTGTGTCCCAGCCCAGGCAGTGTCCATTTGTTCACAAGAAAGTTCGGAACCAAATTTGAATTTTGTTTACAAAAAAAATGGTTAAAATGGCTCTGAGCACTATGGGACTTAACATCTATGGTCATCGGTCCCCTAGAACTTAGAACTACTTAAACCTAACTAACCTAAGGACAGCACACAACACCCAGCCATCACGAGGCAGAGAAAATCCCTGACTCCGCCGGGAATCGAACCCTGGAACCCGGGCGTGGGAAGCGAGAACGCTACCGCACGACCACGAGATGCGGGCGAACTTTGTTTACATTTTATCTTAGTATGTGTGTGTGTGTGTGTGTGTGTGTGTGTGTGTGTGTGTGTGTGTGTGTGTGTGTGTGTGTGTGTTATTGGCATGTACAATATAGACTGACATGCAAATATTTGCTTTGTGGAAAAATTTTGTGGGTCTCTAAATTGAGTGAAGAGAAATATTTCAATTTATTTTGTGGAAGATACTAACTACGAGTATTGCAAATAAAGCAAAGAAATGCTGATATTCAGTGATGGAAAAAAGATATCGACTGATTCAAAAGTAAATCAAGATACTCTGTTTGGTAAGGCTGAAAGTCGAAGGGAAGAAGATGAATTGTGTCTGTAATACAGTCGGAAGCGTATTCACCCTGTCATTCGCTTCGTCATAAACGACGATAATGACGTAACTGCATTTCATTTTGGTACGTGGCAGATACAGCAATGCAGAAAATACTGCAGCGGCTACGGGTTGGTGCCTCTTGAAGAAGGTGCCAGTAGTTGGGGCTGATGATACCCAGCAGTGATCACAGGTATTCCAGCCGGCGTCTGCAGCTCTAGTTCCAGGAGATGAGGGCCTTTGAGACTCGGTAATTAGGAGCTGCCGTCTGCTGGAGGGGTGAGAATGAGCAGGTGGAGTGGGGGAGGGGCTGCACTTTCAGAGTCAGGCTGTTTCCTTGCAGCTGTCGCTAAGCAAGCCATCCTCTCGTGGCGAGCGCGACTCGTTCTGATATTCCTCGAGTGATGAGAACATGGTTTCCAAACGCTTGCTGAACAGAAAATTTCAACGCCAAAACCAGCAGACCGAACGCCTAGCAATGCATAGTGCTGATTTTGTGGTTGTATCATTCATGTTAATAGCAAAATTAATTCATCTGTGCATGTTGCACTTTTACAATTAGATACCAATAACACCAATATTATTTAGTTTTTGTATGCCAACCTATGTAGACGATGGTGGTTGGGACGTCGGGTTGTCAGTCTGAAATAAACTGCTGTAAACCTCCACCCATAAATTTTGAACTCCCTATTAAGCTACCGCTTTCGGCGTTACATTACATCGCCGTCAGACTCCTGTGCAATCAGCTACATAATCAAGTGTAACAATCAACAATAACGAAGAGAATAATTATCTGATTAACCTACAGTACCTTAGGACAAGTAAATATTGGCATCAGGTCTTATAATATCTATAAAAATCCATTAATGTAATAGGAAGGCTAAGATAAAGTAACTGACAAAATTCAGTTAACCAAGGTGTTTCATGAATGTTGTAGATGTAACAGTTAGTAATATTAAAGTGGAAACCACATAAAATAACTAAAAATAATAGGGAACTTGTATAAATTGTACCCAAGTGTAGAATAAGAAGAATCAACATATATCAGTAGAAAGTTAATAGACGGCAAATGACAAATCTCAAACAATGTACGCTGCTTCATTTCTGTAATAATATAAAAACTGGTAACAGTCTGCCAGAGGTAGCTGCAACGTGCTTCCACTATGTAAAAATACCTAAAAGTATTGAAAAGATAAATAGGTAAAGTTACGAATAATAAATCGGTATGCTGAGGAATCATCAAATGAATAAGCCATAATTGGGGAGGTAGGCACTAGATCAAATTAAAATTGCTTGTCAGTGTGTATACGACCCGGGACAACCGGGAGATCCGGGAAAAAACCGGGAATTTTTTCATCCGGGAGAAAACTGGGAAAAACCCGGGATATTTTTAGAATTCCGGGAATTTTTCATTGTTTTAGTTTTCAGTTACATTTTTGTAATTTTGACTAGTAAGAACCGATACTCTAACAAAGGATATTACTGTATCCTGTTACTGCAGAATAATACTTCAACAATAAAACCTAAACGAGAGAAAAAAAAAACGAAAATAACTTAAATTGCAAAGGAAATGCGCCATATACAAGGACGACACACAGTGCTCATGCAAGCGTCTGCGAATTGAAAATGTGTCAAAGGCTTTAAGAAGACTATGCAGTGCTTCATAACAAAAAATTGCCACCAATTTGCGTGAAGTCGCAACTGTTTACAATCGATTTGTTTTAGTAGTTACGCGTGGGATCATGCGCATGCGCAGTTGGGTCACGTTTGAGTATAAGATTCTCCCACTTCTGGCAACAGGAATGTGGCTGTTGGCTGTGCAAGCAGTCGCAGCAAGCAGCTAGGTGCTACCGGGAAAAGGTGGCGCCAAATTCATATTCTTGAGGAAAAAAGCTTGCTTCACAAGGCACCTAGCATCCAGCGCACGTTTGCCTACCAATTATTCATATGATTTTGATACGCTTCCCTGTTGGTTTTTGAATATTTTTGAACACATTTTAAGTTGATTTCTGAATAAATCATAAGTTGACTTTTGAATGCAAGCATAGTGTGCCTGATGTCTCTGTCAGGAGAATCCTCGTCACATCTAGAAATAAACTTTCCTCAGACAAGAGGGGACGGGGCTATAAGAGCTGAGGGAGTAAAGGCGAACGGATGAATCCCAATCGCTGTCCGATTATGTGGTTGATTTGGTTTGCGAATGATCAGCGTTGTTATAATTACCAACGCAACCCATAGATTCAGACTACCAAAATGGAAATAAACGACTGACAGTAATAACAGGTGAGAAAGGTTACGTATTATCTTCTCGATGTATCCAAGAAAACGAAATTTTGACAGAATATTTTTGGCCAAATCGCTACGCTAGTAAGGACCAGTAGTACAGTCCCCGGCTAGCAGCCGCGCAAGCTCTATTCTGGAAGTAACGCGGAAAATGTGTTGTACGAACATTTAATAACGTCGAACCGGAAAACAATCGCGGGATAACTAAACCTGTGGTTCTGGTAGGATTAGTGAAATTAATCACCGAAAAAATTTTGACACTGGCAGGAATAGCTGCAGAATTGGTGTTGACAAGATTGCTTGTTGGAACGAGGAAGGAGAAGAAACGGGGACATCACACAAATTATGGAAGAATAAGACGATTCCAAATTTACATAAAAATTTCATAATACTACTTTTCGATCTCATCGTTGAGAAGCTAGTGCGTATGAATGAAATGTGAAACTATTTCCTAACATAAAGCCTTTTGCTTATAGTAGGCCTTATAGGCATTTGATATTGGTACTTATTGAATTATATTCTGTCGTGTTATACAAATGGTCATTTGTGCCAAAACAGTCTCGTTTATTTGGTGTGTTACAAAATTACTGCCATATTAGAAAGGCCTATTTTGTTTTATCTAGTAGACAGTGACAAAACAGACGTAATCAGATCGAGAAACCACACCAGTCATGCGTATTATTTGTGTTAACAGCTTTTTCAGTATTAGATAACGACATTTCGAACTTTCATGTAGCAAAACGTTTGACGAGCTTTGATGAGTTAATAGATTCTTTCGCAGAAAGGAAAGCACGCCATGTGATTAGAGAGAAAAAATGCTAGGAGCTAAGGTTTGAAGAAATGTCTAATTTCTTGCTTATCTCTTGTCAGTATGGGTTTTATATATCCTATATTTAATTTTATGTCACACAAAACAGCAAGTTATTAAGTAATAGGCAATAAAGAGTTCAGATTTTCTGAAGAATCCTTGTTCCCTCGATTACAAATAATCCCATCCGCTTTTAATTGCGAGATTATTTTAAAGAGGAGCAAGCTGTCAAACCGACTGGGAGCAGGAGAGGCATCGCAGGACATTTCAATTTCCACTCTCCTAAATAAAGTTGGACGTGCGGTAGAAAAATGCTTTATGAGGAGGCGTGGCACTGCACTTTGGCATACTTAAGACCAAATAATATGTGTTTCCTCGAGTATATATGTTTTATGTTACAGACTCTTCAGAAAGATGTGTGCTACAAGATGAACATATTTTGAAAATTCGATTTTTTTTTTAGTATTGACCCAGTTCGCAAATGTCGGGGCTGATCCGCAGAGGCTAATGCGCAGAGTAGTCTGAGTTATAGTGACCCGTGTTTACATTTAGTGATTTTGCTGTTTCCCCTTCGTTTACTCTCAAGTCAAATGAAAACAAAACGGATATCTGTCACCGGGAGCTATCAAGTGAATTAAAACACATTCACATAATTAAGGAAGGCTGAAATAAGTCATTAGTTTCAGATTTTATTTTATTTCCACCATTCTGACAGTCAAGTATTAATCGCCTTGCGGAACAATGAAGTTATTTTTGTCTGTTTACTAAAGGAATTTGACTTTTGTTAACATTTTCCGCAGAGGCAGTCAATGTATTTGAAACGAAATGTTTAATTCCACAGTACTTGCAAGTTTCAACTGTTTTCTGCATTTCAAGTGCACGTTTGCATCTTCTAGCACGTATGGCATTATGGCATAATAAAGAACAAAACATGATATAATACAGTACTGGTGCTCCAAGAAAATTTACATCCCGAAAACCACATTGTAAAGCTTAATATCAGGTCGAGGTCTACTTCACTGGGAATCTGGAGATACGAATGTGCCCTTATAGTACGCACTTTAAATGTGCACATTTTAGTATGGTTCACGAAATTCCGATGCTCTTGCAGTATCCTCTGATGTCTTGTTTATTTTATGACATAATGTATGATCTTTCAATGTCTTGCCCGTACATACATACGGGCTTCCTACGTCATGGTAGCTGCGCAAGCGCGGTGTCACCTGTTATCTGCGCTCTCTGGCAACTGCTGAAACGAACCTATTTCTAACAGGTCGCGGGAAAATATTGCGAATAGTGGTTTGAAATCGTTACTTACAAAGTAAATGTCATTTTACGTAAGTTGAACTATGTGCAAGAATGTACCATCAATTTATTAAATCACAGAGCGTTTGACTATCATTTAAAAATCAACTCTTTGATGACGAGCCATTTCGAAGAATTTCGAACCCTGGAGATCAGAAATTTATGTCATTATTAGAAATGTTACTGGCACATTTGTGTGATATATCTTAAAGTGTAACATGCGCAAAAAAGATCAACAGTATATGCGAAAGCTTAGCTTCTCTTGCAGCTTGACACCAATATTGTATGTGAAAGCTTTGCTTTTCTTGTAGCAACACCATGTATAGTAATTTAAACTATTAACTTTTCCTGTTTGTGTGTTCGTGCTACTTAACAGTGATAATTAATGAAATAACTAAAACGCTCAAAGCCATGACACTCCAAAATTACTTCCAATTTGAAAGAGAATTTTACTTACAAGAAGATGGGCTTCCAATGGGATCCTCAATGTCAGGAACATTGGTAACCATATTCATCAACCACATAGAAAACATAATCTGTAATACAGTCATCACAAAGAAAGGAACGAAGTAAGTATGGTAGACGAACCAGCAGAGGAAACTGATGATCTTCATTTTGATATGAACAATTTACATAAAAATATTCAATATCGAAAAAGAAATATATAACCCAACACATAACGATAAACACATATTTGACACCTTCAGAAAGCCAACAGACACAGACACAATTATACATGCTTCACCCAACCATCCGAAAAATCAAAAATTAGTGGCCCTACAACACATGTTACAAAGACTAAATAATATCCCACTCAGAAAAGAAAACTATGAAAATGAATTACAAACAGTACATCTCAAAGCCACAGAAATGGTTGCAACACCTACATAGTACAAAAACGCAACCAAAAAATCAAAACACAACTGAATAGAAAGAAAACAAGCAGAAAACATAAACACCAAAGAACCCCTGGAGACACAACAACACACATGGAAACACAGAGCAATAACAGTCATGACATAACTAACAGAAAAAGTGATACACTTTAACATACCAACAATAAGCAGCACACAGGATGGGGATTACCATTCGTTACAGAACAAGGAAAACACACCAGTCACATTTACAAACAACTGAAAACCCAGAGAAATACCAAGGAGCAGGTATATACCAGTTACAGTGTCAAGAATATGAAGCAGTATATCTGGGGATACCAGGTAGGAACTTCAAAACTAGATATAAAGAACATATTAGGGGCTGGAAGTATGAAAAGAGCCATTGTACCTGCACCTGACAAAAGATTGATGTGAACCATCAAATATGAAACTTATTAGAGTAAATAATCACAACAAAAAGTTCCTAACATAATAAGGAGGATTTCACATTCAAAGAAACCTTGCAATGAAGAAGAAAATACCTAATGGCCAAATCTGATTATGTTGTCCACTAAAACAATAACAAACAGCGATCCGAAATTCTACCAGAATTAATAATTAATGAATCCTCGTCTCCCCCCTTCAGTCCCCCCCCCCTCTCTCTCTCTCTCTCTCACACACACACACACACACACACACACACACACAAAACAAATGAAAAATACGAAAGATAAACACACAGTGACACTTAGCAACACTACACACTGTAAACACACACGTGTTGACCACAAACGGAAATCGGCCAGCTGGAGCATGGAGACTGATGATCACATGTCCAGGAGTACACTAATGGGCTAACAGAGCTAGAAATCATAAGTAACACCAAACGATAGTTTCACCTCACTAAACTTGTGCAACCAAATTTGATTCTAATCTGAAAAACAAGAAGAAAACATGGCAACATGTAACATAGTAACATATCGTAAGTACCATGGAATACATTTATTATATGTATAAAAAAGGAACACGTATAACAGGTCACCGAAAATGCTCCACAAATAAAAGAACCGAAACACGTGTGGTAATAAAAAAAACTCTTTCATTTACTTGCATACACGGAACATACATCCATGTATTCTGAAGCAACGAAGCAACGACGAAAAACAGAACGGATCAAGGTTCACAGAAGTATGAAATGAGGCACTATTTGGACAAAGGCTAAGGATCTGCTTGTAACAATTAAAGGCGTCCTTGGAGGAACGGTCGACATTCATGGGTATGACAGGAACGATCATTCGAAGAAAAAAATCTGGTAAACAGGCTTTCTAGAACTCAGAACACAAGACCACTTGTCAAGCGAAAGAGATTTTCCACTGTACCGAAGATGAAAAGTGCCAATAACTCTTAATGTGTGCTCTTTAGAACTTATGTTTAGCAGATTTTTTTCTCCAAACTGCCACATTTCAGAATATGGAAAGCAAAGAGCATTCAGCAGACGAGATGTGTCTCACAGCATGGAACATTAAGAAGAGCTCATAGCTATTCAGGTATACATTTTAGACACCATGTCTTTTTTTTGTCATGTCCCCAGTCTTCTGACTGGTTTAATGCGTCCCGCCACGAATGTCTCTCCTGTGCCAATTCTTCATCTGGAGGTGATATTTACAACCTATGTCCTCAATTTCTTGGTGGATGTATTCCAATCTCTGTCCTCCTCTACAGTTTTTTTCCCTCCACCGTAGATGTTATTTCCTGATGTATAGGAAGATTGTTCTTTCAGACATGTCAGAAAGAATTGATATCATTGGTGATCTTGCAGCCGTCGAAGAATGAAATTACAATGATATCCAGACCTTTAGCTGCTTACAGGCGTTAATAAATAACAACGGGGACAGTTGAAAATGTATACCCCGGCGCTGCTCGAACATGGGATCTCCTGCGTACATGGCAGACGCTCTTTGCGTCTGAGCCACCGAAGAAAATGAGGCTAGTGCGAATGCAGGGCCTTATCTCTAGCACGATCCCCGTGAGACGTACACATCCAACTTACTGTCCACACACTGCATTTGTAGTGCTCCTGCACACTATATTAATTACTCGCGGCAGTCAATCTACCGATTCGCGTAAGAGTTCGGGCAATGTGAGTGCATCCGCACTGAGGAAGATCATTGGTCGGTAAGCCTTATCTACACTGCTGGCCACCGTAAATGCAACACCACGAAAGACAAGAGGTAGCACAACAAAATTTATTTTGTAGATAACATGTTGACCAAGTATCAAATGATTACGTTTACAGACGTCTGTGACATGTGGTTCCTGCCAGAATCAGTAGCCAGGGTAACCGCCATTGTTGGAGATCACCGCTGCCACACGTCTCGGCATTGAGTCAAAGAGACGTTGGATGTGTTCCTGGGGTACAGCAGCCCAAGCAGCTTCCACACGTTGCCAAAGATCATCTGGTGTGGCAGCTGGGGATGTAATCTGGGTCACTCGTTGAGCAACAATGGACCACATGTTTTCTATCGGTGAAAGATCCGGAGAGCGAGCCGGCCAGGGAAGCAATTCAATCTGGTTATTGACGAAGAACCTTTGGACAATGCGTGCCACATGTGGTCGCGCATTATCCTGTTGAAATATGGCTATGGCCGAGCCCTGAAGGTAAGGAAGGACAACTGGCTCCAGCACCTCGGATATGTAGCGCCGGCTATTTAAAGTACCGGCAATGCGTACTAGAGGCGTGCGAGAGTAATATCCAATACCGCCCCATACCATAATACCCGGTGCAAGACCAGTGTGGCGGTGCATAATGCAGCTGTCCAGCATCCTCTCTCCACGGTGTCTCCACACTCGAATCCGACTATCGTGGTGCTGCAGACAGAAGCGTGCCTCGTCAGTAAAGACGTCATTCCATTCTGCCGTCCACATCCGTCTGTCATCACACCATTTGCGACGGAGACGTCTGTGGTTCTGCGTCAATGGTAGACGATGCGATGGACGTCTTGCGAACAGACCACTCTGCTGTAAACGGCGTCGAATGGTACGCGCAGACACTGGATGACGCGTTACAGACGCAATGTGCTGTGCTATGGTTCGGGATGTCACTGAGCGATCCGTCACTGCCATGCGCACAATTTGCCTATCAGCACGTGCAGTGGTGCACCGAGGTGAATGCGATCGACCACGTCGGTCCGTCGTACCCTCCTGCATCCAACGGTCACATATCCGCATTACAGTTGTTTGGTTTCGTCCAACAAGACTAGCGATTTCTCTGTATGATAATCCACAATCTCGGTAAGCCACTATCCTTCCTCTGTCGAACTCGGATACTTGATCAAAAGATGTTCGCTGTTGTCTACGAGGCATAACTGATCGTCTTGTGAAACAACCACAAGGTAAACACACGTGCCGAACGTACACTCGTCGAAATCGCCAAGCCTTAAATGGCGCTATGAGGTGGCGCCATAGGCGCGCGTGATGTGCGTCTGCGCTGAAATTCTAATCAGTTGCATATCTCATCGCTGCAAACCCATGGTGTAAATTTCACTTGATTCGGATGCTTCCTTCAGGATGTAGCATTTACGGTGGCCAGCAGTGTATAAGAAGATGATATCTATAAGCAGCTAAAGGTCTGGATTTCATTGCAATTTCCTTCTTAAAGAGCTGCAAGATCACGAATGGTGTCTGTTCTTTCGGACATGTCCAAAAAACAGATACCATCTTCCTATAGTTAATTCTTACCGGCGAATGATCTTCTTCAGTGCGGTTGCACTCACATTGCCCGAACTCCTAAGGGAATCGGTAGATTGACTGTAGCGAGTAATGAATATAGTGGGCAGGGCACTACAAATGTAGTGCGTGGACAGTAAGTTGGAAGTGTGGATCTTATGGGGAGCGTGCCAGAGATAAGTTCCAGCAGTCGCAATATCCTCAGTGTCTTTGGTGGCTCAGACGGATAGAGCATCTGCGTTGTAAGCAGTACATCCTGGATAAGAGTTCCGGTTGGGGCACACATTTCGAACTGTCCCCATTGATATTTATCAACGCCTGTAAGCAGCTAAAGGTCTGGATTTCATTGTAATTTCATTATTAACATATGTCTTAACAGTTGTCCTACACCCTGTCCCTTTGCTTTCTCAGCGTCGAACACATATTCCTACCCTCTCAGATTCTGCGCAGAGCTCCCTCGTTCCTTACCTTATCAGTTCATAGAATTTTCAACTTTCGTCTGTAGTGCCATATCTAAAATGCGTCAATTTTCTTCTGTTCTGGTTTTTGCACGGTCCGTCTTGCATATTCATACAGTGCTGTGCTCCAAACGTACATTATCAGAAATTTCATTCTCAAATTAAGGCCGATATTTGATATTAGTAGAATTCTCTTGGCGAGGAATGTCCTTTTTGCCATTTCTAGTTTGCTTTTGAGGTCGTCCTTGCTCCGTCCCTCATTATTTTACTGTCTGTGTAGCAGAATTCCTTCATTTGCTGGGTGATCATCAATCCTGATGTTAAGTTTCTCGCTGTTCTCATATCTAGTACTTCTCGTTACTTTCGTCTTTCTTCGATTTACTCTCAATCCATACTCTGTACTCTTTAGACTGTTTATTCTGTTCAGCAGATCATGTAATTCTTCATCACTTTCACTCAATACACCAATGTCATCAACGAATCGTATCATTGATATCCTTTCACCTTGAATTTTAATTCCATTCCTGAAACTTTATTTCCACAGTGCTTCCTCAAAAAAAAATGTTCAAATGTGTGTGAAATGTTATGGGACTTAACTGCTAAGGTCATCAGCCCCTAAGTGCTTCCTCGATGTAATGATTGAACAGTAGGAGTGAAAGACTACATCCCTGTCTTACACCCTTTTTAATACGAGCGCTTCGTAACTATTCTCTCTTGGCTGTTGTACATATTGTATATGGCCCGTCTCTCCCTATAGCTTACCCCTACTTTTTTCAGAATTTCGAACATCTTGCATTGTTTTACACTGTCGAACGCTTTTCGAGGTCAATAATTCCTATGAACGTGTCTTGAGTTTTCTTTAGTCTTGCTTCCATTATTAACCGCAACGTCAGAATTGCCTTTCTCGTGCCTTTACCTTCCGTAAACCCAAACTGATCATCATATAGCGCATCCTCAATTTTCTTTTCCATTCTTCTGTATGTTATTCTTGTCAGAAACTTGGATGCATGATCTGTTAAGCCGATTGTGCAATAATTCTCGCATTTGTCAACTCTAGCCGTCTTCGGAATTGTGTGGATGATACCTTTCCGAAATTCAGATCGTATGTCGCCAGACACAGATTCTACACACCAACGTGAACAGTTGTTTTGTTGCCGCTTCCCCCAATGATTTTTGAAATCCTGATGCAATGTTATCCATCCCTTCTGCCTTAATTGATTTTAAGTCCCCAAATCTCTTTTAAATTCTGACTAATACCGGGTCTACTATCTCCTCTAAATCGGCTCCTATTTCTTCTTCCATCACATCAGACAAATCTTCCCCCTCATGGAGGCTTTCAATGTATTCTTTCCACCTATCCGCTCTCTCCTCTGCATTTAACAGTGGAATTTCCGTTGCACTCTTGACGTTCTCACCCCTCACCCTTGATTTTTTTAATTTCACCGAAGTGTCTCTCTCTCTTTTTTTTTTTTTTACTGTATGCTGAGTGTGTCCTTCGACAATCACTCCCTTTTTCGATGTTTCCACATTTTTCCTGCAGCCTTTTCGTCTTAGCTTCTATGTACTTCCTATTTATTTCCTTCCTCAGCGACTTGTATTTCTGTATTCCTGAGTTTCCCAGAACATTTTTGTACATCCTCCTTTCATCGATCAATTGAAGTATTTTTTATTTTGCCCATGGTTTCTTCGCAATTACCTTCTTTGTACCTATGTTTTCCTTCCCAACTTCTTTGATGGCCCTCTTTAGAGATGTCCATTCCTCTTCAACTGCACTGCATACTGCATTGTTCATTCCCAATCTACATCCTCAAAGAACTTCAAGCGTGTCTCTTCATTCTTTAGTACTTCCGCATTCCACTTCTTTGGGCACTAATTCTTCCTGACTAATGTCTTAAACTTCAGTCTACTCTTTATCACTACTATATTGTGATCTGAGTCTATATCTGTTCCTGCATACACCTTAGAATGCAGTATCTGATTTCGGAATCCCTGTCTGACAATGATGTATTCTAACTAAGATCTTCTTGCATCTTCCGGCCTTTAGCAAGTATTCCTCATCCTCTTGTGATTCTTGAATAGGATATTCGCTATTACTAGCTGAATCCTGTTACAGAACTCGATTAGTCTTTCTCCTCTCTCATTCCCTATCCCAAGTGCATATTCTCCTCTAACATTTTCTTCTACTCCTTCCCCTACAACTGTGTGCCAGGCCCCTTTCAATGTCGTCATACACTTTCTCCATCCCTTCATCTTCAGCTTGCGACCTCAGCATGTACACATGAAGTACTGTTGGTGTTGGTTTGCTGTCGATTCTGATAAGAACAACCGTGTCACTGAACCGTTCGCAGTAACACACTCTCTGCCCTTCCTTCCTATTCATAAAAATCCCCTATACTCATCTGACCAGAAATCCTTGGATTCTTCCCACTTCACTTCACTGTCCACTACTATATCTAGATTGAGCCTTTGATTTTCCCTTTTCAGATTTTGTAGTTGCCCTACCACGTTCAAGCTTCTGACATTCCACGCCCCGACTCGTGGAATGTTATTATTTCGTTGATTATTCAATCTTTTCTCATGATAACCTCCCCTGGGCGGTCCCATCCCGGAAATCAGAATGGAGGACTATCCCGGAATCTTTTGTCAAAGGCCAGGTAGAACGTTATCCTTTCGCTATGACAGGCGAACTCTTCCTCCTCGAGACGGTATCCTCGGAGTTGTCAGCCACAATCGAAGAGCGGCTACCCTTAATGTAAGTACGATGATTAAATCGTGGGCCCGCCATCGGACCAGATTTTTGGGAAGCCTGACTGATGAACTGACCCCTCCTTCAGAGTGGCGCCCATTGTAGTAGCACATATTTCTAGCTCCCTCTCAGATGTCAGTAGCTATTCACCGGGTACAGTTATGTCCATACCGACTTACCTTCTACCACGAACCCTCGGCACCAGACACTCATTGCCTACTGATGGAAGATCGTACTCTGAATGGGATAG
Organism: Schistocerca nitens; assembly: GCF_023898315.1. Taxonomy (NCBI): domain Eukaryota; kingdom Metazoa; phylum Arthropoda; class Insecta; order Orthoptera; family Acrididae; genus Schistocerca; species Schistocerca nitens. The sequence goes on from NC_064622.1 coordinate 243,200,838, forward strand.
AAAGTCGCATGGACCATTTTCTGGCTTTCTGTGCGCCATGTCCTCCTTGACACCAACGCTCGTGCGATCTGATGTCTGGTTGTTAATGGGAAATACATGACAACATCTACAAGCCATTAACATAACAGAATCGCCACTTTGCCCCCACTGCCACACACTTGACACGGATTAACATCGACTGATGTGTGGACCTCCTGCAGAGGTTTGGTAACTGATTGAGAGAATATTTGCATTTCTTTTACGTGTGGCTCTCCAGGACTTTTCACCAAAGTCACGTCAGTTCCCAGATGGGACCTGCTTCCCACATACGAAGACCACTGCGTTGAACTGGACGAAAGGCTTGTTTCATGAAGAAGACAGGAGAATTCTTGATTTCTGGACATTCCTGCATGATCGCTTTACCTTTCTCACGCCATATCAGAGATTCCGTCAGTAGTCAGTACTATGCTACCTTATAGAGTGGTGTCTTCCTGGACTCCTTTCTGCATCTGAGTTGTCCATTAAATTAAAAGGTGATCCCAACCCCGTGTATAAAACCACGACTCGGATCGGTGTATCAGCAAGACGAGATATTATTCGAGAAGACGTGCCCGGTTCTTGCCTGATTGATTTGAAATTGTAGTGCATCTGCCAACAAGCTAGTGGCGCGTGGATGCCATTTCTCTCTTACTCCAAGGGAGTGTTTTTAATTCTATTCATGTTTTGTTTGTTACTGATGCCAGTTGCACATCGTTATTTTTCGCCTGGAGGACGAAATATTTAATTTTCATTGTTTATTTTTATTTTGGTAAAGATCACTCGTAATGTATGAACCTATTGTATGCTTGCCCCACACATTGTTTTGTAAGAATAAAAGTAAAGTCTATTGTTTAGAAAATGATTAAGGCAACTGTTCGCGGGAAGCCGGAAATACGGGTTCGAATCCCGGTCTGGCACAAATTTTCATGTTTCTAGTAAATGGTACACCTGATGTGTAATTGCAAATGCATTTAATGTAATTTGTGAGTAGTTGTTAAATTTATCGCGAATATAATCTGCTCATGATGTGCGTGCGTAGCAATTACGCTTGCGGGACCTCCTTCTAACCTAAAATGTATTAGTGTTTAAATCCGTCTCTGATCCCAATATAGTGTTAAATACTGTAATAGCTTTTACCATGTGTTGGGTACAATTCGCACTGGCACCTAGTGGACGATATAATATTCTCAAGTATCAAAACTACACTCAAAGTATGTACGCGCTAAAGTTAGCCGATAGTTTAGTATATTTCAATCATAATTCAGCTGCTTTCCACCACAGCAGCTCATTACAATTTTCCGTCAGCCCAAATGCATTGTCACCTACGACAAAGTAAGAAAGGGGACGCCGTGAGTTAATGATAAAGTTCTTTGTTTCATTGTAACCAGAGATTTTCATTGGGTTTTTCATATATACTGGAAACTAAAAATTCCTGAGTCGCTTTCTCATAAACGTGAATCTCCACCCGGATAAAGCGATAATCAGTCACATAGCGCCAATAGCACTAAGAGACAAAATTTTATCAGTGATGTATAAGGTCTTGATTGTTGTTGTTTCTGACGTGTTTACCATAGATATTTTCGATGCAATGAGGGAACATTGCGCACCGTTCAAATCCTTGATGAATTTAAATTCATTTTTCGTCGTCTAATGTTAAGGATCACAACGTCTTTCAATTTTACCCTGATAGCTTATTCGAGATGTAGTAGGTTTCTCCATTTTATATGAATAGTATAGCTACGCTACTGAACAAGCCCTTGCAACGAGAGAATAACTGCAGATACTAAGGCCCTCAACACTCGTCGTCTCAACTGTTTTGAAATTCGATCGTGCCGGCCGAAGTGGCCGTGCGGTTAAAGGCGCTGCAGTCTGGAACCGCAAGACCGCTACGGTCGCAGGTTCGAATCCTGCCTCGGGCATGGATGTTTGTGATGTCCTTAGGTTAGTTAGGTTTAACTAGTTCTAAGTTCTAGGGGACTAATGACCTCAGCAGTTGAGTCCCATAGTGCTCAGAGCCATTTGAACCATTTTTTTTGAAATTCGATCGTGCGCGAAAGCGCGTTACTCTGAACTTAGCCTAAACAGAACAGACTTTGGTAACTACCTGTGAAGCGAATTGCTAGGACCTACTGGTGACGTTTGCCCTAATAAAATGTAATGGACAAGGAAGTGTTACACGTGGTAGTTGTTTCTAATCGGCAGAAGCAATTGCAGGAAGGTGTAATGGGATGTGGGTTCGAAAGTAGGTAATGAAGTAGTGCGAAATAATGCACTTAGGCGATGTGGCTCTGTGATTTGCATAGTCGCAGGACAGAAGAGGCAGTAACAGACCAGGAACAAGAGACGTGGAACCGGTTTTCTTTTTAACTTAGGAGGAAGGCGTATAACACTGAAGAATAGAGAAGCAGCGCTCACAATGAACAGGAAAGCTTAGAGAGATGATGTGCGTGGAAGAAAAGAGTCAACGTTTAAAGGCTAAGTACTTCTAAAAAAGGAATAATAGAAATGGTTGTATATTTCTGTGAGGAGGTTAAATAATTACACACATTTTGTATAAGGTCTGCTGTAATCGTGTATGACTAACAACCCATATATCTTATAACACAGGCTAAAATTAAAAATTAAAAAAGAACTGCACTTACATCCGGCATCTAAATCTTCGAATATTGTAACGCAGAGCTCTATTCACTGCAATAATCAGCCTGCACAGTTACACAGTCTTGAATCGAGATGCGAGGGGAGTTCGGGTAAGTAATGCAACACTTCTCTTATAGGCCAATTTTGGTTGCAAAATGTGGATTTTGTTGTGGGACATCGTGGAACATATCCTCTTCAGCCGCTATAGTTTCTTGGCCGATACGTTGCTGCGCTATACGTAGCCTTCAAATGACGTCAGAGCGTCGCAGATGTTCATATGTGCTTGAAGAATGTCTACGGGAGAACTGGCAGTGAACAAAAGCATGGAGAGTCGTTGGGTGAGGCGTGTGTAATCATCGCAACAAGGTTGCGCAATCGTGTCCGATCTCCCGCTTGTCGGCCGGTCGCACACAGTTGTGGCTCCTGCTGTGTTAGAATGTGCCGCGACTTCCATTCGAGATAATCGACAGATCACAATGAAACACCTCGCTACACAACTGGACGTCTTTGTTGGTAGTGCTCACACACTTCTCCACTGGCTGGGGTACTCAAAGTTGTGTGCCCTGGATTCTTCACCGCGTCATAGAAGACAATAAAGAGTAACGAAGGCCCATCTGTGCGCAATTGCTAGCGGGTTAGAAGGCTGATCGTGACAATTTTTCGTAGAGCGACGTCACAGGCGAAGCAACGTGGGTTCGTCACTCGCATTGGAAGCACAACGGCAATCCATGGAGCGGCACCACACAATCTCTCCTCCGGTAAAAACATGGTGACGATCTTCTGGGACTCTCCCTCATGGTGCAACGATTAAGTGTATTGTGCTACTCTCAGGAAACTGAAGGAACAAGTTCAACGTGCTGGTGGCCACAAAATTTGAAAGAAACTTTTCCTTCTCCATGACAAAGCAAGGCTTCACACTAGTCGGCGTACCCGAGAAGAGCTCACACAAACTTTTCGGAATGTCCTTCCTCATCCAGCCTACAGCCCGGCTCTCCGGATCTCACACCTTCCCGATCCCATCTGTCTGACGCTATCGAAAATGCACTCCGCGAGATGCATTGCGTTGGTGTTGGTGGGGGGGTGGGGGGGGGGGGGGAGGTTTGTTGATGCAGCAAGACGTTAAGCTCCGACGTCGACCAGTAGTGTGGTACCATACGGGCACATATGCCCAGCAAGGTGGCTAAGGCCGTCTAATTGAGCAGACATTATATTGAAAAATAGGATTTCCTGGTCAAAAGAGTGGAGAATGATGTGCTGTATTGGAATAATGAATAAAACCAACTTGCTTTCAGAAAGAAATACACTCCTGGAAATGGAAAAAAGAACACATTGACACCGGTGTGTCAGACCCACCATACTTGCTCCGGACACTGCGAGAGGGCTGTACAAGCAATGATCACACGCACGGCACAGCGGACACACCAGGAACCGCGGTGTTGGCCGTCGAATGGCGCTAGCTGCGCAGCGTTTGTGCACCGCCGCCGTCAGTGTCAGCCAGTTTGCCGTGGCATACGGAGCTCCATCGCAGTCTTTAACACTGGTAGCATGCCGCGACAGCGTGGACGTGAACCGTATGTGCAGTTGACGGACTTTGAGCGAGGGCGTATAGTGGGCATGCGGGAGGCCGGGTGGACGTACCGCCGAATTGCTCAACACGTGGGGCGTGAGGTCTCCACAGTACATCGATGTTGTCGCCAGTGGTCGGCGGAAGGTGCACGTGCCCGTCGACCTGGGACCGGACCGCAGCGACGCACGGATGCACGCCAAGACCGTAGGATCCTACGCAGTGCCGTAGGGGACCGCACCGCCACTTCCCAGCAAATTAGGGACACTGTTGCTCCTGGGGTATCGGCGAGGACCATTCGCAGCCGTCTCCATGAAGCTGGGCTACGTCCCGCACACCGTTAGGCCGTCTTCCGCTCACGCCCCAACATCGTGCAGCCCGCCTCCAGTGGTGTCGCGACAGGCGTGAATGGAGGGACGAATGGAGACGTGTCGTCTTCAGCGATGAGAGTCGCTTCTGCCTTGGTGCCAATGATGGTCGTATGCGTGTTTGGCGCCGTGCAGGTGAGCGCCACAATCAGGACTGCATACGACCGAGGCACACAGGGCCAACACCCGGCATCATGGTGTGGGGAGCGATCTCCTACACTGGCCGTACACCACTGGTGATCGTCGAGGGGACACTGAATAGTGCACGGTACATCCAAACCGTCATCGAACCCATCGTTCTACCATTCCTAGACCGGCAAGGGAACTTGCTGTTCCAACAGGACAATGCACGTCCGCATGTATCCCGTGCCACCCAACGTGCTCTAGAAGGTGTAAGTCAACTACCCTGGCCAGCAAGATCTCCGGATCTCTCCCCCATTGAGCATGTTTGGGACTGGATGAAGCGTCGTCTCACGCGGTCTGCACGTCCAGCACGAACGCTGGTCCAACTGAGGCGCCAGGTGGAAATGGCATGGCAAGCCGTTCCACAGGACTACATCCAGCATCTCTACGATCGTCTCCATGGGAGAATAGCAGCCTGCATTGCTGCGAAAGGTGGATATACACTGTACTAGTGCCGACATTGTGCATGCTCTGTTGCCTGTGTCTATGTGCCTGTGGTTCTGTCAGTGTGATCATGTGATGTATCTGACCCCAGGAATGTGTCAATAAAGTTTCCCCTTCCTGGGACAATGAATTCACGGTGTTCTTATTTCAATTTCCAGGAGTGTATTTTGCATTACTTGTTGAATGCCCGAATGCCCTTCGGATTAATTGTACATGTGATTACAGGGTTGCCAAATTAACTTTCTTTGACGACATTTTTCTACCGAAATTATTAACGGGCCAATTTTTTTTGTCGCACTGCTAGTGTGCAAGGAATTATAGTCCAAATGCGGCAATACCCTTTCATCCTGTACACTGCTTACATTACTGCATTACCTTCGGGTCAGGCGACAATGCGGAAAGCATGCGTCGGCTACATCTTCCTTAACCTGAGTTCTGAAGGGGAAGTGGGAAGGATCCATTGATACTGTCCACAGCCGTAGACAGAGTCATCACGAGGAATCCCCGGTGGAAGGACGGTTGCCCGTGGCAGGGCTACAAATTCTGGTCGCGTATTGTGCTGGCCGTGAAAGCGGTGGTGTTGGCCGGGCAGTCGATACCCCCACAAAGAAAGGAGGTGGGGTGGCCACTGGGAGAATCATCCCAGTGGTGAGGGGAGGAGGGGGCGAGGGAGGTGATGGACTGGATAAAGTGCTGGGCTGGGGAGACCTCGCCACGTGCCGGACTCGGCAGATGCTCGCCGGTCGCTTTCCGGTGAATCACTTCTTTCCGGACCCAACACGCAGCTCCATCTGGTTGCTTTGATACGCTTTTCTGTCGTTGAATGACAACATGGCAATACTGTGACATACTGGTCACATAATAATGACGACTCACGAGTTGTGGATACCCTCCCAGAATCTTTCACTCTGCAGCGGCGGGCTGCTTTCAAACCTGTATAGTGAAGCAGGATTCGGAACTGGAGCCTAGCCTTTCGCGGGCGATACTCGTAACAACTATCCACGCACAGTTCAAAAGCAGCTGTCACACATACAGATCCGCTAGTTCCTCTCTCCTGCCTTATCTTCACAGACGTTCTACACCACACATTCTTGGACTAGCGAGAATATTGCGGAGAAATCGCTAGTTATCCTAATTATGGGTGTTAAAATAGAAGTATGAATAAGGGATATGAAAATAAACAGGCGTCACTACCAGTGCGCTTACGGGTAAATTCCACATTTGATAGTTATAAATCACACGTTTCGGGACAGAGAGAGAGAGAGAAAGGCATACGTGCTTCGTAATACAATGGTATCCAAAATCAATGCAACAAACTGAAACATTGCTAAGTTGTATCTATTTTGCCACAGAGCGATACAAACAGGTGATAGTAAAGTAGAAACAATGAAAAGACTACACAACGTAAACAACTGCAATAGGAATGAGATTTTCACTCTGCAACGGAGTGTGCGCTGATATGAAGCTTCCTGACACATCAAAACTGTGTGCCAGACCAAGACTCGAACTGGCAGAAGTAAAGCTGTGAGGACGGGGCGTGAGTCGTGCTTGGGTAGCTCAGTTGGTAGAGCACTTGCCCGCGAAAGGCAAAGGTCCCGAGTTCGAGTCTTGGTCCAGCACACAGTTTTGATCTGCCAGGAAGTTTCTTAACAGCAATATGCATTACGGTAGACAAAAATGTTCTTTGTTTATTCCAACTTAACGGATTAGCACACCATTCCGACAACTGGTTAATATGCTCAGTATGAGGTGTGAGCACCTCTGGCAGCAATATAGGTCTGACAACTACGGGGCTTGCTGTGAATGATAACTTCGATCTCATGTTCGAGGAAGTAACGCCCATTCTTCCTGGAGAGCTGCTCCCTAGTGCACCCCAGGCGTTCTCTACGGAATTCAAATCGGGAGAACGAGCAGGCCGCGCCATGCGTGCAATATCTTCCGTTTCCAAGAAAACATCAGCCGCTTCCTATGAGGTCGATTATTATCGTCCACCAGTAAGAAGTCTGGGCCAGCGCTACAACCGCATATGAGATCCCATCACGATACCTGACAGCAGTTAAACCTTGCCGATTCACCGATACAACTCCATGGAAGGTGTTCATGTGGTCAACATAGTCCCTGCCCATAACATTTGGGATCCTCCTGGTATCGGGATCTTTCCATAAATTTGGGTCCCAAAATCGCGCTCCACGCTCCCTCCAGATGTGAAGGCGTCCAGAATCATTCTCCAGACCAAATCGGGACTCATCTGTATAAAGGACACTGGCCCACTGTTCAACCACCCCGGTGGCATGTTGACGACTCCACACTAGACGTTCCGTTTTCTGAAGACGCATCAGATGGCATCAGACAACATACAGGACTCCGACGATAAAGGTTACTCTGCCGAAGCCTTCTGCATGCCATTTGTCTCGATACAATACCACCAGTGGATGCTGTGAGGTTAGATGACATGCAGTACTGAGGCGGTACTGTCGTGCCCTTACATAGAAATAATGGTCCTCTCTTTCTCGTCGGTCAAACACTGGTCTTTGGGGTACTGGTTCAGACACTTAAACTGTTGCCACATCCGAGTCAGCAGAACGATTCACATTAAGCCATCGGACATCATCAGTTTGCAGCTGTCCTGCTTCCATTCTTACTATGGCCCTTCACCGCAGATTGTCTGGTTGGAGTCTAATTTGTGCCATACTGCACCGTCGAAACACTATCCAGTTTGATAGTTGCCCTGATGTCATCGTTGACATGGTTATCCTTTGAACGGAATGCCATTTTCCGTGCAAAACACGATTTTACGATAGTCTGTTGACATTTTGCATGCTTATACGATGAATTAGACACAAAGGAAAACAGCTTTAATTTTGGACACCAGTGTAGCGTATTGTTTAGACTAATTGTAAAGGTAGCTGCTCTCGATCTACACGACCGTCTAGAAATGTGCAGTCCACACAGACTTGAATGTAGTATGGAAATGAGCGTTTGGCGTCATTGGCCGGGAGGCCCCTCGCGGGGCAGGTCCGGCCGCCATATCGCAGGTCTTATTACATTCGGCGCCACATTGGGCGACCTGCACGCCGTATGGGGATGAAATGATGATGAACACAACACAACACCCAGTCCCTGAGCGGAGAAAATCTCCGACCCAGCCGGGAATCGAACCCGGGCCCAGAGGACGGCAATCCGTCACGCTGACCACTCAGCTACTGGGGCGGACTTGAATGTGGTAGTAAATATCGAAACCAGTTACCTTGATTGGACTGCAAATTTACTCACATATAAACCGTTGTTCTGAGCTAAGTGAATTTAGTTTCGTCATTTAAGCACCGATTACCTACGAAGTTTATTTCAGTCAATGCACGCAGCCGCAGAGGAAGAAATATTTATCAACTATTGCTAATGTTTAGCCGAAACCGATATGGAAATTACGCAACCTACACGAGAATTTTACTTGTTCTTTCTTTTCCGAGTCTGCGGAGAACCTCCTCATTCAGTGACTTACCAGTCCAACACTATTCTGTAGCACCACATCTCAAATGCTTCGATTCTCTTATTTTTCGGGTTTTCCCTGTGTCCGCGATTCACTTTCATACAATGCTGCCCTCCACGGGTATATTCTCAGGAATTCCATCCTCAGGTTAAGGCACTCGTTTAAGGTCTTTATTTCATATTAATAGGCATTTATAGCCAGAAAGGCCCTCTTCGTCGTTTCTAGTCAGTTTCTTTTGTCCTCCTTGTTTTATCCGTCAGCTATTATTTGGTTTCTAAAGTACCAGAATGCCTTCGCTTCATCTATCTCATGGTCTCCAGTTATTTTATTACGTTTATCGCTAATATAAATGCTTAATACTTTCATCTTTTCTCATTTTATTCTCATTCCGTATTCTATGCTCATTAGACTGTTCATTGCATTCAACAGATACTGCAGTTCTTTTTCAATTTCAATGAGTATAGCATCTACAAATCGTATTACTGATATTCTTTCACACTGAATATTAATCGCAGTCTTGAATGTTTTATTTGCCGCATTCATTTTTCGATGTATAAATCGCACAGTACGAAGGATTACATCCCTTACGCTCTTTTCAATTTTATCAGGTCCTTCTTCGTCTTCCACTCTTATTGTCCTCTCTTCCATGTGCATAGTACCCGTTGTTTCCAAGAGCTTATTCGTTCGGGAAACACAAAACAGCCTGCACCTTACCAGACTTAAAACCTGTGGGCTTTTGTCTGGTATAAAAATTAAAGCAAGATGTGTATAAGGAAATAACGACGACCGTGGAAGAAATGAACTCCGTATAGCATGATCCTGTACTGTGATACACTAATGAGCCAAAACATTATGACCAACTCCTTGAAAGCCGACCGGAGTGGCCGAGCCTTTCTTGGTGCTTCAGTCTGGAACCGCGCGGCCGCTACGGTCGCAAGTTCGAATCCTGCCTCGGGCATGGATGTGTGTGATGTTCTTAGGTTAGTTAGGTTAACGTAATTCTAAGTTCTAGGGGACTGATGGCCTCAGCTGTTAATTCCCATAGTGCTCAGAGCCATTTGAACCATTTAACCAACTGCTTAAAAGCTTGTTTGTCGGTCTTTGGAACGAAATACGTAACTGATTCTGCGCATCAGGGACCCAAAAGTTTATTGGTGGGTTTTTGGAGGTCCATGCACAGGTCATGTTATTCGCCTAAATTACGGGCCGCTGATATGTACACGCGGTGATGACGGCCGATAGCGACCGAGTGACCGAGATGGGTTCCATCGGATTTACATCAGGCGAATTTGGTCGTCGTGACATCAACATAAGGTCATTATAACGCTCCTCTAACCACTGCAGCACAGTTCTAGCTCTGATTCCCGGACAATGATACTGCGGAAAGAGGACGACGCCATGCATGTGTTGGAGAATGTCTCCCCCAGCATAATACTACGCCACGAGCATGCGTCCGTGCCGCGCTGCACATTTCGAGGCGTTCACCCCGATGGCGCTATTGATAGAGTCGACCATCGCCCTAGTATAGCAAAAGTGCTTTTCACCTGAAGAGCCGACACGTTTCCATTGATAGACGGTCGAATCCGGATGATCCCGGCCCTCTGGAATCGTAACTGACGATGTCTTTGGGTCAGTCTGTGAACACGCAGGGGTGGTCTTAGGCGGAGCTCCATGTTCAACAATGTGCGCTGGACGGTGTGCCCCGAAAAATTTGTACGTGCACCAGCATTTTGCCCTTTCGGTAGAGATGCCATAGCGCACTACATATCCCACTTTGCAGAGCAGACAAGCCTCCGAAACGTACGCTCTGTGCAGAGTCAAAGTCATCCAACAATTTAGCGACTAGTGGAAATTTCACTGTCATTCTACCTCTTTCCGTAGATGCTCACGGCAGTAGCGCGTGAACATTCGACTACTTCTGTCGTTTTTTTAAATATTCGTTCACATTCTCTGCGTAATAATAATTTATTCTTTGTCGGCGTCGCTTATCCCAACGGATTACCGATTTTCAGCCTATATCTTCGATATTGTTATCCCCCGTAAATGTTTGCTCCAGTGACATACTTTTGTTACCGCATCACGTGACTGCAAGGCCACCAGGCAGTAACTGGAGTCACGGTGGACAGTGGTCATAATGTTTTGGCTTATCATTGTAAGTCCAGAAGTAATTCAGTGTGCAATATTCTCTGCCCGCAATCTGCCATAGCATTTATAAATGATCAGCCACCTCTTGATATGATGACCAAACGAACCGCAGCAGAATCACACGTTTCCTTACGTTTAGTGCGGTGTGTCAGGGGTTTATTCGCCCTCTTTTCGTAACAGATGTAAAGTGGCTTGATTTGCTGTTACCTTGTTCTATTTCTTCGAGTTCTACACATGTTATGTTGTCGCTTTCCAAAGCCACAGAGATCAATATATAGTCCCATCAAAAAACTAATTAGTGGTTATAATTTGTTGGCTACGAACGTTGAAATCACTTCTTTACATAAATAATTCCCCGGATTATTCGCTATAGCTTTCAGGAAACCGTATATCGAAATGATTACGATGTACAGGGGTAGGGCAAAATGTGTCAACACTGCGAAGTATGCATGCTTCAAAACTGATGCAAATGCTAGCCAAACCAACAACTCGCGCTGTTGTATTTGACCACGTACGGCACCTGTGCAGGTCCGTATTACTGCGAAAGTATCAGGCGTGGTTAGAAAAATGTTCTATGTAGTTGTGAGTGCCCTATGTCGGAGATACGTGAATTAGAACGTGGACAGCCGGCCAGAGTGGCCGAGCGGTTCTAAGCGCTACAGTCTGGAACCGCGCGGCCGCTACGGTCGCGGGTTCGAATCCTACCTCGGGCATGGATGTGTGTGTTAGTTAGGTTTAAGTATTTCTAAGTTCTAGGGGACTGGTGACTTCAGAAGTTAAGACCCACAGTGCCCAGAGCCATTTTTGAACCAGAGCGTTGACAAATTGTTGGTACTCGTATGAAGAGTGCTCCCGTAACCACAGTATTTGTTGTGTTTGGTATAACTTTCGTGCCTTATCCGTGCTGTTTCAGTTATTCCTACAATTCATGTTATAACATTATTAGTTTATGGTTCATTTATACTTTTATAATTTTTTTTTTGTTTTTTCTTTAAGAGTTTCGCATATTGGTTCTATATTTTCTGTGGATGTAAAATATAGTGTACAGTACCGGAGTTTGAATTTCTTTGCATTGTAAGTGAGTAATATATGTAAAATACTATGTAAATTGATTATTACGTTAAATAATTTTCTGATGACATTTTGTATTTAAAAATATTTGTATGTATAAATTGTTCATGTTGATGTACATTTCAGAATTTAAGTAATGCTCACGCTTGGGAACAATGTAAGAAATAGATGTTACGTAAAAAGCCAGTGCACGTTTGTTTGAAACGAAAGTGGCTCTGGGGAGTGGAAAAGGTGGCAAGGGCGAATTCGCGCTGTACCTAGAGCAAGCGCGGGAAGTAAGTCACACAGCCTGTAGGCAGCAGAGATTGAGGCAACACCATTGTGGAGCAGGAGAAGCTTTGACTGCAATTTGGCACAAAATTGCCTCGGATGAAGACTGCAAACGGCTTACGGCATACCTGAGAGTTGTTGGTCTACTGTATTTAAAACTGAACGACGCCAAGAAGAGAAGCCCATACAGCAAGATACTTGCAGGCCGTACTGTGGGTAGTGTAGCCGTCACAATTGTTCGCCACACCAAAGCCTACAGCCACGAGATTAGAGTTTTTGTTGTTGTATTTTTACCTTAGTGCAGAGTGAAACATTAATTTAAACTGTGTTTTAATAACCATTCTTGAACTTTAAAGAAACTGGTTCACCCTGTTATTTCATTCTAATCATACACCTATCTAGGGTTCCTTCCTGGTGTTTGATTAATCCGAGTATCCTGTTTTACAGGCTTTTGAAGTGCCAAGTTAATACAAAATGGCACCATTCAAGTTTTTTTTATGTAAATAGTAATAAAAGGTTTCTTAACTATTGTAAAGTGTTATAGCAAAGGTTTACGTACGTAAAATTCAATCAGAGTGAAGCCAAGTTGACAGAATCTGTTGAATGACTATACAGAATTAGTTCAAAGAGTAATAGCTTTTGAGAGTTAATTCAAATAGGAAAGAGGTTATCTTGAAGTGAAATGTTCACTATAAAAAGTGCGTGCATTAGTGTCTAATTATTTTAGTATTGAAGCTGTTGATAATGGAAAATACTTTTGTAAAGGTCCCCCATGGCCAATTGTTTTTAGATTCCTTGAAGTTATATACTGGCATTTTTCTCTTTAAAAACGTAATGTATAAGGGTGTAGTCCAACAGCGTCCTAGTGGAGTAATTTTTATTTTAAGAACCAAATTAAAGAGTAGCAAGAAAGTAGGCAAAATTCATACTTCTGCTTTTCCAGTACTTCACTGTTTCAGTGCCTGGATAGGCTGGCGACCATTAGTACGTGTTTTAAACCACTAAATTAACTTGGAACTAAGTTGTTCTAGCTTCAGTATAATATTATTCATACTGCGTTTCCATCTAACCGCTGGGTAAGATCTTAGGAAAAGAAGTGAATAGTCTGATTTACTTATCCATTAGACACAACACATTGTCAAATCCTGTAAAAAGGGTAACTCTGTTGATTAGCTTTTCCTATAAACAGGACTATCCTCCTACAGTGAAATTTATTTGAAACTAAACTAAATTTTAGAAAGAGTGTTATACGTGGCAACATAGAGACAGGTTTTTCTGTTATTTAGACAAAAGAATACTAAATTAGAATAGTAGTGGTAGGGTTATAATTTGCGACAAAAGGTTTCCAAATAGTATCTGTCCAGAGAGTTGCTAGAGCTACATATCGAAGATTTATGCGGCATAGGCCTTGAGGGTAAGCGGAAAACATAATCCGTTACGTTACAACCCCGACGGACATGTGTGATGAGTGATCGTGATGGAAGGTCATTGATAAATATTGTGCCGAAAAATATGAGAACGACAGCTCCAAAAGTCAATGCTGAAGAGAATGTCGCACTCGTGAACTCTATCAACACAACATGAAGTGAGCTCCAATAGCAGAGAATTTCATGGCGAGCTTGTATTCCAAAACCACACATTACGAATGCAAAAGCGAAAACGGAAACGTGATGCCGAGGTCTTAAAACTTGGAATATGGAGCAATGGTAGAATGTCATTTGGTCGTATGAGTCTTGTTTCATACTGTTTCCATCTTATGTCCCAGGAGTTAAACAATGCGGGCGTTCGCCGATGATTTGGTCAGCCAAACCGTGGTATTCCTTGGATCCCATGGCTATTCTGCAAGGTCGCATTACTGCCAAGGACTGCGTAGTCATTTTGGCTGATGGTTATTCCACATTTGTGGTGCTGTGTTGCAGGACGACAGCGTCCTTGTTCACACAGCTCGCGTTTACCAAGAATGGTTTTTCGGGCACGCGAATGAATTGTCATACCTCCCCTTGTCACCAGATCTCAGTATTATCGAGCCTTTGTGGTATACGTTGGAGAGAATGTTACGTAAATTCTATCCACCTTCGTCATTGGTGCGTGAACTTGAAATTTTGATAGAAAAACGATACGTGATTCCATTGAAAATCATACAGTGTCTGTATTTATCCATTCCCAAATTACCGAAAGCTGTTTTTAATGCCAAACATTTTCTCACACTCTATTCGACATGTCAATGAGTGTGTTGTGTTTCTGGTGTTACCATGTTTTTATTCAACTTCTGGTATGTGGGGTGATGACTTTCAAGCTGTAACAACTGTGTGTCGCTGAGCAGGATCGAAAGCTGCGAAAGCTTTAGCTTCTCTCATTGGCTTGCAAATGACTTCCTAGCCGTTTGCAGACACGGTGTATGATTCGTGAGTGAGCATAGCTTCAACATTTGTACACGAACGAAAGACGTAAGTCACAGCAGTGTATTTTGTTTCGAAGTTAGTGAAACGACGGCGTTATTTCTGATTTTGCTAGAGCCATGTCTGAAAAATTGCATCCTGTTACAACAACAAATTCAGAACAGGTTTCAACAAAATATATGAATGTGACGATCTTCTTAGTTTTTTCCACAAGTATGCACCAATTCCTGTGTGTGTAGTTTTTTACTGAGCTACTTGTATGAGTGTAAAATTTATTTGAAAGCTTTAAATTTAGAAAAGTTGTTTTGACAGAAGTAGTTCAATTATTTTTTTGATTTCTAAGCTGCTCTCCAATTCAGCACCTTGACTTTATTGTTTCTTGTCATATAGTCACGGATGAGTGAAATAATTGTTTTTAGTCTTCTAACTGATTTGATACGATCTGCGACGAACTACCCTCCTCCGCTAACCTCTTCATCTCTTATTAAGTCATGTATAAGTTTACATGCGGACATGTATGAATTTTATATGTGATTGAGATTTGGACGAGTGAATGAAGCATCTTTTCCAGATACTTCTTTCAGGCGACGAGGTTCAATTAATTTTCTGTCCTGTTGTGTTTTATATCTTCTTTGCGGAGTAACTGGTTGGAATTTAATCATCCTTAACAACTAACGTTCTTCTCAACAAGCGCCTTGTGTAAATAGGCCCATTCCATGTTAAGATTTATGTATCTAACCCAAACGATCTGTGTAGGCGACGAAATTACGAGCGCTATTAATACCGCCACTAACTTTCGTGTCTTATCCATACGGTTTCAATTATTTCTACAATTCATGTGCAACTGTTTATTTCCCAATAGTACCTGTTCAGAAATTGTTCTGAATTCCTGGACAATAAGGAGGCAAGTCATTCTCTTAAGCAAACTATGAGTATTGAAACAGCATTTGCCTTACAGCCCCCCTTCCACATTCTCACACTCACCCACACCACTGTTAATATCTATATATGCATCTACATGACTAATCTCCAGTTCGCACTTAAATGGTTGGCACAGGATTTCAGAGAGGATTGTTGTTTGCTTGACCATTTCACTCTCCAATAGTACGTGTGTAAAACGAACACTTTAATCTCTCCGTGCGTTACGATGATCCTTCCTCCCTATGTAGGTGGCATTAAACAAAATATTTTCCCATTCGAAGGAAAACGCCAGCGATAGAAATTTCGCCATATCAACTCGCGAATAATATGTGTAACACTCTTTCCCGTAATTTGTGACAATACTGAACGAGCTGCCACTCTTTGAAAGTTTTCGATGTCTCAGTCAATGCTATGTGGAAAGGACCACATACTATGCAGCAAAAGAGTAATCCCTAGGTATTTACTTTAATGGGCAACCTTTAAATTTGTGTGCCTTGCCGCGTTATGGAAATTTAATACATTTTTTTTTCAGTACATTTGTAATTGATTTCACACTTCATCTAAGGGAGATGCCCACAGTGTCATCTATAGCGAATGGAAATAACAGAGAGCTTATAACACTTCCTTGGAGAACCCCAGATATCTCTCTCTTCACTAAATGACTAACCGACAAAAATCGTCAGTCCAGTCGTGCAAATGAGACGATATTGCTTACAATCAAAATCTGATTAGGGCCTGCTTATGAGAACGGTGCCAAAAGCTTTGATTGAATACAGAAATATAAAATAAACTTGAGGTTCCCTGTTACTAGCACTTATTTCGTGTGAATAAAGAGCCAACTGCGTTGCAGAAGAACGACATTTTCTGAATCCGTTGTGACTGTGTGTCAACAGATTTTTCAGAACCCATCTACAAATTGACGTCATTGATGTATATGTATAGTCTAGCGGGTACTTCCATTTTCTTTCGGTGTGACCTGCGCAATTTTCCTATCTTTAGGTAAGTATCTACCGTCGAGCGAGCGGTTGAATATGATTGTTAAAAGCTATACTCTGCGTCAACCGATAGAAAACGAGGTCCGTCGCGAGTTATCGGACAGCTAAGACAGTGGATATTTATCAATACAGTTCTTCCGTGCAGTTATTAAACAGAAGGATAGGCTAATGGGAAATGGAGGTGGTGCATTTGTCGCAGTAGACAAGAAACTCGGGTCCACCTAGATAGATACTGAAGCTGCATGTGACATTGTTTGGCCAAGACTCATTATCAGAGACGGGCATAAAATGATAATTGGGTCTTTCTGTCATGCACCAGACTCGTCTCCTGATATAATGGAAAACTTAAGAAAAGACTTTAGTTCACTTGCACTTAAGTTCCCTAGTCATACTGTTATCATCAGTGGAGAGCTCAATCATCCAACAGTTTATTTGGATAATTACAGTTTTGTTGGTGGTGGGGGTGATAACACATCCTGTGAAACTTGCCTAAATGCCTTCTCTGAAAACTAACTAGAACGGATTGTTAGGGACCTGACGTCTTTGAGGATGTCCACATCCAGCATGGTATCAGTGCTCATGTCGCTGGTGTGGCAACAAGATTACTGCATGAGAGATGTAAAACTAAGCGAAGTGCTATGCATTGAGATGTGCTGAATGAAATGCTTTTGGCTGTCAAGAGAGCAACGCCTGAACCCTTCAAGGACTACCACAGCAGAATATTGTCAAGCGATCTTTCGCAGAACCGAAATAAATTCTGGTCGCATGTCAAGGCTGTTAGTGGCATCAAAACTAGTGTCTAGCCTCCAGCTAATGAGACAGGAACTGAAAGTTAGGGTAGCAAAGCTAAAGCTGAAATGCTTAACTCCATTTTCAAATGATCCTTTGCAAAGAAAAATCCAGGAGAACTGCCCTGCTTAAGCCTTGTACAATTGAAAAGATGAATGAAATAAGTATCAGTGCCAGTAGTGTTGAGAAACATCTGAAATCGTTAAAATTGAACAAAGCTCAAGGTCCCGATGGGAACTCCTGTCACATTATCTACTGAATTAGCGACTGATCTAGCCCCTCTCCAAACTATAATCTATCGTAGATCCCTGGACTAAGAAGCAGTGTCCAATCCTTGGAGAAAGCCACAGGTCACACCCGACCACAAGAAGGGCAGTAGAAGTGATCCACAAAACTACCGTCCAATATCCTTGACATCGATTTGTTGTAGAATCATGGAACATTTTGTGAGCTCAAACCTAATGAGGTACCTTGAACAGTATGAGCACCTCAATTGACAGCCACCACGGATTTCGAAAATATCGATCACTGAAATAATGAAAGCTTTGGATCAAGGCAATAAGGTAGATGCAGTGTTTCTTTATTTCCGAAAAGTATCAGACTCAGCACCGGACCTATGTGTATCTTCGGAAGTACGATTATATGGGGTATCAAGTGAAATTTATGACTGTATACGGAGGACGCAGCAGCTTATCTTACATGGAGAGTCTTTGTCAAATGTAGAAGTAGCTTCAGGTGTGCCCCAGGAAAGTGTGTTGAGACCCCTGTTGTTCATTTTGTATATTAATGACCTTGTAGACAATATTAATAGTAAAATCAGGCTTATTACAGATGATGCAGTTATCTATAATGAAGTACTATCTGAGAGAAACTGCATAAACATTCAACAACATATTAACGTGATGGAGAGATTGTCGACTTGCTCTAAATGTTCAGAAATGTAAAATTTTGCTCTTCACGAAATGAAAAAGTTGTAGCACCGTATAATATCAATGAGCTACTCTTGTAATCGGCAAACTCATACGAGTATCTGGGTGAGAACTTCGTTGGGATATGAAATCGAATGATCAAATACGTTCTGTAGTGAGAAAATCGGGTAGCAGACTACTGTTTATTGGCAGAATACTGGGTAAGTGCAATCAGTCGACAAAACAGATTGCTTACAAGTCACTCGTGCAATCGGTTCTAGAATATTTACTGTTAATAACAGTTTGATCACGTTTTATTTATCCAGGTGACCGTTTTCGACCACTACTGTGGTCATCTTCAGACCTACAAGTTGTGTACAAAGCATTAATTAGAGAGCTACATATATTAAAGAAAACACGTAAAGTTATAAAGCTATAAAATGATGAATTACCATTGAGTAGGAACCTCTTTCTGTTGGAGAATCACTACTAGAGAAACCAGTGCACGTCTTACTATATACAATGGAGGCTCCACCCACTTCTGACTGCATGATGTCATTACTAACCAATGAGTTATAAGTAGAATTAGAATTTAAAACTTCTTAATTAAAAGAACACTGTCAAGAATTTAAAAAAGATACACACTAAACTTAGCTTACTTAACAGCTATTGTCAATTAACAAGCGTTAAAAATATTTAAATATGTAGGAAAAATGAACTTCGGTTAGGCAGTACATGGGTTGCCCTCTCAAGGCCTGTTAGCGAACCATTTCGAACCACTGGTTGCCATAGTGAAGTTGGACGCCGTTCCAAAGATGAGGTTCTTTCTACTGAAGTTGTTGTAAAGTCGATAGTCGACCTAGTGGTTGCCATGGTGAGGACAAACGTCAGTGCAAAGATGTAGCAGCGGGCTTCTTTCCAACGAAGTTGTTGCGAAAGTGGAATGGTGAAGACAGTCGAGCCAGATGATGTATTATTGAGCAGCAACATGTCTTTATTGAAACGATTTTCAATGAGTAAGTTGCAATAATCTGTAGCTGACATGTATACTACATGCTGCACAAATACAATACTAAGTAGTTGTCCGTATACATGAAATATTGTCTATGAAGTTGGTATGTAAATTACATGTGACAATTTTTAAAGGCATTGCTATTCCTCAAGTTATATGCCAGTCTTCTAAGCAAATAAAAATAATGAAAAAGGAAGGAATTTAAAATTATAAAATTATGAGCCATAGTGTCAAAACTAAAAGGATATGAATTAGCAATATTCAGTCTAAAAGCAAATAAGCAAAAATTCTAAAACAGATAGTCAGTCATAAAATAATGTTTGGTGGAATAAAATTACAATGTAAAAATAAAATATTTCCTAAAAGTCTTAATAATTTTTGAAAAATTTAAAAAACAAAGGACAGAAGAGTAACCATTCTAAAGCAGATCATCGATAAACTCTAAGAAATGTTTGTCTTTGAACTGAAGTTGTTCGTTTAAAACAGATAATGGATTACTTTTGTGAAGTGAAAAGATTTCAATTTCTTCTAAAGTATTTAGCAGTGGTCCTTTTGGCACAGTATGTAATATTTTCAAATTGTTAAAAATGCAACCCTCAGAATGATTGTATCCATCAAGATGTTGACCAAATATTGATATGGTACGTGCAGTACCAGTAGTATGTTCTTTGAAATGTGTTAAAAAGTTACGGCCAGTTTGGCCAATATACTGTTTCTCACAGTCATTGCATATTATTTTGTAAACGCCTGACTTTTGGTATATATTTGAGTCTCCAATTGTGTGTTTCAGTTTCATCTGTAAGGGGTTATTAGTTTTAAATGCTATTGTCACGCTTGTGTTCTTAAATAATTTATTTATTTTATCTGAAATAGGTCCCATGTATGTCATTTTTGTAAATCTCTTCTTGGAATTTATAACAGCATTATTTGTTTCTCGTAATTTTTGATATAACAGATCAACTTGATGGGAATTATAATTGTTAGCAACTGCTGTCTGTTTTAATGTATCAATTTCCTTGTGGATTGCATCAGGTTGGAGAGGTAATTTCAGTATCCTATGTATCATAGTTTTAAAAAATGCCATTTTGTATCTTAACGGATGGCATGATGTAGCATTTATTATTATGTCGGTTGATGTGGGTTTTCTGTAAATAGAAATATTATGTGTTCCGTTCTTATTTATAATTGTGAGGTCCAGGAAATTAATACTAATGTTACTTTCGTGTTCTACTGTAAATACAAGTTTTGGATGTAAATTATTTAAGTTGTTAGCGAAAGCATCAATTTCTTCCTTAGAGCCGTTATATAATAGCAGTGTGTCGTCAACATATCTTTTGTAGTATATAATTTTATTTGTTATTTCCGGATTATTTTTCAAAAATTTAATTTCAACATAATTGACAAAGATATCTGCTATAGTGCTAGCCAGGGAATTCCCCATTGCAAGTTCATCTTCCTGTATGTATATTTTATTATTAAATGAAAAATAATTAAAATCTAGAGTAATTCTTAACAGTTCTATGAATTCTTCTATTTCTTCGGGCCTCATGATTTTGTCATACGTTAAGTTATCATTAACAATGGAGATAGTATCTTGAATAGGTATATTCGTGTAAAGATTTGTGATGTCCTACGATGCGAACCTTGCGTTTTTTGGAATATCCACATCATAAATTAACTTAGTTAATTCAAAACTGTTTTTAATACTTTTAATTTTCTTCATAAATGTAGAAGGATTTTAAGATTTGATTAAGCTTTTTGTTCAGGTTATAAGAGGGACTGTTGGTATTATTAACAACTGGACGAATCGGTAAATTTGGTTTGTGTAATTGATTTGTGATCTCAACTTAGGTAAAGTGGGGTTCATAACTGTAAGTGTTATTGTATCTTTAGGTGAAAGTAAAGAGTCACTATCATCAATCAGCTTTTCAATTTTTGTTTGAAATCTTAGATACATAATCACCTTCACTAACAATGACAAGAGTATTCCCTTTATCTGCCTTGATTGCAATAGCTTTATTAGTTATTAACTTCTGGTTGATTTGTTTTACAAGTTTTAATTCATTCTTAGGTTTATTTCTCAAGTGTGTGGGACCCATACCAGATAGGACTAACAGGAGATATAAAAAGCATACGGATAAGGGCAACATGAATGGTCACAGGTTTGTTTAGTCCGTAGGACAGTGTTACAGAGATAATGCAGGAACTGAACTGGAAGATAGACTGAACTACCCCGATAAAGTCTGTTAACAAAGTTTCAAGAACTGACTTTAAACGAATACTTTAGGAATACACTACAACCCCCTGTGTATCTCTCATATCGGCACCTTGAAGATAGGATTAGAATAATTACTGAGCGCACAGAGGGATTCTAACAATCATTCTTCCTGCGCTCCATACGTGAATGGAACTGGAGGAAACCCTAATGGCTGGTGCAATGGGCCGTACCTTCTACCATGAACCTCACGGTGGTATGCAGAATATAGGTGTAGATATGGAAGTTACATATGCAATGTATATTGTGTTCTGTTCACGCAGGGCAGATCACCTCAATTGACAACCACCACTAAGGACAGTTGCTGGTTACAGGACAAATCCCATGACCAAATTCTCCGAAGTCATACCCTGGAGCCAGCGAGTGGGCTAGATTCCTGAAGATGGTTTCAGAGCTGGCTAGCCTAGAGTGTGCACCAAACACAGTCTGAGAAGCTCAGGAAACAGAGATAAATGGACTCAAATACAGACAATTTCATTCGAAATTTGATGTAGAAAGTTTTGAACATGGCTGGATTGTCAGCGACCGTTTACAAAATAAATGTAAGTAATAGCAGCCTTCGGTTGCAAAAAAGAAGTCTTTTGACCCAGGTTTCGGCACTACTATGAGTGCATTCGTCAGAAGTGAAACACTCTCACGGGCTGTCACGTACAGAACTAAATATTAAGCGATAAAGCTTTAGTCATAAAATTAAAAAAAAAAAAGAATACATAGAATGCAAGCCACTGTGGGCTGCTGGCACGTGCTCAGCTACTGATGCTACCGTAGCTCGACACGTGTGAGCAGCCCATAGTGGCTTGCGTTCGATTAAAAATTATGGCTACAGTTTTATCGCTTAATATTTAGTTCTGTACGTGACATGCCAGTTTGAGTGTTTTACTTCTGATAAATTCACCCATAGTAGTGCTGAAACCTAGGTCAAGAGACTTCTTTTCTTGCGACCGAGGGCTGCCATTGCTTAAATTTACTTTTATGTAAAAGCTTAAGATCTGGACAAGGCTGATCGTCATAAGAAAACAGTAGTGTAATGTAACGAATTCTTTTTCTTTCTCTTGCCTTTGTCCCTCTCTGACGGAGGGTCGGCATTGTTATGAATCGCATTTGGCCTGGATAATTCAAAGGGTGGCCGGATGGCCTGCTTGGTGCCGCCCCGTTGTTCAGCTTAATCGTCACAAGCGAATACCGACACGAAGCACGCAGTAAATTAAATTACCATAGTTGGTTGGTACATTAGTGGAATTATTTTCCTCCACACAAAAATTATTAGAGTATCTGAAATAGAGTCGACCGCTGTGGCCGAACGGTTCTCGGCGCTTCAGTCTGGAACCGCACTGCTGCTACAGTCGCAGATTCGAATCCTGCCTCGGGCATGGATGTGTGTAGGTTAGTTAGGTTTAAGTAGTCCTAAGTCTATGGAACTGATGACCTCAGATGTTAAGTCCCATAGTGCTTAGAGCCATTTTTCTGAAACAGATGAAGCTAAACATTCTTTCTATTTACTGCTGTAGACAGATGTAGCAGGTAAAGATGCTTCGTCCTTAGCGACGGCTTCATATAAAGGGAGAAATGCAATGTTAGTTTCATGTACGGGCGATGGTAAGTTTGTTGCGAATTGCTGGAATGGGAAACACCAGGTAGTCTGTCACAGCCTTATGAGACGGTTCGTGCTGCTATTCGCCTTCTACTCTCCTGGAAATTGAAATAAGAACACCGTGAATTCATTGTCCCAGGAAGGGGAAACTTTATTGACACATTCCTGGGGTCAGATACATCACATGATCACACTGACAGAACCACAGGCACATAGACACAGGCAACAGAGCATGCACAATGTCGGCACTAGTACAGTGTATATCCACCTTTCGCAGCAATGCAGGCTGCTATTCTCCCATGGAGACGACCGTAGAGATGCTGGATGTAGTCCTGTGGAACGGCTTGCCATGCCATTTCCACCTGGCGCCTCAGTTGGACCAGCGTTCGTGCTGGACGTGCAGACCGCGTGAGACGACGCTTCATCCAGTCCCAAACATGCTCAATGGGGGACAGATCCGGAGATCTTGCTGGCCAGGGTAGTTGACTTACACCTTCTAGAGCACGTTGGGTGGCACGGGATACATGCGGACGTGCATTGTCCTGTTGGAACAGCAAGTTCCCTTGCCGGTCTAGGAATGGTAGAACGATGGGTTCGATGACGGTTTGGATGTACCGTGCACTATTCAGTGTCCCCTCGACGATCACCAGTGGTGTACGGCCAGTGTAGGAGATCGCTCCCCACACCATGATGCCGGGTGTTGGCCCTGTGTGCCTCGGTCGTATGCAGTCCTGATTGTGGCGCTCACCTGCACGGCGCCAAACACGCATACGACCATCATTGGCACCAAGGCAGAAGCGACTCTCATCGCTGAAGACGACACGTCTCCATTCGTCCCTCCATTCACGCCTGTCGCGACACCACTGGAGGCGGGCTGCACGATGTTGGGGCGTGAGCGGAAGACGGCCTAACGGTGTGCGGGACCGTAGCCCAGCTTCATGGAGACGGTTGCGAATGGTCCTCGCCGATACCCCAGGAGCAACAGTGTCCCTAATTTGCTGGGAAGTGGCGGTGCGGTCCCCTACGGCACTGCGTAGGATCCTACGGTCTTGGCGTGCATCCGTGCGTCTCTGCGGCCCGGTCCCAGGTCGACGGGCACGTGCACCTTCCGCCGACCACTAGCGACAACATCGATGTACTGTGGAGACCTCACGCCCCACGTGTTGAGCAATTCGGCGGTACGTCCACCCGGCCTCCCGCATGCCCACTATACGCCCTCGCTCAAAGTCCGTCAACTGCACATACGGTTCACGTCCACGCTGTCGCGGCATGCTACCAGTGTTAAAGACTGCGATGGAGCTCCGTATGCCACGGCAAACTGGCTGACACTGACGGCGGCGGTGCACAAATGCTGCGCAGCTAGCGCCATTCGACGGCCAACACCGCGGTTCCTGGTGTGTCCGCTGTGCCGTGCGTGTGATCATTGCTTGTACAGCCCTCTCGCAGTGTCCGGAGCAAGTATGGTGGGTCTGACACACCGGTGTCAATGTGTTCTTTTTTCCATTTCCAGGAGTGTATTATGACGATAAATAACGTCGCAATTTCTCAGAACTATCTACCTTTATCTTCCACGTCAAGGCAATCCATTGCGAAGTGAAGTCACCTAAGATCACAGCAGGTGATGCTCCACACCGCAGGCAAGCTGCAGTAGCAGCAGCTGCAACAGAATCGTTCGGCATCCCCTGGTAATACCTGTTGCCTTTTTGGTGGCCGCATTATACCGTTCAATTAGAGAGCTCAGGATCATTGCGTAACTGATTACGAAACGACGTTACTGCATGTAAGCTTAAGCAAGGGCTCAAATCACTCGATATAGGAATTGTTAATAGTGAAATATAAAGCATATTTTGTGAACGAGACATTGGAATTTTTAGCATAAAACAGACAAACTGCCGAAAACAGCGGGTGGGGTCATCGGAATATGCCACACTGTTGGGGATATTGTGTAAGCTCAACAGACAAACTGCTAGGGACCTGCTTCAAAGAACATATTTAACGCTTTTAGCACTACAGTTAGTGTGGATCTATTACTGAGAAGTCAAGTGACACACACTCCACCGCTGCGAATGTCATGGCAGTGGTATGTATGTTCCTGTCAGTTGTTGGTATTGACACGGTAACGTGGGTCGACGTGAATAATAAAAGTAAGTCTCATGTTTGGACGTACTACTAACCACGTAGTCAGTGTAGTGGCTCGATTGGTTGGTGTATCAACGCAGTATCTCCAACATGTGTACAAGGAACGGTAAACAACCATCACCCTTTTTCCTACACCTTTATGATTATGTCATGGACACAGGTCTACACGGATACGTTCATTGTTTGACGAACACACGTTTGCAGTATCGCGTCTTGAGTGCCCCACTGCATCACCTGATATCAATGCCATATAATCTATGGGGGCTATTTGCAATAATTTAGTACCTCTACAGGATTCGATCATCAAAGAGAGGGAATTTGTTAAGAAATTTCTGTCTGTCTGTCTCTCTCTCTCTCTCTCTCTCTCTCTCTCTCTCTCTATATATATATATATATATATATATATATATATATATATATATATATATATATATCAGTATGTACTCAGATACACCTGTACTACACCTACAGGCCACGGCTGCCTCATTTGCTGCTAACCCCTGGCTGCAGCCTTCCATGCCATACCAACTCCTTGCTGCAGCGGTCATGCTGTCTGTGCTGACACTTGATCTTTCCACAAGGGCATCCTTAGTTCTCACTCGTGGCTGTTTGTACCACAGTCACAAGAGGGCCACCACATCCTCATGCTACTGCCCAATCACACTGTAGCCATCATACACTTCCAGACTGACGCGTGGCCACACTAAAACATTTTCATGCCGCAATGTTGCCACAGATTGTACGCCACAGTGTCTCTTGGGTGCTCCTTGCTGTGCAGCCACCAGTGTTCAACCGCTCCGCAACCTTCGTGTCTGTCTGCGTCAAAGCCTGCCCATTCCTCAGCGTCAGCAACACAGCCACCCTCGACACAGTGTTGCCGCACCATTGCCGCTGAATCTGCTGGGTGCAGCATTTCATGCTGCACCACTTCCGCGTTGTCATAGTGCCTGCCCACAGTGACATCTGGCAACATCATTGTAGCTCTGCAGAGTCATGCTGCTCGCTATCCTTACCACAGCCGCTCCAACATTGATGTCGGCTTGTGCTGCAGCATCACCATGTCTGTGTGTCGTTGCCCATTCTGTGCTGCAACACCTGTTTGGTGACGCATACCTAAAAGAAGCAACGTTGGGCTTGTACCGAGTTAGGATATACTGTCAGCTTTTTCCCATACGCCCATGTTGAGGGGAAAGGCGAATCAGACAGTGATTTATTGGCAGAAAAAAAACGTAAGTGTTCTTCCAAAAAGACTTCTTACACTACACTTCTCCGCTACTTCTGGAGCATTTCTATGCAGTTTGAGATCTGCATTAGATAGTACTGACAGAGCACATCGTAAAAGTTCAGAGAAGAGTAGCTTGTTTTGTATTATCGCGAAATAAGGAAGAAAGTGCCACGGATGCGATACTCGAGTTAGGGTGGCAGTCACTTAAACGGGCCATTTCATGAAATTTTCATCACTAACTTTCTCCTCAGAGTGTGAAAATATTTTGTTGGAGCCCGCCTACATAGGGAGCAGTGATCATCGTAACACCTAAGAGAAATCAGAGAACGCATGGCAGGATTTAAGTGTTCGTTCCTCCCAAGCGCTGTTCAAAAATGGAACGGTAGAGAAGTAGCTTAAAGGTGGTTCGATGAACACTCTACCAAACATTTACCGGCGAATTCCAGAGTAATAATGCAGATGTACTCTGCTGAGCTATATCGGAACAGTGTGGTTGCTTAGGTAATGTTATCCAAACAGCAGTACAGTGACACTCGCGGTGACGGTCTATATTTGCGTCTTCTATTCATCTCGCCGTAGACGTAAGTAAGTAGTTCATTCACAAATAGGTTTCGTGTCTTGCAAGATTTTCAAATAAACGTCGAAGAATTGATCTTCGTATGGGCGAGCTAAGGACAACTGTTACTATAATCAGTGTGGTTTATGTAAATTTTCTATCCTTGAAGCACAATAATAAAACTTTGTTCCTAATCCTTATTACCCACTCATGCAATTAAATTAAGTGTAATTTTGTGACAAAACCGTGAGCAGTTTTAATGCCTTGCTTGTATGAATACGTGAAAGTAACAAAGCTTTCTGTGGCTAATAAAGCTAACGTTTCATTTTGCAGCATGTTTGCTGCGTTAGGAAATTACAGAAGGCAAGCTTGCCTCGACAGTTTCTCAGCAGCAGCAGTTTTGTCGTCTCGTTTTTATTTTCCGTCGCAACGTTACACTGATAAGTCACAATTAATAGTAATAATTTCAGACGACTGGGGAATATACGTTGCATTACGTATGCCTGTCTGTGATAAATTATTCCTGAGAATGGCCAGATGGTGCGATAACATTACATCCTTTGGGTTTTATTCATTCGTAAAAACACACAGTTAAGTGTAACTTTGACACTTTGAAGCTTCGTACGGTACTAATTTCTCAACAACAAACAGTTTTATTTTGTAATATATCTAAGATGTAGTAAATATTTTCACTAAATATTTCTTTCTTCTACTCTTCTACTGTTGAAGAGCTACACGTAATTAAGTAGGTTTCTCTTAATTTTCTTTTTTTCTCATTGTCACGTGAATAATAATCTCGTGTAGGGTACCTACAACCGTGACCGAAGACGCTTTCAGTGACTAACGTTCTCCACTTGTGAGAACAAAGAAACTGCACTTATACAGATAGCTACCTGCGTGACAGAGGCCTCTGACAGGGTCTAACGTTTTTCACATGTTATTTGAGAACAAGAAAAGTGGTCATGTATACATCACCGTTTGTGCAAATCGCTACACCTAGAATGAAACCCATGAATTCAGTTAATTTAATACCAGAGGTTAGGTAGATAACAAGTAACAAATGATTACCTTTTCAAAACTGTACATGTCCTTTGAGCCCTACTATTCAATATGCCGTGTGGCCACCATGAGCTGCATTAGAGCTGCTATACGCCGTAGCATTGAAGCAATAAGGTTCTCAATAAGTTCCTGAGGGATTTCTCTCTACGCAGTTTGTATCGGAGCCCACAAATCCGTGACACCGGTTAGTGGAGGACCGTGACGCACCAGACAAGATGGATGGGTGACATGTCTGGTGAACGTGCAGGCCAGGGAAGCAATGGAACCTGTCGCTCTTCCAAGAAGGCCTGTACATTCCTAGCAGTATGTGGCCGGGCATTGTCCTGTTGAAATGTGGGCTGTGGAGATGTCTGAATCAGGGGGAGTACCTCAGGCTTCACAACTTCCGATAGGTACAGGTTGCTGTTCAAAGTGCCGGCAATACGTACGAGGCGAGATCGGTTGTTGTAACCAATGGTGACCCAAACCATCACACCTCTTTTTTGTCCGCCATGCCGCTCTACAATGCAGCCCTCCAGGTTGCGCTCACCACAGTACCACCGGAGTATGCGGCCATCACTGTAGGACACGTTGAAGCGTGACTCATCAGAAAAGATTACATGTTGCTACTCAGCATCCCAGAGGCGGTTTTCACGTGTCCGTTGCAGTCGGAGGAACTTGTGCTTTCTGGACAATGGAAGCCGACGTAATGGCATGCGTGCAACCAGTCCAGCCTGCACCAAACGGCGACGAACCGCTGATGGAGACAAATTCACACCTGTTGCAATGCTCCAGTGACGAGCCAACACTGTGTATGACGCTGTACGGTCCGTAATGGCCATGCGGACTAGATGACGGTCATCCCGTGCTGTGGTCTTGCTCCGTGGTCCAGTTCCCACTCGTTTCTGCGTACGACCTTCATCTATCCACTGCTTCCACACACGCATCACTGTCTTAGCAGCACACCCTGTGTAAGCCGAAATGTCACGGTATGACAACCCAGTTTTTCGGAGACCGATATTTCTGCACCATTCGAACTCGCTCAAATGCCAAGATGGCTCCCTTTGAGGTCGACGAGGCATACTGGCACTCAGTGTATTGTTTCCGCCATGTGTGACAGCTCTGCACCGACTACACTAGGCCCAACACCGACCCTGTCGGACCGAGAGGAGAGGGCTCTGCTCGGCCCGCGGGTACCCCATCTCGCAGCAAAATGTATCAAGTATTGCTTGCACGCCCATCGCCCCTTCCACCAAGTGTGGCGCTATTCGGATAATCCCTTCTCGGTGTTACAGTATAGATAACCGTCTCAGTGGCGGACGATTGTGCTGCTGCACTCGACTCCAAGGAAGATAGGTTGAATCCTGTTGGTGACAGAAAGGCCAACAAGGGGAGTAGAGCAGCTGACGTAAAATTTCTGACCTCCAGACCTTGTGCAAATATCCTGGATTAAATTCCAAACCATCGGCAGTGATAAAGTGAAGGCATGTGACAACATGAGTGGTAATCCACCCATCAGAACATTTAGCTACTCTGCATACTGGCTCTATTCTTAAAACGTACAGGTGATTGCAAGTACTGTGTTTCAGCACTTCCTTCTTCAATCATCCTCAGCATCATGCAACAGCAACCCGACACCAGACTATACACATACCCAATACAATCTGCTACACACAGCAGTTACACAGCATGGAATGGGACCATTGAGTTCACAGTAAAAAGTCCTTTCTGATTATGCAACTGAAACTACCCTGGGGTATAATACCACAGATTTTTAATTGATTTCCTGTCACATTTCCGTTACTAGCTGCCTTCAAAAGAACTTTAAATAGATCAGTTTGTGAAACTTCCGGTCAGAACAAAACTGTGTGCCGGACCGGTACTCGAACTCGTGACCTTTGCCTTTCACGGGCAAGTGCTCTATCACCTGACGTACCTAAGCATGACTCACGACCCTCCTCACAGCTTAAATTCTGCCATTACCTCGTCTCCTACCTCCCAAACTTCACATAAGGTCTCCAGTTCGAATCTCGTCCAGCGCACAGTTTTAATCTGC
This sequence comes from Schistocerca nitens, assembly GCF_023898315.1. Lineage (NCBI taxonomy): Eukaryota > Metazoa > Arthropoda > Insecta > Orthoptera > Acrididae > Schistocerca > Schistocerca nitens. The sequence continues at coordinate 243,230,929 of NC_064622.1, forward strand.
TAGGAAGTTTCATATCAGCGCACACTCTGCTGCAGCGTGAAAATCTCATTTTGGATCAGTTTATAGTGTCCTGTCAATATTGTTGGTGCAAATCAAATTTATTAAATGATCAGCGTTATGATTTCATGATTTGTACCTACTATATTTACCTAACTGTGTCATGGTATTTCATGTCCGTTTGAAGACAGACAGTCGCCTTTACACGTCAGGAAAATAATAAAATATCTTTTGATTGAGGCAAATATATAATTAAATCATATAAGCGCAACCGCGACTTCTGCATCTCATTACGCCATCATGCAATGTATTTCCCACTCCCCGTGGTCTCCCAGCCAATATTACCATGCATCTCTTTGTTTTATTTTTCGTTTCTTGATGGTTGATGCTAAAAACTTGGCACTTCCGACCACCACAGATTTAAATTTTAGCAAGCACTTTTAAAAGACTGTGTTTACCAACAGCTCACCTCGCTGAAGTGTAACGTAACAACATCTGTTTCTCAAAAGAATTGCTCTTGCTACCAACGCGGCCTCCCCACATTTCACCCGGTCTCCGCTACATTCAGATCACGCCCCACCTCCCTGCAGCTGACTCGGCCAAGATTAAGTTGTTTGCGCTTGGTGCGGTTCCTGGCCAGATACACGGCCGCCGACTGTTTTCTTTGAATTCAACGCTCGGTCTGACATACTTATTCACTGTGGCACAAACGAAAGTGGAGATCGTGCCAGGAAGAGGCACGGTTATATCAGTTTTCACGGGTGAGCAGCTGTGGTCGAATCCATATAACATTTTTTTCAAAATTTATCTTTAAAAGCATACATCGCAAAAGTACAAGACTGGTCAATATCGTTAAACCGTGTGGCATTAAGTAGGAGACACTAATCCTGAAAGCCGTACACATTGGTCTTAACAAGGTGTGACTTTTTCTTTTATTTTTTTCTTTCGATGTCTTACAGAATATATGACACTTGTTCGGTCACTTTCAAAACTATAAGTTAACGACACGTAAACGTAACATATATTACTCTTCCTGCGTACCTATGAACATAGTAATTTTAGTTAACTATTTTCTAGAGAGTTACAGCAACGAGCTATTTTGTATATTATGTCGCTGGTTTATTTATACCAGTAGTGTACACGGATAAATTTTTTTATCAGTTTTAGTTATGGAGCTAGTAACGTTGGATGTTGCAGAGATCGATGGAACATTTTGCGCAAAACTGGCTATGTTTGGAATTTTCGTTTCTGCTCGTGGAATTTTCGTTTCAGTGAAATGTCCAAACAGGTCTCATTTCCTGATAGCACAGTTTAATTCGCCTTCTAAACGACTTGCCGACGAGATGTTAAAATTTCTGGTGTCAATGAGCGACATAAGAATCCATCCGATCACATCACTTATGTACAACATGTTGCAACCAGACTTAAAACTTTGAACGTTTGTAGCTCCTGACTAAAAGTGATAGAAATTGGTTTTAAACTGTTTTTCACAAACATGGTTTCAACATACAAACTACAACAAAATGTTATTATTCGTTGCTGTAATTCTGTGGAAAATGAACTACATTCACAAATGCGCAGAATGAATAACGTTTCTCACATTTACCTATCTTGATAAAGATACTTATCATTTATTATTTTGTAAGTTGTATACAAGAACACTGTATGTTAAGTACCTGGCGGATAAAGTCGCTTGTGATTAAGTTGTGAACAGTGAGAGGGAACCTCAGTAACTTCCACATGGCAAGTACCTGAAGTAAATGTTAGCAGGTAGTTCTGCAGATGTCTATTCAGCAAACTCCTATTCATTATAAAATTTGTAGTAAATATTGCCTCTTTTTTAAACCAACAGCTCAGTTCATGGAGTGAATACTACAAGCAGTCTACATAAAGATCTAAATTCACGTATTCGGTGTACAAAGGTGTCCATAATTCGGGAACACACTTTATAAATATGAATTTCAATAGTTATAAAGAGAAAAGGCTTTTTCTTGCGGCACATTATGTTTTTCTGTATTTATGTTGTGCACCGAGACCGTTTCGACTCAGTTACAAGGCGTCTTCTGTGGGTGTCCTGAAATATTATATGATTATGATTTTTTCGTTTTAAATAATTTATCAATAACCATACAAGTTTCACTGAAAGTAAAACTAGTTCCGGAGTGGCGTAAAGGATTTATTGGCAGCCAAACTATTCCACTGTGATGATAAATTTCTCACCAGACCCCATTAACGCTGATATTATTAATAGTATAAAATGACTTGACTGTTATGAAAAGTTTGAATTCCTCAAGTCCTCAGCTTAGTAATGTGATGAATGTAAGAAACCTGCACACGAAGTTCGTGTTTGATAACGCGTGGCTTTACATATCCTAAGAATTTTCATTTTCGTGTTTTGTAACAAACTTGGATTAATCTCTTAAATGAAAATATGATTCATTACATATCCATGCTAAATATTTCACCGGGGACTTGTAGAACGGACCAATTTCCTTTTTTGTTTTCTTTTCCTTTCATCTGCTAGATTATCCTGAATTTCACACTTAAGTACCTGGCAGCAGGTTCATCAAGTCACTTTCATTCTAATTCCCTACCTTATCACTTCAGAACATCGCGCTCAGGAAAACCAATACTTAAATCTTTCCGTGCGATTTCTGATTTCCCTTATTTTATTACAATGATCATTCATCCCTGTGTAGATGGGCGTCAGCACAATATATATCCGCATTCCAATGGAAAAATTGCAGACTGAAACTTCCTGGAAAGAGGTCGCCACAACCAAGAACATATTAAAGTTTGGCAATATCTGCTTTGTTCTGTAAAGACTGATGCAGTGTCTTTCAAACATGCGTGCATGCAAGCCGACTGCTCGTGCTAAGCGGGAAATCCGGGTTTGACTCCCCGTCCAGGAGAGATTTTCATCTTCCACTAACCATTTAGACAGCTTGGTTATAAACATATTCGTAGTCTGCGAATACATGTCGTTAAAAAAGCCTTTGTTTTAATAATTTCCACCCAAACTCGTATATCATTTCCGTAACACACACACCCCTATTTCGCAAGCTTTTTCGATATCGTCCATCATTCCTATATGGTAAGGTCTCTTTAGTAGAATTGTTGCATCTTCTTCGTATTCTACTAATAAAATGCAGTCATTGGTTCGCCTTCCCCAAAATATATTTTGTAAAATAGTTCTAATTTATATATTATAGTACTTAGATTTTCAGTTGAATTGACAGCCATTAGCTTTTCGTGATTTATCATGTAACCGAAATTTAACGGCCTTCTTTTAGTACTCGTGGGGACGACCTTTTTGCGCCATACAGATATCATGTCTAAATTATATGAAATTGGTTTTCATCTTCAGATGACTTTATACTAGACGGTAAATGATAGCATGATCTGCAAAACATCTGAGTTGAGTATTTATACTGGTGGTACGTCCTGAACCACTTATACAGATTAGAAAGAGCGGAGCACCTATAACACTTCCCAGGGGAACCCAAGATATTACTTCCGTTTTACTAGATGTCTTTTCGTCACATACTACGAAATGTATCATTCCTGACAGGAGCTCACGAATCCAGTCGCATAACCGAGACGATATTCCATTTTGTCATTAGTCTACTGACTGGTTTGATGCGGCCCGCCACGAATTCCTTTCCTGTGCTAACCTCTTCATCTCAGAGTAGCACTTGCAACCTACGTCCTCAATTATTTGCTTGACGTATTCCAATCTCTATCTTCCTCTACAGTTTTTGCCCTCTACAGCTCCCTCTAGTACCATTGAAGTCATTCCCTCATGTCTTAGCAGATGTCCTATCATCCTGTCCCTTCTCCTTATCAGTGTTTTTCACATATTCCTTTCCTCTCCGATTCTGCGTAGGACCTCCTCATTCCTTACCTTATCAGTCCACCTAATTTTCAACGTTCGTCTATAGCACCACATCTCAAATGCTTCGATTCTCTTTTGTTCCGGTTTTCCCACAGTCCATGTTTCACTACCATACAATGCTGTACTCCACACGTACATCCTCAGAAATTTCTTCCTCAAATTAAGGTTGTTATTTGATATTAGTAGACTTCTCTTGGCCAGAAATGCCTTTTTTGCCATAGCGAGTCTGCTTTTGATGTCTTCCTTGCTCCGTCCGTCATTGGTTATTTTACTGCCTAGTTAGCAGAATTCCTTAACTTCATTGACTTCGTGACCATCAATCCTGATGTTAAGTTTCTCGCTGTTCTCATTTCTACTACTTCTCATTACCTTCGTCTTTCTCCGATTTACTCTCAAACCAAACTGTGTACTCATTAGACTGTTCATTCCGTTCAGCAGATCATTTAATTCTTCTTTACTTTCACTCAGGATAGCAATGTCATCAGCGAATCGTATCATTGATATCCTTTCACCTTGTATTTTAATTCCACTCCTGAACCTTTCTTTTATTTCCATCATTGCTTCCTCGATGTACAGATTGAAGAGTAGGGGTGAAAGGCTACAGCCTTGTCTTACACCCTTCTTAATACGAGCACTTCGTTCTTGATCGTCCACTCTTATTATTCCCTCTTGGTTGTTGTACATATTGTATATGACCCCTCTCTCCCTATAGCTTACCCCAACTTTTTTCAGAATCTCGAACAGCTTGCACCATTTTATATTGTCGATCACTTTTTCCAGGTCAACAAATCCTATGAAAGTGTCTTGATTTTTCTTTAGCCTTGCTTCCATTATTAGCCGTAACGTCAAAATTGCCTCTCTCGTCCCTTTACTTTTCCTAGAGCCAAACTGATCGTCACCTAGCGCATTCTCAATTTTCTTTTCCATTCTTCTGTATATTATTCTTGTAAGCAGTTTCGATGCATGAGCTGTTAAGCTGATTGCGCGATAATTCTCGCACTTGTCAGCTCTTGCCGTCTTCGGAATTGTGTGGATGATGCTTTTCCTAAAGTCAGATGGTATGTCGTCAGACTCATATATTCTACACTCCAACGTGAATAGTCGTTTTGTTGCCACTTCCCCCAATGATTTTAGAAATTCTGGTGGAATGTTATCTATCCCTTCTGCCTTATTTGACCGTAAGTCCTCCAAAGCTCTTTTAAATTCCGATTCTAATACTGGATCCCCTATCTCTTCTAAATCGACTTCTGTTTCTTCTTCTATCACATCAGACAAATCTTCACCCTCATAGAGGCTTTCAATGTATTCTTTCCACCTATCTGCTCTCTCCTCTGCATTTAACAGTGGAATTCCCGTTGAACTCTTAATGTTACTACCGTTGCTTTTAATGTCACCAAAGGTTGTTTTGACTTTCCTGTATGCTTAGTCTGTCTTTCCGACAATCATATCTTTTTCGATGTCTTCACATTTTTCCTGCAGCCATTTCGTCTTAGCTTCCCTGCACTTCCTATTTATTTCATTCCTCAGCGACTTGTATTTCTGTATTCCTGATTTTCACGGAACATGTTTGTACTTCCTCCTTTCATCAATCAACTGAAATATTTCTTCTGTTACCCATGGTTTCTTCGCAGCTACCTTCTGTGTACCTATGTTTTCCTTCCCAACTTCTGTAATGGCCCTTTTGAGAGATGTCCATTCCCTCTTCAACTATACTGCCTACTGCGCTATTCTTTATTGCTGTATCAATAGCGTTAGAGAACTTCAAACGTATCTCGTCATTCCTTAGTACTTCCGTATCCCACTTCTTTGCGTATTGATTCTTCCTGACTAATGTCTTGAACTTCAGCCTACTCTTCATCACTACTATATTGTGATCGGAGTCTATATCTGTTCCTGGGTACGCCTTACAATCCAGTATCTGATTTCGGAATCTGTGTCTGACCATGATGTAATCTAATTGAAATCTTCCCGTTTCTCCCGGCCTTTTCCAAGTATACCTCCTCCTCTTGTGATTCTTGAACAGGGTATATGCTATTAATAGCTGAAACTTGTTACAGAACTCAATTAGTCTTTCTCCTCTTTCATTCCTCGTCCCAAGCCCATATTCTCCTGTAACCTTTTCTTATACTCCTTCCCCTACAACTGCATTCCAGTCGCCCATGACTATCCGATTTTCGTCCCCCTTTACATACTGCATTACCTTTTCAATATCCTCATACATTTTCTCTATCTGTTCATCTTCAGCTTGCGACGTCGGCATGTATACCTGAACTATCGTTGTCGGTGTTGGTCTGATGTCGATTCTGATTAGAACAACCCGGTCACTGAACTGTTCAGAGTAACACACCCACTGCCCTACCTTCCTATTCATAACGAATCCTACACCTGTTATACCATTTTCTGCTGCTGTTGATATTACTCGATACTCATCTGACCAGAAATCCTTGTATTCCTCCCACTTCACTTCACTGACCCCTACTATATCTAGACTGAGCCTTTGCATTTCCCTTTTCAGATTTTCTAGTTTCCCTACCACGTTCAAGCTTCTGACATTCCACGCCCCGACTCGTAGAACGTTATCCTTTCGTTGATTATTAAATCTTTTTCTCATGGTAACCTCCCCCTTGGCAGTCCCCTCCCGGAGATCCGAATGGGGGACTATTCCGGAATCTTTTGCCAATGGAGAGATCATCATGACACTTTTTCAATTACAGGCCACATGTCCTGTGGATACACGTTACGTGTCTTTAATGCAGTGGTTTCCATTGCCTTCTGCATCCTCATGTCGTTGATCATTGCTGATTCTTCCGCCTTTAGGGGCAATTTCCCACCCCTAGGACAAGAGAGTGCCCTGAACCTCTATCCGCTCCTCCGCCCTCTTTGACAAGGCCGTTGGCAGAATGAGGCTGACTTCTTATGCCGGAAGTCTTCGGCCGCCAATGCTGATTATTTATCAAAATTTAGGCAGTGGCGGGGATCGAACCCGGGACCGAAGACGTTTTGATTATGAATCAAAGCCCCTACACCACGGGCATGTAATTTGCATAGGAGCCACCTGTGAGCAATTATATCAGAAGTCTTTTGGAAATCTAGAGACACGTAATAAATCTGAGAGAGATCTCGTGTGGGTAGTATTCGTTACTTCAAAACAAAGAGTTAGTTATGTTTCACAAGAACGATATTTTCTGAATCCGTCCTGACTGTGTATCAACAGAGCTAATTCATTATGTTCGAACACAGTACATGTTTCGAAATCCTATAGCAAATAGACCTCAGTGATTTGAGTCTGTAATTCAGTGCATTACTGCTATTTTCTTCCTTAGGTATTAGTGGACTTGGTGAAACTTTCCAGTTTTCAGGTACAGATCTTCCGTTCAGCGATTGGTTGTACTTGAATGTTAAGCAAGGAACTACTGTATCAGGATTCCGATGGGTCACAAATTGTGCTTGCATCCGAACACAGTAATCGCAGTTCCCATGTGTAGTAACGACGGCAAAACTCTACACTGCACGTATTTTAAAACGCTAGACAGTGATTAGCACGCACATAAGCACGCAAGAAATTTAAGAACTGAACTAACTACTGGCCATTAAAATTGATACACCACGAAGATGACGTGCTACAGACGCGAAATTTAACCGACAGGAACAAGATGCTGTCATATGCAAATGATTAGCTTTTCAGACCATTCACACAAGGGGGCGCCGGTGGCGACACCTACAACGTGCTGACATGAGGAAAGTTTCCAACCGATTTCTCATACACAAACAGCAGTTGACCGGCGTTGCCTGGTGAAACGTTGTTGTGATGCCTCGTGTAACGAGGAGAAATGCGTACCATCACGTTTCCGACTTTGTTAAAGATCGGATTGTAGCCTATCACGATTGCGGTTTATCGTATCGCGACATTTCTCCTCGCGTTGGTCGAGATCCAATGACTGTTAGCAGAATATGGAATCGGTGGGTTCAGGTGGGTAATACGGAGCCCCGTGCTGGGTCCCAACGGCCTCGTATCACTAGCAGTCGAGATGACAGGCATCTTATCGGCATGGCTGTAACGGATCGTGCAGCCACGTCTCGATCCCCGAGTCAACAGATGGGGACGTTTGCAAGGCAACAAACATTTGCACGAACAGTTCGACGACGTTCGCAGCAGCATGGACTATCAGATCGGAGACCATGGCTGCGGTTACCCTTGACGCTGCATCACAGACAGGAGCGCCTGAGATGGTGTACTCAACGACGAACCTGGGTGCACGAATGGCAAAACGTCATTTTCTCGGATGAATCCATGTTCTGTTTACAGCATCATGATGGTCGCATCCGTGTTTGGCGACATCGCGGTGAGCGCATATTTGAAGCGTGTATTCGTCATCGCCATACTGGCGTGTCACCCGGCGTGATGGTATGGGGTGCCATTGGTTACACAACTCGGCCACCTCTATTTCGCATTGACGGCATTTTGAAAAGTGGACGTTACATTTCAGATGTGTTAGGACCCGTGGCTCTACCCTTAGTTAGATCTCTGCGAAACCCTACATTTCAGCAAGATAATGCATGACCGCATCTTGCAGGTCATGTACGGGCCTTTCTGGATACAGAAAATGTTCGACTGCTGCCCTGGCCAGCACATTCTCCAGATCGCTCACCGATTGAAAACGTCTGGTCAATAGCGGCCAAGCAACTGACTCGTCACAATACGCCAGTCACTACTCTTGATGAACTGTGGTATCGTATTGAAGCTGCATGGGCAGCTGTACCTGTACTCGCCATCCAAGCTCTGTTTGACTCAATGCCCAGGCGTATCAAGGCTGTTATTACGGCCAGAGGTGGTTGTTCTGGATACTTATTTCTCAGGGTCTATGCACCCAAACTGCGTGAAAATGTAATCACATGTCAGTTCTAGTATAATATATTTGTCCAGTGAATACCCGTTTATCATCTGCATTTCTTCTTGGTGTAGCAATTTTAATGGCCAGTAGTGTACTAAGCACACTGTAAACATAAAGTAATTCGTGTTTGTTTGGAACTCGTAAAGCTACTTGTGAAACCAACACTGTATTCGCCTGTTCTGCTGCAGAAACGGAAGCAGTCGCCTTACTTTTCAATTTGTTGTAAAATAATATTATTTATTCTTGTTTTAGACAGCTTATACATCTTTGAGGATCTTCTCACTGGGATATAAGGAAAAAATATATATGTGTAATATAATCACCGGCCGAAGTGGCCGTGCGGTTAAAGGCGCTGCAGTCTGGAACCGCAAGACCGCTACGGTCGCAGGTTCGAATTCTGCCTCGGGCATGCATGTTTGTGATGTCCTTAGGTTAGTTAGGTTTAACTACACTCCTGGAAATGGAAAAAAGAACACATTGACACCGGTATGTCAGACCCACCATACTTGCTCCGGACACTACGAGAGGGCTGTACAAGCAATGATCACACGCACGGCACAGCGGACACACCAGGAACCGCGGTGTTGGCCGTCGAATGGCGCTAGCTGCGCAGCATTTGTGCACCGCCGCCGTCAGTGTCAGCCAGTTTGCCGTGGCATACGGAGCTCCATCGCAGTCTTTAACACTGGTAGCATGCCGCGACAGCGTGGACGTGAACCGTATGTGCAGTTGACGGACTTTGAGCGAGGGCGTATAGTGGGCATGCGGGAGGCCGGGTGGACGTACCGCCGAATTGCTCAACACGTGGGGCGTGAGGTCTCCACAGTACATCGATGTTGTCGCCAGTGGTCGGCGGAAGGTGCACGTGCCCGTCGACCTGGGTCCGGACCGCAGCGACGCACGGATGCACGCCAAAACCGTAGCATCCTACGCAGTGCCGTAGGGGACCGCACCGCCACTTCCCAGCAAATTAGGGACACTGTTGCTCCTGGGGTATCGGCGAGGACCATTCGCAACCGTCTCCATGAAGCTGGGCTACGGTCCCGCACACCGTTAGGCCGTCTTCCTCTCACGCCCCAACATCGTGCAGCCCGCCTCCAGTGGTGTCGCGACAGGCGTGAATGGAGGGACGAATGGAGACGTGTCGTCTTCAGCGATGAGAGTCGCTTCTGCCTTGGTGCCAATGATGGTCGTATGCGTGTTTGGCGCCGTGCAGGTGAGCGCCACAATCAGGACTGCATACGACCGAGGCACACAGGGCCAACACCCGGCATCATGGTGTGGGGAGCGATCTCCTACACTGGCCGTACACCACTGGTGATCGTCGAGAGGACACTGAATAGTGCACGGTACATCCAAACCGTCATCGAACCCATCGTTCTACCATTCCTAGACCGGCAAGGGAACTTGCTGTTCCAACAGGACAATGCACGTCCGCATGTATCCCGTGCCACCCAACGTGCTCTAGAAGGTGTAAGTCAACTACCCTGGCCAGCAAGGTCTCCGGATCTGTCCCCCATTGAGCATGTTTGGGACTGGATGAAGCGCCGTCTCACGCGGTCTGCACGTCCAGCACGAACGCTGGTCCAACTGAGGCGCCAGGTGGAAATGGCATGGCAAGCCGTTCCACAGGACTACATCCAGCATCTCTACGATCGTCTCCATGGGAGAATAGCAGCCTGCATTGCTGCGAAAGGTGGATATACACTGTACTAGTGCCGACATTGTGCATGCTCTGTTGCCTGTGTCTATGTGCCTGTGGTTCTGTCAGTGTGATCATGTGATGTATCTGACCCCAGGAATGTGTCAATAAAGTTTCCCCTTCCTGGGACAATGAATTCACGGTGTTCTTATTTCAATTTCCAGGAGTGTAGTTCTAAGTTCTAGGGGACTGATGACCTCAGAAGTTGAGTCCCATAGTGCTCAGAGCCATTTGAACCATTTTTTTTTGTAATATAATCGCAATAAACAAGTATATTATAGTGGTTCAAGTTTGGGATTAAAATTCAGGGTGAAAGGATACCAATAATAGGATCGTTGTTTGCTATTCTCAGTGAAAGGGAGGAAGAATTATAGGACCTGAGGAACTGAACTAACCGTCTAAAGAATACACAATTTGAATTGAGAATAACCCGAATAGAGAAGTAATGAGGGGTAGCAGAAATTATACTATCGGTAAACTTACACCAAAACTAGTGACTGAAAAGTAAATGAATTGATATATTCTGTTGCCTCAAGCATAACGACGTATGTTGGACGATGCCAGGAGGACTAGAACAAGTTAAGGAAGCATACTTGTGCAAAAGAAGACTATTGGTATCAGACATAGCCCTTGCGGAAGAAATTTCTTAGAATGTACGTTGGGAGTGGATCACTGTCCGGGAGAGGACAATTGTACGGAGTGAATCACGGACTGTTGGAAAAACGGAAAGCAAGAGAATCAAAGCGTTTGACGCTATGTCCTATTGAAGATAGTTGTTGAGAAATAATTAGACTGATAGGGCATGGAAAGATTCTCTGCAGTATCAGGGAGAAAGGTGACGTTCTGCTCAGTAATTTCACTGCACAGTTGAAATCCCAATCGTTCTCAAAAGGTGGCGCCAAGGCTGCTGCAGTTTTCTTGCGTTGCAGAGTGGGCGTGGGTAAAAACGGAGGAGCACACGCAAGCGCGACCAGTTTGAACAGGCAAACAACCAAAGCGTCAAGGAGCAGATTGTCGGGGAGGAGCGGAACAGGTGGTACTTCAGACTACGCCTCAGAAGATGACTTGCAGCTGTCGGCTGACAACAGAGAGCGGCCTGAGGTGCAAGGAAGATGGGCCAGCCAGTGTTGCCGTGGTGTCCGAGAAGTCTATTCCTAGACTGCGTGGATAGTGATAGCATCTTGCGCTGTGTGCTCTGTACACAAGGCTACCAAAGGGCGAGTGCAAGATTTTGTTTTTACGTCTGACCGCTGTACTGTCGATTGCTTCCTGAGATATCAGAAGTGATGTCTGTATAATCATTTAAACTCGCCAAAGGTCTATATGACGTCATTTCCGAACTCGCCGTCTCCGTAAGCTCGCACGTTTTCCGCCGCTGGCCATTTAACTGAAAACTTGTCTCTTAAGACCGTTGTTGGGTACCAGAAGGCTATATAAGAGTAAAAAGAATGGCGCTTACACGTGTTTACAACTATAGCCGAGGTCTCGCCACAATGCCGCTGTTGGGCAGGTCCAGATATTTTGAAAGGCCCACGATGTATGTGTATGTAAGTACATAAATGTGTTTGTAGATATGTGTAAAGCACTGCGTAGACTGATGTAAATTTATTATTGGTTGAAATTGATGAATTTTGTTTGTTTTCTGTCTAAAATATGGGCAATAACAACGATCCTTCTCCAGACACCACAGTTTCTCTTATAGAACAAATTTGCAACAGTATATACCGCATGACTTAATTTTCGTCTTACACCGTCCACAGTCTCACAAAACACAGAGTCTTTAGAGGCCATCCCATACCCTTTGTAGCCTAATTTCGCCCTGTCAGTACTATAATACAACAGTACCATCGTGCATTCAACCTACTGCTTACTGACGTGAAACAGAACAGGCACTAGTGTTGATATAATTTACATTGGCAGGATTCGTTATGGGTTATGGTTTGTGGGTAATTCTGGGTCAGATTATTTTTAAACTGCTAGAATATTGGACAACTTCTTAAAACTAATGATTACACGGCCTTGCACTGATTTTGTGAGCAGCTATTTTAGTTTTTGTAATGAGCCTCACGGTGGACATTATTTCATGCAGGAAAAGTTGTTGCATTGTGTGTGTGTGTGTGTGTGTGTGTGTGTGTGTGTGTGTGTGTGAGTGGGAGAGAGAGAGAGATTTTTTATTATTTTTGTTATTCATCATGTACGATTCCATGGGAACGATTGTGCTCCACGACCGCTATGTAATCATGTTCAGAAATAAGGTCACCATCGGCAGTAATGGCATCTGCTTCCTTACTGCATTACAGTGTAATCCAGCAAACAAGACTGATGAGATTACGACCTTAGCTGATCTTGTTTCTGTACTGGATTAGAATCATCATTAATTTTTTCATTTTTAAATATTTATTTACTTTGTTTTTCTAGTTGTTACTATTATTATTACTATTACTTTTCTTTTTATGTACATATTCCATGTATATTTTTCCTTAAGCAGTGTAATGCTTAGTTATTACTAACACATTTTTGATTATGTTAAAATTTTATGTGCTGTTTTCCTGCCAGTTCGTGTACAAAATGCGGTCTGTTTCTTTATATACTGGGTGATCAAAAAGTCAGTATAAATTTGAAAACTGAATAAATCACGAAATAATGTAGATAGATAAGTACAAATTGACATACATGCTTGGAATGACATGGGGTTTTATTATAACTAACTCCGTCTACAGGCCGCAAGCGACCCATCGGGACCATCCGACCGCCGTATCATCCTCAGGTGAGGATGCGGATAGGAGGGGCATGGGGTCAGCACACCGCTCTCCCGGTCGTTATGACGGTTTTCTTTGACCGGAGCCGCTACTATTCGGTCGAGTAGCTCCTCAATTGGCATCACGAGGTTGAGTGCACCCCGAAAAATGGCAACAGCACGTGGCGGCGGGATGGTGACCCATCCAAGCGCCGGCCACGCCCGACAGCGCTTAACTTCGGTGATCTCACGGGAACCGGTGTATCCACTGTGGCAAGGCCGTTGCCATGGGGTTTTATTATAACCAAAAAAAATATAAAAGTTCAAAAAATGTCCGACAGATGGCGCTTCATCTGATAGCAATAATTAGCATAACAAAGTAAGACAGTAAATGCTCAATATATCCACCTTCATTCCTCAACAATAGCTGTAGTCGAGGAATAATGTTGTGAACAGCACTGTAAAGCATGTCTGGAGTTATGGTGAGGCATTGGCGTCGGATGTTGTCTTTCTGCATCCCTAGAGATGTTGGTCGATCACGATACACTGGCGACTTCAGGTAGCCCCAAAGCAAATAACTGCACGGACTGAGGTCTGGGAACCAGGGAGAACAAGCATTACGAAAGTGGCGGCTGAGCACACGATCATCACCAAACGACGCGCATGTGTCGGACATTTTTGTGAACTTTGTTTTTTTTTTGTTCTAATAAAACCCCATGTCATTCCAAGCATGTGTATCAATTTTTACCTCTCTATCTACATTATTCCGTGATTTATTAAGTTTTCAAATTTATACTGACTTTTTGATTACCCGGTATATAACAGACTAAAAAAAACAGTAAATAATATCTTTGTGCTTTCGCTGCGCACTAATATCTGGACCTTAAATTATTCTGTGTAGCTTAAATTGTAATCCTCAATGCTACGTTGTGATTTAAAACTATGATTTCATTGCTTCCATTGGGTGTCTTATTTTGAGGATTTTCAGAAATTCAGGCTAGCACTCAATTACTCCTTGATTTTGCAATATGTAATTAAAGTACAATGTAGTTTTGTTACTTGAAATAAAGGTATTGGGTTCTCACACAGAATATTTTAGTATATTCGGTGTATTCCAATATCTGTCTTCCTCTAAAGTTTTTACCCGTTAAAGCTATCTCTAGTACCACTGAAGTTATTCTGTGATGTCTTAACATATGCTGAACCATTCAGTCCCTTCTTCTTGTCAGTATTTTCCATATATTCCTTCCCTCTCCGATACTGCACAGAACTTCCTCGTTCTTTCCCTTTTCAGCTCATCTAATTTTCAACGTTCATCTGTAGCACTATATCTCAAATGCTTTCATTCTCTTCTGTTCCCGATTTCTCACAGTCCATGTCTCACAACCATACAATGCTGTGCTCCAAACGTATAATACCAGACACTCCTCAAATTAAGACCATTGTACTCGTATTATCCCATCAGACTTTTCTTGCCCAGGAATGGTCCTTTTTGCTAATGTTAGTCCCCTTTTATATTGTCTTTTCCAGCGGACGATTTTGCTGCCTAGATAGCAGAATTCCTTTAATTAATCTACTTTGTGATGCCCAATTCATTCTTTCGCCGAACAGCTGAAGTATTTCTTCTGTTATCCGTGGTTTCTTCGTGGTTACCTTTCTTATACCTACGGTTTTCTTTCCAACTTCCGTGACTGCCTATTTTAGAGATGTCCATTCCTCTTCACATGAAGTGCCTACCAATCTATAACCTCAGAGAACTTCAAGCGTGTCTCTTCATTCTTTAGTACTTCCGTTCCGGCCGCTGTGGCCGAGCGGTTCTAGGCGCTTCAGTCCGGCACCGCCCTGCTGTTAGGTCGCAGGTTAGAATCCTGCCTCGGGCATGGATGTGTGCGATGTCCTTGGGTAGTTAGTTTTAAGTAGTATCTAAGTCTAGGGGACTGATGACTTCAGATGTTAAGTCCCATAGTTCTTAGAGCCATTTAAACCAGTTAGTACTTCCGCATCCCACTTCTCTGCGCATTGACTCATCCTGATTAGTATCTTAATTTTTATCTACTCTTCAGTACTACCATATTCTGATCCGAGTATATAACTGCCCCTCGGTACGCCTTAAAATCCAGTAACTGATTTCGGAATCTCTGCCTGACCATAGTGTAATTTAACTAGAATCTTCCTGAACCTTCCGGCCTTTTCCAAATATACTTCCTCGTCTTGTGGTTCTTGAACAGAGAATCAGCTGTTATTAACTGATATTTATTACCCAACCGAATTACTCGTTATCTTCTCTCGTTGCTAGTAACAAGTCCACACTCTCCTGTAACACTAAACTTCTTCTCGCTTTCCTACAACCGCGATCCAATCCGCACTCCAATTTTCCGTGTATATTAGATTTCCATCTCCCTTTACCTACGGAATTACCCGTTAAATAACTTCACATACTTTTTCTGTCTTATCATCCTCTTCTAGCGGCATAGGCTGGTATACCTGAACTGTTGCTGTCGGTGTAGGCTTGCTGTTGGTCTTTGCGAGAACAACCCTACGACTCAACTGTTCACAGCACGACACCCCCTGCTATATCTTCCTATTCATATCGAGTACTACACCAGTTATACGGTTCTGTTGATATTACCCTATATTCGTCGGACCAGATATCCTTCTCTTCTTTCCCACTGTATCAAGACAGATTTTTCAGATTTTCTAGCTTCTGTACCACGGTCACATTTCTACATTTCAGCCGTCGACTCGTTGAACATTATCCTTTCTTTGGTTATTCAATCTCTTTGTCATAGTTACCTCCCCCTCGGCAGACTCATTTCGGAGATCCGAATGTGGGATTAGTCTGAAATCTTATGTGAATTAAGAGGTCGTCATGAAACGTTTTCCAATTACGGGCCTCATGGCCTGTGGATACATATTTCTGTCTTTAATGCAGTGTTTTCCATTGCCATCTGTACCATCATGCCGTTGATCATTGCTGACCCGTTCGGCTTTTAGGAGCACTTCCCCTACGCATGGCAAGTGAGCGCCCTGAACCTCTGTCTGCTCCTCTGCCCTCTTTGACAAGGCCGTTGCCAGAAGTCATCATTTTTTGTAATTTCCATTGAAAATTTAAGCAGTGTAGATGTTCGAACCCGGGGCCAGTACGTTTTGTTTACTAGTCAAAGACGCGACCCACCACACTTTTTCAATTAATTTTATTCGCTACCGTCTGTTGATTTAGTTCTGGACGGAAATCACTCGACACATGTTGAAGTTCATCATTGAGTACTTAGCACAGTTTTTTGTTTTTGTTTTTTTTTTTGTTTTGTTAGAGACGGCAGCCAGTCGTCTGACCGAACACACTGAGCTACCGTGCTTCTCTAGACCATTCGTTATGAATATATTAACAAGTGCCCCAATTAACGTTTCTTTGATTACTGTGCTTTTTATCGCTTGAAACTGCGTTCGGCTATTTGTGATCCAGAATAAAAGTTGTAAATAAATCGTGAAGCCACTTCCGCTCGTCAGCCCATGCTGCTGTCAAACACAGCGTACCGATTTGTACAACACTGATAAGAACGAACAGGATCATAGGACATATACTAAGACTTAAGGAATAACTTGCATGTTACTGGCGGGATTTGTAGAGCGTAAAAAGTGCATGAAAAGACAGAGATTTGAAGACATCCATCAAATAATTGAAGACGTAAGTTGCTGGTGCTAGTCTGAGTTGAAGAGGTTGGCACGTGAGAGAAATTCGTGGCAGACGAGCATCAAACCAGTCAGCAGACTGATATCTCAAATATCCTTTGATTACGTGATCGGAAAACAATCCCTTATACCAGACACACCTTTCCACTGTCTGAGGGTAACTCTTCGGAATGATCCAAGGTGGAACGACCACATACAACTAGCTCTGGGGGAAAATAATGCTAGACTCAGACATGTAGAAATAATCTCTTAAGAAGTTCAACTCGCACATGACTAGAAGACCCTGGTTCGACTTGTTTTTGTATTCTTGACCGTGCTGAACCCTTCCCAAGTTGGAGTAACAGAAAAGATAAAAATAATTCAAAGGGATGCTCAAGAAACTGCAGTAAGTGACTTACAAAAACATCTGCATAGTGAAGAGTCTTACTCACAATATTCCAAGAGTACATGTTCCAAATAGTGAAAGTACATTGAGCCATGGCTGGCTCGCGTCATGTTTTTTTTTTTTTTTTTTTTTTAATTATCATTGGTTGTGGTCCTGCCGTATCTTATTTCTTCTTCGGTTACCGCCATAACCTTGATGTCTCCTCTCCGTGAGTGGCAGAAGCAGCGTGTATCGATACTACTACTGCTGTAATATCTTCGGTGTGAAGGATGTATTTTCCGGGTGTGCGGTGCGTGGCAGTCGGTCGGTTGGCGCAGAGCAGTGAGAAAGTCCCTGTCGTGCAGTGTCGGGTCGGAGCCGCTGGTGGCTGCACGCGCGATAGAAGTTGTGAGGCGCTTCTTGCGAGAGTTACGTAGTTCGTCGCCCACCGATCTTGGACTCTAATGCTGAGTGCCCACTTAGTCTACTATCAAGCCTCAAATGCTATCACTTCTCTTCGTTTGATTCTGGTTGTTACTTTCTGCGAGATTCCCGCGAGCAACAACGTGTGTGGTTTCAGGTCGGCTAGAATTGCAGCCGTTTTCTTGGATGTGGTTCAACTTAATTTCATTTACTCCTTCATCAGTGAAGTGCACCAGCGGTATCTTATCTTCTGCCTTGTTGCCGTTAACGTTCCGGTTACCTGCCCTGGGCCTTGACGTAGTTTTTGGCAGTGTATTTTCCTCGTCGTGTTGATGCTGTGCAGCACGGCGTGTAGTTCTACAGCTGGGGTGTGTTGGTAGTTTTGGGCGTTTATTCTGACTTGGCTGGATTGGGCACCAGTATCCAGAACGTTAAGCTACTGACGTCTTGTTGTCGTTTTGCTCGTCGGGTGGAGCAGAACTGATTGGGTTGGTTGGCTGGTCGGCTGGCCTTCGGTTGGGTTGCCTTCCGATTAAGAGGTTGTCGGTCTGGCTGCCTGTCTCACCTAAACGTGCTTTAGCTTTATTTCCCAGGCCGAACCTTGGAACCTTCTGAGCGGCGCTCGTTGTGTTTTACATAGTGAATTCCTTTTTCTCTTCACTACTCTGTGTGGCCTTCAGCCGAGTTTTATCTTATTAGAATCTCTTAGGTTTTTTTTTCCTCATTAGGCCTTAAGCCGTGAAATTTTCTCCATGGTGTGTGGCTTTCAGCCGAGTTTTAAACACTCTTAAACTGAAAATTTAGAATCTGGCTCTTGCCATTAAGTCATAACGTTGTTATTTTTTTCAGTATGAGGCCTTCAGCCGAGTTTGCAGGATATGTTTTAAGCAAAGGTCCTCAGCCTTTTCAAATTGAAAGCTCTTCTTCCTAGGCCTTAAGTTGTAAAAATGGTTTCACATGGTGTGTGACTTTCAGCCAAGTATTAACCTCTTTTAAATTAAATTTTCAAAGTTTTGGTCTTGCCCTTAGGTCATAAGATTGGTTGTCTTTAGTATGTGGCCTTCATCCGAGTTTAATCTAATTGGAAATTAAAATTTTGTCTTGCCCTTAAGTCATAAGATTATTATCCTTTAGTATGTGGCCTTCGCCGAGTTTTAATCTCTCTTAATCAAAAAATTTAAAATCTTGGTCTTCCCTTAAGTCATAACATTGTTATTATTTAGTGTGAGGTCTTCATCCGATTTTGCATGAAATGTTTTAAACGAAGGCCCTCAGCCTGTTAAATTGAAAGCCCTTCTTCCTAGGCTTTAAGCAGTTAAAATGTTCCATTGATACGCGGCCTTCAGTCTGGTTTCAGCCTATTTAGAATTAACATTGAAAATCTTTATTTTGGCCTTAAGCCGTAACACTGTTCTTGCTTAATGTGCAGCCTTCAGCCCATTTTTATTGAAGTAAAAATTTTTTTGAAAGAAGTGAAACTTCCAGAAGAACACCTGGACGTAAATTCCTTGCTAAGGCCTTGGGCCCTGGATTTTCGTACGTGGCTTTCAGCCGATTTAAATCAAATCAAAGGAGCTCTTTCGTTAAAACCTTGAGAGTTTTTAATTGTTGCTTATGTTATTGTGTGTTTTAACTAATAAAACTTCGATGTTGAGTGTAACTGACAGCAACTCATTTTGTCCCCTTTCCACAAATGTAACCTCATCTCACCCGCTCTGTCCGGCTAGTCGCGGGATTTCATACATGTTGTTTTCTCAAAAATACACTATAAAAAATAGACTATCCACGAAGAAATTACATAAATGAGACGAAAATCGGCAGGTGAGATGTACATGTACAGGCAAACAAATGATTACAATTTCAGAAATATCGGACGATTTATTCAAGAGAAAGAGCTTCAGAAATTGGCAAGTCAATAACGCGTTGTTTATTCTACGTCCCATTTTGTTTCGTGGCAAGCTGTCCTGGCTTACATTTCAGAAATATAATGCCCACACATACACACAGGACGACATTTTCTATTGCTTGTCTTCGTGCTTGCCAAATCCGACTTTGGTCAGCAAGGTCTCCGGATCTCTCCCCAATTGAGAAAATTTGGAGAATTATGGGCAGGACATTCCAACCAGCTCTAGATTTCGACATCTAATCAGTGAATTGAATAGAATTTGGCACGACATCCCTCAGGAGGACAACGAACAGCTATATTGGTCGAGGGCGAGCCGACTAACTGCTTCCATGAGACTCAGAGGTGAGCCAATGAGTTATTGACTTGCCAATTTTGGAAGCTGTTTCTATTGAATAAATCGTCCGATATTTCTGAAATTAGAATGATTTGTTTGTCTGGAGATGTACATTACATCTACCGATTTCCGTCGCATTCGGATATATATTTCGTGGTGCCGTGCTTCCTATTCTCTCTCTCTCTCTCTCTCTCTCTCTCTCTCTCTCTCTCTCTCTCTCCAGAGCGTATATCAAATAACGACCAAGGCGCCAAACATAAAGGAACTCTGTCTCACTAACATTTCGCGCGTATCATCATTGTACAGGATATGAAGGTGAAGAAGAAGAGTTGATGTGGAGACTTCTATTTCATACTATGAACGTTTTGTCACACATAGTAACGAGATCTTCCGGAGTGTACATCTTGATGCAGATGTGGCGGAGTGGTTATCTGCATGCTGTGGAACTACACCAAATCAATTTTTAGCGATATGGGTTCGACATGTTGGTGATCAATATGGAACATTTAAGCCGCGTGGAGTGGCCGCACGGATTGCATGACCCCTCTCGCCGGAGGTTTGAGTCCTCCCTCGGGCATGGGTGTATGTGTTGTTCTTAGCACAGGTCAAAGTTCGTTTAAGTAGTGCGTATGTCTAGGGAACGATGACCTCAGAAGTTTGGTCCCTTAGCAATTCACACACATTTGTGCATTTGAACATTTGCCATTCGACAGTATAAAAGACTTCATAAAGTCGTCAGTTTGCAGCCTCGCCACAGTGACCGGCACTTCTTCCTAACCTCATACCACAGATGTGTCTGGCCCTTTTCAGCATAACAGGTGATCATGCAAATTCATTTGAATGTATCGAAAAAGGTTTGTCGATTTCAAACAGTCTGTGATGCTATTAAATTGCATTAAGTATCCAGATACAATAATTTGTGGCAGGTCTAAAACCAAAAAAATTTTATTTCTGTCACTCAAAATGTGGTAACGGATACTGGGTCGAGAAGGAATGAAAGGAAACCTATCAAGCTGTAAAAAAAGCCCCGAACAGATATTCGTAGAGATCTCGTAAAAAATAGCGTACACGAAGAAGACACCTCGACAAGCTACAGGATGAACAACACTCACGAAGACACACGGCGAACGGTTGAAGAAATTTTGAGACGAAATAAGTAAAACAAGTTCTACATAATCTCAAATGCGGTGTCCTTTTATATTATTTCTTGTTGTTGTTTATTTGGAACAATATAGCCCCACAAATTAATTAACAGCAGTTACAATCACCTCATTCTGATTAAAACAATTTTGTGAGGCTTCCCTTGGTTAACAGGAGAATGCCTAAACTGGAAATCACTTCCATAATATTCCAAATTAGGAAGCCTTTGGTCCTTAATCCCAGCACGTCAAGGCGTGAAATGAAATGGGATACTATTAAGGTTTCCTGGAGACACTTTTTGGTTTTACGGCAAGTACTGAAAATAGACCCAATGGAGTCCCTCTGTACTAGATCGCTATGACTTTATTGGAGATAAATGATCTGTATAATGTTCACGCGGTCACGGAATGAAATAATAGGGGACAGTTTGGAATCTTCCTTAGTACAATTCATAGTTCATGTAACTGCTTGTCTATGAAATAACGTAAGTCAAATCACAGTTCTGTAAGTAAACATGGCAATAATTCCCCAAAACAAAGCCATGCATATTGTAGTATGAGAGACCATCGTTTGTAAGAAAATCCACACGTAAAGCTTCGTTAATTGATTCAGACACTGTCAATGCACGACAAATTTATCCAGCTTCATTGTATTTTATACACCAGTAGCAATTAACTATTAATACGCCTGCTGTGTTTGACTTGGGTTCGTTTCAAGTTTGAGTTCGTCTGATTCTGATGGTTACACGAGGTGTTGCACTGGAGTTAATGACGTGAATCACGTTCTCGGATTTATTGTTAGTTGTGCTGCAGACGTGGTGAATAAAGAGTCTTTCCCTTCCAACAAGTAACTGAAAGTTTTTGGAAAGATCTAAAGTCTCAGTTTTTTTTCTGACCTCGACAAATACCAAATCAAATGGTTCAAATGGCTCTGAGCACTGTGGGACTTAAATAGATAGCTACATAAAGATGGATTGTGCATCATATCTTCAATAGTCTCATCGGCATACCTTGCGAACTACTGCGAGAGAAGTTACCTGTCGAACCGGATACTGGGACAAGTTACATTACAGAACTTGTCTCTTTCTTGTAGAAACGTATTTATGCAAGACATGCATCTATATGCCGGTGCTCCACTATTGTCGTAAACACCATAACAAGATAGAAAATATCGTCTTAGAATCAATAAAATATTGTTATAGGGTCATGCGTTCATTGCGTTAAAATTTTTGCATGTGGACAAGGACTAACGTAGTTATTAATAATAGATAGAACACCTATCTACAAGCAACTTATATAACCATAATCAAGCCTTTTAAACTATCATATTCCAGAGAATACCGCATCGACTGACAATAGCTGGAAATAAAGACGAAGCGAAGTATAAAATTTAAACAAATCCTTTATGCAAGAGTTGGCCATTAAGAACAAGAAATTTCAGACAGTTACTATAGTCTAACACATTAGTTGAAAGAAATCAATTTAAATGGTTTTCTTTGTGCATAATTAGTAGTAAGTAGTGAGTAATAAAACGCTTGTGACTGTGTTCCAAGTGACAGAATTAATCACATTAGAGAGGTCTGTCTCATTTCTGAATGTTACTGGCATTAGGGCACGATTTGTTACTCTTTCTTTTACCAACTTCTCCACACACGAATCGACAAAGTAACAATGCTTAAATTAGTTTCTGTCTGTGAGATAAATGTAACAGAGATGACTATGTTCCTATACCAAAGTTCTAGGAAAGTATTTATTACTGCAGATGTTTACGTAAGTAATTCTTCCACTTTTAAGGACCAAAAGCTAGCAACCCAAACTTCAAATATAAGCGTAAGTCACAGTAAGCAGGAACATGAACAGAAATTAAGAGGCAGAAGGCTATACAGAAATTGCTATATAAAATCCGATAGTTAATCTTTCCCTGCATAAACATCAATGCTAAATAATGTAGCACACCCAACAAAACATATACATTAAAAATCAGTTGGACGTTTATGAACTACAGTTACTGCAAAGGGCATGTCGTCATCAAGGTTCAGTTCCTTTTGTCCAATGAAGTATTGAACATACAGTATGAATAGTTTGAACTTAATAACATCGTTTAAAAATCGTTTTCTTGGAAGTGGAAACAGATCTTTTCGTAACCATTACAATACAACTGTTTCATGAACTGTAAACCATGCTATTTCCCATACCACAGAATGGAAAATATTGGTCACAACTGAAAATTATATTTTAATGTGAAAATGCACTTCTTTGTAGAGACAGTGCCCTTTAGTTCTTTGTTTTCTCAAATGCTATTTTCTGGAGACTGGATTCCATCCGCATTGTTCTATTGTGTTAAGTCTATACCAACATCCTTATTATGCACGCTATTCTGCAAACCACCTCCTAGTGTCCGGAAGAGGTAACTTCCCAATGTAGTACTTATTAGGGCTATTTTGCACTTCATTGGCTTATGCAGCAGTCTGTGCGAGTTATAATTTACTTGGTTTTGTCTTACAGGCCCCATTGGGAGAGGTACTTACCACTCTCTGGGTGGACTTTCGCCGGAAAATTTGTCTGTCGATTTAGGTTTTTCAGAATTTTCCTGACACTTTCAGGTCTTGGGACAACATTTTCATGGGACACACAACATTTTGTAACGACTGAGAATGTTAGATAATTACTTGGACGTAAATGAATGTTGCTATGATCAAAAGAACTGACGTGTTGAAGACGAATGAACTTCAAGACTGACATGACCTCACACCTTCTCCATATGAATCACTCACCTGCTGATGTACTGCCGTTGATCACATAGCTAACAGAAATAATCTCGTACTCGCAGGGGTGTGTTGTTATCCAGATGCCGATGAATATAAAGTTGGCAGGAGAAAGTCAGTCAGTGAGAGACCTTTTGAGACGTTTATCTGAAAATATTTTATTACCATATAGCTCGCACAATTGAGGTAGCCCTGTTACAAAAGTTATGGCAGTCCGAACGAAAGGCGAGCTTCCGCCCTGCTGTAGACGAGAAAACACGCAAGAAAATCAGATTTGAAGTTGAAGAAAGCAATAAACCTGAGGAAATAATCGCTAAAGACATCATAGTAGTTACAACCTCGACAGCTGAGTCGCAAAAAGCAGAAACAGGGGCGGCACGATGTAACTTACTACACTCCTGGAAATGGAAAAAAGAACACATTGACACCGGTGTGTCAGACCCACCATACTTGCTCCGGACACTGCGAGAGGGCTGTACAAGCAATGATCACACGCACGGCACAGCGGACACACCAGGAACCGCGGTGTTGGCCGTCGAATGGCGCTAGCTGCGCAGCATTTGTGCACCGCCGCCGTCAGTGTCAGCCAGTTTGCCGTGGCATACGGAGCTCCATCGCAGTCTTTAACACTGGTAGCATGCCGCGACAGCGTGGACGTGAACCGTATGTGCAGTTGACGGACTTTGAGTGAGGGCGTATAGTGGGCATGCGGGAGGCCGGGTGGACGTACCGCCGAATTGCTCAACACGTGGGGCGTGAGGTCTCCACAGTACATCGATGTTGTCGCCAGTGGTCGGCGGAAGGTGCACGTGCCCGTCGACTTGGGACCGGACCGCAGCGACGCACGGATGCACGCCAAGACCGTAGGATCCTACGCAGTGCCGTAGGGGACCGCACCGCCACTTCCCAGAAAATTAGGGACACTGTTGCTCCTGGGGTATCGGCGAGGACCATTCGCAACCGTCTCCATGAAGCTGGGCTACGGTCCCGCACACCGTTAGGCCGTCTTCCGCTCACGCCCCAACATCGTGCAGCCCGCCTCCAGTGGTGTCGCGACAGGCGTGAATGGAGGGACGAATGGAGACGTGTCGTCTTCAGCGATGAGAGTCGCTTCTGCCTTGGTGCCAATGATGGTCGTATGCGTGTTTGGCGACATGCAGGTGAGCGCCACAATCAGGACTGCATACGACCGAGGCACACAGGGCCAACACCCGGCATCATGGTGTGGGGAGCGATCTCCTACACTGGCCGTACACCACTGGTGATCGTCGAGGGGACACTGAATAGTGCACGGTACATCCAAACCGTCATCGAACCCATCGTTCTACCATTCCTAGACCGGCAAGGGAACTTGCTGTTCCAACAGGACAATGCACGTCCGCATGTATCCCGTGCCACCCAACGTGCTCTAGAAGGTGTAAGTCAACTACCCTGGCCAGCAAGATCTCCGGATCTGTCCCCCATTGAGCATGTTTGGGACTGGATGAAGCGCCGTCTCACGCGGTCTGCACGTCCAGCACGAACGCTGGTCCAACTGAGGCGCCAGGTGGAAATGGCATGGCAAGCCGTTCCACAGGACTACATCCAGCATCTCTACGATCGTCTCCATGGGAGAATAGCAGCCTGCATTGCTGCGAAAGGTGGATATACACTGTACTAGTGCCGACATTGTGCATGCTCTGTTGCCTGTGTCTATGTGCCTGTGG
The DNA here is from genome assembly GCF_023898315.1 of Schistocerca nitens. NCBI lineage: Eukaryota > Metazoa > Arthropoda > Insecta > Orthoptera > Acrididae > Schistocerca > Schistocerca nitens. The sequence continues at coordinate 243,256,479 of NC_064622.1, forward strand.
TTCTGTCAGTGTGATCATGTGATGTATCTGACCCCAGGAATGTGTCAATAAAGTTTCCCCTTCCTGGGACAATGAATTCACGGTGTTCTTATTTCAATTTCCAGGAGTGTAGTTCTAAGTTCTAGGGGACTGATGACCTCAGAAGTTGAGTCCCATAGTGCTCAGAGCCATTTGAACCATTTTTTTTTGTAATATAATCGCAATAAACAAGTATATTATAGTGGTTCAAGTTTGGGATTAAAATTCAGGGTGAAAGGATACCAATAATAGGATCGTTGTTTGCTATTCTCAGTGAAAGGGAGGAAGAATTATAGGACCTGAGGAACTGAACTAACCGTCTAAAGAATACACAATTTGAATTGAGAATAACCCGAATAGAGAAGTAATGAGGGGTAGCAGAAATTATACTATCGGTAAACTTACACCAAAACTAGTGACTGAAAAGTAAATGAATTGATATATTCTGTTGCCTCAAGCATAACGACGTATGTTGGACGATGCCAGGAGGACTAGAACAAGTTAAGGAAGCATACTTGTGCAAAAGAAGACTATTGGTATCAGACATAGCCCTTGCGGAAGAAATTTCTTAGAATGTACGTTGGGAGTGGATCACTGTCCGGGAGAGGACAATTGTACGGAGTGAATCACGGACTGTTGGAAAAACGGAAAGCAAGAGAATCAAAGCGTTTGACGCTATGTCCTATTGAAGATAGTTGTTGAGAAATAATTAGACTGATAGGGCATGGAAAGATTCTCTGCAGTATCAGGGAGAAAGGTGACGTTCTGCTCAGTAATTTCACTGCACAGTTGAAATCCCAATCGTTCTCAAAAGGTGGCGCCAAGGCTGCTGCAGTTTTCTTGCGTTGCAGAGTGGGCGTGGGTAAAAACGGAGGAGCACACGCAAGCGCGACCAGTTTGAACAGGCAAACAACCAAAGCGTCAAGGAGCAGATTGTCGGGGAGGAGCGGAACAGGTGGTACTTCAGACTACGCCTCAGAAGATGACTTGCAGCTGTCGGCTGACAACAGAGAGCGGCCTGAGGTGCAAGGAAGATGGGCCAGCCAGTGTTGCCGTGGTGTCCGAGAAGTCTATTCCTAGACTGCGTGGATAGTGATAGCATCTTGCGCTGTGTGCTCTGTACACAAGGCTACCAAAGGGCGAGTGCAAGATTTTGTTTTTACGTCTGACCGCTGTACTGTCGATTGCTTCCTGAGATATCAGAAGTGATGTCTGTATAATCATTTAAACTCGCCAAAGGTCTATATGACGTCATTTCCGAACTCGCCGTCTCCGTAAGCTCGCACGTTTTCCGCCGCTGGCCATTTAACTGAAAACTTGTCTCTTAAGACCGTTGTTGGGTACCAGAAGGCTATATAAGAGTAAAAAGAATGGCGCTTACACGTGTTTACAACTATAGCCGAGGTCTCGCCACAATGCCGCTGTTGGGCAGGTCCAGATATTTTGAAAGGCCCACGATGTATGTGTATGTAAGTACATAAATGTGTTTGTAGATATGTGTAAAGCACTGCGTAGACTGATGTAAATTTATTATTGGTTGAAATTGATGAATTTTGTTTGTTTTCTGTCTAAAATATGGGCAATAACAACGATCCTTCTCCAGACACCACAGTTTCTCTTATAGAACAAATTTGCAACAGTATATACCGCATGACTTAATTTTCGTCTTACACCGTCCACAGTCTCACAAAACACAGAGTCTTTAGAGGCCATCCCATACCCTTTGTAGCCTAATTTCGCACTGTCAGTACTATAATACAACAGTACCATCGTGCATTCAACCTACTGCTTACTGACGTGAAACAGAACAGGCACTAGTGTTGATATAATTTACATTGGCAGGATTCGTTATGGGTTATGGTTTGTGGGTAATTCTGGGTCAGATTATTTTTAAACTGCTAGAATATTGGACAACTTCTTAAACCTAATGATTACAAGGCCTTGCACTGATTTTGTGAGCAGCTATTTTAGTTTTTGTAATGAGCCTCACGGTGGACATTATTTCATGCAGGAAAAGTTGTTGCATTGTGTGTGTGTGTGTGTGTGTGTGTGTGTGTGTGTGTGTGTGTGTGTGTGTGTGTGAGTGGGAGAGAGAGAGAGATTTTTTATTATTTTTGTTATTCATCATGTACGATTCCATGGGAACGATTGGCTCCACGACCGCTATGTAATCATGTTCAGAAATAAGGTCACCATCGGCAGTAATGGCATCTGCTTCCTTACTGCATTACAGTGTAATCCAGCAAACAAGACTGATGAGATTACGACCTTAGCTGATCTTGTTTCTGTACTGGATTAGAATCATCATTAATTTTTTCATTTTTAAATATTTATTTACTTTGTTTTTCTAGTTGTTACTATTATTATTACTATTACTTTTCTTTTTATGTACATATTCCATGTATATTTTTCCTTAAGCAGTGTAATGCTTAGTTATTACTAACACATTTTTGATTATGTTAAAATTTTATGTGCTGTTTTCCTGCCAGTTCATGTACAAAATGCGGTCTGTTTCTTTATATACTGGGTGATCAAAAAGTCAGTATAAATTTGAAAACTGAATAAATCACGAAATAATGTAGATAGATAAGTACAAAATGACATACATGCTTGGAATGACATGGGGTTTTATTATAACCAAAAAAAATATAAAAGTTCAAAAAATGTCCGACAGATGGCGCTTCATCTGATAGCAATAATTAGCATAACAAAGTAAGACAGTAAATGCTCAATATATCCACCTTCATTCCTCAACAATAGCTGTAGTCGAGGAATAATGTTGTGAACAGCACTGTAAAGCATGTCTGGAGTTATGGTGAGGCATTGGCGTCGGATGTTGTCTTTCTGCATCCCTAGAGATGTTGGTCGATCACGATACACTGGCGACTTCAGGTAGCCCCAAAGCAAATAACTGCACGGACTGAGGTCTGGGAACCAGGGAGAACAAGCATTTCGAAAGTGGCGGCTGAGCACACGATCATCACCAAACGACGCGCATGTGTCGGACATTTTTGTGAACTTTGTTTTTTTTTGTTCTAATAAAACCCCATGTCATTCCAAGCATGTGTATCAATTTTTACCTCTCTATCTACATTATTCCGTGATTTATTAAGTTTTCAAATTTATACTGACTTTTTGATTACCCGGTATATAACAGACTAAAAAAAACAGTAAATAATATCTTTGTGCTTTCGCTGCGCACTAATATCTGGACCTTAAATTATTCTGTGTAGCTTAAATTGTAATCCTCAATGCTACGTTGTGATTTAAAACTATGATTTCATTGCTTCCATTGGGTGTCTTATTTTGAGGATTTTCAGAAATTCAGGCTAGCACTCAATTACTCCTTGATTTTGCAATATGTAATTAAAGTACAATGTAGTTTTGTTACTTGAAATAAAGGTATTGGGTTCTCACACAGAATATTTTAGTATATTCGGTGTATTCCAATATCTGTCTTCCTCTAAAGTTTTTACCCGTTAAAGCTATCTCTAGTACCACTGAAGTTATTCTGTGATGTCTTAACATATGCTGAACCATTCAGTCCCTTCTTCTTGTCAGTATTTTCCATATATTCCTTCCCTCTCCGATACTGCACAGAACTTCCTCGTTCTTTCCCTTTTCAGCTCATCTAATTTTCAACGTTCATCTGTAGCACTATATCTCAAATGCTTTCATTCTCTTCTGTTCCCGATTTCTCACAGTCCATGTCTCACAACCATACAATGCTGTGCTCCAAACGTATAATACCAGACACTCCTCAAATTAAGACCATTGTACTCGTATTATCCCATCAGACTTTTCTTGCCCAGGAATGGTCCTTTTTGCTAATGTTAGTCCCCTTTTATATTGTCTTTTCCAGCGGACGATTTTGCTGCCTAGATAGCAGAATTCCTTTAATTAATCTACTTTGTGATGCCCAATTCATTCTTTCGCCGAACAGCTGAAGTATTTCTTCTGTTATCCGTGGTTTCTTCGTGGTTACCTTTCTTATACCTACGGTTTTCTTTCCAACTTCCGTGACTGCCTATTTTAGAGATGTCCATTCCTCTTCACATGAAGTGCCTACCAATCTATAACCTCAGAGAACTTCAAGCGTGTCTCTTCATTCTTTAGTACTTCCGTTCCGGCCGCTGTGGCCGAGCGGTTCTAGGCGCTTCAGTCCGGCACCGCCCTGCTGTTAGGTCGCAGGTTAGAATCCTGCCTCGGGCATGGATGTGTGCGATGTCCTTGGGTAGTTAGTTTTAAGTAGTATCTAAGTCTAGGGGACTGATGACTTCAGATGTTAAGTCCCATAGTTCTTAGAGCCATTTAAACCAGTTAGTACTTCCGCATCCCACTTCTCTGCGCATTGACTCATCCTGATTAGTATCTTAATTTTTATCTACTCTTCAGTACTACCATATTCTGATCTGAGTATATAACTGCCCCTCGGTACGCCTTAAAATCCAGTAACTGATTTCGGAATCTCTGCCTGACCATAGTGTAATTTAACTAGAATCTTCCTGAACCTTCCGGCCTTTTCCAAATATACTTCCTCGTCTTGTGGTTCTTGAACAGAGAATCAGCTGTTATTAACTGATATTTATTACCCAACCGAATTACTCGTTATCTTCTCTCGTTGCTAGTAACAAGTCCACACTCTCCCGTAACACTAAACTTCTTCTCGCTTTCCTACAACCGCGATCCAATCCGCACTCCAATTTTCCGTGTATATTAGATTTCCATCTCCCTTTACCTACGGAATTACCCGTTAAATAACTTCACATACTTTTTCTGTCTTATCATCCTCTTCTAGCGGCATAGGCTGGTATACCTGAACTGTTGCTGTCGGTGTAGGCTTGCTGTTGGTCTTTGCGAGAACAACCCTACGACTCAACTGTTCACAGCACGACAACCCCTGCTATATCTTCCTATTCATATCGAGTACTACACCAGTTATACGGTTCTGTTGATATTACCCTATATTCGTCGGACCAGATATCCTTCTCTTCTTTCCCACTGTATCAAGACAGATTTTTCAGATTTTCTAGCTTCTGTACCATGGTCACATTTCTACATTTCAGCCGTCGACTCGTTGAACATTATCCTTTCTTTGGTTATTCAATCTCTTTGTCATAGTTACCTCCCCCTTGGCAGACTCATTTCGGAGATCCGAATGTGGGATTAGTCTGAAATCTTATGTGAATTAAGAGGTCGTCATGAAACGTTTTCCAATTACGGGCCTCATAGCCTGTGGATACATATTTCTGTCTTTAATGCAGTGTTTTCCATTGCCTTCTGTACCATCATGCCCTTGATCATTGCTGACCCGTTCGGCTTTTAGGAGCACTTCCCCTACGCATGGCAAGTGAGCGCCCTGAACCTCTGTCTGCTCCTCTGCCCTCTTTGACAAGGCCGTTGCCAGAAGTCATCATTTTTTGTAATTTCCATTGAAAATTTAAGCAGTGTAGATGTTCGAACCCGGGGCCAGTACGTTTTGTTTACTTGTCAAAGACGCGACCCACCACACTTTTTCAATTAATTTTATTCGCTACCGTCTGTTGATTTAGTTCTGGACGGAAATCACTCGACACATGTTGAAGTTCATCATTGAGTACTTAGCCCAGTTTTTTTTTTTTTTTTTTTTTTTTTTTTTTGTTAGAGACGGCAGCCAGTCGTCTGACCGAACACACTGAGCTACCGTGCTTCTCTAGACCATTCGTTATGAATATATTAACAAGTGCCCCAATTAACGTTTCTTTGATTACTGTGCTTTTTATCGCTTGAAACTGCGTTCGGCTATTTGTGATCCAGAATAAGAGTTGTAAATAAATCGTGAAGCCACTTCCGCTCGTCAGCCCATGCTGCTGTCAAACACAGCGTACCGATTTGTACAACACTGATAAGAACGAACAGGATCATAGGACATATACTAAGACTTAAGGAATAACTTGCATGTTACTGGCGGGATTTGTAGAGCGTAAAAAGTGCATGAAAAGACAGAGATTTGAAGACATCCATCAAATAATTGAAGACGTAAGTTGCTGGTGCTAGTCTGAGTTGAAGAGGTTGGCACGTGAGAGAAATTCGTGGCAGACGAGCATCAAACCAGTCAGCAGACTGATATCTCAAATATCCTTTGATTACGTGATCGGAAAACAATCCCTTATACCAGACACACCTTTCCACTGTCTGAGGGTAACTCTTCGGAATGATCCAAGGTGGAACGACCACATACAACTAGCTCTGGGGGAAAATAATGCTAGACTCAGACATGTAGAAATAATCTCTTAAGAAGTTCAACTCGCACATGACTAGAAGACCCTGGTTCGACTTGTTTTTGTATTCTTGACCGTGCTGAACCCTTCCCAAGTTGGAGTAACAGAAAAGATAAAAATAATTCAAAGGGATGCTCAAGAAACTGCAGTAAGTGACTTACAAAAACATCTGCATAGTGAAGAGTCTTACTCACAATATTCCAAGAGTACATGTTCCAAATAGTGAAAGTACATTGAGCCATGGCTGGCTCGCGTCATGTTTTTCTTTAATCATCATTGGTTGCGGTCCTGCCGTATCTTATTTCTTCTTCGGTTACCGCCATAACCTTGATGTCTCCTCTCCGTGAGTGGCAGAAGCAGCGTGTATCGATACTACTACTGCTGTAATATCTTCGGTGTGAAGGATGTATTTTCCGGGTGTGCGGTGCGTGGCAGTCGGTCGGTTGGCGCAGAGCAGTGAGAAAGTCCCTGTCGTGCAGTGTCGGGTCGGAGCCGCTGGTGGCTGCACGCGCGATAGAAGTTGTGAGGCGCTTCTTGCGAGAGTTACGTAGTTCGTCGCCCACCGATCTTGGACTCTAATGCTGAGTGCCCACTTAGTCTACTATCAAGCCTCAAATGCTATCACTTCTCTTCGTTTGATTCTGGTTGTTACTTTCTGCGAGATTCCCGCGAGCAACAACGTGTGTGGTTTCAGGTCGGCTAGAATTGCAGCCGTTTTCTTGGATGTGGTTCAACTTAATTTCATTTACTCCTTCATCAGTGAAGTGCACCAGCGGTATCTTATCTTCTGCCTTGTTGCCGTTAACGTTCCGGTTACCTGCCCTGGGCCTTGACGTAGTTTTTGGCAGTGTATTTTCCTCGTCGTGTTGATGCTGTGCAGCACGGCGTGTAGTTCTACAGCTGGGGTGTGTTGGTAGTTTTGGGCGTTTATTCTGACTTGGCTGGATTGGGCACCAGTATCCAGAACGTTAAGCTACTGACGTCTTGTTGTCGTTTTGCTCGTCGGGTGGAGCAGAACTGATTGGGTTGGTTGGCTGGTCGGCTGGCCTTCGGTTGGGTTGCCTTCCGATTAAGAGGTTGTCGGTCTGGCTGCCTGTCTCACCTAAACGTGCTTTAGCTTTATTTCCCAGGCCGAACCTTGGAACCTTCTGAGCGGCGCTCGTTGTGTTTTACATAGTGAATTCCTTTTTCTCTTCACTACTCTGTGTGGCCTTCAGCCGAGTTTTATCTTATTAGAATCTCTTAGGTTTTTTTTTCCTCATTAGGCCTTAAGCCGTGAAATTTTCTCCATGGTGTGTGGCTTTCAGCCGAGTTTTAAACACTCTTAAACTGAAAATTTAGTATCTGGCTCTTGCCATTAAGTCATAACGTTGTTATTTTTTTCAGTATGAGGCCTTCAGCCGAGTTTGCAGGATATGTTTTAAGCAAAGGCCCTCAGCCTTTTCAAATTGAAAGCTCTTCTTCCTAGGCCTTAAGTTGTAAAAATGGTTTCACATGGTGTGTGACTTTCAGCCAAGTATTAACCTCTTTTAAATTAAATTTTCAAAGTTTTGGTCTTGCCCTTAGGTCATAAGATTGGTTGTCTTTAGTATGTGGCCTTCATCCGTGTTTAATCTAATTGGAAATTAAAATTTTGTCTTGCCCTTAAGTCATAAGATTATTATCCTTTAGTATGTGGCCTTCGCCGAGTTTTATCTCTCTTAATCAAAAAATTTAAAATCTTGGTCTTCCCTTAAGTCATAACATTGTTATTATTTAGTGTGAGGTCTTCATCCGATTTTGCATGAAATGTTTTAAACGAAGGCCCTCAGCCTGTTAAATTGAAAGCCCTTCTTCCTAGGCTTTAAGCAGTTAAAATGTTCCATTGATACGCGGCCTTCAGTCTGGTTTCAGCCTATTTAGAATTAACATTGAAAATCTTTATTTTGGCCTTAAGCCGTAACACTGTTCTTGCTTAATGTGCAGCCTTCAGCCCATTTTTATTGAAGTAAAAATTTTTTTGAAAGAAGTGAAACTTCCAGAAGAACACCTGGACGTAAATTCCTTGCTAAGGCCTTGGGCCCTGGATTTTCGTACGTGGCTTTCAGCCGATTTAAATCAAATCAAAGGAGCTCTTTCGTTAAAACCTTGAGAGTTTTTAATTGTTGCTTATGTTATTGTGTGTTTTAACTAATAAAACTTCGATGTTGAGTGTAACTGACAGCAACTCATTTTGTCCCCTTTCCACAAATGTAACCTCATCTCACCCGCTCTGTCCGGCTAGTCGCGGGATTTCATACATGTTGTTTTCTCAAAAATACACTATAAAAAATAGACTATCCACGAAGAAATTACATAAATGAGACGAAAATCGGCAGGTGAGATGTACATGTACAGGCAAACAAATGATTACAATTTCAGAAATATCGGACGATTTATTCAAGAGAAAGAGCTTCAGAAATTGGCAAGTCAATAACGCGTTGTTTATTCTACGTCCCATTTTGTTTCGTGGCAAGCTGTCCTGGCTTACATTTCAGAAATATAATGCCCACACATACACACAGGACGACATTTTCTATTGCTTGTCTTCGTGCTTGCCAAATCCGACTTTGGTCAGCAAGGTCTCCGGATCTCTCCCCAATTGAGAAAATTTGGAGCATTATGGGCAGGACATTCCAACCAGCTCTAGATTTCGACATCTAATCAGTGAATTGAATAGAATTTGGCACGACATCCCTCAGGAGGACAACGAACAGCTATATTGGTCGAGGGCGAGCCGACTAACTGCTTCCATGAGACTCAGAGGTGAGCCAATGAGTTATTGACTTGCCAATTTTGGAAGCTGTTTCTATTGAATAAATCGTCCGATATTTCTGAAATTAGAATGATTTGTTTGTCTGGAGATGTACATTACATCTACCGATTTCCGTCGCATTCGGATATATATTTCGTGGTGCCGTGCTTCCTATTCTCTCTCTCTCTCTCTCTCTCTCTCTCTCTCTCTCTCTCTCCAGAGCGTATATCAAATAACGACCAAGGCGCCAAACATAAAGGAACTCTGTCTCACTAACATTTCGCGCGTATCATCATTGTACAGGATATGAAGGTGAAGAAGAAGAGTTGATGTGGAGACTTCTATTTCATACTATGAACGTTTTGTCACACATAGTAACGAGATCTTCCGGAGTGTACATCTTGATGCAGATGTGGCGGAGTGGTTATCTGCATGCTGTGGAACTACACCAAATCAATTTTTAGCGATATGGGTTCGACATGTTGGTGATCAATATGGAACATTTAAGCCGCGTGGAGTGGCCGCACGGATTGCATGACCCCTCTCGCCGGAGGTTTGAGTCCTCCCTCGGGCATGGGTGTATGTGTTGTTCTTAGCACAGGTCAAAGTTCGTTTAAGTAGTGCGTATGTCTAGGGAACGATGACCTCAGAAGTTTGGTCCCTTAGCAATTCACACACATTTGTGCATTTGAACATTTGCCATTCGACAGTATAAAAGACTTCATAAAGTCGTCAGTTTGCAGCCTCGCCACAGTGACCGGCACTTCTTCCTAACCTCATACCACAGATGTGTCTGGCCCTTTTCAGCATAACAGGTGATCATGCAAATTCATTTGAATGTATCGAAAAAGGTTTGTCGATTTCAAACAGTCTGTGATGCTATTAAATTGCATTAAGTATCCAGATACAATAATTTGTGGCAGGTCTAAAACCAAAAAAATTTTATTTCTGTCACTCAAAATGTGGTAACGGATACTGGGTCGAGAAGGAATGAAAGGAAACCTATCAAGCTGTAAAAAAAGCCCCGAACAGATATTCGTAGAGATCTCGTAAAAAATAGCGTACACGAAGAAGACACCTCGACAAGCTACAGGATGAACAACACTCACGAAGACACACGGCGAACGGTTGAAGAAATTTTGAGACGAAATAAGTAAAACAAGTTCTACATAATCTCAAATGCGGTGTCCTTTTATATTATTTCTTGTTGTTGTTTATTTGGAACAATATAGCCCCACAAATTAATTAACAGCAGTTACAATCACCTCATTCTGATTAAAACAATTTTGTGAGGCTTCCCTTGGTTAACAGGAGAATGCCTAAACTGGAAATCACTTCCATAATATTCCAAATTAGGAAGCCTTTGGTCCTTAATCCCAGCACGTCAAGGCGTGAAATGAAATGGGATACTATTAAGGTTTCCTGGAGACACTTTTTGGTTTTACGGCAAGTACTGAAAATAGACCCAATGGAGTCCCTCTGTACTAGATCGCTATGACTTTATTGGAGATAAATGATCTGTATAATGTTCACGCGGTCACGGAATGAAATAATAGGGGACAGTTTGGAATCTTCCTTAGTACAATTCATAGTTCATGTAACTGCTTGTCTATGAAATAACGTAAGTCAAATCACAGTTCTGTAAGTAAACATGGCAATAATTCCCCAAAACAAAGCCATGCATATTGTAGTATGAGAGACCATCGTTTGTAAGAAAATCCACACGTAAAGCTTCGTTAATTGATTCAGACACTGTCAATGCACGACAAATTTATCCAGCTTCATTGTATTTTATACACCAGTAGCAATTAACTATTAATACGCCTGCTGTGTTTGACTTGGGTTCGTTTCAAGTTTGAGTTCGTCTGATTCTGATGGTTACACGAGGTGTTGCACTGGAGTTAATGACGTGAATCACGTTCTCGGATTTATTGTTAGTTGTGCTGCAGACGTGGTGAATAAAGAGTCTTTCCCTTCCAACAAGTAACTGAAAGTTTTTGGAAAGATCTAAAGTCTCAGTTTTTTTTCTGACCTCGACAAATACCAAATCAAATGGTTCAAATGGCTCTGAGCACTGTGGGACTTAAATAGATAGCTACATAAAGATGGATTGTGCATCATATCTTCAATAGTCTCATCGGCATACCTTGCGAACTACTGCGAGAGAAGTTACCTGTCGAACCGGATACTGGGACAAGTTACATTACAGAACTTGTCTCTTTCTTGTAGAAACGTATTTATGCAAGACATGCATCTATATGCCGGTGCTCCACTATTGTCGTAAACACCATAACAAGATAGAAAATATCGTCTTAGAATCAATAAAATATTGTTATAGGGTCATGCGTTCATTGCGTTAAAATTTTTGCATGTGGACAAGGACTAACGTAGTTATTAATAATAGATAGAACACCTATCTACAAGCAACTTATATAACCATAATCAAGCCTTTTAAACTATCATATTCCAGAGAATACCGCATCGACTGACAATAGCTGGAAATAAAGACGAAGCGAAGTATAAAATTTAAACAAATCCTTTATGCAAGAGTTGGCCATTAAGAACAAGAAATTTCAGACAGTTACTATAGTCTAACACATTAGTTGAAAGAAATCAATTTAAATGGTTTTCTTTGTGCATAATTAGTAGTAAGTAGTGAGTAATAAAACGCTTGTGACTGTGTTCCAAGTGACAGAATTAATCACATTAGAGAGGTCTGTCTCATTTCTGAATGTTACTGGCATTAGGGCACGATTTGTTACTCTTTCTTTTACCAACTTCTCCACACACGAATCGACAAAGTAACAATGCTTAAATTAGTTTCTGTCTGTGAGATAAATGTAACAGAGATGACTATGTTCCTATACCAAAGTTCTAGGAAAGTATTTATTACTGCAGATGTTTACGTAAGTAATTCTTCCACTTTTAAGGACCAAAAGCTAGCAACCCAAACTTCAAATATAAGCGTAAGTCACAGTAAGCAGGAACATGAACAGAAATTAAGAGGCAGAAGGCTATACAGAAATTGCTATATAAAATCCGATAGTTAATCTTTCCCTGCATAAACATCAATGCTAAATAATGTAGCACACCCAACAAAACATATACATTAAAAATCAGTTGGACGTTTATGAACTACAGTTACTGCAAAGGGCATGTCGTCATCAAGGTTCAGTTCCTTTTGTCCAATGAAGTATTGAACATACAGTATGAATAGTTTGAACTTAATAACATCGTTTAAAAATCGTTTTCTTGGAAGTGGAAACAGATCTTTTCGTAACCATTACAATACAACTGTTTCATGAACTGTAAACCATGCTATTTCCCATACCACAGAATGGAAAATATTGGTCACAACTGAAAATTATATTTTAATGTGAAAATGCACTTCTTTGTAGAGACAGTGCCCTTTAGTTCTTTGTTTTCTCAAATGCTATTTTCTGGAGACTGGATTCCATCCGCATTGTTCTATTGTGTTAAGTCTATACCAACATCCTTATTATGCACGCTATTCTGCAAACCACCTCCTAGTGTCCGGAAGAGGTAACTTCCCAATGTAGTACTTATTAGGGCTATTTTGCACTTCATTGGCTTATGCAGCAGTCTGTGCGAGTTATAATTTACTTGGTTTTGTCTTACAGGCCCCATTGGGAGAGGTACTTACCACTCTCTGGGTGGACTTTCGCTGGAAAATTTGTCTGTCGATTTAGGTTTTTCAGAATTTTCCTGACACTTTCAGGTCTTGGGACAACATTTTCATGGGACACACAACATTTTGTAACGACTGAGAATGTTAGATAATTACTTGGACGTAAATGAATGTTGCTATGATCAAAAGAACTGACGTGTTGAAGACGAATGAACTTCAAGACTGACATGACCTCACACCTTCTCCATATGAATCACTCACCTGCTGATGTACTGCCGTTGATCACATAGCTAACAGAAATAATCTCGTACTCGCAGGGGTGTGTTGTTATCCAGATGCCGATGAATATAAAGTTGGCAGGAGAAAGTCAGTCAGTGAGAGACCTTTTGAGACGTTTATCTGAAAATATTTTATTACCATATAGCTCGCACAATTGAGGTAGCCCTGTTACAAAAGTTATGGCAGTCCGAACGAAAGGCGAGCTTCCGCCCTGCTGTAGACGAGAAAACACGCAAGAAAATCAGATTTGAAGTTGAAGAAAGCAATAAACCTGAGGAAATAATCGCTAAAGACATCATAGTAGTTACAACCTCGACAGCTGAGGCGCAAAAAGCAGAAACAGAGGCGGCACGATGTAACTTACTACACTCCTGGAAATGGAAAAAAGAACACATTGACACCGGTGTGTCAGACCCACCATACTTGCTCCGGACACTGCGAGAGGGCTGTACAAGCAATGATCACACGCACGGCACAGCGGACACACCAGGAACCGCGGTGTTGGCCGTCGAATGGCGCTAGCTGCGCAGCATTTGTGCACCGCCGCCGTCAGTGTCAGCCAGTTTGCCGTGGCATACGGAGCTCCATCGCAGTCTTTAACACTGGTAGCATGCCGCGACAGCGTGGACGTGAACCGTATGTGCAGTTGACGGACTTTGAGTGAGGGCGTATAGTGGGCATGCGGGAGGCCGGGTGGACGTACCGCCGAATTGCTCAACACGTGGGGCGTGAAGTCTCCACAGTACATCGATGTTGTCGCCAGTGGTCGGCGGAAGGTGCACGTGCCCGTCGACCTGGGACCGGACCGCAGCGACGCACGGATGCACGCCAAGACCGTAGGATCCTACGCAGTGCCGTAGGGGACCGCACCGCCACTTCCCAGAAAATTAGGGACACTGTTGCTCCTGGGGTATCGGCGAGGACCATTCGCAACCGTCTCCATGAAGCTGGGCTACGGTCCCGCACACCGTTAGGCCGTCTTCCGCTCACGCCCCAACATCGTGCAGCCCGCCTCCAGTGGTGTCGCGACAGGCGTGAATGGAGGGACGAATGGAGACGTGTCGTCTTCAGCGATGAGAGTCGCTTCTGCCTTGGTGCCAATGATGGTCGTATGCGTGTTTGGCGACATGCAGGTGAGCGCCACAATCAGGACTGCATACGACCGAGGCACACAGGGCCAACACCCAGCATCATGGTGTGGGGAGCGATCTCCTACACTGGCCGTACACCACTGGTGATCGTCGAGGGGACACTGAATAGTGCACGGTACATCCAAACCGTCATCGAACCCATCGTTCTACCATTCCTAGACCGGCAAGGGAACTTGCTGTTCAAACAGGACAATGCACGTCCGCATGTATCCCGTGCCACCCAACGTGCTCTAGAAGGTGTAAGTCAACTACCCTGGCCAGCAAGATCTCCGGATCTGTCCCCCATTGAGCATGTTTGGGACTGGATGAAGCGTCGTCTCACGCGGTCTGCACGTCCAGCACGAACGCTGGTCCAACTGAGGCACCAGGTGGAAATGGCATGGCAAGCCGTTCCACAGGACTACATCCAGCATCTCTACGGTCGTCTCCATGGGAGAATAGCAGCCTGCATTGCTGCGAAAGGTGGATATACACTGTACTAGTGCCGACATTGTGCATGCTCTGTTGCCTGTGTCTATGTGCCTGTGGTTCTGTCAGTGTGATCATGTGATGTATCTGACCCCAGGAATGTGTCAATAAAGTTTCCCCTTCCTGGGACAATGAATTCACGGTGTTCTTATTTCAATTTCCAGGAGTGTAGATTACTACCGATGAAGTTGCGGTACTAGAGTTGGGCGTGGCACTTCCCGCAACAGCACGTAATCAACTACCAGACCTGTTGTAATATCCTAATTTATATTCATGATATTCGATAGTAATTGGATGTTGCAAGTGGCTGCTTCCAAAGTTATGAAAAGAAGCCTTGACTAAGACGGTGACAACTTCTACGTTACTGCGCTGCGTCTTACATCTCCGTACACCTGCGTGTGACTGGATGCGAAAGATGGTCTCCCAAGACTTTCGTTATCATAAGTATGTCCCCGCAATGCGCTTCCGCGATAGGCGAAAAGGTGTTTTATGACATCGTAATTGGCGGGTGAAGAGCTAACTCTTTCTGTTCACAGCAGTGGAGGCATGGCTCGGCGTTTGATGATACCGTTGTTGACCTGGTTGGCCATCAGACGTCCGAGAAGCACCATGAATGTATGTAACTAAGCGACCGCTTGGGATCTGGTCCTATTCGAACGTAACGGCTACAAATTATAAGATAACCCACCAACTCGAGGGAATTTAACATTAATGAAACGGTGAAGAAGGAAGGTACTTATGTCCGTTTCCCCAATAGTCCGTTTCCAAATCATAAAAGGCGTGGTTTAATGGCCGTATAAAGAGCGATCAAAAACTTATCTTTCGAAGTCCTTATAGTCATGAGTCGCTATGCCCCCTACACTTGGCGTAACTTCTCGGTAGCTCCCAGATCGACCAGCGTCAAACCTAGCGCACAATTCCACAGCGGTGATTTTCTACAGACATGCTGCGCCATACACATTCTTCATTCCCCGATGGATGTCTGCCGACGTTGGTCATTCGGCAGCCAAGAAAGGAATTACAGCATACTGGTCTTTTTGGACGCATTTGGTAATAGCGTCACCATAGTATTCGTTTTCGCATTTATCGCACGCACGTCGGAAAGACACGAACGCCACTTTCATTCTTTGCATACATGTCGGTAGTTACATATCCGCATCTTAGTCGTGCTGCGTTGCATACACGCTGCAGCAAAGCCCTCAAACGGAAACTTTTTGATCGCTCCTTATAGAAAATTAATCAACTGATAGGTCTGTGTTCAATATCAAACATATCGTTTTCTGTCTAGCAGTGTTAATCAGGAATAAAGAAAACATGCTTCTCACCAGGCCGCGGATGTCCAAAGAATGTGTACCGACCACTGTGTCATAATCTACTTTGCGACATAAAGCGGATGCTGTGTGGAAGGATATGTGGTCAGCACTCCGCTCTCCCGGTCGTTTTACAGACCTTCCATACCGCGGAGCCGCCACTAGCTCCTCAATTGGCATTCGAGGCTGAGGGCACCCGATACCAGTGCGCCAATCGAGGAAAAATCCATGGCAATACGGGGAATCGAACCCGGGTGTTCCACGTGGCAACCATCTATGCTGACCACTCAGCTACGGAGGAGGACCAATCAGTAATAAGTTTATATGAATCAACTTTGTATCAATCTCTCTTTTGGTTACGTCACAGGAAAAAGCAGTCTCTGTGGCCACGCGACTTTCTTTATATGATTATAAAAGTCTATGTGTGACAACTACTAATTTCTTTCATAATCGCAGAATTACTGCACTGATAAATAGCAACAATTAAAACGTCATATTCATAAGTTTGTCTTAATCAAAGCAGCATTAACCTCATAATAACTATTTTCCTTTTCTTATGCGAATTTGATCAACTTTCAATCTTCTTTTTTTCATTGAGTTGTCTCAAAAAATGGCTTTATATTTATATTTTATTGTTCTTTTTATTTCCTAGTAAATCAAAAACAATTCTTTACCATCCCAAAAGTCACTGGGAATCTTACCGGAAGATTGAATGAATTTCATCTTTTGCAATGAAACATCAACGAGTGTCACCCACTGCTTTGATCGCAGTTTCGGTCCCGATCAGAAGTGATAGTCTTCTGCAACACTCACTGTGACAAATCTGTACTCAAAAGCAGATCGATCCTTTCTAAGGAATCCGTGTATTTGTACTTGAGAAAAAAGTTCAAAAATAAAAGGTCTTTCACCTAACTTTCTCTTTATGCAGATATGTCTATTACGTCAACTGTAACACTACAATAATAATCAACAGTTATCAAATGTCAGCCGGCCGGTGTGGCTGAGCGGTTCTAGGAGCTTCCGTCCGGAACCGCGCTGCTGCTACGGTCGCAGGTTCAAATCCTGCCTCGGGCATGGGTGTGTGTGATGTCCTTTGTTTAGTTAGGTTTAAGTAATTCTAAGTTCTAGGGGACTGATGACCTCAGATGTTAAGTCCCATAGTGCTCAGAGCCATTTGAACCATTTTTTTTTTTTCATCAAATGTCAAGCTCCAAAGTTTCTCAATACTGTCATCTTTGGTAACAGATTTTAAATTACCATCACGCATATTATCTGCAAGTTGTATATGGCTACGTCCTACGTCAACACACCATTTCTTGACCGTGATAATACATAGGGGAAGTGTTCATTGCTAATCAACCTACATTGTCATCTCTTGTATTTTACTGTATTGTAACACAGCATACAACACGCAGAGATGAAGTTTTCTTAACTATCAGAACCTGTTTCAAACTTTTTTACTGTATGTTCCTGGCGGTATTATTTGCTTCTATCTTGTGTGCTGCAGCTCATAGTGCTTATCGCAGCTGAAGGCGAAAGGGGGGACACCCCCGTCTGCGACATTATACGATGAGGCTACAATAGAGATTTTGATTTGTGCTGATTGAAAGACAGCATATTATTAAAAACTGCGTAGTTGCTTCTCGTCCATTGTCCTTCGATCAACAAAAATCATTTGGATGGTCGAGAATAATTCCGTCCATTCGCGATAGATAAATCACTAAAATCAAATTCTGCAATATAAAAGTTAAAAGAGTGAATGAAAACTGTATATTGGAGTGAAATTTGAACTGAGTTACCGGGCGAAGTTGTGCAGTACTTAATATGTTGGAATGACATTCGACTTTGCTGATTCAGGTCTTCAGACGTTCGGTTCCCATTTCACGTTCGGTCAGCTTTACCAACTATATTCCACAGAGTAATGTAACATACATTTTCTAATTCTGTAAGTACTTCGAGGAGGCGGCCGGGGTGGCCGAGCGGTTCTAGACCCTACAGTCTGGAACCGCGCGACCGCTACGGTTGCAGGTTCGAATCCTGCCTCGGGCATGGATGTGTGTGATGTCCTTAGGTTACTTAGGTTTAAGTAGTTCTAGGGGATTGATGACCTCAGATGTCCCATAGTGCCCAGAGCCATTTGAACCATTTGAACTTCGAGGATTTTGGAGAATGGACGATGTAATGGCAACGAAACAAACATGACATATGAGGATTAATAAAATACATTAACGAAGTGAAATGATTAGACGCTGTTATACGGGTGGAATTGGAAGTTACGGTGAATGGAAAATATCGTCATTAGGAAACGAATGAGAGGGAAGATTGAGATATCAGGGTTTTTTCATTCGTTTAAGTTAGTTGTAGCAAATAATTTACCAGTAATAAAACTGTAAAACCGACGTGCCTGTCCGTCTGTCAAAATTAATTGACGAATTTTCATGGGATTTTCACAGGAAACCTGAACGTACCATGCGGAAAAATATCTATTTTTACATAATTGGACATTATCCTACAAATTAAACAATTTTTAATATAGTTAATGGCCAGGACATACGACGCGTTGTTACGTCAGCAGCAAAGTGCGCAATGCGCGATCCTCCCCATGCCCCTTCACATGTAGTGTTCGGCAGCGACACTATGCATGCCGCTGCATCGCATGGTGGGGAAGTGGAGTGGAGGGGGGAGTGGGCACGTGCACATGCTTCTTGTAACAGACAGACACGAGAGGGTAGCTGACACTATTGCACATACTACAGCTTACATACCCACCATCACTCATCATAACAAAACTACCTATGTGGAGGAGCAGCGACAAGTAACAGCTAGTCTCTCATAACCACAACATATGGACTTTAATATCTGGACTAAAAATCATCCACAACGCATATATAATGAAACAGACCGAAAAGTAATAGAGAAGAACAGCGAACTTATTTTCGAGAGGATAAAGAAAAAAGGGTATGCATTGGAAATTCAAGTGAGAATAAGACGAGGTGAATCTCATCTCATCCATTGACTACAGGCTATGTAGTATCAGAGATTACGCAAGGATTTCGGTTTCTTAAGACTGAGGTGTCTTGCGTGAATTTTCAGTACTGCAGACATTCAATGATGGCCGATGAGACTGCCGTAGATAACGATTGAATTCTTGGTAGCCTCGTAGCATCTAGCATCTATCATGCTGGATTCTCACAGGGTACACCTACCAAACGTAAATGGGCACAGATGATGTAAGTATGGAAGATTGGTTGAAAGAAGTAGCACTTCTTTCCGTTTTTATTAAGTGCACATTCAATAGAGAAACATATCAAAAAAAGTTTTGCATCACCTCGGTTCCGAGAGTTCCAGAACTTGTACAGAAAACTGGAATACAGACCACCATAAACATAATTTCAGCCCTTTTTATTCCTCATCAAAACCACACATTACATGCTGTACCACCATAAAGCGAGACCTTCAGAGATGGTGGTTCATATTGCTGTGCGCACTGGTACTTATAATACACAGTAGCACATCCTCTTGCATTGATGCGTACCTGTATTCGTCATGGCATAATATGAAGTAGATATCCTCGGTGTAACAAAGCAGATTAAACCACTTAAAAAAGTTAAATAAATAAAGAAAATAACAAAAATCAGGACTCGCACAGAATAAGTTGAGTGCTCGTTTTCCCCGCTCGCTATTCGAGAGTGGAACGGTAGAGCGAAAGATTGAAGGTGGTTCATTGAACCCTCTGCCAGGCACTTTACTGTGAACATCAGAGGAATCATGTAGATGTAGATGTAGTTCCACACGTTCATCAAGACACTGTTGGTCCAGTCTGTCCACTCCTCAACGCGATTCGGCGTAGATCCCTCAGAGTGGTTGGCCGATCACATCGTCCATAAATAGCCCCTTTCCATCTATCCCTGACAGGTTCGATGGGGTTCATGTCTGGAGAACATGCTGGTCACTCGAGCAAGCGATATCGTTATCTTGAAGGAAGTCATTCACAAGACGTGCACGACGGGGGCGCGAATGGTCGTCTGTAAAGACGAATGCCTCTCCAATATGCTGGCGATATGGATGCACTATAGGTCGGAGGTTGGCATTCACGTATCGTACAGCCATTACGGCGCTTCCACGGCAACCAGCGACGTACGTCGGCCCCACATAATGCCACGCCAAAATAGCAGGGAACCTCCACTTTGCTGCACTCGCTGGACAGTGTGTCTAAAGGATGTTGTTGGGCCCATCTGTACCGCGCTCTATGACGTCGTGGCTGCAAGGATGGACCTCGCCTTGGACGTCGGAAGTGAATCGCATCATGATGCGTATTGCGCACAGTTTGAGTCGTAACACGACGTCCTGTGGCTGCACGAAAAGTGTTGTTCAACATGGAGGCGTTGCTGTCAGGATTCCTCCGAGCCATAGTCCGTACGTAGTGGTCATCCAGTGAAGTGGGCCTTGGGCGGCCTGAGTGAGGCATGTCATTGACCGTTCCTATCTCTTTGCATCTCCTTCATGTCCGAACAAATCACTTTGTTCCACTCCGAGACTCCTGGACACTTCCCTTGTTGAAAGCCCTTCCTGTCACAAAGTAAAAATGCGGACGAGACCGAACCGCGGTATTGATCGTCTACGCATGATTGAACTACAGACAACACGAACCGTGTACCTCCTTCCTGGTGGAATGACTGGAACTGATCAGCTGTCGGACCCGCTCCGTCTAATAAGCGCTGCTCATGCATGGTTGATTTGGCGGATTTACTTACATCTCTGAAAAGTCAAAGGGGCTGTGTCTGTGACACAATATCCATAGTGAAAGTCTATCTTCAAGAGTTCTAGGAGCCAGGGTGATTCAAAACATTTTGTGTGTGTGTGTGTGTGTGTGTGTGTGTGTGTGTGTGTGTGTGTGTGTGTGTGTGTGTGTGTGTGTGTGTGTTTGAAAACTGCATTTGTTTTAATAGTAGAAGACAATGATTGAAGCAGCTCTGTTTTGCATCGTTTGCTTTGCTTTGCTTTTTTACTTACAGCGATGTTTTTCTAAAAAGTACCTTCACTGTGTTATTACTTTGTTTTGTCAAAATAACGAATCATTTACTGGATATGGAGTGTGATAGGTAAGTGCCAGAAGGGAGAAACAAAATGAAGGTTTAATTAAGGGAAAGCCTAAGTGTATTCAGATATTTAAGTATACAGAAAGACTCGCCTTGGGGTGGAGGTAAAAGGTGACTGCCAGTCTAGGGCGGTGAAGATAAAACGAAAGGAATTCGTGTTGCTGGTGGTCGGTCTTGATGAGCAGAGGCAGAGGGCGACTGCGCTAAGGTGCCCAGTCTGGCTAAATTCTGGAAACTGACAGCATTACTCTGTCTGATGTCTGTGCTACGTCGTCAGTTTTCTTTATAACTGTCACGCAACATATTTGAGAATTTTACACTCATTCCCTTCATCAAGTACTCGATATCTAATACTGCAAATAATTACAATCAAGACTCAGTAACACCAATCGATGTCCCTTTTATTGCCTTCTTTCCACTTCTCTATTTTAGTATGGTGAAGCGACTGCAGAGCTGAGAGGCTATGAACTGCCTGCCATAAAAATGTTCAGAGACCAAGGCTGGCTCTAATCGACATATTATTCAGTACCCCCACATCCACACTCCATGTGATCGAGGGGACAGTTGTCCCTCAGAGAAAAACTCAATATTGTTCAAAGAAGCCTTTTACAAATATAAAGAACCTAGACATGTACTGCGTTCTATAGGCTAGCATGTGATTCACCTCTACCTCAGAAGCGATGCCACTTTTTTTTTTTTAATTTTAGACTCAGGCATCGTGATTGGCTCTTACTCTTGTTTTCCTTAGAACAAACGTGCCACGTCTGCGCCAGGAGTATCATGGATCTGTTTCAAAATTGTACCATTGAGAGGGAGAGATTTTCTGCCTCTATCAGTCCCTCTCCCCCCCCCCCCCCCCCTGCCAGCCTATCGTTTAACACTTTTACTTTAGGTTCACTGGATGAACGGAATGTCTGCCACTAGAGGCCAGCGAGTTCCCTGCTCTTTCAGAAACAGTGAAGTTTCAGACCACTTACATTGAAGATACTTGCTGCTTGGAGATGGAGGACAAAATACTTATTATCGGACGATAGATGAGACGAGCCTTGCTGTCGTACAGAAAGACCTCTCCATTTGAGTACTAGGTACATATCACTAGATCCCCTTGTCCTAGCATTAAATATTCATTTTCTTATCTCAGTGGGTAACTCACGTGTTTTGAATTTAGAAAAAAACCTGACTATATAATGACCACTTGTTTCTGTTGTAGATTAATTGGTCCTTCCTCTCATTAATATGTCTACGCTGAAAAGCCAAAACATTATCACCAAGGCCCACCGCGACGTTAGATGCCGCCTGATCACGTTGCAGGCACGTGACGTGATAACAAACGTATGTAAGCCGAACAGACTCGCGCGGTGTATCACCATAGCGAAGATATGGAGTGCAAATGGGGTAATCCATTGAGATAAGAGACTTTGACACAGGACAGATAATTATTATGCACAGCCTGTGAACGAGTATCTCGAAAACGGCGAATATGGTTGAATGTTCATGTGCTATGTCGTGAGCATCTACGGAAACGGCGAAACTACCATTAGGCGTTCAATGGTTGGACGTCCAACTCTCTTCAGAGAACCTGGAGTTCGGAGTCTTGTCTGCTCTGTAAAGTAGGATAGATGGTCAGCTATGGCATCTCTGCCGAAAGAGCACAACGTTGGGCACGCAGAAGTGTTTCGGAACACACCGTTCATCGTACATTGTTGAAAATGGAGCTCGGCAGCAGACCACCCCTACGTGTTCACATGTCGACCCAAAGACATCGTCGTAGTACAAGAAACACTGTATATAAAACAATTGAGAACATTGAATTTACAACATCTGCTGCTGACAAGAAGAGGAATACTGTGAAGACTGTTGCTGCCACTGCACTTGTAGATGGACCCTGTGTATTCTGTGAATGTAGACTTAATTTTAGCATTGACATTAATGATACTTTTACGCATGGTAATGGTTGGCTAACTGTAGCTATTGTACGAGGTGGCACAGGTGTTCCTAGTGTTGGAGGACTTGAAAGTTTTGTAGATAGAGACATTATAGCATACCGTACCTATCACGTGACTGAACATGCAAATAAAGACTTTGGTAAATCAGCATATATGTCACCTTCTCCTTGCATTGCATTGAGGACGGGATCATCGGGATTTGTCCTCGATTAATGGAAACGTGTCGGCTCTTCGGGTGAATCACACGTTTCCTATAGTAAGTGGATGGTGGTCTCCCCATCGCCGCCATCGAGACGAACGGCCACTCGAAATGTGCAGCGTGCCACGGCCGTAGGCTGGTGGGAGCAGTAATATGCTATGGGAGACATTCTCCTACGCTTGCATGGGAAGTTTAGTAGTAATCGAAGACACACTGACAGCTGCTAACCACCCGCATAACCACCTGCATCCTTCTTCCCCGATGGCGAAGTCATCTTTTCAGCTGTATAATTGTCCTTGTCTCGACGCCAGAATTCAGTAGTTTGAGGAATATTACAGTGAACTCATATTGATGGCTCGGCGACCAAATTCGCCTGAAGTAAATCAGATGAAACCCACGTGGTTCGCTATCGGGTGCCACCGCTGTGTTCACAAATAAGTGGCCGTTGTTTACGCATGACCTTTATGGTTGGTTGGTTGGTTGGTTTGGGGAAGGAGACCAGACAGCGTGGTCATCGGTCTCATCGGAGTAGGGAAGGATGGGGAAGGAAGTCGGCCGTGCCCTTTCAGAGGAACCATCCCGGCATGTGCCTGGAGTGATTTAGGGAAATCACGGAAAACCTAAATCAGGATGGCCGGACGCGGGATTGAACCGTCGTCCTCCCGAATGCGAGTCCAGTGTCTTACCACTGCGCCACCTCGCTCGGTACCTTTATGTAGACGTCTAATGCCACGTACCTCCAGTAACCTACCAACAAATTATCGGATCCCTAACATGCAGAATTAGTGACGTATTTCGTTCCAAAGACGGATAAAGAAGGTGTTAGGTAGGTGGTCATAGTTTTTTCGCTCATCAGTGTATGTGAATGGTGTGGACCCATATTGTCGTGCTTGATCTGCCACCCCTATAAATCGTCATTCAATAAGACGTTTCCCTTGCGCGGCATCATTATTTAACTAAATAGCATCACCATATAGGACGCTTCCCTTGTCTGTAGGTCACCAGAGATCGGACTATAGCATCTAGTGGTATGCCAAACACATAACCGATGACCCCACTTGGATTACGAGACAGAGGCGAGCACTTTTTATGCCCCACGACCCTTCAGCAACCACACACATTACCAGTCTCCTTCATTCCTTATTGACCAGTTGTTGGTGTGGCATCGCTAGTTTATTCAGCAGAGAAGCCGGAAAGTTGCATGATGTCGTATTGTCAACTTACACTGGATTGAACCTGCTCTGTCCTGAAAGACAGCCTTCTTGCCAGGAGGCACTGGTGGGACCTATGCTGGTAGAGGGTTTGTATAGAGTTGGCTGAGTCCTTTGAAATAAAAAGTTTTGAACTAGATCCCTAACTATTCCGAGACTGGAGGGGGCATCTTGCCCATCCTCCTCCCTTCCGTAAGAACTGGTGGCCTGCGGAGTTTGACAAGAGGAGGCTGTCGTGCAGTCGATATGCGTAACCCTGGCGCCTGCTATCAACAACACAAAGATGCTCCTTGCTATCGGTGCATCGCTGGCCACATCATATAGACAGAAGTAACGAGAGACGCCCATAGAATTTCACTGCGGTCTGTCTTGAAATAGAATAACACAAGGACACGAGATCACCTCTACGCCAGGCTACATTCCAGTCAGGTCCTAGTCCACAGAAGGCAGCGAGAAGAGCACCGCATTCGGCGACAACAGAGTTAAAGACAACCAGGTTGACTTTTCATGTTAATTTATTATTATTTCTTTTTATTTACACGTTACCTTCCATAGGATCAAATTGAGGAGCAAATCTGCAAGGTCATGGGACGTATCAGTACATGAAATTACAACATAAAAGTAATAACAGATAAAAATAAAATGTTTATGAACCCAAATAAGCCAAGTCATAAGTTTCAGTAAACGCAGTCAACAATATAACGTAAGAATCAGATTAATTTTTCCAAGAACTCAACAGAATAGAAGGAGTGACCCATGAGGAAACACTTCAGTTTGTATTTGAAAGCGAAGAGTTTTGAATTCCTGTGGTAGCTTATTGAAAATGGGTGCAGCAGTTTAATGCACACATTTCTGCACGAGAAGTCCGATCCAAATGCAGGTTCGGTTTCCGCCGAGTATTTACTGAGTGAAAGCTGCTTATTCTTGGTAATAAGCTGACATCTGTAAGCCCTTGCATATGTTTGTGAACTTTGTCTTGAAACAGTGCCACGAGAAAGAGTTTCTACTAAACATTGCTTCTAGCTGTCTTTCGAAGACAGCCTCTTTCATCACAGGTGTTAGAGTACTTATATCTGTGTATATAAATGTACCTACGCTCTGACCTGAAGTCACGGTAAGGGATTAGTTGTAGGACCGAATGTAAGTGCTCATTTTGACTGTAAATATATTTCAACTCTTACATTTTACGCGTGCAAGAATCATGTCATTTATCAGCTATTCAGAAACCGCTCGTTTGTCACAGCCCGCCACACCAGGCGTCAGTCACTTCCTCTGAAAACAGGTTGCCCAGATAGCAGCGTGACAGAATATGGGGAGATGCGTTACAGTCACGTTCAGTATAAGTGGTTGAGGATTTACAAGTAGGGACATTTTGCAAATTTTCACTCAAGTAAATTTGTCAGTGTCGTGTTTTCAATCCTCACGCTATGTTGTCTGTAACGGGAAAAGCACAGAAGTCAGTATGCACATCACAGATTTTATAAACAAAAACCTAATCCTTCTAGTTAAATAATGTCGTCTATATTCCAGAATGTAAGGTCAGCTTGTTCACCACATAGGTAGGTTACAGTTACAGCTGTTACAGAATTTGGACAGTAGAGGACCCACATTCTAACAACTGAGGCCAACTGAGTGTTCTGTATTTATTGTCATTAATATGTCAAGCGTAAAGTTCACTGTTCGTTGGATACGTACGTACAGACACGCCAGGCACTCAATGAGGTGCGCTGGAGATGATGACATGGGACGATACGAATTTAGCCTAGGATTTCTAACATATCTGTTCTTTGGTCTGCAGAAGCGTATCCTACTTTCCAGTTAAACATCTCTCTGATGCAAATTGAAGGAAGGGATACAGGAAGGGCCACTGAGAAGATGGAGCCACCGTTTGAGCTCCGAGACTCCAACGTTTATTCCAAGAGTGATGTACGCGGCGGCCCGAGTGATGTATGCGGCGGGAAAAGCTCTTTCGCACATAAATTGAATGGTATGCATAAAATGGAAGCACAAAGAAACGCCCGGGCTAGACCAGAACAGGACTCGCAGATGGTAGGGAAGAACGCCGTCTGATGCTGCTGTTTCGCCTCTTTTATCCCTTTCTTCGCCGCTTCTTGATAAAACGTAAGGTTGAAAGACACGTTTACATTTATTTTTTGGTCCTATATGAGAAAGTAAAAACAATTACGTTCATAATTGCCATTAACGATTGTATTCAACTTACTTCAACGCGTACTTTGGTTTTTCATCTGTTGTAAGTAAAAGGGGACCACAAAGAAGTTTCACGTGCGGATTTCAGTTTCTTTGACATATATTCACCTAATGTTCGTCACGTCGGCAAACAGTGTTGTTGTTGAAGTTTCAAGCGAATATGTTCGAGCTTACGAACGGCTCCACTACAAACAGTTTACGCTTATTGTTTAGGGCACGTGACCAACAGGTAAGCGCTTTATATGATACAAAAGCAATAATCAGCATAGCAATTGATTTTTAGCAAAAGGTATGTGCTTTATAACATATGCTCAAGATGTCGTCCGTCACACATCAACAATACCTCTAGTCGAAGGACAATGTTGTGAACAGTACTGTACAGCACTGCAGTAGGTATGGTGAGTAATTAACGTGGGATTTTATCTTTTAGCATTCCTCATGAGGAGGGGCGATCGTCATAGTCTTGCGACTTTAGGTAATCACAACCAATACTCATACGGACTGAGGTTTCGGGACATGGGAGGCCAAGCATGACCTATGTGGCGGCTCATCATGCGATCCTCACCGAAAGATGCGCAAAAAAATGGCTCTGAGCAGTATGGGACTAAACATCTGAGGTCATCAGTCCCCTAGAACTTCGAACTACTTAAACATAACCAACCTAACAACATCACACACATCCATGCCCGAGGCAGGACTCGAACCTGCGACAGTAGCGATCGCGCGGTTCAAGACTGAAGCGCCTAAAAACCGCTCGGCCACAGCGGCCTGCGAACTATGTGCGAAAGAAATGTTTCGCACGTGTTGCAATATTGGGTTGAGCGCCATCCTCATAAAAGTTGTATCTTCCAGAGGGTGATCATCAGCCAAGATGTGGATAAGCTGACTCCCTCTTTCACCACAACTCACTTTAGACACTCTTCGCATGTGGCGTCACTGACGTGTTGCTGCACACTGACATCAGTTACCCAGATTTTGCATTAATTTTTGGTTTCAATAAAACCCCAGGACATATAAGGAATGTGTGTCAATTTTTCCTTGTCTGTCTACATTATTTCCTGACTCACTGGATTTTCAAATGTTAACGGACTTTCTGGTTAACCTCTCTATATATATATATACTCCAGTGTCTCCTATTTATCTCCTCTGCTGCGCCTACCAATTCCTAGTAATCTATTGCCGGATATAACAGCAGAGACCACAATCGTGTCCCTTTTTGTGGTTAGAACCTAGAAAATTCTTACCTCATACATTTCATACATTCTTTTCAGTGTTTCCTCATTTCGTATTGTCAGGCTAAACAATGTTTATCTTCCTCAGCATCATGTTTCAAATTCTAATTTCCAATAAAAACGAATAGAATTACTTTTTCGTAGCAGGTAAAGATCCTTCGTATTAAAAGCATCATACATATAAAGCTAAAGATGTTTGGATATGCTTTTTGATATAACCATAAATACAACCCTTGAATCTGTTGTTATAACTTACATGTGTCATTTCCATACATCGTCTGTATCCCACTTCATCGAACATGCCATAACAATCACGATAATTATGGTGTGCGTACTGTAAGACCTTCAGTACACACACCATCAGATTATTTGACTTGTCGCTCTAACGAAGTAGGCGAGTGTCAGCAATATGTCTCTTGGTCTTATCGTGGCGTGTTTATCTTCTGCCGGTAGGTCAGACGATAGAAATGTCACTTTCACGCTTAGAGTAGCAGATTGATTGTGACCAACTTTAAACAGAACTTGATTAATTTTCACACACATTTATTAAAATAATCACAAGCATAAAAATTACTTAACTTGGTTCTCGATGCTATTTACAATTGACAATCTGAAGTTCCTTTGGTATTGGTACGTTAATCTTATTCTCACATATATCTCTGATACTTGACAAAAGTGTCTATACATTTATCTTCATGGATATGTACAGGAATATGGTAATCTTATTAGGCCCAGACTGAAACTTGACAATAGACTGGTGCAGACAAACGCAGACTCACTAATTGGAGGTCTGTACACTCGTTATAATACCTCGCGCGTTCATGTATCACTGCGTGAGTGTGATCCGTGAGGAGAAAAGGTTCTAAGTTAGCAGCAATCTCATTGGCTGCGTTACTTGTTAATACGCGGATCGGCGGAAGCAGATTTTGGTTCGTCTCTATGGTAGCGCCATCTCGTACTGCGGAGACGGACGAGCGCTGCGCCTGCGGTGTTGTGCTTAGTGGGGCGCGCTCTAGTGGGAAAGTTGTATACGCGCTGACTACGCGGAACTATGTACACAACAACAATTATCAGTATCTCAAATGTATTCTGCTTTTGAAGTAAGAAAACCAGAAAAGAGGAACTCGATGATTCTGAGATGTGGTATTACAGAAGGATGTTAAAAATTAAGTGCACTCATCAGATAAGAAATGAGTTCTGCCACAAAACTGGTGAGGGGAGAATTGTTGTACCATGGTATAACCTCCACGATACTGGATGGTAGAGCAGAGGATAAAAATTCCAAGGGAATACACAGATAGGAACATACACAGTGTCACATTTATCTTGACCGCACCACATATCTTTTTGTTCAGAATAAAGTAACAAATCAGCACAAAAATGTTGTTTTGCCATCAAGGAAGCATTAACTAGTATGACTGTCTTTCTTGTACCTTCTCTACGAATATATGAGCAGCATTACGTCCTTTTCAATTTGAGCCACAATATTTTTATTCGGTAATTCACTTCTGGTATTTGATGAAAAGTCCATATTGTGTTTGAATTTTATCAATATTAGAGTACTGAAGGGCAATCTGTTTTAATTGTCAAAAACCGTTCAAAAGCCAAGGTACTATATATACATATATATATATATATATATATATATATATATATATATATATATATATGTATGTATGTATGTATGTATATATATTTCAAGGCAATTGTTTTCAACAGTCTTAGTAGTTATCTTCAAGTCTTAAGCAATTTTTTATTATAAAACATGTACAAATTACGCTGAACTTCGTGTGCAACATTTCTGGTGTATAAAACTGAGCCCTTTATAAACGTTTGTCATCAGTAATGGGCGCTGGAACAGGAGCCACGCCCAGATCGCTGTCATTAGCGGCCAGTGTGCTACGAGTGTAAACTGAGGATCTGGGTTCAAGCACATTGTACTTACTTGTTCATCACGACTGGTATTCTGGTAGAAAGTGTGAACAGGAATAGAAGTAGAGGGAAAACGAACAGTAATAATTAATTTCAGTACTTAGTTTTCCTATTTATATTTCAATTCCGATAGTTTTAACAGCAACAGATTTCCACGTCGACAACAGAACATTGACAGACGTGATTAAATTAATGTTGGAGTTTCACTGTTGAGAAATTGTTATTTGTGGAAATTATGATCTGTGGTGAAGTATGGTTTGCACACGTGGGAATATAACGAAGACGGATCTGTACTGGAGTATAAAAGTTTCGAAGACGAGCTGTGTGATTCGCCATGGGTTTGCATATTCGAAGTAAAACGTTAGAGCGACGCTCCAGTGCGAGACGCTACAGGTAGGAAGCTTTCTTAGACGAGAGCCTTAATTTTGAAGCAGTGAGAGCCTCCGTTCCATTAAGAGTCAAGAAACGTACTACGGTACTCCGTTCAGCTTATGTATAGCATAATGACCACAATGGTCATAGATAGACCGTCAGTGAGATAGCAACTCGAGTTCTTGCTGCTAATAAGGCGAGTAGACCGTTCGTTTGTTATCTTAAGAGCTTCCAACAGAAGTGACTTCAGTAATGGATAGGAACTGTGATTGCTGTGTACAAAAGCGAGCTGAGCTGGTGACCCTTCGCTCTCAGCTCAAGGCTGTATCGGCTTCCGTCACACAGGTTGAGGCTGCTGCCAAGGGGCATCACTGTTGGGGTTCGGACGCGGGAATGCGAAGGGCTTCGAGGAAGTAACACATATCCCCCGATCGGCCCACAGCTTTGGCAGCCCCGGATACTGATTCACTAAGGTTGACCCCTCACCCGTGGTCGAATGGGGGATGATTCCATAGTCTGGCAGGCAGCGTACGACTTTCCGAGGGGCCGATCGTAGGGCCTCTCCCGTTCGTTTGACGAACAGATTTCTACATCTACATCTATACTCCGCAAGCCACCCAACGCTGTGTGGCGGAGGGCACTTTACGTGCCACTATCATTACTTCCCTTTCCTGTTCCAGTCGTGTATGGTTCGCGGGAAGATCGACGGCCGGAAAGCCTCCGTGCGCGCTCGAATCTCTCTAATTTTACATTCCTGATCTCCTCGGGAGGTATAAGTAGGGGGAAGCAATATATTCGATACCTCATCCAGAAACTTCACACACACGACATCTGGACAGCAAGGTACACCGCGATCCACAGCACCTCTCTTTAAGAGTATGCCACTTTAGTTTGCTAAATATCTCCGTAACTGTATCACTCTTACCAAATAACCCTGTGACGAAACGCGCCGCTCATCTTTGGATCTTCTCTATCTCCTCTGTCAACCCGACCTGGTACGGATCCCACACTGATGAGCGCCGGCAGAAGTGGCCGTGCGGTTAAAGGCGCTGCAGTCTGGAACCGCAAGGCCGCTACGGTCGCAGGTTCGAATCCTGCCTCGGGCATGGATATTTGTGATGTCCTTAGGTTAGTTAGGTTTAACTAGTTCTAAGTTCTAGGGGACTAATGACCTCAGCAGTTGAGTCCCATAGTGCTCAGAGCCATTTGAGCCACACTGATGAGCACTACTCAAGTATAGGTCGAACGAGTGTTTTGTAAGCGACCTCCTTTGTTGATGGAATACATTTTCTAAGCACTCTCCCAATGAATCTCAACCTGGTACCCGCCTTACCAACAATTAATTTTATATGATCATTCCACTTCAAATCGTTCCGCACGCATACTCCCAGATATTTTACAGAAGTAACTGCTACCAGTGTTTGTTCCGCTATCATATAATCATACAATAAAGGATCCTTCCTTCTATGTATTCGCAATACATTACATTTGTCTATGTTAAGGGACAGTTGCCACTCCCTGCACCAAGTGCCTATCCGCTGCAGATCTTCCTGCATTTCGCTACAATTTTCTAATGCTGCAACTTCTCTGTATACTACAGCATCATCCGCGAAAAGCCGCATGGAACTTCCGACACTATCTACTAGGTCATTTATATATATTGTGAAAAGCAATGGTCCCATAACACTCCCCTGTGGCACGCCAGAGGTTACTTTAACGTCCGTAGACGTCTCTCCATTGATAACAACATGCTGTGTTCTGTTTACTAAAAACTCTTCAATCCAGTCACACAGCTGGTCTGATATTCCGTAGGTTCTTACTTTGTTTATCAGGCGACAGTCCGGAACTGTATCGAACGCCTTCCGGAAGTCAAGAAAAATAGCATCTACCTGGGAGCCTGTATCTAATATTTTCTGGGTCTCATGAACAAATAAAGCGAGTTGGGTCTCACACGATCGCTGTTTCCGGAATCCATGTTGATTCCTACATAGTAGATTCTGGGTTTCCAAAAACGACATGATACTCGAGCAAAAAACATGTTCTAAAATTCTACAACAGATCGACGTCAGAGATATAGGTCTATAGTTTTGCGCATCTGCTCGACGACCCTTCTTGAAGACTGGGACTACCTGTGCTCTTTTCCAATCATTTGGAACCCTGCGTTCCTCTAGAGACTTGCGGTACACGGCTGTTAGCAGGGGGGCAAGTTCTTTCGCGTACTCTGTGTAGAATCGAATTGGTATCCCATCAGGTCCAGTGGACTTTCCTGTGTTGAGTGATTCCAGTTGCTTTTCTATTCCTTGAACACTTATTTCGATGTCAGCCATTTTTTCGTTTGTGCGAGGATTTAGAGAAGGAACCGCAGTGCGGTCTTCCTCTGTGAAACAGCTTTGGAAAAAGGTGTTTAGTATTTCAGCTTTACGCGTGTCATCCTCTGTTTCAATGCCATCATCATCCCGGAGTGTCTGGATATGCTGTTTCGAGCCACTTACTGGTTTAAAGTAAGACCAGAACTTCCTAGGATTTTCTGTTAAGTCGGTAGATAGAATTTTACTTTCGAATTCACTGAACGCTTCACGCATAGCCCTCCTTACGCTAACTTTGACATCGTTCAGCTTCTGTTTGTCTGAGAGGTTTTGGCTGCGATTAAACTTGGAGTGAAGCTCTCTTTGCTTTCGCAGTAGTTTCCTAACTTTGTTGTTGTACCACGGTGTGTTTTTCCCGTCCCTCACAGTTTTACTCGGCACGTACCTGTCTAAAACGTATTTTACGATTGCCTTGAACTTTTTCCATAAACACTCAACATTGTCAGTGTTAGAACAGAAATTTTCGTTTTGATCTGTTAGGTAGTCTGAAATCAGCCTTCTATTACTCTTGCTAAACAGATAAA
This sequence comes from Schistocerca nitens, assembly GCF_023898315.1. Classification (NCBI taxonomy): domain Eukaryota; kingdom Metazoa; phylum Arthropoda; class Insecta; order Orthoptera; family Acrididae; genus Schistocerca; species Schistocerca nitens. The sequence goes on from NC_064622.1 coordinate 243,289,476, forward strand.
TCTTCCTCCCTTTTTTTATATTCCTATTAACTTCCATATTCAGGGATGCTGCAACGGCCTTATGATCACTGATTCCCTGTTCTGCACAAACAAAGTCGAAAAGTTCAGGTCTGTTTGTTATCAGTAGGTCCAAGATGTTATCTCCACGAGTCGGTTCTCTGTTTAATTGCTCGAGGTAATTTTCGGATAGTGCACTCAGTATAATGTCACTCGATGCTCTCTGGCTGACGAAGTCTCTAAGCCGGATGCAGTCGTCCACCCTGTTCCACAAGAAGATTCTCGGCTCGAAACGTCTGGGCATTCACAGAGGGTAGGTTTGCTGGTAGTTGGGAGCTTCCAACGTTAGGCGCTTAATGGGGCCCCTTAGGAACATGGCTGCCAAGGAAGGGAAGGAAGCCAGTGTACACTGCGTGAGCGTACCGGGGGGAGTCATTCGGGATGTGGCAAGGGTGCCTCCGGATGCCATGAAGAGCATAGGGTGCCGCAAACTGCAGGTGGTGGCTCATATCGGTACCAATGACGTGTGTTGCTTTGGATCGGAGCAGATTCTGTCTGGTTTCGGGCGGCTAGCGGAAATAGTAAAGATTGCTAGTCTTGCTTGCAAGATTGAGGCTGAGCCCACCATCTGCAGCATATGTGGTCCTTTGGTGAAGAACCGAGTGGAGAGTCTGATTCACAGGCTCAGGCGGTTCTGTGACCGTGTAGGCTGAAGATTCCTTGACTTGCGCGATCGGGTGGTGGGTTTCCGGGTTCCTGTCAGTAGTTCTGCTGTCCAAAACACATACGAAGAAATTACACGGGTTGCAGGGCCTGTGTGGAAGGGACTGGGCGGTTTATTTAGGTTAGAGGGTCTCAGGGCACGACAGAAAGGGCGTCCGTCTAAAAGGGGAAAGGTAAAACACAGTAAGGTAGTTGTTAAAACGATCGGTATTGTAGTTGTAAAGTGACGTAGCTGTGTTGGGAAAGTATTAGAGTTCCAAGCCCTAATAGAAACCACTGAAGTTCAAATAACTATAGGTACAGACAGCTGGCTAAATCCTGTAATAAGTTCAGCCAATTTTTTTTCAATCGATCTAACTGTGCTCAGAAAGGATGGATTAAATACAGTTGGTGGTGGAGTATTTATTTTTGTTGGAAGTAGTTTACCTTGTAGTGAAATCGAAGTAGATAGTTCCTGCGAAACAGTGTGAGTAAAGGTTATTCTTGACGATCGGACTTAAGTATTAATTGGTTCGTTTTACCGACTCTCCGACCCAGAAGGTACAGTTGCTGAACAATTCAAAGGAAGCATGAATCATATTTCGAATAGGTACCCCACTCACACAATTATAATCGGTGGTGACTTTAATCTGCCCTCGATATGCTGGAAAAATGATGAGTTTAAACCAGTGACAGGCATGAAACGTCATCCGAAACAGTACCAAAATGCTTTTACACAAAATTATTTTTAACATTTAGTTGATGAGCCGAATCGTAGCGTAAATGGTTGCGAATCTGCTAGGATGAGTACCGTAACACCCACAATCATCAAAAATAAACGCAAAGTACATCTGTTTAAAAAAGCTGATAAAATGCTCTTAACGCCTTTGTAAGGGACAGTCTTCACTCCTTCCTATCTGGTCATGTAAGGGTAGAAAAAATGTGGAATTATTTCAAAGAGATAGTTTCGACGGCAGTTGGAGAGATATATACCACATAAATTAATATGTGATGGTACTGGTCCCCCATGGTACACAAATTGGGTCAGATCTCTGTTGCAGAAGCAACGAAAAACGCATTCCAAATTAAAAAAAAAAGCAAAATCCTCAAGATAGGCCAAGTTTTGCAGACGTTCAAAATATAGTGCGTACTTCAATGCGAGATACTTTTAATAATTTTCACAACGAAACTCTGTCTCGGAATCTGGCATAAAACCCAAAGATATTCTGGTCATACATAAGGCACACCAGTGGCAAGACGGAATCAATACCTTCACTGCACGATAACAACGGTGAAGTCACTGATGACAGTGCCACTAAAGCAGAGTTATTAAACTCTGATTTCAGTAACTCCATCAAATAAGAAAAAGTAAATATTCCTGAATTCCAACCAAGAACAACTGCCAAGATGAGAAACATAGAAATGGATATCCTCGGTGTAGCAAAGCAGCTTAAATCACTTAATAAAGGCTGGTCCTCCGGTCCAGATTGTATACCAGTCAGGTTCCTTTCAGATTATGTTGACACAATAGCTCCATATTTAGCAATTATGCACAACCGCTCGCTCACAGAAAGATCCGTACCTAAAGACTGGAAATTTGCTCAAGTCACACCAATACCCATAAAGGAAAGTAGGAGTAATCCGCTGAATTACAGGCCCGTATCACTAACATCGATTTGCACTAGGGTTTTGGAACACATACTACGTTCGAACATTATGAAGCACCTCGTAGGAAACGGTTTACTAACACATAGCCCGGATTCAGAAAATCAGCTGACCAAAATGGATTGCAAAATGATTTATATAAGATATCTGTATGGTGCGAAAAGTTGCAGTTGACTCTGAATAAAGATAAGTGTGAAGTTATCCATATGAGTACTAAAAAAAATACGCTAAATTTCGATTACGCAATACGTCACACAAATCAGAAGGCTGTGAATTCAACTAAATACTTACGAATTACAATTACAAATAATCTAAATTGGAATGATCACATAGATAACGATGTGGGAAGAGCAAACCAAAGACTGCCATTCGATGGCATAACACTTAGAAGGTGCAATAACTGTACTATGGGGACGGCTTACACTAATTGTGTCCGCCCTATTCTGGGGTATTGCTGTGCGGTGTGGGATCCGCAGCAGTTGGAACTGACGAATGGCATCGAAAAAGTTCAAAGAAGGGAGATCGTTTTGTACCCCCAAGAAATAAGGGATATCGTTCCACAGACGTGATACGTGATTTTGAGTGGCAATCATTAAAACAAAGGCGTTTTTCGTTGCGACGGGATCTTCTCATGTAATGTCAATCACCAGTTTTCTCCTCCGATTGCATAAACGTTATGTTGGCACCCACCTGCATCATCACGACAAAATAAGATAAATTAGGGTTCGGACAGAAAAGGTGAAGTGCTTGTTTTCCCCGCGCGGCGATCGAGAGTGAGACGGTGGAGATACAGCTTAAAGGTGATTCATTGAACCCTCTGCCAAGCACTTTATTGTGAATAGCAGAGTAATCACGTAGATATAGAAAATCAATGGCTTATACGAAAGTTTGCCGAGAATCTTTTGCAACTGTAGCGAGTTAAGGGATATATTGGAATGGAGAAAGAAAGGGACAGATACTGCTATACTCTGTACCTACTTCCACACACAACAACGCTTTCTGCTGAGTGTACGTACAAACGTTAAAGTAAATCATGTGAAAACTTGCTGACGATATTTGCACAGTGGGAGAGGGCGTAACACATTGATTCTCGTGAAAACTTACTCCTAAAAAAAAATTTCCATCAGGGTACCTTTGTAGAAACTAACCAGTGCGCTCTTTCGATATGAAATCGAAAGAGCGATATAACCCTCTGCTCGTAGTTCAGCAACCGCTTCTTTTGCGTCCCGTCAGGCGACAGCACACTCTCTGTAACGTCAACTTAATGGCGGATGAATCGCTCTGGGCCGCTGGCCGCCGGCCACCGTAAACTGGAGGATGGCACTCCAACGGCAAACGCTGGTGGTTATGTAGGACACGGACGCTAAGCGCAAGTACCGAAACTGAGTATCACTTTGAGAGAGAGAGAGAGAGAGAGAGAGAGAGTGTGTGTGTGTGTGTGTGTGTGTGTGTGTGTGTGTGTGTGTGTGTTGCTAATGCGTCAGTTAACAAGCCTGAGAAATACGTCACTCGAAGGTGGCGGAAAATGACGTTGATATTGGCATTCACTGTTTTATATCTACAGGAATCATAGGCAAATTGGAATGGCCGACTCTTATGGACTTGTTGGTGGTAAACTTGATTTAAGCTGCCATTCGGAGCTATTGACTATGACGCAGGGTTCCTTATACTGTGTGTTTTACTTTTGAATTATCCCAGTGGATTTAAAAGGAGTTTACCGGTCACTTTAACCAATATTAGTATACTTTTTATGTCACTGTTATTCCTGTCGGCTGGCTTTCAGCCCTGTTGATAATTTATGAACTGATGCTGTAATCAATTATTTATTCAGATTAAATGCAGGTTCAATTTTGGTGACTTATTTGAAGTCATATCGGCCGAGGTGGCGCAGTGGTTATTAGCACACTGCACTCTCATTCGGGAGGACGACGATTCAAACCAGAGTCCGGGCATCCCGATTAAGGTTTTTCGTGAGTTCCCTACATTTCTCCAGGCAAATGCTGGTATGGTTCCTTTGGAAGGGACACAGCCGATTTCCTTCCCCATCCTTGACACAGTACGAGCTTCTACTCCGTCTCGAATGACCTCGATAACGACGGGACGTTAAACCCAATATTCCTTCTTTCCTTTAGCCTTCGATTATATTTATTTATACACACTTTTACAAAAGACGCTCCAGTAATTTCAATATAAGATCAAACTACTCATGATGCTAAACATTTCCGTCTGTACATGTTACAGATATTCCCGTCTATCGGGTTTGAGCCATTTATTTATAAGTATTACTTCTATTGACTCTGGTACTCAGAGTTCACTTTACTGCGTGTTCTGGAAGACAGCAGGGCGTTTTTCTTTAAATTTTATTTATGCATTTCCTATCATTATTCATTTATTTCATAGGGCTGTATTTTATAGTGGGCTGTTTCCTTTTCTGATAACTAAATGTTTAACCATGTATCATTCATTATTAGGCTTTTAATTTAAAAGCCTTTTTTCTCTGTTTTAATTCACACAAAGTTAAAGCGGAACCACCAGAGTGGGGCCTCCCGAAGATAGACGTTGACTGTGGATGTTGTATCATAGACAAAGTCCCTCTCACTGTTCAGAGCTGTCACTAAACCCGCCCAAAGATGTAAACAACCTTGCACGAGCAGCGCCTATTAGACGGAAGGGGCCCGACAGGCGATCAGGTCCAGTCATTCCACCAGGAAGGAGATACACGGCTCGCGTTGTTTGTAGTTCAATCATACCCAGACGGTCAACACCGTTGAGCCAGGAGGGGCTTTCAACAAGGGAAGTGTCCACGTGTCTCGGTGTGATCAAAAGCGATGTTGTTCGGACATGAACGAGATAGAGACAGGAACAGTCGATGACATGTCTCGCTCAATCCGCCCAAGGGCTACTACTGCAGAGGATGACCGCCACCTACGGATTAAGCCTCGGAGGATCCATGACAGCAACGCCACCATGTTGAATAATGGTTTTCGTGCAGCCACAGGACGTCGTGTTACGACTCAAATTGTACGCAATATGCTGCATGGTATCCAACTTCGCTCCCGACATCCATAGCGAGGTCCATCTTTGCAAACATTACACCATGCAGAACGGTACAGATGGGCCCAACAATATGCCGAATGGACCGCTCAGGATTGGCATCACGTTCACTGATGGGCATCGCACATGCCTTCAACCAGACAATCGTCGGAGGCGTGTTTGGAGACAACCCGGTCAGGCTGAACGCCTTAGACGCACGGTCCAGGGAGATGAGCGAGGTGGCGGTTCCCTGCTGTTTTGGGGTGCCATTATGTGGGGCCTACGTATTTGTGGTCATGGAAGGCGCCGCAACGGCTGTACGATACGTGAATCCCATCCTCCGACCGATAGTGTAAACGTATCGGCAGTATATTGGCGAGGCATTCGTCTTCATGGACGACAGTTCGCGACCCCATTGTGCACATATTGTGAATTACGTTCTTCAGGATAACGACATCGATCTTCTAGAGTGGCCAGCATGTTCTCCAGTGATGAACCGTGTCGAACATGCCTGGGATTGGCTGAAAAGTGCTGTTTATGGACGACGTGACCCACCAACCACTCTGAGGGATCTACGCCAAATCGCCGTTGAGGAATGGGACAATCTGGACCAACAGTGCCTTGATCAACTTGTGGATGGTATGCCACGACGAATACAGGCATGCATCAATGCAAGAGGACTTTTTTTGATGTGTGTAGTATTTCAGAAATGATGGCAGTTGGTACTGTAGTTCCCCGATCATTGTGTAATATGTCCCCTCCTGGTACTGTCTGTTCCTAATATATTAAACTGCTCATCTACTTTGTAGCTTCCTGTCCAGACTATGGCCGAGGGATCAGATTCGTACTAGCAGGCGTGATTAACCTTGGTGTCTCAGTCACTGCGACTACGATCAGCCTATTAGTAGACAGCAAGGTCATGTGCGGACGTTACAAAATTGCGTAAATGAGTCAAATAAAGATATATATATATTGAGTAAAATCCTCACAGATACAAAAATCGAATTTAAGCAGTTAATCTAATTTACTGCAATGTGTGGAAAAGCGTGTTAAACCGTTCAACATATTGAGAGACAGTCACCTCTGAGTCAACAGAAGGAAACGACACACAAGAAATCGTTACACACACAGGAAAATGAAAGTCTGTAAGGGGAGATGGTATCAAACGATTGAACAACAGGAACGTGCTGCCTGAGCGCCAGTATAAATAACATCGTCATTCGGTTGCCACAATCGTAATATTTATTAATAGAGTCTTCGCGATTAGCGAGCAACAAGATATACTGAAAATCGGCAATCTTTTCTAAAAGGTTTCCTTTCGAGTATTGGAAACAACTAGGCTAAATACTGGAGACCGTGAAACCATGAATCCCGGCCGTCCATAAACTTCTGTTTCAGCGCTCGGGAACAACAAGACGCTTAACCCCAAAGTATATGCGGTCCAAAGACGCTTTATCTCTCACAGGAATGCGTGTACGCCCAATCGAAAGAAGGAAGAATCTCTGCTCACCCTGTGTGCTACTTAAAAACTCTTCTTCCAACGAGAACCGTGGCACTACGACTAAGCTAACTGTGTCCTTCTAAGCTGTTTTGGAAGGACCACTTTGGAAAGTTAATTACCAGGCAGAAATTCTAAGGAAAAAAAATAGTTTCAGCGGCTTTCACCATCTTGCTGATAATAAGCAAAATTTTATTGCAACTTGATATCGAGTAGCAAAAATCAGCGTGAAGTATCTATAGAGCTTGAAAGCGTACTACGAATCGTAATACTTGGATTGCAATTTCAGTTAACATTGAACTGAATTTTTAAACAAAACACTCTTAACTGGAGCTCTGTATCAGACTTGTGAAAGTTACGTAATGGCGTGGTAAAATGCATCGCAAGCACCACGGGACTGACTGCTGCAAGGCATTTCTAAGCAGTACATATTGAATATTAGATACATGCCCAGACAAATATAAAACGTGGAATGAGTCTTGCCTTATAGGGTTCATTGTGCGGGAGACCCGCACCGCCGACTAGGCAAGTTCCTAGCGGAGGTGGTTTGTCATTCCGTTCCTCCGATCGTAATGGGGATGAATGATGATGATGGAGACGACACAACAACACCAAGTCAACTCGAGGTAGGGAAAATCCCTGACCCCGCTCGGGAAGCGAGAACGCTACCGCAAGACCACGAGCCGCCGACACAGTGACAGTATAGATCACTAACACAACCGACGCAGAAGTTTACAAACTACTTAAACTCCCGATGATATCCATACTGAAAATTACATAATGTTAACTATGTCTTTTGCGATATATATACACAGGGTGAATCACTTAAAACTTGCACAGTAAATGGAAACAGCTATTGATGTACGATTTTCACGGAATGAATTGGTAGTCAGGGGCTCGTATTGATAGCCAATATACAGATTGTAATGCTGAATTGTGGTTGTTATCCCAACATAATCTTTTCAAATTGAATACTACCTATTGCCATTAACCAACTAAGAGTAGGGTAAATTAGAATGTCAGCGGTGATTATTGCTGGATTTTAGTGCGAGTCATTTACGAAGTATAGTATTTTGAATCGTTTTCTCACCGACGCTTGTTTTTGCCGTTCAACCTGCGCAGTTGCTAGGTATGATGATGTCATGTTTGCTTACAGTGTGTTTGTGTGTTCGTTGAGTGCGTTGCGACTTGATGGCCAGTGTGTGGCAGTCAAAGCAGTAGATTGTGAGTGGATCGTGGGACAAACCAATGCAAAAACAAACAACAAAACCGACGTGTTCACAGCATGAGAAGAGTGCAGGAAGAATGCAGTTCGTTCTTGTACAGTGCGGCGAGATATCACAATAGATATCAACTATCTTGGCAGTTATTTCTGAGTCCGCAGCTCGTGGTCGTGCGGTAGCGTTCTCGCTTCCCACACCCGGGTTCCCGGGTTCGATTCCCGGCGGGGTCAGGGATTTTCTCTGCCTCGTGATGACTGGGTGTTGTGTGATGTCCTTAAGTTAGTTAGGTTTAAGTAGTTCTAAGTTCTAGGGGACTGATGGCCATAGCTGTTAAGTCCCATAGTGCCCAGAGCAATTTTTTGAGTTATTTCTGAACCTCTTCAACAATTTACTTGAAAGTGGTAGTGTAACACTGAGACAACGTAACAGAAGAAAACATGTGACGATAGAAGAGATGGAAATTAGCGTCCTTCCTGCCGTTGCAGTTGATCCGCATGTTAGCTCCTGCGTAATCGCACCAAAAAGTGGCGTGTGTCAGGCGAGTGTCTTACGCATTCTGCATCGACATACATTCCATCCCTATCACATCTATCGATATCAAGAGCTGCATAGAAACGATTATGAGAATTGTGTTAACTTCTGTACACGGGCAGTAAGACAGGATGCTCCAGCTGTATAATGTATCTTATTTAATGATGAAGCTAGATTTATTAATCGCGGCCAGGTAAACCACCAAAACATGCACTGTTGGTTCATTGATAATGCCCGTTGGCCTCCGTGGAGTGTAAACGTATCGTATGGGGCAGAGAACCATCAGCTCATAGGTCCGTTTTTCGTTGACGGGACACTGAACGTGCACACGTGTCGCAGCCTCCCATCTGACCACCTACCACGCAGATGATGACGTTTCCCTGGAGAGTAGGGGGAACCTATAGTTCCAGCATGATGAATGACCGGCCTATAGCGCACGAAGTACTATAGTACTGATTGACTGACTGACTCCAGTTCTGGCATGTTTTCTAAACTTGTTGTTTGGCTTCTTTATACAGTTTTTGTACAAGCACTATGAACCGCGTGACCACGGCATTTTGCTGTATGCATTTTATTGTTGACACTCGCTAATAATGCGATGGGTATAACCTTATGAAGAAGGGCTCTAAGTGGCCGAAACCGACTAAGGAATTAAATTTCTTTTGTGCAACAGGTTGCTAAATAATTACGATATGTACAACAGCAGTCGCTGAGGATGGATAAAATACTGCAACGGATGAATACTATTGAATTTTATTGTATTGTATGGAACCGGGGACGTAGAAACGACGGAGAGGCTTCGTCCTCACTGCAGCCCTCAGTGGTTCACAACCCCACAACAGGCTACAGCTGTGAAGGTCAGTTGTTTTGTTACCGTTCAGCTAACTAGTGTACACACTTGTTCTTTTGTCTGTGCCACCACAGGTATTGTGCGTGTCAGTGAGGGATGTCTTAAATTACTGTATCTCGTAAATGACTCGCAGTAGAATCTTGCAATAAACATCACCGACATTATAATTTACACCATTTTTAGTTTATCAATCTCAATAGGCATTGATCCATTTAAAGGAGAGTATGTTTGCCCAAAAATACACTTTCTAAGTATTACCAATCCATTCTGTGGAAACGTCACATCAATAGCAGTTTCAACTTCCGCAATATTAGCGGTGCAAGTTTTAGGTGAGTGATATTTACAGGGTGTAACAAATATGTACGGCACAAATTGTAGGACACATGCCTCACTCGTAGACGAAGAAACTATGTTATATAAACATTGGTCTGGAAACGCTTTGTTTCCATGTTACAACTCATGTTCTCCAACTTAATAAATATGGGAAAAACACGTGAACAGAAGGTACCAGCATACCACATCAACTCTTTCTCACAGGAGACATTCAATATTTCCTCCACGGGCTGTGATATACACATCAACCCGCCGTCGGAGTGAATCCCTGATGAACTGATGTCTCCCTGGGGTATTTCGTTTGGTTTCTCAGTCTTTCATAATACGGGCAGGGAGACTCTGAAGATGTGTATACAAGAGCTTTCAAATAACCCCACAAATAAAAGCCCATTGGGTTCAGGCGGTGGTAAGTTCCTATGGGACCAAACTGCTGAGGTCGTCGGTCCCTAGGCTTACACAATACTTAATCTAACTTAAACTAACTTACGCTAAGGACAACACACACACCTATGCCCAAGGGGGGACTCGAAACCTCCGACGGGGTGAGCCGCCCAAACCGTGGCAAGGCGCCCAAGACCGCACGGCTATCCCGCAAGATACTGGGTGCAAGTCCAGAGAGCTTAAAGGCCAGGAAATGGGTTCATCCTCACCTATCCATCTGTCACCTAAGCTGTTATTTAGAAGCTGACCGCCATTGACTCTAAAATGACGAGGTGTTCCATCGTGCATGAAGTATATGTCTTGTCGCACAGCTTAAGGCACATATGATAATAGATCAGGCAACACATTCTCTACAAAATTATGATAACTTTGCCCTAGAGCCTATGTGGAAGAAAGTGAGGTCCTACTGAATAGTCACCAACAGTACCAATCCAAACATTGACCAACTTTGTTGATGACTTGCTTCAACAGCTGCGTGAGGTTTGACGTCTGCCCGTACACGTCAATTATCATATTCACAATCTGATTTCGTTGAAACGATGCCTCACCAGTAAACAGCACCATTGCACTAATATTAGTGTTGACTCTTTGTTGAAAAAACTATTCGCAGAAGAGTACCCGAGCAGTAAAATCAGCTGCTGATAGTGCCTGCACACACTGTAAATGATATGGATACAGCTGTTCCTCGTGTATCACTCGTCAGACAGTCGTATGGCCAACATTCACTGTTGCAGCTACATGGCTTGTACTGACAGACACTAGGGTCGTCGACAGCTGCACGAAGAACTGCTGCTGTTGCGATGTGCTCGTCTTTCTAGGCCTCTCCCGGTCGCGAGTATCAGGCATAAATGGTCCATCATCCCTAAGACGACGATCAGTGACCTCAAACGTTTCCCTTTCGGGGCACTTTGGTGTTGGAAATGTCTCCCGGTACAAACGTTGAGCGACAGCGCCACTGCCGTCAGCTAATCCATACATCAAATGGGCATCTGCTATCTCTACATTTGTGTCCACTGCCATCACATGAGCCAATTCTGTGATAGGCTCTATGTAGTAGCCCGTGTGGTTGCGATGGTCGCACTGATCACTGGAACACTTGACGTTAGCTGTAAGCAAACAATGACATGGGTCGTATGGCAACAGGGATATGTGAAATAAAACACTGACGGTGCACACAGCAACCTGACGTAACCAAGAGGGCATCATATCCATGATACTAACGTCCCGTTCTTGTTTGCTTCCCATGATTAATCAATCGGAGAAAATCAGCTGTAACGTGGAAACAGCGTTTCCGGACTCATATTCATGTAACATAATTTCTTTGTCTATGTGTAAAGAATGCGTCATTATAGGGTGTCTCTCTTAAGAGTCGTTGGGAGCGTTATCTCTGGTGTTTCAGCAGATACTTCCAATTTCGTTTTTGCATTTTGTAGCTGAATTCAGCCCAAACAATTACTGGTCATTACATCTTTCATGTGAAGGACCCGCCAGGTTAGCCGAGAGCACAAATGCGCAGCTTCCTGGACTGTGTAGGCGCGCCGGCCCGGGATCAAATCCACCCAGCGGATTACAGACGAAGGCCGGTGTGCTGGCCAGCCTGAATGTAGCTTTTAAGCGGTTTTCCACATCCCACTAGGTGAATAATGGGTTGGTCCTCACGTCCCGCCTCAGTTACAAGACTTGCAGCCCTCTGAACACGTTCGCACTATTCCATGGATTACACTACACGCAGACAGCCGGGGTACACTAATTCCGTCCTGGGGTGTATGTAGTGGCGACAGGAAGAGCATCCGGTCACCCCTTAACATTAACCTTGCCAAACCCGACCCTAAACATGCCGACCCAGTGAATCCGTGGTATAAAAAAAAATGGCTCTGAGGACTATGGGACTCAACTTCTGAGGTCATCAGTCCCCTAGAACTTAGAACTAATTAAACGTAACTAACCTAAGGACATCACACACAGCCATGCCCGAGGCAGGATTCGAACCTGCGACCGTAGCGGTCTCGCGGTTCCAGACTGTAGCGCCTAGAACCGCTTGGCCACTCCGGCCGGCAATCATGGTATAAATGCAAGGCAAAAGCAAACATCTTTCATGCGATGCTCAGTGTACCAGCAAAACGTCGGTTTGTTTCCTGCTGCAAACAAAAAGATTTTTTAAGCGAAATTTTACGAGTCTGTTTTATAGAGCGGTCACTCATTAGTCTAGTACGATATTTGTCTTGTCTATGTGTTTTAACAGCGTCAGCAAAACTCGAAGAGTAACCCGCACTGCCCTAGCCAGCTGTGCAGCTGTGATTGCTCCAGTTACGCAGCAGTGTTACTGATTCGCTGCTAGACTGCTGTTTATGCTTTGTGCTTTACTATCCCTGCTAATACATATCGGTAAAACGAATAGCGGACTAGTGTAGCTTGGAAATGCTCTAACGCTTCGACGTAAAAATAATGTTGTTTGTAATGGGAAGCAAACCGACGCTCTCTGTTGATACTGTGCGACGCATAGAAGATGTAATGAGCAGTCATTGTTTGAGCTAACTCCAGCTAAAGTTTGCGAAACCGAAATTGCATATGTCTGCCGAAACACAGGTGGAAACGCTCCTGAAGTCTCTTAGGACAGACACGAAGCATATGAGGCGTCTAGTATCAAAACTGACCAAGTCACAAAATTTACGAAAATTAGTTAAAGTTATCAATTTGAAGTAGAAGTGTACCACTGTCACGTGAAGCAAGAATATGCTTCAAGAGCAGAAATGTCTTCATGTTGCAGAGCACTGAACTGTTGGTCGTAAAACAGAATGGACCACGTCTTGCAGGCAGTGAATTCGTAACCACCTATGTCATGGTAAGAGCAACCATCTTCATGTCGCAGAATTTTTATTTGGAATATTGTGTTTTTAGATTACGCAACAGTTTCACCGTAACAGTCGGTGAAATAATTTCTTATATTTTACATTCTTTCAAGTGATTACATTTTATGTGTGATTTCGCAACAGCACTCTTTTACAATAATTGCCGTATCTGTGGGCTTCTTACCCTGATGAATATGAACAGGAATCATCTAATCACGGACCTATTTCTCATCTTGGTGTGGCTTGTAAGTAGGATGACTGGGAATCACAGCCTGCTGTTATATTGTAGCCTCCTTCTCAATGGCAGTTTTTATCAGCTAAGACAAAAGAATTTTACTAACAACAAAGAGAGGGCACAAATTTCTGTCCGGGTAAAAGGTGAGCTGTTTTACAATAACGATATTTGGAAGTACCAAAGTCTGTGTAAAAGAGGAAAATCGTTGGCTCAAATGACACCTCACACAATGATTAAAGGCATTCTCCTTCCTGTCTCCAGAAACACTTTGGCCTAACCTGGGAAGATCTTCAGTCATTGCAGTTTCCTGAAACAAGAACATGAGGTAGCGAAACAGGTTTCATTGTCAGTGAGAGTTCTAACACGTGCTCCGAAGTTTCGGTCAGGTGAAATGCCTGATACTGTAATCTAAATGAGATTAAACTGAAGAGTTGAAATAACAGTATTACTCAATATGTGTGAACATGTCTATCATCATAACAAATTCTGCTAACATACTTTATTATTTGCTAATTATTTTCCATTTATTGGGTTCAATATCTAAGTGAACTGCAAACTTCTAGTGAGAGAAATCCCAGTTTGTACGCTCGTCAGTTTTGTAATATTTTTCTTAATATGTCACTGACTCGAGCGACCAGTTTGATAACTCGCGCCTGGCGGGTTGAGTACGTTCTTTGCCGATTGGAGAGTCTTTGGTTCTCTCTCGGGTGAAAAAGAGGAAGTGGGTTGTGCGGAGAGGCACGATGGCAGTCGGTCCTGGTTTGATATGGTGAATGATGTGTCCAGTGGAACGTAGGGACTTCCTGGAGAGCAATTAGTCAACACTGCCGGGGCACTGTCTTTCTGGAGTGAGAGTGGAAGGTCGGTGTTCTCCACAAAGGTCGTGCGTCTGTTGAAATGCCGAGCTGGGCCAGCCTAGTTTTGCCCAGGCTGTACTTGTTCGCGCAGTACCCGGATTTCTCCCGGAGAATTTGGCGCGATTCGGCGAAGCTCGCCCCTTTTGCACAAGACGACAGTAACGCCTTCACCACAGGATTTTGCTAGGCACTTAGCGCATTTTTCGGGTTCCTGGGTCAAGGAAAGACCCCGGTTACGTTTCTTTATGATTATGTTGAGCATCATTTGTATGTCCTTTTACTATTACAACTTCGTCTGTAATTTTCACCGTATCCACTGGGAGACATTTTAATTTATCATCAATTGCTTTTTCAAGGTTAGCCACATTTTTTTTCAACTTCCTCTTTCATAGCGGAACCCATTTCATTTTGCATTGTACTTACATCAGACCGAATTGTATCCGTAACTGTTTGCAATGAGCCCATATCTGTTAGCAAAGTACCCACACCTGTTAGAATCGAACTGATATCATTTTCTGATCTGAGATGGTTCCTTCTGTCATGGTGATGCCGTCGTTTGTAGTGGAAGTCGACATTGAAGACTGCCCTGCCGTCGTACTGCTGTTGAACTGCGTTCGCCACAGGAGAAGTCGCCTGATGTAACTGGAGCTGCTGCCTGTTACTGCGTGTTCCAACCATCTCCAATACCGCTGTCCGTTAAACGGACTAACCGCTACTGTTCCCTGCACTCAACTTATTAGACTCTGAGACCCCACGAAAACTGCCTTTAACGTGATAGATTAGGGCGTCTATCGATATCGTGTGTTAGTTGTGAAAATTACTAAGTAATTTCACTATTTCCAGAAACATACTTGCGATAAAAAAAAAGATCTCACAATGTGTTTTGTGAGAGGTTCACTGTACAGAAATCTCTACTGGTTTTGCAAAGGTTTTTACACTTCGCATAGTACGCTGAATAACAGAGACTTTTCAGGACACAAATTACGGACGAGAAACCTCAGATTGCGGGCTTTCAAAAAAAAAATTAATGGTGGCCCTCAACTATGTACCCGCAGACTCAGAGTTGAAATATTAAACGTTTTGGTTGCTTTCGTTGTCTAGGGGCTGGGATACGTAGTTGCCGCATTACATGCCAAATACTGCTGAGTCTACAGTATACAATATGAATATACACATGAATCGAATGGTCAAAGGTTGCTATCACTCGGCAATTGCGAATTTTGAATGTAACATAGAAATTTATAAATGGCAGATTGCAATTAAATAAAATCTGCAGGTACTAGTTTAAAGACTTTAAATGACGAGTACGATAGCAGCAGTACCTTTACGAATGCCATTTATTACTCTAAAGCACTTATTGGTGTCGATGGTCCAGCAATTAAACAAAATATAAGTTGAATAACAGGGAAACAGTAGATTCCTACTTCACGTAATTAGTTATGAGCAACAACATAGCTCACGAGAAATTCAGTTCTGAACGCATACTTCACTGCAGAAGCCACGGAAATGTCAGAAGTTCACAAGTCGCCACTACGAAATAATTCTATCTCCCGCAACCACGCGCAAAGTGCCCAACACTCTCCTTGTATTTCCTGCGATCATCCGTCGCACCTTCCTGTGCAGCACTCCTCTCTCCCGTGATACCCGATGCTCCTCCCCCACTTCCATTCAGTCTCTCCATTGACTTCAGTAGTCGCGTACCGTAGTACCGAGCGCTGTGATTGGCTAGAGTGTTCCTGCCATATCTCCAAGCCAAAGCACACTCACAAACATATTGAAACACATAAGAAATACTGGATTTACATTTAAATAACTTGAAATTAAATAAGTTTTCATACGCCTGGCGCATAAACGCGCTCCAACACGCATTATTAGATACATAAACAAAAGAAATAAACATATATCAAAGAAATACAAACAAAAGTAGGCCAGTAGCCTAATGTGTCTGTGCTTTCTAACACACAGTAAATATTCAACCATTTCTTCATGAATAGTATATATCAGATATAAACAAAGCCATAGACAAATAAATATATTTATAAGCATGCTGCTACCTTTTTTTCGTGTAACTGTGGAGTACTTCTGACCTGACGCGATCAATAGTAATTGGCCCTTTTGACCTCCAATAACCCATGTACTATTCAGGTAACATGCCTGTAATTCATACTAATTTATGTTTACACTAACAGCTTTCTAAAGACATGTCGATCGACAAAATCGGGTGAACCGTTTAGATTTTGGAAATTCGTTGCTGGGTGTTACTTGTATAATTTACAGTCAGATACTAAACCTTAAACAAATAAAGATATTGAAAATCTGATTACACCATCAGAATTGTCATGCAAATAACGTTTCTTTTTGAGTTATCACCATTCATCGGGCTATTATTAATTTCTACATGAACTGTGAAATGCCTGCCATTATGGGTTCACCAAGTCCGCCATCTTTGGCACTCCCAGCATGCAAATCTCCTTCATCGACACAAAGCTCATTCCTCGATACAGCGTCAACATGGAATTCCCTGCCACGCGGTCGGCCTGGACCACGAGCTGGGGCTACTCCTCTTGCTCCACCTAATGTTCGGCACAACTCGGTCGCTGACGAGCCCCTGCTTGCCGAGCGGCCCGTGCGGCCACGCCAACTCCGAACTTTGAATATTTTCAGGGCGCCACAAGTCGCCCGTCACCTCACAACTTTCAATATGAATTGTTATTATTTCATGTTTTGATGAATCGTAATTAAAAAAAATACTTTAAAGAATATCTAAACTGTTTCATTGCTGATATTTTATTTTAATGCCTTTTCTTAATGGAGGGAGCTTAAGTTTAATCTTTAATCTGCGTTTTAAGTTGAGCCTTGCACCTCCGTGCTGTTGAGGAAAAGAAATTACTGTTGGTTAATAAATTGTTTTAAATAGTACTTGGTAACAGATGTTGTGTTCGATAGTTTTCCCCAGTCCTTCCTCTAGAACCGCTTGGTTCGTGTCCCAAGATACAAGCGTCTGTTGTCGGTATCAGTCATTATCCAATTTATGTTTAAATTATTGCTGTAGAGAAAAGTAATTACAGTGTCACTTTATTTTCATTTGGTTTCTTTTTTCATATGGTTTAGGAACGCAAAAAGACCACAGTTTTATCAAAAAACAGTTAACTCATTTAAAATTGCAGCAAAAACGACCAGGTCAAAATTAAAGTTAATAAAAAAGGGTCATTCTGAATTAAATTTCTCAAAATAATAGATCTGAAACATGAATCCAAAAAGGATGTAACTATAAAGTAATACGTTAGTGACTGTCACTGTTTTGTCTTAGGAAGATTTTTATTGGTTGGCTGATTTGGGGGAGGGGACCAAAGAGAGATCATCGGTCCCATCGGATTAGGGAAAAATGGGGAAGGAAGGCAGCCGTGCCCTTTCAAGGGAACCACCCCGGCATTTGCCTGAAGTGACTTGGGAAATCACGAAAAACGTTAATCAGAATGGCCAGAAGTGGGTTCGAACCGTCGTCTTCCCGAATGCGAATTCTGTGTGCTGACCACTGCGCAAACTGGTTCGGTAAAGAGGTTTTCCATCCGATTAAAAATATCCCTTCAGTTTCCACAGTGAGATTTGCATCCTGCAGTGGAGTGCGCTGGTATGAAACTTCCTGGGAGATTTAAACTTTGTGCCGAACCGAGACTCCAACACAGGACCTTCGCCTTTAGCGGGAAAGTGCTCTACCATCTAAGCTACCCAAGCACGACTCACGCCCCGTCCTCACAGCATTACTTCCTCCAGTACCTCGTCTCCTACCTTCCAGACTTCACAGAAGCCCTGCCGTGAAACTCACAGAACTCCTGGAAGAAAGGATATTGCGGAGACATGGCTTTGCCACAGCCCTGGGGACATTTTCAGAATGAGTTTTTCACTTTCCTGCGAAGTGTGCACTGATATGAAAGGACTTGCCCGCGAAAGGCAAAGGTCTCGAGTACGAGTCTCTGTCCAGCACACTGATTTAATCTGCGAGGAAACTTCATCCATTCAGTTACTTGACCCGTTTTGATACTAGAAGCCTCGTGTATTGTAAGCCATTTCTTCTCACGGATGAACAAGCTACAGCTAGCTACCGCAACACAGATGTGCACTTGGCTTCTAATAGCTCACAAAGGAATACCAAAGCTCTGTAGAAAATAATCAATTATGCTGTACGAGAGACACACGAAAACTGTAAACGGGTCGCGAATGAACGGCATGGATAAAGCTTGCCACAAGCAGCTGTCTTACTCATTGGTAACAAACAGCATGCTGAATCACTGAAACAGTACCATCTTCCTCCATAACTGCTACACTACCAGGAAGCAAGACCCAGAAGCATGTGCTCAACTTCCTAGTTCAGAGCACGTCGGTACAAACGAATTTTGGGGGTGTGCCCTCTCACTGGGTTGCGCCAGCAAAAGCACTTGAACTAAGTAAGATATTCTTCCGGGTTGTATGGCCGTGGTCCATGGAACTCTTCTATCCATGACGTTTCGTCCAAAGCTACGTTGGACATATTCGGAGGTGCTCCTGGATGTACTGAGTCTTGCAGAAGCAGGAGCACCTCCGAATATGTCCAACGTAGCTTTGGACGAAACGTCATGGATAGAAGAGTTCCATGGACCACGGCCATACAACCCGGAAGAATTCTCTTCAGCTGAAACATTCGGTCGTGAAAGCTTTCATTTTATATTTAACATATGACACGCGAAATAGGGCAGTATATCTCTTTGCCCCCGAACTAGCGACTACGTGTACTTCGCAAACAAGTGAAACACGCAGGATGCACTTGCATGCTGTATGTTAATTATAAAGCAGGTCCATGGATGTATAATATGGGGAGATGCTACGACGTCAAAACTTCAAGCCGACATCCGCCGTGTGAGTAGCCCCAATCATTAGCTTCTGATGGAAGTGTTTTCATAAAAAAAATACCAGTTTCATCATTTACAGGTGTAGTAGGCGTTATGGCCGCAGTCTAAAGGATAAAGGAATAAAATTTCATTTGCGAGTGGGCTCGTGCAAGAGACATTTTCTTTTATAAATATGTGAATTTTAGTCTCGCTGGTTACTTTTACTGTAGTCATATAATAATTGTGATTTGCCTTTGGATTTCCTGCCAATACAACTCGAAGAGCGCTCTGAGAAAGGGATATTGCAAACAGTCAAAGTACACTGACAAAAAAAAATATCGCAGCACCAAGAAGGAGTTGTGCGACATAGACGAAAGTGTGCAGGCGTGTTTCTGCATCTGAAAGATGACATCTATTCAAATTTCACGCCAGTCAATAATAGTGGCGCTAGTAGTACTACTAATAGGATGCAAATCAAGTTTGCTTTAAGTACATGCTATAACGTTTTTGAGCGTTGTTACTTTTGAGACAGGATGTAGAGAGTAGATGTTAGTCAAGAATGCCTTTAAGGCGACAAGGATGTTATTATCAACATCTCACTAAGTTTGAATAAGGTCGTGTAATAAGGTTAGGAGAAGCTTGATGTTCGTTCTGTAATATTGCAGCCGGCCGGGGTCGCCGAGCGGTTCTAGGCGCTACATCTGGAACCGCGCGACCGCATGTTCGAATCCTGCCTCGGGCATGGATGTGTGTGATGTCGCTAGGTTAGTTAGGCTTAAGTAGTTCTAAGTTCTAGGGGACTGATGACCTCAGAATTTTTTTTTTTTTGTAATACTGCAGAAAGACTTGAGAGGAATGTAGCCACCGTACATGAATGCATCAGTGGTCACGAAAATCTACGGTCGCAGGAGAACCGGGTACGGACGTCAAAGTGACACTACCGAGATGCAAGACCTTGGTGTTCCGCGTGTGGCTCTGGACCATCTTAACTGCATCTTCAGCAGTGATTTGAGCTGTAGATAGCACCACAGTGACACAACGAACTGTTAAAAATCGGTTAGCTCAAGAACAGCACCGACCCAGACGCCCTGCATTCCACTGACCTCAAACCACCGCCATTTGTAATTTCAGTGGCGTCAAGAGAGAGCTCATTCGAGGGCAGGGTAGAGGTGTACGTCAGTCTGGTGATCCGACCAGTTGTGCTGTCATTCATGAACACCATTCCAGAGGATGTTTTTCAACAGGATAATGCTCGCCTACATACTGCTGTTCTAACCCGACATGCTCCACAGAGTGTCCACAGGTTGCCTTGGACTGCTTCATCACCAGACATGTCTAGAATCGAGCACTTATGGGGCATCATCCGAACGACAAATCTAGCGTCATCCACAAACAGCATTAACTATCCACGTACTGACAAACGGACATTCGACACCTTACAAAATAAGGCAAGCAAAATCTGGCTGCCACACCATTATTAACGCACTAGGAATTCACATTTGCATTCGCTTAACTCTTCCTTTCCTTAATCTGTGATCTTGCAATATTAATCGCTTAAATTTTTTATCTAGCCAAATGTATTGCGGAAATTTCAATATTCTCCTGTAACTGTTTTTTCGCACTGTGATTTCTTTTTCCGTCAACCAATGTTCTCACCATTTTCGAGTAAAGGATATAAACGCAACATCAGTTTCGTCATTCCGTATCAATGAAAATACTGGATTGAGAAAACAGACTTTTTACATCATATAACCCTATTCCTGGTTATTCAAAACGTATAAGAAAAAGAAAGTTGCTTTGCCGATGCCAAAGGCGTTGTACTATTGGTTCAGAAATGCCCTTAAGACTGGATAAACGTCTGGAAAATGCTTGACTTATACTGCGTTAAACACGGGAGCGCTGTAATATTTACTATTTGTAACAACTGTTGCGGTGACAAGACAGAAATTAAGAACAATTGTAAATAGTAGTCTGCCATTGTTGAGGGGCTACTAACATGGCGGCGTCGGCTTCTACTCAACGGACCGTCCAAGTCTGTAGCGCTGTTTCCCCTTATTATACTTCCATGGGAAGGTCAGAGCACAAGGAGACGACACTTCTCAAACCATCTATTATAATCTCCACACCAAGATTCATTTCACACGTAACATTGGTATGCAAATTTTCACACTTATTAATTGCTGAAATTTCTGGAATAATTTTTGCGTTCAGGTCTTCAATTTTCTTCGAATTTTATCCTTTTCAATCCCAAACACATATTAAAAGTAAAACTGAGCTACTTTTGTATTAACTGCATTTTGTGAATGTCAGTTAACAATGAACGACCCTAATTTTTTTTGAAGACACAGGGAATTTTTGTAGGTAGTTTCGTGTACATACTTAAGCAGGAAAATTATAGACACAACTTTACAATTTGATGCTACTTTATTACAAAAAAGCAGTCATACAAATCACACATATAGTTCATATTCGCTGTAGATTACAAGGTAGGTCAACGTACAAACTAGGTACTAAAATGTTCAAAAAACGTAAGCGAACAATTCAGAATATTTGAACAAAAGGTTTCCGAGGCAGCGGGCTAGTGGAAAACAGTAATTATTTTAATAACACCATTTTTTGCTCTTTTTTATGCCTCTGAAAGTCGTTTCATTCTCGAATTTGAGCAAGAGAAACGATTTCGTCTTCTGCTGCAGTTTCTATACTTTGATCTCTTTGCATCAAACCGTCACCTTCATCATCAGATTCATCAAACTCTATCTCAGACTCATCTGCACTAATTTCGTTGACCAACCCAATGTTCTCTTCACCAGAGAAGGCTGGAAATCAACAGCAAAAAATACAGCCACACCTCAGTTGATGCAGGAAAAATCGGAATTGAGTCACATGGTATCATGTGCGGTACCAAAGAGTTTAAAATTTATAAATCCGTTATAACATTAATTTATAGTTCGCTGTTAGCTAAGAATGTCGGTGCAGTTTTAATACGTATGGTACTAACGTACGTCAAAACCTACGTAATTAAAAGAAAGGTATGTGATACATTTATTTCGCCGAGACATGCCGTGCAGCACAAAAGTCCGATATGTCCAATCAGTGCTTCTAGCTGAATGCTCTCCCACAGGCCAGGAAAAGTTCAGCTGCTTACACACCTGAGGAAAAATGAAGCTTGGAGGCATCCTAAAAAATTACACCTCGGGAATGAAGAGGTTATATTATTATCATTTTTATTGTCCTTACGACTCTGGGTTCCTCTCGCCTCGCAGTTGCTCTGGTGGTGGGCGTGGAGTGGCAAAAGGAACATGTGTCACCCACAGGCACTGCAAGCTCGAATCAACAGTCATCAGTCGCGATGTGAAGAATCGATAGCGTCATGGCAACGCGTCCGCCAGCCTCATTCTGACGGCAGCCAAGCCGCCACCCACGCAGCTCCGCTCTGCCCCCTTCTCTCACAAAGCCATCCATCCATCCATCGCGCGCAGCTGTGACGCAACTCAGTGCTGGAAGCGAAATGCCGAAAACTTCCTCCGATGGTTGTTTTCCACAAGTCGTAGTGAAGTCTAGCACCAATACACCAGAGTGATTCAATACTTACCTAACACGCGCTCTCACAGTGAATTGAGTTCCGTGTCTAGACAAAAAAGACGATCAGAGCTTTCAAACTAGACCTGAATCAGGAAGTTGCTTTGACGTTGCGTTTCTAAACACAAAGATGGAGGCCTTGACGAGGAACATTGTGGGTGACTGAACTGCTATGTGAAATCAGATTTTTGCGTTTAAGGAAAACTTCCCCAGGTGAAATCAATTGACAGCTAATGGAAATTTACGGGGTGAGTGAAATCTTGAGTGTAGTGTCCCTAAAGCGAAGAGTCATTTCGGTGCCAGTAATCGGACTATACGCGACACGAGTGAAGTTCAGGACGGCCTCACGCATCATTCTCAAGAGACAAAATGTGCCGTGTCGAAATGTTGTTTCAAACTGCACGGTTGGCCGCGGGGCATGATTGGAATTAATGTGCACTTGCTCACACGCCTAGGTTTGGTTTCGTAACGAAGCCCGCTTTTACTTCGATATGTTCGTCAATAAGCCAAACTGGTGCATTTGGGGACTGGGAATCCGCATTTTGCTGTCGGCAATTCTCTTCACCCTCAACCGGTGACTGTATTGTGTGCAATATCCAGTCACGGAATAATAGGTGCGATATTCCTTGATGACACGATGACTACCGAACGGTACGAGAAGGTTTTGGAAGATGATTTCATCCCCATTATCCAAAGTTACCCTGTTTTCGAGAACCTGTTGTTCATGCGAGACGAAGCTCGACCCACTGCAGCAGGAGAGAGTATGCAGAGACTGAAACGTGTAGTCGGTAATAAAGAAGTTGTATTCCAGACTGTATTCATTTATTAGAACAAAAAAGATCACATTTAAGCACTAGCTGGAACTGAATCCGGAACGTGAACCTTTGGATGAGCAGATAAAGACTCTACACCTAGACTACGATAATGACTGAATGCCTGACTTACCCATCTTTCTGCTGAGCCTATTGGCCTGCATGCCTGACACGCACATTGATATCTTACAGGTCCACCATATTGTACCACGATTACCGAAGGGCACAAAAATCCTAGAACCACACCTATTACGGTGAGGCCGTGCTACACTGCTGTTCATCACGTACGGGTAAATACGGTACAGTCGTGTGGTGGCGGTTGGGTACTGTCTCTGTTTACACAAACCTTTCGTTTCCCTACATAAAGGTAGTGTGCATTTTGCATTTTAATCGGGTTACCTGCAACCAATAATTTGTAGCTAGTAGACATCAGCTGGTGTTACTAACCGTGTGACACCATTCCGAGGAAAATCTTTAATGTTTTCCAGTGTATTAGGTAGAACGATTTTCTGTCGGGACTGTATTCCCGTGGTGAGAATCCTTATTGCCGTAAAGATACAATTCGACCATGTTGTAATCTTCGGGGCATGCTGACGGAGTTGAAAATGTATAGGCAATAACTTACTTAGAACTGCATAGATAATGAAGGAACGTTTGTACGTCCTATACGCAGATGGCTGTACGTATAAATTTTGTGAACTCAAATGAGTGCTGAGAAACGGCTTCCAGACCAAGAAATCACCAATGATGCAAGTCTTAATGGTGATGCAAAGCTTTCTTTGAGGAGCTACTAGTTACCTCTTGCTTCCAGGCGTTTCCGTACCGTAATACCGTATTTTCAAGGGCATGTTTACCACTGTTGGCTATGTCACAGAGTCATCCAGTCTAGTGCTTATACAATTACTGGAAAGTTTATTGGCCCTCGCCAGTAAACGTATGTCAGTCTGGCCTCTTCACAGACACCTCACCGACGAGGTTACACCTACGGTTCAGTTATCTGCTTCATTGAGGCATTCAAACGATGTTTTGATGTATTCTTTAAACATTTACACTGACTTCCGAGAAAAAAGCTCTGCCCTGATTCAGACCACCTCTACGTAGCTGAAACGTATATTTTTCTAATTTAAAAATGAAAACGTGCTATTGAATATCTTCCCGCGTCAGTGCGGGTATTTGTGTCTAGCTTACACATGTAAGTTATTGTTAGCACTCCTTTTCCTGTGAAAATGGAAATTTCCGTTATATCTGAGGTAGTTGTAAATGAACCACAACAAACAAGAGCTTACCAGATAAAGAATACATGTTTGTTTGTAGACCTTTAGCATTTCCAGAATGCTTGGTGAAACTTTTAAAGATTCAACTTGGTAATTGAAAACTTCGTGTGCCAAAGTTTGTCGCTAGCAACGTGAGAGCAAGTACTTTAGATTTCCGATTACACTGTCGCCCTTGTATACTGATCTAGATTGGGCTTAGCTGCCCTACATTTCCACACGAATATTAATCATGTAAATAACTTTCGATGTTTGCTTTACCAATTAATCTAAACCGAAACATTCTATTTATCAATGCAATTAAACACAAAGATTGGCTATCATCAAAACGCCTCATCAAACAGTAACACACAATGCTAACTGTTGCGTATTGAAACGGTGTCATGTTAGAAAAACGCATCTACTGAATTTACATAAAAATTTTGCAACTGAAAGCTGTTCCTGATTTCATCTCATAAAGATCGTTTAGGCCCTACATTTGTTTCTTATCTTGCAACGTGTAACTCAAGTCTACACGGTCTCCATACTGCAGAAATATTAAGTCCTAAACTGCATGACCCTGAAGTAAATTTCTGTGCGGCTATTTTTGCCTTACCTTACTTTACGATGTTTCGTGAAATGATAATTTTGTTATCTTTCCACGAAATAGTGAAAGATGTGGAAGTGCGGTAAAATTATACTTTTCATTCAGACAGTTAGGATAAGTGTTAGAGAAACATTTGCAAATGAATAAAAGGGTAGTCTGAAATTATATTTAAATCCTTTGAATAACACAAAAGTGACTCGTACGAAAATGAACTATGATGTTTTTCCTAGCACTGGCATGCACCACAAAAATTAACCCATTGCAAAACAACATTAAGTAAAATTTATTTTTTTGCTTTTCTGCTGAAATACTTTTAATTGAAGGTGGATGGTCAAGAATAATAATTAAAATTGTGAACCAATGACGCATAATTCACATTGGATACCAAAACGTACATACAATTGAATATAATAAAATCTTTATGCTACAATAATTAGTCGTCTGTCACTTGCAGAAAATAGGACCTGTGTTTATGTTCCATTTTTCTGAATGTGTCGCCTCTCTGTGAAATCATCTTAAAATCATTTTCTATCTTCACTCACACCATGGAGCATGCCAAATAAAAACTGATTGTCTATTCAGCACACCTGCAGTCAAAACTCGTCGCTCACCGACGGCACAGCTCACACTCTTTCTACAGCCAACTCATTCGCTGGTGCTCTACTGATAATACAACCTCTGGTAGCCAAAAAGAGTACGTACGTACCACTCGCGTTTAGGAGTCCAAAGACGTATATAGTGGCAAACATTTCAAATAACCAGCCATTTATCATGATTATGTACCATTCAGAATCAAGACACACTATTTGTGCGAGGAATGGATAATGACTGACGCTTTTTCTTCGTACAGTTCACTGGCTGTCGCTGTTAAAAGCCGTTCCAACTAAGAGTATATTTCAAACTTAACACAGCGATTAGCAAGTTTAGAATATTAGCAAATATGTTGTTGACTGTGAGAGCAGAAGAATAACCTCCAAACACACACACACACGCGCGCGCGCACACACGCGCACACGGAAGGCTAAGTCCTGGAGTATGTTGAGTGCGGAGTGATTTGTGTATCAGTCGCAATGTTTATTGTCTTTATTCACTATCCAGAGAGTGTGTGGTCTCGTAATGTCGACCGACTTCTGTCTTGCTCAACACCTTGAGGTACTTGTTAGTCAACTCGATGATACAATCGTGACAGTGTAAGACTAAGAGACTATCTTTGTATCTAAAGACAATGCTACATCACATTCTTAAATACGATTATTACTTACGGTCGCTTTTCATATCTACTTTAATTTTGAAGTTCCACTGAGAGTCATCCACTGCGACTAACAGTGGTTTAAAAAAACAGGGAGCAGAGCCTATTACCATGTTTTGAAACAATATAACGTTTATACTGAAAGACACAAGTAAGATATGAGCAGCTCAGTGGACAAATGTTTCAAATGGCTCTGAGCACTATGGGACTTAACAGCTATGGTCATCAGTCCCCTAGAACTTAGAACTATTTAAACCTAACTAACCTAAGGACAGCACACAACACCCAGTCATCACGAGGCAGAGAAAATCCCTGACCCCGCCGGGAATCGAACCCGGGAACCCGGGCGGGGGAAGCGAGAACGCTACCGCACGAGCTCAGTGGACACATTGCTCCAGCTGAATTCCGTATCATGACGTAACCAGTGAGGGCGTCTTCGTTTGGGAAACGCTGTTTCATATGTCTTATTGCTACTATATTCCACGTAGGGCGCAGAAAAAGAACACGCACTAAACAATTTAGATGTCTTCTCCCTTGTCAACTGCCCTCCTCCCATTGGTTTCATAATAGTCTTCGTTTTACTGCAGAAAATCCTATACATATAGAATAAAGTAAACGACGCACATAATAAAATGGAGAACATTACATGCCGCTGTACACGTCATGTAATATACGTGAGCATTACTGAAAGTGAAATGTTCATTACTGAAAGTCAAGTGTTAGCACGCGAGAAAATTTTCGTAAATACCTGATAACTTTATGATAAGCACAGCAAGGAGAAAGCCTGAAATGAGTGGACACAAAAACTAAAATAACAAATATTTTGGCATAAATATAAACACCTCTGAGGGGTATATAACAGAAAGTTATGTACATGGAGATTCTCTGAACATATACCTTTTTTCTAAAACATGTTTATCTTACTTGTTCTGCGTATTGAATACAACATACACTCCTGGAAATGGAAAAAAGAACACATTGGCACCGGTGTGTCAGACCCACCATACCTGCTCCGGACACTGCGAGAGGGCTGTACAAGCAATGGTCACACGCACGGCACAGCGGACACACCAGGAACCGCGGTGTTGGCCGTCGAATGGCGCTAGCTGCGCAGCATTTGTGCACCGCCGCCGTCAGTGTCAGCCAGTTTGCCGTGGCATACGGAGCTCCATCGCAGTCTTTAACACTGGTAGCATGCCGCGACAGCGTGGACGTGAACCGTATGTGCAGTTGACGGACTTTGAGCGAGGGCGTATAGTGGGCATGCGGGAGGCCGGGTGGACGTACCGCCGAATTGCTCAACACGTGGGGCGTGAGGTCTCCACAGTACATCGATGCTGTCGCCAGTGGTCGGCGGAAGGTGCACGTGCCCGTCGACCTGGGACCGGACCGC
This sequence comes from Schistocerca nitens, assembly GCF_023898315.1. Classification (NCBI taxonomy): domain Eukaryota; kingdom Metazoa; phylum Arthropoda; class Insecta; order Orthoptera; family Acrididae; genus Schistocerca; species Schistocerca nitens. The sequence continues at coordinate 243,317,445 of NC_064622.1, forward strand.
AGCGACGCACGGATGCACGCCAAGACCGTAGGATCCTTCGCAGTGCCGTAGGGGACCGCACCGCCACTTCTCAGCAAATTAGGGACACTGTTGCTCCTGGGGTATCGGCGAGGACCATTCGCAACCGTCTCCATGAAGCTGGGCTACGGTCCCGCACACCGTTAGGCCGTCTTCCGCTCACGCCCCAACATCGTGCAGCCCGCCTCCAGTGGTGTCGCGACAGGCGTGAATGGAGGGACGAATGGAGACGTGTCGTCTTCAGCGATGAGAGTCGCTTCTGCCTTGGTGCCAATGATGGTCGTATGCGTGTTTGGCGCCGTGCAGGTGAGCGCCACAATCAGGACTGCATACGACCGAGGCACACAGGGCCAACACCCGGCATCATGGTGTGGGGAGCGATCTCCTACACTGGCCGTACACCACTGGTGATCGTCGAGGGGACACTGAATAGTGCACGGTACATCCAAACCGTCATCGAACCCATCGTTCTACCATTCCTAGACCGGCAAGGGAACTTGCTGTTCCAATAGGACAATGCACGTCCGCGTGTATCCCGTGCCACCCAACGTGCTCTAGAAGGTGTTAAGTCAACTACCCTGGCCAGCAAGATCTCCGGATCTGTCCCCCATTGAGCATGTTTGGGACTGGATGAAGCGTCGTCTCACGCGGTCTGCACGTTCAGCACGAACGCTGGTCCAACTGAGGCGCCAGGTGGAAATGGCATGGCAAGCCGTTCCACAGGACTACATCCAGCATCTCTACGATCGTCTCCATGGGTGAATAGCAGCCTGCATTGCTGCGAAATGTGGATATACACTGTACTAGTGCCTACATTGTGCATGCTCTGTTGCCTGTGTCTATGTGCCTGTGGTTCTGTCAGTGTGATCATGTGATGTATCTGACCCCAGGAATGTGTCAATAAAGTTTCCCCTTCCTGGGACAATGAATTCACGGTGTTCTTATTTCAATTTCCAGGAGTGTATGTAGTATCATCCATACAGATACCTTGCAAACGGTACCCCATATTTTCTACTGACACTGTAATCTTGCTACTAGCTGAAACACGTCCAATGCCTTTGTATATATATCCGATGTTATTGCAACTGTAAGACGGAAGCTGATTGTAATGCAGTGGTTTGGTATACAGTTGTATCACTGTGTATCATAAAACTGAAACAAAAAAAAAAAGAAAGACGTTTATACCTCATAATAATTGCCTGTGAAAGATAACATAATTCCATACGAGCTTCCATGTGTCATATCAATTCCGATAACTGGCACTGCCATACTTTTGAACACTCTCCGTACGACATAAGGTTTCAAATTAATTCTGATAAAATTACCCTATGTATGTATCTGTGGCACCGTACTTATTCCAGCATCATGGTAATTAAAATTATCATAATAATGCAACTGTGAGGTTTTAAGTGCACGCGACTCAAAAGACTCCTTCTCAGGAACCATAGTGGCAGAGTACCGAGCACGGTAGAGATCTGTAATGGGTCCGAACAATGTTTATTACAAGCGTTATTCAGTTTTTCTGCCCCGAGACGCCAATAAAATTAAGCACCAGTTCTTCTGAAATAGATTTCACGTTCCAGGTGCCACTACTTTCGAATTAGAATATCAGATTTTACTTGTACTAGCGTTTCGTTTATTTTAGTGATACAGCATATCATACTGTTCATGCGCAAGGCGTAAAACATCGTTGTCATGGTGACGTTTATCGCCGGCGGTCTGATTCAGGTACCAGCATCCGCCGCAGAATTCTATTTCTTCCCGAGAGCAGACGACATCCACCGGTCACAGGCTGTTTGCGCCTGTCCCTAATGCTGGGTTATGAGGTCAGGCGCCCAGAATGAGACAGCTGCGGTTGCCACGGGAAACGCCCGTCGCCATGGTGACAGCTCTCGGCGACCAAACAGCTGCTTCGCTCCACCCTCTAAAGGGCATCCGACCTGCCGCCACGCAGTTTCTTCCACACGATGGATACCTCCGCTCAAAAAGTAAACAAAGTGAGAGAGCCACGAGTCGTGCACTCGAAAACCTCAGTTAATTAATTTTTCTATTTTGATGAAAAGTGTATCAGCAAAATATTCATCTCTGATTCTCTTGGGGCCACATAGATACCGTGATTCATGTAATGTACGTACTGCAAGGTCTTAAGTGGGAGAGTAGCGTTGGGTGTGTTAGGCTACAGGGTATGCATAGCTGCCGTACCTTCTCTTGGCGCACTATTCTGTAAACCCTACGGAGAGAAGAATCTATCATGAGAAAAGAAACGAAACATAATCATTTCACTTAAAACTAGTGACAGCGAAACGACCTAAAATTTTTAAATATTGCTGTCAATGCCGGGATCAATTGTTTTAAAAATAGCTTTCTTTCCTTAAACATAACGACAGTCCGCAGAAATATTGCTTATACTGAATACATTGATTACGATCTGGGAAGTTGTTACAAACATGTCATCTCAGATATTTGAGTTATCATGTAACTCATGTTAAATCTTATAAGAAAGTGATTATATTGTTGGATCTGTTATGATGTATTGAAATAATCAAGGATTGTATTATGTTTTAGGAAAAATCAGAGACGAGTAGGAGGGATGGTAATCAATGTATCAGACAGAAAAGTTATCAAGATTTCAAGCTGCTAAAAGAGGTCTCTGGCGTAAGTTACTGTAGGCAAACATAATTCTCACTATGTGTCTTCGCCTTCTGAAGATGTTATATTTCTACGTCATGTTTCCGCCACGAGAAAACTCAGCAAACATGGTTAAGAGCAAGAAAGATAACGCATTGTTAACTTCAGTCTAGTAAGCTGCGGTCTCAGTTTAGACACTGCTATTACTCCAACATGACCCGTTTCGACAGTCGCCATCGTCAGATCTTCTAGAACTTTCTACAAAACTGCTATGTTACATTACACGAAGTCAGAGCATAAAAGGCACTCTCGCGTTTACATGTCTTGATGTTTTTTATACTTTCATTTCATGTAATATATCATGGCAATTTTTAAGCAAGTTACAGAGCAGATGATGGCAGCTTAAGACTATAAAACCGATCAAATTGGAGCAACAAAACTGTCTAAACTGCGATCGCGGCATACGAAGGTGCTCATTTTCAATAATACCGATCACCCCCCCCCCCCCCCGCAGCACATAATGTATACTTTATAATCGAATTGATTTGACTGATTGATTGAGTAACTTATTGATCGATGTCCAGCTGGTGTTCTACAGACTCCACCGCAGAAAGAACTTTCTATGATGTGTCTTTTTAAGTAGCGTATATTAAAACAGAGAAAAAACTTTCCGAGAATAATTCTACGGAACATGTGAGTAGCAATCTACGTTCAAATTCTAAGTTAACAAATGAATGTAACCAAATAAGATGAAATGCCACTCATTCAGACAATCCTACTGTTTACATATGTAGGGACTTCAGAAAGCAAGTTCAACCTGTCGTCCCAAGCTAAGGGCACTGCAGAATGGCGCTCTGTCAAAAGAGAGTACATGTTCCACCCTTCCTGCGGAGAGAGTTTTGCTGCCGTAGGGATAACATCACAGATGCAGGACAGTGTACAAGAGAAATGGCATGGTAACTGTAAATGTACTCCAAAGCTGAAGCATGCATTCGATTCCAGTGAGCAAAACGTCTAAATTTCACAGAGGTTCACTGTGAGACTCCAGAGGGATAAGGACAAATGCAACGTTCCGTCCAGCCAGTGTTAAATGGTGCCAGAAGTTTGACCAAGGCCGCGCAGATGTGGCTGGAGCAAATCGGGAAGAAAGGCCACAGACGACTACGTCTGGGCAATCGAGAAACTGATTTGCAGTACTAAAAAAAGTGACTATCACATGGACTTTCGTCAGCAGATTCTCATTCACGTTTTCAGGTGACGCATGCTAAATCCTTTAAGAGAGTGATTACACTGTTGAAACTGTAATTAAGTGTTGTAATAATTTAGTATTGTACTACTGTTTTAGGAAAAATGATAGATAAGTAGGAGGAAAGATAATACATGCAGCTAAAAATAGGAACTATGATTGCTTCGTGCAGATGCGAGCTGAGTTGGTGAGCCTTTCCTTACAGCTCCAGGCTGTGTTGGCTTCCGTCACACAGCTTGAGGCTGCTGCCAAGGGGGGTCACTATAGGGGTCGGAAGTGGGGATGCGAGAGATGTCGACCACGTCCCACGTGTCCTCCGATCTGTCCACTGCTGTGGCCGTCCCGGGTACTGCCTGTACTGAGGGTGGCCCCTCAGTCGTGGTCGAGTGAGAGAACATTCCAAAGTCTGCCAGGCAGCGAAAGACTTTCTAAGGGGTTCGTTTGACGAACAGGTTTTGGGCGTTATCCGTGGCAGAGTAAGTCTGTAAGCCAGATGAAATCGTCCACTCTGTTCCAGAGGAAGATTCTTGGGACACAAGGTCTAGGCATTTACAGAGGGTGGGTTTGCTGGTAGTTGGGAGCTCCAACGTTAGGCGCTTAATGAGGCCCCTTAGGAACATGGCTGCCAAGCAAGGGGAGGAAGCCAGTGTGCACTCCGTGTGCATACTGGCGGTAGTCTTTCCAGGTGTGGAAAGGGTGCTTCCAGATGCCATGAAAAGTGCAGGAAGCAGCAAACTGCCGGTGGTGGCCCATGTTGGTACCAATGACGTTTGTCGCTTTGGGCTGGAAGAGATTCTCACTGGTTTTGGGCAGCTAGCGGGAAAGGTAGACTGTCAGTGCTGCTTGCGAAATTAAGGCGGAACTCACCATCTGCAGCATCGTCGATAGAACCGACTGTGGTCCTTTGCTGCAGAGGCGAGTGGAGAGTCTGAATCAGAGGCTCAGGCGGTTCTGTGATCGTGTATGGTGCAGATTCCTTGCCTTGCCCCATTAGGCGGTGGGTTGCCGGGTTCCGCTTAACATGTCGTGAGTCCACTACACACAGGGAGCGGCTGCACGGGTAGCGGGGGTTGTGTGGAAGGGACTGGGCGTCTTTTTAGGTTACAGGGTCTCAGGAAACCACAGAAAGGGCGTCCATCTAAAAGAGAGCAGAAAAACACAGTAATGTAGTTGTAGATCGGTATTGTAATTGTAAACTATCGTAGCTGTGTTGTGGTACAACCAGACCTCCAGGCCCTACTAGAAAGCACTGAAGCTCAAGTAATCACAGGTTCCTAAAGCTGGCTAGAGCCGGAAATACGTTCAGCCTAGTTTTTTTTTCAAACGATCTAACGGTGTTCAGAAAGAACCGATTACATACAGTTGGCGATGGAGTATTTATTGCTGTCAGAAGTAGTTTACCTTATAGTGAATTTTGAAGTAGGTAGTCCTGCGAAATAGTATGGGTAGAGGTTATACTCGACAATCGGACAAATCTATTAACTGGATTGTTTTACAGACCCCCCCCCCCCCCCCACTAAGAAGATATAGTTGCTGAGCAGTTCAAAGGTAACTTGAGTCTCTCATTTAAAATAGGTACTGCACTCATAGCCGATGATGACATCAATCTACCCTCGATATACTGGAAAAATTATACGTTTAAAGCCGGCGGCAGGCATAAGGCATCCGAAATTCTTCTGAATATTTTCGCGGTAAATTATTTTGAACAATTAGTTCATGAGCCCACGCGAAGCTTAAATGGTTGCCAAAGCAAACTTGACCTCTTAGCAGCAAATAATCCTGAACAAATAGTGAGTATCGAGAGGAATACAGGGAATAGCGACCACATGGCAGTTGCTGCTAGGATGAATACCGTAACACCTAAAACCATCAAAAAGAAACGCAAAGTATGTATATTTAAAACAGCTGATAAAAATGTTCTTAACGCCGTTTTAAGAAACAGTCTCCACTCATTCTGATGTGACCATGTAAGCATAGAAAAGTCGTGGAATTATTTCAAAGAGGTGGTATCGACAGCAGTTGAGATATACATACCTCATAAATTAATAAGTGATGGTACAGATCCGCCATGGTATAAAAAACTTGTCAGTTCGCTGTTGAAGAAGCAACGAAAAAAGCATGCCAAATTTTAAAGAACGCAAAATGCTCAAGACTGGTAAAGTTTTACAGAAGTTCAAAATATAGCGCCTACTTCAATGCGAGATGCTTTTAATAGTTTCCGCAACGAAACTCTTTTGGAATCTGGCAGAAAGCCTGAAGAGATTCTGGTCATACATATTGCACACCCATGGCAAGACGCAATCAATACCTTCACTGTGCGATAACAGCTGTAAAGTCACTGATTACAGTAGCACTAAACCAGAGTTATGGAACAAGGATTTCAAAACTCCTTCACCAAAGAAAACGAAGTATATTTTCCTGAATTCCAATGAAGAACAACCGCCAAGATGAGAAAGAGACAACTATATTTCCTCTGTGTAGCAAAGTAGCTTAAATCACTTAATAAAGGCAATGTCTCCGGTCCAGACTGTATACCAGTCATGATCCTTTCAGATTATGCTGATACAATATTTAGCTGCATATTTATCAATTGTAAACAACCGGACGCTCGCAGAAAGATCCGTACCTAAATACTGGAAAATTGCTCTAGTCACACCAATACCCAAAAAAAGGAAGTATGAGTAATCCGCTGAATTACTGTCCCGTATCACTAACGTCGATTGGCAGTAGAGTTTTGGAACATATGCTGTGTTCGAACATTATGAAGTAACTCAAAGGAAACGATTTATTGACTCATAGTGAGCTCGGATTGAGAAAATATCGTTCTTGTGAAGCACAACTAGCTGTCTATACTCATGAAATAATGAGTATTGTGGGTAGAGCAAACCAAAGACTGCGATTTGTTAGCAGATCACTTAGAACGTTTATTAAAGAGACTGCTTACACCACGCTTCTCCGCCCTATTTTATTGCTGTGCGGTTTGGGTGGGACTGACGGATGACATAGAGAAATTTCAAATAAGGGCAGCTCGTTTTGTATTATCGCGAAATAGGGGAGGTTAGTGCCACGGACATGATACGTGAAATGGACTGACAATCATTAAAACAAAGGTGGTGTTCTTTGCGACGGGATCTTCTCATGAAATTTCAGTCACCGGATTCCTCCTCCGATTGCAGAAACAATCTGTTATCCCCCACCTACATAGGGAGTAATGACCATCACGATAAAATAAGAGAAATCAGGGCTCACCCAGAAAAATTTAAGTGCTCGTATTTCACACTCCGTTCGAGAGTGGAATGGTAGACAGACAGCTTGAACTTCTTGATGCAATAATTTACCCACAGCCGTACGTATTGTAGAAATTTATTTTATTTTATGAATTTCTGTGTGCTACCAGTTTCAGAATTACATTGATGCCGGAACTGGTAGCACATAGAAGTTCATAAAATAAAATAAATTTCTACAATACATACGGCTGTGGGTAAATTATTGCATCAAGAAGTTCGTGCCAACCGTCGTCCCACGATCCATAATGGATCAACGAAGGGGAGACAGCTTGAAGGTGGTTCATAGAACTGTCAGCCATGCACTTTAATGTGAATAGCAGAGTAATCACGTAGATGTAGATGTATCAAGATTTCAAGCTGCTAAAAGAGGTCCCTGGAGTAAGGGATTGTCACCAAACATGATTCTCATAATGTGTCCCCACATTCTGAAGCTGTTATCTTTCCATGTGGTGTTTCCCCCAAGAGAAAACTCAGCAGCCATGCTTAAGATCAAGAACGATAACGCATTGTTAACTTCAGTCGAGTACATTTGAAATTGAGCGCACTTGTACGCCACGGTCGCAGTTTGGACACTTTTATTGCTGCACGATGACCTGTTCACAGTCGCCATCATCGGATCTTCTGGAACTTGCTACAAAACTGCCATGTTATATTACATGAAGTCGAAGCATAAAAGACACTCTCACGTATACATCTTTTGAATGGTGATTCCCTTATTGTCGCTTGCACACAATTGCGGCAAGGATTTCCTCCAGCGTTACTGCTTGGAAGTCAATGACTTCCTAAGCCAATAGGTAGACGCTTTGAGACATGGGTCCCTCATTTTCCAATTGCAGAGAAGAGAGTGTCTGTGGAATGGGGACACACCACCTCATCTCTGCCGTAGAAATGCAACAGTGCACCACAATGACCACCGTTTTCCAACTGTGAAAGATTTGTGTAGGGACATTTGGGGCAAAGGACACAACCATTAATGTCGATTTGTACTGTGCAACGTTGATATCTTCCTGCAACGCTAGAAAAAGATGCGTGGAAAATTAAGCAAAGGCAACACTCCATATGACATACAGAACACAAGCCTTACTACACCGTTTTGAATGGAAATTTACGAACGTCGGTAAATACTCCAGTTCCTGCAACATGCGATGTTCATTTTTTCTGCAAGATGAAAGAACGGCAGTGGGGAAAGAGATTTTCCAACAATGAGGACGCTCACACAGCGGTTCTTGAATTACTTCACGGGTGATGGGAGCAACCGACTAGTTAAAACCGATACCGTTATTTTAGTTCTGAATAACCGGTATTTTTCGATATTTTTTAGGCTAGGTTATAAAAGGTGTTTTTATTTTTATTAATAATCGAGTAATAAATGAAATATGCATTACCCATAGAAGAAGTGTTTAAATTCCTCATTCTAAAAACTCTAAAGAATGGGAAATTTTTATTCTTAAATGTGCATTGCTTTGAAATACTGCGCTATCATAGAAAATAGGGAAACTGAACAGTTCTGTTTTAATGACAAAGTCAACAGAAACGAGACACAAACACATGACATAAGAATGGTGCAGCATTGCTGTGGCGATAAGTAGGCCTACCGGTTACCAAGAGGCATGGCCTACTATATGGTACGCGTGTACATGTAGAGTGCAAGACTTGCCCCGTCTGATCGATTGGTAGTCTCTCACTGCTACCGTCGGACAGCAGTTGTATTATAGAATGGCAGCATCCGTAGTCTGGTACAATTTTATAAAGTGCGGTATTAATGAAGGACTATACAACGTTCCATTTGCTTTAAAAGATTAAAAATGGGAGGAGTCTCAACAAACTTGCGACATAATATAAAGAGAAAACTTAAAAGTTAACAATTCATTCACAGTTTACAATAAAAACAGAAAGCAGTTGATCCGCGTCTATACCTACAGTGTATGAATTTATCTGCTTTTAGCTCTCGGTAACGGACAAATTAATATGAAAAATAGTAATCTTCAGCCTCAGTTTTCACCCTTTAGCACTGACTTCGTAATGTCCAAAAAGTGGTATGATCACCAATTACAACATGATTTTTGAGCAAAGTTTCAAGAAATTTTAATCACTAGGGAATAATGGTGATTTTTTTTTTTTTGTGGTAGGCAATCACTTGTCACTTTTCAAGAAAAGCAGCGAATGGTGAGAGGACTGTGTTTCCTTTTGTTTTCCTGTTTCATTTAATACTTTGATTCTCTGTGTCTTGAAACAGAAGCACTCATACTTTTTCGGTCTTTGTTCGATTTCTTCGTTCAGTACAGGAAATTTTACAGGAAAAACCGGTATTTCAGAAATTCTCCAAGAGATTCTTCCGTGCCAAGTACAGTATATATACTAGACAATAGTAAAGCCAATCTAAATACCACCCCTTTGCCAGCATTTAACCGGAATGTAATGGAACAGAAATTGTTCACCAGAAGGGCCGTGTATTGATAAGACGCAACAGTTGTTCGGGAGGGAACAAACCGACGGTATTATAGTTGATAAGTAAAGCTGTGGTTATGAAAATCAAAGACGTTCGCCTATCTAATTTTACAAAAGTAATTTCAAGTGTATGTACAACTATAAAGTAAAGTAACGGCTGAATTAAACATGATTTTACTTGGAAATGTGTTTGGTAAATTCAACATGGAAACTACAGCACACCAAGCATATACTAGCAAAATGACTATTCATGAACGGAGCTACTATCTTGTTAAATTTAAAGACAACAAATTACTTCACACTAGCGTACACAGTGTGCCCTATTATGTAAAGGATAATGTTAATTTTAAAGTACCATTGAAGATAAAGAAGGTATTAAAGATCTGAACATGCTGAAGGACAGTAATTTTGAAATACATACCAAGCTATTATTTTTAAGTAATACGAACACTAATAACTTTCATAGATTGTATACAAGCTTTTGTCTTATACAGAACATGAGTGGTGCATGGGGATTTCAAATCTGTCACAGTTTTACTCAGTTATTTGTTTCTCTACCACAGCCTTTCTGAGTATTATGAAAGCCACAGGCTACGCGTTGGTGGGCCCATATAGACTCTAGTACTTTGAGTTTGTCGCAAAGACCGTGGGTTTGAAAATTTGGATTGCATTGACAAGCATACCATGCCGATGTACATACAAAATGGTTTTGAGTATGCTAAAGGCGCATCTTCACTATTAAATAAAGTGGAAATTTACTGAAGTCATTGCTATTAAGATCTGCTGTTTTTTTTTATTAAACTCATTATGCTGATACATGTACGACTTATGTAAGAGTTGTAATATCATATCATACCTTAAATTATGGCGTGAGACGGATGTGTTCTTATATCCTCAGAAGGCATTACTAGAAGTTACTGGATCTCTAGAAAACATAACGGAACGTCGCTACCTTGGAGTCAGATACCTGATGGAGAAATAGCGGCGATTTTGAAGTACTAGTGTGATATTGTATCAGAAGAGTGGAACAGAAAGGTAAGTAGTTTGAATTCTGAAGGTTCTTAATATTAATAGAAAACTACTTCATGGGTCAGAAGTCGCGAACGAAGTGAGTAGTAGTGACACCAAAAATTATTTTTAGATTTACAGGTTACCCTTAAATAACAGGAACCTGAGGTATAGCGTAAATACGTGATGTACGTGGTATGCATAACGATTTCTTTACACATTTTTCCCTCTGTCAGGTACAGAAGTAAAGATAGCTATAATTTCAAAAAGCATTATTTATGAAACACGTTTAACACCGAGTAAAAACAGTACAATTTAAAAACTATTACAACATTTCCATTCGGTACAAATCGTTTCTTGTCCTTTGCTTAGTAGGTACGTATTCCGTCGCGGTTCACAGTACAGCTGCGAACGTAAAGTTCAGTGTGCTAGAGACCCAATACAAATTATTGGCTCGGGCGAAACTTTGTTGCTCACAAATCAGTTACAGCACAGCTTAGTTTAGTGAAGAACGTAGATAACCACCCCATTAAACAATTACGTAGCGGATTAGTGCTGCGTTAATTATTATTTGGATCATTAGATGTTGTTAGATCGTTTGCAGTTCGGTAATGCAGTCATGGTGCTGAGAATATAATTTCGTCTGAAATGTTATAAGCTATTTCGAAAGCTCTGTTTTGCGCCATAGACACTATTTTTCAGTATTTTTACAACGAATCTTTCTAATCAATTCATACAGTTTAGTTATTCCAAATCATCTCTGTCAATGAAATACAATTCATGATGCTGAAATTAACTCGTTAAAAAGCATTTTGGAAGTGATAGTGTGTCTTATGTATAGTATATTGTCATTTACTTGCGTTCTTTTATTTTTTACTTTTTGACATGACATGAGCAGTCTACCTACTTGTTGCCTTGAATATTGCTGACGACACAAAGGAAACCGTTTTCAGATATTATTTTATTCGTTATAATCATTATTTGAAAAGTTTTATAGTTTATACAGTGATTCTTTGTATCCTCTTTACACCTTCTGAAAAATCTGAAATTACCCTGAATGGTCAAAACCGTTGTGAAATACTCTTATGTTTGCGCCGAAAAATTGAAGTTAAAAAGCATCTCATTGCGTCATTGCATTCTTTGTAAGTATTCTGCAGTTCATTACGCAAACATGATTTCTTAAGAAACGCGTGTACTGGTTGGTTATAATTAAACTTTCACTACCTCAGAGAGTTCCCATGATAAATGAGTGGTCGTAGGACAAATCAAACTGTATGGAAACATTTGCAAGCACATGGGGAAGGGAAATACGGAATAAACTCTCGATAGAAACAAAGTTTAATTTATACGTGAAAGTGTTAATTGCGTACCATGTTTACGTTCTAGGTTACAAACTTTGGTCAGTGCGACGACCAGCAGCCTGGCATGGTACTAAAGATTTCTCTACTGCAAGTCGAGACAACAAAGAACCACGGAATGTTCAGATGCAGCGCCACAGCTCATACACTCCTTGAAGATCGCACACTGTGTCCAGCATTCTCAGCGATGGCAACAGTAACTTCAACAATTTGTGGCATAATTGGACGTCGGCCACTCCCGAGAGAAACTCCCAAAGCGCCACTTAATTCGAAGTGGCGAATATTGTTCTTTAACTCTCGTACGGAAAGAGGACCTCTCCGTATTCTTTTAATGCGTCGATATTCGCAAAGAGTAGTAGCACTATTGCTATTGTTTTGATAAAACCGCTTTACAGAAAAAGCTCTGCTCATCTTGTCCATACACACACATTGACTGTCTGCATCTTTAATGCTCACGCATACTTGTTTTTCAACCTTACGTTGCCGTAACAGTACTGGCGCCTGAAGAAAATTCATGCCACTAACAATACTAACAACATAAATCCTGTTGATTGGCGACTCCATAGTGTCCTGTACACTACGACCAGATAATAGGTATACTTGAAAAGAGAGACAGCATTGGTCATATATTATTATTATTGCAAAATCGATTTTTTGTCACTGAGTGACCATCTTCAGTGCTGTATTATATAACTTAAATTAGTAAGCACTGGTGTCAAGCTTACGGCAATCACATAGACTATGTGATTGCCGTAAGCTTGACACCAGTGCTTACTAATTTAAGTTATATAATACAGCACTGAAGATGGTCACTCAGTGACAGAAAATCGATTTTGCAATAATAAAAATATACGACAAATGCTGTCTCTCTTTTCAAGTATATAAATCCTGTTGTCTGACCATTGGTGGGGTACCTGCATCTACATCTACATCTGCATCTACGTGATTACTCTGCTATTCACGCCGGCCGGAGTGGCCGTGCGGTTCTAGGCGCTACAGTCTGTTACCGAGCGACCGCTACGGTCGCAGCTTCGAATCCTACCTCGGGCATGGATGTGTGTGATGTCCTTAGGTTAGTTAGGTTTAACTAGTTCTAGGTTCTAGGCGACTGATGACCTCAGAAGTCAGGTCGCTTAGTGCTCAGAGCCATTTGAACCATTTTCTGCTATTCACAATAAAGTGCCTGGCAGAGGGTTAAATGAACCACCTTCAAGCTTTCTCTCTACCGTTCCATTCTCGAACGAAGCGCGGGAAAACCAGAACTTAAATATTTCTGTGCGAGCCCTGATTTCTCTTATTGTATAGTAATGATCACTTCTCCCTATGTAGGTTGGTGCCAACAATGTTTTCGTAATCGGAGGAGAAAACTGGCGATTGAGATTCCACGAGAAGATCCCGTCGCAACGAAACCCATATTGTAAATATTTCTCCGTCTACACCGTCTCTAGTAGCTGAAGACTAATTATAACCTATCTGTAGGAAGTAAGTTTGTGGAATTTCCATCCAGATTTTTTGGCTTTTCACTGACGACTTACCTGTAAGAACCGTTCACGTACATCAGTTGGAATGCGCTGCGACATTAACAATCTTTGATGCTGCAAATGAATGGCCGTGATAGCACCTAGGTGGTTACAAAAACAAAACATTTGAGATGAACACATTCGCAAACACATTGGGGAAAAATTGACGCGGGGGGCCTCAGCTCAGCTTTCTGCGTGCCACAGTGGTCCCAAGAGAGGAGACATGTCCTTTTTTGTTTCGTTATTGTCTTCCAGCTGGTCTGATACGGACAGCTACGAACTGTGCCAACTTATTCGTGTCAGAATAACAGCTACATCCAAAGTCGTTAACTGAATTTTGGACAACTTATAGTAGAGCTCTTACGCTCTACATCTCCATCTAGTGTTGGAAGTTATTCCTTGATGTCTGAACACATGTCCTATTACTCTGTACCTTCTTCCTGACTGTGTTTTCTACGCATTCATTTCCTCGTTTCTTTTCAAACCATTCAATTTTCAACATATTTCTATGCTATCACATCTGAAGTGCTTCGATTCTCTTCTTTTCTGTTTTATTCTTAGGCACTGATTCACTACAATATAATGTTGTGCTCAAAACGTACAGAAATCTTTTTCGAAAGTAAGGCCTACGTTATCTGCCAATAGACTTACATAGGGAAGGAACGTCCCCTTTTTGTGCCCCCTCCCCCCCCCCCTTTTGTTCCTTCCGCCATGTATTTTACTGTTTACAGAGCAGCAAAACTCATTCACTACTTCTACTTCGTGGTCCCCAAGTTTAGTGTTATGTTTGCTACTTATCTCATTTCCGATACCTCTCATTACTTGTGACTTTCTTTTGTTTATTCTCAGACAATAGCGTGTGCTCATTTGACTGTTCATTCAATTGAACAGATTCTGCAATTCTTCCCCCCCCCCCCTCCCTCCCACCAAGCCCCGCCACTCTCACCCAGTATATCATTGTAGCCACCGAGTCTCATATTATCTTTTATTCCCGTCATTGCTTCTTCAATGTACATGCTCAACAGTGGTGAAGAAATATTTCATCCCTGTCTTATTACTTTTTTAACTGGCGCACTTCTTTTTTTAGTCTTCCAATCTTATTGTTCCCCCCTGATTTTGGTACACTTGTACATTACCCGTCTTTCCCTGTCGCTTGTCCCAGAGTTTCAAACTCTGAAACGTATTCCTTAAACTCAACCAGTTATACACACATCAAAAAAGTTTGGCATCACTCCGTTTCCCAGAACTCCTGAAGATAGACGTTGAATGTCACTAAACCCTCAAATAGATATAAACAACCATGCATGAGCAGCGCCTATTAGACGGAGGGGGGTCGGACTGCCGATCAGTTCCAGTCATTCCACCAGGAAGCATATACACGGCTCGTGTTGTTTGTAGTTCAACCACACCCAGACGGTCAATACCACGGTTCGATAGAGTCCGCATTGTTACTTTTAGCCAGGAAGGGCTCTCAACAACGGAAGTGTCCAGGCTTCTTGGAGTGAACCGAAGTGATGTTGTTCGGACATGAGAAGATACAGAGAGACAGGAACTGTCGATGACATGCCTCGCTCAGGCCACCCTATTGCAGTGGATGACCGCAACCTACTGATTACGGCTCGTAGGAACCCTGACAGCAACGCCACCATGTTGAATAATGCTCTTCGTGCAGCCACAGGACGTCGCGTTATAACTCAAACTGTGCGCAATAGACAGCATGACGGGCAACTTCTCCCGACGTCCATGGCGACGTCCATCTTTGCCACCACGACACTATGCAGCGCGGTACAGATGGGCCCAACAACATGCCGAATGTACCGCTCAGAATTGGCATCACGTTCTCTTCACCAATGAGTGTCGCATATGCCTTCAACGAGACAGTCGTCGGAGACGTGTTTGGAGGCGACCCGGTCAGGCTGAACGCCTACACACACTGTCCGGCGAGTGCAGCAAGGTAGAGGTTCCCTGCTATTTTGGGGTGGCATTATGTGGGGCCGACGTACGCCGCTGGTGCTCATGGAAGGCCCCCTAACGGCTTTAAGATACGTGAATGTCGTCCACCGACCGATAGTGCAACCATATAGGCAGCATATTGGCGAGGCATTTGTCTTCATGGACGCCAATTCGCGTCCTCATTGTGCACACCTTGTGAATGATTTCCTTCAGGATAACGGCATTGCTCGAATAGAGTGGCCAGCATGTTCTCCAGACGTGAACCCTATCGAACATGCCTGGGGTGGATTGGAAAAGGCTGTTTATGGACGACGTTACCCACCATCCACTCTGAGGGATGTACGCCGAATTGCCGTTGAGGAATGAAGCAATCTGGACCAACAGTGCCTTGAAGAACTTGTGGATAGTATGCCACGACGAATACAGGCATGCATCACCGCACGACGATGTGCTACTGGGTACCGGTGTGTACAGAAATCTCGAACACCAACTCTGAATGTCTCGCTGTATGATGGTATAACATGCAATGTGTGGTTTTCATGAGCAATAAAAAGGGCTGAAATGACGTTTATATTGATCTCTATTAAATTTTCTGTACAGGTTCCGGAACTTGGGGAACCGAGGTAATGCAAAACGTTTTTTGTTGTGTGTACATTTATATGTACCATCAGAAGTGACATATGAAAATCTGTGCTGGACCGGGACTAGCAGCTGGATCTCGAGGTCATCGCGAGAGGTCGCATTACTGCTAAGGTTATCTGCGCACTCTCCCTGAACCGACCCAAACTTCCGTAAGTCACCTTTCTATTTCTTCTTATAAATTATTAATTCACTTACTCACACTCAAACATATTGTGATTCCCGTGAAAGTTATTAGAAACAAGGAAACTAGAAGCCCGTCTCCAGCGTATCCATACACTGATGTTTGATGACCGCCCCAAGGGCCCTCTCTTTAGTGTGTTTGTGCTTGGCTACAATGGGGCTCCAGCCTTTGCAGATCCTCTTCCGTTTCCGTGCTGCATATCTATCCTCCTGCTATTCTTTTCCGCCTCCATTGAGGAACATGTCTTCGACATTTTTGGGAATGCATGTTGCAGTTTCAACAGCACAGCAGCGGATCAGTTTCGTGTCTGTTTTCCTTTCTTTCTTCGTTCTCTATCTCCTCTCCTCTGCTTCGGCGTTTCAGGTAACTCTTTGTATCTTCTTCCGCCCTTTGCGCTTCTGAAGGCCAGCCCAAACGTTTGAGAGTAACAGGTGACTTCGCACGTACCCCTAGGTCCAGGCCAGGCCAGAGAGGGATTATTTTTGAGCTGTCAGCGCCAAAATTGCCAACTAGTGGCTCTGTCACGTGTTCGAGAGGTGTGACGTGAGGTTTGAGCCATCATCTGAGGCAGTTGAGTCCCCCTCTCCCCATTCTCCTAACGGGGCCCCTAGCTGGCAGAAGTGCGTCATCGGAGACGCTGCCAATCATGGGAGATTTTTTTGCAATGAGCCAGTCACCATCTCCGTCTACGTCTATTAAACGTAAGCGGAATGAGGCTAAAGATTCAAAGAATCTCTCAGCTGCACCTCTATTCCTCGCAGCATCACGTTCCAAAGAAGGTCAGTACTTCGCTACAGTTAATCCGTTTATTATGCAGAAGGTGTTGATGCAATTGCAGACTGTGTTAAATCCTGCTCTCGCTTACTTAACGGGACTTGGCTTCTGGAGATCAATTGTAATTTTCAAGCCCCTCCACATGTATCCTGCTCGTGTCGAGGCCCATCAATCGCCGAATTCTTCGCGCCGTGTTATTTACGCTCGGCAGATTTATACTCTGACCGAGGAAGAAATCCAAACCTTCCTCTCTGATCTGGGCGTCAGTGCGGTCCATCAAGTAATGAAAAATATTAATACTATCTTAGTGCCTACACGCACTCTTTTTCTCACGTTTGATCGATTAGTGCTTCCATCCAAGATCAAAGCAGGCTACGAAGTCATCAGGGTCCGATCGTACATTCCAGACGCGATAGCAACGCCTGCGATGCTATCCCTGTCAAATTTACACACTCTCTTGTTCTGTCAAAACACAGTCAAATGTGTTACTTGTGGTTACCATGCAGACTTATGACATCCAATTCAGCACTGCATTTGTACAATCGACCAGTGTCACGGTAGCATCTCTGTCTCCTAAAGCTGAGTACCAAGCCACTAAATCTTTGGCGGTAAATCACCTACTGCAGAATCGGCAAGCCACAAAAGATAACAGGTATACTCGTACGAACACTTTCTACGTCCCTCCAATATTCAACCATCTGAGTCTTCGTCTGCAAACCGAAAAGGCTCTAAGAAATCTAATACAGGAAAATAGTCTTCTCTTTCCTCTACTCGGGGATCCTCTTCAACTGTGTCGCTACGAGATGTCCTCACCCAGTCGACCTCAATTTCGCTGGGGCGCACTGCCCGCTGGCCGACCCAGGGAAAATGCCTACGCCTCTGTAGATTTCATGGAACAGGGAGCTCCAGCCTCTGCTCCCTGTAGCAGTGAGTCCTCGAAGGCTGGCACACGGCAGTCATAAAGGCGACTACATAATATTTGCTTCCTCCTCCTCATTCCACATTATGAAACTTCCTCACTGGAATGTTCGTGACATTGGAGCCCAGAAGGATTTACAGATGCTCTTGGAATCGCAAAGTGCGGTTATTTTCTGCCTCCAAGAAACAAGAGTTGCATCCACGCGAACGCTCTGATCTGGTGATTCAAATCTGCCTGTGTTCGACCTATAAATGATGCAGAGCAGGTTGAAGATTATCAGGAAGAACCAATGCAAGGAAGTGGGATACAGATGTACTAACGAATGAAGACATACGTTTCAAATTCTCTAAGGCTACAGATACACCAATAACAGTAGCTTAATAGACAGTACAGTTGAAGAGGAATGGATATCTCTAAAAATGGCAATCACAAAAGTTGTAAAGAAAAAAATAGGTACAAAGAAGGTAACTGCGACGAAACCTTGGTTAACAGAAGAAATACTTCAGCTGATCGATAAAAGAAGGAAGCACAAAAATGTTCAGGAGAATTCAGAAATACTGAAATACAAATCGGTGAGGAATGAAATAAATACGAAGTGCAGGGAACCTAAGACGAAATTGCTCCATGGAAAATGTGAAGAAATCGAAAAAGAAATGATTGTCGGAAGGACTGACTGACATACATGAAAGTCAAAAGAACCTTCAGCGAAATTAAATGCTAGTGTGGTAACATGAAGAGCGTAACGGGAATTCCACTGATAAATGCTCAGGAGAGACCGGAAAGCTGTAAGGAGTACACTGAAGACCTCTATGAGGGGAAAGATTTGTCTGATGTAACAGAAGAAGAAACGGGAGTGACTTTAGAAGTGCTGCGGGATCTACTATTCGAATGTAAAGAAGCTTTGGAGGACTTAAGATCAAATAAGGCAAAAGGGATAGACGACATTCCATCTAAATCTCTAATACCGATGGGGGAACTGGAATCAAAGTGACTGTTTAAATTGGTGTGTAGAATGTATGATTCGGGCGACATACCATCTTGTTTTCAGAACATTTCATCCACACAATTTCGAAGACTGCAAGAGCTAACAAATGCGATAATTATCGCACAATCAGTTTAACTGCTCATGCATCCAAGTTGCTGGCAAGAATAATGTCCGGAGCAATCCTATTGGAAGAACGTCCGCAACTGAGAATTATACTGGAGGTTGAAAATAACACTTCAGTTGTAAATTTCCTTTATTATCACTTCCGGTTTCAGGCTCAGGTGTCGCGACTGTGCTGTGGCCGCGTGCTCCGCGTTCTACGTGTACTAGGCTCTGTGTGCTACCAATGAGCGCAGAACGGGGGTTAATATGGCTCTGAGCACTATTGGACTTAACTTCTCAGGTCATCAGTCCCCTAGAACTTAGAACCACTTAAACCTAACTAACCTAAGGAGATCACACACATCCATGCCCGAGGCAGGATTCGAACCTGCGACCGTAGCGGTCGCGCTGTTCCGGACTGTAGCGTCTAGAACCTCTCGGCCACTCCGGCCGGCCAGAACAGGGCCCGCAGCACAGTTGCGACACCTGAGGATGGGCTTATGAAAGCCCGATGCAAGTAGTGATAATAAATTTACAACTGAAGCGATATTTTCAACATCTAGAATATACAGAAGAATGGAGTAGAAAATTGAGGAGGCGTTAGATGACGGTCAGTTTGGCTTTAGGAAAGGTGAAGGCACCAGAGAGGCAGTTCTGACGGTGCGATTGACAGTGGTAGCAAGACTAAAGAAAAATCAAGTTACATTCATAGGATTTGTCGACCTGGAAAAAGCACTCGACAACGTAAAATGGTGAAAGATGTTCGATATTCTGAGAAAATTAGGGGTAAGCTATAGGGAGAGGCGGGTAATATACAATATGTACAAGAGCCAAGACGGAATAATAAAAGTGGACGATCAAGAAAGAAGTGCTGGGATTAAAAAGTGTGTAAGACATGGATGCAGTGTTCCGCCCGTACTGTTCAATCTGTACATCGAAGAAGCAATGATGGAAATAACGAAAAGTCTCAGGAGTGGAACTGAAATTCAGGGCGAAAAAATATCAGTGTACGATTCGCTGAAGACATGCTATCCTGAGTGAAAATGAAGAAGAATTACATGATCTGTTGAACGGAATGTACAGTCTAATGAGTACGGAATATGGACTGAGAGAAATCAAAGAAAGACGAAAGTAATGAGAAGTAGCAGAAATTAGAACAGCGAGAATGTTAACATCAGAATTGATTATCCTGAAGTAGTTAAGAAACTCTACTACCTGGGCATCAAAATAACTAATGGCGGACGGAGTAACATCAAAAGCAGACTAGCACTGGCAAATGGGGCATTCCTGGCCAAGAGAAGTATACTAGTATTAAAAAAAGGCCTTATATCGAGGAAGAAATTTCTGAGAATGTATGCTTGGAGCACAGCGCTGTATGGTAGTGAAACATGGACTGTGGGAAAACCGCAACACAAGAGAATCGAAGTATTTGAGAATTGGTGCTACAGACGAATGAGGAGGTTCTACGCAGAATCGTAGTGAAAAGAAATATGTGGGAAATGATGACAAAGAGAATTGTCAGGATGATAGGACATCTCTTAAGACATCAGGGATGACTCCATGGTACTAGAGGGAGATGTAGAGGGCAGAAACTGTAGAGGAAGACAGAGATTGGAATACATCCTGCAAACAGTTCAGGACGTAGTTTGCCATTGCTACTCTGAGATGAAGAGGTTGGCGCAGGAGAGGATTTCGTGCGGTACCGAATCAAACCAGTCACAAGGCTGATGACTCAAGAAAACCAAGTCTACATCCCTCTGTCATTCGCTGTCACTAAGACACTACTGCCTAAAACTTCTTCAGATATAAATACAAAGGACTTCAAACATAGTGCTCAGTTTTACGTAATCGAACGCATTTTCTAGGCCGTCAGATCGTATGAACGTGCCTTCATTCCTCCTTAGTTTTGATGTCATTATCAAATGAACGTTGAAACTGCGTATTTTGTGCATTTACTGTCACTTACTCCAGCTTACTGGTGAACCGCCTCACGCCCTTTTGCTGCTCGGTGACTTTAACGAACGCCATCCCCTTTAGAGTTCTTCAAGAACCTGTAAGGAGGTTGCCCTCTTGGCTGACCTCAATCGACCCAACCTCATCGGTCTTAACAGTGGAGAAAAGACATTCCTTTCACAATCTAAGAACATCTATACCCACTTGGACCTCTCGTTCTGCACTGCCCATCTTTCCCGTCGTCTCGAGTGGTCCATGGTCTGTGTCACCTACTCGAGAGACCGTAACCAGTGTACTACCCCTCTGCTGACTCCTACACCACCTCCGAGTTAGCCCAATAGGCAGCTTCCTAACACTCCTCCCTGGTGACCTTCGACGAACAAAATATCCACAGTTGTGATAATCATGTCGAATACCTTACGAACGTTGTTGTTTCCGCCGCAGAGCATTCCACACCTCGTGCTTCATCTTTACTGCGCCGTATCCCGTTCCTCTGGGGAACTGAGACGTGCCACGACGCTATTTGCGCGCGGAGACGTTCTCTGCGTGTTTTCAACAGTCATCCTACGACGGCGGACTGCATTCTTAATTAACTGTTGCACGCGCAGTGTTGTAGCATTTTTCGGGATAGCAAAAAGATAGCTGGATTTCATTTAGTTGTCCTTTCAACAATTTCATTCCCTCTTACGTTGTGTGGGGGCAACCTCTATCGTCTCTCTGGAACCAAGGTCCATTCCCTAATTACCGGACTGACCGAGGGAGATGATGTGATTGTGGACGCTATTGCCATATGCAACATCTTAGAACCTTATTTTGCGAGGAGTTCGAATTCACCCACTATCATCCAGCCTTTATACCTCGGAAACGAGTGGAGGAGGCTCGAGTGATACACTTCTCCTCTCAGAATCGTGAATACTACAATGCTGCATTTACTGTGAGACAGGTAGACCATGCTCTCACTTCATCGCGGTCTTCCTCCCTAGACCCAGACGATGTTCACATTCAGAATTGCAGCACCTTTCTCTTGCTGGCAAGCACTTTCTCTTTCATACGCACGTTTGCCAGACGTTGGCGTCAAGCCACTGCCATACCCATACCTAATCCCGGTATGGACAAACACCTTTATTGTAACTATTGCCCAATTTCTCTAACCGCTGTCTTTGTAAGGTGACGGAACGTATGATTCATGACCCGCTGGTATGGTGATTCGAGTCTCACAATCTACTCTCCACTGCAAAATGTGGATTTCGAGCACGCAGTTCTGCAGTTGTAACCCATTTCGTGAACGATTTTTTGCGGAAATACCAGTTTGTGGCAGTGTTTTTTGATTTGGAGAAAGCCTACGACACATGCTGAAGGACTGTTATCCTCCATAATCTACACACGTGGGGCGTCCGAGGTCACCTGCTCCGTTTCCTTCAGGTATTTTTAAAAGACCAAGTTTTCAAGGTACGTGTAGGTTCGGCTTCCTCGGACACCTTTGTCCAGGGGAATGGGAAGACTCAAGGCTCCGTCCGGAGTGTCGTCCTATTTGTTATGTCATTAACGTATTATGGGCTGTCTGCCACCAGACATCTCCAGCTCCCTATTCGTCGTGATCTCTTGCAGTTCTTTATGGACTTGTCTCCTTGAGCAACGTATTCAGAGTATCGGCAGTGGATTTCGCTTTTCACGGCGCAACGGGTTTCTTCCACCGTCTTTACGTATTAGACCTATTATTAATCCGTTAGTTGGAACTACCAATTCCTGGGTCTCATCCTTGATAGAAAACTTTTTTGGTCCTTCCACGTACCTTACCTGGCCACACGCTATACCTAGTCTCACAATCTCCTACGTATCCTTCCTGGGGAGCGGACAGGACCACCCTCCTCTGTTTGTACCGATCCCTTGTCCAATCGAAATTAGGCTACGGGGGTTTTGTTTATTCATCTGCATGTCCGTCCATCGTACGCCGTATTAATACAGTCAAGCGTAGCGGAATACGTTTGGCCTCTGGCTCATTTCACACTAGCCCAGTCGAGAGTCTCTACGCAGAAGTTGCCGAACTACCACTGTCATACCGGTGTGATGTTCTCTTCAGCGGGTAGCATACTGTTTGTCTGCCGCGTTCGGCCACCCACCCTAAGCCTGCTTTTTCGATGACACCCTTGACCGCCAGTACAGGACGCGCTCTTCTCCTCTATTATCTCCCTCACTTCAATTTCAGCTACTTCTCTGGTAGATTAAGTTCCCGCTAGGTGCCACGTTCAGGACGAGAGTGAACCCTTCACCGCCTTGGCATCGTGCGGAGGCCCGTGTTCATCTTGGACTTCATTCCCTTCCCAAGAAAACTACTCCGGATTAGAGTTATCTCCGTAAGTTTCCCGACCTTCGCACGCAACTTAGCGATAGCAAGTGCGTGTACATTGATGGCTGTAAGGCTGACCGTCGTGTTGGGTGTGCGTTCGTCATTGTCATCGACGATTTTCAGTATTACTTTCCAGAAACACTGCTCAATATCTACAATAGAGCTCTCCATCCGGCGACACAGGCTTTTTAATTGTGTCATTTGCTCCGATTCTCTCAGTGCCGTTCAGAGGCTCTGTGTAGAGTACAAAGTTCGTCCCCTAGTGGTGCAGATCCAAGAAAGCTTCCACATTCTCACTGTTGAGGTAACAATTGTGATGTTCATGTGGGGTCCTGGTTGCTGGTCACGTCGGTCTGACGGGACATGAGGCTGCCGCCAAGGCTGCAGTCCCCCTACCTCGGCTTGCTAGCTCTTCCATTCCTTCGTGTGATCTGCACGTTGCCGCCGGTCAGCAGGTGGTATCCCTTTGGCATGGCCACCGGTCTTCATGGGAACAAGCTCCGGGGAATTAAACCTCTCCCAGCGGCTTGGCTGACATCCTCTCGGCCGCCTCGCCGCGAGGAGATCATTTTAGTTAGGTTGCATATTGGGCACTGTCTTTTTAGCCAGCGCTATTTCTAGAGTGGCGATCCTCCACCATTTCTTGCTCATTGTCACCAGCCTTTGACGGTTTGCCATTTCCTTACGGAATGCCCAATTTTTTTTTTTTTTACTGCTTAAGTTCTAGTGTATGTTTTCTGTCTGACCTATCGGCCGTTATAGCGCACAACATGGGGGCTCTCGACCGCGTGTTATTTTTTAACCGTAGTAGCAATATGACGACGAACTTTTAATCCTCGGTTCTTGACCTCCACTGTCTCTAAGGCGTATTGTGTGGATCTTTCTCCAAGAGAAAGTCCTGTTTTTTGGCGCTCTTTTCTTCCGTCTGTTGGGCTTAATGTGTAGTCGCTTTTAACTTCTCCTCTTTTTAGTGTCCTAAGGTTAAAATGAAAGCAATATCAGCCCTCGGAGGCAAAAATAATGTCTTTTGACGTGCCTTCGGCACTACAATGAGTGCCTTCATTAGAAGTAAAACATTCAGACAGGCCTGTAACATAAGTACAAAAATTGTCGGAAATTTTTTTATGTAAGTGTAAGTACTAACAGCACAAGAAATAAACAGTACTTATCTATCTCGTATAAAATAAGTATCAAGAGATAAAGCTTTAGTCACGAAATTTTTATAGAGGAATACATGGAAAGCAAACCACTATGGCCTGCTCACACATGTCGAGCCACAGGTAGCAACAGACTGAGGCGCCCACTTTAGCAACTACGGGCAGGTGTGCATTACACCAAGAGTGCCATCTAGTAGCCGCAAATGCAAATAGGCTACTTAACATTCAAAATATTGTTAGTCAGTACTTACACTTGTCTAAAAAAAATTTCCAATAATTTTTGTACTTACGTTATAAGTTAGTTTGAATGTTTTACTTCTGCTGAAGGCACTCATAATACTGTCGAAGTCAGGTAAAAAGTCTTAATTTTTGCGGCCGAGGGCTGTTATTGCTTTAATTTTACTTTAAAAACGGTCGCTGACCATGCAGCCATGACTTAAGAAAAAGTTCTAAGCTTATGTCATGGGCGCTTAAGACCTCAGTTGTTTTTGTGCCCAAAAACAAAAATAAGAAAGTATCTGATGAACTACAATGCCAAATATTGAAATTTACTACCGAAATTCAATTGAACTGTCACAATTATATGTGTACTGCCTAAAACTTCTTCAGATATAAATAAAAAGGATTTCAAAAATATTGCTCAGTTTTACGTAATCGAACGCATTTTCTAGGTCGTCAGATCGTATGAACGTGCCTTCATTCTTCCTCAGTTTTGCTGTCATTATCAAGTGAACGTTGAAACTGCGTATTTTGTGCATTTACCTTTTCTAAATCCTTCCATTCTTGTGTCGTACACTTTTCAGATTTCCGCCTCTAGACGCTCCTATAATAAAAGTTTAATGTATTATCTGATCCCATTTTTATATGGTAGCATTCTCTTTTTGTATGCTGCAGTCTTTTCCTGAAATTGCAAAAGTTATTGCTGAAAAGTAAGGCCAGCCGGAGTGGCCGAGCGGTTCGAGGCGCTACACTCTCGAACCGCGCGACCGCTACGGTCGCAGGTTCGAATCCTGCCTCGAGCATGGATGTGTATGATGTCCTTAGGTTAGTTAGGTTTAAGTAGTTCTAAGTTCTAAGGGACTGATGACCTCATAAGTTAAGTCCCAGAGCGCTCAGAGCCATTTGAACCATTTTTGAAAAGTAAGGTTTTGCCAAATGTGAAAAATTGTTCCAAGGTATATCAGCTCATGTACCTAGGAACAAATATCATATTCCGTTCGGCGCGGTAGCTGAGTGTTCGACGTGGAGGAGCGCAGACCGAAGGGATCGGTTTCACTCGACGAAAGATCCGTACCCAAATACTGGAAAGTTCTGCAGGTCATACCAATATTCAGGAAAGACAATAGAAATTCTCCATTAAATTACGGGCCCACTTCCCCACATCATTAACACTGATATGCAGCAGGATTTCGGAACATACTTTGTGTGAATATTATGAATTACCTCGAAGAGAACCGTCTATAGGCACATAGTCAACAAACAGGAAGTATCGTTCTTGTGAAACACACCTAGCACTTCACTCACACGAGGCGTTGAATGTTGTCGACAAGAGATCTCAAAATGATTCCATATTTCTAGAATTCCAGAAGGCTTTTGACACTGTACCTCACAGCCTGTAATCAAATTGCGTACTTGTGGATAGATCGTCTCAATTATGTGACTGGATTTGTGATTACCTGTCAGAGAGGTCACAGTTCGTAGTAACTGACAGGAAGTCAAGGAGTAAAACAGAAGTGATCTCTGGCGTTCTCCAAGGTAGTGTTATAGGCCCCCTGTCCATCGTTGCGTATATAAACGGTTAAGGAGGCCATCTAAACAGTCGTTTTAGGATGTTTGCAGATGATGCTTTCGTTTACTGTGTATAAACGTCACCTGAAGACCAAAAAAATTGCGAAGTGATTGGCAACAGAATCTGTAAGGTGCAAAATTTGGCAATAGAACCTAAATAATGAAAAATGTGAGCATGAGTGCTAAAATGAATCCATAAATCAGTCGAACTAAGTGCCGTAAATTCAGCTAAGTATCTAGGAATTACAATTACTAACAATTTAAATTGGAAAGAACACCTAGAAAATGTTGTGAAGAAGGCAAACCAAGACTGCATTTTAGTGACAGAACACCTGGTAAATGTCACAGATCTACTACTAGACTGACTACTCTACACTCTTCTGTCCTCTTTTGCAATACTGATTCGCGGTATGGGATCCATACCGGGCAGGATTATCGGAGTATACATCCAGAACTTTCAAAGAAAGGCAGAACATTTTGTAGTATCGAGATAAAGGGGAGAAAGCGTCACGGACATGATACAGAATTTTGGGTGGACATCATTAAAACAAAGGCGTCTTTCGTTGCGGCGGGATCTTATGACAAAATTTCAGTCATCAACATTCTCTTCCGATTGCAAAAATATTTTATTGATGCTGATCTACATAGATAGATGACAATATCATAACAAAATAAGGAAAATCAGAGCGCTCACTGAAAGATACAGGTGTTCGTTTTTCTGCGCTGTTAGAGAGTGGAATAACAGAGAATTATTGTGAAGGTGCTTCGATGAACCCCTGCTAGTCACTTAAGTGTGATTTGCAGAGTAGCCACGTGTATGTCAATGTAGATGAAATATAATCGAGAAACAGTTACAGCATAAGTACACTTCGAAATAGAAGTTTCTTGGAAACTAGGACAAATTTCAGTTTTCAAAACAGGTGAAACATTAAAGATGTTAAAGAAACTCATTTGACTTGTTACATCATAAAAACACCATTTCGTTTTTCAAGGTAGAAGATCGTTCACGGCAGACGAGTTACGGCTTAACTGTAAACATTTTATATGAGTGGTTCTAAAAATATACAGCATTTTATTCATCATAAAATTCTGTGCCTGAAAAATTAACAATATATTTCAGACAGCTTTAATACGCTCGTTTTAACAACACTTAAATGTGTGAAAAGTGTAATATTTACAAATGCTGTGCAAAACACAATTTCTTGTATAAGAACAACAAATGGTTCAAATGGCTCTGAGCACTATGGATCTTAACTTCTGAGGTCATCAGACCCCTAGAACTTGGAACTACTTAAACCTAACTAACCTAACGACATCACACACATCCATGCCCGAAGCAGGATTCGAACCTGCGACAGTAGCGGTCGCGCGGTTCCAGACTGAAGCGCCAGAACCGCTCGGTCACAGCGGCCGACTTAATGCAGTGGCCGACTTCTTTCAGTCAACGACAGAGAGTAGCGGCATTTGCGCCGAGTTATCAGTACTAAAAGCAAGCAAATTGCGTGAAATAAGCACGGGAATCGACTTGGGACGTACGACGGAAGTATCAGTTAGGACACTGCGGTGAAATTCGGTGTTAAAGGCTATAGCAACAGTGCCTTTGCTAACAGCACAATACCTGTAGCGCCTGTCCTGGGCTTGTCACCATACAGGTTGGTCTTCAGACGACTGTAAAATCATGACCAGAGCACCGATTTCATTTGTAAGAGCTGTTGGTAGGGTTCGAGTGTGGCGCAGAGCACACGAAGCCATGGACCTAAGTCACTGTGAAAGCTGTTGGTGGCTACGTAATGATATGGTAGGTCTTTACTTGGAGTGGACTGGGACCTCTAGTACAACTAAAACGATCATTGACTGGAATCACTACGTTCCGCTACTTGGAAACCATTTGCAGCCGTACATGGACTTTATGTTCCCAAAAACGGGCCATGTCACCGGGCCACAATCGTTCGCAATTAGTTTAAAGAAGATTCAGCATCGTCCGACATGAATCCCATCGAACATTTATGAGACATAATCGAGAAGTCAGTTTGCTCACAAAATGCTGCACTAGCATCACTTTCGCGACTATGAACGCCTTCAGGGGCAGCATGGCTCAGTATTTCTGCATGAGACTTCCAACAATTTCTTGAGTCCGTGGCACGTCGAGTTGCTGCAGTGCGCAGGACGAAAAGAGATCCGGCAAGATATGAAGAGGTATCCCATGACTTTCGTCACTTCAGTGTAAGCTTCTAGTCAAGAGGTAACCTCTCTTCTGAAGCGGTAGATCTCGTCTTCATACGATCTCTCTTCGCGAACAGTTTCGTTTTCAATTTAAATAAACCTTAAAATAGGAACTCTATTAAGAGCTCTGGGTTAAGAACAGATAGTGCCTCTTAAAGAATTTAACATATACTCTTCGGCGTGTCAGCTTATAAAAAAATATTACGAACACGCATTATGGAGGTTGAAATTCGATCATTGACACAGTAGGGCTTGTCGAAACGCTGATTCGATAACTTGAACCTTTTATGAAATGTCATTGATTTTCAAACCATACGAGATAAGAGATATATTTAAATTTACCGGTATGATGAAAGTATGTTACATTGTGCGACTGTTGACTTTACTGGTGTATAGTACTGATAAAATGCTTGAAAGACGTATATAGCATGAGAACGGTATTTTGAAATGTTCGCCACTACGAGTGTCTATAAATGCCTGAACAGTTGATTATTACGTATTCCTTGGCTGCCAAAGGTTGTGTTATTACTAGTGGACAAGGGAATCAGTGACGCCGCTGCCGAGAGAGAGAGAGAGAGAGAGAGAGAGAGAGAGAGAGAGAGAGAGAGAGAGAGACCGCTGAGTGAGCAGATTGGTGATTACATCCCATGAGAAACCATATTTTTTTAACATGGCCTTATTCGATGCTACATAGTAAACAACCTTTTTTTAAAGTGCAAGTATATTTATTATAAACTGTCGTGGCTTTTAAAGACCGCTTATTGGTTCTCTACATCCGTACTTTGGGTTTCTTGACAATACAAAGCGTTACAGTAAATGAACTATGAAGTAGAGACTATGAACCAGTAAAACAGCTTCTCAGATGTAAAGAACGCTTTTGCTCAGAAAGCAGGTTTGTAGAGAGTTGCAGCAGCCGTCGCTAATCTGTTACCCGGAAATTAAGATCGGCAATTAATAATAAAGCTATTTGTTTCTTTGACAATTCCCACTATTCATCTGCGAAATGTCATAATTAGGCATTTTATTTGTGTACACGTTCATTACTGAATGTCTGATATATATGTAGTAACTGTCTACAACTACTTCATGAAGAACTTTGAAAAGCCTCTACGAGTCCTATGCAGAGAGACTACTGTGCATTGATTGAATGGAGACAGAAGAAACGAATTCGTATTCTCATGAACAGGGAATCAAACGGAGAAAAAACGCTTAAAAGTAATTTTATGAAGGAATAATCAATTTCTTAAGAGGGGACGTACGCGAAGTTACAATACTTATGTTCGAAGTTTTCATTGTAATGGACGTGTGCGAAGTTACAGTTCTTTGAAATAAACCTTTATAAAGTCCAAAGTTTTCATGGAAATGTAAATTTACAGTTTTTAAGGAATGTGATATCGATACACACAAACGTTTTCATGCTTATTGAAGGCATACATTTTTAATTGTAAACAATTGAAAGGTTTCCAACAAAGTGAGTACGAATATTTATATCTTATTTTGCTATTTTTTTTACAGGTCTCCAAATTTCTGTGACAAATAAAAGGTTCCAAATTATAAGTTTTTTCTCTTACCTAAACGCTATACTTTCGTAGTAAATGAAAATTCCTTCCACAGAATGTTTCACTGCTGCACTGATTAATTGTATTCCAAAGTATTACAATGTCACTGATTTGTGAAGAAAAGCTACATAAAGCTGACAAAACGTAAGTTATGGGAAACCTGAAGCAAACATTTGGCAATGTGTAAATTAGACCTTACCTTATCCATGTGAACTAGTGCAAACCATATGCAATTCCCTCCTCATCCTAAAGCAGTCTTTTCTTTACTTGTCCACTTGGGTTAACCTGATTTTCAATTTGAGTAACAATAATGTCAGATACAATAATTCTCCTTTTACCGATTTTCTTCAATATCAACAATGTTGTTGTTGTTGTTTTGGTTTTGGGGCGCAAAACTTCTATGGTCATTAGCGCTCGGTCCGTGACTTAGGAAACAGTGAAAAACCGAAATTTAAAACCAGCAGCAATGAGAACGAAAGTCATAAAATTGGAGAAACTAAAAGCAGAAGGAAGGCTTAAAAATCCACTACAGAAAGGGGTTGGTTGTCCCCAAAAAAGGCTTCAAATGACTGACGTCATTTCACTGGCACTAATAAACTTGAGAACGCGGTCGGCGGAGCGCGTGTCATCTGCTAAAATCGACGATATATCAGGCGATAGCTGTAGACGGGAGCGTAACGGATTAAAATAGGGACACTCAATTAAAAGGTGTCTTACCGTCCACTGCTGAGAGCAGTGGGGACAGAGTGGGGGAGGATCGCCGCTTAAAAGATGTCGATGGCTAAAAAGACAGTGCCCTATCCGGAGTCTAGTTAAAATTACCTCCTCCCGACGACGCGGTCGGGAGGAAGAGGTCCAAGCACAAGGGAGAGCTTTCATGTCCCGCAATTTATTATGGGTAAGTGTCGACCAATGCGTGTGCCATAAATGGACAACACGTCGACATAGAACGCTCCGTAGATCGGCGAAGGGAAGCGATTGAATAGCTGGCCGAGGAAGTGAGACTGCAGCCTTGGCTGCAATATCGGCCGCCTCATTTCAACAGATACCAACGTGTCCCGGGAGCCAGAGGAACGCCACCGAGACGCCCCCCAGGTGGAGCAAGCGCAGACAGTCCTGAATCCGGTGGACCAGAGGGTGCACAGGATAAAGAGCGTGGAGACTGAGGAGAGAGCTGAGAGAATCTGAGCAGATAACGTACTGTATCCGCTGATGGCGGCGGATGTAGTGGACAGCCTGGAGAACAGCGTAAAGCTCCGCAGTATAAACCGAACACTGGTCGGGAAGCCGAAAGTGATTTGGGGTGTCGCCAACAATATAGGCCCTCCCTACACCTAACGATGTTTTCGAGCCGTCGGTGTAAATAAATGTGGCGTCCGTCATTTGTGCACATAGAGCAGCAAATGCCCAACGATAAACAAGTGAGCTGTAACATCTTCAGAAGTTAAGGAAACAAATGTTGCTTTAGGACATAGTTTACCTATCAGAGAGTTGTATCTTACAATAGGAATTTTGAGTTTTTCCATTCACACACTTTTGTAGAAGTACTGGATCTACTGATCACCGAAATATTCCCCACACTGTAAATGCATGAAACTGGAAGAAAACACCACAGGAGTAAATAATATGAGGAATTACAGGCCAAGAAAGGGACGAGGTCACGTGCAAGCTTTCGTTAATTGTTATTTTTATAATACCAGGAATGGAAATGGAACGTCGTATCCGGGAATTGAAATTTCAGTACCATGTAGTAAATGGAGATGCAACAAAAAATATTAAAATTTTGTTCACTTTCGCTTACGCCCGCCCTTAACCAAGAAGCGGGCACCGTTAGAAACCTTCTAACAACATGTGCAACTGCTGAAAATACAGTGGAATCTTCTAGAAGAACAACAAGGATATGGGCTCTGACAGGAGCCGCAATCGCCCGTCACTGGGAAGTATTTATACTGGGCGTTGTAGCGACCGAGGGGTCAGTCGGAGTTATTCCGAGCTGGAGTCAGCTGCAATCTGTCTGCCATCTTGTCAGGATTCTTTGTTAGCGACGAATATGAAAGAGACATCGCTGTTCGATGGAGCAGGAGTAGGTGCTTATAAATTCAGTGGAGCGCCTCAAATAGTCTTTTTGAAACATCATACCTCTTTACGGACTTTACTTTCATCCCTTGCCATCAACATGCTGAGTTCCTTAACTGACGTTGTTGTCGTCCCTGTTCAGGAATTTTAGCAGGGGCAGCTGTCCAGTTTTCAGCTTCTTCTCCAAGACGCAACAGGTATTGCATCACAAAATATTACGCCACTAGCCTACATATGGCACTAAAATTCGTTATTTAACCCGTGCTGTATTCAAGTTTATTCATTTTTAGCATTTACTTAAAGGGGATGCATATGAAACGCCTATGTTAGTCAAATATGGTCTTTCATTAAATGAGTAATGGTTTAATTCACTTTCATACTTTCTCTCTCTCTCTCTCTCTCATCTCTCTCTCTCTCTCTCTCTCTCACACACACACACACACACAAACACACACACACACACACACACACACACACACACACACACACACACTAGTACTAGCCAAAAATTATTAATGAACTTACTGTACACCATTTATTAGAAAAGCAAAGCAAGCCGCAAATTACAAAACAATATTGTGCAACACTTGAAAATAGAAGTTCTTTACAAAGTTTCCGTTGCTTCGTAATATTCTCTGAGACGATTACATCGTTATTGGTATACGACCATAACGAAATGACTTAGGACATTTAAATTGTTGTTTGTAACAACTGATCATTAAAGAAAAACAAATTTGTGATTCAAACGACTTCTTATTCCTACTAAATGTATGTATCTATACTTAACTATTCTTCTGTACCCACATTTCCAAGTTGTCTCTTCGAAATTTCGAACATCCGCTTACTGGTAGACTGCTGAAGGCCCTTTTTAGATGTACAGGGTGTTTCAAAAATGACCGGTATATTTGAAACGGCAATACAAACTAAACGAGCAGCGATAGAAATACACCGTTTGTTGCAATATGCTTGGGACAACAGTACATTTTCAGGCGGACAAACTTTCGAAATTACAGTAGTTACAATTTTCAACAACAGATGGCGCTGCAAGTGATGTGAAAGATATAGAAGAGAATGCAGTCTGTGTGTGCGCCATTCTGTACGTCGTCTTTCTGCTGTAAGCGTGTGCTGTTCACAACGTGCAAGTGTGCTGTAGACAACATGGTTTATTCCTTAGAACAGAGGATTTTTCTGGTGTTGGAATTCCACCGCCTAGAACACAGTGTTGTTGCAACAAGCCGAAGTTTTCAACGGAGGTTTAATGTAACCAAAGGACCGAAAAGCGATACAATAAAGGATCTGTTTGAAAAATTTCAACGGACTGGGAACGTGACGGATGAACGTGCTGGAAAGGTAGGGCGACCGCGTACGGCAACCACAGAGGCAGGTGATCCAACAGCGGCCTCGGGTTTCCGTTCGCCGTGTTGCAGCTGCGGTCCAAATGACGCCAACGTCCACGTATCGTCTCATGCGCCAGAATTTACACCTCTACCCATAAAAAATTCTAACGCGGCAACCCCTCAGCGCCGCTACCATTGCTGCACGAGAGACATTCGCTAACGATATAGTGCACAGGATTGATGACGGCGATATGCATGTGGGCAGCATTTGGTTTACTGACGAAGCTTATTTTTACCTGGACGGCTACGTCAATAAACAGAACTGGCGCATATGGGGAACCGAAAAGCCCCATGTTGCAGTCCCATCGTCCCCGCATCCTCAGAAAGTACTCGTCTGGGCCGCCATTTCTTCCAAAGGAATCATTGGCCCATTTTTCAGATCCGAAACGATTACTGCATCACGCTATCTGGACATTCTTCGTGAATTTGTGGCGGTACAAACTGCCTTAGACGACACTGCGAACACCTCGTGGTTTATGCAAGATGGTGCGCGGCCACATCGCAAGGCCGACGTCTTTAATTTCCTGAATGAATATTTCGATGGTCGTGTGATTGCTTTGGGCTATCCGAAATATACAGGAGGCGGTGTGGATTGGCCTCCCTATTCGCCAGACATGAACCCCTGTGACTTCTTTCTGTGGGGACACTTGAAAGACCAGGTGTACCGCCAGAATCCAGAAACAATTGAACAGCTGAAGCAGTACATCTCATCTGCATGTGAAGCCATTCCGCCAGACACGTTGTCAAAGGTTTCGGGTAATTTCATTCAGAGACTACTCCATATTATTGCTACGCATGGTGGATATGTGGAAAATATCGTACTAGTGTGTTCCCCAGACCACAGCGCCATCTGTTGTTGAAAATTGTAACTACTGTAATTTCGAAAGTTTGTCTGCCTGAAAATGTACTGATGTCCCAAGCATATTGCAACAAACGGTGTATTTCTATCGCTGCTCGTTTAGTTTGTATTGCCGTTTCAAATATACCGGTCATTTTTGAAACACCCTGTAGATGTTGGTTGACAATATCCTCATTTTTACTCCACCAAGAGGTAAGAGTAAAACAATACTTGCTTCCCAGCATCTATACGCATCAGGCAAAGCTCGCCATGGGACTCAAATACAAGCATCTTTGTTAATTGAAAATTACTCTACTTCCCAAAATTTCACACATTTTCAAATAAATTGAGATATGTATGCGACATGTTTCCCCACTAACTGCAACAAAATTTAAAAATTTCTGAGAGAGCTATGCGTATCTTCAAACAGTAAAGCCTGATTATAATGTCGTCTACTTCCACTATTGAACTTGCTTTAATAAATCTTTTGAATAATTTTCTTATAAAGATGAAATGTATTTGTAGCCAAAATTTAGCTTACAGTTTCAAGTAAGTTTCGGGAAACAATGTAAACTTATTTCAATTGAAAATATAAATTACTGTAACCAGAATGAGATTTTCACTCTGCACCGGAGTGTGCGCTGATATGAAGGTTCCTGGCAGATTAAAACTGTGTGCCCGACCGAGACTCGAACTCGGGATCTATGCCTTTCGCGGGCAAGTGCTCTACCAACTGAGCTACCGAAGTACGACTCACGCCCGGCCCTAACAGCTTTACTTCTACCAGTATCTCGTCTCCTACCTTCCAAACTTTACAGAAGCTCTCCTGCGAACCTTGCAGAACTAGCACTCCTGAAAGAAAGGGTATTGCGGAGACATGGCTTAGCCACAGCCTGGGGGATGTTTCCAGAATGAGATTTTCACTCTGCAGCGGAGTGTGCGCTGATATGAAGCTTCCTGGCAGATTAAAACTGTGTGCCCGACCGAGACTCGAACTCGGGATCTTTGCCTTTCGCGGGCAAGTGCTCTATCAACTGAGCTACCGAAGTACGACTCACGCCCGGCCCTAACAGCTTTACTTCTACCAGTATCTCGTCTCCTACCTTCCAAACTTTACAGAAGCTCTCCTGCGAACCATGCAGAGAGCTTCTGTAAAGTTCGGAAGTTAGGAGACGAGATAATGGCAGAAGTATTGCTGTGAGGGCCGAGCGTGAGTCGTGTTTCGGTAGCTCAGTTGGTAGAGCACTTGCCCGCGAAAGGCAAAGGTCCCGAGTTCGAGTCTCGGTCGGGCACACAGTTTTAATCTGCCAGGAAGCTTTACTGTAACCAGTCACGTTTCGGGAAATTGTATCTCCATCTGCAGACGGATTTAAGCCAATTAATGAGTTATGGACAATTTCGATGCATGAATTTGTGTCGATAACCTGTGGCAGTAACTTTCAGTATCCCCACGTTGCTTTTTCAGTGTCTCCATGTTGCTTTCAAACACAAGCACTGTCTGTAGAGAATATACCCACAAAACGTCATACGCCTAAATCATCCACACCTCACTGATTAACATAAATCTATGTTACAACATGATGAAAATGATAGTTGCTGCTCACCATATTGAGGAGATGCTGAGCGGCAGAAAGGCAGAACAGGAAGACTGTCACGCAATTAGCTTTCCTCCAACAACGCCTTTGTCAAAATTAGACACCATACACACACACTCAAGCAAACGAAACTCAAACACACATGACCACATTCTCTGGCAGCTGGAGTCTTTCTGCGCCCCAGCATCTGCGCTACATGGTGAGTAGCAACTACCCTTTTCATTATATTGTTACATTCCACCCTCGATTTACCATTGTTTAGTAAATCGATGTTATGATGGAGATATAACACTGAAACGCGTAGAGAGGAGAATAATAAATGTGACTGTTTACATTAATTCGTATTTTCAGTTGATAGTCGTAACCGTCGCGTACAAGCCTGAACTAAAATATTCGCATTTAAAGTAAATCGATATGTTGCTTGATTTTTTCTTCGGTGCTAATTCCTGCATTCATGTCTTATAAACTAAAATTGTGTTTCGCAAATATTTCAAAGTTCATGCTGAATTATGAATAGGATTAACTTTAAGAAAAGCTAATGTGTCCAGTATTACGTCTTGGTGTTAGTGTTATTGCCTTCAAACAAACACTCAATGGAATAATTCTATCGGAATAAAACAAATATACATTGAATGAATTAGAAAACCAACGAAAGTATTTTTGAGGTTGATCTTGTTTGTTGAATGTGCCGTGAGGAACCATTTATTTCCAATGGCTCGCTTCTTAGTATTATATCAGAGGATGTTTCCAATAAAAACTATCTTCCTGACTATGCTGCACCAAAGCGAAAGTTAACTAATGTTCAGGCATTCCACAAACAGTATTGAACAAAATATGAAATTTTTTAACACTACTAGGTCTCATCTTGAGTGTACAGGCGGCGGTATGTCCTTGTAACAACACATATTACTTGTGGACTATTTCAAATCACTGACGTGAAACTAGAATAAAAAAGTACCACTAGAGAAACATACAATTTCCAGGCGGACCGTCCTGTGTTCCCCACGCTCTCATTTCATTTGATACGTATAATATAGAGCTACTTGAGTGGAGTGCGGTATTAATGAAATGGGGCATAAGTAATGTCGAGTGGGAGCATATATAATCTCGAGGGTGACAGTGTAAGGTGACATGTATGAATAAACAATCAGAGAAAAAGTTGTCTTCAAGGCAACCCTTTAATGAGGCACTTGATTATTATTTAATGTAAAAATTTAAAGTTTCTTTTTGAGCTGTTGTTTCCAGAAGGCGGGTCTCAAATCTGTGAACTCCATTGCGTTCAATTAGTGGACGATGACATGCAGAAATGATTGATGTTAAGTAATGGAGTGTTGCCAAAGATATACATTTTGGACTTATGGCTCATTAATTTCGTTAACTCTTACACAATCAGAGAGGAGTGCGTAGACATCAATAGGAGCTAAGGGCTCAATATCTGTGAGAAAATTCTTATAATATCTATAGATAACAACAGACTAATATTCGGGCGTGCTATCGGCAAAAAGAATACATCGTATGAGGTGGGGACAACGCAGGTATTCGGCAGACGCTCTGTTCCAGCAGCTGTGTAGGAGAACCAGGGAACATGACGTCAGCAGCACTGGAATCTCATTAAGCGAACACGGGAAGCGTCGCAGCACACCGTGTTCTCTCGAAGGAATCGAACGGAAAGGATCCCTCGCACCCGACACTCGTGCCGCCAGTTCTCTATGGTTTGCCCTGATTCGCGTAGTACATAGAGCTGTTTCAGACAATAACCCACGTTGGAAAGGAATGTTAACCCACAGAATGACGTCTTGAAAGGAGGTCTTAACAGTTTCTTTCTGTGATCTGTATGACAACTGCAGCAGCCGCCGTAGCAACAAGACACGTAGCACAATTTTTGAAGGAAACCTGTAAACCCATAACCCCCCAGTATTTTTTATTTACTGCACTTCACCGGGTATTTGGATGATGGTTACTTAGTGTAGCTGGTGTTATACTGAACAGGCAGAGTGTGTTTGCTGTCCTAACCGACATAGTGGGTACAAGCCCACGATAGACTAAACTTGTTCTTTTCAGTTCATTTAGAAGAAAACAGGTCACCAGATTGTGTATCTTCGTACTGATTTCTGCCATTAAGCGTTAAATAAGGTACCAATGCTGAAACAGGTACGAGAATATGCTAGGAATCATCCTGTTATAGATAAAAACGACACTGCAACTCTGATAAAAGCTAATACCGAAAACCACTTATGTTTCACAATTGACAAGAGCCAAACCGACACTGGAGTGTGATCGAAGGTCACATGGCCGTTAAGAAATCGCCCTACATACTATAGCCTCGCACAAAGTCTGTCCATGAGCCCCAGAACCGTGGTAGGGTTACTCTGGTCTAGTTATTTGTTAGTCTTCTTAAATTTCGACAGACTTAATAGTACTCTAGTTAGGAAGCCTAAATCGCTAAATGCTTGATCGATCATCTTGCAGTTATATTTCTAAAAGAAGAGGAGGACTTTACGCCGGTACATTTGATTTACTCTCCAACAGTTTCTGATTTGATCGCAAGGACTTACTAAGGCATCTGACTTAAAATGACCACGTCAAAGAGAAATCTGGCCGGGAAGAGGAGGAGGGTTGGGAGGGGGGGAGTGTCTCCGTGAGTCACCAATCGCTACGCGCTTTCCCTGATAAGTCAGTCTCACAATAGTGAACTAAAGATTTCAGGACAATTGAAACTTAATCCTTAGATTTTCTATAGAATAATTTCTTATTAAAAAGTGAGATCACAAGAGCTCTATGTAGCTGTGCAAAACCTATTTTACTGAAGTAAATTTTGGAACTGTAAAATATGGTTCTTGAATAGGGAAAGGAACAATGCAACCAGTAACATTCACATTCGTTTTGCGGATGATGTAAGAAAAATATTAGGACACTACGGTTGAAAATTAACGCTGACGAAAGTAAATGGTGGTACCATTATGTTTTTCCAAAACGTACACAATGTGACATTCTAACCGACATCATTGAAGAAAATCCGGATTTTACATGAATTAAATCACGGAAGCTACTCTAAATACAGGTCTGTCTGAAACAAAACAAAACATACTGTAAAACAGATCTGTCTCGTGGAAAATCCCATTTTCAATTTCCATCTCCTATACTTTTTATGCACATTCTTTTTAGCATCCCTAATATGTAAAATCAGAAGTAGACATTTATTTTTGATCGTCTGTGAGAAGTTGAAACTGTTGGGGCCTTCGATTCTAACCGAGACACCTGCGTTTCAAGAGCAGTACTGTTCCATATGAGCCAAACATGTCGCCAAGGTTGTTTCGAATACGGTGCAGAAGTTTTCCGGAAAACCCCATCTCTCCCCATGTGATTTCCATACATTTATAACCCTGCATAAAGACGTTTGTGGCAGTCGATTTACTTCAGACGAAGAGGTGCACGCCTGGACGTAATCATGTTTCCATAGACAGTCACAAGCAGTTTCCCACAACGGCTCTGACGTTTAACCTCGCAGTGAGATAAATTTATTAACTGAAATTCTCAAATAATAAACAATTTGCTTACCTTTTTTCCATCTCTCTCGTTTTCATTTAACTGCCCCTTATACTTTGTATGCTTTTCGACGCATATATATATATATATATATATATATATATATATATATATATATATATATATATATATATATATATATATATGGAAATAGGTCGAGTCATAAACCCGATTTAAATGGACCACCATTCTACATTGAGAAAAGTTCACCAGTTTAAATATCTTAAAACACGCTTCAGCAGTAAAAACATGGTAACGCTGGATGTAAATGATCAAGATGTTTGTGCGCTCTAAGCAGCCCAGTCAAAAGTAAGGCTTTGGCTCAAATGGCTCTGAGCACTATGGGACGCAACATCTTAGGTCATAAGTCCCCTAGAACTTAGAACTACTTAAACCTAACTAACCTAAGGACATCACACACACCCATGCCCGAGGCAGGATTCGAACCTGCGACCGTAGCAGTCCCGCGGTTCCGGACTGCAGCGCCAGAACCGCTAGACCACCGCGGCCGGCCAGTAAGGCTTTGTCATTCAGCAGAAAGATAACAATATCATCTGCCATGTAGTACTACGTGTATGGTTCCGAAAGCTGGATTCTTACCGAGAAATAAACCGAAAAACTGAATGTTTTCGAAAAAAGGGCGATGAGAAGAATCTGTATTAGTGAATGACATCTGGGGAGATCTAAATACACTGAAATATATCAGTTAATGAAGCAACCCACTATCGTCCAGAAATTAAAAAGTAGGAGACTGGGATTGGCTGATCATGTGGCTACAAAGGAAATCAACAGAACTCCTTAGAAGGCATTTGAGGTTACTCTCCAAGCAACAGGACCACTGGACCGACCTCGCGCACGGTGGAAAGATGACACAGGGAAGAACGTCGCAGCACTAGGAATTACCGCGGGGTGGAGACAGACAGCGAGAGATGAAAGAAGATGATCGTTGATGGAGCGCGTGGCCTACAGGGCCTGTGATCGCTGAAAAGTGAAGTGGCTTTAATAACAGTTCCGTCATGGTGGGTGCAGCAACGGTAATGAGTTCGTTAGCGAACTTGCAATGCTCTGTGCTGTTTATAACTTGTATTTGCTTCAGCGCAATAGATATGCTGGTACCCATATGTACGAGCGGCTTTGCAAAGACTCCCTTACACATACAATATATTCGACAGGACTAGTGAGGGACTACATATAGAGGATATATTAATTTACCGCAGAATAAATGTTCCTTGGATATTGGCTGTGACTGAATGAAAATTATGGAATCATTGTTGTTAGTCAACCTGGTAACTTCCTGGAAAATTGTTCTCTCTTCAAATATTTAAAATTCGTATGTTTCATGTGTAGCAACTGGAAAGTGCGCATGTTGAATGTTAAGGGATGGAACGCACGGCATACTGCCTAACCGCGAAGGCGCGACCGACCCACGTACGAGTAGTGGCGTAGCCAGGACGCCCACAAATAACTGACACAAAATAAGTCAAGCATCTCACTTGCAAAACCTGTTTGCCTGTACTTATTTTAATGCGCCATTCGAAATGTAGGCTCATAGACGTAACTGAGTTGTAACCCGCGGCTACGACAGAATATCGGTAGTCCGATCAGCAGAGCGGCGCAGCGTACACTGTGCAGCGCCTGGAGCGGGGCGCTGCTAGCGGTGTACCACGCCTCTCGCTGGTAACCAGCAGCCAGCCGCCTACTGTACACATGCGCTGCCGCAGCCTTCCACAGCCAGTCCCAGTCCTGTCTGAATGCCTTAAATCTCGCCTGTGTTCAGCCATCGACTATTGCACGTTGCCATGCTGTGATTACGGATTACCGTATTGCACTGCGATTTGGATCTATTTTCCCAGCCGCTAAGGTCCTGAATTGTATTTGCGCATTTATAGTACAATAAATTAGGTCTGCACCGATTTAACATTCGTGGATTTAAATAGTGATCTCAGTTAATACCGCATCTAAGTTGACCAATTGTACTAATTCGTCGTCTTGTTGTTCGTCTCATGTGTTATTTCGTCGACTTGAGACTTACCATACTGGTTAAGAAGGAATTTTTTCTTAAAGCAATTATTGAGTTTGGATTCCAGATACAGGACGTCAAGTGTTCAGTCACACGGAGTTTTCACACACATTGAGAATTTTTGTGAGGTGTGCTTAATTTAGTTACGCAGTCGTCATAATAGCGCCCGTATTGTTTTGTGATCCTCTATAGTGTTACCTGTTACAAAAAAAAAAAAAAAAAAAAAAAAAAAAATTCATAATCTGTAATATAGCTATCTTGCTATTGGACCGTCGTGCAACAGACGAGCACTGTAATAAGAAAAACTGACCAAGTGTAAAGTCTAAGCCGGCCGGTGTGGCCGTGCGGTTAAAGGCGCTTCAGTCTGGAACCGCGTGACCGCTACGGCCGCAGGTTCGAATCCTGCCTCGGGCATGGATGTGTGTGATGTCCTTAGGTTAGTTAGGTTTAATTAGTTCTAAGTTCTAGGCGACTGATGACCTCAGAAGTTAAGTCGCATAGTGCTCAGAGCCATTTGAACCATTTGTGAAGTCTAAAGTTGGAGGAAAACGCCTTCTTCGATTCATCAGTGCCCACAGAAAAAAATATTCCTGCCCCCACGTAACACTTAAAATCATGATGAAGTTTCATTAAGCCCTACTAAAAGATGTTGATACTTTCAATTATGTGGCCTGCAGGTTTTATAGGCTGTCAGAAGCCAAAGTGAAAGGAGTTTCTGTCGGCTCTGCCATTCGAAAACCAACGAAAGACAAAACATTCCAAGTGAAACTGAACACTGAAAAATCAGCTTCGATAGGATTAACGGAAGTTATCAGAAAGTTTGTCGACACGTAGAAAGAACTGGTCATAGGAATGTAGCACTTCCTGGACTGCCATGTCAGTTATTCACCCGAAAATATAGGTGCTGTGCGTGGTAAACAGGGAGAAAAGTTCCATCAAGAGATGAAAGAAATGGAACGCAGGTATGAGGGCCGATAGGACGTCAGTCTGCTGCTGGATTCCGAACAGGCAGTGCGCAACATGAAGGTTTCTTCAAGGTGTTTTGAGGGGAAAAGATAGGTAGATACCTAACTAAACTGCCCTTAAATTTGAATATTAGGACGAATGTCGATGATTTCGTGTTCAAAATTAATTTGACATCACAAAAATGAATTTAGCACTATGAATACTTTCACATTTTCTATCTGTACTTTTGCAAAGGAGTGAGTGAATTTTAAAATTTAGGCGCCCTTCTTATACATAATTTGGTGCTACACCACTTTCATCCTCGACACATATCATTTGGAGCGATCGTTTTTGGGTTACAGCCGCTACACCAAGAAAGTAAAAACTGCCGATCTTTGACGGTCGACAGTGGATAAACGACTGAACCAATTTTAACATTTAAGTAGTTCATTCTACGAGCAAACTGTTCGTAGTATGTATCTTTATAAGCGAAAAACTGAAAGAGACCAAACATTTTGTGGTGTTTCGGGTCATCAAAAGCTTAGCAGAAGCTAACAATCGTGCAGTCTTACTAAACTCTTATGTGGGATACTTGACGTCGATTTAAACGATTTCCAATTTGTGAATAGTTACTGGCCAGCGCAGCTCGGGTTTCATCATTACTTTGCGAGAAAATCTTGGCATTTCTGAACTTAGCGTATCAAAAGTGTATTTGGGTCACTTAAAATTATTTAAAAACTTACGTAAAGTGTAAATTTCTATGTTACTATACTTGAATTTCGGTAGTGAGAAATCAAAAAAGTGCAGATAACATTATAATTGAATTTCAAACGTGAATTAATTTGCGATTCCCAGACATTTCGATCTGATGGAATTGAGTAAATTTGGGACATAGAAAAGTAGCTAAACGACCAAAGTAGTCAAGCTGCATTCCAGACACTGTAGACGGCTAAGTTGATTCCCATTCTAGCCCTATCAACGCTTACCTTTTAGTTACTTGGTCTAAAGAGATGTTATGGAACACTAAGTTAGTACGTGGTAGCTGTCATGTTTAGAGGACTCGTGATGGGCACAGAAAGAGAAACCGGCGTCCTACCTTGAGTGACGGCAGTCCACGCACCAGAGGTTGCGCTGCCGAAGTGCTGGTCGATCCATAGTTGAGCAGCGTCTGGTAGTTGCTGGAGCTGAGGATCTTCTGGTGCGCGCTCGAGTGCGCCCGGTACGCGGACACGCTCAGTTTCATGCCGCGTGCGCGTCTGCAACACAAATGAGATACCTCGTGTTATTCTCAGTCGGCACATCAGTCTCTAAGCAACACATACTGAAACAAATGACTGCGGAATAGACCTCAACTGGAATTGGTGAGAACATAAAAAGGAAATGGACTATCCTCTGCGGTCTACACAAGAGAACTTGGTCAGTTTATAGCAACAGAAGATAGTAGCTCTCTGGAGAAATCGGGCGTTCCAAGTGAAGTTAACAAGGCAGAGCGTATTTTCGAGAGAGAATTGTCGAGAGATGCATTTAACTGTAGGCCTATATTGCTGACCTCAGTATGTAATGGAGGAGGAGGAGGAGCAAGAGATTAGTGTTTAGCATCCCGCAGACAAAGAAGGTTATTAGAGGCGAAGCACAAGCTTCCATTACGAAAGGATGGGGAAGGAAATCGGCCATACCCTTTCAAAGGAACCATTC
Source organism: Schistocerca nitens (assembly GCF_023898315.1). Taxonomy (NCBI): domain Eukaryota; kingdom Metazoa; phylum Arthropoda; class Insecta; order Orthoptera; family Acrididae; genus Schistocerca; species Schistocerca nitens. The sequence goes on from NC_064622.1 coordinate 243,361,653, forward strand.
TGAAATTTGCGGAAACGACTTCGGGAAAATCTAAATCAGAGTGGCCGGCTGCGGGTTTGAACCGTCGTCTTCTGGAACGCGAATCCAGTTTCCATTCTGGTATTATGAACGAGTCCGATTATCTTGTAAGTTCCCTTCACTGAAAATCTGTGTAGGAATGAATTTCAAACAGCAAACTTGTGGTGTTGTGTTCATTCTATCCATTGGCGATGTCTATACATTACACCTAGGTAGCTACAGCGTTCTATCACTCAGAAGGCGTCTCTAAAGTAAAGGAGGCTTACGCTCAGAAAGCAGGTTGTTAAAGAGTTTCAGTAGCCGTCGCTGATCTATTAGACTAACTGAAATTTAAGTTGCCCAAGTAGCAATAGAGATGTTTGCTTCTTCGATAATTCCCACTACACGTCTGCGAAATACCATATTTTGATAAGCATCTTCATTTGTGCATATGGGAGTCGGTGGGTACCAATGGGCCCGCCAGGGCCTGTGGACGGAATTAACGTTAGGCTACGCTACCTCTAATACGCAAAAACGTACAAATGTGCCGTTTTGAAACTTCCTGGTAGATGAAAACTGTATTTTGAACCGAGTTCGTGTCTCGTTCCGGCACAGAAATCTATAACATAATTCAGTCTAAGTTACCTTGCACAGTTACGTTTAGGGTCTACTTTACCATTCGCGAATGGTCGGTGTGCCCACCAACTGCCGCAAGACTACCGATACTCAAATTCTTTCCATACTGTAGCGAGGATTTCTACAACAACTGCATTCCCTGCCGTTACAGCGCAGTATCGTATTTAACCAAAGTTGTTGAAAGAGACGTCACGTAAATAGTGACTTTAAGAGAACCTCATAGGGAGATATCAGGCGAACGTGGAGGTCATTTGTCCAAAATCCGTGCCCTCCATACGCTCTACAAGGTAGAGTGCGGTACACGGACAAAAATGACGCCACACAGTCGCAGCTGAATCGCACCTGTTTGAAGTGATTTATTTCTGTATAATTACCGTCTATACTCCACGGATATTTGGAAATGAATGAAATGGTTCAAATGGCTCTGAGCACTATGGGACTTAACATCTGAGGTCACCAGTCTCCTAGAATTTAGAACTACTTAAACCTAACTAACCTAAGGACATCACAACATCCATGCCCGAGGCACGATTCCAACCTGCGTCCGTAGCAGTCGCGCGGTTCCGGACTAAAGCGCCTAGAACCGCTCGGCTACCGCGGCCGGCAGGAAATGAACGAACGAGGAAATGAACGAATGACGAAACGAGCGATCTGAATCAGGGAGACCCCGACCACCAGTCACACGAGCCAACAACTTACAACTAACGGCAAGGTTTTTAGTTTCGATGCGTTAGTTAAAATGTGCACCAATTCCTTCATTCATAAAAATAATACAGAGCGGAAGAGTGCAGACCCTCTCGGAGCGCTGAGTGTGGTGGTGGCGGGCCGGACGGTCCAGTGGGAACAATACTGACAACCGAGAAGGCTCTATTCGATCTCTCCTCATGTTTCGTCGGGGCTGAGCAAGGCTAAACGAACGTCGGTCTGTTGATCGCGGCCAACACTAACATACGGCCAGCGGTTTTTTCCCCGGTGAGAGGATGCTGCGTAGGCTTTGTGCGTTGAAAACGGCAAGCCAGCGGGTGGTCGGCGGCCTGTGTAGGCTGCCGTTGTCAGTGTAGTGACGTCCTGGTTCCTCACCGCCGATGGCGCCTGGAATGTTCCCTCGGCTCCACACGCTTTCTCTGCTGTGGCACGGGATTTGAATTCCTACTCATGGTAGGAGTTGGATGGTGGCTGGCACTGTGGTGATGTACCACCGTTTCGATTAACCACATCCTCCCACAATCTAATTCTGACACATTCAGGCTGTATGTTCCCCACTACATGTTTCTGTACGAAATTCAGTCCAAATGTACCTCCCACTCGACAAAAAGCCTATGTATTACCAAAACTACGTACCCGAAAATTGTTATTCAACTTAAACTAAAAACCTTTGACTAAACAGAACCTAATTTGAATTCAACTGTAACTGTTCCGAATAGAAACTGTCTTTATATTAAATGGGCAACTAAATTAAAACAATTATCTAGCCCTAACCAACATTTCCACTTACCTCGCGTCTTGACAATATTGTTACAGATTTCCCGAAATCAGTACAGCATAACTCAGGCAGGCAGCAGCTAAGCTAGATTTCTATTTTTAAATAAAATTTCCAAACAATATTCAAAGTTATACACATCATATAGTGCAGTGTGATAATGCATAACGATAAACCTTCTTGAAACATTGGGATTAGGAGAGTAACAACTCCTATGAAATGATTTTTGAAAACGATTTTAGAATGAAGAATGTAATCAAAAGGATAGAGTAGAACTTCTCGTGGTCTTTACATCTAGCACTGGTCTGAACAAAAACGTGCTTAACAAAGTGAACAATGATTGAAAAAGGGTACAACGTTAACAGATAATTTATGAATATACATATTCATCCTTGCTGTCCTCTACAATAAATCTTTCTTCATCTTAGAGGTACAATGACAAGTCAATACAGTACAACTGAATACGTCAATCAGCCACAACAGTTCAAATAAGAACGTATCAGGCTGCACAGACGCAAAGACCGTGCCACAACGAGACCAACGATTCTTTGACAGTAACATAACTGGCTCTCTCTCTAACGTACACATCGATAACTCACAAAAATCAAAATGACATGCACCTTAAAAGGTGGACGTCTCCGCAGCTTATGTCGGCATAACAACCATCATTTTTTTGACCAAGTAAACCCGGAGTGTATTAACTCCTTAGAGACTTCATGCCGTTTCGCGGAAGTACTAATCGTTTGCATATGCCGGCATGTCGAAGGCTACATGCCAGTTTAATGTTAACTGTGTGCCGCCTTCATGCTTTTGCAAGTTTATGGCCTTTATTGTAGTAGGGGAAGCACACAAAGCAATTAAAGACAGTAACTGCCAGTGGGCATTGATTTATACAAATCGGACAAGCTGAAATTTTGTGCCAAACCAACATTTTTCGAAAGGATGGACACTACGTATATATTTACAGCAATGACAGCCAATTGTTCCTTCAATGCAGATACACACCGAGCTACGAGATGTCTGAGAAATGCGTCGCGGATACATTTAGTAGTACAGAAGTAGTAAAATGATTTTGTCATGCTTCATGCAGCAGTTTTACTCCATGGGAAGCAAAAATATTGTAAGCGATAAACTTCCCTCAGAAAACGTTTCTTGAATGTAGAAATTATGTGTAAAGTTTGTTCTAAGTCCTTAAGTACGCTCGTTCTCGAATACTGGATAACTAAAGTAAAGTGTTTTTCATCCCCACCCCCATCCCTTTCGTAGATAGATAGTTCTTATCCCCAAAACAAAGATATCCAGAGTATTAGTCATATGAGTATCAAGGTTGGTTAATATCGATTCAGTGGTTTAGGAGGAGTAGTAGAACATACATGCTTACATACATACAACCATTTTTATAATATGTATCTACGTATGGGTGTTGAATGTAGCAGGCCTCTTCACATGAGCACGAAAAGATTAGCACAAGATAAAAACTAATTTCGAGTGCATCATTAAACCAGTCTAAATAACGATGTCGAAAACCATGTGCATGGGTAACGTTATAACTTCTATTTCACATTTTAGTCTATAATTTACAGAGTGCTGTACTGCCCTACGTCTGCTATCGGCCTCACACGTCTGTTGGTGCCCCTGACTGTCTCCTAGTGGACACTAAATGGTGGCCGCAGCCCCCAGCCTAGAACTCCCTCCCCTTCTCCCACCTTCGCTGCGGACGTCACGAGCCGTGACGAATTGGTCGCTGCCAGGGGCTGCGGCCTGCGACAGATGAGCGGCGGCCTTCTCTCTGCGAGCCAGCCGAGCCAGACCATGATGTCTGCTGACGAGGTGCACACGAAATTGTGTTCGCAATTTGTCATCGTGACTGCCGTGCTCCACTAAAATTCAGATATTACAGCCAAAGAACTTCACTGTTTCTGTCAAAATTGAATAATTTAACTGTCACGACGCTTTCAAAAAGTAAGCTGCAATCTTAATCTCTAGGTTTCAGCTGCATTGCTAGTTAATTTTTTCTATTTGAAAAAACATTTTCTCTCAAACGTAAGTGCTGCTGGAGATAGTGATCGTGCCAGCAGCGAACGTCTTTAGTTCAAGAAAGGATTGCGAAAGACTGCACTTATGTATAACTGTACAGTTTTTACTGCACAAGTTGTTACATTCAGCCTCAACTTTGTCCTGTATTTCAGTGGGCATTAGTGACTACATAGTTTATCAAAGGTAGACATAAAGAAAGTTACTTGGGGAGGAATAACTCTTCTACAGGTAAACTGGGAAAGATTAAGATATGTGACCATGGGCCTATCACTCACCCCTATGTCTCTGATTCTACTTAATTGCAGTTTACTTACGACTTCTACTAAACACACGGTTATATGCAAACGATAGGTATTCAGTAAGCAAGAAAGAGAAAAGAACGTACACACAATCATTCACGCAGTGAGCATTCTATCCCTGACAGCTTCAGTCCACTCCAGTCTTTACTGTACAACACTGTTCAGTTACGTTGAAATGACGACCAGCCAGAACCCCGAATAATGACCTTTTGCAGCGCAGATCGGTGCGAGACATGCAGGAGAAGAGTCAGTGAGGATTTCGAAGAAATACCGACTCCAGTACTGATCCCAAAGATACTGAATTAATATTTAATCCAGGAAAATCGTGGCTCCATGAGAGAAGAAAAATAAACTGAACATAAAGGTGGATATGGTGCCCAAGGATAGATTCATAATTGTTTTGACCCATTGTGCATTCCAGAATGACGACATGCGCAGTGGATGCCAGAAAGACGTTCCCCAGAGCGTAACACTTCCTCCTCCGGCCCGGATACTTCTGACAATCGTTGCATGATGTTTTCTTCCAGTCCAGTTGAATATAACACGTGATTCATGTGAAACAGCACCACATCGTCACGCAGTGGACGTCCATTGCGGTATTGACGTGCAAACCCCAGCTTTCGTCGCCGATAAACTGAAGTCAGTATGGATGCATCAATCAAGAGCCTACTTTGGAGGTCCATATCCAGCCGGACTGTAGTTCAGGATATCCTGTTGGTCGCCTTTGTACCCTTAGACAAAGCTCTTGGCAGTGTTCACAGGAATACTGCTTTTGAAACCCTGAAGGTATCAGAGGTAAAATACAGGGAACGAAAGGCTACATACAACATGTATAGAAACCAGACGACAGTTATAACATTCGAGGGGGCATGAAAAGGTAGCAGCGTCTGAAAAAGAAGTTATTCAATCTGTGAAATGAACAAGCAGTAAAGAAAACGAAAGAAAAATTCGAAGAAGGATTTAAAGTTCACGGTTTTCCGTCGACATTGTAATTCTGTCGGTGACAGCTAACGACTTGGAAGAGCAGTTGAACGGAAAGGACAGTGTCTTGAAAGGTGGGTATAAGATGAACACCAACAAAAGCAAAAGAAGGTTAGTGAAATGTAGTCGAATTATGTCAGATTACGGAAGTATACACTTAAAGTAGTATATGAGTTTTGCTATTTGGGCAGCAAAATAATTGATGGTGGCCGATGTAATGAGGATATAAGTTGTACGCTGTCAATGGCAAGAAAGCGTTTTTGGAGACAATAGATTTGACAACATTGAATGTACACTGAAGAGCCAAAGTACCGGGTACACCTGCCTCATACCGTGAAGGGCCCCTGCGAGCACGTAGAGGTTCCGCAACACGACGTGGCATGGACTTGACTAATGTTTGAAGTAGTGCTGGAGGGAACTGACACTATGAAGCCTGCAGGGCTGTCCATCAAACCCCTAAGAGTACGAGGGGGTCGAGATCTCATCTGAACAGCACGTTGAAAAACATCCCAGATATGTTCCATAATTCCAGTTTGATTTATCTTGCAATTCTTGCATGAAGTTTTTGGTAATTCTTTATCTGTCGATATATTATTCTGATATTCTATTACTAAATTATTAGACAGTGCTTGTTTCCTAATATATAAAGCCCGTCTAATTTATCTCGAGATTTCTTAAAAAATTTGTAGTCAGTTTGCATTGTGATATTTTATTCCAGTTTATTTTATCTTGAAATTCACTTATAACATCTACAGAGGTTTTTTCTTAATTTAATACAATACTCCACTCTAATTTGTCTTTAGAATTTAACATTAAATTTTTAGTTATATTCAAATGCAATTTGTCTTCAAATTTTCTCATAAAATCTTCATTTAATACAAAGTGTTGTGATATATATTTCCAATCTGTATTATTATACAGACTATTCTTTTTAATATATCAACAATTTTACTCCTGTATATTTCAGTTGTTGGTTAATACAATTTACATAATTCCACAAAACACGAATTTTCGAAACCTAATTAAGCAATGCAGTGAGTTTTTCCTTTTCTAATTTTCTTTTAATTTCTAGTGCTTTTACTTTAGCTCTTAGTTCTTTCATATTACAAGTCTCATTATTACTGCTATCACTCTGTGGACTGTTATTACCAAGAAGGTTTATAAGCTGCTGTTTTCCATGTTTAGAACAAATTATTATTCTAGCTACACTTAGTTTTCATTTATAAGAATTATTTTTTTCTAGAAAATAAACTGTCTACTTATTATTTGGGAAAAACTGTATTGAGTACTAGTGATATATTATCATTTATTCCTTGTGATATTTCAGCCTCTGGCATCCCAGAAATGGAAAACCTGATTGAAAAATTTATCTATGAATGCCAATGCATCATCATCAGCATAACAAACAAAAAGTATGAAAGTGTTAATTAACTCTTTGGTATTGGACAATACATTTACATATAAAAAATTAAACAGCAATTTATAAATTAACATCTTCACTCACCCAACTATAGTGCGAATTTTTAAATCCCAACCATTTAACATATACTTAAACTCCTTGCTTCCTCAAAACGTTCTTAAGTAGATACACATTTGAATATTTTGTCTTCAGCAGTTCATATTCATAAAAATATTCTCCATCCACTGCCTTTAATTTATATGTTATTGGACTAGAATGAATAAAATCTTCAGGTTCCAAAATTTCTGTTGACCAATTAGCTGTGTAACCTATTTCAAAAATTTATTTACGTTTACTGATGCTAACTTTATTTCCAAATTTACAATTAGACCTATCATTAGATATGAAGATGGCTTCACTTTTGGCAGCAGTAGCAGTGGAAGTAGTAGTAGTAGTAGTCGTAGTAGTAGTAGTAGTAGTAGTAGTAGTAATAGTAGCACCAGCTTCATTCATCTGTAGATCTCTTTTTACAAGGATATAGGACATATCAAAGTATTTACAAGATTAGACCAATTTACTATATGCAAATTCGTATACACATGTATTTACAGAGTTCTAGTTAGACCTAATCATTAATTTACTCCTGGTATACAATACTTTTTTTAAAGATAACTTATTAAATAATGTAATGCCACACTGTTCACTCATATCTCACTATCAGTCACTGCACACACTATACTCATATTGTTTCATAACACTTCACTCACTACAGACGTGCACACACACACACACACACACACACACACACACACACACACACACTTACTCCTATTATTCTCAGAAAGTCGAACATTTCTTCAGTTACGCTCAGTAGGTAGCAGGTTGAAACGAATGTAGGTTGCAGTGGTTATGTAAAGGTGAAGGAGCTTGGCAAAATAGACTAGCTTGGGTAGTTACGTGCATTAAACCAGTCTTCAGACTTAAGTCACAATCAACAATAACAATGGCGAATATAGGCTAGGATTAGTATGTTGATTATAAATCCAGTAACTTGGTTTCTTTTGACCCAGATAACATTTAGACCCGTGAGCATTACCTTACAGCTTACGAGCTAAACGTTGTATAGTGCCCCATTTCGGCGTATTTCCAATTGAAAAGGACATCGAGCTTTGTCTCGCGAGTTCTAAGTTTCAGATCGGATGATGGCAACAGATAAAACATATCATAACTGTTATAATTGATGATAGATTAAAATGGCGAAGCAATACAGCTTCAGCCATCTACACTTCCAGATTTTTTATTTGACCAATCAGTTTCAGCACTACATTACATCATCTACAGACCCCGTGAAGATAGTGTAATGCAGCGCTGCAACCGGGTGCTCAAATAAAATAACAACTGGACTGTACTATTCTTAAAAAGCTATTTCAAACCGATCGCCCATTCAGTCAAGCAATCATAATGTTTTAGTAGTCAATGGTTATTGGTCTAAGTCATCTGCATAAACGAATACATCGTCAATTCTGCTACCAATTTACTTCTTCTGTATTGTAACAAATCAACTTTCCACTTAGGAAATAAAGAACAGCACGGTTAAACGTCCCGTCAATGAAGAGGTAATTAGAGGCGGAGTTTTTTTATACACCACTCTAATGGTCACTGGGGATACGGAACCGCGAAAGTAAAAAATACATGAGCGTCACAGCTGTCGCTTTCATCAAATTTTTGTTTATACTGCTGCGATGACGAACCATCGCATTCCCAGTTCAAAATTAACATCATGGTATTCGTGAAGGGACTGTGGAGTGTTTTCATGACATCAGATTGTACACTCCTGGAAATGGAAAAAAGAACACATTGACACCGGTGTGTCAGACCCACCATACTTGCTCCGGACACTGCGAGAGGGCTGTACAAGCAATGATCACACGCACGGCACAGCGGACACACCAAGAACCGCGGTGTTGGCCGTCGAATGGCGCTAGCTGCGCAGTATTTGTGCACCGCCGCCGTCAGTGTCAGCCAGTTTGCCGTGGCATACGGAGCTCCATCGCAGTCTTTAACACTGGTAGCATGCCGCGACAGCGTGGACGTGAACCGTATGTGCAGTTGACGGACTTTGAGCGAGGGCGTATAGTGGGCATGCGGGAGGCCGGGTGGACGTACCGCCGAATTGCTCAACACGTGGGGCGTGAGGTCTCCACAGTACATCGATGTTGTCGCCAGTGGTCGGCGGTCGGCGGAAGGTGCACGTGCCAGTCGACCTGGGACCGGACCGCAGCGACGCACGGATGCACGCCAAGACCGTAGGATCCTACGCAGTGCCGTAGGGGACCGCACCGCCACTTCCCAGCAAATTAGGGACACTGTTGCTCCTGGGGTATCGGTGAGGACCATTCGCAACCGTCTCCATGAAGCTGGGCTACGGTCCCGCACACCGTTAGGCCGTCTTCCGCTCACGCCCCAACATCGTGCAGCCCGCCTCCAGTGGTGTCGCGACAGGCGTGAATGGAGGGACGAATGGAGACGTGTCGTCTTCAGCGATGAGAGTCGCTTCTGCCTTGGTGCCAATGATGGTCGTATGCGTGTTTGGCGCCGTGCAGGTGAGCGCCACAATCAGGACTGCATACGACCGAGGCACACAGGGCCAACACCCGGCATCATGGTGTGGGGAGCGATCTCCTACACTGGCCGTACACCACTGGTGATCGTCGAGGGGACACTGAATAGTGCACGGTACATCCAAACCGTCATCGAACCCATCGTTCTACCATTCCTAGACCGACAAGGGAACTTGCTGTTCCAACAGGACAATGCACGTCCGCATGTTTCCCGTGCCACCCAACGTGCTCTAGAAGGTGTAAGTCAACTACCCTGGCCAGCAAGATCTCCGGATCTGTCCCCCATTGAGCATGTTTGGGACTGGATGAAGCGTCGTCTCACGCGGTCTGCACGTCCAGCACGAACGCTGGTCCAACTGAGGCGCCAGGTGGAAATGGCATGGCAAGCCGTTCCACAGGACTACATCCAGCATCTCTACGATCGTCTCCATGGGAGAATAGCAGCCTGCATTGCTGCGAAAGGTGGATATACACTGTACTAGTGCCGACATTGTGCACGCTCTGTTGCCTGTGTCTATGTGCCTGTGGTTCTGTCAGTGTGATCATGTGATGTATCTGACCCCAGGAATGTGTCAATAAAGTTTCCCCTTCCTGGGACAATGAATTCACGGTGTTCTTATTTCAAGTTCCAGGAGTGTATTTGTAGCTATCGAGCTGTAGTATGATCTAGTAAAGCCTGCAATGATACTTCCTCACTTGTTGCCGTTATACGTATTGAACACTCTGGTGGGTAACAACGGGATTTAGCAGCTAATGTTTTATGATAACTGGGATGAACCGACCTGTCGATGTGATCATTGGTTAATTCCCGGACTATATTGTACGTTTCTTTCGTCATTTTGTCGCTTATTATCAAGTTTAAAGGAACATCTCCGCTAATTTCTTGACGTACTTGTCTAACACTTTGTGCAAATGCTAATTGATACCGAGAGGCTCGTGTAGGAGACGTGGTTGTAATATCCTTGAGCACCTTTGCTGCAGCGTGGGACCCACAAGCATGAAGATTCATTCTCGTTGCGAATGCCAGTGCTCTTGGAGTTGTTGATCTCCGTTCTACAACAAATCGCAATAACGTTAGCTCGAAAGTGATAAAAATTTCAGTGATACACTGGAACCTCGTTTGTATTGACCAGCGTTTAAGTTGACTCGGATTTATGTTCACTTCCCGCCTCTCGCTTATGTTCTACATCTACATCTACATCCATACTCCGCAAGCCACCTGACGGTGTGTGGTGGAGGGTACCCTGAGTACCTCTATCGGTTCTCCCTTCTATTCCAGTCTCGTATTGTTCGTGGAAAGAAGGATTGTCGGTATGCTTCTGTGCGCGCTCTAAGCTCTCTGATTTTATCCTCATGGTCTCTTCGCGAGATATACGTAGGAGGGAGCAATATACTGCTTGACTCTTCGGTGAAGGTATGTTCTCGAAACTTTAACAAAAGCCCGTACCGAGCTACTGAGCGTCTCTCCTGCAGAGTCTTCCACTGGAGTTTATCTACCATCTCCGTAATGCTTTCGCGATTACTAAATGATCCTGTAACGAAGCGCGCTGCTCTCCGTTGGATCTTCTCTATCTCTTCTATCAACCCTATCTGGTACGGATCCCACACTGCTGAGCAGTATTCAAGCAGTGGGCGAACAAGCGTACTGTAACTTACTTCCTTTGTTTTCGGATTGCATTTCCTTAGGATTCTTCCAATGAATCTCAGTCTGGCATCTGCTTTACCGACGATCAACTTTATATGATCATTCCATTTTAAATCACTCCTAATGCGTACTCCCAGATAATTTATGGAATTAACTGCTTACAGTTGCTGACCTGCTATTTTGTAGCTAAATGATAAGGGATTTATCTTTCTATGTATTCGCAGCACGTTACACTTGTCTACATTGAGATTCAATTGCCATTCCCTGCACCATGCGTCAATTCGCTGCAGATCCTCCTGCATTTCAGTACAATTTTCCATTGTTACAACCTCTCGATACACCACAGCATCATCTTCAAAAAGCCTCAGTGAACTTCCGGTGTCATCCACCAAGTCATTTATGTATATTGTGAATAGCAATGGTCCTATGACACTCCCCTGCGGCACACCTTAAATCACTCTTACTTCGGAAGACTTCTCTTCATTGAGAATGACATGCTGAGTTCTGTTATCTAGGAACACCTCAATCCAATCACACAATTGGTCTGATAGTCCATATGCTCTTACTTTGTTCATTAAACGACTGTGGGGAACAGCATCGAACGCCTTGCGGAAGTCAAGAAACACGGCATCTACCTGTGAACCCGTGTCTATGGCCCTCTGAGTCTCGTGGACGAATAGCGCGAGCTGGGTTTCACACGACCGTCTTTTTCGAAACCCATGCTGATTTCTACAGAGTAGATTTCTAGTCTCCAGAAAAGTCATTATACTCGAACATAATACGTGTTTCAAAATTCTACAACTGATCGACGTTAGGGATATAGGTCTATAGTTCTGCACATCTGTTCGACGTCCCTTCTTGAAAACGGGGTTGACCTGTGCCCTTTTCCAATCCTTTGGAACGCTACGCTCTTCTAGAGACCTACGGTACACCGCTGCAAGAAGGGGGGCAAGTTCCTTCGCGTACTCGGTGTAAAATCGAACTGGTATCCCATCAGGTCCAGCGGCCTTTCCTCTTTTGAGCGATTTTAATTGTTTCTCTATCCCTCTGTCGTCTATTTCGATATCTACCATTTTGTCATCTGTGCGACAACCTAGAGAAGCAACTACAGTGCAGCCTTCCTCTGTGAAACAGCTTTGGAAAAAGACATTTAGTATTTCGGCCTTTAGTCTGTCATCCTCTGTTTCAGTACCATTTTGGTCACAGAGTGTCTGGACATTTTGTTTTGATCCACCTACCGCTTTGACATAAGACCAAAATTTCTTAGGATTTTCTGACAAGTCAGTACATAGAACTTTACTTTCGAATTCATTGAACGCCTCTCGCATAGCCCTCCTCACACTACATTTCGCTTCGCGTAATTTTTGTTTGTCTGCAAGGATTTGGATATGTTTATGTTTGCTGTGAAGTTCCCTTTGCTTCCGCAGCAGTTTTCTACCTCGGTTGTTGTACCACGGTGGCTCTTTTCCATCTCTTACGATCTTGCTTGGCACATACTCATCTAACGCATATTTTACGATGGTTTTGAACTTTGTCCACTGATCCTCAACACTATCTGTACTTGAGACAAAACTTTTGTGTTGAGCCGTCAGGTACTCTGTAATCTGCTTGTTGTCACTTTTGCTAAACAGAAAAATCTTCCTACCCTTTTATTTCTATTTACGGCTGAAGTCATCGATGCCGTAACCGCTTTATGATCGCTGATTCCCTGTTCTGCGTTAACTGTTTCAAATAGTTCGGGTCTGTTTGTCACCAGAAGGTCTAATATGTTATCGCCACGAGTCGGTTCTCTGTTTAACTGCTGAAGATAGTTTTCAGATAAAGCACTTAAAAAAATTTCACTGGATTCTTTGTCCCTGCCACCCGTTATGAACGTTTGAGTCTCCCAGTCTATATCCGGCAAATTAAAATCTCCACCCAGAACTATAACATGGTGGGGAAATCTACTCGAAATATTTTCCAAATTATCCTTCAGGTGCTCAGCCACAACAGCTGCTGAGCCAGGGGACCTATAGAGACATCCAATTACCATGTCTGAGCCTGCTTTAACCTTGACCTTCACCCAAATCACTTCACATTTCGGATCTCCGTCAATTTCCTTCGATACTATTGCACTTCTTATCGCTATAAACACGCCTCCCCCTTCACTGTCCAGCCTGTCTCTGCGGTATACATTCCAATCTGAGTTTAGGATTTCGTTACTGTTTACGTCTGGTTTCAGCCAACTTTCTGTCCCTAGTACAATATGGGCGTTGTGACCGTTTATTAATGAGAGCAGTTCTGGGACCTTTCTATAGACGCTCCTGCAGTTTACTATTAGCACATTAATATTGTTATTCCCTGTTGCATTTTGCGTACTCCTACCTTGCCGCGTCTCAGGAGGCGTCTTGTCGGGCCTAGGGAGGGAATTATCTAATTATCTAACCTCTTGTTGCCCCACGTCCGTAATCAACACACTGTAAAGCATAATGGAATGCATTTGTGTTGGTGCTCAGAGGGAAAATGTGGAAGGAGAAAGTCATAGTGGTGGGAACCCCTCTTGAGTCAACATAAACGCGAGGTATACGTTTCGAGGCAGTCAACATGAACAAGGTTCCAGTGTATAAGAAATAGGAAAATAAACAAACCGCAATAGCTACGTCCTGCTCCAGAATTCTGCGGCTATTCTGCCATTTTTTCTTAATTGTAAATAGGAGATTCCTTAAACATTTGCTTTCATCAATTGAAATTGCGAAAGGGCATCCTTCCGATTCGGTAAAATATTTTTCCAGAACTTCTACTTGTTTATCAAATTTTGAGCTCCATTCATCCCGTAGGGCCAAGAATATTTGTCTGCTTGTACTAATAATTTCTTTGCATATATGTCCTGCTAAAATTTTAAAACTGTATTTAGAACTTACCATAAACTTATTATAAGCAATCCTACAGTCATGGACAAACGATTAAAAAGCTATATTATTATGTTTTACAAATTGTGATTATTGCTCATGAACAACGTTTGAAACAATATTTGTAAACATATTTCGATAATTCTATAAAAAGCTCATTAAAGTTGGAATTGTATTTAAAATCGTTATTCACAATGCTACACCGTTACAATAATATACCGTACTTATCTCTACAATATTTTAGAAAGAGATAGTAAACATCTACGAACAACCCTCCACACCTGGGACCTTTCAACCCTCAGGCATAGGAAGTTGAGGGGAGAATATCGCCATTAGTCACAGCGCGTAGTACGCACGACAGCGTGCACGGTAACACTAAAATCGGTATTATTCAAAATGGACAATTTTCGAGTAGCTAATTCTTGAAAATTTCTTTTAATAGATAGTTCAACAAACATGTCCCTGTCAATGTCAGCGTTAAAATGTGATAAAATTTTTTGTATCGACAGAAATGTATTTCTAAAGAAGCCAAACAACATGCTAATAACGACTACCTTCAGCATAACGTTTCATAAATAACAACAAACATTTTCGAAAATTGAAGTACATAAAATGTTTCTACATACCTTCATCAATATTTTCCATTTTTGAAAATAGGAATCGGACTGGTCGTTGTAAAATTCTGTATGATTTTCTGAAGCACCGGACACTGAAGCGTCGCTCATGTGTTTCTAGGAGAAGCAACTTACAACTGTCGCAGGGAAGCAGGTATACAATATTGTGACCTCTGCTTATACGATCTGAATGCCCCATACCCCCCTTCACAAAAATCCATTCCAAACACATCGATCTATCAAGCTTCGTTTCTCGACTATTGGCCAGGGAATCGGCCGTTCTGAACCACTGTGAGGCGGTGTGATTGGCAGCGCAAGACAGCGCTGAAAGCATTCGACAGGCCGTGTATAGACGCGAAATTACTTAGAACAAAACGTATCAGTTAGGACGTTATATAGCGGTGGCTATAAAATATATAGTTACAGTATGTCGAAGACAAGGAAACAATAAGAATTAAATGTGTCGTATTAAATGAAAGATCGAAATACGTATATATTAAATAATTGCTCATTTAAACAGCTTTTCTCTTTAGGATCCGCACTGTAGTTGCATACTTATTTCTCTAAGCTTTTTTCCGTTTTTATTTATTATTAAACTGATTTATATTAAGTATGTTCTATAATGTGTTATTCCTGTTTGTGTATATATAAAATAAATAAAGATTGTCAATTCACACCTGTGTTCCTGTCCTCCTGCCATTTTTAATTTTAAGCGCACATACTTCATTTTGGTATCCATGCAGCTTAATAAGATTCCATCTTATGTAAAATATAATGTATACGTATTCCATTTTTATACGACACAAAACAACTGTGCCATCTAGCTTCAATCTATTTCGTCTCCCAATCGCATTCCTTACCTTAGATTTCGTTTTTATTTTAATCGGAATTCTCTTGTTTTTGATATACTATAAAGATGTATTTTATGATCTTTGCTGATATGTTGTGTCATTAAGTAATTTTGCATCTGCATTTGGCTTGCTGGAAAGGTTCAGCTATGCCTTGTGTTTCTATTCACACCACTTGGTGCCCATGTCTCTAAGTTTGCATTTAACATCACGTTTTCTCACTCATTTGTACTCTGATGTTGGTACTTGCATATGACGCCATACTGTGTGTATGAAGTTCCCTATCTGCTTTGGTATGTTCATTTTTTGTTGTTAATAGAGACGGCACAAAACTTACGACAGGGTTCTACTTAACACTCTATTTAAGCCTCTTCTCTAACACGCCTCCAGTTCCTTACCACCGCACCACCTGTCTCAGCGCGTTATCTTGGTATAGTTTTACTGTCTCAGATACCTCCTAGGTTGCACTGTAGGAAATGTGTTCACCGACAGGTCTCCAATTCTGATGCTGATCGAGCGACCGCTCGTCGTCGTGCAATTTAGACGCTGGTGAGACATTACGAGCAGTTCCGGCAAAGCAAACCGAATTGGCTGTAACGGAAAGCGTCGAAGAGCTAAATTTTTAGATGAATTTACACTTCGTTAAGTCCGTTATTCCACAGACCTAGTCCGACTAGCAACGGAAGGGTACAGCGAAACAGTGTTTCAAAGCAGTTCTGGCGGTTGTGGTGCAAGTTATCGCTATGTTGGAAGCCAATTCCGCTTCGCTTAAGCGGAGGCGACGAGTTTTGCAGGAGTTGGTTCTGATGGCAGTAGCCAAATAAGTGAGAAAAGGGTAATTTGTTACAAATTCTGGCAACGAAAATTCACTGCTAGTTTATTAGGTGAAGTTAAAATTTTTAGGTTGTTACACTATGTCATGTTCCTCTTCAATTCCTTATACACGATCGACGTCTTAAACCCTCTGCCGGAATCTTCTTCAGGATCTCCTGGTATCTACATTTAGCTGAACACAAAGGCCAGTATCGTGTTCGCGCACCATGTCGGCGTATTTACTTCCTTAACCGAAGGGCGCCACAAAGCCGGGAGCCTACAGCCACGTTCCATAATGAAGTTAGATTCGTTCCCAGAAATTTCAATAGCAACTCGGATTTTTCTTTTATAAACGTTGGTCTCCTTGACCGACGAAATTCTCCTTCATGAAATTAATTGCCTCATAAAATTATTTTCAGTCTAAGATATGAATTTCAATTATTGTTATTTTTCTTCTGAGGTCCAACGTTACTAGTGTTGGTGGTTGGCGTCAGTTCACGGGCTGTGTACTGTGTTGCGTATGGTGACTCGCATAATTGTTAGTGCCAATATTTTTTAAATCGTTAGTAGGAAAAGAGCTGTTGTCACCGAAGCTGCAGCCTCTGGCGCTCATTAGTATCACCCAGCAACTAATACCATCCCACGGAGCAATCACATACAAGTACTTATAATTGGTTAAACCCTTAATTCGTGAGGTGACTTTTCTATAACATGTACCACGAAGTGGGGTCCCTCGGACCCTATCTTTAAACCAAGATTTAAGGCAAAAATCATTTGAAATTTTTAATTTATGCTGTATAACATTTGTTTTTACAATTATTTAAAAGCTTCTAGTTTATTTTTTTGCACTAAACAAAGCCTATTTATC
This sequence comes from Schistocerca nitens, assembly GCF_023898315.1. Lineage (NCBI taxonomy): Eukaryota > Metazoa > Arthropoda > Insecta > Orthoptera > Acrididae > Schistocerca > Schistocerca nitens. The sequence goes on from NC_064622.1 coordinate 243,378,779, forward strand.
ACACAAAAGCACATAATTTTGTGTGGTTCTTTTGAATAGTGCACATAAATAGACTGTTAAACAGCAGAATTTTACATTCTGAACACCTATACAATCTCTGCAGCAAATAAATTTCCAAATAAAACTAAATTCCAGGGTTTAAATTTGCGCATAAGAATTCCTCCCAAAAGGTACAAAAAGAAGGTTTGTCAAATTGACTCTCATTGCTGGGAACTACATCTTTCTTATCACGACTCATATCACATTCGATTTTAACAGACACTTTAATTATTTCATTAAAGAAACAGACAGATCCCTATCACAACGTTCCTGAAGTTCTTCCTCTGAATGATACTCTTGTTCGATAGCAAAACTGATCGCTGGCTAACGTAAAATCGTCGTCTTTCTCGTTTATTTCTTCATCTCTATCACTGACAACTTCCTCTATAGACCGACTAACAATCTGATCAAACTCGGGAAAGTTAAAAATGACACATTCGTGCCAACACATTTTGAGCTATGTGGTACCATATGGAAGAAAACAGGTACGTAGTTCACGAGTCACGGTCTAGGAGACTCCAACACCTATCAGTAACACGTGTCAACAATAAACTCAGAACGGGATGACGCAACCGACAGCAAAACATCGTAGGCCTGACAATATAAGGAAGGTGGGTGAGTATAGAAGCATTCCACCGCGATTGGCCTGGGAGAGTGAGTTCGAAATTTTTCGCGCTCTTTGAGAGACCACACCTCGAAAGTGAAGGGTTAATGAATTTAAAGAAACCCCCAAGATACCGTTCCCCGAATTTCTGAGAGCTTCATTTTAAGTTTTCAGTTTTTTTGCGTTTTTTGTATTTTCTGTTGCAATTTCTGAGAACAAAGGGTCTTCACAGACGCGCTCGGATAATAAACGGCAAAAACTCTTTTTTTGTGTGGTATAATTGTAAATTAACAATTCTCATATTTTTTTTCCTTTGCGTGTACTGTGAAACCTTGCTGCTTGTCAAATTTCGTGATTCTAGGTCATCAGAAACTACTTTGTAGGTTTTGATGAGTGAGTTTGCGAGTATCAAAATATGTGACGAAACTGAGTATCCTTTTTATCCATTGACATCTCCAAGGGAACGGCGGCGTTAGTATGTGACATAAATTTAAAATTTATACGTCTGCCTGTTTCTCAAAGAAAAGATTCTTAACAGTCGAATACAGAGGAAGACAGGAAAATCGAAATACAAGCGGATAGACAGACGGACAACAAAACAGTCCTATAAGGGTTCCATTTTTACTGACTGACGCACGAGATCTTAAAAAGTGAGTAAGTTGTTAATTATTTCAAAAGTAATCACCATATCTGTTAATACATATATCCCACTGCGAGACAAGAGGATCAATGTGTTCATGGAAAAAGGTTTGTCGTTGCCTACGGAACAATGACTGCACGCAGGCGTGCACGTTCTCGTTCGAAGAAAATCGATGCCTTACCAGCGAAACTTCTGCAGTGTAGTCGAAACAACAGACACGCCAGTTCCGGGAAATTCACGGTGACTTTCTTTGACAGCAAGGGCCCGCTGCTCAATGATATTCTGAGAAACAGCGCTACAATTACCGCACAGTGGAACAAGGACACTTTACACACATTGAAGCACGCCATGAAGTCCAGAGGCCCAGAAATGTTGACTGGTCATTCTGTTGGAGGATAGTGCCTACCCACACGTCGCCGCGTTTGTTTCGAGTACGCTGCAGTAGTTTCGCTAGAAAGCTATCCTCCATGCAATCCCGATCTCTCCCCATGCGATTTCCATATTTTTGGAGCAATGAGGAAAGTCCTTCGTGGTAAAAAGTTGAAGACGTGCATCAGAGACTAACTCCTTCATTAAGAGCAGAAATAACTTGATTTTTTCCTAGGTGCTATACGAACGTTTCAATAATTGAGCATCAGCCATATACATTCACACATTTACAGGTCTTTTAACATCTGCGTATCAAAAGTGTTCCTAGCGGTAATGATGCAAGAGACACAGCGCATTTTTAAAGTAGTTATGGTTTAGCGATCTGACATCATATCAACAAACCCAGTTAAATTACATGGATTTGATGTATTCCTGTATGGAATACTGTATCAACATCAGTTGTATATCCTCTTCCCCTGCCGTCTCTTCCGGTTCTAATGCAGTTGCCGGTTTGTACGATTACTAGAGGTGGCTCCTCGCAAGTAGCCGATATGCAACCCGCAGAGCATAAATTCCGGGGCAGTAGGGACGGCTGGTATCGCTGAAACAATCGGTTTTCGGTTGTATCGGCTTTATACCACGCCTGTTTATATATCTTGCTTGTGAAATAACGGATTTCCAGTTTTGTGTTCCTGTTATTTCATATAATAAACATAGAAATCAAACAAAGATTGAAATATTTTGACACTCTAAGTTTCGGGATACGTAGAAACGAACTATTAAATGAAACAGACAAATAAAAAACTTAGTCTCTCCACCGTTCGCTGTTTATCTCGAATAGTGATAAGTGGATGAATGCTACAAATAGTATTTGATCTCCTACTGATTGCAATTTTTTTGGAACTCTGCTCAAAAGTGATGCACTATTTGTGCATTACGAACTCTGTTTTTCGTGTGACTTTGTCCATTTTCAAGGTCTACAAGCAGTTAAATGCGTATTATGTAGATAAGGGCAGCAGATCAGAAACTTTTTATTTTTACTTTATACTACTGGTTTAACTGTTGTTAAGTTTTTAATTTATTACTGTTAGCGTAATTTCCTTCCTCTTTTATTATTTCTTATAAATGGCAGACAAATCTTTAACTCTTAAAGCAAATGAAGTATTGTATTTCATTGCTAGGTCACTCAAAATTATTTCCAGACTAGGGCTGGTGTCGTTCTGAACTACGATGGATGCCCAGCGACGAGAGCGAGAAATTACCGTACGCAGTAGGACAGGTTGCGGTAAATCTTGCACACTGCACGCTCACGCTTACCTTACGCCACGACACACGGCAGAAGGGAGATAATTGTCTCAACTTTAGTGTCTCAGCAATGCTGTACCAGCTCTTATGCTGTGTGTTAGTTGTTTGCTTCTGTGGACATTGTTACTGAAGCAGCATTGATCGCTTTCCCCTTTTTTCTATAATAACGTAATATTTCAGACAATTGCACATTTCATGAATATCAATTACTTCTTTTCAAAAAACGTTTATTTAAAAACAAAAACTTTTACCACTGTTGCTATTGCCAATTGACATTTCGGTTTTTGTGCGGTTGTAAGTAAAAATAATAATAAATATCTGTTATAACAGAGACCAAAGAAATACCGAAAAATACCAGTTATTCAGAAAGAAAATACAGGTATCGGATTTAGTCGGTCAATTTTTCCTATCCCTAGGGGCATCCAGGAGCTGTAGGTATGGGGCAGTGGTTCGCAGCCTGGAAGTAATTACTCGGGGAGTAAAACGAAATTTTCTGAGGGGGTAAAAACCAATTTCTTCGATTGTGCTTCGGTCGCGATACTAAATTATTTATCAAAAATCATTACTATTACCACTATTTCATGGTTACAATTGTACCAATAATTGCATTCTTTTTAAATAATAGCATTAATGTGCGATACTGGGTTGGAGGCTACAGCTGTGAAACGAAAGTCTTCCTCACAAACTTCACCCACTACACACATACTTTTACACTTGGCACCATGCAACTACGGTAGGAAAATGGCCTCTCCGAGTTGTAGGTTGTCCCAGAAACACATCACAAATAACTTTATTGTTCACTCCGCAAAAATAAAGAAAGCACAACACAACAGTACCTATGTTGTGACTATATAATTCTGCAGTTCTTACATACTATTGTTAGTGGTTGTGGAAAAGACAGAGCATTGACAGCCTGTAATCTTCCAGTTTCTGTCAGTTCCAGAAGTAAGGAGACTAGCAATCAAATGATTTACAAACAGTAAGTATGGCGTATAAATTTTAATGTGTTTGATTCTAATTGGTGGTGCCGGGTGTAGCTGAAGCAGATATCACTAAGGAGAGGGGTAACACGGGGTAACCACGTTAATCTTTGTTAACAAGGGTATACCCTCAAACTGGGCAGTTCATTTCTCAGAAGTAATTGTAGGTAGCACTCCCGATGAACTAATAATTGCTTTATGATTCTATAAAAAACCGATAGTTAGAAATATGCAGCAGCGATTGCCCAAGTGACTCATTACATCACACCTACAACAACTAAATATCATTTACCTTTCTATACTTTATAATTATTCATTACAGATTTAAATGAGGCAGTAAAATTCACGGTGCTGTGGACGTGTGAGTAACGGGGAGTTGGAGTGTACTAGCAAATATCTGATTGCGCTCATGGGTAATGGTTTCAGAATAGTTGTGAACCGCTGCTCCATGGTAACAAAATTGTGAATCCACAGCAGTGTAACGGCCATGGCGAAATACAAAATAATAGAATGTTACAAATTTTATATTGCATGTTAACCAATACATATAATTATAAAAATCATTGTACTGGGTGGCTATAATCAAAGTGCAGCTTACAGAGGTTTAGTACGGGCTTTAATGATCGTATGACAGCTAATGTTCGCAGATAGTCTAATGATTTAATGCGGAACTTATTTAGTGGGGGAAAAAGTTTGTTACAATTTCAGCTCACAGATGCAAAATTGGCTTTATAGAAATGTTGCCTTATGTAACAGACTAGAACGGGACATGGGCTGAAAAGATCAAACAAGTGAGAAAGGCATAATGCTGATGTTGTTATTAACGACGGCTTGCGTCGTTTGTTCAATATGAGCACCAGAGACGTCGACGAGATGCTGTGTACCGTCACATTTGTACTAGTGGCCATAATTGGAACTGTTTCTTGGGAGCGTAAATCAGTTGCACATTAATGCATTAATGTATCTGCTAAGTTTCGTTGCCACACAGTAATTACAGTCCACACTCAATCTACACGAGTAGCTCCACTTTAACTATAACCATCCAGTTGCGTGTCTATAGTTCCTTCTCTCTTCCCAAGCAGCTGGATCGATTTCAACCAACCTTCGACCACTTCAGTTGGGGAAGCCTGCCTCTGGCGCAAGAGCAGCCGCAAGGCAACACGTACCTGAATCGCTGTCGATGTCTGACAGGTAAATTTTTAATGTTCTTTACTCTTAACATATGTTCATTGCGGGCACCGAGAGAGTATTGCTGAGCTGCAGGGGAGGGGCGGGGGAGGGAGGGAGGGAGGGTGGTCTTAGAGGGATTCTGTGTCTTGTTATTCACGTACATGTCAACGTTGAACCCCATCCTGATTACGCCACAGGAGGATACGAAACAGGAGGGCTAAAAGGGAATAAAAACCCTTTGCTGCTTCAAGTTCAGATTTCGTATAATAGTTTTCAACAGCCTCCTTCCATAGGGGTCAGATTACTTTCAGATGGGTCGCAGCCACACGATGTCTCTGAAGTAGGTTGAATTAACCGGGGGAAAGGTTGTCAGCAGGGTTGAAAGTTGAAAAGACTGACGTTCTATTGCTCATGGCACAGCGAACTGTCGTGTCGATGAAGAAAGGGGATCATCAGCCCAAGGGAGGAAGTGGTTTCACTGACGCCCTTTAAGCCACCTGAAAGTTCTTCATGTCGATTCTCAGCAATGGCGTGTGTGAAATGTTTTCCTTGACCACCAATAGGAAAACTGCGGGATTTTCGCACTGGATGTCGCTATTCTGACCTCTATCATTGTGGTGTGACCGCCAGACACCACACTTGCTAGGTGGTAGCCTTTAAATCGGCCGCGGTCCGTTAGTATACGTTGGACCCGCGTGTCGCCACTATCAGTGATTGCAGACCGAGCGCCGCCACACGGCAGGTCTAGAGACACTTCCTAGCACTCGCCCCAGTTGTACAGCCGACTTTGCTAGCGATGGTTCACTGTCTAAATACGCTCTCATTTGCCGAGACGACAGTTTAGCATAGCCTTTAGCAAGGCGCCATATTCAGTAATTAGAATGAATTCTGAACAGATAATATTGTGAATCATGTACCGTCAAGAGCGACGTTCATCATTAATGGATTAAAGTTAAGTATCAAACCAATGATGTCCGCTTCCTGATTTCTAATTCCTTGTCATGTTCCAGACCTCACGTCAGTATAGTTCTTCCCTCCTCAAGCCAGCCTGCGTGAGCTAAAACGCGTGCATTTCGGCCTCCTCTCGTAACACGGGGTTGGCTCTTCTGCCAACACAATAATCGCAATGGCATGAAAAGAATGGGTGAAATGTGGGTAAGAGAGGGTATGACGACCTTACCATCGTCTGACACGTCTACACTGGTGTTGGGAAAAGTTGTGGTGAAATTTGGTGCCGACGTGACATCATTACCCCACCGTACAGCTCACAAGAACATCCGAACTGTGGCCTTTTATTCGAGTGTATAGACAGATTTGTGTTTCAATCGTCGTGGAGCTCGAAGGTGACGTCACAAGGCGCCATACTTTTGCACAGCTACGTAGGAAGGTTTTAGGCACCTTTGAGCTAAATCCTTCAAAATGGGAAACAATTATGTGGTTCCAATGGCCACTTTTTTGGAAACCGGTAACTGTTTCCTATTTGTGTGTGTGTGTGTGTGTGTGTGTGTGTGTGTGTGTGTGTGTGCAAATTATTTATGACGTGTGGGTACTGGGTGAAGCTGCGGGAAGAAAGCTAGTAGGTCACAAATAATGAAGAACATTGGGGTTCTTTCCTGCGATCCTAACGACATAAAAGACATGGTAATAAAACGACCACGAGAGGAAGTGTTGCCAGGTGTTTGGTAAAATTAATTGTGTTACTGTCTAGGCATAGCGTGTGGCACGAGGCTAAAACGTAGTATAAAAAATTCAAATCGCACTCTCCCATTAATTCTGTGCGACGGTGCGGTATCACGTACTTCCGGTCTAGCGCGTTATGTTAGCTGTGTAATGGAGAAATACAAGCAATGTAACGTATCTGCAGTGGAACCTTCGGCGCAGCGCAGTCTAATGGGTAGCCAAGTAAGTAGTTTGGGAGTTTGGTGCGGGCGCTAACTGCGTTGCGGAATTGAGCCCAAGAAGTGAGTTGATTTGTTCCGCCAGCAGAACCTGTAGCGTAACCACGGCGATAGGAGCGTGTTGTGTGCGTTCGTATAGTACAGGTGCGTCCTCCTTTCTTTGTGGAGAATCTGCCTATGTCTGTGTTCACAGGATGTTGCAATAGGCTGTAGTACGATCATTTTAGACTCAAATTTTCACTGGATGAAAAGCTACATTGGTTTTCATGTTAAGACGTTGTCAGAAACAAAATATTGAACACTTATACGTACAGTCAGCAGAATGTGCCTATTCTATAAACGATGACAAAATTTCGCAAAGAAATAGTTCGATAAAGAGTAGTCTGAAAACTCATACTTTCTGGGAACATAAAACTTGTTCATAGAAGTTGCTGAGAGACATTTGTTTATGGACATTAGCACAGGCGTTGCACTCGAGTCAACAGTGTTCTGGTGACTTCCTGCTCTAAATACGCATTAGAACAATCACTAGGTATTGTTGAGTCAGTTGATTGGTTCGAGTTTCGCAGTACTGCAGTTTCAGTCGTGTTAGTGCCTGTCGATGCACAGTAAACTACTCGCAACTTTTGATACGTATCTTGGTTTCTTACCTACTGCCTTATATGCTTCCCCTTTTATATTTATTGCTAATTTACTCTTTGTATCCGCGCGGCTGTTACGGTCGCAGGTTGGAATCCTGTCTCGGGCATGGATGTGTGTGATGTCCTTAGTTTAGTTAGGTTTAAGTAGTTCTAAGTCTAGGGGACTGATGACCTCAGATGTTAAGTCCCATAGTGCTCAGAGCCATTTGAACCATACTCTTTGTACGCACATTTTCGTTTCTCTTTCTCATCACTTGTTAGCAGTGGGAGCCCACTTCTGCACAAGTGATAGGGCGAATGGTTTTTTGCCATGGTTTAGCAAATGAAAGAAGCTGTAACGACCGAATCATGGAGGATTGCCGTAAAAAAGGCAAATCATGTATGTATGAATATTAGCTGCAAGCCTTGTAGCTTAGGAAGAGACGTACAGTGAAAACCGCTTTCGTCAGTCCATTAAGAGATCATAAGCACTGAAAAACCGTTATTTTCCCACTCACTAATTGCAAAGATAAGAGCGACGCAGTTAAGTCCCCTGTGTACGCAAACAGACACGAAGAACGTATATACAGGCCCTCAAATGTCAAACAAAACAAGCAAGCAGCCTTGGATGAACGGGCCTACAGCATGTACTATGTGAGTGAGCATTATGTTCCGTTGAGTCTTGCAAAACTTGTCTGTACGTATCTCTGGTCTAGCTTTATTGTTTTCCATCGTACAGCCGGCTGGTGTGGCCGAGTGGTTCTAAGCGCTTCAGTCCGGAACCACGCGACTCCTACGGTCGCAGGTTCGAATCCTTCATCGGGCATGGATGTGTGTGATGTCCTTAGGTTAGTTAGGTTTAAGTAGTTCTAAGTTCTAGGGGACTGATGACCTCAGATGTTAAGTCCCAGAGCCATTGGAGCCATTTTTCCATCGTACAAAAATGGATCAAATGGCTCTGAGCACTATGGGACTTAACATCTATGGTCATCAGTCCCCTAGAACTTAGAACTACTTAAACCTAACTAACCTGAGGACATCACACACATCCATGCCCGAGGCAGGAGTCGAACCTGCGACCGTAGCAGTCGCTTTCCATCGTACACTTGGCTACTTGTACCTATGTCTATATGTCGCTTTCACTGTGACGAGTACTTGAACCTCAAAATTCGATTTCAGTAATAAACTTGTGGTGTGTAGTGCCACACGTCGTTGTGTACGCCTGAAACTCAACAAAGTTATAGCCCACGATGAGACTTTTTTTGGGTATCTACCGGAGAATCTAAGAACCCTCACCTACGTTTTTATAAACCAGTATTTGTGCTTTTCTGTATTTTCTTTGCTAACATGTGAAGAAGCAATGAAGAGCAGACCAATAAACCAATACAGTTTCATTTCCTTATCATCTCCATATCTGCCTAATTAGCCTGACTTCCAAACCGTTCTGTATTGTCACCAACAACAGAAACCTGTAAAATCTGAGCCTAAACTGTTGCCGTTTCACTCCTATATACAGACACTCGTGTACCAAGAAACGAATGACCGAAAATCGTGCGCCACCTCTGATCCCGGCGTGAGTCTGTTACAACCCACGTCAGATTACGACAAAGCATTGGACGCCTCGCGTTCATATCAGAAACTGTCCATGTTGCAGAATAAATTATGCCGCCCATTTTACCGACGGAAGCTGTCTAGCAGTCCATTGGCCTCAAATGGAATTTATGCTACGTTTAGTGGTCGAAATTACTGGAATCAGCGTGCATCGATCAGCAGTAGCGGAAGGCGTCAGACATCATCTTGTCTAGCCGGTATGTCATTAAATTTCAATTGCGCAACGCCACCGAAGCAGATTTCAAATATGTGTATGATGCTCCGAAAGCTATGGTGCAATTCCACTGTTCTCATATACATCTTTATTTACTGATGATGTGAGGTTCACATTTTAATAATAAGCATGAGTGTGTTGATAACCCCCCATGCAACGACGAGGGGTATCAGCACCTTTCATGCGCATGATTTCTTAACAATAGATTAACAGGGTCATGAGTGCTATCACAACGATTTTGTGATACCAATGGTCAGGACTTCCTCGTTGACTTATTGAGTAAGTTATCTGTGTATGTACCATGCCAACAAAGACTGCAGAACAGCTTCATGCACAAAACAAACCACCACGTTATTTCAGAGCAGCTCTTGCACTATACACCCTCAAGTAATTGTTGCACTTGTTCCAGTCTTCCTCTACAATTTTTACCCTCTGCAGCCCTCTCTAGCCCTGAAGTTATTCCCCGGTGTCTTAACGCATCTCCTGTCATCCTGTCTATCTTGTCAATATTTTTTGCGTGAACTCCATAAAAACTCCAAATCGCCAAGATCGCTAGTAAAATGCTTATTTAGATTACCGTTTTCAGTAAGACTATACTACGACCTTTGGATCTACAACTTTACAAATCACTGGAGTCTGAGCATTAACACTTATCTTTTGTATAAACAGCTGTTTTAATTATGGCATTCCGGCATGTGTTCCATGATCCTACATTTGCAATACGTCACGACACATAGAGCAGATTATTGAGACTGTATTTGTAAAGCTGAAGACCCTAAGATGATAATATATTCTTACCGAAACCGATCATCTAAATATATAATTGCTGTGTGGAGTTTTTCCGGAGTTCTTTATACCACAGATTTCCCCCATTCTGCCAATGCCAGGAATGTATTTTTCACGGGTTTCTTCCCTCAACTTCTCCTGTAAGTCCTCTTGATTTTCAACATCTCAGACACTTCGATTCTCACCTTTTCCGGTTTTCCCGCTGTCCACGCTTCACTTTTGAACAATGTACTGCCCCTAATGCACATTCTCAGAAATTTCTTCCAGAGACTGAGGCAGATAGTCAGTAGTAGTAGCAGCTTCCTTTTGTCATCGAATGTCTTCTTTGCTAGCACCAGTAATCTTTTATGTCTTACCCCGTCCGTCATTTGTTGGTTTCATTCACGTAGGCTGCTTCGTGGTACTCTGATGTTAAGTTAATCGCTAATCTCTGCTACTACTCATTCCTTAACTCTTTCTTCGGTTTAATCTGCATTATGTGTCTATTAACTTGTTGATTACAGTAAATAGCTATTATAATTCTTTTTCATTTTCACTGAGGAGAGCAGGGGCAACAGCGAATTTCACTTTTGATCTCCTTTTACCCTCCCTCCGCTCCTGCGTTTCTGTAACTACTTCTTCGAAATTGAACAGGCGAGTAAAAGGCTGCATTTAATCTTACTACTTCGTCCTTGGTACTCCATTCTTATTATTCTCTTTTGGTATTTGTGCATATTTTACATTATCTAAACACCCTATAGCTTACAACCGTGTTCCTAATTCGACAAATCCTATGAATGTGTGTCATTTTTGTTGAGTCTTGCTTTCATAATCAATTACAATGTCAGAACCGCATCTCTGATGGCTTTATCTTTCCGAAAGCCAAAGAGATAGTCATATAAAAAATATCATCACTTTTTTTCCAGTCTTCTGTACTTAATTTTTACCTGCACATTGAATGCATAAGCTGTTAAGCTGATCATGCGATCCTGAATTTTCACTTGGCAGCGGAAGAGTATTGTCGGGAGGACAGCTGTGAGGGGGCTAAAAGGTCCTAGGTTCAAGGCAGAGTCCAAACACAGTTTTAAATTGCCAGGAAGTTTGGCCGTGCGATAGATTTGACCCTTATCTACACATGTTACCTGCGTCATTGCGTGAATGACTATTTCCGAATGCGTAATACTATTTATCCATAGTATTTGTCTGGTTATCACTTGCCATAATGATTTAAGAAATTCCGAAGGAGTCTTACCTATGCCTTCTATGTTATTTGATAGTGAGGGTTCAAAATCTCTGTTAAATTCAGTATCTTCATAACCGACTCTCATTTCTTCTTCCATCACGTCCTCAGGCAGTTCCTCTTCGTCTCACTGATAGTCTTTTGGAGCTCTCCTCTCCTGCATGCTTAACAGTGGAAATCCTCTGGCATTCTTAATGCTAAGTCTTTGCTTTTAATTTCAACGAAATTTCTATATGTTGACTCTGATTTTCTGATGACCAGTTCGTTTACAGTTTCATCACATTTTTCCTGAAGTTAGTCTGCTTTAGCATAATTGCCATTCCTATTTATTTCATTCTTAAGTGACTTATATTGAAGTATTCCACTGTTTTCCCTGAACATGTTTGTAATTCCTGCTTTCAGCGATCGATTGTCCCATATCTCCTTCTTTTATGCAAAATTTGAACCTATTTACCTTGCTTGTACCTGTATTTGTTTGTCAAACTCCAATGATTTCCTGTGTTAGAGATGCCGACAAGTTTATTGAATTAGATTTTCTTGTCCTGATGAGTGGAACCACTTCTGAAAATATTGTGAAAACCAAAAGTAAATTTAGCAATGATTTTAGTAATCAAAACAAGGTTTACCCAGATATAGTATCAATCTAAATAAGTAAAAACTGGCAATAAACGGAACCTTTTGCTTAGCTACGTTCAGAAGAAATTCTCTCACAGAAGTGGAAAGTATTACATCATGAAGTACTAGGCCAAAAGTTATCAAACCTCGTGGAGATGCTAACCGCATTATGGGTATTAAACGATTAAACTCCCATTTCATTCGGAACTAATTCACATCATGAATCTCAGTATAAGGTTGGAACCGCAGAGGGACGACCACACACTTATGTTCGCTGTGGTGCGGAAGTAAACATCCTGCTATAGTTGTCTTTAAACTGTCTCTTGCTTTGCGTGAAACACTTTCTATATAGGTACATGCAGATTGTTAATTAGTGGTTTCCCATTGCATTCCTTCAAGGTCTGTGTGTGATTATGGGGACCGTGAGGAAATGAACAGGTCTGTCAATGATCTGCACATTCCTCAAGATAGCGTTGTGAACTGCAGCGTGGGGTCTTGAATTATCCTATTGGAATATGTCACTTGCTCTCCTGGTCATGACGAGAGGGTTTACCATTTTTGCCACTTACTGACAACCATTCGGCCACTCTTAAACAATTATCAAGCCAGCCATTTTGTTATAGCCAGTAATCCCTCACACTATAGTTCCTGGAGTTCTTAAAATCGCTGCTTCCTGTGATGTTCTATCACGGGTTTACTGAGGTTCTGGCATCGATCTGACGACCACAACCAGAAGTGATACTCATCACTGAACACCACAGAATGTCACTCCGTGTCCCATTGATTATTCCTCCACACTATGCAAGTCTCTGTTGACCGTGGTAACGTGAGATGTCAACAAAGCTTCCAGTACTTTGTTCCTGATGGTTCGTGGTGTCACTACGCCGTAGCATCTGCCAGCATTTCAGCTATTTACATGCATTAGTCGAGAAGCAGTCGAACACCCTTACCATCTTCTCGTCGACTATTCCTTGTGGAAACATCTATGCCTCTTCTTCCATATCCTTACCACTTCCGTATCTCACACTACCCCATGTACCTTAGTTATTGCACTGTAGCCAACTGTCAGAATGATGCTCTCACGTGCCCTATATGATTTATCCGTCATTTCTGCAAGTCCTAAACACGGCGATAAGTATGGTATGCTGTATTTTGATTTCGACCTCAATAGTTGCAGTAACGTTAGCCACGCCCAAAATCCATGGTACACTCATATTGTCTTCATATAAAGGGAAGTTTTTTGTGCGCTGAAATTACTGAAAATAAACGCGCTTAAGTACGAAATACGGAAATACCAAGCAAGCATGGTAATAGTGATCATTTCGGTGGCTTTGTATTAAGATGTTTACGGTGTACCTCCTACCATTTTCGTCAGTGTGCTATGGAACAAACATAGCATCATAAAGCGCTCTTGCACTGAGCTGAACTTCCAGTTATGCCGTTTGATAGAAATACTGTAATTCACATTTCTCCTTCTGTGGCTCTTCAGTTTCTTGTGAGCATGAGCATCTTCAACACTGCTCCGCCAGTTATCACCATCAGTCGCCCGAGCTTCCCATTCCCTAGAGCTGATACTCATCCATGCCCCATGACTTCCCATATCAGTCTGGCTGACTCCACTCTTCAGCTGTTATGTGTGCAGTATGACAGGGGGCGAAAAGTCGACTGCATGACGGTAACTGGTGACGATGTGGTCGTGCAAGTGAAAGCGAAGCACAGGCCACTAAGATAATTGTATAATATATCCCTGGGACAGGCAATGTTGTTTTCTTTTTCTACTTGCGGGAGACGTTCTTGTACTGCAGTTTTACCAACAGTGACCGTACCTTTCAAGGGATAGTGCAGCACCCACTACAGCCGTCACTTAACGTAGTTAGTAAGATATATATGTCATTGTATGTGTTCAGAACTCTTGAAGCCAAGATATGGGAATTCCCCGCAGTATCCCTGCACCTAAGAGCCAAAACTGGTTACTTTTGGCCGGTCTGGAGCATTCGAGGCAGCTTCTCAGCGGTTATTTGCAGTATTTAGTTTTTATTCAATTTAATGAGCTGTCGATTTCGCACTAGATGCCACGAAGGGGACAGTGGAGGACAGTTTCGCGTGATTTGTTACTGCCTTGTAACATAGCTCTTTGAAAGAACTACTACATTGTAAAACAGAAATTAACTGGGAGAAATACCCGACGATATGAACGGAAGTAACCCTAATCATAGCGTGTAGGCTTTCACGGCCGGCGTCTTCAGTAATTAAAACTTCCGGGCTAAGAGGCCGTGGTCCAATAGTAGAAATACTTCTCCCTGACGTTTCGTTGCCAGCTGCGGGCAACATCATCTGAGGTGAGTCTACGACTGGCTGCTAGGCCGTGGAGGTCCTGTTGACAACACGTGACGAGTGGTGGCGCCCTCTACGCGCTCTATATAAACAGGACCTCCACGGCCTAGCAGCCAGTCGTAGACTCACCTCAGATGATGTTGCCCGCAGCTGGCAACGAAACGTCAGGGAGAAGTATTTCTACTATTGGACCACGGCCTCTTAGCCCGGAAGTTTTAATTACGGAAGTAACCCTGTTATTGAAAGACAATAATTACACTGAAGTCACATGATCATTAAAAAAGGCGAGACTTGATTGTTAATAACGTGTGTGATCATCAGGGATGGTAAAGCGTGCTGTGTAACGTGATACAATACTGGTGACAAGGTTGGTAAGGAGTTCTTGTTGTAGGGCACTGCATTTCTCCGTCAGCGTGGTTAACAACTGCTGGTTATCGTTGCAGCATGTGGACGTGCTGCAATACGAACACAAACATGCGTGCTCCATGAGATTTAGGTAGGGGAAACGGGCTGTCCACTCCATTCACCGAATATCCTCTGGTTTCAAGAGATCCTCCACCGGCACTGTTCGAAGCAGTCGCGCATTGTCGTTCACGAATATGAAGTGAGGGCCGAATGGATTCCTGAAACGACACAAGCGACGAAGTAGTGTAGTGTCAGTATAACCTTGACCGGGAAGTGTTCTGTATTCAGAGATTTGGAAGTTAATACGCCCATGAAAAATTATGACTTCCCATAACAGGATACCTGTACCAACAAAATAATCATGTCAGACAATGTTCCTGGGTACAAAATGTACCCCCATATGGCGAGAGGTGAGAACTCGTAATGCACTGAGGAACACTCTTGAATACACCGTGTTGAGAACCGTGTCCCGCCTTTTCTCTTGTCCAGTGAACCTTCATAAACCGTGGTGAGTTCAGTGCTATTATTGTTTTTGAACAGCTGTGTCATTTCTGTTCACTCAACTGCGTGTTTCTTTCACTTACTATCTGTGTTATACTGTAGAACCCCTTCTGTGTATAGTCCAAGCTTGATCCAGCTATGCTACTCGGCAGTGATGAATTATTCGAAAGTTACTTTCACACGTTTTGAATACCAACATACGCAATTGTAGAAAAATAAGCTATTTGTAACTCCTTCTTTCCTATGGAGGGACTCGACATACAACACACACTCACTGTTTAGTTCCCGATACCCTCCACATTTATATATCTTATCTATATGTTTTTAAAGAGACAGTGGCAGCTGCGCATTTGCACCCGTTTTAGAAACGAAGTCCTGCAGGTGGACCTTTATATACAGGGTACAGTTCATGACTGTAGTCCCTTCACCGTCTTTCGCGAGTTGGGCCAACGGTTGTGCGAAGCACATTTCTCTGAAACGCATCTAGCGTTCCAGTAACTTTTGATTATGACAAATGTTTGGAGACACATGCGACCAGTGCTGTTGTAAGTGTGTTTTACACTGAAGAGCCCCAGTAGTTGGTATACCTGCCTAATGACGTGCTGGGCCCCCACGAGCACGTAGAAGTGCCGCAACACGATGTGGCATGGACTCGACTAATGTCTGAAGTCCATAATTATTCTACCACGCAAACATTTTGGGTCCCACTCGTCTGCTATGAGTCGTTCCTGGGGCGCCCAATGGGGGCCGAAGCGCACAATAACCCTGGGTTCGATGTGGGGCGGCGATGGGGACGGTGGGCTGCTGTGGCCTGTTGTGGGGCTGTGAACCACTGAGGGCTACGGACGGACGGAGCCTCACAGTCGTTTCTAGGTCCCCGATTTAATAAATACATACATATATACAGTGTCTGAAGTAGTGCTAGAAGGAACTGACACCATGAATTCTGCTGGGCTGTCCATAAATCCGTAAGAGTTCGACGGGATGGAGATCTCTTCTCAACACCACGTTGCAAGGTATCTGATATGCTCAATAATATTCATGTCTGGAGACTTTGGTGGCGAGCGGGAGTGTTTAGACTCAGAAGAGCCTCGAGACACTCTGTGGAAACTCTGGAGGTGGGGGGTGTCACGTTGTGCTGCTGGAACTGACGAAGTCCGTTGGAATGCACAATATACATGTATGGAAGTAGGCGATCAGACAGGATGCTCACGTACGTGTCACCTGTCAGACTCATATGTAGACGTATCAAGGATCCCATATCGCTCGAACTCCACATGCTCCACACCAATAAAGAGCCTCCACCAGCTTGAACAGTCGCTGCTAACATGCAGGGTCCATGGATATATGTCTCCATACCCGTACACGTCCATCCGCTCGATATATTTTGAAACGAGACTCGTCCGACTGGGAAACAGGTTTACAGTCATCAACAGCGCAGTGTCGGTACTGAAGGGCCCAGGTGAGGCGTAAAGCTTTGGGTCGTGCAGTCATCAAGGTTATACGAATGGACTTTCGGGTCCGAAAGCGTATGATGTTTCGTTGAATGGTTGGCACGCTGACAATTATTGATGTCCCAGCATTGAAATCTGCAGCAATATGCGGAATAGTTACACTTCCGCCACATTGAGCGATTCTCTTCAGTTGTAGTTGGTTCCGTTCTTGCAGAACCTTCTTCTGTCCGCAGTGACGTCGGATATTTGAAGTTTTGCCGGATATCCAATATTCACGCGGCACTCGTGGAACGCACGTACAGGAAATATGTCCAATTTATCGCTACTTCGGAGATGCTGTGTGTCCCATCACTCGTGCGCCGACTATTCCACCAGACACTTGTTGTCTTATATCGGCGTTGGCGTTCCACACCCCCCCCCCCCACTCCCACCCTCCCTATGACCCATGGACCTTGCATTTGTGTGGAGTCTTGTTGGCCTCAGAGATGCAGATGAACGTACCGCAGGTGCAACCATCATGGAGGGATTTGAAAGGCCAGTCAGATTTGTGGGGCAGCGGCCTTTTCAGTAGGTGTAGGGGCAAGAGTCTGGATAATTGACTGAACTGGCCTTGTAACATCAATCAATACAGCTGTGCTGGTACTGCGAATGGTTGAAAGCAAGGGGAAACTACAGCCATAGTTTTTCCAGAGGGCATGCAGCTTTACTATATGGTTAAATGATGATGGCGTCCTCTTGGGTAAAATGTTCCGGAGGTAAAATAGTCCCCCATTCTGATTTCCGGGTGCGGTTACTCAGGAGGACGTCGTTATTAGGAGGAACAGAACTGGCGTTCTGCAGATCGGAGTGTGGAATATCGGATCCCTTAATCGGGCAGGTAGGTTAGAACTTTTTAAAAGGGAAACTGATAGGTTAAAGTTAGATGTAGTGGGAATTAGTGAAGTTCTTAAGCAGGAGGAACAGGATGTCTGGTCAGGTGAATACAGGGTTATAAACACAAAATCAAATAGTGATAATGCTGCAGTAGGTTTAATAAACAAAATAATAGGAACGAAGATAAGCTACTACGAACAGCATAGTGAACGCATTAGCGTAGCCAAGATAGACTCTAAACCCACGCCTAACACAGAATCACAAGTTTATATGTCAAATAGTTCCGCACGTAATGAAGAGATTGAAAAAAATGTATGATGAGATAAAAGAAATTATTCAAATAGTTAAGGGAGACGAAAATTTAAAAGTCAAAGGCGACTGGAATTTGATACTAGGAAAAGGATGAGAAGGGAAAGTAGTAGATGAATATGGACTGGTGGGGGGGGGGGGGTCATGAATGAAAGAGGAAGCCGCCTGGTAGAATTTAAGAATCAGGAAAGAAGTATACGTGGAAGAGACCTGGAGACACTGGAAGGTTTCAAATTGATTATACACTCCTGGAAATGGAAAAAAGAACACATTGACACCGGTGTGTCAGACCCACCATACTTGCTCCGGACACTGCGAGAGGGCTGTACAAGCAATGATCACACGCACGGCACAGCAGACACACCAGGAACCGCGGTGTTGGCCGTCGAATGGCGCTAGCTGCGCAGCATTTGTGCACCGCCGCCGTCAGTGTCAGCCAGTTTGCCGTGGCATACGGAGCTCCATCGCAGTCTTTAACACTGGTAGCATGCCGCGACAGCGTGGACGTGAACCGTATGTGCAGTTGACGGACTTTGAGCGAAGGGGGAATAGTGGGCATGCGGGAGACCGGGTGGACGTACCGCCGAATTGCTCAACACGTGGGGCGTGAGGTCTCCACAGTACATCGATGTTGTCGCCAGTGGTCGGCGGAAGGTGCACGTGCCCGTCGACCTGGGACCGGACCGCAGCGACGCACGGATGCACGCCAAGACAGTAGGATCCTACGCAGTGCCGTAGGGGACCGCACCGCCACTTCCCAGCAAATTAGGGACACTGTTGCTCCTGGGGTATCGGCGAGGACCATTCGCAACCGTCTCCATGAAGCTGGGCTACGGTCCCGCACACCGTTAGGCCGTCTTCCGCTCACGCCCCAACATCGTGCAGCCCGCCTCCAGTGGTGTCGCGACAGGCGTGAATGGAGGGACGAATGGAGACGTGTCGTCTTCAGCGATGAGAGTCGCTTCTGCCTTGGTGCCAATGATGGTCGTATGCGTGTTTGGCGCCGTGCAGGTGAGCGCCACAATCAGGACTGCATACGACCGAGGCACACAGGGCCAACACCCGGCATCATGGTGTGGGGAGCGATCTCCTACACTGGCCGTACACCACTGGTGATCGTCGAGGGGACACTGAATAGTGCACGGTACATCCAAACCGTCATCGAACCCATCGTTCTACCATTCCTAGACCGGCAAGGGAACTTGCTGTTCCAACAGGACAATGCACGTCCGCATGTATCCCGTGCCACCCAACGTGCTCTAGAACGTGTAAGTCAACTACCCTGGCCAGCAAGATCTCCGGATCTGTCCCCCATTGAGCATGTTTGGGACTGGATGAAGCGTCGTCTCACGCGGTCTGCACGTCCAGCACGAACGCTGGTCCAACTGAGGCGCCAGGTGGAAATGGCATGGCAAGCTGTTCCACAGGACTATATCCAGCATCTCTACGATCGTCTCCATGGGAGAATAGCAGCCTGCATTGCTGCGAAAGGTGAATATACACTGTACTAGTGCCGACATTGTGCATGCTCTGTTGCCTGTGTCTATGTGCCTGTGGTTCTGTCAGTGTGATCATGTGATGTATCTGACCCCAGGAATGTGTCAATAAAGTTTCCCCTTCCTGGGACACGGTGTTCTTATTTAAATTTCCAGGAGTGTATAATGGTAAGACAGAGATTTACGAACAGGTTTTGAATTGTAATACATTTTCAGGGGCAGGTGTGGATTCTGACTACAATTTATTTATTATGAACTGTAGATTAAAACTTACAAAACAGCAGAAAGGTAGGAATTTAAGGAGATGGGACCTGGATAAGCTGAAAACCGAGATGTTGTCGTGAGTTTCAGAGGGAGCATTAGGGAAAGTAATGCAGTAGAAGAAGAATGGGTAGCTAGCTTTGAGAGATGAAATAGTGAAGGCAGCAGGAGATCAAGCAGCAAAAAAGACAAGGGCTAGCAGAAATCCTTGGGTAACACAAGATATATTGAATTCGATCGATGAAAGGAGAAAGTATAAAAACGTAATAAATGAAGCAGGCGAAAAGGAATACAAACGCATCAGAAATGACATCGTCGGGAAGCGAAAAATGGCAAAGAAAATATGGCTATAGGACATTCTGTATATGCATAATCACTAGGTGGCAAGATATGAGAGATGTTCAAAAAGAAACGAGCCGGAGGCATAATTACAGAAACCAGTACCTGTATGTCAGAAATGTTGACCCTGCCTGTTGAGACACTTTTCCCACTGTGACCCAAGGCGGTAAATGGCTGTCTCATAAAATTCCCGGGGCTGCGATGTTAACCAGTTTTGCAAGTACAGCTGGATGCCGTCGTCTGAGGTGAATCGTTTTCCCCTCAGAGCCCTTTTAAGGGGACCAAAAATGGCATAATCACAGGGAGAGAGGTTCGGACTGTATAGAGGATGGCGGAGAACCTCCGATTTGAATTTCTGCAGCAGTACCGCGACTGTGTTGGCCGTTTGACGTTTTACATTGTAGTGGAGCAGAAAACCCCCACTGGTGAAATTGCCTGGTCGTTTTGGTTTGACCGCTTGGCGAAATGTGGTCAAGGTTTGCGAGTAACGCTGGGTATTCACTGTTGTCCCATGCTTCGGGAAGTGAATCAGAAGGGGGCTATCTTGGTCAAAGAAGAACGTCAACATAATCTTTCCTGAACTCGTGTGGATAACCTCGGCCTTTTTTTGGTGATGGTGACCCTGGTTGCTTCCACAGGAGACTTGGTCGTTTTGATTCTGGTTCGAAGTGATTACACCGTGACTCATCTCCAGCCACCACCCGTGCCAGGAACAAATTCCCTTCCCGAGTATAGCACTGCAGATAAGCAAGACAGTGGGCTGTTCGACATGCTTGCTGATGTGGTTGAAGACTGTGGGGCACCCATTGGGCACACACTTTGCACATGTGCAGTCGTTCCATCATGGTGATGTGAACACTTTCGACGCTCAGTCCGGCCTCGGCGGCTATGGCTTTCACTGTTACTCGACGGTCCTGGGTAATGAGTGCATCCACCAGCTGGACGATACCATCAGTAATGCGGTGTGGTGCTCCAGACCGTGCATCGTCGGCTAACGACACCTTGAAGCGCTTGTGCCACCCCTTGACACTTTCAAGGGACATGCAGTGTTCGCCGTACACTTCGTCGATGAATGGCTGTTCATCCTACTCCTCCTGCTCTCAGAAAACGAAAACGAACACCACCACTTTGCTCTTCTTTTGACGCCTCCATGTCAGTGTTTGCAAAGCGACTGGCAGCATTGGACCATTGACGCATGCTACTGCTAGCTCTGTATAGTCACGTGACGCGCACGCGTACCCCTACTGAAGGCTGTGAATTTCCACGCTCTGCTCGGAAACACACCTCGTTACACACGCCACAATATTACCCTCGTGTCACTGGTTAGCGCATTCCATATTCCGGCTGCTTTATTTCTGAACGCCCCTTATAGATGCCGCCTACAAGAAAATTAAGGAGACCTTTGGACAAAGAGAACCACCTGCGTGAATATCAAGAGCTCAGATGGTAAACCAGTCCTGAGCAAAGACGGGAAAGCCAAAACGTGGAAGGAGTATATAGTGGGTCTATACAAGGGCGATGTACATCAGGACGTAGATGAAGACGAGGTGGGAGAAATGGTAGTGCGTAAAGCATTTGACAGAGCACTGGAAGGCCTAAGTAGACACAAGGCCCCAGGAGTACACTGCATTTGGACAGAAATACTGACAGTCTTGGGACAGCCAGCCATAACTAAACTCTTCCATCTGGTGGGTAAGATGTCTGATAAGCGAAATGCCCTTACATTTCAAGAAGAATATAATAATCCCAATTCCAAAAAACGTGGATGCTGACAGGTGTGAAAATTACCGAACTGTCAGTTTAATAAGTCACGGCTGTAAAATACTAACACGATTTTTTTACAGACGAATGGAAAAATTGGTAGAAACCGACCTCGGGGAAGATCAGTTTGGATTCCGTAGAAATGTAGGAACACGTGAGTCAATACTGACCCTACGACTTATCTTAGAAGCTAGGTTAAGGGCAGGCAAATCTACGTTTGAGCATCTGTAGACGTAAAGAAACTTTTGACAATGTTGATTGGAATACTCTCTTTGAAATTCTGGAGGTGTCAGGGGTCAAATACAGGGAGCGAAAGGCTATATGCAATTTGTAGAGAGACCAGATGGCAGTTATGAGTCGAGGGACACGAATGGCAAGCAGTGGTCGAGAAGGAAGTGAGACAGGCTTGTAGCTTATTCCCTACGCCATTCAATCTGTTCATTTAACAAGCAATAAGAGAGACCAAAGAAAAATTGGGAGTAGGAATTAAAATCCACGCAGACGAAACAAAAACCTTGCGGTTTGCCAATGTCATTGTAGTTCTTTCAAAGATAGCAAAGGGCTTGGAAGAACGAATGGACAACGTTTTGAAGGGTGGTATAAGATGAACATCAACAAAAGCGAAACGAGGACAAGGGAATGTAGTCGAATTAAATCAGGTGTTGCTGAGAGAATCAGAATAGGAAACGAGACACTTAAAGTAGTCGATGAGTTTCGCTATTTGGGCAGCAAAATAACTGAGGATTGTCGAAGTAGAGAGGATATAAAATGTAAAATAGCGATGGCAAGGACAGTGTTTCTGAAGAAAAGAAATTTGTTAACCCCGAGCATAGATTAATATGTCAGGAAGTCGTTTCTGAAAGTATTTGTATGGAGTCTAGCCATGTATGGATGTGAAACATGGACGATGAATAGTTTAGACAAAAGGAGAATGGAAGCCTTTGAAATGTGGTGCTACAGAAAAAAGCTGAAGATTAGGTGGGTAGATCACGTAACTAATGAGGATGTACTGAATAGAAATGGAAAGAGGTCGGTTGGAAGGACATGTTCTGAGGCATCAAGAGATCACCAGTTTAGTACTGGAGAGAAGCGTGGAGGTTAATAATCGTGGAGGAGACCGAGAGATGAATGCACTAAGAATAGTCAGAAGGATGTAGGTTGCAGTAGTTTCTCCGAAATGAAGCGGCTAGCACAGGAAAGAATAGTATGGAGAGCGGCCTGAAACCAGTCTTCGGACTGAAGACCGCAAAAACAACAACAATAGCCTTGCTGACCGCACCGCCGTATTCTGCACATACCTCAGTATTTGAATACGCATACCTATACCAGTTCTTTGGTGCTTAAATGTAAATGGTTAATTTGGTGATATCAGTTACGATCCTTCAGGAAAATAAGTTTTAGTATGAAGTAGACGATGTTTTCTGCTATTAATCTCTGTTTAATTTCCTGAGAGGTATCATTTGAGTGTGTGATTGTCGATCCCATGTAGCTACACTGCCTGTCTCTTCTGTCACGGGTATTGATGAAATCTGGAACTGGCGGTATTACGCACATCGGGTTTGAATCACACGTAACAAATAGAATTCAAAAGATTGTGATGAATAATTCAAACAATGTCGGAAGGCTACAAAAATTTAGTGACTGTAGAGAAATGAGAACGGAGGCGCACAGGGCTAATTTTTGCCTTCACGCATATTCTTTATACGACCTTCTGCTTAACATTCAGCAAACAGAACTGGTACTTCTGGCAGACGATGACAGTCTTACAATAAATCCCACTAAAAAGAAAGCAGCAGATAATGATTTTTCTAAAGTATTATAAGCAAATGTAGTCTCCCTAAATTTTGAGAAGACACACTACATTCACTTCTGTACAACAAATAGCATCATACCAAAAGTTGACGTAGCCAATGAGAAGACAGTGAAAAGGTTCCCCACCACGAATTCCTCTCCTGTGCCGACCTTTTGATGCAAGCATGTCGCCAGTATTCAAATAGGGAAGCATCTAAAGGTGAGTCCCGCACTTTGGCGCCGGGTCACCTTACTGCGGGAAGAACAGAGCCGCCATAAATTGCGAGCCCTAATTTGGTGGTGAGCGGCGAGCCCAGGAGGAGATGCAATTTTGCATCGCGGCGCCGCGCGGCGTGGCGGGCTGCTGAGAGATTTAAGCGTGTCGGATATGGCGGCGTGTTTTATGGTGGGACGTGATTTAGGAGGCGCGGCGTTTTCTATTAGCGTCGCTGAGCCGCGGCTATCTCCCGGCACGACTCGCGCCGCGGACGTGAGCCCCAGGCGACGCAGGCGGCGGCGGGCGGCGCGCCGTTCTTCAGCCGTACCAGGTTACTGATCCCGCCGCCGCACAGAACAAGTGGTCCCGGTGCGGGAGCTACTTGTTAGCGTGCTATTCATGCGAGATGAGGTGACTAAAAAGCTGCTGCACAGAGTACGATACACAGCACTGGGTCGGTCCTGCCTATTTATTGAGGTTATATAACACAAAGAACAATCGAGTGTTTCCGCTTTCTTCAGAACATTATTTTATCACTACTGGTTTGAAATACGGATGTAGTCTTTCGCCCCTACATTTCAGTCCATACAGTGAAGATACAATGACGGAAGTAAAAGTTTTAAGAGAGAGGTCAAAATACAGGATGAAATGGTAACAATGACAAGATTCGCTGATAACATCGCTATCCTCCGCGAATGTGAAAAAGTACTACAGGATCTGTTGAATGGAATGAACGGCCCAATAGGTACAACATATGGATTGTTACAGGATTGGAGCGAGGAAAGTATGGAAGTAAGGCAAATACATACTGTTCTCAACATAAATCAGCACGAAGGCTAGGTATAAATATGCGAGGCATTATGGTTATCGTAGTATGTTATGAAACTAAGCAAAGCAGGCGTTGGGCACAAAATCGCTTTGTTCATTGAGTACCCTTGGCGGGTCATGCTTTTTGGCCTTGTAAATCTCAAACTCCTCCAACAAGTCGAGAGCGCGCCCCTTCTCTGCCCTGTATAGAATACGCATACGACTCCCAATTTTGCCTTTAGCGTGGCCAGTTTCTGCTACATGCATTCCCAATGCAGTTCTCTTATGTGCCTGCAAATGCTCCCTGAATCTTATTCTAAAAGAACGGACAGTTTGACCGATATAAAATTTGTCACAACTGCTACAAACGATCTCGTAAACCCCAGAACCTAGCCTTCGTGCTGATTTATGTTGAGAACAGTATGTATTTGCTTTACTTCCATACATTCGTCGCTCTAATCATGTAACTTATTGTATCCTACCTATTCACGGATTGTGTGGTCAGACTATATAATTATATTTATTGACTGTTAATATGTTGTATAAACGTTTTCTGTGGGAAACGTATCACATTGTACGAAAAGCCATCTACTGTTTGAGTTCTTAAGATCGCTGCGCGCCTACGTAACATCCTGGCGGCTGAGCCAACAGAGAGCGCTGATCATTGATCTGTCCTTTCTTCAGTTATTTTGTTGTATAGACTTTCATAGGTAATTGATAGGTTACTGTAGGCAATGTATTACATATATATTATTTTTGACCGTAAATTCACTGTAAAAGTGTCAGATTTATTATCTTAATATATTTCCTTTTAATAATTTTATACGGTTAACTGAATTCGTCCTTTATTTTATCACAATTGGTTATCAAAATTTGAAAGTCTGCTACATGTATTTTACCTAATGTGTTTTTAACAGATTATGGTTCTTACGTAAATGAAGAATACATCTAAGCCCACAGTAGTGACATGTATGAAGGATATAGGCAAACAGATTTATGGTAGCCACTGCACTTCAGTAGGTTTTACACAGTAACGCCAGTTACAAAATGACTGTGTGGACGTTGTGGCCTATTTTACCCCACATTTTAGATCTAAGTGACGATGCAATGCTGAGTGTATTTCTGTGTTTTAACGACGCCATTATGGCTCTATCACATTAGAACAGGTGTAGAACAGGTACGCTTTACCTTACTTTATCTCTACATTTGCCAGTTTGTACTATGGTATATTGTGATATGAAATGCTGTATTGTGTTGAAATATAGACTGTGCACTAGGTGTATATAATTTTTATATTGTAGTTCTGAAGATGGTCGTTACTGACTGAAGCTGGTCATCATCAAATGAATTCATATTGGAATAAAAAAAAAAAAAAAAAAAAAAAAAAAACAAGTTCTTGGACCCTTCGAGAAGCTTCCGCGTGACGAAGACTGCTTCCTTATTATTAAATTCCTGATAGCAATACTTACACCACTAGCCAACGAATCGTCATCAGACAGCCACGTTATAACGCCCCCTCTGTGTGCCAGAAACTGCTGTGAAGGTAAACGACGTACCTATGAGGCAGTTGCCAACACTGTCACGGACTGCTGCCTAATCGCCCAGGTTCTTGTGCAGCCCTACGCTCTGTCTCCACCGTGGGCCAGCACGACGTGATCCAGACACTTTCCCATGTTCCGAGGACGCATTTTCTTACAGAAAACAGGATGTCCTGCTCTGCTGGATTGTGTTTCCACGATCAGACAGGTAAGCGAGATAGGATGGAAATATAACGTTGATATTCACATGGCTTTTGATGACTTCAGAAAAGCTTATAAGACTATACATAGGGACACAGTCACCGATGTCACGAAACACTTAAGTTTCCACAGAAGATAATACTTCTAGTAGAGATCTGTTTAGAGACAACGTATTGGAGCGTATAAAGGCCAGTACAGGAATATCAGAGCATTTTGAAGTCAAAACTGGTATTGGAAAAGAATACGCAACTCTCCAGTACCTTTTAATTTAATTTTAGAAAAAAACAGAGAACACCACAATTAACCCCAGCCCCGAACAGTACTGAGTAATAACTGAATAAATTGGTTTACACGTGCGGACTGTGTTGTTCTAAAAAATGGTAGCAACGATAACTCGTAGCTCATTACAAATTTTAAAAGAAATGTTGCAAAGAAAAAGTGGTAGAAATTAATGAGGAGGAAACAGTACAGCGTAGTGAGCAAGTCGCTCAATGATGGTACCTAATTGACAGGTGATGCAGTCACTTTTAAAACAACAGGCGTATTTAAATATTTGGGACTCGTTTCCAGCGATCAGAATAAATAGAAAATTTGATTAAGCACAGGATTGTAGCATAAAATAGAGCATGTTTTGGTTTATGGGTGTGGTGAGCAGTAGAGCAGTTTTGAGATGTTTTGAAATCAGACTGTACCGGTGCCCCGCCTCCATAGCCGAGTGGTCAACGGGACAGACCCTCATGTGGGGCACCCGGGCTCGACTCCCAGAACTGGTGGGAGAGGTGCACTGGGGTTTGACTCAGCCTCGTGATGTTGACTGAGGAGATGCCTGACTGAGAGGCAGCGGTCCCAAGTTCGGACGTCGAAGACGGTCGGGAGTGCGGTGTGCTGACCCCATGCCCTCCGTACTACATTGGATGATGAATTACTGAGAATGACGCGGCGGTTAGTCGACTATCACGTGGCCTTCAGCGCCAGATCAAGTGGTTTCCTTTCTTTTTTGCTGTACCAGAGTGTAATTCTCCCTGTATCTCTAAATGGGTCTAAAATCTAAAAAATTAACATGGACGAAACCAGATGAACAAAAACTGCTGCTTTTCCAGAGAGATATATAGCTTAAGTAAAGCATTTGCCAGCAAGAGGGACCTCCCATTCACAGAAACGGACGACATAGAAAAACCAGAACCTGGCAGAATCACGAGCTGACACGGCAGAAGGATGAAAAAAGGTAGACTGATGTGAGGAGGACAAGTAATTAAGATGGAAGATGAAAGACTGCCACGAGTATCAATCATAGGATCCGTCAACAGCAGAAGGAGCAGAGAAAGACCATGGCAAGATGGAAGGACCTTGTCAACAGGGAAACGGGGGCGATGAGCCTCAGAAAACGAGAATATACCACGAAAGCCACAGAAAAGATTACTGGAGGAACGTAGAGAACCCGTCTGGTCTCCCAGATCAAAGAGACAGTTAAGAACAAGATGGTCTTATTGTGTAGCAGTAATCGTAAGTAACTACACATTACCTTCTCAAGACTTTCTCGTCCAATTTTTACGGTTAGTGATCATATCCATTTCTGAAATTGTCTCTTCAGTGTCCAGCCCTGCCTTATACTTCTCCTGATTCTCGTTTAAACCTCAGGCACCTTTTTATCACGATGATACTTCAACTGAAAGATTTGTTATTTAGATGACTGTAAATGGCATCTGTAGAAGCAAAACCTGTAACTGACGTCTGGTTACATGAAGGAAAGATATATGTATTTTGGGACAACCACCATGTTTACCAAAACGACAGTTGTGTCGTGTTTCACAAAGGTAACAGACGGGATAATATCACTTACCTATTTCCCATCTACAAACGCGTCTTAGTACAGCTTATCACACATAAAAATCATATATTCCATGACACTTCTGGTGGCCGTAAGCCAAACGATTGTCTCCATTTTCATAATGACTAAACCGAACAATGTCTAGTAGGTAGATCCTCCGTAACACATAGCACTTAGGCCAAGTCAAGCAGGCGGGCATTCCCCGAGGGACAGGCAATTTGTCACGCAAGACAAGCGGGTTACTCACGGCGAGGGAGAACCTGGCTTTCAAGGAGATAGGGAGGAAACTGCCTCCTAATATACCGCTAAAGTAGCAACCCTAGACAATTTGATACGTAACAGACTTACTGATATTGTCTGTTCCTGTGAGTTATATGTAAATTTTTGTTCACGTCATTTTATTCTATAAAATGTGTGTGCTATTACTTGTGTTAGTTGTATCTGAATTTATTGTTTCTGTACTCCAAAATAAATAGTACAATGAATCCTCTGTACATTCTGATACTCCCCCTAGGAAATAAAGCCACTATACTTTGGTCTCCTACCACAAGTCAGTGGGAAATACTGATGTATTTAGCCTGTCGTAGTAGTATTTGCGCAGGGAGAGTGAAGTTAATCTCCATTTACCCATTATCGAAGTCAGTCGGCTTCAAACGATTGTAAATAAATAGTAAGAAGCAGTGAAAAGTCAGACGCGCATATAAAATTGCCTCAACACAGAAAGTCATACTGAAGCTCGCTCCA
Source organism: Schistocerca nitens (assembly GCF_023898315.1). Taxonomy (NCBI): domain Eukaryota; kingdom Metazoa; phylum Arthropoda; class Insecta; order Orthoptera; family Acrididae; genus Schistocerca; species Schistocerca nitens. Next base: position 243,407,708 of record NC_064622.1, read on the forward strand.
CCATCTGGTAATGAAATGCCAAATTTAATACAATGGGAATGGCATGAATGTGAAATCATGTTATGTCCAACTGGGGCATGACTTGCTTAGGATTCTCTAAAGATGCCTATCTAAAGGTGCTGTGACTAGCTGGCTGCAAGATGCAAGGCATTTGTCACCCTAAGTAGCCAAGATTATTCATCGTTCCTTCTTTCTGGTTCTCATGTCTCCACAGAAAATATTGTTACAATACCTTACGTTTGTTGTAATAATTGAGAACTGAAGTTTACATTTGAATCTTCCTCTGATATACTGAGAGTATTCCGTTTAAAAATAAATCCTTTGCGACTTACAGTTACAATAGTTATAATTCTTTAATTTACGTAATTTTAAAGCAGCAACTAAATTAAACATAATCTTTGCTAGATCATTTGTAGTTGTGATTAAAGGAGAAGAGCTACAAACTGAATTAGTATTCTCATAAATAATTCAGAAAACGAAATAGTGTTCTTTGTAACTACTTTATGATTGACTTGTGTAAAATCTTTTACAGTCACTCCAGGAAATACAGAAATATTTGCCTAAGGTTTCTAACAGGAAGCTACCATGTAGCTGACATATTTAAACCAGGGCTGTACAATTTATTTCAAATAAAATTTCTGTCTATTTTATTTAGAGAACTAGAAACGTTCAATGTTACAGAAGTGGATGCAGCATATTCTACACAAAGTTACTGGTGTCACGAAGCAAGAAGCCTCCTCTAAGAGTCATCTGGGCTTCTGGATTCGATAATACAAACGAATTTCTTTTAAGTGCTCTCAAGCAGAAATCTAACATTGTTAAACAGGACGACCGTTCGTGAGAACAACGCCGTCCTAACCATCTTCGGCGAAAACTGCTGTTCTGTTCTGTTTATGATCGACTTGTGTAAAATCTTTTACAGTCACTCCAGGAAATACAGAAATATTTTCCTAAGGTGGTGGGTGGAGAAACGTGGAGAACACATCTGGTCTTTCACACGAAAGTGACAACTAAGAAGCAGGTCTTATTGTGTAGCATCACCAGTATCATGGGTTAGGTGACCATCGTGCTGTATTCATATATGTCTAGACTGCCCTTTTTAAGGTGGTCACCTACTTGTCGACGATAAAATGCACTTGCCTGTCAGGCTACCAATAAAGTGGCGTGGACCAGTTGTATCATCTCCGAGGATTCCACACCACGTATTAATGGACATCTCCGTTGACAATCGACAAGCCGTAGACACCTAAGATTTTCTGTGACCCAGTAATGGACGCTATAACGGTTCACTGGACAATTCATTATAGTATAGTATACTATACAATGCAAAGTTCCGGACTGAAACTCTCCAGGACCTATTTGCAGGAAGTAACCCCTCAATTGACATTGTTCCCACGCAGCTCCTGTGTGGGTTGGTACAGGTGAGACCTATTAAGTGTATTATTCGCCTCACAGATGTAAGGGAGCTACCAGGAACTGGTGGAACGTTTCGTAAGCCTGTATCCAGATTGTGGATGTTCCAGCTCGAAAAAACACTCCTGGGGCCTTGGTCTTCGTGTCAAACCACCACACCTTTTCAAACTACTGTTACTCAGAGTCAATATTTAGCGCGTGATTTGTAATGGCTGGCCGGCCGGAGTGGCCGTGCGGTTCTAGGCGCTACAGTCTGGAACCGAGCGACAGCTACGGTCACAGGTTCGAATCCTGCCTCGGGCGTGGATGTGTGTGATGTCCTTAGGCTAGTTAGTATTAATTAGTTCTAAGTTCTAGGCGACTGATGACCTCAGAAGTTAAGTCACATAGTGCTCAGAGCCATTTCTTTGTAATGGCTGAGTTCCTCGACCACGATATCTTGTAAGCTATGACAGCTTCATCGTGTTGTTTCGGCAAACGCGGAGCAACAGCGACATATGAGATGCTTGTTGGATGTGTATGTCATGCTTATTCCACATCAGTATCGGTGAGATACCGAAACTCGTTGTTTGTTTATCACGCTCTGTCTCTTATAACGAACTGTGAGGATACTTTCTAGAATCTAACCAAACCTGACCACCAAAAACTCAACGAAGAAGCTAACCGTTCCACGACACTAACAACTTTACGTATGGCATGTTCTATTCACCCTTAAAACTTTGAAAGTTTTTACCTCTCTAGCTACAATTGTGCGCTAAACTTGGGAACTGCACTAACCCTCGTGTCGTGAGTCACAACCAAGTAACATAGCTAAATGGAACTTGTGACATACGTAGAAAGAACTGCTACGCTATAGTACACAGGGGCTCCAGCAAAACAAAAAATACGCAATGAGACGAATAGAAATGGCACTTTTATTTGAAGACAACAACTACACTGAAGTAACCACGATTTAGAATAGTCCCCTAGACACTAAAAAATGTGCTATCTGATTCTTAACAGTGTGTCTAATCACCACGGACAGTGATGCATGCTCTGAAACGTACTCCCTTTCCGGGCCACAGTGCTGAAGAGGATTTTTGTTCTCCACCAACTAGGTGACAATCTCCTTTTGACACGTCTACCGAACTCATCCCACATGTGCTCGGGGGAACAGGCAGCCCAGTCCACTCGTAGAATATACTGATGTTCCAGGAGCTCCAACTCCGCTGTTCGATCGGTTGCCCTTTGTCATTCCATAAAAATTATGCCCAGGCCGAATGAACTCCTGATAAGACTCATGGGGAAGGAGCACAGCGTCGCGATAATGTTGACCAGTTTCCAAAGATTTGAAGGTCAGTACGCTCATGCGACATTATACCCCACCAAACAATACGACTTGCACCACCAAAATGATCATGTTCGAAAGTGTTCCTATGTGCAAAAAGTGTTCCTACTTCTCAATGTACACTATGTGATCAAAAGAATCCTGACATCCCAAAAAACATACGTTTTTCATATTAGTTGCATTGTGCTGCCACCTACTGCCAGGTACCCTGTATCAGCGACATCAGTAGTCATTAGACATCGTGAGAGAGGGGAATATGGCGTTCCGCGCAACTCACAGAACTTGAACGTGATCAGGTGACTTGGTGATTGGGTGTTACTTGTGTCATACGTCTGTACGCGTGATTTCCGCACTCCTAAACATCCATAGGTCCACTGTTCCCGATGCGATAGTGAAGTGGAAACGTGAAGATACACGTACAGCGCAAAAGCATACAGGCCGACCTCGTCTGTTGACTGACAGAGACCGCCGACAATTGAAGAGGGTCGAAATGTGTAAGAAGCAGACATCTATCCTGAACATCACACTGGAATTCCAAACTGCCTAATGATCCACTGCAAGCACTATGATAGTTAGGAGGGAGATGAGAAGACTTTGATTTTATGGTCGAGCGGCTGCTCATAAGCCACGCATCACGCCGGTAAAGGCCAAACGGCGCCTCGCTTGGTGTAAGGAGCGTAAACATTGGACGATTCAACAGTGGAAAAATTTCTGTGGAGTGACGATTCTCGGTACACAACGTGGCGAACCTATGGCAGGGTGTGGGTATGGTGAATACCCGGTGAATGTATGTACTTCCAACAGTAGAATTCGGATTCGGTGGTTTTATGTGTGGTCGCGTTTTCATGGAGGTGGCTTGCGCCCTCTTGTTGTTTTGTGTGGCACTATCACACCACAGGATAACATTCATGTTTTAGGCACCTTTTAGCATCCCACTGTTTATGAGCAATTCGGGGATGGTGACTGCATCTTTCAACACGATCGAGCACCTGTTCATAACGCACGGCCTGTGGTGGAGTGGCTACACGACAATAACATCTCTGTAACTGACTGACCTGTACAGACTCCTGACGTTAATCATATAGAACAGCTTTGGGATGTTTTGAAACGCCGACTTCGTGCCAGCCCTCACCGACCGACATCGATACCTCTCCTCAGTGCAGCACTCCGTGAAGAATGGGCTGCCATTCGCCAAGAAACCTTCCAGTATCTGACCGAACGTATGGCTTCGAAAGTGGAAGCTGTCATCAAGCCTAAGAGTGGGCCAACACCATGCTGAATTCCAGCATTACCGATAGAGGGCACCACGATCTTTTAAGTCATTTTCAGCCAGGTGTCCGGATACTTTTGATCACATAGTGTATGAGAATGTGTCCAGCAGTTTAGAACGAGAGGATATTTGGCGAATGTTCTAGCCTGCTCATTCCCCGGGTAAGGTCCCTTAGAGTATGTATGAGATGCATTGGGGAGACGTATTGTGTGTAGTGCATCCACCCTCATTATTGACCATCCAGCAGTTTTCAAGAGTGATTATGGAGAACTGGAACGCTCTACCATAAGAATTTCTTACCAACATTGTCACCAGTACGGGAGTATCATGCAGAGTATGCTCAGTTGTCCATTGTAATCACACCACCTTTTAAGAACTATGTACCGCCTTTCTTAATGTCCAGGGAGCCATCATGAATCGCTGTGACTTCACGCGACTATTTCGTTGAGTAAAAGTGTCATTTCTGTTGGAGTCATTGGGTATTTCTTTCAGTTATCTCCTGTGGTATACTACATCAGTTCTTTCTATGTATGATCTGGGTCTCATCAAGCTATGGTATTTGGCTACGACACATCAGCTGATGATTATTTTCCACAACAGTGTAAACCGAAGAGAAATTTTACTTAAACTGATTTGTACACGGTTGGTTTAAATACATTAGCCACATCACAAAAAAATACTCTTATATTTAAGAAATCGTAGCTCGTTAATATAACTCTCTGGTAAATAACAAAAACTTCGTTCATAACTCCGCAGAAAGGAAAGTAACACTGAAGGAAGAGTGTGTTTCACGTCCAGTCGACATCGAGTTCATTATAGACGGAGCAATAGGTCGGGTGGTGTCAAGGAAATGGAAGCAAATCGGTCGTTCCCTTCCAAAGCAACCGTCCCGGCATTTGCCTAGAGCGATTGGCGAAATCACTGAAAATCTAAGTACAGATGGGCGACCGCGTGTTTGAGCCATCTTTTTCTCTAATGCGAGTAGACTGTGCTATCGACCTTACTCTGTCCACAGTAAGAGTAACTATTTTTGCCAACTATCTAGCTAAATATTTCTTTCTCTAATTCCTTTGCAAATTCCAACAGAGTGTTGTAGACTGTAGTTAGAGAAACAGACACTCAGCATCAGAGGAAAAATTAAATGTATTTAAATGATATAAATGGATCGATGGGGATGAAACCAGTTACGATGCGACGACATGAAAGGGTTACATTGCACACCATTACAAGGAAATTCGAGTTGGATTCCGGTTCTGGTATAAACCTGAAATTGTGACTGGAGGCTTATGAAGCTTAAACATGTCTGCATAATAACAAACTACATTACATATACAATGACTTCATTACCAGATGACGTTTATGGATAAAGACAAACGATAATCTAAAAAAATTAATTTTAATCATCCATTAGGAACCTCAGTTGCTAGACTGAACCTCACAAGACGTTGTACATACGTTTACAGTATTAAAACGAGGGATTCTGAGAATGTTTATACACTGTTTCTCCCTGTTTTCGTACGTATCATGTGTTTTCTGACGGTAGTTTTGTTATGCCCAATTATTCAGATCTTGTGTATTCAAACTAATAATTACTTCACATTATGTCTATAGGTCATTAAGATCAATTAGTTATTGATATAGAATGGAACTAAATACAATGATGTGATCAACAATGTGCACCGACATAATACCTGGTCAGTATCTTCACACCTTTACAGAATGACCTTGTACATGCAGATATGCAAACAAAGAGGAGCTGCTTGAAATGGTTCAGAATATACTGTCCAAAGACCTGCAAGCTACAAATGATGAGTAAACTTAGCTGAAACGGAAGTAAACAGCAGTACCCATTCAGCCATAAATTCTGAATTGTTTTATTACGAAACCGGTTTCGATGTTACATTACATTATCATCAAGCTAATGTATAAGAAACAATATAATCAAGTACAAATTATGAAGAGGACAATTATCTAATGAACGAACACTAGTTTGTGACTAGCAGACATAGTCAACAGGTCATACAATAGGTCTATAAGAATCAATTAATATAATACGTATGTCAAAAGAAATCGCTTGCCAAAATTTAATTTAAGCAAGGTGTCTCACTACTGTGGATGTAATAATTACTGATATTAAAGTAAAAACCATATAATATAATTAAAAATAATAGGGACCAAGTATACATTGCACCCAAGCCATATAAAAATTATAGAATATCTAGAATTACCACTTATCAGTTGGAAGATAGCAGACAGTAAATGACAACCTCAAACAATGTATTTAGTTTCATTACTTTAAAAATTAACTAATTTGTAACGGTCTGCCAGTCGTAATTGAACCAACTTCCACTGCACAAAATACCAAAAAACAATGGAGAATATAGATAAGTAAAATCACAAAAAAATCTTATTGCAGTAAATATTATATTCGTTAAATGACTAAACCGCATGTGACCAGATAAGCAGCTAATCAAGTTAAAATTGCTTGTAAATATAGTGACTAATCCGTGTGTAGAGACTAACACCATTACATAACGAAAAATAGGAGGGAAGAAGGAAAATGAAGTATGGAAGTAGAATGATAGAGTAAACTAAAAAGAAGAAAGCAAAGTGGTACTAAAAATTAAAGAGGAAAACAAAAAGTCCAAAAGAGTTGTCGAAAACATGACAAATATGAAGTCAGGTGAGATTGTAAGACCAACTGTATATGACACATGAGACGCACAGATAATCTTATGTTAAAACTAATCTGCAAAAATACTGCTGTGTCGGTCACAAAGAGTCGAAATCGAAAGTGTTAGGCTCCACCATATGAATATGTCATCATGTAAAATGCAGTAGATGTGACTATCTATGTGATGAGTAACAGCTAGAAAAGAACTAAGATCTTCTGTGTCATGTTGGGTTAGCAATTAAAGGAAAAGCTGCCCAAGGACTCGTAATATAGTATGACTAAAACAAGTGAAATACTAATACTGCAAACAGCACTAGTCAAAAGCCATGTGAAGTTAAAATAAAAATTACAGATATGGTACTGTTGTAACGTTATAGAAATTAGCCATTATAGTTTGCAGTGAATAAGTTTAGATTACAGGAATATTGACTGGGTGGTAACAATGGCGTAGAAACAATGGAGTATAGAGATCCCTAAATTCTCCAAAACTATCGAAGTAAATGTAGAAACGTTTCTACTGTAGCCGAGCACATCTAATAAATTAAAAATAACTTCCTTAAATTTAAAGAAATCAGTCTACCTGATATGCATGACCTTACTGAACTTTTAACCTTTGTGCTATCACATAACTTCAATTTCAATAATAAATTTTTTGAACAGGAAGCTAATCTCGAAAACGCTGCTAGCCAACATTTATATAAATTGTTCAGAAACATACTTTTTCAAAGCAATTCCACAATAAACAAAAAAGTAATGTAATGCAAATGCTATATGGATAACACACGTGTCTCATTTGATGGAACAGTGGAAGGAATTGATGAGTTTACAAAAAGCTTAAAATACTCCGTCAAAATAAAATTTACTGTTGAGTATGAAACTTATGACATAAATTTCTTGGATCTAAAAATTAGTAAATACATGGTAAATATAAACTGAAAATATACAGAAAACCCAAAACACCATCTCATCCTGTTACCCCAAGCAACAAAAAATGGAATATTATACAACAATGCTCAATAAAATTGAAAAGAATCCCTGTAGAGACTGGAGATAAATTATAAGAACTAAAAACAGTCAAACCAATAACCCACAACAATGTATGCAGCTCTGACACCATCACTAAACTTTTTGGTAGAATTAAAAACAAATGCAGTAACAAAGATAGGTACAAGTCCAGATCAATCAGCACCTTAGCACAAATAGCTCTTCAAAACTAAGTGAAATATGTGTGCACATCATTCATTGGTAAAGCATCATTTTAGACGGTAAACTAATTCTGTGTTAAAAATATGAAGATTAATTTTTCGGCGAACAGTAAAATGAAAGACAATTGTTCACAGCTTAAATTTAGAAACTGAAAAACACCACAGGACTGGCATTTAGAAACTAAACTGTTCTATGTGCCCCAAATTTTACATTCGCCAAACTAATAGAAGGTTCAGTATGTGATCTTGTGAACACATGAATGCTCTCAGTTTCAACAGCCTACATAATTCAATTCTTGCCACTCATTTGGCCCAACACGGAAACACAGAGATTAGCATCGACGAAAACTCAGGGATATTACATTTTGCCGAAAATGGAGTACAGATGAATTTGTCAGAAGAATTAGAAACATACGATCACATACACAATACATCTGTCTGCATACTGAATGATCAACTAGAATTAAAAAGCAAATGTATCTCCAAAATTTCGTACAACTCCTATAATTTGAACGTATAGAAACGTTAACTAACAGAGGGAAAATCCTTCATTGACCACTTCCAGCATGTTTCGAACCCAAAATAAAATGTAAAAAAAAAATGTTGTATCTAACGCTATAAAATTTTCTGTACTTTGAGAAAGTATCTTTTAAATAGCTTCATAAGTGTGCCGTATCTGTACATACATCACGTTCTTTGGCACATAAAATCAGCAGCCAATGTAACAAATGTATTCTCCATCTTCTGTAAGTTTAGTTCATTGTTCAGTTTGGATTGTAAAAGAAAATCAAAAATTTGTCTTATAATATGTAGATGAGGGCTTTTCAGGAAATAAGTACCATGTATAGAGCATATATAGGTGTAAAACTATGTATTCAAAAAAACTTTATTGTATTTTAGGATGGAAAAATAAAACATGCAATGAGGTCAACGCTACCATCTGACGATGGGGTCAAGTCCAAATCTGGCAACGGTACAGTAATTTCGACAGTGTAATTTAAGAAGGAAAACAGTTTCTGAGAAGGATTGTTGCACTTCGTGAAACCTGTATACGTGATTTTGAGCCAGAACGTGAACCTCAGTAGACATGACTGTATTTAAGGCAGATAGTCCCCACATGGTGAAGATCGGCCACCGAGTTGCAAGTCGTTTCAGTAGACACCTTATTGGGCGACTTACGTGTGGATTATGATGATGAAGTGATTATGAGGACAACACAACAAAGAATTCTCAGACCCTGGCAGGAATCGAATGAGTGTCCACCGCGTAGCAATCATACTTACTGGCCAGTCAGTTAAGGGAGCAGACGGTTCTTAGGCATATATTCTTATATACCTATTACAAGCTATTGGCAGTATATACTTGCGTCAAACTATTGTTTGTTCATTAGACAACACAGGCCAACAATGCTAAACTTTTTTGATTAAAATATCTTATTCTTATGTTTCTTAGGGTGGGAAATCCAAATATGATACTTAAGCAACTGTATCACCCACCATTTCTTCTCATTTTACAGTTAAATTTATTAAATTAAGCGATTCTTAAAGAATTTAACAGCTTTTATATAGTTAAAATAATTTTAAAAGGAGGTGTAATGAATGTACATGACGTAGGTAGTACTGCCAAAAAACATTTGCTGGCCAAAAAAGGTCGATTCTATTTTTGTGTTAATAGATAGTGTTTTGTTTACTGTCAACCGAACCTCACTTTTCCATTCACTGTGCATGTACTCAGTACAACATCTAATTGTGGTTGTAAAAGCTCTGCTGCCAGTTTTTGTTATATTTGTGGCTAAGTTGTGATTGAAGAATACGAACATTACAGACTATGTGAAAAAGGTTTATCTGTCATACTTTGGTGATCAAGATAAATATTAGACGCAACATAAGATATGTTGTGTGCGTGTGTGTATGTTTGTTGAATATCTGAGAAAACGGTCCAAAAAGGAGAAAAAAGCCTTTAGATTTGCTGTTCCTATGATATGGAGGGAGCTAAGAAATCATTTCGATGATTACTATTTTTTCAGTGGTGATATTACTCGTCGTAATTCGAAAAACGAGAAGGTAATAAGCTACCCTAACCTTCTGTCCACCATCTGACCAGTAGGGCATTGTTTAGATTTGCCGGTTCCTGAACCACCACATGATTTAAATTCTATTCCAACAAAGTATTTTCTGATGTACAATGTAATTTAGATGAAGCAGATGATGAATTCCATTGTAATACGGAAAGTCTAGAGCCCAAATTGTTTACTCAGACCTAGCTTGACGGTTTGGTTAGGGATCTGGGTTTAACGAAATAAAAAGCCGAATTATTTGGCTCTAAATTAAAATAAAAGACCTTATTGGCAGTTGGGTCTAGCATATACATGTATAGAAAGAGAGAGCAGCAATTTTTCCAGTTTTTTCAACAAGAAGGTGGTTCGATTAACCCTCTGCCAGGCACTTAAATGTGATTTGCAGAGTATCCACGAAGATGTAGATGTAGATGATTTAGTATACTGCTCAGTCATTCCCAGTCTGATGAATGAATTTGGTACTGAATACAAAAAGGAAAACTGGAGGCTGTTTATTTATTTACCCAAAACTAGTTTAAAAGCTGTTTTATTACACAATGGTAACAAGTATGCATCTCTAACTGTTGGACATTCTGTACTTAAGACATAAAGCTATGAAAACCTAGAAATATTGCTAAATAAAATAGGCTATTCTGCTCATGGTTGGATGATATGTGGTGATCTAAAAGTAACATGCATACTCCTTCGTCAGCAAGGTGGCTTTACGAAATTTCCATGTTTCTTGTGTGAATGGGAATGTAGGGCTAGAGATCAACTCTGGTGCTGACAGAACTGGCTTGTGAGGGAGTCTTTAAAACCTAGTGAGAAGACCATTCTACGCAAAAACCTTGTAGATCCAAAAAACGTATTCCTCCCACCTCTACATGTAAAGTAGGCCTAATGAAACAGTTTGTAAAGGTTTTGCCTACAGATGGACAACATTTTAAGCATCTCTGCCAAAAGTTTGCACGCCTTTCCGAAGCTTAACTAAAAGAAGGCGTCGTGGTTGGACCTGACATTAGAAAACTTATTTTCGATGTTAACTTTGAATCCACAATGATCTAAAATGAGAAACAAGAATGGGTATCATTCAAGTAAGTCGTTACAAAGTTCTTAGGACATGAAAAAGACACAGAATATCTTTATATTATAGCTACAGTGTTAAAGTTTAAAACTTTAGCATGTATTATGCATCTGAAAGTCACCTTGATTACTTCCCGGACAATGTGGGAGTTGTTAGTGAGCACCACGGAGAGCGTTTTCACCAGGACATTAAAGTGATGGAAAAACGCTACCAAGGCCGCTGGAACACCAACATGACGAGGGAATACTGTTGATCACTTCCTCGAAAAGTTCGGCAAGCGACTCATCGTAGAAAAGCTTCAATGGAAAAAGAGAAAGGAAGTATAAACCTCTATTAACACGTATCATTGTTTTAAGTAGGTTACTGTTAATACAAACCACGCTTATGTTGTAATAAAACGTTTCATTAATTTCCCCGTTTACCGTACAGCATAGGATTTTTATACTATGTAGTAAAAAGCATATTGCTCGAAAACTATGGGTGATACAGAAAAATTAAGGTTAGATTTGGATTCAGCCCATAAAAATCTTCAAAGATCAGCCTTCAAATTAAAAAAAAGTTTTCCAAGAAAAATTATTCGTTGACCTGTGTAATTGTCCTTTTAGTTATTGTCCATTGTTTTACTTGATTATATTACAATTTGTACAGGAGACTGATGATGTAATGTAACATCGAAACCGGCACAGTAAGAAAGAACTTAAAATTTTAATGCTATTCAAATTGAGGAGCTGACGTCCCAATCACCGTCTTCTAAAAAGATGAACATACAGAGAGTACCTGAAACTGAGTTAGGTGGCGAAATGTACGGAGAGTACGCAGCTTAGAGAGGAGATAGTACCAGCGACGGAACAAGTGGCCGTGATACAAGAGGGAGGGGGGAATGGTAATATTCCGGAAGGTGCATTCCGGGGAGTGATAGCTCTATTACTTACTTGGCGTAACATTTATATTGAAAGTATCAGAATTCTCAGTAAAAGGAAGCGACAATTTAACAGAGCTGTTTATTACAACACGGCACAAACAGTCTCCGCCCCTACTTTTATTCTGTTTGTCACAAGTTAGCAGAGTTTTTCTGATTCAGGCCATAGACGAAAAATCTCTGTACATTAATGAAATCCTCTGAGTTCCATTGAGAAGACGAACAGGAAACGAATGAATTTCCTTTTTAACTTTTAACCTCAGTTTCAGTTTTATGAAAGTCTCACGCCAGAAGACGAACAGGAAATGAATACATTTGTCTTTAATATTACGTCGTTCTGACCTTATGAAAGTATGATGCCAGCGCAGGATTATTCTTTACAAAATAATGTTCTTATTCACCGTAGCTTTTGTGCGGCTCCCTTTTCTTTAAATGACGACTGAATTTTTTTAAATGGTCTTAATGATTACTTCCAATGGCAAGCGCCAAGTTCAGTAGCAGTATAGCTAGTCCTTATAGTTTGAGTCACTAACCAACGCAGTAAGTGGCGTAAATAAAAGTCCCCAGGAAAATGAAATTAACAGTACAAAACTCATAGCTGAGGCCCTAGATTCAACATCTGACAGAATTAAGCAATGATCCGTCCCTGCTGGGGCCGCTAACAGAACGATTGGACACGAAACGTTAAACCGAAGAGTAAATGATTTCCTTAGCTTGACGCAACAGTTTCAAATGGTTCACAATGCAGAAAGCTAATGAAAATAAATAATAATTTCTACATCAGTTAACCTGAAAAACGTAAACTATCGGAAACTCATTTAATTCGCTGTATAGTCTTGAGTATCTACACAGGCACTGAGCCTCGTAGAAATAACTTCATAAGAACCTTTAAATAATATTAATGGGAACTGTAGTAGCCCTGGCGCAGTTATAATTCGGTAAGTCCAGAGTAACTATAATACCAAGAGCGACTACATTGCAATGCCATATTTGATGCATGAGAAAACAACAGCTGGTTGTGATTGCGTACTGCATTCCTGAGAACACGGGGGTGGGTGCTGGATATTACGTTTTTTGCTGTACACGTTCAAATGTCATTTTATTATTAATAAAACTTTTTCCAGACTTGAAGCCCTTTTTCCATCAGTCAGAAACGATTTAAAACTCATTAACAGCTCTTTTGCGTTTGTCACTAATATTTTGGCAGAGACTAAAAGACGATTGTCACTGATTTACAACTTGTGTTAACTGATCGTATAGCTGTGTTGATACTGTATTCTATTAAGATTTAATTCTGAAGATTTCACCGGTTTAAGATATCCCCAGTTATCTTTTAAATACGACATAAAAACTGTAATCTTATTGGTTTCGAAATGTTACTACGATTTACTCCTCAGAATTCGTTGAACTAAGTACATGTTTCTTCTCAGCTGTTCCCAAGGCAATTAAACACGTAATGAAATTAAGATCACCACCTTAAACCTCCCCCCCCCCGCCCCCTCCCCACCCGTTGGCTGTCGTTTCCAGTGCACATTCAACTCCAATAGGACGTCTTGGTCATCAGATAACAGTGCTATCCTAAATGTATGTGAACGTTACTGATTAGAGGCTGTATCTGAGTACATTACAACAGCTCTCTCAGAAAGAGAGTGAATGAGTTCGATTACAGAGAGTCTACGGTAAATCGATAAACAAAGTTTTATCAACTGCTCTCAACAATCGATATCGTCTTAGCAACATAGAACCCTTGCATCCAGAACACGAGACAGATCACTATGAGGTAAAAGAAATGTAAATGTCGTGTGACTAGGGCCTCCCGTAGGTTAGACCGTTCGCCGGGTGCAAGTCTTTCGATTTGACGCCACTTCGGCGCATTGCGCGTCGACAATATGAGGTAAGTCAATGCATCGTTACTTTTAAGAGGACAACGATCCTCATTTAATCTTAAGTGTTTAACGCAACTAACAAGAGAAAGGATTCGTCATTTATATGCAAGAAAATAGCACGTCACGTAATATTTGCAATCGAATCCAGACGGAGCACATAGCGGACGCAGGACGGAAAATGTGGGCTCAGTTAAGGCAAATTCGATGCATTTATTACATAAAATAGTGCATTCATTTATATGAATGATTAAGCCCCTTGTCTAACTATACGCATGGAATATACAGGGAAAGGCAATTGAACGTGTCAGACAAAATATATCCAGACCGGGACCTACCAGGATCAGGGAAATGACATGAAATAACTAGGCCCCTATAACTAACATCATTTATCCTTGAACAACAACAACAACAACAACAACATGTATTTTCATATATTTTCGTTGATTACAGGTCCCCATTGAAAATCAGAGGGAAAAATTAAATATTTGCTGCTACGGGCGTTCAAAATGGTAACATTGCCGTTAAATTACAATAATAATGACCTCAAACTAATTCAACAAGTAAGACCTTAACACTATTGGCTATTTTTATATTTTTAAATGAAGCAATTTAAACCAACCAGCCAATTAAAATAATTAAAAAGATACCAGATAAAATCCTTCAAGCGAGTCAAGATCATTACATTAGGCGCATCCCCCAAAAGATAAATACCAGGTGATCAAAAAGTCACTACAAATTTGAAAACTGAATAAATCACGGAATAATGTAGATAGAGAGGTACAAATTCACACACATGCTTCGAATGACATGGGGTTCTATTAGATCAAAAAAAAATACAGAAGTTCAAAACATGTCCGACAGATGGCGCTTCATCTGATCAGAATAGCAATAATAATTAGCATAACAAAGTAAGACAAAGCAAAGATAATATTCGTTACAGGAAATGCTCAATATGTCCACCATCATTCCTCAACAATAGCTGTAGTCGAGGAATAATGTTGTGAACAACACTTTAAAGCATGTCCGGTGTTATGATGAGGCATTTGCGTCCGATGTTGTCTTTCAGTATCCCTAGAGATGTCGGTCGATCACTATACACTTGCGACTTCAGGTAACCCCAAAGCCAATAATCGCACAGACTGAGGTCTGGGGACCTGGGAGGCCAAGCATGACGAAAGTGGCGGCTGAGCACACGATCATCACCAAAAGACGCGCGCAAGAGATCTTTCACGCGTCTAGCAATATGAGGTGGAGCGCCATCCTGCACAAACATCATACGTTCCAGCAGGTGTTTATCAGCCAGGATGGGGATGATGCGATTCTGTAACATATCGGCGTACCTCTCACCCGTCACGGAAGCAGTTACAAAACCAGAATCACGTATTTCCTCGAAGAAAAAAGGTCCGATAACGGTAGATGTGTGTAAATCCAACCCATACTGTGACTTTCTCATAGTGCGATGGAGTTTCCACAACAGTTCTAGGATTTTCGGTAGCCCAAATTCTGCAGTTGTGGGCGTTGACAGACCCTCGGAGCGTGAAATGAGTTTCGTTGGTCCACAACACGTTACTCAACCAATCGTCATCTTCCGCCATCTTTTGAAACGCCCACACAGCAAATGCCCTCCTCTTCACTAAATCGCCAGGTAACAGTTCATGATGCCGATGGATTTTGTACTGGTAGCATCGGAGGGTACGGCTAAATACCAACCAAACAGTAGTTTATGGAATGCCGGTGCGACGTGTGACTGCACGAGCGCTGACTTCCCCATGCATAGACGAAACCGCTACAGTCTCCATTTCTTACTGAACTGTCTCAGCAGCATTACGCCTTGTGCTCGGTCGGCCACTATGGGGTCGATCGTCTAAACAACCCGCGGCTTCGTACTTCGAAATTATTCTCGCCACAGCTGCATTTGTCAACGGGCCTTTACCCGTTCGAATCCCCTTCCTATAGCGATAGGATCGTAACGCTGAACTAGCACATTCCCCATTCTGATAATACAGCTTCACTAAAAGCACCTTTTCAGGTAACGTCAACATGCTGCGACTGCTGGCGCATCTGATTGTCTCTCTCATTACGGCTCCTTTTATACACGAATGTCATGCGCAGTCACTGACGTTTAGCTGTCCAGCGCCATCTGTCGGACATTTTGTGAACTTTGTTTTTTTTCTTTTTTCTAATAAAACCCCATGTCATTCCAGGCATGTGTGTCAATTTTTACCTCTCTATCTACATTATTCCGTGGTTTATTAAGTTTTCAAATTTATAGTGACTTTTTGATCACCTGGTCTTAACCCTTGAGCAGGCGCACCTATTTTAACACGAGCGGGCGCGCGGCGCACTTTGTACACATGTAGCCAAAAGCTGTCATTATGTTACCAAGGGAAACATGTATGAGCTAAATCGCAGTTTAATTTTAGTTTACTTAAACGACAATACAAGCAACTTGTGTTAAATCACTAATTTACTATTTGATTAAGCAAATAAGGAACTTTCATATCATTCAGTTGCCGCAGTTGACATATCAGTCAATTCCTACACAATTTTAGGCACATACAGAATTAAAACAGTCTTTCATTACAATATAAAAGGGCAAAGGCTTTATATATTGAAGAAGTCACAAAGTTTCTTCCACCTACACAGTTAATTGCCTTGTGCGTTTTCGGAAAATGCTTGACACTTCTCGCATGTATGCACTGTTTTTAGATGTCCTTAGTAAACAAAGCTTTGGCATGTGTTCCACCTTTTGGTAGTAGATGTGTGTGTTGCTCGTCCACATGTCGCACACCGACTTCTTTTCTTGGTGGTAGGCTCCTCAGTTCTTTGTATTTCAAGAGGAATGTTGCAATGTCGACAGGAGGTGGAGGGATATTAGCTCCCTACACTAGTTGAGGCTTCATAACAGAAAGTGCTGTATCTTTCAAGAAAATGTTTCTCTTCGTTTTTGAATTTGCCTCATTTCTATGAAAAATTATTTGAGCATTGATTGCTGCTATATCCATTAGAGCATAGAATCCAACAAATGGCCATCTACTTGTCACCCGTGCGACGGAATTGACTGTGTCGAATCCTCCCTTTGTAATCCAAAACTATCTCCCGTTTACCTATAACTTCGTAAATGGTTCCAAAGCCGTACATAGTTGAAAGTAATGTAACTGCCTTGTTTTGCTTCGGCACATACGAAACTAGCGCCATATCATTCTGAAAACCAAATAAAGAGGAGTGGATAGCCCTACATTTCCCAGATAAAAATTCTTGTGGGATCTCGCGTTTGTTTTTTCTCAACGTGCCGGTGCACGTTAGTCACTTTTTCAAAAGTCGTCACATTGTCCTGCTGGAATTGGCCAAGTCCACCGGAATTTACAAAGGACATGAATAGATGTAGGTGATCAGCCAGGATGCTTACATACGTTTCACCCGTCACAGTCGTACCTAGACCTATCAAGGATCCCATATTACTCCAAATGCACATGACCCACATCATTACAGAGCCTCCACCAGCTTGACAAGTTCCCTGCTGATATGCAGGATCCATGGATTCATGAGGTTGTCTCCGTACCCGTACACGTCCATTCGCTCGATACAATTTTAAGCGAGACTCGTCCGACCAGGCAACATGTGTCCAGTCATCAGCAGTCCAATGTCGGTGCTGAAGGGACCAGGCGAGGCGTAAAGCTTTGGGTCGTGCAGTCATCAAGGTTACACGAGTGGGCATTCGGCTCCCAAAGCCCATATCGAAGGTGATTCTTGAATGTTTCGCACGCATGATGGACCAGCATTGAAATTTGTAGTAATTTACGGAAGGATTGCACATTCGTGACGGTGAATAATTCTCTTCAGTCATCGTTGGTCTTGCAGGATTTTTTTTCCATTCGTAGCGAGATCGGAGATTTGATTTTTAACCGAGACCTGATATTCACAGTACACTCGTGAAGTGGTCGTAAGGGAAAATCCCCACTTCAACGCTACCTCGGAAATGCTGTGTCCTATCGCTCGTGCGCCGACTGTAACACCATGTTCAAACTTTCTTAAATCTGGGTAACCTGCAATTGTAACAGCAGTAACTGATCTAACATTTGCCCCAGACACTTGTTGTCTTACATAGGCGCTGCCTGTTTACATATCTCTGTATTTGAATACGCATCCCCATACCAGTTTCTTTGGTGCTTCAGTGTATATGCGACTAACCGACTTCCCAATCAACCCAGAGAATAGCTTAGACGATACATTCCGCTCTTACATTCGTTACGAAATTGCAGTGACTGACAGTTTGAACTGTAAAGCACATTAGTTATGTTTATGACTCGTTCAGTTAGCTTTCTTGTAGTTGTACGAATTTAGTGTATGTATGCGCGATTTCCTTGTCTTAATCATTTTGTAATATCCATTAATAAATGCACACTCAAGCAAGAGTAATTCACGGTATTCTTTCACAAAGACTACATGTAAATCCGTAGGCTTTCACAGCCGGAGCACGCATCATGCGACACGTAACCTAGGTGCAATATATGGAGAATAGCTGCACTTTTTGAAACTGATGTATGGGAAGACGCTATTATAAAGTGAAGATACAGAGGTTAAATGTCGACTTTTGCGACTGTAATGAAATAATTATTACGATCCATCTCGTTCCGCTTTATTTTAAAGCAACTTCAATAACGGTAATAATTTGGTGGTTTTTTTTACAATTTTGTTCGCTAAGATCATGGACAGTGCTCATGCTTTAACGTACTTCTCTAATTGGTATTAATTGGTGTTGTTGTTGTGGTCTTCAGTCCTGAGACTGGTTTGATGCAGCTCTCCATGCTACTCTATCCAGTGCAAGCTTCTTCATCTCCCAGTACCTACTGCAACCTACATCCTTCTGAATCTGCTTAGTGTATGCATCTCTTGGTCTCCCCCTACGGTTTTTACCCTCCACGCTACCCTCCAATACTAAATTGGTGATCCCTTGATGCCTCAGAACATGTCCTACCAACCGATCCCTTCTTCTGGTCAAGTTGTGCCACAAACTCCTCTTCTCCCCAATTCTATTCAGTACCACCTCATTAGTTATGTGATCTACCCATCTTTGCGATATTTTGTCGGTGACGTCATTCTTATTTTCTGCATATATCTATTAGTTTTTAGCACACAACACTTTCGTTACCATTAAATAGATCCACGTTTTTCTGCTATGAAGGAACCACCTCCATATCGTCATTGCATGCACTTTGCTTTGCTAGCAGAGGTAAACAAGAAGGAAAATAGCGCTATAGACTTAAACTGTACGTTCTTTTGAAACCAAAGTGGGCGGAGCCTTCTGTCATCTTAAATAGCTCAGAACATTAGCGGAGTACTGTTTACGATTGTATGTTGTTTATTATTTCTGTCGTGTGCACGCAACTGTTTTAAACACTAAAAATTACAACCCTCACATGAATAGTATATCGTCAGAAACACAATTTCGAAGGTATTTTTGTCCGTATATGCGGATTTGCTCTAGTAATACAACAACATTGTTAATGCATCTCGTTTTTCATGATATGCTTCGGAAAACGAAGAGAGAGAAAATAGTGATGCGAAAAGCATGCTTTCGTAATCCATTTAATTCCACTTTTATTGTATTTGTATCGACAGGAAATGAAGCGGGACCTACGAAACCAGCGGTTGTTTGCTTCTTGTTCGTTACAAAAGATTTTGGAGATTTCTGGTAATGTCTTATGGGACCAAGCTGCTGAGGTCATCGGTCCTAAGCTTACACATTATTTAATCTAACATAAACTAACTTAGGCTAAGGACGACACACACACCCATGCCGAGGCAGGACTCGAACCTCCGACGGGGGGAGCCACGCTGCTAGTTACACCTTCGGATTTCAGCTCCTACGCAGTACATTTTCAATGTTCACGGTCGCAGAAAATTTACCTATGTGTTCTTTGATAGGCCATAAACGCGTGCAGTGAGGGAAGACGCAAGGCATCCTATCGTACCTTGTACATGTGTACAAAGTGAATCATTATCGAAATGTCAGAGAATCAGAAAATTTCAGAAAGGTGTAGAGTTCCTGTTTGATTAGACTGTCAGTGCATAACTTTCACTATAGTTTACACATCTTCTCTTTGAAATCTTACCGACGATGCGTCATTCGGTATGTGACCAGTAATAGCAGTTTACAAGGTAAAAAAACGACATAACTTTCAAATAAGTTCCAGCGTTGCGCAACGCTATAAATGTGGTTAAGAGAATGGTCTCAAAACCTTAGACCCCGTAAAATGGATATTTTGCTTTAACATGTAAGTGATTAATCTGTTTCTTACTAATGATAGCCTAACCTGTGTAACATAAAGGCCCACTTTTCCAACAGTAGCCATTTTGCTTTCTTCCCCGGAATATATCTCTGCAGTAACTGTCACTTTTTCAGCAACAACCAAACACATCACAATTAGAATATACGTCTACTTGGTGGTCTGTTTCATTTTACCTTTGAGTTTCATTTTGAGGTTTTCAAAGTATAGAAGTCTACACCTTGTTTTGTGATAAACCAATGACAAGATAGGTGGTTAGGCAGTTGCTTTAATGTTCCAGGTATCATTTGCAATATAACTGTCAATGATCTGGAAAGAGCCGTTTTATATTATCATCTTTTTTGTGGCATTTATTACCTTTTTATGTTTCTTAATTAAGGACTAACACATATGAGTAATTCCCAGTCATAACCTTACACATTACTATAATAACACCGATCAGCCAGAACATTACGACCATCTATCTAATAGCTGGTGTGTCCACATTTGCCACGGATAACAGCAACGACTCATAGTGCCGTGGTATCAGTGAGGCCTTGGTAGGTCGCTACAAAGATTTGGCACCACATACGAATACACAAGTCATCTACTAACCGTAAATTCTGGGGAGGTGGGCGGTGAGCTCCAACGACGCGTTCAATCACATCCCTGATGTGTTCGATCGGGTTCATATCTGGCGAATTGGAGGGCCATCGCATAAATTGGAACTGTCCACTCACTTTCTCGAACCACTCCATCACCCGCATCTCGTGGTCATGCGGTAGCGTTCTCGCTTCCCACGCCCGGGTTCCCGGGTTCGATTCCCGGCGGGGTCAGGGATTTTCTCTGCCTCGTGATGGCTGGGTGTTGTGTGATGTCCTTAGGTTAGTTAGGTTTAAGTAGTTCTAAGTTCTAGGGGACTGATGACCATAGATGTTAAGTCCCATAGTGCTCAGAGCCATTTGAACCATTTGAACCACTCCATCACTCTCCTGGCCTTGTGACATGGCGCATTATCTTGTTGAAATATGCCACTGCCGTCGAGGAACGTGATCGTTATGAAAGGGTGTATATGATTTGTAGCCAGTGTACGATACTTCTTGGTCGTCATGGTGCCTTTCTCGAGCTCCACTGGACCCATGGACGCCCACGTGAGTGTTTCTCACGCCGTAATGGATCAGGCGCCATCTTGTCTCCGTCCAAAAGTACAGGTGTCAAGGAGGCGTTCCCCAGGAAGATTCGCGCTCTCCATCACCATGATGAAGAAGGTATCGGGATTCATCAGACCATGCATCCATCTGCCACTTCGCCAACATTTCCGATGTACATGCGCCCGTTTCAGTCGTACTTACCGTTGTCGTGCTGCTAACAACGACAGATGCGTGGGTCGTCAGCTGCTAAGGCCCATCGTCAAGAGCGTTCGGCGCACTGTCTGTTCAGACACACTTGCACTCTGCCCAACATTAACGTCTGATGTTAGTTCCCTCACGGTTCACCGCCTGTCCTGTTTTACAAGCCTGCTGATCCTATGACATCCGACATCTGCAATAAGGGGTGACCACCCAAGCCAACGATGCGTGAACTTCACCTTGGTTTTGCCACTTGTTGAAGGCACTCGCCACAGGTCTCCTGGAACACCAACAAGTTGTGGAGTTTCCGAAGTGTTCGTGTCGAGCCTCTGGGCCATCACAACGTGCCCTCGGTCAAACTTAAACAGATCGCGCGCCTTCCCGTTCTACACACTGACAGCACGCTTACTGATACGACATGCATTGTGCGGATGTTTGACTAGCAGTCATTCCTCGCCAGGTGACGCTGCTATCACGTGGATGGGTTCATATCGACAATAGATAGTTGATCATCATTTTCTGACTGATCAGTGGATAGTCTTCTATGCAAATAGGAGGAGTTGTCAAAGATAGAAGTTTTCAGTTTAGCTTCAAATTTTACTTTACTCTCTGTCAGGCGTAATGAATGTTCTTTTTTTCTTCTTGTACTGTAATTATGTATATAATTGTTCCTGTTGTAGTTGAGTAGATTACTTATAACAAACATCAGGAGGAAATAGTTATACTGTGAAGCGGTTTGATTCCTATTCAAACACCATGTAGCAGGCAGGCACGATGAAAGTCTGTTTACATACCTTTTCAGCTAAAGTCTTCTTCAGAAAGGAAGTAGAGAGCGGGCGCACGTGCGCACACCACACACACACACACACACACACACACACACACACACACACACACACACACACATTCATTCATAAACCATACACAAAAAACTGAAACACATGACCGCTGCATCTCGCTGTACTCGCCAGAATCATTTTTAAAGAGGAAGGAAATATGAACAATGCATAATTATCGGTGGCAGGAATTTAGAGCATTTGATACTGCACCATCAACCAGAGCGGTCATGTAAGCGTTTGTTATGTGCGACGTGGCCGTTGATACAGTGTGGCTCGGATGTCTGAGTGTTTGCGGTTTGGAAGCCACTGAAAAACACAGGAAAGAATAAAAATATACAGTGTACACATAATTGATGTACAAAAAAGAAAAAATTACTTGAACGGCTCCACTTACGATTGAAATGTGATTACTTTAAACTTTAATTCGGTTAACACCCCCTTAAACGACGCAAGATGGCATTTTTGATTAAACAACTACGTCTCCACCCAATCGAAGCACCCAATGCTATCTGGGATACGACCATAAAAGTCGACAGATATCTCCAACGGTCGAAACTGGACAATGGCAAGTCAGAGTAACACTGCGGGAAAATTTCACCGCTGTGAACTCTGGAGGTAAAAATGCGGGGAAAATCTACATCTACATTTATATTCCGCAAGCCACCCAACGGTGTGTGGCGGAGGGCACTTTACGTGCCACTGTCATTACCTCCCTTTCCTGTTCCAGGCGCGTATGGTTCGCGGGAAGAACGACTGTCTGAAAGCCTCCGTGCGCGCTCTAATATCTCTAATTTTACATTAGTGATCTCCTCGGGAGGTATAAGTAGGGGGAAGCAATATATTCGATACTTCATCCAGAAACGCACCCTCTCGAAACCTGGCGAGCAAGCTACACCGCGATGCAGAGCGCCTCTCTTGCAGAGTCTGCCACTTGAGTTTGCTAAACATCTCCGTAACGCTATCACGCTTACCAAATAACCCTGTGACGAAACGCGCCGCTCTTCTTTGGATCTTCTCTATCTCCTCCGTCAACCTGATCTGGTACGGATCCCACACTGATGAGCAATACTCAAGTATAGGTCGAACGAGTGTTTTGTAAGCCACCTCCTTTGTTGATGGACTACATTTTCTAAGCACTCTCCCAATGAATCTCAACCTGGTACCCGCCTTACCAACAATTAATTTTATATGATCATTCCACTTCAAATCGTTCCGCACGCACACTCCCAGATATTTTACAGAAGTAACTGCTACCAGTGTTTGTTCCGCTATCATATAATCATACAATAAAGGATCCTTCTTTCTATGTATTCGCAATACATTACATTTGTCTATGTTAAGGGACAGTTGCCACTCCCTGCACCAAGTGCCTACCCGCTGCAGATCCTCCTGCATTTCGCTACAATTTTCTAATGCTGCAACTTCTCTGTATACTACAGCATCATCCGCGAAAAGCCGCATGGAACTTCCGACACTATCTACTAGGTCATTTATATATATTGTGAAAAGCAATGGTCCCATAACACTCCCCTGTGGCACGCCAGAGGTTACTTTAACGTCTGTAGACGTCTCTCCATTGATAACAACATGCTGTGTTCTGTTTGCTAAAAACTCTTCAATCCAGCCACACAGCTGGTCTGATATTCCGTAGGCTCTTACTTTGTTTATCAGGCGACAGTGCGGAACTGTATCGAACGCCTTCCGGAAGTCAAGAAAAATAGCATCTACCTGGGAGCCGGTATCTAATATTTTCTGGGTCTCGTGAACAAATAAAGCGAGTTGGGTCTCACACGATCGCTGTTTACGGAATCCATGTTGATTCCTACAGAGTAGATTCTGGGTTTCCAAAAACGACATAATACTCGAGCAAAAAACATGTTCTAAAATTCTACAACAGATCGACGTCAGAGATATAGGTCTATAGTTTTGCGCATCTGCTCGACGACCTTTCTTGAAGACTGGGACTACCTGTGCTCTTTTCCAATCATTTGGAACCCTCCGTTCCTCTAGAGACTTGCGGTACACGGCTGTTAGAAGGGGGGCAAGTTCTTTCGCGTACTCTGTGTAGAGTCGAATTGGTATCCCGTCAAGTCCAGTGGACTTTCCTCTGTTGAGTGATTCCAGTTGCTTTTCTATTCCTTGGACACTTATTTCGATGTCAGCCATTTTTTCGTTTGTGCGAGGATTTAAAGAAGGAACTGCAGTGCGGTCTTCCTCTGTGAAACAGCTTTGGAAAAAGGTGTTTAGTATTTCAGCTTTACGCGTGTCATCCTCTGTTTCAATGCCATCATCATCCCGGAGTGTCTGGATATGCTGTTTCGAGCCACTTACTGATTTAACGTAAGACCAGAACTTCCTAGGATTTTCTGTCAAGTCGGTACATAGAATTTTACTTTCGAATTCACTGAACGCTTCACGCATAGCCCTCCTTACGCTAACTTTGACATCGTTTAGCTTCTGTTTGTCTGAGATGTTTTGGCTGCGTTTAAACTTGGAGTGAAGCTCTCTTTGCTTTCGCAGTAGTTTCCTAACTTTGTTGTTGTACCACGGTGGGTTTTTCCCGTCCCTCACAGTTTTACTCGGCACGTACCTGTCTAAAACGCATTTTACGATTGCCTTGAACTTTTTCCATAAACACTCAACATCGTCAGTGTCGGAACATATTTTCGTTTTGATCTGTTAGGTAGTCTGAAATCTGCCTTCTATTACTCTTGCTAAACAGATAAACCTTCCTCCCTTTTTTTGTATTCCTATTAACTTCCATATTCAGGGATGCTGAAACGGCCTTATGATCACTGATTCCCTGTTCTGCACATACAGAGTCGAAAAGTTCGGGTCTGTTTGTTATCAGTAGGTCCAAGATGTTATCTCCACGAGTCGGTTCTCCGTTTAATTGCTCGAGGTAATTTTCGGATAGTGCACTCAGTATAATGTCACTCGATGCTCTGTCCCTACCACCCGTCCTAAACATCTGAGTGTCCCAGTCTATATCTGGTAAATTGAAATCTCCACCTAAGACTGTAACATGCTGAGAAAATTTATGTGAAATATATTCCAAATTTTCTCTCAGTTGTTCTGCCACTAATGCTGTTGAGTCGGGAGGTCGGTAAAAGGAGCCAATTATGAACCTAGCTCGGTTGTTGAGTGTAACCTCCACCCATAATAATTCACAGGAACTATCCACTTCTACTTCACTACAGGATAAACTACTACTAACAGCGACGAACACCCCACCACCGGTTGCATGCAATCTATCCTTTCTAAACACCGTCTGTACCTTTGTAAAAATTTTGGCGGAATTTATCTCTGGCTTCAGCCAGCTTTCTGTACCTATAACGATTTCAGCTTTGGTGCTTTCTATCAGCGCTTGAAGTTCCGGTAATTTACCAACGCAGCTTCGACAGTTGACAATTACAATACCGATTGCTGCTTGGTCCCCACATGTCCTGACTTTGCCCCGCACCCGTTGAGGCTCTTGCCCTTTCTGTACTTGCCCAAGGCCATCTAACCTAAAAAACCGCCCAGCCCACGCCACACAACCCCTGCTACCCGTGTAGCCGCTTGTTGCGTGTAGTGGTCTCCTGACCTATCCAGCGGAACCCGAAACCCCACCACCCTATGGCGCAAGTCGAGGAATCTGCAGCCCACATGGTCGCAGAACCGTCTCAGCCTCTGATTCAGACCCTCCACTCGGCTCTGTACCAAAGGTCCGCAGTCAGTCCTGTCGACGATGCTGCAGATGGTGAGCTCTGCTTCCATCCCGCTAGCGAGACTGGCAGTCTTCACCAAATCAGATAGCCGCCGGAAGCCAGAGAGGATTTCCTCCGATCCATAGCGACACACATCATTGGTGCCGACATGAGCGACCACCTGCAGATGGGTGCACCCTGTACCCTTCATGGCATCCGGAAGGACCCTTTCCACATCTGGAATGACTCCCCCCGGTATGCACACGGAGTGCTCATTGGTTTTCTTCCCCTCTCTTGCTGCCATTTCCCTAAGGGGCCCCATTACGCGCCTGACGTTGGAGCTCCCAACTACCAGTAAGCCCACCCTCTGCGACCGCCCGGATCATGGCTTTGGCTATGTAAGATGGTGACCGTCGGCTTCAGGTTGGTGATGTGTGCAGAGCAGTAGCAAATGCCCTCGTTACTACGAGAAAGCGAGGCACCAACACATCCATAGTAGCAAAACACAGTACACGATACGACGAGATGGCAGTGGTTCTTCACAATGGAAAAAATGAATATAATTAGTGTTAGTGAAAGCGTTGTGTGGTTATATCTACCACATATGTATAGATGAACAATAATAGTAACGTATATGACAAAAAACTGTGAATAATGATAATAATTAATAGTGTTTATTGTAGTTAAGACATGAGAACTGTTCATGATCATATCAAACAAAGTTGTAAGAAACCACCATAATGTTACAGTGACCACTGAGGGGCTGCGAAACATGTTTGGCCTTAATAAGAGTTTCATTACAAACGCAAAAAGCGGTATTTGACGCACATAACTTGCACAATATAACTGCGACTGTGGCAAATATGAGGGCGTAAAACAAAGAACACTAAAATAACGAAGTCGCTCTAGAAGTCCCTGAACTTCAGATAACAGTATCCGCTGAGAAATATTCAATCAAAACAACTTAGTGACATTGTTCAAACAACTTTTGTGGCATTTTTCTACAGACAAGGATTTTACTGCATGACGATTGCTCACGTATCGTATCACGTTACAGAATTTCTATTTAACAAACGACGCCTCAGCAGTGGATTGGGTGAAGAGTGCCTGTAAGCTGTCCCCCAGTTTTCCCAATCAGACAATAAAACATTAATTAAGAAAAGGTGCGGATCTTGTGTAAAATTCCATCACGACTATACGAGATGGTGATGAATGTTCAATTATAACAGACATCTGTGATGC
The DNA here is from genome assembly GCF_023898315.1 of Schistocerca nitens. Lineage (NCBI taxonomy): Eukaryota > Metazoa > Arthropoda > Insecta > Orthoptera > Acrididae > Schistocerca > Schistocerca nitens. The sequence continues at coordinate 243,434,930 of NC_064622.1, forward strand.
AACTGTATTGATTTATTTAGTAGCATTATTATTATTATTTGTGTTCATTAGCACGATAACGTTGTATTCAGTTGAAACGCTTCTATGAAGAGGTCACTTCGTTCAAATTACTAACATATATTGAGAAACCAGATCACAGAACTGTTGAGTTCTTCACTTATTATCAGGTATGAATAATTCATTTTGTACCATCTGCTTGCCAAATGTAATAGTTCGTAATTATTGTATTGAAATGAAAGTTTCAGTAGCTAAATTCACCATGACATAGTCGAATTAAGTTTATTAAGAGCTATTCATAAAATTTGAAGAAAATTAAAAGAAACATTAATTAAGTAATAATAAGTTATATTAACAGTTTTTAAATTTTAAAACAACGATGTCGCCTAATATGCTCAGTTGGGACTAGTTCCTTTTGCTACAGTAGTAACATTGTCAAGACGCGTAGTTATTCTAGTTCGTTTTCATTCTATGTCAGCATATTGTAAGAACAGGACTCTTCGTATTGTCCAGCCAGCATGTAGTTATTTTCCACTTCAGAATGCTAAGAAAATTTTTATGGAGGAATGGAGTCAAAAAGTTGTTCTCATTATTCGCATTACACGTAACTCCAGCTAAAACAAGGTACTGTATAATGAGCATCGGCAACGAAATCGATTGGCCTCAGTCGAAGAATAAAAAAAAAAAAAAAAAATACGCCTCAGTTACTAACGAAACGTAGACAGTGCATGATGTCTGTGCACGTGGAAATGTATATTTTGAGCAAAGGGAGAATGTAGATGTTATATAGAACAGAGATATTGTCTTTTCAACTACTAAATGTGCAGCAACAATCGTTGCGTGCAGAACTACAAGCGTGGATTGCAGTTAACGGCCATCGTTTTAAACTCACTTGGAAAAAGAAGGCACACATTCCAAATTGGTAGTGATTCCACTACAGTGGACAATGCTCCTGAGGTACAAAGAGAGTGATTTGTTCTTTTGAGTACTGGGCACGCTTAGCATAAGGGCTGTGCGACAGGGGATTAAAAATGAAAACTAACGCGCGCGCGCGTATGTGTGTATGCGTGTGTGGTGTGTGTACATAAATACCGGATGAAATTTCGGTAGGATATGAAGATCACTGAGAAAATTGTACCCATGGTCTAGGGGTAACGTCTGTGAATAGTAACTAAAATGTCCTCGGTCCCGGGTTCGGAACTTGCCGTCACTTAAATTTAGACTAATATTCAGCATTGGCGGCCGAAGACTTCCGGCATAAGAAGTCACCCTCATTCTTTCAATGGCCTTCTCAACGAGGGCGGAGGAACTGAGGTTCAGAACACCCTCTCGTCCTTGGGGTGGCAAACTGCACCTGAAGGCGGAACAATCATCAATGGTGAACGACGTGAGGATGCAAAAGGCAGTGGAAACAATGAATTATCCGGACTTAACAAGTATCCACAGAACATGTGGTCTGTAATTGAAAAATTTATCATCATAATCTCTCTATTGACAAAAGATTTCGGAATAGCTCCCATTCGGTTGCCCGGGAGGAGACTGCCAAAGAGGACGTGACCATCAGAAAAATATTGAATAAGCAACTAACAGATAACATTCTACGAGTCATGGCGCGGAATGTCAGAAGCTTGAATGTCGTAGGGAAGCTAGAAAATCTGAAAACGGAAATGCAAAGGCTCAATCTAGATATATCAGTGGTCTTTGAAGTGATACGGAAGAAGTCAAAACTTTCTGGTGAGATTAGTATAGGGTAATATCAACAGCAGCAAAAAAGTTATAACGGGAGCAGGATTCGTTATGAATAGAAAGGTAGGGCGGAGGGTGTGTTACTGTTAACAGTTCAGCAATAGGGTCGTTCTTATAAGAACTGACACCAAACCAACAACAACAACAATGGTAGTTCATGTATACGAGTCGTCGTGGTCGCAAACTGAATAAGAAGAGATAGAGAAAGTGTATCAGAATACTAAAAGGGTATTACAGTACGTAAAGGGAGATGAAAATCTAATAGTCATGTGGGGCTGGAATGTAGTTGTAGCGGAAGGAACAGGTCAATGTGAGCTTAGGAAAAGGAATGAGATAGGAGAAAGACTAATTAAGTTCTGTAATGAATTTCAGTTAATAATAGGTACTACGAAGCTGAAGAATCTCAAGAGGAGGTGCTATACTTGGAAAAGGCCGGGTGATATGGGAAGATATCAGTTAGATTGAAGAGTAGGCTGAAGTTTGAGAGATTAGTGAGAAAGAATCAATACGCAAAGAAGTGGGATACGAAAGTACTAAGGAAAGACGAAATACGTTTCAAGCTCTCTAAGGCAATAGGTATAGCAATAAGGAACAGCTCAGTAGGCAGAAGAGTTGAAGAGGAATGGACGTCTCTAAAAATGGCGATCACATATGTTGAAAGGAAAAACACAGTTACAAAAAAGGTAAAAGTTAAGAAACCATGGCTAACAGAAGAAATACCTCAGTTAATAGATGAAATACGAAAGTAAAAAAGTGTCCATGGAAATTCAGGAATACAGAAAGACAAGTCGCTGAGGAATGAAATAAATAGGAAGTGCAGGAAAGCTAAGACGAAATGTCTGCGTGAAAAATGTGAATAAATATAAAAGGATATGACTTTCGGAACGACTGACTCAGCATGTAGAAAAGTGAAAGCAACCTACGGTAAAATTAAATGCAAGGGTGGTAACATTTAGAGTGCAACGGGAATTCCACTGTTAATTGCAGTGAAGAGAGTGAACAGGAAAGAGTACATTGAAGGACTCCATTAGGATACAATTTGTCTGATGTGATAGAAGAAGAAACAGGAGTCGATTTAGAAAAGATAGGGGATCCAGTATTAGAATGAGAATTTGAATACGATTTGGTGGACTTAAGATCAAATAAGGCAGATAATACAGACAACATTCTATCAAAATTTCTAAAATCATTGGGTGAAGTAGCAACAAAACGACTATTGAAGTTGGTGTGTAGAATGTATGAGTCTGGCGACATACCATCTGACTTTCGGGAAAGCATCATCCACACAATTCCGAAGACTGCAAGAGCTGACAAGTGCGAGAATTGTCGGACGCATGAGCTACTAAGCTGATTGGCAAGTTACTGACAAGAATAATGTACAGAAGGAGAAAATTGAGGATGCGCTTCAGATGACGATCAGTTTGGCTTTAGGAAAGGTAATGGCACCAGGGAGGCAATTCTGACATTGCTGTTGATAATGGAAGTAAGACTAAAGAAAAATCAAGATACTTTCATGAGATTTTTAGATCTGGAAAAAGGGTTGGACAATGTAAAATGGTGCAAGATTTTCGAAATTCTGAGGAAAATAGTTGTAAGCTATATTGAGAGACGAGTAATACAGGAGAGACGGGTTACACACAAGATGTACAAGAGCCAAGAGGAAATAGTAAGAGTGGACGACCAAGAATGAAGTGCTTGGATGAAAGATGGTGTAAAACAGGAATGTGGTCCTTCACCCCTGTTCAATCTATACATCGAAGAAGGAATGATGGAAATAACAGAAAGATTCAAGAGTGAATTTAAAATTCAAGACGAAAGGATATCAGTGATACGATTCGCTGATGATATTGCTATGTTGAGTGAAGGAGAAGAAGAATTACATGATATGCTGAATAGGATGAACAATCTAATTAGTACAGAATATGGACTGAGAAAAAAAACGACGAAGGCCGAACGTAATGAGAAGTAGTAGATATGAGAACAACGAGAATCTTAACATCAAGACATGGTCAAGATGTATATGAAGTTAAGGAATTTTGCTACCTAGACAGCAAAGTTACCATGACGGACGTAGCAAGGGGGTCATCAAAAGCAGACTAACATTGGAAAAAAGGGAAGAAATTTCTGAGAGTGTACGTTTGGAGCGCAGCACTGTATGGTAGTGAAACATGGACTGTGGGAAAACCGGAACAGAAGAGAATCGAAGCATTTGCTAAATGGTGCTACAAAGGAATGTTGAAAATTTGGTGGACTGAGAAGGTAAGAAATGATGAGGGTTTGCGCAGAATCGGAGAGGAAAGGAATATGGGGAAAACACTGATAACGAGAAGTGACAGGATGATAGGGACATCTGTTAAGACATCAGGGTACGATTTCCGTGGTGCTAGAAGGAGCTATAGCGAGCAAAAACTGTAGAGAAATACATCCAGCAGATAACTGAGAACGCAGGTTGCAAGTGCTACCATGAGATGAAGAGGTTGGCTCGTGAGAGGAATTAGTTGATGCCGCATCAATTCAGTCACAAGACTGGTGACTAAAGAAAAAATATGGGAAAATTGCTAATTCTAGAGCATATAGATTGCTATGGTTTATTTTTAAATTAAATAAACTCTCTTGTGGAATGAAGTGCCTTCACCTCGAAACGCCACGTCTAAAAGCAGAGCCGTGGGCAGTCTGTTACTGCTCCACCTATTAAAAGTATGATCGTTAAGTTTTCGTGTCTAACGGAAGCAACAGGAAAAACGACTAAGTGCTTGAGCGGTGGAACAGTCTGCAAAGCATTTGCATTCTGAGTTCTGTCGGAGAAGTGACAAGAACTTAACTCGGAAACCACTCAATCCTCCAGTTTTGATGTTGCTCTCCTTTTCCTTCCTTGTGGAGGAAAGAGGATTCTTTTGATATCTAAATCATTCTTTGAAAACATTGCTGCAGAGTTTCAATGTATTTAAGGAACGGCCTCTCGAAAACACCGAAGGCTTCTGTAAGCGACAGTCGGTTTAGGTCATGTGTCCATACCCAAGTCATGGATATCTTTAAATCAGATTAAAGGAAGGTTCCTTGGTGTCAAATACATGATTACTATCAGTTGTATGTTTAAATGACAGATACAGCAACTGTTAAAACTTACTACTGGATGCCAAGGCATCTTGCATTAACCTGAAATAACTGTATTCGAGGCTTGGAGGTGATCACTTGTGCGAGACTCATGGTCGTTTCTATATGCTATTCTTTAAAATGATAAGAATTTGTGACGCATCCCGCTCTAGCCATTCCTTCTTCTTTCTCACACCTTACAGTCTCTTGTTTCCTAAATATGAGTGTTTAAGTTATTTTGTCTTTGTGAAAAATACATCTCTACTGTCTTGTTTCTGGTTTGGCTTCCGGCACACTGAATAGCTAGTCAGTCAAAGGAAAAATGACAGTTTATGTCCTTATGTTACGTTCCGTTTACGCCTAGTAGCTGTGACGCAAAGCAGCGTTATTCACTTCCGTCTTTCATTTTCTAGTACCTTACTTCTACTATTAGATAGCGTCTTTGAATAGTAATTGCACCTTCCTCGACTTGATGTTCGTCTCCAGCCACTGCTTAAATTCTGTATAAAAATAATCAGCTATGGCGGCAGAAGACTTTCGCTCTAAGGTGTTATCGACGTTCTGTTATCGGTGTTGTTCAGCAGGGTGGAGGAGTCGACAGAGATTGGGCTACCGTCTTCTCCTCGGGGTGTGAAACTGACGCTAGGTGGAAGAGGAATTAGCCGTGGTCAATGGCATGATGATGCAGAAGGCAATGAAAACAGCTGTATTAAAAGAAATTATGTGTATCGGCAACAAATGCGACCTGCAATTGAAGAAAGTGTCGTGATGATGTCTCCATTGTCAAAAGATTCTGAATTAGACCCCCATCCCGATTTCCCAGAGAGTACTTCCACGTGGCAGGTACCGATGTGGGAAAAGTCGGATAGCCAACGAAAAGGTAACAGACTACACATCGTACCGTGGAATGTCAGACGTACGAACTTTGTAGGAAAACTAGATAATCTGAGAAGGAAATACAGAAACTCAATCTAGATATTTTGGTGTTCCGTGAAGTGAAAGACAGGAATAAAACGACATCTGGCCCCAAGAATATTGTGTAATATCAGCATCCGCAGCTAATAATACAATATTATTACGACTCACCATGGATAGGAAGGTAGGGCAGAGATTGCGTTACTATGTACAGTCCAGTAATAGCACTGCTCTCACCAGATTCGACGCCAAAATAACGCCGACAATAATAGTTTCGATGTACTCATCGACGTACAAACAGCAGACGAAGAGAGAGAAAAGTTATTTGAGAATATTGAACGGGTAATTCATTATGTACAGGGAGTCGATAATCCAATAGTCGTAAAGATTGGATGCAGTTGTAATGGAAGGAGCAGAACAAAAATTTACAGGACAATATGGACTTGTTAGCGGGAATGAGATAGGAGAAACTCTAATCGAATCATGCAATAAATTTTGGCTGGTAGTAATAAGTAAACTGCTGAAAAGAGGAGTTATACTTGAAAAAGACACGAAGACAGCTAGATCACGCCATGATCAAATATCTGGAATCAAATTTTGGATTGGTAGTCATACACTGGAGCAGATACAAACTCTGATAAGTTTTGTAAATATAAAGCGCGAGGACTCAGAGAACCGTCCAAAACAATCAATCTAAAAGAATTGGGATACTGGAGTAATACCAAACGATGCGATGTGTTTGAAGTTAACACAGTACCCCGTTCAGCTAGAAAAGGATGGACATCTCTAAAAAGGGAAATCACTGCAGTTGGACAGACAACCCTAGGTACAAGAAAGGCTTCTGCGAACAAACCGTGGATAACAGAAGAAGTGCATCAACTTTTCGACAAAAGAAAGAAATATAGAGATGTTCAAGGAAAAACAGAAATACAAAAATATGTCACTTAGCAATGAAATAAATAGGAAGTGCGGGGAAGCCGAGGAGAAATAGTTGCAGGAAAAATATGAAGGAATGGAAAAGGAAATAGAAGACGAAAAGACGACGTAATACGTAAAATTAGAGCGAGGGCGGCAACATTAAGAGAGCAATGGGAATTACACTGTTAAGCGGACTAGAGGGATCTGATAGGTAGAAAGGGAACACGGAAAGCCTCTACGTGACGGCGTGAGGTTGGGAGGGGGATGGGGGTGGGGGGAGGGGGCAAACTCGTCTGGTGACGCGATACAAGAATCATTGTTTAGAAGACATGTGAACGAATAACGCGAAAGGGATGGATGACACACTTCAGAATTTTTTAAATCATTGGAGGAAGCAAAGCAGAAACTATCAAATTTATGTGTAGACTTCATGAGACGCGACATACCACAGCACTTTGAGAAAAATATCATCCATCCAGTCACGAAGGTAGCGAGGGCAATCAGTGAGTTTTTAGTCGCATAATCAGCATAACAGCACATGCATGTATATAAGAACGGAAAAAAAAATCGAAAATTTGATAGATGACTATCAGTCTTTCGGAAAGGTAAAAGCGTCTGAGGGATAGTTTCGGCTTTACGCTTGTTAATGGTACCAATGCCAAAAAAAATCAAGACATGTTCACAGACTTCCCCCATGAACCATGGACCTTGCCGTTGGTGGGGAGGCTTGCGTGCCTCAGCGATACAGATGGCCGTACCGTAGGTGCAACCACAACGGAGGGGTATCTGTTGAGAGGCCGGACAAACATGTGGTTCCTGAAGAGGGGCAGCAGCCTTTTCAGTAGTTGCAGGGGCAACAGTCTGGATGATTGACTGATCTGGCCTTGTAACATTAACCAAAACGGCCTTGCTGTGCTGGTACTGCGAACGGCTGAAAGCAAGGGGAAACTACAGCCGTAATTTTTCCCGAGGGCATGCAGCTTTACTGTATGATTAAATGATGATGGCGTCCTCTTCGGTAAAATATTCCGGAGGTAAAATAGTCCCCCATTCGGATCTCCGGGCGGGGACTACTCAAGAGGACGTCGTTATCAGGAGAAAGAAAACTGGCATTCTACGGATCGGAGCGTGGAATGTCAGTTCCCTTAATCGGGCAGGTAGGTTAGAAAATTTAAAAAGGGAAATGGATAGGTTAAAGTTAGATATAGTGGGAATTAGTGAAGTTCGGTGGCAGGAGGAACAAGACTTTTGGTCAGGTGAATACAGGAATATAACTACAAAATCAAATAGGGGTAGTGCAGGAGTAGGTTTAATAATGAATAAAAAAATAGGATTGCGGGTTAGCTACTACAAACAGCATAGTGAACGCATTATTGTGGCCAAGATAGACACAAAGCCCATGCCTACTACAGTAGTACAAGTTTATATGCCAACTAGTTCTGCAGATGATGAAGAAATTGATGAAATGTATGACGAGATAAAAGAAATTATTCAGGTAGTGAAGGGAGACGAAAATTTAATAGTCATGGGTGACTGGAATTCATCAGTAGGAAAAGGGAGAGAAGGAAACATAGTAGGTGAATATGGATTGGGGGGAAGAAATGAAAGAGGAAGCCGCCTTGTAGAATTTTGCACAGAGCATAACTTAATCATAGCTAACACTTGGTTCAAGAATCATAAACGAAGGTTGTATACCTGGAAGAATCCTGGAGATACTAAAAGGTATCAGATAGATTATATAATGGTAAGACAGAGATTTAGGAACCAGGTTTTAAATTGTAAGACATTTCCAGGGGCAGATGTGGATTCTGACCACAACCTATTGGTTATGAACTGCAGATTGAAACTGAAGAAACTACAAAAAGGTGGGAATTTAAGGAGATGGGACCTGGATAAACTGAAAGAACCAGAGGTTGTAGAGAGTTTCAGGGAGAGCATAAGGGAACAATTGACAGGAATGGGGGAAAGAAATACAGTAGAAGAAGAATGGGTAACTCTGAGGGATGAAGTAGTGACGGCAGCAGACGATCAAGTAGGTAAAAAGACGAGGGCTAACAGATGTCCTTGGGTAACAGAAGAAATATTGAATTTAATTGAGGAAAGGAGAAATTATAAAAATGCAGTAAATGAAGCAGGCAAAAAGGAATACAAACATCTCAAAAATGAGATCGACAGGAAGTGCAAAATGGCTACGCAGGGATGGCTAGAGGACAAATGTAAGGATGTAGAGGCTTGTCTCAGTAGGGGTAAGATAGATACTGCCTACAGGAAAGTTAAAGAGACCTTTGGAGAGAAGAGAACCACTTGTATATCAAGAGCTCAGATGGCAACCCAGTTCTAAGCAAAGAAGGGAAGGCAGAAAGGTGGAAGGGGTATATAGAGGGTTTATACAAGGGCGATGTACTTGAGGACAATATTATGGAAATGGAAGAGGATGTAGATGAAGATGAAATGGGAGATAAGATACTGCGTGAAGAGTTTGACAGAGCACTGAAAGACCTGAGTCGAAACAAGGCCCCGGGAGTAGACAACATTCCATTAGAACTACTGATGGCCTTGGGAGAGCCAGTCATGACAAAACTCTACCATCTGGTGAGCAAGATGTATGAGACAGGCGAAATACCCACAGACTTCAAGAAGAATATAATAATTCCAATCCCAAAGAAAGCAGGTGTTGACAGATGTGAAAATTACCGAACTATCAGTTTAATAAGTCACAGCTGCAAAATACTAACACGAATTCTTTACAGACGAATGGAAAAACTAGTAGAAGCCGACCTCGGGGAAGATCAGTTTGGATTCCGTAGAAATGTTGGAACACGTGAGGCAATACTAACCTTACGACTTATCTTAGAAGAAAGATTAAGAAAAGGCAAACCTACGTTTCTAGCATTTGTAGACTTAGAGAAAGCTTTTGAGAACGTTAACTGGAATACCCTCTTTCAAATTCTGAAGGTGGCAGGGGTAAAATACAAGGAGCGAAAGGCTATTTACAATTTGTACAGAAACCAGATGGCAGTTATAAGAGTCGAGGGGCATGAAAGGGAAGCAGTGGTTGGGACACGAGTGAGACAGGGTTGTAGCCTCTCCCCGATGTTATTCAATCTGTATATTGAGCAAGCAGTACAGGAAACAAAACAAAAATTCGGAGTAGGTATTAAAATTCATGGAGAAGAAGTAAAAACTTTGAGGTTCGCCGATGACATTGTAATTCTGTCAGAGACAGAAAAGGACTTGGAAGAGCAGTTGAACGGAATGGACAGTGTCTTGAAAGGAGGATATAAGATGAACATCAACAAAAGCAGAACGAGGATAATGGAATGTAGTCAAATTAAATCGGGTGATGCTGAGGGGATTAGATTAGGAAATGAGACACTTAAAGTAGTAAAGGAGTTTTGCTATTTAGGGAGTAAAATAACTGATGATGGTCGAAGTAGAGAGGATATAAAATGTAGACTGACAATGGCAAGGAAATCGTTTCTGAAGAAGAGAAATTTGTTAACATCTAGTATAGATTTAAGTGTCAGGAAGTCGTTTCTGAAAGTATTTGTATGGAGTGTAGCCATGTATGGAAGTGAAACATGGACGATAACCAGTTTGGACAAGAAGAGAATAGAAGCTTTCGAAATGTGGTGCTACAGAAGAATGCTGAAGATAAGGTGGGTAGATCACGTAACTAATGAGGAGGTATTGAATAGGATTGGGGAGAAGAGAAGTTTGTGGCACAACTTGACTAGAAGAAGGGATCGGTTGGTAGGACATGTTTTGAGGCATCAAGGGATCCCAAATTTAGCATTGGAGGGCAGCGTGGAGGGTAAAAATCGTAGAGGGAGACCAAGAGATGAATACACTAAGCAGATTCAGAAGGATGTAGGTTGCAGTAGGTACTGGGAGATGAAGAAGCTTGCACAGGATAGAGTAGCATGGAGAGCTGCATCAAACCAGTCTCAGGACTGAAGACCACAACAACAACAATGTTCACAGAATTTGGCGACTAGAAAATAATTACAGCAATGAAAAATGGTTCGATATATTCGAAGTTGTGAGAAAAATAGAGTTAAAGTACTCGGAAAACTTAATAAAAATATGTACAAGAACCAAGAGGGAATAATGAGAATGGAAGACCAAGAACTAAGTACTCAAGTCAAAAATGGTGTAATGTAGAACTGCAGTCATTCACCTCTACCTTCCAATCTAAACATCGAAGAATCGATGACAGAAATAAAAAAGTGTTTCAGGAGGAGGACTGAAATTATTAAGAAAGGATGTCAGAGATAAGATTAGCTGATGACTTTTCTATCCTCAGAGGCAGTAAGAAATTAGTACAGGGCCTATTGAATGTAATGAACAGTCTAACGAGAACACGAACTGAGAGTAAACCGAAGAGAGATGAAAGTTATGAGAATTAGCAGAAATAAGATTAGCAATGAACTTAACAGCAAAACTTGTGATCATGAAGTAGATTAAATGCAGACATATTACTCCCTTAGAATTAGTGAATAATGGACGAAGCAAACAGGACATAAAAAGCGAACTCACATAGGCGAAGATGGGACTCCTAGGCAAAACAAATCTATTAGTATCATACGGAGGCCTTAATTTTAGAAAGGATGTTCTGAAAACGTATGTTTGGCACTCTAAGGTAGTTAATTACAGACTGCAGGAAAAATGAAGTAGAACAGAGTCGAAGCGTTTGACATGTGGTTTTACAGGAGGATGTTGAAAAATGGGTGGACTGCTAAGGTGAGGAATAAGTAGGGTCTGCCAAAAATTTTGCTAACGAAAAGATTTTCAGTTACAGGATGTAATATTGACTATTACCAGCATTTGTGTGAACGACCGGCTTTCCAGTTCCTTTCATTGTCAAGCACACGTGGATAACCATTACGAGTTTATGACATTTGAAGTGGTACATAAATCAAATCATTACTCTACACATGAAGCAACTTGTGTAGAGTAATACGTTGAGTATGTGCCGCATCTAATGTACACTACTGGCCTTTAAAATTGCTACACCACGAAGATGACGTGCTACAGACGCGAAATTTTACCGACAGGAAGAAGATGCTGCGATATGCAAATGATTAGCTTTTCAGAGCATTCACACAAGGCTGGCGCCGATGGCGACACCTACAACGTGCTGACATGAGGAAAGTTTCCAACCGATTTCTCATAAACAAACAGCAAATGACCGGTGTTGCCTGGTGAAACGTTGGTGTGATGCCTCGTGTAAGGAGGAGAAATGCATACCATCACGTTTCCGACTTTGATAAAGGTCGGATTGTAACCCATCGCGATTGCGATTTATCGTATCGCGACACTGCTGCTCGCGTTGGTCGGATTCCAATGACTGTTAGCAGAATATGGAATCGGTGGCTTCAGGAGGGTAATACGGAACGTCGTGCTGGATCCCAACGGCCTCGTATCATTAGCAGTCGAGATGACAGGCATCTTACCTGCATGGTTGTAACGGATCGTGCAGCCACATTTCGACCTCTGAGGCAACAGATGGGGACGTTTGCAAGACAACAACCATCTGCACGAACAGTTCTACGACGTTTGCAGCAGCATGGACTATCAGCTCGGAGACCATGGCTGCGGCTACCCTTGACGCTGCATCACAGACAGGAGCGCCTTCAATGGTGTACTCAACGACGAACCTGGGTGCACGAATGGCAAAACGTCATTTTTTCGGATGAATCTAGGTTCTGTTTACAGCATCATGATGGTCGCATCCGTGTTTGGCGACATCACAGTGAATGCACATTGGAAGCGTGTATTCGACATCGCCATACTGGCGTATCACCCGGCGTGATGGTTACACGTCTCGGTCACCTCTTGTTCGCTTTGACCTCACTTTGAACAGTGGACGTTACATTTCAGATGTGTTACGACCCATGGCTCTACCCTTCATTCGATCCCTTCGAAACCCTACATTTCAGCAGGATACTCCACGACCGCATGTTGCAGGTCCTGTACCGGTCTTTCTGTATACATAAAATGTTCGACTGCTGCCCTGGCCAGCACATTATCCAGATCTCTCACCAATTGAAAACGTCTGGTCAATGGTGGCCGAGCAACTGGCTCGTCAGAGTACGCCAGTCACTACTCTTGATGAACTGTGGTATCGTGTTGAAGCTGCATGGGCAGCTGTATCTCTACACGCTATCCAAGCTCTGTTTGACTCAATGCCCAGGCGTATCAAGGCCGTTATTACGGACAGATGTGGTTGTTCTGGGTACTGATTTCTCAGGATCTATGCACCCAAATTGCCTGAAAATGTAATCACATGTGAGTTGTATAATATATTTGTCCAATGAGTACCCGTTTATCATCTGTATTTGTTCTTGGTGTAGCAATGTTAATGGCCGGTAGTCTATCAAATCGTCTGATCTTTTTCCACATTTGCATTTAAAGACATAAATGAAGAAATCAGCCAAAGACATAATCAATAGAAAACTATTATTTACATAATACTAGGGACCATGTTCTCATTTACAAAACTTTTAGAGGCTTGTATCTTAACAAGTCTGCTGAGAAACCCTTGGTGGAACTGAACATAACAAGTAGTTAATGTTTGTTGAGGGGTCGAGGATGCTGTTACGATACAAGACTGTAAGTTAACGACAGTTGGGAACACAACAGAGAGTTAAATGGGTTTGAGTCTAAGTAATTATGCACAGAAAGTTAGAAGCATTGAAATGGTTTCCACTGCGCAGAGATGGAGAGAGCCTACGGACACTGACAAAATTAGCCTGAGGGAGCGACTGTGTTTACCAACAGGACGATTACAAGTGGCCACGTGGCAGCCGCGATGGACCTCAGGTAGGTCGATCATAAAGTATAAGTCTGGCTAACGGCAGAAATTGTACACACTGTAAGAACATGAAATGAGGCCAGGAAGATTACTACAGTAAATACAAGAGCATAATAAGAATCAACTAAGTCCATTCATTCCACAACAAATGTATTCACTTTCTGTGCGATATATAATTTATGATCCACAATACACTATGTGGCCGCTAATGGCACTGCACATTAGCCACTATCTAGATAACGATTATTTCATTGTTGTTGTCGTCAAGTATTATCTATTATAAAGTTTGCATGTCTAAGGGTGATAAACTAGAGCGTTCGCCACAACTACAATGATGAAATGTAAGAGTATGCAGTTATTATTGAACCTCTTTATTAATCTAGGGTCAATGTTGATTACAGTATCAATTAGGGTGCACTACAAGCACAAATAGGTCGGTGTTAATAAGAAATGTAATTACAAATGATATGAACTGGTCTCAGCAGACACGTCATGAAATAAGCTGTCAATCAGAATATGTGTTTTACTTACGGAATCATTATTGCAGGAATGGTGATCCATTTTCGTATGTCTAGATGTTGTCCGCAGTGTTAAACTTGTTGGGGGTGGGAGAGGGGGAGGGGGGGAGCTGCTGGAATTCTCATTGCCTGAAATATTATTACGTCAGTGGAGCTGGAGAGCATGATGGACGAAGAGAAGGGAACAATGTTTGGGAAATCGATAGTGAAGCCGATACCCTAGTTTATAGCCATCGGAGAGCGTGGTAGACCGGTGTCATTTAATTTACGTAGTGACACCTCGGATCGGTTATCTGATCAAAGTTACAGGTACCTAAGGATGCAGGCAAATAAACTTATGTACTGACTACACATCAGTACTTGATATGGGTAGGGATACTCCGTTCTTTCGTGTCACACTAGATAATACAAGGACTGTGATACATTAAAATAAGTAACTTTATTTACAAGTAAAAGTGCTTGTAGGCCCACTACTCAATAGGAATGTGGACCTTATTCATTAAACCGTCTGCACTTTTAAATCTGCAGTGTTTTTTATGTTTATTTCCCTGTTTGTTTATGTTAATTTATAATTTGCAGAACCTATATACGGTCAATTATTCGACCTCAGACTCATTTTTCAACAAAATAGTTTGCTAATACAGCAACAAGATGAAAAGCAGACGATGTACGGTTCGTCCGGAGGACATTTTTGAACCACGCTTTATTAAGAACCGTACAATTACCTCTTTGCTACATTAAAGGCACGGCAGTAAAGTCACAGGCGCGAACCCATGCAAAAGCAAAATTATTCTCTCATCATTGTTGAGGAAAGGACAGATGAAAAACACTGACAAGAAGATGGTACAGGGTGATAGAACATGTGCTAAGGCATCACGAAAATCTTCCATAGTATTAGAGGGAGATGTAGAGGGTAAAACTGCAGACGGAGACAGAGACTGGAATCCATCCAACAAATACTTGAGGACTTACGCAATTCTGAGGTCTAGAGGCTAATACAAGGGCAAAAGTCGTGGGTGCCTAGGTCAGACCGTTCAAATGACGACTGGTGATATAGAGAATGGTTGCCATTTTTTGTAAGGATTTAATTTTATATTTGTAATTATTGTGGAACAGACAGAATGTATAGAATTGTTAACAATTGTAGCATCCCTTTTGGTGAAATGTGTGTTTCTTTCGTAACTACAGGCCTTATGTAGGTCTCTGCGCTTAAGATACCAAGCTTGCTTTTCCCAGTAATCTATGTCTATGTCAACTTGGCTTCTCATTCATAAATACAAGGAGCACTCCGTCTTCAGGCCACGAGTGGCCTACCGGGACCATCCGACCTCCGTGTCATCCTCAGGTAGACCTATGAAAATTAATTTACAACGGTAGCGGCTTTGGAAGCAGAGTGTAGGTTCTCGCATTAGTCCCAATATGTATGGTACTTCCATTCTGTGGAAAAAAAAAAGCATGATCTGTTCGTCTCGGTTTGGAGGTAATTGCCTTAACAGTTTTACATGAGTCATTCATAAAAATTTATAACTGACATGAGGGACTGCTTATTACGTTGTTACCTCAGCTTTTAAGCTTGCGTAAGCTTGTACTTTGTTACGAAGCCACAACTAAAAATCATCAATCAAATTCGAATACAAAGCAACAACTGATTTCATTACTATACCATATGAATTTTCTTTGCTCGAAAACAACTGTTGTCTGTTGAGGACACCTCACCGCATTCTTTACCCATTCTTCACAGTCACCATAGCATCCACATCAGTTTCTCATGTATTCGGTCTCTCCCACTATGTGATACTGGATGATGCCTCGGATGATTTTTGCACACTAGTAACATGAAATAATTATTTAACGTAAAATTACTAGAAAGTTGTTAAAATTGCCCTTATAATTCTGTTCCTTATACTAAATTAATGTCATCGTCTGGCAAAAGTCAGAACCTTAAAAATGTGCTTACCACATGTCTATAATTTTAAAATGTGTTAGGCACAGATATGTTTGTGTGAATGTAAATAGATGCAGAGTGTAACATGATATTATTAAACCTAGAACTCATCTTATTTTGATGATTTCATTCCATACTCTAGGTCTTTGTAACTAAATTTCAAATATAGCTGTTATTTATGTATAATACCATGGTTTCCATGTATATCGTGCTTGTGCACTAGTCGAAACTAGACACACACACACACACACACACACACACACACACACACACAAAAGCACGCGCGCGCTCGCGAAATAAAAATAAATAATAAAAAAGAATTAGGAGCTTTGTTTCGGTTTTTGAATATAATTTCCTTTTGTAAAATCTGAAGAGAACAAGTAAGATAATATTAAACTGGCTGATCAACCAACTGACTTACTAATATTTCTCCCCATAGTCGACCACATTTTTACAGTTTCTATTTGTGTACTTTTTGACAGGGATTCTTTATAAATATATCATTAATATTTATTGGAATAATGAGGAGTGAAGATAACACTGTTTTCGAAGTTTTTGTTTGTGTGGTAACCGAAATCATAGATGCAATTGCAATGTCACTAGGCATTCCTCACACTAGTACCATCTGCTACTTTTCTTCTTTCTTGCAATGCACACTACAAAATTTCTGGAGGGTGTTTTCTTGATGAGAATGGAGGAGAGGGGTATAGGGGAGAGGATAGAACTAAAATAGCAAAAAACCAATGTTTATAGCTCGCAAATACCGAAAGAAATAGTGGGTGTTGTACACCACTAAATAGATCGATTTGTAAGCTTTACAATCGTGTACAAGATGTCATGCCATTTATTAAATAGAAAAAAGAAACACTAAGAAGAAGCTATGGCTGCTCGGCCCGTCTCAGAGCCGTCATTGTAATAACGGACTTGAAACCTGTGACAGACTGTGAGCCGGCTGTATAATCCAGTGGGTTAGTAATGGGAATTTCCCTCTTGTTCCGCCTCTTGTACCACTCGGCAATGGATTCACTTTCATATACCCTCTGTGGTTTCAAAGTAATATTTTTGGCGGAATAAAAGAAGCGGATATTACACGACCTTTACGAGCGATATATAGGTGACCTTTCTTTGAGGGCAATATTGCAGCTTTTAGGTGGCTCGTGCTAGGTGTGAGGCGTCGATGATTTAGAGTATAGGTCGCATATCAGAGGACAGGTGCCTGTGCGATAGATAATGGTCTTCGTGGCTCATAGGAGGACGTGGGGGTTTGGGTGGGGGTGTGGGTGTGGACAGGGTGGAAGGGAGGGGCGGGGAGGGGTTGGAGGGGACGGAAGCGGAGGTGGACTGTGCGGCAGAGGCAGGTGGCGGTGACAGTATCAGGGTCCGCTTTGTGCTGGGCCCGACGCGGCGAGAGGGCCTGCCCAGCGGACACTCGCCGTATTGCACTGCCTGCCCTACACACACACACACACACACACACACACACATACACACACACAGCTGCGACCAGTATCCCGAGAGCCACCCGCACACGACGGTCGCCAGCCATGCCGTAATTACGCCGGCGCTCACAACCAGATATGGCATCGCTAAAAAACAGACCGCTTCTGTTAGCCTCAATCGAACACGTATATTCCCTATAGCGGTTCAGATATCGAGCGTATTAGGTCATCAGTGATGACCCTGTTGAACCGAAGGATCTGCGCAGCTTACCTCGTGCTGGAATGCAGCAGGCTCACATGAGGCTGTCTGGTAATCTACAGACATTGCCTCCCAACACTATCTAAAGCTTTAGTCTAATGCTTCAGCACTTTATTACGACAGTTTCCTAGATGTAAAATTTGCAGCGCGTAACTCTTGGTGATTCAGTAGTATTATTTTTTTTTTCTAAAGAAAAGTGAGCATCTTTTAACACAGACCAGTTTGGCCTTAGGAGACTTAAAATCAAGACAGAGGCAATTTGTAAGTAGGCTGTTAAGTTTTTATGTTGGTAACGTCACGTAGCGCTCTGTATAAAAATCATTGACTGTGCTGTGTGAAGTCTGTGGCTGGTTTGCATTGTTGGAATATTTGCTATTGTAGTGTTGGGCAGTTGGATGTGAACAGCACATAGCGTTGGGCAGTTGGAGGTGAGCCGCCAGCAGTGGTGCATGTGGGGAGAGAGATGGCAGAATTTTGAGAGCCGACGATCTGGTTTGTGTGTCCATCAGAAAGAGTAAATTTGTAATATTGGATATCATGAACTGATATATAATGTGACCTTTCAACATTATTAAGGTAAATACATTGTTTGTTCTCTATCAAAATCTTTCATTTGCTAAGTATGCCTATCAGTAGTTAGTGTCTTCAGTAGTTAGAATCTTTTATTTAGCTGGCAGTATTGGCGCTCGCTGTATTGCAGTAGTTCGAGTAACGAAGATTTTTGTGAGGTAAGTGATTCATGAAAGGTATAGGTTATTGTTAGTCAGGGCCATTCCATTGTAGGGATTATTGAAAGTCAGATTGCGTTGCGCTAAAAATAGTGTGTGTCAGTTTATTGTCGATCAGAATAAGTAAAGAGAGAAATCTCTGAGTACGTTCACTTCTGCTGAGCTGTTTGAAAATCAAATAACGTAAGAGGTTTATTAGCACAGCAATTCATTAATTTTTCCAAGGGGATGTTTCAAATTGCACTCAGTAATAGGAGGAATTACGAAAACTTAAGACACATTCACAGGATCTGTTGACCCAGAAAAGGGTTCAATAATGTAAATTGGTTTATAGTGTTCAAAATTTTCAATACAATAAGCGTAAGTTACAGGATAGTATAGAAAGTGTTCGATCCATCACGAGAAATGCATATGCTTGAACATAAAATCCTGCAGTTTACGCTGTTGTAGTAGACCACGAATGGCGCTGTCCTTCGTACGTTTCAAGTGTCAAAACAATGTTCTATGCAGTTGTGAGTGCCTTATGTCAGAGCTAAGTGAATACGAACATGGGAGATTGCCAGTGCTCGTATGGTGGGAGCTTCCGTAACCAAGAGAGCCGAAGTGTTTGGTGATACAAGCAGCGCCGTACCGACGATTTGCACCGCATACAAGGAAAGTAGAACTACGTGTAGCCTCGGGAGAGTCGGTCCTGACTAAACTCTGCCACCTGGTGAGCAAGATGTATGAGGCAGGCGAAACACTCTCAAATATCAAGAAGAATACAATAATTCCAATCTCAAAGAAAGCAGGGCTGACAAGTGTGAAAATTACCGAACTATCAGTTTAATAAGTCACAGCTGCAAAATTCTTTACAGCGGAATGGGAAAACTGGTAGTAGCCCACCTTGGGGAAGATCAGTTTGGATTCCGAAGAAATGTTGGAACACGTGAGGCGATACTGACCCTATGACGTTTCTTAGAAGATAGATGAAGGAAAGGCAAATCCACGTTTCTAGCATTTGTAGATTTAGAGACAGC
Organism: Schistocerca nitens; assembly: GCF_023898315.1. Classification (NCBI taxonomy): domain Eukaryota; kingdom Metazoa; phylum Arthropoda; class Insecta; order Orthoptera; family Acrididae; genus Schistocerca; species Schistocerca nitens. The sequence goes on from NC_064622.1 coordinate 243,454,324, forward strand.
TTTTGACAATGTTGACTAGAATACTCTCAAATTCTGAAGGTGGCAGGGGTCACATACAGTGAGCGAAAGGCGATTTACAATTTGTACATAAACCAAACTGCAGTTATAAGAGTCAAGGGCCATGAAAGGGAAGCAGTGGTTTTGAAGGGAGTGAGACAGGTTTGTAGCCTATCCCCGATGTTATTCAATCTATACATTGTGCAAGCAGTAAAGGAAACAAAACAAAAAATGGAGTAGGAATTAAAACGCTGGGAAAAGAAATAAGAACCTTGAGGTCTGCCGACAACATTGTAACACTGTCAGGGACAGCAAAGGACTTGGAAGAGCAGTTGAACGCAATGGAAAGTGTCTTCAGAGGAAGATATAAGAGAGAAATGGAAATGAGCGTTTGGCGTCATTGGCCGGGAGGCCCCTTGCGGGGCAGGTCCGGCCGCCTTGGTGCAGGTCTTATTAAATTCGACGCTACATTGGGCGACCTGCGCGTCGGATGGCGATGAAATGGTGATGAAGACAACGCAACGCCCAGACCCTGAGCGGAGAAACCCGGGCCCGTAGGATGGCAATCCGTCGCGTTGACTACTCAGCTATCGGGGCTGACAAGATATAAGATGAAAATGAACAAAAGCAAAACTTGGACAATGGCATGTAGTCGAATGCTGAGAGAATTAGATTAGGAAATGAGACACAGAAAGTAGTAGATGAGTTTTGTACTTGGCGAGCAAAATAACTGATGATGGTCGTAGTAGAGAGGTTATAATGTAGTCTGGCAATGGCAAGAAAATCGTTTCTGAAGAAGAGAAATTTGTTAACATCGAGTATAGTGTCAGGAAGTCTTTTCTGAAATTATCTGTATGGAGTGTAGCCATGCTTGGATGTGAAACATGGACGATAAATAGTTTAGACAAGACGGGAATAGAAGCTTTAGAAGAATGCTAAAGATTAGATGGGTAGATCATCTAACTAATGAGGAGGCAGTGAATAGAATTGGAGCTAAGAGGAGTCTGTGGCACAACGTGACTAGAAGAAGGGATCGGTTGGTAGGACATGTTCTGAGGCGTCAAGGGATCACCAAGGTAGTATTGGAGGGCAGTGTGGTGGGTAAAAGTCGTCGATGTAGGGTGCAGTAGTTACTTGGAAATGAAGAAGCTTGCACAGGGCAGAGTAGCATCGAGAGCTGCTTCAAACCGGTCACTGGACTGAAGACAACAACAACAAATAAAGTGAAGAAACATCACCCGCTAAATCAACGCTGACGAATGTGTCGGTTGAGTGACCGTGATGTAGGGTTGCCATACGCCACGGATTTCACGGACAGTCCGCGATTTTAGGGTAAATGAAAACGTCCGGGCCGAAAAGGCAAATGTCCGCGATATTTGCTGGATTTCAGCAAAAATTGCTGTCAAAGAAGCATCAATATGTTATCTCTTTGCCTTCACATTATATAAAATCCAAACAGAACAGAACAGCTTTCGAGATATGGAAACAATGGGCAGTAAGGCTCAGGCATACGGTACATCCTCTTCGATTTGCGAGATTGCGAGTTGTCGATCCAGTGGGCGGTCAGTCATCTGTGGCAATGAAGAGTATTATCCTCTTTGATTAGCTTGTTGAATGTTCGCATGGTTTGTTGTGCTTGCGATTTCGTTGTGTTATATTGTGTTAAATAGTTGTTATTATTTGCCTGGTGGTTTAATAATGTCGGCTAGACGGAAGGTTAAGTACAGGGAGGAATATACTGAACAGCTTCCAAGTCTAAAGCGAGGAAGAACTGAATACGAAGCTTTCTGCAAAATTTGCGGGTGAGTAACATTACGATTAAACACAGACCCATTGAATCGTTGTTTTCTTAGAAAAATTACTCTATTATACGTTTTTCCTCTTCACAGTTCCTATATTTCAATCAGTAATGGAGGCAGACGTGATATTAACGACCACGTGCAATCGAAAAAGCATAAGACGGCAGTGGGTTCATCAACTTCCAAACAGCTCACCAGCTTTTTCAAAACACAGACAGATGGTAATAAAGTAGCTGCAGCAGAAGCTGCATTTGCATTTCACTGTGCCAAGCACCATCATTCATACAACTCAAGTTCTTGCACATCAAAAATTATCTCTCACGTTTTTAGTGACTCGAAAGTTGCAGTAAACTTCTCCAGCGGCAAAACTAAAACAGAAGCTATCGTTAATAAAGTGATATCACCGTTCACTGAGGACAGAACAAGGAACAGTCTATCGACTGTCAATTATGTTAGTATTAGCACTGATGCTAGCAACCACAAGTATTTGAAAATATTTCCTGTTCTTGTGCAGTATTTTGATTATGACGAAGGTGTCCAAAGTAGAATGTTAAATTTAAATGAATGTGACAGTGAGGATTCTAGTACAATAACTGTGTATACAGTGCCATTTTACAACATGGGCTTAGTGATAAGGTATCTGCTTTTGGTGGAGATAACACAAATACTAACTTTGGGGGTGTTGCGAGAAAAGGAGAAAACAATGTGTACAAGAAACTTCAGAAGAAACTGAATAAGGAAATTTTAGGAGTAGGTTGTCCAGCTCATATTTTGCATAATGCAATTCATACTGGTGCAGATGTCCTCTCTTATGATATTGACAGCATTATCATAAAGGTTTTTAATTATTTCTCCATATATACTGTTCGTGTAGCATCACTAAAAGAATTTTCGGAATTTGTTGATGTGACACATAAGGACCTACTTAGACATGTAACAACCAGGTGGCTCACCATGTTTCCTGCTATACAAAGGTTCATCCACATGTTTAAGGCACTTAAGTCTTACTTTCTTTCACTTGATACATGTTCTTCCCTTCTCAAGAAATTCTTTTCTGATTCTGTTGGTGAAATGTATCTGCTCTTCTTGTATGCACAAATGAATCGTTTCCAGAGGGCAGTTAGCAGCATTGAGAGGGAAGACATATCAATGAATGAGGTAAGACTGGAGCTAGAAAATATAGTGCAAATTTTAGGAGAGAGAAAATAGTGTGTTTTCGTTACGTCTAAAGTTAAAGAATTAATGTCTGACCTCACACAATATCAGCAGCCTATATTTCTAGGGGAAGTCTCTCTTTTATATCAAACTGTTATTGATTACTTGATAAAATGGAGTAAGCCCTTGTCTGATATTAAACATTTTGACTGGATTTTGCTGAAGACTGTACCTTCATGGGAAAAAGTTGAAAAGACTTTCAAGTGGATGCATGAAAACACAAGCTGTAAATTGAATGAGTCCCTTCTCTTTGACCAAGTGCTGAAATTAAAGTGTGTTTTGGGGGAGGTCAAAGACGAAAGTTTTGAGAATATGATGTCACATAAGAAATGGGTGTTCTTCATTCATAATTGTATTTCTAGTGAGCAGTATTCAGATTTGCTGAAAATTGTGGAATTTTATTTCTCCATTCCCAGTCATAACGCCAATGTAGAGAGAGTCTTTTCCCTCGTGAATTCTCAGTGGACAGAAGAAAGGAATAGGTTAACAGTAAAATCAGTTAATGCAATGATGCAGATACAGTACAATATGAAAAATGTAAGTTGCAGTGAATTTAATAAACTGATTGAGAACCAGATTAAGTTCCTTTCATCTATTCAAGGATCTGAGAAATACGATTGGTATAAGAAAAGCTCAAATGATGACAATAGAACTTCGTGAACTGAATAATGTAATGCATATTCTTATTTTTTGTAATAAATGCTTTATTAATGAAGCAGTCCTTCCTAAACTCTGGATCATTAATTAAATGCACATTTCCCTTAGCTTATGGGCATGAGGACTCCTTATTCCTCTTATTTCCTTCGATCGGCTACGGTGACCGTAAGTTTTGTCCTGGTTTTGGATTCCGAGATTATGGCAACCCGACCGTGATGAACTGTCATGAAGCTGGATTGCGATGAAAGATAGAAGGACGACTGGTGCGAAGGTCATTGCACAACTGAATGCCAAACTCTGAACCCTGTCAAAACCAAAACAACACGAAGCGAGCTCCACAACCAGGGAATTGCTGGGCGAGTTTGAATTCCATTATGACTCATCAGTGATCCAAATGCCAGTTCCTTAAAACCTGACTTTGAAGAAATGTTAGTGGATCATTTGGTCGGGTGAGTCTTGTTTCACACAGTTTCCAACTTCGGACAGCATTTAAGTCCCAAGAGTGAATCAAGTCAGAGATTGGGTGATGGTTTGGGCAAACAAATAGTGGTATTCCAAGGCTCCGATGGTTACTCTACAAGGTCGCATTACTGCCAGGGATTGGATGTTCATTTTGGCTGATCAGGCCCATAGCATGGTACAAAGGTTGTTCCCTAATGGTGATGCTGTGTTCCAAGACGATAGGGCTGTGTTCACACAGCTCTCATCGTTCACGACGGATTTTTTGAGCGCGAGGATGTATTCTCGCATCTCTCCTGGCCACTACAATCACCAAATCTCAATATTATTGAGCTTTTATGGTCGACTTTGGGGAGAAGTGTGTGGACCGCCATCCATCTCCATCATTGCTACCTGAACTTACCACTATTTCGCAAGAAGAGTGGTATAAGACTCCCTTGAAAAATCATGCAAGATCTTTTTTTTATTCATTCCGACAGGACTGGAAACTGTTTTAAAAGGCAACGGTTTTCCTGCACCATATTAGGCATGGCAATAAGTTGCGTTTGTAGTGTTGCCATATTTTCGTCTGCTCTCTGTACAGCAAAAACGACGACAAAGAGAGAAATGTAGGACTGGAAGGTTAAGAACGAAATACTTGGACTAAAATGGGTGTCAGGCATGAATAAAGTTTGTCGCTCCTACTGCCGAATCCTTACATCAAAGAAGTAATTATTCAGTAGGGAATTAAAATGATATCCTCAGTGAAAGCGAAGAAAAATTACATAATCTGTTGAAATAAATGAACAGTCTAATATGTGCTGACTATCTGACTATGTATAGATTGCGCGTAACCTGAGGAAAGTCTGAAGTAACGAGGAGTATCAGAAATAAGATTACCGATGAAATTAACATCAAAATTAGAGACCCCAAAGAATATGAAGTGGAGAAATTATCTTGCTACGAAAGCAAACTAACGCGTGATGGACAAAGGGCTATTGATACGTTTCGTGTTTTGAGGTATTATTTATACCCAAACTGCAAATCAAAGATTACGTATTACGAATGCTTCCTTAATCAGATTATGTGATCTAATGTGTGTTTTGTGAATGACTTTGTGGCCATCTGAACAGCGTGACTAATAGATTCTAGTCCACCGGGAACCATCATACTTGCAACGATCTGATTACATATGCATTTGTTTCTTCACCTTTAAAGTAGTAACGACAGGTAAAGATGTTTCTGGGAGATAGAATTTTGCCTGCAATAGGGGATAATTACTTTATTAATTGTTCTGGGAATCTCTTACATGTTAATGCAATGGCCATCGGTCTGTCTAATCTGAATATATAGTAATCGCACCTTTTATCTGTCATGAGTTAATCAGACATCTTCCAAAATAATAAATTAGGAATTCAATGATTACTAAAGGAAATAAGACTCATAGTCAGTTCGGTTTTTCGGTTTATTATGTTACAGAGTCTCATGAGTCATCTGACATGCAACAGTAGTTCTAAAGCAAAACCTTGGCACACCTGGAGAACGGTCTCGGGTATGATTCCAGTAATCGCTTATAAAAATGAAACAACTGCGGTTGCGACGTTGTACCGTGATTGTTGTGATGTTAGTGTAAAAGACGGTACTAGAGAAGGGAATGCTTTGCATCTGTAGCTGGAGCTAGAAGAAAATTGGTCATTCGAATCTGAAAGCAAGTCTTCAGAGTTAAACTTAAGATTATTGAAATTCTTTAAAAATAACTTTACTGTCTCTATGGATCAGCTCGTAGCAGTCTGTAGGTGGAGGCTGAACCGGTTGCAGAATCAGACGCGACAGGCGCAGCAACGATCCTGGCCTGGCCCGAAATATTTGCAAGTCCCTCAGTTCAACTGCTCCCAGACGGACCCTGACGGCGTCGTAGGCGAACGTAGAAATAGTGAAGACTCCGGGATGAAAGTGTTCGTATTTGCTAAGCTACAGGTGTTCGGATCGCCAACCAGTAACAACATGTATTTCAAGATGCTGGTCCCGGAGTTGGCGATTAACCAGTAACGCGTTTGCTACCATTTAGAGCTTTTTAAAAAAGAAGCATGAGTCTCCCTCCCTTCTTGTGGCAAATAACTTGGGAACTCGGCAGAGCAGTCGAGTCCCTCTCATTAACTTCCAGTTTATTACCATTAGCCAATCCTGGCAGGTTTTACATTGCGTAAAGAATTCATTCTGAGGCGTCCACAAAAAGAAATACAACTTTCTACGTTTTGTTCATAATAGTGCTTCTGCTGGACCTTGTTAGAAACCGAATTTCGCTTCTATCCACGTTTCAGTCGTAAAACAGTTGCTGCCGCAGGCATTACCCCCCGCAGGAGATAGTTTCTATACTGCCTGTGATCTGCACAGCGTCAGTCTGCGGCCACCCCGAAAGATAAATCTGATTAATGTGTGTGGCACCGACCTGCGACCCGTCCAGTGTGTGCTTTTGAGAATTCGTCCGGGGTGGTCCCTTTGTCTGGCTACCGAGCCTCGCTGCTCGCCCAACGGCTGGCAGCACATCTCATTGTGCTTCCAAATGGCTTCGTACTTACATAAACTTTGAAAATCCGAATAAAAATGTTAACTAAGATATTTAACCACCGGCACGTAATGGTATTAATATGCACTTCACTTCTCGGTGTTGATTAATTATCTCCTAATATGTCTTCATATTCTGACTTTGTATTAGTTACAGGACAGTTTTGGAAAAATCATCAAACCACACAGCAAAGCTACATCCATGTAGGCGTGGAGTACGCAGACAAAAGTGGTGTGAGCGGCGTTGGCAACATAAGAATGGTCCGGACAGTATAGAACATGCAGCTGCTGTCCAAGAGCAGAGAGAAGATTATATAGTAAAGTGTAAAAAAAAACTCAATCATTATCTTGTATCTTTTCCAGACTGGTGTGAGATATCTTATTTCGGCAGATCGGACTCATTAAGATTAATACTGAACTTAGCATTGAGTTACAAGGAGGACAGTCAGATGTCACGAGGAGTATTGAATGTAAATAACATGTTTTCAGACTGAATGCATAGGATATACTTTTGGGATACGGAGGATTTGAGTGACAACGCTATCATTATTTTGCTAATTTGCAACGCGGTGCAGATTTTGATTTGTTGAATATTAATTACTATTTGTTACTATATGATCAGACAGGCGGAAATTAGTTATTCTAGATATCAGTTGAAGCTGGGCAGTCATATGAAAATTTAGGTGCCAATAGGACTCGATCCGTTGTTATGATCTGGGAGTTTTGTGTAGGGCCCCATTTCATGGACCGTTTACCCGAGATGGAATTGATATTATATATGTATCCTTTCAGATATATATAGGGTATCTGAAAGGATCACCCGATTTAAAGAAATCATAACTATAATTTTACGCATATGTGCATGAACAACGTACTGTTGAAAAGAGCAAAGTCTGGAGTTTTACATGGTTCCCGCAAGGTAGCAGCAGTGTGCGCCCAGATCAGTTCTAGTAAAAATGGTGTCAGTACAACAGAAAACGTTTTGTGTTCTACGTTTTGCACAGCGCGTGTCAGTAATAACTGTTCAGCGTGACTTTCGTACTAGGTATGGTGTGGATCCTTCTACAGCACAGAGCATTAGACGATGGCATGGACAGTTCCGAGAAACAGATTGATTGTGTAAAGCAAATCGTCGGACCGACCCCGAATGTGACACAGACATCAAACCCATCCGACATTGTTTCACGAGGAGTCCGCAGAAATCCATTCGCCGTTCAGCTCGACAGCTCAGCATGTCCCCGATGTCCGTCTGGCGCGTGTTGCGTCGGCATTTAAACTTCAAACATACAAAATTCAGTTAATGCAAGCTTTTCGTGAAGGTGAAAAACAACAACGTGTGGAGTTCTGTAATTTCACTCTTGGCAAGATGTAGCATAACAGTTTTCTTGCACTCATCGTGTTTAGTGGCGAGGCAACGTTTCAGTTAAATGGAAAGGTGAACAGACATAATGTGAGAAATTGGAGTATGAAAAAATCACATGAAGTTGTACAACATGAGATGAACTCTCCAAAATTTAATGTGTTTTGTTCAGTTTCGCGGGAAAAGGTGTATGGTACATTTTTCTTTGCTGAGAACACTCTGAGAGGAAGCACATATCTCGAAATTCTTGAGAACTTCCTTTTCCCACAGTTGCAGATTAATTCGAACGACTTCATTTACTAACAGGATGGGGCACCATCACACTGGCATCTGAAAATGAGGGAATTCTTAAATCAAATTTTACGAACGATGGATCGGTCGCACAGTACCAAATGATTCAGCCTTACAATACCGGCTTCCAAGGTGACCGGACGCGACTGTATGTGATATTTTCTTCTGCGGGTTTATAGATAACTCTTTATGTGCCTCCGTTACCAAAAACAATAAATGAACTCAGACATCGAATTACAGCAGCTGTTGAAACTGTAACTCAAACATCCTCGCTGCAATGTGGGAACAACTTGAATACCGCATAGACATATACCACGCATCTCAAAAGGGGCATATTGAACACCTATGAAAAGGTATGAAAGAATGAAAAACCTTCCGAGTTTCCCCGTTCATGAAGACACAAAATTCATTGTTTATGTTTATTAGTTTCAGAAATATAGACGTACCAAATCGGATGATTCTTTTTCATACTCTCTGTACATTAAGTGAGTGCAGAGGAACTTAAGTTCGGAACTACTGTTATCAAACCCAGTTTTTTAGGCCGTAAATAAGCAGAACCGCAGCACACGTAATTCCTCTTGACGCTAAAAAATTGTTGTCTGGTGCACAGTTTCTAATGGTCGTTCTTCTACTCTCATTTAAAATATGCTGAAGTAACACTGAAACGTTAGACCCATTGAAGAAAAATTACATATTTGCACTGTACAAACACACAGGACAGCCATTTTCAACATCGTAATTTGTTAATTCTTATAAATATAATGTTAAAATTTATCTTAGATTTTAGGTAAAGTGACGTTTCTCTATAACAACGTGCATGTCGTTGATGCCGTTCCACCTTGTTCCTTACAAATAGTCAGTTATTTTTAAGGAAATTACGTTGGAAGACATAGTATGGTACGGGAGCTACGTCGAGTTGTATCCGGTTGTTGTAGACCATATAGTGTTGGTCTGTTAGAAGCCATAGACACAATCAGATGCTGTCACGTAGCGTTGGCGACGGCTTGTGGGCTCAAACAGCAAAGGGAGCGCCAACCTGTGTGAATTCATGCAGCGCCGACTATGGCGGTACGGTTGGCCGACAGAGGCGTGTCCTATCGGGCATGCTGGCCAGCATCTGAGACTGACACACGTGCGGGCGGATATTCGGAATGCGTGTCGCACCAACAGCAAATTTAGCTCCCACTGCTTACTTACGTCTCCTGTGTGAGGCTGGCTGACGCACTAGGAATCGGCAATATTCATTAGACGATTTCCCACTATTCACAGCCTGCCAAAAAAAGGGGAGCGCCTAGAAGACAAGGTTGGATGCCAATGTAACTTTTCAGTCATACAACTATCGGTGGGCAGCTAAGTAATTAGAGCTGCACTTCTCTGTGACAGGTAGAACAGCCACCAGTGTGCATTAGTGTCGTTCGTGATTAGTGTCCTTACATCTACATCTACAGCTACATGACTACTCTGCAATTCACATTTAAGTGCTTGGCAGAGGGTTCATCGAACCACAATCATACTATCTCTCTACCATTCCACTCCCGAACAGCGCGCGGGAAAAACGAACACCTAAAACTTTCTGTTCGAGCTCTGATTTCTCTTATTTTATTTTGATGATCATTCCTACCTACGTAGGTTGGGCTCAACAAAATATTTTCGCATTCGGAAGAGAAAGTTGGTGACTGAAATTTCGTAAATAGATCTCGCCGCGACGAAAAACGTCTTTGCTGTAATGACTTCCATCCCAATTCGCGTATCATATCTGCCACACTCTCTCCCCTATTACGTGATAATACAAAACGAGCTGCCCTTTTTTGCACCCTTTCGATGTCCTCCGTCAATCCCACCTGGTAAGGATCCCACACCGCGCAGCAATATTCTAACAGAGGACGAACGAGTGTAGTGTAAGCTGTCTCTGTAGTGGACTTGTTGCATCTTCTAAGTGTCCTGCCAATGAAACGCAACCTTTGGCTCGCCTTCCCCACAATATTATCTATGTGGTCTTTCCAACTGAAGTTGTTCGTAATTTTTACACCCAGGTACTTAGTTGAATTGACAGCCTTGAGAATTGTACTATTTATCGAGCAATCGAATTTCAACGGATTTCTTTAGGAACTCATGTGGATCACCTCACACTTTTCGTTAATTAGCGTTAACTGCCACCTGCCACACCATACAGCAATCTTTTCTAAATCGCTTTGCAACTGATACTGGTCTTTGGATGACCTTACTAGACGGTAAATTACAGCATCATCTGCGAACAAGCTACGAGAACTGCTCAGATTGTCGCCCACGTCATTTATATAGATCAGGAACAGCAGAGGTCCCAGGACGCTTCCCTGGGGAACACCTGATATCACTTCAGTTTTACTCGATGATTTGCCGTCTATTACTACGAACTGCGACCTTCCTGAGAGGAAATCACGAATCCAGTCGCACAACTGAGACGATACCCCATAGGCCCGCAACTTTATTAGAAATCGCTTGTGAGGAACGGTGTCAAAAGCTTTCCGGAAATCTAGAAACACGGAATCAACTTGAGATCCCCTGTCGATAGCGGCCATTACTTCGTGCGAATAAAGAGCTAGCTGCGTTGCACAAGAACGATGTTTTCTGAAACCATGCTGATTACGTATCAATAGATCGTCCCCTTCGAGGTGATTCATAATGTTTGAATACAGTATATGTTCCAAAACCCTACTGCAAACCGACGTCAATGATATAGGTCTGTAGTTCGATGGATTACTCCTACTACCCTTCTTAAACACTGGTGCGACCTGCGCAATTTTCCAATCTTTAGGTACAGATGTATCGGTCCTGGTAGGTCATATAAGGGACGTATGCAACATCAGACGGAGTGGTCACTGGCATGGATTCAAAGATGCCACGTACTCGTTTGAGACAGCGTTTTCAGCACACCCGACAGTTTGAAAGAGTTTTTGAGTTTCCATTTAGCCAGCTGGCCGAATCGTGCAGTATCCAGAATTGCGTGGCATTTGGATGTGACAGTGGCCCGATGTTGGACTGTGTGGTGTAACGTACCTACTACAAATATGGCCTATATTCATCTGTGAGAATAGACTAGATAAGCAACCTGAGCTATCAGTAATAGGAATCTAAACTGCATAACACTGTGTGCTTGTTGCATGCGTGTCAGTTTCACTGTCATTTAAGCCCTCAACAGATCGTTACATGAAAAACTTAAAACTAACATTTGGATCAGCTATCCGACACCGCAATTGAATGGGAATTTACAAGTGATACAGAATCTGGCTTGTGCAATGGTATTTACTGCATTAGAGTACTTGACATGTTTTGGTGCGTCAGTTTGCACTCACCTGTTTAGATGACTGCCTTTTTCCAAGTGGTTTACAGCAATTCGCAGCAGCATACAGCAGCAGCAGCTGAAGCTTATTGTTGCTGACAATGAATTTAATAAAAAAGCAGTTTGCTTGGGTCCTCGTAACAGCTAAATAACTTATAAGAATTAAGGATTAAGTCTCTTTAAAAACTTCAGAAATCATCATGACCAATAATAGTTTGACAGATATTAATAATGGTGAAATGCTTGACAATGACGACGTATCAATTCTGCTATACGTGACATTAACAAATTACTTCAATTTGAAAGTTACATTAACATTTAATAACCACAGCGTATTTATAAATTTTATGTGGAGAATAATAATAATTATTATTATTATGATTTGGAGTATATGGAGGCTTCTTTAACTGACAAGCAAAACATGGGATTATTGCAAATTCTGACTAACAATCACGAGGCTAACCCTGCAATTGCGCTCTACGCTAAGCTTGCGAATTTTACCTTGAATTCCATCTTCAAGCATAGTTAAGCCATATAAATCTCTCCTGGCCATATGAAAGAAATCTGGCCTTGAGTTTGGTAATATCTGCCGTTACCGACGCGAGGGCAGCGTGACACGTCATCTGTCTCCGAGATCTCGACCAACACCACTGACTCATTTCCCAACAAAGCTTAGAATCGTGCTAGCATGTTTCACCCATAGATGTCTAAGTGCTTATTTACTTCCAATGTTACACATCGCAAAGAATAGCCTTAAGTTGGCTATATTGTTTTCGATACTCAATGTAATATTTATTCGGTGTAATGGAGCGTTCTGTCAAGCTCCTTACAATGGGAACGTCAGGACAGACACAGTCGGTATAAAGGTTCTGGTCGACCGTGTCTGAATACCACAAAGGAGAATAGCCTTACTCCACACCAATCACTTCCTAACCCATTCACCTGCGCCTGACATTCCTGCAAGATTCTGCGTCATCCCTCGCTTTTGGTGAGAGTCTATCAGCAACTGGAGGGTTCAAATGGCTCTGAGCACTATGGTCAACAGTCCCCTAGAACTTAGAACTACTTAAACCTAACTAACCTAAGGACATCACACAACACCCAGTCATCACGAGGCAGAGAAAATCCCTGACCCCGCCGCGAATCGATCCCGGGAACCCGGGCGCGGGAAGCGATAACGCTACCGCACGACCACGAGCTGCGGACGCAGCAGCTGGAATAGAGACTTACCATCCCGTACTTACGCTGCCTTTAACACTGCACCCTGGTGCGTCTGGAGTGGTACCATGGTCAGAAAGAGCGGACTGCAGATTAATGGCGCCACACTTCGTTCAGCTATGAAATGTGGTTCTGCACTGCCTGGGGCGAACATCGTTGACGAGTACGGCGGTGACTTGGAGAGACATCCCATTCATTCACTGTTTTGGAGAAGCACAACGGAGCTCACGTCATAGCATGGATACGGCATTAGGTAGCGGTTGGCAGTGCTTGCGTGTTAATGTATTACCTCTCATGTGACGGTACCGTGTGCCATTTTTCATCAGTACATTGTTCATCCACACATGGCAAGTGTCTCTACGACCTGTATGCGTGAAGGTACTCTCGTGGCCTGGAAGGTGCCCAGATCTGTCCTCAATAGATCACCTACGAGACAGCTCCGTCGCTGCGCCAGCATCTAGGCTAGCAAGGACCAGTTATAACAGCTGATCGCCTGCTTGAATTAGGAGAGGATACAACCTGTTTATGACAGGGCTCCCAATCCAATCAGTTCATGTTTCCTGCCTAGATAGTGTGTAACATTGTAGTAATAACGGGATTGATACTGCCAAGTTCTCTGTAACTGTGACGATTTCCAATCACTGAAACATCACATATCCTCTCAGTCCGTGTTTTCCTTCCGTTTCCTCCTCCCCTTCTGGGTGCTTCAGTCCTTTTTGTCAGACATCTTATTTAAAATTGGAAAGCTTTCAGTCTTTTGCACCAGAACAGATTTACGTGCGCTGTCTTACTTCTTTTAATGAGCACACCCTCAACCTTGTTTATCCACTTACATTCGTTTTTTTATTAGGTTACCTTCCATTCAGAAGACTGTTGCACTCAGCGACTGTTATATTGACTTGTAAATAATACATTTCAGCCATGAGTCGTCGTTTATAAATGTTATTGGCAGATCTAGATTTCAGCTAGAAACTAGTGCATTAAGAATGGCTAGTTTCTAGCTGAAATCTAGATCTGCCAATAACATTTAAAAACTACAACTGATAGCCGAAATCTATTATTTACAAGTTTAGTATTTTTGTTTTGTGGACGTCCATTTCTTTAATGAAATCATCCTTGGGTGATGAACTGGAAGAGGATGAACGGAATGAACTATTCCTCTTTTCTCGTGCCCAAAAAAATATGTTGATGATACCAAGGATCTTCGAAAAAATGACGGGTTACTTTCCAAGTATGAATTTTTGCTTTTAAGAGTTCTAGTCAACTCTGTTTTTCGGCAGGTATCTTCTAGTTTATAATTTATAAAAAACAGCTACCAGCCACATGTATGGTTTAAAAAGGTTTATTATCTTCAGACCATGACCGGTTTCGGATTTTTCTTTACAAATCCATCTTCAGATGGCAGTTACAAGCATTCTTAGTTGGACCTAGTTTTGTTTTTGTTATTCGTTTGCTGCACTGGGAAAGAAAAGAAATATTTTTGTTGTCATATCGGTAATGGTATTTTTACGAAAGATTTACTTCTTTTACAAGATCTAATTGCTCATGAGATAGTTTTTTGTTTTAAACTTAGTAAACGTGCAGGTTAGTGTACTTACGAGTTATGTAGTTATGCCTGACGAAATATTCGTGCGTTTATGTTTTCGAACGCAAGCTTAATACACTTTTCGATATGCACTATGTGAGTGCTATTCCAGTCAATGGACGTCACTTTCAACCTCATCATCTTAATTACACACGCAGCACACACGAATAACGTTTACAAAACGTGGCGCAGCTTCATATTACAAACGAGAACAATATTTGCAAAGAGCTTAGAGTCATAACGATGTTAACTTACAGATGCTGTATAATCGATATGGGTACAGTAAAATATCTCTTTGCTAGTGTATGAAATTAATCTAAAACGGAATAAATAAAATTAAATACAAATAAGACTACAAACATTATATGTAGTACAGAATTACTGTGTGTTACTAATTAGTTGTTACAATTGTAGGAGATAAATTCTAATATATGACATGATAAGCAATGCACATGTTTTCATTATGCAATTTTTCAATGACATATAAGCAGTTTTTGAGGGCCTGCATACTGAATGTTTTTAATGGGGTATTAGGCTTAAGTTATTTTTAAAAAGTGAAAGCTTCTTCAAAGTTATTTAGGAAGGGGGTGTTAACTGACTCTGTCTGTTCATTCAGAATGAGATCAGGGAACCTGTTTTTATGTGTATGAATCTCAATCTCCTCTAGGAGATTCAATGTGAAACCCTTGTCTTTTAGGTGTAATATCTGCAGGTTGTTTTCTATATTCTCAACTGTATGATTGTTTTCTGCAAGATGGGTGGCAAAAGCAGATTTACTTAGGTTTTTCAGGTGTAGGGCATCAAGGTGTTCCTTGAATCTTGTTTCAAAAGCTCTACCTGTTTGGCCAATGTAGAATTTAGGACAGTTGTTACACTTGAGTTTATAAATTCCAGCTCTTTTATGGGGTATGCTATTGTGTGGGAGTGAGTGTATGACTCTTTGTTGGAGTTTGTTATTGGTAGAGAAACTGATTTTGACATTCTTCTTCTTGAATAAGTTGGAAATTTTGTATGAAAGTGGGCCTATATATGGTAGGGCTACATATTTTACTGATTTTTTGTCTTTCATAGTTATTGTGGCTGTTGCTTGCTGCAAAGACTTATTGCAGGCAATTTTTTTTTTTGTTTTTTGAGAGAGTGTGTCTATGATTGAAGCATCATAGCCATTATTTTGGGCAATTGATTTGATTATGCTGATTTCTTTGTGCTGTTCAGTGGGGGTGAGGGGGACTTTATGCATACGATGTAGCATTGACCGGAAATTAGCCATCTTATGTTGGTTCGGGTGGCAGGATGTGTTATTGACGGTAACATCTGTGGTTGTTGGTTTTCGAAATATTCCAAAATGGTGTTTGTTATTTATGCTTGATATTTTGAGATCCAGAAAATTGATGCTATTATTTATTTCATGCTCCACTGTGAATTTGATGTTGTTGTGTAATTTGCTCAGATCTTCAGCTAAGGCATCAATTTCGCTGCTGTTACCATCAAAAAGTAATAGAGTGTCATCTACGTATCTCTTGTAGTAAATTATTTTACTGTTCATTTGGTTATTGGATGAGAAGATCTTTTGCTCAAGATGGTTAATGTAAATATCAGCTAATAATCCAGCAAGACTGCTACCCATTGCAAGGCCATCATTTTGTTTATAGACTTTATTATTGAAGGTGAAGTAATTATTAGACAAGACGAGTGTGAGGATCTCTATTAACTCATATATTTCTGGTAGATTGATCTTTTTGTGTTTTAAGAGGTTACTTTTTATTATGTTAATTGTTTCATCCACTGGGATGTTAGTGTATAGGTTTACAATATCTAGTGAGGCAAATCTAGCTGTTGGTGGTATGTGGATGTCTTTGATATGTTCTATGAGGTCCACTGTGTTTTTAACTGTATAACTATGTTCCAACATGTAGTAAGTGGTAAGGAGATCCTTCAATTTTCTGCTTATGTAGTATGCTGGCCTGTTTCTTGAGTTCACAACAGGGCATATGGGGGAATTTTCTTTGTGGATCTTAGGCTGTGATGGAAGTTTCGGTGCAGTTGGATTCATGGTAATGCAGTCCCGAATTTCATATTTATTTAAGAGGGATTAAAAACTGTTGAGTAATTTACGAAGTTTAGCTTGAAATTTTGCTGTGGGGTCTGATTCTACTTCTATGAAGTTATTGGACTGAAAAAATTCTAGAGTTTTTTCAATGTATTCTGATTCATACAAAACAACAACTGAATTTCCTTTATCAGCCTTTACCATGAGAGCTTTGTTAGCAGTAAGTTTATCATTGATATCTTTAAGAATTTTTTGTTCATTATTAATTATATTATTTTTTGAAAGCATGTGTTTAGTGATGTGTTTGTTGGCTTTAAATGCCAACGCATTTTTCTCATTGGACTTAAGTTTGGCAGTGTCACATGCCAGTTTTGGAGCTGCTATTAGGTCTTTTATGTTCTTATTAATTAATCTTGGGGCAATATTATGGTTGAAGCCTTTATCTAAGAGGTTAAGTTCATTGGGATTGAAAGAAATATCTGTTGTGTTTACCACTCTGTTATAGAATATGTGCTTCTGCTGTTCCCCAGTGTTACGTGGTTCCTTTAATTTGAGTTGAATGAGGGATTTTAACTTCTTCTTGGGCCTAGAGGAGATTTGTTGTTGCTCTCTGCTAAGAGCATGATTAATATGGTGTATTACATATGTGAACTGTAGAGGTGAGAGACTATTTCCTAATTGTAAATGCAACTTGTACATAGATTTATTCAGCTTATCTTTCTTCTTATATTGTAATTTGATTTCTGTTTTTATTCAAGTAGTTTCACATTTTGCTTTAGCAAGCTTAGCAGCTTTTGTTTGACTATTGACCTTAACTTCAACATAATTTGTGGTCACTTTTTCTAACATACATCTTTTGTTGAATTTTATGTTGTTAATTGTTTTCATTACATCAATCTTACATTTTTTTTGAACGCATGTAACATTCTCATTACCTGGCTAGGTAAGCTTAACGCTATTTTGTCGAAAGTCGACATGTTGAGAAACGTGGCTGTTGTACTTAAAGTTTATAATTTATAAAAAAAACAGCTACCAGTTACATGTATGGTTTAAAAAGGTTTATTATCTTCAGACCATGACCAGTTTAGGATTTTTCTTTACAAATCCATCTTCAGATGGCAGTTACAAGCATTCTTAGTTGGACCTAGTTTTGTTAAGCTTACCTAGCCAGGTAATGAGAATGTTACATGTGTTCAAAAAATGTAAGATTGATGTAATGAAAACAATTAACAACATAAAATTCAACAAAAGATGTATGTTAGAAAAAGTGACCACAAATTATGTTGAAGTTAAGGTCAATAGTCAAACAAAAGCTGCTAAGCTTGCTAAAGCAAAATGTGAAACTACTTGGATAAAAACAGAAATCAAATTACAATATAAGAAGAAAGATAAGCTGAATAAATCTATGTACAAGTTGCATTTACAATTAGGGAATAGTCTCTCACCTCTACAGTTCACATATGTAATACACCATATTAATCATGCTCTTAGCATAGAACAACAACAAATCTCCTCTAGGCCCAAGAAGAAGTTAAAATCCCTCATTCAACTCAAATTAAAGGAACCACGTAACACTGGGGAACAGCAGAAGCACATATTCTATAACAGAGTGGTAAACACAACAGATATTTCTTTCAATCCCAATGAACTTAACCTCTTAGATAAAGGCTTCAACCATAATATTGCCCCAAGATTAATTAATAAGAACATAAAAGACCTAATAGCAGCTCCAAAACTGGCATGTGACACTGCCAAACTTAAGTCCAATGAGAAAAATGCGTTGGCATTTAAAGCCAACAAACACATCACTAAACACATGCTTTCAAAAAATAATATAATTAATAATGAACAAAAAATTCTTAAAGATATCAATGATAAACTTACTGCTAACAAAGCTCTCATGGTAAAGGCTGATAAAGGAAATTCAGTTGTTGTTTTGTATGAATCAGAATACATTGAAAAAACTCTAGAATTTTTTCAGTCCAATAACTTCATAGAAGTAGAATCAGACCCCACAGCAAAATTTCAAGCTAAACTTCGTAAATTACTGAACAGTTTTTAATCCCTCTTAAATAAATATGAAATTCGGGACTGCATTACCATGAATCCAACTGCACCGAAACTTCCGTCACAGCCTAAGATCCACAAAGAAAATTCCCCCATATGCCCTGTTGTGAACTCAAGAAACAGGCCAGCATACTACATAAGCAGAAAATTGAAGGATCTCCTTACCACTTACTACATGTTGGAACATAGTTATACAGTTAAAAACACAGTGGACCTCATAGAACATATCAAAGACATCCACATACCACCAACAGCTAGATTTGCCTCACTAGATATTGTAAACCTATACACTAACATCCCAGTAGATGAAACAATTAACATAGTAAAAAGTAACCTCTTAAAACACAAAAAGATCAATCTACCAGAAATATATGAGTTAATAGAGATCCTCACACTCGTCTTGTCTAATAATTACTTCACCTTCAATAATAAAGTCTATAAACAAAATGATGACCTTGCAATGGGTAGCAGTCTTGCTGGATTATTAGCTGATATTTACATTAACCATCTTGAGCAAAAGATCTTCTCATCCAATAACCAAATGAACAGTAAAATAATTTACTACAAGAGATACGTAGATGACACTCTATTACTTTTTGATGGTAACAGCAGCGAAATTGATGCCTTAGCTGAAGATCTGAGCAAATTACACAACAACATCAAATTCACAGTGGAGCATGAAATAACTAATAGCATCAATTTTCTGGATCTCAAAATATCAAGCATAAATAACAAACACCATTTTGGAATATTTCGAAAACCAACAACCACAGATGTTACCATCAATAACACATCCTGCCACCCGAACCAACATAAGATGGCTTATTTCCGGTCAATGCTACATTGTATACATAAAGTCCCCCTCACCCCCACTGAACAGCACAAAGAAATCAGCATAATCAAATCAATTGCCCAAAATAATGGCTATGATGCTTCAATCATAGACACACTCTCTCAAAAAACAAAAAAAATTGCTAGCAATAAGTCTTTGCAGCAAGCAACAGCCACAATAACTATGAAAGACAAAAAATCAGTAAAATATGTAGCCCTACCATATATAGGCCCACTTTCATACAAAATTTCCAACTTATTCAAGAAGAAGAATGTCAAAATCAGTTTCTCTACCAATAACAAACTCCAACAAAGAGTCATACACTCACTCCCACACAATAGCATACCCCATAAAAGAGCTGGAATTTATAAACTCAAGTGTAACAACTGTCCTAAATTCTACATTGGCCAAACAGGTAGAGCTTTTGAAACAAGATTCCATGAACACCTTGATGCCCTACACCTGAAAATCCTAAGTAAATCTGCTTTTGCCACCCATCTTGCAGAAAACCATCATACAGTTGAGAATATAGAAAACAACCTGCAGATATTACACCTAAAAGACAAGGGTTTCACATTGAATCTCCTAGAGGAGATTGAGATTCATACACATAAAAACAGGTTCCCTGATCTCATTCTGAATGAACAGACAGAGTCAGTTAACACCCCCTTCCTAAATAACTTTGAAGAAGCTTTCACTTTTTAAAAATAACTTAAGCCTAATACTCCATTAAAAACATTCAGTATACAGGCCCCCCAAAACTGCTTATATGTCATTGAAAAATTGCATAATGTAAACATGTGCATTGCTTGTCATGTCATATATTAGAATTTATCTCCTACAATTGTAACAACTAATTAGTAACACACAGTTATTCTGTACTACATATAATGTTTGTAGTCTTATTTGTATGTAATTTTATTTATTCCGTTTTAGATTAATTTCATACACTAGCAAAGAGATATTTTACTGTACCCATATCGATTATACAGCATCTGTAAGTTAACATCGTTATGACTCTAAGCTCTTTGCAAATATTGTTCTCGTTTGTAATATGAAGCTGGGCCACGTTTTGTAAACGTTATTCGTGTGTGCTGCGTGTGTAATTAAGATGATGAGGTTGAAAGTGACGTCCATTGACTGGAATAGCACTCACATAGTGCATATTGAAAAGTGTATTAAGCTTGCGTTCGAAAACATAAACGCACGAATATTTCGTCAGGCATAACTACATAACTCGTAAGTACACTAACCTGCACGTTTACTAAGTTTAAAACAAAAAACTATCTCATGAGCAATTAGATCTTGTAAAAGAAGTAAATCTTTCGTAAAAATACCATTACCGATATGACAACAAAAATATTTCTTTTCTTTCCCAGTGCAGCAAACGAATAACAAAAACAAAACTAGGTCCAACTAAGAATGCTTGTAACTGCCATCTGAAGATGGATTTGTAAAGAAAAATCCGAAACCGGTCATGGTCTGAAGATAATAAACCTTTTTAAACCATACATGTGTCTGGTAGCTGTTTTTTATAAATTATAAACTTTAACTACAACAGCCACGTTTCTCAACATGTCGATTATCGACAAAATAGGTATCTTCTAGTTTCCATCAGTTGCTCACATTCACCAATTCTTACTTAAGGGAGCTTTAAGTAACAAGAGAGGAAAGTACATCGCAGTACTGTTATGGCGGCCGACTGCTTACAGATCTAGGGCAAGTCTCGCTTGGATACCTGTAATATTGAGGCAGAGTCAATAAACACCTAGTAGAATGAAGTGATATATCGATGTCTCTGCATGCCGACAATTCTTTCAATTTTTATATTTTCCCAGACGATGCCTTGAAGTTCGTAGCGTCACTCTACACCCACATACGTACTCCGCAAGCCTCTATACGACGGAGGATACATTCTATGGCTACTAGTTGTCCCCATTCTTGTTCCATTCACTGACGGAGCGAAGAGAAAATGACTTTCTATACGTCTTCGTACGACTCCTAATAATTCTTATAATGCTGTCATGGTTCTTACGCGAAATTTACGTTGTCGGCAGCGAAATCGTGCTGCACTCAGCAGCAAATGCACATTGTTTGAATTCTGTCAATAGTCTTTCGCCAAAAGAACGTCTTTTTCCCTCCAGTGATTCTCATTTGGGTGCAGGTAGTATCTCCCTAACAGTGTCCGCTCCCTCGGCTGATTGGTTAGCGCGTCTGACTGCCATTTCTGGCATGCAGGTCGTCAAAAGTGGCGTCAACTGAACAGTCTACCAAGTCGGCAGCAGAACTTCCCCTCCAGGGCCATCAATGCCACACTACCATTTCAATTTTCCGTATCTCTAGTGTATTGCTCAAGCCCACCGGTAATAAAAGTGGCAGCCCACCTCTGAGTTGCTTCGATTCCTTCCCATAATCCGACCTGGCGGGATCAACTCTCGAGCAGTAGTCAAGAATGATCACAATAGTCGTCTACACACGGCTTATTTTAGAGATCAACCACACCCTTCTAATCTCCTAATAAACCGTTGTCGGCCATTCGCCTTTCCTGCTACCTTCCTTGCGTGCTCGTTCCATTTCTTAACGCTCTGAAACGTTACTCGTAGACATTTAACCGACGTGACTCTTTCAAACAGCACACTACTGAAGCTGTATTCGAAGATTACTCGTTTGTTTTTCTTACTCATCTGCGTTGAGTTACATTTTTCTGTATTCAGAGGAAGCTGCCATTCATCACACCGCCTAGAAGTATTGTCGAAGTCATCTTGTATCCTCCTACATTCCCGTACGCCACAGCGTCATCAGCAAACAGCCGTAGATTTCTGCTCACTTCATGGGGTTCTAACGGGTACAGCGATAAACTCTGACACTGGAGGTCGGATTTCAGTCCTGAGTAGGAGTAGGAATGTTTCCATATTGCAGTCCCTCCAAGGTGGCCCCAGGACCTCTCACACTGATATCGAATTGAGTACTGTGGGGCCTTCCCAGGGGTAGAAGGCCGCCAGAGTGATAGGCTCGCAGTCGGCGCCCTCCTAGTGCGGTCGCTAACGAAAGATTACATCATGGATGTAGGCACTTGAGAAGCCCATCCATCGTCTATACCCTTTTTTTCCTTTTAATTCTTTATTTGCGAGTAACGATCAATATTCGACAAGCAGTTACGAGTTGTACTTAGCGTAAGTTAGTTTAAGTTAGATTAAGTAGTATGTAAGCCTAGGGACTGATAACTTCAGCAGTTTGGTCCCGCAGGAACTTACGACAAATTTGCAGATTTTCCGAGTCTCTATTGTTTTCTTAGGAAGAGTAAATAAATAACACTTACGGATTATGATAACTGATTCTGCTGTCGCTTATTGGAAGAGCAACATAATTATAAATGAAAAGCACTACATTGCTTATGTTCTATTCAATCATGCAGAAGTAGAGTGTTCTGCCCAGACTCCGAGATGGCAAGAGAAGCAATCTGTTATCGTGGGACTTGCGATCAGTACGTCTCCAATCACTCCAGTCATCATTCCCGGTAGATATAGTTATTAAACTACTGTAGGTTGCTGTAAGGAAGAGTAGACCACGGTAGTTTTCCTAGCACCCCTTGTCCGGAAAGATCGAAACTATGTTACCTGTATGTTGGATGTGTTGCATACCTATCGCGCGTTACTCATTTCCATTGCTTTGTTTGTATGCCATCAGTTTAATATTAGATTGCCCTAGAAACGTCTAGAAGCATTGTGTGTGTAGAATATTTTTTGGTGAGCACAGCTATCCCCCTCTCTGTTACTTAAATATTAACAGTATAACAGCAAAATTGAAATTTTCGATGTTTAATTCAGGTCTTATTGGCAAATTGTTGATGTATTACGTGAAACAGAGGGATGTTGTAGTAAAAAAAAAAAAAATTCAGAGTTATCATACAGCGCTAGGAAACGCTACTTCCTCAAAAAAAGGTAAAATAGTAAACCCACAACGAAACAGAAACATATCAAACACCGCTTCAGGATTTCTTCGAGCTTATATACATGTTTCTCTTACTCAGAAACAACTCTCGCACTTATCGACGATAACTGAAAACTCTTGCCTTTAATTGTGATGAAGAACGGTCTACTGCGCACAAAACCACAACAGTTAATAGAATTTTTTATGTTTGTACACGAAATCTGTACTTGGGTCAAAAGTAATTGCTTTGGTTGCATAAAGGCGGAGAATACGTGAGCAACTACTTTTTATTACTTACTTTGTGAGGACTGTCACTGAACGATGTGCGATGCTAATTATGTGCAAAACAATCAAACAAAAAGCAAAGAGAAGTCGTCGGCTGCCCTTTTCTCTCACACACGTTCATTTACGTTTCCTTCTCTACCAATGTTACCGGTATCCCCACCGTTCACTACGTTATTTACGTGCTGTACAGCTGAGCTGCAGTTATGACAGAGCAGGTGAATCCCGATGATGCTTCTGTTTCTTTATTCAAGCAGCTCCTCATTTGTCCTTAAAAAGTCTTAGTGTACCCCGTACCAGACCTCCGTACTTGAGGTACAGGCAACAGAACTCTGGTCCTTCCACGCCGGAACAGGCGACGCTAACCATTTTTCTAATAATTTTATAGTCCGAGAAAGGTGGGTGCGGGAAAAGTGTGCACAGGTCGCAACTCGCAGCCATTCCAAGATGTCCCTTTCTCCCTCTCAGCACTAAAGGAGGGGAGCGTGTAGGATCCGTGAGGGCCAAAATGCATCAAGGAAAAGGAGAAAAGAATTTTTTTTATGTACTATCACGAATGTACTGCAGAAGCTCGTGCTAAGGCATGCCTCATACAAACCAGAGGAAAGAATGTCATTTCTCGTTGGCAACCAAACAGAAAGGAAAACCAATCAGATCATATGTAAGTGTGCAGGCTTTCGTGGCCGTTGTCACTAAAAATCTTATGGGTTGTTAGATCGCGTCGTACTTCCTTCTAAGGTAATCGACTTTTCTACCCCTCTGCTGGGATCTTCTTCAGGATATTTCGGTGTCTACTATTACTTTAGTTTAAAACATATCCTCTCGTGACGACGGGAGGACGCTTCGCTGTGGTCCCGGTAGCTAGTTTAGTCCAAAAAGTTCGTAGTTCAACTTCCCTTCCATGGATAATCCAGGTGCGAGGTAGGTTATAGATCGCACCCCAGAGAAAATTTGACAAATACTGCTGGTACTTGGGGTTCTGTGCGATCGCACGCTACTTGAAATAGTGCCAAAAATCGAGGACGATCTTCTCATCATCACCGAACGTATAGCGGACGACGTAGCCACTTATCCATGTGACTAGATTTGTTTTTACTCTCGAAAACACATCTCATCCGGGGAGTGGTGCGATTGTGGAGTTATCCGGTCGGGTATCACACATGTGGGAAAAACCTACGTCTGGCGCACCAAATGCAGCCATCTTCCGCCGAAGCGCAGACAAGGCGACCATTTGACTAAGGAGGCGCTGAAGATAGTTAAAATAATTTAGACACAGCAAGACGAACGACTTATGGAACAGAAACAGCTAACAAATACATACCTCAGAAGCATTCATCATCATCTACCTTCTTAAATATTTGTTTGGGACCATTGGATCCTTACCTTATTATTCTTATTGTTAACAGGATGCACAGGCCTCCCTCTTCGACGCGTCTTCGATCACATATGCACAAATTTAATTAAACTAATAAGTTACGAAATAAAGGCAGATCTCGCTGCTGCTTCATTTATGATAATCGAGAGTGGACAGGCAAATTCACATGAATCGCTACACCATTACCGGGTGAAGTAAATCAAGTTCGAAAGCCAAAAAAATATAATACTCTTCCATCAGTTTCAGTAGCGGTTTACGAGTGAATAAGTTTATAAACGATGCTGTAGCCACTTAACCATGCCCTGACGAGCAACAAATGGCGCTCTTGAATCTGTTCGATCACTACTATTCATTTACGAGCTAGCACTGTTACCCTCGACAAAAATCATCATTTATCCCGCTTTCATTAAACCTTTTTGAGCTAGTAAAAACTGCATTAATTTGGCGCAGATGCCGATATCAATGCAAAAACGATACAAGTAATGGCAGAGTCAGTTCATTCACTCATGTTCTGCAACTGATAAACGTCTCGTTATTCCAATCCGTTTGCAATAACTGACACATTCATTAGCATCAAATACTGTTGTTACTTCGTTTATTTCAACACGATTCAGAACTAAATTACAGTTTCGTGGAGAATTGTTCCATTAGCCACTGTGAAAGTAATAAGAAGCGCTTCCTATCGACGCGTTGCTGTTCGAAACAGCAGTCTAAATCTTTTGTAAAGGAAATGATAGTAGATATGGGAATTTATCGAAACGAGAACCTTGTCTTTTGCACACAGTGCTTTTTACCAACTGAGCTATCTACACTATTGTCTAAAATTAAAGCAGATAACTGCTATTTCCCCATTCTGTGACTGTTTGTCGATATAATCAAACTGATAACAGATGTCGCTACGATGTGTGCTGCACGGAAAATGGCATTCCAATCAACGGATAACCACACCAGTAATGACGTCAGGCCACCTATCAAGCGGTGTAGTGTTTGCAGGATAGTCTCACATCCACAATCGCTGTTTAGACAGTCACAGGCGGTGCTGTATGGCACAGAGAAGACACCTACATACTCTTTGCTGTGGAGAGCCGTAGGATTAGTGGAAGCAGGAGAATCACAAACTGATGTGGCCCGATAGCTTAATGTGAATCGTTCCGTTGTTTCTCGGATGTGATGAGAGTTTAGAGACCGCGACAGCGCCGACCACGTGTGACATCAGAAAGTGTAGACCGTTATTTGGCTGTCGGGGCACGACGATACTGCCTTACTGCTGCACTGAGACTGGCATCTGACCTCGCAGCATGCCCTGGACGTGTTGTATCGAGAAAAACGGTGTATAGAAGGCTTCAGAAGAGTGGCCTTTATGGTAGGAGACCTGCTGTCTGTTAATCTCTGGCGTGTCTTCACAGAAGGGAATGTCTAGAGCGGAGCATTCAACACGCCACCTGGACGGACGAACGGTGAGAGCCAATATTCTTTTCACAGATGAGCCCAAATTTGCTCCGGAGAGCTATTCTCGGCGGATTCGAATCCGAGAGACACGTGGAACTCGATTTGTCGACCCAAACGTTGTGGAAAGAGATCGATATCGAACAGGATCCTTTATGGTGTGAGCAGAGATTATGTAGAGCACTCGGACACCCTTCATGAGATTGTACGGGTGAATCAGCAACATTTAACTGCTGTTAGGTACCGTGAGGAGACCTTGGGATCTCAGGCGCGGTTGTTGCGAGTTGCTGTGGGCCCAAACGTCGTACTGATGGACGATAATGCTCGACTTCAGAGCACAGATGTTTGACGTTTTTTTGGAAACGGAAGATATTGCACACATGGCATGGCTGCTCGCTCTCCAGCATATCTGGGATGCACGGGTTGCATCATGTCAGCATCCACCAACCACTCTCAAGACTTATGAGTAGCTCTGCAGGAAGAATGGGCGTTATTGACTCAACACGAGAGTGATGACATCGTTTACAGCATGTCCTGTCGTTGTTAGGCCTGTATTGGTGCTAGAGGTAGTCACACCACTTACTGAGCACATTAACCAGTTGTCACAATGTGTGTGCAAATCTGCTAAGTTGGGAAAAAACGAAGAACATCTTTGCATACCGTTATGGAAGGTGAAGCTGATTACTTTCTGTATTCTTTAGACTGTTTCTAATTTACTATCACCTGTTTATAGCCTACTATTTGTGGCAAAATAAACGCAGCCTTACAAAATATCCGTTTGTTGCTGTAATTTTGGACAGCAGTGTAGGTACCATCCTCACGGTCTTATCTAAAATACAGGGTGACTCAAAAAGAATACCACAACTTTAAAAATGTGTATTTAATGAAAGAAACATAATATAACCTTCTGTTCAAAATGGTTCAAATGGCTCTGAGCACTATGGGACTCAACTGCTGAGGTCATTAGTCCCCTAGAACTTAGAACTAGTTAAACCTAACTAACCTAAGGACATCACAAACATCCATGCCCGAGGCAGGATTCGAACCTGCGACCGTAGCGGTCTTGCGGTTCCAGGCTGCAGCGCCTTTAACCGCACGGCCACTTCGGCCGGCCTAACCTTCTGTTATACATCATTACAAAGAGTATTTAAAGAGGTTTTTTTCACTCAGAAACAAGTTCAGAGATGTTCAATATGGTCCCTCCAGACACTCGAGCAATATCAACCCGATACTCCAACAATTCATCACTCGTTCTCGGCCGTCCAGAACTTTTCCCTTTGCACAAACACCCATCCTCTGTAAACTGTTTATACCAACGTTTAATACACCACACGCTGAACAACTGTCGTCGATTCACTTCTGCCGTACTCAATAACACAAAAAGCTTTCTGTTGAGCGGTCGCCATCTTAGCATCAACTGACGCTGACGCCTAGTCAACAGCGCCTCATGCGAACAAATGTACAACTAAATGAAACTTTATAGCTCCCTTAATTCGCCGACAGATAGTGCTTAGCTCTGCCTTTTGTCAAATGGTTCAAATGGCTCTGAGCACTATGGGACTTAACATCTATGGTCATCAGTCCCCTAGAACTTAGAACTACTTAAACCTAACTAACCGAAGGACAGCACACAACACCCAGCCATCACGAGGCAGAGAAAATCCCTGACCCCGCCGGGTATCGAACCCGGGAACCCGGGCGTGGGAAGCGAGAGCGCTACCGCACGACCACGAGATGCGGGCACTGCCTTTTGTCGTTGCACACACACACACACACACACACACACACACACACACACACACACACAAAACTTAACTGGCAAGGATTACAAAAACTAGTATTTCTGCAATATCATTCTACCTCAGTGTTCGTAAGTAGGCAGCGTGATCAACAGGATACAAGGCGACGGCGTTATCTATGAACAGAGAACTTGCGTAATTAGAAATAAACTTACTAAACCAGACTGGAGTGATGCACGATTTCCTTTTCCCATATTCTCATGACACTAAATACCAAATAAATAGGAAAATGGGTACAATTAATGTAGTCAAAGGAAAACGCAGGCACATTCAAAACACTGCTCAGCACATTAAACGGTTTGGAAACATATATGGTACTGTTACGACCCGTAGCCTAGAGGCAGTGTCTTCGACTCGGTCCCAGGATTAACAGCGTCACTGCTTAAGTTTTGAATAAAAGAGAGCGGAGAAGCAGACAGAGATGCAGAGCACCATTTTCCTCCTAGAAACGGATGAATAGGCGATGATCAGTGGAGTGGGGATGCAGAAAGCAATGGAAACACAGAACATGTTGTCTGCTTTGAAAAATGCAACTTTATGATCTGTCC
The DNA here is from genome assembly GCF_023898315.1 of Schistocerca nitens. Taxonomy (NCBI): domain Eukaryota; kingdom Metazoa; phylum Arthropoda; class Insecta; order Orthoptera; family Acrididae; genus Schistocerca; species Schistocerca nitens. The sequence continues at coordinate 243,483,097 of NC_064622.1, forward strand.
ATTGGAAAAATATTCCTGAGTAGTGTCCTATTCGAATCTCCGGGAGGGAAGTGCCAATTGGACGGTGACCTAGAGAAAAAGATGCAGTAATGAATGAAAGAGCAACAGTCTACGACTCGCGGCGTGGAATGTCAGATCTTTTAAGGTGGTGGAGAGTTACGAAACACGAAAATGGAATGCAATGGTTTGTCCATAGGTATAGTGAGGGTAAGTCAAGTCAAATGGGAAGATAAGGATTTCTGGTCATACGAATATAGGGTAATATCAACAGTAGCAGGAAATATTTAAACAGGTATGGGAATCATTATCAATGGGAAAGAGAGAAAAATTGTTGAGTGAATAGTTCTTTGATAGTGTTGTCTTCACCAGAATCTGCTGCAAACAACAATAGTTCAGGTTTGCATGCCGAAGACAAAAGCAGATGGCGAAGAGAGAGAAAAATTTTATATAAGAATTTAAACATGTAATTCAGTACATAAGCGAAGATAATACTCCAACAGGGGCCGATGACATCAGCCGTTTGGTCCCATAGGAATTCACACACATTTAAACGTTTGATGATAATAATCTAATGCGCATAGGGGATTGCAGCAAGGCAGTAGGGGGAGGAATACGGGAACGAATTGCAGAAGAACAAGTAGGAATGGGAGAAGAGAATGACGAACTGAGTTGTGCAGTAAATTTCTGCTAGCGATATAATGTTAAAAAATCAGAAAGATAACAGGCCTGTAGGTAGGGGAAGATTCCGTTTGGATTAAATTGTGATCAGACGGAAATTCCGAAATCAGATAATGGTTTCAGGTGTACCCAGTAGCACATACAGACTCTGATCACAATTTAGTAATGATTAACAATAGGCTGAAATTTAAGAAATCCTTCAGGAAGAATCAATGACCAAAGAAGAGAGAGACTGAACTCTTGAGGACCGATTAGATCTGTTAGAAGTTACCTAAGGCCATAGGTGCTGCGACAATGAATACCACACTAGTCAGTTCAGCTGAAGCAGAATAGATTTTCTAAAAAGGGCAGTCACAGACACTGGGCAGACAAACGTATGTACAAAGAAAGCAACTGCGGCGAAACCTTGGATGACAGACAACATTTTACAAGTGATCGACAATCGGTGGAAGTATAAAAATGTACAGGAAAATTCAGGAATGCATATATACGAGTCATTTTGCAACTAAACGAATAGGAAGTTCGTGGAAACCAATGCAAAACCGCTGCAGGAAAAATGTGAAGAAATCGAGAAAGAAAATGGTCATCGGAAGGACTAATTCAGTTAACTTTCGGTGAATTTAAAACGTTGCCAACACTAAGAATGCAATGAGAATTCCATTGTTAAATCATAAGAGAAAGCCGATAGATGGACGGATTGTACTGAAGGCTTCTACGAGGGGAGTACGTGCCTGATGTGATTGGGTAAGAAATGAACATCGATATGGAAGGCAAAGGAAATGCAATGTTAGAGATCAACAGAGCTTCGGAAAATATGCAGTCACATAAAGCAGAAAAAATCATTGGGTAAGAGGCAACTAAGTGGCTTTTCACGTTTGTGTGTACAGTGTACGAATCTGGAGACATACCATGAGACTTTCGTAGAAATATCGTCCCAGCAACAACGCACATAGCAAGGGCAGATAAGTGCGAGATGTATTGTACAATCATCTTCAGGGTTCATGTATGTGACAGGAGCAATATACAAGAAAAAGGAAAATAAAAACCCGATCATTTTAGTAGCAAAGAGGCAATTCTGACATTGTGTTGATAATGGGACCAAGACTTACGGAAAATCATGACCCATAACTGGATTTAGAAACCAGTGAAGTGGAAACAGTGCAAAATTTTCGAAATTATGAGAAACATGGAAGTAAGCTATAAGGCCCTGAGCACTATGGGACTTAATATCTGTGGTCATCAGTCTAAGCTATAAGGAAAGACACGTATCATACAATGTGTATAATGATAAGAATGGAAGACCAAGAAGGAAGAGCTCAAATTCAAAAGGCGTGCATACGGGATGTAGTCTTGCACCCCCTACTGTTCGATCTACAATCGGAGAAACAATGACTGAAACGAAAGAAAGGTTTAAGAAAGGGCCTAAAATTCGTGATGAAAGGATGTCAGTGACAAGATTCGCTGATGATATTACTATCCTCAGTAGAAGTGAAGCAGAATTACAGCATCCGTTGAATAGAATAAACAATCTACTTAGAATAGAATATGGATTAAGATTAAACCGGGCAAAAGAAAAAAAATAATGAAAAAACATAAATAAGAACAGCGAGACACTTAACAAGGAGGTCATTAAAAAAAAAAAATAGAAAAATCAAAAACGGCATTCATGGCCAAGAGCAATCTACTGGTATCAAACAAAGGCCTTAATTTGAGGAAGAAATTTATGAGAATGTACATTTGGAACACAGCATTGTGTATTTAAACACGAAATGTGGGAAAACCAAAACAGGAGAGAATCTAAGCCCTTGAGACGTGGTGCTACCAAAGGAGACTGAGAATTTGGTGGACTGGTAAGATGAAGAATGAGGTGGTGCGTCGCAGAATCGGCGAAGAATGAAACATATGGAAAACACTGACGTGGAAGGGGCAGTATGACAGGGTGTGTTTTAAGGCATGAGGGGAACTCTCCGGTTTTAGAGGCAGCTGCAGACTATAAAAACTGTAGGATAAGAAATACGTTGGAATACATCCAACAAATACTTGAGTACTTTGAGATGAGGGTGGCACAATAAAGGATATGTCACGTGCCGCATCAAACCAGTAAGAATGTGGATGACAAGAAAAGGGGTGGACATTGTCCCCAAGGACAACTCCCTCCTCTGACCTGGACTCTTCCAACTATTGTTACAAGGTGTTTGCTTTCAGAAGTTTAACGCCTTCCATACCATGAGATAGACACACACGTTACAGCATTCATTGAACACCTGACAAGTCGTGCAGTTTCCGTAACGCTCGTTCCGAGCCGCCGGCGCATCACAATCTGCTCCCAGTAAAATTCCGTTAGATCGCACCTCTAACCCATTCTACATACAGCCAGCACGCTCACTGATACTACTTGCATCGTGCATGTGTCTGACCAGCAGTCATTCCTCGCTAGGTGACGCTGCTGTTGCCTGGACAGATTTATGTGGATAGAAGATTGGTGGTCATGATGTTCTGTCTGATCAGTCTACACACACACACACACACACACACACACACAAAGGCGCTTTCACGCTGATGAGCCAAAACATCATGACCTCCTGCTTAACAGCTTTTTGGTCCCTCATTCGATGCCAACGCACAAATTGTTTAATTCGCGTAAATAACGAGCCGCTGATTTTCGCACATGGTGATGATGTCGCATAGCGGCCCTGATAGGTTCTATAGGATTTAGTTCAGGCGAATTTAGTCGCTGAGACATGAACGTGAGATCACTATAATGCTCCTCAAATCACAGTAGCACTGTTCTGGCTCCGAGACAAGGAAAATTATACTGCTGAAAATGACATCGCCGTCGGGGAAGAAACCAATGACATGAATTAATGCAGGCGGTTCATAGCTCTCAAAAATGGTTCAAATGGCTCTGAGCACTATGGGACTCAACTGCTGAGGTCATTAGTCCCCTAGAACTTAGAACTACTTAAACCTAACTAACCTAAGGACATCACACACATCCATGCCCGAGGCAGGATTCGAACCTGCGGCTCATAGCTGTCAGCGTGTCTTAGTTTACTACCACAGGTCAGTTGTAGGTACAGGAGAATGTCTCCCACAGCATAATATTGATCCTACCAGCCTGCATGCGTGGCGCACTGCACGTTCCGAGCTGCCATTCACCTCAACGATAGCACTTGTCGAGACACCCATAGACACTGTACAGTGTAAATGTGGGTCACCCGAAGAGCTGACACGTTCCCATTGACCGACGGTCGAATCCATATGGTCATATGCCCACTGCAATCGGAATTGGCGATGTCGTTGGGATGGTCTGCTGCGGAGCTCCATGTTCGACAGTGTGCTCCGGAACACTTCAGCGTGCAACAGCATAGTGCTCTTTCAACAGCAGTGCAATCGTGGTCGTGGTCGTTACGTGGAAATGGAAAACCTTACCTGACGTCCAAAACGGTACGATCATAGGCATTCGGGCCAAGGTGGAAGCATTTCCTAAATAGCTTATTGGTTAAAGTATACTGTGCATGGCAAGATGTAACTATCTAAAATCCTCTCCGAATGAACTAGTACACGAAGTTCTGTGGGTTATAGAGACGAAAGGCGGCTGCCGAAAATCTATGTAAGTGAATAGAGTTACAATAGTTGAGCAACTAACCTCACATTTGCCAACAGTATCTCTTCAACGACCGTTCATCGAACGTTTCTGGGAAGGGGTCTTCACAGCAGGCGCCTTTTTCATGTATCCATGATGACTGCTATTCATCAGCATTAAAGGATGGAATTCGCATGCTAGTACGGCAACTGCGTATCGAATGATTGGCGAAAGGTGTGTCGTATAGTGGTTGCAGACTACCGCTGTTGATAAAATATGTCTGCATCTTTCCTGATATGTATCAATAAATTTCGACTGTATTTATTCCCAATATATCGCTGTCGTATCAAAATGGCAATATAGAGTTCCGATATTTTTAATCCTACTTTTTTGCAACTGTCGGAAAATTTTTGAAACTTCTTTCGAAATTGCAGTAGGACATAATTTTACTTCCTCTTTGCGAAATAGCCTTACTACGTCCAGTCTCTCTTTGACTGCGTGAAGCAAGTATATGTAGGACAAAAGGAGGACAGTGATTGCACATGGTGTGGCGGGGGGGCAGTGTGAATGGAATAGCTGGCGATTTGAAGAAGCGGCACACCATCTGGCTTAAAAACTATTTAAACTCAATTACTGTGCTATATCTTCATATCGACATTTTTCAAAACAGTTTCTTAATAATATAACTCACAAGATTGGTCGTTGCGGTAGTGTGAGGGGAAATTCTGACGTAATCGGCTCCCGGCGCTGCCAGCAGAAACTAACATTTAGCTTCACCATGCAATTTTGGCGTTAAAAAGACGAGTGTCTCATATTGCAAGAGGGGCGTTCAAATAGTAAGGCAACACATTTTTCAAAGTCATTTTGGGAAAAATTCAAATTTTATTGTCTGACATCACGGCATATTCCCGCTTCTGCCTTCATAGTCCCGTAATTTTCTATAGGTGACGGCGCTATGTAGCCTTCAAAATTGGTCTATAACAGAGAGAGCTGTCGTTCAGTTTCTTTTGGCGGAAAACCGGAGCATCGTAGAAATTCGTAGGCGCTTGCTGAATGTCTACGTAGATTTGGCGGTGAATCGTTGGGTGTAGGGGTCTGTCATCCTCGCAACAAGGTCGTCCTAAGCTGTCCTACCTTCCGCTCGCCGGCAGGTCGCACACAGCTGCAACTCCTGCTCTGTTTTAACGTGCGGACACACTCATTCCAGGTGATCGACGTATCAAAATCAAAAACCTAGTTGCACAACTAGACGACTCTGTTGGTAGTACAGGCACACTCGTCCACCAGTTGGGGTACTCAAAGGTGTGTGCCGCCTAGCAGAAGACCATATAGAGCAGCGAAGTACCATCTATACGGAGTTGCTTGCGCGTTACGAGGCTGATCGTGGCAATTTTTTGTTGAAGATCGTCACAGGCGATGAAACATGGGTTCATAACTTCGAACCTGAAACTAAACGACCTCCGAAGAAAAAAGTTTAAGGCCAATCCTCAGACGGTAAAGTCATGACGATGGTCTTCTGGAACTATGAGGGGCTTATTAATCCATTTGATATCCTCCGTTATGCAACAATTAAATCTGAAGAAACGACTTCAGCGTATTCGTCGCCACCTCACCCGAGACGAGCTCACAAAACTTCATTGGATTGTTCTTTCTAAGCAACCCTACACTCGGATCTCGCACCTTCCGACTTCCGTCTGTTTGGTGGAATGAAGGATGCACTCCTCGGGAAGCAGTACGTGGATGATGATAAGACTACTACTGCAACAATACGTTAGGCCTGAAGTCAACCACAGAATGGCACCATGTGAGCAAACAGTTCCTCCTCGTAAGGTGGCACAAGACCGTCGCATTGATAGAAGATTAAGTTATAAATAGTGTGTGGTAGCCAAAAGTGTGGAGAATAATATGGTGTATTGGAATTCTGAATAAAACCAACATGTCGCATTACTCAGCCCTCGTAGAACAAAGTCTTCTCGAAGTTAGCCTTTTGCATAAAATGTGTCATACTCTTTCCCCTAGATACTTCTGGCGTCCTCACATACAGTTTCAATTTTTGTCTGGGACAACAGACGACGGTGTCACAGAAACAATATAAAATAATGTTTTTGTTGTTAAGGAAAATCCTGGAACTTTAAATCCTCTCCCATTTTTCACAACCGAGAATGCTTTAGCCCCATTTAGCTGAAAAGTAGGAATTTGTTAAACAGCCATCCGTAAAAGATGGAACATCTAAAACAGCCATCCTTATTTTAATTAGTAGCGAATGGGAGAAACCATCACCGCACGATGAATCTAATTTCTCCGCTATTTTATCTGTTGGCAGGTATCGGATGACTTTCACAAGAAGCAGGTGCAATCAAGTGCTGCCATGTTTGAATATCATTTAACTATTATCTGTGAAAGTGTCGTAACGCTTACAAATGACTCCATCATTGTGATCAGTGAGTTAGAACACAATATATCGATATAAATGATGCTTAGTTGTGTTTCAGTTACATTTTAATTTTTCTAACTCAGACTATATCTTCGAGTACATTCAGCCAGCTCTATGTAACAGATGGTAGATTAAGGAGAAAAAGATATTACGGCACTAAGTTGTAATTAATGAAGACATCAAACGGTGGGCTGTACCGTGACGTATAACGTAAAGAATAAATTTATCAATTATTATTGGTTTTTTCTGTCTAGAGCTTACTGCAAATAATAGAAGAGAATTCTACAACATAAGCGTTTCGCTTTTATTTATAAAGCATCTTCTGTGATCTTTGGCGTTTCTGCCTGCTCAATTCCTAAGCAGATTGTGAAGATGCCTTAAACGGGCGAAATGTAAAAATAAAGCTTCTGCTGTTATTTGCAACCTAGACTGATTTTCTTACCGACAATACATCGCTAAGGCAGATGCACCATAACTGTGGGGTATAAGGAAGAAAGAGTTACCAGCAGCCATGGAGTAGAAGGATTTACTACTTGTTCACACGTTCTGCGGACCACTGCCTCTACCTTCTACGTTAGTAGAGAGAGAGATCAAAAGAAACATCGTTGTATAAATACACCTTGTACTTTTTTTGCCTTCCTGCAATTTCCCTTACTCTTCATTGATGTTATTTGCTTTTCACCTCAATTTAAAAATAGAACTGCTGGGTTAGCAACGCTCACAACTTACACGAGAAACAAGTGAACAACCGTAAGCGCTTTAATACTGTGTTGAGTGCGGGCACTTACTATTGGAGTTATATTTTTTTTTCTAGGTTTTTCATTTGGTGGGCGCAAATTTTCAATTCCTCCAAAACTTTTGGATAAATACTTTTCGGAGCTCTGTGTGCCTTCTGCGTTTGTTCACTTTTTGTGCTAACCTGGAGTTTACTATCTCTAATAGGCAGTCTATATGCTGTCCGATTACTGTGACCACAGTATTATTTGTTCCGGACTTTAAAATTTCGCCCAGTCTGTCCTGTACTGGGTGTTTGAGGAGGAAACATCAATATCTTACACAGCGATAGTATAATTAATTCTAAACAAAAAATGTTATATGAACACAGGCCCGCAAATGCTTCGTTAGGAAGGTATGGGTACTGAAAGGAACTTTAATTCCGCAAAATTGATGTGCACAACGTGAACGTATACGCAATGCGACTGGACCGTAACGTGATCTTCTTGCGAAAGTGCACAGGTACATGCTATGTGTTTACGTTATGCAACCTCCCATGTATTATGGTCATGTGACGTACGTAGTACAATCACCCGTTGTCTGCGCAGTTGTGCCGTGTACACCGCATTGTGTGGAATACCGGAGACAGATAAGTTAGCTGTGTAGTGTATGGTGTTAACTAAGTTCGTACAAGCGCTGCTAACAATGCCACACGTCTCCATAATGAGTACGCAGATATGGTGTATGTTATGGCTTCTGCGACGGTAGTGCTACTGCTGCAAGAGGAGAATACCACAGGCGCTTTCCGACTCGACGAATACCTGATCGCCGGGTGTTTACCAAAGTGTTTATCACTTTGCGTGCAACAGGCTCTCTTCCAAGTAGACATTTTCCGTCTGAGCATGCACGTCAACACACTTTGCAACAACAGGAAGAAATTATCGCAAAAAAAAAATGGTTCAAATGGCTCTGAGCACTATGGGACTTAACATCTGAGGTCATCAGTCCCATAGAACTTAGAACTACTTAAACCTAACTAACCTAATGACATCACACACATCCATGCTCGAGGCAGGATTCGAACCTGCGACCGTAGCAGTCGCACGGTTCCGGACTGAGCGCCTAGAACCGCTAGACCACCGCGGCCGGCAAATTATCGCAAGTGTTGAGCGAAGTCCCGGTACGAGCAGACGAAGAACGTCCCTGCGTATGGATGTCCCACAGACATGTGTATGGGAAACATAACTTGTGGAAAACCTGTATCCATTTCACAAACAGCGTGTCCAAAATATCTACGTTGGTGACAATGCCCAACGACATCAATTCTGTTACTGGTTAGTTGACAATAGTCATTTGCTTTCATACATACTATTTACTGACGAAGTCCAGTTTTCGCGTGACGCAATAATAGTAGATGGTCACGGGAAAATACACACGCTTCAGTGGATAGCAAATTCCAAGTTAGTTTTGCGAAACGTTTGGTACGGCATGATCGATAACTTTTTCAAAGGTCCATTTATTATCAATCAGCGATTGACGGGAGAAAGTTACCTGCATTTTTTGGAAAATTATTTTGTAAAACTATTGGCAGACGTTCCTTTAGCCAAGCGAACTGGAATGTACTTTCAACATGACGGTGCTCCTCCACATGTTACCTCACGTGTGAGATACCGTCTCAACCGCACCTACCCTAATCGCCGCATTGGCGGTGGAGGTGCTATTAACTGCGTCCTAGATCACCTGACCTTACACCTTTAGATTTAGATTTATGGGGTTGGATGAAATCAGAGGCGCACAAAATGAAGATAAATACATCAGATGAACTGATTCGTCCCATCATATCTCGGCCACACAGCCTTAGTCTTTTTAAAGGCTGAGCGGCGTCGATGCGATTGCGTAACCACATGCAATGTGAGAGGCCCCTGAGGGGGGGGGGGGGGGGGGGCAGAGAGCATCCCAGGGTGCCCCAGGGAGCTAAAACACTTAAGAAGGATCGCTTCTCGGCTTTTGGCAAGATCAATGTGTAGTTTTTATTAATGATAATATATCATACAATCACCAACAAATTTACAATCTTCCATATTAGATGTACCACTTATCTTAGACCAAATATAAATCTTTTCATCACAATTAACCTTACGCCTAGTCCTACAATTAAGAGACAATGGACCATAAGGTACTAGATAAGAACCTTCACTCAATACAAGAATTTCGGCCAAATGTACAGTACGAAATGCCAAAACTTCACGAGATGTAAAACCTTCCAAGCCAGTCCTAGAAGCGTCATGACACACAACAACAGCAAAGGTAATCCAACCATTACCTATAGTACTTGATTCAGATGCTTTTGAAATGGAAAAATTCAATTTAAGTCCTAAAACTGAACAAGCAACACAACATGTTATCGCTAGAGCGCTAAAGTGCATCGACGTTCATGGTGGGATATTCTAACCTGTTCTGTGAACTGTACATCTGTACGATAAGCATTACACCCGTTAGTAAAAGTCGTGGTACGTCTTTTTCAACTGAACACATGTAACAAGCATGTTGTAATGCATTATGTACCAAATGCAAAGTAAATAAACATGATGTAAGAATGTATAACGTAACTGTACTTCTCTATAACATTGTTTTCAAGAAAATCACGTTACGGACCAGTTGTATTGCGTATACGTTCACTTTGTGCGCATCAGTTTTGCGGAATTAAAGTTCATTTCAGTACGCATACCTCCCTAAAGAAACATTTGCGGACCTATGTTCATATAACATATTTTGTTCGGAATTATTTATACTATCACCGTGTAAGATATTGACCTTTCCTCCCCAAACACCCTGTATAAGACTTACCACCATCCACAAATTTAATCTTCTATAAGCCGGAATTATTGTATTTTTTCTCGATTTTATGACTGCTCTGTGGTTAAGCTATGGGGCACTTGCACTTCATTTTGAAATGCCACGTCACGTTTTTTGGAAAGAATTGTGCAAATCCCTTCTATATACGCCATTTGTATGTCTAAGTTACAAACTTCATTTAGCCTTAATTTTCTCACTCTCATCAGTACTACCGGGAAGTTTGATTTTTGGTTATAGAAACCATATGCATGACATTTTGCGTTCTGTATCCGTTAGCTGTAGGTACCTGTTTAATGACTAATTCTGTCAGTTATTCATCTTCTTCCAAAGGCAGTCTAAGGGCTCTGTTACACATTGCAGGAAAATATGCTCTTTTATGTCGTGCTGCTTGGCATGAGGTCGTTACTGTAATGCAATTTGAGCTGTTACATTTTCTATATACGCTGAAAGTGAGCGTTTCTCCCTCTTTTCTTTTGAACTGTAATCAAATTCTTAAAAGTGCGTTCAGCCGCACAATCGTACCCACTCTTGCATTTCAACGTGCGACTGAAACCGACGTCAACGCACGTCTTTCTTCGGGTCGCTGAAGATGTGAAAATCACAGGTTGAACGATCCGGGTTGTACAACGGACGTTGCAGGGTTTTCCAGCCAAATCACAGAACCGTCCCGTTCGTCCGATGGCCGTGGGGGATGGTTGTTATCGTGCAGCGTGGTGACGCCGTCCGACAATAGTCCTCGGCGTTTTGATTTGATGGTCCGTTGCAGTTTCTGCAACATGTCTTCATACTGTTGTTTGTGGTTCCATGCTCAAGGAACTCGACGAGCAGAGGAAGCGTCCTGTTGCAGGGTAACGCCAACCCACACACTGCCAATCGGACGAAGCCTACACGTCGGCTGTTTGGTTGGGAAACACAGCAGCATCCTCCCTACAGCCCAGATCTTTCACCCTGTGATTTTCAAATCCCTGGCAATATAAAGAAAGACGTGCTTGGATGTCGGTTACAATCGGACGAGGAAGTGCAGGAACAGGTGCGATTGTACATCCGTCAGCGACCGACGGCGTTCTACGAAACTGGAATCGATCGTCTTCAAGTGAGGTAACTGTCTTTACGCGTGTGGTGATTACTTTCGAATGTAACCATTCCATGGTCCCTTTGTGGCAGGCGTTCTGTTTCCGTTTGATTGTCTCTTATAGTGACTTAGGTTATTCTATTATCTGTGGCATCTAAAGTTTATTTTTGTATTTTAATGCGTACGAAGCATTTGACTAGTACATTCAACTGTGGTCTAAGGGTATTTGTATACAGTGGTAGCGACGTCGTGCTTTAATTCACGGTAACATATAACTGAACTTTCCAGATGTACACTAGGAAATTCCTTTCTCTCTCTCTCTCTCTCTCTCTCTTTCTTTCTCTCTTTGAGATGTACACTTTAAGCTGCAAAGGAAGCTGAGTAGACTACGAAAAATCCTTATTCGACTTGCTTAGGTGCTTTTTTTTATAGCTTCTATGACAAACTAATTAAATAGTGTAAAACGTGCGTCAGTACTGTGCAATACATTATGAAACACGATACACACTGTGTACTTTCCACGATATCGTAAAGAGGAGCAGGGGCTGTGTGTCATTTCACCTCTCATCCATATTCATAAGCCAGAAAACAGAGCGGGCAAAAATTGAACTAGGTCAGGACGTGCTGTTGAGAATGCGTCTGATGCAAGATCCCCATGACAGCTGCGTTTAACAGTATACAACTTTTCGGTTGATCTAACGTTGAACAGTACATGACGGCTGTTTCTCCAAACCAAGCTACAGCTAAATTATAGATATATAATTATGATGCCCGTGACTGTAAAGCGAATCTGTAAGCCATTACGATTCTAGTGAGAAAGTAAGGTGGAACTTTAGAACAAGTTGGCGGTTTTCCCTTAATTAACACAGCAGTATCAAACTGGAAAGAACTATTTATTGTCTCACCATTAAATATGAAATTCCAGGTCGCAAAGAAAAGACAATGATACCGAAACATCCAGAGAAATTCAGTGAAACGATACGTACTAGTGGAAACACGAACTCTTAATGCCTCTTTCGAGGAAATGAAACTGAACGTAATATAGTAAACTATTTCGTTGTCCATCGCTGATAAATAGTATACCCGTATAGAGGTAGGACAGGAGGGAATATGAAATATCAGAGTGAATCCAGTGGTCCAGAGATATCCCGATATTAGTGGACTTGGAAAATTTCACCCTTTTCCAAGAAATTAGTAGCAATTAAAGGAAGCAAACACTTAGATGAACGAAACGTAATATCTAAACAATTACAAAAATCACATGAAAATAGAATTAAAATGAGAGAGATGGAAAAGATGATACTAACAATGTACAACTGGAAAGTAACATTGTGACAACATTAATAATGAATATATTAGACTTCCGTCGCCCCTGAAGAAAATCAAATTTATGTTCTCACATACAAAGGGAATGAAATTCAAAATTACTGAAAACTACATTTAGTAATGCTTCCAGTTAGGAAAGCAGGTGGAGGCTGTGAAAGACATAGAAGTACATCAGTTCCCATCATGAACACTTATTTTCCAAAGTTTCAGCACAACTTTTTGCAATTTTTTTAAATACCCTATTGTACTGGAATAACAAACCGGATACAGGATGAAGCAACTGACATTAGACAAATATGTGAAAAGTATAAGGATACCAACATAGAAACGGTATTTGTTGTTTACTGACTACTGAAATCTTCTGAAAATTAATACGAAAAAACAATGTCATCAATAAAAACTTGCAGAAGAAAACGCGGTGTGCATAGTAAAAGTATCAAGATGTCGAAGCGACAACCTTTGTACACGAAAATTTGGAACACATAACTTTTTCTCTCTTATATAGATGGAGTTTGTCGCCGAAACCTCTTAATATTCAAGTAACTGACCATTATTTATAATTTTAGATTAAGACAGTAGATTAGTTGATCAGCTCTCTGCTGTCAACATTTAATTGCAGCCAGTAACTAAACAGCACACAAATTAACAATTAAACATTTTTACTGAATTCCAAAGGTCAATAATTTAGTCATTTATGATGGACAACAGAAACGGCACTAAACTGAAAAGGCAGATATAAAAAACTCAGTTTCATTTCTTAGAAGTACACCTCCTTCACAAAGCATGGAAATGTTTCACAGAAAGGCAGAACATTTAATTGCATGAATGTGACCTGGTCTAGAACTTTCAATAACATTACATAAAAAGGAGCGAAATAATTTGTATCATTAATGCCAAAGTCGTTGCCAACAGAACAGAGAAGACGTATATAAAGGGAGGAGGTAAGAAATGCAGAATTTAAATTGCGTAGGTGAGATTTAGAAGAAAGATAGAGACAACACAATTTCATGTAAGAGAAAACATAAATCTTGCAGGAAATTAAAGTTGAAAATGTTGCTGAGCAGAATAATTGATCTGTAAGTACTTGCAAAGACCACTACTTTATGGAACAGAGTGAAAATTAATTCCATTACTAAAATAATTTACGAAAAATGTGATTAAAATGGAAGGAAAGGCCGCATAAGCTACAAACTCATGTAATGTTACATTCACTCACACCCCCTTTCAACCAATTCCCTTCCATTATTCCAGAATACAGTAATTAATTTTCAGTTATTATTTATAAAAACGGACCTTATTTGTCAACCATATTAACAGCCAACTTTAATAGGGACCGGATGATTTAACCATCAAGATGTCACTCTGAAAAATTGAACCTAAAAATATAGGAAGTAAAGAAAGTCTCCAAACACACAAAATTCGTCTGATTCCTCATTGTCCGCTATAGCAAACACAAGAAGATCAATATGTAGACAAATTTTGAACTACCTGTGAAGAAGACATTAAATACATATGCACTTATCTCACGAGATAAGTGCAGAAGAACAGTGAAACCTTCACCAAATATGTTTTACATGTGTCACAAATTTGGTGAGATGAACAACTCCGACGAATACAGAACTGTTCGTAGGTCGCTTCATTTTTATTTTCCTCAATGTTGAGCAAATTGGAATTTCTAAACGTTGTCTCCTCTTCCACGTTTGAATGGCAATGTACACTGAAAACCCGAAGAAACTGGTACAAATGACTAATATCGTGCAGGGCACCCGCAAGTGCGTAGAAGCACCGCAGCATCACATGGCATGGAATCGATTAATGTCTGACTGGAGAGAATTGACACCATGAATCTTGCAGTGCTATCCATAAATCCGTACCAATACGAGAGGGGGGAAAATCTCTTCAGGACAGCATGTTGCAAGGCATCCCAGATATGCTCAATAATGTTCATGTCTGGGAAGTTTGATGGCCAGTGGGAGTGTTTAAACTCAGAAGAGAGTCCCTGGAGCCACTCCGTAGCAATTCTGGACATGTAAGGAGTTGCAATGTTCTGTTGGAATTGTCCAAGCCTTCGGAATGGCCGGCCGTGGTGGCCGAGTGATTCTAGGCGCTACAGTCTGGAACCGCGCGACCGCTACGGTCGCAGGTTCGAATACTGCCTCGGGCATGTGTGTGTGTGTGTGTGATGTCCTTAGTTTAGTTAGGTTTAAGTAGTTCTAAGTTCTAGGCGACTGATGACCTCAGAAGTTAAGTCCCATAGTGCTCAGAGCCATTTTTTTCGTCCGACCACTCTACAGTTTTCAATCATCAACAGTCCAATGTCATTGCTGACGGGCCAATGCAAGGCATGAAGCTTTGTGTCGAGCAGTCATTAAGGGTACAAGAGTGGGTCTTCGGCTCCGATGATGATTCGTTGAATATTTCGGACGCCGACACTTATTGATGGCCCAGCACTGAAACTGTAGTAATTTGCGGAAGGGTTGCACTTCCGTCACGTTGAACGATTCTCTTCAGTCGTCGTTGGTCCCGTTCTTTCAGGATTTACTTCCGGCCGCAGCGATGTCGGAGATTTGATATTTTACCGGAGTCCTGATAGTCGCGGTACACTCGAGAAGTGGTAGTAAGGGAAAATACCCACTTTTTCGCTACCTCAGAAAAATGCTTTGTCGTATCGCTAGTACACCGACTGTAACGGCACGTTCAAACTTTCTTAAATCTGGATAACCTACAATTGTAGCAGCATTAACTGATCTAAGAATTGCGCCAGACACTTGTTTGTCTTACATGGGTGCTGCCCACCGCAGCGCTTATTCTGCCTGTTTACATACCTTGCATTTTAATACGCGTGCCTATACCACTTTCTTTGGCGATTCAGTGTAATTGGTCTGGGCTGCACTGCAATACCAAATTATACATGGAAGTTATACTGACCAAAGTTTTACTTATCATGGTTACCAACATCATCACGATACAGCGATCAGGTCGATGGGAACGCGCGTGTAGGAGACATCAGTGCTGTTTCTTTTCTGTCAGTTATCCTGTATGCCAGTCTGCAGCGTATCCACGGAAGAACCATTTCCCAGTGTTGTTTTCTGTCCTATCGAGTACTACTACTTCCAGGAACAAAATCGAGCAGTTTTTCAGGATATCCTTGAGCTCAAGATTGAATGCCTTCGCCTGTTCTCACAAGATACATTGTAAGGAATGGCCCGAATGAGATGGAAATAAAAAAAAAATGTGATATACATCTACAGACAAATTTTTACATTCATAAGAATTGGCTGATTTATTCAAGAGAAGCGGCTTCGCAAACTCAGCAATTCAGTAAAGCGTTGGTACCCCTCTGGCTTTAATGCAAGCATTTATTCGGTTTGGCATTGATCGATAGTGTTGTTGACTGTCCTCCATGAGGGACATCGTTTCGAATTCTGTCCAATTAGAGCGTTGGATCGTCAGAATCCCGGGCTGATTGGTGGGCCTTGCCCATAATGTTCCACACGTTCGCATTTGGGAAGAGATCAGGTAACCTTGTTGGCCATAGTATGGTTTGGCCAGCTTGAAGACAAGCAGTAGAAAGTCGCGAATGTGACGTCGGATTTCTCGTTCTGAAGTGTAAGCTCAGGATAGCTTGCCATGAAGAGCAACCAAACGGGGCACAGAATGTCATCAACGTACAGCTGTGCTGTAAGGGTTACGCGAATGACAAACTAGGGGTCCTCCTAGGAACCGAAATGGCTCCCCAGACCATCATTCCAGGTTGCCGGGCAATACGGCTGGCGACAGTCAGGCCGGTATCCCACTGTTGTACGAGAGCGCCTCCAGACACGTCTTGTTGGTCATCGAGGCTCAGTTCAAAGCGGGAGTCTTCAGTTAAGACCTACTCCAGTAAATGAGACTCCACGCCTGAGATGTGTCTCGAGACGCCCCAGACAGAGGTGGAATACAATCCGAACTATGGCCCGCCGTACGACCCGAGAACCACGAGTGATGGTCTCTGGTGCCACTTCATTTCATAGTAAGATCCCCTTGATAGCCGTCTACGGCACCCTTACAACAAAACGGTACGTGGACGATACTCTACGTCCCGTTTCATTGCCCTTCCTCACAAGCTATCCTGGTCTTACATTTCAGCAAGAAAATTCCCATTCGCACAAGTGTTTCTACTGCTAGTCTTCATGCTTGGCGAACTCTAAGTTGACCAGCAAGGTTATCTCCAAATTGTGAACGTTTGGAGCATTATAGGTAGGGCCCTTCTGCCAGCTCGATATCCTGGCGATCTAAGACGCCAGTCGGACAGAATCTGGCGCTATATACCTCACGGAGGACATCTAATAACGCTCTCACTCAGTAACAAGCCAAATAAATGTTTTCATGAGGACCTGGGGTGGATCAACGCATTGATAACTTGCTCCGTTTGTGAAGCTCTTTTTCCTGTTAAAATCACCCAGCTATTCCGAAATTGTAATTACTTGTTTGTGCATGTACAGCATATGTACTTATTTCCTTTGTGGTGTGTTTTTCTTCTTTATTTTTTATCTGTTTTTCCGTCTTAGTTCGTATTCGTATGTCATCAGCACTTTGAACTATTTTATCAACCTCAGCGGTTTAACTTAATTTTATTTTCCACATCTTGCACTGAGATGGAGATTTTTCTTATGACATTCATATGACAACGTGTTGGCTTATTAAAGGCTTGTTTTCAGGTACTACACATCGGTCATACATATAAATTCAATGGATGATTTAATACCCTCCACGTCTTGAGTCTGAACTTTTTTCACAGCCTCTGTGACTAAGTGGGCATGCTAAACAATTGAGAAAGAAGTTTTTAGCTGATACTGCTTTCGTGTGTCTGATCGTTTCTGCGTACTTTGATAGAATTTAATATTGATATGGAGTGGTGTTTGTATGTGACATGCCTTAGAAGTAAACATCACAGTTCATTTTGAGCTTGTGTTCACGAGAAGTGCTGTATTTTATTCAAAGTTTATGTTTGATGAACATTAGGATCACTGACTTAGTGTAATGATAGCATACATCCGGCTGTCGCGTTTTGATTGTTAAATGCCCGGTTTAGCGGTTTGTGCTGTTGAACTCTGTTTTTCCTGTGGGTGCAAAATTGCAGCTGCAAAATTACTGGTGCTTAGCCACGATGAGGAACACAAATAATGTACAAGCCTTGAAGAAAGCAGCGTGAGTCATCTATTTTTACAACTGCGAGTCATCTATTTCACAAACCCTTAGCGTCACCTCTGCAAATAGCGGCGACAGCTGGTGTCGGTACCAGCAAAGTATCAAAGTGAGGCAAGTGGCTGAACAGAAACACTGATTTCCATAATCTGATCTCGCAAATTGTAAGGGGTCCGCAGGCCCTTACTACTAAATTTGCGCTCACACAGGTCGACAGGGAAACTATCGAGTAGTGTGTGTGCAGGTCGCGAGAGCTAGAGGGGGTTCACCGGAGTGCCGAGTGCTGCTTGGGTAGATTCCCGCGAGGCGGGAAGAACTGGGCGGAGAGTTAGAGTTGAGATGTGCTGAAGTTGGGGTGTGGTAGGTTCCCGCGAGGCGGGTTGAGCTGTGCAGAAGCCAGCAGTTGAATTAAGGCAAATTACCGGCAAAGGGAGTGGCCAGCGCCGTGGTTTAACCCCTTTGTGTTAGGATTATACGGGAAAGTGAGAAAGTTTAGTTACAGAGTGATTTCAGTGATATTAAGTGCCGCTATTGAACTTCCGCGTCTACCGCGCCGGCATTACTTGGATTACAGTGATTGGATGTTGCGTGTGACGATTAAGAATAATTAAAGAAACCTGTGCTGAGATTAACCATCATTAACAGTGTATTGACGAAGGCAGTGGTTGTCTCCTTATTTTGTGCTTTTGCTAAGAATATAGATCTTGTTTGTGAAACTGTGTTGTGTCCTTCTTACCACTAAACAGTACTTATTACAGTATTTGCGAAGGAAAATACGGAATGTAACATCCCCTGAGCAGTCCAATCCGATTGCCAGCCCATTAGGTACACGGTCACATTAATCAATTATCTAAATTTGGGCTGCTATTCAGATCCACAACGAGCGGATAAATAAAGGGTATGTTACACCCTTGGCTTACCGTGAAAGGACAAGTGCAATTTTCGGACGAGTCGTAATGAACAATAGGTAATTTACCTTGTTTAACGCCGGAAAACTAATTTGTCAATGTGGAATCGGGACAGTGCATGAACGTTAAAGTCGCGACAAGGAACAGTGCATTTTTTGAACAATACGAAGTAATAATATCGCACGATTGTGACTAAACTGTTTTTCTTGCCATATTAAATAGCCAAATAGTGTCAACAAACTGTGTTGTAAAGTGCAAATGCGAAAATCCACACGAAAAAACTGTGAAAAGTGGACGCTAAAGAAAGACACGTGTGAACAGTAAAATAGTGAGACGAGCCAAGATTTCGTCACAAAAGTTGCTAGAAAGGTGTTTAGTGATAACATGTTGATGGAAATTATTTTTTGAACGGTGAAAATCGGACGGTTTAGTGTGGACCCGTAAACTGTTATGCTGACGACAAGGTATTGTGGCGACGCAATTAGTGAGTGACGTCACGCAGAGCCAAGTAGCAGTTGCACCAAAGAGCTTCGATCCGCGAGGTGATTTCACACGACAGCACGGCGAGCGACGCAACTTCGAGACAACGAGCGCAGTCCTGGCATCTAGTGGCCGAACTACGAACTACGCCCGCCTGCAGCGCCACGGAGCGGCCGACGGGGAACTACGTCGCCTTGCAGCTGATCTTCAACTTCACGCGAGCTCCAGCGGCGGCACAGCCACGCCCATCTCCAACGTCAAAACATCGCGACTCGCGGTAACGTCGGTTGGTGAGTGAAGACGATGGGTTAAAATAACAGTAAATTGCAGTGTGCAGTCTTCGCGATAAATAAACAATTTTTAAATGATATTTACGTTAGGAAAAATGCTAAATTGCAGTAATTTCCGAAAAATTGTGAAACATACTCGGAAGTATAGCATGCTTACGTATGCACACTGCACTGTATAAATGGTAATTGTTTTGGTAATTTTGCATTTACAGGTTTTGTGAGTGTTATGATTATCTTGTTTAAAACATTTTTTATATAAATTGTATATGTGAAAATTGTTATTGAAAATTTAGGTTTGTAAGAGCTGTTATGTTCAGTACTCAGGCATGTTGTATCATTTTGGGAACTAAATGAAAGGATTGCAGGTACTGTTTGATTAGTTTCATGGTAATTAGGAGTGTTTTGGGTTATTGGAGGTTATTTTGTATTACTTGCTTGGGCATTAAATATAAACCAAACATGTCTTCTGAAGATAAGCAGGTCTGTGAGGCAGTAGTTGAAAGGAAAGGGATAGGACAGGAAGATAGAGATGATTCAGGATTCAGTGATTATGAAGTGTCATTAGATATCCCACTAGCCCATTCAACTAATTATCCCGAGACACCGGGACAAATGACGAGAACTAGTCCAGTTTCAGAGGATGAAGATAAGTGGTCGATGTTGGTAGACTTGGTAAAGGAATATTTACAAGAAAGGGAAGAAATGGTACAAGAATTCAGATAATCATTAAAAGAAGAATTCCGAAAAACTGGAGAATCAGTAGAAAATGGTTTACAAGAAATCAACGCATCATTTAAGAAAGGTTTACAAGAATTTAGAGAAAACTTGGAGTCAGGTAAGGAAACTATAGTACAAGAAATCAGAACCTCATACACAAAGACGGAATGTAATCTGAGGAAGCAAATACAGGAGTTACCAAAACGACTGAAGATGAACGTCGACGAGAGAGAGAGTAAGCTACAGAAAAATATAGACCAGATCCAGGGAGACATGGAGGAAACGGAAGGAGAGTTAACAAAGAAGATAGAAGACGATGTTGAAGAAACTAGAACCGAATTGGGAGAAAAGATCACTGAGGTGACGCAGATGCAGAAACGATGCAACGATGTGGTTGAGGGGATAGGAGATAAGCAAAACCAATTGGCAGTCAATCCGAGAAATGCTATAGCCGTGCAGCGAGAAGAAGATGACCAGTGGGTTGCAATCGAAGGTGAGGCCTTCACTTGTGGAATCAAAAGGAAGAAAGGGAATACTAATTATGATCAGTTTGGAGGAGGATTATTGGAGAAATGCTGGCTCAAAAGTCGTCAGTGTGCAGCACTTGAGGACCCACTACGATGCGGACCACTTAGTAATTGGAAAGGAACGTCGGAAGAATTTGCCAAACATTTGTGGAAATGGAACGAGATTTTGGAACAACCCCTGAATGATAACGTAATGGTATCTGCAATAAAAAGAAGATTGAATCAGAAAGGGCGAGGAACCGTATCCAGGAGCCTAATTAAAGGTAGAGAGGCCTTAATGAAGATACTGGAGCAGTTGGAGTCTATTAGATCACAGAAATACAAGCAAGCTAATGATCGAAACAAAGAGGGAAGCAATGACTCAAGGATTCATATTAACCACTCGTCTGATTTCCGAGGAAGAGGCGGAGGAACCGAAAAACCGAAGGACACTCCAGGTGAGGTCCGGTCAAGAGTGGGAGCTACCAGGACCCGAATAAACCTGCTAAGACATGGTTAGGACAATTAGCTGTAAAATGGACTTTTGAAAGAGGGAAGGGTTTGTTTCCATTGTGTTTTGTAAGGTATTACAATTAGAGTTGCATATTTCATATCAAAAATTATCTAAGGATGAATATAAAACTTGTAATAACTATTTGGTACTGTAGAATTCACATGTTCTGTGTTTAGGTAAGAATATTTGAGTGTATATGTTGTGTGTTGTCATCTGATATTGGACTAGAGAGGACTAATGCTGGCTGAGATGAAAAAATTGTAATTTTGGACAATGCAATTTATGTGATGTAATAACTTTTTGTAGAAATTGTTGTGGAGGCAGCCCACTACCGGAGTCCAGGATTATTTTGAAAAATTGTAAATTCATTAATTATTTGTATTGTATGTACTGTTCAAATGTAGCCATGTTTTAAATCCCTTGCCGATTCTTTTTCACCTGCGGTTCAAAAGAAGTTTTTGAGGGCGGGGATGTAATGGGTCCGCAGGCCCTTACTACTAAATTTGCGCTCACACAGGTCGACAGGGAAACTATCGAGTAGTGTGTGTGCAGGTCGCGAGAGCTAGAGGGGGTTCACCGGAGTGCCGAGTGCTGCTTGGGTAGATTCCCGCGAGGCGGGAAGAACTGGGCGGAGAGTTAGAGTTGAGATGTGCTGAAGTCGGGGTGTGGTAGGTTCCCGCGAGGCGGGTTGAGCTGTGCAGAAGCCAGCAGTTGAATTAAGGCAAATTACCGGCAAAGGGAGTGGCCAGCGCCGTGGTTTAACCCCTTTGTGTTAGGATTATACGGGAAAGTGAGAAAGTTTAGTTACAGAGTGATTTCAGTGATATTAAGTGCCGCTATTGAACTTCCGCGTCTACCGCGCCGGCATTACTTGGATTACAGTGATTGGATGTTGCGTGTGACGATTAAGAATAATTAAAGAAACCTGTGCTGAGATTAACCATCATTAACAGTGTATTGACGAAGGCAGTGGCTGTCTCCTTATTTTGTGCTTTTGCTAAGAATATAGATCTTGTTTGTGAAACTGTGTTGTGTCCTTCTTACCACTAAACAGTACTTATTACAGTATTTGCGAAGGACAATACGGAATGTAACATCCCCTGAGCAGTCCAATCCGATTGCCAGCCCATTAGGTACACGGTCACATTAATCAATTATCTAAATTTGGGCTGCTATTCAGATCCACAACGAGCGGATAAATAAAGGGTATGTTACAAAATACAGAACTCTTATGCAAATCCCTTTATGATAAAACTCCTTATTATGAGTCGAAATCCACCCATCTGCACTAGGCTACGTTAAAAAGTGCTTTTGAGATATGAAGCACTAACTCGACACCATGCAGCTAATGCTACCGTCAGGTAGGATATACACTCCTGGAAATGGAAAAAAGAACACATTGACACCGGTGTGTCAGACCCACCATACTTGCTCCGGACACTGCGAGAGGGCTGTACAAGCAATGATCACACGCACGGCACAGCGGACACACCAGGAACCGCGGTGTTGGCCGTCGAATGGCGCTAGCTGCGCAGCATTTGTGCACCGCCGCCGTCAGTGTCAGCCAGTTTGCCGTGGCATACGGAGCTCCATCGCAGTCTTTAACACTGGTAGCATGCCGCGACAGCGTGGACGTGAACCGTATGTGCAGTTGACGGACTTTGAGCGAGGGCGTATAGTGGGCATGCGGGAGGCCGGGTGGACATACCGCCGAATTGCTCAACACGTGGGGCGTGAGGTCTCCACAGTACATCGATTTGTCGCCAGTGGTCGGCGGAAAGTGCACGTGCCCGTCGACCTGGGACCGGACCGCAGCGACGCAAGGATGCACGCCAAGACCGTAGGATCCTACGCAGTGCCGTAGGGGACCGCACCGCCACTTCCCAGCAAATTAGGGACACTGTTGCTCCTGGGGTATCGGCGAGGACCATTCGCAACCGTCTCCATGAAGCTGGGCTACGGTCCCGCACACCGTTAGGTCGTCTTCCGCTCACGCCCCAACATCGTGCAGCCCGCCTCCAGTGGTGTCGCGACAGGCGTGAATGGAGGGACGAATGGAGACGTGTCGTCTTCAGCGATGAGAGTCGCTTCTGCCTTGGTGCCAATGATGGTCGTATGCGTGTTTGGCGCCGTGCAGGTGAGCGCCACAATCAGGACTGCATACGACCGAGGCACACAGGGCCAACACCCGGCATCATGGTGTGGGGAGCGATCTCCTACACTGGCCGTACACCACTGGTGATCGTCGAGGGGACACTGAATAGTGCACGGTACATCCAAACCGTCATCGAACCCATCGTTCTACCATTCCTAGACCGGCAAGGGAACTTGCTGTTCCAACAGGACAATGCACGTCCGCATGTATCCCGTGCCACCCAACGTGCTCTAGAAGGTGTAAGTCAACTACCCTGGCCAGCAAGATCTCCGGATCTGTCCCACATTGAGCATGTTTGGGACTGGATGAAACGTCGTCTCACGCGGTCTGCACGTCCAGCACGAACACTGGTCCAACTGAGGCGCCAGGTGGAAATGGCATGGCAAGCCGTTCCACAGGACTACATCCAGCATCTCTACGATCGTCTCCATGGGAGAATAGCAGCCTGCATTGCTGCGAAAGGTGGATATACACTGTACTAGTGCCGACATTGTGCATGCTCTGTTGCCTGTGTCTATGTGCCTGTGGTTCTGTCAGTGTGATCATGTGATGTATCTGACCCCAGGAATGTGTCAATAAAGTTTCCCCTTCCTGGGACAATGAATTCACGGTGTTCTTATTTCAATTTCCAGGAGTGTACTTTTCATCGAATGAATGGCTGCTCTCTTCACGTATCAGCAGTGTAGAACTATTTTATATGAAAAAAGAAAACACACCACAATAATCAATTTTTATCCGTCTATAGCCCTCCTGACGATTCGCAATGAGTTCAGTCTTTAAACTTGAAACGTCCCCTTAGAAAAATTAATGAATAATTGTGCTGATAAACATCTTACGTCATTTTATTTTTAAACAGATGAGCAGAACTGAACGTACTCAGACATTTCGCTCTTTACCTATTCTGATCAACACTAACCTGAAACGCAATATTTTTAGCGCAACGCAATCTGACCTTCAAAAATCCCTACAAAAGAATGGCCCTTACTAACAATAACCTATGCCTTTCACGAATCACTTAACTCACAAAAATCTTAGTTACTGCAATACAGCGAGCGCCAATACTGCCAGCTAAATAAAAGATTCAAACTACTGAAGGCACTAACTACTGATAAGCATACTTAGCAAATGAAAGATTTTGATAGGGAACAAACAATGTACATATTTACCTTAATAGTGTTCAAAAGTCATAATATATATAACAGTTCATGACATCCAGTCTTACAAATTTACTGACTCTGATGGACACACGTCCAGATCATCCGCTCTCAAGACTCCGCCATCTCTCTCCCCACATCCACCACTGCTGGCGGCTTACCTCCAACTGCGCAACGCTACGCGCTGTTAACAGCCAACTGCCCAACACTACAATAGCAAATTCCAACAATGCAAACCAGCCACAGACTGCACACAGCACAGCCAGAGATTTTTATACAGAGCGCTACGTGGCGTTACCAATATAAAAACCTAAACAGCCTACTTACAACCTGAGCAACAATTTTGGAATGTTTTATTGTTATAAGGCCCAGTTTTCTGTTGTAACATTTGAAAATCCGATGATAATTATAAATGAAAGACTAGATGAAAATTTCCTGTTGAAATTCTGACACTTCATTATCTAGCAACTAGAGGAAACAATATAAATTTGTTTGTCAGAGTGTCTAATTATTTGCTTGCTTCTGGTGCCAAAATCAGTAACGTTCAAAATTAGAAAGGGATAAAGGCTGAAGTAATTTAATAAATTTCCTTTACTTCACGTGTGTGGTCAAATTTTTTTTTGACATCAAACTACCGGTTTCGGTCTAAATGACATCTTCAGATCTGTTGTATATAAACATGTCCTGATATACTGGAGCCTTAGTGGCATCGTCAAATGCGTTGTATGTCTTGTGTATTTCTCAACACGATTTCAGCGTTGTTAAGTCAATTGTTGTTGAGAACGTAAAATAGTAATTCGGTGAGTGACTAAAGTCATGTACGTGTAGCTGTATTCAGTCCATTTTCTAACGACAAGCGTTTATTCGTAGTGATACTTCATACACTATTAACGTGGCAGTATTAACATTCAGTTGTGAGTGTACGGCTCGCGAGTACGTAATTCTTTCAAAAACTGCTACTTATATTGTGTTCGAGTGCTGTTTTGAGGTATTGTCACAAGCAAGGAATTCGCAGTGCAGGTCCGAGTTCAGATGTGAAGGTTAACTGCTCGATGGCTTCCCGACTGAAACAGGGTGACATATCCGTAAGGAACTGGCGCCCGTTTTATTATTATTATTATTATTACTATTATTTCTTCATCGGTGTAAACCGTGAGTAGCGCAAACTAATTGAGTTCCAGCATATTATGCAGAAAAAATATTATTTATTCATTAACTTCAGTTTTAGTGTTAGGAGTTTGAGGAAAGAATTACTGTCAAATACTACATTAAGTTGTACATGTTCATCACTTTGAGTCGTCTAGGTCCGGAAGAGTTGCCCCGTTTCCGATTCTAGTGATCAACGAGTATGAGTTATAAAGAGGTACGTTATATTGTTCAAGTGTAGTACCGGCTGTACAGCTGCGTCGTCGGTGTTGTCTCGACACAGAAGGATTACAAAGGAAATGGAGCTGCTTGCGGAGAGAGCTTAGCGACCTCTGCTTCCAGTTGCGCTGTTTCCAAGCATTCCATTATGTCGGCTTCCGTCCTACAGAAACCACGTCCTGGGTTGCAATGGCTAGGGAAACGCCGTCGATGCTGTGGAAAATTGCGTGTATTGTTTCTTGTAGAGTCCTGCTTCAATTCAACATACAGCGATAGCTGACCTCCGTAGGAACTTTTACATTATTGTCCGGAGGAACTCCAGAATCAAAACATTATCTTCAAAGTATAAAAGCGTACAACTCCTCTTTCCAAATGACTTCTTTCGGTGTCACTTCGGTCAGCACTAACAGAGATGAAATCTATCACAACATGGGGTCATTACTACCACTACCAGACGACGACCATAAATTTTTGCAAGTATGTTTAATCGGAAATGAAGAAACAGAAATTGATCAGCGATGCACAAATACCAGAGGACTGAGACGAGAAGCAGTCAAAGATGTACACAATCAACGGATTCGCATATTCAAAACAGCACTAGACTGAATGGTCTCTGATGACTGTAGAGCTATAATTCGAGCCGACAAAAGAGCAACTCGAGAACACTTACATCGATTTAATGCACCTCAGATATAGACGAAGTCGCAATCGTAATTGTGGACAGTGAAAACACAAACCGAGAGCAGACAAGGACTACAACGCATTGCAGAGACACACCGTTCAAATTATGCCTCTACATCTATGTCTACATCTAAATCTACATAGACACTCCGTCAGCCACCGTACGGCGCATGGCTGAGGATACTCTGTACCACTACTTGTCGTTTCCTTCCCCGCATGAGCCGTATTGCCTTTGTGGTCCTTCCGAGCAGTGTATCTAGGCCAGGGTCTCCGGCAAACCGGCCCGCGTTAGCTGGCCCGACATCCCCGGTATCCGGCCCGCCAAATATTTGAGGTGGAACCTATACTGTTATGTATGAGGGAAAAGGAAGCGAGGAAGGAAGAGGTTCCAGATACTGGATGACATGATGGACGGTACAACATACAGCAGCCTTAAGAAGGAAGCAATGGATCGCAGAAAATGGAGAGGCAAATGACCTGCTAATATAGCAGGTAACTGATGATGATGATCTATACTGCCAACCAATACACCGCGACATTGTCGGAGCTCTATCTTTACAAAGCGGAAGGTCATGGTTAAACTTGTGGCTATCCACAATAAACAGACAGGCCATTCTCCATGCGATAGTGGAAAAAAAAAAAGGTGAACAGATTAGTTTGGCGAAAACATTTTAAGTAAAAAAATTCTTTGCATTTTAATCTACTCACAAGTCTGGTGCAAGTCTTTCGGATGGATGCCACTTCGGCGACTAGCATAAGTAATCAATCGTTATGGAAGATGCTTTTTAAGCAAGGTTTCACTTTTTTTTATTACGTTGTAAAATACATACAGAATGTGCAGTGACATACTTTTTTGTCGGTGAAATTCGCCAGAATAAAATACGCCAGAATTTCGGTCAGGTACGTCCAGCAATCAAAATTATATAATTAAATAAAAATCGTAGTTCGTTTCAGCTATTTCCACAACCTTAGATTTTTGCGATTTCATCTTTCCTTTAGCCTTACATTACAGTGATCATGGAGTGCTAGGGTGCTTTAATCCCACTAGGTAGATCTTGGACCTTATGAATTCGTGGAGGAGTCAATGTGGCCCGCGGACTAAAAAGTTCGGAGACTCCTGATCTAGGCGATAGTAGAATCGTTTGCAGTCAGCTTCAAATGCCGATTCTCAAAATTTTCTCAACAGTAATTCTATAAAAGAACGCCGCCTTCCCTTCAGGGATTCCCATTTGAGTTCCTGAAGTGTCTCCGCAAAACTTACGTGTTACTCTAACCTACCGGTAACAAGTCTAGCAGTCCGCCTTTGAACTGCTCTGATGTCTTCCTTCAAACCGAACTGGTACGGATTCCAAGCACTCGAGCAGTACTCAAGAATAGGTCGCACCAGCGTCCTATAAGCGATCTCCTAACATTCTCCCAACAAAACGATGTGCCGGCTGAAGTGGCCGAGCGGTTCTAGGCGCTACAGTCTGGAACCGCGCGACCGCTACGGACGCAGGTTCGAATCCTGCCACGGGCATGGATGTATGTGATGTCCTTAGGTTAGTTAGGTTTAAGTAGTTCTAAGTTCTAGGGGACTGGTGACCTCAGCATTTAAGTCCCATAGTGCTCAGAGCCATTTGAACCATTTTTGAACAAAACGAAGTGGACCATTCGCCTTCTCCACCACTGTTCCCACACGGTCGTTCCACCTCATTGGCTTTCAGCGTTACGCCCAGATATTTAAACGATTTGACAGTCATGCAGGATGCTAGTAATACTGTATCCGAACATTACAGCTTTGATCTTCCTCTTCATCCTCATTAACTTACATTTTCCACATTTAGGGCTAGCTGCCATTCACCACATCAACTGGAAGGTTTGTCTAAGTCGTATTATACCTCCCTACTGTCAGTCAACTTCGAGAACTTACTGTACACTACGTGCATTCAGTAAATAACCGCAGATTGCTGTCCATCCCGACCTCCAAATCATTTGTGTATAGAGAGAACGACAGTGGTCCTATCACACACCTGACGAAACCCTTATCTCTGATGAACACTCGCCGTCGAGGGCAGCAAGTTTTCGAGCCACTTACATATCTGTGAACTTATTCCATACGCTCATATCTTCGTTGACAGCCTGAATTTCCCTACAGTAACCATTAATATTTCTTCACGGGGGGGGGGGCAGTCTGATATCATTTTAATCATAAACAAACCAAATCTCAAACAGGAGTAGAAGTATAAAACACATTGCATCCAACGAGTTATCGCTTAATGATCAAAGACAATTAAATGTACAATCACAGTCTCACCACTCGCCATTTATTCCAACAATTCCTGGTAGATATGTATCCAAAAATAGAAGCGTAACGGATGCCTTAAGTAAGACTGAATCAGAAGGGACTATGCACGGAAAAATACATCCACCTTCGAGACGCAATCATGAATGGTGGAAACATTGACGACATTGGAACAATGGTAATCTTACCCTCAAACGTACATAGTAAGTTCGAGACACATGAACGAATACACTCAAGATGCATTGACCTACGTAAGAAAATATGGACAACCTGACCTCTTCACAACATTCACATGCAGCTCGTCATGGCCAGAAATCAAACAATAACTAACATGTGGACAAGCCACAGTGTATCGACACGACACAATAGCCCGAGTTTTCTTACAGAAACAAATGACATTTATTGTAGTCATCATAGAATACCACATATTTGGAACCGTTAAATGCTGGATGTGCACAATCGGCTGGAGAAAACGAGGACTGCCTCTCTCGCACAACCTGATATCGCTACATGTCAGAATTCACCCTACGGATCTCAACAAAATCTTCCAAGCTGAATTTCCCAATCCACAAGAAAATCAAGAACTGTACGACATAGTAGCGAAATACATGATTCACGGACAATGCGGACATTAAGGCCCAATGCGCCATGTATGAGTGATGGAAAATATACAATACTCGAATGGCAAATAGGAGTTGATGGCTATCCCAAATACAGAAGTCGATCACCCAAAAACTGTGACTTCACAGAGAAAATACGAAAGTGAGGCAGCGACGAACTGGAAATAGATAATCAATGGGTAGTACCACATAACACTCTACTTTCTAAAACGTTCGAAACACACATGGACGTAGAACTGCAATTCAGTGAAATCCTTCAAATATGTCTGTAAGGATATGAACAAAGGGAGTGAAATGACTGTTTCAAACAGCCAAACAAAAGAGAAACGATGAGATCCTGATGTACCAAATGGGATGATAAATCAATAGTAACGGAGCAGTGATGTCGATTTTCGGTTTCCTCATACACGAACGCGAACCAACTGTGCAACAACTACCAGTACATGTGGAGAATCGACAGAGAGTTTACTTCACAAAAGACACCGCGAGAAAAACTATAAGCGAACGACCTCCGAACACAACATTAAAAGCTTTTTATCAATTGTGCCAAACGGGTCCATTCGGAGAAACATTACTATATGTCGACGTACTTATGTGTTATACGTGGCACACAACAATCTTTCAACAACGAAAACAAGAAATTCCAGAAGACCATCCAGGAACCATGAAAACTGGAATACTATGGCGAGTATACACAGTTATATCCGAACAAAGCCGAATGTTTCTATCTCCGGATGTTGCTACACGAAATACGGGGACCAACGTTTCACTGATCCAGAATGTTGACTGTTACCTATTCCAGAAGTACAGAGAAGCATGCCAACGAATAGGACTACTGGGAAACGACAACTACTGGAAACTATCACTACTCGTAGCCTCAGCTGAAACATGAGACGCTTCAAAAAGAGTATGATTTATGACCTACTGTACCAAATCCGACAAGCTCACCCTGAACTGGACATCGAATTCAACGACGATATCTTCAATGAAACACTCATTCGCCATATTTAGCAATAAACAACCATTTCTTAGTATAACTTTGGATCTAAGTACCACGAAAAGATGCTAACAATGTGCTAAACATAGAAATTGCGAAGTAAAAAAGCTGCGACAGTAACGAAGTATTTCAATACATTGCTCACAATAAACCACTCCTCAATGAGAACCAAAAGGAAATTTACAACGTTATTATGGACCAGATCGACAACAACACTGGCGGAATTATTTAATTGGACGCACAAGGCGGCGACGGGAAAACGTTTAGCATGTATTTCGGCCAGCAATAGATTTATTAGAAACAAGACAACGCACTTTGACTGACATCATCCGACACTGCAGCCGCACTTACGGAATGAGGACGAAGTGCCCATTCCACCCTACAACAACCGTTGAATGTAGCCGTAGAACAATTCCCGGTACCGGTACGTGAAATCTCAGGAGCTTCTGGACTGGGTGAAATTCTAAAGCAAGCTAAAACTATAACCTTGGACGGATGTCCAATTGCAAATAAAAAAGAAAAACACTCGAAATCATGGACAGAACATTAGAAGTGACACGTGGGGGACAGGCTCAAGGATACTTCAACTCAATAAAGACAAGGCAATAATTACCAATCAAACAAACTCTGGCTTGAAATTTCCAAAAGATTTTATTTAACAATTGCATGACAACAGCCAAATGCTGTTACTCCAGAACAATATACGTAATTTTCCTAGGATCTGAAACATTACTAAACCGACAAATTGTCTACGGGCGTCAAAGCCCACCCCAAAAAAATATTAAACCCTCTTCACATGAATCTGAAAAAACGTACAAACAATAAATGGTTTGCTGAGTAAAACTACCACAGAAGCAGGACACCTTTTAAGATGTAACAGCAGAAACGACTTTCAATTTCTGAATAAGATATTAAGAACCCAGTACAATGAAAGGCATCTTTCAGGTAGTGGCACGTCAGAGATGCGCCGAAATTACAACTCAGATCGAGCCTGAATGAAAGCTGAAAGGAACGGTGAAGAAGGAAAGACGGACGCCTCGGCGTCACCAGAGCAGGTAATAAAATATTCAACTTAAATTCGCAGAAGAACTGGAGTCTAGTCATGAACACAGCGACCGCACTGCCGGTTACAATTCAAACTGACCGCCGCCAAGGCGTCGTCCCCCAGTTAAACGAACAGCTACAACGGACGACACGCACCGCTGAAACAACATGAAACCACACAGCAACTGGGCAATATGCAGAGTAACACAATCCTTAAAACATCAGCAAAATTTCAAAACAGGAATACGGCCTCAAGGGACCCACAAGCCATTCACATTCAGAATGTATTACTTTGTCATTAATAATATGTGCAGATAGGCTCATTAATGCCAGGGCAGTAAGTGAAAACATACTCAAATGTAAAAGAAGCTGTCATAGTGCTAAATCATACATTCGTATGTTAACTCATAACATAATCCTAAATACCAACAGACAGCTGTGGTTATTTCGGAGTGCACAGACGCGCACTTAGATGTAAACTCCTTGCACGTATCTCAAGTGCGTCCAAAACAAACCTCATCCACACAGATAATCACTGTTCAATACGTTGTGCACCAGTGGTCAATACGAAATAGATAACATGGGCCTCCAAACAATGGGAGAGCCGTTAATCGCAAACCCCAACGAAATTCAATATACATATATACAGCAGGACTTTAAGAACCTGAATAATTCCTACAGTTTCATTCTGTAGCGTATCCGGTTGCAGGCTGATACATTCCAAAGCCACTTCCACGTGCTCGCATCGTTTAGCACCACAGACGAGACCATCGCAGTACCCACTTGTGGACCGCACGCACGTCTCCTACCGTAGCCACACTGCCCACGTGACAGAAAGAGGCAGAGCGCGCGCAAAGAGCGACCGCCGACAATCAAACTGTACACCGGAGGGCCAACCAACAGACTTAAAACTAGCCCAAACAGGAAAAAGGAAAACCGCGGCCACGCGATACAGAGTCTATAGCAGAGATCTTAAATGAATACAGAGAAGAGACTGCCGTCAACGGCGCCACATACCAACAAGATTTGCGAGGAAACTCTTCAGTGGTGGGAGGAGTTTTACTCAAACTCTGAGGAGATTTTTGACAAACACTTCCAGTTATCCCCAAGTCAGCACTAGCAGATGAGATCAATGCATACATAAAACAATTACATCTCTGGCCTCACATACGAATACTGCGACAAACAAACAAAAATATGATAGTTGAACTAACGAAAGACGAAACAACAGCACATTTTGCTCAACAACTTTCACATAGACACATATCCTACTGATCAGGTGACCCGCCTCATGAAACTCAACAGTGATTTCTGCAACATATCCACTGCTGAAAACGAACTCATTGACCAAACGTATCCAAACACTGTTCACAACTATACCAATCCGGACTGGCTATTTGGCTTGCCAGTTTTGGCAACTAAAAATAACATTGATATCGTCGACAATTTTAATATTCAAAAAAAAAATTTCCGGGAGGAGAGAATATACAAATCGATCGACACGATGGTAAACGTTGAAGAAAGTGTGAACGTCCCTGCAGAATTTCTAAACTCTTTGCAAGTACCAGGAGTGCCTTCGATTCAAAATTGGATAGCCAATGATAATGCGCAGAAATCTCAACTCACCAAAAATGTGTAACGGAACAAGGATGGTCACCAAACAGCTATCGAATAGTATCATCGAAGCCGATCTTGTGACTGGAAAGTGAAAATGACATACCATTCATGCCCAGAGTACAACTAATCTCTAGTGAACTGCCATTCCAGTTTAAAAGACTGAAATTTCCAATCAAATTAGCCTACAGTTTTATAGTCAAAACACAAGGAGAAATTTTCAAATTTTGCGGCATCGACCTCAAAGACCATCAATGAGAGACTCTTCCTTCTCTCACGGTCAACTACATTTAGTTAGTTCTAGAGTAAAAAATTCGGAACATTTGTATATTTACTGGCCAGATAACAAAACGAAAAATGTTGTTTAGATACATGTACTGTAAATACTTAGACTACGTTTTCAATTTTCTTTTATACCTCTTACAACTTTAAATCCTTTTATTCCAACTACGCCACAATCTCATTTAAATCCCGGAGCGAAGCTGGGTACCCCATCTGGTGATAAATAAGGCTGAATATTAATACAATTATTAGTTTGCATTAATCAAGTCTCATCAACCTAACGAACAATGGGGTTAAAACGGGCAAAATATCTACTATGTAAATTGTTCTTTTTATGAAGAAAACGAAAAAAAAGAAAGACAAGAATAAGCAATTTGCCCTCACAAACTGACTGAAGGAACAAACGTGGAGGTGACACATGAAACCGAGTAAGATTCTTAAATAGCATGGTCAGCACCAATTCTTGTAGTTTTCAAAGTTTGTATGCAGCAGCAAGTTTCCAAGAAGTATGGAAGGGAGAAGGTTAACATAATTATGTTGTACTTTTATTACATTGTCTTTGTAAACGGTGTTTACAGTTCATTGGGACAAGAAATGTCTAGCATTATAGCAAAATATCACTACTGCTTGTGGAGAGACAAATGAACAATGAGTTAAAGTCTGACATCGGTTCACACGAAACAAATAAAGTGCTAGTTGACTCCTTGTCATTTCAAAAGGTTGTAGTGTTACAGTTATTGTGGACTGATTAATTACATACAAACGAGCTATTATTTTGGTTGAGTCAGGCAGCAGCCGGCCGACCGGCCGAGATGCAAGGAGCAACATGGAAATAATAAATTTGTGACATTTTACGAGTTACTAAGCATCAGCGAATTATGTAGTTTTATCCAAGTGCTTTGGCTTTTCAGTTTTTTTTTAATGTCTACATGTTAATTTAATTTTTAATACAAAAAGTTCTCGCGTTCTCGTTTGTGTATGGAAGTGAGCCGTGCGTGGCTCACGCTCGTGCCATCTCTTACCTACATCCTGTTCCTTTCGTGTTGCCACCTCGTTATGTTAGTTTCAATTTCTGTTGTCACTGAGTTGCTGCTTTGCCTGCCCATCAGCGGCAGCAGCAGCGCCTATCGATATAGTCCTTATGTGTTATCTTTGCTGCACTGCTATTACTTCCCGGTTGCCGTCTGTCATGGGATGAGTTGGAACGTGCCAGGTGGGCAATTCGGACCTGCCAGTCGTGGAGTTGGAACGCGGCGCTAGTACAGTCGGGTTGGAGCTGCAGTGAGGCCTGGATGGCCATGGCTCACCCGTTACATTGTCTGAAGATAAAGCTTGGGCTTTATGCCTGTTGAAAATTTATTGTAGTTGTACTTTTTTAAAAGCATGGGCCCTCAGCCGCTTTAAGTTTGACGGTTCTTACTTATCAAGTACTACATTCTTTTAAGATAAAGCTGTGGGTCTTCTGCCTGTTGAAAATTTATCGTAGTTGTATTGTTCTTAAAATGATGGACCTTCAGCCGCTTTAAAATTTTGGATTGTTACTTATCATCACTTGGGCTTAAATACTATTCAAGATTAAAAGATTTGGGCCTTGTTGTGTTTAATTCATATGTTCTCAGCCGTTTTAGAATTAGAGACGTTTTCTGTCGATAGTCAAGCTTAGAAGTTGCTCTGAATGTTTGGACAACTGAATAAAGTGTTATGTTTGGAGTGTAACTGACAGCCACTCATTCCAGCCCCCCTTCCACAATTCCTACTACTTGTCCTGTCCTGCGGGTTTAGCAGGGCGTCACAGGAAGCAAACCGATTTTGTGAAATATTACAAGTTCCTAATCAAGATTGAATTATTAGTCTCACCTGAGTGCTTTGATACTTTAGTTTTTGAATATCTGCATGTTACACAAATTTTTTAGACACAGTTTTTCCGTTTTTGTCCGTGTCTATAGTAGAGTTCCATAGCGCCTGTCGATGGTCCTTTTACTGTATATTGTAGTTATTCATGGTCTTTAGTATGAATATTGACTGTGATTGCTCTGTGCGGATGAGAACCGAGATCGTGATACTTCACGCTCAGCTCCAGGCTATGATGGCTTCTGTTACACACTTTGAGGCTGCAGGGGATGAGATTCACTGTTGTGGGCCGACCGTGAGGACACAACGAACTTCCAGCACGACCCACGAGTCCGCCAATCGGTCCACACCGCTGGCCAGCCCAGTTACTACTCCCACTGAGGTTGACGCCTCGCCCGTGATCGAGTGGGAGGTCGCCTCATGGTGTGGCATGCGGAAAGTAAGGCCTCCCCAATTAGTTAGACAAACAGGTTCCAGGTGCAGTCGCTTAAGCCTGCAACATGTGAGCGATTGCAGAAGGTGGGGTTATTGGGAGCCCCTTAGGGACATGTATGTCAAGGAGGGGAAGAAACCCAGAGTGCACTCCAGGTGCGTACAGGATGGAGTCTTTACAGCTGTGGAAGAGGTCCTTCTGGATGCTATGAAGAGCAAACGTTGCAGCCACCTGCAGATTGAGGCTCATGCCGGTACCAGCCACTGGTTTTGAGTGGCTGTCAGAAGTGGCTGCAAGTCTTGCTTGCCAGTTGAAAGCAGAGCTCACCATTTGCAGCGTAGACAACACCGATTGCAGACCTCCGGTACAGAGCCGAGTGGAGAGCCTGAATCAGAGGCACAGACGGTTCTGTAACTGTGTAGTCTGCATATTACGTAATTTGTGCCATAGGGTGGTGTTTTGGGTTCCGGTAAATAGAAGACCATTACACACCGGAGGCGGCTATACGGGTAACGGGGGCTGTGTAACGTGGACAGGGCGGTTTTTTAGGTTAGAGGATCTCTGGGAAACACAAAAGAGCTTCAGTCGCAAAGGGTGCAGGTGATACACACAAAGAACTTGGATCTAGGAACGACTGGTATAACAGTTGTAAACTGTTGTAACTGTGTTGGAATGTACCAGAGCTCCAAGCGATAATCGAAAGCACTGATGCTCAAATCGTTATAGGCCCTGAAAGCTGGCTAAATCCGAAGATAAGTTCAGCCGAAATTTCTGCTGAGGGCCCATCGGTGTTCAGAAAGTATAGTTTGCGGTGGTGTGTTTTTTGCTGTTAGAAGTAGTTTATCTTATAGCGAAAGTGAAGTGGATAGTAGAGTCAGTATAGGTGGAGATCATTCTTAGCAACCAGAATAAAGTAATAATTGTATTCTTTTGCGGACTTCCCAACTCAGATGATACAATTTCTGAAAGTTTCAAAGAAACCTTGAGTCTAATTTTAAACATCTACCAGACCCATTAAATTATAGGAAATGGTAACTTCACTTTACCCTCGATATGTTGGAGAAAATACATGTTTAAATCTAGAGGTGCACATAAAACATCATCCAAAATTGTACTAAACGCATTCCCTGGAAATTATTCCAAGCAGTTAGCGAGTAGTTGAAAAAAAAAACACTTTACTTCTTAGCAGCAAATACTCCTCGGCTAATAACGAGCATTAAAACAGATAGGGGGATTGGTGAGCACAGGGTTGTCGTAGCAGAACTGAGTACCGTAACTCCCAAATCTTCCAAAAAATAAACCAAGAATACAGCTATTCAAGAGAACAGATAAAAATTGCCTTAAAGCCTTCTTCAGAGACAGCTCGGCTCCCTCCATACGTGACTTGAATTCAAATAAATAGTGCCGACAGAAATTTAGAGATTCATATCAAATAAATTAACAAACGACGGCGAGGATTCCCCTTGGTGCACAAAACGGATCAGAACACTGTTGTAGAAACAACGAGAAAAGTATGCAAAATATAAATGACCGTAATATCTCCAAGACTGGTGATCTTTTACAAAAGCTCGAAATTTAGCACGGGCTTGAATGCGAAATGCTTATAATACTTTTCACAACGAAACTTTGTCTCGAAACATGGCAGAAAATCCAAAGAAATTCTGTTCGTATAGAAAGTATGCTAGCAGTAATACACAATCAATGCCTTCTCTGCGTGACAACAATGGAAGTACTGTCGATGACAGTGGTGCTACAGTATAGTTACTAAACACAGTTTCAGAAATTCCTTCACCAAAGAAGGCGAAGCCCAGAATTCGAATCAAGAATAGCTGGAAACATGATTAACTTAGAAGTAGATATCTTCAGAGTATTAAAGCGACTGAAATCACTTAATAAAATCAAGTCTCTCCGTCCCGACAGTACACCAATAAGGTCCCTCTCAGAGTATGCTGATGCAGTAGCCCCGTACTTAACAATCATATGCAACCGTTCTCTCGACGAAAGATCTGTACCCAAAGATTGGAAAGTTACACAGCTCACAGCAGTATTCAAGAACGGCAGTAGGAGTAATCCGCTGAGTTAGAGGCCGATCATTAACGTCGATATGCAGCAGGTATTCTTGTGAAACACAACTAGCTATTTACTCACACAAAGTGTTGAGTTCTACTGACAAGGGATTTCCAATCGATTTAGAATTTCTAGATTTCCAAATTACGTACTTATGGAATATCGTCCCAGTTAAGTGACTACATTCGTGATTTTCTGCCAGAGAGGTCACAGTTCGTAGTAATTGATGGAAAGTCATCAAGTAAAACGGAAGTGATTTCTGGCGTTCCCCAAGGTAATGTTAGAGGCCCTCTGCCGTTCCATATCTATATAAACGATTTAGGAGACAACCTGAGCAGACGTCGTAGGTTGTTTGCAGAGGATGCTGTCGCTTATCGTCTAGTAAAGTCATCATAAAGTTAAAACATATTGCAAAAACATTTAGAACAAATATATGTATGGCGAGAAAAGTGGCAATTGACTGTAAATAATGCAAAGTGTGAGGTCATCCTCAAGAGTGCTAAAAGGCATCCATTAAACTTCGCTTTCACGATGAATTAAACCTAGAATTGTAGATTCAACTAAATACCTAAGAATTACGAACAACTTAAATTGGAAAAAAAACTAATAAAAAACGTTGTGGGGAAGGCGAACCAAAGATTGACATTTATCGGCAGAACACTTAGAAGAGGCAACAAACCTACCAAAGAGACTGCCTACACTACGCGGTGTGGGATCCTTACCAGATGGGATTAACGGAGTACTTCGAGAAAGTTCAAAGAAGAGGTGCACGTTTTGAATTATCGAGAAGTACGAGGGAAAGTGTCACGGACATGACATACGATTTGGTGTGGACATCATTAAAACAAAGGCGTTTCCCGCTGCGGCGGGATCTTTCATTCACCGACTTTCACCTCCAAATGCGAAAATATTTTGTTAACGCCGACCTACACAGGGGGACACGATCACCACAATGAAATAAGGGAAATCAGAGCACGCAAGTAAAGATACAGATGGTCGTCTTTTCCCTGCTCTGTTCTAGAGTGGAATAACAGAGAATTACTGTGAAGGTGCTTCGATGAACTCTCTGCCCGGCACTTGTCATTTGCAGAACATCAAGCAGATGTAGATGAATAACGCATACAAATTACTAATGTATCTAAGAGTAGAGCTGTAGGTAAAAACATTGTAACAGGCGTAAGTATATTTTAGGCATTGTAGTCAAAATTTGAATAAGATTAGATCCTCAGTAGTGGAAAACTTTAAAGTCCCAGATGAAGTGTGTAGCGAAGCAGACCTATAAAACACTGAGTAATTGGTGTTGATGACTCCGCAAGATAAGAAACGTAAGTTGCAACAGCATACAGTTGAACACAGGAAGGGCGTAGGTTGTGCGTTTGAGTTTGAGAATTATTGTCATTCTATACTTGGGGATTGGCAGAGAACAAGTAATTATACCGACAAAAATGACATCATCAGAAGACAAGGTAACGGCGTATGGGAGGAATCGGATGTATCTTTTTTAGGCACACTGTATATGTGCTAGCATAAAATATAAAGGTTGATTATGAATCTTCAAGGATGATATTTGCTTTCGTAGCTGTAACCACCAAAGTGGCTCCTTCCTGCGGTAGTCTTAGTAAGTTTCGTGTATTTAGAAATTTGCCTTCTCACGGCAGACTCGACCATTTTCTCCGCAGCGACAGTGATATTTAAATACATTTTTACTTTTGACTTCAGTGTTTGTATGTGCATCGCTGTGTGTCCACTGCGGAATACGACCAGTAGTTTACTTGAGACACTCTTAATCGCACGTCACTCGCACTGGCTGCAGGGTTTAAGATTGGCCTTAGCCTCTTATCGAGAAAACCAGCATTGTGAGTGCAGTAACTGCTTGACCAGCTAAGGCGACACAGAAACCTACTGCGCAGTGCTGCGCAATTTTTTCGAGTGCAGAATCATGTATTCGCGCTTTGCTACTGATAAAAGTTTGCACTTCCTCAGCAACCCCATGAATAGTTGAACAATATTTTTTCAAAAGCGGTGTCTCTCGAGCTGTAGTCGAATAAGGTTCCTACAGGAGCAATTGAATCCCCGGGCTATCCTCTTGAAAAGGAAATTAGCAGTATTCAAATGAACAGATAACGTATATTATGAATAAAGTCTATCATTACATTTTCTGACAAAAATAACATGATCACTTACTTCATACATCGGTGACTACAAGTCTGTTTAAAAGAAAGAACCCGTATAATTACAGATCGATATACTTATGATCGGTCTGCTGCAGAATTCATGGTCGCATTCTGAGTTCGAGACAAGAAAGCTTTTGTCCACAAGTCAGTACAGATTTAGAAATCACTGTCATTGTGTTTGCTCTTCTCTCGAATTATATCCTACAAACCATAGATGGAGGGCATAAGACAGATTCCATATTCCTAGATTTCCGACAATGTTTGCCACGGCGGACTGTTGACGAAGGTCCGAGCATACTGTTCAAGTCCCTGTAGAAGCCTTTTTCAGTAATACAGCCCGGAACTCGACGGCGAGTCATCATTAGAGACAAGGAGTGCCCCAACAAAGTGCGACAGAACCACTCTTAATTCCTATACACGAGGGTTGGAACTTAAATAGTGGCAACTATTTATTCACAGCCAATGCAAGAAAGTTACATGTTTGCACCTGTTACTGTCCTTCAAAGTAGTCACCAGCGTTGTGTATAACCTGTTGCCAGCGATGTGGAATGCGTAGTATGCCGTTAGCTGAGCCTGTTCTGCTGATGGTGAGAATGGAACGGTCTACTGCCTGTCGAATCTCAGGAACAGTTCTGAAGCGAAGGCCACAAAGTGGTTCCTTCAGCTTCGGAAACATAGCAAAGTCACAAGGACTTATGTGCGGGGAGTATGGTGGATGGTACGGTACTTCCCAGTCCCATCGACCGAACAAAGCAGCCACAGCTTGCGCTCTATGCGCCCTCGCATTGCTGTGAAATGATTGGTGCGTTGCGCACATAGTGTCGCCGCTTCTTTCGCAGAACTCTTCGCAGGTGATGCCCCAAAAACGAACAGTAATACTGTGCATTGACGGTCTGCCGTGGAGGAACGTAATGCGTTATGATAACACCATCATAGTCGCACACGAGAATCACCATAAATTTAGACCGCTCCATTCGCATCATCAACAAAATAGGGTTTGCTAACGGTATACTACGCCTTCCACGTCGCTGGCAACGGGTTCTACACAACGCTGGTGTTACTTTGAAGGAGAGTAACAGGTGCGAACACGTAACTCTTTTGCATCGGTTGAGAATAAATAGTTAAGTTCCAACCCTGATGGACAGGGTGATCATCAGTTTGCTGATCACGCTGTGATGGGAAGGTATCGTCGTTGAATGACTGCAGGAGTGTACAAGATGACTTAGATAAAATTTCTAGATTTTGTTATGAATGGTAGCTTTCTCTAGATGTACAAAAATATAACTGCGGATGAGTAGGAAAAACAATATTGGAACGTTCGAATGCAACATTAGTAGGGTGCTGCATGACACAGTCACAGCGATTAAATATCTAGGCATAACGTTGCTAAACAATGTAAAACGGGTCGAACATGTAAGGAGTATAGTAGGGAAAGGGAATGACCGATTTACTTTTATTGGAAGAATTTTGGGAAAGTTTATCTCATCCATAAAAGCGATAGTGAAAAGAAATTTAGTGCCACCCATTCTTGAGTGCTGCTCAGGTGTTTTGGAGCCGCACCACATCAGCTTAAAAGAAGACATTGAAGCAATTTAGGGGTGTGCTGCTAGATTTGTTACCGGTAAGTTCGATCAGTTTACAATGATTACGGAGATGCTTTGGGAACTCAAATGGGAATCCCTGGAGGGAAGACGACAATACTTTCGCGAGGCATTATTGAGAACCGCCATTTCAGGCCGACTGTGGAATGCGAGTAATTAGGCCTCTTATGGTGGGCTTTACACAGTCGTTTTTCCTCGCTCTGGTTGGAACCGGAACAGGACAGGAAATGGCTTATAGTGGTATATGTTACCCTCCGCCACGTACTGTACGGTAGCCTCCGGAGTATGTGCGTAAATGTATATGACGATAGTTTCAACGAGGCGTTCCACAATCCGCTGTCCTAGTCTCTACCAGAATTATTTACAGAGTAGCTCACAAATCCAGCATTACTCGTGTATTCATATTGACAATTTCCTGTTAGGAAGAGAAATGAAAAAACTGTTGTTTGTGGTGTAATGATGGAAACAATACATTTATATCTATTCGTGAGAACACTTGATGCCGGCCGGTGTGGCCGAGTGGTTCTAGGAGCTTCAGTTTAGAACCGATACGTTTGTGTGTTTATATTTGTGTCCCAGATCTTCCCGTAAACCAAAAGACCGAGTTCAGCCAAACCTGGTACACTTATCTCCTTCTGTTAGTCAACAAACTTTTTTAGGGGTATGAACCATATACCTATCGCAGTTCAGAATATATGACGTCATAAACAATCAAGCGTAAATATCTGTCTCGTGATACATGGCGTTTAAATGTATTACTTCTTAGCTACAATCTCTATTTTCAACCGATTTGCCGGCCGGAGTGGTCGTGCAGTTCTAGACGCTACAGTCTGGAACCGAGCGACCGCTACGGTTGTAGGTTCGAATCCTGCCTCGGGCACCGATGTCACACTATGTCGTCCAGTACGCACCCGGAGCTGTGTACGACCCTCTTCTCCCCACTGGTTCCACAAACGCTTCACTGTTGTTGCTGGACGAGACACAACGTCACAGAACGACAGAACAGTCTCCTGGAGACTAATAATTTTGCCCCATTCGAAGGCACACACTTGTATATATTCCACTCTGTGATGTCGGTGAGACATCGTGGCACATGGTTACACGTTTCCACTTCGTATGACGGCTCCATACTGACTGAGCGTTGCTAACACCGACTTGTCCGCTCACATAAAAGAGAGTGGTGTTGGCCACTTGCCGGCCGAAGTGGCCGTGCGGTTAAAGGCGCTGCAGTCTGGAACCGCAAGACCGCTACGGTCGCAGGTTCGAATCCTGCCTCGGGCATGGATGTTTGTGATGTCCTTAGGTTAGTTAGGTTTAACTAGTTCTAAGTTCTAGGGGACTAATGACCTCAGCAGTTGAGTCCCATAGTGCTCAGAGTCATTTGAACCATTTTGTTGGCCACTTCTGTGCCATTTAAAACCATTTAAATCACTTATTATGGTTCCGCTGTTCAACAGCACTTCTTATCGCCGCTTGGTGTTGACCATTGCTTCTGAGTGTTTCTCTTTTTACAAACAGTGGTGTATTAATGGTCTGATAACAGGTGTTCTTCAGAGTTGTTTCCAGTTTCTGAACAGTTTTTCGACGGCCGAGGCAGCCGTCTTCTTCAGGTGCTGCGAGTTTTGCTGCTGCTTGTACTCGATTACTCGTAACAATAAAACTAGCTGCTCCTGAAGAAGACGGCGGCTTCGGTCGTCGAACACTGTGGAAGTACCCGTACAGTCCAGATCCCTATGCCAGTCACGCAAAATTGTCAGTAACACTGCAGTCACCGTTACGACACACCATGTTGCAGACACCCTTTCCGCAAAACACCGTAAGCATGAGGAAGTCCTTAACAGAATGCTGTAAATTCTTGTCCGGTAGGAATCGTTGGTGCTTCAAAGATATGTTCAAGGGGCCAAAGCTATGATAATCGTATGGGAGGGATCAAGATATGGGGTGGGATCAATACTATAGGACGGGTGCTCGAATGTCTCCACCTGAGTTGCCATAACTTTTGTGTCACGATATTTGTGATATGGCGACGTATTGAATCGCAACCGGCACGGAATTGGCACACCACTCCACAACGGTGT
Organism: Schistocerca nitens; assembly: GCF_023898315.1. Taxonomy (NCBI): domain Eukaryota; kingdom Metazoa; phylum Arthropoda; class Insecta; order Orthoptera; family Acrididae; genus Schistocerca; species Schistocerca nitens. The sequence continues at coordinate 243,526,765 of NC_064622.1, forward strand.
TTTTCGACAGAGATGCTGCCCCATACACATTATCTAGTCTCAGATGGAAGTTACGGAGTCTGTCGTTCGGAAACTAAGAAAAGAATATCAGCACGTTGGTCCCGTTGGGACGCATTTGCTAATCACGGCGCCATATTTCACATTTGCAGGTTTAGTGCATGCACGCCGGATAGACACAAATGCTGCATTAATGGCCGGACGGAGTGGACGAGCGGTTCTAGGCGCTACAGTCTGGAACAGCGCGACCGCTACGGTCGCAGGTTCGAATCCTGCCTCGGGCATGGATGTGTGTGATGTCCTTAGGTTAGTTAGATTTAAGTAGTTCTAAGTCTATGGGACTGATGACCTCAGATGTTAAGTCCCATAGTGCTCAGAGTCATTTGAAGCATTTTTGAGCTGCATTAATCCTTTGCCTACTTGCCGGTTCTTATGCAGGGTGTAACGGATGAAAGTGCAAAAATATTTATGTGTGATATCTTAATACGCACACACATCGGTGAGTTACATGTTCAAACAGTCTTCTCACGACACATCACGTAATCCACTACTTGATGTTTTCTGCATGCTCGTATGTGCAACATTAAATGGACTACGACTGTCAGTATAGGTTAACCGTTTTCTGATCACGCATCCACACTTCAAAAAGTAACCTCTGCCAGGGGAAAATAAGACGAATGGATTGCTGTTGCCAGATGTTCTTGAAGATGCTTTACAAATCTAGTCTGCAACTGTATTAAATACTGATCTAAAGTTGTTCGATATACTTTTCTCAGTCACCAATGAAAATATCTGCGCTCACTCGTATCGGAGTTTAGCTTTGACGCACATAAGTTGCAGAAACGCCCTCAAATGGAAACATTTTTTGTCCCCCTTATATACTTAACATACAAGAATTTTTCCTTCCATAGGGATGCAGCTCGTGGTCTCGCGGTAGCGTTCTCGCTTCCCGAGCACGAGGTCCTGGGTTCGATTCCCGGCGGGGTCAGGGATTTTTCCTGCCTCGAGATGACTGGGTGTTGTTGCGTTGTCTTCATCATCATTCATCATCAGCTATTTCAAATAATCGTTGAAACCAGGAGGCGGTAGAACATACAAAGCCTCCCGCAACTCTTTGCCAGTTCCGGTCAACTAACTTGAGTGCAAGATCTTGGTCGTTGTAGTCGTCCAGAGCAGCAGGAACGGTTACACCTCTATCTCCCGTTAGGTTGGCTGTTAAGGTCCTGTTCGTACTCCGTACAGGTGCACTATGGTTCAACGACCGAACCTTTAAGTAGTCCAGAGAGCATCTCTCCACCCAATTTCTTTTCAGTTACTAAGGGTGTCCACATCGTGAGGTCCATTGTGCAGCAGTTACCGTGTTTTGGCAAGTGTTATTAGAATTAAGAAGCACGCTGCAGCTACGATGATTGTGTCTGTGCTGTCGTTAAGTTTGCTCTGCGAGATACCGGCGCCTCAGATCGACATGTAGCGTGACAAGCTCTACTGTTCAAACCCTGTTGTGTGTCCAGTTCTGAATGGATGCATTACCAGATTACGCTCAGTGTCTCTTTGTCTTAATCAAGTGTTTACGAGTCGACGAAACACCTACTGTAAGAGGCAAATTCTGAGGCCTAGAACAGATGACGATGACCATGTGATTTATCTGCGACGGTACCATGATAGTTGATAAATCTGCGAAGGGAATTTCTTCCTTTTTTGGCAATCTGTATTAGTTCACACTCTTCATAGGAGAGATGGATGAGACTTCAGCCGCAGCTACTGATATTCAATCAACCAACATACGCTATAATACCACAGAACCGTGACCAGGCTGAAATATGTAGTCTAAATGCCTTATTCGACCAGCGGTGCACTCGACACCTTGCATCATTTAAAATTAGGCGAAATAATGACCACACTGCGCCCCTCTAGTCAACTAATGTTCATGTTCTGTGTTGTTATTGACTTATTCAAGATGTATCATAATGCGCTGCTATGAGCAGTGGCCTTCAGCGAGGTGCCCGTCTTCTAATTGCACTCAGTTCTCCTTGTGAGTTTCGCTCGGAAACCGGATGACAGAGACCGTTATTCACTGGTAGCAGCATTTCCTGTCGCGTTTGACAAAGCTTGATACTAGTTCCTGACCCTGTAGGTTGTGAAACTTTTCCAACCACTGTTCTTACACACTGTTAATGGTTGCCAGATAGTACACCATGGCTTGTAGACAAGTTGGAAACTCCGCACTGATACACCAACAAAATGGCAACTTCATTCACGGTGTAGTCAGGGACACATCGCAAAACGATACCAAATTCCTAACAATATGTCACTTCACTAATGTACGTTATAGCTTGAGTTCCCCACACCCGATCGGCACACACCACTGGCATAACTAACGACGACAGTGAAGCAACACACGATCGCCTAATACGAGTTTTACACCATCTTCAGCGTTCCGAAACGTCCAGTAAGAGTCCGAAAGGGTTGACTAATATTACATCTCATGATCTTACACAGGGTGTCCTAGAGATGCTGCGACAAACTTCGAGGAATTGTAGAGATGTCTTGAAAAACAAATTGAGGATAGGCATTCGTGTCCGGAAACGTCATCCAACGGCGCTACAGAGTGTCAAAGCTAAAGGCATCGGCACCTGCCACTAGGCCACCTCTTCAGCAACAAACGTGCCTTTGTATTCTGACGGACCGTAGGATGTTTGTTATTCAGCGATCGTGACCGATTAAAAGATTTAGCTAGCTGCTGCGTAGAAAGGCCTTGCCTTCTTTGATTGCGATACTCTGTTACCTCAGTGGGTACCAAACTACGAGGGAAATTTTAGATGGTTCCAGGAGAAAAATAAACTGTAGATAGAAAGCCGTGTCAGAAACCGAAATCCAGAGAGCCAAAAGAGCATTGCATACACATTCTACACAGCAGCTAGCACCCTCTTCTCACCCGGCGATCGTGGCAATCAGTAGCGATCACTGAATAACAAACAATATTGCGAGATGTTCTGCCTGCGGTCCTCGACAGTACCAAGTCACATTTCTGGCTGAAGAGGTGGCCTACTGGCAGGCGCTGGCGAATTTAACTTGGACGTTCTGTAGCATAAATGGAAGACGACATAGGCCCCTATTCTTGATTTTTTACTCAACAACCCACGAAGCTTGTCGCAACATTTCTTGGACAGCCTGTATAAATATTAATCACAAATGGAAGTACAAGAGATGGAACTTAAATAGTGGCAACTATTTATTCACAGTGCCAACGGCCTTGCCGCAGTAGTAACACCGGTTCCCGTCAGATCATCGACGTTAAGCGCTGTCGGGCTGGGTTTGCACTTGAATGGGTGACCATCCGGTCTGCCGGGCGCTGTTGGCAAGTGGGGTGCACTCAGCCCTTGTGAGGCAAACTGAGGAGCTACTTGATTGAGAAGTAACGGCTCCGGTCTCTGAAACTGACATACGGCTGGGAGAGCGGTGTGCTGACCACATGCCCCTTCATATCCGCATCCAGTGACGCCTGTGGGCTGAGGATGACACGGCGGCCGGTCAGTACGGTTGGGCCTTCATGGCCTGTTCGGGAGGAAATTTATGCACAACCGATACAAAAGAGCTACATGTTTGCACCTGTTACGGTCCTTCAAAGTAGTCACCAGCGTTGAGTAGAACCCTTGCAGCCATGTGGATGGCGTAGTATGTCATTACCAGAGCCTGTTATGTTGATGGTGCGAATTAGTACAAATTGTTTGTAATTATCGCTTTGTCTTTCCAGTTCTCGTAGACACGTAGTCTCTTTCCATTTTTGTAGATGATTAAAGGTAAGGAGATTTTATAGAAAGAACCGCTTTATCTAACTGCTGTGACTGAAATACGAGTTCAGATACGTACAAACGATATACAAGATGTCTTATATGTTTGTACCACTGTTTAAAGACACGATACGTAATATTCCACTTACAACAGCACGCTTATGGATTTTTCGCAGTGGGCCCAATTTTTGGCTACATCTCTTCATTTCACAATTTATTGCACCATTCAGCTTGTCGTAATGACACAGAAATCCAGTCGTTGCGTCTCGTCAGTCGTAAACACAGAAACGGAACTGATGTAAGTGGTCCTTGAGTCGTTTCCTGATGCCCTGAAATCATCTATATGACTAGATATAAAATGCTGGCATTTGCTTGCAGCTCTTCCATCAACTACACGCTTTTATGAGCACATAATATTTTGCGAAGGATCCAGTGTAAAGTACCTTCGGTCAAACGCAAGTAGGTAATAATTCCCAGCCCGCATCTCGCTGCTACAGGGCGCTGTTGAACGTCATAAAACCACGAACTCTCTCTACGGCCCATATACTGCACGCGAAGTACTGGGGAAAGTAGGAAAATGTAACAGCCTGAATATCACGTGCAACAATGCTTGACCACCAATTGCTGTTTTAGAAACATTTCACATTCCTACATGCTACAGTATGGCGCACAGGTATACAGCAAAATCTCTACGGAACTAAGAAATTTCGGAAGTTCACCTACTGCTCTGATTTGTTGTAGCAAACTAGACAGGTTGTGTTGGAAATAGCCACTTTTACGGTCATTCAGTGTTCTAAATCTCTCCTGTATTTTCATTTGTTAGTAGCTTCCGTATTTTCTGGGCTAGGTGCACTTCGTGTACCAGAGAATTTTGACACCTTCCCTCTCCCACAGTACAATGAACGTAGCTCCTGTATCTGCATTTAGTACCTGAGATACTTTTCGTCATCTGAATGAATCTTCTAAAATGGCATTTGACTCAGCTACAATAAATAATTATGAAAAGATAAGCATTGGGCTGCAAGTTAAGAATATCATACAGAAAAACTTACAGAATCAAAAATCAATAACTGTGACTCCAAATTGCTCAGGAATATTAATAGAAAACTACCTGCAAACAAAGCTCTGGTATCCAAATCTGGTAAAGGTGACTCAGCTGCTGTTATGTGTGTATCTGAATATATCAACAAAACTCCAGAATTTTTTCAGTATAATAACATACATGAAATACACAATGACCCCACACCTTAACTTCAGGCCCAGGATAAGAAACAACTGAACTCTTTTGACTTCGTGTTATCTGTCACTGATGTTCTAAAATACCTTGTCATGAATCCATCAGCACCGAAAGTATGTTCGCAACTAAAGATTCATAAAGACAATTGTCCTATATGCCCCATAGTCAAGTCATGAAACAGTCCAGCGTATTTTATCAGCAAGAAAATTAAATACATTATCAGTAACTTTTAAACCTATGAAAAAAATTTGCCAATTAAGAATAACTACGAACTTACTGAAAATATCAAAGACTTAACAATACCAGAGGATGCCAAATTTGCTTCAATGGACATGATAAACCTTTACACAAACGTTTCTATACATGACACTATTCAGATAATTAGAAACAACCTATTGAAACACAAAAAACTATCCAATGCTGAGATATATGAACTCATTGACCTGCTAGAACTAATCCTATAACGGAATTATTTTACTTTTATTAACAACATTTATAAACAAGAAGATGATCTTGCAATGGGCAGTAGTTTGGCAGCAGTACTTGCAGATAATTTACATTACCCACAAAAGAAATAAATTTCTCATATCAGATTGTTCACTAGAAAATAAAATAATATACTGCAAAAGCTATGTGGATGATACTATTATCTTGTACACTGGTACAACTGAGGAGATTTAGAAACTAGCTAAAGGTGTCAGCAGGATGCACAACATCAACTTCACTGTAGAACATCAAGTATATAAAGGCACCAGTTTTCTTGAGCTTACAATATCTAGTGTAATCAAAAAACATGCCTTCCAGATTTACAGAAAACCCACTACTAGACATCTTGTCATTAACAATTTCTCATGTCATCCAATACAACACAAAATGGCATTCTTCAGATCTACACTTAATCATATACATAACATCCCACTCAGCTCCCATGATGAAAAAAAGAAATTAACATTATCAAAGAAACTGCACACAGAATTGGATACAACCCAGATCTAACTGATAAACTTAACAACAAAATCAAAAATAGATAATGCACACCTCCTAAATCAGATTCCCAAAAGGAAGAAACGCATTTCCCACATACCCTTTATAGGTAAAATTTCATACCAAATTGTCAACCTCTTTCAGAATATATGGATTCAAATTTCTTTCAGCACTAACAACAAGCTACAACAGCACATCATCCACAATAGTAATACAAATAACCAATGCCACCACAAATCAGGTGTTTACAAACATTTATGTGACAACTGCCCACAGTTCTACACAGGCCAAACTGGAAGGAATTTCACTGTAAGATTCCATGAATATATGGATGCCTTCCAGCTAAATAACTCCGATAAATCCACCTATGCAATGCATCTAAAAGACCATGGTCACTCAGCCACAGCTATTACAGACTACCTACAAATACTGAACACCGTCAACAAAGGGAAGAAAAAGAATCTGCTCGAAGAGCTAGAAATTTATATCCACAGCTCTAACTCACCAGACCTTCTTCTCAACGAACAAGTGGAGCTTGCAAACAAATCTTATCTCCACATATTTCATGAAATATTCAAAAACAAAAACTCACTATCCTCTGATATAATAAAGTAATATGCTATGGAAATTCAATGTAGCAGTCATACGAAAGTTCAAGTGTCATGATCGTAATTTGTAAGTCACATTGTGAACACAAGCTGTAACTGTCATTTTCATAATTTGTAATAGCTTTCAAAATTTCATATGTATGACATCATTGCACTTCCTAGATCTAAGCTCTCTGACAAAAATGTGGCTCAAAACAGTTCTGTCATTTTTTAATTTGTAATAACTTTTAGTAATTTCATATACGTAACATCATTGTACTTTCTAGGTCTAAGTTCTCTGACAAAAATGTGGATCAAAAAATTTCATAATGTGCATCAAAAAACTTTGCAGTCTATAATAGCATTTTAAGTTTCTATATATGCAATATCCATGCACTTCCTATGGCTAAGTTCTTTGACCATAACCTACTTGTTTCTGTATGAGCAACGTCTTTATACTTCCTACATCTGAAGTCTTTGTCCATAGCCCACATGTTTGTATGTAAAAGTGTATTTTGCGAGTGCACGTCGTAATAGTGAAATATGCAGTTGAACTTTGTAAAACTAAATATGGACGTGACAACGATTACATGTGTGCAGCTAAGTGCAAATGATGCTTCATCTTTGTGTAAGTACTGATACATTTTTGACAAATGATGCCTTACAATTGTCCACGTGTATCTGTTTAGTCATTAGAAAATAATTTTTTTGTATTTATATACCAATATAAGCATGTACATGAATGAATAAACACCTGACAATGGGCACAAGCTCGAAACCGGTCGTGTTACAAATAAATAAAATTTTATTGTGACTGGTAGCGGAAATTTTTCTACACCCTATGAAGGAAAAGTCACGGAGTTCAACAGCATCCACTACGGATAAAATTCATTGAATCATTTTCTTTTCCAGGCAGTTACCATTCTGAGAACTTCCTCCGCCACTCCATAACTCTTTCCAAACTTCGGACACTATCCTGTGTGTAGGAACTAACTAATTATGTCCTCCAAAGGTCTCACTTTTTCGGTATGTGTTGCATGTATTCATAGCGAAACTCTGTATATAGTTGCTCTAGCTTCGTCCTCACACATGGTCTCTTCTCCTATCAGTCCAGGGCCATATTTTCATCCATGTTGCTGAAAATAGAATCACAATGTCCTCTGCGAACACTAGAAAATCAGTCTCTATTTGTTTTTAATGTTTTTGAGGCATCGAGATCGCTCTGTAAGTAATGGAGGAGTGATTCTAGTGTAATATGCCGGCCGGCCGGTGTGGCCGTGCGGTTCTAGGCGCTTCAGTCGGGAACCGCGTGACCACTACAGTCGCAGGTTCGAATCCTGCCTCGGGCATGGATGTGTGTGATGTCCTTAGATTAGTCAGGTTTAAGTAGTTCTAAGTTCTAGGGGACTGATGACCTCCGATGTCAAGTCCCATAGTGCTCAGAGCCATTCGAACCATTTTTGTAATATGCCGTGTCTACAATAAATTGACTAAACAGGCACTTGCGTTAAGGAAAGTAAAATCCGGATGATCGGATGGTGTAAGGCAAGAATGTTACCTTCCTCCCATATTGTTCAACATTTACATCAAAGAAGCAATGAGGGATATGGAAGTAAGTTTCAAGAATGAAACTAAAAATTTGAAGTGGAAGGATGTAAGGTTTAAAATTCTCGGATGACACTGCTGTCCTTAGTGAAAGTGTTGATAAATTGCAAGATCCGTTGAATGGAGTGAGCGGAATATTGTCTCCAGAATACGTACTGTTTCCAAATGAAGGCAAGACCAAAGGAATGAGGAATAACAGAAATGAGAATACTGGTAAGTTCGACATCGAAATTAGTGATCACGTTGTTGACGAAATGATGATAACGCATGGTGAACGAAGCAGAGCGTATATATGAAGGAGGCAAACAACGGCGAAGAGAGCATTCAGCGACACAAGATGTCCAATAGCATCTAACTTAGGCCTCGCCTTGAGAAACTTCTTTCTGAGAGTGTACATTAGAACCACAGCATTGTATGGAAGTGAATCGTGTACTGTGGGAAAACCGGAAGAGAGACGAAGAGTTTGATATGTGGTGTGACAGAGGAATTCTGAAAATTAAGTGGCTAGGTAACGTAAAAAACTGGCCAGATGCGGGTAGGACTCGCGCACTGAAAGTTCCGTACAAACTTCATTATGTATATAGACAGTTCATCCATTCCGGGAATCCAGAATCTCGGCGATTTTTGGCTGTTATCGACATTGATACTGGCAGGATTTAAACTTGATATTTCTCCTCACTCCTGAGAAAAAGGGGTCTTAACAGACGTACGGACGGACAGACAGAGTGTGATTAGTATGAAAGATTGCTTCTTAGCAAATTTCATGATTCTAGTTCAACAGGAAGTACCCAGCAGGATTTGATGACTGAGTTTGCGAATAATAAAATATGCGACATAAATGGGCACTTCTTTTGGTTGCTTTTACTTGCAGGCGTACTATATACTTTAGTGTGTGACATAAATTTCAACTTCGTGTGTCTGTCCGTTCTTGAGAAAAAGAAGGTTTAGTAGATGGACGGGCAGACTGGCAGCCAGATAAAAAAAATTACAAAATATTTTTGTCGTGTGGTATAGTTATACATAGAAAATTTTAGGATTTTTTCCTTTAGAAGTACAGCGAAATTTTGCTTGTTGGCAAGTTTCATGATTTAGGGTAAAGGGAGGTACCCTATGCGTTTTGATAAGTGAGTTTTCGAGTATGTGATACAACTGGCTTTATCTTTTGACTGCATTAACTTAGAAGCTTCACTTTTTTACGTCGCGAAGGAACATTAGGCTGTATTATTTGACATAAATTTCAACTTGATACAGTGACCCGTTCCTGAGAAAAAAGTTTTGATGTGCCAGACGGACGGACAGACAGACGGTCAGACAACAAAGTGATCCTGTAAGGGTTCCTTTTCACCGATTGGGGTACAAAACCCTAAAAATAAGAATCAACTATGGCCCAAAAGTATATACAGAGAGATATACAAGGTGGACAATTCAACCCATAACGGAAAATAAATCGGAACTGAGATGAGATAGAGTATAATGTTTTAGATAAAAGTTATAGGTGGCCAAAGAGGGTCACGCATTGCTACTAATAGACGTGACCTGGAAGATGATTTTCAAGGTTATTTCAAGGTTAAAGTGATATTTTTGAGTGGGAACTCTAATACGTGATTCAAGAATTGAAAAGAGCGGAAGATTCTACTTGTAAAATGAAACGTTATTCAACGTCGTGGCAAGATTCAATGAAGGTGAAATAAGTAAATGTGATTTTAGTTCTAGTAGGGATTAACTCGGAATAGAGGAAGGATACAGCAAAATAAAATGGTACATGTAGATTGGAAAGGGCCTAATGGGTCAGGTAAACATGATGTTGAAATAATTAGCGAAAGTCACTCGGAGGCTGGCTTTTGTATCACGGGACATCCTAGTTGACGTGGATTTGGAAAGAGCAGACAGACACGTGAGCTTTAATTTTTAATTAACGTGGTTGTTGGCAAAAATAAATAAATGACAGCATATAAATGTTACTGTGGCGGTTATAAGACAGAGCAACCATAAATAAAATGAAGATAACTGATTTTCAAGTCGTTGAATGAGTCCTGTCGCTTCTTATTCCTCAGAATGCATCTTCCAATTCGTATCTAACATTGTACTTTGCTGTATCCCTCTTCTGTTCTAAGTTAGTCTCTACTAAAAACGTATTTGCTTATTACAAAGTAACTGAACTAGACATGGTCTTGAGTAGTGTATAATTTTATTTGAGAACTCTGCATTTTTTCAATTCTTGAATCAAATATTATGGTTCCCATTTTAAAAAGTTACCTTAATCTCCAAATCATCTTCAAAATCACGTTCAAAGACATGTCCGTTAATAGCAATGCGTGACCCTCTTCGCCACCTACTGCTTTTCTAGAAACCATTTTGCTGTGTCTCATCTCCATCAGAGTTATTCACCATTATAGATTAAAATAGTGAACCCTGGAAACCACTGGCTAGTGGAAGGGAGGGGCCAATAAGTCATTTGATATGATAACAGGGTATAACTTCCTTGGGGCCACACTGTAGGGGACGGTAGATTTGGAAGGTATCGCACAAATAATAGAGGAATTCTAAGTATAAGCACTACTCTGAGATGAAGTGTTGGCATAGGGAGGAGGTCGTGGCTTACTGTACCAAACTATTCTCCAGAAAATCCAAACAATTTCATAACGTCACTGTAGTCGAATGCTTGCTGTATTTGTCAGAGAACATTCATTGCATGAGCACTAGATCATTTTGATTATATATATTTCTCTACAATGCCGTTTTTTATTGCTATTGTGGCTGAAGTTGTTATGACCTAGATGTCAGTAAATTCGTGGACTCCACCACTGACGTGTCCTGTGTTTGAATCGACTGCGGGCGCCACGCGGTGTCGGCTGATAGAGACTAATGCTACAGCAGCGCCGCCACGCCGCGCTTTCATCAAATAGAAATGCGATTCGAGCCGAGCAAGTGCTGGCGCTCTGAATATGGATCAGGCGTCAGATGCAGGCCCGCTACACGTGTCCGCGGCATTAACTTGCCGCCGTTAGCGCCGACACTAAAAAAGTTGATTATACTCACGTTGTAGGATCGTTTCTTTCAGTCCACTACCAAGTTCAGTATTTCACAGGTGCAGCTGATCTGAACATCAAGTCATATTTTGCTTGAAAACTTTTTCACGTAATCAATCACATTACAGTACAGTAGCATTTGCTCCCAAAACCCTCGGTGTTTTAAGGGAGTTTAGTGTTTTCCCGACGTTTTCCCTTTTTGTAATGATGTCAGGTGGAACTTCCTACAGTATGCGTTTTCAATTACAGCAACTGCCATCCATTGGCCAGGGTCGTCGTAGGTCTGTTCAACAAACATAAACTTATCTGTTATAACCCCGTTAGTATGGTTCACAATATCGGTGTTTCATTCGGAAGGTGTTGCCCCACTGCTGGATTTGCTCTCCTCTAGGGCAAGTGGGTAAATTAAACGATCCATAGTCACTTCAAAATTAACGGAGATGTGTTCCATCTATGCAGCTGAATGAAACTAAGAAAAAGAATTAAAAACAACGCAACCCATAGCCACAAACATTGGTTACAACACCAATATACTACAAAAACTCAACCAAAAAATTCAAAACACAAAAAAATAAAAATGAAAACAAAGAACACATACACCAATGAACACCATAGACACTCCAGCACACAAGAAACACAAAATTAACATTCATGACATGACTAACAGAAAAAAGGATACACTTTAATGTAAAGACACAAAGCATCACAAAGGATAGCAGATGTGTTAAAGAGACACTTATTGCGCATTGCCTACAGAACAAAAAACACACTCCAGTCACATTTACAAACAACAGACAAACCACATAAATACCAAGGAGCAGGTGTAGACCAGTTAAAATGCCGAGAGTGTGAATCAGTATATCTGGGGATGACAGGAAGGAACTTCTAAGAAGATGGCAGGATGAAAATAGCCATTCTACCTTAGCTGAACAATCCAACACGGAACAAGACATGAAAGTTATTAAAGTGAATAAACACAACGAAAATCTCTTGACATTAAAAGAAAATTTTCATACAGAAAGAGCCCTTGGAATGAAGCATAAAAAACAATAACTCTCTGGAACAGAAATCTGAAACAAAACCTTAATAAATCATTAATGAATCTTCCTCTGCGCCCCTTCTCTCTCTCTCTCTCTCTCTCTCTCTCTCTCTCTCTCTCTCTCTCTCTCACACACACACACACACACACACACACACAAGCGCGCGCGCGCTCGCACGCAAAAAAAAGATCACCATCTAACTAAGAACGAGACATTTACAAATAACAAAATACATACGCTCAAAACAAATGAAAACTGTCCACCACACTCACAGCACAAATAAAAGAGGAAAGATAAACACAAATATGGGTGAAGAAACACCGAAAATCGGCCAGCTGAGAGTGAAGACTAGCGAACACATTTCCAGGACTACACATAAAGGCTAACAGCACTGGAAATCCTAAGTAACACCGAACGATAATTTTACCTCACGAAGTTTATGTTACAAAAGTTAATTCTAATCAGAAAAAAAGACAAATACGTGACGAAATGTAACATGCTAACATATTGTAACTACTACACAATAAAATTATTATGGCTATAAAAACGAAGATACATTACAGTCCACTGAAGATGCTCCACAAATAAAAGTGAAACGCAAATAGCAATAAACAAACTGCCTTTTGTTTAGTTGCAAAGACGGGACATACCTTCATAAACGCCCCCCCCCCCTCCCCTTCTCCCCATGGCAGTTCTCCAACTGCTCCGCCGCAAATTGCAGAATGCCTCGCCACAATATAAATCGTCTGTATAGCTGGCGGCCTACTATTTACTACATGTATGCGACGAAGGTATCAACAATCGCATCACCATCTACAGAAGCAGATGAGCATCTATTCCGTTGACCTACAATGCGGTGTGACACTAAATTCGACTTCACTTTGTCTGAACTCGACTTTCATCGAGGACATGAGACCATTTCAGTCGGTCGAGTCGACACGCAAAACATGCTTCTATTAATGTTTATTTTTTCTTTATTTTGGATTTGGGCAGCATTGAGGACACGGCCAGCAGTAGTTAAAACAGTGCTTTGTTAACACATTTGCAAATTTCACAGTAGAACAATTATGAGAGTTTGACATATAAACATAAGACATTAATGTAAATAAAAACACAAAATTACGACGTAGTTTATGAGCCGGACTTGTTCGAAGTGAGGATGAGATTCACAACAACGTATTGTTTAGATCTGGATTCCAGCGTCTGTTGAATATTTCTCGATCATCTTGCAATTAAGTATATGTACCAACGAGTAAAGCAGCTAGAACTGTGGGGAGGGAGTAACCCTTGCAGGAGATCAGATACGCCGCTGCCATTGGGTCCTTATCACAGTGTCCAGAGGCGATAACTTTAACCGGTATGCGAGGGCGGGGTAACACACCTGTCCCAGTCTCGTGTAAATAACCAAAGTCTACTAAGCTTCAGTGAGGCGAACGACAGTTGGAAGGACAAGCTTCATTGTATGGCTGCCAGGTGGAGCTCTTGTAGTGCTGGGATATGTCGATTCGCAGTTCGCGTCATGATTAGCAGCTCTCTTCTTAATCGTCGAGTTGACATCCGTATAATGGATCGGCATTACGCGTAACTTTCCTACCGTAATGCTCGTCTTGGCGAGGAGTTCAACAGTTTTATTATGGACTCTCCCGTTACATCACTGGAGAACTTTCCATCGCGAAATAGTGTTGCCTACAAAAATCTCATGTTGTTGACAACTGTATGGCCGTATTACACTTAAGCTGGAGCTTCTGTTTTCTTACTTATTCGTGGACGGGGCATCTATAATTTATGTCCTGTCGATATAGTTTGTGCATAGATTCAAAGGATGTAAACATCTCGAAAAACTACAATAATGGGAGACAGTACATTTTACTTTTGCTTTTAGTCATCAGTCTACTAATTTCCTGACTAGCTCAAAAATCTTTATCTCAGTGTAAGATTTTGCATCCTACGTCTTCAATCATTTGTTGCATATACTCCAGTCTTTGTCTTTCCACACATTTCACGCCTTACAGTTCCCTCAGTACAAAAGAAGATATTTCTTGATGTCTTAACTCATGCACTATCGTCCTCAGACTTGTTCCAAAAATTCAAAAATGTAGCAAAACATTTCAGCCCCAAATTAAAAAGAAATGCATCCAGTCTTTAGTCCTGATGAATCTTTACTAATGTGATGATGATCAGCACGACACAAATAGTGGAAACCATACATTACAAGAACTACCTACTATGTATACTTACTTAACGTCTTTGTGCAGCATTCACGTGTATGATCACATCAGTCTTCTACAACTATATCTACGTCCATATTCCGCAATACAGCGTATGGTGCGTGGTGGAGGATGCCCTACACCGTTACTGGTCGTTTCCTTTCATGTTCCATTCGCAGATACACAGAGGGAACAGCGACTACCTAATGGTAGTAATGAGCCCTAATTTCTCGTGTCTTGTCTACGTGGTCCTTACGAAAACTCTATAGCGACGGCAGTAGGATCTTCCTGCAGTCAGCTTGAAATGCCGATTGTATAAATTTTCTCAGTAGTGTTAATTGAAAAGAACGTCGCCTTCCCTCCAGGGTTTTCCATTTGAGTTCACGAAGCGCCTCTGAAATTCCTTCATGTTGTTCAAACCTACCAGTAACAGATGCAGCAGGCCACTTCTGAACTGCTTCGATGTCTTTCTTCAAATCGACCTAGAGCGGATCCCAAACACTCGAGCAGTACTCAAGAAAAGCCTGCACCAGCGTCCTAACCTAACCTAACCTAACCTAACCTAACATGCTTTCTCCTTTACAGATGAACCACACTCTCCTAAAATTCCCCCAATTAGCCGAAGTCGATCATTGTCCTTCCCTAGCATAATCCTCCCATGTTTGTTCCATAGCACATCGCTTTGCAATATTACGCCCACGTATTTAAACGACATGACTGTGTCAAGCAGGACACTACTAATGCCGTATCAGATCATTACGGGTTTGATTTTCCTACTTATCCGCATCGACTAATATTGTTCGACATTACATGCTTTTCATCATACCAATTACAAATTTCATCTACGTCACCTTGTATCATCCTACAGTCAGTCGTTTTCGACACCTTCTCGTACACCACAGCACCATCAACAAACAATCGCAGATGGCTCTCGCCGAGTCTGCCAGATCATTTAGGTATATAGAATATAATGACCGTCCTGTCACACTTCCCTGAGGCGCTCCTGACGATACCTTTGTCTCTGATGAACACTACCCGTCGAGGACAACAAACTGGCTCCTTTTATTTAAGCTACTCACATATCTAGGAAGCTATTCCATATGCTCGTAACTTCGTTAACAATCTGAAGAGGAGGATTGTGTCAAATGCTTTTCGGTAATCTAGAAATATGAAATTTATCTGTTCCCCTTCAACCATAGTTCGCACGCGTGAGAAAATAGCAAGCTGATTTTCACATGAGCAGTGCTTTCTAAGACCTTGCTGAATCGTTGACATAAGCTTTTGGATCTCTAAGAGACATATTATATTCGAAATCAGAATAGGTTCAAGGATTCTGCAGCAAATCTTTGTTTATCGTTCTGTAATTTTTCGGGACCATTCTTTTAATCTCCTTAAGCATCTTCAACACCGGACTTTGCGTTGGGTGAGAGATTCACTATAAATGCAAGCTAAGTAAAGGGACAATGCCAAATAGCGATTCCATCCGGACCTGACGACGTATTTGTTTTCCACTCCTTCAGTTGTTTTTCTGCGCAAAAAATGCTTATTACTATGTCGCCCACACGAGACTCTGTGCGATGAACTAACGACGTTATGCTCTTGCGATTCTCCCGCGTGAGCAATTTCTTTAATGCAGGATTTAAAACTTCGGCTTTCGTTTTACTATCTAAATTTGCGCCACCACATGACTGTAGTACTAGATCGGACTATCCATCTCCTTCGTTCAGCCTTTAATTCACGCAAAATTATCTCCATCTGAATATTCATCTCCTTCTTCAATTCAGTCAAACGACGGTGGAACAGATTTACCCCGTAACATGCATTTTACCCTGAACCATTTTCTGTTCGAGAAGAGATTAAAGTTTTATCGTTTTTCTTGGCCAGCGTATGGAGTACGTTGAAGCAGGCTCCGCAACTATATCACTGTATTTGAATAAAATGTCAGCACCAGCTACCCTTTGATTTTTTCTTTCAATGCAACGAACGGTTTACTGGTTTATGGTCCCCAAGGTTATCCAGTGGCATCTACGTAGTATCGAAAAACAAAATACAACAGAATTACTGAAGTAGAGAAAAATGTAGCATTAGGAACTATAAACACCAAAAATAATAAGAACGTTGCATAACAAATTGTCGACAATCTTTATAAATGCAACATAATGAAAAATAGCGTTTCCTAAACTTATATATAAATGGGTAAATTCGGAGAGGACCTGTAGAGGGCAGGGACAGTCAAGTGATGAAACGAAACCTAGTAAAATGCTTTCAAAGTAACGTAAATTACAGAAGACTATGGTAGTTAAAAACCGATATAGAAGACATTAATGGAAAGTATAGATACATAAGAAAAACGGCGTGTGAAAAGTGTTATTATAAAAAGAGAAATGACAACAAAGGACGCAAATCGGCCTTGAAGTGAACCAAAAATCGCTCTAAGAAACCAGTGACGGCAAAGAAATGGAAGCAGCAAAGGATATACACTTACGTGGTAATGCAGCAAATCATCTGAAAGGGATAAAATGTTTTAAGGCTTTGTCGTTCATTAAGGTTATCATTCTTGTTGTGGTGCACGTGTATTTGGATCTCACTTTCCTCCAAGCTGTTCATACAGGTACGTTCCCCATTTTGTGCAAAATTGTGAGCTTACTTGCGATGTCAGTGACAATGTGTAGATTCGAAATTAAGTGAGAAGCAAAAGTGGATTTGTCTTCTGCAAGTTTCCTTCCTGTCTCTGTATATTCCCTGCACATGGACTAAAGTTGCTACCCATCTGGCTATTGCGAAAGTTTCTGTAGCAGTGTAGCAGGTTTCATGAATGACTGCAGTTGTAAATATCTTGTTTCTAGTTATAATATTGCGTGTAGGTTCTGACCCAATATGTTTTGAAGTAATTCTGATTTTAAATCTGGAGAGCAATGAACTTTTTGAGATACATTCTATAAAAAAGAGAAGAGGAATTTTAAGTTTTTTTTAGATTTCTCACTAACTGTTTCCCTTTTTTCTGAAGAAACTCGAGTTTAAAATTATACATTTTATCAAATATGGAACAATTTACGCAATTTTCAAAAACATTATAGCCCAATGTGTTAATCTCCTTGCTAATTTCTATATTATTAAGGTGTATTTTAATTAATCTGCTCTACACTGACTTGAAAGAAGACTTTTATAGTGAGCTAAATGGCAAGAATTCTGAGAAATAAGATCAGTTGACGTAAACCTATGAAAAATGCTGAATTATTAGGTTTGACTCACGATACTAATGTAGAGATCTCAAAACCTATGTGAATTATGTGGCTGATGAAGTTTGTTCATATTAAGGGCTAGCATATCAATGTCATCCTTAGATCCTTGACAGAAAAATATACTGTTGTCAGTATATCTTTTGTAAGAAACTGATTTCTATTCCTTTTGAAAATGTTTACTAAAAACTGATTTTCTAGGTAACTTATAACTATATTGGCAATAGTGTCAGCAAGTGGAAAGTCTGTGGCTAGTCCTCTTACTGGATAAAAGTTTAAAAATTTTATTGCTAAAGTAGAAGTAGTTATAATGGAACCCAATAAGTTCAACTATGGCACCGTGTGGTGTTCTGTAGGTAAAGTATTGTGTTTTATTATCTCAAGGGTTTCTTCTGCATGAATGTTGGTGTACAGATTACAAATATGAAAAGGAACAAATGTTGCTCCTCAGGGAACGGTAATGGGTTTAATCGTCTCAGCTGCCTCACAGCGGCTTTTGGCCGAGTAATATTTACAAAAAATGTAATGCATGTGCAGCAGTTTAACTTGAGAAATTAAATAGCTTGTCTTGTTAATTGAATTAATAATGTGTCTTATTGACACAGCCGCTTGACTTATTTCAAACTGGTATTAATTAGTTAATTATTTTAAAGAAATTATTTCATATTAGGTATGCAAATGAATTGGATTTCATTGGCCTTTATATCTGAAATGTGTTGCTAGGAATGGGCTTACAGTGATGTCAATTTCAACAAAAATGTTAAGTCTCTTCTAAATATATTGCATTTCATGAAGAATGAACACGTTTTCCCCTTTTCTCAAACAATTATTGAGTAATAAATTACAACTGATTCTTCTGCAAATTAGACATTCATAATTAAAAATTACAGATTACATTAGTATTAAGAGTACTGGAGATTATTTGACTAGTTTTGACAGAAATCTTAGCTTGCAGACACTTATTGGCATTAATATTGTCAGTTGTAAATTTAGTGTGAGTAATAAGATCTTTGGAACTGGATTGTGTAGGTTTATTACCTAGATTGTAATTAAATCATTTACCTAACATTTTCATTTCTGATTTTGGAAAAAACCATATTAGTTCTATTTAACTGTCTCAAAAATTTGAAATCTATGTTGTGCTTTGTACAGCCATCATCATAATGGGAAGTTGCTGTGTTTTTCTTCCTCTTAACTGGTAACAGCCTTCCTAGCATCTTGTTGTGCCTTGCAGTAATGACATAGGATCTAAATGTAATCAAATTGTAGAGGAGTCACTAATTTAGGAACTTGCGTATGTACTTCAGGCAGTTTGAAGTTGAAAGTTTCTTCTTACTATAGAGATACCTAATCTCGTTTTTAATCCAATTAACTTCACATTTACGTTAGTAGTACACACCACACTGGACTGTATTCTAGTATATACGAGTACTTTTATACAGATTTGATTAACACTGGACAACAGCGATAATTTATTAAATCCAATATGTCAACAAGTCTGTAAAATATGCCATCTATTGTACCTGAAAAGGTACACTGATTGATTTCTTGCCCGACATATGGAGCATATCGATGTAGTTTTGCAGTACAGCTTTAGCATAAAATGCCAGCTTTATCTTGTATCATTGGTGTATCTTCCTTCTCAGGATATCCTCGCCATTTTCTTTCTGTTCAATAGGGAACCAGCATCTCCATCACACTGTAAACCATCTTTTCCGTATCTTTCTATGTGTGGGTTCTTCCTTTCAACTCATCTGCTAAACTTAACCAATAATTTGTCTATCTTTCTCTGGGCTCCAACTTTGTGTTCACTCCAACCCCTTCTGTAGAACCCCTTCTGTAGTGTT
The DNA here is from genome assembly GCF_023898315.1 of Schistocerca nitens. Taxonomy (NCBI): domain Eukaryota; kingdom Metazoa; phylum Arthropoda; class Insecta; order Orthoptera; family Acrididae; genus Schistocerca; species Schistocerca nitens. Next base: position 243,546,328 of record NC_064622.1, read on the forward strand.
GCACAAGTTTCTGTATGATGTCGTTACTCACATTCGATGAGAACATAGTGAGAAAACTGGTTATTGTGATGTTAATGACATTTCTTAGCTACACACATTATTATTATTATTATTATTGCTCCTGTTCTACATAAACTGTAACGGTGACTCATTAAGGATGTCTGGTTGGATGTAAGACAGGGGCACGGAACCTCCCTTTCGCCCCTGCCTCGGAGCTTGTGTGACGTCACGTGAAGCTGCACGTTGCCCATTCATGCTGCTCTGAGGGTTTAATAAGAAACGTTTATTTTCAGAGCCAGATTTCTTCTCTTTCTACTAGTGAAATCTGTTGATGTGGGCCTCACTTTGACTGGTGAGACATGGTTAAACTTGGCACAATTATGATGTCAATATATATGATCTGTCTACCGATCGAACTAGTTCTGGGAAGGATTCTTAGACTGACCACTAGACTCTAATATATGAACCCATAATAGTTGTCATCAACTCCAACTGGTTACTACCAACCACAACCACCGCCGTTACACTCCACACATCAGAACAGATATATTGTTTAGTGTCAATAGGGGAAGAAAACCTCACAAAAATCACCACATGCAAAATTGCGCAGAACAATGAAATTTATTGGCATGAATTAACCCTCAGCCCCAGATCTCCGATATTTCGGAACCGGCGCAAAAACCTGATGGTGGCTCCTCCCCACCCCACTACCCTCTCGAGTGTTTCAGATAGGAAAACAAAATTCTTTTTAAAAAAATGTTGATTTTTCTAAAATACTTTTATTTTGTAGCGCCCATCTTCATAAGAGTTTGATATATGAAACATATATGTTCGAGGAAATGTATGACATGTTATTCGGTCTTAAATGTGCCAAAGTGCAGTACCATGGCTCTTCACACAGCATTCTTTTATCGCACAACACTGTATTACGCACTGTGGAATTCAAACGTGAATGTTTTGTAATGAAAGCCATCAAGGACAGTTGAAATTAAATGACCTGTGGTGCCTTTCCTGCTCCCAGTAGGCCAGTTTGACTTCCTAACCCCCTTTAAAAAGAAAAAAAAGAGAAAAAAACACGATTAATTCTAGGTAGTATTACCGTATTTCCGACCAGGAGAGTAAGAACTCCTTAAAAACATTTCACTCTTTATTGCCTATTAGCTAATAATTTTTTTTTTTTGTGTGTGAAATGAAATTAAGTGTAGGAAACATAAAGCCAGTAAAGACAAGAGACAAGCAAGACAATACACATTGATTCGATCCTTAGGTCCCACCATTTTCTTGTTTCTAAGCTTGCTACAGCTTTGCGCAACGTGCTTTCCCGTCTGTGAATCAGTTTATTACCTCATCAAAGTTCGTCAAACGTTTTGCTAGACGGAAATCAAAATATCGTTGTCTAATACTGAAAAAGCTGTTAAGACAAATGGTACCCAAGGCTGGTGTGATTTCTCAATTTGATTACGTCTATCTTGTCACTGTCTGCTGGATAAAATGAAATAGGTCTTTCTAATTTTGCATCAGTTGTAGCACAAGCCAAATAAACGAGACTGTTCTAACACAAATGCTCATTTTTATCTACCTCGGCAGAATATAATTCACGTAGTACTAATATCGAACTAGTATTAGGCCTACTAGAAGCCAAAATTTTTATGCTAGGAAACAATTTCAGATTTCATTGATATGCTCCAGTTTCCAAACAATGATGTCAAAAAGTCCTAGTAGTATGAAATTTTTATATAAATTTGGAACCGTCATATTGTTATATATATATATATATATATATATATATATATATATATATATATATCCCCGTTTCTTCTCCTTCTTCATTTTAACAAAAAATCTTGTTAACACTAATTCTGTAACTATTCCTGCCATTGACAAAATTTATTCACCGGTTAATTTAACTAAACCTGCAAAAATCATCCGTTCCGTTATACTGCGCTTATTCGCAACTGAAGTGTTCCTATAACGCGTTTTCCGTGCTATTCTGAGAACAGAGTTCTAAGCGGGGACTCCACAACCGCCCTCAGCAGTGTAGCCATATGGAAAAATCTTTCTGGCAAAATTTCATTCATTGGATACGCTGAGAAGATAATATGTAAGATTCCTTACCTGCTATTACTGTTAGCCGTTTATTAGCACTCTGGTAGTGTGAATCTATGAAGTTTGCTAATAATCATAACAACGCTCATCATTCGCACACTCAGTCAACCACATAAACAAACAGCGACTGGCATTCACACGTTCGAGTGTATCTGGCTCTGCTCGTATAGCTCCGCCCTTTTGTCTTCGAGAAAGTCTTATTTCTAGATGCGAAGGAGATTCCCCTCACGCATTCAGAAATCAATCTATGATTCATTCAGAATTAGAATGTGTTGAAAAATGTTGAGAACCGACAGGAATGCCTTTCAAAACGATAAGAACAATCGATAAACCAACGTGCGCTGGATCTAGGCGCTTTGTGAAACAAGATTTTTTTCTTAGAGAATATGAATTTGCGTCCCCTGAAAATGCCGCCCGCGGCAGATACCCCGGTTTGCCCCCCGCCGCCCCCTTCCTGTTAACCTTACCCAAGTCCACTACATAAACCAGCTTAGTCAGTCAAGCCATACAATAGGGAACTTCATATCGTAGGGCACAAAGGTGACGAAACCAGAAATACACAAATAGTATAATATTAGGATTTAGAGGGAATGCATTCTAGGCTAACCCTCTCGATGACGAAGTTCTCAGACCACAAGCATATGATGGTGTAAATTGTGCTACCTGTTGCCGGCCGTGTGACCGAGCGGTACTACGCGCTTCAGTTCGGAACCACGCTGCTGCTACGTTCGCCGGTTCGAATCCTGCTTCGGGCATTGATGTGTCTGATGTCTTTAGGTTAGTTAGGTTTAAGTAATTGCAAGTCTAGGGGGCTGATGACCTCAGATGTTAAGTTCCATAGTGCTCAGAGCCATTTGAACAATTTTTGTATGCTACCTGTTGGAAGATGAAGGCCTTAGACAAATGTTAATGACCGCTGTGCGAACAAAGAACACATGAAACATGTAACGTGAGTATGGTGTGTACGGTAATGGGTTGTGGTGCTGTTGAGAATTAGATGTCCACCATTTAGATAATCATATCCATGAAATGTATGTACAAATGTACGAACCAAAAATGCATATAATGTACCGAGCCGTGCTGTGGTGCTGTTGAGAATTTAGAGCTAAACGTTTGGAAAGTCATATCTGAGAAATGTATGTAGTGTCATACGAATCGGGAATTCATAATAAATATATTGCGAGTATAATATGTAGCAGACTGGGCTGTGAAAATTTGGATTTAATGGTTTTGGAAAATCATATCCCAGAAATGTGAGAAAGTATAAGTGTTGTATAACATCTTCGTTTCTCAGCAGCTGTGGCACAGAACCAGAACTCGTGTTCATGAAACACCCATTTTTGCTGTCACTAGCCTGAAATGCTGTTTTAACGAAACGATTACTCTTACATACAAGATGGGGGTTAGGTAACGTGAAATAAGTGAATTTTAAAACTTTCTCCGTTAAAGACACTTAATTATTAAGTTGCTCCAGCGATTAAATTTGTAATAGATAATGCAATACACTCTCTGGATCTTTTTCTAATGTGTGAACTTTACACCGCGTGACCGCTACGGTCGCAGGTTCGAATCCTGCCCCGGGCATGGATGTGTGTGATATCCTTAGGTTAGTTAGTTTTAAGAAGTTCTAAGTTTAGGGGGGACTGATGACCACAGCAGTTAAGTCCCATAATGCTCAGAGCCATTTTTTGTAAACTTTATAATTTTACGAATCATACGCTCAAGTCATCTTCATGATTTGTTGTATAAATAGACATAAATGTTAAGGAAGCTCTCCTGCAGGAGAGATTCTGTGAAGTTTGGAAGGTAGGAGAGGAGGTACTGGCAGAAGTAAAGCTGTGAGGACGGGGCGTGAATCGTGCTTGGGTAGCTCAGTTGACCTTTCGTCACCATCTGTCGTTAATACTTTCAGTTAGGATTGTAGCTTCTTCGAGTGTCCGATTCAAATACACTGGCTTGCTACTGTTTGCAGCAAAATTACGCGTGCTCTCGCCCAGTGGCATGACGTCACATGCTTTGACTACCTTGGTGCAATTAACATATGAAACGATATTATAAAGAAACAGCATACATTCGTCTTAAAAGTACGTAAAAGCTAAATTTACGTAAAACAAGATGATACAACATAATGATGACGTTATGACAATATACAGCGAGGATGTTCTGAAAGCTTAATGTGATAAGCAGAAGAATAATGCTTTGGAATTACAAAAGTAAGCATTTGTCAATTTGGAGTAATGACTTCTCAGAAAATGTGTATAATATATTGAAAATTATTAAATATACGATACAAAGTTATTGGCTGGTGACTCAAACTGTCCAAGTTCACGCTGTCTCAGAAATAATCAGAGAAACCATGAATGTGTATCCTATGTCCTAAGAGGAGAACAAACTCTGTAATGTGATAAAAAAATCAAAATATGTGTACAATGACTGGGTGCGAAATACGACACAGTAACTGTGTTTCACAGCAGTGTATAACATGCAAACCAGATCCTATAACGCGAATTTATTAATTTCAATAACTCCCCCCCCCCCCTCGAAAAAAAACCACACCATATATTCTGCGAGACATTTGGTGTTTTCTGCTGTATTTCCATTCCGATTCGACATCCATTTTAATTCCTACAACGTGAATTTAGGTTTCACAATCTGTTATACAGTACTCAAATAATGTAATTCGAAATTCTCAACCGGATAAATGAGAGAAATGTTATTTTGGGCTTGAAATCCCTTCTACCAGGAGGGTATCAGTAAGTTAATATTGTTACAAGCGTGAGTTTGTCCTGCGTTATTGTTCTCGGAATGTGCGTGATAAATACCAGCGAGAACATTTCTGTTGGACTGTCTTTTATTACCGTTTTATTTACAGTTGGAAGTAAATAAAAGAAATATTTCATGAAATTTCTGTTAAGGTACGAAAGTATTCAGATTTCTCTCTAGTTAGAAAATATTCAGAAATATTCCGAAGTTACTAATAACATCGCTATTCGCAATCTCAGTGAAGAGCGGCACTTCAAAAATCGAGGAAACGACACAGTGCTTTGCCTTTATTGGTTATGATAAATACAGACCAATAAAGCTCCACGAACATTGCATTTGTTAAAGGCTTCTCCAAGAAATCAGGACTCTGATCCCTGAACTAACAAATCACGCAGTAGGAAATCTACGTATATCGCAAGCAGTCTACGTGTATACCAGCATTACCATGTAATACTAAAGGTTCTGGCATCCATACCAAATTGATAAAGACGGAAGGAATAATGAATCCAACTTGGTTGATAGCTCCCAGCAGTTGCAGTTATTGTTCCTGTTATATAGTTTTCTGACTGGAACCCTCCAGTTTTTCGAGGAAAGATAATACATAAATTTAGTATGTGAATTAAGTGGTAATTTATCCAGAAGTAATTCCTAAGGAAGAATTTTTGTCAGCAAATGGAACTTTAAGCTTCAACTGTGTTCATGCAACGTTTACAGAAAGAATCTCTAGACGTAGAACAACACCCATTGAAGCGCGGTTAGGGAGATACGTGGCACCATTGAGCTGTTCAGTTGATAGCACGTTTCCGTCGTGACCAGCCGAAATATCTGTGCATATCTGTCATTTTTGTTTGTTGGACATTGCAGAAAATGATTTGTCCTGGAGGCGAGAATATTGACATTGAGCTAGTAACTGACGGAATGGAAAAGGGCGAGAGAAAATTGGAATACAGTGCTGGAATCACACAAAAATAAAATTTTGACATGGCGATCTCCGAAAGAATTGGTTTTGATTTTCTGTGACGGGAATGACTCAGGGGAAAAGATATAGATCAGAAAAATTCTTACCTTTAACTAGTGTTCTTCTGTTCATATCATAGTGCATGTATGCATGTTCAAGTCTACCTTCACTAACAAAATAGCAAATAAAGGGGTAGTCCAAACGCTAGCCCTTTATGAAGTGCCGGTCGGAGTAGCCGAGCGGTTCTAGGCGCTTCAGTCTGGAACCGTGCGACCGCTACGGTCACAGGTTCGAATCCTGCCTCGGGCATGGATGTGTGTAGTGTCCTTAGGTTAGTTAGATTTATGTAGTTCTAAGTTATAGGGGACTGATGACCTCAGATGTTAAGTCCCATAGTGCTCAGAGCCATTTGAACCTTTATGAAATGGGTCGTACCTTGTAGGTAGCATTTATACTTGTGAGTGTATTTCTAAGATGTCTTCCTATTTAAATCCGTCTCTCATTCCAACGTACTGTGAATTCGATTTTAAAATGTGTTCTGTGCGATTGATCCCAGCGGAGGTTCGAGTCCTCCCTCGGGCATGGGTGTGTGTGTTTGTCCTAAGGATAATTTAGGTTAAGTAGTGTGTAAGCTTAGGGACTGATGACCTTAGCAGTTAAGTCCCATAAGATTTCACACACATTTGAACAAAATGTGTTCAGCACAGATGCCTCATTGACTGCTAACTCTCACAGAGAAACAAACAGCCTCATTTAAACCCACTGCTGAACTGGGCCTCATGTAATTTATGAACTATCCCACCCACTTTCATAGTAAAATTCAAGAATTGTTCAATTATTTCTAACTGTAGCTGGTGAATATGATAACCTGATTCTGTTCGAGCCTATGTAACAGTTATTATTGTGATGTTGATTTTATCCTTTGCGGATGAAAATTTTTGAAAGCTGTAAGTTTCGTCTTTTCTGTGACTGAGAACCATAAAAATAAATTGAATATTCCTTACAATGATACAGAGGTCAATAGTCACATCGCCGTTTCCTAAATATTCTCAACTGCATATAAGTCTTAGAATTATCCAAGTTGATGGAATAGAGTACCCAACATGTGATGAAAAATCCATTTAGAAGCTAACAGGTAATTATGTTGCCAAATGTTTGACTTTGTAAACATAAATAACAAAAATAATATTTTGTCGGTAATAGAACGCCAATTTTTTCATAATCTTCGCTGATGCAATTGATTTAATATCTTTCTGAATGTGTATGCATGGAGGGTCATACTATTAACTATGGTAACATAGTTTCCATTTGAAATGCTTGAAGGTTGTTTCAAAGACTATAACGAAATTATATGAGATGGTGATTTTCTTTATTTTATATTTCACTTAGAATGTAAGAGTGGATAATTTCCTCCAAATTCAGCGGAGATAACGATACAGAAGTAGAGATCAAAGCTACTGTTGCAAATAAATGGAAATTCGATGTCTATTAGTTAAATATGAACTTAATTATAATCTTGAAAATGGGAAATTACGTTTAAAATCCTTAAATACCGATATCTTTGTATGAATTATGGACTCAGTAGATAGCAGACTTGAGTGGTGAGAAAACGTTTGAGCTAGATATCATGAATTACTATAATTCAAATGTGTTTGATATGGTTTACTTCATATTTATTTTATGTGAAACTAATCATAAGACAACTAATTTATAGATTCAGCAACATGTAATCACTTTACGCTTTGTGAACAATATTTGAAGAACGGATGAAATGAAGTTTTTCTACAAGTAATAAAGAATATAGGGCCACTACATTAATTTTCTCATATGTTAAAATTTTTTTCCCGGTTTTCAATAAGTTACACAATTTTAAACAGATGGTGATGAATGTCAAAGAAATTTCGTAGCAAACTATCTTAACTATGTCAAACTTGGTATGTACTAAAAAATGTAACGTCTACATACAGGGTGTTTCAAATATGACCGGTATATTTGAAACGGCAATAAAAACTAAACGAGCAGCGATAGAAATACACCGTTTGTTGCAATATGCTTGGGACAACAGTACATTTTCAGGCGGACAAACTTTCGAAATTACAGTAGTTACAATTTTCAACAACAGATGGCGCTGCAAGTGATGTGGAAGATATAGAAGACAACGCAGTCTGTGGGTGCGCCATTCTGTACGTCGTCTTTCTGCTGTAAGCGTGTGCTGCTCACAACGTGCAAGTGTGCTGTAGACAACATGGTTTATTCCTTAGAACGGAGGATTTTTCTGGTGTTGGAATTCCACCGCCTAGAACACAGTGTTGTTGCAACAAGACGAAGTTTTCAACGGAGGTTTAATGTAACCAAAGGACCGAAAAGCAATACAATAAAGGATCTGTTTGAAAAATTTCAACGGACTGGGAACGTGACGGATGAACGTGCTGGAAAGGTAGGGCGACTGCGTACGGCAACCACAGAGGGCAACGCGCAGCTAGTGCAGCAGGTGATCCAACAGCGGCCTCGGGTTTCCGTTCGCCGTGTTGCAGCTGCGGTCCAAATGACGCCAACGTCCACGTATCGTCTCATGCGCCAGAGTTTACACCTCTATCCATACAAAATTCAAACGCGGCAACCCCTCAGCGCCGCTACCATTGCTGCACGAGAGACAGTCGCTAACGATATAGTGCACAGGATTGATGACGGCGATATGCATGTGGGCAGCATGTGGTTTACTGACGAAGCTTATTTTTACCTGGACGGCTTCGTCAATAAACAGAACTGGCGCACATGGGGAACCGAAAAGCCCCATGTTGCAGTCCCATCGTCCCTGCATCCTCAAAAAGTACTGGTCTGGGCCGCCATTTCTTCCAAAGGAATCATTGGCCCATTTTTCAGATCCGAAACGATTACTGCATCACGCTATCTGGACATTCTTCGTGAATCTGTGGCGGTACAAACTGCCTTAGACGACACTGCGAACACCTCGTGGTTTATGCAAGATGGTGCCCGGCCACATCGCATGGCCGACGTCTTTAATTTCCTGAATGAATATTTCGATGATCGTGTGTTTGCTTTGGGCTATCCGAAACATACAGGAGGCGGCGTGGATTGGCCTCCCTATTCGCCAGACATGAACCCCTGTGACTTCTTTCTGTGGGGACACTTGAAAGACCAGGTGTACCGCCAGAATCCAGAAACAATTGAACAGCTGAAGCAGTACATCTCATCTGCATGTGAAGCCATTCCGCCAGACACGTTGTCAAAGGTTTCGGGTAATTTCATTCAGAGACTACGCCATATTATTGCTACGCATGGTGGATATGTGGAAAACATCGTACTATAGAGTTTCCCAGACCGCAGCGCCATCTGTTGTTGAAAATTGTAACTACTGTAATTTCGAAAGTTTGTCTGCCTGAAAATGTACTGTTGTCCCAAGCATATTGCAACAAACGGTGTATTTCTATCGCTGCTCGTTTAGTTTTTATTGCCGTTTCAAATATACCGGTCATTTTTGAAACACCCTGTACAAACTACAAATGGAGCTATGTTCTACATTTAGTGTTAACATACCAGCAGACACACTTGTCTATGTCATTATCAACAGAAATGAAAATCTCACATATGATGCACAGTGTAGAACACTCAGGGGAATTTTTTATTCTGCGTAAGAAATTAAAGATAAAATACGAAAATTCACGGATTCTTATTAAATGCACTGTCATATTTAGAATGTAAGACGAAGATGGGGATTAGTTGAAGATAATACCAGTCCACATTAGCTAGTGTTACGTCATGTGTAAGTGGTTCTACATAGGCTTTAACCGGAGTTTGCGTTTATACATTTAACTCTTGTTTCTGTAGAAAATCTAAAGATATTATGTGTAACAACATTTGCCTAGATTAGTATTATGCTTTGTGTCATTTATCCGATTCTCAGTATTAACATTCCAGCTATGGACAAAATAGTTGTACGATAATGGTTTATGAGCCTCGCTGCGAAGATGGGTAGTTCGCGCCACACTCCGTGCCTTAGTGTGACTGCAGACCGAGGAAATAGTCAATCTTAACAAGGGCATGTAGGCTTCAAGAGCGCATTATTCCTTTAGCAACCAAGCTAACTAGTTTTCAGGCTCTACAGCGAACGCGAAGTCTGAGTCGCTGTTGATACGGTATGACGCAAGGCATTTAATGTGTGCTAGTCAGGTACAGACTGCATCCCGTCTAACGGCAGAACAGGTGAAGATCCGATTTTAGCGAACAGTTTACCTATCGGGACCCGGTTGGCCGTGCGGTCTAACGCACGGCTTTCCGGGCGGGAAGGAGCGCCTAGTGCCTGGCACGAATCCGCCCGGCGGCTTTGCGTCGAGGTCCGGTGAACTGGCCAGTCTGTGGATGGCTTTTAGGCGGTTTTCCATCTGCCTCGGCGATGCGGGGTGGTTCCCCTCTTTCCGCCTCAGTTACACTATATCGGCGATTGCTGAGCAAACAAGTTCTCCACGAACGCGTACACCACCATTACTCAACCACGCAAACATAGGGGTTACACTCGTCTGGTGTGAGACGTTCCCTGGGGGGTCCACCGGGAGCCGAACCGCACCATAATCCTGGGTTCGGTGTGGGGCGGCGGAGGGGTCAAGTGGACTGCGGTAGTCGTCGTGGGGTTGTGGACCACTGCGGCTGCGGCGGGAACGGGGTCTCTCCGTCGTCTCTAGGTCCCCGGTTTACATGCAATACAATACAATACACATCGGGAAGAAATAGGAACCGTTCCATTCGGCCGTGAATCCGTGAAGGAACGCACTAGAAGAGGTGCATGCCCGCATGCGCAGAACTCAGCATTTCCGAACTGGCTCTCTGCTTGTAATTGTTTCCACTTCACAGACGAGAAATACAGTACATGAGCTCTTGAGGACTCTTTTGGCTATTACGCGAGACTGCACTTTTTCAATAAGTAATTTTTTATAGATACAGTGAAAAAACAAGTGAAAATTTTCTGTTTTTATTGCCATTGAGAGAAACTGCATATCTAATGACAACTTCTTGCTGCAGAAACAGAATGAAGCAAAGAAAGTATAATCGTGATTATTGCGACATGTTGTTGTTGTTGTGGTCTTCAGTCCTGAGACTGGTTTGATGCAGCTCTCCATGCTAATCTATCCTTTGCAAGCTCCTTCATCTCCCAGTACCTACTGCAACCTACATCCTTCTGAATCTGCTTAGTGTATTCATCTCTTGGTCTCCCTCTACGATTTTTACCCTCCACACTGGCCTCCAATGCTAAATTTGTGATCCCTTGATGCCTGAGGACATGTTCTACCAACGGATCCCTTCTTCCAGTCAAGTTGTGCCACAAACTTCTCTTCTCCCCAATCCTATTCAATACCTCCTCATTAGTTACGTGATCTACCCACCTAATCTTCAACATTCTTCTGTAGCACCACATTTCGAAAGCTTCTATTCTCTTCTTGTCCAAACTATTTATCGTCCATGTTTCACTTCCATAGATGGCTACACTCCATACAAATACTTTCAGAAACGACTTCCTGACACTTAAATCTATACTCAATGTGAACAAATTTCTCTTCTTCAGAAACGCTTTCCTTGCCATTGCCAGTCTACATTTTGTATCCTCTTTACTTCGACCATCATCAGTTATTTTGCTCCCCAAATAGCAAAACTCCTTTACTACTTTAAGCGTTTCTTTTCCTAATCTAATTTCCTCAGCATCACCCGACTTAATTCGACTACATTCCATTATGCTCGTTTTGCTTTTGTTGATGTTCATCTTATATCCTCCTTTCAAGACTTGCGACATACAGCAAGGAAATGTGTCTATATGATCGTTTAGACAGCCGTACCACATAATGTGTGTCTACTGAAGTTCAATTCTGAGTTTATATGTTGTATGTAAATGTGCATGTAATTTTATTTTCAATATATGTACGTTTCACCGTAATTAGTGACAGTACCGCGCGTGTTTGATTTGAATGCGTCGGTTGTTTTAATTCAGCAGGCTAGGAAGTATAGTGGTGAGAGAATAGCTTCAAACGTTAGAGCATCTTTGCCGGCCGCGACCAGTGAGGACAGTAAAAGCTGTATAGTGTCTTTGTTATCACACTATAGTGAAACATCTCTCCTCACTACTGTCAACTGCGCGAGTTCCGGCTTGTACAATCCACAGCAGCTTGTGAAAACAAGCCACATCCATTCTGACGAGGTTGCTAAATTTCTGTGGATCTTCGGGTGTCAGCTGCTTCAGTAACAGGGACTATATGTCCTCCCCACCCCCTCAACAATTTCCTACTCTTGGCCGGCCGCGGTGGCCGTGCGGTTCTAGGCGCTTCAGTCCGGAAGCGCGGGACTGCTACGGTCGCAGGTTCGAATCCTGCCTCGGGCATGGATGTGTGTGATGTCATTAGGTTAGTTAGGTTTAAGTAGTTCTAAGTTCTAGGGGACTGATGATCTAAGATGGTAAGTCCCATAGTGCTCAGAGCCATTTGAACCATCCTACTCTCGACATCACGCCATTGTTCTGTCCTCGATTCTGTTCGTCTCGACTATGGTCGGCACTGTCAACTGTCACGGAAAATGACTCGTAGATTATTGCGTCTTCTGCGTCTAAAAAGGTGTGAAACATAATCATTTGCTTGTACCAGCATGGCAAACCATCACTTTAGTCCATACGTCTGCACACTGATAGTAATGTAATTTTAGCTGCACAAAATAACAATAACTTCTTACGAAGAATCCTGTCGGAGCAACATCCGCAACTGAGCGTTATACCAGCGTCTGAAAACAGTTGTAAGGTTCTTTCATTTCAAATGTAAATCACAAATTCTAATTGTGAACGGCAGGGCTAGTGGCCCCGCGTTCTTCTTTCCGTCAACAGATGGCAGTACTTTTGCTATTCTGTTTTACCTATTTGCCTTCCCCTTCGCGTACGCTACTCCGTGCTATGCTCCGCTGGTAGTACACCGCGTCCTGTACTCGTCTACCACATCGCTCGGGGTCACAGCACGAAGTGTTCTGGTATTCACTGCACATTTCTTTACCCAGGCAGTCGTACACAGTATTGTCTGGTATCACTTTGCGATTGACTTAGGTTTTACATCACCTAGCCCTGCCGGTGGTTTCTAAAATGCTGTAAGGAACTCTTTTTTTATGCGTAATACTCCGCGTAAAATATGTTATCTTCGATTTCTTGCCATTTTCACTGATGATGTGCGTATAAGAGCCCGAAACCGGCCGTGATCTAAATGAAAGAACCTTACAACTGTAGCGGTATTTTCACCCTGTGGAATAACTGCTTAATAAATGGGAATTACATTACCCAGAAGTTTCAATATGAGTAAGTATCAGCTTTACAAAAAGATCAACTTTCACACTGAACGCCGTAAATAAGCCTGCAGTTCCAAATATGCGTCTGTAGGGCGTCGTTGTCGTATAACACGGCAATCGAAAACGTTTACAGTTCAGACTTGTACGATGGAGGCGCTGGCGCATACTTGCGTACGATAGGTGTGTCTTGTATTACCGTCTTTGGAGCACGGCCGTTCACACATCGACAGCGCCCGTGAGCCATGGAGCGGATAGGAGATCGTGTATCAGAGGAGGGAGCCATCAGCTGTGAGAGGACGGTTACGCCGACGTGAGTGCGCTACCACAAAGAAGGCCCTTGCATGGGGCTATAATGGGTGGAAGGGTTTTTGAACAGATTTAAAATCGCGGCTGCTCGGCTGCGTTGTGGAAACTATAATCAAATGAGCACACCCAGGCATCTGATTTGTGGTGGCGTTGTGTTGTGTTTAGCTGCGACTCTAAGTCATGTTCAATTAGCCCCGTGGTAATCTGAAATGTTCAGAGCTTCAGTGTCTTGATCTGAGTTTATCATCAGCGGTATATCTGAGTGTCCTGTGGTGTACACTTACTAAAGAGCTTCATTGTTGTTCCATGTATTTAATAAGTTTTTTGGGGGGCTGCTTAAATCGTTGCGTCCCAAATGTTAACAGGACTCCCCATAGCCTTTTCCGGTAAGTACGCCTTGCTTATCGTTGATGAGATCGTCTGCATTCAGAAATTTCTGCATATCTGATACCATCCCAAATTTTACTGGACTGTTCTTGTACATTCATTGAACTGTGGCGTTACCTTGCTAAGTCGGCCATTTGAATACGAATATATGATCTTGTTTAGGAATGGGTTTATGTCTTATTCTACGTTGTTACTTTGAAGCTTGAGGTACCTTTGCACTGAATAATTTGATATCTAATCAGTAAGAGCTGTCTGGTGTATTTGCGCTTGTAGTGTGCTTTTTAAGATATTTAGTGTGTGTGTTTTAGAGGTGCTCAGCATTTCCCTTCCTCAACCAGCGCGTGCGATGTTGCGTCTAGACTAGTGGGCGACACCAAGATGTGCTTCTGGGGAGCGGACTAATTTTAAGTCTCCAAACCACCTCATTTGTTTATTATATTGTTGTAATTATTAATAGATCGCCGCACCCTGGGGTTTAGTTAGTTACGTTTTTCTTTCGAATTATGCTCAGCTTTCCATTGACCGGTCCTTCTACTCTATCTGGCAACGGATCACTTGACTTTTGTAACGCTATTAAACACATTAAACAAGTTTTCAGTATGGGACAATTCATCCAACTTAAAAATATATGTACTTACTCCTTCACTGGTTGTTTTGTACAGATTTATTAAATGGTTAAAGGAATATTTATATCCATAGGTTTAATTGTTCCGTGGGTCTGGATTACCACGATAATTGCAGAAAATATTCTGGACATTATTTCACACATATTAGTTACATAACTCAAAATAACTTTCTTTAAACTTCCTGATTTAATGTCTAATTTTTGCTTCCACAATACAGCATTGCAAAAAGGTAGCACTAATTCTACATAATGATAAAATAAACGTTATTCACAATGAAATGGAACTTTCTCTGGGGCGTTAGGTTACCGTAAGTATTATTGGTATTATGAGTACATTATACAATATTATTCATTCAGTTCATTTATTTTTTAATGTAACAAGCTATGTTTCACGTACACAGATTTCATTTTATTCATTTTAGATGTACAAAAATATTTAAGTCCTTTATTTTAAATTATTTAAATCATTTTATTCACGTCAAACACTCCGCATTATCAGGTCCCAATCCTGGGAGGAGGGAGAGAAGTAGCATCTCGTTAAAAATCATTGGTTGACTTGGTCCCGGTGGTAATATCTCGTGAGGGTTTCATGCCAGGGTATGGCAGAGAATTCAGCAGCAGTGAATGCAGGGATGGAGATCATCAGATCGGTGGAGATGGCAGATGAAGCAACCCTAGTGGTAATATGGAAGAAAAGGGAAGAAACATCTCACAGCAGCAGCTAAGGCGGTGACTCTAGCAAGAATGTTCCAAAGGAAGAGTCCCCTTGACCTCGAGGAAGGGGATTTTGCTACAGTCGGAAATATGTTTGGGTAAAACAGTTATTGCTACGTACCTCAGAAAGGGAGAAGAAACTGGTGGATCTCACGGAAAATCGTAACGACTTCGTGAAAGGGATATTCGAATTGGAACGTGGAAGTCAGGGTTTCAGAAAAAAATTGCAAAAGGTGATGTCTGGGTGAGGAATAGTAAGCAGATATTTGAGTTCTGATGGAGACGAAGACGATAGGTAGAGCCAGTAAAAATCTTAAGACATACCAGCGAATATGAAATGGTTTTGATAAAATGAGCAAAGGCTACAGGTGCAGTGTCTATTTTGGTAAGTAACAGATGGAAAGGAAGAATGAAGAAGTATGGAGGACCTAAAGTAGTAGCTGCACTACTTACTATTTTCAATAAATTGGTTCAAGCAGATAAAGTAGCCTAACAATGGAAGATACAATATATTACCACCATATATAAGAAAAGGAACAGTACACATTTGAGTAACTACAGGGGAGCAAGTATAATGCCTTGAGCGAGTAGGTTTGGTAGTAGTGTAGTAAAGAATAGGTTGGAAAAGGTTGCACATATCGTATCTCAGGAACAGTCAGGTATCCTCCTGGGAAAAGTTGTTTTGATCTCATCTTTTGCGTACGTCTAATGTGTCAGAAATCAACCACAAGAAATCAAGATCCTCTTGTTAATTGATTTTAAAATACACCTATGATTCTGAGCCAAGGAAGTTACTATGAACAACATTGGAAAGTTTTGGACTGGGTGGTGCATTAAGAGAGTTTCTGAAATGGATTTACCACCAATGTGAGGCATCTGTAAAGGTTGGCGGTAAAATATAGTAATGGACTGAAACAAGACTATTCTGTGTCACTAAGACGGTAGGAAAATGGTTGTGTTGGGAGCGGTAAGGTGCTGTATATGTTAAATGACATGCTATTTAATTTTAATATGAGCCAATTTTCATTTCCCCTTTGATGTTAACATCTCAACAACACAATGCGTCCAAAATTAAATGTTAAACAACCCTCTAGGCTCAGTTAATAAGACTTCCTAGATTAAACACGAGACCAAACTCATCACAATGTATTCACAAACAGTGATCACCTAGCTTCCATTCTTTATCTCCATATAACAGCAATAAAAACGTAGTTTAAACACACATTAGGGACGGTGAAGTAAATTCATTGATTGTCTTTGCCTTTAGTTGTTTCGCCAGTTACAAGTAAACAGAAAACTTTATCAAAAATAATGTCATAGTTGTTTCGGCAAAAGAACGTAGTTGAGGAAACTTTCCTTTACCCTTACATATTTATCCTAACAACTACCCAATCTTTACACAAAATCAGTGAATAAATACCAAAATTTCAAAGGTTGTGTTTTACACACTCTTACAATTTACTTCGTCACATGCAGTCCTCTGATTTGGTTGGTCATGAAACCAATGTTTAGCTTCTCTAGCTATAAGAAAATATTCGTATCCCTTCACTAGTCCCATCAAAGAATAGCAGCCAAATAAATTCGAAAGTGCTGAGGAGCGTACGTATAATCCAAAACTAAACAGAGACGGAAACCATTACACATCATTACTCAACAGATTTGATCTACCAGTTCAAGAGAAGTGGCCCAAACCAGAAAGGTCTCCGTGATTCACCACTCAAGACATGTTTTTACAACTAACATTCCGTCTCAAAGTATGCACCGTTACATAAAACTTAATTTCTTTTTAAAAAAAGAAAGTGTGACCCGGCACCTAAGACAGCACACAGTTTAACTAAAGGGGGTCATAATAGCTAAAAGTTCAACCACATCATGCATTGCTAACAACAGGGACCCTAAAGCTACTGCCACTCCCTTGTCAACCCTATGATGAGGAGCGAAGCTTAACAACACTAGCTAAATTAACAATCCAGCCTGATTTGCCAGCAACACTTTTCTTACACACAGAACGACCGATACAGTTACACAAACGATCCAGTTTACTCTTAACTGAATACACCAGGCACACGCCCTCCCTACTAAAGCCTTAACGTCATTGAGCAGCGCACAATCACACCCAAAACACAAGGACTGCTCTTACATGAACAAATCTATCTTGAATCACCAGCACTCTCAACATATTCTCGACTCTCAATGGAGTGTACGTTCTCCAACAGTTGTTGCTGTGTTTACAGCCTCACGTATGAACGCCAACTGACTATTGGCCCCAGCTACAGCAGCGCCGCCTCATACCTCGCGAAACCAGGCCTGTTTTACGTCACGATCTTCCTGCACCACATGTCATTCACGTATCACGCGAACTTCTCTCTCTTTGGCTCGACATCCTCCAGAGACAGCATGCCTCAGAATATGCTTCTCACCAGCCACCACTGCCCTCTCCCGGCGTTAAGTCGCAGATCCCGCCCAGCCAGATCCAAGAGTATGCGCGTGGAGTACAGTTATCGGACTGGCACACACGCGCGCACAGCACAGTCACAAACTTTATTTTAGCTATATACAGAAGACTGTCTTCGTTACTGGAATAGACAATCCACAAATTCGGCTGTTCGCCCAAAATCAAGTAAATATGGTTCTGGATAACGACAAAATTAGTGGATGCTTATAAACAATGAGGATTAGTAATCAATATGGATAAAACAGAGTATCTTATTGTAGGAACTGGGCAAGGTCAAGATCTGGAACTTGAAACTGAGCAGGTAAGAAATGTGGAAATGTTGAAGTACCTTGGCTTAGTAATGGATAAGCTCGACCAGTGCGAAGTTAGATAATTAATTTCAATCTTTTGGTGTCCAAGCTACAAAGGAAATAATGTTTCATACTGAAATTTAAAGCAGTCTGACATACGCCACCGAGTGCTGGACACTGAACTACAGACAAAGAGGGAAGATTGAGGCTGTCAGAATAGTCGGGTTGAAGCGGAAGTTGAGAGCAACCCTCCTGGATTGACTGAGGAATGCATGTGCAAAATGGAGATGGATGCAGTGGAGCCAATGACAGATAGGATGCTAGAGCAGTGGGATGGTATAAGTAGTAGAACAAATTTCATAAGGCCCCACTCTCCATTGTTGCTAAATGTATCCAAGATGGTGGCGATAGATATGGCAGTGTCACAATAGCGGGAAGTTCACATTTTGGCGGAAAGATAGGTCAATTGGGCTACCTACACTACACTAACTCCTCCACCTCCCCATCCTCTCCCCTCCCCTCCCCCATAAATCGTGGGATGTTCAAATTCCAGCAGTACAATGGAATACACTACAGCTACCTCCACTAACCTAAGAAAACGACCGGAAAAAGGTTACTTGGGCTACCTCCACCAACCTAAGTCATCCGACTGCCACCTATTAATGGGAATTGGCGGAATAGGTGTAAGTAGGCTGTTTAGGTTTTTATGTTGGTAACGCCATGTAGCGCTCTGTATGAAAATCACTGACTGTGCAGTGTGCAGTCTGTGGCTGGTTTGCATTGTTGGAATATTTGCTATTTTAGTGTTTGGCAGTTGGATGTGAACAGCACGTAGCGTTGCCCAGTTGGAGGTGAGCCGCCAGCAGTGGTGGATGTGGGGTGACAAATGGGAGAATTTTGAGAGCGGACGATCTGGACGTGTGTCCGTCAGAAAAACGAAATTTGTAAGACCGGATGTCATGAACTGTTATTTATATTTAATGATGACTTTTGAATATTATTAAGGTAAATACATTGTTCTCCATCAAAATCTTTCATTTGCTAACAATGCCTATCAGTGGTTAGTAGTTACAATCTTTTATTTAACTGGCAATATTGGCGCAGGCTGTATTGCAGTAAGGCCGGCCGAAGTGGCCGTGCGGTTAAAGGCGCTGCAGTCTGGAACCGCAAGACCGCTACGGTCGCAGGTTCGAATCCTGCCTCGGGCATGGATGTTTGTGATGTCCTTAGGTTAGTTAGGTTTAACTAGTTCTAAGTTCTAGGGGACTAATGACCTCAGCAGTTGAGTCCCATAGTGCTCAGAGCCATTTGAACCATTTTTGTATTGCAGTAGTTTGAGTAACTAACATTTATGTGAGGTAAGTGATTCATGAATGGTATAAGTTATTGTTAGTCAGAGGCATTCTTTTGTAGGGATTACTGAAAGTCAGATTGTGCTACGCTAAAAATATTGTGTGTCAGTTTAGTGTTGATCAGAATAAGTAAAGAGAGAAATGTCTGAGTATGTTCAGTTTCGCTCAGCTGTTTGAAAATCAAATAACGTAAGAGATTTACCAGCACAGTAATTTATAATTTTTCTAAGGGGATTTTTCAAAATCAGAAATCAGCATGTGCTGGATAGGACAGACTTAAGACTATATTTTACAGGTAGTCCTTATTTAAACAATTAAAGGCCTTACTAACGTCCAGTGTGATCACCAAGAGGTCTGGAGTAAAACAGACCTAGTATACAGTATTTATTTATTTATTTAATCGTTTGGCTAGGGTCCTCTGTCAGGCAGACCACTCGCCGGGTGCCGGTCTTTCAATTTGACGCAACTTCGGCGACTTGCAGTCGATAGGATGATGATGATGATGATGATGACAGCAAACACCCAGTTACTGGGTGGAGAAAATTCACCGGCCCAGCCAGGGATCGAACCTGGGCCCAGAGGATTGACAATCCGTCATGCTGACCATTCAGCTACCAGTGGCAGATACAGTACCGCCATCTGAGGGCGCTGTCGTCTCTACCATGACGTAATCCAAGATTGCGGGCTGTGAGAGAATGGCGGGAAAAGGACTCAGCCTGTGCTGGGCTGCTGGAAAGAGGAAGGAGTGCACTTTATTTGTTTTGGAATATCTGATGGCTCTGTGTCCCATTTCTACTGACTTCTCATATTGCAGTCATGTATGCGATCACTTTTTCGGTGTTAGCAATACCCAGAAGGTATTTCCCCTCCACCGTAACTCTTTCTCCAACTCAAACAAGCTATTATTAGGCAATCATTATGTGGTAACCAACAGTATACCAGTGGACAGATGGGATGGAAAAGATACTGTCGATGTACTGTAATAATAAGAATCGAAGTTGATAGTGTGAACAATTTTACCAATTTCACAGTAATTTCAACATCGAGCAGTGATGTGACAGCACATTTCCCAATTTCAGTATCATTGCTAAACCATCTCTTCTCTGATTTCCTAGTATCACTGCGAATGTAGACGCATGACTGTGCTGTACATCCATTCATTGTTAATTCTTGGACATATACACTCCTGGAAATTGAAATAAGAACACCGTGAATTCATTGTCCCAGGAAGGGGAAACTTTATTGACACATTCCTGGGGTCAGATACATCACATGATCACACTGACAGAACCACAGGCACATAGACACAGGCAACAGAGCATGCACAATGTCGGCACTAGTACAGTGTATATCCACCTTTCGCAGCAATGCAGGCTGCTATTCTCCCATGGAGACGATCGTAGAGATGCTGGATGTAGTCCTGTGGAACGGCTTGCCATGCCATTTCCACCTGGCGCCTCAGTTGGACCAGCATTCGTGCTGGACGTGTAGACCGCGTGAGACGACGCTTCATCCAGTCCCAAACATGCTCAATGGGGGACAGATCCGGAGATCTTGCTGGCCAAGGTAGTTGACTAACACCTTCTAGAGCACGTTGGGTGGCACGGGATACATGCGGACGTGCATTGTCCTGTTGGAACAGCAAGTTCCCTTGCCGGTCTAGGAATGGTAGAACGATGGGTTCGATGACGGTTTGGATGTACCGTGCACTATTCAGTGTCCCCTCGACGATCACCAGTGGTGTACGGCCAGTGTAGGAGATCGCTCCCCACACCATGATGCCGGGTGTTGGCCCTGTGTGCCTCGGTCGTATGCAGTCCTGATTGTGGCGCTCACCTGCACGGCGCCAAACACGCATACGACCATCATTGGCACCAAGGCAGAAGCGACTCTCATCGCTGAAGACGACACGTCTCCATTCGTCCCTCCATTCACGCCTGTCGCGACACCACTGGAGGCGGGCTGCACGATGTTGGGGCGTGAGCGGAAGACGGCCTAATGGTGTGCGGGACCGTAGCCCAGCTTCATGGAGACGGTTGCGAATGGTCCTCGCCCATACCCCAGGAGCAACAGTGTCCCTAATTTGCTGGGAAGTGGCGGTGCGGTCCCCTACGGCACTGCGTAGGATCCTACGGTCTTGGCGTGCATCCGTGCGTCGCTGTGGTCCGGTCCCAGGTCGACGGGCACGTGCACCTTCCGCCGACCACTGGCGACAACATCGATGTACTGTGGAGACCTCACGCCCCACGTGTTGAGCAATTCGGCGGTACGTCCACCCGGCCTCCCGCATGCCCACTATACGCCCTCGCTCAAAGTCCGTCAACTGCACATACGGTTCACGTCCACGCTGTCGCGGCATGCTACCAGTGTTAAAGACTGCGATGGAGCTCCGTATGGCACGGCAAACTGGCTGACACTGACGGCGGCGGTGCACAAATGCTGCGCAGCTAGCGCCATTCGACGGCCAACACCGCGGTTCCTGGTGTGTCCGCTGTGCCGTGCGTGTGATCATTGCTTGTACAGCCCTCTCGCAGTGTCCGGAGCAAGTATGGTGGGTCTGACACACCGGTGTCAATGTGTTCTTTTTTCCATTTCCAGGAGTGTACATCATCAAAGTATGCCAAACAGCGCTCTACACGTTTCTAGCACTACGAGCATAGTGCTTAATTTACAATCTACCTCTATGCAGATGGGAGTCACATAGCATTCTCACAGTATTAGGATAAAATTAGAGACTGAAAGGCCCCCTCGCACCGTCTTTGACCAACCTGCCCCGCAGCACCATTACCGATTCAATCTGCAGCCGTCCAGAAATAGACCGCTACAGTCCATGTTTCGTGAATGAATGGAGCTTGCCGAGTCCTCCACCATACAAGTGCACAATATTTCTCCAGATGCGCCCATGTCGAGGAGGTTAGCACTCCTTATCGATGTTAGAAACAGATTTTAAAGTGTTGTGATGTAATAGCAGATGGTTAAGAAGAACTAAAAATGGGTGATTTTTATGCATGATGGAGCTCCAGACGGACGAAGGATTTTATGTAAAACAACTGCACTATAAATTTTAAAGTATTGTTCTAGTGTCTGGGACCAGTACCAGGAGGGTGTTGGTAAGAGAGAACATCAGGAAAAAATGGTCAAATGACCTGAAGCAAACTCACTCTCTATCACTCTCTATCTCTATCTCTCTCTATCTCTCTCTCTCTCTCTCTCTCTCTCTCTCTCTCTCTCTCTCTCTCTCTCTCTCTCTAGAATGTATCATCAGTCTATCATTAAATCGTACCACATCACAACTCCATCTCAACCGAGCACTCTGTGCAGTGGATCAGTACATGTATATTTAATTGCATCTTCAGATGTGCTCACTGCCAGCACAATGACGGTATTTTTTTCGATACATGGGAGGTGAGAGAAGCGTTAAAATTCTTATTAAGTTCTCTATCGGATGTAGTTAGTGGAGCTTTTATATGTAATTGTTCTCTGTAGGATGGTTCAGAATAATGAAGATAGCCTATTGGGCTGATAGACGTGAATGGGTCCTGAGGATCGCGTATCTGCTTCAGACTGTAGCATCTGTGTGTAGTTTGGCGACACATCACAATTCAGTAGCAAAATCCTCGTCCTTCTCCCAGTTCCTTTACTGTCCTTTACACTATATAGTGCTTCAGGAGTAGGCTTCATTTGGCGCTGACCTTACATGTCGTACACTTTTGGCAGAGCTACAACAACTTGTTCCCATCTCCACCGAATGGTCAAAAGACAGACCTGTTGAACTAACACAGGTCAGTCTGTTTCTACACAGGTTTCAGAAGGTGGTGGATATTGCTCTCTCTGACGTCTGCTCAGTTCTGACTTATATTGGAACGAACACATGTACAAAGCTGCGGAAATGGCAGCAGTTGCAAGACGCATAGAGACTATCTAAAATTTTACTATAGCAGGTAGGTTCGAGACAATTGACTCGTTTCGAGATATGAGAGTGCCAGAAATATGATTCACTAGTGGATGTAATCATTGAAGGACTTCTCCATAGGAACCAAGGCGGGTATGTGGTTGAATGGAAAGACTTGATTCCAAATCCCAGGCAGCATTTCTAGCACATAGGGTAACACTAGAGATCTGAAAAACCCATGTACATTCCTTACGACCTCAATCAGCACACCATCTAGTGTTTGTGATCCTTCTCAATCAATCTTCACTTTTAACCCATTGGATGTATCGCAGAACCTCTGACACGGTATCAACACAGAATGCATTACAAATACTGGAGAAATATCTAGTGGTGGTATGAGGGAGTGTCAAATACTGTCTTCATACTATGTTCCGTAGCAAAATCACTTTATAAATTCGTCAATTATATTACGAGGTTACACTGTAGGCGATGTGTAATCACATTGTGGGCCTGATAATTTACACTCTAGTGATCACCGCCTATATTCAGTGTCATGGTATTTGTCTGGAAACCCACTTCATTCGTAGGTAACGTCATACTTCGATTTATGAAACCGGTATAGCTTGTAACATGGATATTTGTCTGCACCTGTAGAACCAAGACGGCTTGTGACAGTAATAAGGTCGTGTTTTTAACACCTGGCGACTTGTAAGACGATTACACCTACCTCTCTTTTAAGACATAGTGGTACCACTCACAAGAAAAGCGTATGAGACATGTCCACCCATCGCTGATTTTCTCTCAGCATTATTACATACCGTCAGCTTATAAATCACGTGTTTGTGTTCTGACATGTACAGTCATAAGGAAGGAATGGATCTGACGTGGAACACTGATAGCAAAGGGCAGAGTATGCCAAGTAATAAGAATGGTACATATATATTTCCAGAGCCACAGCGGTAAGCAGGCTGTATTTTCGATAATTCACCGATTGTAGAACGTCTTCAACTGAGACCGCAATCATAACATTTAATTGGAAGTATTGCGATCAAATATATATGTGATCGGTTTTCTTAGGATGATGACTCCGTTTATGTGTGCTTGGCGTGCAGCGCCGGTGGCCTGTGGCGGGAATGATTCACGTTTCCCATTAACAGCAGAAGCCGTCAGAATGTAAAGGCCGGTTGGAGTGTAGGAATGTAGCTGACTTAACCAAGTTGTCCTCTTGAGGGCCGAATAGCGAACTAATACTTAGTATGTGTTGGGCAGCTTTCGGGATCACGTGGAAATTTGAGAACATTCGATATGGACGGGTGTTTGTGCTGCATCAATGTTGCCTCCCATGTTAATTGTCCAGTTGACCGTTTCTTCGCATTTCGCGCCTTTATTTGGTTGAGAGAACATCGATTGAGCAGTGTGTATCTAGCAGGTGAGAGACAGGTGGAAGACATGTTTGCTGGTTCTCTAGACATGAGAAACACCTTAGTTGGCTTTGTAAATTATAGGGATGATTTGGAATCTGTTATATCACCGACATCAGTATTAATGAAAGGAAACATCAGTTTCTTCTATTTTTTTTTCGCGTTTTCACATAAATGCCTTTGCAGATGGGATGCATTTCTAGTTACTCAGTGGTTTACAGCACGCTCCACCTTGCTAAAGCTTCCAGTCTATATCTTCGGAACTATGTTACGCGAGTGATACTGCTATGCAAGCGATATTGCTATGTGCTTGATGTCGAGAAGCACCACGAAAATTGTATGATATTCCGCAAACCATGTGAAATTACATACGTTCATGCAATCCCACAGTCTGGAGACGTGTGTAGAAAATAGGTAAGGAAGCAGGTCAGGATCTGAAACAGTAACACATTTGTGCCGAGGGGAAATGAACTGTCTTTGCACAACAGTTCTGAGAGTGATTTCGGTCCACTGAGAGCGCTCTGGTCATGCATCGAGAGTGGATGACCTCTCGACCTCAAGGGCAAATATCTAGAGTAGCGAGGAGTATACCTATGGTGCATGTGCTTACGCTGTCTGTCTTCGTCTGGCGGCCGATAGCTATACGAATGATGTAAAATGGGCTAGTTTTGTGTGGTGCAGGTTACGAATTATATGTTCACTACATCGAGAAGGTATGTGATGATGTATTGCCAGGTTGGAGATCAGTTTGAAACTCTAATATTTAAGCTCCAGCCCTCAGTGGAAGAGCGCTATAATTGAGTAAGTGCCTTTCTGTATTTGACTGTCTGTAGGCCATTTTGCTGGTTTTAACTGTCAGCGCAATATGGTGATCTGTACCAAATAGTGTTTTTACCGATTAAGGTCTCATCTACAGAAAGAAAAAAAAAGGCTAACGAAGCTTCCACAGAGGCGGTATCAGTAATTCGGCGGGTAAATTCAATAAAAGCCAATCATAATGCTCTATTCATTCACAAGACATTCTTTGTGCTGGGACATAGGTTTCTCTACATAGCTGTGAGAACGTTTGTGTATGTTGAAAGCAGGAAGGGTGACTTGTGATGGATGAGGTGTCTTGTTAGGACCACGAGGAAGAACGCATTCGGCGTTATTCTGCGCTATTTTATCGTAAACATGTTATGCAGACAAGCTGAGACATCACGGAAGCTCCTACAAAAGCGACTGTTAACTATTTTTGGGGACACTGTACAATTTCCGAGAGGTCGACTTGGCTCTTACTTTACATAGCCATGTCACATCAGTACAACATTGAGAATGTTTTAGATGGTGAGTCGCCACACCCGCATTTTGCAACAGTGTGTCAGCCATGCTGGGTAGGTAAGCACGCATGCACCACTAGACACAGCTCGCATGTCCCGTTAGGAGCGCTAGGGAAAAGCAGCCTGTACTATTCGGGGAAGCAATAGAATTGATTTCTGTAATGACTGCGAGGGTGAGACACTCGGCAATAAGGTCTTTGCTGGACTGCGGGTAGAGAGAGGTTTCGCACCAGAGTGATGGACACGTGTCACTTGGGACTTATTTAGATAGAGTTGTGACATAGTACAACACTCGAAGAACTAACTGTAGACGCAACTTTCACATGCTGTCGGCAGCTGTGTGAGAGCAAATGGCTAGCGCTCAAGCTCTGGCTAGTATCCGGCTGGCCCTGTAAAGCGTTTCTTACATACACTGAGTGTTTGTTCACTGGATTAGTTTTGGCTGTTGAAGCATTTTGAGCATTTCACATGCTTTATCTCTTAGAAATTTACGAGTTCCATTATTATGTGAACAGGTGTGCAGTAGATGATTTTGACAGTTGATGATTAGCAAGCGTGTTTGCAGTCTTTTAAATGCACTATTTTGACAATTTATGAGTTGTTTGCCTCTCTGCACTTCAAGGTACTGCATTATTTTGGTGATTTGCAAGTGTCTGAAGGCTGTGCAATGCCTTATTTCTGGGAAGGAATGGAACGGATTTCTGTAGCATCTGCGAGGGGGAGTCGCTCGACAGTTAGGTCTTCGCTGGACCGCATGTAGAGTGTGGTTTCGAGCAAGCAGTGGTGAACAAGTGCGCGCGTGGTCCAGATCGTTTTACATATGTTATTTCGGTGATCTACAAGTAGTTTTCAGGTCTGTATGGTGTGTTAGGCATTATTTCGACAGTTTAAAGTTAGTGAGCGCGTCTGCAGGGCATTATACATGCATCATTTCTGTGATCTACGAGTAGTTTGCAGCTCTGTAGCGTGTGGAATACATTATTGTGGTAATTTACGAGTCATTTGCTTGTCTGTACATCAGTGTACTGCATTATTTCGGTGATTTACAAGTACTTGACGCTCTGTATGCTCTGTGGTGTTACCCCAAGCATGTCAGAGTGAGTGTTTTGTATCAGTGCAAAAAATATACTATGTCAAATCTATCCATAAATATGTTGTTGCAAAATAAAGTTCACTTATTCCTCTCCAGTATGCCAGCACAGCCTGAGTCCTTTCCACACCATTTCCTCCCAGACCACCATCTTGGATTACATCATGGAAGGAGCAACAGTGCCCTTTTGTGGCAGTACTGTGTACAAGGTCAGTTGGACTCCGGACCTCATAGTGGACACACTGGATGGAGGTACTGCCTCTAACTGTTTAAATAAAGACTGCCTGCAAAATAAAGACTTACTTCCTTTCTATCCACCAGCCCAGCACACTGATTCCTTTTCCCACCAATTACTAGGAAGATTTGGCGGGCAGACGACTGAGGTTAGTGGAGGTAGCCCAAGTGACCTTTTTCCCACCATTTTCATAGGTTAGTGGAGGTATCCATGGTGTGTGCATTGTCCTACTGGAATTAGACATTCCATCCATTTTCTGGGGGAGGGGAGGGGAGGGTCCTAGGTTAGTGGAGGTAGTGCAGTTGACCTATCGTCCCGCCAAAATTTGAACTTCCCGCCATGCTGTCATTGCGAAGTTGCCATATCTATCTCCGCCATCTTGGATCTGCCATCTTCAATTTATTTGGCGACAGTGGAGAGTGGGACCATATAAACTTGGCTCTACTTCTGGTATGGACACGTAAGATGGTTCAAAGACCAACGATGGCCACAATGTTTGTTCTACTGGTTCTTGTCAGGCGGAAGCAGCCAAGGTAGGTCGAGGGAAATAGTGAGGGGAAACATAGCCAAAGCATGGAAAAAAGAGTAGCAGAAGAATGTTGGGAAGACATGTTCATGCTGTATGAAAAGAGGCAACTGCTGGTAAGTGTTAAATGCCTCCTAAAATAAGTAAGATACATGTTGTTGTTGTGGTCTTCAGTCCTGAGATTGGTTTGATGCAGCTCTCCATGCTACTCTATCCTGTGCAAGCTTCTTCATCTCCCAGTACCTACTGCAACCTACATCCTTCTGAATCTGCTTAGTGTATTGATCTCTTGGTCTCCCTCTACGATTTTTACCCTCCACGCTGCCCTCCAATGCTAAATTTGTGATCCCTTGATGCCTCAAAACATGTCCCAACAACCGATCCCTTCTTCTAGTCAAGTTGTGCCACAAACTTCTCTTCTCCCCAATCCTATTCAATACCTCCTCATTAGTTACGTGATCTACCCACCTTATCTTCAGCATTCTTCTGTAGCACCACATTTCGAAAGCTTCTATTCTCTTCTTGTCCAAACTGGTTATCGTCCATGTTTCACTTCCATACATGGCTACACTCCATACAAATACTTTCAGAAACGACTTCCTGACACTTAAATCTATACTCGATGTTAACAAATTTCTCTTCTTCAGAAACGCTTTCCTTGCCATTGCCAGTCTACATTTTATATCCTCTCTACTTCGACCATCATCGGTTATTTTACTCCCTAAATAGCGAAACACCTTTACTACTTTAAGTGTCTCATTTCCTAATCTAATCCCCTCAGCAGCACCCGATTTAATTTGACTACATTCCATTATCCTCGTTTTGCTTTTGTTGATGTTCATCTTATATCCTCCTTTCAAGACACTGTCCATTCCGTTCAACTGCTGTTCCAAGTCCTTTGCTGTCTCTGACAGAATTACAATGTCATCGGCGAACCTCAAAGTTTTTACTTCTTCTCCATGAATTTTAATACCTACTCCGAATTTTTCTTTTGTTTCCTTTACTGCTTGCTCAATATACAGATTGAATAACATCGGGGAGAGGCTACAACCCTGTCTCACTCCTTTCCCAACCACTGCTTCCCTTTCATGCCCCTCGACTCTTATAACTGCCATCTGGTTTCTGTACAAATTGTAAATGGCCTTTCGCTCCCTGTATTTTACCCCTGCCACCTTCAGAATTTGAAAGAGAGTATTCCAGTTAACGTTGTCAAAAGCTTTCTCCAAGTCTACAAATGCTAGAAACGTAGGTTTGCCTTTTCTTAATCTTTCTTCTAAGATAAGTCGTAAGGTTAGTATTGCCTCACGTGTTCCAATATTTCTACGGAATCCAAACTGATCTTCCCCGAGGTCCGCTTCTACCAGTTTTTTTCCATTCGTCTGTAAAGAATTCGCGTTAGTATTTTGCAGCTGTGACTTATTAAACTGATAGTTCGGTAATTTTCACATCTGTCAACACCTGCTTTCTTTGGTATTGGAATTATTATATTCTTCTTGAAGTCTGTGGGTATTTCGCCTGTCTCATACATCTTGCTCACCAGATGGTAGAGTTTTGTCATGACTGGCTCTCCCAAGGCCATCAGTAGTTCTAATGGAATGTTGTCTACTCCCGGGGCCTTGTTTCGACTCAGGTCTTTCAGTGCTCTGTCAAACTCTTCACGCAGTATCTTATCTCCCGTTTCATCTTCATCTACATCCTCTTCCATTTCCATGATATTGTCCTCAAGTACATCGCCCTTGTATAAACCCTCTATATACTCCTTCCACCTTTCGGCCTTCCCTTCTTTGCTTAGAACTGGGTTGCCATCTGAGCTTTTGATATTCATACAAGTGGTTCTCTTCTCTCCAAAGGTCTCTTTAATTTTCCTGTAGGCAGTATCTATCTTACCCCTAGTGAGACAAGCCTCTACATCCTTACATTTGTCCTCTAGCCATGCCTGCTTAGCCATTTTGCACTTTCTGTCGATGTCATTTTTGAGACGTTTGTATTCCCTTTTGCCTGCTTCATTTACTGCATTTTTATATTTTCTCCTTTCATCAATTAAATTCAATATTTCTTCTGTTACCCAAGGATTTCTATTAGCCCTCGTCTTTTTACCTACTTGATCCTCTGCTGCCTTCACTACTTCATCCCTCAGAGCTACCCATTCTTCTTCTACTGTATTTCTTTCCCCCATTCCTGTCAATCGTTCGCTTATGCTCTCCCTGAAACTCTCTACAACCTCTGGTTCTTTCAGTTTATCCAGGTCCCATCTCCTTAAATTCCCACCTTTTTGCAGTTTCTTCAGTTTCAATCTGCAGTTCATAACCAATAGATTGTGGTCAGAATCCACATCTGCCCCTGGAAATGTCTTACAATTTAAAACCTGGTTCCTAAATCTGTGTCTTACCATTATATAATCTATCTGATACCTATTAGTATCTCCAGGATTCTTCCAGGTATACAACCTTCTTTTATGATTCTTGAACCAAGTGTTAGCTATGATTAAGTTATGCTCTGTGCAAAATTCTACAAGGCGGGTTCCTCTTTCATTTCTTCCCCCCAATCCATATTCACCTACTATGTTTCCTTCTCTCCCTTTTCCTACTGACGATTCCAGTCACCCATGACTATTAAATTTTCGTCTCCCTTCACTACCTGAATAATTTCTTTTATCTCGTCATACATTTCATCAATTTTTTCATCATCTGCA
Organism: Schistocerca nitens; assembly: GCF_023898315.1. Lineage (NCBI taxonomy): Eukaryota > Metazoa > Arthropoda > Insecta > Orthoptera > Acrididae > Schistocerca > Schistocerca nitens. The sequence goes on from NC_064622.1 coordinate 243,576,785, forward strand.
GAGCTAGTTGGCATATAAACTTGTACTACTGTAGTAGGCATGGGCTTTGTGTCTATCTTGGCCACAATAATGCGTTCACTATGCTGTTTGTAGTAGCTAACCCGCACTCCTATTTTTTTATTCATTATTAAACCTACTCCTGCATTACCCCTATTTGATTTTGTATTTATAACCCTGTAATCACCTGACCAAAAGTCTTGTTCCTCCTGCCACCGAACTTCTCTAATTCCCACTATATCTAACTTTAACCTATCCATTTCCCTTTTTAAATTTTCTAACCTACCTGCCCGATTAAGGGATCTGACATTCCACGCTCCGATCCGTAGAATGCCAGTTTTCTTTCTCCTGATAACGACGTCCTCTTGAGTAGTCCCCGCCCGGAGATCCGAATGGGGGACTATTTTACCTCCGGAATATTTTACCCAAGAGGACGCCATCATCATTTAATCATACAGTAAAGCTGCATGTCCTCGGGAAAAATTTCGGCTGTAGTTTCCCCTTGCTTTCAGCCGTTCGCAGTACCAGCACAGCAAGGCCGTTTTGGTTAATGTTACAAGGCCAGATCAGTCAGTCATCCAGACTGTTGCCCCTGCAACTACTGAAAAGGCTGCTGCCCCTCTTCAGGAACCACATGTTTGTCTGGCCTCTCAACAGATACCCCTCCGTTGTGGTTGCACCTACGGTACGGCCATCTGTATCGCTGAGGCACGCAAGCCTCCCCACCAACGGCAAGGTCCATGGTTCATGGGGGAAGGTAAGATACATCACAAAAGTATTTAATTAACTTATTTTTAATGTGATCAGTTAGGTCTCGTGTAACATATTTACTTCATTTTAATTGTGTAGTTATGTTATGTATATAGTTTATTTGAAATAAAGTTTGTCTTTATTGCAGAAGCAGAGGCTTCGATACATATCCATAATAAAAACGTAAGAATGGCTTATAATTATATTGTCAATGGCTCATTTGTAGTACTGAGGTAGAACTTACATTACATAACTATTCATAACGCGAGACGTACGTGAGACCAAGGACTCTCTTGAAACTTTATAACTAAAACTTCCCGTGATGCGGAATGTCTATTCTGTGGCTCCTGCACTGAAGGTTTGTGGAGGTTCTTCACAGCGCTCTCGTACACCGTGTAAACTAAACTGTGATGGAACGCACGACTCCTCATCAGGTCTTTCCTGACTCACATATATAGTCTTATATATAAAACTGGGATAGTTTCCCGGACTGTTAAACAGTATAGAAGTATTTCGGCCACTTGCTTTGTAGATGAGATTCGTTTCATTAACAGTGTTCCAATATATTAGGAAGGTCCCTATTTCTCTTACAGCTTGTTTTACGCGGACATTCCACATTAGGTCGTTCTACATACATACTCTACAAGCCACCATATAGTGCGTGGCGGAGGATGTTGTGATACATGCGCCATGGGCCACTTTCGCAGATTCACAGCGCCTGCGGCCCAGGACGAAACGAAAGGGGATCCTGTACCACGAACACCCAAGACGCGGACATAGGAGCCTGTCTGCAGCCATACAGGGGCTAGGCTCCAGGTTGCCCTCACCTGATTTAAGAATGCACACTTTTCGAAGAGCCTAGTGGACAGGGCGAATCTTTCAGATACCCTGCAAGCACTAAGACAGGATGTACACAGAAAAGTGACAGGAGTGCACACCTACAACTATGTGAAACTTCTGGCTGGCAGCAGCCATTATCGCCTTCCTTAAAAAGCGAGAAATTTACAGACAAATGATGGACACCTGCAGGTACTAGGATGGAGTGTAGGGATTAAGCGACAAGAATTCACGCAGGAAGGCGTGTGAAACTGAACTGCCGAAGAAGTTTGCATGCTTAACAATAATATTTTACAGACAGTAAGGAGGTTGATTATAAATCACGAACGCCAGCAGATTCTTAGAGCCGCCGCTGTAGCCGAGCGGTTCTAGGCGCTTCAGTCCGGAACCGCGCTGCTGCTACGGTCGCAGGTTCGAATCCTACCTCGGGCATGGATGTGTGTGACGTCCTTAGGTTAGTTACGTTTAATTAGTTCTAAGTCTAGGGGACTGAAGACCTCAGATGTTGTCTCATAGTGCTTAGAACCATTTAAACCATTCACACAGATTCTTATAGAAGCACTAACATGAGACAGTTGAGGTCTTATGCAGAAATAACCGTTACAAAGAAGTGTTAAATGCTGCTTTCACAGAAACTGAGGAATGGAGAAAAACATCGAAGCAACCATATTTGGAGAACGATCTCGATTGTGAAAACTTGAGAAAGACGCCAATTCTTACACATTAGCTCACGCAAGATAGAATACTTCCACCTCGCATTGGGTGGATGTTCATGAATGATGATTAGTCACTGGGCGGTATTGCAAATTTACTCCGCCAATGACGACGCCGAGAAGAGGAAAAATTCAAGGATTTGGTGAACTTCACAGAATGAGGAGAATTGAAGGGACAGTTAGTGGGTCAGTGCAGAAGGAAGATAACAGGGATGCTCTTCCTTCCATTGCCTACTTAGCCTGCTGACTTTGTATCTGGTCTCTAATTACATCCGAATGTTCATAGTTACTTTGTAACTTATTCTTTTCCTGTTTTACGTTAAATTGACGGATCTTGCAGACCAGCGCTTCGGAATGAAGCACTCGACTGTGCACTGGAGATTCCTTGCCTAACGTCCGCCTCCCGACCCGAAGATAACGCTGCTTCGGCAATGCAACACGCAGCAAGTCATAAAGGCAGAGACCGGTCCGGGTCTCATTACAAAGCCAGGACACTGAGCGGAGCAGCTGAATCGTCACTGCAGAGCTCCGAGTCAACGAACCGTACCCACCCGGTGTCTGCTGCCGTCATCATGACATAACAACTGACTATGAACAATAGCGAGATAATTCATTCCCCAGCCGTTTCCTCTCAATGAATGAGTCGTGTCTATACCCGGTTAACTAGGACCTGAGATTCTTTTGTGTATGTGTAAAACATACTGAAATAAACGCATCCAATTCATGTTTTAATCATCTTATCAATCTGTTGCATTCGTACATCAGCCTATGTTATAACTTGTTGCTGTTTGATTTAACTTAGTAAGTGGCTCCCAGGATGGGATGACCTCGTTATTAATTTACATACTATATGATATCACAGAGAATTTTGAAGGATTCCGTACAGTACCATGCACCACTGGTAATAATTTCCTATCTTGTTTCACTAGGAAATAGAGCGTGCATAAAACGATTATCTGTATTTCAGACAAAAAGGGATAACAGACATTGGCTGTAGGTGGGCACTGACTTGAGTCAGTGGGGAAAGTTGAAAAATTGTGTCGGGCTGGGATTCGAAACCGAGTTTGCTGCTTACTAGGCAGATGCTCTGACAACTGAGCGATCCAGACAGAGCGGTCATCTTAACTGCACGGACTACCCTATCACACCTTCAGTCAGACGCAGATTCTGAGCTTATAACACACACTCCTGTTATAGTGCCCCTTGCCCGTTATTCTCATTACTCGCGGCATTTCGCAAATTGTGTGTGTGTGTGTGTGTGTGTGTGTGTGTGTGTGTGTGTGTGTTTGTGTGTGTGTGTGTGTGTGTTTTCTCTCTGTACGAGCCCCAAATTCTCTTATCTTCGTGCGTCTCACGTGATTCGTTTTGTAGTGACCTTCAAAAGCCGGTTCTCCGAGCTTTCTCAGTTGTGTTCCTCGAAATGAAATTCGCCTTCCCATCATGGTTTCCCGTTTGGGTTCCTGTACCATTGAAACCCTGTTGGTAGGTACTCAGGTACCGCACAGGATAAGGTTACTTTTGTGGATGGGGTCGTAACCAGTTACTGTGAGTTTCACAATCAAATACACAAGTTTGTGTGTCTATGCACCACTTATTTACACAATGCTTTAAAAGATCACATTAGACAATACGGCTGAAGGCCTAGTTAAAGAAAACTTGAGATGCTTTCTGGTCTGAAGGCCCAAAACCACACCGAAAACAAGAACGGCTGAAGGCCTAATTAAAGAAATATTAATTAATTGCATGGCTTAGAAATCAAAAGCAATTAAAAATAGAAGGTTAAAATTTAAAGAAAGAAAAAAGAAACATGAGATTGGAAACAAGTAGCAGCTGAAGGCCATCACTACACGTCTGAAGGACACCTATAATTAAAACACATTAATAAACGATTTTTCTAACCAAGAAACGTCTTTTTAAACTTACAACAGAATGGCCAAAAGCCTAGTTAAAGAAATATTAACTTATTGCAAGGCTCAAGGCCACAAACAATTTCAAACAACGGCTGAAAGCCTGAACAGCAAGTCAGACAACCAATTTAAAATAAGGCCCTTCCTTTTTATAAAAAGTTTCCTTCTACGAATACAAACGGTTGAAGGCCTTATTAAAAGGGGTTCACGTAAATCGTCGGCTGAAGGCCACACGTAATACATCGAACAACTAACGGCTTAGGGCCTTGATTACAAACAATTTCAGATAGATTTTAAAGGAAAATTTTTTTCTTTCAAGATAAAATCAAAGTTCAAAATTTTAATTTAACACAGCTGAAGGCCTTTATGTAAAATTTAAAGAGCTGAAATAATACACGGCAGAAGGCCTCGCACAATACTTAAAACTAAAATTAAAATCGGAATGTAAAACGAACAGAACAAGTGGTGCTCAGAAGTGTTCCAAGGGTCGGCCTGAGAAGGTAGCTCAAATGTAAGGTGAGGTGAGAAAGGCAGACAAGAGTTGAAGTTAAATAATCGAATGGGAACCCAAAATGAGGACGGCCCAAGGACCGACCAACAATTTAACCAATTCCCTTCCGTCCGACCAATGGCCCAATGGCCCAAAGATGGAAAATATCAGCCAAAAACGAGGATACGAACAGCCAAGGGAACAATAACCACTCTAAGCAAAATATGAACCAAACAGCTTAAAGGGCTGTCGAACTACACACTGCGACTGACAGCATCAACATGACGAGGAAAGGCACACTGCCGGAAAACTACAGTAACGACCAGGGAGGTAACTGGGGCGTTAACGGTCACAGGCAGAAAATACCGCTGGTGCACTTCACTGGCAAGTAACAGTCAAAAATAGTTCAAATGGCTCTCAGCACTATGGGACTTAACTTCCGAGGTCATCAGTCCCCTAGAACTTACAACTACTTAAACCTAACTATCCTAAGGACATCACACACATCCATGCCCGAGGCAGGATTGGAACCTGCGACCGTAGCGGTCGCGTGGATCCATACTATAGCGCCTAGAACCGCTCGATTACTCCGGCCGTCCAAGTAACAGTCAATTTAATAATTAATACAATATAGGAAGATGGGTGCAAGATTTTGCTGACTCCAGCACGTCATAGGTTGCTGCTTTCCCGAATGGCCCAGGGAGCAACAACTTACAAATGAACGAAGAGATGTCACAATAGCTGAGGTTCCATAACAGGTTAACTGATCACTCAACTTCAGCGTCCAGGTTCGGTGGGCAACGAATTTTGTCGCCCTCGCAGCTAGCGCCTCACGATCCGACAGTGTGTGCACACTGCCAGCAGTCCCGGCCTGGCCTCGCGCAGCCGAGACTTCGTTGCTGCTCAGATGACTCTGAGCACTATGGGACTCAACTGCTGAGGTCATTAGTCCCCTAGAACTTAGAACTAGTTAAACCTAACTAACCTAAGGACATCACAAACATCCATGCCCGAGGCAGGATTCGAACCTGCGACCGTAGCGGTCTTGCGGTTCCAGACTGCGGCGCCTTTAACCGCACGGCCACTTCGGCCGGCTTGCTGCTCAGTTCCAACTGACTGACCACCACACACACCACCACCAACCGGAAATACCAGCGGCCACACCAAAGATAGTACAACAGTGCTAGTATCGATAAGCGCTGCTGCTGCTGCTGCTGCCACTCAAGGAGGCAAGGCAGCAACTTCCTTACGCCAGTAAATAAGGAAGAAACAAGACGCCCCTCGATGTGACAAAATGCCAAAGAACAAACGGCATGAACGCGAGCCGCACACGTTTCAACCATCTTCGTAATACTTGCGTGTTTGTCGAAACTACCGGCAACTAAACAGCATCCTGCCTCCAAAACTTCTCCTTTGTCTCCCTTTAATCTGATTGGGTGGGTATCGTAAACAGTATTGAAGAGTGTGATGCACTAGTTTTCTGTACCACACTTTCCGAAAATTCTCCCAATAAACGAAATTGACTACTCGGCTTCCTTGCTACAATCCTGACACGCTCTTCCCATTTCACACCACTGTGCAACGTTACGCCTAGATATCTGATCTACGCGACTGTGTCAAGGAGCACCTTAACTAATGTTCTGTTCGAACAGTATGGAATTGTTTTTCGTCCTCATAAGCATTAACTTACGTCTGTCTACAATTAGACGATGGAGATGGTATTACGTTTGTCGGGCGCTCTTCTGCGTGATTATCAGCGTCCGCAAAAATTCCCAATCGTTTCACTGTCCAGTCTCACCACTTTCCCGAGTGATGGTAAAAATGATGCGGACAACACGAACACCCAATCCTCGGGCGAAGAAAATCTCTGACCTGGCCAGGAATGGAAGACGGGACCCCGTGATTCAAAGCCGTCAGTGCTAGCCACTAGACAACGAGCTGCGGACTCTACATTTAGAGCGAGCTGCCATTCGTTAGACCAACAAGAAATTTTGTCTAAGTCATCCTGTGCCCTACTACAGCCACTCAACAACGACGCTTTCCCGTACTCCACAGTGTCATCAGGAAACTGTTGCAGATTTCTGCCCACTCTGTCCGGCAGGTCATTTATGTATGTACAGAATAATAGCGGTCCTGGGGCCCTCCTGACGATACCGTTGTCTCTGGCAACCGCTCGTCGTCAAAGACAACGTAACGGATTCTGTTATTGACGAAGTCTTCGATCCACTCACACATCTGCGAACCTATCCCGTATCATCGTATCTTCGTTAGTAGGCTTTGCTCCTAATGTCTAGCAAAATTTACTGCAGTTCGCTGCTATGTTATTTAAAACCTCATCGTGTGCGAACACCCTCATGGAGCTTCCGACATTAGCTGCTATATCATTTATGCATTTCGTAAATAAGAGGGTCTTCTGAAAAGTAGTCCCTCCGAATTTTTATTTGAAAATTCTTGAAGCTTTTTAAATAAAATAAACGCTATTAACTTTGTACAGGGTGTTTCAAAAATGACCGGTATATTTGAAACGGCAATAAAAACTAAACGAGCAGCGGAAGAAATACACCGTTTGTTGCAATATGCTTGGGACAACAGTACATTTTCAGGCAGACAAACTTTCGAAATTACAGTAGTTACAATTTTCAACAACAGATGGCGCTGCTGTCTGGGAAACTCTATAGTACGATATTTTCCACATATCCACCATGCGTAGCAATAATATGGCGTAGTCTCAGAATGAAATTACCCCAAAACCTTTGACAACGTGTCTGGCGGAATGGCTTCACATGCAGATGAGATGTACTGCTTCAGCTGTTCAATTGTTTCTGGATTCTGGCGGTACACCTGGTCTTTCAAGTGTCCCCACAGAAAGAAGTCACAGGGGTTCATGTCTGGCGAATAGGGAGGCCAATCCACGCCGCCTCCTGTATGTTTCGGATAGCCCAAAGCAATCACACGATCATCGAAATATTCATTCAGGAAATTAAAGACGTCGGCCGTGCGATGTGGCCGGGCACCATCTTGCATAAACCACGAGATGTTCGCAGTGTCGTCTAAGGCAGTTTGTACCGCCACAAATTCACGAAGAATGTCCAGATAGCGTGATGCAGTAATCGTTTCGGATCTGAAAAATGGGCCAATGATTCCTTTGGAAGAAATGGCGGCCCAGACCAGTACTTTTTGAGGATGCAGGGACGATGGGACTGCAACATGGGGCTTTTCGGTTCCCCATATGCGCCAGTTCTGTTTATTGACGAAGCCGTCCAGGTAAAAATAAGCTTCGTCAGTAAACCAAATGCTGCCCACATGCATATCGCCGTCATCAATCCTGTGCACTATATCGTTAGCGAATGTCTCTCGTGCAGCAATGGTAGCGGCGCTGAGGGGTTGCCGCGTTTGAATTTTGTATGGATAGAGGTGTAAACTCTGGCGCATGAGACGATACGTGGACGTTGGCGTCATTTGGACCGCAGCTGCAACACGGCGAACGGAAACCCGAGGCCGCTGTTGGATCATCTGCTGCACTAGCTGCGCGTTGCCCTCTGTGGTTGCCGTACGCGGTCGCCCTACCTTTCCAGCACGTTCATCCGTCACGTTCCCAGTCCGTTGAAATTTTTCAAACAGATCTTTTATTGTATCGCTTTTCGGTCCTTTGGTTACATTAAACCTCCGTTGAAAACCGTCTTGTTGCAACAACACAGTGTTCTAGGCGGTGGAATTCCAACACCAGAAAAATCCTCTGTTCTAAGGAATAAACCATGTTGTCTACAGCACACTTGCACGTTGTGAACAGCACACGCTTACAGCAGAAAGACGACGTACAGAATGGCGCACCCACAGACTGCGTTGTCTTCTATATCTTTCACATCACTGGCAGCGCCATCTGTTGTTGAAAATTGTAACTACTGTAATTTCGAAAGTTTGTCCGCCTGAAAATGTACTGTTGTCCCAAGCATATTGCAACAAACGGTGTATTTCTATCGCTGCTCGTTTAGTTTTTATTGCCGTTTCAAGTATACCGGTCATTTTTGAAACACCCTGTACATCCTTACCTCCTCTCTGCTGCTAGAGGACTTCGAGTAGTAGCGTGTATCATGGCATAGTGTAGCTAAATCGGAACGTGAGAAATGGCTTGGTACAATCGAGTTTCTAATTCGAAAAATTAGTCCACACGTGGAGCGACGTCTCCTCCACCATGGCATGTTAGGCCATACAGGAACGCTGTGATGTATGCAACTATGTTACGCCTGGACTTCCTTGTCTTCCGTCATCCTCCATCAGTCTCCCCTTCGCTCCATACGATTTCTACTTGTTTCCAAAACTTAAAGAACAACGTCGAGGACTTCACTTTGATAGTGATGAAATTGTGCAAGCAGAGGTGGAGTTGTGACTGTGTGAAAAAAGTCAAACATTCTGCAGTTACGATGTCAACAAACTCGTCTACTGTTGGGAAAAATGTGTTCGCGACAGAAATGAAGATTAAAGGTGTAGAATGTTAATAGCGTTTGTATTATCTGAAAAGCTTTAAACGGCTCTCTCTCAAAAAATACCGAGGCGTAATTTTTCAGCACGCCCATGTAACAACGTCCTGTCACACTTCACTGGGTTCCGGTGATATTTATCTTTACATCTGTGGATTTTGTTCAGTTAAGGTTGACGTGTTGATTTCTAACTGCAAGGTTCTCTTCAATTCAGTCGCAGATCTGGTGCTATAGTCGGAAGTTCGTGGCTTTTTTTTTTCTGAATGACAGTTCGGATGTGTGAGAAATGCCTTTCTGAAGCCAAGCAACACTGCATAAAACTCTGAATCTCACAGGCGAATAGACCACACCGTTCGCAAGATCTATGATTGCAGAACACTTGCTGATTTCCTTTCCAAAAACGCCAGAACACACGAGCATTAAACATTTTCTATAATTCTACAACAGACTGACCTCAGGGGTAGTGGTCAACAACAAATTCCATCAGTCCAACGTCCAATCTGGAAAATGAGAATAATCTGAAAATTTTTGCAGTCGAAAGGTACCTTTTGTTCTCCATTGACCCAAGGTAAAGTACTAATAGGAGGGGAATAAGTTCGCTCATCTCAGTGCAGTCTCCACTGTATCTCATTCGGTTCAGATGCCTTTCCGTTATTAAGTGATTGTAAGTTCTCCCCTGTTCCACAATCGCTTATCTCAATATCTGCCATTTCGGCGTCCGTGCGACGGCTGAAATGAGGAAATTTATTACGATGTTCCGCGGTGAAACGATTTCCAAAAACGAATTCACTATTCCGGCCTTATCATACAATTTTCTTGGTTTGATTAGGAGATGTAGCGCACTACATCCTCTGCCTTAATTACAGAAAGAATGTCTCAAGCTAGGAGTAACGTGCTCTCCAATCACGTGTACCAGTGTCTCTAGCATCTGCAAGATAAATTTTCTTTCCATAAATCGTCTTCCTGGACGTGACGCAAAAGCAGAGCAATACAAGTAAGAAAGTAACTCAAGGCAGATACTTAAAAGCAGTAATGCACGTGTTGGATTCCATTATGAGGCATCAGTAATCTAAAAACACATTCCTCACAGAGATTAGTCGATCACCGTCTGAAACGTTCATTTTCAACGATTGGATCCCCAGTTCAGAAAATCTCCAGAATTCATGCTGTTGCGAGATTTTTAGCTCAAATATTTGCAAAATACTCTCGTTCAGTTCCAGAACTAACAAGAATAACGCACTGGACATGGCGTACTACATTTTAAGGGCCATACAAATGGAAAGGAGGCAGATGGAAAAAGTAGGTAATATGTTTATCATTGCAGGAGTACGCCAGAACCGCTGATACGTTTATTCCACTGTGAGACAAGTTGATCAATGTCTCCATAGAAAAATGTTTGTCGTTGCCTACGGAACCATAACTGTCCACATGGGTGCAGCTCATCGTCCAAAGCAAATCGAAGTGCACAAATGTCTTTCTTCGGCGCTCCAGAACTATGGAAATTGCATGGGGGAGGGGGGGGGGGAGGTACTGTATGAAAGATGTGTAAAGCCTTGCCAGTGAAACTTCTGCAGCATGATGGAAACAATCTTCCAACAAATTGCCCCTCGCGTGTTACCAAGGTTGTTTAGAGTATGCTGCAAAGTGTCGCTAGTAAGCTCATACACACCCTCCGTACAGTCCTGATATTTCCCCATGCAATGTACATACTTTAGGTTCCCTGAAAAAAAAAAAGATTCGTGGCAATCGATTTCCCTTGGATGCAGAGATGTACGTCTGAATACAACCATTGTTTCATATACAACAGCAAACATTTTTCCATGAATACATTGACGGTCTTGCTTTACATCGACACAAATGTATTAACTGTTACAGCAATCACTTTTAAACATAAATAGTTCATTTATTTCATCCGTCTGATTTTCATTTGACTGTCTCTTGTATTTGTATTTATGCAGGAATTCATGCAAACTATGTCATAAATGATTGCCATTAAATGTTCTTCAGATGGGAAATACAGTTGTGTTTGTTACAATCCATAACAGCCTTAATATACCACGTAGCTATGATGGTGACTGGCAACTCAAGAGTGTTACCCTAGGACCGATTCGTTGCCATTAATGAAAATAATTTTGTGATTGACTACGGAGTGGTTGATCTCGTAACATCTAACGTATTTCCTCGGATCGTAAGCAGTTAATAAAAAAGAACTTGAAATGTTTATCTAACTTTTATATACAGCGAAACGTTTTGTGAAATAGCTTGTTTAAACTGAGAAATAAATAGTTTAGGGAACTTCAGATGATTTCGATCATCATTCAAAGGCGTATCTATTGTTTCTCTGATATGTTTTATTTCTTTTAGACAAATCATTTCACAAAACGATTGACAGTTATTTTTTTACTTTTTTATTTTTTCGGTTTTTATTTGAAAGCATGAAATATAATGTATTTTAAGGCCAATTGTATTTTATTATTATTAAAAGCATATAGCACCTGGGAAAGGGGAGACTATTCTGTTTATGATGTGCATCGATCTCTTTTTTTGCAGTATGAATAGAATAATTCAACAATTTCGACACAAATGTCCGTGAAGAGATTAACGTTTTAAGCATTTACTTAGCCAGCAGCAGTTACTCGCGAAATATTCCAGTTTTCTCTCATGTAGTTAACTTTCCCTTAATTACCCTCATTACATTCAAGCATCTTTGTCTGTGAAATTATACCTCAAGCTGGTAAATAGGATACGGCATTAGTTGATTTCTCACTCTTCTTTTACACATGAAAAACCACACAAAAATCCATTACATAGTTTTCCAGTGCAGCACTATTTTTTTTTAATTATCGTGGAAATTTTTTCAATATATGAAGTATTTGATTGCATACCCTTTATAAAAAACCTTGACCACGTTTAGATACCACAAATGACCTCTACTTCAATGCCTGCCGCTGTGGCCGAGCGGTTCTAGGCGCTTCAGTCCGGAACCGCGCTGCTGCTACAGTCGCAGATTCGAATCCTGCCTGAAGCATGGATTTGTGTGATGATCTTAGGTTAGGTAGGTTTAAGTAGTTCTAAGTCTAGGGGACTGATGATCTCAGATGTTAAGTCTCATAGTACATGGAGCCACTTTTTTTTCTACTTCAGAATGAAGTCAAATATAATTCATGACATTAAAATTGTAGAAATAAATGATGACCTAACGAGCTCTTTAGCTCATCATGTATGTTTACAACTTTAACGTTACGTAATTTATGTGATTTCAGTTTCAAGAATATAGACATGGAGGCTTCGAAACCTGGTCAAGGCTTTTACATAAACTTATGCAACCGGTTGGCTGAATACTTTATACACTGAAAATTTATTTACGGTTGTTCCTGCCAGCCAGGTTTCAAATTTTGAGATTTGTAGCTGCTGTTTGAGTATTTACATGACCATGTTTGTTTACTGTTTTGACGTCATGTAATTCGTGTGATTTTCTTCTGAAGAAGATACCCCTAGTGGTATAGAAACTCAGTCAAGGTTTATTCGTCAAAATTAAGCAACAGGTTGGCTGTATGCTTTGTATACTGAAAATTTATTTACGCTTGCTGGTGTCAGCCATGTTTAAAATCGTGAGTTTTATCTTTTGCAACACTAGAAGTCACAATGGTCTGTTTGGTACCCCATTTGTCAAATTTCAAACCCGGTTTGGCTATGAAAACATAGGCAAGACTTTTTCCTCCTATTACTAACTAAAATATTATTGATTACCCCGATGAATTTCAAGAAATTAAACCTTTCTTTGCTAATCTACATCTTCCGCTCGTAAACTCGATACCTCATGAGCCATTTTCCACTCTCTGTTTTGTTATGAAAATTTGGAGAAGACTATATTTAGCAATTTCTAGGGAGTCTTGTATTCGCTCTGTCCAAACCTCTGTCCAAAACTATATCATGGGAAATTTATTAAAATCTCTGATAGTGGAGCACAGTGACGCACCTTCCCAAAATAGGTCCCGGGTGCTTTTTATTAGATATTCCGACCTCGTAATTGATGGCATGTTAATTATCGACTTCGTCCCTTTGTCTTCTTTAATTGCCATTTATAGCGGTGCCAGTACTATGTGAAGCGATCAGTCCTGTACTGGCGAGAGCACTTCACTCGATTACGCTGCCTATTTTTCACGGCTACGTGCATCAGAAGCCGGACCGTGACGCATTTCGAGTGAAGCGTAGCGTGACAGCATGTACCGTGTGTCAGGTCGACTCCTGGTAGGCGCCTATCGATTGCGGTATCGACAGTAAGCGCCCACACGGCCTGGCGCCGCCGAATGTGCTAATTAAATGCTGCGCACCCTCCCCCTCCCACCCCTCCGCCGCCAGCTCCACCCAGTGAAACACCGCTCACTGATTTCCGTTGCGGTCGCAGCGGCCTGTCCTGGCGGCTACACCACATTGGACGCAAAACTCTACCTCGACGTCAGGCAGCCGCAACCGTACTGAGTTTCAATAGAGTCCTCAGAAGTCGCCTAACCAAACAGTATCATAAAGTCAATAGTATTGATGGTCTATCCGTACAAGTTACATACATAGATGATCCAAATCGACCATTTGCATATTTGGAGCGAAATATGACGGTGAATCTGCCTGAGATAGTTTCGACATGCCTTTGGCAGTATGTTTTCGGAAGTATGTTTCACCATGGCCTGAGATGTGTAAGCGCACGCCATGCAGCTCCAGTAAATTACCGGCTGTTGGTTTCTGGGTGAGAAGCTGGCACCATGCATTGTCCAGATATGTCCTATCGTGGTGATATGAAGCAAATTAATGGTAGCACGATTCTGGCTCTCCTGGTGGATGATGCGGCCGCCGTCGCAGACATATGCAGCCTGAAGGAATGCAAGTGGTCCACTATAATGTTCTCTTAGTCCACAGCTGTCATGAGACCTTCGTCGAATCCCAAATAGAATCCAGGTGAAACTTACACCTACCGTAATTGCACATTACAGCCTTTGCTAAGAATAGACTCACTGACGATAAATCAAAATTTCCTGCATCCCAGTTTCGATACCAGCCACTGTTTAGCTTTTAAATAAAACTCATCAGCAATGCTATCGAAGCAACCTTGACACATAGTTTCACAAGCTGCGACACCATCGCGAAGAAACAGTGACCTGTATATGTAATAAGTTTCCTGTAATTTACGTCTATGGTCACAAACATTAGTTAACAGATTACCGGTTTCGTTCTTTGATGACCATCATCACATCTGTTTCATAAAAACAAACTCCTAATGTACTGCAGTACAGTAGTACAACTGACAACATGACTCGTGCATGTGATGTTACTTATATGTTTTTGACGATGCTGGTGCTGATTCCGCATTTAACATTTGACGATGCCACTATGGCTACAGTACATTAGCACTTTGTTTTTATGAAGCAGATCTGATGATGGTCATCAAAGACCGAAACCGATAATCTGTTAACAAAAGTTTGTGACCATAGACGTAAATTAAAGGAAACTTATTACTTGACACATAGGGCGGAGAGCAGATAAAATTCAGGGCATCGTCTTGCCTTGGAGTGAGAACCTACTTCTGACAGTCGGGATAATATACAAAGATCAACGCCATGAGGCTACAGATGGTAATGGAAGCCACTGGATTAAACACTGTATATGCACAGCACCTGTAGCCTACAATTGAATAAGTTTCGTAGTGATGTCTTCAACGGCAATAGATTCCGGATCCCTCATTCGAGTCACTGAAATGTAAGAGGTAACGGCAAGACGGAAAATGCAATGTCAGAAGTATGAATGTGGTAGGTAAGCTAGGAAATCTGAAAAGGGATATGGAAGTTCAGTGAAGTCAAATGGAAAGAAGATACGGATTTATAGTCAGATGAGCTCAGGGTAACATCAAAGGCAGAAAGAAATGAAACGTCGCATTGTGAGCTACAGTGAACAGCTTTATGATAGGATTATTCTCATCAGAATCAACAGCAAATCAACACCGACAATAATAGTTTAGGTATATGTGCTGACATCGCAAGCAGAAAGTGTATTAGGACATTGAACGGGTAATTCATTATGTAAGGGGAGATGAAAATGTAAGAGGCATCGGGGACTGGAACGGGGTAGTAAGGTAAGGACCAGAAGAAAAAATTACGGGAGAATATTGGATTCAGAATAGAACTAAGAGAGAGATAAAGATATATTGTCTTCGGCAGTAAATTACTGCCGGTAATAACGTATAGACTATTAAAATATTGTAACAGCAGGAAGAGTGCTTTGGAAAGGGTGGAGGTACTTGGTCCACACACAATAATGTGTTGCGCGTCGAGGTATAACAACCACTCACAGGTGGTACGTGGCAGCACTGGCAGTGGAGAGTATATAAAGCATTTCGGGGGGAGGGGGCGGGACAAAATGGTTTTCAATGGCTCTGAGCACTATGCGACTTAACTTCTGAGGTCATCGGTCGCCTAAACGAGGATAATGGAATGTAGTCGAATTAAGTCGGGTGATGCTGAGGGAATTAGATTAGGAAATGAGACACTTAAAATAGTAAAGGAGTTTTGCTATTTGGGGAGTAAAATAACTGACGATGGTCGAAGTAAAGAGGATACAAAATGTAGACTGGCAATGGCAAGGAAAGCGTTTCTGAAGAAGAAAAATTTGTTAACATAGAGTATAGATTTACGTGTCAGGAAGTCGTTTCTGAAAGTATTTGTATGGAGTGTAGCCATGTATGGAAGTGAAACATGGACGATAAATAGTTTGGACAAGAAGAGAATAGAAGCATTCGAAATGTGGTGCTACAGAAGAATGCTGAACATTAGATGGGTAGATCACATTACTAATGAGGAGGTATTGAATAGAATTGGGGAGAAGAGGAGCTTGTGGCACAACTTGACTAGAAGAAGGGATCGGTTGGCAGGACATGTTCTGAGGCATAGAGGGATCACCAATTTAGTACTGGAGGGCAGCGTGGAGGGTAAAAATCGTAGAGGGAGACCAAGAGATGAATACACTAAGTAGATTCAGAAGGATGTAGGCTGCAGTAGGTACTGGGAGATGAAGAAGCTTGCACAGGATAGAGTAGCAGGGAGAGCTGCATCAAACCAGTCTCAGGACTGAAGATCACAAGAAGAACAACCTAAGGACATTACACACATCCATGCCCGAGGCAGGATTCGAACCTGCGACCGTAGCCGTCTCTCGGCTCCAGACTGTAGCGCCTAGAACCGCACGGCCACTCCGGCAGGCGAACGCGGGACAGAGCGCAACAATTGTATTGCGGGAACGGAGAGATTTATCTGAAGTCCAAAAGGCTATGATCATTGGCTTTCGGACAATGGTGGAAGCACTTCGTAAATGCTGAAGTTTGTAAAATATTCGCCTGCCGCTGTGACTAAAGTATACCTTGCATAGTGAAATGGCGTTATTCGAAACCGGCGTCGAGGAAACTGTGATTCACTACAGGCCGTAGTGATAGGAGTGAACTGGGGGCTACCAACACTGTCTCCTCAACCACTGTTCAGCGAACGTTGCTGCGTGTGGGCCTCTGCAGTGGGCGCCTGGTTCATTCACCCACGCTGACTGCTGTTCATCGCTGACGAAGGCTGGAATTTGCGCGTTAGTACCTCAACTGGACGTCGACAGAGAGGCAGCAGGTGTCCTTTTCAGATGAATCCTGCTACAATCGACGGAAGGGTCCACTCCGCGGGAGAGAGCGCTATGGTCTGGGGTACGTTTTCGTAGCACTTACTGGGTTATTTCATCATTCTGGATGGCACAATGGATCAACAAAAGTACGCATCTATCCTCGGGAACTATGTCCATTCCCACATGCATATTGTTATTCTTCAGCACGATGGCGTAACCAGCAGGACGTTGCAAAGCGCCACATATCTCGCAGCATTGGCACGTAGTTCGATTGGCATATGGTTCGAGTAGCCCACAGGGTGAGTTTACCGTACTCCCTCGATCACCAAATTCCCCGGATTTAAACTCAATTGCTAATCTAGGGGCCATCTCCCTCGATCCGGCAGTTCGCGCCACGGATCCTCAACCGATAAATCTAGTGCAGCTGGCCGTGGTACTGGAGTCGGCATGGATCCACATCACTCTTTGTACCTTCAAGAAGCTCACTGACTCTCTTCCTGCACGTCTCGTAGCCATCCGCACTGCAAAAGGTGTATATTCAGGCTTTTGACAAGTGTTTACTAGACACTACATCCATTTACGCTCAATTCCCAAACAAACGCCGTCGTACTTAAAACCACCTATATGTAGTTGAAATAGGCATTTTTTTCTAATTTAGAAATGCAAACGTGCTATTGATATTTTCTGCGTCCCTGCGTCACACGAGGACACGGGAAACTTTCAGCTGGATTACATCAAGACCAGACACAGATTTCGAAATCAGATATTGGATTGTAGATGTACCCAGGAACAGACTAGGACCACAATTTAGTAATGATAAAGAGTAGATTGACTTTTTGGCAGTCGTGCAGATTAATCTTTGTACAATGGAATGTAATACTGAAGTAATGATAATATACGTTTAAATTCACTTAGGCTGTTGATACCACGATAATTACTACCACAGCAGGCCGTTCAGTGGAAAAGGAATGTATATTTCTAAAAATGGTAATCCTTGAAGTTAGACTGACAGAGATATGTTACAAGGAAGATAACTGCGAAGAAACCTTGGGTAACATGTCATTTACTTCAAATGATGGATGAAAGAAAGAGGTACAAAATGTTCGGGAAAATACAGAAATACAGTAATGTACGACAATGTAGAATGAAGTAAATAGGAATGCATGGATGCTAAGGTCAACTGAATGCAGAAAAAACATGAAGAAATCAAAATAGAAATGGTCATCGGAAGGACTGATTTGGAACAAGGAAAAGTCAAAAACAATTCTTAGTGAATTCAAAACTACAATGAAGGCCTTAATACAGGGTGGATACTTAACTGACGACATGATACGGGAAGGAATGGTAGTTGACATGGAATACAAAGGAAACTCCGGTATTGGGGGTCAACCGAGATATGGAAGACCTGTGATCAGAGAAGATAGAAGAGATATATAACATTCCTTCAGAATTTCTAAAATCGTTTGTGAGGGTATGGAGAGACACGCTCAGACTTTAAGAAATATATCCTCCGCACTTTCCCGAGGACACCAAAGGTAAATAAGCACAAGAACTATCGAACATTCAGCTTACCAGCCTATGCATCCAACTTTCTGACAAGAGTAAGAGACAAAACAGTTGAACAGAAAACTGAGAGATCGTTCGATGACGATCAGTTCGGTTTTCGGAAAGATAACCATTCAAAAGAGGTGATTCTATTATTTCACTAGACGTCAGAAAAATCAAGACGCATCCATAGGATTTGTAGACCTAGAATGGTCATTCATCAGTGGAAAATAGTAAAAAAGTCCGAAATTGCTACGGTCGCAGGTTCGAATCCTGCCTAGGGCATGGATGTGTGTGATGTCCTTAGGTTGGTTATGTTTAAAGAGTTCTACGTCTAGGGGACTGATTACCTCAGGTGTTAAGTCCCGTAGTGCTTAGCGCCATTTGAACCAATTTTGAAATGCGTGGAAAATAGTGGCAGGAAGGAACAGGATGTTAGGACAACTGTTATTGCTTGAGGAGATAACTTCCGTGTCACTAGAGAGAGCTGTGGAGCGTAAAAACTGTACTGGAAGATAGAAATTGGAAAACATCCTGGAAATAATTGAGAACGTAAGTTGGAAGTGCTGCTCTGAGGTGAAAAGGTTGGCACAGGTGAGGAATTCGCTGCGGGCCACATTAAACCTGTCTGGAGATCGGTAAAAAAAATCTCTAATTTAATAAAGCACTTAACAATCCATGCGACGAATTGTAGATCGTCGGCTTTGTTTTTCCTGATGACATACCCCTGTATAGCTCCCGCGCGTAGGTGCGAGTGGTGGACCACTTTACCTCCATAATGGTACAGGGTGTATCTAAAAGAATTATCCGCTTTGGCACATCTATATTCTGAACCTAATAAACAGATACAATGACTTTTGTATTTTGATGAATGAGATACTCAAGAAGATTTTTTTCTTAATATCATTTCACAGGTGTTTACCCCCCCCCCCCTTGAGATGCACGGCATATGTAATTGCAGTATTCAAATTGTTCCCATACTTCAGCTAGCAAATCTTTATTTACAGTTTCCACAGTTGCTATTATGCGATGTCTCAATTCATTAATTGTTGTTGGTAACAGAGGCACATAAACAATCATTTATAAACCCCCACAAGAATTAATCACATACAGTCAGGTCTGGTGACCTTGGTAAGGCTGAATCATTTGGTCAGATCCATCGTTCAGTAATTCTTTTGTTTTAAAATTACCGCACTTCCAGGTGCCAGTGTGGCCGTCCACTATCCTGTTGGTAAATGAAGTAGTTCGAATCAGCCTCCAAATGTGGGAAAAGAGAGTTCTTAAGCATATCGAATATGTGCTTCCTGTAACAGTATTCTCAGCAAAGAAAAATGGACCATGCACCTTTTCCCGTGAAAATGCGCAAAACACATTAAATTTTGTAGAGTCCCTCTCATATTGTACCACTTCATGTGGTTGTTCAAAACCCCATATTCCCACACTATGACTGTTCACCTTTCCATTTAAATGCAACGTTGCCTCGTTACTAAACACTAACTTGGAAGAATACTGTCATCCTCCAGCTTGCCAAGAATGGAATTACAGAACTCCACACGTTGTTGTTTGTGACCTTCACGAAGAGCTAGCCGTAGCGGAATTTTGTAAGGTTTCATGTGTAAATGTCGACGCAACATACGCCTCACGGACATCGGGGGAATACTGAGCTGTCGATTTTCACGGGGAACGGATTTCTGCGGACTCCTTGTGAGATTAAGGCGGATGATTTCGACGTCTGTGTCAGACATTCGAGGGCGGCCCGGCGATTTGCCTTTACACAAACAACCTGTTCCGCGGAATTGTTCATGCCGTCCTCTAAGGCTCTGTGCTTTAGGAGGATCCATAGCATACCCAGTACGAAAGTCACGCTGAACAGTTATTACCGACCCTCACTGGGTAAAACGTAGAACACACGAAGCTTTCTGTTGTTCCGACATCATTTTTACTAGAACTGAATTGGGCGCACACTGATGTTACCTAGCGCGAACCATATATTCTTTAGAGTTTGCTCTGCCCAAAAGTACGTTGTTCACCCACCGATCGCAAATAACATAATAGTTACGGCCTTTTTTTTTAATCGGATGTTTGTTTTTGATATACCCTATATTTTATGGCTACCATGTTCATTACGCCAGACCTTAAAGCTGCACTGTCTCCTGAAGCATATTGTCCTTACTTTAAGACGTTCGCAGTACCAACAAAACATAGCCATTATGGTTAGTATCACAGTGTCAGATCATCGAGAGTGCTTTTGCAACTACTGGAAAGGTAACAACTACATGCTAATCTGTCTTCTCCAAAGATGTCGCTCCTGTGTGGTTGCACCTACTGTACATGCATCTGTGACGTTGAGGCAAGCAACTTACGTCACCACTCAAAAGTAACTTTTTCCTTCGCAGTAACGAGAATTATATATTCGATTTTATTCCCTGTTCACTACTGTTTTGCATCAGTTCCCACTAACTATGTAATATTGCCAGTAGTTACTTAACTGACGATGTTTCAATTGAGTGATATACATATTTTAAGAATAAATGCCTGTCCATTGTGTTGTTACTGACAGACGTGCATACACCACGGGAAATGCTGAATGTTTTCCGCTGGACGTTCACTTGTACCCGCTGCTAGGTTTAAATCAAATGACAAGCAGTTGCGAATCTGGTATCTGTAGGTTGACCCAAAAGTCCATTAGCATTATAAAATCCCCTATATCATGGAATAATGTAGGGAGGGGGGTATAATTTGACACACAAGCATGAAACAACGTGAGGTTTTATTTACACTACTGGCCATTAAAATTGCTACACCAAGAAGAAATGCAGATGATAAACGGGTATTCATTGGATAAATATATTATACTAGAACTGACATGTGATTACATTTTCACGCAATTTGGGTGCATAGATCCTGAGAAATCAGTACCCAGAACAACCACCTCTGGCCGTAATAACGGCCTTGATACGCCTGGGCATTGAGTCAAACAGAGCTTGGATGACATGTACAGGTACAGCTGCCCATGCATCTTCAACACGATACCACAGTTGATCAAGAGTAGTGACTGGCGTATTGTGACGAGCCAGTTGCTCGGCCACCATTGGCCAGTCGTTTTCAATTGGTGAGAGATCTGGAGAATGCGCTGGCCAGGGCAGCAGTCGAACATTTTCTATATTCAGAAAGGCCCGTAGAGGACATGCAACACGTGGTCGTGCATTATCATACTGAAATGTAGGGTTTCGAATGGATCGAATGAAGGGTAGAGCCACGGGTCTTAAACATCTGAATTGTAACGTCTTCTGTTCAAAGTGCCATCAATGCAAACAAGAGGTGACCGAGACGTGTAACCAATGGCACCCCATACCATCACGCCGGGTGATACGCCAGTATGGCGATGACGAATAGACGCTTCCAATGTGCGTTCACAGGGATGTCGCCAAAAACGGAGGCGACCATCACGATGCTGTAAACAGAAGCTGGATTCATCCGAAAAAATGACGTTTTGCCATTCGTGCACCCAGGTTCGTCGTTGAGTACACCATCACAGGCGCCCCTCTCTGTGATGCAGCGTCAAGGGTAACCGCAGCCATGGTCTCCGAGCTGTTAGTCCATGCTGTTGATTACGTCGTCGAACTGTTCATGCAGATGGTTGTTGTCTTGCAAACGTCCCCATCTGTTGACTCAGGGATAGAGACGTGGCTGCACGATCCGTTTCAACCATGCGGATAAAATGCCTGTCATCTCGACTGCTAGTGATACGAGGCCGTTGGGATCCAGCACGGCGTTCCGTATTACCCTCCTGAACCCACCGATTCAATATTCTGCTAACAGTCATTGGATCTGGAGCAACGCGAGCAGCAATGGCGCGATATGATAAACCGCAATCGCGATAGGCTACAAGCCGACCTTTATCAAAGTCGGAAACGTGATGGTACGCATTTCTTCTCCTTATACGAGGTATCACAACAACGGTTCACCAGGCAAACGCCGGTCAACTGCTGTTTGTGTATGAGAAATCGGTTGGAAACTTTCCTCATATCAGCACGTTGTAGGTGTCGCCACCGGCGGCAACCTTGTGTGTATGCTCTGAAAAGCCAATCATTTTCATATCACAGCATCTTCTTCCTGTCGGTTAAATTTCGCGTCCGTAGCACGTCATCTTCGTGGTGTAGCAATTTTAATGGCCATTAGTGTAAATTGCCCCCCCCCATGAACCATGGACCTTGCCGTTGGTGGGGAGGCTTGCGTGCCTCAGCGATACAGATAGCCGTACCGTAGGTACAACCACAACGGAGGGGTATCTGTTGAGAGGCCAGACAAACGTGTGGTTCCTGAAGAGGGGCAGCAGCCTTTTCAGTAGTTGCAAGGGCAACAGTCTGGATGATTGACTGATCTGGCCTTGTAACAATAACCAAAACGGCCTTGCTGTGCTGGTACTGCGAACGGCTGAAAGCAAGGGGAAACTACGGCCGTAATTTTTCCCGAGGGCATGCAGCTTTACTGTATGATTAAATGATGATGGCGTCCTCTTGGGTAAAATATTCCGGAGGTAAAATAGTCCCCCATTCGGATCTCCGGGCGGGGACTACTCAAGAGGATGTCGTTATCAGGAGAAAGAAAACTGGCGTTCTACGGATCGGAGCGTGGAATGTCAGATCCCTTAATCGGGCAGGTAGGTTAGAAAATTTAAAAAGGGAAATGGATAGGTTAAAGTTAGATATAGTGGGAATTAGTGACGTTCGGTGGCAGGAGGAACAAGACTTCTGGTCAGGTGACTACAGGGTTATCAACACAAAGTCAAATAGGGGTAATGCAGGAGTAGGTTTAATAATGAATAGGAAAATAGGAATGAGGGTAAGCTACTACAAACAGCATAGTGAACGCATTATTGTGGCCAAGATAGATACGAAGCCCACACCTACTACAATAGTACAAGTTTATATGCCAACTAGCTCTGCAGATGACGAAGAAATTGAAGAAATGTACGATGAAATAAAAGAAATTATTCAGATAGTGAAGGGAGACGAAAATTTAATAGTCATGGGTGACTGGAATTCGACAGTAGGAAAAGGGAGAGAAGGAAACGTAGTAGGTGAATATGGATTGGGGCTAAGAAATGAAAGAGGAAGCCGCCTGGTAGAATTTTGCACAGAGCACAACTTAATCATAGCTAACACTTGGTTTAAGAATCATGATAGAAGGTTGTATACATGGAAGAACCCTGGAGATACTAAAAGGTATCAGATAGATTATATAATGGTAAGACAGAGATTTAGGAACCAGGTTTTAAATTGTAAGACATTTCCAGGGGCAGATGTGCACTCTGACCACAATCTATTGGTTATGACCTGTAGATTAAAACTGAAGAAACTGCAAAAAGGTGGGAATTTAAGGAGATGGGACCTGGATAAACTGAAAGAACCAGAGGTTGTAGAGAGTTTCAGGGAGAGCATAAGGGAACAATTGACAGGAATGGGGGAAAGAAATACAGTAGAAGAAGAATGGGTAGCTCTGAGGGATGAAGTAGTGAAGGCAGCAGAGGATCAAGTAGGTAAAAAGACAAGGGCTAATAGAAATCCTTGGGTAACAGAAGAAATATTGAATTTAATTGATGAAAGGAGAAAATATAAAAATGCAGTAAATGAAGCAGGCAAAAAGGAATACAAACGTCTCAAAAATGAGATCGACAGGAAGTGCAAAATGGCTAAGCAGGGATGGCTAGAGGACAAATGTAAGAATGTAGAGGCTTATCTCACTAGGGGTAAGATAGATACTGCCTACAGGAAAATTAAAGAGACCTTTGGAGATAAGAGAACCACTTGTATGAACATCAAGAGCTCAGATGGAAACCCAGTTCTAAGCAAAGAAGGGAAAGCAGAAAGGTGGAAGGAGTATATAGAGGGTCTATACAAGGGCGATGTACTTGAAGACAATATTATGGAAATGGAAGAGGATGTAGATGAAGATGAAATGGGAGATACGATACTGCGTGAAGAGTTTGACAGAGCACTGAAAGACCTGTGTCGAAACAAGGCCCCCGGAGTAGACAACATTCCATTGGAACTACTGACGGCCTTGGGAGAGCCAGTCCTGACAAAACTCTACCATCTGGTGAGCAAGATGTATGAAACAGGTGAAATTCCCTCAGACTTCAAGAAGAATATAATAATTCCAATCCCAAAGAAAGCAGGTGTTGACAGATGTGAAAATTACCGGACAATCAGTTTAATAAGCCACAGCTGCAAAATACTAACACGAATTCTTTACAGACGAATGGAAAAACTAGTAGAAGCCGGCCTCGGGGAAGATCAGTTTGGATTCCGTAGAAATACTGGAACATGTGAGGCAATACTGACATTACGACTTATCTTAGAAGAAAGATTAAGGAAAGGCAAACCTACGTTTCTAGCATTTGTAGACTTAGAGAAAGCTTTTGACAATGTTGACTGGAATACTCTCTTTCAAATTCTAAAGGTGGCAGGGGTAAAATACAGGGAGCGAAAGGCCATTTACAATTTGTACAGAAACCAGATGGCAGTTATAAGAGTTGAGGGACATGAAAGGGAAGCAGTGGTTGGGAAGGGAGTAAGACAGGGTTGTAGCCTCTCCCCGATGTTATTCAATCTGTATATTGAGCAAGCAGTAAAGGAAACAAAAGAAAAATTCGGAGTAGGTATTAAAATCCATGGAGAAGAAATAAAAACTTTGAGGTTCGCCGATGACATTGTAATTCTGTCAGAGACAGCAAAGGACTTGGAAGAGCAGTTGAACGGAATGGATGGTGTCTTGAAGGGAGGATATAAGATGAACATCAACAAAAGCAAAACGAGGATAATGGAATGTAGCCGAATTAAGTCGGGTGATGTTGAGGGTATTAGATTAGGAAATGAGACACTTAAAGTAGTAAAGGAGTTTTGCTATTTAGGGAGTAAAATAACTGATGATGGTCGAAGTAGAGAGGATATAAAATGTAGACTGGCAATGGCAAGGAAAGCGTTTCTGAAGAAGAGAAATTTGTTGACATCGAGTATAGATTTAAGTGTCAGGAAGTCATTTCTGAAAGTATTTGTATGGAGTGTAGCCATGTATGGAAGTGAAACATGGACGGTAAATAGTTTGGACAAGAAGAGAATAGAAGCTTTCGAAATGTGGTGCTACAGAAGAATGCTCAAGATTAGATGGGTAGATCACGTAACTAATGAGGAGGTATTGAATAGGATTGGGGAGAAGAGAAGTTTGTGGCACAACTTGACCAGAAGAAGGGATCGGTTGGTAGGACATGTTCTGAGGCATCAAGGGATCACCAATTTAGTATTGGAGGGCAGCGTGGAGGGTAAAAATCGTAGGGGGAGACCAAGAGATGAATACACTAAGCAGATTCAGAAGGATGTAGGTTGCAGTAGGTACTGGGAGATGAAGAAGCTTGCACAGGATAGAGTAGCATGGAGAGCTGCATCAAACCAGTCTCAGGACTGAAGACCACAACAACAACAACAACAACAGTGTAAATTGAAAGCGAGTGCAAAACCAGCCAACAGGTGGCACTGGGCAGCAACACGTCAGCGACTTTTCATTTTTGTCAGCGTGATGCGTGCGTAGTACGCCGATATGGCACAGAGACGCATCATCCCTAGTTTGGCTGACAACCATCTGCTGAAAGTACGACTTTTGTGACGGATGGCGCTCTATCCCACTCTGCTACACGTGTGAAACAACTCTTGCGCACATCGTTTGTTGAGGATCACTTCTGTCATGCCTGGCCTCCCATGTCCCCAGACCTCAGTCCGTGTGATTATTGGTTGTGTCGTTACCGAAAGTCGCAAGTCTACAGCGATCCGTCCGACCTCATTAGAGGTGCTAAAAGACAACATCCGGCGGTGATTTCTCACCGTATCTGGGAATTACCCCGTGAAGTGCTGTTCACAACATTGTCCCTTGACGAAAGGTATTCATGATCAGTAACGACCGACACGCTAAGCATTTCTTATAAAGATCATCGCTTTGCTAAACATCAATTGTGATGCTAATTATTGCTTTTGTACCATATTAGGCGCCAGCTGTTGGTCATTTTGTGCACTTCGTTTTGGTTTCAAACAAAAGCCAATGACACTTCAAACATATTTGTCAATTTTTACCTCTCTTCCTGCATAATTTTGTGAAGTATTGAATTTTCGAAAGTTAACGGGCTTTTGGATCAACCTGCATTTCAAACTTCACTCCAGTATCAAATACAGTATAAAACTGCCTGACTGCTTGATTCATCTAAAAGGAGTTCCTTACTGTAGTATTTGGTAAACATTTTAGGAGATAAACTGCAAATTTGGGTTTAAGGTGCCCTCGACGACGAAGTCATACGATCATGATAGGGGAATAAAATACCTCGGGTGCTTTCTAAAGGAGTTTTCCGGAATTTGCGTTAAGTAATTTGGGGAAATCATGAAGAACCTAAACATGTACAACCGGGACCACAACCGTCACCCAGCCGAACTCAAGTCCAGTGTTATCCATGGCGTAACCCCGCTCGCTCGGTCCCACAGGAGCGGACTACCACAGTGTAGAGTATTCACTCATTTTTCTATCAAATTTCACGTGATCTGAATAACTTGTGAAACACATGTTTCCCTGAAGATGCTACTAAAGGAAATGTTGACGAAAAGGAAGCCGACCTCAGTCTGTAATATGTGATCCTCTCACAAACACTCGAGGGTTTTCTGTACGTTTCTAGGTTCAATATAAGAAAAGTATGGTGAATGTTAGATCCCTTTACTCTTCACCGAAAGCGTCGCCTTCAACCAGAGGACAAAGTGTAACGACTGTAACTTCGTCGACAGTTATTCCCTTATCATAATGGCTTCCATTCGATGTTCATTTTTGTAGATACTCCATTACGTACAACTTACGCATATACTCTGAAACGCACAGCAATCGTCTTTCAAGTCAGTAGAGCAACAGAGACAGTAAAATCTGCATATTGTCACATGTGAACATTACTTCTCTGTAAATAAGGCACGCTGTGATCAGCTGCCGTCTAATGTGGACTGCTGAGATACCGAATAGTCTTATACTGCTGCCGTAAAATGGTAAAAATGTGTTGCCACAATTTTGGTCGAAAGTTATTTTGAACAAAATATATGGCCTTTATGTGCTACGTCAAGTTGTCACTATGTATCTTACGTAACAGGTATCACATTATAGTAATCCTAATATTTCTTGATTACAATCCTATTGGAAGCTTACTGTCTCCGGAACGAATTTTAAGTGAGGGGCCTACGAATATATTACAACCCCCATCGGATTGCCGCCATAGGTATCGCGAAGCCAAAATTAGACTAATTAAATCACGCACAGAGGTATTTAAGCAATCATTCTTCCCGCGTCCGAGACGTAAATGGAACGGGAAAATGCCCTAATAAAACGCTAGTACGCAACGTGAGCTCTGCCATCCACTTCGCAGTGGTTTGGATAGCTTAGATGTAGATGTAGATGTAGATATGTGAATTACGCATGGGTCAAGTTCATTAGGCACCACTGCGAAGCCTATAGACTTCTAACATACGAAAATAATAATTTATATTGTGAATAGAACTAATCGCATAAAATTATACCACACCGTTTCATTCACTCCACAAGTAATGTTGCGAATAGAGATGACTAGTTATACTAACCGTTGAGGTAATATTTAAACAAATGTAACTGAATCTGATCTCATAATTTATTTGGTGATTACTGGGTAGTTTGTCTCTGTCTCCCTATAAAAAAGGCAGTTTGTCAGCTCGAAGGTTAGAGGAAACCAAGATCGTATCACCAGTAGCTCGTGCTTACTAAAAACGTACGGTATTCTCATCGGTATTCTGCTTAGAAGGAGCGTCGCCTTTTCTTATCTCAATATACTTTTTCGCTCTTCATAATTTTAGGGGCTTACAAAAGAATCTGACGGTTCTACTTTTACTACCCCCTTTTTGTATGAACCATGTGGCACGAAAGTTTCTGTATTACTAACTCTGCCTGAAATACAAGTCTTTCCTACCGTAACACTTTACGTCTTTTGTTGCTAAACCTTCCCTTTCTAAGCCTTTGATGCTGGCCACTGGCGGCATCGTAAGAACCTCATCCCTTTAAGCTGGACTACGTCAGATGAAAATCTAGGCTGCGCTCACCGGATCTTCTTACGAGACATTTACGTACTCTGAAGCGGATATAGGCTGTAAGGGACTGGTTTAAAGTAGAATTTACTGCCGCGGGCTCTTGCGTGCTAAGAACTATTGAGCAACGGCCCGGCTCCTCTAGGCATCTAAATGCTCTAAGAATCGTGATGGCCAGCATAAAATTCAGTGGCAGCAGACTTGTATCTGGCAACACTGAAATCTTTCTTTTTCGACTAGGATTCGAGATACCACATTAACTCACCACTAATTAGAAGAAACATGAGATGTAATTGTGCTATGTCCTATTATCTTCACATACTATATCAGGTTTTGGCGTGTATGTTTCGTTTGATTAGAGTCTCTTACGGAACCTACAGCAGTCACTCAGTCTGTTAGATTTTGCCTTTCAGCTCTATCATATTAGTTTACATAAACTCATATAATTCCATGGTGATAGTTTCATCTAGGACATATTACTCTTGTTATCCGTAAGCACAAGGAGCTTAAGCTTTGTTATTTTAGGGATATCAATAAAACAGTAAAAGTTCTGCCTTCCTTCAACGTCAACATCCAGTTAAAAGTCACTTATGTACATTTACCAAGTTATTTCAAGACAATTTATTCTGTCATTATTTTATGACTTCTCATGTGTTAACGTTAAAATAATGGCTTCTCAGTATTTGGCATGCTAGTTTCACTGTAGGGAGCGTTTCAGGCAACAGTGTTGTGGAAAACTATGTATTTCACGAGAAAGTTTTCGTTGGATGATTCTGTACAATTTTCGCAATGGTCTATGTACACAACAGTGCCTCGAATATCTTCATTCAGTTCTTAGTAATCAGGTGCCTTCAGAGAACAATATTACAATTCGGTTGCAGAATTTCGCAATCGTCAGGCTTCCATCATAGTGAAATATAAGTAAGGTCGATTGAAAGCTCTCCAAACACCGATTGCTTGAACGTTCAGGTGTGAAAAAGATTCGTTCCCAAACCAATGAACACAATTTGACCTCAGATAAAGAAGATGCTGACCTCACTTTTTCGAATAAATGCAATACGTGTGTGTGTGTAATGTGGTGTCATGATTAAAACTCGGCTGAAGGCCACACACCATGCAGAAAACAATTTTACGGCTTAAGGCCAAAAAGGAAGAGCTTCTAAATTTAAAATAGAATGGGCTAAAGGCTTTATCCTAAAATGCTTCAGGTAACTCTGGCTGAAGACCACATACGAAACCGAAAGAATCTCATGGTTTAAAGGCCAAACAAAGAAATTTCCCATTTTTAATTTAAGCTGGAAAATTCGGCTGAAGGCCACATAAAAACTAGAGAATATTTCTTACAGCTTAAGGCCTGGACAAAATTTTTCAACTTTTGATCTGAAAAGGCTGAAAACTCGGCTGAAGGCCACATACCAAAAAAGAAACTTTTTTTTTTTTACGGCTTAAAGACTAAGAAGAAAAGCCTTGCAATTTTAATCAGCTAAAACTCGGCTGAAGGCCACACAGAGTACTTAAGATTAAAAAGGAAATCACTATGTAAAACACAAGGAGTGACGGTCAGAAGGTTCCAAGGATTGACCTGAGAAGGTAACACTGACGCACGTTTAGGTGAGACAGGCAGCCAAACAGACAACATCTTCATCGGAAGGCAACCCAACCGGAAGCCTGCCGACGAACCAACCAACAAGATCAGTTCTGCTCCACCCAACCAGCAAAGCGACAACAAGATGTCAATAGCACAACGTTCTGGATACTGGTGTCCAATCCAGCCAAGTCAGAATAATCGCCCAAAACTACTAACAACACCTCAGCTGTCGAATTACACGCCGTGCTGGACAGCATCAACACGACGAGGAAAATACACTGCCGAAAACTACATCAACGACCAGGGCAGGTCACCGGAACGTCAACGGCCACAAGGCCGAAGATACCACTGGTACACTTCTTTAATGAAGGAATGAATTAAGCCGGCCGCGGTGGCCGTGCGGTTCTAGGCGCTTCAGTCCGGAACCGCGTGACTGCTACGGTCGGAGGCTCGAATCCTGCCTCGGGCATGGATGTGTGTGATGTGCTTAGGTTAGTTAGGTTTAAGTAGTTCTAAGTTCTAGGGGACTGATGACCTCAGATGTTAAGTCTCATAGTGCTCATAGCCATTTGAACCATTTTTGAATGAATTAAATTAAGTTAAACACCATACAGGAAGACGGCTGCGTTTCTAGCCGACTTCGATGCACACACGTTTTTGCTCACGGGAATCTCCCAGAAAGCGACAACCAGAATCAAACGAAGAGATGTGATAGCAATTGAGGCTTGATAGTAGGTTAAGTGAGCACTCAAGTTTAGTTTCCAGGATCGGTGGACGACGAACTTCGTAACCTTCGCAAGAGGCGCCCCACAACTCCAACCACGCGTGCACGCCACCAGCGGTTCCGGCTGACTACACGCCACGGAGACTTCCTCGCTGCTCTGCCCCAACCGACCGACTCCCACACACAGCACACCCAGAAAATATATTCGCCACGCCAAAGATAGTACAGCAGTACTAGTATCGATGCACACTGCTGCTGCCACTCACGGATAGAAGACAGCAAAGTTATGGTGGTAACCGAAGACGAAATTAGACACCACTGGACTGCAACCAATGATAAAAAAAACAAGGCATTACGCGAGACAGCTACGGCTCATTTCTACGTCGGAATCGCACAGATATCCTACAAGTGCTACGTCATCGGCGCTGTCGTAGAAGTTATAATGCTGTGTTTGAGGAAGAAATACACCAAACTTCAGATCAAGTGTGATCTTTACATGAATCGTGTCTGAATTCCATGGAGGTTGAAAACGTAACTATCTCTGAATGGAAGAGGACGAAACACATTCAACGTAGCCTGTTGTTTTACCGCTGTTTTCCAGGACTCAGGTCAGCAAACTACACTGGTTATTTCTCTCACTATTTCGTTGTTAGCTTATACTTGATTTTAAATTTTGTTCTCGAGTCACTTAATTTGATTTTCGAAATTCCTGTCAGCAAGGAATCCCCAATCTACTTTTTCAAAGACTGTATCATTTACTTAAATTTGGATTGCTGGATAACAATTAGAAAGTGTTCCTCCAGAATGTAGATGCAGTGTCTTAACGACTGTACCCCGTCATTCGTTACTGTGCCTGGAATTGGTGTTTCTTGTTCATCACTGCCGCAGTGCTGTGTCTACGTACACCATCGCTCACATTACGACGAGTAAAGTGTCTACTTCAGCAGGGTTCAAAACTAGTTACTTACTGATCAAATGAAAGTCATCTAGTGACTTTGGCCATAATCTTTATCGTCCGTGGCTTTGTGAGTATTTACCGACTGTAATATACCACAACGTGAGGCTCAGTGTGTAACAGTGTCATCGGGTATTTTCGTGTGGGTCATTGTAAAATTTCTAATACAAAGGTCAGTATTGCAGTTACTGAGTCCGCACTGACAACGCAATAATCCACGCTTCCCTTTGTACTGGCGGGTCGGCTCTCTCCTGACATCTAGTAACCAATTTCGCAATGTATAGCGATTTCTGTAAACGCTT
This sequence comes from Schistocerca nitens, assembly GCF_023898315.1. Classification (NCBI taxonomy): domain Eukaryota; kingdom Metazoa; phylum Arthropoda; class Insecta; order Orthoptera; family Acrididae; genus Schistocerca; species Schistocerca nitens. The sequence goes on from NC_064622.1 coordinate 243,608,851, forward strand.
GAGATGTGTATTTTGCTTACCGTGTCTAGTGCCTGCAACGCCGCTAGCTGGCATTCAATGTCGCAGTTGTTAGTGATCGTGATGTTTCGGCTCGTCAGAATGGTTCAAATGGCTCTGATCACTATGGGGCTTAACATCTGAGGTCATCAGTCCCCTAGAAGTTAGAGCTACTTAAACCTAACTAACCTAAGGACATCACACACGTCCATGCCCGAGGCAGGATTCGAACCTGCGACCGTAGCAGTCGCGCGGTTTCGCACTGAGGGGCCTAGAACCGCTTGGCCACCGCGGCCAGCCTTGTCAGAATACATAGCGCAAAACTGTTATAGCGTTCCACAGCTGTGTAGCGAGGGTCGAAACGTACAATTTGATATAGCATACTTGTTGTCTATGAGACTAGTAAACAGCTTCAAATTAGCCCTCAGAAGCTACCTAAACCACACCACATGCTGGCCGCGCGAGTTATCGTCTCCCCGTCTTAGGCTATCGACTTAATAGCCAGATTTTTTTCATTTTTTTTTTTAGTTTTATTAATGTTAATAATTTGAGGTTCGCTTTGTAAACTTAATGTAACAACTGATTACGCTTACAGCTTGAGTCAACAAACACAGAAGCACGTAATAATTCGTTGGAAGCATCTTCATCGCTAAATACTATATCATGGTACGTTTCGAGTATTTACTGTCAGATATAATATACTTAGGAGAGCTCATACACGCGAGTGGTAGGAGAAATATGTACACTCTCATGCGCAGTTGCCGTTACGCGTATCTTGAAAACACATTACTCCGAGACTTCGCATGCGACATCTGAAAGAAACTTTTGAAAATATTATTAGCGGCAACTGCGCATGAGAGTGTACATTTTTCTTGTATTGCTCATTTGTATGGGCTCTACTATCTGATGATGATTACTCGAAACGCCTGATGAATACAGTATTTAGCGATCAAGACGTATCCAAGGAATTGCTACATGCCGCGTCTGAATGGTCGCATACCTTATTAATGGATGACTTCATCAGTGAACTAGAAGCACAGTAGGTTCTTAGTAAAGGCGTCTGAGACACAAAATTATAGTTATAAAACTACCGTAGGCTACCGTAAACTATTGTAAGTACTCGTAGACTTCGGTAATATTCCAAGTAACATCGGTCAGTTAAGATCGTAACCGCGTTGCCTGTAGGATACGTGTCTTTCATACCTATCGGGCGTTACTCACTTCGATAGCTTTGTTTCAAATGGTTCAAATGGCTCTGAGCACCATGGGACTTAACTGCTGAGGTCATCAGTCCCCTACCCCTAGACTTAGAACTACATAAACCTAACTAACCTAAGGACACCACACACATCCATGCCCGAGGCAGGATTCGAACCTGCGACCGTAGTGGTCGCGCGGTTCCAAACTGTAGCGCCTAGAACCGATCGGCCACTCTGGCCGGCAGCTTTGTTTCCGTACGCTTTCACTTTATTACTGGATTCGATTAGAAACTAAAAGTGTAAGTAGGCTGTTTAGGTTTTTTTATTGGTAACGCCACCTCTGTATGAAAATCACTGGCTGTGCTGTGTGCAGTCTGTGGCTGCTTTGCATTGTTGTAATACTCGCCATTGTAGTGTTAGGCAGCTGGGTGTGAACAGCGCATAGCGTTGCGCAGTTGGAGGTGAGCCGCCAGCAGTGGTGGATGTGGGGAGAGAGATGGCGGAGTTTTGAAATTTGTCATGAACTGCTATATATATATATATATATATATATATATATATATATATATATATATATATATATATGATATCAAGATCTATTCAATAATTACTTTATGATCCACATTCTTCGAAAAAGGAGCTCTTGGAATGGAAAGAACAATAAGAAGGGACTAGTAACAGGAACTGCATACATAATTTTCTTTTCAACCACTTGGTAATTTTTTTGGTAGAGTAAGTTATCGTGATGCATCACTCTAGTGTTAAGATGTGACATAGGTATTAGACATGGCCATTTTTAGTGTAATACTTTTTCTGCTTGAACTTTGTCATGTTTAGGTATAAGTTATGCTGTTTGCCAGGCATAGTGCTACTGAATTTTAATTTGTGTTACTCTTCTAAGCCAGTTTACTACTGATTTATTTTTCTTGTTTGCTGCACATTGCCTTATATTAGTTGTAATATTGCAATTGCTTCGCTAATTTCTAAAATGCTGCTTCCTTTGCAAATCTGCACTTTTTTGTCATTGCTGTTTGCGTTAATTGTTTTATGTGCTGCTGCATTGCCTCGTCCCTTAGTTTAGCATCTGAGCTCAGTAGATTTAAGTTAGCTTAAGAGGGGGTAGACTATATAAGAAACTAGTTGTGATGAATGGAAAGAAATGCATTGAAGGTATATGAAAACGTTTTGGGCCAAAATGAGTATTGTACAATGATCCGTAATTATTTTGAAAGAAATATGAACAGAGTAGAGAAAGCAGGTATTGATAGGACTTTTTGGAAATAATGAGGAACGAAGGGAGATCTCCGAGAAGTAAAGAAAGTTTTGTTTGCAAAATACTGCAGTAAAACAAACCCTGTCCTTTCCTTGTATTATTCCGCTATATGTTTGTGTACCCTTGGGTATTTATGTTTTTCCTGTATTTATATGTTTATCTGATAAGGCTTATGTTGTAGAATTTTTCTAATACTAAACTACATTCACTATGATGAGGAATACTGTTATCCTCAAATATAATTGGTATTAATAATATGTTATTTAACTTGTAAATATGCTTAGACATTATTTATTCTGTTTTGTTTTAATGCTCATGTGTGAAGTTGATGTTTCAAAAGTTATTCTGATCTTTTATGTAGGTACTTATAATTCCTGTCACACTGATGTATATGTCTATTTCTATTCTTTTGTAAAGCCTGTATTACTACAAATTTTATCTGTATTGTTATGTTCTTTAATGATGTATTTTGTACCTTTTGTAATTGTATTCTTATGTTATAAAATTGTAATTGACACCAGTTCATCATATTATTAACTTGTAAGTTACATTTCACTGCACACGTTTATGTTGGTCATAGTATATGGACAATATGTGAGAAGTAGGGACTGTTAGTGTTTGCGCGTGTGTTAATAATTCAGCAAGGGACTGGATAACAGCATTGCTGGTTCTAAGGACATTTCAAACAATTTTTTTTGTGAGTGGACAAGTGGTGGTTTATGGACATGCTATATTCTCCGCAAGACTCTTCGATGGTGATTGTGCACCTGCACAGTCACAACAGATGGCTGCTGGCCATCTGTACAAGGACTACAGTGGGTCTGCATCTTTGATGACCCACCAGTACCACAATCTCTACCAGGAATACACTGGGTCTGCACCTCTGGTGGCCCACCAATACCGTAATCTCTACCAGGACTACAGTGGGTCTGCTCTGTGATGACCTACCTACCAATATTCTTCAAAACGTCGAATGACTCTGCTGTGGGTTTGCTCTGTTGTGGCCCATTACCTGTTAGCATGTCAAGAATCTGCACTGTCTTTCCGTTGGAAGGACAACGCTACTTCTTCAAGACTGCATGGAAATCCACTACTTCCGTGTGCATTTTCTTTTACTGCTCAGACTTTGAGAAAAACACTGATATTTTACTGTGATGAACGATTAGGACTGTCTTTATGGACTGTGAGAAAGTTTAACTTTTGACCAACATTGTATCAATAAGTGTGTGCATTTGATTTCTTTGTTATTGTAGTTACGAAAATTTTTTTCAAATCTGTATTGGCCAATGCCCAAACCAATTTGTAAAATTTTTTTGTGGGGAGCATGGGGGCTATGTAAGTAGGCTGTTTAGGTTTTTTTTATTGGTAACGCCACCTCTGTATGAAAATCACTGGCTGTGCTGTGTGCAGTCTGTGGCTGCTTTGCATTGTTGTAATACTCGCCATTGTAGTGTTAGGCAGCTGGGTGTGAACAGCGCATAGCGTTGCGCAGTTGGAGGTGAGCCGCCAGCAGTGGTGGATGTGGGGAGAGAGATGGCGGAGTTTTGAAATTTGTCATGAACTGCTATATTTATAAATGATGATATCAAAGTAAATACATTGTTTGTTCTCTATTAATATCTTTCATTTGCTAACTATCCCTACCAGTAGTTAGTGCCTTCCATAGTTTGAATCTTTTATTTAGCTAGCAGTAGTGGCGCTCGCTGTATTACAGTAATGGAAGTAACCAAGATTTTTGTGAGGTGAGTGATTTAGTGATTTGTGAAAGGTATAGTTTAATGTTACTCAGGGCCATTCTTTTGTAGGGAATTCTGAAAGTCAGATTGCATTGCGCTAAAAAAAATATTGTGTGTCAGTTTAAGCACAGTCGTGTAAAATTGTTCAAAGGGGACGTTTCAAAAGCTGTGAACCGCCTAGGAACTGAGTGAGGATAAATGAGGAGCCCCGTAACCCACGAAACATTTTTGTTTTGCATAATTATCTTCAATCTCTTATAACTGTTAAGTAGTACATATAGCGAAATTGAAATTGTCAATGTCTAATACAGGTTTTACTCGAAAATTTTTGATTTTTGGCATGAAACATTGGAATGTTGTAGCAAACATGAAACGAAGACAATACAGACCTGCCGGCGGCGGTGGTCTCGCGGTTCTAGGCGCGCAGTACGGAACCGTGCGACTGCTACGGTCGCAGGCTCGCATCCTGCCTCGGGCATGGATGTGTGTGATGTCCTTAGGTTAGTTAGGTTTAAGTAGTTCTCAGTTCTAGGGGACTAATGGCCACAGCAGTTGAGTCCCATAGTGCTCACAGCCATTTGAACCATACAGATCTACCGTGTAGCGTTAGGAAACGAATTTTCCGCAAAATGCAAAACAAAAAATCTGTCGAACATCGCTTCAATACTTCTTCAAGGTTATACAAAACATGTTTCTGTTGTTCACAGATAACTTTCACACTTATGAATAACAACAGGAAACTCTTACCGTTAATCATTATGATGAACGTGCTATTGAGTATAAATAATAATGAGGTTTTTTGTGTTCGTGCATGTATTATGTGGATGTATAAGCTTGTAGCCTCTTTTTTTGTATTCCGATTGCTATGGATTTAATTATCATTGTCCTTTTATTTGTAGTTCAGTATTGTTATCTGAGTGACATATTGTCATTTTGCCAGTTGTAGACAATGGCTGGAGCTGTGGATGCTAGAAAGTAGAGTGCCACGAGGAGAAATCGGAGCTTTTATTTCACATTCTCCTAATTGTATTCCGTAGAGGGGCGGCAACTGTAGAGGTAGCCAGAAATATTTGCGCCTTGTATGGAAATAATTTTTTTTGAGAGAAAGTGGCAAGAAAATGGTTTTCTCGGTTTAAAGAGGATAGTTTTGATATTGGCGACACTCCATGTTCAGGACGGGCTTTGGGATTTCATGATGATCGTTTAAACGCATTAACTGACGATGATCCACGTCAGTATAGTTTAGAACTGGCATCCCACTATCGTGCGGCATTTGCGAGCAGTGGGGAAGGTTCAACAATCAGGTGTATGGGTACCGCATGTTCTATGCTAAAATCACAAAAGCCAGCGGGTGGCCATCTGTGCATCTCTATTAGTTCCTCATCCATTGCCTTATGAGAAAAGCCGATCAGTCCTATCCTGTATCGTTACTGGTGACGAGAAATGTTGTCTTCATGCCAACATAAAGACAAGGAATGACTGTTTGAGCCCAAACGAAGACCTGTGCGCATTCACAAAAGATTATCTTGTTTATTCGGATGCATAAGCTTGTAGCTTCTTTTTTTTTTTGTATTCCCATTGCTAAGGATTTAATTATCATTGTCCTTTTATTTGTAGTTCACTATTGTTACCTGAGTGACATATTGTCATTTTGCCAGTTGTAGACAATGGCTGGAGCTGATACGGTGCACTAAGAATTATAACCATCCCTACTGACTTTTATTGTTAAAAAATGACACCTTCTACAGACCCAGTGCAAGAACAACGACCAGGACCACTTCCTTGAAGTGTTGGTACAGCACGATAACGCCCTCTCGCATTCTGCTATTCTGAAAAAAAAAAAAGCACTATACAGGACCTGGTTGAGGAAGTCTTTCCGTATCGGCCTTATTCACTTTATTTTGTGCCCTAAGATTTTCACATTTCCCATTCTGTATCGAACAATCTGAAATGAATTTCCTTTCAGGATGAAACTGCGCTCGGAACATGGCTCGACGAGTTCTAAAGCTCAAAACAATGTGATTTCTGCGGTTGTGGAATAGAAAAGTTACCCCAGCGTTGGCAGACTGTCGTAAATAGTGAAGAGGGATATGTTGTTGTTGAGTACAGCCTCAGTTATGTGTATCTGATGTGTTTATCAAACTTACGTGTAAACGCTACGAATTTATGACCCAACACAATAAATTTTACTTGGTTACACAAAGGCGCGGAAAATAGAAGATCACCTATTTTTTATTACTTACAAAATATAATTTCTATTTGTAAGGCTATAAAATACACAATGGACTATCATTGAACAATCTACGATCCTAACTACACTGTATGATAAAAAGCAACCGGACACCTGGCTGAAAATTACTTAAAAGTTTGCGGCGCCATCCATTGGTAGTGCTGGAATTCAATATGGTCTTGCCCCACATTTAACTTTGATAACAGATTCCACTCTCGCAGGCATACGTTCATCAGGTACTGGAAAATTTCTTAGGGAATGGTAGCCCGTTCTTCACGGAGTGCTGGTCAGACGAGAGGTATCGATGTCGGTCGGTGAGGCTGGCACGAAGTCGGCGCTCCAAAACTTCCCATAGGCGTTCTAGAGGATTCAGGTCAGGACTCCGTGCAGGCCAGTCCATTACAGGGATGTTAAAACATCAATGTAGGCCTGTGCTGTGATAGAGCCACGCAAAACAACAACTGATACAAGCCCCCTCCATGAAAAACACGACCACATCGTAACACCACCGCCTCCGAATTTTACTATTAGCACTATACACGCTGGCAGATGACGTTCACCGGGGGTTCGCCATACCCACACCCTGCCATCGAATCGCCACATTGTATACCGTCATTCGTCACTCCACACAACATTTTTCCATTGTTCAATCGTCTAATGTTTACGCTCCTTATACCAAGCCGGGCGTCGTTTGGCATTTACCGGCGTGATGTGTGGCTTATGAGCAGCCGCTCGACCATGAAATCCAAGTTTTCTCACCTCCCCCCTAACTGTCATAGTATGTCTCCCTATTACACATTACGACCCTCTTCAACTGTCGGCGGTCTCTGTCAGTCAACAGACGAGGTCGGCCCGTACGTTTTTGTTTTGTGCGTGGCCCTTCACGTTTCCAATTCACTATCACATCGGAACAGTGTACCTACTGATGTTTAGGAGTGTGGAAATCCCGCGTACAGAGGTAGGTCCCAAGTGACACCCAATCACCTGACCACGTTCGAAGTCTATGAGTTCCGAAGTGCGCCCCATTCTGCTCTCTCACGATATCTAATGACTACTGAAGTTTCTGGTATGGAGTACCTGGCAGTAAGTGGCAGCACAATGCACGTAATACGAAAAAAGTATGTTTTTCAAAGTGTCCGGATACTTTTGACCACATAGTTTATGTGCAGAACAAAGTGGCAGAAAACGAAGAGAAGTCTTCGGCTTTCACTTTCCCTCTCACACAATCACTTATGTTTCATTCCCTACAAATCCTACCTATACTGCCTATAATTCTATCATTTATACGCCATATATGCACTATACCAAAACTACTGAACCGTGGTTTTGGTAGAGCGAATATCTAAACGAAACGACTTAATTGTTGGTTTTACGCTGTAACAATTCGCAATTTAGACAAGTCAATTTTTTAATATGCGACTGCTAGAACAAGTTTTATTTCATAGAGATGGAGAGAAGTGAGCTCCAAACACGTACGTGTGAATACGTCTGTAGCATATGTGGCTTTCGTACGCCAATTCAAGGTAATTTCCTGACTTGACAGACCTCAAAAGCCTTATTTCAAGCCGTTCGCGTGGACTACTCCTACCCTACTGTATTACTTTATAAGCATCGTTTACAGCCTGTATAATTACTATGAATTTCATGCTTCTCGGCATTAAGCATTAGCTCTTTCTTTTTTTTAACTGCCTTAGAGAGTGTCTTTATATCTGCGGAAGTTAATCCGCTTCCTTTAAAATCATAAGCTGCCCCAGTTTCGTGTGCTTTATCAGGTATTTCGGGAAGTCAAGGAGCCCCGCAAATACATTTTCGTCAAATCAGTATCTCTCCAAGAGACCCGCAATAACTCCCGCAAATCGTGTTTCATCTCGTCGGTTTCGAAACGTAATTTGGAGACTGCTCGGCTTAGCCGTGGGAAGTGGCGAGGAAATGGTGGATGGTGTTGCCATGGGTAACCCGTTGAGCCCTGCGATTGCCAATCTCTATACGGATAAATTTGAACAATTTGCGTTGAATAAAGCAAATAAGAAACCATTTTGTTGGTATCGTTATGTAGACGACACATTCGTGGTTTGGACACACGGTAAAAATTCCTTAGACGAATATTTTTATTATCTTAATATCATAAACCCTAAAATTCAATTTAGCTTTGAAGTTGAAAAAGACCAGGCTATTTCGTTTCTCGATGTGTTAGTCATGAGACAGACCGATGGCAGTCTAAAACAGTTTCGGAAGAGCACACATACTGATAGATACTTACATAAGAACTCCAATCATCACCCACAACAAAAAAATGGTGTAATCAAAAGTTTAGTGGACAGGGCAAAACGGATTTGTACGCCGGAACATCTGGATACGGAACTGAATCACCTGAAACAGGCCTTCGAAAAGAATGGGTACTCAAACAAAGAAATTAATAGAGTTTTAAGACCTAATTACACCAGGCCAAAGGACAAGGATGGTACACAGCAATGGAAGAACACGGTGTCTTTACCTTTCATTAGTAAGGTTAGAGATCGAATCGGCAAAATTTTGCTGAAACGAAGTGAAACCGGTATTCAGACCTACCAGAAAAATAGGACAAGTACTTCGTTCTGTTAAAGATAGAAGATCACCATTATCATCTAGCAGCGTGTATAAAATTCCCTGTACCAGTGACAAGGTCCATATTGGCACTACGAAAAGAAGTGTTAATACGAGGGTAAAGGAGCATAAAAGTCTCTGCCGACTGGGGAAAATAGATAAATCGGCCGTTGCGGAACATGCACTTCAGTCAGGTGACCATGTAGTTAAGTTTTCTGAAACTAAAAGCCGGCCGGAGTGGCCGTGCGGTTCTAGGCGCTACAGTCTGGAACCGCATTATCGCTACGGTCGCAGGTTCGAATCCTGCCTCGGGCATGGATGTGTGTGATGTCCTTAGGTTAGTTATGTTTAATTAGTTCTAAGTTCTAGGGGACTGATGACCTCAGAAGTTAAGTCCCATAGTGCTCAGAGCCATTTGAACCATTTTGAAACTACATTTTTAACTGCTACCACGAACTATTATCCACGACTGTATAGGGAGGCTATTGAAATTTATAAACATGAAGATAATATTAATGCAAAAGAAGAGGCCATGAAATTAAGCGAGATATGGCCAGTGGCGCTACAGAATCGATAAGTGATTTTTATCTATGACGGACTATTATCGATAGTTACATTTTATCTTTGACTAGTTTTCTCTCTGCTACTATGTGCAAGTTAGACCACGCCCACTTTCCTCGGTATTTAGGCCGCTCTCCGACTCCCGACTCGTCAGTCGGCAAGACTCAGCAGGACCAGCCATACCTCTGAAGATGTCCAACAGAGTATTGGACGAAATGTTAGGAATAGAAGAATTCTATGGACCACGGCCATATAACCCGGAAGAATTATCGACAACAGGAAAGCCAGAAATGCGCGTGAAGTATCTGCGCTCCGCGGCTCGTCCGCTCTGCCACTGGGGAGCCCCGCCCCGCCGCGGCGCCGGCGGCTGTGCTCGCGCTTCGCCCTTCGAGCGTGGCGAGGCGTCGCGGCGCCGGTGCGCTGCAGCCTCTCGAGCGCGTCGCGAACTCTCCAGTTAGCCGGCGGCCGGCCGCGGGCTGCTGCACTCTGCTCACCTGCATCCACCTGCACGTGACTCTCGCCTGCTCGCACACAACGCATCAGGCGCGTCCGCGCTATGCTGAGCTGGTGACGAGCAGACTATTTGCCCTGAAAGGAAACAGATCACGCGTTGGTCATCGACATGGTACGATACTTTCCTTTGCTACTAAGCTTCAACTCTTCTTGCTCTTTGGTCACTTGAGGACCACGTTCACTCACGTACCATTCCACTCTTCTGGCCTTTATCATTCTCAGTGTTGTTTAATTCACATTCTGTGAAATCTTCTTCGCTCTACATTCCGTACCATGTCATTTCTGGAAACCCAGAATCTACTCTGTAGGAATCAACATGGATTCGTGCGAGACCCGACTCGCTTTATTTGTTCATGAGACCCAGAAAACATTAGATACAAGCTCCCAGGTAGATGCCATTTTCCTTGACTTTCGGAAGGCGTTCGATACAGTTCCGCACTGTCGCCTGACAGTGTAAGAGCCTACTATCAGACCAGCTGTGTGGCTGGATTGAAGAGTTTTTAGCAAACAGAACACAGCATGTTGTTCTCAATGGAGAGACGTCTACCGACGTTAAAGTAACCTCTGGCGTGCCACAGGGGAGTGTTATGAGACCATTGCTTTTCACGATATATGCAGGGTGTTACACAAAGGTACGGCCAAACTTTCAGAAAACATTCCTCACACACAAATAAAGAAAAGATGTTATGTGGACATGTGTCCGGAAACGCTTAATTTTCATGTTAGAGCTCATTTTAGATTCGTCAGTACATTCTTCCACCTACGCTCAATGGAGCACGTTATCATGATTTCATACGGGATACTCTACCTGTGCTGCTAGAACATGTGCCTTTACAAGTACGACACAACATGTGGTTCATGCACGATGGAGCTCTTGCACATTTCAGTCGAAGTGTTCGTACGCTTCTCAACAACAGATTCGGTGATGGATGGATTGGTAGAGGCGGACCAATTCCATGGCCTCCACGCTCTCCTGATCTCAACCCTCTTGCCTTTCATTTATGGGGGCATTTGAAAGCTCTTGTCTACACAACACCGGTACCAAATGTAGAGACTCATGGTGCTCGTATTGTGGACGGCTGTGATACAATACGTCATTCTCCAGGGCTGCATCAGCGCATCAGGGATTCCACGCGACGGAGGGTGGATGCATGTATCCTCGCTAACGGAGGACATTTTGAACATTTCCTGTAACAAAGTGTTCGAAGTCAGGTTGGTACGTTCTGTTGCTGTGTGTTTCCATTCCATGATTAATGTGATTTGAAGAGAAGTAATAAAATGAGCTCTAACATGGAAAGTAAGCGTTTCCGGACACATGTCCACATAACATATTTTCTTTCTTTGTGTGAGGAATGTTTCCTGAAAGTTTGGCCTTACCTTTTTGTAGCACCCTCTATATAAATGACCTAGCAGATAGTGTCGGAAGTTCCATGCGGCTTTACGCGAATGATGCTGTAGTATACAGAGAAGTTGCATCATTAGAAAATTGCAGCGAAATGCAGGAAGATCTGCAGCGGATAGGCACTTTGTGCAGTTAGTGGCAACTGACCCTTAACGTAGACAAATGTAATGTATTGCGAATACATGGAAAGAAGGATCCTTTATTGTATGATTATATGATAGCGGAACAAACACTGTTAGCAGTAACTTCTGTAAAATATCTGGGAGTATGCGTACGGAACGATTTCAAGTGGAATGATCATATAAAATTAATTCTTGGTAAGGCGGGTGCCAGGTTGACATTCATTGGGGGAGTGCTTGGAAAATGTAGTCCATCAACAAAAGAGGTGGCTTACAAAACCGACCTATATTTGAGTATTGCTCATCAGTGTGGGATCCCTACCAGGTCGGGTTGACAGAGGAGATAGAGAAGATCCAAAGAAGAGCGTCGCGTTTCGTCACATGGTTATATGGTAAGCGTGATAGCGCTACGGAGATGTTTAGCAAACTCAAGTGGCAGGCTATGAGAGAGAGGCGCTCTGCATCGCGGTGTACCTTGTTGTCCAGGTTTCGAGAGGGTGCGTTTCTGAATGAGGTATCGAATATATTGCTTCCCCCTACTTATACCTCCCGAGGAGATCACTAATGTAAAATTAGACAGATTCGAGCGCGCACGGAGCCTTTCCGGCAGTACTTCTTCCCGCGAACCATACGCGACTGGAACAGGAAGGGGAAGTAATGACAGTGTCACGTAAAGTGCACTCCGCCACACACCACTGGGTGGCTTGCGGAGTATAAATGTAGATAGATGTGCCAGCCTCACCGACCGACATCGATACCTCTCGTCTGACCAGCACTCCGTGAAGAACGGGCTGCCATTCCCCAAGAAATTTTCCAGCACCTGATGAACGTATGCCTCCGAGAGTGGAGCGTTTGGCTTCATTCGCCGGGAGGCCCCTTGCGGGGCATGTACGGCCGCCTTGGTGCAGGTCTTATTACATTCGACGCCACATTGGGCGAACTGCGTGCCGGATGGGGATGAAATGATGATGAAGACAGCGCAACACCTAGGCCCTGAGCGGAGAAAATCCCCAACCCAACCGGGAATCTAACCCGCGCCCGTAGGACGGCAGTCCGTCACGTTGACCACTCAGTTACCGGGGTGAACACTTCATTCCGTAATGAATTTGCTCTGGGTCTAATTCTGCCCTGAGAACTATAACAGCCCGATTTCTGTATTTGAAAGTCACCCTCTTGCATGTCTCTGTTTCCTACATTCCCATTTTTCCTACATTCCTATTTTTCAAAAAATGATTCAAATGGCTCTGAGCACTATGGGACTTAACAGCTATGGTCATCAGTCCCCTAGAACTTAGAACTACTTAAACCTAATTAACCTAAGGACATCACACAACACCCAGCCATCACGAGGCAGAGAAAATCCCTGACCCCGCCGGGAATCGAACCCGGGAACCCGGGCGTGGGAACCGAGAACGCTACCGCACGACCACGAGATGCAGGCATTCCTATTTTTCCTACGTTCCTTTGTACCTTTAGGGTCCAGCGTATTTTAGCGTCTAGTGCAGAAGAAACTGAATTGTCACAAGGGGCGTTCAATAAGTAATGCGACACATTTCTTTCTGGAAGCGCGTTAGTTTTGTTCAGAATTCCAGACACTACATTATTCCCCATTCATCACTCTTTTTCATACAAAATCCATGTTTTTCAACATAAACTCCGTTCAATGAGACGGCTTCACGTCAACTTACTGGCAGAGCCTGTATGTCCACTTGGTACCACTCTACTGGTCCACGTCGAAGCCAACGTCTTGCTGCATCAATAACCACCCACTCCCGCAGAGTACATCCTTTACTGGACCAAAGAAATGGAAGGTGCGAGATCTAGGCTGTGGGAAGGTTAAGATAAAAGAGTCCAATGACGTTTTGTGCGTAGACTTGAGTGAAGCCTTCCGCTATTATGGAGGAGACGATCGTTTGCATTTTTGTATTTGACTAGTAAGACTGAAGTCGTTTCTTCAATTTGACAGCTGTGTGCTACCCGGCGGCACGTTGGAGATCGGACTGGTTTGCGCGACCTTGTTGGAATTATGACATACGCCTCGCCCAACGGCTCACTGAGCTTTTGTTCACTGCCAGGTTTCTGTCGATATTCTCCAAGCGTCTACGAATATCTGCGGTGTTCCCACCAAGAGAAACTCAATGACAGCTCTCTACTTTGAACGCACCGCCGTTACAGACGCCACTTTAAGGTCTAGGTATAGCGCCACAAACGACAGAATTTCATGGAACTATAGGGGCTGAAGCGGGAATATTCCACGATATTCCACAACAGACTCCACTGTTTTACAACAGAAACTGGCCGTGAAAAAAATATGTTGCATTACTTCTTGAATGCCCCTCGTACCTGATGTGGCCCATTCTGAGAATATATCTGAAGAACTTAACGCTCCTTTAACGGAAATCTTTCTGTTTGGTCATACACTTCTTGCTTCCGTCGTCGTCTACACATACTGAACGTCTCCTTTTTTTCGATGTCCCAGAGTCCTCATGAGAATCTTGCGTTCCTCGAAAGGAATCTTGTTCTTACGAGGTTCATGCTCTCTTCTGTGTATAAGGCATTGCAAGTGTACTTCGTCACTAACATCGTGCTGTCGTTGATGTAAGTGTAAACAGGGGCACAACTCCCAACCAAACATTGGGCAGGCATACCTAAAACCACAGCTAGTGACATGACTACAATTCTGTTTCCAAGCACACACATTAATTCAGTGACACTCGGATACTCAACTCAAGATAATTGAAGTCTGCTCTAAGGTGGTGTTTGCTGTATTACATTTCATTTAATGTTACATACTGTTTCATTTGACTTTACATTTCTCTCACGTCTCCATTACATCAGTTTCTCTCTTCATTTATTTGCAAAATTACTTTACTTTGTTATATCATTGGGGTGCCTCGATAATGGCGAACAGGATTCTTGTGTGGCGCAACCTCTTAGGTGCGACAAACGCCACATAATCAAGATGTCTCCTTAATGTCTCGATAGTAGCGAACTGTTTTCGAGTGGATGATAGGATTACTTCCCTCACAAAGTGTTCTTAATGGAGATCCCTGACCGTTGCCAATCTAGGGACTCCAAGAATTAACCTTACTCATCGGTTTTGTAGGGTTTGCAGGGATTTGAGACTGCTGTTACAGGGGAAGCCCGGACCAGCAACGATATAAGATTGATGCCAGTATCGTTGTTCGGTAGTTTGGTCCTGGACTACAATTATAGGTGGAACAGGTGCATTATGGTCTTGCTTTTTACCTGAACATAGTCTTTGAAAAGGAGTCTCAAATCCAGATATTTCACCCGATTTGTCCAAGGGTATGCTATGTTGTATAGTGCGAGACGATCCCTGCTTTCAGGCCGACCGTGAATACATCGTCTTCTTCGCATTCAGAGTAATACGGTTTCTGCCCTCCATAGAAGTATAAGCTGACGTTCGAGGTGCGTATCGTTGCATCGACTCTGTAGATGCTACTAAGGATCGCTGTATCGTCCGCGGGTTGAACAATTTGTGGATGTAACAGCAGGTCATTCATGTACAAGATGAACAGAATCGGGGACAGAGCAGAGCCTTCACGGATGCCATCCAGCAGTTGTTGAATGTTGGGCCGCTGACTATCTATACGGACAAAGTTGCACCTATCTTGAAGATTGCTGTCAATTATCTCCGTGCAGTAGTCCAAGGTGGTGTGGATATTATGGAATCTTGTGAGTAGCTTACTTTTTTCTGTCCAACAGCAGGCCACCAGAATTTGCAGGCGGACTTTCTGCGCCTGGCGAGTCGGACTTACTGTGTAGGATGTGTTGACTGAGGGACGTCTAGCCCTCAAGACTTGCGACTTAAAGTTGCAACCCAAGACTTTAGAGCAGATCACTGGCAGTGTCTTAGTTTATCGCTGATTGACGGATTCTTCTTATTTTAGATCTTTATACTGAGTATTGGTTCTGAATCAACTTGTCCACTCGTGCTCCTATTGGTTATTTTTCTGCCTGACCCGTTTCTATCCAGTCCACCAGATATTTAAATCACTATACACACTGATTTTTCCGTAACTGTATTCATGTTGGTCATAAAAACTTTTGGCAGTGATAATATGTTCTCAAATACTACCCGATGATACTCGGCGTTCTTCAGCTCTACCCGGCCGTGGGACGACCAGATTTCACGGATCTAGCAGGGTCTACTGATTAGGTCTACTTCATCTCCATTCTACCTACCACAGTAAACTGATATGGTTATATTCATCTTCTCTATCTCCATCTGTTGTCTTCCTTTCCGTGTCTGCAGTTAAATTATAAGATACAGGTTTTCCACTCTTTGCAAACACACTGTTTTCTCATTTTAAACAAACATGTTTCAGCACCTCTGTACCATCATCAGCGGGTTTTTCTTTATTAAGAACTGTACTCACCTACAATAACAAAAATATCCACAAAATAGGCAACATATTAAGGGAACAGTGATTTCAAATGGGATACAGGACAGACGTCGTAGAAAAATTTCAGAACAGGGGACACATCCACAGTTAAATTCAACAGATCACGAATATATGAACTCGTATGCAGCACATGTCAATCAGTATACATAGGACAAACATGTAGGAACTTTAACGCAAAATACTCAGAACACCTCAGCGCCCTAAAAAAGTAAGAGCACCCATAGCACATTTGGTGACCACCTAATAGCTCATTCCCATCACCTAAATACAACAGTAACAGATTTGAAAGTACTGAAATCCAGCCGCAGCCTATACCATAAACTCACAACAGAAGAGAACTTCCACATACAGAAGGCAATAGCAGAGGGCAAAGAAGTTTTAAATGAAAACAATACACTTTCTAAAGGCACATTATTTAATGTATCAAACGAACTTTACAGGAAAGGTAGCACGAACAGCTAAAGGAGGGCACACACACACACACACACACACACACACACACACACACACACACACAACACACAGAGAGAGAGAGAGAGAGAGAGAGAGAGAGAAAGTAAACAAAATTCAAATTCGGTGCCAAATTCTTGGGAACAAATGAACGCCGACGGGGTTATGAAACGCAATAACATAGTGCTTAACGCGTTTTGTGAAGTAAAAAGGCTTTTATACGAAACGAAATTTCTCAAAGTACAATAACGTGTGTGTGCAGTGTCCTCAGAACGAAAAAGAAGGGCGAGTCACGACAAAACGTAAATAGCTACAAGTATATACGCAAAACATTTTGATATACGTAATCACTTTTTTTGTTTTAATCAAGGGATGTGTTAACGATAAAACACACATTTACAGCGTTTGAGCGTTGGTTTGCAGATGACAAGCTATCAGTGCCGGACATCATGTAATTGGTTCTGCAAAACCATTCAACGTAAAATCACAGGGATAAGTAGGAATAATTAATATTTGTCATGTTGGAAATAATTGTGGTAGCAGGAAATGTCTGCACCAAAGTATTGTTGGCAAGAGGGACCGCATATTGATATAATTTTGAAAAGGGCGGGAGAGACCGCGTATGGATACATTTTAAGAAAAGAGCGGGAAAGACAACGCATTGATACATTTTGTAATGGCAGCAGGGATTGTCTGCACCAGAAAGCATTGTTGGCAGGAGAGACGGCACTTTAGCGTTCGTAGGAAGTCAGTAGTAAGCGAGATGTGAAGCGAGTCGGTAGCAGGTCTGAAGCGAGAGGTTGAGAGGAGCGGTGTGCCTGCCAGCCACGACCTATGATTTACAAGCGATAATAAACGGATGTACAGGACATCAGCTAACTATTATCATAAGAGGAACTAATATTATTGAATAATTTTCTTTGCTAAACTCAAGACTACTGAAGGTATGTTTGCGCAATGCTAGTTGGAAGATTATTGTAAAAAGTAAGTCCCATTTGAAGGTTTCTAAAATCATTTCATAACCAGCAGTAAATATTTGAAGAAACGTTTTCAGAATATAATTTATTTTTGCCGGCAATATTGCATTATTGATTATAATCCATCCCAAAAACCATCTACGTAAAACTTTGCGAAAATTTTATTGTTGTCAAGAAAAAGTGTAACTGTGAATTACGTAACTTCAGTCAAATTAATTGAAGAATAACGTCAGCTTTACTACTAAAGAATGACGTCGGCTTTGGTAATAAATACAGCCACTTATTATGACAGATCACCAGCAGTTAATAGAGTATAGTAAACCAGAGTACGTATATTCATGTCGCAGTTCGATGTAGCAGTCAGATGGCGATCGAATAACAACAAAAAAGGTAAGGAACAGTTTTCGGTTATTGCAGGTAACGACTGAGGGCCACGACGACGACACATTCTATGTTTCGTCGAAATAATCAGAAAATCACTTTTAATAAACAGCAATTAAATTTGTATGCGAAGATTGAGAAACAGCATAAATTTCAAATGGAAGATTTCATTTGTTGTTGTTAAGCAAGAGATAGAAATCCTAAGGAAAGGTTTCATAGGTTATTGTCGAAGGGAAGGTTGTGTAAAGAAAAAGAGAGATAGAGGAGACGGGAAGGTTTCAACAGTAAGAAGCAAAACGTAACAAAAACTCCCATTAGGAGATCAGTTACAACCTAAAATATGTTCACTTTTTGCAGTTTTCAATAAACAAAAATCCACTGATGATCGCACAGAAGTGCTGTTTGCATGAAAAGGAAAAAGTGTGTCTTTGCAACAAGGCGGAATACTATATCCTGTACTGATGTGATTTTTCACAGCATTATCTTAAGAATATCTTTAAGCGGAGAAATTTTAAAATGGAATCATTAGCTCGGCGTCTCCCATTTAACACAGACCAGATAACTGCATTATAAGCTACAACAATGGATGCGCATGTCGCATATCCTTAAATCCTGACGCCTTTCATGGACATAACTAATAATAAAACGACCCCTAGATCCCTTTCTGTGGGTACAATTAAAGAACAAAGAGAAGAGTCTCCCCACTCTGGTTTTTATCTTAAAGGACTCTGAAAACTTTCCTATGAATTTCACCTCGGACGTCGTGATGCTTGAGGTATATTTACCAGTTCAGTGGAGTTTGTATCTAAACTCATTTCCTCCAAAATCTGAAAACATTTTAGTCTGTCTACTGAAGGCTACGAATAGGAGCACGAAATTCTTGCTCCTTTGTTTTTGACTTGTGATTGCCTGATCAATATTTAATTTTAGCTCTGCAGACGGTCTGCCCTTTCTGAAACCTCCTTGGTACATAATAGTTTGTTGGTTTACTTGCTTCTCCACTTCCCTTAGGGATTTGTTAATGGCAATACCTTGTAGATTACTTGTATTAACGAGTAACTCCTAGGCTTCGACTTAACACCCGTTTTGTGTATAGTAGTACTTGTGCCGACATTCACCCTTCCGGAACCAGTTCTTTTTCTCATTTTTATCTATAGTACTTCATGAGTTCTGAAACGATACCAACTTCTACACGACTTTTATTTACTCATTTATTTATTTATTCCAGATATTAATGACGACCCTATTCTCTTCTACAGTCGTTACTTCTGAATCTGGATTTGAGTCTTTCCGATTGTGCCTCATGTTCATCGTTCTGGTGGTTTGATTTTGCGCGCACGTCCGTTGGGTGGCGCCCGCCTGCTACTCGCCTCTATGTTGTCGGCGGAGCGCCCTCCATGAGAAGCGTGGAGTGCATGGGGGCAAGCAAATAGCGGCAGTTGGCCCTGGAATTATTTATTGTGACATCTCTTGTTTGCAGACCGCCTATGTATTGTACGGTAGTTAGGCGTCGTAGCACGAAGTGTTAAATATTTTTCAACTTTGCTAAATTTTTGAAGCGTTTGCGTCTGTCCCCACGCGGGCCTTTCCGTGAAAGCTCTCCCTGCGATATAACATTGGTTTAAGTGTTAAAAGCCGCAACGATTATAGGGATTAAACATGAAGGGTGCGATAGTGGTGCCCCTATGATTCGAGGAGCTAAGCCGAGATATGCCAGTGTGCTGTTTCAGTGTGGGCTGTATGGGCTCGTCAATAACAAAATATCAGTAAATAAACAGAGAGAGATTTAGACTTGCAGGTGTCTCAAAAGGCCACCTCTTTAATCTTAGAATTGGTGCACCACGGTAATTTAAGTTACTGTTTTTACCTTTTCTGCTTCAAGATAGATTAGATCAGAAGTAAGTCTGTCAAGTAAGAATGCTTTATCTTCACTTCATCTTAAGCTGCGCCCAGCCATCAAATACCGCTGCTTTATTGGTTTCGGCTTTGTTATTTGGGCAGTAACGAGTGAAAGTGCACTGCTGCATATTAAGCTGGTGCAGTGGGCCTTAGTAATTGCGCTGTACGTGCGAGGTTTCTAGTGGTTGACGTCTGATGTGTATAAGTGTGTGTGTGTGTGTGTGTGTGTGTGTGTGTGTGTGTCCACTGTATTCGGTCTTATTGGTCAATTACCCCAGCCCTCCATACCCAACCGCAAAAACTCGTGCATCGGTTTACAGTTTATTGTTTCAGATGGCGCTTCACAGTTTAGGAACTCTTCCAATCTGCTGGCCAAAATTTGACATTTTCCAGTTCATTATACAACACGTTTCCATTCTAGTTCGTAAGGCTGAAGTTTGGGCACCATATCTACTTGAGTTAAAGAGTTGTATAAAAAGTCTCGCGTACTGTTCTTTCGGAAGTCCACTTTTACTTAAGGATTTCTTCTCATATTTTCTATTGAATTTTTGATTCCTTCGGCAGTAGGGGAAAGTCGCCTGATTTTGGCTTTTTTTAAGTACAGTATAGAAAAAAATTGTGTTACCTCAATAACTTAATATACTTTATTTCATGCATTTGAATGATAATGCATGTTCAAATTTCTGCTCTTGTTATGCAATTGCATTAGATATGCTGCAAAACAAATAATGTTACAAAACTGTCTCTCTTGATAATTTGTTCCTAATTTGGGGAGGTATTATAATCATTGTACATAAACCAATTAATCAGATATTTTCTGACTGCAGCAACTGTAACGACACCTTTGACAAAGATATCTCTTGCTCGTAGAGCCAGCACATGCTGTATGTGCATTTTGAGCACCAAATCACATTCTGTCCATTCTGATCGTCTGAGAAGAGACCTACTTTCTGCATCTTCGTTGTCGTCGCAATCTTCGCTTTCGTCGGATTGTGCAATTTCATCTGCTTTGAACTCTGAGGAAGAATGAATGATCCTCAAT
This sequence comes from Schistocerca nitens, assembly GCF_023898315.1. Lineage (NCBI taxonomy): Eukaryota > Metazoa > Arthropoda > Insecta > Orthoptera > Acrididae > Schistocerca > Schistocerca nitens. The sequence continues at coordinate 243,629,643 of NC_064622.1, forward strand.
TTCTCGCCAGTCGCTTTGACGCGTCCAGGTGCCTGGTTTGATGCTCCATGCGTATCATGTCCTGCCTTCCCAACCTGCTTCGGCGTTACCACCGTTTGTTTTGAGTCCGCAAACTGATGCTTGTAAGGAGGCCCAGTGTTCAGTTGCGCAGAACCACTGCGGTATCTTATGGAATCTATTTTGGTTTTTGGAAGAGGGCTAATGTCAGTTGGCATGACATACCTGAATTTTGAGAAAGAGCACTTTCTTCACAGACCTTCCTACTCCCGTTATACCATTTTCTGCTGCTGTTGATATTACCCTATACTCATCTGACCAGAAATCCTTATCTTCCTTCCATTTCACTTCACTGACCCCTACCATATCTTTGATTGAGCCTTTGCATTTCCCTGACATTCCACGCCCCGACTCGTAGAACATTATCCTTCTTACCTCCTCCTTGGCAGTACCCTACCAGAGATCCGAATGGGGGACTATTCCTGAATTTTTTTTACAATGGAGAGATCATCATAACACTTATTCAGTTACAGGACACATGTCCTGTGGATACACGTTACGTGTCTTTAATGCAGTGGTATTCATTGCTTTAAAGTCACTACCGCCATTAGACTGTCGTTTCTTTACAGTGTTACATTAACACTTAGACAATCATGATTTCCGGTTCAAAGTGCCATCAGGATTGTGTAAGTGTAAATGTAACACTGTAAATAAACAATAGTCTAATGGCGGTACTGACTTTAAAGAAATGTATTATGACTGTGGCCCCGCATTACGAAAAAATTATTAACGTTTTCATTGCCTTCTGCATCCTCACACCGTTGATCGTTGCTGATTCTTCCGCATTTAGGTGAAGTTTCTCACCCCTAGGACAAGAGAGTGCCCTAAACTTCTGTCGGCTCCTCCGCCCTCTTAGACAAAGCCGATGGCAGAATGAGAGGTGACTTCTTATGCCGTAAGTCTTCGGCTACCAATGCTGATTGTTAATCAAAATTTAAGCAGCTGCGGGATTCGAACTACTGACCGAAGACGTTTTGATTATGAATCAAAGACGTTACCTCTAGACCACGGGTGCCCTAGTAGATCAAATTTTACACAGGAAGCCAAGTCCCGCCTACAACCTCTAGAAGTGTGTAACTTAAATTGTGAAAACCTTGTAGGTACTGAGTTGTGTTGGTTGATTGTATTTTCAGGTTAATAAATTAGTTATTCTTTTTAACATAGGGGAAAAACAGACAGACACTTTGTGCAAGTTGTATGTAAAGTGTCAGCGAGAGGTAGACCAGATGGAGAACATCAGTCATCTTGGTCAAAGAATTCATATTACAATTGCAAACGGGGAACCGTCACTATGGCACGGTGTCACTCGAAGGAAAAAAGGAAACGGGCCTTCGGTAGCAGGAAAAGCCACTGCCTCGAGCAGCAGCGAGGCGCCGACAGAAAGGAAGAGGGAGATGGACTGATACCTGGCCTGGGGTCGGTGCGATGTGCGCCGCTGGTATCGACGTGCGCTAATTGCCCGGGGCTGAGCCAGCGCCTCTGGAGAGCCGGAGGCCCATTGTGTCCGGACGGGAGGGCACTTGGCCCGCCGCAAGGCAAGGCAAGCGACAGACCAGAGTTGGCTCACAGCTCCTGTGCAGCTCCCGCCATGGCGCTTTTCACACTGCCGCGGGCGCTGCTGCCGACATTTAGAGAGCCTCCGTAGCCATCCCATACACGAATTAAACACACAAACTCATTTTTATGAGTTTTATTTCGGAAAAAAACTATTGGTGTCCCACAAGGATCGATACTGTGTCCAATTATAGCGCTTTAAATCATATACGTTCAAATTTCTCTGAGTTTGTGGTTACCTACCACAATTGATAGCACTGTTCAAAAGGAATAAAGGTGTCTATAAAACGAGTAATGGCCTACAGGACAATGGCTGCGTGAAATGAATCAGACGCCTCTCATCACTGGCTGCTGTGGGCACCAGATGTATGTTTGCCTCTAATACTTTTTTATTGGGTTTTGATGCGTCGAAAATTTCAACTGAGGCGTAAATCAGATACCATTTACGCCGGATAAATTCATACAGTTAATAGAATAGAACAAATAAGAAAAGAACAAATAAGTCGCCATGTCTGGATGAAATTCCACTTCGGTTTTACAAAGGATACTCTACAGAACTGGCCCTTCTAATAGCTTGAATTAATCGTGAAACTCTAGCCCAGCGCAAAGTCCCAAGCGATGGATGAAGCGAAGGTGACTCGCGCATATAAGAAGGATAAAAGAACGGACCAACTAATTTACAGACCAATATTTTTAACATCGGTCCACTGGAGCATTCTTGATCGTTTTCTTAGTTCTAACATAATAAATTTTCTTTCCTCTCCACAGATCAACGCGTACTTAGAAGTCACCACTCGAACGAAACTCAGCCTGCCCTTTTCTCGCGCCAGGAATGAAGCGTTTGAGAATGTTAACGAAGGTAAGAGCGTATGGAGTAAGTTCCTAGATATGTGAGACTTGTACAGCCCAATATGTCCTGGAACGAAACTGTTCATCAGAGACAAGGGTATCGCCAATAGTGCCACAGGGATGTATGAAAAGACCGCTCTTATTCTCCATCTACATAAATAACCAGACGGACAGGTTGTGCAACATTCACGGGCTGTTTGCTGCTGCCGCTGTGGTGTACAGAACTGTGTCGTTGTTCTGCGTCTGCAGCAGGATGCTTGATAATTTAGACAACATTTTTATGGGACATGACAGTTAACGTAGATGAATAGCAAAAACAATCTCTTAATGTTCGAATACAGCGTTCATAGTGTGCGTCTTACACATTCACATTGATTATTTAGATGCAGTGTTCGAAAACGATATAAAATGGAATGAATTAGTAGGGAAGACGAATATTCGATCGGTTTATTGGATGAATTTAGAAAAGTGCTCTCGTATGTAAAGGAGAACGCTCGTAGAACACAAGTGCGACCCGTTCTTCAGAAATGGTCGAGTGTTTGGGATTCCCACCAGATAGGATTAAATTAAAACAGCGAAGCAATTCAGAGGTGGGCTGCTAGATTTGGTCCCGGTAGATTCGATCAATAAGTGAGTTTTAAGATGTTTCGTGAATTCAGATGGGAGTTCCTGGAGCGTAAACGACGTTCTATTCGTGAGACATAATTTGACAAAATTTGGGAACCAGGACTTGAAGATGGATTCTATTGCCGAAAAGAATCTCAGAAGATAAGAGAAATTGGGACTCGCACAAAAAATGGTTCAAATGGCTCTGAGCACTATGCGACTTAACTTCTGAGGCCAACAGTCGCCTATAACTTAGAACTACTTAAACCTAACCAACCTAAGGACATCACACACATGCATGCCCAAGGCAGGATTCGAACCTGCGACCGAGCGGTCGCTCGGCTCCAGACCGTAGCGCCTAGAACCGCACGGCCACTCCGACCGGCGGACTAGCACAGAGGCATGCATGGAAAAGTCGTTTTTCCCTCTCTTTGTTTGCGAGTGGGACAGGAAACGAAGTGAGTAGTAGCTGTACAAGATACCCTCCGTCATACAGCATACCGCGCATTATGTATGTAGACGAAGCTGTCCAGTACTGTCACTGTCGATTGAACACAAGCTACATTACCTAACTAGGCATGGGCGAGAAATGCTGCTGCGATGTCTAACGATAAGTTTCTTTGTTCGGGTAGGTGAGTGAGCTCTCACAAAGCAAACATTATGCCTGCACTCGCCGGATCTGAGCCACTTGCCTCTCGCATGTCTACGGCTGTTGTCGTCTGAAAGTCTTCTCCACCACATTATATCACTTCCCTCCACTCCTCATATGGGACCAGGACTTAGATTACGACTATCGCAGTTCGCTTTCAATGTTTCTGACGACCAGCTCCAACCATTGTAAAAAGAGACTCATCCTCCCCTTGATTTCCTTAATCAGTTTTCCTCGTGGCTATCGTCCCAACGTGCCATGGGGACGATTACTTAATAAAAAGAACATTACTTCACAAGGGCATTGTTAAGGCGCCAATTCGTCACTGTCTGCATGTTGTAAAATTCAGATACTTGGAATCGAAAAAAGTATGGCATGACTGAGGAGATATCACCATCCGTTCCAAAATCACTCTCTTCTGGCGATTCTGTACAATAATGAATTTCACCCGAGCTTTCAGGAGCGTGGAATATTAGCCGAGAGCGCTAATGCGCTGTTTCCCCGGAACTCGGGTAGGCGCGCCAGCCCCGGATCGAATCCGCCTGGCGGATTAACGACGAGGACCAGTTTGGCGGCCAGCCTGGATGTGGATTTTAGGCAGTTTTTCACATTCCATTAGGTGAATACCGGGCTGTCCCGTCGTCGCGCCTCAATTACACGACTCGCAGACACACTTTCGCACTTTTCCATGAGTTCCACTAGATGCTAACACTTGGGGTACACTGATCCCGTCCCCGGAGGGTGGGGGGGTGGGGGGGTGGGGGGGAGGGCAGGATGGGCATCCGGCCACCCATTCAAATTAACATGCCAAATCCGAATTAACCACGCCGACCCTGCGCTCACAGCAGGACAAAGACGCACGTGATAGGTAGTACTTTAGGACACACTTACACTGTACACGTTACATCAAATATGGCAATCTAATATTCCTACTCGAAATCCTTGCACATTAAGTTCCAACGACCCAATATACTGTGGCAGTCTCGGTCGCAGTATTATTATTTGTGCTCTTTAATCATACAATAATTCTTTTTAGTTTCACAATTGTTTCACCACAAACTGGCGTGTAGTTATCAGCCATCAGCCGTCAAAATCAGAGAATTTTTCTGTTAGATAAATATTGAAGAATTAACATTATTGAAGTCTGTGTGTTACTGTAGCTTTCATAGAATTCTGTAAAAGCGATGGAATAACATCACCTTTACGGTGTCTTACGAAAAAAGCCCACGGATGTAGGCCCAGACAGGATCGTGTGTTCGATTGGAGTTCATCCCCTCACCATCAGTTATGCCCAGGAGAAAATGTATTGACTCACCGAAACTGGTTGCAGTATAATAAAATAACATCCAAACAACGGGTGTAGGTATTTCATTTTATTGCATTATTGGAGTATTTCCGTGACATTTTCTGAGCCATGCATTACTTTGATATGAGCTCTAAGGCATCGTATTATCTCTCTGTCTGCGTGGCTAAGCAGCCATCTTCTTTGCGTCCTGCCAGGAGCCATGCGAAGGCTCTACCACACCGATTTAGCAGCATTCTTCGTTAGCTATCCCCAGTAACTAATGAACGGCCGTCCAAGGAAAAGGACCGCCAGTCGTGTGACACTTAGACGTCATAAGCATTTGATGAAGCCGAATGTGACTTTGAGCACGTGATTGCTTCTACATTCTACCAAGTTATGTAACTGAAAAGTACGTCTCTTGGGTCTGCTGAAAGATGGTGTCGGAATTCTGTCTGCTACTTGTGTCTACGTAATTTACAGGCAATGCGGGCTTAGTGAGCCTTACTCCTCGGCGCTTGTTGGATCATCTGGTGAGCGTATTTGTCAGTAGACTGTGCAAAAGTTATTTGGAGCGATCCCCTGTGCCACCGGTTTATTTAAATTATTCGTCATGTTGTTTTATGTTTGGGTTAGCGCGGTTTTATTTAAAGAGATTACGAGTTCCAGTTTGGCTAGCTTACATTGTTGAAATTGTTTGTCACATTTATTCGGGATGTGTCGTCTAGTTGCTGTCTATCAGGCTGTCAGGTTTGAGCGCATGTTGGTAATTTACGAATTTACTAAAGCAAGTTCAGTTTTGCTACCTGGATTTTTCCTTTAAGCCCTATAGACTTGTTTGCATTTCACTCGTGTTGTTATTGTGGTCTTCAATCGATAGACTGACTTGATGCAGCTCTCCATAACCACACAGTAAAGATGCATGTCCTCGGAAAAATTATTAATGTAGTGTCCCCTCGCTTTGAGCCGTTCGCAGTAACAGCACAGCGATGCTATTATGGTTGATGTTACAAGTCCTGTTAAGTCAATCATACAGACTGTTGCCCCGCAACTACTGACGAAGCTGCTGCTTCTCTTCAGGAGCCACACGTTTGTCTGGCTTCTCAACAGGCACCTGTCCGTTGTGGTTTCATCTACGGTACGGCTATCTGTATCGCTGAGGCGTGCAAGCCTCTCCACCAACGGCAAGGTCCAAGGTTCACAGGGCGGTCCAGACGCGCTCCTGCCATCGCAGTGGAAGGAGCTCTCAGCCGGTGATGGCCGGTGCAACGGTAGCTATTGAGGTTTAGGCCTCGCTGACCGCTCTGCTCTACAGAGAGTCTCCTTTCGAAGCGTCAGTAGCGCTCGGTGGATCGGTGGAAGGTTGAGCTTTGCTCCCTTTCGTCGAAAAGCCGCGTAGCTCGCGGAGAAGCTCAATTGTCCCAAGAGTCACTGACTCGTAGCAACCCGTAACTTCGGTTACAAACTCCCTTAACGAGACTATCTCGTTCTGTGTTAGGGTTGACCAGTGCCAGGGTCTCGTTCACGTTGGACCACCCCGCGTACTGTAGGCCACTTTTCTTCCTCCGCACCTCCTTTAGGTGCCGCGCCACTACACCAACGGCGCACGCTAGGCCGTATTGTCTTGCCCACCAACACCAAGATGGCAGATTCCGCCGGTGTTTCCCCCTGCCCTAACCCGCAGCAAGGCTGCAGCGAAAGAGGCGCGTGAGTCGGCTGCTCCCGTCGACGTCAACGTCCCGCTTGCCGCCGTTGAGGAGGTGTTAGTCGACAAGGATCGGCAGATCGCTGCGCAAGCGCAGGAATTGCTCAACCAGCGTCGATTAATAACCGACCTCTGCGGCCCAAGTGATTCCCCCGCGCGGACAAGTACCCTCCACATCACACTAAACTCACCTGCAACTGGTGACTCATGTACTACCGTCCCACTGCGGCAGCTGACTCCAGCGACGGAACCAGCGGCTGCAGATGCGGACCCAGAACACCACTACACTGGGCCCTGGCAGGTGGAGGGCCCACGACGCAAACCCAGAAACAGTACGCAAACAAGCGAGCAACCACACTCGCTAGGTAGCCGAAAGGCGCTGCTGCCTACACCGAAACCCATACTCCCGGTTAGGAACACTACCACAGCAACAAACACGACCCAACCTGCGGTCAGCAACACCACAGAAACACCAACCGCAGCTACGCCCGCACAACAGGAGACTGGTTTTCCCCCAGTCGTAATGCAAAACTACGGCGACATTAGTATCCTCAACACAACATTCGCGGAAAGGCACACACCTTGCACTCTCCACATGAAGGACTCTGGGGATAGGGCCTCACTGTACGTGTCAACTAACAACGAATACAAAGATCTCTTTATCTTCCTCAAAGAAAAAGGGATCGAACATTATATGCACAGAACTGCTGAAGAACGAACACAGCAGTACGTGGTAAAGGGAGTGGACCCCAATACCCCAATCACTACAGTACAAGCGGCGCTCAACTTCCTGGGATTCGACTATAAAAGTGTTTCCAAGATGACGGGCTTCCGCTCCCACCATCGTCTACTACACTACCCGGTCGAGATGGCCGACACGGCCTCCAAGGCCCGCACCAAACCCATTTCAGGAACGGAATATCGTTCGCCATGGCTACACGCCCTGGAGGAGCGGAGCAGGCTGCGGAACCTCTGCGCCCAGCACACGCACCTAACACAACCGCTGCGACTATACCACAGCCGTCTCACCCAACATGCAACACTACAACCACACCGGTACCAACACCAGTCCCCAAAAACAACACTGCCCCACCCCCTGAAGCCATAGCCTGCGAATCCACACACGACACTCAGGAAGACACACCTACACAAGGACGCCCAGAACCAAGAACCCAGAGAAGGCGTAGGCGACCACGAGGTAACAGGAGTGGGAACACACGTGCACCACAACAAAGTACCCAACAACAACAGAACACAGAAACGCAGGCACACAGTCAGCAAGCCAGTGATACCGGCACACACACTACTCCACCCCTCTCCACAACTGGAACACAGGCACTTCGAAATGCACCACACAACAACAACATAAGCGCCAGCCCACACATAACGCCAACACCCGCACCAGCTGCCGCCAACTCTACAACCGAGCCACAGGCCGACACACAACATCAACAAAACACTTGAGGGTTTATTGGCAACAATATTCCCCCATCACACGACCGCTCAGATCTTTAACAAGCTCGCGGCGGCCGTCACCACACTCATCACATGGCTCATGACTGCTCAACCTGGGCAGTACAGGGGCGCCATACGAACAGCGCCCACCACACTGTTCACACCCATACATGGGTAACACGCCACACCCGGCCCCCATCGCGAACAACCAGACACCGACACAGATCCTGTTCTGGAATGCAGACGGGATCAACAACAAAAGGGCGGATTTTGCCGCGCTCATGGAGCGTAAGGGTATCCTTATCGCACTACTGAGCGAAACTAAGCTCAACCCACGCAACCAACTAAACTTCACGCACCGAGCGAGGTGGCGCAGTGGTTAGCACACTGGACTCGCATTCGGGAGGACGACGGTTCAATCCCGTCTCCGGCCATCCTGATTTAGGTTTTCCGTGATTTCCCTAAATCGTTTCAGGCAAATGCCGGGATGGTTCCTTTGAAAGGGCACGGCCGATTTCCTTCCCAATCCTTCCCTAACCCGAGCTTGCGCTCCGTCTCTAATGACCTCGTTGTCGACGGGACGTTAAACACTAACCACCACCACCACCACAAAACTTCACGTGCTACTGCGTCTATCGTACCGACCGACCGGAGGGCTCCGGTCATGGCGGAACAGCCATCATCATACACAAAGACATAGAACACACAAACATAGTGCTCCCTGAACTTGAAAAACTAGAGGCAACCGCCGTCGTCATGTTCAACGGAGCCTACACTACACTGGTGTCAGTATACAACAGCCCTAAAAACATCAAAACACGCGACATCAGCACAATACTCAACATATCACCGCGCGTAATCGCCGCTGGAGATATTAACGCAAAACACCCGGACTGGAACTCACGAGTACGAAACTCCAACGGCAAGAAATTATACGAACACCCACTAGGACGTAACTGCATCACACTAGCGCCGACCGAACCGATGCACATTCCCTACCGGAAGGGACACAGGCCAGACGTGTTAGGCATGGCCCTCATCAAGGGCATAACAACGACACTCAGCGTTGCCGTTGAAAACGATCTGCCCTCAAATCACCAACCCGTTATACTGTACATTGAAGAAACACTGCAGCACATGGAACAAATGGTTCAAATGTCTCTGAGCACTATGCGACTTAACTACTGAGGTCATCAGTCACCTAGAACTTAGAACTAATTAAACCTAACTAACCTAAGGACACCACACACATCCATGCCCGAGGCAGGATTCGAACCTGCGACCGTAGCGGTCGCTCGGCTCCAGACTGTAGCGCCTAGAACCGCACGGCCTCTCCGGCCGGCTGCACATGGAACAACGCAGGATGTTACACTACAGGCGCGCGAAATGCACGCAGTTCAAGGAAACGCTTGACAGTCGCATCCCACCCACGCGATTAACGAGACAGCTCAAATTGATGAGGCAGCTGAAACCCTCACCAGCGCCGTCCAAGACGCAATAACCGACACCATACCGATCCGCACACCACAACAACACAGTGCTGCCCTGCCCCAGGAGTTCCTGGGCTTTATCTCAATGAGGAACTGCCTCAGGAGACATTGGCAGCGTACCAGGCGCCAGCACTTCAAACAGCACATGAACAGACTCCAAGGTATAATCCGGGAAAAAATACAAACATTTAAGACACAACAGTGGGACCAGAAACTCGAAGGGCTGGACACCACGCGACCTGGCGTGTGGCAGCTGGCCCGACACTTCACCATGGAGAAACTGTACACCCCCACGCTACAAGGGCCCGACGGACCAGCATATTCTGCCGAAGAAAAAGCGAACCTGATGGCCCTCACACTCGCAGCGTCATTTACAGCGACCCTGGATCCCTCAGACCCAGCGATCACACTTGCTACGGACCAGGAGGTCACACGCATCCTGGCCCAACCAACGCGCAACATCATCCGACAAGCTAGTACAGCTGAAGTCAAATGGGCCATCATGCATACCACCGCTAGGAAGGCCCCTGGTCACGATGGCATTCAAAACCGTGTCCTCCAGGAGTTCACAGACAAAGCTGTAGAATACCTAACACACATCACGAATGCCATACTCAAGCACCAACACTTCTCCGCCTTTTGGAAGACGGACAAGGTCCTGATATTTAGGAAGCCGGGGAGAGACCACTCCCTCCCACAAAATTACCGACCCATCAGTCTGCTGAGAGCGCTCAGCAAGATCGTTGAGAAGGTAATATTAAAACGACTCGCCAGGCACTGTATCACAAACGACACCCTGAGACCAGAGCAATTTGGTTTCAGGAACCACCATTTAACAACACAAGTCCTCCGCGTCGTTGAATACATAACACACGGATACAACACAAACAAAGCAATTGGGGCGATGTTCCTGGACATCGAAAAGGCTTTCGATCGTCTATGGCACAACGGCCTAATACACATAGCGACGCAGGGTTCCCCGACGGGCTCGTACGTCCCATAAACTCATATCTCACGGACAGGAGTTTCAACATCGACGCGCAGGGCAAACAATCGACACGACATGGTATCTAGGCAGGAGTACCCCCAAGGAAGCATCCTAGGGCCCTTACTGCTTAACCTCTACATTAACGACCTCCGAGCTACACACAACACGACGGTAGCAATCTACGCGGATGACACTGCCATCCTTGCGCAAGATTGGAAGCCGTCTAACATTAACTCACGACTACAGACTGCACTCAGAACGGCGGAGCCTTGGATGGTGAAATGGCGTGTTAGAGTAAACGTCGACAAGTGCGAGGCCGTTCTGTTCACTAGAAGACCGAAGCAACTGCGCAAACATCAGCACTGCAACCCAATAACACTACACACACGCCCAATACGTTTCCGCGAGGAGGTAAAATACCTGGACAGGAAACTACTCTGTGGGGACCACATTCAACACGTGAGCAACAAAGCAAACGCGCGGCTCAAACAGCTCTACCCTATGCTTAAAAGGCGTAGCACACTGAATAGGAGGGTGTCTAGGTCCATGTACATGACACTTATTCGACCCCTGATGACGTACGCAGCCCCTGTCTTGGGATACGCTGCGCCCACTCGCCTACTCCGTCTGCATATCATACAGAACAAAGTACTCAAAATCATACGCAACGCTCCGCGCTACACCCGCATCGCGGATCTTCACCGGGAATACCGGCTAGATACCATCTTGCAGGTATTCCAAAAACTCTCCACATGGCTGTACAATAACACGAGACACTCGCGCAACACGTTTATCATTTCTCTGGGTAACTACGACCACAACCATAAATGGAAGCATAACAGACCAAAGACACTATTGACTAGGAACTAAACATCTATGGTCCATAGCACGCTAACACGACAGTACTGGCGAGCCCCTGCAACACAGCTACCACTGGTAACCCCAGATGTTCGACCAGGCGAAAAACATGCAACCGCAGGGAAACCGTACTGTACACAGCACGCAAACCAACCACACACACCCCCTACACTGTCTGTCTCATTATGAGGTAGATCGAAGTGACAATCTTAGTAGCGCCTCTCTTAGTTCCGTATCGGCTCTCATAGCTATTTGATAAAAACTCCAAACACTGAAATAATACTCTGTAATTGGACACACTAGGATCTTATGTGGGAAATTAACAGCAATAGCAGCCCTCTGGCGCAGAAAAGGAGTCTTTTGACCCAGGTTTCGGCACTACTATGAGTAGTAATTACAAAATTACAGGAAAGGAAAAAGATGTAAGTGTAAGTGCTAGATAGTAGTATGAAAAAGAAACAGTACTTACATGTCACGTATTAAACTAAAAATCAAGATATTTAAATGTTAAATAGCATGTTTGTATTTGTGGCTACTAGACGGCACTCTTGTTGTAACGTTCACCTGCCCGCAATTGCTAACGAGGGTGCCTCAGTCTGATGCTGCCGTAGATCGACACATTTGAGCAGCCCATAGTGGCTTGCCTTTTATGTATTCTGTTTTACAAATTTGGTGACTAAAGCTTTGTCGCTTAATTATTAGTTTAATACGTCACATGTAAGTTCTGTTTCATTTTGTACTACTTGCTAGTACTTACAGTTAATTTATTTTTCTTTCCTGTAAGTTTGGAATTATGTTATAGGACGATTTGAGAGTTTTATTTCTGATGAAGGCACTCATAGCGGTGCCGAAAACTGAACTCCTTTTTTGCGACCGAGCGCTGTTATTGCTGTTAATTTTAGTTTGTGAACGGTCGCAGACAACGCAGCCATGTTCTAAAATATTATTTTATATAGGTTTTCCTTTAAAGATGCATTGGATCTTCCCTCAAAACGTTCAACAAACTAAATTATTCAGTTCGCTTACCCAAATACTAATTGTACGTGGTATCTCAATTCGTATTGAGAATAAGTATTACCAATAAGTACCTAGCCAGCCTGAGTGACCGAGCGGTTCTAGGCGCTACAGTCTGGAACCGCGCGACCACTACGGTCGCAGGTTCGAATCCTGCCTCGGGCATGGATGTGTGTGATGTCCTTAGGTTAGTTAGGTTTAAGTAGCTCTAAGTTCTAGGGGACTGATGACCTAAGATTTTAAGTCCCATAGTGCTCAGAGCCATTTGAACCAATATGTACCTACACGGCCTGCTGTGCGTAGAATGTTTACCAGTAATTTCCTTATCATTCAACCGAGTTCTTTCCCTTTTTATAGGCATTACGTCACATTTACTCATTCGTAAATGGAGATGCTACCCACTACGCCAAGTGAAAAGTTTGTCCTTCTCTTTCTGCATTCCGTTACATGCATGCATGTCTCATGGGACAGATACTGTTCTGTCGATTACGGTTGTGGTATGTATTTCGAAATGGATTCGCTTTTTGCGGTTATGGATTGACGTTACCTTTTGGCGACGAAAATTTGTGCCCCGCCGGCACTCTAAACCAGATTTCCCTTTTATCACGAGCGGTCGCCTTAATGGGGAGGGCAGGAGGGCGAAGTGGATAGATGTCGCAAATCACTTCGGTTGGATACGATCCAAATTCCATGTGTCACAGTGTCTACAACACTTACGCTCACCCGTTTCGTGATTGCTGCACAGTGAGACAATTTACCAATCGTGGCATGGCTATGTAGGTTCGGCATAGATCTGTGTGTCCCGAACAGCTAACGTCAATCCAGGTTCGCAAAATGCGAGTCCATTTCGAAACATAAGAATGTTCAAGAAAATAAACGAATACAATAAAATAAGTCTCAAATTAAATCAATAGGAAGTTCAAGGGAGAAACAGTGAAATAAATAGCGGAAATAGATAACGTTCTAAGTGCTAAATCTCACATTTGTCACGACAATTAAAATAAAGTATCTTTTTTTGTACGTAACTCATTTGCAGAAATTAAAAAGCTATTCTAACATCACAGGATTACTCTGCTCACCGCATCACTGGAAAGAATAATGTGACATTAAAAAGTAAGTAATTTATCATGAACGGTGTAAGTGCCACAACAGTAAATTTCCGGGTTCTAAGAGCCAATAAGAAGTTACAAACGATTTGATATTGCCAAAGAAGAAAACAGGATAGAGCACGAAAGGCCTGTTCACGTTTGCACTACATCTGTTATTATTTGCATTAGTTGTTGGCATTTTTCCCCACAACTAATGTAAACAACAACAAATTTAATGAAACTTCCTGGAAACAAATCTAATATTAACGTGGACAGCCATCTGAAGATGAAGCTGTCACTTCAAGCCCGTAGATGGCGTTATTTGTGTAAATAGCATTATTACCAGTGGCTGATGCTGTTTGCTCCTCTGCAGTAATCAACTTGTATTTTCTATACAGCCACAGTTTCAAAAATGACAGTTTTTGTCAAGTCGAAAAGAACAAAGCTATTGTTCCAAGTGCTGTTGATACTGAGGCACTTCTATTTTTGATAATAGACGCACATAAATACATTATTAGGTTCATAACTACTAGAACTGTAGTCAGGAAAAGATTTTCTCCTATCTTTCAAATTTTGAAACTGCAGAGGCAATCACAGCTCTGTACAAAGATCATGTGACATTGACTAATGCATGTTTGGAAGAGTTCCTGGATCAAATGCAGGGACAAGCAACAGAATACGGAGAAGACAATAAGAGAGGACAAGTTACTTTCTCACCTACTTTCCACATATAGAAAATTATTAAAGATTTTACTGCAACCTGATGCACCTTGAGCAAGACTCTAGAAAGTTAATGGCCTAATCAAATGTTGATGGAGGCTGGTATGGCACTAAAAGCATGAGGTATTTTTATGGTTCTTATTTCTTAGAAACAGCACGTTGGGAGTTGAAAGCAATCGGCAGCGGGCGCATCCCTGAGTAAATCTTGACAGACAGGCCCACAGCCGTACAGGACAGACAGGGCAGACTCTCATCAAGACAGGTCTCCAGCAGAACAATGCCACACTACCTGCCATGGTGGCAGCAGAGGCCTGGGTGGGGGCAAGAGTCTGAAGGAATGTGTCTACACAATGAAGTCTTAAACCAGGCATTGTGTGCACAACCTTGCGTAGTAGAAATTCACAGGTTTTCGTTTTTGCTGATAGTGCAAATATGCCAGTGAACCACTTCCCGGTCTCCTCATTTGTATAAGAAACTCCAATATCTGACAAAAGTTTAGAAGTAGAATCTTTATTACACCCCATAGCAATGACTAACAAACTTTAAGGCACCACTTCCCAGTCTCTTCAGTTGTATAAGGAACTCCGATGTCTGACAAACGTTTAGATGTAGAATCTTTATTACACCTCATAGCAAGGACTAACAACCTCTAAAGCATAGGCTATTTAGATAAAGATCTTGGATATTGTACCTGTTCGCTTGTTGCCGTGGAAAGTGACACGACTTTCGAGAAAATCATCTTCCCCTCTGCGAAACCTTAAAAAAAAGGCCAGTAAATGGCAGTTTCTTTCTTTTTCCAGAGATTCGGGTTTCTTAACTCTTGCATGAGTTTGAGCTGCCGTGTTGAAGAGGAGATTTAGCATCTGTAGATGATTAGCTCAAGACAGGTTGAAGGCGGTGTCGTTAGTGCACTTTGTGGGAAAATGTTTTTTTTTTTTTTTTTTTTTTTGTGGATAGGTGAGAAGCACTCGCGTGCAAGACTTTGCTCTGGCAGCAACTGCTGATTGAGGCTCTGCCATGTGTGACTGGTACTTGGGACCTGTTCTGAGACTGACTTCACTTGCGAGTAGTTTGGACTGGCAAGCCTGTGGTAAAACTCCTACTGTGTCAACAGTGTGACTTCAAACGTCACGGACTGCTCCTTTGCTGAGGGCACACTTATTCTTTTTTGGTTTACCAGTCTTGACGTTTGGTATCCTTGTGCACTCTGTCGTATAAGTGAGCCAAATTGGGCATCGGTACGGCAAGCGAACGGGTACGTCACACACTGATATCTACCGTTATTTCAGGGCTCTCGCAAAGAGTAAATTGCGATCCATCTGCCTGATCGCTAGACCGTGAGATTTTTGCATTTCTTTCGTGGCCGCGTTCGATTCACAGGTGCCGCCTCCATCTATCACCTCCGCCGCACACATCTCGCCAGCTGCAATTTACATCGACACATGAAGCAAACAGGGTAACATACTGCGGCTCAGACATTGTCAGGGTGAACAGATCTCAATCCACTTGCTCCCAGCTGCACTCCAGTAGATTTTATCAAAGTCTGCTGAGCGTCAGATCAATTCAAATTGCGTTATCCACATTTTTAGGGCCGGAGTGCTTTACTCACTTCTGCCACCCAGGACGCTATTAAACCAAACAGCTGAGACCTTCAGCCTCTAGGCTTACACACTACTTAATCAAACTAACTTCCACTAAGGACAACACACACGCGCATGCCGAAGGGATGACTCGAACCTCCGACGGGGGAAGACGTGCGAACCATGTTAAGGAGCCTAAGACCGCACGTCTACACCGGACAGCAGGTGTCGAAGTGGGATTTTCTCGTACGACCATTTCACGCGTGTTAAGTGAATACCAGGAATCCTCTAAAACATTAAATCTCCGACATCGCTAAGGCTGGAAAAAGATCCTGCATGAACGAGACCAACGACAACTGAAGAGAATCGTTCAACGTGACAGAAGTGCTATCCTTCCCCAGATTACTGCAGATTTCAGTGCTGAACCATCAAAAAGTGTCATCGATGTGGACTTTTGGAGCCGAAGGCCCACTCGTGTACCCTTGACTGCACGACACAAAGCTTTACTTCGCGCCTGCGCCTGTCAACACCGACATTGGCCTGATGATGACTGGAAAAATGTTGCCTGGTCGGATGAGTCTCGTTTAAAATTGCATCGAATGGATGGACCATGCATGTCAGCACGGGACTGTTGAAGTTAGTGGAGGCTGAATAACGTTGTGGGGTGGGTGCAGCTGTAGTGGCTTGGGACTCATACATTAGATACGACTCGGATAGGTGACACATACGTAAGCATTCTGTCTCACGACCTGCATCCATTCATGTCGATTGAGCATTCCAACGGACTTGGGCAACTCCAGCAGGACAATGTGACACCCGACACGTCCAGCGTGACTTCAGGAACACTATTCTGAGTTTAAACACTTCCGCTGGCCACCAAACTCCCCAGACATGAACATTGTTGAGCACATCTGCTATGCCTTGCAACGTGCTGTTCAAAAGAGATCTCCACCCCGTCGTACAGTTACAGATTTGTGGACAGCCCTGTAGGACTCGTGTCAGTTCCCTCCAGCACTGCTTCAGATATTAATCGAGTCCATGCCACGTCGTAGTGCGCCACTTCTGCGTGCTCGTAGGGGCCCTACATGAAATTAGGCTGGTGTACCATTTTCTTTGGCTCTTCAGCGTATACAGCAACTGTCAGTCGTAGTCAGAACACTGCTCTACGTACTTTTGAACGCTTTATGTCGGAGGCAAACGACTTAGAAGGGGACTATATTTTTGGGGATCGTATGGTGGATGCTTCCGTAATCAAGAGAGTGTGAATATTTTATGTTTCAAGAGGCACCGAATCGAAGATTTATAGCGCTTATAGTTAAGATCGGAGAAAGTCGTCTGAAGTCACAATGCGTCACCGAAGATCGTTTAGCGGCTTGTGACGAAAAATAAGGGGACGACAGGTGAAGAAGTCACTACAAAACTGACTGTGGTACTCGCGAACCCTGTCAGCAGCAAAATAACACGAAAGAAGCTCCATTAGCTGGAAATTGTAGGGCAAGTTGGAATCCCAAAATCTCTCACCAGAGATGTAAAGACCTGTAATTGGTGAACGAGGTGCAGAAGACATAAAATTAGGATTATGGAGCAGTGGAAGAGTCATTTGATTGTTGCTTCAAGTTGTTTCCAACTTCTGCCTCAGTTTACGTCCAATGACTAAAAGATGGTGGTGATTTGGACAACCATATCGCGGTGTTGTGTAGAGCCAACGGTTTCTCTACAATGTCACTTTACTGCTAAGGATTATGCGGCCATTTTGGCTGATCAGGCGCCCATACAGTGGTGCAATGTTCGTATCCCATTTGTCACGTGTTCCAAGACGAATGCGTCCCTGTTCACTCGGCTCGTATGATACAGGACTCTTTTTGTGAGCACGAGGGTGAATTGTCGCATGTACCACAGTGACAAGGCTCAAATGGCTCTGAGCACTATGGGACTTAACAGCTATGGTCATGAGTCCCCTAGAACTTTACTTAAACCTAACTAACCTAAGGACAACACACAACACCCAGTCATCACGAGGCAGAGAAAATCCCTGACCCCGCCGGGAATCGAACCCGGGACCCCGTGCTCGGGAAGCGAGAACGCTACCGCGAGACCACGAGCTGCGGACACAGTGACAAGGTCTCAATATATTAAGCTCTTGCGGTATAGTTTCAAGAAGAATGTGTGTGTGTGTTCAAATGTGTGTGAAATGTTATGGGACGTAACTGTTAAGGTCATCAGTCCCTAAGCTTACACACTACTTAACCGAAAGTATCCTAAGGACAAACACACACACCCATGCCCGAGGGAGGACTCGAACCTCCGCCGGGACCAGCCGCACAGTCCATGACTGTAGCGCCTTAGCGCCTTACACCGCTCGACTAATCCCGCGCGTCTGAGAAGTGTGTGTGATCACTATCTATATCAGTACCGTTTTCTGCACTTACCAGTATTTTGCAGGACTAATGGTGTAAGATTACCTAAAAAAAAACAAGACATTATGAGACGACAGGGAGTTTTTTTTATCTTGAGCATGCTGTTTTCCTGCACCGCATTAGGCGTAGTAATGTGTTCTGTTGCTGTGTTTCCATATTTTTGCCCACCCCGTGTATGTTGTCCCTTATTTTGATGCTGTTCGCCACCTTCGTCCTTTCTTTGTTTATCTTTAAGCCGTTCTCTGTCCTAAGTAGACTGCCCACGTTATTCAACAGGTCTTTCAAGTCGTGTTTTTATTCTGCCTGAAAGATACGAATAGCAATGTACTGATAATCAACAGCAACTGAAACTGCCTAACGAAGTCAAGGCGTGGTAGAAAGCAGCACGATAGTCCAGCATTCCGCACAGAGTGTAGGATTCGTAGGAGAGACAGCGTGAGTGGTTTGCGGGAACCGGCGCCGGCGGAGACCGCCAATATTCGGCTGGCTGGACGGCCTTCGACGCCACAAAGAAAAGCGCAGCGCTGGCGCAGCGCCATTTCCGATACCACAGGCCCAGCGTGCAGTTGCCGCCCTCGCCTCTCGCTACCGGCCCAGGGGTGCGGCTTCGCCCGCGTACGCATGTTCATACGGTGTCCAAATGGGACTCACCGATTTCAAATCTAAGTAATATGAAAACCGGAAAAGAATTTAGAAAGCAAAGCAACAGATCGTAAGGAGCAACTGCAAAGAATTGACTATGTACACAGGGTGTCCATAATTAAAGTTCCACCTTCAGAACGCTGTAGAGAGAGAACCGCTGCTCAGAATGACGAGAAATTCGAAAAGCATATTACTGACGCAGGGGTAAACATCGTGGAACAAAAAAGTTCGAAAATTTGGCTACTAGAAGGCGCTCTAAGTGTCTAAACATGCACACCAGCAGAAGCGCGGCACCCGGCTATTCCTCAGTTTGTGTCCGTGATTTGCAACTTGACTGTCTCCATGAACGACGGTGAGATGCTGATGAAGCACTTTCATAAGAACGGTGACTGGGCGTCAGTAGCCCTCCAGAAGTTCCGGAAACTCAAGGGTACGGAAAAAGGCACTTGTCCGCTGTCTGCTAAGGGTCCGAAGAAGTTCTTACAAAATTGGAATAGAGCGGTTTTTTTGAAGTGTATTGTGGTGAGAGAGAAAAGAAATTGATATGATATTTGACGAAGATATGGCTACAGCACTGCACAAATAGTCAAACTGTTGTGTACAAACATGCACTGCATGAGGAATTAATTGCCTGAGCGTCGAAAATGCCTGCGAGAAAGGCCCATGAAAACCTACGAAACGTCTTATACAAAATCACCGATGCTCAGGAGTTACTTCCTGTTGACCTGCTAGCAAGACAAACATCAGCTCCGGAATATCTTGCTCTCTTGGAAGAGGACAATCAGTGGAATGGAACGTGCTGTGGACAGACGAAACTCATTTCCATATCCAAGGACTGGTCAGTAAGCCGAATTTGAGAAAATAGGCAACGGAAAATCCGCACGCACATCAACCCGTATATCATTCTGCAAAGATGACTGTGCGGTAAGGCTTGACGGCATCGCTTATCGTAGGGAAGTACTATTTGAGGAGATGATTCCTGCGGGTCGTGTTATCTGCACCGTCACTGGTAGATGGGTCAAATGGCTCTAAGCACTATAGGACTTAACATCTGAGGTCATCAGTCCCCTAGACTTAGAACTACTTAAACCTAACCTAAGGACATCACACACATCTATGCCCGAGGCAGGATTCGAACCAGCGACCATAGCAGCAGCGTGGTTCCGGACTGAAGCGGCTAGAACCGCTCGGCCACAGCGGCCGGCTCACTAGTAGACTCCATGAGTGCTTCAGCCCTTCAACAGACTAGTGTGTGGATAGGATCATTTTTATGCAGCATGGAGCTCCTCAGCACATCGCAAAACCCGCAAAGCGGCTGCTGCAAAGGCATTTCGGAAATGCTAGAATTATCAGCCATTGTTTTCCTACAGCCTGCCCGCCCAGATGACCTTGTCGTAACCCGTGTGACTACCTGTGGGGTTAGCTGAAAGATGATGTGATCAGTGCTCCGATTATAAACGAAGCTGATCTGAACGCACGCATTGCGTAACGCATTCTGGACGTGACTCCCGAGACACTCCGAATTGTTGTGCAACATCCTGTTTCTCGATCTCAGCTAGCGCAGAAAACGGTGGACAACATATGGAACATGTCCTGCGCAAGTATCAATAAAAATAGAAATTTGGTTTTTATGCAGTTTTTGGAGCTAGGAGAATTAAAAACCGAAATCGTTTTGATTTTTTATGTGCTTTTTGACCTCAGTACAGTTAAAAACAGATTTTTCCCATGAGAGCGTACGATTTTACGGTGGAGGATGGGCTTACCTAACTAACAGCGCCAAACCTGTCGACTGATAAACTTGTGCAGTCATGCACATAGAGCAGTACGGATAGTGTAATATGCACCTCAAACCATGGCCGTCGTAATGGGATTCACCTGTCATTTGTACCCAAGCCCACTTATGGTAGGACGCTTATCTATTGGTATAATTTTCTTTCTAAAACAGGAACTTTAAATATGGACATCCCGTCGATAATGAAATTCTGGACGAAATTTAAGACAATTCTTTAAAAAATTTAAAACCGATGATCACCAGAACTCGATGGAATAAATTCCGGATTGATTAAAAACGGAGAAACTCCTTTAGAATTAATAATGCTACAGGATTCTACTGAAAAGCAATGCCTCCGATTTTTTTTATTCTGTTCTCTATATGGGCTCCGAATTTTAGCGTGTTGCATGGCGGTGTGTAACGTACTTTTATCACCGCGTGGGAAAGAGTGTGCTGTAAGCAAGTTTATAACCGCAGAAAACGTGCCTCCAATTCAAGTCCATAGAACGATGGATGAGGTTAATAACTCTGTGATAGATGGTGAAATCTGGGTTCAATAATTTGTACCCGAAATTAAGAGCATCAATGGAGTTCCAACACTAACGCCCCTAGCTGGTCATGCACATACTGTTCTGGGTTGTTAAACGGGTGGTGAGTTAGGAATTTAAGCTTACAGGCACATTAAGAATACTGAAAGCACAATTCTCAGTGTTGGTCCACAGACTGAGCACCCTCCTTCAGCACGACATTCACAGACCACACATGATCACTGCGACATCTGCAACGATCCGACGCATCGGGTTCACTCTCATCGATGGTCCCCCGCGGAGTCCTGACTTGTCCGATTTTCATGTGTTTCCAAAACTTAAAGAATACTTTCGAGGACTTCACTTTGGTAGTGACGGAGCGGTGGAAGAACATGTGAGGCAGCGGCTCCGTCAACCAACATTCTTCAGTGACAGTGACTGGTATCTCGTTGGAAAAAACGTGTTCGTCTCCAGGGTGATTATGTTGAGAAATAAATACGTAGACATGAAGATGTAGAAAATAATGTTCGGTTTATTTAAAAAACTTCAATAGTTTTCACGTAAAAAAAATTCGGAGGCATCACTTTTCAGCACGCCCTCGTACAGCTCTCTAACATGTGCTGCTTTAAATTACATATACCAGAGGAATGGAAAACAGTAAAGATCGTTTCAGTGTATCAGGAAAGCAAAAGAAGTACAAGATCTGACTGTAGGGCAAAAGTAATCCGAATACTAGATACAAAATACAGTGGTCTAGGGGTAGCGTCTTTGATTCATAATCAAAACGTCTTCGGTCCCGGGTTCGATCCCCGCCACTGCCTAAATTTTGATAAATAATTAGCATTGGCGGCCGAAGACTTCCAGCATAAGAAGTCAGCCCCAACCTGCCAACGGTCTTGTCAAAGAGGGCGTAGGAGTGGATAGAGGTTCAGCGCACTCTCTTGTCCTAGGGGTGGGAAATTGCCCCTAAAGGCGGAAGAATCAGCAATGATCAACGACATGAGGATGCAGAAGGCAATGTAAACCACTGCATTAAAGACACGTAACGTGTATCCACAGGACATGTGGCCTGTGATAGAAGAAGTGTCATGATGATCTCTGCATTGGCAAAAGATTCCGGAATAATCCCCCATTTGGATCTCCGGGAGGGGACTGCCAAGGGGGAGGTTACCATGAGAAAAAGATTGAATCATCAACGAAAGGATAACGTTCTACGAGTCGGGGCGTGCAATGTCAGAAGCTTGTACGTGGTAGGGAAACTAGAAAATCTGAAAAGGGAAATGCAAAGGCTCAATCTAGATATAGTAGGGGTCAGTGAAGTGAAGTGAAAGGAAGACAAGGATTTCTGGTCAGATGAGTATCGGGTAATATCAACAGCAGCAGAAAATGGTATAACAGGTGTAGGTTTCGTTATGAATAGGAAGGTAGAGCAGAGGGTGTGTTACTGTGAACAGTTCAGTGACCGAGTTGTTCTAATCAGAATCGACAGCAGACCAACACCGACATCGATAGTTCAGGTATACATACCGACGTCGCAAGCTGAAGATGAACAGATAGAGAAGACAGCAGACCAACACCGACAACGATAGTTCAGGTATACATTCCGACGTCGCAAGCTGAAGATGAACAGATAGAGAAAGTGTATGAGGATATTGAAAGGGTAATGCAGTATGTAAAGGGGGCGAAAATCTAATAGTCATGGGCGACTGGAATGCAGTTGTAGGGAAAGGGGTAGAAGAAAAGGTTACAGGAGAATATGGGCTTGGGACAAGGAATGAAAGAGGAGAAAGACTAATTGAGTTCTATAACAAGTTTCAGCTAGTAATAGCGAATACCCTGTTCAAGAATCACAAGAGGAGGAGGTATACTTGGTAAAGGCCGGGAGATACGGGAAGATTTCAATTAGATTACATCATGGTCAGACAGATTCCGAAATCAGATACTGGACTGTAAGGCGTACCCAGGAGCAGATATAGACTCAGATCACAATATAGTAGTGATGAAGAGCAGGCTGAAGTTCAAGACATTAGTCAGGAAGAATCAATACGGGATACGGAAGTACTAAGGAATGACGAGATACGTTTGAAGTTCTCTAACGCTATAGATACAGCAATAAGGGATAGCGCAGTAGGCAGTACAGTGGAAGAGGAATGGACATCACTAAAAAGGGCCATCACAGAAGTTGGGAAGGAAAACATAGGTACAACGAAGGTAGCTGCGAAGAAACCATGGGTAACAGAAGAAATACTTCAGTTGATTGATGAAAGGAGGAAGTACAAACATGTTCCGGGAAAATCAGGAATACAGAAATACAAGTCGCTGAGGAATGAAATAAATAGGAAGTGCAGGGAAGCTAAGACGAAATGGTTGCAGGAAATATGTGAAGATATCGAAAAAGATATGATTGTCGGAAGGACAGACTCAGCATACAGGAAACTCAAAACAACCTTTGGTGACATTAAAAGCAACGGTGGTAACATTCAGAGTGCAACGCGAATTCCACTGTTAAATACAGAGGAGAGAGCAGATAGGTGGAAAGAATACATTGAAAGCCTCTATGAGGGTGAAGATTTGTCTGATGTGATAGAAGAAGAAAAAGGAGTCGATTTAGAAGAGATAGGGGATCCAGTATTAGAATCGGAATTTAAAAGAGCTTTGGAGGACTTACGCTCAAATAAGGCAGAAGGGATAGATAACATTCCATCATAATTTCGAAAATCATTGTGGGAAGTGACAACAAAACGACTATTCACGTTGGTATGTAGAATATATGAGTCTGGCGATATACCATCTGACTTTCGGAAAAGCATCATCCACACAATTCCGAAGACGGCAAGACCTGACAAGTGCGAGAATTATCGCACAATCAGCTTAACAGCTCATGCATCGAAGCTGCTTACAAGAATAATATACAGAAGAATGGAAAAGAAAATTGGGAATGCGCTAGATGACGATCAGTTTGGCTTTAGGAAAAGTATAGGGACGAGAGAGGCAATTCTGACGTTACGGCTAATAATGGAAGCAAGGCTAAAGAAAAATCAAGACACTTTCATAGGATTTGCCGACCTGGAAAAAGCGTTCGACAATATAAAATGGTGAAAGCTGTTCGAGATTCTGAAAAATGTGGGGGTAAGCTATAGGGAGAGACGGGTCATATACAATATGTACAACAACCAAGAGGGAATAATAAGAGTGGACGATCAAGAACGAAGTGCTCGTATTAAGAAGAGTGTAAGACAAGGCTGTAGCCTTTCGCCCCTACTCTTCAATCTGTACATCGAGGAAGCAATGATGGAAATAAAAGAAAGGTTCAGGAGTGGAATTAAAATACAAGGTGAAAGGATATTAATGATACGATTCGCTGATGACATTGCTATCCTGAGTGAAAGTGAAGAAGAATTAAATGATCTGCTGAACGGAATGAACAGTCGAATGAGTACACAGTATGGTTTGAGAGTAAATCGGAGAAAGACGAAGGTAATGAGAAGTAGTAGAAATGAGAACAGTGAGAAACTTAACATCAGGATTGATGGTCACGAAGTCAATGAAGTTAAAGAATTCTGCTACCTAAGCAGTAAAATAACCAATGACGGACGGAGCAAGAAGGACATCAAAAGCAGACTCGCTATGGCGAAAAAGGCATTTCTGGCCAAGAGAAGTCTAGTAATATCAAATACCGGCCTTAATTTGAGGAGCCAGCCGTGGTGGTCTCGCGGTTCTAGGCGCGCAGTCCGGAACCGTGCGACTGCTACGGTCGCAGGTTCGAATCCTGCCTCGGGCATGGCTGTGTGTGATGTCCTTAGGTTAGTTAGGTTTAAGTAGTTCTCAGTTCTAGGGGACTGATGACCACAGAAGTTGAGTCCCATAGTGCTCAGAGCCATTTGAACCATTTTTTTTTTTTAATTTGAGGAAGAAATTTCTGAGGATGTACGTCTGGAGTACAGCATTGTATGGTAGTGAAACATGGACTATGGAAAACCGGAACAGAAGAGAATCGAAGAATTTGAGATGTGGTGCTATAGACGAATGTTGAAAATTAGGTGGACTGATAAGGTAAGGAATGTGGAGGTTCTACGCAGAATCGGAGAGGAAAGGAATATGTGGAAAACACTGATAAGGAGAAGGGACAGCATGATAGGACATCTGCTAAGACATGAGGGAATGCCCTCCATGGTACTAGAGGGAGCTGTAGAGGCCAAAACTGTAGAGGATGACAGAGATTGGAATACGTCAAGCAAATAATTGGGGACGTAGGTTGCAAGTGCTACTCTGAGATGAAGAGGTTAGCACAGGAAAGGAATTCGTGGCCGGCCGTATCAAACCAGTCAGTAGACTGATGACAAAAAACAGTGCAAAATAATAAATGGAAGGCATCACATCGGTTCCGAGAGTTCCGTAACCGGTACTGAAAACTGGAATAGAGATCATCATAAACATCATTTCCGCCCTTTTATCCTGAGGGAAGACATTCACAAGTTGCGCACGATGGGGGCGCGAAATGCCTCGCTAATTTTTTTTTCTTTTTTTTTTGGTCTTCAGTCTACTGACTGGTTTGTTGCCACTTCCCCAACTGATTTTAGAAATTCTGATAGAATGTTAACCATCCCTTCTGCCTTATTTGAACGTAAGTCCTCCAAAGCTCTTTTAAATTCCGATTCTAATAATGGATCCCCTATCTCTTCTAAATCGGCTCCTGTTTCTTCTTCTACCATATCAAACAAATCTTCACCCTCATAGGGGCTTTCAATGTATTCTTTCCACCTATCTGCTCTCTCCTCTGCATTTAACAGTGGAATTCCCGTTGCACTCTTAATGTTACCACCGTTGCTTTTAATGTCACCAAAGGTTGTTTTGACTTTCCTGTATGCTGAGTCTGTCCTTCCGACAATCATATCTTTTTCGATGTCTTCACATTTTTCCTGCAGCCATTTCGTCTTAGCTTCCCTGCACTTCCTATTTATTTCATTCCTCAGCGACTTGTATTTCTGTATTTCTGATTTTCCCGGAACATGTTTGTACTTCCTCCTTTCATCAATCAACTGAAGTATTTCTTCTGTTACCCATGGTTTCTTCGCAGCTACCTTCGTTGTACCTATGTTTTCCTTCCCAACTTCTGTGATGGCCCTTTTTAGAGATGTCCATTCCTCTTCCACAGTACTGCCTACTGCGCTATTGCTTATAGCTGTATCTATAGCGTTAGAGAACTTCAAACGTATCTCGTCATTCTTTAGTACTTCCGTATCCCACTTCTTTGCGTATTGATTCTTCCTGACTAATGTCTCGAACATCAGCCTGCTCTTCATCACTACTATATTGTGATCTGAGTCTATATCTGCTCCTGGGTACGCCTTACAGTCCAGTATCTGATTTCGGAATCTGTCTGACCATGATGTAATCTAATTGAAATCTTCCCGTATCTCCCGGCCTTTACCAAGTATGCCTCCTCCTCTTGTGATTCTTGAACAGGGTATTCGCTATTACTAGCTGAAACTACAGAACTCAATTAGTCTTTCTCCTCTTTCATTCCTTGTCCCAAGCCCATATTCTCCTGTAACCTTTTCTTCTACCCCTTTCCCTACAACTGCATTCCAGTCGCCCATGACTATTCGATTTTCGCCCCCTTTACATACTGCATTACCCTTTCAATATCCTCATACACTTTCTCTATCTGTTCATCTTCAGCTTGCGACGTCGGTATGTATACCTGAACTATCGTTGTCGGTGTTGGTCTGCTGTCGATTCTGATTAGAACAACCCAGTCACTGAACTGTTCACAGTAACACACCCTCTGCCCTACCTTCCTATTCATAACGAAACCTACACCTGTTATACCATTTTCTGCTGCTGTTGATATTACCCGATACTCATCTGACCAGAAATCCTTGTCTTCCTTTCACTTCACTTCACTGACCCCTACTATATCTAGATTGAGCCTTTGCATTTCCCTTTTCAGATTTTCTAGTTTCCCTACCACGTTCAAGCTTCTGACATTGCACGCCCCGACTCGTAGAACGTTATCCTTTCGTTGATGATTCAATCTTTTTCTCATGGTAACCTCCCCCTTGGCAGTCCCCTCCCGGAGATCCGAATGGGGGACTATTCCGGAATCTTTTGCCAATGGAGAGATCATCATGACACTTCTTCTATCACAGGCCACATGTCCTGTGGATACACGTTACGTGTCTTTAATGCAGTGGTTTACATTGCCTTCTGCATCCTCATGCCGTTGATCATTGCTGATTCTTCCGCCTTTAGGGGCAATTTCCCACCCCTAGGACAAGAGAGTGCGCTGAACCTCTATCCGCTCCTACGCCCTCTTTGACAAGACCGTTGGCAGGTTGGGGCTGACTTCTTATGCTGGAAGTCTTCGGCCGCCAATGCTAATTATTTATCAAAATTTAGGCAGTGGCGGGGATCGAACCCGGGATCGAAGACGTTTTGATTATGAATCAAAGACGCTACCCGTATACCACGGGTTGTCATTCGGTAATATGCTGCCGATATGGTTACACTCTCGTTCGGAGGATGGCATTCACGTATCTTACAGCCTTCAATTACCACCAGCGGCGTACGTCGACCCCTTAAAATCGCCCCCCCCCCCCCCCCCGCCTCTCCCGGAAATCAAACAGCAGGGAACCCACACTTTGCTGCACTCGCTGGACAGTGTGTCTAAAACGTTCAGCCCGACCGGGTTGCCTCCAAACACGTCTCCTACGATTCGCTGGTTAAAGGCATATGCGACACTCATCAGTGAAGGGAACGTGATGCCAATCCCAAGCGGTCCATTCGGCATGTTGTTGGGCCCATCTGTACCGCGCTGCATAGTGTCGTGGTGGCATAGATGGACATCGCCATGGACGTCGGGAGAAGTTGCCCGTCACGCTGCCTATTGCGCACAGTTTGAGTCATAACGCGACGTCCTGTGGCTGCACGAAGAGCATTATTCAACACGCTGGCGTTGCTGTCAGGTTTCCTACGAGCCATAATCAGTAGATAGCGGTCATACACTGCAGTGTAATAGCCCTTGTCGGCCTGAGCGGCGCATGTCATCGACAGTTCCTGTCTCTCTGTATCTCCTCCATGTCCGAACACCATCGCTATGGTTCACTCCGAGACGCCTGGACACTTCCCTTGTTGAGAGCCCTTATTGGCACAAAGTAACATTGTGGACGCGATAGATCCGCAGTATTGACCGTCTTAGGCATAGTTGAAATACAGACAACACGAGCCGTGTACCTCCTTCCTGGTGGAATGACTGGAACTGACCGAATGTCGGACCCCCTCGGTCTAAAAGGCGCTGCTCATGCTGGTTGCTGGGCGTGTTTAGTGACATCTCTGAACAGTCAAACGGACTGTGTCTATGATACAATATCCACAGTCTGTCTCCAGGAGTTCTGGGAACTGGTGTAATGCAAAGTTTTTTTGATGTGCCTAATTTTATTGGAGTACCAAGCACACAGAAAACTTTCATGCTGAAACACACACTCTAAGCCAAAAAGGACGCACCACGAGGAAATTATTCGAATGAGTTGCAATTCCGTAGGTGTCATGTACAGACAAACCAAAGATTACAATTTCAAAAAAATTGAGTGACTTGTTCAAGAGAAAAGTCTTCCTAAACAAAGCAACTGTCCCTTATGCAAGCAGTTATTTGGCTTGGCATTGACTGATAGTGTTGTTGGGTGTTGGCATTGATTGATAAGAGAATGGAAAAGAGAGAGAGAGCCACCAGGCAAAAATATTTGGAGGAATAAACGCATCAACAATCTGTTATTCACTAATGACCAAGTTATCATAAAAGACAGCGAAGAAAAATTACTGATGGTGTTACATAAAGTAAATGAAATAAACGCGGTTTATAGTTTGACTATTTCTATAAACTACAACCATGACCTTTTCCGGTGAAAACTGGAACGAATTGCCACCGTCACCAATAATAAACCGATAAAATAGGTAGCAGGTTTCCAATATTTGGGATGTGACGTATCATACGAAGAAGGTATGGATGTATAGAATAAAAATTTAATAATTACCACAGTATATCTGGTACATCAAGGAGTACACTTACGGGTAAAAGAAGTACATAAACAGAACTAAAATTTTATAATGTCCCTACTTTATTACATGGGGCGTAAATTCAGAAGCTGCGAAACGAAGGTTTACGATAACTAGAAACATCTGAAATGAAAGTTCTAAGATCTGTGAAAAGCTGCACCAAGCAATAAAAAATTAGGGGTGCAAACTATGGTAACTCAATACAAAGAAAAATTCCCAGGTGCGAGTAGGCCTCGCGCTGTGAAGGTTCTTTAGAAACTTATGCATGCAGTCAGTTCATCCAATGCAGAAATAGAAAACATCGACTGTTTCTTCCTGTTACTGATATTGATACAGCCGAGATACCGACTATTTCTTCCTGTTATCGACACTGATACAGCCGAGATATCTATCGCGGGGATTCCAAGACTGCGAGAACGTTTTAATTTTAAGTCCGTTAAGAAATGACAAGAGAAATATTTTTTCGTAAGATATAATTATACATTTTTGTATTTTGTTATTACTTGCACTGTTAAATCTCGCTTCAACCAAATTTCATAATTGCAGACTATGGGAAATAAGCTGTAGGTTTTTATGAGGGAGTTTGCGAGTTTCAAATACGTGACGTAAAAGACAATATCTTTTGTTTGCCTGACTTAGAACCTTAAGTACTTTACACCGCAGTGGACCATAGACCTTCGTATGTGGCATAAATTTCAATTAGATTCATGAGGTAGAAGGGTTTTAACAGATGGAAACAGACAGGCGTATAACGAATGACAAAAATGTTTTCCTTTGCTTTAATTACAAATTAACAGTTATTTAATTTTTTTTCTTTAGTTGTACTTGCAAACATTGCTTCTTGCCAAATTTCACGATTCTAGGTTAACGGGAAGTACCCAACAATTTGCGAGCGAAAAAATATGTGACATAAATGTTTCGTATGAAATGGATTAGAAGCTTTTAAACCGTCAAGGCACCGTAAAACTTATTATATGATATTTCAACTTCGTTAACTTTTTTAATGTAAGGGAGAGACACTGTGTTCCTCCATCATTGTGTTTTATCCTTGTCTTTCGGCCAACTGTGGTTCTTGAACAATATTTATGTATTTCCTAAATTCCCATTTTTTCTCGAAATCGTGCTTCAGATGTTTTAATTCGGCGTCCAGGTGCTCCGGTGCGTAAATTTATTTGGCTCCTTCAACTATGCTTTTCATTGCACCCCTGTTTAATTGTGAATGATGGTTGGACCTCAATATGATTTCTGAATGAGTAACAAGCTGCAAAGTGTTTCTTTAAATACAGAATGTAAATGGCCAACGTATTGTGTACGACTGCATTGAGGAGCTATTTATTTTCGTATTCAAACACGTAGAAATTTCCTGCCAATTTGATGTCTACTGGATGTCTACTGGATGTCGCCTGCATGATGTCTCAGCACTGTGTTCATTTTGGTCATTATTTTTATCACTCCAGAGCACGCTTTTTAATGAACACAACGTATAATTATTAAACTGTTGCAACACTCTTCACCCTTAGCCGTAATGAAACGCTGTCCTGTCCAGCGAAACGACCGATTTTACACCATACAGAGAGAGCGAGTGCATCCACAGACGGCTTGTATAACAAAGCGCGTGTGTTCATGGTGTTTCATTATCCAGCTGTGCTTGCTTGAGCCTCCGCTGCCCACGCGGAGCTGGGCAAACAGCGTCTGCAGGCAGAGCACATCTGAGCAGACACAAGGGCTTTGCCGCACGGACGTGCTCGCCTGACGGACACGCACCCTTTACAGCAGCCGAGATGTACCGCCGCACACTCGCCATGCAGAGTACATAGTCTATACGGCGTACCAGTAGCACATACACGGAAGGCGCAACGTTCGCATACGAAGCAACGAGCAACAAACGGAGATAGCCTCGTTTCGCCTGATGAAAGAGTTATTTGATGACTGTATCCTACACGTTTTGGTCATTTGCGGAGTACATGAGTATTCCAAAGCCTTTTTCCACAACAGCATACATTTAGACATTTGCAGTATGTATTATGCCATTTTTCTGGATTTAGTGCATACATTACAATAAATTGCATGACAGCACTTTTACTGATGATTTTGCATGTTAATTACGCCGAAAGTGCATGGCATAAGTAATTTCGCTAATTTTGTTGCAGTCTCCAAACTTGATAGGGAAGTCAAGCGCCCTAGTTCGGCTTGGCAATGTCGGTAGAAGGCAATACACACTGTAAAGCCCCAAGGACAGAAAACCCCAATTAACAAACTTTGTGAAAACTTAAAGCAGAGAAGTGAGTCATATTGAGAGTGACGGCAGCTATTGACGATTAAATCTGCATAGGTAATATTTTGATTAACACCTATATCATTCAAACAATGAGAATAGCATACAAAAAGGGGAGATAAAAGGAGAGGATTATCATAGATTCTTTATCAAACTTCTATAGAATAAATTCAAAATCATGTGAACGAAAGTTAAATCCTAGAAAGTAATTCAGTCAAACACAACATTTACCATGGAAGAGAATTGTAGCCGCATCGAAAAGGAAATTCAATGCGACTACAATGCAACTCGTATATGGAAATTTTCAGTTAGTTAGTTGCTCTTGAGTCGCTCTAGAATAATTTTACGATAGTTGTCTGGACGCAAACGTAATTAGATTGTTTCAGTTTCGGAAGTTTGATAATTCGTGAGGTAGACACTGAAGTATTACTTAGTTATCCGACTGATGAAAGTAAATCTTCACCGTTCTCAACGCGACGGTATAGTAACACGAGTGTTGGACTTCAACTGAGTAACACTGGTTTATCGGATTTTGCCTTCGTACTGATGAACAGTTACAAACCTTCAGAGCAATGGATCAACGACAGAAAAACAATTCGTAGTCTTGAGTAGGACACAATAAAACGAAGACACGAAGAAAGACAAGTATCACGATAAGTCAAAAGTTGTCGTCAGCGTCACGATTACTGAACTGAACAGAAGTTAATCTTGAATGACATATCGGTGTGCGTGTGTTAATTACAGAAAGAACAATAAAATCTGAGTAAAAAAAAAAATCTGACGTGTCCCCTAACCCATTACACGGACAATGCAATTTATATTAATGCAAGTTGATTGACTCCTTAAACATTTTAAGTGACTAAGGGAGTACATGAATAATGGACAGTGAAAAGTGATTAGTTTAAACCAGTATTACGGCGTATAAAAAAATCATTGACTCCAACATAAGTAATCTCACGAGTTACGTCGGACAGTTGTTAATAATCTGACGTAGCAATGGCATAGCAACGGAATAGTGGACAGCAAAATTTCGTCCTCGCTGTGTATGATGTGAAAAACGCCAGTAATGATGAAATCGAGAATGAAGATTTTATTTCATTACGGAACTAACCGGGCATAAAAATAAAAACAAACAATTGCAGTTTACCAGTTCCCACAACCTGAGAAGACTGTTGCGGACAAATAACAGAATACTTCTAAACCACGCGAGGAGTTGTGTTCTTACGCGAGTTACAGATGCTATTCCACGTCATACCGACGGGGACTAACATCGTTACGAGTCACGTCTCCTCCCGGCGAGTGAAGAAAGTGGGAAGGAAGGGACGTCACAACACACATCAGCAAAAGTTTTGCATAACTTCTTTAATTAGAAATTCATTGCAAAAAAAATGGCTCTGAGCACTATGGGACTCGACTGCTGAGGTCATTAGTCCCCTAGAACTTAGAACTAGTTAAACCTAACTAACCTAAGGACATCAATAACATCCATGCCCGAGGCAGGATTCGAACCTGCGACCGTAGCGGTCTTGCGGTTCCAGACTGCAGCGCCTTTAACCGCACGGCCACTGCGGCCGGCAAATTCATTGCACAAAAAACAAAGTTTCAGTCATGTGGGTATATTTATTTTTAAAATTTCCCGGTGACAGGAACATCTACAACGACAAAACCATTTGTTTTCCAAGGAGAGTGTTTCACAGTACTTCTGAGCAACGTCAGTACGTGGTGAAGCGTCCCCTTGCACCCATTAATCCATCGTGGAGTGGCCATCCCTAGTACAGATAGTCCCACCCTTCCATGGTAATTTTGCCCAAGTGGCACAGGGAAAGTGGTCGTTGTTGACGTCACAAAACAGATCGTTCCAATCGATTCCACACGTGTTCAATTGGCTTCATATCCGAAGTACAGATAATCCTACACTGGTGAAGGAATGTGTCCACGAGAACAGCACAATGAGCACGCGAATTGTCATTCGTGAAGATGTAATGATGATCTACGTTTTGGCAGTAAGGTCCCACAATAGGTTGCTTGCTTAGTTAGTTACATTTTCCACGAATCACATGAACGATTGTTTTATCAAAATTATTTGGAAGGAGTCCGTTCACAGGGTACATGGGTTACACATGATTAGTGTTAAAATTGATCAACATATTATTTAGTCCTATTCATGCAACTAAACGTAATAGCAAGTGTTACTGTTAAGTAAAAATATGTCGTGAAATAGAAGCAGTTGCCAAGGAGAAAATATTTTAAGTTAGATTTAAAATTTCTTTGCTACCTCTCAGAATTTTATGTTATTCGGCAAATGATTAAAAACCTTTGTTGCTGCGTAATGAACTTTCTGAGCCACTGAAGGCTTTAGTAATGGATAATAAACGTTTTCTTCCTCTGGTATGTATCACTGCTGTTCTCAAATCGTGATGGATTATTCTTGTCATGTTTCACTATCGAATATAGGTACTGTGAAGGCGCTGTTGAAATGCCTAGCTCCTTGAAGAGGTACCGGCATGACGTCTGTAGGTGAACACCACATATTGTCCTTACGTTCCGTTTCTGTTCAATCAATACATCCTTTCTAAGTGACGATTTACACTAGAAAATTATTCCATAAGACACTGTTGAATGGAAATATGCAAAATTATCAAGAAGGTGATTCGTTTGTTTCCAAGAGCAACAATTACATGAAGAGCAAAAGTAGTTGAAGTTAATTGTTTGACAAGTTATATAACATGTTTCTTATAGTTCTAGCTTTCATCAATAGGTGCATCCAGACATTTGGGCACTGTACCCTATTTACTGACTCCTGCTCATGTGCTACATCAGAGGTTGGTACGACTCTTCTTTTTGTACGGAACTGAATGTATTGTCTCTTTTCAAAATTTATGTAGAGTCCATTTTCTGAGACCTACTTTGTAATTCTTTGGAAAATTTAATGTCTTCTGTTGCTTTCTCTCTGAAGGGTTTATGATAACTCTAGTATCGTCTGCAAGAAGTACCAATTCTACTTTCCGAATGTAAAGTGGAAGTTCATTTACGTATATAAGGAGCAGCAGTGGACGTAGAACTGAACCCTGTGCGATTCTCTTCGTGATTCCTTTCCAATCCCAAATAATTTCTGCCCTTTCTACATTGTTTGAATTGCAATGGTGTCCAAAATTAAAGCAACAAACGGAAATTTCACAAGGATGAGTTTGTTTTGTCACAAAACAGAGTAAACAGATGATAGTAAAGTAGAAGCAATGAAAGAGTACAGAGCGTACACAACTGCAACATGCATAACGGTAGACGAAAATGTTCTTCGTTTTTTTCCAACTAAACGGATTTGCATATACATTCCAACAACTGGTTGATGTGCTCAGCTTCGGGGTTACCACGTCTGGCTACAATACAGGCCTGACAACGACGGGGCATGCTGTGAGTGATGTCATCAGACTCATGTTGAGGCAATAACGCCCATTCATCCTGCAGAGTTGCTCAGAAGTCTTTGAGAGTGGTTGGTGGATGCTGACGTGATGCGACCTGTCTCCCTAGCGCATCCCACACATGCTCTGTGGGATTCAAATCTGGAGAGCTAGTAGGGCACGCCGTACATTCAGTATCTTCCGTTTCCAAGAAAACATCAACTGCCTGTATGAGGTGTAACGTTATCGTAGCCGGCCGAAGTGGCCGTGCGGTTAAAGGCGCTGCAGTCTGGAACCGCAAGACCGCTACGGTCGCAGGTTCGAATCCTGCCTCGGGCATGGATGTTTGTGATGTCCTTAGGTTAGTTAGGTTTAACTAGTTCTAAGTTCTAGGGGACTAATGACCTCAGCAGTTGAGTCCCATAGTGCTCAGAGCCATTTGAACCATTTGAACGTTATCGTCCATCAACATGAAGTCTGTTACCATACCATTTCGCAACAACACCACGTGCCGTTCTAAGATCTCGTCGCGGTACTTGGCAACAGCTAAAACCTGCCGACTCAGCCGTAAAGTTTCATAAAGAGGTGTTCAACATAATCCCTGCCCACACCATTAAGGACCCTCCTCGATATCGCTCTCTTCCCACAATGTTTGGAGTCAGAAATCGTGTTTCACGTTCCATCCAGATGCGAAAATGCATCGAGAATCACTCTCCAGGCCAAATCCGGACTCATCTGCGAAAAGAACATTGGCCCACTGCTGGACCGCCCAGGTGGCATGCTGACGATCCATTCTAGACATACCTTTCTGTGAACACGCGTCAGAGATACACATACAGAAGGTCTCGGACATTAAAGGCTACTCCCCCGAAGCTTTCAGCGCACCGTTTGTCTCGATGCAAACGTTCAGTGGATGCAGCGGTGACAGATGCTAGTTGCCGCGCAGTACTAACACTGTAACGTCGTGCCGTTGCGGCCAAATGACGTTCATCTCCCTAAAATATCACACTTGATCGGCCATGATCTGATCTTTGGAATACTGTTCCTGTCTCTCTATAAATCGTCGCCACATCTGAGAAATGATTCACATCAAGCCTTTGGACCACATCAGTTTGTGACTATCCCGCTTCCATTCTTCTTATGACCCTCCACCGTCGAGGCTCTGGTAGGAGTTTTCTTTCCTCCCCAATACACCGTCTGTGACTGTATACACAGCCATTACGGATGTGGGACTACGTGGCAAACACAACCTGGTTTCATAGGTGCTCAGACGTCATCGTTGACGTGATTGTCCATTGACAATGCCGTCTTCCGTGCAGAACAATATTATACGGATATCGGTTGACATTTTGGATGATTATACCTTGAATTAGATACAACACGGGGAAATAGCGGTTTGTTGCTCTAATTTGTGACACCAGTGTAGTTGGTAAAATTACCCAATCAGCCGTTTGTGGCTCGTTGCGTCATTCACTAAATAGCTTTACGACCGCGTAGTTCACAAGATCCAACATGCATGAAATAACACTGTTTGGATTATTCAGCATTTCCATTCTGTTTTTTAGTTCTGATTCATTTAGCTGTGCGTGAAGCCATCCATTATATAAAAATTAACTTTTTATACGAGAGTAACATGCTTTACACCATCAAACGCATTGAAAACATCACAATAAACTCCAAGTGATATATTAGTAATTAAGGCAGCATAAGTTCGTTACCGAGCGAGGTGGCGCAGTGGTTAGACACTGGACTCGCATTCGGAAGGACGACGGTTCAATCCCGCGTCCGGCCATCCTGATTTAGGTTTTCCGTGATTTCCCTAAATCACTCCAGGCAAATGCCGGGATGGTTCCTCTGAAAGGGCACGGCCGACTTCCTTCCCCATCCTTCCCTAATCCCATGAGACCGATGACCAAGCTGTCTGGTCTTCCCCAAACCAACCAACCAACCATAAGTTCGTTGCTTTACCGTGGAGTAGTGAGATTGCCCTGAACAACGACGAAAAGTGTAAATTAGCTCCATTTAATGCCAACCCAAAACAGTACTCTACAATTACCTTGCCGTCGCAAATGTCAAGTTTACAAACAGAGTCTGGGGTTAACCTCCCGATCTGTAAAGGAACAATCACATAGCAAAACTTTTGTTGATGTGCGTAAGTCATCTTTCATTGCTGCCAGTCCTCACTATACGCAGTGAGTGGTAACACCTTTTGTACTTGTGTTATTACTGAAGACAACATCTGTTTGCTTCATGCTTTCAAAAGCCTTAAGTTTCTGCTACCTAACTCATTTTTCTTCGGTTTAACTTTGCAAATATTGATGAAACCATTCATGCATCTTCAATTAAAGACATGCAAGTGAGATTCAAGAAAGATATAAAGAAAGACCTGAGTTACATAAAATCAAATTTTGCGGGTCTGTTAACGAAGCTGGAAGTCAGAGTTCTACCGCTAGTGGAATGATCGAAAAATAAGTAACTGTGTGTGTTGTATTAAAATCTAAACTGAACCAAGATACCAGATCAATTCAGTAGTTATAATGTGAGAGTTGTAGACCAGAAAACGACCAGCAAACAAGAAGCTAATTTCAAATTTTTTCTGACATTAAAACCGTAGTTTTTAGATTTATTGTTTTTCAAACCAAAGAACTTCCTTGTCATATGCAGTAATAACAGTATGTTTAAAATTAAGAGATAGCAAATGCTAAAAATTAATAAATTAAAGTACGTTTTTAAATTTATTCCGAAGTTTCCAAGCCCAGTGCTTCACCAGATCTAAAATTTATTCTAATTTGTCTCATAACAAAATCTCAATGTTTTTTTCAAAATTGATAGCATGAACAGAATAATTTTTAATTTATTTTACCTCTGTATATAAATTTTAAACCAACAAGATTCTGTAGTTTATGTTCATCATCATCCAGAAAGATTTTAGTATAATGATCTGGAAGAATAATTTTATATTTACCATGTAGAACTAATGTAACATTGTAACTATATTAAGTTGTAAAAAATTTATCATCTCAGATATTATAAAAGTTACTTTTTTAATCTATTAATTTCGTAACACCTTCTGTAGAGCCGTTATTGAAACTGTAGGGGTCGTTTATAGCTCTTCATTATTATTGCTCATGGCTGTTTTTTGCTTTATGTAGAAAAAAGTTATTTACATTTTTAGAAAGAAAAGTTGTGACATACTTTAAACTTGTCCAAGCTATGTAACAATTTTTATTTTTAAATCATCAATTCAACCATCACACAGAGGAAAACTTTTAATAATATTAAAAACAATGAATCCGTTCTCAAAAAGTGCAAAAGCTTGGTGCCAGGAGAAACCCAGCAGGATTTTCTTGTTGATACTCTATTTCATCTTTCACCAGTATGCTTCTTCTTTTTTATATTACTGTTTGCCTACCACTTCAGTTCGTATGTCCTTCCACCCTCTTCTTGTAGCCTGTATCCTGGCATCTACGTCTTGGCATATATGGAAGAGCTGCTGACGGTGTCCTCGTCATTTCGTTGATCAGCTGTAGTGGTGGATAGATAGCAAACACAGTAGAGATGGCTGACCATTATAATTACTATAGCATTCAGTTTTCCCCCAGATAGGAAGGAAATAGAGTTCACAGATCGCAAATGTAGCTGGTAAACGAGTGACAAAGTTGATTTGACAAAAAAAGAGACATGTGTTAGTGATTTGCTGAACCAGGTCCATCTGCAAAAGCCATCCAGGAAATTGGTTTTGTAGCACAGCACAACCTTCTGGTCACGCTGGATAGCGATAAAACCTTCGAGGCCCATTAGAGTTTGGAGTCTCAAAGTATCTCCGACCAGCTGGCCTGCTGAATAGATCGATTTTCGTTAATTTCTCAGCCAAATATGAGCTGCCTTTAAAAATTCAAAATGTTAACATATTATACATAAAGAGCTAACGAAAGAAAGTGTAATGAATAAAATCTGATATCAATAAGTAAGATATTAGATACGTCACTTTAAAAATTCTAAGTTAATATTCTGTGTTGTATATCATAAGGGAAAATGTTTTTACTGTACATAATTATGTAAAAAAGTGTGTAATTAGGAATATTATTATTGGAAGTACCACAAAATTTCATGGTAGTTTCCTGTATCATCAACACATTCATTCTCCTACACATATTTATAACAAAAAAAACAATAATTCTCTATGAAATTTAATCGTGTTACATTGACATCACCATTTAATTCCGTGACCTGCTTAAAATCTCAGCGAGGTTCTTAAGCCTTCAGAAAGTTTCCTGGTGGATCAAAGTTCCATATTTATATCATTCTTTATATAAATATTCTACAATTTAACATAATCGAATGAATAAGAGTTAGTCAACTAATTATTTTTTTCGAATCGTTTGGAAAACAACCAACAAAAAAGACAATTCAAATTCTGAAGAATTGTAGTAATTGATTATATCTAACGCAAAATTTCTTTTTCCACTTAAACTGGCAACCTCAGTGGTTCGTGATTCACAGAAATAAATGGGAATTTTTGGATTTTTTGTGTCTTTCTTGATCCAGTTCAACTGAATTTGTGGCTCACATCTAAGGCATGTAACACATATTTCCAATGATAGCATAACTTTTGTTTCAACTTCAAAGTGATTACGATCAGTTCATCAAAGACTGGCATTATTTGCACTAGAACTCTAGGTAAAAATTACACTTAAATCTCCTTCCCACTTAACTTCCTTGTAGTCTTTAAGGAATCCACCCAGCAAATCTAGTGGAAAGAGAACTTCATTTTTTTTTACTTTTTATCTTCCTACCACTGAAAATATAATATTCCATGGTCATCTCTTTGGCTAAAGACAAATTCAATGAAAACAGAATAAGAAATGAAAGTGTACTCAATCTTAGATGAAATGGTGTTCCTTTCCTTATGGTGATAGTATTAGATAGCTTTGCAGTGTAGTTGTCAATAAATTTTTATTGGACTTTCCATCATATGTTTGATAATCTCCATTATCATTTCAGATAATACTGAAGCTCTTACACAATTGTGCACGATTAGAACGAATCCAATCATCACTGATGTAAAAATTAATTTCTGCCTCCATATTAGCAATATTTAAATTATTTTTAGGTTTCTCTTTTGTAGGGAATGAGTAGAACTAATAGCTCTTAATAAGGAGAGCTCTTAATAAGGATTCAGTTTATTAACACATTTGTAAAACAACTGTTATACAAGCTCCATAGAAGTCCATCAAACTTTCATTTTCGTAAATTACAGTTATTTCTAAATCCTGATACTATCAAGAGTTGGTATATATACAGGATGTGTGTATTAGCAGCATTAGGTTTGAATGAAGCAATAACACTAGTTTCTCTGTGAATTTTCTTGCCATGCTTTACATACAACCCATTAGCCCAATTAAAATTTATAATAATTAATTTGAATGAAATGATTTTGTGTACATTATTAGCAATAGTTTCTTCATTGGCTTCTACAATTCGGTTATTAAATCCCAAGAAACTTACAATCCTATCATATATGTCTAGACCTAATTTAACATCACTCTCGATAATAATTCCACTTAAAATTTCTTCTGCTTTAATGTGAACATTAGGTCGTTTTATACTATTAAACTTTCCCAGGTATATTGTCCAACAGGGCTTTCTATCATTTCCCCATCATTTATTAATTTTTGATGTGATATCTGGTATTTGAAATGTTGTATAAAACTGGCTAGTGAAACATTACTACAGTTGGTCATCCACTACTGTAGCTGAGTGGAGAGCATGCCAGCTTGTCATGCTGGATGGCCTGGTTTCGATTACTGGCTGGGAATCTGTATTCTATGTGGAACAATAAGTCCAACATAATATGGAAAGATATAATTAATGATTGATCATTATATTTTAGCTCTACGCTGGTGGAACTATACTAGAATAACCATTTCTATGTTTATTCTAAAAGCTTGGATAAAAAAAATACTCGGAATTAATAACAACGCATAAAAAAGGGGAAGAGAAAATTAATGAGAAGATTACTGGACTTATCGAAAGTAATGATGAAATAACACCATTGAATGATGAAGGACTAGATTTTAATTCAGCCCAAATTCATTAAAAAATACCAACACAATTACTAAGAGAGAACTAAATTTTTCAAAATATTTATAGAGAAGCAGACCAAAATTTAAATAATATTTATCATGAGTTTGTCAGTTGCGATTTAAAATTCTATGACTTAAAAAAATGTAGTAAATGCTGGATTGAAGATAGATTTTGTTTTGCTACAATAGATATTCGAATAGGAATTAGTATTGTTAAGGATGGATATAAGATTAAAATCTCTTTAAAGATATAAATATAAAAAA
This sequence comes from Schistocerca nitens, assembly GCF_023898315.1. Taxonomy (NCBI): domain Eukaryota; kingdom Metazoa; phylum Arthropoda; class Insecta; order Orthoptera; family Acrididae; genus Schistocerca; species Schistocerca nitens. The sequence continues at coordinate 243,670,973 of NC_064622.1, forward strand.
CTTGAAACACATATGTTAAATGTAACAAACATTAAATGTTAAATACAAACATTAAATATAAAATTTATACCATAAATTTAAACATAGAACTTTTTGGGAGGTGGCTGTTGACAGCCATCAAATAATATATAAAATCAGCGATTGGCTGTCAGCTGCTTTTTTATGTAAAACTCAAACATTGGCCAATTTCAGTCACAGAGAATGTTCACAGATTAGGGTTAGAACAGTTTAGGTCACAAGAACACATCTGCCATTACTTAAATGATGGCCACATGTCATATGTAGAGCATGTCATGAATTCCAGTATACCACAAAGGACATTTAGAGGGAAATATGTTAATGCCATATCTTGTTTCACACGTCATGGTAAAACATGCATTTTATACAATCAATATAGAAAGTTAAACGTTAAATGTAAAATGTTAAAAATAATTATTTAATGTTTTCATCCTTACTGAATGTTTTGTGTGTGTGATCATTTTAAAAGGCTGATTATACATTCTGTGTGTGGCCCTGAAGTTGTTAAGGAGGTTAACAGAAATGGAAAGGTAAAAGAGCAATTTGAAGTGAAATATAAAAAATAAAACAAACAACGCAAAAAAGAATATGAAAAGTATAAAAAAATCATCATGTTATTGATACAATTAAAAGACTAAGACAAGCAATCGAAGGTTTAGGCCATGATGTTCTGAGAAGTATAGAATAAAAAAGGGATTTCGAAATACAGATGGTTTCTTAGAAATATTTTGAGGAATTTAATGACATACTAGCAATTAAGCATTATGAGGTGAAAGGGACTATACACTAAGTGAATCAGAAATAAAAATGTTATTGAAGAACTATGATGATGAGAAAAAGCAACCCACTACAAAAACAGATTTAAATTAAAGCATGCTGATATATATTAAACATATTGAAAATGGTTCAAATGGCTCTGAGCACTATGGAACTTAACATCTGAGGTCATCAGTCCCATAGAACGTAGAACTACTTAATCAAATAACCTCAGGACATCACACACATCCATGCCCGAGGCAGGATTCGAACCTGCGATCGTAGTGGTCACGCGGTTCCAGACTAAAGTCCATAGAACCGCTCAGCTACACCAGCCAGCAAACATATTGAAGACTAAGATCTGTTCACACATTTAAATATATAATAAATTATCAGTAATATCTGATTGAGATAAGTAAATGATTACTGAGCAAAATGGTGCAATGGTGGACACGCTGAACTCCCATTCAGGAGGACAACAGTTCAAACCTCCATTCATCCCTCCTGAGTTAGGTTTCCTATGATTTCTCTAAATCACTTCAGGCAAATGCCAGGATGCTACCTTTGAAAAGGCATGGCACTTCCTTCCCAATCATTCCCTAATGTGATGTGAACAAAGACCTCACTGTTTAGTTGCCTTCCAAAAATCAAAGCAGCAAAACCAACCAAGATCATGATCAAAGGAGAGGAATATGAAGGTACAGATGGATTAATGTATCCTTTAAATAGAACATAGATTACTAGGGATGATTTATGTGAAATAAATTATGGTATTGATTTATTAATTTATGGTAGAATTTTATATGACTCAAAAGCAGTATGTAATGAAAATGATCTAATTAAAATGAAACAAGTAAAGAAAATAAATATATTCATTTCATAAGAGAAACTGTTGAAAAATATTTTCCTAGTTTTCCACAAAGAAATCTTGATGATTCATTAGATAATGTGACTTAAAAAATTGGTGAAGGGTTAATCAAAAAGTATACTGAAAAATCAAACAAATGTATGTGGATGATTCATGCTAGGGATTTATTTGACTGGTTTTAAGTCAATCATTGAGAAGAATTACCTAGAGATTAGAATTATCATACTGAAAAAGTTGGCAAAACAAATTTTAACTAATAAATTTAGTGATTTCATAACCAGTAATCCAAAAGGAATTCCAAATCTGATTATATTTTTGAATAGTTTTCCTTACACATTTTGGAAAACTGAAAATATAGTAAAAGATTAGTAAACACATTAACAAATTTCCATTCAAAATCTATCTACTGGTCCATTTTTACCATGGTACAGACACCAAATTAAATTAAAGATAGGCTAGATGACACCCAAGAATATATCAGCTAGATGAAGCATGCAAAAAACATTATACTCATAAACAGATAACAAAAATTTAGAAAGAATGAATCAGATAAAAAACTTGAATTAAATGAAAAAGAAAGAATGCATGCTCCTGATACATCAGTTGTAGAAAACTTAGCTGCTACAACAGTTTGAGGACTAATGAATGGAAAGAGAAAATTATATGTGAGTTTAAATGTTGTTGATGATAGTTGCAGAATATGAAAAATATTAGTCTTAATATAACATCATCTCTATACAAGTGATTAACTTCAGTATTGATTATTCTTAGCAACCTAACAGCAAGACTATACGAAAAGCAATTAAAAGTAAACTAAACATGCAACTGATTGAGAAAAAAAGAGAGTGAGATAAGAGAACAGATGGGAATTTGCTTACAGCATAAGTTATACTGTTGTGAGAAAGAATGTATAATACCTAACCACAAAAGAAGGAAGATTCTGGATAAGAAAACATGAAAGAGGATTTCTTTCATTACTTTTGGTGGCATTAGCCTATTTAGCTACTATTGGTTCACTAGCAGATGGAGCAGTAGGTATTGTAAAATCAGTGATGGCCAAAAAAAGGTAATAAGGAATTAAAAGAACAAAATACACATAATGTAAAAGAAAAAAGCTTCAGCTGGTGCTGGTGTAAAGATAAAAAAGAAATATAAAATATAATAAACTTATCAGATTCTGATTTAGAAAATCTTTATACACAACCAAAAATGAAGAACTTCCATGGTGTCTTTATTATTGATCAATTACGTATTACCCTAGAGAATCCATATTTAGTATAGTAAATTTAAATATTTCTTATAATGTAGATGCTGACAGGATATCTTATTATAAGAATCATAACATGAATTTTGTGTTTGACTGATTTAGGGAAATATCCAAAAAGTATTCGTTAAATATATTGGATCAAGTGAACTATTTTACAATGGACAGCGAATACAATATTTTAATGAGGCAATATGTGGACATTTGTGAATACACTAAAGGACATATTTGGAAATAAGATGTGGCCTAAAGACCACCAAATAAATTTGAAGAATTAGAAACAAATAAAACCGACTTTGGAATAATTTGAGCCAAAACAGAGATTACAGTAAAGCAATGTCAGAAAAAAAATTAATTAAAGTCTAAAATAACCAAGGATTATATTAGGTTTAAAGGAAAAATATTAGGCAATATAAAAGAGCCAATAAGTGATTATGAATATATTACTAAACAACATTTAGATATGATGTATATTCATTGACAGATGTTAAATGTAATCTAATTAATAACTGAAGACATTACATCTGCACTACTCTGACATAAAAGATAAAGAGACTGGCAAACAAGAGGTAGCCATTATGATGTCTATCATACCAGTAAAAGGACTAATGAAAAATACCTAAAATCATTAACATGAATGGTGAATGGAAGAGTTACATCTGCTGGAATGGTTATGGGAATGGGCAGCACATCCATACAGAAATTAATGTAAAAGGTAGTGAAAAATGTTCTGGAGTGCTACTGCCTTATTTGGAGTCCTTAGCAATTGAGCCTGGCAGCAAAAATAGACATAGTTCATATACACACTGGTTGGTCCATAGAAGATCAGTGTAGCCGACAGTGAAATTGTTAGAGAGATGTTCAGGAAACTTTAAAGCGAATCATTGGAACATAGGTGATTTCCTCCCAATATCTTGTTGAATTTTGAGGAAAATAGTGCTGGTCTGATGTTACTGTGTTTAAATCAAAATTAAATTCTGGCATATAACAAACGCAACGGAACTTCGACATAAACATTAAGAAAGTAACAAATCAACTTTTTTGAACAGTCTTTTGCCAGAACTGCAAAGATGTCCACCACTAAAAATTATGGATGTAGTGTTTGTAACAGACAGATTAGAACTTTTTGTTCAGTGAAATTCAATGAACTTGTCAAATTTTTGTAACGGGTGTAGTTCCTGTTAGCGATGACAGTTAAGGAATATGCATTTCAAGCAAATTTAATATTTAAATAAAAATTTTAATTTCTTTATTTTTTGAGCCTGCTGTGTCATTCTACAGCATTGTTAGATACCCATTATGATAAATTAATAATGAAACTGTACTTTTGGTTGTCATCAGAAATTTTATTTCCTTTCTTTTTTGCAGTAAAACGTTTCAAACTCAGAAGCATTGTATTTTTGTTATAAATGTGGAGGTGTATACTAAAATACTTGTAAGAAAAGTTATGATTCCTACTGCTTACATTGAGTGTAATGATCTTTGGATACAGTAATTATTCATTAGACTTCAAGCAAAATTTGTTCATAGTAAACGTTCCTGAAATTACATGTGTAATGAATGTAATTTATTTAACTTGAATAAAAATAAAATTGTAATATAATGTTGAACTCTTCTTTTAAAAAGCTTTTTGTTTGCCACATTCACAATGAAGGTTACAACAGTTATTACTCTCGACTAGTTAAATGGAAATCTCCATATTTGAAAATAAACATAAGGCTACAGGGGAATATGCATAATATAAAGACCAGACGAAATTAAATGCTGAGTAAGCGGTGTAGGGAATCATACTACAAAAATAATGCATCAGTTATTAGAGTGAAGTGATTCATCAGAATCATGATTACAATTTTAGATTGTAAGACAAAAATCGAGTAAATTATACACAAAAAAACACAGTCATTGGTAAAACGTCATATACAAAGACATTTTTACAATACACAAAGCTCGAAAATTGTAGTTACAATTTGATACAGCAGATTCATATAATGACGTGAGGCAACATAAGGAGCTATCTTGTCTGTTGATGATATCACAAAACACTGTCCAGCAGAGAGCAGAAGGCAGACTTATCAATATTGTGTGTCCTGACTGTTAGTTCACTGAAGATGGCACCAGTTGGCACTTCCGTAAAGAAACAATATTTGTACAGATTAATAAAATAATAGTTATGAATTCAGTAGTTTAAAAATAGGTGTAGACTACATTACTATGTTTTGTACATAAAAATATGAAAAATGCACAGATAGAGCCAGTGAATAGCATATGTGATGAAGATTTGGTACTCTGATGATGCTATACATCTGGCTATATGCAAACAATTAATGTAAAATGCCAGACACTACATCATACAGTAGTGTGTTGAAAATTACAAAACTGATACACAACATGCTTATACAAAAAAATTTAAACATATTTTATCATGGACAGTCGCTACACAAACAGGAGAAATAGAAAAATATACAATACCAATGGTTTTGATCATAACTTGCTAACTATGTCTAATACAATTACAAACGTTATACCAAAATATCAAACAAGTTAATATAAAAGTTTGAATGTCATAAAAGCATATCATGATTACTTGAAGAGATGCAGAGGTACTACCTTAGATACAGCCAACGTAAGTGGACAGTGTGAAGAGTGTGATTGGAGTGCAGCATGCTAACAACTTCCATAAGGTACATATGTACTAATGCTACAAGTATGGTAGTTATAACAGTACAAGAAACGTCTTATAATTGTAAAAATTACAAAATCTTGAATTTATGAAGTGATAGGATTGTAACCTACTATTACAACCACACAAATTATTAATTGTAATATCCAGTTGTTGTCTGAATAATGCTCTCCTCCTGAGCTATCGACCATAATTTTACTACTATTTGGTTTTTCAATAACTTGCCAAATCTTTTTCAAGTACCTCTTACCCCTCATAGCATATCTTCTCATATACACACACACACACACACATTATATATATATATATATATATATATATATATATATATATATATATATATATATATATATTTCAACAGTTTCTCTTATGAAATGAATATATTTATTTTCTTTACTTGTTTCATTTTAAGTAGATCATTTTCATTACATACTGCTTTTGAGTCATATAAAATTCTACCATAAATTAATAAATCAATACCATAATATATTTCACATAAATCATCCCTAGTAATCTATGTTCTATTTAAAGGATACATTAATCCATCTGTACCTTCATATTCCTCTCCTTTGATCATGATCTTGGTTGGTTTTGCTGCTTTGATTTTTGGAAGGCAACTAAACAGTGAGGTCTTTGTTCGCATCACATTAGGGAATGATTGGGAAGGAAGTGCCATGCCTTTTCAAAGGTAGCATCCTGGCATTTGCCTGAAGTGATTTAGAAGTTCGAACAGCAATGTTGCAAAGCAAGTAAAGTGGACAACACAATGGAAAACAAACACATAACAACAGATTATTTTATAGTAAACAAACTGTTATTATGCTAACTTTTATGTCATGGTTCTTGCTCTTATTATATATATATATATATATATATATATATATATATATATATATATATATGCAAATGCAAATCAATGTTAAGAATGTCTAACATTCTGCATGGTTTCTGTTTGTTCTAAGTCATGTCTCCCTACAACTTTCGTGCAACGACGCTCTGAGCATGTTTTTTATGGAATTGAATTTTTATGAAATTGACTAATTTGAACCTGGGACCTGTTGCTGGTAAGGAGACGCCTGACCACACATGACATGTAGAGTTCAGAAGAGTTCAATGAGACTAGCAATGATATAACCAAATACTTAATGATTTCAGCGTCAGCTCCACTGCACTCCCTGTAAAAGAATTTTAATACTAACTAAATTTAGTGGAAGGGGTTCAAGGCTTTCCTATTTTGAGTTAGCTGGTAAAATAACGTCGAAAAAGCAGTTAAGTTTACCATTGGAAAATTTATTCTACTCACAAAAGATTGTTTATAAATTTCACTATTGATAAAAGGAGATGTTTTAATACAGGATGATAAAAACCAACTGCGTTCAACAAAAATGTGAACGAATATTCCCTGAATGGGTTTCCAAGTTCTACAATGGATCGAAGGATGACCTATGCCATATCACATCTATTATCTAGGTTGAAATTAAGTTTCACAAAAGAGAAAATTATCAAAATGGTCTACAGTGACCCTCAATTATCTTTAATTACTTATCTAACTTGTCGTAAATTACAGTGGCTGATGTGGCTTCTCCATAATTATATAACAGAAAAATCATCGCGTTTCAGATTTTAACTTACGTAGCCAATGTGAATACCATGAGCTTCAATTGACTATCGACACTAGTATTACGTAAAAAGGGGATGTAACGGATGAGAATCTGCAGTTCTGAGTGAAGCCTTATGCGCTCAAAAATGCGGCATCACATGCGTTCATTACCTTGTCGATGTTCGTCACGGGGCGGCGGCCGGCGCAGCTCCATACAGCTCGCCCTCTCGGAAGCAGCTCTTTTTTAACTTCACCTTACTACAATTTAACGAAGTTGGTTTAAAAAAAAACTGTCTGGCTGTGTTTTCATCTGACCAATCAGGGTCTCAATGTTAACCTTAAGCTCCACCTACAAAAATTCTGTCTATCCAATGAGAAACGTTATACTTTTTGTGGTGGGGCAATGGTTTTTAGGTTTGGAACGTAACAGAGACGCGAAAAAGTCTAACGCTAAAACTTGCGGCTGGTGTGGCCCCTTTAGTGTTATAGTAAGATCTATATTCTTCTGGAGGGTTCTAGCTTTTAACATGGGCTGGGGGTGGTCCTGGTGGTTAGCTGGCAACGTGGGTGTCCGTCCCTTATCGTAGAGCCTTCTAGCTTGACACGGTTCTGCTCTCGGCTTCTCGTTTCTCCCCTCGGAACTGCGTCTGTCTCACAGTGGGAAGGTATGACATGCATTTAGGCATTCTTGTGTTAGTCTGTGGTATTCCATTTGCTCACTCGTTACTCGTATTACTTTGGTTAATTTAATGTCACGATTTATTCGGAGCTATGTGACATACTACTGGATTTGCTTATCATGTCATGGTTTTCATGGAAGGTGTTGGATTTGCCTGACACCTTACAAATGTTAATAACAGCAACTGATTTTATGGATGTTTAATTACACTGCTTAAACTATGACAGTGACGAGCGTAATCTTATCACTATTTAATGTATTTGAGTGATGAGTTAGCCAACAGACAAGAATTATTAAAGGTATGTGACTTGTGTTCAGTGAAATATACGTTTAACTGTTAAACACACTCATTTCAGTAGAAAACAGAAAAGTAATCTTCTTGGTTCAAATGGCTCTGAGCACTATGGGACTTAACATCTTAGGTCATCAGTCCCCTAGAACTTAGAACTACTTAAACCTAACTAACCTAAGGACATCACACACATCCATGCCCGAGGCAGGATTCGAACCTGCGACCGTAGCAGCCCCGTGGTTCCGGACTGCAGAGCTAGAACAGCACGGCCACCGCGTCCAGCAATCTTCCTAGTGATCGATAGAAATTTGCTTTGATAAATAATGGACAAACATTTTAGTTCAAAGGAAATCAGTGATTTATTAATTATATTAATACCTTAAATGAATTTGCAGTTGTGAATAGGGACAACCATCAGCTGTGCAATGAAAATATGTGCTAGACTGTGACCCAAACCCGGATATCCCCATTATCGCATGCCTGTCCACAGGAACTTTGTATCGTAAGCAGAGTAACACAGGCAGGGCAGTGTCAGAATGGCAATAATGTTGGACTGAACTACTTCATCCTAGGTAATTATGAGTGTTGAATTGTTTATCTGAAGGATAAAATTTCAAAGTGAGATCGTGTACTAATCAGCGATAATATGCATAGCGTCGGTGAATGAGAGTCAGAGTTGTTATTGTTGTGCTCCTGAAGGAACTCTGTGGCCTGATTTTATGACGATGATAAAACCTTTTCTATGCATTATAGTTTACATTATCTTGTTATATTCAGGACCAGGGTTAGTGGATCAGTAATTATTTTTGCATTACATCTCTGTGCTTTTTACCAGATATAGCAATACTGACAGTTAAGCAATTAATGCCTCTCCCTTTTGTAGTACTGATCTGTAAGAAAATACGAAACCCAAATGTTAGTTACATCGTCTTAATGTTCGTAAGATTTAAAGATATGCCGTACTTTCCCCATATTAATTGTGCGTGTTTGCTCTGTTTTACCTAGATTTCTGTCCGTCTTTTACAACTTCCCATTTCATTATGTGCTATAATTCGGAAACGATAGTTCTACTTTTTTTGCTAGAGACAAACATACTATGCCCATGGCATAGCCGATTTAAGTAGGAACATCACACGATCTGTTAGAACGGGCTGGATTCGAATGAAATTATGAATGCCGGACATTTGCCACGCCGGACATTTGCCACGCCAGACATTTGCCACACTTGCCCCTTCCCCAGGTAGCTTGAGTAGCGATCCCTCAGGTAAGGGACGCCCTTCCCCGCACTACCTCTGTCCGCTTTCAAACCGCCATCTCCACATCTTACTCGATACAACCAGTACGTAAGAGACCTTCTTCTTCGACATCTTGGCCAAATAAAGAGCTTCTTTTCCGAAATCGAAATATTTATAACTTTTGGGAAACAAAAGCCATACCCACGATTATGTCAGTATGTAATTTGTTCTGCCAAGTATAACTATAGATTGTCTCTACGGTAGCTTCCTTTCACGGCATCGGCATGGAAGCAACAAGAAAGGAACGATGTAACGAGAATGCGAATGTACGCTAATCATTTCTTTTTGATCACTGCTTTTGTGCCCACTTTAATTACTACAACTGCATACCCAAAAGACAATAGGGAAAGAATAAAAGGGCATGTGAATTTTTGAAAAGAAGAACGACATACTCCATATTAATTTACTCTCTAGAAACATTAGTTAGTAAACTGTAGCGGGACAATTTTCAAAACATAACTGCAAACACGTTCACTATGATTGACATGTCATCTGAAGTCGACTTACAATTTTAAAATGTTAGAAAAAAGGAAATGAAGTAATACAGAATGCTACACTTGCAACGTACGTTGCTGTTCTACATTGTTTAGCTCTGGTATTTACAGTGTCACAGAGAAAGTATCTTAGGTTCTGGAGGGAAAAGCCTAATTGTAATTATCTGCACTACAACAGAAACAAGGAGGACAACTTAAGGATTAATATTATAATGTGTGTTCAAGCTCACAAGCGACATTGAAGCAGATAGTTGCTGTGACTTGGTATGGGCAGAGGGTATATTCGACAACTGGAATAAATTAATAACTGGTTCCTTTACCGACCTCCTGTTTCAGATGAAACAGTTGCTGAACAGTTCAAAGAAAACTTGAGTCTCATCACTAATAGGTACCCTACTCATACAATTATAGTTGGCAGTTACTTCAATCTACCTTCCGCATGTTGACGAAAGTATATTTTCATATATCCTATTGTAAATAGAAAACAACTTCCGTAATTGTTCTAAATGCCTTTTTAAAAATTATTTTAACTATTAGTTGACGAGGCCATTCAAACTGTAAATGGTTACGAAAACACACTTGATCTCTTCACAAATAATCCTGAGCATCACGACGGATACTGGGATTAGTGAACACGCAGTCGTAGCGAGGCTCACTTCCATAACAAAGAAATTCACCAAAACTAAGCGCGAAATATATCTATTTATAAAAGCAGCAAAGCATTCGGGTGACGTCTTTCTAAGAGATAGTCTCCAATCCTTCCAAACTATGTAAATGAAGACCATATGTGGCTTAAGTTCAAAGAAATAGTATCAACAGCAGTCGAGATATTCATACCAAATAAATTAATAAAAGATGGAACTGATCCCCCGTGGTACACAAAACACGACAGAAAGCTGCTGCAGGAGCATCGCAAAAGGCACGTATAATTTAGACAAACGCAAAATCTCCAAGACTGGTGAAGTTTTACTGAGGCTCGAAAGTTGGTGCGGATTTCAATGCGAGATGCATTTAATGGTTTCCACAACAAAACTCGCTCTAGAAATGTGGCGGAAAATGCAAAGAGATACTCCAAAGAAGACGAAGTAAATATTCCAGAATTCGAAATGAGAAGAGCTGCAAACATAATTTACATGTAGGTATCCCTGGTGTTGCAAAGCAACTGAAATTACACTGTCAGTGGCAGAGGAAATGATCAAATATCTTTGCACAAAGTCTCTAATGTATAAGAAAAGTAGGTCTAATGCATTTGATTCTGATGTTCTTTAGTAACAATTAATTTTCAGTACTAAACTCCGTGCTTTACTGACCTGTTTAAAGATAATCAACAATTTAGTGAGAAATTTTACTTTTTAAACGACTATATCTAAATGTACTTAAGTAGATTTACATATACTATAAATGTTTGCAGCTAAACTTAAATAAAAAATATTTGAGGTGCCAAAATTGTCAACCTTAGGATCAGATCACTTTTGGGATGTCAATTCTAGGTGCAATTCAAAGATTCAGTTCCCATTTTCTTTTACAAAAGCGTATACTATCAGTTTAACAAACCATGATATTTTAGGTGATAGTTGCGATTCTGAAGCTTCAGAAAATTATTTTAGAACTCACAATTATTTAATAGTATGGCCATAATATTGGAAGGTAGAAAAAAGTTATTTTAACGTGACAACAATAGGGATACTTTTGTGAGGCTTGAAACACTTTTTAATTTTTACATTAAAGGCTGATTCGCATCACACTTTGCACAGGCTTTGGACCGTCAAAATGATAAATGACTATTTACCATTCTGGCGTGTGCCTAAACACGCTGAACTAATGTACACTCTATTTACAATTACAACATGATATTAGCTCCGACAATGCTGCTTCAGTGTTTTAATAATTTTGTCTCTGTAATCTGCGAGGAGTCAGTGGTCTTCATAGTTTTTATTTTTAACGTATTTTAGTCCAGTTTCTGAATATGGGCAATGGTTTTCAATCAAGGCCTATTGTTGCCAGTCTCTTCATAATTCTTTAGGATTCTCTCAATCCTGTCGTCCAGCTTCAAGCACTTCTTCTTCCTCTTCTTACCTTCAAGATTCATTTCCAATTTCATGTACATGCAGTTTGTGAGCTCTGCTTCCTTTTTCAAGCACTCCACCAAATAGTTGATTCTAGGGTGAGGGTTTCCAATAATACTATTTATTTTGTTGTGCCACCCTTCAATAGCATTCGTCGTTCGGTGCCTTTTTCCGTAACAGTTCCACATTTCTATTGCGATATCTTCATTCTCTAGCCAGTTATCCACAAAGTAGTCAAAAAATTGAGAGAACCTTCCGTTATCAGGAGCTTCTGCATGAATCTCAATCCATCCATTGCTTAGGTCCTCCGGTTTTACAACTGCCATCGCTGCACACATGCTGAATGGAAGTCTTAAATCTTCGTTCTAGCGGTACTCCTCATTTAGACCGAGAATTTGAATTCTCCATAAACTCTTCTTCATATGGAAATAGAATCCTTTTATTTCAGTTTTGGGAAAAAATTGACGAATGGCCGATATCGCAGCTGCCTCAAAGTCCATCTTTACTTGTTTATGACACCACTCAGAGACTGCCTGTTTTATCAGACGAACATACGTGTCTCTCCTCTTATTAGGGAGCAGTGCAAACACAGTAGGAAGTTTGTTTCTTTAATCGGGCCTCCTAAGTCTAAATGTATGGTGTAGATCTGTGCAAACTGCTTGCTGCATCTCTTAAATGTTCCATCCATAAAAAAATGGGAACATGTTTTTAAACTTTCTTTTCCTTTGCTTCCACTAAAAATCTTTATTCTCACCTCTAATCTATCGTCTTGCAAAAGAAAACTACTGCCATCTCCCATTTTTAATAGATATTCATGAAGATCAATTTCATAAGAGTTCTTAGGCTCTTGTTGGTTCCCCCGTTCTTGACTCCATCGACGACGCATGGTTCTCTTCATAGATTCTGAATTAGGCATCGCTCTAACAAAGTCATAAACTTTATTATGTAGATTTCCCATTTCATATGCGTATATCTCCGATAACTGTGTAGTTTCTTCTCGAGACCTTCTCTTCGCCCTTTCCACCTTCTTTCTCACTTTCAGAGCCGCGTCGTCAGGTGGTCCACAGAGATGTCCTAATACGTTCAACACTTCTCCGTTCCTCGAAAGCAGCTTTCCCTTGCAACGATCCGCTTTTCGGCGTAAGCACATCCATGTAAGAACACCTTCTTTAGATTCCCTCTGTTTACGATACGCTTAACGTTTCTAATGGGCAGGAGGCCTGCCCTTGTTCGTTGTAATAACTTCCATACTGATGGTCGCGTTAGGAACTTCGAAAGCAAACTGGGCGGCCGGGTGAGGCGAGGAAGAGGAGGAGGAGGAGGAGGAGGAGGAGGAGGAGGAGGAGGGGGGGGGGGTAGACAAGGGACCCAACCCTACGGAGCAGGTAAAATCGTGGCAAATGTTCGGCGTGGCAACTGTCCGGACACCGAAATTATTGGTCATATCTGCATCGAATTTGGGTACTTTGGATGAATTTTCACTGAGTATCGTTGTGTTATACACTGCCTGCAACATGTAAGGTACCCCAACTGAAGGAAGATAAAGCCACACACGAACCTCCACGAACAGTTGTAGAATTGCTGAAGACAGAATGAAAACGAGACACTATTAATTTGCATAAGTAGTTGGTTGTTAAGCTAAAACCACTACCTGAGAGATTTACAGTAATATTTACGTCGTGCTGCAAGAAACAGTAGGAGGAGGACCTAATGGAGTCGGCTTTAGAGAGGTCTTGGTGCCTGGAACTGAGACCTCAGTTTTCCAAAACAGGTAAATTTAAATGTCTTGCTTTAAGAATATATTGCACGAATTTCGAATTGCACATTCCATCCCAATGCAAGTCATAAACACTGAGTAGGCCCACAGAGTCTAGGGGTAGCACAACTGATTAGTAATCAAAACGTCTTTCGACTCGCATCAGAACCCCACCACCGCCTACACTTTGAAGTCAAATCATCAGTAAGGGCGGCCGAGGGCCTTCTGCATAAGAATTCGTTCTCGTTCTGCCGACGGCCTTGTCAACGAGTGTAGAGAAAGAGACAGAGATTCAGGTCAGTCTCTAGCCCTTGGGGTGGCAAAATGCTCCTAAAATGAGCAATGATTTACAGCATGAGGCTGCAGAAGGTAATGGAAACCACTGCATTTAAGAAACGTTACGCCTGTCCACATGACATGTGGCCTGTAACTGAAAAAGTGTCATGATGATCTCTCCATTGGCGAAAGATTCCGGACTAGTCCCCTGTTTTAATCTCTGGGACTGCCAAGCGGCAGGTGACCATGAGAGAAAGATCGACTGCCCAACGAAATATATCGTTCTGCGAGTCGGGGGTGGAAATTCAGAAGTTTGACACGTTAGGGATGCCACAAAATCGGAAAATGGAAATTCTACGGCTCAGTCTAGATACAGAGGCCGTCAGTGAAGTTAAATGAACGAGTATAGGGTAATAGCAACAGCAGGAGAAAATGGTATAATAGGGATAGGTTTCATTATGAGCAGGTAGGTAGGGCAGAGATTGAGCTACTGTAAAGAGTTGAGTGATAGAACTGCTCTCATCCGAATCGACAACAGACTAACACCGACAACAGTAACTCAGGCATGCATGGCGACCTCGCAAGCAGAAAATCAAGATAGAGAGAGAGAGAGAGAGAGAGAGAGAGAGAGAGAGAGAGAGAGAGAGAGAGGGAGGGGGGGGAGAGGGGGGGGGAGAGAGAGAGAGGAGAGAGAGAGAGAGAGAGAGAGAGAGAGAGAGAGAGAGTCATTAAATGAGGATATTGAACGGGTAATTCAGTACGTAAAGGGAGATGAAAATCTAATAGTAATGGGGGATTGAAATGCGGTTATAAGGAAAGAGTGGTAGGAAAGGTTACAAGAGAATATGGGCCTGGTAATAGGTACGAGACAGAAGGAAGACAAATCTTCTGCTATAAATTACAGGTGGTAATAGCGAATAATCTGTTCAAGAATCACAAAAGGCCCAGTTACGCTTGAGAAAGGCCGGAAGGTACACCAGGGTTTTAGTTCGATTACGTTATAGTCAGGCAAAGGTTCCGAAATCAAATACTGGGTTTTAAGACGTAAACAGGGGCTGATATAGACTCTGATTATAATTTAGTAATAATGAAGCATAAACAGAAGAGGCTAATCAGGAACAATCAATGTGCAAAGACGTGGGATACAGAAGTGCTAAGGAATGAAGGGATACCCTTGAAGTTCTCTGAGGCTATGAATACTGCGATAATAAATAGCTCAGGTGGCAGTTCATTAGAAGAAGAATGGACATTTCCAAAAAGGACAGTCACCGAAGTTGGTGAGAAAAACGTAGGTACGATGAATGTATCTGCGTAGAAAACATACGTAACAGAAGATACACTTCAGTTGATCAAGGAAAGCAGGAAGCGAAAAACTGCGTAGGGAAATTCAGGAACACGGAAATCAAGTCGCTTAGAAATGAAATAAGCAGGAAATGCATGGTTACGTGAAAGATGCGAAGCAAACGAAACACGAATGATTGTCGGAAGGAATGACTCAACATATAGAAAAGTCAAAACAACCTTCGGTGAAACTAAAAGCAAGGACGCTAACAGTATGAGAAAATGGAAATTCCACTCTTAAATTCAGAAGAGAGTGCGGATATGTGGAAAGAGTATACTGAGGGCCTCTAGGAGGGCCAGGACATGTCGGACGATGTGACAGAAGAGATGAGAGACCCATTGTTGGGTTAGAATCAGAATACACAACATTGCATCAGCACTTCTAAAATCTTGGGGGAAGTAGCAATGAAGTGATTGTTCCCATTGGGACGTAGAATGTATGAGACTGGCGATATGCCATCAATTCCCAAGACTGCAAATGCCGAAAAGAGCAATCGCAGATTATTGCAATATCAGCTTAACAGCTCATGCATCCTAGTTGCTGACAACAGTAGTATACAGAAGAGTCGTAATAGAAGCTGAAGATCTGTTAAATGGATCAATTTGGGTTCCGGAAGGGCACCAGAGGGGCAGTTCTCACGTTGCAGTTGATAATGGAAGCAAAACTAAAGAAAAATCAAGGAACGTTCGTAGGATTTGTCGACCTGGAAAAAGTGTTGGACAATGTAATGTTGTGCAAGTTGTTTGAAACCTTAAGAAAATATGGGTAATCAATAGGGAAAACGGGTAATATACAATATGTGAAGTTGCAAGAGGGGACAGTTGGAGTGGAAGACCAAGAACGAGTAAGATATCTATGTAGTCTTTCTCCCCTAGTGTTGTATCTGTATTCTGAAGGAGCAATAAGGACAATAAAAGAAAGGTTCAAGAGTAGGCGTAGAATTCAAGGTGAAAGAATATCAACGATGCAATCTGCTGATGACATTGCTATTGTCAGTGAAAGTGAAGAATTACAGGATCAGTAGAATGAAACGGTCTAATGAGTACAAAATATGGACAGAGTGTAAATCGAAGAAAGATGAAAATAATGAGGAGTAACAGAAATGAGAACAGCGAGAAACGTAATATCACAATTGGTGATCACGAAGTAGATGAATTTAAGGAATTGTGTTAGGTAGATTGCAAAAGAAGTCATGATGGATGGAGCAAGGAGGACATAAAAAGGAGACCAGTACAGGCAAAAAGGGCATTACTGTCTCAGAGATGTCTCCTAGTATCAAATATAGATCTTAATTTGAGGAAAAAGTTTCAGAGAATGTACGTTTGGAACACAGAATTTTATGGTATTGAGACATGAGCTGTGGGAAAACGGAAACAGAAGAGAACAGAAGCATTAGAGACGTCGTGCTGCAGAAGAATGTTAAAAAATAGGTGGGCTGATAAGGTAAGTCGTGAGGTTCTACATTGAAACGGCAAGGAAAGGAATACATGGAAAATACTGAAAAGAAAAAGGGACAGGGTGATAGAATAGCAGTTTCGACATCAGGAGTAGACATAAAATTCAAGGTGAAAGAAACTAGAGGGAGCCAAGTAAAAACCGTAGAGCATGGAACACATCCAGCAAGAAACGATGACGAAGGCTGCAAATTTCCACTGAGACCGAGAGTGGGTCTTGGTGATGTTGTTGGTGCCGCCTCTCGATTTTCTGTCGCCACTACCTAGATCTGTTGTGTGGTATCTTCCTGGTTTGAGGCCACTGAGATCTTAGCTAGAGGTTGTTAGTGGGGAACGAGGCATGTGGCATGGCGAGTTGGGGAGTGGTAACAGAGGTAGCGTACTTGGACTGCTACTCTACTCCCTCTTCACAGCCGATCTGCCCTCTGCGCCGAGAGTACACTTAGCTATCTACGCAGATGACACTGCGCTCTTCTCTCGTTCTCGGAGCGCGGCTAGACTCCAACAGCGGGTCTAGGGGGCTACAGATTCCCTAACCGATTGGGCTAGGACCTGGCGTCTGGCATTTAATCCCTCCAAAACCCAAGCCCTTATCATCTGCCGACGCCATATTCCCATTCGGTTCCCACAGGTGATGGTACCCCAGTCCCTTGGACTCGTACTGCGAAGTACTTGGGCGTTACCCTTGATCAGCGCCTCACCTGGCGCCCCCATATCGATGATGTGCGTCGTAAGGCAATAGGGCGGTTATTCCTGCCCTACCCTCTCTTAAATACAACCTCTTCACTCCCTACACACCTTGCTGTCAGATTGTACAACTCCCTTGTTCGCCCCATCCTTGAATACGCGGTGGTGGTGTGGAGCAATGCTGCCCCCACCCACCTCCGCCGACTCCAAACTGTTCAGAACCGGGCTCTCCGGCGTGCCCTCCGCCTCCCCTTCGACTTCCCTACCCAAGAACTCCACATCCTGGCCGAGGTGCCTCTACTTCAAACCCGCATCCTATTCACAGCCACTTCCTTTTACCAACAAACCCGACACTCTCCCAATCCTTTAATCCTTTCCCTGGACACCCAGGTCCATCGCCTAGCCACCAATCGTTGGCCCGACCTTCTCTTTCGCCCCCCCCCCCCCCCCATGACCCCACATTCACTAGCCACCTCATTTCATGCCGACTACTCTCTCTCACATCATCGATTCATCTCTCCACCATGTCATGCCATCCTCCCCCGCCCCCAGCACGCGACCCCCATCACCCCCACACCCTCCCCAATGCAGGCCTAATCATGACATGCTCTTCTTTTTCCACTTCTCCATCTGTCACTCTCTGACTTCTTGCCTTCCCCCTTCCCCCCCCCCCCCCACTCCACCACCTCAAGATTGTCTGCCGCCACCATCATCAAAGACGTCGCCACGAAGAAGAAGAGGCCAGTAAAATGGTCTTTCGCTTTCATATAACTCATACTGTTCCACCTCCTCTCCTTTAATCTGTTACTTAGCTGTAATTCCCGGCCAGCCAATGGGCCGTACGTTTTCCTCACACTTCTACTGTCCTTTCTACTCTCCTGTCATCTTTCAAAAAATCACGCTGGCCACTCAATTTCCTACCTCTTCTACTATCGGTCTAACTATTCTTTCAACATAAAAAAAACAGCGCAAAAGTCAAGTACAGACCAAACCATCGTGTAACTCCACACCACCACATCATGTGAGAAGGAGAAGCGCCTCAGCTGCGCTAAGACTTCGCCCATTGCAGAGGGTACAACCCTCCGTTATGTTCGTCTGCGTCTGCGAGTGGTAACAGGGCAAGGAGGACGTTGTGAGGAGTCCGCGCGGCGAGTAAGGCGAGCACTTGCGTAAGCGTCTTGGGCACGGAGTCCGACGAGTGGCTGCTGGCCATATTTGTGGGCTGATTTGAATACGCGGCTGACGTCGAGTGCCGTCTTCGAGGGTAGCCCGGCCAACCAGCTTGGGGCGTGGCACACCGATTGGAGAGTTGAACCACTTTTGCTGTGCTAAATGCTGAGCCCCCTGGATCCATCAAGTTTCAGATCCCATTCTTGAACTTCAATAAAGTTTCGGATTCTGAGGTCTTAACTATCATTTTCTTATTGGTACTATAGGTCTGTTCTGATCACTGCGATTTCTTACCTGATCTAGTTAACCACTAGTTGGTTCCTTGAATTGTGGCTGCTGTTTGCTTTTCCTGAGTCGATACTGGGCTTGGTTGTTTGTTGACGGGGTGTCTTAGGGGTGTGAGCCGACCGTGTTTCCTGAGGAAAAGCGATAGCTTCTATGCTGTGGCCGGACTCCCCATCATTATGCAGTACCTAGATGGTTGGGTTTTAGCCGACCTCCGTGGCAAACTTCTATCAACACCGCGTAAGTACCTTCAAGCATTGCAAACGTCATCGCTCTGTTAATTATATTGGCTTAGGAGGCGCCTGCGTCAAAGAATTTGCAGTTGCTGAGGTTATGTAACTGCGTTTGGCAGCCTAATTTTCTTTCGGGCGTTACGCTGACACTAGTTTGGCTAGTTATTGTTGCTTTCACGTAATGAACCTTACTGTGTTAATATTTCCTTTACTGGTCCGTACCCAATGAAAAGTACCTTGCAAGACTGGTCCTTTCGTTGGCGTAGTCTTGTGCTCCTTACGTACAAGCCTTCTGGTGCACCCCTTGTAACGAGGCAATTCTACTCTTGGTTTTTTAACTCAAGCAGCTATTCATGAAAGCCTACTTGTTTTCTATTTGAAGCTGGTTTTAAAGAAGGCGTGCCTGTTTTCTATTCGGTGATTTCATTTAGCTGAAGCCGTTACTAAAGAAGGCCAGTCTGTTTTCTTTCTGGTAATGTCTCTTAACTGAAGCTGTCATCATTCGATGCCGGCCTGTTTTCTACTTGGCATTTTTACTTATGTGAAGCTGTTGTTACTGAAGGCCTGCCTGTCCCCTTTTAATTACATGAACAGCTATTTCATAATCTGGGTTAACTGAAACTCTTATTAATAAGGCCTGCCTGTTTCTATTGCCCTGTTATTGAAACCTGATATCTTACTCAATCTGCATTTTAATTCACTGAAATTGTGATTGGCGAAGACCTACCTGTTTCAGAGGTATTTATGTCAATAATGCAGTAGTAGGAAATGACACGATGGTACAGTGGCCCTAACTTTTCGCCTTACATCCCTTTATCCGTAGTTGCAGGTTTTCAAGAAATTTGCACAGGAGAGGAATTCGTGAGAGCACGCATAAAAAAAAAAGAAAAGAAAGAACACGCTGAAAAGTACAAGAATATTTTCTTGTTCTTCTTATCAAAATTAACGTTTGGGAACCGTTGCAATCAGAAATGTACGTCAACAGACCATATGCAGTGGATATAAGTGGTTACTAATCTGAGAAAATTTCAGTGCACTCGAGAGATTCTTCACCCCGAAGTCTAGGAGGCGAGGACTAATCTTAGTGTTAGCTATTTTATCGACCGCCTGAAGTTCTGTACCACAGACTCTCTGGCGTTTCTAGAAAACCATAACAATCACGCGAATCCCTGTGAGATGTCGGTAGTCCAGTGGCAAAGATTGTTGTGCATTCGTCTAGGATATGTGGCCGACTGATGTTATTAAATCTGCACAGTAGTTCGCCTCACTAGGCCATATTTTGTGTTGACGTATTAAACACATTTATCAACTTGAGTCCAGTGCAATTTCATGAAGAGTATAAACTGACGACAGGCAGGGAACATTTGAAAGCTATGATTTATTACTTCTGTCTCTGATGATGTAACAGCAATTCCTCGCAGCGTACATACGAATTTTATTTATATCCCTCCCTCACCCCCGCCCCCCCCTCTCCCCCCCCCACTCTCTCTCTCTCTCTCTCTCTCTCTCTCTCTCTCTGTGTGTGTGTGTGTGTGTGTGTGTGTGTGTGTGTGTGTGTGTGTGTGTGTGTTTCACCTGATCGAATTCTTTGGAGTCCAGCTCCTTGAATCGAGATAATACTTTGGCGAATGAAGGACTGCTTAGTGAGAAAACTGATCCTGGATTCGGTTAAGTATTTACGCTGTGTTCTCCATAACGACACCACATGGCATGGCTTGTATCAGTTTGTGGGTTAGCAGCAATTGTTTCATTTGAGTCACTGGTGATACGGTAGTCATTAATTGATTATTAAATGGAATGCAGCCGACCCTAGTGGCCGAGCGGTTCTAGGCGCTCCAGCCCGGAACCGCGCGACTGCTGCGGTAGCAGGTTCGAATCCTGCCCCGGGCATGGATGTGTGTGATGTCCTTAGGTTCGTTATGTTTAAGTAGTTCTAAGTTCTAGGGGACTGATGACCTCATATGTTAAGTCCCATAGTGCTCAGAGCCATTTGAAATAGAATGCAGATGTCAGTCACCCTGAAGGTTGCGCTGTTGTATTTGGCCACGAACGATAGCTGTGTAACGTTCACAATACATTGAAAGTATGTGTGTAATTGTGAATTCAAACCTGGGCCAATTGTTGGTGCTCGTATCGTGGGTGCTTCTGTTACTTGGGGAGACGAAGCCTTTGGTGTTACAGGACGCACCGACTGTAAGATTTATACCGCATCCAGAGAAAGCGGAAAAACAGCGTCTGCGAAGTCACAATGCGGACGATTGAGTGTGTTGAGTGATCCGGACAGACGTTTGTAATAGCTGACTGTGACGAGAAATTAGTCGACAGATGGTGAAATCACTGCAGAACTGAATGTCGCACTTACTAATCCTGGTAGCTTCGAAACTCGAAGAAACCTCCATAATCTGGGACTTGTAGCAAGACCTGACATTACAAAATAACTCATCAATGATACAGGAGTCAAAGCCATAAAACCTTGACTGTGAAGCAGTAGATGAATGTCATTTAGTCGGGTAAGTCTTGTTTCAAACAGTTTACAACGTCTTGCCGAAATGAAATGTGAAGTTGGTTCGGTGATGATTTGGGCAGTCATATTGTGCTATTCCTTGGGCACCATGGTGACACAGCAAGTTCACATCACTGCCAAGTATTGAATGACCGTTTTGGCTGATCAGGTCAGTCCCATGTTGCAATGTTTGTTCCCAATAATGATGCTGTGTTCAAAGATAAAATGGTGCCCCTGCACACAGATCGCATAGTCCAGGACTGGTTTTGTCAGCACGAGGGTGAATTGCCACGTCCCGCCGGCCACTATAGTCACCAGATCTCAGTGTTATTGACCTTTTGTGTTCTACTTTTGGGAGGAAAGTAAGTGATTGTTATCTACCACCATCATCGTTGCCTGAACTTGCCACTATTTAGCAAGGGTTATTGGTTTAAGAGTCGTTTGGAAACCATAAAGGACCTCCTTTTATCCATTCCATGAAGACAAAGTTGTTTTGAGTGACAACGGGTAAATTCTGGTGTTTTTGATGTTTCCATATTTTTGTTCATTCACTGAAATACTTGAAACAATAACTGACCCAGAACCACAAATACAGGGTGTTTCAAAAATGACCGGTATATTTGAAACAGCAATAAAAACTAAACGAGCAGTGATAGAAATACACCGTTTGTTGCAATATGCTTGGGACAACAGTACATTTTCAGGCAGACAAACTTTCGAAATTACAGTAGTTACAATTTTCAACAACAGATGGCGCTGCGGTCTGGGAAACTCTATAGTACGATATTTTCCACATATCCACCATGCGTAGCAATAATATGGCGTAGTCTCTGAATGAAATTACCCGAAACCTTTGACAAAGTGTCTGGCGGAATGGCTTCACATGCAGATGAGATGTACTGCTTCAGCTGTTCAATTTTTTCTGGATTCTGGCGGTATACCTGGTCTTTCAAGTGTCCCCACAGAAAGAAGTCACAGGGGTTCATCTCTGGCGAATAGGGAGGCCAATCTACGCCGCCTCCTGTATGTTTCGGATAGCCCAAAGCAATCACACGATCGTCGAAATATTCATTCAGGAAATTAAAGACGTCGGCCGTGCGATGTGGTCGGGCACCATCTTGCATAAACCACGAGGTGTTCGCAGTGTCGTCTAAGGCAGTTTGTACCGCCACAAATTCACTAATAATGTCCATATAGCGTGATGCAGTAATCGTTTCGGATCTGAAAAATGGGCCAATGATTCCTTTGGAAGAAATGGCGGCCCAGACCAGTACTTTTTGAGGATGCAGGGACGATGGGACTGCAACATGGGGTTTTTCGGTTCCCCATATGCGCCAGTTCTGTTTATTGACGAAGCCGTCCAGGTAAAAATAAGCTTCGTCAGTAAACCAAATGCTGCCCACATGCATATCGCCGTCATCAATCCTGTGCACTATATCGTTAGCGAATGTCTCTCGTGCAGCAATGGTAGCGGCGCTGAGGGGTTGCCGCGTTTGAATTTTGTATGGATAGAGGTGTAAACTCTGGCGCATGAGACGATACGTGGACGTTGGCGTCATTTGGACCGCAGCTGCAAAACGACGAACGGAAACCCGTGGCCGCTGTTGGATCACCTGCTGCACTAGCTGCGCGTTGCCCTCTGTGGTTGCCATACGCGGTCGCCCTACCTTTCCAGCACGTTCATCCGTCACGTTCCCAGTCCGTTGAAATTTTTCAAACAGATCCTTTATTGTATCGCTTTTCGGTCCTTTGGTTACATTAAACCTCCGTTGAAAACTTCGTCTTGTTGCAACAACACTGTGTTCTAGGCGGTGGAATTCCAACACCAGACAAATCCTCTGTTCTAAGGAATAAACCATGTTGTCTACAGCACACTTGCACGTTGTGAACAGCACACGCTTACAGCAGAAAGACGACGTACAGAATGGCGCACCCACAGACTGTGTTGTCTTCTATATCTTTCACATCACTTGCAGCGCCATCTGTTGTTGAAAATTGTAACTACTGTAATTTCGAAAGTTTGTCCGCCTGAAAATGTACTGTTGTCCCAAGCATATTGCAACAAACGGTGTATTTCTATCGCTGCTTGTTTAGTTTTTATTGCCGTTTCAAATATACCGGTCATTTTTGAAACACCCTGTACATTCTGCATCGCGGCGATTTATAAGTTACGTCTGAGCAAAACTTACCGGTTTCGCCCACTAGGCCGTTCTCATGCGTTTAAGGAGTGGTAAATACAAAAGCCGTCGAGCCGTGGCGGCTTCTGTGAGGGGGGACGCGAGTGATCCTATTGGCTCCACTTGCGCGTACGTTCCATCGATTCTGGCCCTTGCCATAACTTTTGCTTCGTTGTGTGTTCCCTCTGGGGCTGTGAGGCTGTGCTTGATGTCTGGGACACAGAGCTGGACGGGTGTGGCTCAGTACTCGGCGTCCTGCTGATTGCCACGAGTTGAAACCATTGACCATTCCGCTACGGGCCTTGCGTTTTCCTACAAGCGTTGACCGTTGCTACCGGCGAATTTAGCTGGAAAGTAGTGGCTCTAGTCGCGTGCAATCTGGTTACGAAATGCATCAGTCAACTTCGGTGTACGCCAATATGTATTGGGCAACTTGGTAGCGGTTACGAGCAGGAAGGCAGTATTATCCGGTATCTACCTCGAGTCCTGAAGCTAATCGCCTCCTTGACATTCATTTGAAATTATGTATAAAGACTGTTTAGTAAATATTGTACATAAAGGGAATGTCAGAAAATCAATTGCTTAGTTTTTCTCTTAAAATCCTTTTTGAACGATAAAAAGCTTACTTCCAGGAAATTCGACCATAGAAAATAACAAAATTGGAGGAATTTAATAGTGGCTGCAGGTACCAGAACGTCCCCATGTCACACAGTCACCTCTGTGGAAAATAAAGTTTTGCTCTCATTTGTTCCGCTTTCATGACAATCTCTCAAGTTGGCTAACCTGCGAAAGCTTCGCAGTTGCTGATCTTTTGTTTATACAGAAAGTTTAGTCACTGTTTGCTGTTGTTTTGGCGCGAATACTTAGTTTACAGCAAAGTAATTGGGTGCGTGAGTTTCTTATTCCATTTGAAAGCAATAGGAATAATTAAGAAGTTCAATGTTAAACAATGTAAATTTTATGGAAATCATTTCATCAAATGGTTTAACTCTGCTAATACTGAAATAGAACATGATACAACACTTGAATCAGCTTCAACTATTCCAAGAACTTCGAAGTTAAAACTGAAGTATTTGGACAATGAGCTTGTCAGTATTAATGCTGATAATGTAAAGATGCCAACTACTGATTCATTTTGTGTTATTGTTGAAATCTCTGATCTGTCTGAACCAATAAATAAAACTTTGCAGTGTAAGCAATGTGGCAATAGTAGCATGAAAGTAGTAGAGGAGATACGTGCTATTGGAGGTTGTTTGTAATTTTTGTGATTTAGGTGAATGTGATTATACTTGTGGCGTAACTAAACAGAGAGTGTATATCACAAATATGAAAATTGCTTATGCTATGAGGTTTATAGGCAAGGGTTACTTAAGTGCACGAATTTTCTGTGCTCTTATGGACTTACCTTCCTCTACACGGTTTGACAGGTACTATAAAATTATTCTACAGACTTTAGAGGAAGTAGCGTATGACAGTATGAAAAATGCTGTTCAGGAAAGTGTGGACTTGAATGACAGCTATACTTTCATGTCTGCAGCCCTGGCTGCATCCTCGCAATGAAGTTCCCTAAATGGTGTAGTGACAGCTACCTCCTTGGACAATGGTAAAATCGTTGATGTGGAATGTATTGCCAAGTACTGTCATGGCTATACTAGTGGAACTGAAAATCGTAAATGTTTGATTCATTTTAGTGGTTATAGTCGACAGATGGAATATGAAGGTGTTGTGAAAATATTTCATAGGTCAGTGGAGAAATATGGTGTGATGTATATGTCTCACCTAGGAGATGGAGACTCAAAAAAGTACCGATAACTTCGTGAACCCAAACCTTATCCTGACTCAAAAACTGAAAAAAATAGTATGTGTGGGACATGTCCAGAAAAAGTTAGGTACAAGACTGAGGAACTTTAAGAGGAATTTCAAGGGAAAGAAATTAGCTGATGATAAGTGTATCAGCGGACATGGTCAGCTTACAGATGAAGAAATAGACAGATTGTAGTATTATGATGGACAAGACATAAGACAAAATAAAAATGACCTTTATGAATGAAAAGGGCAGTATGGGTTAATTTCTTTTATATATTCTGCAAGTGGCAACCCGTGTCATGTACTCTGCCCATCTGGCAGTGATTTGTGGTGTAGCTACCAGAGGGCTGTTACTCAAGATGAGACCTAAAACCATAAACATTCTTTGTCATATGTTACAATGGAAGTTATAAAAGCTATATATAGGGATGTTAGTGTCACAACATTATTTGAGAAATGTTTACATGATAGGACTCAAAATCCAAGTTCAAGTTTCAACAACTGTATATGGGAACTGATACCAGAAACGGTTCTAGTAGGACTTAACACTTTGAAAATGTGTGTGCTACATGCTGTTCTGTGTTTCAGTGATGGTGCAGTGTCAAGGCTTAATGTTATGGAACTGATGGGAGTGCCTGGTGGACTAAATATCCATAGAGCTCTAACAGCCATTGACCGAAGGAGACACTTTAAAGCAGAAAAACCCGTGTTGAAAGCCACCAAAGAAGCAGGAATAAAAAGAGGAAAACGCATGAAAAATGGAAGGGAGGAAAAACAACACAGAAAACAACATGAATATGGACCTGGGATGCTTTAGTCATTGCAAGTGTAACAGGAAAAGCAAGTTTTAACATTAACTTGAATTTCCCAAAATTTAAATTATTTCACTTTCTGGTACGCTTTGGCTAAGATATTAAAGGAGCTTTAATTTTATATACTGTCTTAAAAAAGGCTTAACTAAGAAGTCGAGTACTCTAGTGGCAACTTTGAAAATAAAATGCTTCTTTGAAGAAAAACCCTGAATTAATTTCCAAAATTTTTGGTAATTACACTTAAAATTTTTGAACCACAATGTATGACAGCATCATCTTTTCAATATTTTGCCTCAAAGATAATACTGTAAAGAGCTTACCGGAAAAAAATCGACCATCTACTTTGTATTTTGAGTTATATTTATGTATGCTGTACAGAAATGATTACTATGGTTTACTTCACTTGCAACAAGTATATACAATTAAAAGAAAGTGTAAGAACTAAATCTGTGGTTTGAACATAAAAATGTTCCCAAAGGATGTCTTAAGAGATGGTAAGCATTATATGGGCTTACAAATCTTATTCTTTGAGTTACACTTTTAGGAGCAGATAATTGTTTCAAGGTTCTCCCTGGTATTCCTGGAACATTCCCCTTAAAGTGGTTAATTCTGTGCTGGTGTGAGCTGGACAAGAATCCATTTCCTTTATGCCTTTCAGTGACCGCTTTGGGACTGTATGCGGAAAACTAATATTTTGCAATTTTTGATCTGGTACTTGAAATTGTTGTCAGTTGTCATTGAGTACTTGATATTACTGATAGCAATTTCTGTTTGTTATAGACCCTAAGGCCCTACCTGAGGCAAGTTATTGGATCTAGCCTGTAGTTAAAATTGCGTGCAGTCACCCTAAAGCTTGGCGTGAGTCGTGTGTGCGTGTGTGTGTGTGTGTGTGTGTGTGTGTGTGTGTGTGTGTGTGTGTGTGTGTGTGTGCGCTTGTTTGTACTTGCACGCTCTCTTGCTCCGTGTTGAAGAGCCCTTCGGTTTATAGTTGTACATTTTAACCAGACATTGCCATTTGATGTGTATCCAATCCCTATGAGACCGCGGTAAAGGTATACCTTGGCGTAGTTAATCTTGTTTGAATTATTATGTAATTATTTTTTTAAAATGACTTTGTACATTGCTTCTTGTTAAGGATAACCTGTAAGGTTCATGAGCGAGGTGCTCCTAGACTTAAGTTGTAATAGTTGGTGTCCATGAAAATAATCTTTAATTGACCAGTTAAGTATTGCTATATACGTCGATTTCTGTTGTACTTCTTTGTTGTTTGGTATACCTGTATGTTGACAGCTTTGTATCGAAAGCAGTTCTGCTGGTCCGGGACAGGGACTCGTTTTCCTTCGGCTCCGGTGGTCTTCCCATCATCGCAGGAGACGTAGGTGTTGGCGAATCACGCGCTCTTCTGCAGATCTCCCGTTCCAGCCTCAGGCTTTAGTCACCTTTGGGAAGTAATTTACTGAGTGTTTCTTGTGGGTGTGTGATGAAAGCCTTGGAGCAAACTGAGCACTCTTTCGTGCTTTGTTAAAAAGAGGTCTTTAAATGTGATTCTTATTTAACAGTGTTTGAGCGGCCTCGTAGTTTATTTCAGTGTAAAAGGTTTGTGGCCAATAAGTGTAGTAGTTCTGTCTGCTTCGGGTCTTAGACGTGGGTAGCGTTTGGCCAGTTTGGTCGTATCTTGTCTATATGATGGCAGAAAACCATTAGAGATGCATGCGTTTCAACGTCTTAACTTTTGTTGAACTTATATTCAAGTTCCGTTGTGGGATTAACCCACACCTGTGATGCTCGTTGCGGGGAAAGAGTGCCGCAGCAGGTTTTTTAAATGAGTTAACACCTTGTATTCGATCCACCGTTGTACTGCACAGATGACATGTTCTTCGACTGCCATCTATAATCTTATGTATAATGGAAATGTCCTTATGCAGTGTATTTTTAATTTAAAAACATTAATTATTTGTATGTATTGGTAACTGTTAGTTGGCTTGTAACAGAATTGTCATTAAATAATAATGTTTGTTTGGGAAAGATAAATGACCCATCAAGTTTGGCCACACTTCCATGTGTTTTGCTTAAATTAGTCCACATCCTGTCCTGGGTCTCAGCTATATCGTGAATTTACCAGAGCTCCCAACGATACACCCAAATCCATGTCACTCTCTGACGCTGCTAATGTCTAGTGAAGAACTACGCTTTGAAAACCCGCATAATAGTTGTAGGTCGAACGATACGAAGCTTCTGGTTGCATGACATCTGTTTCACCATATACAAATATCCTATTCAGCTAATTAACACTCTAAAATGACTCGGACGAACACGTGATTGACAACTAATATGGTAATCCCATCTACTAGCCATTCAACAGAAAGGTGACAATAGATTAAAATGACTGAAACTACTAACTCTCCAAAATCGGGAATTATGCTCCACAGCTGCATAACCTTTATCTGACCCATGCTCTCCTATGCATAGCTATTTGCTACAGCTATCTTGAACCCATCCCTCCAAATTCTTGAACGTCATGCTCTCCGTCTTGCTTACGCAGGTGGATCCTCTGCTACCTCACCGGACCCATCTACGTATCCTATATTCCAATAACCCAACTGTTTCCCCTCTACTGGTATGCTGCCGTACCTTTACAAACACAACTCACCATCCCTGCACCCACACACACTCCATATCCTAACACCACCGCAATTTCTGATCGAATTCCTCTCCCAGACAATTAAATGGTTCAAATGGCTCTAAGCACTATGGGACTTACCATCTGAGGTCATCAGACCCCTAGACTTAGAACTACTTAAACCTAACTAACCTAAGGACATCACACACATCCATGACCGAGGCAGGATTCGAGCGTGCGACCGTAGCAGTCGCGGGGTTCCAGACTGAAGGGCCTAGAACCGCTCGACCACCGCGGCAGGTAACAAATCCACTCCGAAAGTTATCCATACTATGAACCGTATCTAGGGTCCCCCCTCCCCTGTTCCATCACCATCTCTCCCCGTCCCTTCCCCTCTTGATACCGCGGCTCTGCCCACCCACTAAACGACGCTTTTGTCCAACGACTGTTCATCATAATACCGTCCTTTATTTCCATAAATACCATCCAGCAACCTGAATGTCTACACCCGCACTTTTCCCTTCACTCAACATTTTTTTTCCAGAATAAGTCCTTCAACTCTTTAGTGAATAACTAGCGCTCCTTTCTAATTTGTGACACCATACTTTGAAACATGTTCTCATTACGAATTTTTTCTGTGACTGTTCGACTTTCAGGTATTAATTTAAAAAATGAAATGAAGAAAAATAACACACTCTCTTATGTACGAACCGCCATACACTGAAGAGCCAAAGAAACTGGTACACCTGCCCAATATCGTGTAGGGACCCGCAAGCAGAAGTGTCGCAACACGATGTGGCATATACTCCAATTATGTCTGAAGTAGTTCTGTAGGGAATTGACACCACCAATCCTGCTGGGCTGCCCGTAAAGCCATAAGAGAACGAGGGGGTGGCGATCTCTCCTGAATAGCACGTTGCTCAGTGATGTTCATGTCTGGGGAGTTTGGTGGCAAGCGGAAGTGTTTATACTCAGAAGTGTGTTACTGAAGCCACTCTGTAGCAGTTCTGGACATGTGGGGTGTCGCACTGTCCTGCTGGAATTGTGAAAGTCCGTCGGAATGCACAACGCACAGCTCCCATATCACTACAAATGCACACGCCTCAAACCATTACAGAGCCTCCAGCAGCTTGCATCTGCTGATACGCAGGGTCCATGGATTCATGAGATTGTCTCCACACCCGTACACAGCCATCCCCTCGATACAATTTGAAACAAAATTCGTCTGACCAAGCAACATATTTCTAGTCATCAACAGTGTTGACAAGCCCAGTCGAGGCGTGAAGCTTTGTGTCGTGCAGTCATCAAGGAAGCCCTAATCGATGAAGTTTTATTGAATGGTTTGCACGCTGACAGTTGATGGCTCACCAGCAATTTGTGGATGGGTTGCACTTCTGTCACGCTGAAAGATTATCTTAAGTCGTCGTTGGTCCCTTTGTTGTAGGATCTTTTTCCGGCCGCAACAATGTCGGAGATTTGATGTTTTACCGGATTCATGACATTCACGGTACACTCGTGAAATGGTCGTACAGCAAAAACCACAGTTCACCGCTACCTCTGAGATACTCTGCCCCATCCCTCGGGCCCCGACTATAACACCTCGTTCAAACTCACTCACATCTTGATAACTTACCATTGTAGCAGTAGTTCACCATCTAACAACTGCGCCAGACAATTGTTGTTTTATATATGCGTTGCCGCCGCAACGCCGTATTCTGCCTCTTTACATATTTCTGTGTTTAAAAACGCATACCTATACCCGTTTCTCCTTCGCTTCAGTGTATGATCATCTAATAGTTTTTAGAACAAAACGTTTTTGAATTTGCATGCTTAAATCTTGCAGCAATGTCCATACTTATAACGAAAAGGCTTTGTGGCTGAAGGTCGGCATGTGGTACCGCTGGCAGCCCACCGCCGCTCATAAAGGGCGAAAGGGATGAATAGCAATAAAGAAAGAAAAGAACATCGTGTTCACGCTAGAAAAACACTGGAATGTCTACAGAGCTCTCAACGGAAAAATGAGACCCACGGTCTACTGGAAGCCCAGCCGCTCCAACCAGTATCTGCTTTCCGAATCCATTCATCTCCCAGTTTAGAAGTGTTACGGCTTATACAGGCTGAGTACCAAAATCCGCAATATTTGCGGTACGAACAACATCAAATCACAATTGAAAGAGCTGCACAAAACTTTTCAAGCCAACGGATACGGCAATGAAACAATAGCCAGAAATCTCAGCAGGAAGGTAAACAAAAAATGAAATATGAGAACACATCTCGGTGGTGAGCCCAGGTCCTCATTCAAAATGTTCGAAAATTCGATTTTTAATTGCATTTTTTGGAAGGTATATGTGTGTAGAATGTTGGGCAAAAAGGGTTTTTAATCCGTGCATTACAAAAGTTTCTACAAACCATTGTTCGAAGCAGGGTCACGGCCGCAATGGGACGCTCTCAGCCGGAGTCACAATGTGATCAAAAGTATCCGGACACTCCCACAAACATACCTTTTTCATATTAGGTGCATTGTGCTGCCATCTACTGACAGGTACTTCATATCAGCGACCTCAGTAGACATCAGACATCGTGAGAGAGCAGAATGGGGCGCTCCGCATTACTCACGGACCTCGAACGTGGTCAGGTGATTGGGTGTCACGTATGTCATATGTCTGTACGCGATATTTCCGCACTCCTAAACATCCCTAGGTCCACTGTTTCAGATGTGATAGTGAAGTGGAAACGTGAAGGGACACGTACAGCACAAAAGCGTTCAGGCCGACATCGTCTCTTGACTGACAGAAAATGATGACAGTTGAACAGGGTCGTAATATGATAATAGGCAGACATCTATCCAGACCATCACACAGGAATTCCAAACTGAATCAGGATACACTGCAGGTACTAAGGCAGTTAGGCAGGAGGTGAGAAAACTTGGATTTCATGGTCGAGCGGCTGCTCATGAACCACACATCACGCTGATAAATGCCGAACGACACCTCGCTTGGTGTAAGGAGCGTAAACATTGGACGACTGAACAGTGGAAAAACGTTGTGTGGAGTGAGGAATCATTGTACACAATGTGGCGATCCGATGGCAGGCTGTGGGTATGGCGAATGCCCGGTGAACATCTTCTGCCAGAGTGTGCAATGCCAACAGCAAAATTCGGAGGCGGTGGTGCTATGGAACGGTCGTGTTTTCCATGGAGGGGACTTGCAACCCTTGTTGTTTTGCGTGGCACTATCGCACCACAGGCCTGCATTGATGTTTTAAGTACCTTCTTGCTTCCCACGGTTAAAGAGCAATTCTGGGATGACGACTGCATAGTTCAACACGATCGAGCACCTGTTCATAATACACGGCCTGTGGCGGAATGGTTACACTGCCTGTGGCGGAGTGGTTACACGACAGTAACATGCCTGTAATGGACTAGCCTGCACAGAGTGCGGATCTGAATCCTATGGAACACATTTGGAATGTTGTGGAACGCCGACTTCGTGCCAGGCCTCACCAAACGACGTCGATACCTCTCCTCAGTGGAGCACTCAATGAAGAATGGGCTGCCATTCCAGCACCTGATTGAACGTATGCGTGCGAGAGTGGAAGCTGTCATTAAGGCTAAGGGTGCGCCAACACCATACTGAATTCCATAATTATCGACAGAGGACGCCACGAACTTGTCAGTTATTTTCAGCCAGGTGTTCGGATACTTTTGATGACATACTGTAACTTGCCGTGCCGTGGTGCATATTCACAAAATGCTTTATATTGCGGTATGCATGCATCCTTATTCTCCGAAAAAGCGGACGAACAACGTGTGCAGGCTGTGGAACGCAGTATATCCAGATCAACCACATCGGTTTTCCTCGCCTAAAAGAACGAGGGAATTACTCTCCAGTCACAATTCGAAATAGAGTAAGGGTTGGTATATGGACCTGGAATTACAGATTAAATACAAATAACGAAAGCGCTGTTTTTGGTCGAATTTTTGTCAAAACATAATTTTCGGGTCCGCCATGGTCGCATGTAATCGCAGTGTAGCGGCCTCAGCGGACACAACACACTACTGTGAGCGGTTAACGGACAGACTGGCGTCGAAAATCCTCAATTAATAGCAGGAAAACACTGTCACTACAAGCTTGTCACGTATTTGTAACGGGCTATGAATGATCAGAAAACTGTATAGCCAACATTGTGACTACTTACATGCTATACCTCTCTCTTAAAAATGATCTGTGGAATTTTTATGGCAATAAAATCTAAGGAATTTACCATCAGTGTTCTTATGACATCGTTGTGTGTGTGTGTGTATGTGTGTGTGTGTGTGTGTGTGTGTGTGTGTGCGCGCGCGCGCGCGCGCGCGCGCGCTTGTTATTCACATGTATGCAGGGTGTTTCCGTGTGAGTGTCCAAAAATTTAACAGGACATAGCGGCTGCTCCACCCCTGAACAATTCGGGGTATGGAACCTGGGCGTTGTAGAAGTCAGCTAAATGAGCTATTAGGACTACAGTAATCATATTACTGGATAGTGTTTTATTTACATTAGTTACAGTTAACTGAAAATACCGTCACTGACACAATGAACTTACCATTTGCACTGCATCTTACAAAATGTGCTGTAACTCACGGCCATCAGCCTCAATGCAAAGATGACATCGGCCAACAAGATTCTGACGCAGCCCGGCAAATACCCTGGTGTGTTTCGAATCATATCACAGGCAGCTACAATTCTTGCAACAAATTCCACCTCTGTAACCACTGGGGTCTCATACACAAGTGACTTTAGATACCCCATAAGAAATAACCAAGGGGATTCGGGTCAGGTGACCTCACAAGCCATGAATAGGGGCTCTCGTAATCCAGCCCCAAGGAAGTACAGCACTGAGATGGTTGCGGACATCTACATTGAAGTGAGACGGTAAACCGTCATGTTGTATTTACATCCTCTCACGAACAACCCAGGGTACGTTCTCCAACAACTCAAGCAGAACTCTCTGCACGAACCGCAAGGCGGCCATTCAGGCACCGGGCAGAAGATACGGCGCAATGAGATTGTAGCGTTGCACGAAATAAAGAATGTACATGTGAATAAACAGCACAGTACATGTAAAATTGTACGCATGTTAGTCGTAGCCAATCTGGAAAACAGTAATGCTAGACAAAGTGGTAGGAAAGTTTACTTCTTAAGCTGGATTCTCCGATCCCAACCTCAAATTGTTGAGTAGAGCATTCTCCATATCCTGTTACATTTTGCACGCTCTTACGGGAACATCCCGTATGTATGTAGCGCCGTGGCCCGTACTGACTGCTACCACCATGCAGACGCTGCTGCAGTACTAGTTATTCTTACAAGGGAACCTCCCCATCGCACCCCCCTCAGATTTAGTTATAAATTGACACAGTGGATAGGCCTTGAAAAACTGAACACAGATCAATCGAGAAAACAGGAAGAAGTTGTGTGGAACTATGAAAAAATAAGCAAAATATACAAACTGAGTAGTCCATGTGCAAGATAGGCAACATAAAGGAGAATATTAGCCGATGAGCGCCATGGTCTCGTGGTTAGAGTGAGCAACTGCGGAACGAAAGGTCCTTGGTTCGAGTCCTCCCTCGAGTGAATATTTTACTTTCTTTATTTTCGCAAAGTTATGATCTGTCCGTTCATTCATTGACGTCTCTGTTCACTGTAATAAGTTTAGTGTCTGTGTTTTGCGACCGCACCGCAAAACCGTGCGATTGGTAGACGAAAGGGCGTTCCTCTCCAATAGGAACCGAAAACATTTGATCGCAAGGTCATAGGTCAACCGATTCCTCCACAGGAAAACACGTCTGATATATTCTTTACGACACTGGTGACGGCATGTGCGTCACATGACAGGAATATGTTGTCGACCCACCTAACTTGCACACTTGGCGAATGGGTAAAAAGATTCTTCTACCTTGCCCGATTTAGGTTTTCTTGTGGATGTGATAATCACTCCAAAAAAAGTGATGAAAACATAAGAGTTTGTCACATAAACTGCATCAAATGAATGCAACAGTTTCAGAGTCGCACAGTTTTCCCTGTGCTCTGTCAAGACATGTTTTTTACGTTTTCAAATGTTTCCGTGCGTAGACCGTCAAATTCTGTATATGTCCAAGCAAATCTGAACATGTCCTGGAATTTTGGAGAGCGAAGTTGATTATGTGTGAGTGCCTGAACTTTGATAATTATCTGAAAATAAAAAATTAAAATTTTCACCCGAGAGAAGATTTGAACCAAGGACCTGTCGTTCGACAGCTGCTCACGCTAACCACGGGACCACGGCGCTCGTAAGCCAACGCTCTCCTAGATGTTGCCTACCTTGCGCATGGACTACTCAGTTTGTATATTTTGCTTATTTTTTTCATAGTTCCACACAACTTCTTCCTGTTTTCTCGATTGATCTGTGTTCAGTTTTTCAAGGCCTATCCCTGTGCCAACTTATAACTAAATCTGAGGGGGGTGCGATGGGGAGGTTCCCTTGTTAGTGTTTGTCTGTCCCTGTTCACACATATCGATAAAACAAGTATCACACTACGCTAATTTTGGATTGCTCGGTAGAATGGCCATGTTTCTGTTTCAAAAATTATTTCGTATGTAACGGAAAAAAACCGTCACTTTCCATTAGACACTCAGCGCCGTGAGCAGTATTTGTTTGGGCAGACTCCAGCTACACATTACGAAAACGAGATTGCCAATATCCACCTAATAACTAAAGAAAATACTCCTGACGTCTCTTCGGACGGGCAGACGATATAAACTCTGTATTCAGCAAATGGGAGGTCAACACCCAGTAAGTGCACATGACGGTAAGTGACAGTAACAATTCCACCTTTGCTGCACGCGTTTGGCGGTTTTATTTCTTGTATCCTCTGCTTTTCATTTTATTATATAACACTAAGACTACAGTTTATGTTATTTTAGATATTCAATTGGCAAATCATGCACCTTGGCTTTAATTTTAATTTAACTTTTCATATCACTTCTAAGGATACATGAAGGAAAGCACCAGTGTACCTCATCTACGTGAACTGGGTAAATAGTTTTTGTATTTCTGTGTAGTTTTCAGCGCAAGATCTTTGAAAATCTGTTTTGTAGTCACACGCCCATGTTAAACATTGTGCAGCAATAACGTTTATGTTGACTGTACTGGGATGTGAAATATATGTAATTTTAAAATCTGCGACGTGAACCCATATTAATGGTGGTGTAATTTCAGTATTAGAACACTTACTACACCTGCTCTAATGCACAATAACAGTGGACGCCGTTTAAACATACACAGGTGCAAGACACGTATGGCATATGTCAACGATGAGTCTCTTGTAAAGCAGATTATTTCTCATAGCTTGTATAAAGATCTGACTTTTTGTTACGCTTAAATTTTAAGTGATTTCTAGTACACTGCATTGAAGATGCTTCCATTTTGACAGATAATAATGCTCTAAAACCGGAATTGTCCTGTCACAGATCCAATAAAGGAAAATGGAAGTAGTAGCTGGCATTAAATCATTTAAACAACGTACAAGGTGCCAGGGAACTAAGTGCAGCTATTTTTATTGGTAACTGAGAACAATTTTCTGAACTACATTACATCAGTATTTACTGTATTTGCAGAAAAATAATTCTAGCTATATATACGAAGACAGTAACTCGTTCTCGAGAGAACAGTTAGTGTTGATGACCGTGCAGCTTTTCCCTGGAATAAATGATGACTAACTGACTGGACAGCTGAAAATGTGTGCCCCGACCGGGACTCGAACCCGGGATCTCCTGCTTACATGGCAGACGCTCTATCCACCTGAGCCACCGAGGACACAAATGAATAGCGCGACTGCAGGGACCCATCCCTTGCACGCTACCCGTAAGACTCACATTGCCAACTGTCCACAATTCTACATATGTATTGTACCTTATAGATATTTACCCACCCACTCATTACTCGCGCACGCTTTGGCGATTCCCGTAAGAGTTTGGGCAACCTGTGCGCATTCGCACAGACGAAGGTCAATGGCTGGGTAGCCTTATTGTAGCTATTCTCAGGTTGGCTATTTTCTCTTGGGCAGCAGCTTAGGTGTTGAAGTGTGGACATGTGGATGTGAAACGAGTATTCTACGTTGATAGGCGTATTCCATTCAGTTGTACAGTTCCGAATGTGTAGAAAACATCAGGTAGTAAATTACGCGATGCATTTGTTAGATAAAGAGAAATGCAACTAATACACTGCAATAATATCCCCAACGTCACTATAGTGTATTATGAATCAACACTATATATCGTCCGTACTTCACGGAATAAAACGTGTCCTCGTAAGGCACAGTGACATGTACGGCTGTTTTCTTCCCAGGGAATTACAGCGGACTTCTCCTTCCGGGATCCGACGAACTCAGAGATTCTAAAAAACCGAACAGCATATCTCTGCCCGGGTGTGTATGAGTTTGGCGTGACTACGAAGATTCCCCGACTTCTGTCGTTTGTTAGCCAAATAGCATTTAAATCGATTTTTGAACACTGGAACCACCCCTCAAAGGGCACACGGACCGGGCTTTAATCAGAGAGTCAATAAATACTGGTGTCGATTTGTGTTGTCCCTTCCAATTTTGCGGCATTGATTGCGGCTGCAGATACTCTGTCTTTTTCCACTAATGTTCAGAACTGTGTATGAGCCGCCGGGAGGTCAGAGTGAGGTTCGTAAATCTGTACTCTGAGATCCTAGGCGTCCACACACAATAGTAAGGCTTCTGTGTGGGACACTGTTGTGTCCTACACACGTAAGGTGAATATTTATGAGCAGTATGACAACCAGATCCTGCAAATGATGTGTGGATAAACTGTTCAATGAAAATACTGGGAGATATAACTGACGAATAGCAGCGCAGAAGAGCAGAGAAGTTTCGTAATTTAAAATTGTCTTAAGACAGTAGCGTATAATACAGTAAAATGGTATGACGTTAAACTGTCGGAACTTTTGTCCAAGGTCTTTCAGTTTCAGTAAGACTACGACAGCGATGATTTAGATTGGTCTATAGGATAAGCAATAGGGCTAACACACAGACACTCCTCTTGAAGTGAAAAGCTGGTTTAGTACATTCACTGGCATTTAAAGCAGTCAATGATTGTGCCTAGTGACCTACTATTTCTGTTCATTTTTAAAACTTTAGACTGTCCGTTTTCTCCACAGTTAAAAAAAAAACATTCCAAGTTTAATCTTATCCTCCTTTCCTGAATGTATAAGAAACATAAGCATGAGTGTCGGAAGGACAGATTCAGCATATAGCAACGTCAAAACAATCCTCGGGGACATTAAAAGCAAGAGTGGTAATATTAAGAGTGCAATGGGAATTGCATTGTTAAATGCAGAGGAGAAAGCGGATAGGTCGAAGAGTACATTGAAAGCCTCTATGAGAGGTAGAAAATCCAGTATTAGAATCAGGATTTAAAAGTGTTTTGGAGGACGCAAGATCAAAAAAATGCAGAAGTGGTAGACAACATTCCATCATAATTTCTGAAATCATTGGGGAAAGTGGTGCTAAACGACCATTTTCCTTGGTATGTAGAATATATGAGTCTGGTGACATACCGTCTGGCTCTCGAAAATATATCATCCACGCAATTTCTAAGATTGCAAGAGCCGACAAGTGCGAGAATTATCGCACAATCAGCTTAACAGCTCATGCATCCAAGTTGCTGACATTAATAATATACAGAGGAATGGAAAAGAAAATTGAGTATGTGCTAGATGACGATCAGTTTGGCTTTCGGGAACGTAAAGGCACGAGAGAGGGAATTCTGACGTTGCGTTTGATAACGGAACCAAGACTAAAGAAAATCATGACACGGTAATATGAGTTGTCAACCTGCGAAAATCTCTCGACAATGTAATATGGCGCAGCATGTTTGAAATCCTAAGAAAAATAGAGGTAAGAGACGGCTAATACACAATATGCAGAAGAGCCAAGGATGAATAAAAGGAGTGGACAACCAGGATCGAAGTGCTCGTATTAAAAAGGGTGTAAGGCAGGGATATAGTCTTCCGCCCCTGTTGTTCAATCTGTACATCGAAGAAGCAACGATGGAAATAAAAGAAAGGTTTAGGAGTGGACTTAAAATTCAAGGTGAAAGGATATCAATGATATGATTCACTGATGACATTGCTATTCTGAGTGAAAGTGAAGAACTACATAATATGCTGAATGGAATGAACAATTTAATGAGTACAGTATGTGGATTGATAATAAATCAAACAGACGAAACTGATGAGAAGTAGGAGAAAGGAGTACAGCGAGAAACTGAACATCAGGATTGATGGACACGGAGTAGATGAAGTTAAGGAATTATGCCACCTAGGCCGCAAAATAACCCATGACGCACGGAGCAAAGAAGACATCAAAAGCAGACTAACATTGACAAGAAGGGTATTCCTGACCAAGAGGTCTACTAGTATGAAATATGTCTTAATTTTAGGAAGAAATGTCGAAGAATGTACGTCTGGAATACAGCATCGCACGGTAGTGAAACATGGAGTTTGGGAAAACTGGAACAGAAGAGAATCGAAGCATATGTGATTGATGCTGCTGACGAATGTTGAAAATTAGGTGAACTGATAAGGCAAGGAACGAAGAGGTTCCGCGCAGAATCTGAGAGGAAAGGAGTACGTGGAAAACATTGACAAGGAGAAGGGACAGGATGATAATACATCTGTTAAGATATGAGGGAATGACTTCCATGGTACTAGAGGGAGCTGTAGAGGGAAAAAACTGAAGAGGAAGACAGGGATTGCAATACATCCAGTAAATAATTCTGGACGTAGGTTGCAAGTGCTACTCTGACACACGAGTGCAATTCGTGGGGGATGCATCAGACCAGACAGATGACTAATGACCTAAAGAAAGAAGTCTATTGCTGTCACTGTGCCTTCGATTACTACCACAGGACTCATGGAAGCCCTCGTTATAATATCCTGCCCCACTCCAACCCTCCCCACCACACACACACACACACACACACACACACACACACACACACACTCACACACACACACACACACACACACACACACACACACACACTTATCTGCATGCGACCGTCGCCGTGGGGATGAAGAACTTCGATTCATCCAGCCAACCGACACGTTTCCATTGGTCCACAACTACGTTCAGTTTCTTTTCTCGGCTCGGATCGCTGTTTCACTGTATCAGAAAACACACATTCACGTGGTGATCTGGCAAAATCCTGAATAAGCATCTTTTGTAGCGCGAAACGTGCAAGAAGAAATGAATTAAGTTTTGGAAGGTACCGAAAGGGATGATGAGTCATGGCCAATACGGTAGTTTTCTCTGATGACAATCCCGATCGAAGTAGTACCACAGATTCTAGATCGAGCTAAAATCTGGGGCGTTGGTTAGGCAGGGGAGTATGGTACTCTTCCAACCACGAAAGTGAACTGACAGCTGTGACATTTTGCATTGTCCTGTTGGTAAGTGCCATCATGCCGAAGAAAAATAAACTGCACATACGGGTGAACATGGCCCACAAGAATGGACTTATATTTGTGTTGATCCAATGAGCCTTCCAGATGACGAGTTCACACATGTAACGCTACTGAAGCGTTTCCCAGACCGTAATGCTCCCTTCTGATTTTCGAGTGTTTATTTTCAGATGTTTCACGGCCAACGACCATCTGTCTGATGGAGCAGAGAACGCGATTCATCTTGAAAGGCCACTTCTCGGCATTCAGTGGACATCCACTTGTGGTACTGGAGTGTAAACTTTCGTCACCGATGAACAGCATTCAGAAACCAGGCGCCTGCGTGGGGTCTATACGTAACAACGATTGCTAAATGGTAGTTGAGGAAAAGTTGTTCATAGCCCCTTGGTACCGAGGAAGTTTTACGTCACCCCCGCAACTGTGGCTCGGGGTGGTCCACAGTTCCCTCGGTGCCCGTTTTGGATAGCGCCATTTTGACATGCACATATACTCTAAACACGATGGCACATGAATAGTTTACAAACTTAGCCGTTTCGGAAATGATCATACCCCTTTGGACATCAGATGAATCGTTCCATTTCTGCATTTCGACAACAACTGCACTATTTTCCGTGTCCCCCTGAAATGTGTGTGAAATCTTATGGGACTTAACTGCTATGGCCATCAGTCCACACATACGCTTCTCGCTTCACTCTATTATTATTACTTTATGAACTGAACTTCTTTCATTTATTTGATTCACTTATCGGCGAATATATCTTCCACTATATTCCTGCACGAGGTTTCCTGTTGCGTTATCATCCTTCGAAGAAAGCAGTGAAGATTAGTGTTTAACGTCCCGTCGAAATCGAGGTCATTAGAGACAGAGAGAAAACTGGGAATGTTTCAAGGACGGGAAAGAAAATTGACCGTAGCCTTTCAAAGGAAACATCGTAGGAGGGATTTAGAGAAATCGGGAAAACCAAAATCCAGATAATCTGACGCGGATTCGAATCGTCAGCGTGCATAATGCAGTATGCTGAACGCGACGCCATCTCACTCGTTATTGTCGTTCGACTAGTACGGTTCCAGCCTCATGCTCTTCCTATTGTGTAGTAACTCTTTTGTCTCTACATTACAAAGTCGCCTTCCAACACTTACTTTTCAGATTTTTACATCTCTAGAAATGATTGGTCTGCTGCTCATCCGAATGTCACGGTTAACATTCGTGGAGGCCCTCAGTGATCTACCACGAACATTTTCCTGTAGTGAGTGATTTATCGATACTTCTTTGCTCATCTACTCTTTCTGGGACTTCTTTATTTTGTACTTTATCCCTTTACCGAATATCTAAAGTCATTATATACTACTGACTGTTCCAAGATTCTTCTGCTTTCTCCATCTGTTTTCACACTGAACTGGTTTCGACATATGTATTGCTTCTTGATACCATTTTTCATAACCAAAGTATTTCGTGATTTTCATAGATCTCTGTTAGTTGAACAAACAGTTCTTCGTTGCCATTGATCTACCTACGTTTCATTATCTTTCGTTGACTAACTGGACCATTCTAGCTAGGCAGCAGGCTTATTTGGGTTTTCTACTATATTGTCATTTTGCCTTTAATTAATAACATATGGTACATTTAAGAAAGAATAGACAAATATCGGAAAATACTTCGGAAATTGACTGTACCTGGTTATGAATGAATTGCTCCGTCAGCAACTGATTAACTCTAGAGACTTCAATAATTAAATGCTATTTCCAGGGTAAATCCTTGCCTCTTAACTACCGATCAAATTACTAACACAAAACTAATTGGTTCACATTCAATGCATCCTAATTAATCCTGTTTCCATTTTCTCTAAATCCCAAGCAATATCCGCCAGTTTTATTTGAAAATCTTCGGAGTATCACAAACTACCTCCAGCCATTTTCCTTTTGTCCCATATGCACAGTTCAATTTACATTTGTTTGTGTCTTTAACACTCACAGATTCGATCATTGATAA
The DNA here is from genome assembly GCF_023898315.1 of Schistocerca nitens. Classification (NCBI taxonomy): domain Eukaryota; kingdom Metazoa; phylum Arthropoda; class Insecta; order Orthoptera; family Acrididae; genus Schistocerca; species Schistocerca nitens. Next base: position 243,713,598 of record NC_064622.1, read on the forward strand.
TAAACACACTAAGTATCTCTTTTGCTTCTCACATGAATTACGACCTAAAACTCGTAGAACAAGATCTCTTTTACTGTCTTACGAAACAAGTGGAACTACTTGAAATGTTATTTTGAAGCTCTTAATTTAATACAGAAACGAGAACGTTTTGTTGGTCCTCAAACTCCGAGCGAAAGAGTAGAACAGACACCATGCTTAAATAACGAACGACAAGAAATCATAAATAATGTAGTTTTTGTTTACCAGCAAATATGACGCCAGTCTCTCCAAAAATTTGTTTAGTTAGATTGTAAGTCATATTGTCCCAATTGGGGTGAAGAGGAGTTTGTAGCACAACTTGACAAGAAGAAGGGTCCGGTTGGTAGGACATGTTCTGAGGCATCAAAGGATCACAAATTTAGCATTGGAGGGCAGCGTGGAGGGTAAAAATCGTAGAGGGAGACCAAGAGATGAATACACTAAGCAGATTCAGAACGATGTAGATTGCAGTGAGTACTGGGAGATGAAGAAGCTTGCACAGGATAGAGTAGCATGGAGAGCTGCATCAAACCAGTCTCAGGACTGAAGACAACAGCAGCAACAACAACAACATTGTCATATAAAACGAATTAGTTTCACAATTATAGTACATGTTCTTAGAGAAAAATATTTCAATATATTAACAACCTTCATCAGTTCTAAAGGTCTTTTTCCCATGCATATATTGGTTTAGACCTAACTATACTCAAAATGTTGTGTGTGTGTGTGTGTGTGTGTGTGTGTGTGTGTGTGTGTGTGTGTGTGTGTGTGTGTCTTCTCCTTTTCTCTTCAAAGGCCGCCCCCCCCCTACACACACACACACACACACACACACACACACACACACACACACACAGGTTCATTCAGAAATTCGGTTTGTGTTCGAAGCTAATTTTCTACTGTCCACTTTGTTTATTACTGGATAGGTGATTACAGATGGTTGAATACCTTTGTCTGGCACGCTACGACTGAATGAGCTGGTGGATAGTGTAAATCATTTATGCCTCTAGTGAACTAACGGTCCAAAACCTCGTCGCTTGTAATTTAATCCTCCTAGGAACTTCCGATTTTCCACAGTTGGTAAGAAATGTAACTGTGCGAGCATACGTAAACCCAGTCCATAGTTTTGTTGAGAGAGTCCGATGTGTGCTGCACGTTTAGCTTCGGTATACTAGGGAATTATTCGTCTCTTTACACTTAGGTGAGCTACTGCAGCAGTCAAATTAACAGTGTGCTGTTCCTAGTGTGAGCACTGGTTTGTATTCAAGCTTCGGGCTTTATTTCAGTCGTGTGTTGTTGTTTCTGGCTTGTAATATCTATTGTTAACGATTTGGTCCATGTTGCTCTAGCGGCCATTAAAATAAATCCCTGAGATGTTCGTAATTTCTTCCCCTTCGCAATTCGAAATTCTGAACAGTTATTAAAAATTATTTTATTTGCTATTGATATAGATTATTTTACTTTTTCCTACCGAAAAAGGCAAACGGAGCGAAATTGATTCGTTGCAGAAAATGCTTGGTTTCTGATCGCGAAACATGCTCTTCATTTACCCAGACACACAATTTTATATGCGACATATGTTTACAATCCTGAAAATAAGTTGAAAACTTTCTTCATTCATTACCTTAAAATGGTTTACAATAGTGGAAGAGATTGCCAATGCTACAATGGAAAAAAAGTTTTAATTAATTGTATTTTTTAGAATTTTTATGAGGGACGAAATTGCAAACACTTTTTTGTATCTCATTTTATGTTAGATACTGGCTTTAGTATGTTATAACAATGTAACTGTAACATGCTTAAAGGTGGAGAATAAACTCAAATAAATATACCAACTTTTACTCTTTTCTATAACCTTCCAGGGCTTATGCAGATCCTGAACTACTAACGTGACGTAATTTGCCCCCCCCCCCCCTCCCTCCCGACCCCTTCTTCCTTACTGTGCTTAAGAATATTAATTTTGTTTTCAAATTATGACTGAGTGTTGACAATGAGTTGCATAAGCTACTGTAATATATGTGTACATCCCGGCATCCGCAACCCGATGTCAGTTGCAAGATGCCTATCTAAAGGCTTCCAGGGGCCATAAAAATTTGATTTTAAATATTTAGCGTAATGATTGACCCAAATTAAAAATTGAGAATGCTTTCGCAATTTGTTCATTAAGAGAGAAAAATCTCGTGCTAAATTCTTAATACAGGAAGACAAGTGTTACAATTAGAATCCGTGTGTTAGTCCTAATGCAACGTTAACTGATGGCGCTCAAGTATTCGGGCTTCGTTAATCCAGTATTTCAAAATGTAAGCACTTAGCGACTTCCATAAAAGCTTACACATAATTTCTAATCTTTAAAAAAACTGTCACTCCCACAAAAGATAGAAGTAAAAAGCAATCTAACGGTTCGGTACAGTTTCATTCAGATATTCACGCACTTGGCGACTCCAGTGGCGGGGTGGCCCGTCTTGTTAAAAAATGTAGTTCTCTTCGTGCAACCTCGGAAACAATCAGTTGTGTAACATAGCGAGATACTGCTGACCGTTAGCTGGTTCCATCAAAGAAGAATGGGCCGCGCGACCGCTGTGGTCGAAGGTTCGAATCCTGCCTCGGGCATTGATGTGTGTGATCTCCTTAGGTTAGTTAGGTTTAAGTAATTCTAAGTTCTAGGGGACTGATGACCACCGATGTTAAGCCCCATAGTGCTCAGAACCATTGGAAGAATAGGCTGTAAACAGATGATTGGGATATCGCACAAAACTCATTGACTCGTAAATGTTCAATGGCTCCATGTGGGTTCTGTAGGCCCAAAATTCGAACATTCTTTGTTTACCTGACCAATAACATCGAAAGTCGCTTCATTACTGAACACGATGCGTTGTGCGAAAGCGCAATCATTGTCAATAGCATGAAGGATCTCGTCACAAAATGCCACACGTTTGCGTTTCTAATCAGGACGCAGAGCTTGTAACGAATGTAGCTTGTACGGCTTCATAACCAACCAAATACTCAAAACAGGCAAAATTGTTGTTATACGCAGTTGTAACTCACGACTGGCTAAAGTTGATTTAGGAAGACTACGTTGGAAATCATTTTGCATTCGTGCAACGTTTTCTTCAGGAACACGAGGGCGGCCAGGACTCTTTCCTTTACATACACATCCTGTATCTACACTACTGGCCATTACAATTGCTTCACCACGAAGATAACGTGCTACAGACGCGAAATTTAACCGACAGGAAGAAGATGCCGTGATACGCAAATGATTAGCTTTTCAGAGCATTCACACAATGTTGTCGCCGGTGGCGACACCTACAACGTGCTGACATGAGGAATGTTTCCAACCGATTTCTCATACACAAACAGCAGTTGACCGGCGTCGCCTGGTGAAACGTTGTTGTGATACCTCGTGTATGGAGGAGAAATGCGTACCATCACGTTTCCGACTTTGATAAAGGTCGGATTGTAGCCAATCGAGATTGCGGTTTATCGTATCGCGACATTGGTGCTCGCGTTGGTCGAGATCCAATGACTGTTAGCAGAATATGAAATCGATGGGTTCATTAGGGTAATACGCAACGCCGTTCTGGATCCCAAGGGCCTCTTATCAGTAGCTGTCGAGATGACAGGCATCTTACCGCATGGCTGTAACGGATCGTGCAGCCACTTCTCGATCCCTGAATCAGCAGATGGGGAATTTTGCAAGACAACAACCATCTGCACGAACAGTTCGACGACGTTTGCAGCAGCATGTACTATCACCTTGGAGACCATGGCTGCGGTTACCATTGACGCTGTATCACAGACAGGAGCGCCTGCGATGGTGTACTCAACGACGAACCTGGCTGCACGAATTGCAAAACGTCATTTTTTCGGATGAATCCAGTTTCTGTTTACAGCATCATGATGGTCGCATCCGTGTTTGGCGACATCGCGGTGGACGCACATTGGAAGCGTGTATTCGTCATCGCCATACTGGCGCATCACCCGGCGTTTTGGTATGGGTTGCCATTGCTTACACGTCTCGGTCACCTCTTGTTCGCATTGACGGCACTTTGAACAGTGGACGTTACAATTCAGATGTGTTACGACCCGTGGCTCTCCCTTCATTCGATCCCTGCGTAACCCTACATTTCAACAGGATAATGCACGATCGCATGTTGCAGTCCTGTACGGGCCTTTCTGGATACAGAAAATGTTCGACTGCTCCCCTGGCCAGCAAATTTTCCAGATCTCTCACCAACTGAAAACGTCTGGTCAATGGTGGCCGAGCAACTGGCTCATCACAATACGCCAGTAACTACTCTTGATGAACTGTGGTATCGTATTGAAGCCGCATGGGCAGCTGTACCTGTACACGCCATCCAAGCTCTATTTGACTCAATGCCCAGGCGTATCAAGGCCGTTATTACGGCCAGAGGTGGTTGTTCTGGGTACTGATTTCTCAGGATCTATGCACCCAAATTGCGTGAAAATGTAATCACGTGTCAGTTCGAGTATAATATATTTGTCGAATGAATACCCGTTCATCATCTGCATTTCTTCTTGGTGTAGCAATTTTAATGGCCAGTAATGTAGAAACTGTGGATACCATCTGCGAATGTTCCATCCATTCGGAGGATCAATTTGGTACCTCAACCTGAAACATCTATCCACTGTAATTACGGAATTACACTTCGCAAACTCGAGAACACACAGTGATTTCTGCTACGGAGTAGCCATTTTAAACGTATGACCGTTACCAAGCAAAACAGAAGACAACCGACGTCTGGCGGCTATTAATATAAACTAGACTAAACATTCGGTTCTCCAATAGCCGAGCCCAGGCGCATCGATCGGTAATTTGGACAAAATAATACTTTGTAACATGTATATTCTTTTTGAAACACCCTGTATTTAACGCATTAACATACTTGAAAAGTAATCAGACTTTCAAAGCTGTTTTGTAAATGGGAATACATTACTTTAAGGAATCGGGATTTCTACTGATACTAAACTAATTGAAGAGCTGCCCACAATAGATTGTAGAGTCGACACGACATGTGGTGGTATAAGATGGCACTTGATTGTATCATTAACTTAAAAGTCGCGGAGCTTTGCCGTTTAAGATTTATACTGTATGACTTACATTTACGATTAATTTCAATATAAGCGACGAATAAATTAGAATATTCTGTTTCATTTATTGAATTATCTTCATGCTGCATTGCTTCATTGTCCGTCCACTTGCAAAGAAGCAGTTAATAACTGTCGAGAAACTACTACTTACATTTGCATTTGGTTGATACCTAACCAGGTTTAATAGCTGGTCAGCAGGGAAGCATATTGCTAACAAGTAGCTTAATTTCCTATGCTGCGGTTTGTAATTGCTGCAGTAGACGTTTTCTATCACTTTGCTTTCATTTAATGTTAAAACAATATTCCTGAAACAGCGTTTCTCTCTTTGTTTGGGACGACAATCGACAGGATTGTAAGACTTTTTTTAGGGGTTTCCCATGGCGAAGATGAAAATGGAGTATTTATTCTGTTTAAATAAAGAGGTCTGGCAGTTTTGAACTAGCCACCTGTAATATTAACACGAATCTATCTATAACATAAAAATAGTTACGCATATATGGACACGACGATTGATTTACTGAAGAGACAATATTTTAATGATTCATAGCTTGTCTCACATTTAGCATACATCGACTGAACAGTGAGAGAATTTGAATATTGGTTGAGCATCCTCTATTAAAGGTTACCAAAGCTGTGTACCAATTTTTGTTTAATACTGTATTTTGTCTTATGAAAAGCATAAATAAACATAACAGTATATGAATGTATTCGAGTGGTAGGACGCATGTACATAATTTATGAAGGCTCCAGTTTTAATAATTAATACCTAGAGCGACTACAGTATCTAAATGAGTTCTGCAGACGAGATTCATCCCATAATTTGCGATGAACTTTGTTTTGTTTATTGGTTTAGTACGGTCACTTCGTTTACTCATCGAAGATTACGTTGGATTGGGCGAAAAGAAGCTGATTGTCCTCATCTGTCAACCAAACGAACTGTCAATAAAGGAATGAACACTACGAACGTACGGAAGGTAAACAGTTTTATTTGGAGGAGAAGATCCTGTCGGTTGCTGAACAGTCGTCCGCAGAAGCACCACTGAGCAGACACTGACAACATTGCATACATACAGGAAGCGAACCTGGAGCGATATAAGACAGTGTTAATTCGGCAAGTATAAAGAACGAAGTCGGTGAGGAGAGATTTGAACTGTTTAAATTTTCGACGAACTTTAATACAGCTTAATATTGTTTAAAAATTTAGGAAGGAAAGCGCCACCTAATGTAATACGGGCGATACTCGTGTATTATACTTTTAAATACTTTCTTTCAAGCTAAGTCTACATCTCTACGAACACTAAGAACAACTCAGTAATTGTAAGAAATAAGAGTTGTCCAAAAAGTTTGTGACCTTTTCTTCTCTTTAATTATTCTTATGTGATCGATAAAACATAATATACGAGGGCGTTCTCTTAGTACTACTTGAAGAGCGAGGAACTGAACATTTTGTTCATCTGACCTCCGTGGAGTAAGATGTAGCCCTTGTAATTTTACTTTGTGCAGTTCAATTTTCTCACTGTTTTCCAAGACGGATCTGGTGCGGGTAAGAATCAACAACCAGTTCCTCATTTAAAGACATACGTTTTAAATAATAATTAACATTCCAACAAAAAGCAAAAATTCTGCGACGAATGCTCAAACAGTGTGCTGTTGTAATGGAAAGTTGCTGCCTTTGTCGTAAGCTTTCATTCCACAAGAAAAGTAGGAGCGACGCAGAAAGTCTAGAATGCCACCATTACTTGTAATTACTTCCTAATTACCTAATATTTACGGCAGACATAAATGAAAATGAATAGAGGACGTATTCTTACGAAAGTAAGCTGTCATGGCATGCTCATTATTCTTCTCACTCGCAAGCTGCTTTTGGAGCTACTAATTAAGAATTAATGAGCAATGAGGCGCGTGGTGTTCTCAGAGATTCTTTAGGAATGTCCAACGACAGTTACCCCATCAAAAGTGTTCTCAGTACACTGATTTAATTTATGGCCTTTGATCCCTAGTCTGCCCCGAGGAAAAATGAATTATTGTCCAAATTTTAAAACTGAGAATCCTGATGAATATTTGACCCATCGAGACAGGCTACAACAGGCTCGTCACGTCACCCAACTTACGTGATGTTAAGTATATTGAAATAAACATCCTGTGTACAACTGAAAAGCAACGAATTTACTGTCGAGAAGTGATACTTGTGCGTACATTTTTTTATTTTGTTCGGTAATTCCGTATAGCACACAATTAGATAGAAATCAACTGCGAACGAGTAAAAGTGTATGGTTTCCAAAAACGTACGATCAATAATGAACTAGAATGACATTTTCACTCTGCGGCGGAGTGTGCGCTGATATGAGACTTCTTGGCAAATTAAAACCGTGTGCCGGACGGAGGCCCGAACTTGAGATCTTTGCCTTTCGCGGTCAAGTGCTCTAGTGAAAGGCAAAGGTCCCGGGTTAGGTTAGGTTAGGTTAGGTTAGGTTCCCTCGGTCCGGTGCACAGTTTTGATCTGCCAGGAAGTGAACAGTGAACAAGTTCCCAGAGATGAAAGAGTTTGCCCATTTCTTTTTAGCAACTTTACCATTTGTGTTGTTTGATTTCTCAAAAATGTGTCATGCAGTGGCATAAAGAGAGTTTTGGGTCAATTTTGATATAAAACTGATGTCAAATTAATTATGTAAATTAATTAATTGATCAATCAATTACGCCCATCCCTGATGGTGTCCTGGGTTTTCCTCAGCCGGCACGTGCTTCCCCTTCAAGGAATTCCCTGTGCCATTCCCTTCCCCACCCCTCCTGTGATGTAATCCAAGATGGCAGCCTGTGAAAAATGGCGGGAAATTCTAATTTATTGTCGGGCATATCAAATTCTGTGTGTTCTACCTTGAGATCTGGAGGCCAACTGACCTAGTTCATGACGCCAGCCCAGCACCAGAGGGAGCAGTTGGCGTCCCCCACTCCCCTCCTGAACAGTGTCTGAACACGGAAAAGAAAGCAGACCAGTCACCTCCAGTCAAGTCCAGCGCCACCTACCATCAGGTAGTGTGTACCTAAAGAACCGGCCAGCCGAGAACCCGCTGCTCGCCAGAGGCCAAGCTAATCCGCAACTTCTGTTAGCATGAACTCTCCCGCCACTGGCTGCGGTGGACTGCGAATCGAGCACCAGATGTACACAGTGTGTCCATCCCTGAGAGTCTATTCAATTTTTAAAGCCGGCCGGAGTGGCCGAGCGGTTAAAGGCGCTACAGTCCGGAACCGCACGACCGCTACGGTCGCAGGTTCGAATCCTGCCGAGGGCATGGATGTGTGTGATGTCCTTAGGTTAGTTAGGTTTAAGTAGTTCTAAGTTCTAGGGATCAATTTTTGAACCAATTTTTAAAAAAATCCGGAAGGACAGTGTTGTTTTGTGAATAAACTTCGAATATTTGAAGAAAGCCCCAAAGACCGATACGATCAGTTTATTCCCGTAACCCCAGTGGCATCTTGTTAACTCGTACAAGAGAAGCAAAGACGCGAGCCGTGGTAAGAAGCACGAGTGCAACGAATCACACGGTAGACATGATGCACAGTAGTACAAGTCATGTATGATATGAATAATAGCAAAGAAAGAAACAAATCAGAAACATGAGTTTATCTACGTATTGAAGAGAAGAATATCAACTGAAGTTTTTTTTATACTAGTAAACAGATATCTCAATAAAACTAATCATAAATCATCTCTCATAGCTAAGCATGAACTATATCCAGTGAAATATATATCTGTGCTCCGGAAGTCACAGTAGTGTGTGTGTGTGTGTGTGTGTGTGTGTGTGTGTGTGTGTGTGTGTGTGTGAGAGAGAGAGAGAGAGAGAGAGAGAGAGAGCGAGAGAGAAAGAGATTAGTACATCAGTATTATTTTTGGCCCTCTATCTATTCAGGTAAATGTTAACAATGATTGCTACTAAGTCTCTGAATGTTTATACACAATGCCTTGAGCGTCCCCAGTTTATTAACTGAAAATCTTTGCATTAAGAAAAATTGCGTTTCAGACAACTGGTAGCGGAGTTATTCTGGGTTATGAAACTGATCGTCACTTGACAATGAACGCGGAAAACTAACTTATATTTTCGTGATCTTGCTTTACATACAAAATGGGCAATTTCTTATTTTTTCCGTTTTTATGTAGCAGACTGAAGCACCATCGGAAATCACCTCATCTTGAGAATAGCTTAATATGAGCGGGCCGGGTTTTCTCAGTAAACGTACAGTGACAGAAAAAAAAGTCGCAACACTAAGATGAAGTTCAGCGACATAAACGAAAGTTAGTAGACGCTTCTACATCTGAAAGATCAGGTCAATTCAAATTTCGTGGCAGTCGCAGACGAATGGCCCTAGTAGCGCAACTATGAGGATGCAAATCAGATTTGCTTTGAATGAATTTGGAGTTGTTGTTGAGACGACGTAGTGAGTTGGTGTTAGTCAAGAATGGCTCTAAATGGCTCTGAGCACTAAGGGACTTAACATATGAGGTCATCGGTCCCATAGAACTACTTAAACCTAAGGACATTACACACATCCATGCCCGAGGCAGGATTTGAACGTGCAACCGTAGCAGTCGCGCGGTTCAGGACTGAAGTGCCTAGAACCACTAGGAAAATAGCGGCCGGCTAGTCAAGAATGCTTCAGAGCAACAAAGACGTCATTATCGACACCAATACAAGCCAATATCATCCTTGACGGACCCTAAAAGACCTGATCTTAGAAGGTGGTCGAAAAACAAACTTCACATTATATTTTCGCAAAATATGACCAATCGTGTGTGAGAAGCTCTTTGCGAAAAGGCAAATAGGCCGCAGATTTTGGTGCCACGTCGGTATTATTATTACTCACCAGGTTCACCGTTGGTGGCTAGCTCAACACAGTCTAATCTATCTTTCACTATAAGCATTCTGATAAAAGGTGACTTCAAGATGAGCTAACTCAGCTGACAAACTCACGGTCCGAGATGGCATGGGCCCTGTTGACTAGTTACCAGCTATACCTTCACGCTGAGCCAGACGGTGATAACTATCAGCCTACAGACACAAATCAGTGTGAATAGGCTTCCTACAAACAACGTGTCCACATGCCATCCACCTTCCTCCTGACCAACGCATCAAGGAAGGGAAGACATACAGCCATCCTTTTCACCTGCACGGCGAAACAAATACTCTGATATATTCAAGTACTCAAAAACGTCGTTCAAATTCTCACTGCCATGAGGCAAATAACAGAAGGATCGTCTACATATCTGGAAAAACAGGCAGGTTTCAAAGCCGCTGGCTCCAATGTGTGTACCTCTAAATCTTCCATAAACAAATTGGAAATATGGCTCAAATGGGTCTGAGCACTATGGGACTTAACTTCTGAGGTCATCAGTCCCCTAGAAGTTAGAACTACTTAAACCTAACTAACCTAAGGACATCACACACACCCGTTCCCGAGGCAGGATTCGAACCTGCGACCTTAGCGGTCGCGCGGTTCCAGACTGTAGCGCCTATAACCGCTCGGCAACCCCGACCGGCACTTAGAAATAATATTTGACAATGGGCTTCGCTTCGTAAGTCAATCTGTCTTTCGTAGTACTGCTCATTAAATAAAAAACAAGTGGAAGTCAACATACGTTTAAATACGTTCGTTAAATCAACATCAAACCTAACGTCAATCAATCTTAACGAATTAGAGGAACACGAGGGAAGAGAGAGAGCACATCAAAACACTATAATATCACTGTCATTCAAACGCATTTCTTCTAATCGACCTAAGAAATCCACCGAGTTATTGATGTGGTGCTCACAGACACCTACTGTAGGACTCAACAGAGTAGCAGGCAGTTTTGGTGCAGGGTATTTCAGAACACCAATCCTACAGTCGGACGAAGAGGAACCCCTTTCTTGTAATCTTGCGGAACCATGTAACATGAAGAGAATATCACGGTAAGAAATAAGACTCGTGGTAGTCTCCTGCGGTAGGAGCTCTCCTTCAGGAGGCTGTTAGACTTCCTCTCAACACTTCTTATGGGGACAACACCGATCCTGCGATATGCTGAATCAAAATGTAAACACTGCATCTTTCGAACGTGATCCTGCTTGTCCAAATCAACGGTAGCACTGCACTCTTCCTAAGGCTTTAGATGTGCTTGCACAGCGCTTACGTGCTGCAGCATTGCCTTGAAAAAGTCATGGTGTGCTTCTGTCGATATATCGGCGGTTGTCGACGACTTCACCCTGATGCGTTACTTGAACCTCATAATAACGTGGTTTAAGCTTCAAAAACAAACTGATATCACGTATTGGACGAAATTTATGTACATCATTTCCGCTACACTTGAGGAAATTGGGTAAGACAGCGATTTCCTTTCAACTACTGGAAACAGGTTTTTTCTAAGTCAGTCGCATATTATTTTTACAAACTCGAAAGAAAGCATCGATCGTTGGGGCCTTTATCAGATATCAAGTTTTCGCCATTTAATATTTTTTTTTTTTTTTTTGTGGGATCAAAAATTTAAAAACCTCTCTCACACCGGCCTGATTTAGCTTCACTGATCAGGATAGTAAAAACATGCGTATCTTAAGGGAATTTTCAATCACAAAGCAGGCTTATCACATTCACACAGTTCCATACTGTTCTATCCTGATTAAATTGAGCTTAACTTAAATTCCATAAGGCAGTGAAACAATTTCGAAGTCTCGGTGCGACGAAAATTGTCAGTCGGTCTCCTGGGAACGTTTGTAATAATTATTAACTTTCGGTGATCACATGGGGAAGACCGGAGATCTGCTGGTAAGACCGTGTTAGCCTATTTATTTGAAGTAACTAGATATCTTGAGCATACAAAACGGCAGGTTCGTCCTGTGTAATTCAGACGTTCCCCACTGATCCCGTGCAACACAGTGTAGTAAGCAGACACAGTCAATAATAATCAGTTACATAATACGCGAACACACTTACTTTAGTTTAGTTCATGTATTAATTCCTTCTCATACAGAATCTTATCAAGATGGCGACTAGCTCAACAATACATACATATACATCCTCCTTCTTTCACGACTAATCGGGAAGAATTCCTTCATTCTTTTCATAAGAGAAAACATAGATAGCAGAGAAGCTATTCCATGGAGTAAATGGACGCTCCAAGGAATAATTGGGCTTGAAACTACTTTGCATTGATAATCGGTAAGATAAGAAGAGATATTTCGAGATATGTACTGAGTTATATAATTTATAAAATTTCTGAAAATATCGCGGAGAGACCGCTGCAAGAGACATTACAGCCAACACTTATGATATAAGCCGGCCGTTGTCGGCGAGCGTTTCTAGGCGCTTCAGTCTGGAATTGCGCGACCGCTACGGTCGCAGATTCGAATCCTGCCTCGGGCATGGATGTGTGTGATGTCCTTAGGTTAGTTAGGTTTAATAGTCCTATGTTCTAGGGGACTGATGACCTCATATGTTTACTCCCTTAATGCTCAAAGCCATTTGAATTTGATTAAACAGATAAGTCACAGATTTTTGCAATGGGGAAGCACGTGCCGGCTAAGGAAAACCCATGATATCATCAGGGGTGGGCGTAATTGACTGATCAATTAATTAATTTACATAATTAATTTGATATCAAAATTTACCCAAAACTCTCTTTATCCCACTGCAAGACACATTTTAGCAATGGTGTAGAAATCAAACACTGGCAGTTCTTCTGAAACGTCCTTTGTAAAGAAACATTTTAAAACTGTCAGCGCAACTGTATTTGATACTTCTTTGGGACGTTCAAATGGCTCTGACCAGTATGGGACTTAACATCTGAGTTCATCAGTCCCCTAGAACTTAGAACTACTTAAACCTAACTAACCGAAGGATATCACACACATCCATGGCCGAGGCAGGATTCGAATCTGCGACCGTAGCGGTCGCGCGGTTCCAGACTGAAGCGCCTAGAACCGCTCGGCCACACCGGCCGGCTTCTTTGGGATGTATTGGTACAATGATCACAAGTAACACTATGTCGGTGTATTACATCTACACCTCCGTATATACCCCACAATCACCGAAAGATGCATGAAGGAGAGTACCTGGTGCCACTACTAATCGCTTCCTTCCCTGTTCCACACGCAGAGCGAGCGACAAACCACTGTCTACATGCCCTCATACGAAGCACAATTTTTCTTATTTTATTTTTATGGTCCTTATGCGAAATGCACGTTGGTCGCAGTACGGTAGGATCGTTCTGCAATCAGCTTAAAACGCCTGTTCTCTAAATTTTCTGAACAGGGTTTCGGGGAATGAACGTTGTCTTCCTTCCAGTGATTCGAATTTGAGTTTTCGTAGCACATCGGTAGTACTCGCGTGTTGATCGAACATCGGAGTAACAATTCTAGCAGCCTGCCTCTGAATTGCCTCGACATATTTCATTAATCCAATCTGGTGGGGTCCCAAACATTTGAGCCGTATTCAATAATGAGTCGTACTAGTTTCGTACACGCTGTCTTTTTCTACATGAGCTAATCTTCCCCAAAATTCTCCCAAAAAACCGAAGTCCAATTGTCGACTCTTCTACTGCCGTCCTCACGTGCTCGTTGCGTTTCGTATCGCTTGCAATGTTACGCCTAAATATTTAATCGACGTGACACTGTCAAGCAGCTCACTATTAATGCTGTATTCCAACATTACGGGACTGTTTTTCCTACTCACCTGCTTTAACTTGCACTTTTCTACATTTGGAACAAGCTGCCATTCATCACACTGGCTGAAAATTTTTTCAAGTCATCTCGTATCCTACAGTCTATTAACGTTTGACACTTTCCCATACACATACACCACATGGTCATCAGCAAACCGCCGCCGACTGCTGATCACCCTGTCCGTTAGATCGTGTACCAATATAGAGAATGACGGCGGTCTCATCACACTTGTCTGGGGCTCTCCTCGGGGGTACCCACGTGTCTCATGACCACTCGCCATCGAAGACAACGTACTGGTTTCCATTACATAAGAAGTCTTCGAGACACTCACATGTCGCGGAACGCATTTCGTATGCTTGTTCCTTCGTTAACAGTCTGCAGAAGGGCATCTTGTCAAACACTTTCCGGATCTGTAGGAGTAAAGAGTCTGTTGTCTATCAATGTTTCCTATAAAAAAAGGGAAAGCTGAGTTTCTCACGAGCAATAATTTCTATACCTATGCTGAACTGTAAACAGAAACATTTCCGTCTCAAGGAAATTTATTATATTTGAACTCAAATGGCTCTGAGCACTGTGGGACAACTTCTAAGGTCATCAGTCCCCCAGAACATAGAACTACTTAAACCTAATTAACCTAAGGACATCACACACATCCATTCCCGAGGGAGGATTCGAACCTGCGACCGTAGAGGCCCGCGGTTCCAGACTGTAGTGCCTAGAACCGCTCGGCCACCCCGGCCGGCTATTCGAACTCGGAATCTGTTAAAGAATTCTACATGAAGTCAAGCATATTGGTCTTAATGTATTTTTACCCTTCTTATATACAGGAGTCACCTGCTATATTAGTAAGTCAGAAGTAGGTCACTGAATCAAGACTTCGTATAGGTAAATTTATCTAACTTTCATCAAGCACATAATTTGCTGTAAGAATTTAAGGAGCTAAAGTTGACCACCGGCAATAAAGGAAATGTAACGATTGCATTACCGAACAAAGTGGTGAAAGCTGTCAGCAACCACGAGTCTCATGTCGTTCCAGCAGTTAACAGCTATGTACTTGAAGTTTGCAAATTTAGCAATCTCGTCTCAATGAAGGCGTTCCAATGAGAGCGGGAATCCGTGAACCGGTGTGTGTGTGTGTGTGTGTGTGTGTGTGTGTGTGTGTGTGTGTGTGTGTGTGTGTGTGTGTGTGTGTGTGTGTGTGTGTTGTGTGTTTGTGTGTTTAGAGGGGGGGGGGGGGAGTCTTTCACACACTTCATGCTGCAGCTTGCATGTAGGACTCTCAATCTCAGTTTAATTTCGTCATACGAAAGACAAAACATGCTACCCCCGTCGCTTTCACTAGTTATTATCTGAGATCGGATTCGAGCATGAGTGGACCAGTGAATGACCATTCTGACTTCTACCAATAGTAGTAACAAAGACAGAGTCTTAGCATTGTTTTACAAAAACATATGCAAATTAATATTTCTATTCACCACCATAGCTAATTTATATTTTTCAACTATAGGAATGTTTAGCATCAAGACAGTATTTTCATTAATTAAAATCGGAAGCCGTTCTGCAGTCATGGTATACCGATAGAAGTCTTAGTTTTACTTTGAAACATCTAAATGGAAAAAAAGCACCTAAGACAGTTTTCCAGTGTCTACATAAAAATATTTTTTCCATTACACAAATAATTCAGCCTCGTTCCCTCATAGACGAAAAGCAGGAAATGACGGAACAGTGCATGGGGGCCTAATTATTTTAGAATGCAATTATTTTTAAATTTGGTCGATGTTTGTCCGATTACGAAGTCTCGTAAACGATTGGCCCTGACTGGTATTAGTACGCAATCTGACTGCATAGAATAACAAGAAATGAAAGTCCCCAGCAACTATGAAAGCTACGAAACAACAAGGCACAAGTATCGCTGTTCTGTGTGTGGAAGTGTGATTCAACGTACACATCTGGCACGGTTCTTCCTCAATACGACAAGATATTTTAAATACCATTTATACTGAAGTAATTAAAAAAACATAAACAAATACTATAATTACACATAGAAACCAGAAATACAGTCTAATACAAGAACACGAGCCAGATGCTTTGTTGACTGAACCTGTGTCCAAGAGGCATTATTGTTTAAGACATTGAAATAATAAAAAAAAGGAATTTTTTTACCTTCATATACACTCCTGGAAATGGAAAAAAGAACACATTGACACCGGTGTGTCAGACCCACCATACTTGCTCCGGACACTGCGAGAGGGCTGTACAAGCAATGATCACACGCACGGCACAGCGGACACACCAGGAACCGCGGTGTTGGCCGTCGAATGGCGCTAGCTGCGCAGCATTTGTGCACCGCCGCCGTCAGTGTCAGCCAGTTTGCCGTGGCATACGGAGCTCCATCGCAGTCTTTAACACTGGTAGCATGCCGCGACAGCGTGGACGTGAACCGTATGTGCAGTTGACGGACTTTGAGCGAGGGCGTATAGTGGGCATGCGGGAGGCCGGGTGGACGTACCGCCGAATTGCTCAACACGTGGGACGTGAGGTCTCCACAGTACATCGATGTTGTCGCCAGTGGTCGGCGAAAGGTGCACGTGCCCGTCGACCTGGGACCGGACCGCAGCGACGCACGGATGCACGCCAAGACCGTAGGATCCTACGCAGTGCCGTAGGGGACCGCACCGCCACTTCCCAGCAAATTAGGGACACTGTTGCTCCTGGGGTATCGGCGAGGGTCATTCGCAACCGTCTCCATGAAGCTGGGCTACGGTCCCGCACACCGTTAGGCCGTCTTCCGCTCACGCCCCAACATCGTGCAGCCCGCCTCCAGTGGTGTCGCGACAGGCATGAATGGAGCGACGAATGGAGACGTGTCGTCTTCAGCGATGAGAGTCGCTTCTGCCTTGGTGCCAATGATGGTCGTATGCGTGTTTGGCGTCGTGCAGGTGAGCGCCACAATCAGGACTGCATACGACCGAGGCATACAGGGCCAACACCCGGCATCATGGTGTGGGGAGCGATCTCCTACACTGGCCGTACACCACTGGTGATCGTCGAGGGGACACTGAATAGTGCACGGTACATCCAAACCGTCATCGAACCCATCGTTCTACCATTCCTAGACCGGCAAGGGAACTTGCTGTTCCAACAGGACAATGCACGTCCGCATGTATCCCGTGCCACCCAACGTGCTCTAGAAGGTGTAAGTCAACTACCCTGGCCAGCAAGATCTCCGGATCTGTCCCCCATTGAGCATGTTTGGGACTGGATGAAGCGTCGTCTCACGCGGTCTGCACGTCCAGCACGAACGCTGGTCCAACTGAGGCGCCAGGTGGAAATGGCATGGCAAGCCGTTCCACAGGACTACATCCAGCATCTCTACGATCGTCTCCATGGGAGAATAGCAGCCTGCATTGCTGCGAAAGGCGGATATACACTGTACTAGTGCCGACATTGTGCATGCTCTGTTGCCTGTGTCTATGTGCCTGTGGTTCTGTCAGTGTGATGATGTGATGTATCTGACCCCAGGAATGTGTCAATAAAGTTTCCCCTTCCTGGGACAATGAATTCACGGTGTTCTTATTTCAATTTCCAGGAGTGTATATTGACTTAAGCACACTCTGATCATTACAGCATCCCCATTCCAACAATATCTTCTGTCTAGCCCATCAAAACAATATGACAACATCTGAACAAGCACTCTCCATGGGAACCTCTCAACAACGACTCACCACTGTTACATCTCAATAAGCACTGCCTACTACGACTTCTCGACAAGAACTGCCAGTGGAGGCGGTTGAATAATACTCTCTGGCGCAATCTCTGGCGCTGTGGCTCAGTGTAGCCACCATTCATATGCACCTCCTCCACGGGCCAGAATTTGATGGTATTTTTGCCAGCATTGGAGGAGGACTGCAAAGAAGACAAGTATTGTTTGATGTATATTCAAGGTGTTGCGTTTGAGAATTTTATTTCGTCTTCGCTCCAGGACATCGCTAAGGAGCAAAATAAGGATCCAATCTGGAAGGACATTAAGGATAAGTGGAGGAGAAAGGAAAGCGTAGCGATTAGACAGTATTATTTTGTTCGCAATGATATTCTTTTTAAACGAAAATCGGTCGACAACTCTGTTTGGTTAGTTTGTATTCCTGATGAGTGGGTCAATAAACTGATTTGGTATACGCATTTCAGTTATGCACACTTTGGTCCCAGAAAATGCTTTCATAAATTACGAGAAAATTGCTACTTCAGTAATATGGAAAAACGTATTCGATCTGTTCTTGCCAAATGCAAATTATGTCAAAAGGCTAAGCCGCCAACTATTTCTCACAGAGCACCGTTGTTTCCTATCATTCCAGCGAAATTAAAGGACATGGCTGCAGTCGATTTGTTCGGTCCAGTGGTTCGTTCTACTAATGGTTTTGCGTACATTTTGGTAGCAGTGGAATTGACATCAAAATATGTGTGTTTTACACCTTTACGCAAAGCAACAGCTTGTTCAGTATCTAATGCTTTCATCAAACATTTTCTTAAAGAAGTGGGTCATGTTGATAAGATTATATCAGATAATGGATCACAGTTTCGCTCTAAAATTTGGCTTCGTACTCTACGGCGTCGTAAGATTAAACCAATTTTCATTTCACTTTTTCACCCTCAATCTAACGCTTCAGAGAGATGGATGAAGGAAATCAATAAATTGTGTCGACTTTATTGTCATCAGAATCACAGAACATGGGATCAGTATCTTCATATTTTTCAAAACATTCTGAATGAACTCCCTAATTATTAAACTTCTTTACCGCCTGTATTGATATTAAAAAATAAAGCACCGACAAATCGCATTTCTGAAATTGTTCCTTTTCCGCCTACACGGAAACTGCGGCATTCTGAAGTTGTGAACCTGGCTCTACGAAATATTGCATCTGCGGCTGCTAGAAGAGAGAAATCAGCTAAACGTCCTGGTCGTTTAAAAACCTTGTCAGTTGGTCAAAAGGTGTTAATTAAGTCTCACCGTTTGTCTCACAAAGGAAAAGGCTTGTGTTGCAAATTTTTTCTGCTTTATAACGGTCCATATAGAGCTCGCAAAATTATTCATGATAACACTGTCGAAGTAGAAACTCTTAAATCTCGGCGCTCTAAGGGAATACATCATACATCGAAGGTTAAAATTTTTGTGGAATGACATACTTTAGAGAAACTAACAGTTATACGTAAACACACGGAGAATGCAAGGATACCGCGCCGTGTTCCGGCGGCGGCACATACTCAAAGCAACAGTCAAGTCTGCGCGGCGCACAAGGCAGTCGTTGACCGCAAACAATTACTTCCTACAACACGCGTACCTACAGCTGATCGAGCGCTCAGTGCGAATGCACTGACAGCCGTAAACAAATACACAGTCTAATTTCTCTGATTAAATTCAGTATAAAGGTATAGTGACTTGATAAATTATGTTATTAACGTTCAGTATTTTTCAGGATACGGTTGTATAAAATATTTAAGACCTTCAGGTAAATTCTGTGTGTGTCCGACGTTAAGAGGACTTGCTACCGAAAAAATTTTCAGGAAGAATGTAATTTCGAAGAAGAAACTAATAAACTAAAAAGGTAACTATTAATTGAGTTTATTTTTCAGGTAACATATTTCCACTTAGGTACGTACTTTAGACGTAATTTGCTGCTCGCGATTACGTGATTTATACTTTGTGTTTACTGATTTTGACAATGATTGATTAATGAACAGGGTTGTTACTTATGTAATTATGCATTGCATGGCTGCTATGCTTTTTCATTGATGTCATATTTTTTTTATTATGTGCCTGCTGTGATTATTTATTTGAATTATAATTGTCACCTGATTAATTGTGCTGATATGGTTATGTATGTAGGTTATACTTTGTGATGTATCTGCTTGCGCCTTCATGTTTACTTATTAAGATTACATATGAACATTTATTTGCTTATGCTGATATGATGCTAATGCCTGTTTATTATGTAAGATGTATATATTTGCTGCTTTGCATATGGATTGCATATTTACACATTTCTGTTTTGTTGTCATAACTACTCTTTAATTTGGTATATAGAAATGCTGATATACTGTGTACGAACATAGAGTATAGGTCACACTATGGTATTAATTATAGATTGTTTGCTTGGCAGAGCCTCGTTGTAGGAATTGTGCTGCATCCACTTGTTGTCATTCTGTTCTCCACTGGTATATTTACTCGCTATTGCATGTTTTGCTTACGCTCAGTGCCTTATATTTTAAGATAAGAAAATGAACTGCTATAAAGCTACGAAACAACAAGGCACAAGTGTCGCTGTTCTGTGTGTGGAAGTGTGATTCAACGTACACATCTGGCACGGTTCTTCCTCAATACGACAAGATATTTTAAATACCATTTATACTGAAGTAATAAAAAGAGATAAAGAAATACTATAATTACACATAGAAACCAGAAATACAGTCTAATACAAGATCACGAGCCAGATGCTTTGTTGACTGAACCTGTGTCCAAGAGGCATTATTGTTTAAGACATTGAAATAATTTTAAAAAAAGGAATTTTTTTACCTTCATATATATTGACTAAAAGCACACTCTGATCATTACAGCATCCCCAATCCAACAACATCTGGTGTCTAGCCCATCAAAACAATATGACAACATCTGAACAAGCACTCTCCATGGGAACCTCTCAACAACGACTCACCACTGTTACATCTCAATAAGCACTGCCTACTACGACTTCTCGACAAGAACTGCCAGTGGAGGCGGATGAATAATACTCTCTGGCGCAATCTCTGGCGCTGTGGCTCAGTGTAGCCACCTTTCAATAGCCACAAATTAATTGTTGTATTATAGATAATGACATCACTTAAACGATGAATTTGACATTAGGGGGAAAGGGAAGCATACTGTGAGTTATAGCGTAAGACGGGTAATATATAACCAGCGGAAGAATGCTTGTATCGAACCACTAAAAATCCGAACATGTTCCTGTTCATTTAATAAACTCTGACTGAAAAGGGGCTAACAGCTGCCTCGTTCTACCTTCCTCAGCATCCTTAAAAAAATTTTCAAAAATTTTGGCATGCGAACGTGTTCGCGCTTTTGTTAACATGCAACTCACCTCAAACTCCCACAAGCTCCCTTACTGTAACTCGCACCCACTAGCCCATCCTACTAAGTCGCCCATACCCATCCACTCTCAGCTGCCGTTTCTCGCTCACTTACTCAGTCCAACTTACTGGCATCATCTCTTTGTGTCTCTCTGTCACGGCTTCCTGTGCCACGACCACAGTACCCTGTGTTCCGCCTACTACCACAGTCTCCTCTCATTGTCACTGTTTCCCAATTTCTCGTTATCGTTGTCATATGTCCTTTCATTATCACTGGCTCTCACCCACTTCCTCTTTTTCTTTCTCTTTATTCTTCCTCCCCTGGCACTGTCTTCTTCACTCTTTCCATAGCATTGTTCTCTCACAGTCAGCTATGTTCCACTGCCACTGTGTCCGTCTTTCCTTCTTACAGTGCCACTCACTCCTTCGCTCTTTCTGTAACACAACCACTGTCTACTATCTTCCAGGATTTATTACTTTACCGTCTATTGGCCACTGTCGCTGTCGCTGTCTTCTTCTCTCTTATCATAAAAAGCGCAGCTATATCTGCAAGCCAAAATTTTTGCTGAATTTTTTGAAGGTGCTGAGGAAGATAGGATGACGCAGCTGGTACCCCACTTTTCAAAGTTTTTAAACGAACAGAAACACACACGCATTTTAGTGCTCCTATAGGAGCATTTTTCCGCTGGTTCCCTTCTTTTACGTCCTGAAGCAGGGGATGTAACTCATATGAAAAGAAATGTGTCAGTCACTAAAATTTAGGTGGTTTACTTACGTGAAACTGAAATAATACGAAACTAGTCTCTCAGACCGGGTTTAACGTGCAGAAAAACTTTTCATGTGCTTCAGTGCCACAACATGGGATCCTCAAATAATAACGGTAACACACTTTACAGCATATTTCACCGTGCTAGGTCAATTTATCAACTACGTTTTCACCTCACACCGAATCTTACGTGTAATTTTGGACCTCTTCATCTCGGGAACGGATAAAGATATGAATAAAATGTATGGGTTGTTCCAGACAGGGATCGTCGTAATAAATCGTAAAAATTAGTCATTTGCAGCGAACAGCCTTCTCTGAATCCGTAACTGGGTTTTTGTAAAAAAATAAATAAAAGGTTTTCTGGGGGGGGGGTTCCCGATAACGGATAAAGATTTTGAAAACCAGGAGATGGATCTTCCAGAAAAGTTTCTAGAGAATATATCGTCACAATTAGAGGAAATTTTACATTTCACCTCATATCTTATTTTACTTGTAGGAGAAGGGTGGGCTTGACTCTTTGTCTTGTAAACGGTTCCTTGACGGAATGGCCCAGATGTACTTACGTATTTCTTTCTGCTGGAATATATCATTCATAACAGTACACTTCTGAAATTTACAGAAGCTAATGAGCCTCCTGCCGTTACCGTTTTCCTCATTCTCTCGCCATGGTCTTCCAATATCATCATTTAATCGTTTTCCAGTACGTCCACGTAAGTCCTCCATTATTAACAACTCACTTCCATTGGACATTCGTCAACTAATACTTGTAAATCATTGAAGACATCCCTGTTTTTCTCGTGAGGTGCATCTTCGTTAGAGCCATACATCTCAAATAATTCCAGTTTTATTCCATGGATTTTTTATTGGCAACTGATTATCCTTTCAGCCTACCGGCAAGGAACCTAAATTCAATCACAGATTATGTAATAGTGCGAAGGCAGTCGGTAATTAAGGTACAAGATGTAAAGGTAAGAAAAGAAACAGAACGTGGCTCCTATCATTTTATAGTGACTTCAAAAGCTATACGAAAGGAGGGCTAAGAAATTAACAAGGAAGTGTAAGGAAGAGGAATTGGAAAGAGTATGTGGGGAAATAGAGCATTCGCTTGAATGGAGGATATCGGCAGAGACATATAGAAAGATAGGGAAGACGGAAATGTCTAGATACTCTGTACACACAATACAACCTATCCCTATTGGACAGTGTAAAAATCACTTTGAAAAACCTCTGGAACAAGAAGAAGAAAACACTTGTTAGAGGTCTACAACAGAAACAGTATATCAGGAATACTGAACCCTTACTAGAGGAGGAAGTAAAAGAAGTGTCGAAAAAGAAACAAATGTAAAGACGAGAGGACCAGGAAGAGCTGCGATTGAGTTGTGGAAATATGGGCCTTCTCTACTGGTGAGACTTATATGTAAATTGTGCAGTCAGATTGTGGAGGGAGGGGAAATAGTGGTGTGTATCATATACACACATCAAACAAAAATTTTGAATCACCCGGTTCCCAGATAGACGTTGACGATGGATATTGTATCACAGACACAGGCCCTTTGACTGTTCAGAGATGTCACTAAAGCCGCCAAAAGACACAACGGAGGGGTCCTACAGCTGATCAGTTCCAGTTATTCCACCCAGGAAAAAGGCACACAGCTCGTGTTGTCTGTATTTCAACCATGCCTAGATGGTCAGTACCGCGGTTCGATCGGTCCGCAATGTGACTTTGTGTCATAAAAGGCTCTCAACAAGTGAAGTGTCCAGGCGTCTCGGAGTGAACCAAACTGATGTTGTTCGGGCATTGAGGAGATACAGAGAGACAGTAACTGTCGATGATATGCCGCCCAAGGGCTACTACTGCAGTTGATGACCGCTACCTACGAATTATGGCTCGGAGGAACCCTGACGGCGAAGCCACCGTGTTGTATAATGCTTTTCGTGCAGTCACAGGACGTCATGTTACGACTCAAACTGTGCACAATAGGCTGCGTGATGCGCAACTTCACCCCGACGTCCATGGCGAGGTCATCTTTGCAAACACGACACCACGCAGCGTGCTACATATGGGCCCAACAACATGCCGAATGGACCGCTCAGGATTGGCATCACCTTTTCTTCACCGATGAGTGTCGAATATACCTTCAACCACACAATCGTCAGAGACGTGTTTGGAGGCAACCCGGTCAGGCTGAACACCTTGGAAACACTGTCCAGCGAGTGCAGAGAGGTAGAGGTTCACTGCTGTTTTGAGGTGGCATTATGTGGGGCCATCGTACGCAGCTGGTGGTCATGGAAGGCGCCGTAACGGTTGTACAATATGTGAATGCCATCCTCCGACTGATACTG
Source organism: Schistocerca nitens (assembly GCF_023898315.1). NCBI lineage: Eukaryota > Metazoa > Arthropoda > Insecta > Orthoptera > Acrididae > Schistocerca > Schistocerca nitens. The sequence continues at coordinate 243,737,640 of NC_064622.1, forward strand.
GAACCATATGGGCAGCTTATTGGTGAGGCATTCGTCTTCATGGACTACAATTCGGGCCCCATCGTGCACGTCTTGTGAATGACTTCCTTCAGGATAACGACATCGCTATACTAAGTGGCCAGCATCTTCTCCAGACGTGAACCCTATCCAACATGCCTGGGATGGATTGAAAAGGACTGTTAAATCGCCGTTGTGGAGTGGGACAATCTGGACCAACAGTGCCTTGATGAACTTGTGGATAGTATACCATGACGAATACAGGCATGCATCAGTGCAAGAGGACGTGCTACGGTATTAGAGGTACCAGTGTTTTTGCAGTATCGACCACTACCTCTGAACGTCTCACGTATGGTGATACAACATGCAATGTGTCATTTTCATGCGCAATAAAAAGGGCGAAAATAATGTTTACATTGATCTCTATTCCATTTTTTGTACAAGTTCCGGAACTCTCACAGCCCTATTGATGTAAAGCTTTTTTTGATGTGTGTATACTTGCTATCTATAAGAAAGGAAATATGTAGCATCTAAATACGTATAAGAAAATTAGTTTTATGGCATCTACCAATAGGACATTGTAGTGCTGTACTGAAAAGCAGTTTGGACAAAGAGGCCTTATACGAATAAGCGAGAAGGCGTATTCTAAAGTTCAGGAAGTACAGTTAATATTTGTGGATTTATAGGAGATGTATGATTGTGTACCCATCAACGACTATGAGAAGGAGTAGAGTGCATGGGTGTACAAGCACAACAAATATCCTGAATTTGGAGAATATACTACCAATCCTACATAGCAGTTATAATAGGGATAAAGTTGAGTGGGACATTCCAAATACATACACACACACACACACATATATATATATATATATATATATATATATATATATATATATATATATATATATATTCTTTATTAACTTTCGATTCCCCCCGAAGGGTATATATATATATATATATTCTTTATTAACTTTCGATTCCCCCCGAAGGGGAAATTGACAACACGACACCCAGTCCCTGAGCGGAGAAAATCTGCGACCCAGCCGGGAATAGAACCCGGGCCCTTAGTTTGAACATATATATATAAACCGGGTGATCAAAAAGTGAGTATGAATTTGAAAACTTCATAAACCACGGACTAATATAGATAGAGAGGTGAAAATTGACATACATGCTTGGAATGACAAGGGGTTTTATTAGAAGCAAAAAAAAAAAAAAAGGAAACTCCATGTTGCTAGACGCGTGTGAAAGATCTCTTGCTCGCGTCGTTTGGTGTTTATCGTGTGCTCAGCCGCCACTTTCGTCATGCTTGGCCCCCCAGGTCCCCAGACCTCAGTCCGTGCGATTATTGGCTTTGGGGTTACCTGAAGTCGCAAGTGTATAGTGATCGACAGACATCTCTAGGGATGCTGAAAGACAACATCCGACGCCAATGCCTCACCATAACTCCGGACATGCTTTACAGTGCTGTTCACATTATTCCTCGACTACAGCTGTTATCGAGGAATGATGATGGACATATTGAGCATTTCCTGTAAATTACATCATCTTTGCTTTGTCTTTGTTACGCTAATTATTGCTGTTCTGATCAAATGAAACGCCATCTGTCGGACATTTTTTGAACGTTTGTATTTTTTTGGTTCTAATAAAACCCCATGTCATTCCAAGAATGTGTGTCAGTTTGTACCTCTCAATCAACATTATTCCGTGATTTATTCAGTTTTCAAATTTATACTGACTTTTTGATCACCTGGTATATAAGCACAATATATTGGAATGGTGGAATCAATGGGAATTCCTTTCCAGCATGGTACCGTCTGCTCAATATTAGTTGCCAATGATCGTTGATAGCAAAACGTAGGGAGAGGATGTCAATGATAGAGAAGTTAATGGAAGCATTTGAATGAGGCAGGCTTAGAAGAAATATGAGTAAAATAGAATATCTAGCACTGGGAGTAGATGGAAGGGATTTATGCAGATTTAGTATCGATTGTCCATTCCTCGGAAAGCTGTGAAGCAGGTGGGGGATGCACGATCCAGCACGCAAGACGAGCAATTAAAATGCTAAATCCGATTCTGTCGATCCGAGAAATATCAAAAGAAACAAAGAAGAGGATTCTGCAAACAAAAGTCGAAAGTATTCTAAAGCACATTTCAGAAGAATGGACCTTTGGGAAGTGGCAGAGAAGCACAGTACAGGCAGTAGAGATGGATGGGATATGGAGGGCCGCCAGGATATTCAGAACCGAGAGAGAAGGAATGAGGAAATTAGGGTGATGATGGATAGGGCAAAGAATTGAGAATAGAGCTCTTCAGTGGTATTGTCATGTACTACGAAAGGAGCAAGGACGATCGCCAAAAGCAATTTTGGAGTAGTATCCTTCGGGAAGGAGGAAGCGTGGACGGCCAAGATTAACATGTGAATAAATGAAATGATCGTATAGCGTTTTTGGCCGGGAGGCCCCATCCTGGGAAGCTCGGCCGCCGAGTGCGAGTGTTATTTCAGTTGATGTCCCATTGGGCGATTTACGTGCCGGTGAAGAGGATGAAATCATGAGCACAACACAACACCCAGTCCACGACCGGAGAAAATCTCCAATCAGGCCGGGAATCGAACCCTGTCCTGCCGCATGGGAAGCAAGCACGTTACCACTCAGCTAAGCAGGCTTACATTAAGATAGAGAATGGGAATCATTTTTTTGAAGGACAGTATCTTTACACCAGTGCCTGTTGTAAGTTTTTATCATACTATTGCAATTTCGGCCCTAGGCCATTGTCAAGTGCTGCTGATAAATGCAGAATGTTTAAAAAATTGTTTTACAGATTCATTATGTATCTGCGCGTTGTGACGATTATACAAGACATTTTAACTATGCACCCTTCTTACTTGCGTATTACAGCTTTAAGCCATTTCAGCGTAATGTAATCTGACACATTTGTATGTCTTTTTTCTTCTTGATTGAGTTTCGATTCCCCCCGAAGGGGAAATTGACAACACGACACCCAGTCCCTGAACAGAGAAAATCTGTGACCCAGCCGGGAATCGAACCCGGACCCTTACTTTGTATGCCGTTGTCAATACTGTTATATACATTCCTGATGCTGTTACACAGTGCGAGCACAGGTATTCAAACATAGTAAAACAACATAATCTGTAAGTGCACATGTTCGTTAACCCATCACTAGTCACAAATTCATTAGACCACCGCTCCAGACTACTGTTTGCAGGCTACTAACAACCATTTTGGCACGTAAACGGGTTACAGATATTGTTTTGCTATGTGTAGAGCGCCATTGCAGTCCAACGACTGTACTAGGAAGCAAAGAGTATACCCTCGTTGCACAATTACGAAGTCAGCTATAAAATCTTACGTAACTTATTCTTAAATCATCACAGATAAACGTGAGGATTACACAACGAATTACAAACACAAGGGTTATACATAAAATCTAATGTGACTTATTTTTAAAACATCATGAATAAACATCAGAATTATACTTCCAACTACACACATAAGGATTAAACATCGTTATGTATAACTGAAGGTATTCTTTTTTTGCCCACTCCCGCGACGTCACACAGTACCTCATGTGCTACTTAATCTGTAGCACGCTCCCATGGAACCACCTTCGCTCAAATCCAACACAGTTGGCGTAACATTTTGTCAGCTTTACATGCATTTTCAGTACATGAATTGGTCATCGACATAGCACACGGAAGTAATATGAAAATACAATATAGTACGTCTTCTCTATGTCTACCGGCATCGAGGAGTAAAACAATAAACCGTAAGAAAGTGTACAATATCGTTTTGACGGGAGTTCGTCATTTTATAAAATTCATACTACACCGCCTAAATATTCGTCGTTGTATAAAAATCATAATACACTGAATTAATACGTTGACCTGAGCCTAAGTCTGAGCTACTATTAGCGCGTACATCGTAAGATCGAATAAAAATTATCTAAGAATCGTTTGTTTCTCAAGTCGGTTAGGTCATTTAGAAGATTATCAGGATCACTTTTGAGATGCTTGTCTATTTCCATGTCTTCAAGGACGCTCGTAACTCTTCCTTTAGGTACAGCCTGTAATATTGTCAGTGCTGTATCGATGTTACTAACATTGTTCGTTTTCACTTAAGTGTTTTCTAAACGTAGAGGTGCTATTTTCTGTTTGTCTAATGTGTTCTTTAAATCTATCTGTAAATGTTCTCTCTGTTTGTCCGATGTAATATTTCTCACAAGTGTCACATTCTATTTTATAAACCCCTGATTTTGTAAATTGGTTAGTATTATTGTAATTGTGTTAATCTGTTAGCTAGGATGTAATTGGTGTGGAAGCTGACATTAACAAGGGTTTTCTTAAAAGCTTGCGCAATTTTATCTGATATTGTGGCTATGTATGGTAAGGTAGCATATTTATTCTTTTTGCTTGAATTGTACTCTCTTTCTAATGCAATTTCACTATTTACGCCTGTATTTCCTCTTTTAAGTTTGCGTTCATATAGGTCCTTAACTAATTTGGCTTCGAACAAGTTGTTAATAGCCACTTTTTGTAGTATCCTTATATCTTTTTTTTTTTTTGTCCTCGTAAATGGTAGGGTACATAATCTATTTATCATACAGCTGAAGTACGCTAGCATATGTTGTTTTGGATGGCACGAGGCAATACTTATAATACTGTCTGTTGTCGTGGGGTTTTGGAAGATTCGGAATTTATGTTGGCCATTTACATTCGTGATTTGGAGATCTAAAAAATTTATGCTTTTATTATTTTCTGTTTCTTTTGTAAACGTTATGGTTGGGTGTAGGCCGTTCAGTTGGTTGTGCGTTATATTTAAATCGTATGTAGAGTCTTACCATATTACGAATGTCATCTACATATGTTTTGTTGTATAGAATTTTATCTTTTATCGGTTCTAATTCTGTGAAAGAAATAGTTTCTAAACTGTTTGTAAAAATGTCAGCTAGGGTTCCTGCTAGACAACTACCCATGGCGAGGCCTTGCTGTTGTGTATATATTTCATTTAGGAAAATAATGTCGTTTTGAGAGGTAACGAATTCTAACAAATCTATAAATTCGTACACTTCTGGCAGGGCAATCTTTTGGTGTTTTATTAAATTTTTCCTTATTATTTCAACTGCTTCCTTTACTGGAATATTTGTGTACATGTTTTCGGTATCAAAGGAGACAAACATTCCATCTTCTGGGATTTGGACATTCTTTAGGTCGTTAGGTATTTCGTATGAATTGTGCGCTGTATACTGGTTATCAAAAGTATAATACTCTTTGAGTAGGGTGTTTAGTTTTTTAATGATATTGTAGGTTGAGTTATCGATACTGTTAAAGATGGGACGTAGCGGTACCGATTGCTTATCAATCTTAGGTTGGGCTCTTAGCTTTGGGGTTCATATTAATAAATTCCTTGACTTCTGTGTTGGTAAAAATAAAATTCGAGTTATTAAGTTTTTTTCCTAAAAGTATCGTTAACTTTTTTAGTCGGATCTTTATTGGCTTTGATAATTGTTATCTTTAAAAAACTGTAAGACTGTTTCATTATACTCAGACTCTGGCATAATCACAATTGAACTACCCTTATCCGCTTTAAGACTAGTTGCATTATGCGTTTTAAGTTTATCGTTAATACTCCTAATAACCCTGTTTGTGTCATGTTCTAAGTAGACACCGTTATCTTGTTTATGTAACTGATTTTCTATAATCTTCGCTACTTTACACGTTATTCCACTTTCTTCTCCTACTGGTAGTTTAGCCGTATCTAACGCTACTTTAGTATTCGCTGTAAGGTTTTTAATCGTACTACTTTGGAGTCTGTTGGTAACGTTAAATTTCAGTCCCTTATTTAAAACAATTAATTCTTTATCCGTGAAGACTATATCGGTAAGATTCTTGATTCTTTTGGAAAACTGGGAGTTACTATGTTCACTGTCATCAACATCTGACATTTGGTTCTACGTTGTTCAACCTTCAAATTATTTTCTTTGAATGCTTTGTTCTAACGTGTTCACTAACGTAATGAGTATAATCATTTACAATTCTTATAAGATAGCCAAATTTCAACGGAGAGAGTTTCTTAGCTAATTGTAGATGTGCTAAATACAACTTTTGGCCTAACCACCTTTTATGTTTAAAACTGTCTCCAATTTGTTCTTTGGGCCACACTTTTTCACATATCTTTTTAGCTTGTCTTACTGCCGTGGAGATGGCTTTAATTTTCACTTTAATATGTTTAGGAGAAACTTCATTATTCTTACACTGTTTGTTGAACTTTATACATTCTGTTGTCTTTAATTTTATCTTCGTTCTTTGAAACTGTAATGATGACGCAGAGACATCTGGAAGAGAAAGACTGCTATGGTTGTGAAAGCTGGCGAGTAGGAATACAGGGCAACTGCTGAAGAGTGGAAAAGCTCTTAAAAGTAAAAGTAACTATCTTGCAAACTGGTAAAAATATGAAGAAAATTTCAAATTTCTTCGAGATCCTGGTTTTCTGCGCATAGGTCCCTGGGATCCTCGGGTGTGGTTTGGTCCCATGATGACGCCGAAAATATAGTAAAGAAACTGTTTTGTGGTGTTTCCCGAGGGGCCGCCTGTGAACAAACCGGGCCTCCCGTAGGTCCCATCGGGCCCACCGTAAACCACATTAAGTGCAAAAAGAACTAACCTGCTTAATTTGCCTAAGTGGGAAGAAGTGTGTAATATTCGTACATTGACCGTGTAGTAGAGGTTAGTGACACTAAGACTATCCTTCCACTGGTCGTAAAAATGGACCCTACACCAAGGGCTACCCAACCACCGGACAGAACGTTTCTGTAAGCGGCGTCGCGTACACATCGATGTGTATAAGAACCAAGAAGAACGAAGTGTGGGAATTACGAACAGCGTAAGACAGAGATCCATATTTTCTCTCTTACTTTTCAATCTAACCATAGGAGGTGCAATGAAGGAAATAAAAGAAATTTTCAGAATTGGAATCAGATTTCTGGGGAATAGTATATCAATGACCAGATTGGTTGATAACGCTGTGATCAGTGAAAGCGAGGAACGATTACTGGGCGTACTGAAGGGAACGATAAGTCTACTGGGCACAGATTATGAACTGAGTGTGACCCAAAGAAGGGTAATAGTAATAAGGCGCTATAGGAAGGACATCAGTGAGGTACTTCCCACCAAAATTGAGGACCACGAAGTAAACGAAATGAAGGAATTCTGCTAACTTGGAAGCAAAACAACGTACGACAGTTGAAGCAAAGAGGACGTAAAAACATATTATGACATTCAAATAGAGCACTCGTGGTAGAGAGAAGTCTGCTAATATCAAACATCGATGTTAATTTGAGAAAGAAATTTCTAAGAACGTGGATTTGAAACACAGCATTGAATGGAAGTTATTCGTGGACCATTGGGAAATTAAAAAGAAGAGAATCTCAGGGTTTCAAATATTTTGTGTAGAATGTTGCTGAAAATTTGATAGACTGATGAAATAGGGAACGAGGGGGTTCACGGAAGAATCGGCAAACAGAGGCACATGTGCGAAACACTTGCAAGCAAAGGGGACGTGATGATAGGACATGTGTTAAGCTATGAAGAAGTAACATCCGTGATACTATACTGTAATGTAGAGCGCTGAAACTATAGGGAAAAGAAAAATGTATCCAACAAATAATTGACGACGCTGGGTGTGAGTGCTCCCTGAGATGAAGAGGTTGGGACAGGAGAGGATGCAGTGGTGGTCCACATCAAAACCAGAGTCTAGTACTACAGCTCTTGCTAAATCTGCAAATCGCTGATAATCTTACCCCGGTGAGAAAATATGATTTGGCTGTCACTTATTGAACAGAAATGTACAGAACTATTTTTCGTTTCACTAAAGATTTCTACTAAAAAGAACCAGTAGCAGAACGTACAGAAATCTAACTAAGGGTCAATTAGTTATAAAGTGAACCGCAATTACGTAAAAGAAAAACAACAGTCTCCAGCCTAATTAGGCACATTTGTACCAAGTACTAGCACTGCACATAAAGACAGTTAACTATTGGTATTTGCTTTTTTTCATACTGCAATTCTGTCTTTGCTTGAAAGACACGAGACACTAATCCACGTTAGCCAGCAGTGTACCAGTGTTTGGACATTAACAACACAGCAGGGACATTACAACAACTAGCTCTCAGTAACACATACTATCTGTAAATTAAAGCCGGCCGAAGTGGCCGTGCGGTTAAAGGCGCTGCAGTCTGGAACCGCAAGACCGCTACGGTCGCAGGTTCGAATCCTGCCTCGGGCATGGATGTTTGTGATGTCCTTAGGTTAGTTAGGTTTAACTAGTTCTAAGTTCTAGGGGGCTAATGACCTCAGAAGTTGAGTCCCATAGTGCTCAGAGCCATTTGAACCATTTGTAAATTAAAACATAAATTTAATGATCAGTACTGGTGGTGGTGGTGGTTAGTGTTTAACGTCCCGTCGACAACGAGGTCATTAGAGACGGAGCGCAAGCTCGGGTTAGGGAAGGATTGGGAAGGAAATCGGCCGTGCCCTTTCAAAGGAACCATCCCAGCGATCAGTACTGATCACTACAGGTACATGATTATTAATGATGGAACGTTACTAACTTCCACAGAAGCATCTTTTATCATTTTAAGTACGTATCGAAAAATACTGTCCTTGAATCTCTTTTCAGCTGATTATATTATCTGTTCTAACTATTATTTGTTTTCTCTATTCTCAGTGAGAAGTAAGTCGCTGAAAATATTGCGGAAGGCCTTAAGCCCGAAGACAGGTGACGACTGGTGTTTTTGCGGAGACCTGACACCTTTCCAAAGTGCAAAATCGAGAGAGTAAGCTTCCCTGACAAGAAACGGAGTTCTGAAAGATATGTGAATTGCGAACATGTGGAAAAGGCTCAGACACAGGGGTAAATGGCTCTAAGGATTATGGGACTTAACATCTGAGGTCAACAGTCCCCTAGACGTAGAACTACTTAAACCTAACTAACCTAAGGACATCACACACATCCATGCCCGAGGAAGGATTCGAGCCTGCGACAGAGGGGTAAGCACTCGGTTCTACAAAAGGCTAAAGATCGAATTCGGTGTGGCGATAACATTTTGTGCCCCACTTTCCTCTTCAGCGTAGGGAGCGTCCTAACAGCTGACGCTAGAAGCATGTCAGATCTAGGGGGCCTTTACGACTCAAACGATGTAACCATATCAGGGCAGTAACTAGTCAGCTCTTACCTTCTTTCGGTGCTTGTATCAATCGTGAACCTGTCTGTGCCCTTATAGATTGGGGATGTAGTGTGACTCTTATTGTTCATATTCATATCTGCAGGAGACTCAGCAGAGATGTCGTTCTGCCAATGGATGGTTGGTGTAAAAGGGGCTGAAGAGACCAGACTGCTAGGTCATCGGTCCCTTGTTCCCAGTAGAACAATTACACAAAAGAAAGAAGAAAACGATGAAGACGTACGCCACAACAACAGGAGAAAGGAAGAACCAGAAGGAGGACAGAAGGACAAAAAACACTACAATGGACAAAACAGGAAAAGAAAACCACAGAGAGACTCAAGAAACAGGAGATTAAAAACAAGAAACCTGATTACCATGGCTGGATGACCATGAAAGTAAAAAAGGAGAAGCCAGCTACTCTGCAACACATTAAAACCTCCACCATAATAGCCCTAGGTTGGAGGCCATAGAAGGACAAAGGACATGCGCTAAAACTCAGATCAAATGGTAACTCCGACCCTCACGAATAAAACGTAAAACTAAAGCTGCTATTGAGGCATTGTCACCCAACACCAAAGGTAGGATAGTGGGAAAGTTAAAATTCCGCCACAGAGCGACTAAAAGTGGACTGTCCAGCAATAGGTGTGTAACCTCCTCCTCACTTATCGACCTTAATGACAGTGAAAAATTAAACCGCGTGTACCTAATGAAAATTTGGGAAAAGCAATCGTCACCGAAGTTAATCTGTCGGTAAAGAGGCAGGAAAGGGTTACATCTAAATGAAAGGAAAAATGCAAATGAAACTGGTGGAAATTAATTTTGAAAAGGGATAAAGATAATAAAGAAAGTAAATGTGCGGCCGTTACGTTAACAATTAACTAGCGGTAATTAGATATTTGAGATTTGGGGGAAATTACGGTCGGCAGTCCTATGGACAATTACTATAGTAACTATAGTACTATAGTAACACATATAATTAGCACTAGAAGCGTGGCAACTGTAGGTTGACACGTATAGTGTGAAAACTGAAAGTTTGTCAGAAGTAATAAACTTCGCTACACTCTGACTTAATTTAGCAAAAGAATTAATAAAACCGAAAAATTGAAAGTTAATTTAGTGACTGAAATTAATAGTGAGCTTTGTTTCTGAAGCACATCGAAATTCAGTAAAATACAGTTAGTCTTGGGCTACCTCAACAATCATTTCAAAAGCTACTTGAATCTACGCAATTTAGAAATAAGAGATTTAACTTTGAACTTGAATTAAATGATTCTGAACAATTAACAATAGTAAAATTTAGTACGTACCAAGCTGAGCTGCAGTCACAGGTAAGCTAAAATACGGTAACAAAACTCGCACTCTTAATTTGTGCTTGTGTAATCTAAATATTGTAGCCAGCTATGAATACCTTAACTGAACTTTGAAATTAAAGCAGTGAAATCGAATGATATTACTGTAATGCTGGCATTTGGATTCCAACGACACTCGAGTTCATTTCGGAAAAGGAAGGGACCTTGCTTGGTAATGCAATTGGGACAATGAGCAACAAAGGTTCATGCTAAGTTGCTGTAATTTAGTTAGGCAAATGGAACAATTTTAAAAGCTGAGGTCTGCCATACAGTTCTAAAACTTTACGTGCTTCCAGTCTTCCTTGTTGGTTGATTGAAGGTTTGAAGTCGTCGGTCGAGGAGGTGGCGACAGTCACTCATTGTCGGCCGTCGCTGTTGCAGAAGTTGGATGTTGGCGCGCCTTCATCTCGACCCTGTCACCAGGCGAAACGGGCTCTTTGTGTGCGCCAGCTAATGCTTCCCGTCCGCGACACCATGTCAGAAACTATCATAGCAAGTCGAGCGCAATTACATGCTGCCCAACCCCGAAAGCGCGGCAACTCGCGGGAGCGTCACACAACACAGCCGCTCCACTGCACTACTCCAGCCAGACCCTTTCTGCTCAGCCCGTGCTCCACGCGGCAGAGTTAACACTACCAAAGATCCTAAACACTTTCGTTCTCCACACGACCTATCGATGTATTCGTTCGATAGCATAGTTTTCCCTAGGCAAGACCCAGCGTAAAAATACAAATAATATTTACAAAACAAACCAATTATACATCGACATAAATGCATGTATATACAAATAGTAAAACAATTACAAAACAAAGACAAAGAAACGTCATATCTTCAGGTAACAAAATAAGGAAAAAAATTTATAGTACAATAGATGGAAATAGGAGGATATGCATTTCCGGCGTTACAGGTGGACGACTATCATTTGGGAGGCACAGCGGCACTGACGTGGGTCCTCGCGACGGAGGAGGTAACCATGTGTGAGCCACGTATGGCCAATGCGGAGTCGAGAAGGACAACTGATTCGCTACGAGAAGCCCACAGGGAAGACCTCCACACATTCGCAGTCTTCTTCATGAAACGCATTTTTTTGTGCATACCGTTATGCCACTCTGTCTCCAAAAGCCGAGAAACCTTGCATCTTAAGACAGAACGCAAGTCAGAGATACTTATCTCCAGGAGCGGTTTATGCTTAGCCTGTTTGGCCAGCCGGTCAGTAAGTTTGTAGCCTGGGATTTCGACGTGTCCTGGGGTCCACACAAACTCCACTGAACGAATAGACCGTTCCAGGGCAGAGGTGGACTCCTGTATGTTCACTACCAAAGGATGGCGAAGGTAGCACAGGTCGATAACTTGGAAGCTGCTCAGGGAGTTAGAACGGAGAAGAAACGACTCACCAGAACAGAAACGGATGTATTGAAGTGCAAGAGAAATGGCCACAAGCTTTGCAGTGAAAACACTACAGCCAGTGTAAACAGCTTCAGAGCCCTGGAACACGTCAAGAAACGAGAGGAAGTGACAGCGGAGAGCGGCGGGGATAACGGAGTCCTTGGGGCCATCCATAAGGTCCAGACGGATCTTCGGCCTAGGGTTGCACAAAGGAGGTGTAAGTAGAGGTGATAAAGGCAAGGACTCCAGTTCGGAGAGAAGGGATCGCAAGCGAACCGCAGTCTTAAGCCCTGACCTGGGCCGCTGATGCCGGAGATGAACTGCCGCGGGTGGGAAAAGGAGACGGTAATGCAGATGCTCAGATGTGTGCAACATAACTGGCGAGCAGTTGTGCACGTCAGATCCGCAATGGAGGGACTCTGGCCTCCATCAGGACTCGTTCTAAAAGCTCCCATTGCTAGGCGACCGCCACAGTGGTGCACCGAACCTACGACACGCAACGCTGAGGGCGCCGCCGAACCGTAAAACAGACTTTCATAGTGAAGTTGGGGTAGAACAAGGGCTCAATAGAGCTGCAGCAGCGTAGAGCGATCTGCACCCCAGTTGGTGTTGCTCAGGCAGTGGAGAGCATTGAGGTGCTGCCAGAACTCCCAAATAAACTGATGAAGGTGTAGTTAAGTCAATTGGGCATCGAAAACCAGTCCTAAAAATCAATACGTCTCCACTACAGGGAGTGGATCGTCACTGAATATAGTTAAGCTTCTGGATGAACAGTACGACGCCGACAGAAACGCATGACACACGACTTCGCAACCGAAAACTGGAAGCCATGGGCCAGAGCCCATGACTGCGCCTTGTGAATGGCTCCCTATAGGCACCGCTCAGCAACACTAGTACTGGAGGAGCAATACGACGCGCAGAAGTCTTTCGCATACAGAGAAGGGGAGACGGACGACCCTACAGCTGCTGATAGGCCGTTGATGGCCACTAAAAATAGAGATACACTCAATACGGAACCCTGCGGAACGCCGTTCTCTTAAATACGGAGGAACTATGGGAGACACCAACTTGGAAAGTACAGAGTGACAGGAATTTTTGATAAAAATCGGGAGCGTGTCCTGGAGACCCCAATTCATACAATGTGGCGAAGATATGGTGTCGCCAGGTCGTGTCGTATGCTTTACGTAAGTCAAAAAAAACGGCAACCTGGTATTGGCATTTGGAAAAGGCAGGAAAGATGGCAGACTCGATGGACAAAAGATTACCAGTGGTAGAGCGATCCTGGCGGAAGCCGCCCTGACATGGTGCCAGTAGGTCACGTGACTCCAGGACCCAACCCAACCTCCGACACACTATACATTTCAGTAGCTTACAGAGAACGTTGGTGACGCTGATGGGCCGATAGCTATCCACATCAAGCGGATTTTTACTTGGTATTCTTGGTATTACCACCAGAATGATGGTGCTCTCCCGCCATTGCGATGGAAAGACGCCATCGGACCAGATCCGGTTGAAGATGACGACGAGAGACAGCTTGTAGTCAGACGAGTGATGAGATTTTCACTCTGCAGCGGAGTGTGCGCTGATATGAAACTTCCTGGCAGATTAAAACTGTGTGCCCGACCGAGACTCGAACTCGGGACCTTTGCCTTTCGCGGGCAAGTGCTCTACCAACTGAGCTACCGAAGCACGACTCACGCCCGGTCTCACAGCTTTACTTCTGCCAGTATCTCGTCTCCTATCTTCCAAACTTTACAGAAGCTCTCCTGCGAACCTTGGAGAACTAGCAATCCTGAAAGAAAGGATACTGCGGAGACATGGCTTAGTTACAGCCTGGGGGATGTTTCCAAAATGAGATTTTCACTCTGCAGCGGAGTGTGCGCTGATATGAAACTTCCTGGCAGATTAAAACTGTGTGCCCGACCGAGACTCGAACTCGGGATCTTTGTCTTTTGCGGGCAAGTGCTCTACCAACTGAGCTACTGAAGCACGACTCACGCCTGGTCTCACAGCTTTACTTCTGCCAGTATCTTGCCTCCTACCTTTCAAACTTTACAGAAGCTCTCCTGCGAACCTTGCAGAACTAGCACTCCTGAAAGAAAGGATACTGCGGAGACACGGCTTAGCCACAGCCTAGGGGATGTTTCCAGAATGAGATTTTCACTCTGCAGCGGAGTGTGCGTTGATATGAAAAGTAAAGTTTGGAAGGTAGGAGACGAGATACTGGCAGAAGTAAAGCTGTGAGACCGGGCGTGAGTCGTGCTTCGGTAGCTCAGTTGGTAGAGCACTTGCCCGTGAAAGGCAAAGGTCCCGAGTTCGAGTCTCGGTCGGGCACACAGTTTTAATCTGCCAGGAAGTTTCAGACGAGTGATGTTTAATCATCTGACTGTGGATTCGATCCGTCCTAGAAGCTGCGTCAGGGTAATATGCAAGGGTGCTGAGGATCTCCCACTGTGTAAATGGGGCGTTATAGAGTTCAGAGTTCACAGAGGCATGCAGTGAACGAGAGGACTTTCCTTTACATCCGCCGTTTGAGGGTGCTAAAGACTGGAGGTAGTTCTCCGACGCAGTGTCTCGAACCTACTGCTCAACTAAGTTCTCGGCAATCGCGTTTGCGTCGGTAAAGAGAACGCCATTGATGTGAACGCCAGGACACCTGTTAGGGTCTGGTGCCCACAGAGACGTCTGATCTTCGTCCAAACTTGGGGAGGTGACGTATGGCACCCAATGGTCAACATGTACCTCTCCTAACACTTCTGACTTGTCATACTATAAGCAGGCGAACGCGGGAACGGAGCCGCTTAAAGGCTATTAGGAGCTCTAGGGAAGGATGCTGCTTATTTCACAGTAGACCTTGCCGACGTTCCTTTATTGCGTCAGCGACTTACGGCGACCATCAAGGGACTCTCTCTCGCTGGGGCACCCTAGAGACCGAGGGATCGCGTTTTCCACCGCAGAAATTATTGTTGTGGTGACCTGCTCAATGACAACATCGATGGCACCACTTGGGGGAGATTCATCGATGACAGCAGAGGTGAAGGCTACCCAGTTTGACTTGTTTAAAGCAGATCTGGGTAGACGACCCTGGGAATGACGCCAGGGGAGTGACAGGAAGATGGGGAAGTGGTCACTACCACATAGATCGTTATGTGCTCTCCAGTGGATAGATGGGAGGAGTCCTGGGCTGCAAATTGATAAATCAATGGCTGCGTAACTACTATGAGCCGCCCTGAAATGTGTGGCGGCTCCAGTACTTAAGAGACAGAGCTCGAACTGAGACAGTAAGGATTTGACATCTCTGCCACGGCCACTAAGCACAGTGCTATCCCACAAGTTGTTATGGGTGTTAAAATCTCCCAAAAGTAGGAATGGTTTATGGAGCTGATCAGTCAGTGCAGCCAACACGTTCAGGGGTACCGCACTATCTGGAGGGACATATACGTTGGAGACAGTTATTTCCTGCATCGTCCGTATTCAAGAAGGGTTTGAAGGGGCACAGGTTCACTACATGCCGAGTTCAGGACGAACGCTAACTCCACCTGACACTATTATATTCGCTACGGTTCTTCTAATACGTCCTGTAGCCGCAAAGGCCAGGGGTCCGCACTGCCAGGAACCAGGTTTCCTGGAGGACAGTGCAGAAAGCAGGTGTAAAGCTTAACAGCTGCCGTAGCTCAGCCATGTGGTGGAAAAAACGGCCGCAATTCCACTGGAAGATGACGTGATCGTGAGACTTGGAAGACGTGAAACACTCAGCGAGGCAATTTACGCCTCAGGGTCACCTGTTGCCTCCGATTTATTTTCTGAACAGGCTGTATCTATTGTCTGAGGGTTTGGAGAGATGTAGTTCCTCAGCAGACACCAGAATGTTCACGTCATCCTCAGATGCAGAGCTTGTAGGCAGTGGTGGTGTGGATACCACTGCAATTCCCTTGGCTTTGGTGGTCTTCTTTCTGGATTTCTCTCACTGATACTTGGGTTTCTCTAGCTGGGATGGCTTCCCTGATTCAGTCTCCAGGACCGAGGATGATCGTGAAGCTCTACGACCCACTGTTTTTGGGCACTTCAGCCACTGGTGGATGTCATCTTCCCCAATAGCAGAAACCTGGGAATGGAGTGACCCAAAGGAACCCTTCCTAGCGAGAGGAGCTGAAGAAGACTTACACTTCTCCAGCTCAGAATTGGGGACTGGTGTCCCCAATGGTTGGCAGGACAGTACTCCCAAGGTAGGTGGTACAGGAACAACAGGGAGGGAAGTGCTCCCCACCATTAAGGCGTCAGATGTAGTCTTCTGGCTCTGAGAGTGGAGTGGAACTCACAGAACTGATGGGGCTACAACTGCTCTCGTAGACGCGGCATAAGAGGAGGTCATAGCCACGGGATGTAGGTGCTCAAATTCAGTGTAGGCTAGTCAGTCCAGGATCTTTTATTCCATGGTTTTCATTTTTCGCTGAAAAATCCTGCAGTCTGGTGAATGATGCCCTCCACTGTTGCCACAGATGGGAGGCGGTTCACATTGATTATTGGGATGGGATGGACGTCCACAATCACGACATGTGATGCTGGACATAGAGCAGGAAGACATATAGCCGAACTTCCAGAACTTTAAGCACCACATGGGAGGGGGGGGGGGGGGGGGTATATGTGGCTTGACATCACAGCGGTAATGTGTCACACTCGTAGGCATTTGTGGCAATCTGATCATCCCTCGGACCTCGATAGACTCGCCGGACTAAATGAACTCCTCGTCGCTCTAAGTTCGTGCGCAGGACGTCTTGAAAATATAATACCCTGGACCGTATTTAAGCTCTTATGAGGCGTGATGGTAGCGAAAACATCTCTCAGCCTGTCACAAGCGAGTAATGCCCGTGACTGGACAGAGGATGCCGTTTTTATTAAGACTGATCCTATCTGCATTTTGGACAAGCCCTCCGACTCCGCAAACGTGTCCTCTAAATGCTCTACAAAAAACTGAGGCTTCATCGAGACAAAGGAGTACCCATCAGCTCTTGTACGTATTACGTACTGGGCGAATAAGGTTCTCTGACATCCTTAGCCTGCCATTCCTCCCATGGTGTGGCCAGAGAGGGTATAGATTTACGTTCATACTTTCTTGCATTGTACTGAGACTTGGAACGCTTAGAGTCTGCTGGCGTTTTGATCACCAGCGTTCTGCCAACAGGCAGGTGTTGTCTCTACTGCATTTCCTGTGGGGAAGAGTAGCTACGCAGGATTTTCGTTGAAAGTGGAATTAAGTCGTAAAAGGATAATCAGTTAACCTGTTATTGAGCTGTAACTCATGCATCGAATATGCTGAATTCTTAATTTTGCTGAAAGGAGTTTTTTTTTAATTTTTTTTCCTTACAAGGATTCTAAGCAGTCGTACCAGACGTGAATACTGTCACGGTGCATGATACTCAGTTCCAGGTCAAATCATTTGGGGGTGTGCGAAACTAAAGCTCTGTTGGAAGTACTTGGGCGCTTTCCTTATGTACAGACCAATAAACTGAGAGTCACTAACAGATTTCAGCATAAGATGAGGTTGATGGTACTCCATTTCGCCAGCCTTCATATCGGTTGTCGCCACCCAAAAAAAATTTTTTGAGATGGCTGATTGATAAGACACTTCGCGATGGCGTGATACGGTCTTCAGTCTCGTCCTATGCATCGCCTATGTTTCTGGTACCGAAGGGGCAGACTGGTAGTTATCGTACGGTTGTGGATTAAAGAATTCTCAATCAAAGAGTCATTTTAGAATATGTACAATTACCGTGCTTGCATAATTGTTTTACCTGGTTTGCCGGAGCACATTCCTTTATCATCTTAGATCAGAACCAGGCCGATCACTAGATTCCTCTTAATGAATAGTCTAAGCATGTGACAGGGTTTTGTTGTGATTGGAACTTACACAAATTTAGTCGTTTCCCGCGTGAATTATCCACTGGCGCGGCTGTATCGTCACATCTGTTAGATTCTATTTTGGGTGACTGGAGGTATACGTCTGTCTATAATTAACTGGACGACGTAGTCGTGTGTAGTGCCAGATTTTCTGAGCATCTCCAGCATACTGAGTAAGTCCTCGTTCGTCTGCGGGAAGTTGGTTCGTCAGTGAAACAGTCGCAGACGAATCTGGCTGGGACTGAAATCTCCTTTTTAGTACATTTAGTTTCTGGTTAACATAGACCACGAAAGGACACAGGGTCTTCAGAAATTGCCTCCCGCTAAGTGGAGGGGTAGCGTCTTTGATTCATAATCAAAACGTCTTCGGTCCCGGGTTCGATCCCCGCCACTGCCTAAATTTTGATAAATAATCAGCATTGGCGGCCGAAGACTTCCGGCATAAGACGTCAGCCTCATTCTGCCAACGGCCTTGTCAAAGAGGGCGGAGGAGCGGATAGAGGTTCAGGGCACTCTCTTGTCCTATGGGTGGGAAATTGCCCCTAAAGGCGGAAGAATCAGCAATGATCAACGGCATGAGGATGCAGAAGGCAATGGAAACCACTGCATTAAAGACACGTAACGTGTATCAACAGGACATGTGGCCTGTAATTGAAGAAGTGTCATGATGATCTCTCCATTGGCAAAAGATTCCGGAATAGTCCCCCATTCTGATCTCCGGGAGCGGACTGCCAAGGGAGAGGTTACCATGAGAAAAAGATTGAATAATCAACGAAAGGATAACGTTCTACGAGTCGGGGCGTGGAATGTCAGAAGCTTGAACGTGGTAGGGAAACTAGAAAATCTGAAAAGGGAAATGCAAAGACTCAGTCTAGATATAGTAGGGGTCAGTGAAGTGAAGTGGAAGGAATACAAGGATTTCTGGTCAGATGAGTATCGGGTAATATCAACAGCAGCAGAAAATGGTATAACAGGTGTAGGATTCGTTATGAACAGGAAGGTACGGCAGAGGGTGTGTTACTGCGAACAGTTCAGTGACCGGGTTGTTCTAATCAGAATCGACAGCAGACCAACACCGACAACGATAGTTCAGGTATACATGTCGACGTCGCAAGCTGAAGATGAACAGATAGAGAAAGTGTATGAGGATATTGAAAGGGTAATACAGTATGTAAAGGGGGACGAAAATCTAATAGTCATGGGCGACTGGAATGCAGTTGTAGGGGAAGGGGTAGAAGAAAAGGTTACAGGAGAATATGGGCTTGGGACAAGGAATGAACGAAGAGAAAGACTAATTGAGTTGTATAACAAGTTTCAGCTAGTAATAGCGAATACCCTGTTCAAGAATCACAAGAGGAGGAGGTATACTTGGAAAAGGCCGGGAGATACGGGAAGATTTCAATTAGATTACATCATGGTCAGACAGAGATTCAGAAATCAGATACTGGATTGTAAGGCGTAGCCAGGAGCAGATATAGACTCAGACCACAATACAGTAGTGATGAAGAGTAGGCTGAAGTTCAAGACATTAATCAGGAAGAATCCATACGCAAAGAAGTGGGACACGGAACTACTAAGGAATGACGAGATACGTTTGAAGTTCTGTAACGCTATGGATACAGCAATAAGGAATAGCGCAGTAGGCAGTACAGTTGAAGAGGAATGGACATCTCTAAAAATGGCCCTCACAAAAGTTGGGAAGCAAAACAAAGGTACAAAGAAGGTAGCTGCGAAGAAACCATGGGTAACAGAAGAAATACTTCAGTTGATTGATGAAAGGAGGAAGTACAAACATGTTCCGGGAAAATCAGGAATACAGAAATACAAGACGCTGAGGAATGAAATAAATAGGAAGTGCAGGGAAGCTAAGACGAAATGGCTGCAGGAAAAATGTGAAGACATCGAAAAAGATATGATTGTCGGAAGGACAGACTCAGCATACAGGAAAGTCAAAACAACCTTTGGTGACATTAAAAGCAACGGTGGTAACATTAAGAGTGCAACGGGAATTCCACTGTTAAATGCAGAGGAGAGAGCAGATAGGTGGAAAGAATACACTGAAAGCCTCCATGAGGGTGAAGATTTGTCTGATGTGATAGAAGAAGAAACAGGAGTCGATTTAGAAGAGATAGGGGATCCAGTATTAGAATCGGAATTTAAAAGAGCTTTGGAGGACTTACGGTCAAATAAGGCAGAAGGGATAGATAACATTCCATCAGAATTT
Organism: Schistocerca nitens; assembly: GCF_023898315.1. Lineage (NCBI taxonomy): Eukaryota > Metazoa > Arthropoda > Insecta > Orthoptera > Acrididae > Schistocerca > Schistocerca nitens. Next base: position 243,757,740 of record NC_064622.1, read on the forward strand.
CTAAAATCATTGGGGGAAGTGGCAACAAAACGACTATTCACGTTGGTGTGTAGAATATATGAGTCTGGCGATGTACCATCTGACTTTCGGAAAAGCATCATCCACACAATTCCGAAGACGACAAGAGCTGACAAGTGCGAGAATTATCGCACAATCAGCTTAACAGCTCATGCATCGAAGCAGCTTACAAGAATAACACACAGAAGAATAGTGTAGCAAATTGAGAATGCGCTAGGTGACGATCAGTTTGGCTTTAGGAAAGGTAAAGGGACGAGAGAGGCAATTCTGACGTTACGGCTAATAATGGAAGCAAGGCTAAAGAAAAATCAAGACACTTTCATAGGATTTGTCGACCTGGAAAAAGTGTTCGGCAATATAAAATGGTGCAAGCTGTTCGACATTCTGAAAAAAGTAGGGGTAAGCTATAGGGAGAGACGGGTCATATACAATATGTACAACAACCAAGAGAGAATAATAAGAGTGGACGATCAAGAACGAAGTGCTCGTATTAAGAAGGGTGTAAGACAAGGCTGTAGCCTTTCGCCCCTACTCTTCAATCTGTACATCGAGGAAGCAATGATGGAAATAAAAGAAAGGTTCAGGAGTGGAATTAAAATACAAGGTGAAAGGATATCAATGATACGATTCGCTGATGATATTGCTATCCTGAGTGAAAGTGAAGAAGAATTAAATGATCTGCTGAACGGAATGAACACTCTAATGAGTACACAGTATGGTTTGAGAGTAAATCGGAGAAAGACGAAGGTAATGTGAAGTAGTAGAAATGAGAACAGCGAGAAACTTAACATCAGGATTGATGGTCACGAAGTCAATGAAGTTAAGGAATTCTGCTACCTAGGCAGTAAAATAACCAAGACAGAGATTGGAATACGTCAAGCAAATAATTGAGGACGTAGGTCGCAAGTGCTACTCTGAGATGAAGAGGTTAGCTCAGGAAAGGAATTCGTGGCGGGCCGCATCAAACCAGTGAGTAGACTGAGAAAAAAAAAAAAAAAAAAGAATAAGAAAGGCGTATCCCGCATCATCAGAATGGCAAATTTTTTAAGAAAATTTGTGCCAAATTTCACCCATTTGGCGGCTCCATTGAACGATTTCAGGAAGAAAGGAGAGAGCTTCCAGTGGAGGGGGGATGTATCAAGCTGCCTTTGATATGATTAAAGGGGCTTTAACTAATTCACGTCTTCACCTAATTAAGGTGATGTGTTAAAGATAAATGTAATTATATTTATAATTTATTTTAACCTAAGTAAGTTATCTCAAGCAACTCAAAGGAATCACAAAGTTGTTATTACAATCTTATTGAACACAATGAACAGGCAACAAGTACGTAATTATCAACTGAGCAATTCAGCATTTTTACGGCATACTAAAACTGATCCAATGCAACTCTCGTAACTTTGAAGCTGTGAAAAAACTGACGACTTGTAAAATCTTGCAAACTATTCGTCATAGTCACTTTCACTGATCAATTAAGAGATATTTGTCCTTACGAGATTCACTACCTCACTCTGTACAGGTTTAGGAACGGTAAGATGGTACCCTATTAACAATAATTTTTCATATATCAAAGATAAATTAAACTTAGAAAGGATATCCTTTGCTGAGTTTCATTGTGTCGCTTTACAGGAACAAATGAGAAAAAATTTCATGTTTTTCATACTAGCAAATTCTCTTCTCACTAGCTGTGTAAGACTTTCCAAAAATTGCGGCAGTGGTGTATATATATAAACTGTAGCCTCTGCTGTATCGTCATCGATAAAGTTACAGCCGGCCGACGTGGCCGTGCGGTTAAAGGCGCTGCAGTCTGGAACCGCAGGACCGCTACGGTCGCAGGTTCGAATCCTGCCTCGGGCATGGTTGTTTGTGATGTCCTTAGGTTAGTTAGTTTTAACTAGTTCTAAGTTCTAGGGGACTAATGACCTCAGAAGTTGAGTCCCATAGTGCTCAGAGCCATTTGAACCATTTTTTGATAAAGTTACATATGTTAACTATATGGCAAAACTCTCTCCTCTTTTTGTGCCTTCATTGGCCAAAATCTGGACTGGATTTCTCGAACGGTTTAAGAGATATCAATGATTTTATGAATATTTCATTCACGTGCTCGCGCGATATGAATTGAACATGCTACTTAAAATCCAGTTCCTCGACACTGGAGACAGACGGAGACCACCTCCGAAGTCTATAGAAAAATTCAACAACTTATCTAAATTTCTTTTACAGCAACATATGGTTTAATACTCACCAAACGCAAAATTATAGCGATCCCTCATTTTCATAGCAACGTTTTCGAATTCGTTATTTACAGGAAACATCTGAATAACTATGATGAGTAACGAAATGATGGGTACTTCATCACGAACCTGACACATAAAGCTTCAAGTAAGGTAGAAATGGAGGTTTTTTTTTTTATTTTACCAAATAGTTCCAATAAAATCGTTTGATAGTGTCAGCGCAGCGCCTCGCCAAACGTGACTACAGGGCGTAGAACTAAGAAGGGGAGGCCGCCAATTGTGAAATGCAGATTCGATTCATACTGCGCATAATAAAAGCTCATGGCCAGAGGTGTAATGTGGCAAATCACCAAATGCACTTCTCAGCCGTTGTCGAGAAAATCGACAGTTAAAAGAAACCGTTGCGGTGAAATACTCTCTACGATTAATGGTTTTTCTACAGAGTCGTGGCGCAGCGGTAAGCGCTGGAGTTCGTAATCCGAAGGTCGCCGGATCGAATCTCACGCCATGCAATTTTTTTTATTATTTCTTTGTAATTTATATATATATATAAACTATTAATGAATTGCTTATGCATGTTGGTGAAGGCGGATCGCTCTCCAATTGTACCGCCTCCATTTTTCCGTTTGTTTAACAGGGTGTACCAAAGCTCTCACGTCCGCACTGATTTTCGACGATGTTATAAGTTGCGCTAGGGACCGCATCTACCTTCTTTCGAAGTTAGCAGGCAAATACGCTGTTATGCGGCGGCTCGTTTCGGCCCTTTCAACATCTGTCCTTGAAGTGTAACGAGCGAGTAACGAAGTTTATATTTCATGCCTGCCACAGCAAGTTTGTGTTCGTGGGGTCTCTATTCTAATTCTAACGTTTGACTTACGCTATACGTATTCTTTTCGGAATATCGTTTCTACGTCTTCCGTTAACTATACGTGGTTAACATTATGAAGACAATTAATAACATTTGTGAAATACAACTTTGTCTGCGGAAAACATAATGATGTTCGAAGTCGCCAGTTTTTCCACGACAGTTGTTGCAACTGATTGCCGGGAGATATATATATTTGAATTACAAAAAACAAATACTAAATAAAAAAAATGTGAGATGGCGCGAGATTTGATCCGGCGATCTTCGGATTACGAAACCGAGCGCTTACCGCGGCACCACGACGCTGTAGAAAATTACTAATCGTAGAGAGTATTTCACCGCAACGGTTTCTTTTAACTGTCGATTTTCTCGACAACGGCTGAGAAGTGCGTCTTGGTGCTTTGCCACATTACACCTCTGGCCATGAGGTTTTATTATGCGCAGTATGAATCGAATCCGAATTTCACAATTGGCGGTCTCCCCTAGTAAGTAGAGCGGCGTGTCCCTTGCGAGGGACTGGAGGGCGTGCGCCCGTTCCCCCCACCCCTTTGGCACCTACCGCGCCTAGCGCTGCGCCAGTCGCGCTGCTGTTTTCCCTGTGTCTGTTTGTTTGTTTGTTCATTACCTCATCTCGCCTTTCAATCGGTTTTGCTTGGCAGAACGCGGAGCTAAATTTTGTTTACGTACGGACAGGACCAAAGGCGCCCAACAACACTCGACAGTACGCGAGTGACACGCGTGCTTCAGCACTGTACAGCCACGTTATCGTCATAGTGCATTACTACTTAGGCGTATTCTCAGCGTCTGCTGAAGTGGATAGTCACCGAGCAAATATACATCATAGAGTATGCGCACTTGGAGAAGTGTTGATAAATAGCGTAGTTCAGTTCTGTCGAGAAGAAAAGTTTGCTTTGTTTTAAGAAATATAGAAATATGACATCTCTGGTTGAGAGGGAGAAAATTGTAACATGGCGTACACACTTTCTTAGAACAATGAGAGGAAACAGAAAGGATGCAAAGAAACCTACAGCTTTGATCTAAAATCCAACTCCAGTTATTAGATCGTAAAACAACAGTTTCATTTCAATTTCGTACACTTCTCTCTAGAACAATGTATTAATATTGTATTTCACGTTCACTTCCGATATTACACACCAACAAGTATTTTATTTTTGTCATTTCGTACATTTTCCTCTAGAATACATTAAACTGGAAAATACTGTTGTCTCCAATACGCACACTATTTTTTATTTTCCTGTTTTGAATTTCGATTGTTTTCTGTAGACGTGTTTTAACAGAATGTATGTCTGTTTCATTAGCTGCACTTCTAGGAAGTACAGTTGATGGATTATGCAAACATCCTGACAGTTCAGTCATACCGTTCGTGTAGCATTCGGAACAATCAACAGCAGAACATACCAACAGTTCGCAGCGCGCTCAGCAAAAACGGCAGTTCAAACTGAACAGGTTACAATAAATAAGCGAGTAAGTACAATAATATAGGTAAAATTGTTTCTTGAAACCATACAGCCAAGACTAGGAAAACATAGTCAGCGTCAAGATCTGATGACTCCCGTGTCTTTTGATGTCATTTACGTTATCTTTCACTTCCATCTTTGATCTGTATCGGCAGCAGGCAGCTTCACACTCTGCCTAGCAGCAGTAGCCAATGTGGCGCGTAGCTCCCATTCCCGTTGTGGATGATCTGCAATGTATCTCACGTTCATTTATTAGATTGGAAACAGATATGACTCTCAGTGCACCATTAAAAACGATTTCGATATGTTAGCTACATTTCATATGCAGCAACCTACGTCCTAAAACCCACCAAACGTAAACTGCTAAGCAACTATATTTTTCACTGCAAACTTTTCAAAATACGCGCGGTATTGTACTTTATGCCGAAATACCACAGTAACTGTGGGGCACAACGAAAACAAAACAAGTTCATCGCCTATAATATGAGGAAAACTAATATTTATTTTTACGTAGTAGTTTCCTCAAAATCAAATGAGAAAGATTGCATACGGTGAACGTATTCACGACATGGTTTTAAAATTTTGTGGCAACTACCAAACCTTCTGCATCAGAACCAGTCCTCTTAATACTTATGGTCGTTACTCGCATTCTAGAAATTTAGATATTATTTACACGAAGCAGTATCACGTTCAAATTTGTGTCTTCTTCGACAAACTTCTCATTAATTGCAAGCGTTAGATGTTGCATTTATGCATCCACTCAAGACTTTCTACAATGCCGTAATTCGGACATCGTTAGCGAATTACAGAGAACCAGTACTTCCGGGTACACACTACCAAATATCAGAGATTCTGGGAAAAAACTTTTATTAAAGCGGGAACAATGGAAACCGCCTTAAATGAGTTTTGGAAAGCTGGTATCTGATACCAAGAACAAGGACAGGGATTAATTTAAGGAAAGCACGCGGAAGGGTGATTCAACTTCATGCCTCATTTATCATTCTCAAACAAATATTTTTATTTAATAACTATTCAATCACGAGTCAACTGACAGTTGCCAAATTCATACAAATAATTAACATTTTAAAATTATATTCACAATGTGTATGGACATTTGCGTAATACATAAAACTACAAACAGCATTCGAAGAAAGTTTCAACCCTGCAAGACAGTGGTGGCCCAACTGCAAACAATTAATCAACCAATTAAACCTGCCGCAGCACTCTGGCCCAGCACCTAGACCGGAACTTTGAGATTATCCGACAATAGGACTTGAACGTAAGTTCAACAAACATTAACTAAAAGACATTAAAATGCATACATCTCCATTTGTTATTCTGCCCACATACAGATGAGTGACGGCCACGCTGCCCAAGCGCTACCCACATCTAAAACTGAAGCAACAGTAGTATTTCAATGATTGACCACAAGCCTGTCAAACATAAATCACGTCAAATACTTATACTAGCGGGTCGCTAACAGACAACTACACTGATACACACATTTAAAAACTCAATATTTTTAGAAATCAAGAAACTCAGTGCTCAGTTTCACCAAAGACTTTCATCGAATGCCCGCAGGGGCTTCACAATAGCAGAAATATTCATTCACTTAATGCCTAATTCGCCAATACCCCCGCCGTGACACAAAACCCAAAGATTAACAGCAAACTACTGAACTTGCGGCTGGAACGGGAAATCCGAAAAACTGTGTATGATCTGACAACACTTATGCGCCATACGATGACGGGAAAGCCGCCGAAGCAGACGGAAAACGTGTCACTGCTCCGAACCAGAAAAAAACAACGTGTCAGCCGCTGCCAATACAAGCCTGCCAACATATACAAAACAGCAAACAGCAAAAAAGTTTGATAAAATTTAAAGTACACAACAATATTTAAACGGGTAATTAACAATTCAACTACTAAAACTCCAGTATGGGAGCTCATGAATATTGCTAGTTAATCTTCCCATAACAATAAGAAACAATGTACAAGGTCATTTAAGAGAATAATTGCAGAGCAATTGAAGTAAGATTTAAAAAATCAAGGTATACTTTTAGTGGTGCCTCTTAGGGGCTAATATACACTGTAATAGGGGTGCACGCCAAATGGCAGATGGCCGGTTGAACTGCACAACTATAGCCCGAAGGGCTCCTCAACGCAGAATAGGAGTGTGCAAATGCAGGCACCCACACATACATGACCGACACGCGCGTACCTCTAGACTGAGCGCACACCATTTTAGTTACAGGTCAAATCCAATATCTTATCCCAGGAAGGGCTATGAGGTGTACAACAATCACAAATTGCAATCAGTAGTATCAAATACTCAATAAAACAAACCAAGATCGCAAGTTAAATATTAACATTATAAAATACTAGCTTGGCGAATACGGAAGAACAGAAATGGCTCTGAGCACTATGGGACTTAACATCTATGGTCATCAGTCCCCTAGAACTTCTTAAACCTAACTAACCTAAGGACAGCACACAACATCCAGTCATCACGAGGCAGAGAAAATCCCTGACCCCGCCGGGAATCGAACCCGGGCGTGGGAAGCGAGAACGCTATCGCACGACCACGAGATGCGGACGGGAAGAAGACACCATATCCATATAAGTATATAGTTCTGGCAATACCGGCCATGACCTCCTCCTTCTGTGCTGATGCACACATATTCCCCGAACTCTTACGGGACTTGGTAAGAATGTCTTCCACGAGTAATGAGTGTGTTGGGGTGGGACACTACAAGTGTAGTGTGTGGACACACAAGGTGTGAATGTGGGTCTCGTGGGAGGCGTGCGCGATATAGTCCCTGCAGTCGCACTATCCTCTGTGGCCTCGGTGGCTCAGATGGACAGAGCGTCTGCCATGTACGCAGCTGATCCCGGGTTCGAGTCCTGGTCGGGGCACACATTTTCACCTGTCCTCGATGTATATCAACGCCCGTCAGCAGCTGAAGGTATTAATACAATTCTAATTATGCATACGGAAACCTTCACATTGAGACACACAGCCCCAAGGAAGTAACTTTAGGGATTAAGAACTTGGACCCCTTGCCAGCTCACACCGGGCAGAATAAACGGTCTTTAAGCACAGTACTTACTAAACAGTCTTCGTAAATAATTTCAAACAAATTCGAAGGAGGGCAATAGCTTCAAGACTCCAGTAGGGCCGGCCGGGGTGGCCGAGCGGTTCTAGGCGCTACAGTCTGGAACTGTGCGACCGCTACGGTCGCAGGTTTGAGTCCTGCCTCGGGCATGGATGAGTGTGATGTCCTTAGGTTAGTTAGGTTTAAGTAGTTCTAAGTTCTAGGAGACTGATGACCTTAGAAGTTAAGTCCCATAGTGCTCAGAGCCATTTGAACCATTTTTTTTTAACTCCAGTAGGCACCGGGTAATACTGCCCTCCTGCTTGTGGCTGCTAACGAGTGGTTCAATACATCTCTATGTATTTAGTGCACCACGACTGACTGATGCACTTCGTAGCCAGATTGAACGCACGAGTGCCGCTCCTTGCCCATTAAACTCGCCGGCAGCAACTGTCCGAGCTGCAAGAAAACGGACTCCGCTCCGTGTCCGATACACAACTCAAATGGCTCTGAGCACTATGGGACTCAAAATCTTAGGTCATAAGTTCCCCAGAACTTAGAACTACTTAAACCTAACTAACCTAAGGACGTCACACACACCCATGCCCGAGGCAGGATTCGAACCTGCGACCGTAGCAGTCCCGCGGTTCCGGACTGCAGCGCCAGAACCGCACGGCCACCGCGGCCGGCATACACAACTCGCCACCACACAGCGCCAGAGAGAACATACAACCCAGCAAAGATGATACGACGAGGGCGAGAATCGATGGAACACGAGCACAAGTGGCGATAGTAGGAACACGAGCGAGCCCTCACGTAAGCCGCCACGGCTATCTACCCCTTCAACCATACTTTATGACGACTTCCTAAAGGGGCCCATTGAAAGTGAATCTACCAACGACTAAGAATGTGGCAATAATTTTACAAATGTAATCACTAGCATGTCCGAACTAAGTCCGCTTCCCTGCCTAGGCGCGACTACGAGAAACAAGGTAAGTCCAAAGACCGGGTCCTCAAAATTACTTTAACTACAAACAAGAGTAATTTGGAACAGTCTGAATACCACACTGCAAATAAGCCTACGTCCAATAAAGGTAAACTTCTCGCAAAACAAAGGCAGTAAAGATTGAAGAAATGCTCCAATGAAACATTCACCAGTTTTGAAGATGACACAGAAATAGAGAATACACCGAGTGAAAGTTCGTCCGAGGGTGATCCCAAAATTATAAATGTACGAAGTCATAATTATAACTTGTCTGTGTAAAGTGCCAATCATGCAAGTAAGGGGCCCACAGATTGTGTGCTGGAAACCCAAGAAAGCACTTTTTGGAAGTGCATGAACAAATGTGCAATGCAAGTCAAAATGTTAATTAAATGCATAAAATGTGACGTTAAAGAAATGTGACAACTAACGATAACATCCAAACAGGACTCTGACCTAAAATGTTTTTACTGTTCTCTGAGTGCAATCGTCCTCTCAACACAGTATTTCGATAAGGTACCATGCCGTCATCTTCAGGTGATGATACCTGTAGAACGAGTGTCTTCGCAACTTCCCATCTTCTTTATAGTGTTACGTCTCCCCGCTCCTTCCCTCACTACCCGACCGTACTACGCGTAAGGTGGAGTATTAGGGCACAGCCGAAGGCTGCGTGCGAACCCGGTCCCTCAGTGCTTCTGCAGCCCCGTCGGGCGCGGAAGTGGTTCTCGGCGGACGCTTTGATTTTAGATGGCTGAGCGCTCTGTAACAAGTTTTGATTAGGGTGTAGCCACTGTCTTTGATCAGCCCGTCGGCCACTTGAGTTTCAGGAGCCTCCTTCAGAATACAGTGCCTAAACGACGAGGTCTGTCGTAACACATCCCTTTGTCCAGTATTCTGCAATCAAATATTTTCATCCAGAATGACATTTCCACTCTGCAGCGGAGTGCGCACTGACATGAAACTTTCTGGCAGATTAAAACTGTGTGCCGGACTCGAACTCGAGAACTTTGCCTTTAGCGGACAAGTGCTCTACCAAATAAGCTACCCAAGCACGAGTCACGAACCTTCCTCACAGCTTCAATTCTGCCAGTACCTGATCACCTACCTTCCAAACATCACAGAAGATCTTCTGTGAATCTTGCAGAACTAACACTCCTGGAAGAAAGGATACTGCGGAGACATGGCTTAGCCACAGTCTGGTGGACGTTTCCAGGCTGGAAAAGGTCCCGAGTCTCGGTCAGGCACACAGTTTTGATTTGACAGGAAGTGTTCCTTACATCTTTCTTCGATTGTCCGCGCAGTCTTCCCGATGTATACTCATATGGACCAAGGCAGGAACCCTGTTTACGAAGCCGCAGATCATCTTTCACTGCTCCTTATAGTGCACGCGTTTACGGAAGTGGACGGTAAACGTATTTAATGGTACGTCGAATCATCATTCTGCCAGTTTTACCCTATAATTTACCAGCATACGAAGATACCCCAATGTGTTACCCTCCTCGACAAGTTCCATTTGCTGGGCCTGTATCTTCTGCTTGAAGGCGCGTCGGATCTGTCTCCCGCCATATCCGTTCTTCCTGAGTACGTCCTAAAGGTGTCTGAGCTCCACTGGTAGGCTCTCTTCGTCCGATATTGCATGGTCTCTGTGTCTCACTGTATTTGACACATCCGTGGGTGGCTTTCTACACGTGTGTCCCAGAGTACCGTCCGTTTCGCGCTTGACTAAGACGTCGAAAAAGAGGAGTTTGTCACTCTCTTCCACCTCCATGGTAAATTTCATACTGGCGTCCCGAAAGTTCAGATGTTCGAAGAAATCATGCAGTTGCTCACTCCCATGTGGCCACACGACAAATCTATCATCAACCTGTGCAAAAAAGCAAATACGCTTCAATGCAGTTGTTTCCAGAGCTTTTTCTTCAATATTCTCTGTAAACAACTTTTCCACAACCAGTGATAGAGGGCACCACATGACGACGCCATCCCTTTGTTCGTAATAGTCGCCACGGAAAAGAAAGAATGTTGATGTGAGGACCAATTCGAAAAGAGCAATTGGAGTTTGTGAGCAAGTGGCATTATGGTGAAGACAGACCACGTCAAAGATTACTAGGTCTTCATCATGAAGGTGAAATGTACAGAGCTCCTGATGTGGTCCTGACATTTACCAACGTAGGGCCTTAGTACTGCAATAAGAACTTTGTGCAGCTCGTGCGTTGGTGCACTGGTGTTGCTCACAACTGGACGTAGAAGAACTTCTTGTTTGTCGTTACCGTATTCCTTGCTGTTATGGAAGAGTACATTGGGCAGAATGTGCAGACAATCGAAGAAAGGTCTACGGAACATGAAAGCCGTACTGAAGTTATGAAAACAACAAAAATCTTTGGTTACTGAACGTTGCATGGCTAAAGGGAATTCACTGAAGTAAAAAGAAATGAAAGTGTTAAGACAGACCTAATTACTCTGGGACTGTGTTCTGAACGAGCCATTTAAATTCGAGTGGCCGATGGGCTGATCAACAGAGACAGTGGCTACACCGTAAGCGAAGACTGAGAGACAGCGCTAATATCACGGCGTGGACAGAGAGCTACTTCCATGCCCGACGGGGGCTAAAGAAACACCGAGGGACCGGGTTCCGCGTCCAGCCTTCGGCGATGCTGTCTCCCCCACCACTGCACCAGACGCGTCGTGTGGTCTGGTACTGGGGGAAATTGTCGGGAGAGATTACATTATAAAGGATGCGAGATGTAGAGAATACTGTCGTTCTACAGATATCACCTGAAGAAGATGGCAAGGTACGTTGTCGAAATATCGTGTTCCGAAGACGACTGCACCCGGTTGGACGCCCTAGATCAGTACGAACAGTCGATTTGCCACAAAAAATTAATATCACACATTGATCTAAAATATTTACTTACTACAAAAGTCACCTAATTACATCACACACATCCATGCCCGAAGCAGGATTCGAACCTGCGACCGTAGCGGTCACGCGGTTCCAGCCTGTAGGGCCTAGAACCGCTCGGCCACCCTGGCCAGCACAACATTCACGTACTTCAATCCTCTATTAACATATTTCTTTGATCGATATTAATTTCCTCATGTATGGTTTGGAGTATTTCATGTTAGGGTCACTATTTGCCCAATGCTGAGCAAGTGCGCAGTGTTAAAATAGTGTTTACTGCAGTTAAAGTTTGTTTTGTGTTTCTAATATGATACACTACAGGCCATTAAAATTGCTACAACAAGAAGAAATGCAGATAAAAAACGGATATTCATTGGACAAATATATTATACTACAACTGTCATGTGATTACATTTTCACGCAATTTGGGTGCATAGATCCTGAGAAATCAGTACCCAGAACAACCACCTCTGGCCGTAATAACGGCCTTGATACTATTGGGCATTGAGCCAAACAGAGCTCGGGTGGCGTCTACATGTACAGCTGCCCATGCAGCTTCAACATGATACCACAGTTCATCAAGAGTAGTGACTGGAGTATTGTGACGAGCCAGTTGCTCGGCCACCATTGACCAGATATTTTCAATTGGTGAGAGATCTGGAGAATGTGCTGGCCAGGGCAGCAGTCGAGCGTTTTCTGTATCCAGAAAGGCCCGTACAGGACCTGAAACATGCGGACTTGCATTACCTGCTGAAATGTAGGGTTTCGCAGGGATCGAATGAAGGGTAGAGCCGCGGGTCGTAACACAACTGAAATTTAACGTCCACAGTTCAAAGTGTCGTCAATGCGAACAAGAGGTGCCCGAAACGTGTAACCAGTGGCACCCCATACCATCACGCGGGGTGATACGCCAGTATGGCGACGGCGAATACACACTTCCAATGTGCGTTCATCCGCGATGTCGCCAAACACGGATGCGACCATCTTGATGCTGTAAACAGAACCTGGATTCATACGAAAAAATGACGTTTTGCCATTCGTGCACCCAGGTTCGTCGTTGAGTACACCATCGCAGGCGCTCCGGTCTGTGATGCAGTGTCAAGGGAAACCGCAGCCATGGTCTCCGAGCTGAGTCCATGCTGCTAACGTCGTCGAACTGTTCGTGCACATGGTTGTTGTCTTGCGAACGTCCCCATATGTTGACTCAGGGATCGAGACGTGGCTGCACGATCCGTTACAGCCATGCGGATAAAATGCCTGTCATCTCGACTGCTACTGATACGAGGCCGTTGGGATCCAGCACGGCGCTCCGTATTACCCTCCTGAACCCACCGATTCCATATTCTGCTAACAGTCATTGCATCTCGACCAACGCGAGCAGCATTGTCGCGATACGATAAACCGCAATCGCGATAGGCTACAATCCGACCTTTATCAAAATCCGAAACATGATGGTACGCATTTCTCCTCCTTACACGTGGCATCACAACAACTTTTCACCAGGCAACGCCGCTCAACTGTTGTTTGTGTATGAGAAATCAGTTGGAAACTTTCCTCATGGCAGCACGTTGTAGGTGTCAACACCGGCGCCAACCTTGTGTGAAAGCTCTGAAAAGCTAATCATTAGCATACACAGTATCTTCTTCTTGTCGGTTAAATTTCGCATCTGTAGCACGTCATTTTCGTGGTGTAGCAATTTTAATGGCCAGTAGTGTATTTACAAGTAAATGAGGAATTTTTCTGCCATTTACCACTATTACGTTTTAAACATAAGTGCAAGAAATTACATATATAAAAATATTCCATTTAGAGCACCTTACAGCAGCTTTTTTAAAATATTTTTAAATTACATAGTGTAATGCCTAATGAGAGTTTATTTAGATCGTTCAGAGCAGTATATTTTAATGAGTTCCTGTCTTGGGGGCGTGAATTTCTGCGACGTTGTTCTGATAGGTATCAGTAGGTCATCATCTCTCAGCCGATGTGATAAATAGATACGCGGAAGAGAGGAGCGAAGCATAAGAAATCAGGCCGACTCAGGGCGGGGTGGAGCCGGCAGGCGCTAGGTGGTAGGCAGTGGGTGGTTCTCCATCAGCGGAATGCAGAACAGGCCGCAGCTGTCGCGTGGCTGTCAGAAACACCGAGTGGGCGACGGCGACGGCGACGGCGACGGCGACGGCAACGGGAGAAGGCGAGGAGAGGCGAGGTGAGCCGAGGAAAGGAATGGGAAGGCAGCAGTCGATATGCAGGACTCAATACACCCATTCCATCTCTGGAGCCAGGACCACAAGCCGAGCGCCTGCAAATGAATGTTAAACATCCCTCCAAAAATTCTCTTATTTTTTCCCTTCTTTTCCGTATTGGCAGAATACGACGCATTAGCGAACTGATGTTTTAATGTATTACAATCTTTTTTACCCTAATTTACTATGGACACATAATAACAATAGCATAATATGCAGTATATGTCCAAAAGTATCCCTTAATGTCTGCCTGAACTCTGCTGGGTCTACTCTCAATGACGTGACTGAATGTCCGTGGACATACGATAGTCCATTTTTTTTCTCAAGAGCCGAAGCTAGTGACGTTGGACGCTAGCATCTGGAACGAAGTCGACTCTCTAAGTCATCCCAAAGGCGTTACATTGTGTTCACACCGGGATAAAATCAGAGAGACTGTAGCCCACACAGAGGCATACCGACAATCTTTCTTTCCACGAATAATACGAGACTGGAATAGGAGGGACAACCGATAGAGGTACTCAAGGTACCCTCCGCCACGCACCGTCAGGTGCCTTGCGGATTATGGATGTGGATGGATGTAGATGTAGATCCAGGGCAGGCCAGGCTATTTCGTTAATGTTATTGTCGAACAATTTCCTCATATATGCTGTTTTACGACAGGATGCAGTGACAGGCTGTTCCAAACAATCATCATATCCAGCTGTTCCTCGTACAAAATGCTGTAAAATCGGTTCATATCCTTCGTTGTACAGCATTTTAACGAGACCACATCTGAATCACGAGGAACAAACCCGTACCGTTACACCACAATATTTTATTTCCCTTTAAGACTGAATTAATTTGTGATTAAAATGACCAGTTTCAGTTCAGTATGAACCATCTTCAGATCAGTAGACAACAGTAAAATAACTAATCAATAAATACTTTGCGAAACACACAATGTTTTCATGCCACACCATTATCAAACATGAACTATACCTAACTGCATCCCTTACAAAAGTAACCAGTCCAACTATCAGCAAAATTTACATGCTACGTCACAGGATTAAATAATGTTTCTACAGAGTATGCGTTATTAAAATAGCCAACAAGACTACTTCAACAGGTGGTGTCATGTGCATCTGTCACATTCGAGTGAAACATAAATATCCGTACTGAATTAATAACAAAACTTGTCTGTCTGGTGAGAATACTGCTCTTGGGGATTTTTAACTACAATTTGTGGTTTGTTAAGTTTTAAATACTATACAAAGGTTGGCGATTAGGACTCACTCTCAGAGGGTTAGCTACAAACTTAATGACGTATACACATAGTTCATCCACCCAAGCAATTGAGAATCTCTACGATTTTTGCCTGTTATCGAAATAGATGCTAGAGAGGTATCTGTCCTGGGAATATTTTAATTTTAAGCCTGAAATAAGTTAACAAATGACAAAAACAAATATTTTTCCGTGATACAATTACAAATTAATGGCTTTCTGATTTTTTCCCTTTACTTTTACTGTGAAATCTTACTTCCGGCCAAATTTCATGATTCCAGGCCAACCGGAAGTACCTTGTAAGTTTTTGTAAGTGGAGTGGCATCAAAATATATATGTCTCTATCTTTTGGTTGCATCGACTTAGAAGCTTACGTTTCTTGCAAAACAAAGGCACCATAAATCATAGCGTTTGACACAGATTTGAAATTGATACGTCTACACGTTACTGAGAAAAATTGTAATCAGACAGCGAACGGCGACCTTGTTCATAGCGTTGCTGCAGGCTTTTCTTCGTCGTGGTTTCTTTCCTCAGGTGATGGCTATTCTGATCTTGTCGCGAGCGGACCTGCTGGCGATCTTCACGGGCAGAGCGCACACGTTCAGCTGTCCCACGGAACACTCTCTCCTTCCTATCGCCCTGGACATCAATATGCAACGATATCACCGTAGTAAGATGTCATAAGTGTTAAAATAGGTATTGTGGCTGAATTCGAACTGCTCATTCTGGATCAGCACAGCTGAGCGATTTCCTGACACTACATACAAAATTGGTAAGGCACCAATTCCTTCTCGGAACACTGTCCAGGTGATTCATCTGGCATCTTAGGTGCCACGACTCACAAATTTGTCCTCCACGCGTCACAAGCTTGTTACCTTGGTTTATGATTTGAAGGTTTGTCAACATATCTGTCGATGTGTGTCAGCTCTCGATAGACGCTGTGTCCCAGGTTCTCGCCATTCTGTTTCTTGAGAAAGGGTATCTGTTGGTCCTTTAAACCTCCAAAGGAAAATTTACATTGTTCAGATGTTTGACGAAGTCACTGAGGTGTTCCTCACCATGACTCCTAACGAAGGAGGCGCTGCCAACGTAGTATCACTGATTTACGACGTGCCAAGTCCAGCACCTGTATTTCGAAGTGCACCACGAAGAAACTGAGAACCAATAGACAAAGGACATCTACATGGCGACGCTCTCCGCTGTTCGTAGAAATCGCAATTTCACATGCGAAATGAGACGTCGGAAGAAATTTCAGATATGGGCGTTTTGCCGTAAATTCTCAGGGTGGCAACCAGTACCGGACGTATATTTCCCAAACACAACTAGACTACTTACAAACAGACCAAGAAGACTGAAGAGTGCCTCATATCAGCAAAGAACATAATCCTGAGAACGTAACACTGAATCTGTACAAGTGGAAAAATCTGTATTGGAATGACTAGATGGTCCATCAACACCAGGATCATTGAGAATAAACACTATTGCAGCTTCGGGCAGGTGGAGAATATTGGCAGTGGTGGAGAATTCGCTGTATGGAACTGACCACAAAATAAAATTCATCAATTTGGAAGTTTTCACTGAAAATAGTTGTCACGCCCACATCGTCATAAGAGCAATAGAAATCGCCCAACCTGATAAAGCTTCAACAAGAAAGAAAAACCCTAAAGGTGAACGGATCCTGGATGCTTGCATGGCAGCGAACAACTATTGCAAGCAGCAACGGGGCATTCATTCATAGATTTAATGAGCAGAGAAAAAAAAAAGCCCTCAGACATTGGCGTAACGAATTTGTCTGATCTGCGACCGTAAGCTCGATCCCCTTCCACCACCAGCAATGAAGCTTTGCCAATGTCAGCCAAGTCAGAAAAATCGGAAGAATCAGAGACAGAAGCAAAGAGGAAAGTCTTCATCTTCTCAAGAATAATTTTGCTATATCCCGACTATCTGCCTGCCGATACAGCTATCTGGAGCACACCCGCGACCGACGGTTGGCTGCTTTCCACCGTCACAATGGACTCTAGCTCCAAGAGATGATTCTACGACTTGACTCTTATGGATGTTAGTGAAATCTGGACAGCCGTCCAAACTCTTTCACGTCTCGACATACGATTACCTTTTTTTGTATGCCCATCCTTCTGGCAGGATATCTCTGGGACGACGGCCGTTTACTACTGTGACGAAATAGAACATCTACAGCCGTCCTTATGATTTGATTTTATTTTGTTGCAACCAGTTTCAAGCCGGCCGTTGTGGCCGAGCGGTTCTGTTTGCTTCAGTGCGGAACCACGCTGCTGTTGCGGTCGCAGGTTTGAATCCTGCCTCGTGCACGGATGTTTGTGATGTCCTTAGGTTAGTTACGTTTAAGTAGTTCTAAGTCTAGGGAACTGATGACCTCAGATGTGAAGTCCCATAGTGCTTAGAGCCATTTGAACCATTTTTGAACCAGTTTCAACGCTTCAACGCGGCATCTTCAGGCTGTTGTTGATGCGGTACGGGTTGATATGATCCCTATATATCAGTTGGCAGCATAACTGGATACGCAGATAATGTGTTAGCACCTTACCCATCAACTGCCGACGTTGGAGTGCTGACACATTATCTGCGTATCCAGTTATGCCGCCAACTGATGTTGTATATATACAGGGATCATACCAACCTGCACCGCATCAACAAAAGGCTGAAGATGGCGCACTGAAGCGCTGAAACTGATTGCAACAAAATAAAATCGTAAGGACAGCTGTAGGTGTTCTATTTTGTCACAAAACGATTGCCTTTTTCGGTTCCTAGGCACCTCTACTTTCAGACTTATCAGTGACTGTACTGCTATATGAACAGCTTGACAATTTTCAGATTCATGTAAGAAGACGAATTACTATGACTAGAGCCCTTGCGGCTTAAATGAGATTTTGTACTTAATTGCCAAAAAATTTTTTATTGTCATTTGTCCACCTGGAATCGAGCTCCTACTTAGTGAGCCTTTACCTAGTCACTACGGTTATTGGCACCGAGGGTAGCGTGTTTGCTACGTTTCATCTCAGTCATTAGTGATGTGGTTAGCGGTCTCCAAGTTTTCATCCCATCAGCCACTGGGGACGAAGTCTCTAAATTCTCAAAATTTTTCGCAGCTCCCAGACAATTTTACGTCCCTCATATTCTAATGTTCAGTTTCGTTTCAATCAGCGGCCTCTGGACAGCTTCTTACTTCTGATGAGGTAATGGGTCTGTGGACCAACCCCATTACACGCCTGGAACTGCACCTCGTCACACATGAACTCTCAGGTAATACCAGTCAACGGGCTTTCATGTCTGTTTCTTGGTGGCGAAGTTCTTACCTCCTTCGAAAACTGATGGCAGTCCAACCTCACACTATGTCATCTTGAACGCCTGTTCTGTTCCTACCAACAATTTTTATGTTCATGTGCCCATCTCATCCGTCAGAGGCGTCGTTTACTCTTCAGGACTCACTGACAGTCCTTTCTGCTTGCCAGGACTGAGTACAACTGTGTGCAATACACATTCACAGCACTGTCCTTCCTATTTATCTATTCCTGGCTTTTTCCTTGCTGCTTCAGTGCTCCTTGCCGAGCCATCATACTTCGGTGGTAATATACACCACACACATTCCATGACGTTTATCTGCTCCATGACTCTGTGCTAGTCCGTCCTTTTTCGCCTCAACTTAGAATCCTAAAGCGCTTCCAACACCACAGGGCCACTATACCTCTCCTGAGAATAACATATCTTCAAACTTACACTACGAAGTGGCTCTGAGCACTATGGGACTTGACTTCTGAGGTCATCAGTCCCCTAGAACTTAGAACTACTTAAACCTAACTAACCTAAGGACAGCACACAACATCCAGTCATCACGAGGGAGAGAAAATCCCTGACCCCGCCGGGAATCGAACCCGGGAACCCGGGCGTGGGAAGCGAGAACGCTACCGCACGACCCCGAGCTGCGGACAGTACGAAGTGGTGATGTTTGGTTTGTGGGGCGCCCAACTGGGCGGTCGTCAGCACCCATACAAAGTCCCAGTTTTTACACAGTCCAATCTAGCCACTGTCACGAATGATGAAGATGGCGATTAAATGATGACGACAACACATACACCCGGTCCCTGGGCAGAGAAAATCCCCAACGAAGGGACTGCCTTACGCCGGGGGGCACCCTAAGGAGCGAGGTATCGCGTTTTCTGCCGCAGAAACTATTGTTGTAGTCACCTGATCAACCATCATATCGATGTTACCGTGGAGAGGAGATTAAACGGTGACAGCAGAGGTGAAAGCTTCCCAGACTGCCTTGTTTAAAGCCCATCCGGGCAGGCGTCCGTGGGCTGGAGCAGTGACAGGAAGATGGGGAAGTGGTGACTACCACACAGTTCATCATGTGCTCTCCAGTGAATAGATGGGAGAAATCCTGGACTGCAAATTGATAAATCGATGGCCGAGTAACTACCACGGGCCACACTGAAATGTGTGACGGCCCCAGTACTTAAGAGGCAGAGGTCGAACTGAGACAGTATTCGACATCTCTCCCTCGGTCAGAAGTACGGTGCCACCCAACAAGGGGTTATGGGCGTTAAAATCTCCCAAAAGTAGAAAAGGAGTTGATCAATCAGTACAGCTAATACATTCAGGGGTACTGCACCATCTGGAGGAAGATATACATTGCAGACGTTTATTTCCTGCGTCGTCATTCTGACAGCCACAGCTTCAAGAGGGGTTTGAAGGGGTACAGTGTCACTACAGACTGAGTTTAGAACATGAACGCAAACTCCACCTGACACTACGGTTCCTGTAATATCCCTCATAGCCACGAAGGGCAGAGTTCCGCATTGCCGGGAACCAGGTTTCCTGGAGGGTAATGCGGATAGCAGGTGTAAAGCTTAACAGTTGCCGTAGCTCAGCCAGGCGGTGAAAAGACCGCCGCAATTCCATTGGAGGATGACGTCATCGTGAGACTGGAAAGGCATGGAGCATTCAATGAGGCAGTTTACGAATCAAGGTCACCTGCTGCCACCTCCTTTTTGCCTGAGCAGTCTATCTTCATTGCGTCTTAGTGTCTGGCGGTATCTATGTCCTCAGCGGACGGCGGAATCTCCACCCCATCCTCACACTGAGCTTGTAGGTAGCAGTGGTGTGGGTGCCACCGAAACTTCCTTGGTCTTAGGGGTTTTCTTTTTGGATTTCTCTCGCTTACGCTTCTCCGGATTACAATTGGGGACAGACGTCCTAAATGGTTTGGAGAGGGGGGGGGGGGGGGTGGAGGTGTTGCTACTGAAGTAAGTGGTGCAGGAGCAACAGGGAGAGAAGTGCCCCCACCATCAAGGGGGTCTGAGAGGTGACTGGGGTTGGCGGAGCTCATAGTGCCAGAACTGTTGTAGAAGTGGTGTAAGACGATTTCAGATGTACAGGATGCAGGCGTTCAGATTTTCTCTCAGCCTCAGTGTAGGTCAGTCGGTCAGGGTCTTGTACTCCATGATTTTCCTTTCTTTCTGGAGAATCCTGCGGTCTGGCTAATAAGGCTAATGGTGCTCTTCACAGATTGCACAGATAGGAGGGGGTTGGGGGCACATGGAGTACTGGGATATGGTGAGCATCCGCAATCTCGACATGTGACGCTGGAAGTACAGCAGGAAGTCATATGGCCTAACTTCCAGAACTTGAAGCAGCGCATCTGATATAGGACTTCACTTCACAGTGGTAGACCATCACCTGTACCTTCTCGGGCAGTGTATCACCCTCGAAGGCCAAGATGAAGGCACCGGTGGCAACCTGATTATCTCTCAGGTCCCGGTGGACACTCTGGACGAAACGTACACCTCGCCGCTCTAAATTGGCGCGCATCTCATCGTCAGACTGCAAAGGAAGGTCCCCGTGAAATGTGAGACCTGAGACGTGTGGCTCGATCAGCGATAGTCTCGCCGCCAATATGGGTCATCTTTCCGGTGGTGTGCGCAGAGTTCGCGGTGGCGCCACCTAACGGGCCGGTCGGGGAGCGACGGGTAAGCTCTAGCAATTAGCGAGGATTTTGATTTGGGACGCCCAGCAGTAACGCCGTTTGGGAAGTCTGGCGGAGAGTACAGGCGTCATGCGAGGCAGCAAAAAAAATGGTTCAAATGGCTCTGAGCACTATGGGACTTAACATCTATGGTCATCAGTCCCCTAGAACTTAGAACTACTTAAACCTAACTAACATAAGGACAGCACACAACACCCAGCCATCACGAGGCAGAGAAAATCCCTGACCCCGCCGGGAATCGAACCCGGGAACCCGGGCGTGGGAAGCGAGAACGCTACCGCACGACCACGAGATGCGGGCGCGAGGCAGCAGGAAGAGCACATCTAAAAGGGGTTGTTTACCCAGGTGATGGCGCCGTAGCAAATATCGCCGGCGTGGAAGCAGTCATGTTACCTGGAAGCCGTTAGTGTATTTCACTTCCTGCCTGTTTCCTGGCAACAGGATCTGCGGCGGCTGGCTCAGTCGAACAAGCAAGAGGGTAAGGGTCTTGCTTGTGCTGTAAATTGTGGTCGGAATCTACTACTGGGTTCAGTGCTGTTGACTTCATTTTCTTGGCCGGCGTCTGCTACTCCTACTGAGTCTGTACTCGAATGTGTTAATTTCAACTTGCTTAATGCGCAAGGTTCTAGTGAGAGCTGTAAGTGATGTGATAATTGAGATTTACTAGAGCCTGGAGTGCTCATACATTCTGTTAGCAGATTGCTGCTATCAGTGTTAACCGCAATTGAAAACATTTTGGCTGGTCCCTGTTTAAGTGCAGCCAGGTTATTGAATTTATATCACACAACGGAGTTAAGCTTGCCAATTGCTATAGATATACATGGATAAAATTTTCCTCGATATATTTTGCTGTGAATTGCAATAATATTACTGTTACTGAGGTCACATGAAATTTAATATCCTACATTGTATGGTGCCTGCCATTTAAGTAACTTAGTTGTGGGCCATGGTAATTGATTTTTTATTGTCTGTACTCTGAATTACTTTGGTAATACCAATCACTGCAGTAACGAAAGACCACATTTCTGATACACCCGCTACAACCACTTGGCGGAACAGGTGATTAGGGTTGTGGAAAGGGAAAAATGAGGATGGGATCAGATTTACTTAAAATTGTAAGTTATTATAATTAAATAACACCTTTAAACCAAAACGGCACATAGCCGAACCTTTACAACTACAAATTTCCGCATTCAATTCTTTCACGGCTGAAGGCCTCCAAAGAAGTAATCTTAAAAGCAAGAAGGTAAAATGCAGATAAAATTGCAAATAAAACTATTATATATATATATATATATATATATATATATATATATATATATATATATGCTGAAAGCCTCAAGGCAAGGGTGGATAGACAAACATAAACAAGATGCAATACAAACGGCTGAAGGCCCACAGTAAAATTATAAAGATTTTGAAATAAATTAACATAAACTTCCAAAGGCAGAAGGCCGCAATGTTTAAGCTTGAAAGTTAATTTTAAGAACAAGGTTCGAAGGCTGAAGGCCCACAATTTTCCAAAATTTTTAAAAAATATAATCGTAAGCCTTAAGTTTCAAGCAGCTGAAACCTCACTAAAAGAAAAGACAACACAACAGCAATAATCTTTCAGCAAATATCCACTTGCCGGTATTCAAACTTACATATATAATCACAGTAAAACCAAGACTTTTTTATCATTGGCTATGATACACCATAAATAGACAGTTAAACACCGGTGAGAAAGACAGTAAAGACAGCAGTCAGAAGCCTCCAGGGGGTCGGTCTGCCCTCGTTCCCATAGGTGAAGCAGGTAGTAAGCCCAAATACACTTAATTCATCGGAACCCAACGAGGCGACAGCCACAGACCGACCGACAAACGACTTGCTTGCTGCTAATCGATACATGAGAATTCAAACACAAAATGTTACAGGCGTGATTATCCACAATCAAATATATGTATTAATCTGTCAAAATTACACACTGTGTTGGACATCAACAGCAGGTGAGGAAAGGACACTGCCTGAAATTACGTTAGTGGCCAGGGCAGGTAACTGGAACACTAACGGCCACAAGGGAGAAAATTCCGCTGGTGCACTCGAATTGTAGTCAACCAATATACACTCCTGGAAATGGAAAAAAGAACACATTGACACCGGTGTGTCAGACCCACCATACTTGCTCCGAACACTGCGAGAGGGCTGTACAAGCAATGATCACACGCACGGCACAGCGGACACACCAGGAACCGCGGTGTTGGCCGTCGAATGGCGCTAGCTGCGCAGCATTTGTGCACCGCCGCCGTCAGTGTCAGCCAGTTTGCCGTGGCATACGGAGCTCCATCGCAGTCTTTAACACTGGTAGCATGCCGCGACAGCGTGGACGTGAACCGTATGTGCAGTTGACGGACTTTGAGCGAGGGCGTATAGTGGGCATGCGGGAGGCCGGGTGGACGTACCGCCGAATTGCTCAACACGTGGGGCTTGAGGTCTCCACAGTACATCGATGTTGTCGCCAGTGGTCGGCGGAAGGTGCACGTGCCCGTCGACCTGGGACCGGACCGCAGCGACGCACGGATGCACGCCAAGACCGTAGGATCCTACGCAGTGCCGTAAGGGACCGCACCGCCACTTCCCAGCAAATTAGGGACACTGTTGCTCCTGGGGTATCGGCGAGGACCATTCGAAACAGTCTCCATGAAGCTGGGCTACGGTCCCGCACACCGTTAGGCCGTCTTCCGCTCACGCCCCAACATCGTGCAGCCCGCCTCCAGTGGTGTCGCGACAGGCGTGAATGGAGGGACGAATGGAGACGTGTCGTCTTCAGTGATGAGAGTCGCTTCTGCCTTGGTGCCAATGATGGTCGTATGCGTGTTTGGCGCCGTGCAGGCGAGCGCCACAATCAGGACTGCATACGACCGAGGCACACAGGGCCAACACCCGGCATCATGGTGTGGGGAGCGATCTCCTACACTGGCCGTACACCACTGGTGATCGTCGAGGGGACACTGAATAGTGCACGGTACATCCAAACCGTCATCGAACCCATCGTTCTACCATTCCTAGACCGGCAAGGGAACTTGCTGTTCCAACAGGACAATGCACGTCCGCATGTATCCCGTGCCACCCAACGTGCTCTAGAAGGTGTAAGTCAACTACCCTGGCCAGCAAGATCTCCGGATCTGTCCACCATTGAGCATGTTTGGGACTGGATGAAGCGTCGTCTCACGCGGTCTGCACGTCCAGCACGAACGCTGGTCCAACTGAGGCGCCAGGTGGAAATGGTATGGCAAGCCGTTCCACAGGACTACATCCAGCATCTCTACGATCGTCTCCATGGGAGAATAGCAGCCTGCATTGCTGCGAAAGGTGGATATACACTGTACTAGTGCCGACATTGTGCATGCTCTGTTGCCTGTGTCTATGTGCCTGTGGTTCTGTCAGTGTGATCATGTGATGTATCTGACCCCAGGAATGTGTCAATAAAGTTTCCCCTTCCTGGGACAATGAATTCACGGTGTTCTTATTTCAATTTCCAGGAGTGTAGTTTAATTCCACCGCATGGCGGCTAAATTTCAGCAAAACAAACCATCGGTGTTGCTCACAGGAAAACCACCCCAACAGCGAACCACCGAAACGAACCAGACAACATGAATGGACGTGGCTTCGGCACTTGAAAGCACTACTCGACGTTCTGGGACATTGAACCACGAAGCTCTTAGCGGTCGGACAGCTCCACACACGCTCCGACACTGCGCAGGGACCACCAGCAGTCCCAGCCGACTGCACCGCGCGGAGACAACTTCCCTGTTCCGCAGAAACCGGCAGACTGTCCTCAAATGCCAACAATATCTAAAATAGTCGTCAGTGGAAATAACACCAACTACACACACAACCTGGCAAACACTTGCACAAAGACCTAAACGATACCCAACAGTAACTAAGCATGCATGAAGACAAATCGGGAGTCGATGCACGCACACACAGCTAACTCATGAACGATCGGCGAGCCAAAACGCGTCGTCCTGTAGGACGACTGGCCGACGATCCACCAAGAACACGGCCCAGCTCAAGTGATGCGTGGCGGCAATGGTCGGGCGAGTCATGTCGACCCAGACCTCACTGCTGCTCCAACCCGAATGCACTAGCGCCGCATTGCAACTCCCTGACTGGCAGGTCCTGACTGCGCTCCAGACGTCTTCCAACTGACCGGCAGCCCGAATTCGGGACCCGAAATGCTTACGACAGACAACGAACGGGAAGTAATAGCAGTCCAGCAAAGATACTAGGATAGGGGATTTATCGATATGCGCTATTAGCGCCGCTCATGGTCAGGCAAAGCAGCAACTCAGTGACAGTAATAATTTAAATTAGTGAGGAGGAAGTACATTAAAAACAGGGTGTGAAATACATAACGGCAGGAACACGACCCACGCACGGCTTAATTTCTTCGTTAAATTTTAGTAATTTGTTCTTCAAGTTCATCATAGTTTTAGTAAATAATTTTAACTGATTTCACTACATGTGTAATAGGCCATAAGTGCCGTTGTTTATGAATGTTTAAATTTTGAAGCAACTTGCTCTCACCTAAATGGTAATTTTAAAAATGTGTTGATGGTTTTATTTGTTATTTGTCTCGTTTAAATGTGCCAAATAAATGTTGAGTGCAACTGTCGATGATGATTGCATGATGTGTCATTTGTTCCAGTCCTACCACCCCACAACCTATTGTGCTGAGCTTGTGTTATTGTGTTTATTGTGTGTAAATTAAATTCCATGCTGTGCTGACACATCAATACCCTGGACAATATCTAAACTCTTATGGGGCGTGATGGTTACAGAAACATCCCCCAGCTTGTCACAAGCGAGTAACGTCCCTGACTGGGCAGAGGATGCTGTTTTGATCAAGACTGACCCATATCTCATTTTTGACAATCCCTCCACCTCCTCAAACTTGTCCTCTAAATGCTCAACAAAAAACTGAGGTTTCATCGTCATAAAAGGTTCCCCATCAGCTCTCGAACATACAGGGTACCGTGGTGAATAAACTTCACTGCCATCCTTAGTCTGGCGTTCCTCCCATGGCGTGGCCATGGAGGAGAACGATTTGGGGTCGTACTTCAGTGCGCTGAATTGAGCTCGTGAACGCTTAGAGACTGCACCTGGCAGGATGGCCATTGCTGGGAGTCCCGATGCCCCAGGGGGATGGGCATCTGCCCCTTGGCATACGGGGGAGTTCAACAGCGCAGGCATCAGCTGAGCGATCCCTGTGTGGTCAGGGGGCTGAACTAACAGGGTACATGGCGGCTCCACCACAATGCACTGGCTGCCGCACTGGATATCGGGTGCAAAGAAGTCCATGGTCATCGTCGACGCAGAAAGCGACACTGCATAGTGCATGGTGGAAAACGCACCCAAGAACGTGTCCTCGCCCAAGAGATGGAGAATGAGCGGGACCGAAATGCGACGACGAGAGAGTGGGCAAAAGATCTCAATGCAAGACGGACACGATGCACAATGTAAGGCACCCTTCCCCAATTTGGTCGGTCTTCGAAAAAATTTTGAAGAATGCCGGTCAAACTCTACAGGGGACCATAACACAAAGGCCGAAACGTGTGGAACTCCTTTTAGTCTCCTGTTACGACGGGCAGGAATACCGCGGGCCTATTCTTACCCTCGGACCCCCAGGGGGGAAAGGGACTGTGTCTGTAATACAATATCCACAGTCAACGTCTGTCTTCAGGAGTGGGGTACAGGGGTGATGAGAACTTTTTTGATGTGTGTTCAAACACGTTGCTGCTTGAACGCCTATAAAATTTGCAAAAGTATATTATTATCACACTCGATTTCATAGCGGTTGTCGCCAATTTGGCACGCTAAACACTTAGAAACGCTGCCTGAGCAAAAAAAAAAAGTGAAGCACCCAGACGATATGGCCGGCTGTGATTGTCACTTTGCTCATGTGCGCACCATAGACGGATATATAAATGATTAAGGTTGCAATTATCTGTAACAGAACGCCAGTGTGTGTTCTTATTGCCAGGCCTGGCAGGGTATAGAAGGAGCGTTAAAAGCGCGAGTTGCTGAGTGATCACTGAAGGACAAGGGTACTTGTAGGAGACAGCATTATCAGCACTTGGCAGTGCTTGAAAGAGGCCTCATTGTGTGTCTTCATTTCGCCAGCTCGTCCAATCGAGCAGAATCCAGATTCTGGTACACTCGGATGTGGCCCGATATTGCACTATATGGACCGAAGAGTTCGGTGGTTAGCACACTCGACTCACTTGGAGGACGATGGTTCAAATCCACGTACGGCCATCCAGGCAAATGCTGGGATAGTTTCTTCTCCTGGGCATGGAAGATTTCCTCCTCCACTCCTGATACGTTTCGAACTTGTAATCCATCTCTGATGATATCGATGTCTACGTGAAGTTAAACCCTAATCTTCCTTCTCTTTTTTGTGCTACAAGGTAATGTGAGGACAGGCATACTCGTGTCCGATGTACCAGTCGACCATTTTTCGCGCCAGGCACAGCATAACATCTGCGCCTGCCGTCCCGTAACTTTATTTGGAGCCTAGCAGCTGCTGAACTATGGAATTATTCTCCCTTAGGCGCCCTTTAAAACTAGATCACAAACGGCAGCGTTGGAGTAGTGCTGTGACTGGAAGGCTGGGATGCGGCTGAATCGCGGCTGTGCACCATCGTCGATGACAATTGTCGAAGAGTATGACGGCTACCTTGCGTGAGATGTCATTCTTCCAGTGTGTTGTAGAGGCACACTATTGTTATTCCTGGCACTGTGATGTTGAGAACCATCGGATATATGACTTCAAGTCACGCCTGGTAGTAAACGACAGCCCTCTGACAGCAAGTCGTTAGGTCACCGACACACCTCGTCCTCCGCCAGTTATGTAAAACACCGTTTTCTCAAGTTCCCAAATATGTTTTAGCACACTTCAAGTCACGCCTGGTAGTAAACAACAGCCGTCTGACAGCAAATCGTTAGGTCACCGACATACCTCGTCCTCCGCCAGTTATGTGAAACACCGTTTTCTCAAGTTCCCAAACATGTTTCAGCACCACTGCCATCATCAGTGGGTTTCCGTTTTATTTAATCTGCAATGTTAACATTTTTACTAAGTTATTACAAAATCATGTGGATATTTAGTTCGGAAAATAATTCGCTTCTTTTTGTTAATACTTTTACACTTGGTGTGCGTGATTTTTCAGGACCAATTGTGTACTATTCATTATACCCTCTCCCCCCCCCCCCCCCCCACACACACACACACGAAGATAAAATGTAAATAAAATTCTAATTTGGCGCCGAGCTCACTGGTGAACAAATGAACACTGACTGGGCTGGGACACACAACAACCACAATTACACTGTGTTTTGGTGAAGTGCTAAGTGCTTTTACGACCTTATTTGTGAAAGTACTTGTTCTATTTACGTGTGCATCACAACACCTCATCACGATGCTGACAATAAAAGGGCTTGCCACACGAAAACGCAAGTAATAACGAATATAGGCGCGGAAAACCACGGCAAACTGATTTACGTTTAGATGATAAGCTAACTTCCAACAAAATTTCTCATCAACATCGTTTGGTTGCAGATGACAAGCTACCTGTAAAAAATCACGCACACCAAGTCTACAGGTATTAACAAAAAGAAACGAATTATTGTTTGAATTAATATCCACATAACTTTGTAATCATTTAGTAAAAATGTTCACATTACAGATTAAATGAAACGGAAACCCACTGATGATGGCAGAGTGATGCCGAAATATGTATGGGAGCTTGAAAAAATTGTTTTGCACAACCGGAGGACCTTACATACTACAATTTTAACTGCAAACACGGTACACACAAGGATCAGCAAATCCAAATGATGACTATACACAGGTAAAAGAAAACAGCCCTCGGTCACTAATTTTTAATGAATTAACCGGGTTTCAACACTGCTAGGAGTGTTGAAACCCGGTTAATTCCTTAAAAATTAGTGACCGAGGGCTGTTTTCTTTTAATTTCAACAATTTACGGTCTCTGAACGTGCAGCCATGTACAAATTTTTGATGAATATCCATCGTCCTCGTATGTTGTGTTTCATGTGACAGTATCGTGAAGCCATTTTTCAAAAGGACATTGCTCGTCTACTGAACGTGCCTCTGTGAGCTTTTTGTATCATGTCCAGGTACTCCCGCGCCTGGCAAGAACCTCCTCCCCCCCCCCCTCGGATCGGTGTCCCACAGAAAGTGTGTGAGACCCACTCGGTCACCAAACCCGTCCCAGTGGTAGTGTCCTGAATATCAAGGAGCAGCTGTAACAGTCGTGAACCACGTTACCATAGGAGAGGCTACAGCGGCCTTATGACTCGCTTCCCTACTGAATCAGTGCCCGACTCAGGGCCAGGCGAGGGTCAGTAAATCTCGTAAGTGAGCTCATACTGCCGATTTCTTTGTACATCTGATTCTACACTACTGGCCATTAAAATTGCTACACCAAGAAGAAATGCAGATGATAAACGCGTATTCATTGGACAAATATATTATACTACAACTAACATGTGATTACATTTTCACGCAATTTGGGTGCATAGATCATGAGAAATCAGTACCCAGAACAACCACCTCTGGCCGTAATAACGGCTTTGATACGCCTGGGCATTGAGCCAAACAGAGCTTGGGTGGCGTGTACAGGTACAGCTGCCCATGCAGCTTCAACACGATACCACAGTTCATCAAGAGTAGTGACAGGCATATTGTGACGAGCCAGTTGCTCGGGCACCATTGACCAGATATTTTCAATTGGTGAGACATCTGGAGAATGTGCTGGCCAGGGCAGCAGTCGAACATTTTCTGTATCCAGAAAGGCCCGTACAGGACCTGCAACATGCGGTCGTGCATTATCCTGCTCAAATGTATCGTTTCGCAGGGATCGAATGAAGGGTAGAGCCACGGGTCGTAACACATCTGAAATTTAACGTCCACTGTTCAAAGTGCCGTCAGTGCGAACAAGAGGTGACCGAGAAGTGTAACCAATGACACCCCATTACCATCATGCCAGTATGGCGATGACGAATACACGCTTCCAATGTGCGTTCACCGCGATGTCACCAAACACGGATGCAACCATCATGATGCTGTAAACAGAACCTGGATTCGTCTGAAAAAAATGACATTTTGCCATTCGTGCACCCAGGTTCGTCGTTGAGTACACCATCGCAGGCGCTCCTGTCTGTGATGCAGCGTCAAGGGTAACCGCAGCCATGGTCTCCAAGCTGGTAGTCGATGCAGCTGCAAACGTCGTCGAACTGTTCGTGTAGATGGTTGTTGTGGTGTCACAGCCAGACACCACACGTCCTAGGTGGTAGCTTAAATCGGCCGCGGTCCTGTAGTACTTGTCGGACCCGCGTGTCGCCACTGTGTGATCGCAAACCTAGCGCCACCACAAGGCAGGTCTCGAGAGACTGACTCGAACTCAGCCCAGTTGTACGGACGACAGAGCTAGCGACTAGACGTACGAAGCCTTTCTCTCTCATTAGCCGAGAGACAGAATAGCCTTCAGCTAAGTTAATGGCCACGAACTAGCAAGGCGCCATTAGCCTTACAGTGATTGTAATTAAAGTCTCCTTTGTGCGATGTACCACAATGAGTGATTAAAGATAAGTATAATACCAGCTACGTACTTTTCTTCATAGCATTAATTACGTATCCTGTTCCAGTACTTCACGCCCGTCTGCGTTAGTCTAGCGTGCATTAAGCCACCTCTATCTACAAGGTGTTGGCCCAGCTGCCGACACATCAGTTGTTGTCTTGCAAACGTCCTCATCTGTTGACTCAGGGATCGAGACGTGGCTGCACGATCCGTTACAGCCATGCGGATAAGATGCCTGTCATACCGACTGCTAGTGATACGAAGCCGTTTGGATGAAGCCCAGCGTTTCGTATTACCCTCCTGAACCCACCGATTACATATTGTGCTAACAGTCATTGGATCTCGACCAACGCGAGCAGCAGTGTCGCGATACGATAAACCGCAATCGCGATAGGCTACAATCCGACCTTTATCAAAGTCGGAAACGTGATGGTACGCATTTCTCCTCCTTACACGAGGCATCACAACAACGTTTCACCAGCAACGCCGGTTAACTGCTGTTTGTGTATGAGAAATCGGTTGGAAACTTTCCTCATGTCAGCACGTTGTAGGTGTCGCCACCGGCGCCAACCTTGTGTGAATGCTCTGAAAAGCTAATCATTTGCGTAACACAGCATCTTCTTCCTGTCGGTTAAATTTCGCGTCCGTAGCACGTCATCTTCATGGTGTAGCAATTTTAACGGCCAGTAGTGTATTTTGTAATCGCAGAGATATCACGACATAACCCTCAACGCCGTGAAGTCTCATTTAATTTGCTTCTCTTCTTTTTCGCGGCATTGTAGCTAAGTCGCTCTACGAGTCGAAAGTGATAAGTGAAAGGTAGAAGCACTGTTTATAAATCCAAGCTAACTCTGACTAGCGGTCATACCTCGCTGTTAAATAGCGGTCATGTCTCCTTAGCGTCCACGCCGCGTCTTACTCTGTCGTCGCCGACCCCCGATACAGAATGTCGACGGAGTGTAGCGAGCGCTCTCCACTCTGGCAGAGTACACAACTGGAGAAGTGGACGGGGCACTTGAGGCCTGCTGGAAGCTGGTCTGGTGGCCCGTCGGACGGGCAGTATTTGACAGCTATCTGTCGCAGCCTCACGCCGCTGAAGAGGTGGGTAAAGCTCAGAATGGCCGAGTACCTGCACAATGAAGAACGTCGTCGCTGCGACACCCCTCTAATAAGATTGTCGTGTGATGGTAGACCGTCAGCCACTCGCAGGGGTTTTAAAACAAAGTCATTTGCAGTAACAATCGTAGAAAAAACTTCAGAAAGTACCAAATCAGGACGCTGTGATCTATGATCGACACTCGTTCAATTGATATCTAAATATTTATCATCGTGATAAATATGGGGTCCCGGGTTCGATTCCCGGCTTGGTTTGGGATGTCGTCTGCCCCTCTGGGTGGTGTTCTCGTCGTCGTCGTCGTCGTCGTCGTCGTCGTCGTCGTCGTCATCACAAACCAAAGATCTTACTGATAAATGTAATTTATGTATTTATTTAACTGGCAAAATGTGCCCTTTCGGACAGTCTCTTCACCAACCACACAATCTGTGCAAAAAGAAATATGGCCTTTCCTACTATACTCCCTGCTGTGATAGCGTAGATTTTCCCGGCGTATCAAATACTGATGATTTTCACGTGTTTCTCAGCCGGGTTCCATCGTTATGACGACAACACGATATTTCAAGTTATCGGAATCCGAAACTGCTTCGGATTCCGATAACTTGAAACAAGAGTTGGACCACCTCAAGGTTGTCTTCAGGCAGAATGGGTATTTTGATCGCCAAATTACTCTTGCTTTTCAATTTGGACCCCCACGAGAACCAACGGTGGACACTTCCAAATCTGTTGCTTTTTTACCCTTCGTGGGAAGCATTTCTTCGAAAATTTCAAGAATCCTCAGGTAATATGATATTACAAGCATCCTTATGCCTTTGGCCAAAACTAGATCCCTTCTTGGATCGGTGAAAGATGATTTGGGACTGAGGAAGCCTGGGGTATACAAGATTCCCTGTCACTGCGGCAAGGCCTACATTGGACAGACTATTCGTACAGTGCAAGATCGATGTGTGGAACATCAACGGCATACACGTCTGCTCCAGCCGGAAAAATCAGCCATGGCCGAGCACTGTCTTAATGATGGGCACAATATGTCCGTCAAAGAGACGCAAATTATTGCCTCGGCTTCCCGTTACTGGGATTGTGTATTGAAAGAATCAATTGAAATACATCTGTCTGATGATATTATTAATAGAGACAAAGGTTTTCCTTTAAGCAAGACGTGGAATCCTATTTTATCACAAATAAAACAACAACGGTCTGGTTTCCGACCGGATGCATTTTAATTTTGCGATTCCTCGCTTTTGACAGTTGGCGCCGCTGCAATTCTTCGCCTCACAGAGGGCAGCTCTTCCGTTGCTCGCGCACGCGCAACGGGCAGAACCCGCGGTATAAAAGAGCCGCCGAACCTGAGGTCTCTTCAGTTCCGGCGTGATTGTGCACTCAATCTCACCTGAAGATGGCGGCCAGATGGTCCGCCGAAATATCGTGTTGTCGTCATGGCGATGGAACCCGGCTGCAAACCCGTGAAAATCATCAGTATACTCTCTGCTACTCATACAGTGCTCTTTGGGGGACCTCTGCCGATATGCTGATGAACTTTCATTTTTTTCCATTTAGTTGTTAATATGTTACGTTACATTATGTATTTCGCCCGTAAGTATTTTTGGCTACTTGCTGTGTTCAACAGATACGGTACATAGCCTACATAGAGAAACGCCCTGCTGCCTACTACCCAGGTGCCACTTATTTACGGGTAAGTAGCAAAGAGGGCTCATCTCCCTGACATCACATAAATAGAACGTGGTTATGAAACTTCCTGGCAGATTAAAACTGTGTGCCCGACCGAGACTCGAACTCGGGACCTTTGCCTTTCGCGGGCAAGTGCTCTACCACCTGAGCTACCGAAGCACGACTCACGCCCGGTACTCACAGCTTTACTTCTGCCAGTATCTCTTAAGTTTTGCCCACCAGTGTACGTATTTCTCTTCCCAGTACAAACGCGTATTACAGAAGTGCTGTGACGGAGAAGTTGCAGGCAAAACATCTGACAGGAGCGTACAATTGGAAGTCATGCGTAGACACTGACTTTTCCAGTATTTTTCAACCATCAGTTACAACTGCGCTGCCTTTGTTGAGTGGGTAGCAAAGGTAATAAATGAGTGGACGATTTGAAATGTGCGATCATCACTAGGCAGGAGAATCGGACCAAAAAGAATAACCAAAGTAACAAACATATATGTAATTTCCCAGCTCCAATTCCCCACGGCAGTCGCACAGTGATAAATCAATATTGCAATTTGTACAGTGCACACAGGACGTGACGGGTGTAAGGGCAGATATTCTTTTGGTGACTGAGCAACATTACATCAGTAATATCAGTATTTTTGTCATTTGCAGACTAATAATTATACACATTACCAATTGTATATTTTTAGATAGGTTGGCACCTCCAAGTATCTGGCCGAAGAGCTTATTTTCCTCTGTGGAGCAGGTCAGCTGTTGAAGTGTGGGCACATGGACGTAAAACCGTTAGTCTTTACTAATAGGCATAGTCCAGTTAGTGGATCAGTTGCGACCATGTTGGTCATGAAGTTTGTGACGTATTTTTTGGAAGACTGTTCGACGCAGAGAAGAAACAACCTTACACACTTATGTGTGCATGTTAACGTTCCCCACACAGAAAATCTGCACTTGTACTCGTTATGCCCTGTATTGTGAGGGGCATCAAATGAAACCCGAACTACAGCGACAACTGGACAATGCAATGGTTCCATTCAAAAGTAACAACCACACGCATTACAACATCAGTCACCGATACGATCAACTCCTGTTTCGCAGAATGCCATCGGCCGAAAACGGATTCACAACTGCACCTACTCTTGCCCTTCACCGTCCGACTGAAATCTAAGTCCACGCTTGTCTTTCTCCAGGTCAGCAAAGATGCGAAAATCATACGATGAAGTTTCCGGGTTGTACGGCGGATGTTGCAGGGTTTCGCAAGCCAATCACTGAAACATAGCGCTCATCCGATCGTCAGTGTGGCTGCGGACGTTATCGACAGCATTCCTCAGTGTTTTGATTTTGTGGCACATCGCAGTTTCTGCAAAACGTCTTCATAGTACTGTGCATTTATTGTGGGTCCATTCTCGAGGTACTCGACGGGCAGAGGGCCTCTGCAGTGAAAGCAGGAGGTCGGCATAACCTTGTAGGAACTTGTAGAAACACCTTTGAATTTCCTTGCCACAAGAGATGTTGGACGTTTCCACTGTTGTCCTCACCGCCCGCTCTCTTGCTGTCAGAATGTCTCGGACGGAATTATCCTGCAGCACGATAACGGCCATCCTCAGAATGCCGATTGGATGAAGGCTACACTTCAGCGACTTAGTTGGGAAACACTACACTATGCGCCATGCAGCCTCGATCTCTCACAGCATGATTTTCACATATTTGACGATCTGAAGTAAGACATGCATGGAAGGTGGTTTCAGTCGGGCGAGGAAGTGCTAGTAAGGGTGCAGTTGTGAATCCATCAGCGGCCGACTTCCTTCTACGAAACATGAATTGATCGTCTCTTCCCCCATTGTCATACACGTCTTAGAACGCGTAGTGATCACTTTTTTGGTGGCGTTTGGTTTTCATTCGACTGCTCCTCACATAATGACAACAATAGCAATAATAATAATTATTATTATTATTATTATTTCTTTCTTGTCTCAGACGTTATGTCTGGTTAAAAATGGAAGGTGACGCGGACCTTGATCAAGCGTGACTTCATTTTAACTGTACGGTATATGTTACATTGCATTTAGGAACTTTCGGGTAATTGAACAAGTGTCAATAATTACAGATTTCTGTAGTTGTATATATAAGTTTGGATGTAGCTGTATTGCATTGATGTACTGGTGGATATTGTATGGTATGA
Organism: Schistocerca nitens; assembly: GCF_023898315.1. NCBI lineage: Eukaryota > Metazoa > Arthropoda > Insecta > Orthoptera > Acrididae > Schistocerca > Schistocerca nitens. The sequence goes on from NC_064622.1 coordinate 243,793,458, forward strand.
CTCCTGTAGTTGATAGTATAATTGGTATAATGTCAACTTTATCCTGATGCCACATGTCCTTGACTTCCTCAGCCAGTTAGATGTATTTTTCAATTTTTTCTCCTGTTTTCTTTTGTATATTTGTTGTATTGGGTATGGATATTTCGATTAGTTGTGTTAATTTCTTCTTTTTATTGGTGAGTATGATGTCAGGTTTTTTATGTGGTGCTGTTTTATCTGTTATAATGGTTCTGTTCCAGTATAATTTGTATTCATCGTTCTCCAGTACATTTTGTGGTGCATACTTGTATGTGGGAACATGTTGTTTTATAAGTTTATGTTGTAAGGCAAGCTGTTGATGTATTATTTTTGCTACATTGTCATGTCTTCTGGGGTATTCTGTATTTGCTAGTATTGTACATCCACTTGTGAAGTGATCTACTGTTTCTATTTGTTGTTTGCAAAGTCTGCATTTACCTGTTGTGGTATTGGGATCTTTAATAATATGCTGGCTGTAATATCTGGTGTTTATTGTTTGATCCTGTATTGCAATCATGAATCCTTCCGTCTCACTGTATATATTGCCTTTTCTTAGCCATGTGTTGGATGCGTCTTGATCGATGTGTGGCTGTGTTAGATGATACGGGTGCTTGCCATGTAGTGTTTTCTTTTTCCAATTTACTTTCTTCGTATCTGTTGATGTTATGGGATCTAAAGGGTTGTAGAAGTGGTTATGAAATTGCAGTGGTGTAGCCGATGTATTTATATGAGTGATTGCTTTGTGTATTTTGCTAGTTTCTGCTCGTTCTATAAAGAATTTTCTTAAATTGTCTACCTGTCCATAATGTAGGTTTTTTATGTCGATAAATCCCCTTCCTCCTTCCTTTCTGCTTAATGTGAATCTTTCAGTTGCTGAATGTATGTGATGTATTCTATATTTGTGGCATTGTGATCGTGTAAGTGTATTGAGTGCTTCTAGGTCTGTGTTACTCCATTTCACTACTCCAAATGAGTAGGTCAATATTGGTATAGCATAAGTATTTATAGCTTTTGTCTTGTTTCTTGCTGTCAATTCTGTTTTCAGTATTTTTGTTAGTCTTTGTCTATATTTTTCTTTTAGTTCTTCTTTAATATTTGTATTGTCTATTCCTATTTTTTGTCTGTATCCTAGATATTTATAGGCATCTGTTTTTTCCATCGCTTCTATGCAGTCGTTGTGGTTATCCAATATGTAATCTTCTTGTTTAGTGTGTTTTCCCTTGACTACGCTATTTTTCTTACGTTTGTCTGTTCCAAAAGCCATATTTATATCATTGCTGAATACTTCTGTTATCTTTAGTAATTGGTTGAGTTGTTGATTTGTTGCTGCCAGTAGTTTTAGATCATCCATGTATAGCAGATGTGTGATTATGTGTGGGTATGTTCCAGTAATATTGTATCCATAATTTGTATTATTTAGCATGTTCGATAGTGGGTTCAGAGCAAGGCAGAACCAGAAAGGACTTAATGAGTCTCCTTGGTATATTCCACGCTTAATCTGTATTGGCTGTGATGTGATATTATTTGAATTTGTTTGGATATTAAGTGTGCTTTTCCAATTTTTCATTACTATGTTTAGGAACTGTATCAGTTTAGGATCTACTTTGTATATTTCCAATATTTGTAGTAACCATGAGTGGGGTACACTATCAAAAGCTTTTTGGTAATCAATGTATGCGTAGTGTAGCGACCTTTGTTTGGTTTTAGCTTGATATGTCACCTCTGCATCTATTATCAGTTGCTCTTTACATCCTCGTGCTCCTTTGCAACAGCCTTTTTGTTCTTCACTTATAATTATGTTCTGTGTCGTATGTGTCATTAATTTCTGTGTAATGACTGAAGTTAATATTTGGTATATTGTTGGTAGGCACGTTATGGGGCGATATTTAGCTGGGTTTGCTGTGTCTGCTTGATCTTTAGGTTTCAGATAAGTTATTCCATGTGTAAGTGAATCAGGGAATGTGTATGGGTCTGCAATGTAACTGTTAAATAATTTAGTTAGATGTGAACGTGTTGAGGTGAATTTCTTTAGCCAGAAATTTGCTATTTTATCTTTTCCAGGGGCTTTCCAATTGTGAGTAGAATTAATTGATTGGGTGACTTCATGTTGCAAAATTATCACTTCAGGCATTTGTGGCATCATCTTGTACGTATCTGTTTCTGCTTGTATCCACCGTGCATGCCTGTTATGTTGTACCGGGTTTGACCATATGTTGCTCCAGAAGTGTCCCATGTCTGTTATGTTTGGTGGATTGTCTATTTTAATGTGTGTGTTATCTGTTGTCTGGTAAAATTTCTTTTGGTTTGTGTTGAATGTTTGGTTTTGTTTCCTTCTATTTTCAATTTTTTTGTATCTTCTAAGTCGTTTGGCCAATGCTTGTAATTTCTGCTTCTTTTCATCTAATTGCTCTATCGCTTCTTGTTGTGAGATTTTACCTAACCTTTTTAGTTTTTTTTCTGACATTTCATTTCTTATAAATTGTGTTAGCTGTCCGATGTCTTTTCTCAGTTTTTCTATTCTGATCTGTAGCCTGTGTTGCCATGCTGGTTTTGTGGGTTTCTTCTGTGTGTTGGTTGGTTCTGATCTCTGCCTAGTGTGTATATTTAGTGTAGTGAGTGCTCGTATATAAACCAGTAGTTGTAACTCTTCCATAGTTGTGTTTTCATTTATTCTGTTGTGTATGATTGTGTTGATAGTTTTTATTATTGTTTCGACTTGTGGGTTATTTGGCGGTCTTTGCAAGAATGGTCTAATGTCTGTATTTGTGTCTTTGTATTCTATATATGTCAGCTGAAATTTTTCTTCTATTTCTAACATGTGTGTCACTTCGTGTTCTATTTGTGCCTGTTCTGGTGGCTGTCTTAAGATTTCGTTTTCCTCTGATTGTTTAATTCATGTGTGTTGTTCTTTGTTTGTTTGCTCTGGAATGTTTGAGTCCATTACTGTATTTTCTTCTTCTTCTGATTGCACATTATTTTGTTCCAGTATTTATTGTACTTGTTGTTTGATGTTTTCTAATTCTCACTGGGGTGTCCTGTTATTTTTGATTATTACACGGATCTGATCAGCTAGTCGTTGTTCTGTTAAAAATTTTGATTCTGGGTATCTGGTAATAAATGTTGTGTATACTTGTGATCTGTATCCAGTTGTGATGGTTCCTAGGTTTGTTGCTTGGTAATAACAGAACATTAGGTGTCGATTAACTTCATCTGACCATCTCATCCTCTGTCTTTGTTTTCCTTCTAGGGTGGTTGCAGGAAGCATATCCTGCAAAACACCTCTATTTGGATTTAAATCATTTTCCAGTTGGCTAGCAGTGTCGTTACCATTGTGGGCGGGCATAGGGTTCAAGCGTCGTCCCCGACCATGACGGCGCTTGTCCGAGGCTTCTTTAGTTCTGTCCTGGACCAACTAATCACACTAAAAGGGGGGTTAGCCCTATTAGTGGTTTGTTCTTTTCGTCGCCTTTTACGACTGGCAGAACATACCGGAGGCCTATTCTTTTCCCGGGCCTCCACGGGGTTTATTATTATTATTATTATTATCCACCCTCCCCCCCCCCGCACAAAAAAGGAGACAGACCGGACGTCAAGAATTACTGAGGCATCTCACTCATACAAGTCACCTACAAGATCTTCTATTCATGCCTATAGCAGAGAACACAGGAACAAATTGAACCAAGATTGGGGACTACCAAGCAGCTTTCCGACCCAGGCGTTCCTGCTCTTAACAAATTTTTTATCTGAAAACAACGTTGAAATGCAGAGCTATTAGACATAAGCCTACCATATGTACATTCTTCGACTTCAAGAAAGTGTATGACTCAGTCGACCGTAAATCCCTTGTCAACACACTAATAGAACTCGGACTTGACCAGAAAACACGTAAGCTCATTGAACAGACACTCTCCAACACAACCTCTAAAGTAAAGTTCATGGGGGAAATCTCGGAATGTTTTGAGATCAGAACTGGAGTAAGACAAGGAGACGGACTCTATCCACTTATGTTCAATACCGTTTTGGACAAGGCCATAAGGGAATGGGAGAGTGAGCTTAGAAAACGTAGCCTATGGAAGCCAATGAAGATTGGAAAGAAAACAGAAGTCACCTGTCTAGCCTTTGCCGATGACAGACAGTGAACAAAATGCAATACATCAAATAGAAATACTCCAAGAATGCGCCGAGAAAGTTGGCTTGTAAATTTCTTTTGAGAAAATGGAATTTACGTGTACACTCTTAAACATACAGAATCTCACCACAAAATGTGGACGGATAAACAGAGTTCCATATTCTAAATACTTTGGGGAAGTTTTGGAACCCACTGGACTAGAAAAAATCTCAAGAAACTCGATCAAAGAAACTAAAGGTAGCTATGGTCGAACACACCAAAACTTTACAATAAAAAGTGCATGTCCATGAAAGCATAAATCTGGCATTACAGCATTGTAATCAAACCCGAGATGATACACGCAGCAGAAACCTTGTCACTCCATAACAAGATGCTACAACAAAATCTACAAAAAGAAGAACGAAAGATCATTAGGAAAATCCTTGGACCACGAAAAACTGAAGCTGGATATAGACTACAAACCAACCGAACTACAGAGGAAATTTCAAATATTGCTGGTGATATTAGAAAAAGACGCCTTAAATTCTATGGACACACACACAGACTCCCTGAATATAGACTCACACGCCAGATACTCACAGCCACTGAAAACCTTAAAGGTATGACATGGGCCGAACAAGTACGAACAGACCTTACTGATGCTCAACCCACCATTCAGGACACTGCTGACCGTAACATCTACAGAAGCAAAATAGACAAGTGGGAGATCCAGCCAGAGACAAGAGCCAAAAAGACCGGTACAAAGTGGACGGACGAAAGAAAGAAACCCATGAGCGAGAAAATGAAGGTTTCATGGAAAAAGCGCAGGAAAAACTGTGGAAGCTTCACATGATCCACAAAGTGTCTACCACGTGTATAATAATAATAAAAATATATGGCATTGAATTTCCATCGTTCTTGTTGAATATGATTAATGATCCCAATAGTTCTGTCATCTCATGTAACGCATGTAACTAGTAACGCTCTTGTCCTTGTGCTGGCTTCGCACTTGGGTAGTTATCATCTGAAGATGGAAAAAATTTCGGAATGCATCACCCATACTTCGTGATCAATTAAGACATACTGCACCAGCTGTATGACTTCTATGCAACCTAGCCAGCTGAACTACAGATCTAAGCATTTTTACTATAATGGTAGCTAACCTCCAACGTGACTTTAGGTAGTACTAGCACCTTTGTTATCATAGGCTATGTTTCTTACATCAGTGGTCATCATGACGCTATATACACACACAGTGTGAGCCTTTTGAGTCTGTTTCCTCAGTGCCACTCTCGCTCAGTGAAATCTAGCCGAGTGCTGGGAGTGAGATGTACGTATCTCTCGGAAAGATTTAAGAGCGGCAGAGAGGTTTCGCTTCACGGGAGCCTTGTCTGCAGCCTAAGAGCCGCTGCTCTTCTTGTCAGTCTCGCTTCGTGACCTTCCGGCAGCCGTAACTGCCGCGGCAGCCGTAACTACCGCGGCAGCGGAACTGCTGGCCGGCGCTTTACATGCTATTTATATAGTAGCAGAAAGGCTGCTTCTGGCAACACACTACCATTAAATGAAATGTACACCAAGAAATATCGCCACACCAGAAAGAACGCAATTCTCTGTAGAAGGCTCTACCTCACGTGTCCCGACAATTTCGTAGAGGTAGAGTAGAAGAATTTTTTAAGAAAGCCATTACTTTTTCAAAATTTTGGTGCAGCATTTCGTACTTTACATTGACGTCCGGTTTGAGCGTGCATCTGTAATTGGTAGGCACTCCGTTTCGGAAAAAATAAATAATTCCCAACTGGCCGTATTAGGCAAGAGAAATTAAATACTCTCAAAGTAAGGTAGATGAACGTTTCATATATCTGTAATAAGCTCAACTGTCTCTTTACGCCAGCCGGAGTGGCCGAGCGGTTCTATGCGCTACAATCTGGAACCGCATGACAGCTACGGTCGCAGGTTTGAATCCTGCCTCGGGCATTGATGTGTGTGACGTCCTTGGGTTAGTTAGGTGTAAGTAGTTCTAAGTTCTATTGGACTCATGACCTCAGATGTTAAGAGCCATAGTGCTCAGAGCCATTATTTTGTCTCTTTACGTATGCCACACTGCCAATTATTACCGTCGTTTTACAAGTTCAAAAATGGTTCAAATGGCTCTGAGCACTATGGGACTTAACATCTAAGGTCATCAGTCCCCTAGAACTTAGAACTACTTAAACCTAAGGACATCACACACATCCATGCCCGAGGAAGGATTCGAACCTGCGACCGTAGCCTGAGCTCGGTTCCAGACTGAAGCGCCTAGAACCACTCGGCCATCCGGCCGGCTTTTACAAGTTCCTTTCACACCACAACAAGAGTCTATGGCGTTGCGCTGACTGCTTAAACTCGCTAGCCCCCCTTGCTTGCAGGGATCCGAAGTTAAGACTACATCAGTACGTGAAAGAGAACACGATGTTACACGAAGGATACCGATAGAATTTTTGCTTTTAAGGATTGAAGACGTCTGCAGCCATAAATTTCGCAACTCCCGCTGAGCGCTAAGAAAATAGTTTCGGGAAGAAAGTAAGTAGAAGATATAATACCAGCTACCAACCGCTAATTTAAAGACTTCTGTTTAGCAGATTTCATTGTACCTCATAATTACCTGTATCAGACTTCCATCCATCAACAAATAGATGCGTTAGAAAAAAATGGTTCAAATGGCTCTGAGCACTATGGGACTTAACAGCTATGGTCATCAGTCCCCTAGAACTTAGAACTACTTAAACCTAACTAACCTAAGGACATCACACAACACCCAGCCATCACGAGGCAGAGAAAATCCCTGACCCCGCCGGGAATCGAACCCGGGAACCCGGGCGTGGGAAGCGAGAACGCTACCGCACGACCACGAGATGCGGGCAGATGCGTTAGAGGACGAATTGTTAATCAGATGAGGGGTGTTTTACATGCCACGGTGCCGTATAGACAAAATATTTTAACTGGTATATAGTTATGAAGGAAATGAAGACAAATAGAAGTTGGGAACTGCATAAAAACTGTGTAGCACAAGACGTACAGTGGACGTGTCCATATTGCTTCGAAGACGTTTCCCATGTAACAAGCAATATTATCATAATAAACGTATCCCATTGCAATAAAAACATTCTTGAGAACATGCAGAAAAAAATGGTCTACCATTAACACTTTTACATCGAAAAATCTTATCTCACACTAACTTCAAGTGTTTTACATGTACTGATAGCTTACTATGACGCTCAAACCAAATATGTACATTGTTCACATTTGGCATCAGATAGCAGTTGAAAGATATAACACTAAAAAAAAAAAATACTTCAAATGTATTTTCAAAGAGCCGCGAGGTTTAATTACTCGTATATTTTACTACACATTGTATTATTTAACTTTTGTAAACGCCCCAACAGTCACTGATTGCATATCTTCAGTGACTCTTGCGCCATTTACAAAAATTTCATTACTTAGGAACTCTGTCATCTTCACAGCGACTCTGCTACCCCTTATCATTGGATTATTTCTTAGATACTGCCGACAACATGAAGTTAATGTCAATCTTGAAACTCATACTGGTCAGTGTCGTAAGATGTATTCATCAGGGTAATGTGTTTAATGATGAATATCATTTGCAACAATGATCTAACTTTTGTTCTCCGTGCATTTTGTATTCTGCTCTAAAAATTACTTCGAGTTTAGCGTTGTGTCTTTGACAAACAGTAGATGCAATAAGATGTAATCTGTCATTTCAGTTTTTTTAGTATGTTATATACGTTTATACTTTGCACTTTCTTTACTCACATTTCATTTATTTCTTACGTAAGACGTTACTAGTAATTTGAGTGTACTTTATATTCCGTCTTTGTAGTTTTAGAACGTATTTTTATCTTCACACGGACAACATATATTCATTTATGGACATAATTCCTGTCGATTTTGTATGATTTAAATGCATTCCCGTCTGAATTCATAGAGAAATTGTGGAGACACGAATGTACAGAATACGAAGTGAGAGTGGTACTCTGATTTGCCTGGAACAATTTAATAGTTTCATACAGGTATTCAGATGTCGAAAATTTCTTTAAACGAGCATCTTAATTACTGTATTGTTTTCGTATTTGAACAGACGAGTGAAAAATGAAACGTCATGAAGGTTGTGTGTATGCGTTCGCGGATTTATGGCGCTGAACGGCGAGGCTATTATTGATTGTTGGGCTGGGTAAACGATGCTCGCATTCGGAAGGGCTCGAGGTTTCCCGATAAACGGCAGCGTTCGATACACAATCGAATAGTCACGTGACATTTGACACGCACAGCGGGAGTGCAAGGGATATGTCAGAAACTACGAACTAGCCACAACCATAAGCTATGGCTTTGCTAAAAATTTAAAATTCGATAACTTCGTGCAACGCTAGAGGAAAGTTGTTAATTTTTACCACTGCACGAACTAATACTGCGTTTGAACAAATCTGCAATACAAGTTCTCGTACGGTGCCGGTATTTACGAATATACGATGGTTGGAACTTTAATAGTGGTAACTATTTACTAACAGCTCGTACGAAACAGATACGTGTTTCAAAGTTTTACTGGCCTTCAAAGTTGCCACCAGCATTGTGTACAGACTGTTGCCAGCGATGTGGAAGTCGTAGGATACTCTTAGCAGTGCCAGTTGTGTTGACAGTTCGAGCAGAGCGGTCTATTGCCCGACGAATTTGTAGCAGTTCTGAATCGAATGCTGTGAAGGGTTTCTTTCATTTTAGAAATCGAGTCGAAGTTACGAGGCCTTAAGTCATAGGAGTGAAGTAGGTGGTATAGCAGTTAGCAGCCCCATCAGTCAAAAAAATTAGTAACAGCTTGTACTGTACGTGCTTGAGCATTATCCTGCAAAATGACGGTTAGGTCCTGCAGAAACTGTCATCACTTCTGTCTCTATGCTGCTCATTTTTCGAACACTACTTACGACCGTGCCGCTCGGACTTTCAACGCAACCGGCACTCTGCTAAGAGTCTCGTACGACTTCCACATCGCTGGCAACGGGTTAGACACAATTCTGGTGACTACTCTGAGGGTCAGTAAAACTTTGAAACACGTATCTATTTTGTATGAGCTGTAAATAAATAGTTGCCACTATTAAAGTTCCAACCTTAGTATAAACGTTTATGCTGATTTCCATATAAGGATAACAGGGAGAAAGACGAAAATATTTTCCAAAAAATTAACACGTGACTTAACCCAGTACAATATTCAAATGGCTTGCCCAGTAGGCTAGGCAAACGAGCAGCTCAATCCCTGTACATACAGTAGAATAACAAAAGCGTTATTTTTTTAATGACGTTGAAAAGAAGACGCAATATTAAGATGAAACAATCACGAAAATTAACCAAATATAAAATTCTGGACGAACGACATATGTTGTAATAAAGTGACCGTATTTTTAATCGCCAGAATGAATTACAGCGGCAATAGCCGTCTCGGAAATAGTACCATAAAAAGTCACTAGACAGCGGTACGAGCGAAAGCTTCAGAATTGGACAGGATCGCGATAGAAATCTTTTTTTTTTTTTATTAACTGACGTTGTTACACATGGTCTGCACCTTGAAAGACATTTCAGCCAGTTTCAAAGGTACTTTTATCGTTAAACTCAAAAGAACACTAAAAAAAGGTGAGGCAGGTCGTTCTGAAAGCATCAGCAAAAGTCACTGGATCGCAGGCCGATCAAAATATCGAACAGAACCCAAAATTTCCGAACTGTGATGTAAACTGTTAGAACAGAACAAACACAGCCCTAGTGCTGTGGCGTGTATTAGCGTCCAGCTAGCACCTAATTCTTCCGGAAACGTTATGTCTGATTCTGACAATGTGGCCGAAATCTGTAAGTCGACAACTTACCCAATTTTCCACCAAGTGCTTGACATAAAAATTTCATTTTTCTGTAGTTTTCTACACAGCTACTCTAACAGTTAAATACTGCAGTGCTGTACTCAGTTAGCGACTGTGCTTTCTGACCATGATCTCTGTACAGTAAGATTGTCTTCGTGACTAGATTCTAATGTTCTATGTGTTATCATAAATCTACGCTACTAATTTCTTTAGTTCACAGATGTTGGCTGAAATTTACTGGTCTGGTACTGAAGAGTGCTTTCCATAGAACTAATACAACAAACAAGTAGTGACTCATAATTTAACCAAGGTCGCACAGTCAGGTATCAGGCAACCGTAATGGAAGAATATCTGCAAGGAACAGCAGCAACCCCGCGACGAGAAAGCTCTTGTCAAACGAGGAGAAATTGGGAGTGGGGGCGGGAAAAGGGAAGGGGAAAAGAGAGGGGTGGGTGTCCCCAATTTCTTTTATCTGTACTCGTTATTCTTCTCCGCTGGATTCTTCTGCGAAGATTAACGCAACGCTGCGATTTTCTGCGAGGGGCAATAATTCTTCCCCTTTCGGCAAAAACTGCTTTTAATTAACAGCACATTATTTGTTTTCACAGGTAATATAAGCTGATCCACTATTAGATCAGAATCGAGTAAGTGCTCTGAGCTATGATCCGCTTTAAATCATATCTGTTTGCCCTTCATTTCATAGTGTAGGTATTCTGAATGTCTTACGTGGTTGATTTAAGTCGTGCACGGACAAAAGTCCAGGGTACTCCTCTGTGTTACGGAAAAGGTGTCGGTATTAAATTAATAATTTCATCCCTTATGTTGGAAACAACTATGACTGTGATAATTCAAAGTAATATTAATATGAATCACACCACAGTTATGGGCAAACAACTCAGTTTACTGAACACACTGAAATTTATTGACAAATTCAATCAACCAGTAAATTTTCTAATCAAGAAACCCTAAAGACCAAGCTGTTTCAGAAACTTTACTAATGCACCTCTGCCAATTTAGATAAAGAACAAGACCATACGTGTTCGTTCATCTAACCTCTGAAATTAGATGCAATTTGTATGTCCTAATATTTGGTAATATACTACTCTCTTAAACTTTATATACCTTCAGATTTAGCAAACAATTTTATGAACATCTCTGGATACGAACTTTTATCTTTAGTTCGTTGATACTTGTTGTATGTGATATGGACCTCCCAAGTTTCGTTATTCACAACTATGATAATTTTATGTGATTCTGGACCTATTTTACGTTGCCAAATTGGTATCAAATGTGCTATACATTATTTCAGGCATAAGAAAGAAAAAGATGGATGAAAAATTGGTATAAGGAGTGACAAAAATACGTTCAGGAAGACTTAAAAGTTAACTGAAGTTGGAATGTTTATCAGATATTTTTTTATCAGATATTTTTACTCGTGACGGTCTAACGTCAACACTGGAAATGTTGCCCTAATGTATGTCCTTAAAAAAACTATTCCTGAAATAGAAAAAAAGAACTTCACTTGTTGCTGTATTTAGTAAGCAATAACTCATAAGAAACGTTCGTAAAGATCCAATTTTATATATCCGTCTCCTCTAATATTCGATTATGTAGGAAATAATAAGTAAATTTTGATGCAATCTAATACGAACGATTGTTGCTCTTGTTTTTTGAGCTCAGGTACTGGGATATCTTTCGGAAGTCAGTTTTATTGTGTAACTTCTCAACCACACTGAAGCGGCAAAGAAACTGGTATAAGCATGCGAACTGAGGCAGATACTGCGCTGCAGTCGGCAACGTCTACGTAAGACGACAAGCGTCGCGCAGTTATTAGATCGCTTTCTGCTGCTAAAACGGTAGGTTATCAATATTTAAGTTAGTTTGAACGAGGTGTTATAGTCTGCGCATGAGCAATGGAACACAGCTAATCCGAGGTAGCGAGGAAGTGGGGATTTTCCCGAACGAACATTTGACGAGTGTACCGTGAATATTATGAATCCGGTAAAACATCGGATCTCTGACATCGCTGAGTCCGGAAAACGATCCTGCAACAACGGGACCAACGACGGCTATAGAGAATCGTTCATCCTCAAATTGTTGCAGATTTCAATGCTGGGCTATCAACAAGTGTCAGAGCGCGAATCACAGAAACCGAAGGCCCACTCGTGTACCTTTGACGACAGCACGACATAAAGCTTTACGCCTTTCCTGGGCCCGTCAACACCGACATTAGATTGTTAATGACTAGAAACATGTTGCCTGATCGGACGACTCACGTTTCAAATTGCATCCAGCGGATGACGTGTACGTGTACGGGGACAACCTCATGCATAGACCCTGCGTGTCAGCAGGGGATTTTTTTAAGATGATTCAGGCTCTGTAACGGAGTGGGGTGTATGCAGCTGAAGTGATACGGTATTCCTGACACCTCTAGATACGACTCTGAAAGGTAACAGGTACGTAAGTATCCCGTCTGATCACCTGCATACGTTCATGTCCACTGTGTATTCTGAAGGACTTGGGTAGTTCCAGAAGGACAACAGGACATCCCACACGTCCAGAAATGCTACAGAACGTCTCTAGGAACACTCCTCTGAGCTTAAACACTTCTGCTGGCCACGAAACTCCCCAGACGTGAACTTTACTGAGCGTATCTTCTATGCCTTGCAACGTGCTATTCAGAAGAGATCTCCGCCCCCTCGTAACCTTACGCAATTACAGACAGCCCTACAGGATTCATGGTATCGATTCCCTCCAGCACTATTTCAGATTTTAGCCGAGTCCATGCCACGTAGTGGTGCAACACTTCAGCGTGCTCGCATGGATCCTACACAATATTAGACAGGTGTTCCAGTTTGTTTGGCTCTTCAACGTATCTCATCCACATTTAGTACTACTGTGCAAACCAGAAATATGAGCATTAATATATATCGCCAACGAACCACTTAATGCTGTTTGTTTATATTACTTTATTGTACTGGAACTTTAATAACATACTTCCTTGCTCTTATTTGCCCTTATTTGTTTACAAATAACGTTTTTGTTAAAGAGTATTTATTAATGATTAATCTTGGTTTAGCTGTAGTCCCACCTTAGCATTTTCAATCATCCCGCCACATCACCGGCAGTCGACGTAGGCTGCATTAGATAGTTTGAAATGTACCTCATGGATTTGATACTCAGGTAACATCTTACGACTAGTCAATGTTCGACGTCAATGTGCTATCCTAACTAATCCATTGTGCTATTTCTGCTTCTGTACAACACAATGTTCCTTCCTAGTTTTGTATTGCAGGATCCGCCTCTCGTGACAAGTAGTGGTTCATGCAGCATTACACAGGGGTACAGGGACACTTTTGTTCAGATAGTGTGATCTGTCGTATGCATCTGATTGCTACCTCCGATGACATATATGATTTATGAAACAGTAAGAGTGGATTTCCCTTGGAGTCATTACGACTTAAAAGGTGTAAACTATGAAATCAGCATAAACGACCCACGTTTCTCATTCATACGGCTATATTGCCACTATTCTAAGGTCGTATGTCTGAATTCGTTCGATTTCTGTTATTATGTTTACTTTGTGCTTGATCCAAACGCTAGATCTGTTTTCTAGAATTGGTCGCAAGCACGTGTTTTATTCGATTTCCTTCACAGATGAACTCGATGTGCTAAGAACCCGTTTAACAAATCAAAGTCTTCCATCTGCATGCTATAATGTTTATGTCCCGTTTTAGCTTCACCTCATATCACTTCATAGCACAAGCCTTAGCTTAGACGGTCCCCAGAAGCTTACCACCAATCTTCCAGTGGAATACTTTCTAGTCTCTTTCTTCATGTTATCATCCAATATAGTCGTAGAACACTACTTGAAAAGAAAACAATGCTGAAATCGGTTTCCTCATTCATCATACACAAACTTCCTACCATTAAATAATGATTCTCAGTTTAAATGGTTTAAAGACACAACGATACATAAAAACGCAATTTCATCAACGTGTTCTGATCTTAGAGTGCTGCCATATACACTCCTGGAAATGGAAAAAAGAACACATTGACACCGGTGTGTCAGACCCACCATACTTGCTCCGGACACTGCGAGAGGGCTGTACAAGCAATGATCACACGCACGGCACAGCGGACACACCAGGAACCGCGGTGTTGGCCGTCGAATGGCGCTAGCTGCGCAGCATTTGTGCACCGCCGCCGTCAGTGTCAGCCAGTTTGCCGTGGCATACGGAGCTCCATCGCAGTCTTTAACACTGGTAGCATGCCGCGACAGCGTGGACGTGAACCGTATGTGCAGTTGACGGACTTTGAGCGATGGCGTATAGTGGGCATGCGGGAGGCCGGGTGGACGTACCGCCGAATTGCTCAACACGTGGGGCGTGAGGTCTCCACAGTACATCGATGTTGTCGCCAGTGGTCGGCGGAAGGCGCACGTGCCCGTCGACCTGGGACCGGACCGCAGCGACGCACGGATGCACGCCAAGACCGTAGGATCCTACGCAGTGCCGTAGGGGACCGCACCGCCACTTCCCAGCAAATTAGGGACACTGTTGCTCCTGGGGTATCGGCGAGGACCATTCGCAACCGTCTCCATGAAGCTGGGCTACGGTCCCGCACACCGTTAGGCCGTCTTCCGCTCACGCCCCTACATCGTGCAGCCCGCCTCCAGTGGTGTCGCGACAGGCGTGAATGGAGGGACGAATGGAGCCCGTGTCGTCTTCAGCGATGAGAGTCGCTTCTGCCTTGGTGCCAATGATGGTCGTATGCGTGTTTGGCGCCGTGCAGGTGAGCGCCACAATCAGGACTGCATACGACCGAGGCACACAGGGCCAACACCCGGCATCATGGTGTGGGGAGCGATCTCCTACACTGGCCGTACACCACTGGTGATCGTCGAGGGGACACTGAATAGTGCGCGGTACATCCAAACCGTCATCGAACCCATCGTTCTACCATTCCTAGACCGGCAAGGGAACTTGCTGTTCCAACAGGACAATGCACGTCCGCATGTATCCCGTGCCACCCAACGTGCTCTAGAAGGTGTAAGTCAACTACCCTGGCCAGCAAGATCTCCGGATCTGTCCCCCATTGAGCATGTTTGGGACTGGATGAAGCGTCGTCTCACGCGGTCTGCACGTCCAGCACGAACGCTGGTCCAACTGAGGCGCCAGGTGGAAATGGCATGGCAAGCCGTTCCACAGGACTACATCCAGCATCTCTACGATCGTCTCCATGGGAGAATAGCAGCCTGCATTGCTGCGAAAGGTGGATATACACTGTACTAGTGCCGACATTGTGCATGCTCTGTTGCCTGTGTTTCTGTCAGTGTGATCATGTGATGTATCTGACCCCAGGAATGTGTCAATAAAGTTTCCCCTTCCTGGGACAATGAATTCACGGTGTTCTTATTTCAATTTTCAGGAGTGTATGTGTAGTAATCGGTGTCTTTTAGTTATACACTATTTACATGTATACTTAAATCTTGGCTGTGGGATTTTTTTTCTTGGGACAAATGCCCAAATATGAACAGTTTTCAAACCACAGAGAAGGACCACAAAAAACAGCTAAAATTGTAATTGGGTTCTTTTCAAAGATCTATTCAAAAAATAGGGTCAGTTACGCACATCAAAAGTACCTGCGACAGTTACTGCACAAACAGCTCTGTCCGTAACCATGGAACAACATACAGACAGAACTTACATATACCAAGAACGAATAAACATAAAACTTATACATCTTTCTCTACCAAGGGATAATATAGTTCAATACATTTCTCCTTGAAGAACATATTACTAAAATAAGTTTAAAACCCAATTAAAAATAACCAGTTAAGCAATACATCTTTTTCATTTCCCACAACATATTCTCAACATAGTTTTGTATCTTTTTTTCTGGAAAACATTACTTGTGGTACACAAAACGGAAATCAAATAGCGTCGCTAAAAATTTGACACCTGTTTTAGTGTTTGTATCGTTAAATTATGACGTACTGCTTGACTAGTGTGTTAAGTAAAAAGGGAGTAAGAAATGAGTGAATAGTGTAGCACTAGTTACAGTGCTGCATACAACGGATATACCAAACGGAGTTGTGCTGTTTGAGGTAGACTAGCCCTGACGGTTTAATCCCGCGTCTGGCCATCCTGATATAGGTTTTCTGTGATTTCCCTAAATCGCTCCAGGCAAATGCCGGGATGGTTTCTTTGAAAGGTCATGGCCGACTTCCTTCCACGTCTTTCCCTACTCGGATGAGACCGATGACCTTGCTGTCTGGTCTCCTCTCCAAAAAAATCCAATATATATATATATATATATATATATATATATATATATATATATATATATATATATATATAGTTTGTTATTGAACGGTAGTACTATGAACTGATGAACTGTCCGATATATTTGTTAAATCTTCCACAAACGAATAAAAATGGAATGATTTTTTCACTCTGCAATGGAGTGTGCGCTGATATGAAACCCTGGTAGATTAACACTGTGTGCGGGATCGAGGTTCGAACTGGCGAACTCGGCTTTCCACTGGCAAGTGCCCTACCGATATTGGCAGAAGTAAAACTTTGAGGAGAGCTCGTTAGTCGTGCATGGGTAACCCTGTCGGCAGAGCACTTTCCCTCGAAATCCCAAGGTTCCGAGTTCGAATGTCAGCCCTGTACACAGTTTTAATTTGACAGGTAGTTTCATGAATAAATCTACTACTACATCCCAACGAAAAATCAGATAGCGCAGCTGAAACCATCTGATAAATCGTATATACTCCTTCAAAACTACACTGATCCTAGCAGCTTGAAGCAGAGTTATTGTATTCGTGTCCTGTTGTGTGAACATCAACAAAAGCAAAACGAGGATAGTGGAATGTAGTCGAATTAAGTCGGGTGATGCTGAGGGGAATTAGATTAGGAAATGAGAAACTTAAAGGAGTAAATGAGTTTTGCTATTTGGGGAGCAAAATAACCGATGATGGTCGAAGTAGATAGGATATAAAAAGTAGACTGACAATGGCAAGGAAAACGTCTCTGAAGAAGAGAAATTTGTTAACATCGAGTATTGATTTAAGTGTCAGGAAGTCGTTTCTGAAACTATTTGTATGGAGTGTAGCCATGTATGGAAGTGAAACATGGACGATAAATAGTTTGGACAAGAAGAGAATAGAAGCTTTCGAAATGTGGTGCTGCAGAAGAATGCTGAAGATGAGATGGGTAGATCACATAACTGATGAGGGGGTATTGAATAGACTTGGGGAGGAGTTTGTGGCACAGCTTGACAAGAAGAAGGGATCGGTTGGTAGGACATGTTCTTAGGCATCAAGGGATCACCAATTTAGTATTGGAGGGCAGCGTGGAGGGTAAAAATCGTACAGGGAGACCAAGAGATGAATACACTAAGCAGATTCAGAAGGATGTAGGCTGCAGTAGGTACTGGGAGATGAAGAAGCTTGCACAGGATAGAGTAGCATGGAGAGCTGCATCAAACCAGTCTCAGGACTGAAGACCACAACAACAGTGTATGTGTCTGCAATATATACTCTTTTCCCAATCTATTTCTACATTTATTCTTTTTTCAAAAACCCTGGTACTCGCAATGGGCAAATCAAGATTAGGGCAAAAACATAGCTTATTGCAAAGTGTTGTCTGCGGTTACTACGAGGGGCGTTCAATAAGTAACGCAGCACATATCTTTCTCGGTTATGGTTGGAAAATGCAGAAATTATTGTGAGACATCGTGAAATATTCCTAGCCCAGCCTCTGTGGTTTAATGATAGTTGGGGACGCTATACGTAGCCCTAAAAATGGCGTCTGTACCGGAGATGAGTTTCAAACAGAGAGCTGCCATTGAGTTTCTTCTGGCGGAAACCAGACCATCACAGACATTTATAGCCGGCCGCTGGTGGCCGAGCGGTTCTGGCGCTACAGTCTGGAACCGCGCGACCGCTACGGTCGCAGGTTCGAATCCTGCCTCGGGCATGGATGTGTGTGTTGTCCTTAGGTTAGTTAGGTTTAAGTAGTACTAAGTTCTAGGGGACTTATGACCTCAGCAGTTGAGTCCCATAGTGCTCAGAGCCATTTGAACAGACATTTATAGGCGCTTGCAGAATGTCTACGGACACCTCGCACTGCAAAAAACCACGGTGAGTCGTTGGACGAGAAGCCTGTCATTATTGCAACAAGATCGCGGAAACCTTTCGCATCTCCCGTGTGGTGGCCGGCCGCACGCAGCTGTGGCTCTTGCATTGTTGGAATGTGAGGACTGATTCGAGGTAATCGACGGATCAGTGCTGAAACACTCTTCCACCAGTTGGAGTTCTCAGAGGGGTGTACCCGCTGCGTTCCTCACTGCTTAACAGAAGAAGCCACATTGCCAGCCGGTAAAGTCATAGCGACGGTCTTCTGGAACTATGAAGCGGTTATTCTGTCTGATGGAATCCCTCATGGCCGGTCGCTGTGGCTGAGCAGTTGTAGGCGACTTAGTCCGGGACCGCGCTGCTGCTACGGTCGCAGGTTCAAATCCTGCCACGGGCATGAATGTGTGTGATATCCTTAGGTTATGTTTAAGTAGTTCTAAGAGGTCATGACCTCAGATGTTAAGTCCCATGGTGCTTAGAGACATTTGAACTATTTTTTTACTCCCTCATTGTGCAACGATCAACTCTGGAGTATATTGTGCTACCCTCATGAGATTGAAGAAACGAGTTCAGCGTGTTCGTTGTCACAAAAATGCAACGCAAGGCCTCAAACAAGTCTGTGTATCAGAGACGAGTTCACAAAACAAGTGGACCCACTTCTATCCGTTTGGCGCAATGAAGGATGCACTGTACAGGATGCTGCACGTGAATGAGGAGGAGTTATTGATGAAGCAAGACACTGTCTCCAACATCGAACAGTGGAGCGGTACAGGCCCTCTCGGTAAATTGGTATAAGGCCGTCTCACTGAACGGAGATCATGTCGAAATTTGGTATTCGTAAGAAAAGAGAGTGAGGAAATAATATGATGTATTAGAATTCTCAATGGAAGCAACTTACTTCCAGAAAAAAATGTGATGCATCACTTATTCGACACCCATCACACAAGAAATTAAGGCCACAGGTTACGCTGTTCCAGAACTGAAGCATCCGCTTAAAAGCAAGCCCACGTTTGCCACCCAGAGCGTCACAGCGAGCGATGGCTGGGTCACAGTAACACGGCGCACCCCAGCTGTGTTTGCTTCCGGCGAATGCAGCGGTTCCTGGTATTTGACTGGCTGCTGACTGATCACACACACACACACACACACACACACACACACACACACACACACACACACACACACACAGAGCACTTTTTTAACTTAGTTTTTATCCGAAAGCTGCCGGCCTGCCGGAGCTCTGTAGGAAACAAATGGACAGCGAATGTTTTGTATTTTGTTTCTTGCATTCACGTAGCACCAGCAGTGATTGTACTGCGTTTCTGTCCTTGTCGGCTATTAAAGCTTCACAAAAACAGTGCTTCTATGGTATACCTATCCTGGCCATTCTGGAACTATTTTGAGCCGGCCGAAGTGGCCGCGCGGTTCTGGCGCTGCAGTCTGGAACCGCGAGACCGCTACGGTCGCAGGTTCGAATCCTGCCTCGGGCATGGATGTGTGTGATGTCCTTAGGTTTAACTAGTTCTAAGTTCTAGGGGACTAATGACCTCAGCAGTTGAGTCCCATAGTGCTCAGAGCCATTTGAACCATTTGAACTATTTTGAGGTAGCCGACAACTGTTCTAAATGAGAAATCGCACATTATTTCTGTATTTGTTCCCATACACCGAAGAAACACTTATCAAAATACCTAGACCTCGAATGTTTTAAAGAGATAATCAGTCTAACACGGAGGCTTTCTGGCAGTCGTTCTTCCCGCGCACCATACGTGACTGAAACAGGTTCAAATGGCTCTAAGCACTATGGGACTTAACATCTATGGTCATCAGTACCCTAGAACTTAGAACTACTTAAACCTAACTAACCTAAGGACAGCACACAATACCCAGTCATCACGAGGCAGAGAAAATCCCTGACCCCGCTGGGAATCGAACCCGGGCGTGGGAAGCGAGAACGCTACCGCACGACCACGAGCTGCGGACTGATAATGTCATCAAAAGTATCAGGACATCTGGCTGAAAATAACTTACAAGTTCGTGGCGCCCTCCATCGTTAATGCTGGAATTCAGTATGGTTTTGGCCCACCCTTAGCCTTGATGACAGCTTCCACTCTCCCAGGCATACGTTCAATCACATGCTGGAAGGTTTCTTGGGAAATAGCAGTCCATTCTTCACGTAGTGCTGCTCTGAGGAGAGGTATCGATGTCGGTCGGTGAGACCTGGCACGAAGTCGGCCTTCCAAAACATCCCAAATGTGTTCTGTAGGATTCAGGTCAGGACTCTGTGCAGGCCAGTCCATTACAGGGATTTTACTGTCGTGTAACCACGCCGTCACAGGCCGTGTATTATGAACAGGAGCACGATCGTGTTGAAAGATGAAATCGCCATCCCCGAATGGCTCTTCAACAGTGGGAAGCAAGGAGGTCTTTAGAACTTCAATGTACGCATGTGCTGTGATACTGCCGCGCAAAGCAACAAGGGGTGCAAGCCCCCTCCATGAAAAACACAACCACACCATAACACCACCGCCTCCGAATTTCACAGCAATACACACGCTAACAGATGACGTTCACCTGACATTCGCCATACCCACACCCTGTCATCGGATCGCCACACTGTGTACCGTGATTCGGAACTCCATACAACGTTTTTCCATTGTTCAATCGTCCAATGTTTACGCTCCTTGCACCAAGCGGGGCGTGGTTTGGCACTTTACGGCATGATGTGTGGCTTATGAGCATCCGCCCGCTCGACCATGATATCCAAGTTTTCTCACCTCCCTCCTAACTGTCATAGTGCTTGCAGTGGAACCTCATGCTGTTTGCAATTCCTGTGTGATGGTCTGAATATAAGTCTGCCTATTACACATTAAGACTGTCGGCGGTCTCTGCCAGTTAACAGACGAGGTCGGACTGTACGCTTTTGTGCTGTACATGTCCCTTCACGTTTCCGATTCACTACCACACTGGAGACAGTGGACCTAGGGCTGTTTAGGAGTTAGGAAATCTCACGTACAGACGTATGACACCCAATCTCCTGACCACGTTCGAAGTTTGTGTGTTCCGTGGAGTGCCCCATTCTGCTCTTTTTTTGTTTTAATTTTAATACGACAGTATGCCATCTTAGGCAATTTATAATACTTAAAACACTTGATAATGTCACTTTGAAGCCTAAATCGTGATTGTGTAAGTAGAAATGTAACACTGTAAGTAAACTACAGTCCAATAGCGGTACTGACTTTATAGAAATATGACTGTCGCCCCACATTATGAAAAAAAGTGGAAGTACACGTTTCTAATGTCGGTGGGAATCGGAGATACGTTCTAATCTTCTCTCCTCTGTGTCTATCGATCTCCTCCTCCTCCTCCTCCTCCTCCTCCTCCTCCTCAGCCCTTTGCCTCTCTCTTTCTCCTCCTCAGTGCTCATTACCTCGTACCCCCAACCAACTCTGCATTTCTTCTTCTCCCACATCTCCTGCTTTCCCTTTCTCTTCCCCTCTCTCTGTCACCGAGCGAGGTGACGCAATGGTTAACACACTGGACTCGCATTCGGGAGGACGACGGTTCAATCCCGCGTCCGGCCATCCTGATTTAGGTTTCCGTGATTTCTCTAAATGACTCGAGGCAAATGCCGGGATGGTCTCTTCCCCCAAACAACCCAACCTCTCACTGTCAATCATCTCTTCCCCCGTTCTCTGACCACCTTCTCCTCCCTCCTCTCTCCCCATATTCTCCTGCCCCCCCCTCTACCTACCTCCTCGTTTCCCTTTTCTATCCCCATTTCCTCCCAGCCATCTCCTGCCCCCCCCCCCCCCCCCGTCCCACTCCTGGCCTGTGCTTTGTTTACTGTTACTGGAAATTCATCATAAACCGATAAGGCAAAAATACAGTTTTCCTGATTTTTAACAAATTTCAGTATATACTATATCCATCCAAGTTTCATTAGAATATAATGTGAAAATTTCGAGTAAACCGGTCAAGAACTTTTCGAGTTTAGTAATAACGTTTCCATTTTCTGTATTAAACATTTGTTTATTTGTTACATATTTTAAAAAATGGGTAAACAGAAAAACGCGAATGTTGTAACGCAAAGTCGTGCCTAAATCTCAAAGTAATCAGCGAAGAACTTTTACACATACGCGATTTTGAAGAAACAATTATTTTCATTTTTATTTACGTAGTTAATGTGTGTGAATATGGGTGAATATGGTAAAGATTTGCATATTTTATTCGTTGATTTTAAGAAGGCCTATGATTGCATACATCGTAAGAGCCTGCTCAACTGTTTAAGGGAGTTTGACATAGCAGAGAAACTCATCAATCTGATAAAGATCTGTCTGAACGAGACACATGCAAAGGTGAAGATGGGAAATCGCGTAACTGAGGAATTTGAAATTGTGACAGGACTCAGGCAAGGAGATGGGTTGTCCCCTATCCTGTTCAACTTTACCCTCGAGAAGATCGTACGCGAGACCTTCCAAGAGAACGAAGGAATTGAAATCGAAGGAAAGAGACTGGCATACTTAGCCTATGCAGACGACATCTGTTTACTCTCTAGATCGGAAGAGGAGTTGGAGCAAATGACCAAAGCACTGAAGGAGGCTGCCAGCAAATTTGGGCTAAACATAAACGAAGCTAAGACAGAGTACCTCGTTATGACGCGTGGTCATTGTCAGACTGCTGATCATCTACAATCACAGCAGGTTGGGGACCATTCCTACAAGAGAGTGCAAGAATTCAAATACCTAGGGGCACTTTTCACTGAGAACTCGTCATGTGAAGCAGAGATCAATGCCAGAATGCAAGCAGGAAACCGATCTTACAAAACCCTGATCCAGCCTGTTGTTCTATATGGCTGTGAGACATGGAGTACCCGGAAACAGGACTTCCATAAGCTCCTTGTCTTTGAGAGAAAAGTGCTTCGGAAGATCTTCGGCCCGGTTCTGGATGCAGATACAGGGGAATGGAGGATCAGATACAACAAAGAGCGTGAGGAACTATACCAGCAGCCCAACATAGCAGGAGCTGTCAAAGCCAAACGAATGCAGTGGCCTGCAATGTGGCCCGGATGGAGGATCACAGCTGGCCTCGGAAGCTCCTGGATTTAACACCTACAAGAAAGAGACCGCCAGGGAGACCCAAGAAGCGTTGGAGGGATGGACTCCATGAAGATTTAAAACAAATGTCAATAGATGTGGACGAATGGCGGATAGCAGCAATGGACAGAATACAGTGGAGGAGGAAACTTTTAGCCGGCCGCGGTGGTCTCGCGGTTCTAGGCGCGCAGTCCGGAACCGCGTGACTGCTACGGTCGCAGGTTCGAATCCTGCCTCGGGCATGGGTGTGTGTGATGTCCTTAGGTTAGTTAGGTTTAAGTAGTTCTAAGTTCTAGGGGACTTATGACCTAAGATGTTGAGTCCCATAGTGCTCAGAGCCATTTGAACCATTTGAGGAAACTTTTAGATGCGTGCGGTCCACTGGGCCTGATCACGTAGTAGTAGTAGTAGTAGTAGTAGTAGTAGTAGTAGATTAATGTGTGTAGTTGCAGTGACGTTTCAGTTAAAACTTCGGGGCTGAGAGGGCCGTGGTCGATATACAAAACCATTACCTTAAAATTTGTCTTCGACTGCGGGAGACATCTTCGGAGGTAAACCGGCAACTGCGTCTAAGGTTCGAGTGGCCCCCGCATTTAAGGAATTGCGTAGAGGGCACCACTGTTCTTCACGTTATGCCCACTGCTTGGTTTTCTCTGGTTCGCACCACAGATCTCCATTTAAAATTTTACTTCATGTAAATCAAAACCTTATTTTCTATTGAAATTATTATGGTGTTTGCGAATCTGTATGAGAGAGATGTGGGTGAGAGAGATTCACAATCACCATGGTAATAGGCATGTCTATCTTGCGCCAACATAATGGTCGTCCATTACTTTTAATCGAGAACGATGGCACCAGACAGAGATAATCATGCAATCAGCATCACATGACGCACCTATGGTGGTGCTCTCTACTCAGCTCTGAAAGTTTCTCGCAGTCGGACACCAAACGTCAGGAACAGTTTTTTTAATGCGTCTATCACTACTTCTCACTCTGGAAACTCTATCTGAAGGAAACAGATGCCGTGACAGCCTACATTGTACAATAAATGAACTAGCAGGTTTGTGAGCACGTTTTCCAATCGAACGTGGAGTCGTCCTGCCTTGAAACCACTGCCGGGCTGCAGAACGGGTGAAATTGCTGCGCCCTTCAGATGGCTAAACGCCGCGTTACAAGCGTTGTGACGGCGGGGCGGGGCGCTGGGTTTCCGCTCAGTGGGTGCTGCCTCTACCTGCTGCAGGGCAGGTGGGCGCGGCGGCCGTGATGGCGGTCTCCACACAGCAGTGACGTAACGCGATTAGGCGGCCCCAATCCGCGCTGCCGGCGGCGGCAACAGCGCGGCTTCTTAAAGCGGACAGCGCCGCTCCGTCCCGCCACTTCAAAAGCAGCCGGCCGCCCACTATTCACTTGCCAGGCTCCGCCGGAATGAATAGCGGAACTCGGTGAATTTTTTTTCTTGAGCGTTAGGTGGTAGTCCAGACACATTCCTGAGCCTAAAGCCGTCGTAACGAGGGAAGTGCAATCGAAGGTAACTGTTGAGCGTGCCGAGTTTACGTCGTCACTGCGTGGAAAAAGGATGCTGTGGAGTCTTTCCGAAAGTGCAGAGCAATATCAAGAGTGTCACACATTCTGAAAGAGGACCAATAAGGTGTAAGAACACCACCTACGTCACATGCGAGCCATCACCCTTTTCAGTACATAGATGGGAGACGCTATACTGAATTTCAGGATGTCAAATTAAACACCTTCCAGCAGTCTACTTCCCAAACATCTTATTTGGTTACCAGTTTCAGCGTTTTACTACGCTATTTTCAGGCCCCTGACCGACATTTACGAAGACTACCACGTTTCGCATCAAAACAGGGGCCAGCAATACAATTAGTAGATTTTTGCAATAGCTATCACTTCAGCCATTATCTGCTGATGATCTGCAGTATTACTGGCCCTTGTTTTGATCAGAACCGATATAGAATCTTCCTGCACATCGGTTAGGGACCTGAAGATGTCGTAATTAAACACTGAAACTGGTAACCAAATAAAATAAGTTTGGAAACTTGATGGCTGAAAAGTGTTTGACATGCTGTATCGAACAGCCGAGTCCCGAGACCATCTGCAACAAAAGATGGACATGCAGATACTGAATTTCAGATGAAGCCCATATTTTATCGATTTTATATTATAACTTACTGCCTGTGAATATATGCCGATTCAAAGCTCCAGCTCACTGAGGAGCTTTCCAAAACGCAGCCTTATTGGTACGATATGTTGTAATAAAAAGAGAGGCAATGGATTCGTGACGAAAGAATTTTCGTATTACAGTGTAACATGCGTGTTACGAAACTACGCTGTTTAAAGGCATCGACACATTGAAGAATCATCAAAACGCAGTTTTCATGATACGATTTGTTATAATAAAACGTTAAAGCAGCCTTGAGGAGGCAGTAAAATACGAGACGTGGCCACATATTATGGAGATTCAGAACACTGCAATGAATAGGGATGCAGAGTTGCCAAGGAGTATGTGCAGTGTGTACCTGGTTATCGATTGTTGTATTCATCTTCGCATTTTGTAAAAGGTTTTGGGAGTTTCCCATTAATTTAACAGAAGTGTGTTCTCGAGTATTCGATGTTATGTAGCCGAGCGGTCTATGGCAGTGCAGTCATGGACTGTGCGGCTGGTCCCGGCGGAGGTTCGAGTCCTCCCTCGGGCATGGGTGTGTGTGTTTGTCCTTAGGATAATTTAGGTTAAGTAGTGTGTAAGCTTAGGGACTGATGACCTTAGCAGTTAAGTCCCATAAGATTTCACACACATTTGAACTTTTTTTTTTTGAGGTTATGTATATATAAGTGCGCGCTTCCTATCAAGAGATTGTTCGTTCTATTGGCTTTATATACAAGAGGGCTTTAACTACTTGCGGAAATGTTTTGGACTTTCTCGATTTATGTCTTGTATTTCAAATGTTCTAAGCATTCTGCCACTGAACAGAAAGAGTGACCTAACAAGAATTACCTCAGGGTTTTAGTGAGAAGTGAAAATGATTGCCGGCCGGAGTGACCATGCGGTTCTAGGCGCTACAGTCTGGAACCCACCGACGGCTACGGTCGCAGGTTCGAATCCTGCCTCGGGCATGGATGTGTGTGATGTCCTTAGGTTAGTTACGTTTAATTAGCTTTAAGTTCTAGAAGACTGACGACCTCAGAAGTCGCATAGTGCTCAGAGCCATTTGAACCATTTTTTGAGAATAATTGAATAATTTATGTCTTATGCAGAAGATTATTGTAAATTTGTATCGCACTATTTGTAATGGAATTTTTATAAGCTGATGCCCTTACTGACTGGACATGGAACTTTCCTTCTTGCCTTTTCATACGCTTACCGATATTAAGGTTTTTATTTATGTAAAACACAGAGAAAATTGTGTAAGGGAGTAAATCTGAGGTTAAAAGGCTTAATGTAAGAATTTTACGCCCGTTATTTGCGAACCATTTCTGACTGTGTACACAGCAACTGTGGGTGTAGGACCACCTGACCAACACTATTCCGTTTGACAGGTGCCCTGACGACGTCGTTGGCTTGGTTTTCAGTTGAATGAAATGCCCTCTCCCGTGCAAAACACGTTCGTATGGACGCTGATAGTTTGAATATAATATCGTGAATTAGACACAGGACAGGGAAATAGCGGTTTGTTGCTTTAATTTTGAACACCAGTGCAGATCAGAGAACCTTATTCTGAAGTGTGTGACAGAAGTGAAGGAAAAACAACGGTACTATACTTTCCCAGTACACAGTGACGATACTAATGCCTTAGACGATGTTTCAAAGAAGATCCAAATTTTACTATCACGTAGTCAGAGAAAACAGACAATGACAACATCGTTGAAACAGCGGTAGTAAGTGTGAAGAGAAAACGGAAGAAAAGGAAATAGAATACCAACAATAATAAGAAATTCTGGAAGAGCACACGTTGCGACCCATCCTAACGGCTTTCGTGAAGAAATCGGAAACCAGACTTTTTGAGTGTCAAGAGAGGAAAACATAACAAACACCCGACTGCACAATATGAAATAAAAGGCAGTGCCAAAGGTTTCATTCATGCTGCACCTTGTGTTCAGTCACACTATTTAGCAGTTCAGACTACTTGTGAATTGTCTGAGATTGGTAAAAGTTTAGCGGACTTCTATGGGGACTACAAGGAATGTCGTAAGAAGCTGTGTTTATCATTTGCTAATATGGTAAAGTTCAATCGCTGTTCAATAAGGAATATAACATATGGTTTTATGTACCAAAGAATAACTGTGTGATGTATGGGAATCCTTTAAAAATGCGCGTGACGAGTGGAAGCAAACGTTGCTTCAATTTTACAATCAGCATCAGCAAGAGAAAGATGTCCCAAAAGATAGACTCTTGATCAGAAGAAACCTAATGTGGCTTTGTATGACCATCAGGCTGTTATGCTGCAACCGAAAGGTACGGCGTCAATATTTTATTATAAGAGTAAAATAAACTGTTATAATTCGACAGCGATCTCTACGCAAGACATGTCGAATGCTTTTTTGGAACGAAACGGAAGCGAGGTGTGGACCAGTGGAAATCGGAAGTTGCATACTACACTATGTAGAACTGCTAGTTGACAGAGAAATGTTAGTCGACAGAGCTAGGAACTCTGAGGGTTAAGAGCTGATCATCTGGTCATATAACTGCCATCGACATCAGAACAGTAAGTGTCTTCTACCAGTATACTGGTACGATGTACACAATATTTAGAGTATCACACGAACTAAATTTTTTATGGAATGGCGTGTGCAGAATGAAGGTGACAATGTACATAGCGTAATTGAGAAACAGATGAAAAAACATGTGAAATCTTGTGCAATCAATGTGCCAGAATATTGTATGAGTATTACATCAATTAGTATGGCAAAGAAGATGGGCCCACAACATCATATTCATCAATTGATTTATGCAGATTTTTTCACGTGCAAGCTTTGCAGGAAGCGTGTAGCACGAGTTTTAACGTGGCTAGAGATAGGAGAAAACTGACGTGATCAGACATTAAGGTACAACATGTTAAAAGAGAAAGCACCGATGCATTATTTTATAAGACATTTTACAAAGATACGGAATTTAACGGGGTTAATGTACAGAACTTGAAAGCTAGGTCGTAGAAGTCTTCAGAGGCCGTTAGGTAAGTTGTCAGCACGCCTTTCGTGTTCACAAATACTTGCATTATTGCACTGTGCTCGTTTATCAGCTAGTACAATTACTGTTTTTGTTCGCAGATTGGTTACAGCATATTCTAATTGGTTTTCCCTGCCTGAAAACAGGAATAAGAATATTCAACATCTTATCGATAGAAACATCATTATTACAATTCCTATTATAAAGGTGTCCTCAACATTTCTTGAACATTCAAAATGTTCATTATTATTCAGTCATTGTTGCATCTGCTAACTGTTAGACATTTTGAAAGGTGGCTACACTGAGCCACAGCGCCAGAGATCGCGCTAGAGAGCATTGTTCCGCCGCCTCCACTGGCAGTGATTATTGAGAACTCGTAGTGGGCAGTGCTTTGGGAGAACTCGTGGTTGTCAGTGCTGAGATGTCGTAGTGAGGAGTGTTTGTTGAGATGAGCTAGTAGGCAGTGCTTGCTGAGATGTGATACTGAAAAGTTCTTGTTGAGATGTGATAGTAGCGAGTCGGTGTGGAGAGATTGTAATGTCTAGAGTGCCTTTCATCAATATAAATTAAGGTAACAAACTACTTTTCTTTTCGTTCTCATTATTTCAATGTCCTGAATAATGCGTCATTACAGGTTCAGTCAACAAAGCATCTGGCTTGTGTTCTTGTATTAGAGTGTAATTCTGGTTTTCTTGAGTAATTATGGTATTTCTATTTTCTTTGATTAATTCAGTATAAATGATATTTAAAATTTCTTGTGTTGTTGAAGAAGAACCGTGCCAGATGCGTACGTTGAGTCATACTTCCACACACAGAACAGTTACACTTGTGCTTTGGTTTCGTAGGTTTTATAGTTGCTGGGGACTTAATTAATTAATTGTGTTAATGAAAATTTCCATTTCATTCTTTGTTGTTGTTCTTTGCAGTCAGATAGCGTAATAATACTAGTCAGGGCCAACCGTTACGAGACTTCGTAACCGAACAGACAGCTGCTAAAGCAAAAATTAAAATTATTTGCATTCTATTTTAATTAAGCCCCCATGCACGTGGATGTATGTCATTCTTAGAACTGCGGAAGATATTAAATTTCCGAACAGTCAAAAAGTGTTTATAGTCAAAGTTTTCGCCTCGTGGCGACAAAGACCTACCGCGTCTGTCCCAGTCCCAATGTTGATTATTGTCAAGTTCGCGCGCCTGGCGCTCCCTTGTTGCATCCCGTAAATGAAACAAATTATTTTCTTCAAACCCCTCCGCTAACTGTGATTCCAAATTTCTTTTGCTGTCCTTTCCTACGATTTCGCCTTCAATTTGTTTGACTTGCTTTCGTAATGCCTCAACTTCCCTTTTAACGCGTTCATTAAATTTTCCCTGATTTTCAACATGCTTACTTATGTTCTGGTACTCTTCGGTTTCTGCAAATGGTAATGGAGCTGTATCATCTGAATCTCTATCCCCATTTAAACTAAGACTTGTCAATTTATCTGAAATCTCCTCAACTCTTTCCGATAAGTCACCTATTTTTTCTTTCTGTTTACTTACGTCTTCCGTAAGTGTCGCGACTCGGGTTTCAGTATTGACACATTTGGTAGTTAACTGTTCATATTGTTGTGTTAGATTATTTATTCTGTCATTTGGTACGGATTCCTCGATTCTCTCAAATATTTCTTCCTTATCATGTGCATGTTGTAAATTTAACTCTGAAAATTTTTGTACTCTCACGCGATCTCTTTCCTCCTGTTCTCTATCCTGTTCCCTTTGTCTAATCTCTACTGCAATTAATCTATTATTGTGAGCATTCAAAATCTGTTGTACTTCTTCTCTGATTTCTTTCTTTAATTCATCTTTCATGTCTTTGAAACATGTCCCTATTCGTGAGTCTAACCGTGTTTCCATTGTTCCCATCTGTGTTTTTAATTCAGATCCAAACCGTGTTTCCATTGTTCCCATATCAGTTTTTAATTCAGATCGTAAAGTTCCCATCTCTGTTTTAATTGTTCCTATTTGCGATCCCAGTGATTCCATTGTTCCCCTCTGTGTTTTTAATTCAGATCCAAACCGTGTTTCCATTTTTAATATAGCACTCATCAACTGCTCCATAGTAACTGATTCGAAACTCCTTTCGCCCCTAACATTTCCCGCAAAACCAGTTTCCTTCGTCATAGCTGTAAAGCTATCTGTGTTCGATACTATTTCAAACTCTTCTATCGTTAATCTCGTATTCTGTGAATTTCCTGATTGAGAAAAATTTTGAAATGGTTCCGGACTATTTTCCCGACTTATTAAATTGTTTTCCACTCCATTATTCATCATACTGTTGTCCTGTGTTGGCGAGTTCGCCATGTCAACAATTTCGTCATTCTCACTGTCCGTCATTTTTGCCTTTTTCATCGACCGCGTAATCATTTACAAAACATACAAAACTCGTCACTGTATGAAATTACACACAATGACACTTTATCTCCAACAATACCATTCACACGAAATGTTTCCCTCAAACACGATTAATCGAACAATTGAAATAATTGCACTAATTGTCAAACCCATAGACAAGACAACAGAAATGAAATTTTGCAAAAAAAAAAAAAAAAAAAAAAACCATTAGAAGAATGACAATTACCAAATCTACACATGCAAAATAGACTACAATTTCTAAACTACAAATTACTACAACAATACTACTGTCTACTATTTTTACAATCAGAAGATTCCAAGGGACGATCCGAAGCAGCGGTCGCCACGTGCATGGGGGCTTAATTAAAATACAATGAAAATAATTTTAATTTTTGGTAGCTGTTTGTCCGATTACGAAGTCTCGTAAACGGTTGGCCCTGACTAGTATTATTACGCTATCTGACTGCAAAGAACAACAACAAAGAATGAAATGGAAATTTTCATTAACACAATTAATTAATTAAGTCCCCAGCAACTATAAAACCTACGAAACCAAGGCACAAGTGTAACTGTTCTGTGTGTGGAAGTATGACTCAACGTACGCATCTGGCACGGTTCTTCTTCAACAACACAAGAAATTTTAAATATCATTTATACTGAATTAATTAAAGAAAATAGAAATACCATAATTACTCAAGAAAACCAGAATTACACTCTAATACAAGAACACAAGCCAGATGCTTTGTTGACTGAACCTGTAATGACGCATTATTCAGGACATTGAAATAATGAGAACGAAAAGAAAAGTAGTTTGTTGCCTTAATTTATATTGATGAAAGGCACTCTAGACATTACAATCTCTCCACACCGACTCGCTACTATCACATCTCAACAAGAACTTTTCAGTATCACATCTCAGCAAGCACTGCCTACTAGCTCATCTCAACAAACACTCCTCACTATGACATCTCAGCACTGACAACCACGAGTTCTCCCAAAGCACTGCCCACTACGAGTTCTCAATAATCACTGCCAGTGGAGGCGGCGGAACAATGCTCTCTAGCGCGATCTCTGGCGCTGTGGCTCAGTGTAGCCACCTTTCAATTTAAATGCTAAATTTTATAGTCATTTGAAGTAGAGTTCCGTGTTTATGTATGTATGTATGTATGTATTAAAACGGGAACCTAGAAACGACAGAGAGGTTTCGTCCCGCCGTTGCCCTCCGTGGTTCACAACCCCACAAAAGGCCACAGCAGTCCACCCACCCCACCGCCGCCCCACACAGAACCCAGGGTTATTGTGCAGTTCGGCCTCCAGTGGACACCCCCAGGGACGTTTCATACCAGAAGAGTGTAACCCTAAATGTTTCCGTGGTACAATAATCATGGTGTACGCGCACATGGCAACGGTGTTTGCGCAGCAATCGCCGACACAGTGTAACTGACAAGGGAACCTCCCCATCGCACCCCCCTCAGATTTAGTTATAAGTTGCCACAGTGGATAGACCTTGAAAAACTGAACACAGATAAATCGAGAAAACAGGAAGAAGTTGTGTGGAACTATGAAAAAATATGCAAAATATACAAACTGATTAGTCCACGCACAAGATAGGCAACATAAAGGACAGTGTGAGCTCAGGAGCGCCGTGGTCCCGTGGTTAGTGTGAGCAGCTGCGGAACGAGAGGTCATTGGTTCAAGTCTTCCTTCGAGCGGAAAGTTTAATTTTTTATTTTCAGACAATTACCAAAGTTCAGGCACTCACACATAATCAACTTCGCTCTCCAAAATTCCAGGACATGTTCAGATTTGCTTGGACATATGCAGAATTTGACGGTCTACACACGGAAAAATTTGAAAACGTTAAAAACATATTTGACGGAGCACAGGGAAAAGTGTGCGACTGTGTGACTTTTGTATTCATTTGTTGTAGTTTATGTGACAAACTCTTATGCTTTCATCACGTTTTTGGGAGTTATTATCACATCCACAAGAAAACCTAAATCGGGCAACATAGAAGAATCTTTTTACCCATTCGCCAAGTGTACAAGTTAAGTGGGTCGACAACATATTGCGGTGAGGTCGCAAAGCACAGACACTAAACTTATTACAGTGAACAGAGACGTCAATGAACGAATGGACAGATCATAACTTTGCGAAAATAAAGAAAAATTTTTCGCTCGAGGGGAGACTTGAATCAAGGACTTCTTGTTCCGCAGCCGCTTGCGCTAACCACGGGACCACGGCGTTCCTGAGCTCAAATTATCCTTGATGTTGCCTATCTTCGCGTAGACTACTCAGTTTGTATATTTTGCTTATTTTTTTTATAGTTCCACACAACTTCTTCCTGTTTTCTCGATTGATCTGTGTTCAGTTTTTCAAGGCCTATCCACTGCGCCAACTTGTAACTAAATCTGAGGGGGGTGCGATGGGAAGGTTCCCTTGTGGGAGGGAATAAGGGGAACCAGCCCGCATTCGCCGAGGTAGATGGAAAGACGCCTTAAAAACCAGCCACAGGCTGGCCGGCACACCGAACATCGACATTAATCCGCAAAGCTGGTTCGTGCAGGGGCGGGCTTGCCTTCCCACTGGGTAAGCATCGCGTTAGACCGCGCGGCTAGCCGGGCGGGCCGTACATGTGTGGTTTTGTTCATTATATCTCATTTCCAGAAACTTTGTGTGTTTGCATCCATGGACACCAATAACCTAGTAGTTGCAATGCATCCTACGTAATGTGTGACATAATTTGATATAATACGTTACTAGGAAGCATAATATGAACTTCAGAAGTTACATATGTATACATTTTATTCTGGAGAAGTGTCAGAATTCTAAACAGTCCATAGCTATATGCCTGATCAAGACACTAGAAGTGCCGTAACTAAAACAAAGGACGCATCTCTGGGAGTAATGCTAGAAATACCTTGAACACCAAATAATCCTCGGTTTATATCTGTTCTCATTAGTGCTCAAACATTTGTTTGTCTCACTGTTTCATTACCGCCAAACACGTTTTTCTTTATTTATTGAAATTCTGACATTATGAGTTGTGTCTGCGGGCTTCCGTGGCCGTTTTCACTAAAGATAAAATCATCTGGGTTTTTAGCCCGCGTCAAATTTCCTTAATCGACGTTTCGACCCCTCTGCTGGGGTCTTCTTCAGGATGTTTCAGTTTCCACTATTTCTAGAACAATGCTGTCGAAACGCCGATTATTTTAGAAGGAAATATGATGAAGCCTACGAACCCAGAAGATATTATCTTTATTATCAGTTGTGTCAGATTTGCAGCAAGTGTATGATGTATACTGCATGCACAAGGCATAGCTTTTCTGAGCGGTCAGCGTCACGATGGAGTTCAAGACAGCACGTTGCACTTTGAATACCACAGTCCATGTGACGTTGGCTTAACATTTCGCGTCCTAATGCTGGAGACATCGTCGAAGTCTATACAGGCTCAGATAGCAGTTTCGAACCTGAACAGGCTAAGCAAGCCGAACTGTTTGCACCTATCCACGCAACGGCAGGATCATGACGTCATGAGACAGCTGCCAGAAGCCCGCGAGAGCACGTGACACTTCAGGTCTTACGAGTGCCAGCAGTCGTTTGCGACGGCGATCGAGTAAGTATTTCAGACCAGTTCAGTGATTATTAACTGCGCGATTAATTACTTATAAGTTCTCAATAGCACAAGACAAACTCAAGACTTAAAGCGGGTACCTCTCCAATTAAATATTTATTTTCTGTGGATCCTGCATGGAGCTGACCGTTAGCGAAGCGTGACGTCACAAGTTCGTTGCGGGGTTCGTGTGTCTCGGTGGTCCCGGCAGCTGCTTATGATCGCCGAGTTGCGCCGGTGTGTGTTACTCAGTTTTTAGTGGTAAAGAATTGGTGCTATTTGCATTATATAGTACAAATTCCCATAACAGCATGTAGTAATGGTTGCATCTTCATAAAACCGTATTGTCGGTGATACCCTCAGCCCCGTGAATGATCTGCTACTGCGACAAATTCATGTTATGCAGACGGCAATTTCTTTTGTGTTCCTTTCTTTACTGTTAAATAAAGCGAACAAGACCGTGCACTAGAACAGGTGCGTCAAAGTCAATTTTGTGTTAAGTTTTAATGACGTCATGTTTGTACAAACAGTACTATGTGATACGCTTATGAACAGCTCTTGAGGAGAAGTAGTACCGGACGATGTGGTGCAGTAGTTACAAGACTGGCCTTGCACACGCGAGCACGACGCTTCAAATACGCACCCGACCATACAGATTTAGATTTTCCGTCATTTTCCTAAATCACTCCAGGCAAATGCCTTCTTTAAAAGGACATTTTGGATTTCTATCCCCATCCTTAAGATAGTCCAACTTTTTGCTTCGTCCCTAATAATCTCGATGTCGACTGAACTTTAAACCGAGTTCCATCTTCCTTTTTTTGAGGAGAAGAAGTTAGTTAAGGAATCAAAAACGTAGGCTGCTATTTTAAGGAGTACTGCTGTTCGTCATTTCGTAATGATTCTGTTTCTAGAAAGCCAGTCATGGTAGTAAATGACCCCCTGCCAGGTAAACAATATTTATTTGATACATTTCTTGTTTTGCTGCTGGACCTAAAGTTATTTGCGGTTCTCAAGATAAATTGGGTACTGTGCGTAGTCCCGACCAGGTATGGTTCAAACATGGGTATGTCTAACGGTACCCATCGGCCACAACTAAATTCCTCGATCATTGAATACCAGCCTCATTTTCACTTACATTTCATCAAATCATAAAATAATCGTAAATTACGAAATAAAATCGTCATTCACTATTGTGGAGTTTTCCATTACATATCGGTTGAGGCATTCCACTGAATGTAGCAATTGGTCGTGTAGAACACATATTCTGAAAAGCTGGTAAGTCTATCTGCGAGGTGTAAAAGACTGCTACTCCCAAAAATAGATTACATTGTAGCCGCTGATTCTGTAATGGGATGTAAAAAAAAAAAAAGGATGCACCACGAAGGAATTACCTGAATGAGACGGAATTCGGTAGACTTGATGTACATGTACAGTTAAACAAATGATTACAATTTCTGAAAAGTAGTATGATTTATGCAAGGGAAGCAGCTTCATAAATTGAGCAAATCAATAACGCATTGATCCAGCTCTGGCGCTAATAAACAGTTAATCGGCTTGGAATTAACTGACAGAGTTGTTGGATGTCCTCCTGAGAGATATAGAGCCAAATTCTATCCAATTGGCGTATTAGGTCATCAATATCCTTAGATAGCTGGAGGGCCTTACCCATTTAGCTACAAAAATCCTCGATTGGGGAGAGATCTGGCTATCTTACTGGCCAAGGTAGAGTGTGGCAAGCACGAAGACAAACAGAAGACACAATCGAGGTGTGAGGGAGGGCATTATTTTGCTGAAATGTAAGCTCATGATGGCTTACCGTGACAGATAACAAAACGGGGCGTAGAATTCATCGACGTTCCGCGTGTTCTAAGGGTGCCGAGTACGCCAAGCAAAGGGGTCGTGCTATGAAATGAAATGGACCCCAGACCATCACTCCTGGCTGGCAGTGGGCTGTACGGCAGGGGACAGGTAAGTAGGTATCCCACCACTGTCGAGGGCGTCTCCAGCACGTCTCCGCTGGTCATCAGGGCTCATCACTGAAGATAATTCTCCTCCAGTCAATGCGATTCCAGGCCGAAGACTTGTCTGGAGACGACCCGGACAGTGGTGGGATACCTACCTGTTACCCGAAGTAGGGCCCCACTACCAGGAATGATGGTCTGGGATATCATTTTATAAAAAGTTCCCTTTGGTTGTCAGGCACGGCACCCTTACAGCATAGCGGTACGTCGACGATGTTCTACGTCTAATTTTGCTATCCTGCGTGGGAAGCCATCCTGCGCCAACGTTTCACGAAGACAGCGCCCACACGCACACGACGAGAGTTTCTATCGCTTACCTCCGTGCTTGGCAAACGCTATTCTGGCCAACAAGTTCGCCAGATTTCTCCCTAATTAAAAACGTCTGTAGCATTTTGTGCAGGGCTCACCGACTGAGATTTTGACGATGTAACGCGCCAACTGAACACAATTTGGTAGGGTAACCCTGAGGAGGAAATGAAACAACTACATCTATCAAGGCCAAGAAGTGGACCGACACAGTATTGACTCGCTCAGTTTGTAAAGGTCTTTCTCTTGAATAAATCACCCACTTTTTCGAAAACTGTAATAACTTGTTTGTCTGTAAATGAACATTATATCCACAGACTTCCAACCCATTCGGATAATTTCTTCATGGTCCATCATTTCTTTTTTCTTTAGCTTAGCGTATACTACGGTTTCTTCTGTATATTTGTCCCAGTACATGAGAAAAACAGGATTAACCGAGACGACTAAGACTTCCAAAATATTACGATTGATCATGTGACCTATGTGCTACTCTTAGTCCGAAATAGGACAGGGGTTTCCTCGTGAGTAACATGGCCACCTAACACTGAGCTCGGCAGTTCATTTATTCCTGTATTGACAATACACGCTACACGAACTCAACAGATTCACTTAGCACAGAAATCACGCATTCGGAAAGAAAGAAGGGACCAATGTTCGTCGAAGTAGACAACAGTCTAGAAGTAACTTCTGCCAGAAATTCCACATGTCTCCCAGCCCTGTTTTTGTACTGAAAGGAATATATCTTGAACACATTTCTAACCTATATAAATCCACATGTTAAGACTTTCACTGGGCTATACACAGGTTTCATTCAAGGAGAAACGTTTAATAACGAGACATTGCTTAGAAAAAGGTTGTTAATTATGCTCTCCTGATAGTAGTGGCATAAACAATGAATTCTGGCGATCGATCTCATGCACGAGAGTGTCTAGCTGAGCAGAACAAAGAGCAGCGCCGACCGAGAACGGCGGGAAATGACAATAGCGAACACGCTCATTGTCGTACCGACGGATATTAGGACCGGCTCTCACTGGCTCTCTCGGAACGATAATCACGAAATCGTGATAGATGAAACAGCATGTAGCGTCCCAGATATGAACCAAACGTTACGATGCTACCGAAGGCCTGAACCGACGAAAATGAATAGGCTTTGCACCGACAAGAGCAGGGAGGGTAGCAATAAGCTGCCTAGAAGGAGTTTGAAGCTATCGGAGTAAATGACCAACCAGTTTTATTAAAGGTTAAACATCTGCAAAACATTTATATTCAGAACAGAAGTTGGTCTCTTTCCACTTTATCCTAGAGCATTTAAGACGGGAAAATGTTGCGTTACCAAACCATCGTGAAGTTTACTACTCCATATTTTACTCAAAAGAAGAAACAATTTTTAGTTCATACGCTAGCTGCTTACACATATATGATCGCCAATGGTATATCAAATACAAAATAAGTAAAAATGTCTTATATTACACCCTATATTGATATAACCATACTGGTGGAAACCGCTAACTGGTACCAACTGCAATAGAAAATTTAACGAGTGTTTACTATTCTAGTGCTAATGTTATGTATTAGTTCTAAACGGCAACAGTAACACCCAAACTGATTTCAGTGCAGAATGTACAGCTCTGCTGAGCATAACAGCCGAGATCTTTTGAGAACACTTTCTTTTTGCTTTACATATGTTGTTGTTGTTGTGGTCTTCAGTCCTGAGACTGGTTTGATGCAGCTCTCCATGCTACTCTATCATGTGCAAGCTTCTTCATTTCCCAGTACCTACTGCAACCTACATCCTTCTGAATCTGCTTAGTGTATTCATCTCTTGGTTTCCCCCTACGATTTTTACCCTCCACGCTGCCCTCCAATACTAAATTGGTGATCCCTTGATGCCTCAGAACATGTCCTACCAACCGATCCCTTCTTCTGGTCAAATTGTGCCACAAACTCCTCTTCTCCCCAATCCTATTCAGTACCTCCTCATTAGTTATGTGATCTACCCATCTAATCCTCAGCATTCTTCTGTAGCACCACATTTCGAAAGCTTCTATTCTCTTCTTGTCCAAAGTATTTACCGTCCATGTTTCACTTCCATACATGGCTACACTCCATACAAATACTTTCAGAAATGACTTCCTGACACTTAAATCTATACTCGATGTTAACAAATTTCTCTTCTTCAGAAACGCTTTCCTTGCCATTGCCAGTCTACATTTTATATCCTCTCTACTTCGACCATCATCAGTTATTTTGCTCCCCAAATAGCAAAACTCCTTTACTACTTTAAGTGTCTCATTTTCTAATCTAATACCCTCAACATCACCCGACTTAATTCGACTACATTCCATTATCCTCGTTTTGCTTTTGTTGATGTTCATCTTATATCCTCCCTTCAAGACACCATCCATTCCGTTCAACTGCTCTTCCAAGTCCTTTGCTGTCTCTGACAGAATTACAATGTCATCGGCGAACTTCAAAGTTTTTATTTCTTCTCCAGCTTTACATATAACATATAACGTGAAAAATTTAAATTAATATGTCGTAGAACACAATACTTTTGTTATGAAAAAGTATCCACAATGCGCACAGAATGTTTCACACAAAGTGGCAGATCTGATCATTAGAAATGAGTAAAAACAACGTCGTATTTTAATATTTTATGCTTGTGGGAGGTCGACAGCCTCAGAGTGCTTTGAGAATGAAACGGCTGGAGACTTGAAAATGACCTAAGGTTGAAATTGCCCGATCACACAGATAATGAGAAGAATTATAACCTAACTGGACCATGTTTTGATGCTCAAGAAACGTCATATTTGTTTACTCATTTGTATTAGGTAGAGACATGTAAACTACCAAACCCATTAAGGCGTATTTTGTATGAAAATAGGTAATGTGCCTGGTTGAGACAAAGGTCTTATGCCGGTTTGAAATATTTCAGTCTTTCAGAATAAATGTCGCATACATGAAATCAACCCAAACTTTCAACAGAAGGGTGCACACAGCAGCATACATCTTCCATTGTGGAAGTCCGGTTTGACTCGTGGTGCTGTGACAGACGTGTTAAAAAAAGGAACTAATATCATTCACAAAACATGGACTAATAGCTTTTGACAAAGTTCTTCAATGGTCAGCGTAGTATCCCACTTACGAAACATTGAATCAAAATAATGACTTTATCGATTTTACATAAATAATGTGAAACAAACACCATCCTGGGGGAGTGTCAGGTATATATATGTAGTGAAACCTACAATTATGGATACAGGTTAGGGCCCATATATATATATGCCGGCCGCGGTGGTCTAGCGGTTCTAGGCGCTCAGTCAGGAACCGCGCGACTGCTACGGTCGCAGGTTCGAATCCTGCCTCGGGCATGGATGTGTGTGATGTCCTTAGGTTAGTTAGGTTTAAGTAGTTCTAAGTTCTAGGGGACTTATGGCCACAGATGTTGAGTCCCATAGTGCTCAGAGCCATTTGAACCATTTTTAGGGCCCATATATCATTACGTGTCATTTCCTATTACTTCCCCCTGGAACCATTACCTCTTTCCAGGCAATCACACAGAGATTCCAAAATGCATCAGGATCCACTGCAAGTACTATGACAGTTGGGGGGACGCGAGAAAACGAGTTTCAAGGTCGAGCAGCTGCTCATAAGCCACACATCACGCCGGTATAGAGAGCGTAAATATTGAACGACTGAAGAGTGGAAAAACGTTGTGTGGAGTGACAAATCACGGTACTGAATGTGGATATGCGATGGCAAGGTGTGGGTATGGCGAATGCCCGGTGTACGTCATCTGTCAGCTTGTGCAGTGCCAACAGTAAAGTTGGAAGGCGGTGGTGTTACGGCGAGGTCCTGTATTTCATGGAAGGGGATTGCACCCCTTGTTGTTTTGCGTGGCACTATCACAGCACAGGCCAACGTTGGTGTTTTAAACAACTTCTTCCTTCCCACCGTTGAAGAGCAATTCGGGGATGGCGACTTCATCTTTCAACAGGATCGAGCACCTGTTCATAATGCACGGCCTGTGGCGGAGTGGTAACACGACAATAACATCCCTGTAATGGACTGGCCTGTACAGAGTCCTGACCTGAATCCTATGAACATCTTTGGGATGTTTTGGAAGGACGACTTCGTACCAGGCCGCTCCGACCGACATCGATACCTCTACGCAGTGTAGCACTCCGTGAAGAATGGGCTGCCATTCCCCGAGAAATCTTCAAGCACCTGATTGAACGTATGCCTGCGAGACTGGAAGCTGTCATTAAGGCTAAAGGTGTGTCAACACCACAATGAATTCCAGAATTACATATGGAAGGCGTCACGAACATTTAAGTCATTTTCAGACAGGTGTCCGGATACTTTTGATCACATAGTGTAGGTACTGAGTGACGACAGGGGGGGAGGGGGGTGGGGGGTCACGCCACAGCATAGAAGAAACACCTTATTGCTCTGGCTCAGGAAACACCATCCGCTCACACAGTTGAAGATATTCTGTTAAGAAATAACCAAGGCCAGTATCGACCCAGGAAACGCAAATAACAATCACAATTCTAGATTCCAACTGGTGGGGAAATATATTAGCTAAGAAATCGAAATGATCGTACCAGACCTATAGTTATCAATCAGAAAATAACATTTAAAGACCTCAAAATCCAACTTAACTGAAGTTCACGAATCGAAATTGAAGCCGGTTCCATAACGGGCTCAGAATTCGGCACAGAAAAAGTGGTTTCAACTCTCTCATTGGTGTGCCAAATCCCAGAGCCGGCTGGACAGGCTAAGCACGAAGACGGAACTCCAAGTCAGCCACGGATTCAAATCGGCACACAAAATTGCCCAGCAACCACTCGCTGGACTCTGTGCCCAAGATGCTTGAGGAAGTACTCGCCTTACTCGCCCGGTGGACCTCTCACGCCGTCGTCCTCGCTCCATTACCACTCCCCAACTCGCCACGCCACAACGCGCCCCGTCCCCAATCAACCATCACGAGCAACGATCTTAGTGGCCTCGAACAGAGAGACATCACACGACAGATCTATCTAGTGGCGCCAGGAATTCGAAAGGGACACGCCACCAACCCCATCATGTGTCAGCTGATACTAATATATCAGCTTTCTTCAAAAGGAATATAGGCAAGTGAAGCGCAACTGGGCACTAACGCTAATAGGTCGGTGTCATCTCAGCACTCCTAAGAGTCTCCTGAAAGACTTCACGCGTCTTTAAAGGCTTATTCCACCGAAGTGACATCACAGTGTGTTATAAATCACGCAGTCAACAACTGTTATACAAATTTGCATATTCTAGGAGATCGGAAAGTAACGTATGGTAGTCCCGCCAATTTTCTTTGGGTGGTGAATGGAAATAGCAGCTCTCATATGTGTTGAAAGCCCTAGGTAGCCAAAGAGAGCTGAAGTGTTAGTATGCCGATTTCTTACCATATGACGGGACACAGAATGCCGCAACATCCTGGAGAAAAAGCAGAAGTGCCGTGCAGCTATGAGATGCGCCAGAAGGTTACTACATCGCAGAGCCACAGAAGTGTTGGTTCGGAAGTGGCTGGAAGTATTGCATAGCTACAAGTCATTAACCAGTAAAAATACTCATTGATTTTAGCAGAGATACTTTCAGTCCAGCAGAATCCACCACGATGCAAGAGCCATGTATCACCACCAGGCTACGGATCAGCAGGCAGCAGACGCCGGTCGGACCGCCGTCTGCATCAGCCCAGCTCCGAGTACTGAGTACACCATCTGGAGACTTAGTACTGTGTGACGTATGAAACGCTTCCAGGCTCTCTGTAGAAGCGACCAAATTTGTATCTCTGACAGTAGCAGTTCTTGTCTGGAGTGGTGCAGCCATTGGAGCTAATGCTTTAGCACCCGCCATTGTCGCCCGCTGGGTCGAGAGCTTCTTTTGGCTACTGATAGTCTCCCAGAAAATTCTGGCAATTTTATGCGCTGCTGGCAACTTCTTCACGACACCATGCTGTGCAAACTGGGGCATCCGTTGCTGAGTGGTCTAAACAAGTGTCAAAATCATGGGGCGTCGACGACACTGCCAACCAAGCAAGCCCGTTGCAGGATTCTGCAGCTGTCAGTGAGTCCTCCATTCCCCACGCCTAAGGGGGCGTGTCGGTCGCAACACTACAAATGCTTTAGCACGGGCTGAAAAGAAGTATTTTCCCTTCCAGCTGTGTTTCCCTGGCCACCAGCGGCCAGCATCACTGCCTCTGCCTCTCCCACCCCACCCAAGTTACACCTGTCAACCTTTACACGATAGGAACCACTCCCAGGACGTTACAATTTACTTAATGGGGTTTTTTGATTCTTTGATAGCTTGTATTTATTCACAAGCACTGGCAAGGGATCAGCTGAGTGCGTTTCTAGATAAGAGCAATGGTTATTATAAGAAATTGAATGTGTAAAGCCATGTTGAGAAGTTGTATTCGATACGGGTTTTGTGGTATATTTGCATAATGACTACATTCCTGGTGGCTCGTCAGCTAACTTTTGTTTTAAGATAAGCTTGGGAACAGATGACAGCGATAAAGTACTTCTGCTTGGTTTCACAAATCTGTTTGTGACTTCTGTACAATGTCTTAAAGATTGTCATAGTCCGCGCTTCTGTATCTG
Source organism: Schistocerca nitens (assembly GCF_023898315.1). Taxonomy (NCBI): domain Eukaryota; kingdom Metazoa; phylum Arthropoda; class Insecta; order Orthoptera; family Acrididae; genus Schistocerca; species Schistocerca nitens. Next base: position 243,836,860 of record NC_064622.1, read on the forward strand.
CACAGAAAGTTTGCAGAACTAGCTTACCACTTAGCGTGCAAATGGACAAAACATCTGAACTGTCTTCTCAAGCCCAGGGTGTTAAACAGACATTCTAAATAAATAGAGGGAGATTTAGCCATATTGTTCCTCAAAATGCTTTTATATAATGGGGGATCTCCCCACCGTGTCGCGTCTGCGTCGCCCAGTATGGCTTCAGCCAATCACTATCTGGCAAGAGGTGAATTTTATTTTTCTTGCTGGGTCGCAGTCTAGCCCTGTTAATGCCGTGGAGCCACTTACACTCGGTCCTGGCCGTATTTTTAAAAAGAATACTGTATTGTTTTGCCTTATCCCTTTCTGCGCTGAAGCTAACCATTCTCTTGTTAAATGGGGTTTTCCGATGCCATTAACCACCTGCTCAGTTCGTCTCCTAAACGTGTTTCATTTTAACTTGTTTATTCATGCCCCTGTCCATATATTGGTAGGTATTCTTTTGTTAGCTTTCTACATCTACATCTACATCTATACTCCGCGAGCCACCTTACGGTGTGTGGCGGAGGGTACTTATTGTACCACTATCTGATCCCCCCTTCCCTGTTCCATTCACGAATTGTGCGTGGGAAGAACGACTGCTTGTAAGTCTCCGTATTTGCTCTAATTTCTCGGATCTTTTCGTTGTGATCATTACGCGAGATATATGTGGGCGGTAGTAATATGTTGCCCATCTCTTCCCGGAATGTGCTCTCTCGTAATTTCGATAATAAACCTCTCCGTATTGCGTAACGCCTTTCTTGAAGTGTCCGCCACTGGAGCTTGTTCAGCATCTCCGTAACGCTCTCGCGCTGACTAAATGTCCCCATGACGAATCGCGCTGCTTTTCGCTGGATCATGTCTATCTCTTCTATTAATCCAACCTGGTAAGGGTCCCATACTGATGAGCAATACTCAAGAATCGGACGAACAAGCGTTTTGTAAGCTACTTCTTTCGTCGATGAGTCACATTTTCTTAGAATTCTTCCTATGAATCTCAACCTGGCGCCTGCTTTTCCCACTATTTGTTTTATGTGATCATTCCACTTCAGATCGCTCCGGATAGTAACTCCTAAGTATTTTACGGTAGTTACCGCTTCCAATGATTTACCACCTATGGCATAATCGTACTGGAATGGATTTCTGCCCCTATGTATGCGCATTATATTACATTTATCTACGTTTAGGGAAAGCTGCCAGCTGTCGCACCATTCATTAATCCTCTGCAGGTCTTCCTGGAGTACGTACGAGTCTTCTGATGTTGCTACTTTCTTGTAGACAACCGTGTCATCTGCAAATAGCCTAACGGAGCTTTCGGTTCATGAGATTAACTGTAACTGTCTTTTTTTTATATAATACAATTATTATTTTGTGAGGATCTCATGCTGTATCGTACTGTCATTATGGATCAAGCTCATGTAAGGTCCATAAAATCCGGACGCCTTACAAGATCTACTCCCATTTTACTGAGAAATAACACTATACTGTCTGGCTGTGAAAGAAGCTGACGTTTCACTTCAAAATACGGCCACGCTCACACCCTTAACGCTGAGGACATGAACTCCATTTTTGGCTTCACTCATATTACACAACTACTAATGATGCCCTCAAAGACGAGCAAGCAGTACATTTATGGCCGCTCCTAAATACCTCCAGAGACAATGCGCGAAAAGTCCTGCATGATAAGTGCATGCATCCATATAAATATCAGAAGATACAAGACTTATCATGTGATAAGCTCCGCATTGTGTGGAATTCTGCCAGCGGTATCTATAGCAGATAGTGAACATCCCTCACTTCCAAACGAATCTTTTCTTTACGCACGAGGCGGCTTTCACAAGGGAAGCAATGTTCATCAGCAACTATACCCATGTCTGGAAGATGGAAAATACTGAAATAGCTTATGTGATGGATTATCAACAGAGATTTAACGTAAGTGTGTGGGCTGGTGTTGGGCCGTATCTTCTGGGTAGCATGCCTAGTGAAGGAATAACCGCATCTTTCTCTGTGAAGTGCTATGGAAGTGGAAGAGGAAAGATTGGAGAACGTCGTCCTGGCAGTGTCCAGTACACAACGGAAAGTCAGTTTCAAAAGCAATATTGTTGTTAACAAAAACTAAAGATGGGAAATGAGCGCAGCAGAAGCAGACGCAGATAAGGTAATGAACCTTAGAAGCGTTATGCAGCCACAAGGTCAGGCGGTAGGGGTCAGAAGGGTACGGCATTAGCAGCCCTGTGAAATATGATAGACAGATGTAGTGAGAAAAGGTTCCTAGTCGATAGAGAAAGAAGTTCGGTGACAGACTTTATGACGCAAGCGGTTTAGACGATAACAAAATAATGACACATAGCCAATTAAGGGAATCCTCAGACGATAACGAAGTAAATAAGGAGACAGAATTACGCGAATCTATAGACGGTAAGAAACTAGCAGTGTAGCAGAGGGATAGGTATTCGATAAAAGGAGATAACAGAGAGAACGACAGACAGTGAGAGGGAGAAAAGGTGCAAGAGAAAGAGTGGGCTTGTGACGGAGATGACTATGTCTTCAAAAGTCAATGACAGGCTTAGGACGTAGTTCCATATCATGCAGGGAAAGGTTTCATATCCCATCCACTCAGATACTGAAAGGTATCTGAAGCATAAAGCACCAGGGTAGTCGATAAGGCTATCGATACTACGCCATGTCAGGGACTGCCGAGGCCGAAGGGGAAAGTGAACAAAACTCGAGGATCGGTCACACAGGTGGAGGTAAATGTAGAGAGAAGTGTGTGGTCAGGCAGTAGGCAGTACAGGATAGATGTGAAAAACAGTAGCGGATGCATGGAATCGGAGTGAAGTAAGTTAGTTAGCTACAGGTTGTCGTGCTCTCAGGAAATTTATAAGAAGGTTTCATAAGTAGACAGAATGATGATAAACAGCTCTGAGTAAGGACTTGACTATTAGTGTGGAGGGAAGTCAACTAGGGAACTCGTTTGTATAAATGGTATTCGAAAATCATCTTAGAAGTTTGTGATATCTTTTCCTTGTCATCCTCCAGTCTCACACATCCACGATCAAGTATTCCTCTAATTTTGGTCAGGAGGCTAAATTAAAATCATGGACCCCTCTTGTTGCTCAGACGCTTGCAAAACCCGCGGTTGCGAAATGACAGCAATCACGCAGCGATTATGGTTCCAACATGACAAAGCCCTACCTCACTACGCCTTCGACTTCAGAGAACAGTTAGATAAAATTTTCCGCAATTATTGGATTAGGAATAAACTCTGCAGTGTGTGGATGTATGGGTAATTGAATGCAGAAGGCAGAGTAGTTTGTTTCCTGTGTATAGCTGTGGAAATTTTGTATTGAGTTCTGTCCCGTAACCTTTCATGGTGTAGAGTAACGGTCATTTCAGAATTTTTAGCACCGACTGTTCTAGTAATTTTTCGATTGGACCCACACTCTCCCTTCTACTTAAGGTGGATTCTAGCCACCAACGGTGAGCAGTTTCAAAGTTTTTTTATGGGCAGTCTTCCTGGAGTTGACGCCTTGGGTACCTCGTATTCCTCGGAGCACACGTACCGTAAGTTTCAGTTTGATGAGAAACAGTGGTGTTGAATTAACAGACGCAAGGTTTGTTCCAGAAACGTAGTACTTCGTATTCCAAAATATTTTTGAGTTTTATGTGGACTCTTGTGTACACACTCCGTGCTAGGTCTGAGAGGAAATTCTTCAGCACAATAATAGCGTGAAATCAGAACTTTCCAACATGATTAGTACTTGACTGACGCATACTTGCAAAGAATTCATGTGACAGAGGGATAAACGTTTTCAAAGATAAAAATTTTTAACTATCTATTATAGTACGTCAAAGAAGACATAATTTTTTAACTATCGATTATTGTACGTCAAAGATCTTTGTGAAGGTTTATCTCTGCTATCACGTGAAATCCAGACCACGCCCACTTTCCATGGTATTTAGGCCGCTCTTCGACGTCCGATTCGTCAGTCGGCAAGAGTTGGCATAATCAGGAGCACCTCCGAAGATGTCCAACTTAGCCTTGGACGAAACGTCAGGGATTGAAGAGATCCATGGACCACGTCCATACAACCCGGAAGAATTCTCAGCAGATGAAACATCCGGTCGTGAAAGCCTTCATTGTATGATAAGTAAACATCTCTTAGTGAATGTCTTTGCAGCTGCTTTATGTCGTCTTTCTGTTGGAGGACAGCTTATTTACACGATGTGTACTACTTGAATTTTGATCGCAGAGATATCATACTATCTAAGAAAACTAATTTGAAGAACAGTATGGTTAACATTGCTTGTGTCATTTTGTTTACTTGCATACCGCATGTTCAAACACAAACCATTTCCGAATGCCTATTTTTTCCGTCAATTTAATGAGCGTATAACATGAACAAAAACTTATTGTTAGGAGATGGTATTAAGTTGAGAATTATAACAAATGTAACTTACTGCAAACTGATGATACTTTATCTACGAATCAGTAGCTACAAAGGTCAATGCAGTAAATTCGAGTCACTTCAGTGAACACTATCGCATGAAAACACGTACCAACACAATTTCCAAGAAAAAAGCTCGCAATTAATCTATCCTCATTTATATTTTCTTGTTTCCTTGCACACCACAGCTTGTCAAAAAGTAAGTGACAACCGACCATCTTCACAATGGCTATTGTTATGCTATCGGTCTCTTGAAAAAATCTGGCCCTTTACCTAGTTACGACTTAATATTAAAGTAATACCTCGAAACATTCGAATTTTATACGTATTTGGGTCACTGAACTGCACTCTATCGGCTGAAAGCGTATTATTTCTTTTGAAACAGTGATCACTAACATCGCCAGGATAATTAGATATGGGAAACTTAAAAGTGTACAAAATGAATAAATCTCGCTTTTAGAAATCCACAATCTCTATCAAGTAATTTCTGGAGTCACCAGGGTGATACCTTATTTCATTAAGACACGTCTATAACAATGAATATATTTGACCTCTACTATCACTTCTCATTCGAAAACTTAACGCTTCCAAGTTTCTTTGTTTCCTTATTCCGGCAAAAAAAATTACTGTCTGACACACAGCTTGAGGTAACTGAGTACTTTGATCTACATAAAGTATCAAGTTTGTTAACGTAAAGCAACACATTTCACTGGAAATTAAAAAATTTTATGCTCTCAGTGCAAGTTTCTAGAGTCACACATCGATTCAATTATGTGACACAAAAACGCGGAACATATTTCGCGGACTTATGAGAGAAAGACTGCGTTCATTGCGTTGTTACTGGCCTTATCTGAATACTCGTGTTTAAGAAATTAGAGTGTGTTTCTAGATAGTATTTCGAATGTTTGTAGATAATAACGAGACGTTTATTCACGGTGCTTGGGGACCCATCTTCTTAAACAGTTGTCGTGTAGTGTTCTACACAGACGTATTTAGAAGTTAAGGATATAATATTAGCTCATCTCGGACACATACATAGGATAAAATGTGATTAGTCTTTCTACGCTCACTTTTTGAATGAAATGTAAAGAAATTATAAAACTTACTATTATAGTACTCTCCGAAGTTCTTAATAGAAATATTTCTTGGGAGGCTGACTGAATACTTAAACATTGTACTTGTAGTTGAGAAAAAAGAGGTTATATCATTTCATATTCTGGGAAACATACAACCATTTTTACAACCCTTTTTATAAGATCTAGCTGATTTGATTAGCATTAAGGCATGAAGTAATACGACATAAATTAACTCCATGAACTGGCGTGTTGAAATGTAACAAGACCACTGAACAATTTTTTTCTCATCTATGTTACACCCAACCTCGTATTTCAGCACATACGCTTGTGCCACGTGTAATCTAATAACGTTGTGACGCGGACGCTAACTACAAAGGCTAGCGATATCGTAATTTAATGAAAACTGGAATTAGTTTGGCAGAGGAACTGCATGGCGCGTCGCGTTCAATATTTATGGGGGTCTTCAGTGTTTCTGCCTTTCTCTCTCTCTCTCTCTCTCTCTCTCTCTCTCTCTCTGACAGTCAGTTCAGTATGCTCTTTCCGGATACTTACCTGCTTTTGTCGCCGGATTAACTTGAGTAAATCCACATCTAAAAGTTATTTCCCACTAGATATAACTCTTGCCTTGTACCCGAGAACTCGTCCTGACATTTGTGATGTGGTACGGCGATATAAAATATGCAAGATGCTGCTAGAAATTACCACTAAAATTAGTGTAATCTAAAGGGGAAGGTTGATATATATAAAAGAACCAAAGGGAAATAAGAATAGAAACCAAGGACGTAGTGTTCGGATATGGAATGGTATGGGGCAAGGACGTAGTATTACACCCCCTATTACTCATTCTATTCATCTAAGACCCCATGTCAAAATTACAACAATGGTTCAGAAGTGCTAATAAAATTCAGACTGAGAGGATGTCAATGTTAAGATCCGCTGGTGACATTGCTGTCCTTAGTAAAAGTAACGAAGAATTACAGGATCCGTTGATTATATATATCTCCGTTGGTGGGGAGGCTTGCGTGCCTCAGCGATACAGATGGCCGTACCGTAGGTGCAACCACAACGGAGGGGTATCTGTTGAGAGGCCAGACAAACATGTGGTTCCTGAAGAGGGGCAGCAGCCTTTTCAGTAGTTGCAGGGGCAATAGTCTGGATGATTGACTGATCTAGCCTTGTAACATTAACCAAAACGGCCTTGCTGTGCTTGTACTACGAACGGCTGAAAGCAAGGGGAAACTACAGCCGTAATTTTTCCCGAGGACATGCAGCTTTACTGTATGATTAAATGATGATGGCGTCCTCTTGGGTAAAATATTCCGGAGGTAAAATAGTCCCCCATTCGGATCTCCGGGCGGGGACTACTCAAGAGGACGTCGTTATCACGAGAAAGAAAACTGGCATTCTACGGATCGGAGCGTGGAATGTCAGATCCCTTAATCGGGCAGGTAGGTTAGAAAATTTAAAAAGGGAAATGGATAGGTTAAAGTTAGATATAGTGGGAATTAGTGAAGTTCGGTGGCAGGAGGAACAAGACTTTTGGTCAGGTGAATACAGGAATATAACTACAAAATCAAATAGGGGTAGTGCAGGAGTAGGTTTAATAATGAACAAAAAAATATGAGTACGGGTTACCTACTACAAGCAGCATAGTGAACGCATTATTGTGGCCAAGATAGACACAAAGCCCATGCCTACTACAGTAGTACAAGTTTATATGCCAACTAGCTCTGCAGATGATGAACAAATTGAAGAAATGTATGACGAGATAAAAGAAATTATTCAGCTAGTGAAGGGAGACGAAAATTTAATAGTCATGGGTGACTGTAATTCGTCAGTAGGAAAAGGGAGAGAAGGAAACATAGTAGGTGAATATGGATTGGGGGGAGGAAATGAAAGAGGAAGCCGCCTTGTAGAATTTTGCACAGAGCATAACTTAATCATAGCTAACACTTGGTTCAAGAATCATAAAAGAAGGTTGTATACCTGGAAGAATCCTGGAGATACTAAAAGGTATCAGATAGATTATATAATGGTAAGACAGAGATTTAGGAACCACGTTTTAAATTGTAAGACATTTCCAGGGGCAGATGTGGATTCTGACCACAATCTATTGGTTATTAACTGCAGATTGAAACTGAAGAAACTGCAAAAAGGTGGGAATTTAAGGAGATGGGACCTGGATAAACTGAAAGAACCAGAGGTTGTACAGAGTTTCAGGGAGAGCATAAGGGAACAATTGACAGGAATGGGGGAAAGAAATACAGTATAAGAAGAATGGGTGGCTCTGAGGGATAAAGTAGTGACGGCAGCAGACGATCAAGTAGGTAAAAAGACGAGGGCTAATAGAAATCCTTGAGTAACAGAAGAAATATTGAATGTAATTGATGAAAGGAGAAAATATAAAAATGCAGTAAATGAAGCAGGCAAAAAGGAATACAAACGTCTCAAAAACGAGATCGACAGAAAGTGCAAAATGGCTAAGCAGCGATGGCTAGAGGACAAATGTAAGGATGTAGAGGCTTGTCTCACTAGCGGTAAGATAGATACTGCCTACAGGGAAATTAAAGAGACCTTTGGAGAGAAGAGAACCACTTGTATGATTATCAAGAACTCAGATGGATACCCAGTTCTAAGCAAAGAAGGGAAGGCAGAAAGGTGGAATGAGTATATAGAGGGTTTATACAAGGGCGATGTGCTTGAGGACAATATTATGGAAATGGAAGAGGATGTAGATGAAGACGAAATGGGAAATAAGATACTGCGTGAAGAGTTTGACAGAGCACTGAAAGACCTGAGTCGAAACAAGGCCCCGAGAGTAGACAACATTCCATAAGAACTACTGATGGCCTTGGGAGAGCCAGTCATGACAAAACTCTACCATCTGGTGAGCAAGATGTATGACACAGGCGAAATACCCTCAGACTTCAAGAATAATATAATAATTCCAATTCCAAAGAAAGCAGGTGTTGACAGATGTGAAAATTACCGAACTATCAGTTTAATAAGCCACAGCTGCAAAATACTAACGCGAATTCTTTACAGACGAATGGAAAAACTGGTAGAAGCGGCCCTCGGGGAAGATCAGTTTGGATTCCGTAGAAATGTTGGAACACGTGAGGCAATACTAACCTTACGACTTATCTTAGAAGAAAGATTAAGAAAAGGCAAACCTACGTTTCTAGCATTTGTAGACTTAGAGAAAGCTTTTGACAATGTTAACTGGAATACTCTCTTTCAAATTATGAAGGTGGCAGGGGTAAAATACAGTTGAAAGGGAAGCAGTGGTTGGGAAAGGAGTGAGACAGGGTTGTAGCCTCACCCCGATGTTATTCAATCTGTATATTGAGCAAGCAGTAAAGGAAACAAAAGAAAAATTCGGAGTAGGTATAAAAATCGCCCGCATCTCGTGGTCGTGCGGTAGCGTTCTCGCTTCCCACGCCCGGGTTCCCGGGTTCGATTCCCGGCGGGGTCAGGGATTTTCTCTGCCTCGTGATGGCTGGGTGTTGTGTGCTGTCCTTAGGTTAGTTAGGTTTAAGTAGTTCTAAGTTCTAGGGGACTTATGACCACAGCAGTTGAGTCCCATAGTGCTCAGAGCCATTTGAACCATTTTATAAAAATCCATGGAGAAGAAATAAATACTATGAGGTTCGCCGATGACATTGTAATTCCGTCAGAGACAGCAAATGACTTGGAAGAGCAGTTGAACGGAATGGACAGTGTCTTGAAAGGAGGATATAAGATGAACATCAACAAAAGCAAAACGAGGATAATGGAATGTAGTCAAATTAAATCGGGTGATGCTGAGGGAATTAGATTAGAAAATGAGACACTTAAAGTAGTAAAGGAGTTTTGTTATTTAGGGAGTAAAATAACTGACGAGGGTCGAAGTAGAGAGGATGTAAAATGTAGACTGGCAATGGCAAGGAAATCGTTTCTGAAGAAGAAATTTGTTAACATCGAGTATAGATTTAAGTGTCAGGAAGTCGTTTCTGAAAGCATTTGTATGGAGTGTAGCCATGTATGGAAGTTAAACATGGACGATAACTAGTTTGGACAAGAAGAGAATAGAAGCTTTCGAAATGTGGTGCTACAGAAGAATGCTGAAGATAAGGTGGGTAAATCACGTAACTAATGAGGAGGTATTGAATAGGATTGGGGAGAAGTTTGTGCCACAACTTGACTAGAAGAAGGGATCGGTTGGTAGGAGATGTTCTGAGGCATCAAGGGATCACAAATTTAGCATTGGAGGGCAGCGTGGAGGGTAAAAATCGTAGAGGGAGACCAAGAGATGAATATACTAAGCAGGTTCAGAAGGATGTAGGTTGCAGTAGGTACTGGGAGATGAAGAAGCTTGCACAGGATAGAGCAGCATGGAGAGCTGCATCAAACCAGTCTCAGGACTGAAGACGAGAGAGAGAGAGATAGAGAGAGAGAGAGAGAGAGAGAGAGAGGAGCGCTCTACGTCAACGTTATCAGCGCCCTGACACACACAACAAGAAACAAATGTGGACAAAGTTAGTAAAATGTGATCATACACATTAAGACAACGGGAAATGATTAAAGACGCTATTCAAGAGACTAAAACATTATAAAACGAGAAACCAGCTAAAATGTCGCCACAGGAAATTGCCATTGGCTGGCCACTTGCGCAGAATGTGGACGGGGCAGTCACCCCGTGAAAGAATTAAAACCTTCTCCCTAAAATATTAGTAAAAACGTTGAACAATTCACAAAACTTTAGAGCTCTATTGATTATTGCCTAAAAGAGATTAAAGATGCGTCGGCAAATTATCCGCTGCCAGCTGGTCGGAAAATAGAACTTACTCCAGTGGAACGTGGCGCGCAGTGATCTGTACGCTACAAGCGCCACACATTGGAGGGTGTCAGCATACATTGCACCATCTAGATTGCCATCGGTAAAATGGGGTCTAATTATCCTTCCTCCCATAATGCCGCACCATACATTAACCCGCCAAGGTCGATGATGTTCCATTTGTCGCGGCCATCATAGATTTTCCGTTACCCAATAGTACATATTATGCCGGTTTACGTTACCGCTATTGGTGAAAGACGCTTCATCGCTAAATAAAACGCGTGCAAAAAATCTGTCTTCGTCCCGTAATTTCTCTTGTGCCCAGTGACAGAATAGCACACGACGTTGAATGTCGTCGCCATGCAATTCCTGGTGCATAGGAATATGGTACGGGTGCAATAGATGTTGATGTAGCATTCTCAATGATCCTTCAGCACCCACGAATTTCGACAGCAATTGCTTGCAGGTCAGTAGCCAGGGGGAGAGCAGAGTAGTGATGCATGTTACTGGCGAACACAGCAGTGCCCCCTTTGGTTCTGTCCCCAGTCAGGTGATGGGCATAGCCACGTAGTACAGTGCTGTCACTGGCACTAAAATGTATTTCTTGTAAACACAGGCAAAGAGGGCGTTCCTCCCCTAGAAGTTTCAGTCTTCCTCTTGTGTTCTGAATCCACTAACGTTCTACGGTAGTATGGGAGCCTTCTTTCACCCGGTCTTTACGCTGGGGAGGGAGCATGTAATGAGCGGGGCTCAGTCTTAAGGCAGGATGATTGTCCCAATCCGACATCAAGCTGCATTAATTCCACCAAAGACTGAAGAGAGTCGTCAGATAGTAGGACGTTGATATCCTCTGACTGTTTACCTCCCGGCTCCGACGGTTGATTCTTTTGCCCTGGATAGACTTTGGCGCCAAAACCGCGGCAGTGGTGGTAGCACTGCTGCACGGTGGAGCAGACCACACCTTTGGAGGTGCAGGGAGCTATTCAACGTTAGCGACAGCAGACTTGTCATGTTTTCGGAGCAGGCGTTGAATGAATTACTTTGGCACGAGTGCACTGGCAAAAGCAGGTGCTAGTGCTGACACCAGCAACTTCAGTTTGGGTAGCAGCATCAGTCTTCTCAACTGGTTGTTTAAGAGCGGACGCAAAGGAAGTAGCAAACGTCGGGGCTGCATGGCCTTATAGTTCTGTTTGGCCTCTCCATATGAAATACGTCTGGTCGTTTTGATTTCCTGTATCTTCCTTTCCTCAAGAAAGACACTGCACACAAGATAGAGTGATCGCCAGAGCCGTTTACACACTTTCGAGGAGATGTGCAACCTACATCTTCATGGGTGCCCTTACCACATTTGCCACAAGTTGTTGCCCCCTTACAACCCGAGGCCGCACGCTAAGGCGGAGCAAACCAGCCAAAACGTCTTCTGGTAGTTGTGTGTTGCTGGAAGTCAGTATAAACGAGTCCAATTTCTCGAGACCACCATTCATTCATACGTTTCATTACGTTCTGTACATCAACTATGCCTCCCTGGGCCGGCCGCGGTGGTCTCGCGGTTCTAGGCGCGCAGTCCGGAACCGTGCGACTGCTACGGTCGCAGGTTCGAATCCTGCCTCGGGCATGGCTGTGTGTGATGTCCTTAGGTTAGTTAGGTTTAAGTAGTTCTAAGTTCTAGGGGACTGATGACCACAGCAGTTGAGTCCCATAGTGCTCAGAGCCAGCCAGCCTCCCTGGGACCACTCAGCTTGCATTTCTTCTTGGGGAATGACAACCAGATCCCTGCACGTCACTACACCACTACTGTAGTTTAAGGTATTGTGCAATTTCTATTGCATACTACCTGAGGCACTGTTCTTTCTGGATGTTATTCACTTGTTGAGAGTTAGATATTTCTACCAACAGGATCCCATTTCGCAAGCACTTGACAGAATGTAAGTTTCCAGCCACTCGCTCTGACCCTCTTTGTACGTAAAATGGGGGAAACTTTCAAAAGTCCCTACTTTCCGTTTGGTTATAAGAAACACATCTTGGCCCCATCATGCTTTCTGTAAGTCAATACTGACACAGTATGTGTAAATCCCAAGTCTGGAGGACTGGCTACACGAGCCCTCTTGTTTGATTGGGTGTTGGTACCTAACAGTGGCCCACCCTTTCCCCTGGGAGGAGGAAGAGAAGATTTTGAAGGAACCACTTAGGCCCCACGAGAATTCTGTTTCTTCGGAGAGGAAATAACTCACAAACGACGAAGCAGACTTCATTTCTTCTGAGTCATCAGTCTTCAGACTGCTGGATGTATTCAAATCTCTGTCTTCCTCGACAGTTATTGCCCTCTACAGTTCCCTCTGGTACCATGGAAGTCATTTACTGATGTCTTAACAGATTCCCTATCATCTTGTGCCTTCTCCTTGACAGTGTTTCCCCACATATTCGTTTCCTCTGTGATTCTGCACACAACCTCCTCATTCCTTACCTTATTAGTCTAGCTAAGTTTCAACATTTTACTGTAGCAATATTTCTCAAATGCATCGATTCTTTTCTGTTCCGGTATACCAACAGTCCATAGTTCACTACCAAACAATGTTGTGCTCCACACAATAGCAAAAATTTCTTCCTCAAATTAAGGCCTATGTTTGACACTAATAAACTTCTCTCGGCCAGGAATGCCCTTTTTAGCTATGCTACCACCATCACCAATAAATTCTGATCTGAGTTTATTTCTGCTCCTGGGTACGCATAATAATCCAGTACCTGATTTCGAAATCTCTGTCTGACAATGATGTGATGTAATTGTTTTTTATGTCCTCCCTGTCCCTTCTGTCATTAGTTATGTTGCTGCCGAGATAATAGAATTTCTTAACTTCATCTATATCATGGTATCAATCCTAATATTAAGTTTCTCGTTGTTCACATTTCTGCCACTCATTACTTTCGTCTTTATTTGATTTACTCTCTATCCATATTCTGTACTCATTAGACTGTTAATTCCATTCAGCAGATCATGTAATTCTTCTTCACTTTCACTCAGGATATCAATGTCATCAGCTAATCGTATCATTGATATCTTTTCACGTTGTGTTTTTATTCCACTTCTTACTTCCGTCATTGCTTTGTCGATGTATAGATTGAACAGTAGCGCCGAAAGGCTATATCCCTGTTCTTACCTCCCTTTTAGTTCCTGCACTTTTTTCTTGGTCGCCCACTCGTTCATTTCCCTCTTGGCTCTTCACACACACCAAAAAAAGGTATTCATCAACTCAGTTCCAAGAATTCCGGAACCTGTACAGAAAATTGGAATAGAGATCAACATAAACATCATTTCTGCTCTTTTTATTGTTCATGAAACCCACGCATTGCATGTTTTAATATCATACAGCTAGACTTTCAGAGGTGGTGTTCCAGATTACTGTGCACACCGGTATATCTAACACCCAGTAGCACGTCCTCTTGCATTCACTATGCCTTTATTCATCGTGGCATACTATCCACAATTTCAAGGCACTGTTGGTACAGATTGTTCCACTTCTCAACGGCGATTCGGCGTAAATCCCTCAGAGTTGTTGGTGGGACACGTCGTCCATAAGCAACCCTTTTCAACCTCACACATATTCGATAAGGGTTCATGTCTAGAGAACATAATGGCCACTCTACTCGAGCGATGTCGTTATTCTGGAGGAAGTCATTCACAAGATGTGCACGATGGAGACGCGAATTGTCGTCCATGAAGACAAATGACTCGCCAATGTGCGGCCGATATGGTTGCACTATCGGTCAGAGGATGATATTCACGTATGGTACAGCCGTTTCGGCGCCTTCCATGACCACCAGCGTCGTACGTCAGCCCCACATAATGGCACCCCGAAACAGCAGGGAACCTCCACCTTTCTGCACTCGCTGTACAGTGTGTCTAAGGCTTTCAGTCTGGTCGGATTGCCTTCAAACACGTCACCGATGATTGTCTGGTTGAAGGAATGTGCGACACTCATTGGTGAATAGAACGTGATGTCAATCCTGAGTGGTCCAATCGCCAAGTTTTTTGGGGCCTTCTGTACCGCGCTGCATGGTGTCGTGGTTGCAAAGATGGACCTCGCCGTGGACGTCGGGATAGAAGCTGTGCGTCATGCAGCCTTTTGCGCGCAGTTTGAGTCGTAACACGACGTCCTGTGGCTGCACGAAAAACATTATTCGATATGGTAACTTTGCTCTCATGGTTCCTCCGAGCCATAATCCGTACGTAGCGGTCATCCACTGCAGTAGCAGCCCTTGGGCGGCCTGAGCGAGGCATGTCATTGACAGTTCCTGTCTGTCTGTATCTTCTCCATGTCCGCTTTGGTTCACTCCGAGACGCCTGGACACTTCCCTTTTTGAGAACCCTTCCTGGCACAAAGTAACAATGCGGACGCGATCGAACCGCGGTATTGATCGTCTAGGCATGTAGGCATGGTTGAAATAGAGACAACACTAGCTGTGTACCTCCTTCCAGGAAGAATGACGGGAACTGATCGGCAGTCTCCCCCTCTGTCTAATAGGCACACCTCATGAATGGTTGTTTACATCTTTGGGTGGGTATAGTGACATCTCTGAACAGTCAACGGGACTGTGTCTGTGATACAATATCCACAGTTAACGTCTATCTTCAGTAATTCTGGGAACCGGTGTGATGCAAAACTTTTTTTGATGTATGTGTATTCAACATCTCTCCCTGTAACTTGCTCCTATTTTTCTCAGGATTTATAGCACCTTCCACCATTTTCCACTGTCGAACGCTTTTTCCAGATCGAAAAATCGTATGAATGTGTCTTGATTTTTCTTCATTCTTTCTTCCATTATCAACTGCAACGTCAGAATTGCTTCGCACGTGGCTTTACCTTTTCTAAAGCGAACGTGATGGTCTTCTAACTCAATTTTCTTTTCCATTCTTCTGCTTATTATTCTTGTCAACAAGTTGGATGAATAAGCTGTTAAGATTGTCACCTCTTGCAGGCTTTGGATGGTATGTCTGGCATTTTTCCAAAAGTCAGATGATATGTCACCAGACATATTCTATACACCAACGTGAATAGTTGTTTTGTTGCCACAACTCCCAATGATTTAAGAAATTCTTACGGAATAATATCTATCCCTTCTACCATATTTGATCTTTAGTCCTCTCTTAAATTCTAATTCTATTACCGTATCACCTGTCTCTTCTAAACTGACTCCTGTTTCATCTTCACATCAGACAAATCTTCCCACTCATAGATGCCTTCAGTGTACTCTACATTTAACAGTAGAATTCCCATTGTACCTTCACCGAAGGTTATTTAGCCTATCATATATGCTTAGTCATTCCTTCCGACTGTAAGACGTCATGGTCTCCTGACCTTCATAGCTTACATATTCCGCCCTCACAATCATATACTGCACATCAAGAAGCTTCATTCGAACCCAAAGACAGTGTTGTATGAACACATGTAAACGACATGCAAATAACAAATAAATTGCAAGTGCGCACCGAGGTTGAAATACTCAAGGCTGGCGTACACACACACACACACACACACACACACACACACACACACACACATTCCAGACACGACGGCCACAAAAGCTTTTAGTTTGGGAGAGGCAAACCGCACGCCAGGAGGTCGGTCCCTTCAGAGGACGAGTCAACCTACCTACGTCAGCCGGGACCGCCCATAGAATAGACAGTGCTTGCCCGAGTGAAAGGGAGAATAACTCCGTGTTCGGCTTAAAAACAAATTCTGCTACATTGTGTGGGAGCGCCCACCTTATGCATTCTTTACAAACATAGCACGTAGTTTCAGAGGTTTTCACAAGGAGACAGCAAATGCCAAACACAGATGCTACAGATTTCCGGACCGGTCACCTAAAACGAAATGTCATTCTCCCGTTTTAGAAGAGCAATGCTGATTGGCAGACCATATTCCTGACGCCTTGAGCTGAAGGAATAATGGAAGAGACCAAAAGATATACCCCTTCACGTCTGGCATGGAGAGGGGCCGTTCTGTTGTCGCTCTTGGAGCGAGAACACGTAACGAGAGCGTGTGCGCTCGTACGTGTACTCAAAGAGCGAGGAACAAGTCTCTCCTCAGTACTTCGCTGGGGGAGCACCTCTGTCGAGAGCAAATCGGAGTGCGACTCTATACTGAGTCCTTGCGATTAAGCGTTGTTCACTGTGTTGGCCACCACGCTTATTGTGCGGTGTGAACGGACAGAGTTACAGTTAAACGCCTGCGAGCGAATTTTTAATGGTATCACGGTGGACTGGTTATCTGACCGGTGTACCACGCCAAGAGTTTGACTAGGGGCAAATAGGAGTCCTTGACTTCGTCAAGGCGTAGGGAGAGTTTTATTGGCGAAGGTCAATCCAGATAGAACAAAAGTTATTTGTCAGCAGCGAGCGGCGCAGACAGCAGTCATCGCAGCTTACAGTATTGTGTGCTACAGCTCTTGCGAGCCCCATATTTCCTCCACAACAGTACACTTCACTGCATCTCACACGCGACTGCCTCGACCGTACCTAGCAACACTCTAACGGATAATTATTCAAGTTGAGTAGGCGCGCCTCTCAGCCATTCTGCCAAGTCAATAACAATCTTAAACTTTGTATAGGAATTTCATTAGCGAATCGCATCCATAAGAGGTAACTTCACATTCCGAAAAGAACCCGGAAATAACTTGTTCAGCTCATAACTGAAAGTGCCATTGTGATATCTCAGAATTGTTGCAAAAAAAATCGTTAGTTTTATGTTTTTCTTACACAAAATAGCACAACTCCAGTACCCAAGTATCCCACTAGTTACGTAAGAAATTTTGTGAATTTTTGTATCATTTCCTTACAGCGGACGACTCCAGAAGATATTTATTGCTGAAAGTTTTTCAGGCATTTCTCTTTAGAACGTTAGGTGCGTCTGTCTGGCTTCTGTATTAGTGTGAGGGTGGAAATTGCATCATGCAGGAGCCACAGGGTAAAGGGTACATCTCAGATTAATCCGTTGCACAGAATGACAGAACAGATCAATCCCACGCTCACAGGAAATGGCGACCCTACTTGGATAGGTAAAACAGGTAAGCTACCAGGACAGGAAAGTGTCGGGATAGTTAGGTATGGCAGGTCGCAGCAGTAGCACTTTGAAGAACTTTCTTTCATGTATTAAATAGCTATTTGCAAAGTTTTGGATCAGAGTAGATACAGGTAGTGAAGAAAGCAGAATTGTACAGAAAAGGGTGTGTGTTATTCTGTTGGAAAATTTTGCATATTTTTACAATTTTTGTGTAGCTGTTAGGGCATAGGATTTTCAGGTGATAGGCACAGACGTAGAGTGACGCAGAGGCGAAGTGTGACGCACCATCATACAAGTTAGAATTAAGAAATAACACTTTTCTCCCTTTGCAACCGCACAGGTGGATATTGGAGACTGTAGCAGAGCAGACAGATCATTAGCCGAGAAGTCACGGCATTGTTGTTGTTGTTGGTTCCACCAACTGGTAAGTGGTTGTACAGTTTTGTAGAAAGGGTTGTGGTGTGTTGAAAGAATTTCCATGTTAAGAGAGCACAAGCCAAATGGTTACGTGAGACACAGAATGTAGACAAGATGGGAGAGAACCAACCAGATAGACAGCAAGTAAACGAGCTTATTGAGAATAGGACAAAAGGTGAACCTGAGAATAGGACAGACGGTGAATCAAAGCATAGGACAGTCGGGGAGCTGCACAATCAGCAGGCTCAGTTAGACTGGGATAAAATTGCGACAGATCAGATGGGAATCGAAGGGAAGAGAACATACAATTTCCAGAAGCACATTCTGAGCCAGAAACGGTCAGCCCACGTAGGAAATGGCAAAGATTAAAAGCGAAACGAGCACAGGAAACGCGTTTGTCTGCCGCATATTCAGGAACGGAATACGCGTCAATACAGTCAATGAACCGGCAGTTAGCTAACGTTCAAAGAGAAGTAAACAGTGAGGGAAAGGGGGAACATTTAGAATACGTCGAACCTCTCGTACACATTCTGAATATGCCCCTACAACAGACACAGAATTTTTCGGAGTTACGAGCGCCACGAAAAGGTTCCGTAACAGACGCAACTGTACCTGCAAACACAAGACATACACAACAGAGAGGGCAGAATGTGGAGTTGTTTGAGCCACGTAATGGTTCAATGACAAACGCTACTAGTCCTCAACACATACAGCACGGGTTATCGCAGTTATCAAACTTAGAAACGCCACAGCATACCCCAGTAAACGACGTAACTGACCGAGTAGAAAACAATAGATCGAGAATACATAGTTCAGCAGAAGGTAGTGTGACAGGACATGACGCGATTATGGAGATTTTACAAAAAATGAACGCTAGTATGACGAAACAGAATCAGGATATTAATACACAGATAACGAAACAGAATACATAAATGACAAAAAGAGTATCAGGAATTGTAACAGGATAATCAGGCTATTAAGAGACAGATCCAACAGGTTAAAATCCACAAGGAAGAAGGGATCGCCAGAATTGATAGTCACATCACTCAGATAAACAAAGACGTGAAAGAATCTAGAGAAAGAATTCAGGTACTAACACAAGGTCAGCAGCAATTACGCACTGACGTGGACAAGGTCCAATTGGACATCGTAAACGTTGACAAAAAGGTGGAACTTTTTACGAAAAAAGCCACTCGAACAGCAATACAAATTTCGGAAGAACAAGCAATTCAAAGCAAGGTCGCAAAGGTTGCACTGAAAAAGTATGATCAGCGGATCAGTAAAATAGAACTTTAAAAAAAAGATCAGTTTGAAAAGCTTCGAACAGAGTTGATACAAACTATCGAAGAAAAGATCGAGACCGATTACACCTGTAGCGAAGCAACTGACACGTCAAGCATTAATTAAGTACATAAACACACGCCGTCTAAGAAAGTTCAAGTAGAACCAAGGCTAGACGTAACACTCGCGCGGAAATCGAAAATGAAAACCCCGATTAAAGTAATACATGACATGCCACAGGACCAGGCAGAGTATCTAGAAAAACGGTACACATACATTCAGCCGATACCAATCGAAAGACAGGCAACTGAACCAGTAAATCCAATGACACAACATAGTAGCAGCACGACGAGAGCAGAAACACATGAACAACACTTTTGTTCACCAGTGATACGATATGACGAGGATATGAGTCAGTAAATTGAGAATAGGCAGACAGGCAGTAGATTACCAGAGAATAAACACGACGACACAAGCAGTGGCAGATTATTGGAGTCCATGAATCAGCCACAAACCGGATTTATGAGTAGATATGATACAGACCACTTCCATACAGTTAGAAAATTTCAACATTTCAAGGAAGAAGGCGGTAGCTTGCATGCACGCACATTCATCTATCAGTTTCAATTAGGCTTACCAAACCACTGGAGCGTAGCTCACAAAATTGACTTCATTTGTGCACACATGTCAGGGACAGTAGCAGAGGTGATGCAAAACATCGCGCCCACCTCTACGTCTTACCTACAGTTCAGAACAGCATTTCTCGAAGGATATTGGTCTACGGAGGAGCAAAACAAAATTAAATTCGAGTTATTTCAGATGACACCATATGAAAACTCAGGAAAGAAAAGCGTGGTAAAATTCTTTGATACAATGGACAAAAAGAATCAATGCCTAGACAAACCATACAGTACCGGAGAGCTGATACGTCTATGTAGAATGAAACTACCGGTGAAGTATCAACAGGCGACAGTAGGAAAAAATGAAAATACCGAAGAATTCAAAGAGGTTTTAAGGGAACTTGAATTTATGTTTAAAGAAACCGAGGTGAAAGAAAAAAGAAAGGAAAGGGAACAGCAAAACGAGAGGACTAGGAACGAATATTCCAATAGCAATAATCGTAATCCTAACACCAATAATTTCAGGAAATTTAACAGACGAGGACGGTGGTACAATGGAGACAATTGGCATAGAAACGATAACCAGAATAATTGGTACCGAAATAGGAACGGTAATTGACACTCATACAGTGGCGGATATGGGTTTAGGAATCAAAATGCCAACGGTCAAGGGTACTTTGAAAGAGGTCACTATGTCAGCAACTGGCGAGACCAAGGCGCGATTACTTACCAAGGAAATTATGGTCCACAGAGACAAGAACAACACAGAAAAGGGAAACCAGAAGTAGAAATTAAGCCACCAAATCCTGAAAAACGTGAAGATTGACGGGAAAATCCGGAAGAGGTTAGGCAAACTGACGTCCATTCATTAAAACACTCAAAAAAGGACATTCATGTTTTGGAAGTAGATAGATCAAAATTAGAAAAAACTGAAAATAGCCAAAATTCAGATAAACAGGGACTTACGAAAAAGAGTCAGCGCCAGATACACTTGAATTACGCTGCATAGGGAAAAACGCTACAAAGGGAAAACAGCATAGAATGGAAAAATTCCGAAAGCGAGGATGAACTGCCACCACTTCCATGTATTAAAGAATTAAGGGATGAAGAATTGTTAACCGGACTTATGAATATATTTGACGAGAAGCAAGTAAATGAACGCGATAAAACAGAGCAGAGTATCCTAGATAAAAACAAAACACAGATGCCACGAACACAAAAGTCGTGTAATGTACACAACATGGGTGACTATGAGGAGATAGAGAGAGATTACATTCGGGAATGTTTGGAAATGAAGGAAAAGGAGAGACAGGAGCTCGAAACAGACCAAAAGAGGTACAAAGTCGCAAACGGTTTTGTTCACGGAGTTAACTCCAAAGCAAACACAAACACAAAGGGAAGGTACAATTATCCACAGGCTAAGCTATTAATCTATAGCAGAGGATATGATGCAAGAAAAGGAAATCTTAACATCCACAATTATACAACCCATATTAAAGATAAACATTGGTGAAATCACGACACAAGCAATCATAGATAGTGGAAGTTAAGTGACGGCTATATCAGAAAGCCCATTTGAAAGGTACAATAGAGAGAAAGAATTACCGATTTTAAGGACAAAAAGGATAAGAGATTTTGGAGCCTTAGGAAAAAATGCAACAGAGGTGAAATACGAAACACGTCTTTCATTCAATTGCCAAGGTTACGAGTTTGAAATCAATTTTATAATCGTACCAAAACTTACGGCTGATATGATAATCGGTGTATATTTCATTACTGAGCCTAAGGTTCACATTTGCATACCACAAGGCTTCGTAACAATAGATGATGTAATACTATATTTTATTCAAACTCTGAACGATGAAAAAGAACAGGGAAAAGTAAAGCAATTGCATTTAAGTCAAGAATGGAATGAAATAGAGGAGGAGAGACAACTTAGATATAAGTTTGAGGAAAACCTTCACCCACTCCCACCAGAAAAAATAATAGAGATCATTAAATTTCCAGTTAGTCCCTGAAAGCAACATAGACACAACGTCGTTTCAGCCCTACAAAACATTCGCTCAGCAGCAATGAGACGTAAGATCACTCAAGACAAATCTGCCACAAAGAAACGCTTCACACTGGGAAAAAGGTATTCGTAAAAACTCATTACCTTTCACATAAGAGTCAAAATAAATGCAGAAAATTTTTTGCAATCTATAAAGGGCCAATGATAATTTCCAGGATCGCTCACGAAAATGCCGTAGAGCTAACGAACCCAAAAACAGGTTAAAGTCTTGCCATCTACCACGTGAGCCACCTAAAAGAATGTGAATGAAAGAAATCAAAGAAATTCAGAATCAACAAAATAACACATTAATTAAAAGAAGAAGAGACACAATACACACTAACAATCTCTTGTAGTATCAAGTACACTACAACATGCACACAAACAATAAATGATACACAACAATTAAAAGAATGAAGAAGTGGTAGGCTATAAAAATGATAGACATATGCTTTAATTAAATTATCATATGAGAAATAAATAATAATTTTCTTCATTTTTATAAGCATTGTATTGTATAGAGTCAAAATCTCTTGTTGTTTGTATAAAACAAAACTTTGTAAAAATATTTCCTACACAAAAAAGGGACATGGAACACCAACACCAATCACCAGCTCCCTTAACACCAGATACTTCGAGATAGCGAAGACATGTTGAGAAAGCACTTAGAGCAATAACAACCACATGAAGACCAACGCCACACTGGAAAAGCAGGTTGCAACCAGGTTGGACTTCAGGAGGACAATGCGCAGCACAGACATTTCACATGTGACGACACTGCTACACAACGGAAGAGCGTGGGGAGAATCATAATGCGACGAGATGACAATGAAGGTACTAAGCTCTACAAACTCATCAAGTAACAGTTGGAAAGGTAGTCAGATCCTACAAATCCTATATCACTCCTACACTAAAATTCACATATTCCTATCCCAAGAAGAACAGAAGAATGCAAGAAAGAAGAGAAGAAGATGCAAGATGAAGAAGGGCAGAAGACAGCAAGATACCTTTCTCTCCTACCCTACAAAGCAAATTGCTAAAAACGTCTTTCCATGAACTTTGAGGCATGGCAACTAGTACAACCACCTCTCCAAAAATAAACCTTGAATCGTCAAACAAATACAAGCGAATGGCAAACGGAATATTAAGTAGTACCAACCAACATTATCTAGAAATAGATTCAGCAAAATGAACAGTATTCTCCCCACCACGTCATCAAATTGCCATACCGAACCAGGTGTGAAGTACCAAGACGTCACAGCACAATATTGGGTGACTATCGTCGGTAGTCAACTACAATCATCGAACTGCCATACTGTCCCAGGTGTGACAGCAAAGGAGTACCATGACATCACTTTTTATGCATTAAACCACAGTCATCATCATCATCGGTTAAAAGTACCACTCCATGATGACAATGTCAACAAGTAAGACCCAGCATCGCATGCTAGAGTGCTTCTCCCACGATTTGTAACACCCATACAAATGAGTCGACGCCTTCCAGTATTTCAGTGGGGATCATCGAGCACAGAAACTGATGCAACACAAAACGAAAAGACTGATAAAATACAAACGTAGAGTTAAGAAAATGATACATTTGTAAAAATATTTTTTTCCTTTTATGTAGAAGTAATTATTTTATCATATATGTAAAGCCCGTAATGTGATAGAGACCTTAAAACATTATGTAAAGAAACTTATTTAGTATAAGTAGATAATCTCAAAAATCCCTGTGAAGCCATTTAGTTTTTTTATATAAAAAGGATTTGGTTAATCACACGTTGAAAGAGGATAGAATAAAGAAAAAACACTTCTTCACTCTTAAAAAATGACACAAAACAAAAAAACAAACAAAAATAATGCCTAAATAAATAAAACAAAGTCACATAACAGAGCTTTTGCGATCATTCACGCGAAGTTTAACTAAAGAAAACATATAACCACACTAAAACATGATATACTGTACACTAATGAGTTTAGAAATATTAATATTGTAAAAACAATTTTTGGAAGTGAAAAAGAAAAACAGAGAGATGTACTGGCAACGACAAAGAATAACAACCTTTGTAAAATCTATATTTGCCTAACAACAAAACATAAATTGTAGAATTAAAAAATATAAACAGTAGCGATAAAGAAATCATTAGAAAAAATTGTTAAGAATAGCTGAGAAAAGTTTATTGGAAAATATAAAGGAACAATTTTTGCTTGACTTTGTCAATGTTTTCCTCAGCACTGACAAACCCCAGACAAAGATTTTGTCAGAAGGAGGGAGGTATGTAAGACGTCGTGGGCTCCTGACCTTCATTGCTTACATATTCCGCCCTCACAATCATATTCTGCACATCAAGACGCTTCATTCGAACCCAAACTCGATAACATAAAGTCAATGCTGTATGAATTCATGTAAACAATATGCAAATAACAAGTAAATCGCAAGTGCACACTGAGGTTGAAATACTCGAGGCTGGCGTACACACACACACACATTCAAGACATGACGGTCACAAAAGCTTTTAGTTTGGGAGAGGCAAACTGCACACCAGGAGGCCGGTCCCTTCAGAGGATGAATCAACCTATCTCCGTCGGCCGGTGACCGCCCGTAGAGCAGACAGTGTTTGCCCGAGTGAAAGGCAGAACGACCCCGTGTTCGGCTTAAAAGCAAATTCTGCTACACTGTGTGGGAGCGCCCACCCTATGCATTCTTTACAAACATAGCACGTAGTTTCAGAGGTTTTCACAGGGAGACAGCAAATGCCAAACACAGATGCTACAGATTTCCGGACTGGTCACCTTAAATGAAATGTCATTCTCCCATTTTAGAAGAGCAATGCTGATTGGCAAATGATATTCCTGATGCCCTGAGCTGAAGGAGTAATGGAAGAGACCAAAAGATAATATACCCCTTCACGTCTGGTGAGGACAGGGGCCATTCCGTTGTCGCTCTTGGAGTGAGAACACGTAACGAGAGCGTGTGCGCACATACGTCTACTCAAAGAGCGAGGAACAAGTCTCTCCTCAGTACTTCACTGGGAGAGCACCTCTTTCGAGAGCGAATCGGAGTGCGACTCTATACTGAGTCCTTGCAATTAAGCATTGTTCACTGTGTTGGCCGCCACACTTATTGTGCAGTGCGAACAGACAGAGATATAGTTAAACGCCTGTGAGCGAATTTTTGAGTGGCATCGCGGTGGACTGGTTATATGACCAGTGTACCACGTCAAGAGTTTGACTAGGGGCAAATAGGAGTTCTTGACTTCATCAAGGCGTAGGGAGAATTTCATTGGCGAAGGTCAATCCAGATAGAACGAAAGTTATCTTATTTGTCAGCAGCGAGCGGCGCGGACAGCAGTCAACGCAGCTTACGGTATTGTGCGCTACAGCTCTTGTGAGCCCCATATTTCCTCCACAACAGTACACTTCACTGCATCTCACACGCGACTGCCTCAACCGTACCTAGCAACACTCTAACGGATAATTATTCAAGTTGAGTAGGCGCGCCTCTCAGCCATGCTGCCAAGTCAATATTAATCTTAAACTTTGTATAGGAATTTCATTAGCGATTCCCATCCTTAAGAGGTAACTTCACATTCCGAAAAGAACCAGGATATAACTTTTTCAATTCAAAACTAGAAGTGCCATCGTGATTTCTCAGAATTTTTGCAAAAAAAATTATTTTCTTTAGATTCATGTTTTTCTTACACTAACTAGCACTACTCCAGTACCCAAGTATCCCACTAGTTAAGTAAGAAATTTTGTGAATTTTTGTGTCCTTACAGCGGACGACTCCAGAAGATATTTATTGCTGAAAGTTTTTCAGGCATTTCTCTTTAGAACGTTAGGAGCGTCTTTCTGACTTTTGTATTAGTGTGAGGGTGGAAATTGCATCTTGCAGGAGCCACAGGGTAAAGGGTACATCTCAGATTAATCCGTTGCACAGAATGACAGAATAGCATCCACACACTCCCACGACAATCATTCTTTTTCGATTTATTCAGATTTTTCATGCAGCCATTTCGTCTTAGCTTTCCTCCCACTTTCTATTTTTTTCATTCCTCAGCAACTTGTATTTCTGTATTCCCGACTTTCTCTGAACATTTTTGTACTTCCTTCCTTCATCCGTCAACTGAAGTATTTCTTCTTTTACCAATGGTTTATTTGCAGTTTCCTACTTTGTACCAGTGTTTTTCTTTCGAACTTCTGTGATTGTCCTTTTTACAGATGTCCATTCCTCTTCAACTGTACTGCCTACTGGGCTATTCCTTACTGCCGTATCTGTAGACTTAGAGAACTTCAAGCATATTTCTTCATTTCATCGTACTTCGGTATCTCACTTCTTTGCGTATTGATTCTTCCTGACTGATGTCTTAAACTTCAGTCTACTCTTCATTATTACTATCCTGTGATCTGAGTTTGTATCTGCTCCTGGGTACCCTTTACAATCCAGTATCTGATTTCAGGATCTCTGTCTTACCATGATGTAAACAAAGTGCAATCTTCCCATAAAGGCCCAAATTCTCCTGTAGCCACTTCTACTTCTTCCCCTACATCTACATTCCAGAAGCCCATGACTATTAGATTTTCACCTCCCGTTACATCCTTTCAGCATCCTCATATACTTTCTTGATCTATCCATCTTCAGCTTGTGACATCGCCATGTATACCTAAACTGTCGTTGACGATCTTGGTTTCCTGTCGATTCTGAAAGAAAATTTGGAAATTTGTCAGGTCATATGGGACCAAACTGATGAAGTCATCGGTCCCGAAGCTTACACACTACTGTAACACACTTTCTGTCATTCCCTTCCCTTCATAACGAATCCTACTCCCATTATATCATTTTCTGCTGCTGTTCATGTTACCGTAGACGGATCTGACCAGAAATACTTGTCTTCTCTACATTTCACTTTTCTGACCCTACTATATCTAGATTGAGCTTTTGCATTTCGCTTTCCAGATTTTCTAGCTTCCCTACCACATTCAAGCTTCTGACAATCACGCACCGACTTCGAGAACGTTATCCTTTTGTTGGTCATTCAGTCTCTCTCATGGTCACCTCCCAACTTGCAGTCCACTCCCGGAGATCCGCATGGGGGGGTGGGGGGCTATTTCGGAATCTTTTACCAACCGTGAGCCATGGCGTGACGTGAATAATATCGATTTCCTAGTGCAAAGGTTTGTCTTTGGGCTTGGACCGGCTCGAGATATAAGGGAGTGCCGACCGCGGGTAAAAGGAGGGTATTGGTTGGCGGACAGAAGCGAAGACGGCGTGCCTGAGGCCGGGCGGTATTTGTCACGTGGTTGCACTGGAGTTTGCGGGAGTTGGCCGGCGCTGTGCATTCTCTGACAACTTCGTGAGCTGTCGATGTGCCCGCTTCCTTGGAGGGACACGCTGTTATGGTCTTGCGAAGTGATGGTCAGGCATCTACGCAAAATCGCCCCAGCATCAAGACACCCAGTTAAGTACGCTAAATACTAAGAGCGCTTAGTTAACTGTGATTGTGATCGCACTTGGTACAGTAAGATGTTGCACGACGTGTGATGTTATGCTTGTTCCATTTTCATTTGAGGCCTCCTACTAGGCGTGTGCTCTGCTTCCGCATAATATTGATGTATTTGCAGATGTGTGTCATTAAGTTCTAATGAGTGCCGGTTCTCGTGAGCCAGTTCATTTCTCACTCTTAGAGTTTATCAAGCACTGTTTCTGTTGAAGGAGGCACTTCCTAGTCACATTAATTGTTGTTTAGCCTTGGTTTTATAGAGTTCGTTTACTGGTCAATCTTAAATGTTAAGGTTAAGAAAGGTTTCCTTCCTTCTGTTGTAGGTTGTGGTCTGTGTTTCAGTGAGCTGCGGCAGCGGGCAACCGAAGTGCAGGGCTACCATTTAGATTACAAGTTTGACTTATGGGCGGTGGCCTTCGCCTGAGCGTTTGCTTGGCTCATATTTTGGTTGTCTACTCAACGTGGGGTTGCTAACGGAGCCACATCTTGGTTCGAAATTAAGTATTACTTCTCTCAGTCGGTTCCATCGTTCGTGGTTAGACTTCGGCCTTACAAGCTTGGACCTTGCTACCGTTGTTACACACTGAACATTGTACAAAGTTGTAGCTTTCTATACCCTAGACTGGGTGTCAAATGTTATTTTACATGTAACGTTAATTCAAAAGGTCTTAAATAATGTCTAAACTGGAATTGTTTGTTAAAGTTATGGCTAAATTCAGCCTTAGTGGGTTATGTCAAGTTGTTTGGAGATCGTGGGAGTTGATTTACTAACTTGTTTACGTTTTTGTGTAATGAGAGTTTCTTAAGATTTCGCCTGACTGGCGCTTCTCAATGCTTATGGGAGGTGATTTATTAATGTGCTTATGATTTTATGTAATGTCTCTTAAATAATCTTGCCCGAGTGGCGCCTGTCAAATTTTGTGATTGATTTGGGGAGCTAATAAACCCATTGTAATTGAAATGTTCACTTTATTTGGTCAGCCCTTCCGCCCCCTTTAGATTTAAAGGTTAAACAAAACAGCTATGAAGTATGGAAAGATCATCATGACACTTTTTCAATTACAGGCCATACATCCTGTGGATACTCATTATGTGTGTCTAACGCAGTGGTTTTCATTCCCTTCTGCATCGTGTCACCGTTGATCATTGCTGATTCTTCCACCCTTAGGTTCATCAAATAATAAGGTGTGGTGTGGCTAATGAAAATAGATAAATTATTGTCCTGGCAAAGAAGCTTCCAACGAAGTTATCACATAATGCACAAGTTCTGAGATATAACATCAACTTTGAGGCTAAGAATTAACTTCATAATGGGAGACAGGAAGCTGTTATAGAGGTTTGTGGCCATGATGCTCTTCTACAAAAATTGTTTGTCTGGATCGGATTTTGTTTCTTCAAACGTATTACGCGTTTCGGCTCACTTCCATCATGTCTGTCTCATGGTGGGAAAAGGAGTAAACAGGGGATGCACGTTTTATCACATTTTACTAGAAAGAAGACATACTCACTAATTGACAAAAAAATATAATGCACAGAAGAGAAAGATATGAGTCAAAAGCAAATTCAGTACGTTGTATTACGTCAAAAAATACATGACCATACCGAGTATAAGCTCTTTCAGTTTACCGAGGTCCCATCTCCTTAAATTCCCACCTTTTTGCAGTTTCTTCAGTTTAATCTACAGTTCATAACCAATAGATTGTGGTCAGAGTCCACATCTGCTCCTGGAAATGTCTTACAATTTAAAACCTGATTCCCAAATCTCTGTCTTACCATTATATAATCTATCTGAAACCTTCTTGTATCTCCAGGATTCTTCCATGGATACAACCTTCTTTCATGATTCTTGAACCAAGTGTTAGCTATGATTAAGTTATGCTCTGTGCAAAATTCTACCAGGCGGCTTCCTCTTTCATTTCTTATCCCCAATCCATATTCACCTACTACGTTTCCTTATCTTCCTTTTCCTACTGTCGAATTCCAGTCACCCATGACTATTAAATTTTCTTCTCCCTTCACTACCTGAATAATTTCTTTTATCTCATCATACATTTCATCAATTTCTTCATAATCTGCATAGCTAGTTGGCAAATAATCTTGTACTACTGTAGTAGGCGTGGGCTTCGTGTCTATCTTGGCCACAATAATGCGATCACTATGCTGTTTGTAGTAGCTTACCCGCACTCCTATTTTTTTATTCATTATTAAACCTACTCCTGCATTACCCCTATTTGAATTTGTGTTTATAACCCTGTATTCACCTGACCGAAATCTTGTTCCTCCTGCCACCGAACTTCACTAATTCCCACTATATCTAACTTTAACCTATCCATATCCCTTTTTAAATTTTCCTACCTACCTGCCCTATTAAGGGATCTGACATTCCACGCTCCGATCCGTAGAATGCCAGTTTTCGTTCTCCTGATGCACTGAAAATTATTTTACAACATCGTTTTGTTATAGGCCCATGAGCACTCCTTCGGGAATTCCTGCGGATGGCTAACGTCCCAGCTACAACGGGCCCATCCATCTGCTGCAGTGGTTACAGAGAGCGTTGGATGTGGACCCAAAAATGATTTCTTAAAGACGAAAGTGTAGAGATTAAAACTATTTCAACAAATATTGCATTACTTTTTATTTTACTTGAAAAATTACGAAAATCACTTCCTTCTCATTGGTTCATAGAAGGAAACTCCTTAATTAAGATAGCACTCTTTGCATCGGTGACAACCTCCGCAACTGGCATAGAATGATGGTTGCTCATTCACGTACCGGCCAACTGCAACTTGGTTGTTCATGCAAGGGGAAGAAATATGCCCGAACTGTTGACATTTAAAGCACCGCTCCAGGGATGGTAAATACAGCTTCATATTACAGTGGTATACCATCGTTTCAACTTTCTCTGGAATCGGATCCCCCACAAACGCGAGGATGAATGGTCCGATGTCAACCCTTGCTTTCCGAAATTTTGAGGTAATTGCTCATCCATCTGGCTCGTTACGACCCGCTCAAAATTGAATTTTATTACGATGTTCAGGGTCTCATGGGGTGCTGCGGTGAGAGGTAGGTCACAAATCGTGCAAGCGATTAAGACTTCGTTCTCGTCAGAGTTCGGTGTTTTCACTAAGACAAAACCACTTCTTAATTTACTGTCGGGAGAGATTTCTCCAGATACATTTTCCATATTAAATAAAAAGAACAACATCAAAAGAGCCATCATTAGTCCGAGTTTCACCAGTTCACTTGGTTTTGCTTTCTTCTCACGGTATGGCAAGGATGGTAAGTTCTTGAGGTCCCTACGACTTGCGCTGAGACATTCAGTTATGACTTTTGAGTTTTCGTAACTTCACAGCCCTCGAAGATAAAGCTGATATATTCGCTGAGGAAGATATTGCCTATGATGCCTTCTACTCCCAATGAAGTTTCTCTCCAGAGTCGCCAGTCAGCCAGAGCAATGGCCTCCTGCTTGACGGCCACTGACTCCTGGTGCTCTCAACTGGACAGAGAACTTCAAAACATGCGCGGGGTCGTTAACAGTTCAGGCATAAGTACTGGGTTCCCTGCACATTGTCAAGAGGTACCATTGTACGGTCAACTGGTAAACCCACCCTACAGGCTGGCTACTACGCTGGGTATTGGACGACCTTGCCCGCGTGGCCCGCACTTCTCAGTCATTTGTTACTGGATGGTGATTTGGTTGTGGGGACCAAATATGAGTTAACCAATGATTACTGTCAATGAGGTTCTGGAAGGAATTTGAAGCCCTGCCGATTCCAGTGTCCTAGTCAGCTGCACTAGCTTTCTCGGTTTATAAGATCCGTGCAGCCCGATCGAGGTGGTCCCACAGATTTTTGAGTGGGTTTAAATACTGTGAGTTTGTTGATCAGGGGAGTACGGTGAAGTCATCTAGGTACTCTTCAAACTATACATATATAGTACAGGCTGTCCGTCAAGTTTCATTTTCTCGCTGGTGGATGTCGTCGTACAGAAGAAAAACAAACGCATGTGGGGATGGACATTGTCCATAAGGATATAAGCGTACTTGCGCTGATCCATAGCGAGTAAGACTGCAATACAGGAAAAGAAGAAGTGCTGCAGTTTCTCAGGGTGTCATACGCGTCATGCAAGTAAAAAGAGAGAGAGAGAGAGAGAGAGAGAGAGAGAGAGAGAGAGAGAGAGAGAGAGAGAGAGAGAGTGGGGAGCCACCTGGGCCTGAAGAAAACTGCACGAAGTATTTTAATAGAAATCAAATTATACCCACCTTCAAAGTAATCCACCTGTTCCAACTTATAAAGTCATCTGATGACTGGTGGAAACATTTTATTAGGCGTATTTAAAATGAAACATTACTGTAACATGATCAGCCTATTAAATTCGAAATCGTTAACGTCTATCTAGAAAAATTTACCATTCCCGCCGTATTTAAATATGAAACACTCAGTACAGAAAACTATACTCATCACACGTCCAGTAATCCGCTACATTACGTGGTATTACATTTAACGTCCATACGAACGGGTAGCAAGGTGAAGTAATATAGAAAGAGTGATACTCACCAGGATTACCCGCCTCACTGGGAGTCCAAGTCAGCGAGTGTGGCCGACATCAGCTGCTGTGAGGCGGAATAACCCGTTCGAGTGGATCGGGGACCATACTGGCGCTGTTTCGAAGACGACGGGGCCTGCGAAAAGGAATTATCTGTTGCACTGTTCGCATTCGTAAAGATGTAGTTTATAGAATTCCCAGAGTGCTATTTCACAACTGAGGTAGGTGCACAAATATCCCTTCAACCCTTTTCGAGCGTCACTATTAGTTCTTAGTCTATACTACATAGTCAAATATCTCCAAAAGGTCCAGTAGTTATATTAACAGCAGGCTCAGTTGGACGCGTTTTGATTTTAGTGCGGACACCTTGACTATCAAAGTCATGAACTCATAAGATGTGGCGTCTCTGTCCTACATATCGGGATACACGCCGCAATAAAATACGGTACCAATGCCACCCAGTTTTCGTTCGGGTACATCCCACACAAATCAAATAACAGTTTTATATAAGTGAAAATGTTTCTGTCTTATTTGTGCTTTCTTTCGAAGGACTTAGCATGCACAACATTTCAGATACAGACTACCCGAGTGACGAGGCAAGTAATCAAGAAGAGTATCCCTAGGTATTTGGAAGGGCTGTGGACAATTTTACCTTAAAACACACAAAAAGAGATTGGTTACGTTGCGCAACTACTGAGTTATGGTTACAAGAATACCAATTTTGCATATGTTTTGTGTCGATTGTATCCGACAATTTAGAAATAAATCCAAATGAACTAAGTTTGTAAATCTCACTTTTTTTAATTAATGTTTCACCAGGATTAACTGAGTGTATTACTAAAGATAAATGGATTATATGTCTTACTTTACATGTTTTCAACTGTCAGTAAGTGCACTAAATGAACTACCTAAATATGTAACCAAGGTGTTAAAAACTATTGCTAACATTTCATAGCTTTTTCTTCACACCACAACATATTTATTAAAATCAAGTATGTATTTGTAAGTATATATATATATATATATATATATATATATATATATATATATATATATAATGTGTGTGTGTGTGTGTGTGTGTGTGTGATGTTTTCATGGAAAAAAGAGTATGTCATAGACAACTGATGTGTTTAGTTGCACAAAAGATATTAAATACAATTTTGGAAAGGTGGGTCATCTTCCCCGGATTTACCATATATCTTTGTCACTGCTGGATGAAGAAGCATCGATGACAGAAACCATCAGCACTTATGATTAGTAATTCTGCTTGGTAGCGCTAACTACGTGACATAACCACCAGCCACAAAACGCAACCGTCTGGGGAACGATCAAAATGGCATTAATAACAGAGCGGCACAGAAGTGAGTTCCATTCTGGCAGACACCTCAAGCAGATGACCGCCAACAACTCTAATTGTTCGCCGTCGCCATCTCACAGCCAGTGCCGCAGGTGGAGTACGACATCCCGCGTCGCTGTACTGCCACGGAAATCCGTCTGCAGTGCTCGGCTAGAGGTGATCGCTAGAAGACAACTAGAGTGATCCTCATCAAAACGTCGCTGAATTTCGTTGCACCCAGCAGGGTGGAAACTGAAGTTTTCATCAGCAGTATACCCCCCAGGTGACGCAATTTTGTCGTAGAACTGAACATGAAAACCTGATAAAATGTGGGCACCACAGGAGAAAGCTCAGAGAGTCACCTGGTTCATACAGACGACATACGATACCTAGCGAAACGATACTTTCGAATACGGAACAGAAGGCAACCACCGTCAAGACCAACTACTCAGGCTTTTGCTTACTTTTATGGAAATAGGTAGTATTCCACATGAAAAGGACACCCATCTCATTCAGACGCCATCGTGAAATAGGTACGGCAGGCTTTTGCAAAGTGTCCGCCAAAATGGTTGCTCACGGCGGCCAAAGAATTAGAAATGAGATAGTCAACAGTGCACAATGTCTTGCATAAAAAGTTATGGCGATATGCGTACATGATGGAGCTGCTTCAGGCATTAAAGCCTACAGACAAATCTCAACGAGAACAGCTTGCAATGGATATGCAGGGAAAGATTAACGCCAACACTATTTTTTTATGCTTATCCATTACGGATATTTTAAAACTGTGACTGTATATTGAATGTAAATAAGTTATACACAACTGCAACCAGTCACTTTTTTTTCAATAATAATGCTTTATTACTTGAACCAGTTTTCGAACCCTTTCAGGTTCACCTTCAGATGATTTCGGGAGGATCCGGGGAAGTTACATCATTACTGGTAGTAGCATAATGCTGGGTGCTGGTTCTGTGGCAGAAAGTGGGTCATACTTTAATGTATCGCCATGACTATAGCTTATCTGTCGAAATGGATGTAAATTTAGTTTTTACTTACTGCGACAGTATAGGCGGCTTTTTCCGTATCTGTCTGCCTCCGCCGGCCGAAGTGGCCGTGCGGTTAGAGGCGCTGCAGTCTGGAACCGCAAGACCGCTACGGTCGCAGGTTCGAATCTTGCCTCGGGCATGGATGTTTGTGATGTCCTTAGGTTAGTTAGGTTTAACTAGTTCTAAGTTCTAGGGGACTAATGACCTCAGCAGTTGAGTCCCATAGTGCTCAGAGCCATTTTTTTTGTCTGCCTCCATTTTGATGTCCGGAACACTTTCACACGAACTATATTAGTTTACACTTTGACAGTGACACTTTACCAGCATCCAGCATGCGCTTTACAACTGTTGCTTGTAACAAAGATCTTGACAGAGAGATATGGCATAAGCATACTTTGTACAGATATATAATTTGTTGTTCTTTACACGTGTTAAAGTCGACATAAGGCAAGTATTTTAATCAGAAAGGCGATAACATGAGAGCACAAGATAAAATAATAATAAATTACTACAAGAAAAAATTTCAGGTGATCTGATATGTTATTTCTACTTGTATGTTACAGGCAGCTTTATTTTTTTTTAATAGCAATTATCATGTTTGGCATTAACATGAATCCCAAGGAATCAATAATACAGAGTTATTGTATCTGCAGTGAGGTGCAGCTGTCTGTATGACTAGGACCTGTACATTTAAATTCATAACAAATCTTCAGATTAACTGTTGGCTTATTTCTGTTGTTACGTTAACGTGATGTGTTTATTGTAGTTAAAGGTATATGTATAAGAGTTATAGTGATTGTAATGGATTAAAGCTGTTTGTATGGCTGTACATTTAATATTTAAAAAATCATGAACAAAAATTCTTTAACTGTTGACTTATTTTTATTCTAACATTAGAGTGATCTGGGATATTGGTAAAGGCAGCTTCTGTTTGTTCCAGCTAGAATTAATATGTATAAAGTACTGATTTATGTTAGCAATGGAGGGCTTTAACATTTAG
Source organism: Schistocerca nitens (assembly GCF_023898315.1). Lineage (NCBI taxonomy): Eukaryota > Metazoa > Arthropoda > Insecta > Orthoptera > Acrididae > Schistocerca > Schistocerca nitens. Next base: position 243,872,063 of record NC_064622.1, read on the forward strand.
AGATATGGTACATGTCTTATTCTGTGGTAGTATATTACATTGACACCGGTGTCGTTAGGATGTAAGGAGAGGGAGGGGTTGGGTCATTGGGAGGGGGGGGGGGTGGCATGGGAAGCCGGTGTAGGGTTCGTTGGGTGGTTACTTGTTTCGAACTAGTAGATCTTCAAAGTTCTGAAGGAAAAATTTGTTTCTCAGTTCAGTTTGATCATTGAGTAGGTAGTCAGGTGCTGTATTTGTATAAATAAATATTTCAATTTCTTCAGGAAGGTCAAGTATTGTGGCTTTGTTGACAAAATGTAGTATTCGGAGATTCTGTTCTATGTTGTTTGCAGAATGACTGTGTTGGGCAAGATGTGAGGCAAAGCTGGACTTGTTCAGGTTGTTAAGACGGAGAGCATCTATGTATTATTGATTCCTTGGGATTCATGTTAATGCCAAACATGATAATTGCTATTAAAAAATAAATAAATAAAGCTGCCTGTAACATACAAGTAGAAATAACATATCAGATCACCTGAAATTTGTTCTTGTAGTAATTTATTATTATTTTATCTTGTGCTCTCATCGCCATTCTGATTAAAATACTTGCCTTATGTCGACTTTAACACATGTAAAGAACAACAAATTATATATCTGTACAACGTATGCTTATGCCATATCTCTCTGTCAAGATCTTTGTTACAAGCAACAGTTGTAAAGCGCATGCTGGATGCTGGTAAAGTGTCACTGTCAAAGTGTAAACTAATATAGTTCGTGTGAAAGTGTTCCGGACATCAAAATGGAGGCAGACAGATACGGAAAAAGCCGCCTATACTGCCGCAGTAAGTAAAAACTAAATTTACATCCATTTCGACAGATAAGCTATAGTCATGGCGATACATTAAAGTATGACCCACTTTCTGCCACAGAACCAGCACCCAGCATTATGCTACTACCAGTGATGATGAAACTTCCCCGGATCCTCCCGAAATCATCTGAAGGTGAACCTGAAAGGGTTCGAAAACTGGTTCATGTAATAAAGCATTATTATTGAAAAAAAGTGACTGGTTGCAGTTGTTTATAACTTATTTACTATTTTTTTTTGAAAAGATTTGTTTTTCCGGCGAGGCAATGTTTCATGTATCCGGTGTTCACACCAACCTCACATTAAGTGTGAAACGGAAGGAGACTGTTCTAAGGTTAATGTTCGGGGCGGACTGATGCACAATTTCATCAATGATTCATCATTTTTCGTCGGATGGACGTGTTACAAGAGTTTGCGGTTGCACAACTCGAACAACAGCAACCTGATGTCATGTTTCTGACGATGGGGTACCATCCCACTGGTTCCTAAATGTCCATCAATTTCTGGATAAAAAGTTTCCGGATAGGTGGACTAATGGCCGCTACGATGCCCTGAACTCACACCGTTAGACTTATTCCTGTGCTAAATGAAGGTTAGAGACCTACAGGACTTTCGCAGTGCATTTGATGTTGTACCCGTGGATATCTTAAATCGTACGCTGAGAGAAAAGAATCCTGACCAGACATTATCCTTGCCACAGAGAGTGCATACATTGATGTGTACGAATGAGGAAACAAAACTGGTATTGTTTTAATGATACTAAGTCTTAACTTGTAAAGATAATTTATGGACACACTATATTTCGTCTGGATACCTGTGCTACCGTGAACTACGTCGTTGTGGAACCCCTGTAACCTGTTCACCTTATTACCAAGTGATAGGCCTAAACGCTGAACTTCTGGAAGAGTGTCACCTACTTGTCGTACTTCGTCTGCTTCATTATTTTCTGTTTATTAGTGTCCACAGCCCTGCAATGTTTTAAGAACGACATTTCCTTTTCAGCCTCCTAAAAAATGTTTTTATTCATTACAGCCGTCATTCCATGTCTATAACAAGACGGGAGTCTTTGTAATTTACATAAAATACTTATTTATCAACACGGGAAATTTAAACACGGTTGACACTAGAACAGAATGCTCTTAGAAGCACTTCATACATATCACTTGAGAATAGCGTAACAGGTGGGAATCATGATCGTGGAGGAGTCCAGCAGGAAAATGTTGACGTTCTGTACATTTTCTTGTGTAGTTTGATTATTTCTCGGATAGAAAAATGCAGCGGTAAATTTGTATTAGCTGTGTTTGATGGCCATTAAATATTGTAACTCTAAATACTGCTATATTTTACAGCAATTCATTTCTTTTCCCGAGCATCTAATCGTCCAAAATACAAAGACTCATCTACTGCTTCTGTGAGTTCACTGTTTGTCGTTATGTACACTTTCGGCTTAGATTTATTTGTCTGTTCAGAAACCAAGCAATTTAAAGCTGATGGCACCATCTTCTTCATGGTTGTCATTCTATTCTTCAATCAATGGTTATAGATTTTACTAGGATTCCTTCTTTGATCGATACATAGTAGACAGTCACGTCATTATTTTCTATACTGTTGGCTTTTTTTCTATTATTCCCAGTAAACAGAGCTCGCTGTTTTACCTCACTGTTCCCCTCATGTATGCTGATAACATCAAGAAACACGCCGACTCAACCCTTACATCAGGAATGAGAAGCATCACACAAGGAGCCAGCCAACAGCCTACTTCACCACTTATACTATGTAACATACATATAGAATAATGGCATTTTCGAACAATGACGAAAGGGAAGGTTTCTACCCACCAATACTTACCGTATTTAAATCGCTCGTATTTGCACATGATCGTGTTATACTTGCTGGTGCGAAGACAACGTACAACGAACTGTATAGTCCTTATATAGCCGGCCGTGGTGGCCGTGTGGTACTACACACTTCAGTCTGGAACCGCGTGACTGCTACGGTCGCAGGTTCGAATCTTTCCTCGGGCGTGGATGTGTGTGATGTCCTTAGCTTAGTTCGGTTTAAGTAGTTTTAAGTTCTAGGGGACTGATGACCTTAGATGTTGAGTCCCATAGTGCTCAGAGCCATTTGCCAGTCCTTATATATCCATGGAGAAGAAATAAAAACTTTGAGGTTCGCTGATGACATTGTAATGCTGTCAGAGACAGCAAAGGACATGGAAGAGCAGTTGAACGGAATGGACGGTGTCTTGAAAGGAGGGTATAAGATGAACATCAACAAAAGCAAAACGAGAATAATGGAATGTAGTCGAATTAAGTCGGATGATGCTGAGGGAATTAGATTAGGAAATGAGACACTTAAAGTAGTAATGGAGTTTTGCTATTTGGGGAGCAAAATAACTGATGATGGTCGAAGTATATAGGATATAAAATGATCCCTATCAGTAGTTAGTGCCTTCAGTAGTTTGAATCTTTTATTTAGCCGGCAGTAGTGGCGCTCGCTGTATTGCCGTAGCTTGAGTAGCGAAGATTTTTGTGGGGTAAGTGATTTGTAAAAGGTATAGTTTAATGTTAGTCAGGGCCATTCTCTTGTAGAGATTATTGAAAGTCAGATTGCGTTGCGCTAAAAAAATATTGTGTGTCATTTTAAGGACAGTCGTGTAAAATTGTTCTAAGGGGATGTTTCATATGGCGACCCTGCCAGGATACCTCACTGGAATCTTCTGATTTTTTTTCTTGTAGTTTGTGTAATTAGTGTAGCTTTTGTTTACTGCTAGCGCGTAATTGTAGAGAAAATCTCCTTTGTAGTTGCAGTCTTTCATTGTTGTACAGTAAAACAGATGTGGCATGCATGTAGATTTGCACCAAGTATTTCGCAGCTGCAACTAACTAGATATTATTTTCAGTTTTATGTTAATATGTTCTCTTATTTTTGCTCTTCAAATTGTGTTTTTCTGTGTTGTTGTGTGAAATACTGTGACAATAATGGCGTGTGAAAAACGTAATACTAGGCTCCAAAGTAAACTGCGAAATGACAGTGAAAACGAAAGCAGTGTGTTAGCGCCACCGAGTAATGAATTAACTGATGTTCAAAGTAGTAATTTGGTAATTGTGCATAGGGAAATGGAGCGGGCGGCAAACAATGGCGTAGACAGGGAAACAATTAGTGAGCAGGGTAGCATTATCGATCGGTCGGTCGGCAACAGCTCGCCTCAGGAATCCGAAATGACAGGACACAATTTCGCAAATACTGTAGATTCAGGTTTTGGGTCATCACCGTTTTCTCAAATAAGTCAAAACACATTTTCTGCTTGTCAAAATGTGAATGTTGCCGGTGCAAATGCACTGCCGAAAAGCGTAGAGAAACAGATTCCAGACACTAATACATTATTATTGCAATTAATGCAACAAATGGAACAAATGGAACAAAATCAGAAACAAATGGGACAAAAGCTTGAAAAGTTAGACACAATGGAACAAAATCAGAGACAAACACAGCAAAAGCTACAAAAGTTAGACAGAATGGAACAAAATCTTCAAAAGTTAGACACAATGGAACAACACCAGAGACAAACACAGCAACAGTTAGACGCAATAGAACAAAATCTTCAAAAGCTAGACTCATTTGAGCAAACTCTTGAACAAACACGTGAGGATTTAACTACTGAGTTACATCACATTGAATCGAAATGCCAAAATTCTGTAACGACGTAAAAACACAAATTTGTGAGCATTTCCAACCTATTTTTTCGCGTCATGGAAATACACTACAGAATCACGAAGCAGCCATAAAAGAACTGCAAACTACTGTTCATGAAAATCATGAGACCTTGCAAGCTAAATTTGACTCAGTTGCATTTACCGATTCGGTTACGCAACTTGCAAAAACACAGGAAAACTTGAAGGACACAGTAGATTCGATTTCAACACAAATGGACACTCTGAAACTTGGTTCAGAAAAACACACTGAGGAAATGTGTTCACTATCGGAGAAAGTAGCCGAACTTTCGGATCAGGTCACTAACTTATCTACAAAGGTAGATGATGATCTGAATGACACAAGACGTGTAGCCTTCACTGACACAGAAGAGTATGAACAAATTAGAAAATTCAAACAAAATCAAAATCAAATCAATACACAGTACAAAAGAGAAATCCGGGAAGTACAAGATCAGTTGACGCAGGTAATACAAGAATTACATATTTCAGAGGACACTCGCGCTCCAGTACGGGAAGAGGGACATAGAAATACGGAACAACCACAAAATAATAACACAGGACATTTCGGAAATTATGAAAGAAATTGGCAAGGCGCATTGGATTTTGAGATGGAGCCGCCGACACGACGTAACAATGACCGATATGCTACTCGCCGACACGATGATTTTGACTATAAGCTGTTCATTACTACACGTAAATTCAAAACGTTTAAGAATTCTGCCAACGACATTCATCCACAAGCATGGCTCCATCAATTCTCTCATTGTTTTCCTCCCAACTGGTCATTGGAGCACAGGTTAGAATTTATGTGGAGAATGAACCAGCTGTAAGAATGCGATCGGTCATTCACGATTGTCACAGTGAAGGAGATTTTTATCATGCCTTCCTCTCAGCATATTGGTCTCAAGCTACACAAGACCGAGTAAAACATAGCATCATAATGATGAAACGTTTCAAACAATCTGAATTTTCCAGTCTTATGAGATATTTTGAAGACATGTTGCATAAGAATCAGTATCTTTCAAACCCATACAGCCCCTCAGAACTCATCCGCATTTGCTTAATCAAACTGCCTGAACATTTACGACATATTATTTTGGCAGGACGTTGCAAAGACGACATTGAAGCATTTCAAGGACTCTTACAAGAACTGGAAATTGACACTGACAATCGCGGAACGCACGAGCACAACAATTACAGATCACATCCGTCGCAATTCCGCGATGAAAGAAATAATAACTGGACGCGACAAGGCTATTCTCACATCACAAATCGTGATCGAAACAGACACCACCCGTATGACAACCGTTGGCAGAGTAGTAATAATTACAGGGAAAGGTCACCTCTCCGCGGTAATGACTATCACAGAGACAATCAGAGGAACAGACAATATGGGAACCAAAATAATTATTACTACGGGAGACAGAATAACTTTAGACGCAACGGTCCAGCGCGCAGTTACGATTCAGGGAGAAATTCTCCACCACTTAACCGACAAGAAAGAAACTACAGGAACTACCAACATGACGACAGACGATGTGACCGTAACGACAGACCTGAATTGCATCAGAACTGGCGGGATTCTAACAGAGCTGGGCCCTCTCGGCAAGGCGAATTTGTAGAAGTTAGGTCTCCTAATCCAAATAACGGCGCACGCCAACAAAGAGACAGACAATGACTCGCACAGCAGGCTGCCGCGTGCGCTGGCTGGCTCAGAGAAAAATAACATAGACGCTAACCTTGAGAAAAATTCCAGTATTTTTTACCGACGTACACCGCATGACAATTGCATTCAAGTTCAAACTCTGAGTACTATGAAGAGTAAAGGATTTCACCACACTTCACATATAAAACCGTTTATTGAAAGATAATCTGTTTTTTAACTTTGTCTTTGCCATAAAACTTTTCACTTCACATTTCTAGTATGCTTTGTCTGACTTAGAATCTGTTAATACGCAACAATGTTTGAAGTTAAACATCCAGTCTAGAACCTAGGGAACATTTTTAAACAGAAATTACGAGTGTATTGTTATAGTGAACAGACGACACAGTGTTGTATTTGTACATTCTTGCTTGTTAGTTGCACGATTACGTAATGACTATCAGGCTTACATACTTAGGACATTTACCAGTACTTCTAATGAGATTTTAATGCAACATTTTGGTTTATTTGAAAATACATTCTGAATTTAAAGTGCTTTCTGAGAGATACTAGATGACACAGTGGTTAGTTCATGTGACAGCTACACGATTTTTATCACGACGCTACTAATGAGTGACAATTTACAATGTTGCTTTTGCAGTGTATCTGTTTTATATCTGCACAATTTTTCTGAATTCTTCTGGAAAGTAAAACATGTTTTAGTATTTAACTTTTGTGGTATAGCTACAATGAGACAGCCTTTTCCGTAGCACAACAATACGTTACAGTACAGTACTTTCTTCATCACGCCAATAAGCATAATAACTACGATATCTATACGCAAAGCATTTCACTTTTGTTTATCATGAGGTAAGTACATTGACTTCTGCAGAACTTAGCTTTCAGAGGACGATAACTACGAGACTTCCACAGAGATTATCTTACAACATGACGCACAGTTTAGCGCTACAGGACACGTATTTGAGTGATTAATTTTGTACTTAAAAGATTTATTTTTAAAGATTTTTGAATTGCAAAGAAAGTTTTCCGTGATACATTTCATTCCATTGCTGTAATCTGTAACACCTGAGGGTATAATTACATTAATCCTCAGGGGGGTACACGCTTACTTTGTGTACCATGTGTGTGGCAACCACAAGGAACCCTAGCTAATATGGTATTTGCTTATACAACTTTACACATCGGTACCATATTTCTCTAACACACAAATTACACAGCTATCTGATCATGTAACTGAGAGATAAACATTTTTTTTTTACTACATCAGTGACACATGTTTACGCAATTTCACAGTTGGGTAATTTCACACTTATGAAATTGTATTTTGTCTGTACTTTGTAAACTGTTCATATTTTTTCAGAACCATTGTGATACTATGAGAGCTTTGAATGATGTATTTGGTATGAGATCATGATTTTTAAAGTACATTTGAGGTAGATGACACTTTTGACATGAGCAGAGAATTTTTTTTGGTTTTGAAATTATTGGAGGAAGCTACGACGTTTTTGAGATTTGACTGAGATTTTATGATGTTATTATTACGGCGACGATGTGTATTATGTTGTTGAGGTATGTTTATTATCAATGAGATGATGCTATATGAGGAATCTGATTATGCTACGTATGTTACGATGAAATATTGAAGTGTCGACGAATATGTATATGTATAATAAGGTAAGGAGTAATGAATAGTGTTTAGGGACTGTGGTTTGTGAAAAAGGGTGTTGGAAACCGAGAAATCGTACTTGAAGGTTATGAAATGTGTGTAAATGGGTGAATGTATCACAATGCCGACGAAAATTTTTTTGGTTATATCAATAGGATTTTGTTTCTACACATTTGTAACCAAATTCTCAACCTGTGAATTTTTTTTATATGAGACTGTCACTGTAGCAAAAACTGCTGTCGTAAATATTTCGGTATGAAAGGTAAGTGACCGTGACGTAATTCGTTGTGAGCGGCCAGGTGTGCCAGCCGCCTTGAGAAAAAGCCATTAGGTGGTAGAAAAAAAAAAGGGAGGCCATTATCCTCGCTATTGACATTTCTTTGTAGAAAGCATCGTAAATACGACACGCTAATAATAACTTGGAAACATTCTTACATCTGCACACCTGATTAGGACAAGTGTCTATCTACGAGAATTGAGAGAATTTCTACTCACTTATGAAATGCCTCATGACTACTGAATGATTATTTTATGCTTTACTTTGTACATAGTTGCTTATTTCATTTGATATCTGGTTTCCAGCTGTCTTGCAGCATTGGTTTCATAAAATAAAATTAAATGCATTTGCTAATGTGAACACTTTCTGTCAACAGATCTATTAAATAATTACTTTATGATCCACATTCTTCGAAAAAGGAGCTCTTGGAATGGAAAGAACAATAAGAAGGGACTAGTAACAGGAACTGCATACATAATTTTCTTTTCAACTAATTGGTAATTTTTTTGGTAGAGTAAGTTATCATGATGCATCACTCTAGTGTTAAGATGTAACATAGGTATTAGACATGGCCATTTTTAGTGTAATATTTTTTCTGCTTGAGCTATGTCATGTTTAGAGATAAGTTTTTTTGCTGCTGCTGCTGTTTGCCAGGCATAGTGCTACTGAATTTTAATTTGTGTTACTCTGCTAAGCCAGATTTATTTTTCTTGTTTGCTGACATTGCCTTATGTTAGTTGCAATTTATGTTGCTCGCTTCGCCATTTGTATTTTTGATCATTGCTGTTTGTGTTAATTGTTTTGTGCTACTGCATTGCCTCGTCCCTTAGTTTAGCATCTGAGCTCAGTAGATTTAAGTTAGCTTAAGAGGGGGTAGACTATATAAGAAACTAACTATGATGAATTGGAAGCAATGCATTGACATGGTATATGAAAAAGATTTGGGCCAAAATGAGTATTGTACAATGAGAAATAATTATTTTGAAAGAAATATGAATAGAATACAGGAAGGCGGTTTAGATAGGACGTTTTGGGAATAATGATGAATGAAGGGAGATCTCCAAGAAATAAAGAAAGTTTTGTTTGCAAAATACTGCAGTAAAACAAACCCTGTCCTTTCCTTGTGTTATCCCACTATGTTTTTGAGTACCCTTGGGTATTTATGTTTTTCCTGTATTTATATGTTTATCTGATAAGACTTATGTTGTAGAATTTTTCTAATACTAAACTACATTCACTATGATGAGGAATACTGTTATCCTCAAATATAATTGGCATTAATAATATGTTATTTACTTTGTAAAGATGTTTAGACATTATTTATTCTGTTTTGTTTTAATGCTTATGTGTAAAGTTGATATTTCAAAAGTTATTCTGATCTTTTATGTATTTACTTATCTCATAATTCCTGTAACACTGATGTATATGTTTATTTCTATTATTTTGTAAAGCCTGTATTACTACAAATGTTATCTGTATTATTATGTTTTTAATGATGTATTTTGTACCTTTGTTATTGTATTCTTATGTTATAAAATTGTAATTGACACCAGTTCATCAAATTAAGTAACTTGTAAGTTACGTTTCACTGCACACGTTTCTGTTGGTCATAGTATATGGACAATATGTGAGAAGTAGGGACTGTTAGTGTTTGCACGTGTGTTAATAATTCAGCAAGGGACTGGTTAACAGCATTGCTGGTTCTCAGGACAATTCAAAAACTTTGTGAGTGCACAAGTGGTGGTTATGGACTTGCTATATTATCCGCAAGACTCTTCAATGGTGATTGTGCACCTGCACAGTCACAACAGGTGGCTGCTGGCCATCTCTACAAGGACTACAGTGGGTCTGCATCTTTGATGACCCACCAGTACCATTATCTCTACAAGGACTACAGTGGGTCTGCGTCTTTGCTGACTCACCAGTACCATTATTTCTACAAGGACTGCAGTGGGTCTGCGCCTCTGGTGGCCCATCAATACCGTAATCTCTACCAGGACTACAGTGGGTCTGCTCTGTGATGACCTACCCACCAATACTCTTCAAAACTTCGACTGACTCCGCTGTGGGTTTGCTCTGTTGTGGCCCATTACCTGTCAGCATGTCAAGAGTCAGCACTGTCTTTCCGTTGGAAGGACAACACTAATTCTTCAAGACTGCATGGAAATCCACTACTTTCGTGTGCATTTTCTTCTACTGCTCAGACTTTGAGAAAAACACTGAAATGTTATTGTGATGAATGATCAGGACTGTCTTTATGGACTGTGAGAAAATTTTAGCTTTTGACCAACATTGTATCAATAAGTGTGTGCATTTGATTTCTTTGTTATTGTAATTGTGAAAAAATTTTTAACGAATATGTATTGGCCAGTGCCCAAAAAAATTTGTAAAATTTTTGTGGGGAGCATGGGGGCTATGTAAGTAGGCTGTTTAGGTTTTTTTTTTTTGGTAACGCCACCTCTGTATGAAAATCACTGGCTGTGCTGTGTGCAGTCTGTGGCTGCTTTGCATTGTTGTAATACTCGCCATTGTAGTGTTAGGTAGCTGGCTGTGAACAGCGCGTAGCGTTGCGCAGTTGGAGGTGAGCCGCCAGCAGTGATGGATGTGGGGAGAGAGATGGCGGAGTTTTGAAATTTGTCATGAACTGCTATATATATATATATATATATATATATATATATATATATATATATATATATATATATATAATATTAAGGTAAATACATTGTTTGTTCTCTATTAATATTTTTCATTTGCTAACTATCCCTATCAGTAGTTAGTGCCTTCAGTAGTTTGAATCTTTTATTTAGCTGGCAGTAGTGGCGCTCGCTGTATTGCCGTAGCTTGAGTAGCGAAGATTTTTGTGAGGTAAGTGATTTGTAAAAGGTATAGTTTAATGTTAGTCAGGGCCATTCTCTTGTAGAGATTATTGAAAGTCAGATTGCGTTGCGCTAAAAAAATATTGTGTGTCAGTTTAAGGACAGTCGTGTAAAATTGTTCTAAGGGGATGTTTCAAAATAACTGATGATGGTCGAAGTAGATAGGATATAAAATGTAGACTGACAATGGCAAGGAAAACGTCTCTGAAGAAGAGAAATTTGTTAACATCGAGTATTGATTTAAGTGTCAGGAAGTCGTTTCTGAAAGTATTTGTATGGAGTGTAGCCATGTACGGAAGTGAAACATGGACGATAAAGTCTGTACAAGAAGAGAGTGGAAGCTTTCTAAATGTGGTGCTACAAAAGAATGCTGAAGATTAGATGGGTAGATCATACAACTAATGAGAAGGTATTTAATAGGGTTGGGGAGAAGAGAAGTTTGTGGCACAACTTGACTAGAAGAAGGGATCGGTTGGTAGGACATGTTCTGAGGCATCAAGGGATCACCAATTTAGTATTGGAGGGCTGCGTGGAGGGTAAAAATCGTAGAGGGAGACCAAGAGATGAATACATTAAACAGATTCAGAAAGTTGTAGGTTGCAGTAGGTACTGGGAGACGAAGAAGCTTGCACAGGATAGAGTAGCATGGAGAGCTGCAACAACATATATAGTGGAAAAAAAGATACTTAAAATTATTGAATGTTGTGAAACAGAACACCTTCGACCAAAAATCATAATCGAGAACAACATGTTGGAGCAAGTGCATATATTCAACTACCTAGGCTGTGATATCACGCATCACAATGATCCACAAGAGACGTACTTACGATTAAGAGACCGCTCTTGAACCAAACCAGGAAACGGACAGTATTTAAAATTTACAGTACTATTATTTCAGCTTTACTCCTCTATCGGTCCTATGTGTGGAATTTAACGCTCAAGCAATTATAAAGAATTGAAGCAGCAGAAGTGATACATCGCCGTTTATGTGCGCTGTTTCAATAATTGAAGTGAAGTCTTACATGGCTGGTTTTTTGCTTCTGGACTGGGAGACCGAGGTCATACATAAAACTGATCACTAACTTAACTTTTCGTCTTCGTCTGCAAGGGGCATCTTCAGAGTTGAATGGCCTGAGTTCGATCTTTGAAGATTTCTCCTCCCTCCTCACCAGACGCACACGAAACGTAAGTAAGCTGTATTGTATACCGAACACGATCTCTCACGCAATAAGTATTAACAATTGTACGTTTTTAACTCAGCAGCGGAACATTACACCTGGAGTTTTAGTGATAGTGTTGTCCGCTATAAACATTCTCTTCGCTAATTCATATGGCTGGAGTGGTCTGTAAACTCGATAATTACTCGGTGCTGTAGTAGCAATGATAGTGAAGCCAATACCGGCACCTTCCTTCCGAGGAGTAGCTGTTTACCCGGCTCAGTGCCAGGACCGCGCCCCACGCTACGTCGTCTCCCGTGTTACGCAACACCCGCCTCTGGTCAATGGAGTACTGACCTAGGCGCCAGTAACCTGCCTTTGCCCCAGTTGCTAGGCCCGATACGCCAAAGAAATCGGCCCACCGCATCCCGAAACTTAATGAGACGCTCATACCAGCTAGCCTGAACCTTGTCATCTCCAGTCTGTTAGATTTCCTTATCTGAATGTCTTACCGATTAACGAATCTTTGTCCCCTGACGACCCATTTAGAGGCGTTGAGTGCCACGCTGAGCTTTATTTGACTCCAGTCTCAGATATAACAGCGCACATACCTATAGAAAAGCTACTGACAGCATTTCCTTTGTTCAAACAATGGATCTCTGCCGAGTGACGTCTTCGATGACCAAACGTCAACACCCGACGTTTTCAACGAACAAATTCTGTTGGTAAAAGGGGCTATGACGACCAGGAATCCTAATACGGCATATGCATAAAGATAACACACACACACACACGCACACAATCACACACACACACACACACACACACACAGTAGACAACAAGCACCAACAAAGATCGACAAAGTCAGTACCTATCGATAGTGAATATCAATTACCAACAGGTCCATAAGTAGCATTAACTCTATTCCTCTGACCTGGGAGGCAGCAGGATTCGAAGCAGACTTCAATCAAAAACCTCCGACAATTTTTAAGGTCACTTGCTGATTCAGTCTCAACTGCTTCCTCAAAGACACTATCACGATAACTAGAAGAGGCCAACGCGTCAGAATCTCTGTGTTTTCATTTTTCAAAGCACGACTGGTACCGAGGCAATGATCTGCAGTAGTAGATGGTTCAAATGGCTCTGAGCACTATGGGACTGAACTTCTGATGTCATCAGTCCCCTAGAACTTAGAACTACTTAAACCTAACCAACCTAAGGACATCACACACATCCATGCCCGAGGCAGGATTCGAACCTGCGACCGTATCGGTCACGCAGTTCCAGACTGTAGCGCCTAGAACCGCTCGGCGACCTTGGCCGGCCAGTAGTAGATTTGCTCGGCTGCTGTAAGTAGGTGCGACGGTTTTTCTCTATACGCCGTACCTCCACGGTGCTGATGATCTGAACGACGTATGACGTCTCACAAGTTCATGGGATACTGTTAACACCCTAAGCCAAGAACATTATTTACAGGCATAAAGCCGGCCGTAGTGGCCGAGCGGTTCTAGGCGCTTCAGTCTGGAACCGCGCGACCGCTACGGTCGCAGGTTCGAATCCTGCCTCGGGCATGGTTGTGTGTGATGTCCTTAGGTTGGTTAGGTTTAAGTAGTTCTAAGTTCTAGGGGACTAATGACCTCCGATGTTAAGTCCCATAGTGCTCAGAGCCATTTGAACAGGCGTAAAAGGGTCCGAATCTTACATGGTGGTCGAGATCCACATTTCGCTTTCTGTCTAAGGAGAATACAACCAATACTGTTGGAAATACCAATGGAAAAGAGATCGTAGACTTACGTGTCGCCTCGTTATTTCCATCATTGACCCGATTCGCTGTTAGTCGAAAGCGCCACCCGTCCCATCTGTCATTCTGCCGAAAGTGAACTCATATAACAACGTTTGAGGGTCTGAGATGACGTGGGTATTATGGCACAAGGCACGAAGGTATCACCAGGCTTCAGTTTCATACGTTATTTGTACATTTCATACGCTGGTACTCACTCGAAATGTTTTTGGAAATTAGTGGTAAGTTCCTATGCGAGCTAACTCCTGAGGTCATTGGTCCCCAGCCTTACACATTACTTAATCTGAAATAAACTAAATTACGCTGAAGACAATACACACACACACACACCAATGCCCGAGGGAGGACTCGAACTTTCGACGGGGGGAGCCGAGCGTACCGTGGAAAGGTGCCAAGGTCCGCGAGGCAACCCCACGCGGCGGACTAACTCGAGTTTACAACTTTATTTGTTTGTAATTATGATTTGGCACATTCCATCCACCTGCCCTAATTGATACACGGCGCATTCACGTTAGTATGACAACCTTTCAAAAACCTGTATAACTAGCTGTCGTGACACAGCTCATGCACTACTCGAATATAGCACATTCCGTCCCTTATTCCCAGCCTTGTCAACAGTAACGTCTTCCTCTTCCGTTTCAACATTTTGCTGGCACGGAACCAGCAACTTTATTAAAGTTGATAAATGGTTTATTTACGAATTTGTCGCTTGTTATAGTACTTATATTAGGCGACTAGTCTCAAAACCTCACAGATTCATTTTCAATTTTGGTCTGCTGAGACCGCACTGAAAGTACTTGATCTTAATATTGAACATCAAAGCGACAACGCATGCTTTATAAAATGTTTGCAGTATGAATGTCCCAATCCACCCGTGCCTCATAAAAACTCAGGATCAGACTTGTTCATTGGCACGTGTGGATTGTGATATTCTTTCTGCAAACTTTATAAAGCATGCGTTGTCACTTTCATGTTCATTATTAACATCAGGCACTTTGCGTGGAGCCTCAGTAGGCCAAGCTAAGAAATGAACCTGTAAGGTTTGAAACTACTCCCCAAATATAACTGCAACTTTTGACAGATTCGTTAATAAACGCTTTATGGAAGTAACTTCTTCAGCAGGTTGAGGCATCTCCCAGAAGCAATTCCCAAATCGCCCGTTAATTTGAACTTCTGATTCACGTTCTACAACCCCGGTGCGGGAAGAAAAACTCTCTGCATTCCATTAATGCTTCGATACTTGTGAACAGCAGCAGCAGCACTATAGCTATTGTTTTGATAAAACTAGCTTACAGGTTAATTCCTGCTCACCTTGTCCAGACCCATGCAGATTTCAGGGTTTCAACTCTAAATCGCCATACCAGTACGGGTGCCTTACGGAAATTCATGACAGCGACACTACGTTCATAAATTCAGCACGCCAGTCCAGCAGATTTTTTGGGAATTGTCTGCACTTGGCCCAGGCATAGGACGAAATGTTTTAATGTTATTACAGATTCAGTTTTGAATATCTTACACTCTCCTACTTCATTCAGAAAGTGAACATTTACTCAGGCAAAACTACTATATATCAGCGGGAACGCTGGATGTGACTTTACATGATTCATGGAGACTTTTCAATCACTGCTATTGTGTCAGAAGAAACATAAACCGTCTACACTGAAGCTGAATTTATCAGCTGTGTGCCGAGTGGAAGTGAGTCACCATTTACATTTCGGAATTCTGAAGCGTTACTGTCTGAGCTTCCGAAGGCAAGAACTAATCATGCAACGTTGCTTTGTCTAGATGCGCTATCTTCGTTCTAGTAACTTATTTTCTCCGCAAAAGTTCGTGAATGTCAATGAAGACGCGATCTGATTTCAAATTTATGCTATGATTTATGTATTAAGGAAACATTTCTGTTTTTACTATTGTCTCCAAGGAGGTTATATATCCTCGTCGGCATTTACGCCATTGTCCATTGAAAATTTTTGATAATTTAGGTGAGTAACGCGTGGAGAATGGTTTTTCCTGTAATTATCACTCTGAAGATAAAAAAGGACGTTCATTCTTTCGTGTATTGTACGTAGATTTAAGATTGTTCTGAAAATAGTAGAAGCAAAAGAACGAAAAAAATTTTAAAAATTAGGGTTCGTTGTGCATTATACAAGCTGACAATTATTGAACTATACGACAAAAACGTAAATTAGTTACAAACTACGGCGTGCACACACTTTACTCAACATGTAAACGCCACTACAAATATTTGGATTTAGGTTATGACATGTTCGAAATGCCCCTCATTCTTGGTATGACGTGGCGCAGCCGAATAGCTAAATTTTGTATGACCCACTAAAGTATCGGAATATCGATGCTGTCGATCACTTCCTAAATGGCTGTTTTTCAGCTCAGCAATGGTTTTGGGGCTATTGCTGCACACCTTGTCTGTAATACACCCCCACAGTAGTAAACGACCGTCATCTCAGAGACCTCCTGCCAAAAGGATGGACATACAAAAACTAGGTGTTTCATTTTGTCACCCACAAGAACGAGTCGGCCTGTTCAGATCCAGAGAATACGGCGGTCAATCGAGGCCCAAGCCCAGTGGCCTCTGGGTACCCCAGAGCCAGAAAGTGGTCCCCAAATTTCTCCTCCTGGACACCACACTCTCCTGCTTCGATGGAGTCGAACTCCGCCTTGCATGGACCACATCTTGTCGAAATCAGGGTCACTTAGGATAATTGGGATGAAATCAGCTTCCAAAATCTTCACGTACCGTTCGGTAGTCACCGTGCCATCAACGAATATCACACCGATTCTTCAGTCACTGGACATTGCACACCACAGTGTCACCCGTTGAGAATGAAGAGCCTTCTCGATGGCGAAATGCGGATTCTCAGTCCCCCAAAATGTGCTAATTTTGCTTATTAACGAACCCATCCAAATGGAAGTGGGCTTCGTCTCTAAGCCAAACTATGCATGCTCTTACTAATTCCCATCATGCCCCGCGGCCAACCGTGCAGTTTTAACGTCCTAACGCAAACCGTTCAGAAGTTACCACTATTTTATTTCACATAGTTCAATAACTTCTCAACCTGTATTTTTGTGACACTCAAGTGGCGTGAAATACTGTCTTTCTGTTACAGCAGTTTCTCGAAACATTCTTTACATTTCCTAAATAAGCATTGTAACTCGAAGTAGCGATTCTTTCTTTAAAAATATGCAGAGCATTATTTTACACTCAGAACTACTGAAAAAATTAAAATAGAGGTAAATTAACGTTCCTATATATTATACGATCAATTGTAGATTACATCTACGGGTTGGTAAAGTTTGATGAACCTTATAAAATACACATAGTTTTCATTTGTCGTACACATATAAAATACACATGTTAGATATGTACTGAAGAATAAACAGCAGTGAATAAGAGATTCCGCATAGCAACAATTTGAGGACCTTAGTACAACCATTGATTAGGCTTTCCCTTTATTTCCGCAAACAACTTCTGGTAAATACCGGGATCGTTTCTTCTTGCGCTTTGTCTTTAATTATTGAAACATCACTTTAGATTTGTAATATTGCGTCCGCTATGCGAAACACAATATTGTATCGCTTCCAAACGATGTGAATATCGAGACTTTAGAATGTGCACCAACAAAAATGTAGGAATTACTTGGGAATAGTGCTGAAAATGCAAGGGTGCTTTCCAAGGAAGTGGAGATGTCAGGAGTTCTCTCAAAGTCCGCGGAGTTATGAAGGTCCGTATGAGTGGAGACCGACCGTAATCCCCGAGCGAGCAGCCAGCGCAGCTAAACCGTGCTGTCTGCCTCGTCCGCTTCGCACGCAGATAACTCGCAAAATTCACCAGAGAGAGCATACGTGAATATTTTCTCCTGCGCACTGAAACTAACGGTGTTATAAAATCCCACACCTCTTGGGAAATATTCTACACAGTTATTTTACATAGTTTTTTGTAAGATATTTTATACCGAACTATCTTTCGTAACGTTATGTAACATATTCCTGTAGAATTAAAACGTGAACTATGCGTTTTGGCGTATATGAAAAGTCTAGTAACAATGATTACCAAAGTGGAAAGGGCAACTAAATCATGTATAAGGATTTATATGTTCAACAAACTAGATACACAGACAATAGTGTCATATCTCTGCAAGGAACCTGAAATATTTATCTCTAGAGAGTAATATGTAGAAGAACTGTGCGTTCAGTTGAAAAGAATAGTTGATCACGCACTTGAGAAATATGTTCCTGGTATAAAAATTTCATGAGAAAATGGATCTTCCATGCTACACATACACTGAAAAGCAATCTTTGAAGAAATAGACACTATAGCATATTATGTGTAAGGCAAAGTAGAGAAGTAGAGTAACAGAGATGATGGGTGAAACGCATTAATTTGTCAAGACGGCAATGCGTCAAGTCTTCAACGATTACTGTAAGAAGTATTACCGAAATATCTCTCTGAAAGCCATAGAAATTTTGGGCGTATGTAAGCTATAGGGAAAGACGGGTAATACGAGGGCAGTTCAATAAGTAATGCAACACATTTTTTTTCTCGACCAATTTTGGTTGAAAAAACCGGAAATTTCTTGTGGAATATTTTCAAACATTCCCACTTCGTCTCGTATAGTTTCATTGACTTCCGACAAGTGGCAGCGCTGTACGGAGCCTTAAAATGGCGTCTGTAACGGATGTGCGTTGCAAACAACGGGCAGTGATCGAGTTTCTTTTGGCGGAAAACCAGGGCATCTCAGATATTCATAGGCGCTTGCAGAATGTCTACGGTGATCTGGCAGTGGACAAAAGCACGGTGAGTCGTTGGGCAAAGCGTGTGTGATCATCGCCGCAAGGTCAAGCAAGACTGACTGATCTCCCGCGTGCGGGCCGGCCGTGCACAGCTGTGACTCCTGCAATGGCGAAGCGTGCGAACACACTCGTTCGAGATGATCGACGGATCACCATCAAACAACTCAGTGCTCAACTTGACATCTCTGTTGGTAGTGCTGTCACAATTGTTCACCAGTTGGGATATTCAAAGGTTTGTTCCCGCTGGGTCCCTCGTTGTCTAACCGAACACCATAAAGAGCAAAGGAGAACCATCTGTGCGGAATTGCTTGCTCGTCATGTGGCTGAGGGTGACAATTTCTTGTCAAAGATTGTTACAGGCGATGAAACATGGGTTCATCACTTCGAACCTGAAACAAAACGGCAATCAATGGAGTGGCGCCACACCCACTCCCCTACCAAGAAAAAGTTTAAAGCCATACCCTCAGCCGGTAAAGTCGTGGTTACAGTCTTCTGGGACGCTGAAGGGGTTATTCTGTTCGATGTCCTTCCCCATGGTCAAACGATCAACTCTGAAGTGTATTGTGCTACTCTTCAGAAATTGAAGAAACGACTTCAGCGTGTTCGCAGGCACAAAAATCTGAACGAACTTCTCCTTCTTCATGACAACGCAAGACCTCACACAAGTCTTCGCACACGAGAGGAGCTCACAAAACTTCAGTGGACTGTTCTGCCTCATGCACCCTACAGCCCCGATCTCGCACCGTCGGATTTCCATATGTTTGGCCCAATGAAGGACGCAATCCGTGGGAGGCACTACGCGGATGATGAAGTTATTGATGCAGTACGACGTTGGCTCCGACATCGACCAGTGGAATGGTACCGTGCAGGCATACAGGCCCTCATTTCAAGGTGGCGTAAGGCCGTAGCATTGAATGGAGATTACGTTGAAAAATAGTGTTGTGTAGCTAAAAGATTGGGGAATAACCTGGTGTATTTCAATGCTGAATAAAACAACCCCTGTTTCAGAAAAAAAAATGTGTTGCATTACTTATTGAACTGCCCTCGTAGATATGTACAACAACCAACAGAGAACAGTAAGAGTGGAAGACTGATCGATGTGATCAGACTAAAAAGGGTGTAAGACAGGGATGTAGTCTTTTGCCCTTACTTTTCAACCATACATGGAAGAAGCAACAACGGATATAAAAGGATAGTTCAAGAGTCCGAATTAAAATTCAAGGTGAAGGGGAATTAATCATGATTCGCTACTGACATTTCTATCCTGAGTGAAAGTGAAGAAGTATTACAGGGTCTGCGGGATGGAATAAACAGTCTAATGAGTACAAAACGAAGAAGCAGAAATGAAAACAGCGAGAAACTTGATATCTCGATTGGTGCTCACAAACTAGATAAAGTAAAGGAATTCTGCTAGCTAGACAGCAAAATAAACCTTGAAGGAAGAAGCAAGGAGGGCATGAAAGAACAGATTAGCGCTGGCGTAAAGGATACTCCTGGCAAAGAAAAGTCTACTGTTATCAAACGCAAAAATTAATTTGAGGAAGAAAGTTACTGGCAATGTACGTTTAGAGCACAGCATTGTACGGTGTTGAAACATGGGC
Organism: Schistocerca nitens; assembly: GCF_023898315.1. Classification (NCBI taxonomy): domain Eukaryota; kingdom Metazoa; phylum Arthropoda; class Insecta; order Orthoptera; family Acrididae; genus Schistocerca; species Schistocerca nitens. Next base: position 243,892,476 of record NC_064622.1, read on the forward strand.
TGGAGGAAAGCTAGAAAAGAAGGGAATCTAAGTGTAAGAGAGGTGGTGCTACATAAGAATGTTGAAAATTAGGTGGTCTCATAAGGTAAGGAATGAGGACGTTCTCCGCAGAATCGGCGGGGAAACGAATATATGGAAAACACCGAAAAAAGACAGGATGTTAGGACATCTGTTAAGACTTCATGCAATCACATACATGGTACTAGGGAGAGCTAAAGGAATAAAATATGTAGAGGGAAACGGAGTCGAAATACAACCAGTAAATAATTGAGGATGTAGGTTACAAGTGATATTCCGAGATGAAGACGTTCGTACGGGAGAGGAAATCGTATCAAATAAAAAAAAATAAAATAAAATAAAAAATAAAAATAAATGTACGGCCTATAGGTGTCACCAAAGCGATTGTCGAGTCATGGATGAGAATATAGAAAGCAAAGCAAAAGTAGGAGAAATACAGACCACGCCCCTCTACAAGAAGGGCAGCAGAAATGATCGGCAGAACTACGGTCCAATATCCTTGACATTCATTTGCTGTAGATTTTTTTTTAGTCTTCTTACTCGTATGGTGTGGCCCGCTACTAATTCCACTCCTGTGCCAACATTTTCATCTCAGAGTAGCACTTGCAATCTACGTCCTGAACTATATGCTAGATATGTTCCCATCTCTGTCTTCCTCTAAAGTATTTGCCCTCTACAGCTCCCTCTAATACCATGGAAGTCATTCCCTTATGTCTTAACATGTCCTATCATCCTTTACATTCTCCTTATCAGTGTGTTCCACACATTCCTTTCCTGTCTGATTCTGCGTAGAACCTACTCAGCCCTCACCTTATCAGTCCACCTAATTTTCGACATTCGTCTGTAGCACCATAACTCAAATACTTCGATTCTATTCTGTCTCAGTTTTCCCACAGTACATATTTCACCACAATACAGTGCTGTGCTCCAGACGTACATTCTCAGAAATTTCTTCCTCGAATTAAGGCCTATGTTTGAGACTAGTAGACTTTTCTTGGCCAGCAATGCCCTTTCTTCCAGTGCTAATCTGCTTTTGATACCCTCCGTCCTCGGTTCGTCATTGGTTATTTTGCTGCCTAAGTTGCAGAATTATTTCATCACCAGATTTGATGTTAAGTTTCTCATTGTTCTCATTCCATCTACTTCTCAGTACTTTCGTCTTTCTTCAATTTACTCTCAGTACTTTTTTTTATTTATTAGATTGTTCATTCCATTCAACAGATCCTGTAATTATTCTTCACTGTCACTGAGTACTGCAGCGAATCTTATCACTGAAATACTTTCACCTTAAATTCTAGTTCCACTCGAGTTTTTTTTTTTTTTTAATGTCATTGCTTTATCTATGTAAAGGTTGAACAGTAGGGGCTCAAGACTACATCCCCGTCGTACAACCTTTTTAATCCGAGCAATTCGTTCTTGATCTTCCAGTCTTATTTTTCTCTCCTGGTTCTTGTAGTTACTGTATATCGTACACGTTATATATCACCCATCTTTCTATAAAGCTTACTCCTGTTGCCCTAAGACTTTCGAACATCTTATGTCAGTTTACATTGTCGAAAACTTTTTCCAGGTCGACAAGTCCTTAGAACATGTCTAATTTTTTTTCGGTCCTGATTCCATTATGAACTGCAACGTCAGAACTGCCCCTCCGGTAGATTTACTTTTCATAATAATCTTCATTTAAGTGATTATCAGTTTTCTTTTCCATTATTCTGTATATTATTCTTGTCAGCAATTTGGATACATGACATGTTAAGCTGACTGCGCAATAATTCTCGCACTTGTCGACTCTTGCAATCTCCGGAAATGTGTGAATGATCTTTTCCCGAAAGCCTGATGGTATGCCCCATACAGTCTACATGCCAGTATGAATAATCATTTTGTTGCTTCTTCTTCCAATGATTTCAGAAGTTCCAGTGGAATGTTATCTATATCTTATTTGATATTAAGCCTTCTAAAGCTCTTTTAAATTCTGATTCTAATACTGAATCCCCTATCTATTGCCTACTGAATCCTGTTTCTGTATCACGTCATCAGAGAAGCCATCCTCCAACATAGAACAATTAAATACATTCTTTCCACCTATCGGCTCCCTCCTCTCCATTGAAAAGCGGAATTCCCATTGCGTTCTTATTGTTATCTCCCCTATCTTTAATTTCACCTACGGTTGTTTTGACTTTTCTACAAGCTGAGTCAGTCTTCCTGACAATCATTTCTTTCACAATTTCTCCATATTTTTCAGCAGCCATTTCTGCCTTAGTTTCCCTACATTTCCTATTTATATCATTCGTACCTATACCTGAAGTTCACTGAACGTTTTGTACTTTCTTCTTTCGTCTATCAACTGCAACATCTTCGATTGCCCTTTTTAGAGACGTCAATTGCTTTACCACTGAACTGCCTTCTGAGTTATTCATAATCGCAGTATCTGAGTATATACTCAGAACTTTAGGTGTATATCTTCATTCCTTAGTACATCCATAACCCACTTCTTTGCGCCTTTATTTTTTCTGACTAACCTCTTCAAATTCAGCCTACTCTTCATCATTACTAAATCGTGATCTGATTCTATATCTGCTCCTGGGTACGCCTTACAATTCTGTATCTTATTTCGGAATCTCTGCCTAACCGTGATGTAAGCTAACTGAAATCTCTCCGTATCTCCCACCTTTATCCAAGCATGTTCCCTTCGGCTGTGAGTCTTGAACGAAGATTTCACTTTACTAGCTGAAATTTGTTGAAAAACTCAATTACTCTTTCTCCTGCCTCATTTCTACTACCAGTTCCATATTTCCCTAGTAGATCTTTCTTGTACTACTCCTTCTACAGCCGCATTCCAATTCCCCATGACTATTAGGTTTATACGTTCAATATCCTCACATTTCCTGTCTTCATCTGCTGCTTGCGACGTCGGTATGTGTATCTGAAACACTGTTAGCTGTTTTCGTATGCTGTAGATTCTGATGAGAGTAAGCTTATTACTGGACTGTTCACAGTAACTCACTCTCTGCCCTGCCTCTCTATCCATAACAATTTTACTCCGGTTATTCTGCTGCTGTTCCTATTACCCTATTCTCTCTTGACCACAAATCCTTATCTTCTTTCCATTTCACTTCATTTGCCCCTACTAAACATCTAGATTGAGTCTTTCCACAACGCTTTTCACATTTTCTAGCTTTCCTACTACAATGGAACTTATGACATTCTATGCTCCAACTTTTAGAATGTTATCCCTTGGTTGGTTTTTCCATCTTTTTATCATAGTTATCTCCTCCATGCACCCCCCTTCCGTGATCAGATGTATAATCTGATCAAAATTTAATAATGATGAAGAGTAGGGTGAATTTAAAGGGACTAGTCAGACAGAATCAATGGGAAAAGAAGTGGGATGTGCAAGTATTAAGAAATGCAGACATACGCTTTAAGATCTCTAAACCTACAGATACTGCAATAATGAATGGGTCAGCAGACATTTGAGTTGAAAAGGAATGGACGTCTGTAAAGAGGGCAATGACAGAAGTTGGAAGAAAAATTTAGGGAGTAGGAAGGTAACCAACTAGCTGGGAATATTTTGCCAATGGAGAGATCATCACGACACTACTTCAGTTACAGGCTACATTCCCAGTGGACACACATTATATGTCTTCTGTATCTTCATGATGTTTATAGTTGCTGATTCTTTCGCCTTTTAGGGAAGTTTCCCACCCCAAGAGCAAGAGAGTGCCCTGAACTTTGTCCCCTCCTTCACGTTCTTTGGCAAGGCCATTGGCAGAAGGAGGGTATCTTCTTATGCAGGAATTCTTCGGCCGCCAAAGGAGATGGTTTTTATTTAAAATTTAAGCAGTGGTGGGGTTAGAACCTGGGATCGAGGACGTTTGGATTACTTGTCAACAACGCTTCCCTTACCCCACGTTTGTAAATATTACTTTCTTAAATCGAACAGAAGCACCTCCCCTATGCCGAACAGATTCGTTTTCATAAACATTGAGTCTCGCTTTCCTCACACGACATCCTGAAACTCATGGACCAAGGCAGTCAGATGTAGCGGAATTTTTTGGTTCCTGGGAAGCATTTGACTCACTCACCTTCCATACCCATGCTTACTATCAAAAGCACGATCGTATGGGGTGTCGTACGAGATCTGAGACTGAACTGATGACTTCTTGTGAGACCTGAGTTTCTCCTGGCGTATACAACTTTCAAATAACTTCCGGGAATTCAGCCAGGTAACACTTTCAGCGACCGCCGATATTTCGGCAGGAGAACACCCCGCCATTTTCAAGGCAAACTGCAACGGACAGGCGGCGTACATGCAAATTTAATACCTCGGTTCTCCGACATAAGCAGGAAAGATAACACACACACAGACACACACACACACACACACACACACACACACACACACACACACACACACACACACACACACACACACACACTGAACACTAGTGCCACCAAAGATGACCAAAGTCAAAGCTATCGATAGTGAGACTATGAATTCGCAGGTGAGGCAGCATTGACCCTGTTCCTCTGTTTTTTGACAAGGGAGAGAGCCGGATTCCAAACAGAGTTTAAACAGAAACCTCCATCCCTGTTAACGAGGTTTCTCGCTAATTTAATCTCAACTGCCTCCCTAATGACACTGTCCCAATAGCTGGACGTGCATGCCAATATCTCGGCATTATATAACATGGGGTGACCAGTATCCAAGCAATGTTCGGCAATAGCAGATCTATTAGGCTGCTGTAATCGTGTGTGCCGTTTATGCTCAGTATATCTGTCCTCCACGGTCCTGATAGTTTGACCAATATATGCCACGCCGCAGCTACAAGGAATACGATATACACCCGCCTTACGCAGTCCAAGATCATCCTTAACGGAACTCAAAAGTGCTCTAATTTTAGATGGAGGTCGGAAAACACATCGTATTTCCGTAAAATACGACCGATCTTATTGTACGTGTTTCCTACGTAAGGCAAAAAGGCAGTAGACTTAGGTGTTGACTCAGAATTATCTCAATCACCCGATGTACAGTTGGTCGATAGCGCAACGCACGTTCAATCTGTCTATCACTATAACCATTTTGACGAAATGTAACTTCAAGATGGGACAGCTCAGCTGGCAAAGTCTCAGCGTCAGAAAAGACATGTGCCCTGTGTACCAAGGTACGAAGTACCCCTTCACGCTGAGCCGAATGGTGACAACTATTAGCTTGTAAGTACAAGTCGGTGTGAGTACGTTTCCTGTAGACTGCATGTCCCAATGATCCATCATCCTTCCTCCTAACCAACACGTCGAGAAAGGGAAGGCAACCATCCTCTTCCACCTCCATCGTAAAACGAATGTTCGGGTGGATCTTCAGATGTTCTAGAAAGACATTCAAATTCTCCCTACCGTGAGGCCAAACAACGAAGGTATCGTCAACGTATCTAAAGAAACAAGCGGGTTTTAAAGGCGCCGACTCCAATGCACGTTCCTTGAAGTCTTCCATAAATAAATTTGCGATCACAGGAGACAACGGACTACCCATCGCAACTCCATCTGTCTGCTCGTAATACTGGTCATTAAATAAAAAGTAAGTGGATGTCAACACATGCCTAAAGAGATTAGTTAAATCAGCAGCAAACCTGGTTTCAATTAACCGCAACGAATCAGACAGAGGAACACGAGTGAAGAGAGAGACCACATCGAAACTCACTAAAACGTCAGATTCATTCAGCCTCAGTCCCTCCAAACGACGTAAAAAATCAGCTGAGTTCCTGATATGATGTTCACACCGTCCTTCTTGTGGACTCAACAGGGAAGCAAGATGCTTGGATACACGATATGTCGGAGCGCCGATGTTACTCACTATAGGACGGAAAGGAACCACTTCCTTATGAACCTTTGAAAGGCCATATAACCTAGGGGGAATGGCACTATAGGTGTTAAGCCTCTTGATTGTGTCCTGCGACAAACCACTTTTCTTCAGGAGGCTGTTGGTCTTTCTCTCAACACTTTTCGTGGGGTCAGCATCGATTCTGCGATACGCTGAATCAGGTAGTAAACGTTGCATCTTTTGTACATAATCATGTTTATTTAAAACAACGGTGGCATTGCCCTTGTCAGCATGTAAAATAACAATACTGGGATCAACTTTGAGAGAGCGTAAAGCAGCCCTCTCTGCTGCTGTTACATTACTCTTGGGTGGACGAGCCCTAGTCAAAACACGGCATGCCTCCCTCCTAACTTCCTCTGCAGCGTCAGGAGGTAGTTTGCAAACTGCCTGTTCAATTGAACTAATAAAATCAACTACCGGCAAATTCTTCGGAGTGGGTGCAAAGGACAGAACATGTTATCTTAGATGTGGCGTAACCCATAGATGTAGACGTAAGTTCAGGGTTGCCCCAGAGAAATAAACTGCGAATCTTGTTGCAAAAATATTTACTCAAATCTTGAGTAGCGTTAAAAGTGGTTCAAATATTGAAACTTCCGTTTAATGTTCTCAAATGTGAAAATACGCACTTCATAAAATGGGAAAAGTTAGTATCCTACAACATACACAACATCAACGAGTGACAGTTGGAATCGGTCAACTCAGTACATATACCTGGGTGTAATAATTCGTAGGAAAATGAAAAGGAACGATGACATAGGCTAAGTTATACATACAGCAGGCGGCACACTTATCATCATTGCTACAATACTAGGGAGATCCATGCCGGCAAAGAAGATTCCTTCTAAAATACTAGTGCGGCTCATCGTAGAAAACTGATAAAGTCTGTGGGGCCTGTAGTAAACAGAATTCGCAGGCGATATTAAACGTGTACAAAGGATAGTATAAATGGTCACAGTTTTGTTTGACCGTCGGAGAACGTCTTGGATACGCTAGAGAAACTGAACTGATAATACCCGACGATAGAGGCAAAGTACCGCATGAAAGCCTGCTTAGAAAGTTGAAATAACACTTTCAGCGAATCTATAAATGAACTACTCTCCTCTTCGTGTCGCTCCTAGATGGATCGTGATGATAGGTTAGACTTATTACAGCACGCACTGAGGCGTTTACGCGATCATTGTTTCTGTAATCCATTCGTGAGTGGAACAGGAAAAACTCCAATAACTCTTAGAGTGGAAGTACCACAGTATTTCCAGGATATGGATGTAGATGAATAAGTAGAAACACAAGAAAGAAATGTGGGAACGACAGGACAGCTTCGGAACAATATGAGCAGGTTGAGATGTAACTGGCTCAAATGGCTCTGAGCACTATGGGACTCAACTGCTGAGGTCATTAGTCCCCTAGAACTTAGAACTAGTTAAACCTAACTAACCTAAGGACATCACAAACATCCATGCCCGAGGCAGGATTCGAACCTGCGACCGTAGTGGTCTTGCGGTTCCAGACTGCAGCGCCTTTAACCGCACGGCCACTTCGGCCGGCTGAGATGTAACTGGTTTGTTTAGAGAGTTGTATAATGAAATACCCAACACCAGATTTGCATACGAGTTGGTTGTAATGGCTCGACTTTGTTGTGTACTTGCAGATTAGCTGAGCGGTTGGCCTGTAATTATTAGCTTCATTATGAAATGTTCGATAGAAAACGCAATTTATGTAGCAATATACAACGAAAGTTATCGACGGCGAGGAACAATGCATCAACTCTGTGGCGCGCGGAATTATTCTTTGACTGTATCTCTCACGCATTGAAATTGCTGAATTCTTTGCGGCTAGAAGTTTGTTTAAACGTACGGCGGGTATCTGTATTAAAAAACAAAAAAAGGCGATAGTAGAAGATTTAAATAAACAGCTTGTGCTAAAAGGTGACAAAAATTATCGTTTTTAATGATCTATACGCACACGCATAGACAGTCGGCTCCACTAAAACTGATTGTCGGTTCGAGCCTGCATGAGGTTGTAACGACAACTGTACATATAATAATTTTTTTTGTTATGAATTTCTCTAAATTAGTGTGAAAAATGGTTGATTTAATTTCTTGCTCTTTTCGTGATGTTAAAGAAACTGTGAGTAACTTTTGAAATGAATATTATTAATTATGTTAGATTTCAAATGATGTGATAATCAAAAGAAAGTGTACTTAATGTTAAAACTATTGTAAAATGTGGAAATTGTAATTTAAACATCTGGTCCATACGTAGGTAATGCATTAGGATATGTGTAGTAGAAAACCTGTGGTGAATACCCTACCTGTAGGGGAGCGGGAATAGGTGGAGGCAGGCGAGCGCGGGAAAACGCACACTGGGCGCGGTTCGGCACAACGGGCTGAGTAGTGAGTCGGAGGCGAGCATCAGTAAGAATCGGAGTTGTGAATCGGTCAGAGGAACACGTACTGTACCGAGGCGGCTACCTAGGAAAAGTGGATTCCATTGAGCCTCGGATGAACCGATTCCGACGACTACTCGGCATGGCTATATTCTGAGGCACAAAATTGGAAAGATTACGACGCTAAGAAGATGGAAAGTGCCTATGTAGCGTGAGCCTTAGCCGCGCTTGTATGTGTGCCGTGCTGCCCGCTACCTCGCTGCCCGCCAACCGCCGCACCGACTTGCACAGGTCAAACATTTATTTCATCTTTAGAAGTGTATTTGTGTGGACCAGTGTCGAAAATGTTTCTAACCGTTCAATAATAACATGACTTTTACCAGAATTGCCTTAGCCATGACTTATCCTGATCACTGACCTAGACAGGATCCTTACCTCGTATTGTGCAACCCGAGTATCCTGAACTGAAAGTTTATAATTAGTGTAAATGAGAATTATCAGCAGTCAAACTTTTGCTATAAAGAAATTTAAAAGTTCTGTGAATTATTGCAAATGTTGGTAAAGGACAAAAGTATGACTAAACTGAAAGAGAGTTTTTTGAATTGAGTTAGCGATGCTATTTAACTAACTTGAGACAGAACTAATGACAGTTAAATTATTCAGAAGTAAGACAAAAGAGTAGTTATCCATTGATTGATAAATTTGAGTGTTAATTTGCCTTTTAGTACTTAACAGTTTCAGTATAACGACCATAAGAGTTTCAGGCCCCCCCCCCCCCCCCCCCTTCTCTTGTTCATTCTTTCAAACCTTGAAATGTGCTGATCATATTTGACCAGTAAATTTAAGTCCTTTATTGAACCTAAGTGTATTAGTGTTGTTTTCCCAATTTCAATAGTGACATTGTATGTGTGTTTTCAAAACTGTGCACTCTAGGAAAATCTATGCCCGATTTCAGTCTGATCAATATACGAAATGCAGTTCGTAATAATCATTGCTGTGTGGTGTTGTGTGAATTTAGCTCGTCCAAATTAGTACAAAAAGAGAAAGCTTTAGTTCAGTGGATTTTTCCGGGTCCAAACTTTGCCATATAACGCATCATTACTACGTGTTACTATGCTTGTACATGCACCCACTTGTACGAGGAAAAGCTCACTCATTGCCTAAGTAGGCTGGCGACCGAATCATTAATTATAGGTAGCATCTACTTCTATTAGGTACACGCGGTCAATTTATGTACTAAAATCCTTGGTTATAAGGTGAAGCCCGTGAACTTATTACAGTACAGGCTTTATACAGCTAACGCACGTCCGTTTAAGGGCGGTAGCGTTACAAGGTCCAGTTCCAACGAACTATATCCCTTCCCTACGGAACTTTCTTTAAATAGTGAAGATTCTTCTCAGTTTGAAGCCAGCATTCAATATTCGATGGAGGGTACTACATTGCACCTACCTGTGTGGTCTTCGGCTTGTCTACCGCAAATCTTAAACAACAAGAGCTTACGTTACTGATATCTACGTTTAACAGCAGCGACGGCGCTGAGCAGAAGAGAACGAGTTCCGCAATTTTTCGCTTTCAGCTCTGCGAATCTACAGCGACTGATACATTCATGTACGAATCTACAGCGGCTGTGACATTCATGTAGCATAAATTAACAATAAAACGTGTTAGTTAAGCTCGAGAGTTTAGATAACTTATGCTCTTTTCTTTGGGTCACTTAAAAAGTAATCAGATTACAGAGTGGAGCAAATAAAAGTAGCCTGGGGAATGGAGTTCCAAGATACAAACAAACAAAGCAGGGGAAACGAAATACAGTACTAAACTGACTACAGCAGATGCTGAAAGTGACCAACGTTCATCTCTTGGCACTTCTGGGCCCTGGTCAGCAAGCTGCTGAAGGCGGATCAAACCTGGACTGCTGTAATTGCTGAAGTCTCATCCAAAATGTTCTGCTGCAGTTCTTGAAGATTATGAGGGTTGCTGCGATACACCTTAGTTATCACGTACTGACAAATCAGGTGACCTGGGCGGTCAACTAGGGCCACGACCAGACTGACCTATGCTACCAACTCTGTCAGGCGCGAAGATTGTGCAAATGTGCTCCAGGGTTCGGTCGACTGTAAGTGGAGTTGCTCCATCCTGTTGGGGTATCGTTATATGCATACATTCAAGTCCAGTTGTATCACCGCGACGGGAACACATATTTGCTCTCCACCGTACGTCTACGCTTTAAAGTAACACTTTAATTTTCAGTTAAACGAAATTATCATTTTCATTTTCTTACAAAGAGCATTTAAATTGCGAGTTTCAAGCAAATATCTTCCGATAAGTAATAAAAAGCATTGCTACAACCCTTTTTACGGCGGCATGCTGTCAATTGAATTATAAGACACGTATTTGCCATTGATTTGTCAGTGTAAGACATATTAATCGTTATTTGATATCATTTAACGTAACTGAACCACGTGCAGAGGGCAAAGTACTTCATCCCATTTCATATGCAAATATATGTAATTATACAGATCGGAACTTAGTTGTAATTTCAAATCCAGGGAAACAAATTCATTTATGTAACGCATATTTTGAGTAAAACATAACTGCAATAAAGAAACATTTGGAAAACGGACTGGAACAGCACTGACAATCGTTCAAAATGTAAACATTTCAAAATGTCATAACCTTGGCGCTATATTAAATTCATCTTACGTATGATCGTTGTAACATTAGTAAATGAAACCAACAAAAAATAGAATGCTTGATTGATTTATTCATCATTTATATATTTAATTTAGTGTTGTTTTGATATAAAATTCAATGAATTTTTAAATAGCAGGAATCTAAATCTAATAATATAAATATCTCATTAGATGTAAGTGTAAATAAAACGATAAGATCACATGGCTTGACAAAAAATACATACAACAAGAATTTAATATCTAGAAAAAGAAAACCAAAAAACTACCTCACAGCGCAAAATTAGAATGTTTATATTCTTGTAAATGCTTAATGATGGAGTATAAATTGGACAGAATAGAGGTGCTTAAAAGACAGATTATTAGTCAAATAGTGGGTACAATACAAACCCAAGATGGTTGGGAAATGAGAAGTAACGAAGAGGTCTACGAAAATAATGGCAAAGCAAAGACTTCCTTCGCGACTTCTACTGAATGAATGAGAAGGATGAGGCTAACGAGAAATTTTTTTTCTTTCTGCGAAAATAAATCGACAACAACTACAGAAATAATAAAAGATCTGGACGTAAAGAACGTCAAACAGTAGTCTAAAATAGCAAAAAGGAAACATTTTAAGAAAAAAATACTAAATTTAGAACCCTTTCAAGGCGAAATAAATAATCAGAAAAAAATAGACAGAAGAAAGTAAAAGATAACGTGGGCAGCAGATGAAGGAATACTGGAACAATAGCAAACAACAAACAAAGAAAAAAGAAAAGGAAGTTGGTGTATGATCCTAGTAGATAAATACGAAAATATAAATATAAGAAATAAAGTTTATGAATGTTTTCTTTGTCGGTTTACAACTTGTGAAAAAGTTAAGGTTTTCTGACTATTTATTTCGTCACTGCTAAATATAAGAAATAAACTTTTTTATATCTTTTTGTTGTCAATTTATAACTTGTTGAAGCAGTTAGGATTCTCTGGTTATTTATTTCTTCACTGCAGTTTTATAAATTCACTTATCACAAAAAAGAATAAAAGGTGTCTAACCTTCTTCTGTTGAAACGTTCCCTTAGAAAAATTTATGAATGACTGTGCTGATAAAACTCTTACATTATCTGCTTTTCAAACAGCTGAGCAGAACTGAACGTACTCAGACATTACTCACTTTACTTATTCTGATCAACACTAAACTGACACACAATATTTTTAGCGCAACGCAATCTGACTTTTAATAATCCCTACAAAAGAATGGCCCTGACTAACAGTAACCTATACCTTTCATGAATCACTTACCTCACAAAAATCTTCGTTACTCAAACTACTGCAATACAGCGAGCGCCAATACTGCCAGCTAAATAAAAGATTCTAACCACTGAAGTCACTAACTATTGATAGGCATAGTTAGCAAATGAAAGATTTTGATAAAGAACAAACAATGTATTTACCTTAACAGTGTTCAAAAGTCATTATATATATATATATATATATATAATCAGTTCATGACATCCAGTGTTACAAATTTACTGACTCTGATGGACACACGTCCAGATCATCCGCTCTCAAAACTCCGCTTCTCTCCCCACATCCACCACTGCTGGCGGCTCACCTCCAACTGCGCTACGCTACGTGCTGTTCACATCCAACTGCCCAACACTACAATAGCGAATATTACAACAATGCTAACCAACCACAGACTGCACACAGCACAGCCAGTGATTTTCATACACAGCGCTACGTGGCGTTACCAATATAAAAAGCTAAACAGCCTACTTACACTATATTTATAAAAAGGTCAGCGTCCTGACTGACCGTCTCACATCACCCAGCACAAACCGCTAAGAATGGAAACTTGAAATTTGGAAAGGGTGCTCATCGTATTCTGTAAGCTTCATTTAAGAACGTATTTTTCGAAATTACATCCTTAAGGGTGAGAAATAGGGGATGAAATAATTTTTGAAAATGTGTCGCTATTAATTCAATTTTGAAGCTGGAACTACGGTGTCTCTGAAATAAACACGAGTTTCAGTATTTTTGAAATGAAACCCCTATGAGGATGTAATAGTGGGTGAAAGCTTTTTGTAAAATACATTATTCAGGAACTACTAAGGCATTTTAAAGTTACCTCTATGAAAATTGGTACTGGCTTCCCAGGTGCAAATAAGAAAAAATAAAAAATAAAAAACTTTTCAATGTTTTCGGAAGCTCCACCCCTAATGGGGTGGAATAGGGGTGAAACTGTTAACGAAAATATTACATCATGAAAGTGTTTTTAAAGCTAAATCTGTGAAAATTTGAATCTGGCTTTCCAGTTAGAAATAAAAAATTACGTGTTTCAGTATTTTTGGAAATGCAACCCCTATAGGAGTGAAATAGGGGATGAAAGTTCTAATGGAAATAACTCGTTTTCGAAAGCATTTTCGAAACTAAATCTCTGAAATTTTGTATTTAACATCTCCGTTAAAAAGTGATCGTTTCAGTGCTTTTGGGAAATTCATCTCCTACGGAGGTGAAATAGAGGATTAAAATTTTTATGGAGATATTTTTTATATTAAAACATTTTTGCAGCTAAATATATTAAACTTCATGCCTGATTTCTAAAGAAATATGTGGTAAGTAATGGAAGTTTTTATGGAAATATCACCACAAAAATTCGAAAGGCAAGATAAAGACAGAGGTCCCACTCCAGCTATCAGAATCGCTTTTTGGTCATAAATACATTTGGAAAAGACCATGCTACTACGGCCTTAATTAGCGTGAAAATATGAAAATTCTGTTTAAGGAAAACAAAAACTTATCGCGCAGACTATATAGTCTATTCGAGTGAAGCGGTAGGCGTTAAGCAAGTCAGTTTATATAGGTGCGTATCAGCTTGAGTGGCAACATTGTCACAGATCTTGAGGCAGTTTGTATCAGATTCTGAGGCAGGTTTCCCAGTTATCAACCAGGTTTTATGCAATTTCCAAAATGTATCTGACATTGTTTCATTGCCATAATCGATTACTCATCTGGAACAACTTCTGTGTGAGAATCAAAGAACAGCACGATCAGTCAGTATTTCTGGATACTCCTCCTCACGTGTATTTATGTGCCAGAGTAAACGTACACAATTAACGGCACTTCTCAGTATTTTATTTTACAGCTTATGGTAGGCTACGTCACAAGGCGGACAGGTAGGTTCCATTTTGCTAGATTCCCGAAACGCAATGAGGATAGTACCACGTTGTCGACACTAATAAAAATACGATCTTAGTATCTTAGTACTTATAATTTTGAATCGAGGCATCTTTGACTCATAGAATGTAGTAGATTTTACTAGACGCGAATATTCTGCAAATAATATAGTATCATCCGGTGTGCCCCATGGAACCTTCATAGGATCTACACACATAAGAGATTAATCAACACTGCCAGACGAAGGTTTCCCCTACAGAAATCTTATTAACAACACGTCGACTTCGACACTCAATAAATCAATTCTCACCAAGACACCACTTTGGATTTGAAGCAGTAGCATGATTATTCTTATACATTTCTATTTATTGATGAGGTAGATAATTGTTTTTCTAGTATAAATAGTACATTTGACTTCCAATCAGAAAGCTTGATATAAATCAAGAAAAACAATCCTAATTCTATCTACAAGAGTTTTTATTAGATTTATTATCCCAATAATTGTTATAATCCTTGCAACAACATTATCAAAGAAATTAATCAATGATCGAGAAAAAAGTTCCCCATTTGAATGTGCGTTTGATCCAAAAAGATCTTGGGGACTATAGAAAGACTTAGACAAAAACTTTACACGCTGCAGTTAGTGTCAGCTCTGTTTAAGTGAGAATAAATTTAAGACGATGTCTATAATCAAGTGAAAGAACGCGATGGTATGCCATTGCAAGATCGGTGATGAACATATTTAGCACGTCGGATAGAAAAGGATGCAGGAGTAATAGAAGAAGGGTAAGAAGTGAGAGGTTCACATACAATCATTAGGCAACGTGAATGAAAGATTTAGACTAGTGGGAGTGTTCTGGGAAAGTGCAATGCGTCAGTATAGGAAACCCAATACAGTTAATTTATCCTGAATGATTATACCATTTTTAGAAAACCAGCGTAAGTTTTTATATTCTGTTGTGACAGATGAACTTCATTGCACCTTTATATGAGACGCCTGTGCTACCTATTCTTGAGCACTGGTCGAGTGTTACAGGCAGATTTGAACATTTTGAACCACACGCAAGCGTTACGGAGAAGCTTCGGTAACTCAAGTGGCAATCTATGAAGGTAAGGCGAAGTTCTTTTCGAGGGACACTATTGAGAAAATTTAAAGAACCGGCATTTGAAATTGAGAGCAGAAAAATTCTTCGGCCACCAGCATACATTTCGCATAACGATAACAAAGATAAGATATGAGACATTTGTGGTCATACGGGGGCATATCGACAGTTGTATTTCCCTTGCTCTATTTGCGAGTGGAACAGGAAAGGAAATGGCTAGTAGTGATACAGAATATCTTCCACCATGAATTGCCGAGTATGTATTTAGATGTAGGTTTAGGTCACAGGCGGTGAGGAATCTTTGCCCTGTTACCTATGTCTTCATGGTGAGTATGTTACGGACACTCCCTGCTTCCAAGATGACGGAAGACCTGTTCAGGACTGCACACATGCAATACTAGTTTTACGAAAACTCAGGCTCCGTGCTGCACCTCGACTGGCCAGCTATAGCCTATCAACCGGTCTTAATCCCATAGGAAATATCTGACTCTGTCTGGAACAACGGGTGAAACTTAGTAATCAATACACCCTCAATCTGATACCTTTGCGGGAAATACCGGGTGATCAAAAAGTCAGTATAAATTTGAAAACTTAATAAACCACGGAATAATGTAGATAGAGAGGTAAAAATTGACACTCATGCTTGGAATGACATGGAGTTTTATTAGAACAAAAAAAACTAAGTTCACAAAATGTCCGACAGATGACGATTGACAGCAAAACGTCAGTGGCTGCGCATGACCATCGTTTATAAAAGGAGCTGTAATGAGAGAGAGAATCAGATGCACCATCAGTCACAGCATGTTGACGTTACCTGAAAAGGCGCTTTTAGTGAAGCTGCATTATCAGAATAGGGAATGTGCTAGTTCAGCGTTACGATCCCATCGCCATAGGAAGGGAATTCGAACGGGTAAAGGTCCGTTGACAAATGCAGCTGTGGCGAGAATGATTTCGAAGTTCGAAGCCACGGGTTGTTTCGACGATACACCCCGTAGTGGCCGACCGAGCACAAGGCGTAATGCTGCTGAGACAGTTCAGGAAGAAATGGAGACTGTAGCGGGTTCGTCTATGCACGGGGAAGTCAGCGCTCGTGCAGTCGCACGTCGCACCGGCATTCCATACACTACTGTTTGGTTGGCACTTAGGCGTACCCTCCGATGCTATCCGTACAAAATCCATCGGCATCATGAACTGTTACCTGGCGATTTAGTGGAGTGGAGGGCATTTGCGGTGTGGGCGTTTCAAAAGATGGCGGAAGATGACGATTGGTTGAGTAACGTGTTGTGGACCGACGAAGCTCATTTCACGCTCCGAGGGTCTGTCAACGCCCACAACTGCAGAATTTGGGCTACCGAAAATCCTACAACATTGCACGACGAGAAAGTCACGGTATGGGTTGGATTTACCACATCTACCGTTATCGGGCCTATTTTCTTCGAGGAAATGCGTGATTCTAGTTTTGGAACTGCTACCGTGACGGGTGAGAGGTACGCCGATATGTTACAGAATCGCATCATCCCCAGCCTGGCTGATAAACACCTGATGGAACATAAGATGTTTATGCAGGATGGTGCTCCACGCCATATTACTAGACGCGTGAAAGATTTCTTGCGCGCGTCGTTTGGTCGTGATCGTGTGCTCAGCCCCCACTTTCGTCATGCTTGGCCTCCCAGGTCCCCAGACCTCAGTCCGTGCGATTATTGGCTTTGGGGTTACCTGAAGTCGCAAGTGTACCCTGATCGACCGACATCCCTAGGGATGCTGAAAGACAACATCCGACGCCAATGCCTCACCATAACTCCGGACATGCTTTACAGTGCTGTTCACAACATTATTCCTCGACTACAGCTATTGTTGAGGAATTATGGTGGACATATTGAGCATTTCCTGTAAAGAACATCATCTTTTCTTTGTCTTACTTTGTTATGCTAATTATTGCTAATCTGATCAGATGAAGTGCCATCTGTCGGACATTTTATGAACTTTTGTATTTTTTTGGTTCTAATAAAACCCCATGTCATTCCAAGCAAGTGTGTCAATTTGTACCTCTCTAGCTACATTATTCCGTGATTTATTCAGTTTTCAAATTTATTCTGACCTTTTGATCACCCGGTATATGACGCTTGTGCTACCTATTCTTGAGCACTGGTCGAGTGTTCTGCTTCCGTACGAGGTCACGTTAAAGGAAGACATCGAAGCAATACAGAGGCAGGCTGTTAGCTTCGTTACAGGCAGATTCGAACATTATGAACCACACGCAAGCGTTACGGAGATGCTTCGGTAACTCAAGTGGCAATCTATGAAGGTAAGGCGAAGTGCCCGCATCTCGTGGTCGTGCGGTAGCGTTCTCGCTTCCCACGCCCGGGTTCCCGGGTTCGATTCCCGGCGGGGTCAGGGATTTTCTCTGCCTCGTGATGGCTGGGTGTTGTGTGCAGTCCTTAGGTTAGTTAGGTTTAAGTAGTTCTAAGTTCTAGGGGACTTATGACCACAGCAGTTGAGTCCCATAGTGCTCAGAGCCATTTGAACCATTTAAGGCGAAGTTCTTTTCGAGGGACACTATTGAGAAAATTTAAAGAACCGGCATTTGAAGTTGAGAGCAGAAAAATTCTTCGGCCACCAGCATACATTTCGCATAACGATAACAAAGATAAGATATGAGACATTTGTGGTCATACGGGGGCATATCGACAGTTGTATTTCCCTTGCTCTATTTGCGAGTGGAACAGGAAAGGAAATGGCTAGTAGTGATACAGAATATCTTCCACCATGCATTGCCGAGTATGTATTTAGATGTAGGTTTAGGTCACAGGCGGTGAGGAATCTTTGCCCTGTTACCTATGTCTTCATGGTGAGTATGTTACGGACACTCCCTGCTTCCAAGATGACGGAAGACCTGTTCAGGACTGCACACACGCGATACCAGTTTTACGAAAACTCAGGCTCCGTACTGCACCTAGATTGCCCAGCTATATCAACCGGTCTTAATCCCATAGGAAATATCTGGGTCTGTGTGGAACAACGGCTGAAACTTAGTAATCAATACACTCTCAATCTGATACCTTTGCGGAATATAATTATCGTCGTTTCAGCTAGACTCGGTATAACTCAAGAAACGTGAGGTCTTCCCCGCTGTATTGAGACTATTATTAACGGTGGTGGTATTGTTAAGCGTTATTAACGAGATGGTTCCTGGAGGAGACTATTTTTTTCCTCCAATGCGCTAATAATAATTAGAGATTGTTCGCATAAGGATAACTGAGGAAGTGCCGTACTTAAATACCGATTTCGGAAGCAGAACTTTAACGTCGATCTCTCTAAATCTCTCAGTTGCGTTGCCCGCACTCGTAGTCCAGTTTCAGACCCACTAGTAATTATATCTAATGAGCCGGCCACTTGGATTTAGCCATGCGACAGAGCCAGGGAAGCGAGCCAGAACGCACACAGAGGCATCAGCAGGATTACAGGTCCAGACACCGCCGGGAGCGCAACCAAGCACGCTTATAATCCACTGACATTTTATTGCCGACGTAGATAGCTTTCTTGTACCATTTTTTCTAATCAGTTAGCAATAGCTCGCAAATTACTTCTCTTAGTATAAATTAAATTACTATATCGTAACTTTCATAGTTGATGTCGTCGATAAATTCGCAGTTGCCGGATGTTGTAGCACCATATTGTGATTTTGTGTTCCATATGTCTTTGTGAGGGCTGTTGAAATACTTTGTCGCTGTGGATCGTAACAAAACTTCTCTATAATGCAAATACGAGGGCCACGAACAAAATTATAGGAATTGTAAAAAATTTGTATGTACGTTTTGCTCAGAACTGATTTATAAAAACGAAATGAGCAAGATCTATCACCCATTTTGAGTATGTCCTTAAAAATGTTCTGCACAGCTCCTGCTTGTCCGATTTTTTTTATTCATGCATTACCACTGTCACCGTGTTTACCTTTAGAAGTAACAAGACTGTCAATTCATCACCAGGCTGATGCGTCTGTATAGTCTTGGTGCATAGAGTCATGAGCAGTTGAATAACAAATACACTCACGAGCCATACACTTACGGCCACCTGATATGTGTTTCGGAATTTACGTTAAGCTGTAGGTCCCATTACCTTGATAGGATTAGTGGGGTAAGTTAGGGACAGGCCAGTCGCCGAAATAGTGTCCAATAGCAAGACTTACACCAGGCCATAGAGCTACGAGAAATTACTATTGAAAGGTCTCTGTTGGATTCCTTTCATGTTAATTTCTTAAATATGTTGTCATTTATGGCATAAATTCCTCTTCTAAATTTACTGTGGTGTTTCTGACTATCTGCGAGGAGACTGAGCAGTGAAACGTGTTACTTTTACACATAAACAAGAACGATCTGTCACACTACTACACTTTAAAACACAGTTTATTTGTAATTCATGTCACACAGTCTCATACAGAACCTACATCCGCTTTCTTTTATATACTGTATGTGATAAGGTACTGTCATCCCCCCTCCCTTCTGTGTGAGAGAATGAATGAGCAAATGTATTTCTAGTTGCATGCTGGATGGTAGCAGACAAGCCTGTCTGCTAGAGAACAGTAGGACGAACGTCGGAACAGGTAGCTACGCTTCCTAAAAGCAGAGAGGTTTCTATGCTTAGTATGGTCCTGTCCGTCCCTTGTCATGTTGGTATAGGAAGCTGCCTCTCTGGTCACTTCCGTTGGTATTTGGGAAGCACGCTCGGTAGGAGCACAGGTCAGTCTGTCCGCGGCGAGCGTCTGAAGTGGTAAGATCTCCGGCTAAGCGCGTGTCTGCTAAGTCCGTAGGACAATGGATTTCTTAAGTTCAGCCTAACTGAAAATATAATCACCTTTATTTCAGGTTTAGCTCTAAAATATCTAATGTTATCTTAAATTGCAACGCAGTGTAATTCGAGTGTGAAGTTCAGAATATATTCTGGTAGTTGCTTTGTCACTACTTTGTGAGTAAAGTGGAACCACGTGTTGATCAGTAACTCTAAGAGTATCAATCTTAAATGCGAATGTGCGTGAGATTATAACGTCTCGTCTTGACAATATTTTTCAATATAGCAACTTTTCTTTATGTTCAACCCACGTGGGGAGTACTTTGTGAGACCAGTACCACGTGCTTATACAATTGTTTGACCCATCAGGTTAATTGTAAGACGATAGTAACCAGTTCGAGGTTTTTCTTTTGTAAACTGCTTTTCGATCTAATTTATTTTAATTATAAAATTATTGTGGAGTTGCACTCTTTGTGTAAACCAAGTTGACCACGTGAAGCATGTGGTGTAAGCATCAAAGTAGCCCTCAGCTATTCTTTTCGGGAAGATTTCACAGAGAGTTAGTATGAATTTAGTATACCAGTGTGTGGTAATTACATGACGGACAGGATTGTGCTACGAACGTAACTTCTTTGGGTGAAAATTGAATCGGTTGGTTGTGGTTAATTTCCTCTTGCATATTTTTCAACGTTCTTCGTGTGTTATTTTATGAATGCAGTGTTGTATGCAGTCTCCCAATCTTGGCTCCATATTTGATGTGTTCCGTAAGATTACAATCTCACATTTTCACAATCCTAAATAAGGCAACAGCTTATTTATGAATCGAGTTTAATATGCTGAAATTTCAATGATCAATGTTAAATTAAATTTTCAAATATAAACTGATTTATTTCCTTTAATTTAAATTCTCTTTTTTATATACATATCACCGGTTGTCGTATGACTATTAAAAGATTATAATTAATGTTAGTCTGATTGGGGATTTGGTAAGCTAGACTGGATACCTGGTGAAACAGTTGCTCAGTAATGGAAGGTTAATTTCGCCAGACAGCTCACTGCTTTTAACCCACTTTTATGGTCTTGACTATCAGCACCTCTTTCATACCAAATTAAAAAGCAACAACATTACACTATTACAAATATTCTTTATTTGGACTAGTTCCAGACACTACGTCTATTATCAAACTATCGCATATAAACAAATTACAATTTTTTTCTTTATTGTTATGCTGGAACACGTGAGGCAATACTTACCCTACGGCTTATCTTAGAAGCTAGATTAAGAAAAGGCAAACCTACATTTCTAGCATTTGTAGACTTAGAGAAAGCTTTTGACAATGTTGACTGGAATACTCTCTTTCAAATTCTGAAGGTGGCAGGGGTAAAATACAGGGAGCGAAAGGCTATTTATAATTTGTACAGAAACCAGATGGCAGTTATAAGAGTCGAGGGGCATGAAAGGAAAGCAACGGTTAGGAAGGGAGTGAGACAGGGTCGTAGCCTATCCTCGATGTTATTCAATCTGTATATTGAGCAAGAAGTAAAGGAAACAAAAGAAAAGTTCGGAGTAGGGATTAAAACCCATGGAGAAGAAATAAAATCTTTGAGGTTCGCCAATGACCTTGTAATGCTGTCAGACACAGCAAAGGACTTGGAAGAACAGTTGAACGGAATGGACAGTGTCTTGAAAGGAGGGTATAAGATGAACATAAAGAAAATCAAAATGAGGATAATGGAATGTAGTCGAATTAAGTCGGGTGATGCTGAGGGAATGAGATTAGAAAATGAGACACTTGAAGTAGTAAAGGAATTTTGCTATTTGGGGAGCAAAATAACTGATAATGGTCGAAGTAGAGAGGATATAAATGTAGACTGGCAATAGCAAGGAAAGAATTTCTGAAGAAGAGAAATTTGTTAATATCGAGTACAGATTTAAGTGTCAGGAAGTCGATTCTGAAAATATTTGTATGGCGTGTAGCCATGTATGGAAGTGAAACATGGACGATAAATAGTTTGGACAAGAAGAGAATAGGAGCTTTTGAAATGTGGTGGTACAGAAGAATGCTGAAGATTAGATGGGTAGATTACATAGCTAATGATGAGGTATTGAATAGAATTGGAGAGGAGTTTGTGGCACAAGTTGACTAGAAGAAGGGATCGGTTGGTAGGACATGTTCTGAGGCATCAAGGGAACAATTTATTAATGAGGGCAGCGTGGAGGGTAAAAATAGTAGAGGAAGACCAAGAGATGAATACACTGAGCAAATTCAGAAGGATGTAGGCTGCAGTACTACACTGAGCAAATTCAGAAGGATGTAGGCTGCAGTACGTACTGAGAGATGAAGGAGCTTGCATAGGATAGAGTAGCATGGAGAGCCTCATCAAACCAGTCTCAGGACTGAAGACCACAACAACAACATTACAATACTTGTTACAAGTTTCCTTGATAATAAACAGTTTCACGTACAAAGGGGACAGTTCTTTGTTTTATAAACAAACAGTCTTCATCGTAAGTACTGGAATATGGTACGGACAGTACATTTCCAAATAGCCACAATCAGTAGTCATGCGTAACATGTAGAAAATTATCATCAACGTATTATCAGTGCGTCAGAATCTATGCGAAGCTGAGGCACGATCTGATAGTTATCTTTAAAATGACATCCTACATTGCATTAACCGAGTAAGAAATCTGGTTCTTAAAAGCCTACAACCAATTATAATCCACTAATAAAACGTAAAATGCTTATCGGACTATCGTAAGACAATAACCAGATAAAACTGAAAGGTGGCAACACTTTGGGCACGGCATCTTTCACCCTCATTCATCCTGACAATTTGATTATGATAAATTTTTGTGAGCTGAGGACACGTAATCAGGGTTGGAAACCTTTCAAAATATATAGCGGTATACTGCGGCGTAACTGTATTCACATTATGGAACGCTTAAAAAACACTAGAGAAGCATCATGCAGTGAAACTAAAACTTTGCTTACAAAAATGTCGTGAGGAATGGGAAATGAGTACGGAACACCACTTTACGGCGTAATCAATAAATTCAGAAATAAACCCATTATTCAGATTTGAAATACATGGTCAATTGTCGTTTGTAGTTCACTACTGATGAAAAAGGTTTAATGACGTGACATATTTCATAAAAAAAAAAGGTTCAAATGGCGCTGAGTGCTATGGGACTTAACATCTATGGTCATCAGTCCCCTAGAACTTAGAAATACTTAAACCTAACTAATCTAAGGACATCACACAACACCCAGTCATCACGCTGCCATAGGTCAAACGGATATCAACTGCGGTTTTTAAATATGAACCCCCATTTTTTATTACATATTCGTGTAGTACGTAAAGAAATATGAATGTTTTAGTTGGACCACTTTTTTCGCTTTGTGATAGATGGCGCTGTAATAGTCACAAACGTATAAGTACGTGGTATCCCGTAACATTCCGCCAGTGCGGACGGTATTTGCTTCGTGATACATTACCCGTGTTAAAATGGACCGTTTACCAATTGCGGAAAAGGTCGATATCGTGTTGATGTATGGCTATTGTGATCAAAATGCCCAACGGGCGTGTGCCGTGTATGCTGCTCGGTATCCTGGAGGACATCATCCAAGTGTCCGGACCGTTCGCCGGACAGTTACGTTATTGAAGGAAACAGGAAATGTTCCGCCACATGTGAAACGCCAAACCACAACCTGCAAAAAATGATGATGCCCAAGTAGGTGTTTCAGCTGCTGTCGCGGCTAATTCGCACATCAGTAGCAGACGACTTGCGCGAGAATCGGGAATCTCAAAAACGTCGGTGTTGAGAATGCTGCATCAACATCGACTGCACCCGTACCATATTTCTATATAGCAGGAATTGCATGGTGACGACTTTGAACGTCGTGTACAGTTCTGCTACTGGGCACAAGACAAGTTACGGGACGGTGACAGATTTTTTGCACGCGTTCTATTTAGCGACGAAGCGTCATTCACCAACAGCGATAACGTAAACCGGCATACTATGCACTATTGGGCGACGGAAAATCCACGATGGCTGCGACAAGTGGAACATCAGCGACCTTGGCGGGTTAATGTATGGTGCGGCATTATGGGAGTAAGATTGGTCCCCAATTTATCGATGGCAATCTAAATGGTGAAATGTATGCTGATTTCCTACATAATGTTCTACCAATGTTACTACAAGATGTTTCACTGCATGACAGAATGGCAATGTACTTCCAACATGATGGATGTCCGGCACATAGCTCGCGTGCGGTTGAAGCGGTATTGAATAGCATATTTCATGACAGGTGGATTGGTCGTCGAAGCACCATACCATGGCTCGCACGTTCACCGGATCTGACGTCCCCGGATTTTTTTCAGTGGGGAAAGTTGAAGGATATTTGCTATCGTGATTCACCGACAACGCCTGACAACATGCGTCAGCGCATTGTCAATGCATGTGCGAACATTACGGAAGGCGAACTACTCGCTGTTGAGAGGAATGTCGTTACATGTATTGCCAAATGCATTGAGGTTGACGGATTTGAGCACTTATTGCGTCAATGTGGTATTAACAGGTAATCATGCTGTAACAGCATGCGTTCTCAGAAATAAGTTCAGAAAGGTACATGTATGACATCGGAACAACCGGAATAAAATGTTCAAACATACCTAGGTTCTGTATTTTAATCTAAAAAAAACCTACCTGTTACCAACTGTTCGTCTAAAATAGTGAGCCATATGTTTGTGACTATCACAGCGCCCTCTATCACAAAGCGAAAAACGTGGTCTGACTAAAAAATTCAAATTTCTTTACGTACTACACGAATATGTAATAAAATGGGGGTTCCTATTTTAAAAAAAACGCAGTTGATATCCGTTTGACATATGGCAGCGCCATCTAGCGGGCCAACCATAGCGCTATCTGGTATCCCCCTTCAAGCTAGACAAGTTTCGTTCTTTGTAGTTTTTTCGTTTGACGCATATTTCGTGAGATATTTGGCCCGGTCGCGATCAATGGACCACGGTGTAGAATCTTAATTTCATTGTGCTGGATGTTCAAGCTTAGCCCTAGAATACTAGAAGGGGGAAAATGTTACGTTACTACCAAACCATCGTGACGCTTAGTAATCCACATTTTATTCAAAGGAAATGATATTTATAGGTTATGCATCAGTTAACTGCAACTATCAGATATCCAATGGTGTGTTACGTACTAAAATAAATAAAAATTGTCCTGTTTTGTACCCTCTTCCTACCTGAATTGTACTAGGGTTTAGTGTTAATAGCGTGTTAGTTAATCTGCACAATTCAATACAGCAGCGATTCTCTTTGGCACAGATTGTGAAAGACCTCGGTAGATCTCTGGGGATATGCGGCACCAGGTGTCTATACGTAAATTATGGGTACTTAGTGAACGCGCAGCTGATGATAGCGTCCTAGAAGTGTTCCATCCCTTCTCCGAATCAGGCGAATTTGATGACCGATATATCAACCTTACGTCAAGAACGTTGTCCAAAAACCATCGTAGCTAAGTTACAGCCTCGTGACACATAGTTAGAACGCCGTCAGTTAAGACAGCAAGCATTAGGAGATGCAGGCCATCGGTAATAGTGTTAACTTAGTTTATAGCAGTCAGCCCATAGGAGCCCAGGTGAATGTCCTACGTAGCATAACACAGGCCCCACAGGTCTGCGTGCGTTTCGCGGTGCATCTTACGAGCAGCCATTAGGCTGGATGACGGCGACTCTCTACACAGCCATCGACCTGGTGTAACAACCGACACGATCCCACTAACCCACGGTCCATTCTCAACGAGTCTTTGACCAATGAAATGAGAATTCAAGATGTCTTTGGGTCACCTTGGAATCCTGCAGAGGTCGTCAGCTGCGGAGCTCCATGGTTAACAACGTGCGCTGCAAGGTGCGGCCCCAAACAACCGTAACTCCTCCAAAATTGTACTCTGCCGTCAGACCCGATGCAACTGCCGTCTATCCCGCGTTACAGAATGGGCTAACCACCGACTTCCACGTTCTCTGATACAGCGTAGACAGCCAACACCACGTTGTCTGATCGTGGTGTTACAGTAGTTCAATCATTTTCCATAGATCCCCAAAAACGTAATAAGCGAACGGCCAACCAGCTTTACCATTTCCATGATGATCGCTCCCTGGTGCTGGGCTATAACAAACTGCCCTCTTTCAAAATCGCTTTTAAAATTGGATTTGTACATTTGACACCTGCATCTGGCCATAGTGATTCCCCATTGGTCTCAGCTCAACTTTTACACTTTCCTTACGGCGTCAAACTCTCACAACGGCACCGGACAACATTGAAATCCGAGATGGACAGTAGCTGTAACGTTTTGGCTATTAATTGTATCTGTTGTGTTGTAGAAAGAACACTCCGGTCTGTAATCGAATACTGTAGTTTGTGGTGTCACCAGGGTTTGCAATATGCAGAGTGAGAGTATTTGGGACGACGGCTTAATAATAATAATAAATGTTTGATTTGTTAGTTCGTCGCCGTCTTTTTCACAAGAGCCTGAAAAATAATTTTGCCGTCAGCAAGACAGCGATGGATAACACACTGACATTCTTCTTACGCCCATTGACAAAAATGTTTCTGCTCTATATTTACTAGCAGGATCAGGAACTATTGCTATAAATTAAAGTCCTGAGTTCTAATTGAATCATATATTCAATCAAATTTCACACGCACAGCATAGTAATATTCGTGGTAATAATAGTAATGATGGTGATGTCTCTATCATAAACAGCACTATGAGCAGTTCAGAGGCGACCTCTACAGTACGTTCCAATCGAACGGTCTTTCGCCCTGACTTCTAATAATCAGAATTAATTGCTCGCCTCAAAAACGGAAGATAATTTCACCATTTACCACGCGGTTTTGTTAACATTACCGGCGGCACACGAACAATTACTTCCATGAAATCTAAGCGATCCAGGACGGTGTACAGTACTCGCGAGTTCACTATTTGTACCGAAAACATGCGTTTAGTAGCAGCCTGGCTGTGTCGTCATCCGAGGCAGCGCGTAAGCCGACGTTTGACTGACGCGGACCGATTGATAGCTGTATGTAAGTGTCTTACTGCCTCTCCGGCCGTATTTATATAGGAGCGCTGCGGACGGCCAAACCGAACATCTGCCGTCATCTGCTGTAAGTCTAAGTAGCAGTATCTAAATGTCCGATTTCTCGGATACGTGTTATTAAATAACTCCGTCGTGTATCAAATTACAAGCTTCGTAATTTTTTATGACTGGAGTTAAGTTGGCTTGAATTACAGAAGAAGTTGCAGCTCGACTGCACTTAAACTTTGCCAGCTAGAATTTTTAGAACGGAACTGACAGTAGAAGTACATCCTTAAGAGACCTTATATTGATCGTTATTTGCATTAAGGTCTTGAAACTTGTCATAGCTTTACCATTTAATTGATGTAGCCAAGTGCTGTAATCAGAACTTTTTATCATTAATATAAATGATACTTAATCTATTACAATCAAGGATGTTTTTGTTCCAGATTTAGTTATTACTCGAAAACTATTATAGGTAGCTTAATGGGGTCACATATTTAATGCTTTAAATATCAAATTGAAGCTTCATACAAATTTTCCTTTTCCTGAGTCTAATATTTAGCGCCTTCAATGTTTTGTAAAAACGCCGATTTTAACCAAAATATTTGCTCCGATCAAGTTGAGCCTTCTAACAGTTGATTGTGGCATACGTATGCACATTCTGAATAATTTTTGGCGTTCTAGCTTTATTATCTAGCGCCAATTGTTTTTTTCTTAAAACAATCTATTTAGGGAAACATATTCATCTGAGCACTGAGATTTAACAATTTTAACATTAATATACTAATGCATATGTTGACAAAGTTTGGAAAAGCTACTTTAACTTATAATTTCACTCTTAGATTATGAGGCTATACTTTATATGCTACGCACAGGCGCATTATGGCGACGTGGCGGTAGTAGCAGTGAATTGGGGTAAGGCCCAGCACACTCGCTCGCCTCTGTATCCCTCAAATGGTACAGCGATTGTTCGCCACAAATAGGCCGACGAACCATCATCTACAATGTGATCTCCTGTGCTGTGCCGGTGAATCGTTGTATCATCCACAACTATCTCCTCACTTTGTGTTACAAGCCATCCCATGTGTACCTCTCGTCAGATCACGCTAAAAGGACAGCGATTAGCATGGACGCTACGATGAAATCTCAAAGCATGAGAAAAGATCGCCTAGTGTACCGTTAGTACAGACTCATGGCACCAAACGAGTAAGTGGTAAGCCATATGAGGCAACGCATTCAGCTTACCAACTGGGCACCAGTGAGAATTCCTATTCGGGCGCCCTTTCGCAGATCTGCGACCGTCTGCCCCAGTGAACGGTAGAGCAAATTTGTGTCCGGTCAGGTGCATCCTTCAACAGATGCCTAGTAGCCTCATCAAAACGAACGAACTCGTATTGCTACAGAATTGTGTCAGAATGGTTCGAGTAACATTTCGCGTACATCTGGATGCTTGCACAGACTTTCCGATATTCGCAGTTCTCTCCTATCGCGCATATCTGAGATTCCATCGATTGAAATGTGCACATCTTAGAGCAAACAATCACCATCCGTGATCGAAGGTGGTGGCGCATGGACTGAGGTACTCAGAAACTGTTATTAATCTTGGCCGCCGTATTTGTTAATTTGCACCCTCCTCTTACATACCGTTAGCTTGGTTTTATTGTTCCCTCCTAATTTGAATGGTCCTATAATTACAATATTGCCTAACTTTCAACTGTACCCTCACGTTGTATCACGGCTTATAACCTTTCTGCATCTGCATCTACATCGATACACTGCAAATCACACTTCAGTGCCTGACAGAAAGTTCATCGAACCACCTTCACAATAATTTATTATTTCAACCTCTAACAGCTCGCGAAAAAAGCGATAAACTATATCTTTCCGTTCGAATTCTGATGTCCCTTGTTTTATTGTGATGGTAGTTTCTCCCTATGTAGGTCGGCGTCAACAAAACATTTCCGCATTCGGAAAAGAAAGTTGGTGATTGAAATTTCGTGGGAAGATTCTGCCGAAACGAAAAACGCCTTTATTTTAATTATGTCCACACCAAATTCTGTATCATATCAGTGACATTCTCTCCCCTGTTTCTCGATTACACAAAACGAGTTGCTCTTCTTTAACTATCTCGATGTTCTCCGTTAATCCTATGTGGTAAGGAACCCACACCACGCAGAAATACTCCAAAAGAGGGCGGACAAGCGTAGTGTAGACATTCTCTTTAGTAGATCTGTTGTATCTTCGAACTGTTCTACTGACAAATCGCAATCTTTGGTTTGCCTTCCCCACAACATTTTCTGTGTGTTCTTTCCAATTTAAACAGTTCGTAATTGTAATTCCTAGGTACGCAGTTGAATTTACAGCCTTTAAATGTGACTGATTTAACGTGTAACCAAAGTTTAACGGATTTCTTTTAGCACTCATGTGGGTGACATCACACTTTTCACTGTTTAGGTGCAGATTCCAATTTTCGCACCTTTAATAGTATTTTCACTTTTGTATAATCCTTAGGCATTAAGGTAAGTACTGTTCGCTGACGTTTTACTCCTTTATCTATGAGAGCAAATTATTGGCGTTCGAAGCTCGTCACGTCGAATCGCATTAGGCCATTTACCTGAAAAAAAAAACGCTTTTGTGTGTTCTCAAGTTCTGGCACAGATGCTCATATTTCACTGTTGTCATAAGCTGTATATTCAGCACACAGGCATCTGATATATTATTATACAATGATGCGTGTCCATCCAAGAATGTTACGTAACTAAATACACATACTGACATTTTGTGTGTAACTTTGTAATTTGGTTTGTTGGCTTCCACATTTCAAGTGTACTAATTTTGACTTTCGATATGTGCATTTCTGTACAATAAATTACGTATATTTTGTGATTCTTTTTACTGAACAGCTAGCGCTGCCGTCTAGCACTCTTCCTTACCTAATACTTCCGCGACTTTTTGATTGTGGTAAGTAGCACTGATTTTCTTATCTCTGAAGTATTTCAGGCACTGTAATCATCGTATCATTGTCTGTCTGGGTTAGGCTTTGAGTCTCGTACTGTAACATTAGTTAACACATCGTTTACGTTTTCCACGCCCAAGTATGGTTGGTTTGAAGGTATAGTGCACCTCTTTAACAACGGATGGCTTCAGAAGGTAGGGATATTGCCATGTAACTTTTGGCAATATTTGATGCAGAACCGTACAGCCAAACGACGTAATAAAAGCCGAGATTACCTCAGATTCCATGTTTAAACCGTTTAAAAAGGCAGAAACTACGCTGAACCGACAGACTAAGTCATGGTAATTAAATTTTACGGATGACTTTAGGCATCGTTTCCCTGAAAACGCTGTTCTGAGTGATAAAAGCGTACACTGACAAGCCAAAACATAATGGCCACCGCCATCCGTCACCTTCGATGCCACCTGGTAGCTTTACGCGCCCGCGACGCGGTAACAAAAGTATGTTAGTGGAGCAGACACGGACGAAGGATCATCCTAGCGAATATATGGGCTGCAAATGGGGAAATCTTGAGATAATCGACTTTGACAAAGAGCACATTATTACTACGCAGAGTTGTAAACGAGCATCTCGAAAACAGCGAAGCTGGTCGAATATCCAAGTGCTACTGTCGTGAGCATCTACGGGAATAGGTTGAAGTGAAGTGAAACTAACACTAGACGCTAAATGGTTGGACGTCCACGACACTTCACAGAATGTGGGGTTCGGAGGCTCTGTAAAGTAGGATAGATTGTGATCTGTGTCATGTCTGCTAGCAGAGTACAGAGCTGGTGCACACACGTTTCGGAGCACATAGTTCATCGTATATTGTTGATCATGGAGGTCGGCAGCAGAACAACCGAACGTGTTCATATGTTGATCCTACGACATCGTCAGTTACGATTGTAATGGGCGCGGGAACATCGGGAGTCGACCGTCGATCAATGGAAACTTGTCAGTTGTTGGCGTTAATCACATCTTTGCTATGCTCGGTTGATTGTCGTCTCCACAAACGCCGTTATCGAGGTGAACGGCTTCTCGAAACGTGCAGCGCGCTACGGACGCAGGCTGGTGGGAGCAGTATTATGTTATGGGAGACATTCTCCTGCGCTTGTATGGGACCAGTGGTAGTAATCGAAGACACGCTGACAGCTGCGAACCACCCGCACGTCTTCATGCTTGATGTCTTCCCCGACGGCGATGTCATCTTTCAGCAGTATAATTGTCAGTGTCTCGGAGCCACAACCGTGCTGCAGTCGTTTGAGGAGCATTGTAGTGAACTCGTGCTGATGTCTCGGTGACCAAATTCGCCTGATGTAAATCCTGTGGAACCCCTTCTGGGTCGCCATCGGGCGCCATCATAGCGTACGCAAATCAGCGACTCGTTATTCACACGAATTACATGACCTGTGGGTAGATATCTAATCCCATATACCTCCACAAAACTACCAATAAACTGTGTAACCTCCCTACAAAAAATTTGTAAATGAAATTTATTTAAATGTTTATGGGCATCGTGCTAAACGTAACCTCCCAGCAAATTTTTACAAGACAATACAAATGTTAATGTGAATAGAGCCAACTGCGATTTCCCAGCAAAAATAAAAGAAAAGACTATGATAATGAAAACGAGCCAAATGTTTGCTCCCCACAAAAATTATAGAATAAAAATGACCCAAAGGTAAACTCGACACAAAAATTAAGAAATGAAGATTAATCATTAAACCCACAATAATATGGCAGCAGCGCTGACCTTAGGCCCTGTGCAATAATTAATCTGATAAATTGATTCTGGGAGGAAAACCATAGGAAATATTGTTTCAACGGTAATGATTCTTTTCTTAAAAACGATTGCATTGAAAATAAAATTATTATTGGGGCAATTCTTGAACAACTTAATTACAATTAACATATGTTACATTATCAGATGTGCGCAATGCTGCTTCATTACCTTATTTAACAATATGCCTCGTCCCGAACCTTGACCAGAGACCCATGTCGACGCCCGCCGACTCCTCACACACAACTACTTCTAACTGAGTACAACTCGCAACTGAACTGTCGCGCGGTCAAGCGCAGACTAGCCACGATAAACAACTCTCTGGTCAGAGATTCTGTCATGCCTCGCCATCGCTGGTACTGAATACATACGCGTTTCAACTGTCGGATCCCAGATATGCAGAACCGGCGATTTATTTCGTTCCAAAGACGAACACACATGCTATTAAGCAGATGGTCGTAATGTTTTGCCTCATCAGTGTATTCTTCTCTATACGGAACATCTAATATTAAAATGTAAGAAACCCTTGTAACCTGCATTATGTAGATAGATTTAAAAAAAGTGAGGGATGTAAACCACACAGTAGAACACTTGCTCCGCTGTGCTCTGTCACTTGATGAATGCGTTTTAGTAACTGAGATGGTTTATAAAACTTTACAGGTTTCCACATAACGGGAGGCACGTTGCGCATCGTGCATAGTAGCGGTCATATCAGTCTCGAATGAGGAACTTTCCTGCTGACGAGATCTCCATCTGCGAGCATAGAAATATTCCTCGTGAGCGGTTGGTGTCGACCAGCAAGAGCTGAGGAAACAGCACCTGTTTATATACAGGACGTGAGTCGTAGTTCTGAGCCTAGGTGGGTTTCCGCGGCTATCGGGCCCCTTTAAAAGCGCCAACCCCGGCTGTTTTAACTGCCGCCTGCCGGTCCACAGGTAGCGCAGTCTTTGTGCCGGCAGTTAACGAGGCCGCTGGGACGAGGCCGGACGGGACGCGACAGTCAGCTGAAACGTTTCAGTCCCGCAGGGAGGCGACGCCCTCCTAAAATACCCCCAGTCTTAAAGATGACACGTTTGGCGACGCCAAAGAACCAGTCACTGCCGCCACGCGACGGAATTCACCAACGTACTAGAAACACAATGAGTGGTTCGCGTTAATGGTGGTTGAGCACGCAATAAAGCTCCTTTGAAGTGGGCGCCCTTTTCGTGAATCCGAGATTAATTGCGATCCATTCCAAATCCATTGCTTCAGACGAAAACTAGCAACTATCTAGATAGAATTTCTGTATGGTGCGGAAAGTGGCAGTTAGCATTAAAAGAAAAGTGGGAGGTCATCCATATGGGTACTACAGGAAATCCGATAAATTTTGGGTACACGATAAATCGCCCAAATCTACGTCTACATCTACATTTATTCTCCGCAAGCCACCCAACGGTGTGTGTGGTGGAGGGCACTTTACGTGCCACCGTCATTACCTCCCTTTTCTGTTCCAGTCGCGTATGGCTCGCGGGAAGAACGACTGCCGGAAAGCCTCCGTGTGCGCTCGAATCTCTCTAGTTTTACTTTCGTGATCTCCTCGGGAGGTATAAGTAGGGGGAAGCAATATATTCGATACCTCATCCAGAAACGCACCCTCTCGAAACCTGGACAGCAAGCTACACCGCGATGCAGAGCGCCTCTCTTGCAGAGTCTGCCACTTCAGTTTGCTAAACATCTCCGTAACGCTATCACGCTTACCAAATAACCCTGTGACGAAACGCGCCGCTCTTCTTTTGATCTTCTCTATCTCCTCTGTTAACCCGACCTGGTACGGATCCCACATTGATGAGCAATACTCAAGTACAGGTCGAACGAGAGTTTTGTAAGCCACCTCCTTTGTTGATGGACTATATTTTCTAAGGACTCTCCCAATGAATCTCAACCTGGCACCCACCTTACCAACAATTAATTTTATATGATCATTCCACTTCAAATCGTTCCGAACGCATACTCCCAGACATTTTACAAAATTAACTGCAACCAGTGTTTGTTGCGCTATCATAGAACCATACAATAAAGGATCCTTCTTTCTATGTATTCGCAATACATTACATTTGTCTATGTTAAGGGTCAGTTGCCACTCCCGTCACCAAGTGCCTATCCGCTGCAGATCTTCCTGCATTTCGCTGCAATTTTCTAACGGTGCAACTTCTCTGAATACTACAGCACCATCCGCGAAAAGCCGCATGGAACTTCCGACACTATCTACTTAAGGGCTATCAATTCGACTAAATACCTAGGTATTACAATTACGAGCAACTTAAATTGGAAAAACTACGTAGTAATACTGTGGGAAGGCGAAACAAAGACTGCGCTTTGTTGGCAGAACACTTAGAAAATGAAACAAACCCACTAAAGAGACAGCGTACATTACACTTGTCCGTCCTCTGCTGGAATATTCCTGCGCGGTATGGGATCCTTACCAAGTAGTATTGAGGGGGGGACATCGAAAAAGTGCAAAGAAGGGCAGCTCGTTTCGTATTATCACGCAATAGGGGTGAGAGTGTCACTGATATGATACGCGAGTTGGGTTGGCAGTCACTTTCTCTTCCGAATGCGAAAATATTGTGTTGACACCCACCTACGTAGGGAAAAATGATCATCATAATAAAATAAGAGAAATCAGAGCTCGAACGGAAAGATTTGTGTGTTCCTTTTCCCCACGCGCCATTCGAGAGTGGAATGGTAGAGAAGTAGTATGAAAATGGTTCGATGAACCCTCTGCCAGGCACTTAAGTGTGAATTGCATAGTAACCATGTAGATGTAGGTGTAACCAAAAATTCTATGTAGCGAAAGCCGATTCTTATTAGCCACTATATGAAATCACTTTAAGTCATCCATCCGTTTACTCATCAATCTTCTTATTTTCATTCACATCATGAGGTTTCTTCGCTTGGTTGCGTTTTTCGTATTTTGGTTTCGCTTGCAGAAATTATTCCCAGCTTTACTGACAGGTGCTGGAACCAGAACCGCTTCTTTTCCGCAGTGACGTAGTAGGTTAGTGGTTGGTAGCACCCACGAACTAACCCTTCGAAGTCTTATGTGAGATATGTGCTCAGCTTCATTTGGCTCTTATTAAGAACAGTTAAAGCAATTACTTTACATCACTCGAATCAGAAGGTCGAAATAGCTGTGTTGTGGTAACCAGTTTTTCTTAAAAGACGAAGTTTCGAATACTTCTTAATTACTAATAATTAATTAAAACAAATATACATCAACATATTTTCCAATCGTCCCTGCTTTAATTGTGGCAAGGGCCTTATCGACCATACGCCTGCTCTATGAGCCTCTTCCACTTCTGCCCCTCCATTGCGCTGTTTGTCCAGTTGCTTTTCATCCTAGTTGTGTCCTCCCGAATGTTATCCGCCATCTGATTCTGGGTCTCCCTCTTCCTCTCGTTCCATCTATTGTTCTGCTGAATGCCATTCTAAGTAGTCTATTCTCTGTCATTCTTGCTATATGGCCTGCCCTATTCAACCTTCGACGATGTTACGGTGTTTATACAGCCCTCGTAATACTTCATTTCTTCTTATTCTCCATCCCACGTTATTTTCGTCGTATACAGGTCCAAAAATTTTCCTTAGTACTTTTCTTTCGAATATTAACAGTTCTTCTTCATCTTTCTTTCTAAATATTAATGTTTCACATCCATATAACATCACATGTATAATGGTCGATTGATATAAGCGGATTTTGAAGCTCTTGCTAAGTGATCTTTTTCTTAGAAAGTGTCTTGTTTGGTGTTGATAAACGGGCATATATTTCTAAATCTGTTCAGTTGTTATTACTAATAAGAATTCCTAGGTACTTGAAGTGGTCAACAGTCTCGAAATTGAATCCATCTGAAGTCAGATGTGTATATTTTCTGGTTTTCTTAATTATGGGTAGGTATACTGTCTTTTCTTCATTAACATGTAATCCTGCTTTCTCAGAAATTTTTTAGTAATTTTGCATTATTTTGATTAATTCTCTTTTGGAATTACTTACAAGTCTTACATCATCTTCATAGGCAAGTCCTGTAAGGTTCACATCCTGTAGCTGGATCCCTTGTGGACTGGTTTTAGAAAATTCTCTATCGATCTTCTCTAGGACAAGGTTAAATAAAATAGGTGAAATGGCATCCCCTTGTCTCAGTCCAGCGCACACCTTGAAATCTTCAGTTTCTCCTACTGGTGCCTTCATGCGACAAAGTTTCATCTATACACATTTTAACTAATCTGATTAATTTTGGTGATATTTTAAATTCCTTCTTTATATTTAGGAATGTCTGTCGGTGTATGCTATCATAGGCCTTTTTAAAATCTACGAATAATATGTGGACATCCACATTGAATTCCCACACCTTCTCAGTTACGGTTATCCTTCACCCAGAGAAAAGTCAGTTTCAGTTTCGTAATCGCCTCCTCACATTGCATCGACTGATATAACGGATGGTGATAGTTAAAGTGACGGTTTTTAGACTGCCAAAGTGCTGGCTGCATACGTCGCAGGACGCTGAAGCATCGTGGGTATGTTCCTTAATTTGTGCGATCGCAGAGTATGCTGAAAAAATAATTGTTCCACTTTCTGCCACAGCGTGAAAATATGGCGCCGTAAGCAGTCAGAATGTGAAATGTTTCCTTTTCTGCGGCCAGTATGCTTATATCTTATGTGAAGCGACTGTTAGTGTAGAGGGTTAAGATGGTTGATGTTTTCCATACGAAACACAATGGCTGCTTTGAAGAAAGACGATGCACTACCGGTAAAGTTGTTTTATGAGAACGCAGCAACAGTAGCACTGCATTGCGGGAGTATCAGCTACAGAAGCAGCTGCCAAGAGGGCACATGTCAATAAATGGACTGAAGAACATTATCAAGAAATCTGAAGAAGCAGGTGAATTACGTGGGGCAACAGGCAGAATTATGAAGACTCTAAGGCGCATTTTAAGCTGGTATCCCTAAATGATGCAGAATGGCCGCCAAATGAAGCCCCAAGATACGCTACAACACGGTACTTTGCTGATTGTTGCGAGGTCATCGGCCCGATCGGATTAGGGAAGGATGGGGAGCGAATTTAGCCCTGCCCTCGCAACGATTTAAGGGAATCACGAGATACCCATATGTGGGAGGCTAGACGCGGGTTGGAACTGTCCTCCTCCCGAACGCGAGTCCAGTGTGCTAACTACTGCGCCACCTCGCTCGGTACGGTACTTTGATCATCTTTTGGCACATACTGAAATGGATCACATGTGGCTGGGAATATTCTTTGAATGGACAAGGCACATTTGACTCTGCACAGTGCTGTGAATGCGCAGAACTGTCGCATACGGGGCTCTATTCCAGCGCATGTTGTGCAGGATCATCCACTATACTCAGTTTGTGTGAATGAGTGCTGTGGTTTCACGAGCTCCTTCAGTCTCAATCCGTTTTTCTTCTGGAAGATGAACGTCACCTCTTACTAAGTGCACAGTGACATCAATCAGGGCTGTTGCTCCGTATGGCGGATGTCAGTCAGGCTGGTATCCCATCACTGTCCAGAGTCTCTTCATACACTTCACTGGATATCGGGCCTGATTCGAAGCGGGACTCCTCACAGAAGACAATTCTACTCCAGTGAATGAGATTCCATGCCGACAACGTATCTGGAGATGCACTGGTCAACCTTGGGCTAGCAAACTGACCGTCGCTCGCTATACGACCCGTCAACAAGGAGTCATGGTCAAGAGTGGAGTTTCTTTTCATAACAGGACCTCTTTGGCTGTCATCCGCGGCACCGTTACGGCACAGTGGTACGTCGACGACATCCTACGGCTTGTCTTTGTGTTGGCCAAACCGTACCTTGACCGGTTAGGTCGTCGGATCTCTACCCAGTGGAGCATTATGAGCAGGGTCCTCCAACCATTTCGGGATTTTGACGATGTGACGCGTCAGTCGGACAGAATTTGGCACTATGCGCTGTTAATCAATGCCAAACCGAACAATTGTTTGCTTAATTGCAAGAGGTGTTACTGACTCACCCATTTTTTTTAGAATAAATCATTCCTTTTATAAAATTGTCATCATTTTGAGCCATGGTAAAAGTTGCTGTTTTG
This sequence comes from Schistocerca nitens, assembly GCF_023898315.1. Taxonomy (NCBI): domain Eukaryota; kingdom Metazoa; phylum Arthropoda; class Insecta; order Orthoptera; family Acrididae; genus Schistocerca; species Schistocerca nitens. The sequence goes on from NC_064622.1 coordinate 243,930,478, forward strand.
GAAAGCGCGCCACTACGCGTAATGTGAAGCAGTCGCCCTCCGTCTCTGGCGGTGGCGCCGCTGTGGCAATCGCAGCCTTGGTGTCTCCCTCTGGTGGGAAAGGGGAAAGGTTGCCTGTTCACGTACATTTAAGGGGTGCTATGAGCTCGCCAGTGGGTCAGTCTGGGTCAGTCTCTCGTCCCCAGCTTGCTAACCTGTCTCTCGTCCGCATTTGTTAGGCAGTTTGTCTGTCGTTCGGAGTGCTAGTATGTCTGTCGTTCGGATCAACCTTTAAAACCGGCAAAATGAGAGTCTTTCCACTCCGCCAGTAAGAGAACTCAGCGAGTGGTCGCCCGGTCGGGGATTAGTTCTTGCATCTGAGTCTGTGCGTTAGGCCGCCCGTCTACTCGAGTTTGCTCAGGCAATGGTCATTGGCGGTTGGATCGATCGGTTGGTCGATCGCGCACTGAGACACAAGATGACTTGTCCATCTTGAGCGTCGGTGCATGTGAGGTCGCCACGTGAGTAAATGGGCCGCGGCGTGTAGCGAGGGGTAGTGACTTCACGGTCGACACGAGAGCAACAGGAGTCATCCCACGACATCAGTCTGGCCGGTGCGAGCTGCGACGCCGTGAGACGGGAGATCGGCGCGCCTTCCTGCGTCCGTTGAAGCGGCTGGCAGCGGACGGTTCGGGAGAACGATTTGGAGGTGATGCGCCAGGTCTTGTCGAGAAATCGCAGTTTATTAGAAGTCAAGTGATTGGTAATATGTTGTTTGATTTACTCTTGTTAAATTCTACTTGTTTTCTAGGTGAGGTCACCAGCCGTTTTGCTCTGGGGTCGTCCCACCATTCTTCTCCGTTTGCCCACCCGCAGGAAGGTGGTTGTTTAAAAATTGGGTGGTCAGTTTTTCCCTTGTGGAGTAGGGGCGGGTTAGAGCAACCTGCGGTTCGGGTTGTTCGTTAATCTCTCTATCAATCTACCGTACAGTAGTAGCTGCCTCTGTCATGTTTCTCGGATTTGGTGTGTTAACGAATTTATTGCTTGGAGTGTAACGGCCTAATACCTGAAATATGTTTTGCTCTTTGGAAACTTTGATATTATTGCCTATGATCTTTAGAGGCGGTATCTGTGTACTGTAGGGAATCTTAACTATTGTTTGGCCAACCTTGTAGAATTTTATATGGGCTTTTATTTAAATGATCATTTTAGTATACAAAATTGCCACCCTTTCACTGTAAGACTTTTCTTAGAAGTTAAAATCAAGTTGCACCTTCGGTCGCAAGGTTAATATTTTAATTGTTAGTGTTTTGTACCATTTTCATCCCTCCTACGGGGGGTGCATAGTTTGTGTGCTTGTGTAAATTGTTAAAACTGTTAGTTTATAGGTATATGGTGTGTTGCAGATTTGCACCACTGTAGTCTTTCAGAGGCTGTTGTGAGCGGTCGTAACTACGGCCGTGTCAAAAGGGAGTGGCAAGGTTCTCTGTCCGAAAGCTCATACAGTCGAAACTTGTTTCTTTCTGCCTCTGAATAAATTGTAACTTTGGTATTTAGAGGGTGCTTTTTGATTATAATTTTAAATCTGTTTCTTAAAAAAAAAAGATTTTATGCACTATTAGAGCGAATAAAATTCCCATTTGTTAAAAGGAATTTGGTTATGATTTCATCAGTTACTCCCTGGCAACTACTTCCATGCTTACATAGTGTGATTAAATGTGTTAATGTTCTTGATGAATCGCTAGTAAATAAAATAAATTCTTAAGAATATTCTTTGAAAATAAATCACGGTTCACATTTGTTAATCTGTACATGTATATCACATTCACAGATTTTCACATTCAGATAATTCCTTAATCTTGCATCGCAGAGCCCAAATTCCGTTGCTGTGGAACTGCATGAAGAAATACGTCTTTCTAAACAGATTTGTTTATACCAACACGGTTTTCGGGTTTTGACCCCTCCTCCCTTGGTGTAATACATGCATCCTGTGCCATGAATTACAGCCGTGAACTACCACGACGACTGAAGTGTCTAGTGTTTACTTGTCGCCTGGTCGCCGAAGGGACGCGCCAAGTGCAGCAGTCTGCCGGCAGCACCCCCACCCCCCTTCCCCCACCCCCCACACCCTCGAGCCGTGCTGAGCGTCAGCTGCAGTTGTGGATCATTCCGTCGAGAGCCAACGAGGAGGGATTTGAGGCTGCAAGTTCGCACGGCCAGCAAGACACGGGGCGAGGATTGGTTTCGGCGGGGGAGGGGGCGGTGCGGGGGCAGTCTGGTGTGGAGGTCGGACCTGAGCCAGCGGCTAGCGGCAACTTGGCATCAGAACGCAGACTCTGATGGGTGGACGGCGTCTGGCATCTTGGCTCCACTGAAGAGCGTGCTGGCTGCAGACAAGTGAATATTAACCTGTGGTGAGTGCTGTTGAGCGACGGTGCAGGAGAAGACAGTTTTCCGGTGGTGTTCTTGGAAAACGATCGTGAGTCGCCTGGGTTCGCTGCGTTTCGCCTTCGAACTGTGCCACCAGTTGTAGCGTTCAGTAATGTCCTGTTTGCTACTGTGTTGACGGCGGTGTCACAGTTACATCAAATTGTGCTTGCCGAAAAGTGCTGCAGTTGTGTACGTTTCTACGAAGAATTAAACCACAGACGTTTGCCCTTATATTATTCTTATTTAACCGGTAAACTTTATGTACATATTCAGTCTGTGGGTCTAGTGTTTTTGCATTTATTGAAACAGTTTATCTTCATTCGCATTCCAGTATCGCGTAGGCAGTGTTCTATGCTGTTAAAATATTTCTTGTAACTTTTAGTTAATTTTCAGTATACCTTCAGTATGCCTTCTGTCAGCTCTCATTCATATTTCAATTGGGGAACAGTGTCCTGAGCTTGTGCCCAGCAGACTTGTTTTATTATAGGTCCTTTCCAGCTGCAGCCTCATAACCTCTGCCCACACACGACTCATTATACCATTGAAATCTTCAAGAAATTGGTGCTACTGGAACCCCCTCCCTTGTCATCCCAACAATCCAGCTCATACCACCACCCGACTTTCATTTTGTTGACCATTCAGGGATGTTTTGCGAGATGGTCGCCTTTTTTCTTTTTTTTTTCTTTTTTTTTTTTTTCAAACACGGAGCTGGAGATAGCGGTGCGAAAGTGGTTTTGCGACGAATACGCAAACTTGAGCACTGGACCAAATGAACTGGAAAGAAACAATATATTGGGAAATAATATTCATGTTGGATCACTTTTTCTTTGTATATACGACGTAGAACTGAAAGTGTAGGTAACATTTTACTCTTTCTCGTGTATCCCGAAATTAGTTTCACAGTTACGTTATTTCCTGGCAGTATTTCTGTTTCTGGCATATTTTATACAGCGACTTAGCTGCCAACAGCAAAATTCCTTCTATTTATCTCTTTCACAACTCAAATAGAAAATCGCTACGTAACTTTGTATTTTTAGCGTCTTATTTACGGTTTCAGCTGCTGGCGACTATTGTATTAGAATTGGTAAATCACTATTTAACTCATTACTAGCGAACCTGGCAATACTTCGCAATTGCTAAGTATGTATGGGAACTGGATACACATCCTGAACTCCTTCCGCCCTTCTCTCTCCCAATCTCATCCGGCCCCCTCTCTTTGTCGATCTACCCATCCTGTCCCCCTGTCTCTGTGCATCTGCATCACCTCCTCCCTCTCTCTCTTCTTCCCTTTTCTCTACGTCCACACAATCTGTCTTCTTCCCCCTCTCTCTGACCTTTAGTCCTGCTTATCATTATTGTTAACGAAACCTTGAATAGGAATTGAAGTGGCTTAGAATGAATTGGTAAATCGGTTGAGACCAATTTTATAGAAGATATGAGGGACAATGCTCCACCAGCTTGATCCGTGAGGATAGTAGCTTCAATGACAGTATTTTGCACATTTTTGTTCTGCGAATGGATAGAACAACAAAGTTTCAGACGACTTATATTCCGTCGTAGTATTGTAATCATAATCGGCTAAGACATAAATATACATTTTCTGTTTTCTGTAGAACAAAATAGCACACTACCGTATATGAAGTTTGAGTCTCAAAGTACATATAAGAACAAAGAATAATATCAATGAACAATTTACCGAATGGTTTACATGCATCTCTATACTAGTTAAAACTGAGTGTGAGAAATGCATGCAAATTGCACATTTTCACTGCACAGCATTTTCTTTCTTACAGTCGTTTCTAACGGGAAACCTTTAAATTATCGTTAAAAAATACGTAAACGTACCATGCTGTTTATTTGAACCAGTTACCTTTTGTCCGGTACTTCTTAGTGATTACTTAGCTATAATCCGTTCCACTCATTACAGCATTATTAATTTTTGTAGCTCATAATGCTCTTCTACTGTTAATTCCTGGTTCGAGTTAATGATTAAATTTATCCAGAAATTCCGGTTGTAGGTACATCAACACGGTAAATAGTACATCTGTGTCTCGCGAGTCTGAGATGCATGTAAGTGAGAAACCCCTAGTCCAGCAAGTTGGTTAATGTGCTGAAACGAAAGTCTCTGCCAATTAAGATAATTCTAATTTATTGTTTCGTATCATCGCACGTTTTCAGTTAGCTTATATGTTTTGATCACACTGGAGCATCTCCAGATCTAAGTAGTTGCGTCAGAAACCCGTCTTGTCAACTCAGAACCACTTATCAGAGTACTGGAATCTGGTTTGATCTTGGGATGCAGTGTAATCGAAACATTATACCGTCCCCAGGGAAAGATTTAAAAAGAATATTTATAAAGAAGATATATTTAAAAATTGAATAATAAGTGGACACTAACCGCTCAGGCAAACATGTATTTTTCTCATGTAACCGTATTATAATAATTTCTCTGTGTAATTTTCAAGGATAAAGAAATATAAAGATGCACTCGAAACAAAATGATCTAAAGAGACGACAAGATGCGCTCTTCTGTTAATTTTTTAGTTGTCTTCACCTCTCTTGTTTTGATTGCGTATAGACGGACATCTTGCGAGTGCTGGCAAAAGTAAGCATATTTGTACTAATTAAGCAGATAATATATTGATTTAATATTATATTATTGATCCCGATTTCATGTCTGCCTTCCTTGAATCAACATGCATTCGAGTAATTTACAGTGCAACAATCGGAGAGGCCGATGCAGCCAACGAGGCCATTACGTGCCGATATAAAAATTAGCGGAATCGAAAAACTCGCCCGCTATTAACATAATATGCATTTTTCTCCACAGCCGCCCGACGTTGCAGAAAATACGTAGCTTTAAGACTCTTATTTTCAGTACAGCAGCCAAGATCCAGAGCCAGGACTCCGACTACAATACAACGGTTAACGGAGGTAAGAAAAAATACTCTCGTGCGTGTGTGCGCTGCAACTGTAATTAATAACTAAAGATTTTTTGCTTTTATGTGAACTGACTAGCCGAGGAAATTAATATGAAAAGTTTATTCCATTGTTCAACTTATATGCTCATGTTTTAAGATTCAGCGAGTCTTACGTCATTAACGTAACAAATAATTACAATTGAAGATTAATATTATTAAAAAAGAGACAACTTCACAAAAGAATGCAATTGTAAATCAAAATTGAATAAAATATCATTTTGATTAAGGCCCAGCACGTAAGTCGGCAACAATCACCATTACCAATCAATTTCTGTAGTAAATAATAAATTAAATTACAACGGCCAACGGAAGCGAGAACATGTAATCTAATTAAAAACATGCAACTGAGGCGGAACAATAAACCAGAATTATCTTATCTAAATAGCTGATTAATCTCTCAAGACGATTATGTCGACTGTCTCTATTAATTCACAGGGAGTAACATGGCGCAAAAGTATGCCGTCACCACACATGAACCTGTGGTCTCGGAATAGAGTCTTTGCTTATTAATCAAAACGTCCACAGTCCCAGTTTCGAATCCCGCCACTGCTTAAATTTTGATAAATGATCAGCATAGAGGGCCGAAGATTTCAGGCGTAATAAGTCACCCGAATTATGCCAACGGCCTGGTCAAGAGGACAGAGGAGTGGGCAGAGGGTGACCTTGGGCTGAGAAACTGCCTCTAAAGGCGGAAGTATAAGCTATGATCAAGGCTTGAGAATGCAAAGGCAGTGGAAGCCACTGCACCGAAGGCACGTAACGTGTATGCACACGACATGTGGCCTGTAACTGAAAAAAATGTCATGATAACCTATACATTGCAAGAGATTCCGGAATAGCGCTCCCATTTGGATCTCCGGGAAGTGACTGCCAAGGAGCAGGTGACCATGAGAAAAAGACTGAATGATCAACAAATGGAACACGTTCTACGAGTCAGGGCGTAAAATGTCACAAACTTGAACCTGGTAGGGAAACTAGAAAATCAATGGCTCAATCTAGATGTAGTAGGCGTCACTGAAGTGAAATGCAAAGAAGACAAGGATTTATGGCCAGATGAGTACAGAGTAATATCAACAGCAGCAGAAAATGATATATTGGAAGTAGGATTTGTTATGAACAAGAAGGTAGGGCAGAGAGTGTGTTACTGTGAACAGTTCAGTGATAGAATTGTTGTTTTCCGAACAGACAGCAAACCAACACCGACGACGATAGTTTAGGTATACGTGCCGACGTCGCATGCTGGAGATGAATTGATAGAGAAAGCACATGAGGATATTGTATTTGAAACACAGAGTTGTAGGGGAAGGAGAAGAAGAAAAGGTTACAGGAGAACATGAGCTTTGATAACAAGAGGAGGAGGAATACTTTGAAAAGGCCAGGTGATACGGAAAGATTTAAGTTAGATTACATCGTGGTCAGACAGAGATACCAAATTCAGATACTGGATTGTAAGGTGTACCCAGGAGCAGATGTAGACTCAGATCAAATGTAGCAGTGATGATCAGTAGGCTGAAGGAAGGAAGAATCAACACACAAGCAAGTGGAATAGGAAGTACTGAGTAAAGACAAGATAAACGTGAAGTTATCAAAGGCTGTGTATATAGGAGTAAGGAATAGCTCAGTGTGCAGTGTGTCTAAACAGGACCATCACTGAAGCTGGAAAGAAAAATATATGTACAAAGAAAGTAACTGCGAAAAAACCATAGGTAACAGAAGAAATACTGCGAGGTGCCGGGGTGGAGGAGAGTTTGTACCTCCTTAATTCTGGCGAATTTTGCATGAGAAATGGACTTGCACTCGACCCCCTCCTTACCTACCACTTGATTATGTGCACAACGGTAACGAAAGGAATTGATGGTGGACCCTGTTAGTTGGTATTAATAAGGAGTGCACACTCTCAATAATTTAATGAAAATCGTAACCTACTCGGAAAAAAAGAGAACATCATAACAAACAACAGGAAATGGGATTCTGCATACATCTACGAAAAGATATGCGGGGTAAATATTACAATGTCATTTATTATAAATCAGAAGACAAAAGTACATTACTGTCAATACAAACAGTAGGCTAAAGGATAGATTATACTGAACTGTTATGAGAGTAAGAGTTGGATCGAGAACAAGTGGCTCCTACTCTCTGTGATGCAATGGATTGACGATAATGACTATAGGTCCTAATGAATGAAATATTACTCCCGGACTATACTGCAGTATTGCGATTAGTAGTGAGGGCTCAAATGAGATCACATGGAGAAACAAGCAAGGTGGACTTGTAGCAAAGAGAGCGTGCATGCTGCTGAGGACTTCAGTATAAAAATTGTAGGTCCTGCAATGCTAGAGCCGCAAAATACTTTACCAGTCCTGAAATCTGCAGCACGTCGTTGGTAGTCAGTGTTCTGATGATGTAGGCGCCGACTTCTGCCGTGCAGCAACTCTGTTTCAACCCCTGGCTTGGAAGGCTGTCCGAGAAATCCAAGTTCTGCCGACAAAGTGCGACTAAGTCGCAAGGTACACGGACGAAGATCAGGTCCCGAATCTCCTGCGCCAGCGCAACGCAAGAGCATAGTCAACGTTACTCAACTCTCCGTTACCCTCGAAAAACAGCGGATCAGCAATGAGTGCCGATTCCAAAATTCCCCCACCCTATCTCACAACATCATTCGTGCCAATAGCGACTGTTCCCTCCAATTTCGAGCAGGGCTTTATGACGTCAACTGGCCACAGTTTAAGATGACAAATCATGCCTCTGCTATCTAGCTGGTGGCACTGAACTTTCCATTTGACTGGCTACGAAAACAACATGCCTAGACCACCGGCCATCTTTCGCCAGACAGTCGCATCCAGCAGGGCATAATCCACAAGTATTCTCAGAATCATGAATACAATATAGTCAGTCGGCGCTAGCAGCCTTCGTTTAAGACGCGCTAGAATGGAAACACACACACACTGTGGCGACACTCAGACGTCTCGCAGGTCGTTTCGACCTGCATACGATAGGCGAAACTCGACCGAGGTCAGTCGTCCCGCCAGGCTCTCAAGCCCACTGATGTAGTACCCTCTCCGGATTTGCGGAAGTGCAGCCCCCTACAGAAACACAGTGTGCCGCATCCTCCGGGGCTCACCTCGCAACAGGCCACCCAGGGAAGTAACAGAGGAAACTAAAAGCAAGACCACATACACTTCCCAACATGCAAAGCAATCAATTGCAAATTACTATGAGCTCTCTAGAATAACATTCGGCCTGTTACCACCGTGCAATGGCATAAAACATTAATATAATTGATGTAAATGAGAGGCGACATGCAAAAGAGGGCATGGAACCCTAAGTACTTCAGATGATCGAATGAAGGAATAAGCACAAAAATGTTCAAGGAAACTCAGGAGGAAGGAAACTCAGGAGGAAGGAAATCAAGAGAAAGTGCAGGGAAGCCAAGACGAAATGGCTCTATGAAAAATCTAAAGCAATCGGAAAGGAAATTGTCAGAAGGACGGACTCAGCATACAGGAAAGACAAAACAGCCTTAGTTGACATTAAAAGCAAGGGTGGTAACAAGAGTCGATTTAGAAGAGTCAGTGAATCCAGTATTCGAATCAGAATTTAAAAAAACTTTGGAAGATTACGATCAAATAAGACGGAAGGGATAGGTAACATTCTATCAGAATTTCTAAAATCATTGGGGAAAGTGGCAACGACTAATTACGTTGGTGTGTAGAGGTTACGAGAATGACAACATACCATCTGACATTCGGAAAAATATCATTTACACAATTCCGAAGACCGCGAGATCTGATAAGTGCGAGAACTATCGAAAATCAGCTTAACGGCTCCTCACGCATCCAACTTGCTGACAAGAATAATATACAGAAGAATGGAAAGGAAAATTGAGAATGTGCTAGATGATGATCAGTTTGGCTTATGAAAAGGTAAAGGTACGAAAGAGGCAATTCTGATGTTGCAGCTGATATTGGAAGCAAGGCTGAAGAAAAATCACGACACGTTCATAGAATTGAAAAAAGCGTTCGACAATTTAAAATGGTGCAAGATGTTCGAAATTCTGAGAAAAATAGGGTAAGTTACAGGGAGGGTTGGGGAATATACAATATGTACAGAAACCACGAGGGAATAATAAGAGTGCACGACCAAGAACGAAGTGCTCGTATTACAAAGGGTGTAAGACAACGATGTAGCCTTTCGCCCCTACTGTTCAGTCTGTACATCGAGGAGGAAATGATGGAAATAAAAGAAAGGTTCAGGTGTGGAATTAAAATACAAGGTGAAACGAAGTCACTGTTAACATTCGCTGGTGACACTGCTATCCTGAGTGAAAGTGAAGGAGAGTTTAATGATGTGCTGAACGAAATGGACTGAGTACAGAATATGGATTGAAAGTAAATCGAAGAAAGTCGAAAGTAATGAGAAGTAGAAGAAATGAGAACAGCGTGAAACTTAATATCAGGATTGATGGTCACGAAGGAGATGAAATTAAGGAATTATGCTACCTAGGCAGTGAAATAACCAATGACGGACGGAGCAAGGAGGACATCAAAAGCAGACTAGCAACTTCAAAAAGGGCATTTCATGCCAAGAGAAGTCTACTAGTATTAAATATCGGCCTTAACTTAAGGAAGAAATTTCCTACAATGTACGTCTGGAGTACAGCATTGTATGGTAGTGAAAGGAATAAGGAGGTTCTATGCAGAACCGGAGAGGGAACGAATATTTACAAAACACTGATAAGGAGAAGGAAAAGGATGACAGGACATCTGTTAAGAAGTGAGGTAATGACTTTCATGGTACTAGAGAGAGCTGTAGCGAGCAAAGACTGTAGACGAAGGCAGATATTGGAATACTTCCAGCAACTAATTGAGGACGTGGGTTATTCCGACATGAAGAGGATAGCACTGGAGAGGAATACGTGGCGGGCGGCGTCAAACCAGTCACAAGAGTGATGAACCAAAACAAAGAACACATGAATATTAATATGTTTCCTTAAACTGGCTGTGGTTGCTTACTTGAGCTCTAGTCTCCGAATGATGTTTAGATTTTATACCTCAATTTTCTTCCCAGTGAAACAACATTGCATTGTATTCCAGAAAATGGGAAAGATTGTATTGTATCCTACAAAGTGGAAGGTAATCATTACATGGTACGAACAGTCATCAAAACTCACAGGCAAGAAACTAGAATTGTTTCACGGATACGAACATTCAGAAGAAACGGATGGCAAGTAGTTATAATCAAAGCAGCAAAGGGTTATTGATTGCAAATGAGTGAATATACGTTAATCCCGTTATAACAGTGCAAATAGTGTCTTACGGAAACACAGTACCTGTTAATGAGTTAAAACTGTTTATAACTGCGAAAATATACAAGAGATAGAGACTGGTTACAACCGTTAGGGGGCATTCCCAGATGTCAACTGTGTGCTTACAGTGCAAAACGTCACATTCACCGCCTTAAATAGCTACGTCGTCAATAAATTATGCATTGTACGTTCTTGTAGTTATGTAAAATAACCAACAAATTTCGTTATCCATCAAGATCCCATATTTCACTAATAACGTAATGGAATTGGTTTCGACCGATTCGATCGATCATTCTTTAGTTGTGTGACAGCTTCACGACTAATTGATACATTTCTGCAAGCAGTAGACTCTCTTGATTTGAGACAAAGGGCAGTCTAGCTGGCAATAACATTTGTTGTACAACAAATGACTGCGGATATGGTTAAAAAAATAAAGAATGAAAGACAATTTGGCAATTTTTCCAACAATGGTAAGTTACATCTAAGTGATCATTCTGGACTTCTGTATCATAGCCCAAGAAAGGACTGAGAAATAATGAGACTTCAATTGACGTCCGTTATTGCACCTGGTATCGTTCACCGCTTTAATTTACTCTTTTTATTTTTGTACAGCATCAAGTCGTAATGCAGATGTTATGAAAACACTTTGTGAATGTGAAAATAAGAATAACGTCCGAAGATGGAAAAATATTTTCAAAAACCCTATGAAAAACGGTAGATTCATAAAGTAAAATCTGTCTCATGGAGATCTTCAGCATATCGCCAATGTTTCTGAACAAGTGTATCATTGCAAGAAACAAAGCAAAAACTTTCGGTCTTGAGATTTTTACGATTTACATAAACTATCTGGTTGATGGTACTGACAGCGGCACTAGACTGTTTGCCGATGCTGCTGTTGCCTACAGGAAAGTAGTGCCACACAAAGTTGTTAACAAATCAATGAGGATTTGCAAAAAATAAATGCTTGGTGTAATGACTGGCAGTTATCTCTCAGTATTAGTAAGTGTAACCTACTGCGTATAACAAGACGAAAATCCCCATTAATGTACGAGTACAGAATGAATGCCCAGTCTTTGGAAGCAGTAACATCTGGGTGTGACTATTCGAAATGATCTCAAATGGAATGATCAGATTACACAAGTAACGCGCAAGGTGAACTCTAGATGGCGGTTTATTGGTAGAATCCTGAAGCGATGCAGTCCTTCAACATAGGAAATTCTTACAATATTTTAGTTCGTCCAGCCTTGGAGTATTGTTCTCGTCTGTATGGGAACTTTACCAGTTGGGTCTGATTCAAGAGACTGAGAAGGTTCAAAGAAGAGCGGAACAATTCGTGACTGACACAGTTAGCCATCGCGAGAGCGTTACAAATCTCATAGAAAGTTTGAAGTGGGACACACTTGCAGACAGACGACGCGCTAGACGGAAGATTCCAAAATCTGATCTTTGCCCAGGATGTAGAGCATATATTAATACCACCAACTTTCAAATCGCGCAATGATCGCCATTCAAAAGTAAGGGAAATTTGAGCTCGTACTGAAGCGTTCACACAGTCGTTTTTCTCTCTCGCGGTCCACGAGTGAAGCAGAGGTGGGGAAATATGACTTTGGCGTGAATTGTGCCCTCCGCCATAAACCGCTTGGTGGCTAGCGGAGTATACACTCCTGGAAATTTAAATAAGAACACCGTGAATTCATTGTCCCAGGAAGGGGAAACTTTATTGACACATTCCTGGGGTCAGATACATCACATGATCACACTGACAGAACCACAGGCACATAGACACAGGCAACAGAGCATGCACAATGTCGGCACTAGTACAGTGTATACCCACCTTTCGCAGCAATGCAGGCTGCTATTCTCCCATGGAGACGATCGTAGAGATGCTGGATGTAGTCCTGTGGAACGGCTTGCCATGCCATTTCCACCTGGCGCCTCAGTTGGACCAGCGTTCGTGCTGGACGTGCAGACCGCGTGAGACGACGCTTCATCCAGTCCCAAACATGCTCAATGGGGGACAGATCCGGAGACCTTGCTGGCCAGGGTAGTTGACTTACACCTTCTAGAGCACGTTGGGTGGCACGGGATACATGCGGACGTGCATTGTCCTGTTGGAACAGCAAGTTCCCTTGCTGGTCTAGGAATGGTAGAACGAAGGGTTCGATGACGGTTTGGATGTACCGTGCACTATTCAGTGTCCCCTCGACGATCACCAGTGGTGTACGGCCAGTGTAGGAGATCGCTCCCCACACCATGATGCCGGGTGTTGGCCCTGTGTGCCTCGGTCGTATGCAGTCCTGATCGTGGCGCTCACCTGCACGGCGCCAAACACGCATACGACCATCATTGGCACCAAGGCAGAAGCGACTCTCATCGCTGAAGACGACACGTCTCCATTCGTCCCTCCATTCACGCCTGTCGCGACACCACTGGAGGCGGGCTGCACGATGTTGGGGCGTGAGCGGAAGACGGCCTAACGGTGTGCGGGACCGTAGCCCAGCTTCATGGAGACGGTTGCGAATGGTCCTCGCCGATACCCCAGGAGCAACAGTGTCCCTAATTTGCTGGGAAGTGGCGGTGCGGTCCCCTACGGCACTGCGTAGGATCCTACGGTCTTGGCGTGCATCCGTGCGTCGCTGCGGTCCGGTCCCACGTCAACGGGCACGTGCACCTTCCGCGGACCACTGGCGACAACATCGATGTACTGTGGAGACCTCACGCCCCACGTGTTGAGCAATTCGGCGGTACGTCCACCCGGCCTCCCGCATGCCCACTATACGCCCTCGCTCAAAGTCCGTCAACTGCACATACGGTTCACGTCCACGCTGTCGCGGCATGCTACCAGTGTTAAAGACTGCGATGGAGCTCCGTATGCCACGGCAAACTGGCTGACACTGACGGCGGCGGTGTACAAATGCTGCGCAGCTAGCGCCATTCGACGGCCAACACCGCGGTTCCTGGTGTGTCCGCTGTGCCGTGCGTGTGATCATTGCTTGTACAGCCCTCTCGCAGTGTCCGGAGCAAGTATGGTGGGTCTGACACAACGGTGTCAGTGTGTTCTTTTTTCCATTTCCAGGAGTGTATATGTAGATGTAGACTTACCAAAAGTTAAAGCAGAGAAATAGTTGCGCTGTGTATGAGACGCCACCAAACAAGTTACAACTGTGATAAACGGGGACCTGTGTTACTCTTTCAGTGGAGCTTTGGGCCTTAACATGAAGTTCGTACAAACACGGTTTCAAACATTCATATAATTATTTCCCTACAGAAATGTTTTCATGAAAACTTTGTAGTTACACTCGAGAAATTCATATGATGCTGTACGCTGCTGTCCACCAAGCGCAAGAGGGAGATGAATAAACATTGCCGTAGAGGGGTTATAAACGCATGTTTCCTAGAGTGAAATATAATTCATTGCGAAACATAAAACACAGTTACTAAGATATGTTCAGTCTAAAATTTGTAGCCGCGTCAGACCACCTAAACGTAAATAGGCTGAAGCTGACATTCACTGGCAAAGGTGACTGGAAGTGCTTCGGAACTGCAAGGATTAAAATGTAGGTGAGGAAACTGACACAGTGTGTATAATGTAACACCTAACCCATACGCTACGTTATCATTCTGGATACGTTTACCAACAATGTTTTAAAGGTCACTTAATAAAAAAAGCCTTGCAAAGGTTGCAGAACAATCATGTCGACTCTTGCTTACCACTAAGAAAAGAAACATCCTTAGGTATTTCTTGTGTGCCACAGATTTAAACTCATCCGCAATTTCGACATCGCACTGCAGCATAACGTTCACTCGTTGTTTGGAGAAACGTTCTGCTGTAAACTATTAATAGCATATGCCTGGAGAAACATTTTCCGCAGTGTTCAGCTACATATACTTTCAGTTCCTTTTGTACGTTTAAATGAGATTTTGTCGGGACAGCTAGGAAAAAACGTAGGTTGAAAACAGAAAATCTCGTTATAACACTAAGACAGTTTGTTCCAATCAAAAATTTATAGAAGTCTATTCAAGTATAAAGTTTCTTACTAATTTTGATTATTTTGAGGAAAAACTGCATGAGACCTCTGAACGCCGAAGTACATAATCACATGAAGATTCATCGTTAGTATGTGATGAATGATGTTCTTTAAGTAGGTAGCAGATTTCAATTTTACCAGGACTATTCCTTATTACATACCACCCATTTTGTTATTACTCCGCCGGTCTGAGTGGCCGAGCGGTTCTAGGCGCTACAGTCTGGAGCCACGCGACCGCTACGGTCGCAGGTTCTAATCCTGCCTCGGGCATGGATGTCTGTGTGGTCCTTAGGTTAGTTAGGTTTAAGTAGTTCTATGTTCTCGGGGACTGATGACCTAAGCAGTTAAGTCCCATAGTGCTCAGAGCCATTTGTTATTACTCAACCGATATTAGATTGTCAAAACCACGACACATATGGACTACTGCCCGATTCTTCAGCTCTTGGTTTTTATATAAAGCTGTCGCATTGATACTGACGTAAATCCTAAGATTATTATAGAAGTCTTTAATTACACTCCTGGAAATTGAAATAAGAACACCATGAATTCATTGTCCCAGGAAGGGGAAACTTTATTGACACATTCCTGGGGTCAGATACATCACATGATCACACTGACAGAACCACAGGCACAGAGACACAGGCAACAGAGCATGCACAATGTCGGCACTAGTACAGTGTATATCCACCTTTCGCAGCAATGCAGGTTGCTATTCTCCCATGGAGACGATCGTAGAGATGCTGGATGTAGTCCTGTGGAACGGCTTGCCATGCCATTTCCACCTGGCGCCTCAGTTGGACCAGCGTTCGTGCTGGACGTGCAGACCGCGTGAGACGACGCTTCATCCAGTCCCAAACATGCTCAATGGGGGACAGATCCGGAGATCTTGCTGGCCAGGGTAGTTGACTTACACCTTCTAGAGCACGTTGGGTGGCACGGGATACATGCGGACGTGCATTGTCCTGTTGGAACAGCAAGTTCCCTTGCCGGTCTAGGAATGGTAGAACGATGGGTTCGATGACGGTTTGGATGTACCGTGCACTATTCAGTGTCCCCTCGACGATCACCAGTGGTGTACGGCCAGTGTAGGAGATCGCTCCTCACACCATGATGCCGGGTGTTGGCCCTGTGTGCCTCGGTCGTATGCAGTCCTGATTGTGGCGCTCACCTGCACGGCGCCAAACACGCATACGACCATCATTGGCACCAAGGCAGAAGCGACTCTCATCGCTGAAGACGACACGTCTCCATTCGTCCCTCCATTCACGCCTGTCGCGACACCACTGGAGGCGGGCTGCACGATGTTGGGGCGTGAGCGGAAGACGGCCTAACGGTGTGCGGGACCGTAGCCCAGCTTCATGGAGACGGTTGCGAATGGTCCTCGCCGATACCCCAGGAGCAACAGTGTCCCTAATTTGCTGGGAAGTGGCGGTGCGGTCCCCTACGGCACTGCGTAGGATCCTACGGTCTTGGCGTGCATCCGTGCGTCGCTGCGGTCCGGTGCCAGGTCGACGGGCACGTGCACCTTCCGCCGACCACTGGCGACAACATCGATGTACTGTGGAGACCTCACGTCCCACGTGTTGAGCATTTCGGCGGTACGTCCACCCGGCCTCCCGCATGCCCACTATACGCCCTCGCTCAAAGTCCGTCAACTGCACATACGGTTCACGTCCACGCTGTCGCGGCATGCTACCAGTGTTAAAGACTGCGATGGAGCTCCGTATGCCACGGCAAACTGGCTGACACTGACGGCGGCGGTGCACAAATGCTGCGCAGCTAGCGCCATTCGACGGCCAACACCGCGGTTCCTGGTGTGTCCGCTGCGCCGTGCGTGTGATCATTGCTTGTACAGCCCTCTCGCAGTGTCCGGAGCAAGTATGGTGGGTCTGACACACCGGTGTCAATGTGTTCTTTTTTTCCATTTCCAGGAGTGTATATTCGTTTAACTTTATTCTTGAATTATATTCGTTTTAACTTTAAACATGCTGTTACAACTGAATGCAAGTTCATAGGAATTGTGATACCTATCCACAAAACATGTAGAAGCACATTAGGTGCTGGTCTAGCCCTGAGACAAAACTTAATTAATAGCTTTGATAAGAGAATCAGATTTGTCTTCAAATTATGGGCCGACTGACATAGGTCACGAAAGAATCGGCCCAGTAGCTTAAAAGTCAGTTTAGGTAATTGACGATTAAATCATCGTAAATGAATTTTCCCCAGTAATTAGAAACCTCCACAGGCTTGCCTAACTACAAAACTCCCAGCTCGTGTAGAGATTTCGTGACTCCTGACCTAAAAATGATTCAAATGGCTTTGAGCACTATGGGACGTAACATCTGAGGTCATCAGTCTCCTAGACTTAGAACTACTTAAACCTAACTAACCAAAGGACATCACACACATCCATGCCCGAGGTAGGATTCGAACCTGCGACCGTAGCAGTCGCTCGGTTCCGGACTGAAGCGCCTAGAACCGCTCGGCCACCCCGCTCGGCTATGACGCCTGGTCTAATAGAATTTGCACAATAGAGCGCAATCCCGGAAGGACCAGGTTGCCGTTAGTTTGACTTTCAGTCCTTCAGCGCCCGGCGATTTCGTTAAGGAACCGCTATTCCACGTCTCCCAACCTGTGTGCTGCAGGCACTGCCTTCAAGACCTACAACAAATTCGCAAGAGACGCACCTGTTTGATTGGTCACAGGCCCCCTCCTCTTGCCGGCAGCGTCCGTGAGTGGCCGTACACAAAAGCGACGAGAGACGCCATCGACGCCCAGGTTCGCGGGCATCGTCAGCTTGTGAACTGCTGTCATTAAGCATGGGTGCGCACGCTTCTCGCATCTGTAGCAGCCATTGATAGCGCTTCTTGCTGTAGTATGGTCAGCAACAAGTTATCTCGTGCTAATCGGCAATAATTTCTAAGAGATGCAGTACCACGTGTATCAAACCGTCGGCGTGGGAACGCATCGTGTTTCCGGAATAGCAATCTAAACTGCGCCTGACTCGACCTGTCGCCTCAATTCTCATGACTATTAGTATTTCAAGTATCTCTTGGCACAGTACAATTTCCGTAGTTGTTTGCTCAATGTTACTTGTGTTTTCTCGCCATTTTCTAAGTTTAATTTGTGTACAGTGACGGTTATTCACTTTTAACAGGCTGCCTCCTATTTACTGTGTACTTCTGCAACAATAAATGCAACATTTCAACATACAGGTCTCATTTTTCCTTGGTCTGTGCCTTCTCCCCTGTTGTCTCCATTTTAGTATCAATTAAATACTGAAACCGCAGGGAGACGTTGCGTAGCCTGGTGTCGGTCGCGGTCAGGACGAAAGCAGAACCGCAAGTGAGATTTAACATCCCCAGCTCATTAGCAAAACAAGGTATAATGACGTTCAATTTCATCATTACTATCGTACTTTCCATGAATCTCATTTCATGCAAACTCAAGAAGCACCAGCCAAAGCAGAAAGCTTTTTCTTTTGTTCTTAACAAAGTCGCTAGCAAGAGATGCTAATATCCAAACCTCGTTTACCTCTTGACGAGATTCGTAGAGACCTACTTGTTGTATTACTAATACGCGTACAGCTTCAATTCACCTTATATGCGATCCACAAAACTCAGTTTAGCAATAATTTAAGGGAAACATACCACGCAATGGGATTTGCTAATTGACATCTACAAGTTTATTGTCCTCCAAGTGAAAGTTGGTTTCAATGTCATAGTGATTTAGTAGGTGCGAGCTTGTTGAGGTTCGTGTGCCCTAGGCTTCCTCTGCCCTTCCAACTGCATCACCAAACCAGCTACAAAGGGCCTACACTTTAACATAGATGGCAGCCCATGGTAGAAGTTAGCATTTTTCACAACCACAGATCATTGCCAGAAATGAAACAAGTGCTAAGTGACACACTGGACTCGCTTTCGAGAGGACGACGGTAAAAACACGCGTTCGGCCATCCTGGTTTATGTTTTCTGCGATTTCCCCAAATCGCTCTATAAAAATGCTAGGCTGGTTCTTTTGAAATGGCACGGCAGATTTCCTTCTCCATCCTGAACCCGGTCCGAGATTGTGTTCGTCTCCAGTGACCTCGATGTTGATGGGAAGCTAAACCCATTCTTTCTTCCTTCAAGGGACAAGTCAGAGAAGAAATCCTGGAAACGATGGAGGAATGGATACAGTACCTTTGGAATTGGCGTCATGACTTGTCGCTTACCGAATTAGGTGTCCAATCACACATCTCTGGAGAGTAAGAACAGGTCGAAACAAAATTTAATCAGTTTTGGTTGAGGTTGTGTAGGTACTAATAATGGTGAATAAGCTTTAGAAATAGAGAACAATTTAATAAATTGTAGTAACAGCTGAAGTTCTAATACCTGCTCCATATGCCTACATCATGGCAAGTAACATTAGGTAACATCCCACAAAGCATTCTATACAAACTTCTAAGAGTCTAGAATGCAAAAGCGCTACCTAATGTGTTTGTAAATGAAAGTACATAATGTGTCGAAGTTCGTAAATATGTTCTTTCCTAAGTTACCACCTTCTGGTTCACGACAAATAATATGGGAATTATTTAGCTGATGTATTTCACAGACCACACGGCAGAGCTGTACACGGGAAAAATTTTATAGCGAAGCAGCTCTGCAACGAGATTTAGTCAGTTGTTTCATTTTTATAACTTCATCAAATATTCATTATTCGTTAATCAACTATCGATTTCCACAAATATTTACGTCACACTCACTCCTGTGCAGCTGCTACAAAGAATTGGGTGTTCGGTGGCCTAAGCTTCCGAATTTCGAATCTTAGTTACTTTCCTAACTAGCGGGAGACATTGCATTCGATACTTTTTTTACTTTAGTCGTTTGTATCTTTACTATGTAACAGTATCGTAAAATATCTGTAAAAAAGTGCCGCAACTGGTCCATCATGATCTCAGTGAACATACATAAAACAGCTTATTTGTAATTACTTCAAACGAATTCTAGGACGTTTCCCGTTGAGCTACACTACTTCACCCCAATCGTTGTTGCTATATCGTGCATTTGTTTTCGTTTTTTAACTAATGCCTCACTGGCACAGGGAATTTTTCCAGGCACGTTAAAATATATAGTTGTTAAGCCACTTTGCAAGAAAGGTAACAAGAAGGACTTAAATTTATCATACAAAAAATTTTATTGTAATAGGCTTTTTATGTTTAGACTGTAATTTTCAGTACACAATTACAACACGATGATTAGTTCCGGGTGTTTTCTACAACCATCTGCAGATCGTTCAAAACGTAAAAAAGCGGGAAATCTGGATTGAAATCATCATTACTATAGTCATGCAATGAAATGCTTTCGTATTCTGGTCCAAGACTATTACGATATAATCATCATCAACGAGTCACTTGCATTAGTAAAACTTGGGTCAACTTCCTGTGATAGCTCATCGGTAAAGAGAACGTGCTGCCAGTCCTTAGAGGTCCATTCGGCATGTTGTTGGGCCCATCTGTACCGCGCTGCATTACGTAGTCGTTACAAAGATGGACCTCGCCAAGGACGTCGGGAGTGAAGTTGCGCATCACTCAGCTTAATGCGCACAGTTTGAGTCTTAACACGACGTTCTGTGGCTGCTCGAAAGCATTATTCAACATGGTGGCGTTGCTGTCAGGATTCCTCCGAGCCATAGCCCGCGGGCAGCGATTATCCACTGCAGCAGTAGCCCTTGGGCGGCCTGAGCGAGGCATGTCATCGACAGTTCCTGTCTCTTTGTTGTATCTCCTCCATGTCCGAACAACATCGCTTTGGTTCACTCCGAGACACCTGGACACTTCCATAGTTGAGAGCCCTTCTGGCACAAAGTAATAATGTGGACGCGATCAGAGCGCCGTATTGACCATCTAGTCGTGGTTGAACTACAGACAACTCGAGCCGTGTACCTCCTTCCTGGTGGAATAACTGGAACTGATCGGCTGTCGGACACCCTCCGTCTAATAGGCGCTGCTCATGCATGGTTGTTTACATTTTATCTTCAGGAGTTCTGGCAACCTGGGTGATGCAAAACTTTTTGATGTATGTATTTACATATTCCCCAAATATTAAAAGCTTCAAATAATAAAATACAGCCAGCTAGTATTTTCTGTTATCTTCTCAAAGCATTTTATTGTGTAGATCACGTTACGCTGCTAGAAAAACCCATATATTATGGAACTGATGTCCTTACACAACTGGTTTGAAACATACTTAAGAAACAAAATGAAAAAGTTTTGCTGAATAATTCAGACCATGTTGGAAAGAGAGAAAATTTTATGATTAGGGAAAAACCACTCCTGTTCCATGTAAGTATATGTGAACGATCTTCCAGTTAACATTCATTATGCAGGTTTGTGTTTTTTGCAAACGATACAAGAGTTGTATTAAGTCGAATTAGAGAGAAAGCAACATAAGAGATTGTTAAAGATGTTTTACAAAGAATTATTGAGTGGTTTCTGAAAGTAGCTACCGCTAAATTTTCAAAAAGCACATGTTGAAGAAATTCATACAAACAATTGATATAATACATGTACGTACATGAGTCAGTAAACAGGATGAATGCTCCAAATTTTTGGATGTACGTACTGATGAAAACTAGAACTGGAAGAAGTATATTACTCAGCTTCTCAAACAATTTAGTTGAACTAATTTTGTTCTTCGTATAATTGCTAGTCCCGGAAACAAATTCCACTCAGTTATATCTTACGGAATAATTTAATGTGGGTAGCTCACCACTTAGAAATAAAGTACCGATTGCGAGCAGTAAGAATAATCACTCACAGACGTCGCGAACGTACCTCTTCAAGGAATTGGCATTTTAACTGCACCATCGTAATGCATATGTTGCCTAATGATATTCTTTATAAATAACCGGTCAGAATTTAAGAATTGTGATATCTATGCCTACAAAGTAGAGGAAAAACTGGCGTTTATTATCCATTATTAATGGTGACAGTGGCTCAGAAAGCTTTATCATTTGGCCAACACTAGAAGAATCTGACAAGTCGCAAACGAAGTTTCACATGTAGCCTAAAATCTCTTCTCCTGGACAACTCCTCGCATTCCACAGACGAATTTCAATTTAAAAATTAGTAAGGTGTAAAAAAGAGTAGTTTCCAGGTGCAGTGGCATGAGTAAGATGGTGGTGGTTAGTGTTTAACGTCCCGTCGACAACGAGGTCATTAGAGACGGAGCGCAAGCTCGGGTTAGGGAAGGATTGGGAAGGAAATCGGCCGTGCCCTTTCAAAGGAACCATCCCGGCATTTGCCTGAAACGATTTAGGGAAATCACGGAAAACCTAAATCAGGGTGGCCGGAGACGGGATTGAACCGTCGTCCTCCCGAATGCGAGTCCAGTGTGCCAACCACTGCGCCACCTCGCTCGGTGGCATGAGTAAGACTAAGAAGTAATGTCCCCCTCGAAAATAATCAACTTTGGATTCCACACATTTTTTCGTGTGAAGCTTGTTTTTCGAGTAATTCTGGGTCGTGAACTTAAAATTTACAACCTGTATATTATCTTTCTGAATCTGCTTACTGTACTCGTCTCTTGTTCTCCTCCTACCAGTTTTAACAGCCTCTTCGCCTCCCGCCCCCTCGCACTTCCCTCCAGAACTACATTGGTGACCCCTTGATGTCTCATCCTGTGTCCTATCAACCGATCCCTTCTTTTAGTGAAGCTGTGCCATAAATTTCTCTTCTGCTCCATTCTATTCAGTACCTCCTCATTAGTTTCATATTTTACCCCCCCCCCCTTCCCCCCCCCCCCCCCCCCCCCACCATCACTCATCTTAAACATTCTTCTGTAGTACCACATTTCAAAAGGTTGTATTCCCTTCTCGTTTAAACTGTTTATCGTCCATGTTTCACTTCCATACGAGGCTACACTCCATACAAATACTTTCAGTAAAGACTTCCTGATACTTAAATCTGTACTTAATGTTAACAAATTTCTCTTCTTCAGAAACGCTTTTCTTGACATCGCCGTCTACATTTTATATCTTCTCTACTTCGACCATTATCAGTTATTTTGCTGCCCAAATAGCTAAACTCATCCACTACTTGAAGTGCCTCGTTTCCTAACCTGATTCCCTCTGCATCATCTGATTTAATTCAGCAACATTACGTCATTTCCGTTTTGTTTTTATTGGTGTTCATCTTATATACTCCTTTCAAGGCACTGTCCATTCCGTCCAACTGCTCTTTCCAAATCCCCTAGTCATATATGCTTCTACATCCTTAAATCTGTCCTCTAGACATTCCTGCTTAGCCATTTAGCACTTCCTGTTAACTTCATTTTTGAGACGTTTGCATTCTCTTTTGACTGCTTCACTTAGTACATTTTCCTATTTTTCCCTTTCGCCAGTTAGATTAAATATCTCTTCTGTTACCCAAGGACTTCTAATAGCCCTCGTCATTTTATCCGCTTGATCCTCTGCTGCCTTCTGTGTTTCATCTCTCAAAGCTACCTGTTCTTCTTCTGTGTTCCTTTCCCCTATTATTGTCAACCGTCCCTAATGCTCTCTCTGGAACTCTTAACGAGTTTTGTTTCTTTCAGTTTATCCAGTTCGAATCTCCCTAAATTCTACCCTTTTGCAGTTTCTTCAGTTTTAATCTACAGTTCATAACCAACAAATTGCGGTCGGGGTCCACATCTGCTCCTGGAAATATTTCACAATCTAAAACCTGGTTCCTGTATCTCCGACTTACCATTATATAAACTATCTGAAACTTTCTGTGTCTCCAGGCCTCTTCCACGCATACAACCTTCTTTCATGATTCTTAAACTGTTCGCTATGATTGAACTATACTCAGTGCAAAATTCTACCGGGCAGCTTCCTCTTTCATTCGTTTGCCGCAGTCCATATTCATCCATTCGACTTGTCCTTAGCTTCCTTTCCCTCCTATCGAGTTCCCGTACCCCATGAATATTAAATTTTCATCTCCCTCGACTATCTGAATAAGTTCTTTCATTTCGTCATACATTTCTTCAATCTCTTCATCAGCTGCAAAGCTAGTTGACATACAAGCTTGTACTACTATAGTGACTGTTGGTTTTGTGTCTGTCTTGGCCACAATAATGCGTTCATTATGCTATTCGTAGTGGCTTAGCCGCGTTCCTATTTTTTATTCATTATTAGATCTGATCCTGAATTATCTCTACTCGATTTTGTGTTTATAGCCTAGTATTCACCTGGCCAGAAGTCTTGTCCCTCCTGCCACCGAACTTCACTAATTCCAACTATATATAAGTTTAACCTACCAACGTCCCTTTTTAAATTTTCTAGCAAACTTACCCGATTAAGGTATCTGAATTACTCGCTCCGATCCGTAGAACGCCACTTTTGTTTCTACTAATACGGACGTCGTCCTGAGTAGTCCCTGCCGTGAGATCCGAATGGGGAACTGTTTTTCCTCGGGAATATTTTACACCAAGAGGACGCCATCATCATTTAACCCCACAGTTAAGCTGCATACCCTGGCGAAAAATTATGGCTGTAGTTTCCCCTAGCTTTCAGACGTTCGCAGTACCAGCGCAGCAAGGCCGTTTTGGTAAATGTTACAAGACCAGATCAGTCATCCAGACTGTAGCCCCTGCAACTACTGGAAGGACTGCCGCCCCTCTTCAGGAACCAGACGTGTGTTTTGCGTCTCAACAGATACCCCTCCGTTGTGGCTGTACTTGCGATACGACTTGCTGTATAGCTGAGGCACACAACTTTCCCACTGACGGCAAGGTCCATGGTTTTTTATATATATATATATATATATATATATATATATATATATATATATATATATATATATATATATATATTTTACACTCGATGTCCCAGTAAGATTGGCGAATACTGAAGGAGATGATAGGAACGATCATTCGAAGCAAAACATGATCAATAAAACAGCGTAGCTAAGAACTATGAGCACTTTTGATTCAAGTTTTTTCTCTACATGTTTCGAGAGGTAAACAAGAAATATGTATCCAGTAAACTTAAAGTACATACCTTAGGAGTTATGAAGACTTGTTCATCTTCGCTACTGCTTTGGTTCGTACCACTTCCTCCCAAAATACGGAAAACAAAGAACTTGCAATAGAAGAAATATGTTTCACAGATTCGAAGATGAATAAGTGCTATTACCGCTTAAGGTATGAATTTTAGAGTTAGACATTTTTGCTTCGGGTGATCATTCCTGACATATCCCGGAATACAGCCGTTTCCCTGTATGTACAGGATGATCTACGAAGATATACAGATATTTTAATATGTTATTCTACAAGAGAAACTAAAGAAAAAAGTTCATGTAAACATAGGTCTGCAACATGTTTCGTTACGCAGCTTCGGCTAGTAAAAGATTTTGCCTGAAATTTAGCAAGTTCGCTAATATGAAGCCATCGCAAAACTGTACGGGGGTAACGTAACGCACATGTCCATTTATTTAGTTGTTATTGGTCTGGTGAATCTAATAAAACATGTCCCAGACGTGTATCTGCAGTACTTTTCCACATCCTCCAGAGAATCGAAGATTATTATACACTCCTGGAAATGGAAAAAAGAACACATTGACACCGGTGTGTCAGACCCACCATACTTGCTCCGGACACTGCGAGAGGGCTGTACAAGCAATGATCACACGCACGGCACAGCGGACACACCAGGAACCGCGGTGTTGGCCGTCGAATGGCGCTAGCTGCGCAGCATTTGTGCACCGCCGCCGTCAGTGTCAGCCAGTTTGCCGTGGCATACGGAGCTCCATCGCAGTCTTTAACACTGGTAGCATGCCGCGACAGCGTGGACGTGAACCGTATGTGCAGTTGACGGACTTTGAGCGAGGGCGTATAGTGGGCATGCGGGAGGCCGGGTGGACGTACCGCCGAATTGCTCAACACGTGGGGGCGTGAGGTCTCCACAGTACATCGATGTTGTCGCCAGTGGTCGGCGGAAGGTGCACGTGCCCGTCGACCTGGCACCGGACCGCAGCGACGCACGGATGCACGCCAAGACTGTAGGATCCTACACAGTGCCGTAGGGGACCGCACCGCCACTTCCCAGCAAATTAGGGACACTGTTGCGCCTGGGGTATCGGCGAGGACCATTCGCAACCGTCTCCATGAAGCTGGGCTACGGTCCCGCACACCGTTAGGCCGTCTTCCGCTCACGCCCCAACATCGTGCAGCCCGCCTCCAGTGGTGTCGCGACAGGCGTGAATGGAGGGACGAATGGAGACGTGTCGTCTTCAGCGATGAGAGTCGCTTCTGCCTTGGTGCCAATGATGGTCGTATGCGTGTTTGGCGCCGTGCAGGTGAGCGCCACAATCAGGACTGCATACGACCGAGGCACACAGGGCCAACACCTGGCATCATGGTGTGGGGAGCGATCTCCTACACTGGCCGTACACCACTGGTGATCGTCGAGGGGACACTGAATAGTGCACGGTACATCCAAACCGTCATCGAACCCATCGTTCTACCATTCCTAGACCGGCAAGGGAACTTGCTGTTCCAACAGGACAATGCACGTCCGCATGTATCCCGTGCCACCCAACGTTCTCTAGAAGGTGTACGTCAACTACCCTGGCCAGCAAGATCTCCGTATCTGTCCCCCATTGAGCATGTTTGGGACTGGATGAAGCGTCGTCTCACGCGGTCTGCACGTCCAGCACGAACGCTGGTCCAACTGAGGCGCCAGGTGGAAATGGCATGGCAAGCCGTTCCACAGGACTACATCCAGCATCTCTACGATCGTCTCCATGGGAGAATAGCAGCCTGCATTGCTGCGAAAGGTGGATATACACTGTACTAGTGCCGACATTGTGCATGCTCTGTTGCCTGTGTCTATGTGCCTGTGGTTCTGTCAGTGTGATCATGTGATGTATCTGACCCCAGGAATGTGTCAGTAAAGTTTCCCCTTCCTGGGACAATGAATTCACGGTGTTCTTATTTCAATTTCCAGGAGTGTAGAAGTAAATGTTTACTTTCCATCAAGAATGCAGAAACGTTTATGTCCTTGTTGGCAACCGTTAGTGAGTTGTTTCAGTCGTTTCGTAACCTTTAAACAAGTTAGTTTCTTTATTGTTCAGTGAAATAACATAATAACAACAGTTTATTTAAGTGAAACCACATAGTAACTGTTGCAGTTATTTATGAAATAGGGATGGCTTTCAAATTTACGACAGAGGAACACACCGATATGGTGTTTATTTATGGCAATTGTGGTGGTAGTGCTAAGGCTACAACTAACGAATATCGTGTACGTCATCCAACTCGGAGGATTCCGAATGCACGAACCATTGGTGGAGTATTTCGAATATTATGGGAGACAGGTTCTCTATCTAGCGTTCATAGCCAGTACGAGCGCTCGATACGTGAATACGATGGTGAGGATATTATGGATGCTGTTCAACGTAGCCTGGGTACCAGCACACGACGTACCTCTCAACGATTACGCATTTCAGAATCTATGGTATGGCGTACACTGAAGTACAATAATCTGTATCCTTAACATATACAAAAAGCGCATCATTTACATCCGGGAGATCCTGCCCTTCGCTTGGAGTTGTGCAACTGCATACATACTAATTAGCAGTTAAAAAAAATACATTTTATTTACTGATAAGGCGCAGTTTACTCGAGATGGTGTGAACAGTTTAGATAACGAGCACATATGGTCCGAAGCAAACCCACATGCAACAGTGCAATGCAATTTCCAGCAGCGATTTAGCAAAACTGTGTGGTATGGTATAATCAAAACACATTTTATTGGACCATTCATTTTCCCAAGACGACTTACTGGCGAGACGCACTTACACTTCCTTCAAGGATAAATTCCCCGCTTGCTCGAAGATGTTCCATTTTCTACGCGGTTGCAAATGTATTTTCAACACGATGACGCGCCTCTACATTTCAGCAAAGCCGTTACTACACTTTTAAATGAACGTTTTCCCCAAAAATGGATTGGTAGTCGTGTTACACGTCTGTGGCTACCCAGATGGCCCGATTTAACACCAAAAGATTTTTGTGTATGGGGATGGATGAAAGACAGTTTATAAGGAAAATGTCAATACACGTGAGGCATTACTTGCCTGTGAATCTGAAATGAGCAACAAAATCTCTTCATGCACGTGCAGCTAAATGCATTTTACTCGGTGGAGACAATTTTGAACATTTATTGTGATCGTACTGTGAAATTGTATGTACACTGTACAACTTCCGTAACAGTGAGCTTTGGTTTTTCCGGTTTCAGATGAATTCACGTGTCCTAAGGTATTAATAAAAGCAGATTATCTGACACATTCATACAGTTTCAGGTAACGTTATTACCATCATTTTTCCAAAATTAAATTATCTACGAGTGCTGTTGGAAATTGTACAGTTGTCTGGAATTTAAAAAAGAAATTGGGCCAAGTGGTTGATGAAAATTTTACGAAATTACTTCCTTGCTTCTCTGGATGTTCTGGGAAACTACTGCAGCTACACGTCTCGAACTTTTTTATTAAATTCAACAGATCAATAACAACAAAATAATGGAAATCGTGCTTTACTTTAACCTCGTACAGTTTTGCCATGTCTTCATATTAGCGAAGTTACTAAATTTCAGGCAAAATCTCTTATCAGCTGTAACTCCGTAACTAAAAATTTACGAACCTATTTTTATATGAACTTTTTTCTTTAGTTTTACTTCTTGATTAACATATTAAAATATTTCCATATCGTCGTGAATCACCCTGTGTACAGTATTTATGTCTGATTACGCTATTCATCAATAAAACAGGCTCACTGTAAATGCAAATATATATGCCGTAAGAGATATTGTACAGGTTGGTTATGAAACAACCAAATGATTAAAATGCATGGACCATTGGAAGTAAACCCTCCGTTTCATACCGATTTCTTCTGTTACGTAATAGTCATTCGTTACAATGCTACCACACTGCTTCTGCTAATGTAATAAAATAAATACTGCCGAATCTTTTAAACTACAGCTGTTACTGTACCGTATTAGAGAACTCCATTTCGTAAAACGACATTGCAATTGCAAGAATTTGAGATTGCTAGTGACTCTCTAGTCTCGAAGTAACAAGACACGCATTAAAACTTACTAGAGTGATTTATTATGATTTGTAAATGGTATGTGTTCTAAAGAGTTCTCTGCTGTATAAAAGACTTCACTTACTTCAAGAACAACCTGTAACATTAATCACTGAAATAAGTTACCAGTGGTAAGGCGTGAAGCAGCCGGTGACACGTGGTTGCGAAACGACACGGCAAGACAAGGCGTCGCGATTTTACGGTCTCTCTGACGACTGTTAATCCAATATTTCGGACAGAAAGCTAGTGGCCAAGTTAAGTTTATCGCCGATGCCCTATGTATGGCTTCTCCAGCACCTCCTACGCTACCAAGCGTGGCAGAGGTTTGACGCTATCAGAACTGCGAGTCCCGTAGTTCGAAGAGACGAGTATGAGGTAGCTCACTGTGGTTTCGTGTTTAGGGGAAAATCGAGTGACTGAGCGCAACGGCTAATCACGAGCATGATAATAATATACTCAGCATATAACATCTGATGTTATATGGTGGGTATGTTATTATTAAATTACATGTGAACGCATGGAGCACATGACCATGCAGCGCCCACTACTGAGGGCGCTTCGCTGCTAGTTGACTTGTGTCGCAGTTTTAGTCATATGTTATTCGACACTTTCTTTGAGTTGTTAAGGCTCTACGCCTGGTTGGTTAGGAAGGAGTTGAAGTTTGTGGTATGTAATTCATATGACCAGATCTCATTTTCTGTAACGTTGAGACGTGTTGAGTGTGCTGTTCACTTGTGTTTTGTTCTTTTTGTAACACATGTCTGAAGATGGGTGTCATCCAGAAACGCGTAACATGTTCTATTAAAAGAGTCAGCTGAACATCTCATGACTTTATTGCGATTGTACAGCATTGGTTGCTAATTATTAATCATGCGCATTCAATACATAAAGCCTGTGACGATTTCCAACTAATGCTGCCCTCTTATTATGCCTGTACAGAACAAATAGGAAAAAGAAGACGGGCACCATTTGAGCTGTAGAATACGTGAGCTAAATAAAATATCCCAGTTTCTTCTTATTTTCGAAACTAAGGCAGCCTAAATTTATTATTAATTTACTTCTCGCAGAATGTGTAAATAAAACTTGTAATTTATTCTTTGACTGAATTATTTGCTTTCTAAAAAATAGCAGTTTAAAATACAAAATCTAATGGATTTAGAACGTACTGGGAGACTACGGTAATGGTGCACTGAAAGAGAACAGGTGCGCGTCCCCGTGAAACATTTGCTGAAATGAATAAGAAAGTAAGAAATGGAGAGAAATAACTGACTGGACTGAAAAACAATTAGGAGAAAGATGCACCTAGTTGCTTTACTGAGCAGCCAGAAGAGAACAAAGTAAACCATACGTCAGGAAGGAACACGTGAATCAGAGGTCTAAGATGTTACAGGCGTTTGTGATGTTGATAATGATAACTATTACTGCAACAATCAGTTCACTGGTGTGCTGAAATCATAACCTACATGTATTAAGGAACTTAATGAGTTTTACGTCAATGGAGAGGAGGTTAAAGGCAAATAATTGTGGTACAGGTGTGTTGGATGCTCTGCTTGGGATCGTGCTGTATGTACTGGAGAAGACACCTTTGAAACCATGTTTGTTTCCTTATATGTATCATAAATGTGAATGTTAGTGAGTGCGTGTTTTAGTATGTTTATTCCTTCATGCTAAACGGCTGGACGGATTTTGATGTAATTCGGAATGGATTTAGCTCATACCTTGAATTTACACATAAGCTGTCTAATACAGGGTGGAGCAATCAAAAGTGGCCCGGAGTTGGTGGCAGCACATTTACACAATCTTTACGACTAAGCGATTTGTTAGCAGAGGTCAGTCTGGTCGCGGACCTAGCTGGCCACCCTGGTCATGTGATCTGTCAGTGAGCGATTACCTTGTGTGGGAGCCCTCAAGTCTAACGTGTATCGCAACAACAATCTTAGTATTCACGAAATGCAGCAGAAAATTTCGGTTGAGACTGCAGCAATTCCAGCAGTCCAGCTCCGATCCGCCTTCAGCAACTTGATAACCAGGGCACAAAAATGCCAAGTCATGAATGGTAGTCACTTTCAGCATCTGTCGTAGTCAGGTTAATACTGCACTTCGTTTCCTTTTGTGTTTCTTTGTATCCTGGAATTCTGTTCGCAGAACCACTTTTATTTTATTTGCCGCACCCTGTGTACATCTACCTATCAAAGAAGTGGCAGGGGGCGGGAAAGGGGGGGGGAGGGGGGAGGGATGCAAAACATATGATGGCCATGACGAGCGGCTACGAGTACTTTATTAATACAGTATTTGAGAATGATAGCACTTAGTAACTTGCAACGAACTTTACACGAAATATCAAACTTTTTATCGCTTTACAACATTTTTGCTCTTCATGCCGTGAAACTGCTTCATTAATCAGGACGTTTTAATTTATTCCTTCTTTATTAGTAACTGTATCCAACGGATTTTGCAGGCAGTATTCACATACACCACTGTATGTGCCAGCAAAATTATGTCATTGTCACATGGGCCAGGAGATATCACGTCACAAACGCTGAGAAGTGTAGAAGATTGCCGCCTCAAGTATGACGTTTATTTTTATTACTTCTTTTCTATTAATTCTAGTCGCAACACATTTCGCAGACAGTGTTCACATGCGTCGCTGAATGTAGATACAAAACTATATCATTGTTCGACACAGACGGCCGCTGTGGCCGAGCGATTCTAGGCGCTTCAGTCCGGAACCGCGTGACTGCTACGGTCGCAGGTTCTAATCCTGCCACGGGCTTGGATGTATGTGATGTCCTTAGGTTAGTTAGGTTCAAGTAGTTCTAAGTTCTAGGGGACTGATGACCTCAGATGTTAGGTAGGTCCCATAGTGCTCAGAGCCATTTGAACCAATTGTTCGACACACCGTCCAGGAGGTACGACTTCATAAACATTGAACTGCTTGAAAAGGAAACTGCAGGGCCAAATTCACTAGCGATACAGATAAAACATGTGTACAAATACATGTTAAATATGTTAAATACATGTGAAATATATTTAACATCGGTCTACGTGAGTAAAGCCAAGGGTAAAGAGCTCATTCTAAATACCTGGAACGATTTCAACAACATTTCATAGACATATTAGTTACGATCTGGAAATAAATGCAAGGGAGGGTGAGAACTGTCAGCCTCCTATTGGGGAGAGAAAGGCGGAGAAAGAGATGGACAGACAGTTAGGGGAAGGGAGGAGATGGACATAGATAGAGGGAGAGTAGAAGATGGACTAATAGCACACAGCAGTAAATACGTACCTACGCATTTTTTTCTATAAATAACTTTTAACTGCGGATAACAGTGCGGGTCGCAGTTAGCATCCAATAACAGAACATTCTGAAAGTCACTTCTTAAAGTGTAACATTTCAAGCTATTCATTAATTCACCGAGTTCTGAGTCGCGGTACTATTGTAAAGGCATTCTGTACCAAATTTATCTATTGCTTACCGCACTACAGCCTTCGACTGATAAAGTGAAGACGTGTCAGCTAGACAAGACGTTGGAGGCATAGCACACGGTACTATCAGAGGCCTGCGTGGGCGTGTCCTGTCAAAACAGTATTTCTCGTGCTGTGTTCGGAGCTAGTCAGTCCTGTTCTTACTCCCATCTTGCTATGGAGACCAGTACTGGAGCTTGTTCGTGAACGCTGGGTATTTGTACTGAGGTTATTTTCTAGTGGCCATTCTAATGCTACTACCTACGAGAATTATGGTGAGTTTGCGGCATGCCGTTGCAGGCTGGCTTTTTTTCTTTTTCCTCAACGTTCTTAGGACAGTATATGTATATCATCGAGTCTTCAGACTTGACTTACATCGTTCAGTTAGGTAGACTATGTCCCAAACTAACGGTACCGTATCGGTATTTCATTTATTCGTTCTAACGTTACCGTGCTGATTTCATTACACCTCTAGTGATTTAGTATTCCTTAAGTTATACTGGCGTGTATACAATTCCCTTTAATGGTGCTTTATACATATACATCGCCGACTTGTATACTAAGTGATCTATCTTGGGACGAGCCTAAAGCTACTATTTGTTACTGATTTTGAATTAAGTGTTGACAACTAGTAATGAAAGTTCAAGATTTATGGTTTAGTTTCCTTCCCCAGTCGGTTATGGAATCTATTGTATACCGCATTTGCTCTATTCTTGTCTTTCTATCTTGATTCTTGTGTTTGTACTTTACTGCAGCACGAGCATTGGTCTGTATTTTGTCTTCAGCAGAATTATTAGTCACAGCAAAGCCAAACTGCCATCACCAAAATATTTTAAATTCTTCGCATAACTTTACAGCTGTCATTGTTGCTGGCGAGAGTTCAGGACAGATTACTGCTTCCATATTTTGTTCGACGTGACTGTTACATTCCATGTTATTGTGTGGACCGACGTTATGCTTTCATTGTGACGTTCACATCCTCAATGAAAGTGAAATGCCCACAAAGATCACATACGCACATACAAAATATGTAGAGAACAATAAGAAGTAATCGCAATCTTCTAGAATTTGTTGAATTATTCATTCATCTAGCGTTTCTTCCTCTGAAATCATCTCCACCTCTTAAACATCTTTAAAAGAACTGTTATCAGATAGCATAGGAAATTATTTATTGGCTCAAAATTTTGTATAAGAAGCAATATATTTTCAGAGAATGTTGAAGTCACATATTCTCATGTAGTCCATCAGTTCAAAATCAGTAATATATTTTCTGTTCTGGAAATCGTTGAAATATGAAATATATTATTATACATTCAATTTAACTTCTTAAATACATTTCAGTATTTTAACTTCCTAACTGAGATTACCAATTCTTTTCACCCACGCATATTTCATATGAACTTCCCTTCTGCAGCGCACAGTTCCCCAACCATTGTGTAGAAGTACCCCATCGAGTGGGGTATGGCATACAGTTGCATCTTTGTGATATTTGCGGTTAACCTCCACTGAACAATATTTTTACTTTAAAATAGATTTGGTAAATTAAAATTAGAAAAACTACGCCTATATTACGTCCAATTTTTTTATAGGTTACTTATTACGAATGGATCAAAATAGGAAATTATTCACAAACTTTCCCGATGATGATGACGATGATGATTTGTTCTCTTTAGCGCCAATAGTAAAAAAGTACGACATTTTCATAGGATGTGTCGACCAGGAAAGGGGTTCAAGATGATTGATATTGTCAGATTTGTTCTAGCGAAAGATGGGCAGTATCAGTAAACCATTCTGTTGTTATCTTTAAAGAATCTAACTCTTGTGTATGAAACAAAGTGTTCGTTTTTGTCGTTAAGGATGCAAGCGAGAAAAAATAAAATTTTGTAATTCCGTCAATGATCACATGAAATATTAACTGTTCTTTGCTACTGTTAGCAGTTAGATAGGGAACCTGCAACTGACACATATGGCGGGTTAACTGTTTGGTGACACAGATGCACTACAAACAATACGATCGGGATACTACGTGCAGAAATTACAGAAGGCCAAAGACGGGGTTAAAGTCTTTCACCTCTATTACATCAATATATCTCAGAAGCAATGAAGAAATTAAAATTACAGTTCAGTGTCAAAATATGTTAACAATAAAATTCGCAGCTGACTTTTGTATCCTCCGTGAAAATGGAGAATTACAGGGCCGTTTGAATGGAATGAACAGATTTCTTAATAGGGATTATTTGGCAGCGGATAAACCAGCAACAGACGTAAGTATTAAGGAACAACGTTAGTAAGGTTAGTGTCAAATTTAACATCAATATTGACCATCACGTAGTAAACTGGGCGAAGGACCAAATACGCATGATGGACGAAGCATCAAAGATACTGGACCCGGCAGAACGAACAGTAGTCACTGTTACGACTGAGTGATGTATACACTCAAGAGCCAAAGAAACTGGTACACCTGCCTAATATCGTGTAGGGCCCCCGCGAGCATGCAGAAGTGCCACAACACGACGTGGCATGGACTCAACTAATGTCTGATGTAGTGCCAGAAGGAACTTATAGCATGAATCCTGCAGGGCTGCCTACAAATCCTTACGAGTACGAGGGGCTGGAGATCTCTTCTGAACAGAACGTTGCAAGGCATCCCACATATACTCAATAATGTTCATATCTGTGGAGTTTGCTGGCCAGCAGAAGTGTTTAAACTCAGAAGAATGTTCGTGGAGCCACTCTGTAGCAATTCTGGGCGTGTGGGGTGTCGTATTTGCGTGCTGGAATTGCCGAAGTCCGTCTGAAAGCACAATGGGTATGAATGGATGCAGGTGATCAGGCAGGATGCTTACGTACCTGTCATCTGTCAGAGTCGTATCTAGATGTATCAGGGGTCCCATATCACTCCAACATCACACGCCCACCCCACCCCAACGTTGTAGAGCCTCCACCTGCTTGAACAGTCCCCTCATGACGTGTATGGTCCATGGATATACACGTCCATTCCATGGATGCACTTTGAAACGAGACTTGTCCGACGAGGCAACATTTTTCCAGTTATAAACAGTCCAAAGTCGGTGTTGACGGGCCCAGGTGAGACGTAAAGCTTTGTGTCGTGTATTCATCAAGGGTACACAAGTGGGTCTTCGGCTCAGAAAGCCCATATCGATGATGTTTCGTCGAATGGTTCGCACTCTGACGCTTGTTGATGGCCTAGAATCGATTTCTGCAGCAGTTTGCACTTCTGTCACGTTGAATGATTCTCTTCAGTCGTCGTTGGTTCCGTTTTTGCAGGATCTTTTCGGACCGCAACGATGTCAGAGATTTGATGTTATAACAAATTCCTGATCTTCATGGTACACTCGTGAAATGGTCGTACGGGAAATTCCCCACTTCATTGCTACCCCTGAGATGCTGTGTCCCATCGCTCATGCGCCGACTATCACACCACGTTCAGACTCACTTAAATCTTTATAACCTGCCATTGTAGCACGAGTAACCGATCTAACAACTGTACCAGACACTTGTTGTCTTATGTAGGGGGTGCTGACCGCAGCACCGTCTTCTACCAGTTTATGTATCTCTGTATTCGAATACGCATGCCTATACCAGGAAGGATAGACGTATGTAATTTTGGTCTTGTGGAGTTCAAAACGTCCAGCATCCACCGTCGAGGCATATTTGAAAAAATAATGAGTCTCATCACAGTTCAGCGACTGTTTCGTAGCTACTTCGAGTTCAAACGACGAGACAAAGTCTTAGATTATCAGATGGTTGTACGGTGGATCTGACAGTGCAGGACAATTGCATCTTGTGCAGAGGGCCGTAGGACATATCGGACCCTATAGCGAGTGGGTAGAGTTGCGCAAAGGACTCATCCGTGGTCTTGAGCGTTGCAGCCAGACGTGTCTTGTCGCTAACAATGACAACGTTCCATGGGGTGCATCATCAACGAAACACTTCCACCTACACAAACTTCAGTTCGTACAGAAACTACACGAACAAGAATATGTGCCTACTAGAACTTCACCTTGCACTTCCTGTAATTTTCAGAAGCCGATCCGCATATGGGAAACAAGATACTAATGTCGGATGATGCCAGTTTTCATCAGAACGCTGTTGTAAACAAACAGAATTACAGGTACTGGGCGCCACGTAACCAAGGTGATCCTTGTCGGCTGCATGAGAAACCCCTGCATTGAGAACGTTTGAATGTGTGGTACAGCGTGCTTCGTTTGGCGTCATCGGGGTTTTGAGGATCTTGATGGACGTGCGGTAACGGTTAATAACAATCGTTAGTTGCAAATGTTAATTGACTTCCTTCTTCCAAGATTCAGCAACGGCCTATGATCCAAACATGCAACAGCTCGTAAGATCAGCCAATCCATGAATGTCTTGCGGGGCCATTTTCTTTTTCGAGAGGTTTCCAGTTACGAGACATCGGCCAGCAGGATCGCCCGATTTGACTACCTCTGACGACTTCTTGCGGTATACTTGGAGAGACATGTGTAAGCTACACGTCCTCGAATCGTAGATAAACTGAAGGAAAGGGTACGTATAGCCGCGGAGGAGAGCCATTACAAGATCCTGAATTAGGTGGTGGAAGATTTCGATCGTCGTCTCGAGGAATCCATGGAACGTGATGACCATCTGTGTGGCGTTATATTCAAAACTAAGCGCAGTTATGGTATATACACTACTGGCCATTAAAATTGCTACGCCAAGAAGACATACAGATGATAAACTAGTATTCATTGGACAAATGTATTATACTATAACTGACATGTGATTACATTTTCACGCAAGTTGGGTGCATAGATCCTGAGAAATCAGTACCCAGAACAACCACCTCTGGCCGTAATAGCGGCCTTGATACGCCTCGGCATTGAGTCAAACAGAGCTTGGATGGCGTGTACAGGTACAGCTGCCCATGCAGCTTCAACACGATACCACAGTTCATCAAGAGTAGTGACTGGCGTATTGTGACGAGCCAGTTGCTTGGCCACCATTGACCAGACGTTTTCAATTGCTGAGCGATCTGGAGAATGTGCTGGCCAGGGCAACAGTCGAACATTTTCTGTATCCAGAAAGACCCGTACATGACCTGCAAGATGCGGTCGTGCATTATCCTGCTGAAATGTAGGGTTTCGCAGAGATCGAACTAAGGGTAGAGCCACGGGTCGTAACACATCTGAAATGTAACGTCTACTGTTCAAAGTTCCGTCAATGCGAACAACAGGTGACCGAGACGTGTAACCAATGGCACCCCATACCATCACGCCTGGTGATACGCTTCCAATGCGCGTTCACCGCGATGTCGCCAAAGACAGATGCGACCATCATGATGCTGTAAACAGAACCTGGATTCATCCGAAAAAATGACGTTTTGCCATTCGTGCAGCCAGGTTCGTCGTTGAGTACACCATCGCAGGCGTTCCTGTCTGTGACGCAGCGTCAAGGGTAACAGCAGCCATGGTCTCCGAGCTGATAGTCCATGCTGCTGCAAACGTCGTCAAACTGTTCTTGTAGATGGTTGTTGACTTGCAAACATCCCTATCTCTTGACTCGGGGATCGAGACGTGGCTGCACGATCCGTTACAGCCATGCGGATAAGATGCCTGTCATCTCGACTTCTAGTGATATGAGGCCGCTGGGATCCAGCACGGCGTTCCGTATTACCCCCCTGAACCCACCGATTCCATATTCTGCTAATAGTCGTTGGATCTCGACCAACGCGAGCAGCAATGTCGCGATACGATAAACCGCAATCGTGATGGGCTACAATCCGACCTTTATCAAAGTCGGAAACGTGATGGTATGCATTTCTCTTCCTTACACGAGGCATCATAACAACGTTTCACCGGGCAACGCCGGTCAACTGCTGTTTGTGTATGAGAAATCGGTTGTAAACTTTCCTCATGTCAGCACGTTGTAGGTGTCACCACCGGCGCCAACCTTGTGTGAATGCTTTGAAAAGCTATTCATTTGCAAATCACAGCATCTTCTTCCTGTCGGTTAAATTTCGCGTCTGTAGCACATCTTCGTGGTGTAGCAATTTTAGTGGTCAGTAGTGTACTTTTGTTTCCAATGTGTGTTTCAATAAATGTGTCAGCATGTCTTTAAGTTCTATCTTTTATATATTCTACTATTCATTCTGCCAGACCCTGCGTAAGAAGCAGTTTGTTACGGCTATAGAGACCAAAGATGTCTATCTGTATCAAACTTAATTTTTGGAATAAATTTCTGAGAATATATGTTTAGAGCACAGTATTCGATTGAAGTATAGAATTGACTGTAGTGAATCTGGAAGCGCCATTATGATTTTACACAAGAATGCTGAAAATTAAACGAATGTAAAAAATGAGGTTCCCGCAGAACAGACGAGGAAATGACTGACTAGCAGAAAGGAACGGATGTAGATCATGTGTTAGGATTTCAGAGAAAACTTCCACTGTACTGGAGGGAGACTAGACAAAGAATGTAAGTCCAACAAATATAGGGTGCGGCAGCGTTCATAGTAGGATATTAAAAACACACCATCTGGTAGTAACTGTAATTTATTTACTACCTCGTATGTTAATTAATAGTTAAAGGTATGCAGCTTACTAATGTGTAAGTCACTATCCATTGAGTGGATTACTTTTTGAATATGACTCCTGTCAAATGATGCCCCCACCGCACAACACATTCATCTAAGCGGCGTTGGAAGCTTGCCATAACTCTGCCCAACGTATTCACTGAGCCATTGCCGACGGCACTTCTGATGCGATCCTTCAACTCAGGAATGGTGACACAACGTGTTCGGAACACTTCTTGCTTCAGATAGCCCCAATGGGAAAAGTCTGCACATGAAAGGTCAGGTGAGCGAGGCGGCCAGGAAATGTCGCCAAAACGGGAAATTACTCTACCCGGAAATGTCCGTAACAAGAAATGCGTGCAAATTCTGGCTGTATGCGAGGTCGCTCCGTCTTGTTGAAATCATAATTGATCCACATCAAACATACCTAACTGGGGAATAACGAAGTCTTGCAGCATCTTTAGGTAGCGTTCACTGATGACACAGCCACACTGGTGTCATCCTCAAAGAAGTAAGGGCCAATAATCCCAAAGGAAGCAACTCCACACCACAATGTGACACGAGAACTACAAAAAAATGGCTCTGAGCACTATGGGACTGAACATCTGACGGCATCAGTCCCCTAGAACTTAGAGCTACTTAAACCTAACCAACCTAAGGACATCACACACATCCATGCCTGAGGCAGGATTCGAACGTGCGACTGTAGCAGCAGCTCGGTTCCGGGCTGAAGCGCCTAGAACCGCTCCGTCACAACGGCCGGCACACAAGAACTGTGCAAGGGCTTGATGTGCAGTTCATGCGGGTTTACATCACTCCAATAACGCATATTCTGTTTATTCACTGAGCCACATACCTCGAATTGAGCTTCATCTGACATCAGGATGGTGTGCCACATTTGTGGATTTTTGCGAAAGACATCACACATGGTTAAGCCGAATGTTTCGCGTGAAACTCAGTCGCGAGACCTAATTTCCTGAACAATCTGCAGCTTATACGAGTGAAAATGGCTACCTTCGTGCAATATTCTCATCAATGAGTGATCGGACAAATGCACAGTTTGCGCATGATGACGAACAGATCTTTTTGGGCTAAGCAATAGTGCAGAACGAACATTTTCCACGGTCTCTGTTGTCCGCACAGTTCTTTCACTTCTCCCCGGTTTGCCATTGCAAATGCACGTACCCACCTCACAACGGTCCATTCATCAGGAACTTTCCCATGACGTCCCAACTTGAAATGTTGCCGAAATAGACGCTGGGTAGCAATAACAGAGTCGTTATTCCTGAAATAACTTTCAACAGCAAAGGCACGATGCTGTGCACTCCACCGCTCCACAACACTGTCACACTGGAAATGGCAGCTCATTAGTACACGAATGCGGCACGAGCTGGCGCGCATTCCTGCAGTACGTCATTGTACTACGCAAGTCAAATGACGCTATGAACACTGCCGCACCCTGTTCTTGAGGTGGTAAAAAGTAGAAAGTACTTCGACATGAAAAGATTAGTATAGGAAGGTAAACAGTTGCAGGCTTCATCAAAAACAGAAAATATCAATAATAACGGCAGGGTGAGGCTAAAAATTGTTAAATATTAAAATTTCGAGTTGGATAAACCTACAACAGTTTCACATAAACGCATGCGCTGGTGGGCAGTGAAAAGTGAAGAATCATTTATTCAGTAGGTTCGTAATACACGATAAAATTACGAGGAGCCCAAAAGAAAAAAGTACCTAAAACACAGATGATCACTAAATAATAATGTATGAGCCTGTCACTACGAGTTACATAAAATTTTTCAGCATATAAATTTAGCTGTTGTAGACAAAGGTGGGTGAGAAGACGGTGGCTTGTACGGAGGCGGATCAGAGTCACTTCAGTCACATGTGTGACAGAAATGACGTCCACCCAGATTAAACAATGTGTTTTAAGAACCATATCTTATGGTCTTCTGATTACGTCCCAACGACATCAGACCACAATCTTATAAAATACGCAGATAAGTATTTGTAGCTTGTGAGTAAATTTGTTTCCAATGCCACCTCCGTTTCACAAATAAAATGTTTTTAAATAAATAGCCATGTCAAATACAGTAGCAAACTAGTAAGCGTAATCTGTATACTATTTGAGTAAAGCTTGCTGCGAGGTCCCCATTTCTCGTTTCACATTGTCTGACCGAGATGGACAAACTGATGATTAGGCGTAAGAGACCAACGGTGACGAGGTCATTCTTTGGCACGAGCAGTTTGATAAAATAATGCAGCAGTTAAATCTGAAGAGCATATCTGAACCCCACTCCTTCTGAATAAGAGTCCAGTGACAAACAGTATTCCACGGCCCTCGGTTTGATAAAATCATGTAAGTGGCAGGATAAATCTACAATCCACGAGGCTCTCCATTATCCACATATCCAGTGGATCCTGTACAATACACTTCTACTGACCTAACATGAACTGTTGGCTCTACATCGTGTTTTTAACAAGTTACCACGAAGAATGAAATTTTCACTCTGCAGCGGAGTGCGTGCTGATATCAAACTTCCTGGCAGATTAAAACTGTGTACCGGACCGAGACTCGGGATCTTTGTCTCTCGCGAACAAGTGCTCTACCAACTGAGCTACTCAAGCACGAATCACGGCCCCTCCTCACAGCTCCACTTCCGCCAGT
The DNA here is from genome assembly GCF_023898315.1 of Schistocerca nitens. Taxonomy (NCBI): domain Eukaryota; kingdom Metazoa; phylum Arthropoda; class Insecta; order Orthoptera; family Acrididae; genus Schistocerca; species Schistocerca nitens. The sequence goes on from NC_064622.1 coordinate 243,972,010, forward strand.
ACTTCGTCTCCTACCTTCCAAACTTCACAGAAGCTCTCCTGCGAAAGTTGCAGAACTAGCGCTCCTGGAAGAGCACTTGCCCGCGAAAGCCAAAGGTCCCGAGTTCGAGTCTCTGTCCGGCACACTGTTTTAATCTGCCAGGAAGTTTCATATCAGCGCCCACTCCGCTGCAGACTGAAAATCTCAACCTGGAAACATACCCCAGGCTATGGCTAAGCAATGTTTCCGCAGTATGTTTTCTTCCAGGAGTGCTAGTTCTGCTAGGTCTACAGGAGAGCTTTTGTGAAGTTTCCAAGATAGGAGGCGAGGTACTGGTGGACGTAAAGCTGTGAGGACGGGTCTTGAGTCGTGCTTGGGTAGCTCAGATGGTAAAGGACTTGCCCGCGAAAGGCAAACGTCCCTGGTTCGAGTCTCGGTCCGGCACACAGTTTTAATCTGCCAGGACGTGTCAAGTTACCATGCACTTACAGGGTCAGTGAAATAGGACTGGGCCATAAAATGTTTCATGCACCCTATGACATGCAACTCAACTTACACCAACCTTAGTCAGGGCAGATGATGCAATGTGTTGCTTATTTTAAGGTGAAAGAAGCATTTTCTGGGCTACTTTTATTAGTGGCAGACAGTGATCTTTATACAACCTGGATGTAGAAGTCTGGTCTCTGAGTATAGAACTGCAGCGTGTCTGTAAATACACGTGCTTTGCATCGTCCGCCATATTGTAGTTTGGCAAACGAATTTCCATCGTTCTGCAAATGACAAAGAATTGCAAACTGATTTCTTGTTTTGAACTTTATGTCAACATATGATGTAGTAGGCTGATGAGGGAGCGCAATTGAAAAGTATTTTATTTTCGTGTTCTAGTGACATTTCCTAGGAGCCATGTTGTAGTTTGGCAAGAAAGAAATACGAGCATCTATGGCTGGCACGATCAGATAGCTGAAGTTCAACATCCAGGTAGTATAGAGATCATTGGTGGCAGACAATATTGAGCGATATGACAAGAAAGCTCATTTGACCAAAAGCTTCATATTGATATATGCCCCATTCTGAAAGGATTCCGAGACAGAACACAGTTAATCCATATTTGGTTTATGACTAGTGGCGTGCACGTATGTGCCTTACCCACCCAACCCCATTCACGTTACCTAGCGAACTTTGCTTCGTATGTCTTCCTGCTACAGGAATAGGAGTGGATCCCAAATTGAGCGTTGGGGGACTCCTTTGGTGCTTCATCCGCATTCACTATTTTTTTTTACCTCTCCACAATTGAATTATTCAGTACAACGTCCAGCATTTCATTCGTGAAGTATGATTCAAATCAATTGTATTTAAAGCCATCAATTCCATAAAAAACAGTGTATGTTAAATGTGTTTTATTTCCGAAACCATTTGGAATGGGTGTGTTCTATAAGGTTTTTACTTCAAACGAGCCTTGCTATCATATCCCTGAACACTGACCATTATTCGTCAGACATTATGTATTGTTCATTTTTCTCCCGGCTAAAAGTAATGCTGACAGATGCTAGCCAAGATATAGGATGCCAATGCCAGCTTGGATGTGAACAGGGCCTGTTTACCATCTCTGATGATGGGGTGGCAACGGAGCACCAGTATAATAATAAGTACGCCTCTAAAAACTGTTACTTACAACAACATGTGGCGAAATAAATTTAAAAAATTAAATTTATTGATTTTTTTGAAAAGAGAAAAATTTATGGCTATGGAACTTTAGAATTTTTGAAAGGCTTTTTTACGGGCTGTATTGACCAGCTTGAATGCGGACAAATTTAGTGCTGTGTGAAATTTGCCTGTAATATAATTTATAATTCCGATTAATTACATTTTGAATTCTACGTCACTGTTGATTTAATCAGTGTTCTCACCTTAGACGTAGAATTAGTCTTTCTGCCACTATATTAATTCATTAGTCGCCATCGATGTTCTTCTCTTTGTTGACCGTGTGTATCTTCCTAAGTCGGCATCGGTTTACTTCACGAAGACGGTGGAAACCAAGGAATACAATGCTACGTCGCTTTAAATAATTCTCGTAAAACTAAGATACTTCTCACATTTTTTATTCACAAGGCAATAAGACTTGCTCTGCTCGTCGCACAAACCATAAATACTAACAACATGGCTGCCTTTCCGCACACACCAAAAATTCCTTCCATCACCTACAAGGTAACAATCGAAAGTGTATCGTAACTCCTTCTCGGAGTATGAAACAAAAGAGAATCCAGTATGAACATTACAGAGAGTATATGCTACATCCCTCTCAATTTAATCTTTGGCGCAGCCTTTAAGGTATTGTATGTCTCTGCGTCGGAAAGTGTTACTACAAACAACAAAAACCTCTTGACCGCAGCGTTTCCACACTGCAAGTACAAATCGAAATATATCAAACAAACAGTACCGTAGCTTCTCTCTTGCCGAGGAAAAGCGAAGAGTTTGCCTGAGTCGACCTGAGTAAACAGTTGACAAGCCATCTCTAGGAAATTACGAAGTACCACTGCAGGACGACAGCAGGCTCAGCCTAGGAATTTCCACTGAATACAGGGTTTAACAGCGACACGATTGACTTCACCTCGTTGCCCCACGAGACAATATCGCAGCGTGAACGGAGACTTCGCAGAGGGATTTAAATTCTATAGCGGGCCTCGATGGACGATAAATCGGTGTCGTGTAGCCGGGGCGGGGCGCACTGGGGGGCTGATTGGGGAAGGGCAGCGCGCTGGCCGCCCGCCAGCCATCGACCGGCCCGCGGGTCCTTAAAGGGCCGCCGCTAACTGGGATCCAGCGGAAGGGCACTCCCTCGTAGAATGGACCACCGCGCTACAGCGCCACTGTCACTGCTACTTACATTTGGGGGTCTCCACTGTCCGAGTACTCAACCCAACGAGGTCGCTTCTACCGTCAACTGAATTTGACTCGGTGAAATGAAGTACATTGATGATGGGGATCACATCAATCGAGATTAAATGATATCCTCGAAAACCTGATATTCTGTACCTCCAATAGTCTGAATATGTAATGACTAACAGTATCATTTCATTCCTATCATTAATATGCAGCTTGGGTTGGGTTGTTTTGGGGAAGGAGACCAGACAGCGAGGTCATCGGTCTCATCGGATTAGGGAAGGACGGGGAAAGAAGTCGGCCGTGCCCTTTGAAAGGAACCATCACGGCATTTGCCTGGAGCGATGTAGGGAAATCACGGAAAACCTAAATCAGGATGGCCGGACGCGGGATTGAACCGTCGTCCTCCCAAATGCGAGTCCAGTGTGTAACCACTGCGCCACCTCACTTGGTATGCAGCTTGAGGCGCGTAACTTTTTCACCTCAATTTTCTTCTTACTGACTGTTGTAATTTGTGATCCACCTTTTTAAATTTTTTCTGATTATACTATCCCATTATCACATAAAATATTTAAAAAGCCAAAGTCCCAAAAAACGAGTATTTCAAAAATGGTTCAAATGGCTCTGAGCACTATGGGACTCAACTTCTGAGGTCATTAGTCCCCTAGAACTTAGAACTACTTAAACCTTACTAACCTAAGGACATCACAAACATCCATGCCCGAGGCAGGATTCGAACCTGCGACCGTAGCGGTCTTGCGGTTCCAGACTGCAGTGCCTTTAACCCCACGGCCACTTCGGCCGGCCAGGAGTATTTCAGCGGCCTCCCCTGTGACAGAGTGTCTCGGCAATTGAGTCTATAACCTGACGACGGCCAGTGCAGCACGGACGAAACGACGGTTATGATACCGTTTCGAGTATTTTATAAGCTGACACGGCAATACAACCAGAAAGGTTTTAATGAGACTCGCACCGTCGTGGCCACGTTTTAACATGCAAAATATTGCAATCCCTCCGGGTGTTCTGCCGAGTTGCTGCTTCCATTTTGCACAATATTTCAGCGAACGACACAGCCGTCTTCTCCAGGTGCAGCGAGTTTTGCTGTTTTGTGTTCTCGCTCGCTGGACTCCAGACTGTGCGTGTATGTATGTACATGCGTATATGCGAGATGTTTTCACCTAGATGCCAGCCGGGGTGACCGAGCGGTTCTAGGCGCTACTGTCTGGAACCGCGCGACCACTACGGTAGCAGGTTCGAATCCTGCCTCGGGCATGGATGTGTGTGATGTCCTTAGGTTAGTTAGGTTTAAGTAGTTCTAAGTTCTAGGGGACTGATGACCTCAGATGTTGAGTCCCATAATGCTCAGAGCTATTTGAACCATTTTGAACTACACACATTATTCAGCTGGATTTAGCTCCTTCACTGAATTTTTGCATCACCTGACGGTCAAGCCATAATTCTATTCAGGTGAGCAAGGTACGTTATTTTGCGGCACACCAGAAGTTGTCTGCGTATCCGTAATAGACATAAGTATCACTCGCTTTATATTTCTCTACATCAAAAGCTGTATGCTGTAATACTCAGTATTGTTTGTTGGTGCTCCACTAGGACAACAATCTTGTTGAGAATTATTGCTGACCAACTGAGAAACTCGGCATTGCTTAGGTATTTGCTTATAGCTATGTCGAAGACTTCGTACACTTGGAATTTGTGTTTGGCTTAAAAACCTTTGTCTACAACGTTTAAAGTAATATGACTGGGGACAAGAACGAAGAGCTCCTTTGCTTCACCAACGTAAGAGAGGCGTAGAAGTGGCCATGGGAATAGTATCTTACACTAACTTCCACAATAACACGCATTGTCTGGTTTTTCTTGTTTATGGTCATGGCACAACATAAGCTCACCATGAATTTTACACATTTAAAACGATATGGTATGTTTTAGGGATATGTAGCATTTGGGGTGTAAAAACTCTCTCGCCTGCTCCACTTTCCATCAGAAGTTCCACTTCTATGACGTTACGTTGGAGAGAAGCACCTTCAAGCCTCCGCGAGTGAAGGGTCCTAAGGAGCGAGATAATGCATAACGCTCTCTATCAGAGTAACATCGCGCCTCTCTTTCGGAAGGCGTTTCCAAAGGGGGAGCTATTGCCTAATGTTTTCGAGCTACATCAAGTCTCGCCTCGCACTCTTCATTCGGTTTTGGAGACCGCAGAGTCCTCAGTCTTTTAGCCGTTCTAGTACATTTAGAAACACTCGACCGTTTTGAAGGCAGATTTATTTCTAAACAAAACAAAATCAAAATATAATGACTAACAAGCCAAATCACAAAGCAAACACAATAAATCAATTTTGCTTAGCAAAGAATATAAATAAAACCAACCATAAGAAGCTAATCAGTGTCGTTAAGTTATTAATACACAAAGCGAAATCAGTAAAACCTTATACCCTGGCCAAGGAAATTCGTTACTAGTGCGCATTCATGAAGTTGAGATTATGGGGCTTAGTTCTGTCACTGGCGTAAAATTCCGAAAAAATGTGTGTCACTGACTTAAAGAAACTAACAGCGCCATTTATTGTTCGTTTGTTGTACTTTTCTGTGATTATTAAACACCCGAACAACAAAGATGAACATACGAGTTTCGATAAATATTTAAATTACGTTCCCTCGTCTGATTATTATTGATGGTTTGATGAAATAAAGCCTAAATGTTACCTACGCTATGCTCAAGTTACCAGTGAAAATCCCATGAAAATTCGTCTAATGGTGTCAGAGATCGGCATGTTCAGAAAGTCAGACACGACGGTTTTATATACAATTTTAAATTATTATATCTTTATCTGTGGCCCGATTTTGATGAAAGAAACACACTTTGCTCCAAGCTACGCTCAAATTACATATGATAACCCCAGGATATAAGATGAACATCAACAAAAGCAAAACGAGGATAATGGAATGTAGTCAAATTAAATCGGGTGATGCTGAGGGGATTAGATTAGGAAATGAGACACTTAAAGTAGTAAAGGAGTTTTGCTATTTAGGGAGTAAAATAACTGATGATGGTCGAAGTAGAGAGGATATAAAATGTAGACTGGCAATGGCAAGGAAAGCGTTTCTGAAGAAGAGAAATTTGTTAACATCGAGTATAGATTTAAGTGTCAGGAAGTCGTTTCTGAAAGTATTTGTATGGAGTGTAGCCATGTATGGAAGTGAAACATGGACGATAACCAGTTTGGACAAGAAGAGAATAGAAGCTTTCGAAATGTGGTGCTACAGAAGAATGCTGAAGATAAGGTGGGTAGATCACGTAACTAATGAGGAGGTATTGAATAGGATTGGGGAGAAGAGAAGTTTGTGGCACAACTTGACTAGAAGAAGGGATCGGTTGGTAGGACATGTTTTGAGGCATCAAGGGATCACAAATTTAGCATTGGAGGGCAGCGTGGAGGGTAAAAATCGTAGAGGGAGACCAAGAGATGAATACACTAAGCAGATTCAGAAGGATGTAGGTTGCAGTAGGTACTGGGAGATGAAGAAGCTTGCACAGGATGAGTAGCATGGAGAGCTGCATCGAACCAGTCTCAGGACTGAAGACCACAACAACAACAACCCCATGAAAATTCGTCTTGTATTTTTGGAGATTAGCGTGTTGAAAGAGGACAGACAAATACGACGGTTTTACAATTTCATAATTAGTGTCGATATAGAGCAGTCTACTTTCACAAATCATGGGAATGTGAATATGAGGAACATTCAAACTGGTCAAGCAAAAACCTACAGGCCTCAGCCTGTTGTAAAGAAGTGTGAATGTGCGGTGTGGAGTAATTGGACAGTGCGTGATAGGCGTTATCTCTTTGAGGATACTGAATAGCGAATAGTACACTCATTTTTTAATCCTTTACTCTTACTAGGAATGGCACAGAGAACAGGTAAGATAATGTGGTTATGACATAATCGATATCCTGTTCGTAATTCTTCAGCAGAACCAAGTCATTTAAATGTCTCTGAATTTTAAAATTTTCTCGTTGATTGAGTACACTAGTAGCCGGAAATACATCTGAATATTAAACTGTACTAATCAGAGGTATCCAGTGCCATCGCCCTCCATTGTGGCATTAGACCTCTTCCGCTGGGATCATGTAAAGCATGTAGTCTGGAAATATGGCAGAGATTATGATCATACATAAAGCACACACTGCGCGATAACAACGGTGAAGTCACTGAAGACAGTGCCACCAAAACAGAGTTATTAAACGCGATTTTTCGAAACTCCTTCACTAAAGAAGACGAAGTAGTTATTCATGAATTCCAATTAACAACAAATGCCAAGATGAGAAACATAGAAATAGATATCCTCGATGTCGCAAAGCAGCTTAAATCACTTAATAAAGGCTGGGCCTCCGGTCCAGATTGTATACCAGTCAGGTTCCTTTCAGATTATGTTGATACAATAGCTCCATATTTAGCAATTATATACAAACGCTCACTCACAGAAAGATCCGTACCTGAAGACTGGAAAAATTGCTCAAGTCACACCAATACCCAAAAAGGGAAGTAGGAGTAATCCGCTGAATTATAGGCCCATATCACTAACGTCGATTTGCAGTAGGATTTTGGAACATATACTGTATTCGAACATTATGAAGTACCTCGAAGAAAACGATTTATTGACACGTAGTTAGCACGGATTCAGGAAATATCGTTCTTGCGAAACACAACTAGCTCTTTATACTCATGAAGTAATGAGTTCTATCGACAGGGGATGTCAAATTGATTCCCACCCACTCCGACCAGGGACCCTCCCCACGGGTGCCACCAAGCCACAGCAAAAGCCACCTGGTAGCATGGCCTTTGCTGACAGTGCCGATTCCCCAGGGTGACGGGCATCTACTCCTTGGCATACGTGAGGAGTTAACGGCGCAGGCATCAGTAGAGCGATCCCTGTGTTGCCAGGGGGCTACAACCAATAAGATACATGGTGGTCCCACCACAACGGACTGGCTACCGAGCTGGATATGAGGTGCAAAGAAGTCCGTGGTTATCGTCGGTTCAGACAGCGACACTGCAAGGCGCATGGTGGAAAACGCACCCACGAAGGTGTCCTCGCCCAGGAGATGGAGAATGAGAGGGACTGCAATGCGACGACGAGAAAGTGGGCTAAAGATCTCAGTGTACAATGGACATGATGCACCATGGAAGGCGCCCATCCCCAATTAGCTCGCTCTGGGGCAAATTTTGAAAAATGGAGGTCAAATCCTAAAGTGGGCCATCGCATGAAGGCCGAAACGTGTGAGACTCCTTTTAGTCGCCTCTTACCACAAGCAGGAATACCTCGGGCCTATTCTAATCCCCAGACCCGCAGGCTGTGTGTGTGTGTGTGTGTGTGTGTGCGTGTGTGTGTGTGTGTGTGTGTGTGTGTGTGTGTGTGTGTGTGTGTACATGTACATATATCATCTGTGACGGGGTGAGGCATGGCATTACACTGATTCCGCCCTGTCACCCCAGCTGGTACCAGTCCACGGAAATTACGAGTAGGTGAACAATGGAAGATTCTGTCATGTGTGGAAGTTGCCTGCATTTGAGTTCCGGTCTGAGAATAAGTTTCAATTTACTTAAGATGTACGTCGCTTCTGTTAAATCACCCATCTCGGATACCATGAGCTAATTTCTTCTGTATAGACGATTTGCCCTGGAAGTTTGAGTGACTTCTAATCATCAAGCTAAAAGTCATACTGTACATATGCAAAACACTCCATGCTAATCATAAATTGCTTTGAACTGCAACATATCTAATGAAAGACAGTAGTTTATCACAGTGATATTCGTTACCAGCAATGGTACAATTTGTATCTGGCCACTGTCTTCGTCAAAGTCCTTTCCTGAGAACTCTTCAGGCAAAAATTTGATTGCTGATTCGAATAACTAATGAAACGGTATTTTATTCAACTAGGAAGAAAAGAGGTTTTACGGAAGTAATTGATAAAAAGAAATGATAGGATGACGGGCACATCCTGAGGTATTAAAAGCATAATTTGGCAATAAACGAAGTGTCAGTGTGGCGTGTAGGGAAGGCGGTGGTTGGTTGACGGGGGAGGGGAAGATGCAGAGGGAAAACAAGGCTTTTACGCAGTACACATTTTCAAATAGAAGACTGAAAGAAATACTTTCTTCAGCGCTGTAGATCTCACTCTCTCGATTTTCTCGTATTTTAACAGGCTTTTATGACGTCGCTTTCTTGTCTGCTTGGTAGGTGCAAATTTTTCAGTTTATTTTAAACTGGCTTTCCGATGAGCTGGAGACTTTCTACACAGTTCACAACTGGATGAAAATGCAATATTAAATCACTTTCTTGTCTGGTGTGTGGCGGAGGGTAGTTTATTTAGCAGTAACAGTAATCACATGAAGCTAAGAGTCGTACTATGCACATGCAAAATATCACAGCTTCACTGAAACTTTCAACATAGCTGAGAACTCAGTTAAAATGCAGTATTAACCCGTTCTATTGCTGCTCTGTGGCGGAGACTATTTGGTGTACCACTGGTATTTCCTTCTTTCTCCCGTCCCACTTGCGAATGTTCGTAGTATGAAAGGTTTCTGGTAGGTTCCTGTGTGAGCTCGATTCTCTCTGACTTTCACCTTCGAGGTATTTTCGTGAGGTAATCGTAGCAGGAAATAATGTATTGCTTGACTCAGATGAATAGAAATAACCCTAAAATTTACCACATCTCTCTGCTGTAATCCTATCAAAATGTTTGAAATAAATTGTAAAATTTGACACACAGAAGACTAAAATAATAAAATAATTATTTAAATAAAAATACGTTCTTATGTAACATTTTTATAACGGACTAAACATATAATTTCTCCCAGACTCATATAGATTCCTAATCCCAGTTTACGAATTTTTAATACCTATGGAAATAATTGTAGAATTTAAAACGAAGATAATGACGCACATAGGATATGTAATCAATGTATTAATAGTTCATCTCCTTAAAATTATCTGTTGTATGCGCCCCACGTTTCTCCTTTTTAATTCTGGAAGTATTTTCGTAGTTATTAGAAATTGACAGGCGTGTATTTTCAGGACAATCTGTATGACTTTGTAGTCAGTTTTAAAAGCGTGTTGTGGTATGAAGCTTTATGTAATTTGTTATATTAGTATGTACTCTCCGCGTACAATAAATAAAATTTCCCTCTTTTCTCTTCTCCCTGGAGCTGCAGTTTTAATGGTCAGCAGTGTATGAATCCGCAGGGAGTGTTAGGCACGAGGTACACCCCTCGCGGCCCCCTCCTCCAGCCTGGACATTCCGGACGCGGAGCGCATCCGGCGCAGTAATTCGGTCGCCGCGCGCTCCAAATTACGACGGCGCCGATTTGCCGCCCCCATTTGCAGGGGTGGCGCGGGTGCTGGAGGCGGGCAGCCACGTGGAGGGAGGGGCCTCAGCATTCGGCCCGACTCTTGTCCAAGCGGCGGTAATGGCGGTCGTCAACAGGCCGCCTAAACTGCACGGAGGATCTGGACCTGACATCTGTGTCGAACGGGTAATTGGAAAGCGATCAGCTCTACGACTTAAAGGGGATGAGAATTCAAGAGCCTGTCGTCATGTGATGAAGCCGTTCGTGTTACCTGCTAAAACTTTAGTATCAAAACGTTACTATCACGTAGCCGCGCGGGATTAGCCGAGCGGTCAGAGGCGCTGCAGTCATGGACTGTGCGGCTCGTCCCGGCTGAGGTTCGAGTCCTCCCTCGGGCATGGGTGTGTATGTTTGTCCTTAGGATAATTTAGGTTAAGTAGTGTGTAAGCTTAGGGACTGATGACCTTAGCAGTTAAGTCCCATAAGATTTCACACACATTGGAACATTTTTTTTTTTTTTTTTTTTTTTTTTTAGTATCAACGTAGTTCATTACACTGACGGGTGCTGCTCATTTGCCGTACTCCATAATGTGCCACTTAGTGCAAGACTATTTCCACTCACATCATAAAAGTTTGTGTGTGTGTGTGTGTGTGTGTGTGTGTGTGTGTGTGTGTGTCAGTATGTTCCACATCCCTTTCCAAATCACGGCATCGATTTCGGTCAAACTTGGTACATATTTTACTTACCGTCTAGAATGAACCACTCTAGGGTTAAGAACCACCTCTCCATTAAAGTTGGAGGGGTGTGCTTGAAAAATTATCGCAGCCCATGAAGCTCAAATAGCCAGACTCTATCATTATTATTTAGGAAAGAGGTTGCTAAGTGACTTGCAACAAACTTTGTACATAATTCCAAACCTTTATGAGCCTCTTTCTCGCTGACACCACCCACAAAATGTTGAAAGGAAAACAAGTTTATAGCTTACTACATTTTCGATGTTCATGCAGTAAAACTGCTGCATCAGGCACGTCGTTTCACTTTACTACTTCTTTACTACTATCTTGGTTCGCAAAACATTTTGCAGATAGTATTCAGGTACACCACCGAATGTACCTGCGAAAATATATGAGTACACGACACATATTTCGTGAGATATGGCAGCATAAACATTGAACTGCGTGAAACCGAAACTCCAGAGGGAAATTAGCCAGAGATATAAGTGAAAGATGTATGCAAACATGAGTAAAGTATGTTTAATGTGATTGACAAGTGCGTATGTGGGCCAAGACGTGGGTAAAAACCATTAAATGAATTTTATCCATAGTGAATGCTGTGTAACTCCGTGACTGTTCCTTTATAAGGTGTAGAAAATTTTGCGCTACCAGTCACAATAACAGGTTATTTATTTGTCACATGACCGGTTTTGGCGTTGTGCCTATCCGAAGGTGTTTATACATTCACGTACATGTTTCTATTGCTGAAGATCATTATGAGTACAAAACATTACTTTCTGGTGACTGAACAGATACAAGTGGGACAATTGTAAGTGGCAAGGTAGCATTTGGCGAAAATATATCTGTACTTACGTAAAGAGGAAGCATCGTTATAATAATTACGCTGTGGTGACAATTTTTCCACTTAGTTGCACACTTATCATTTTCACGTCCATATTTAAGTTTTATAAAGTTTAGCTGCATATTTCGCTGTTACGACGTGCAGTCGTGTAATACGCTGTGTTTACACAGAAACATGTGGGCTAAGGTCAAAGAACTTAGATGTAGCATGTGTAATGATTTCTGTATCAGCAATATCTTGACACCAGCTACATCTAAGTTCTTTGACCGTAGCCCATATGATTGTATGTAAACACAATGTATTTCACGAGTGCACGTCGTAATAGTGAAATATACAGCTAAACTTTATAAACCTGAAATATGGACGCGAAAATGATAAGTGTGCAACGAAGTGGAAAACTGTCACCACAGCGTAATTATAATAACGATGCTTCCTCTTTACGTAAGTACAGATATGTATTCGACAAATGCTACCTTGCCACTTACAACTGCCCCACTTATATCTGTTTAGTAACCAGAAATTTTTTTTTTATTCATTGAGTGATCTCCAGCAATATGAACATGAACGTGAATGTATAAACACTTTAGGCTGGGCACAAGCCCGAAACCGCTTGTGTGACAAATAAATAATCTTTTATTGTGACTGGCAGCGGAAATTTTTCTACATCCTAAGGTAAAAAGCTCCTAAACAGATGACCGGATTTCGATAAAACTTTGTAGACGTATTACTATCTGAAGGGAAATACTATATTACTAGTAACTATAAACCTTTTGGGTTGGGAGTGAATGTTGTGACAGAAGTGGGAGGAGGAGATGAACGTAGCTAGCGGATAGGAGGAGATGGATTGAGAGAGAGGGAGGCGAGAGCAGATGACAGGGGGAAAGAGCAGATGCAACGAAAGCGGGTGGAAGACGGAGGGAGGGAGGGAGAGAGAGGGAGAGAGAGGGAGGGAGAGAGAGAGAGAGAGAGAGAGAGAGAGAGAGAGAGAGAGAGTAGATGGACAGAGAGGAGGTGAAGTAGGAGATGGACAGAAAGAAGGGGAGGACGTGATGGACAGCGGGCGATAGATTGGTTTAAATGGCTCTGAGCACTATGGGACTCAACATCTTAGGTCATAAGTCCCCTAGAACTTAGAACTACTTAAACCTAACTAACCTAAGGATATCACACACATCCATGCCCGAGGCAGGATTCGAACCTGCGACCGTAGCGGTCGCGCGGTTCCAGACTGTAGCACCTATAACCGCTCGACCACCACGGCCGGCGGGGGCGATGGGTAAGATGAACTAATAGATTGGGATATATACGTACCTGGGCAACTACAAGTGCTCAACTACTAACCGTAAGCAAACATAGACATTTGGCCACTGCAGTTAACACTATGAGACTGGTAGGCAACGAACGTCAAATTGGTGTGAAGTTTGCTACTGGCATCAATATGTAGGGTCATCATTTCTGCTCAATCGTACAAAGAGGGACGGAGTAACGTTCGTTATATTCTTTATTTCTCTTTCGAGGGGTGCCGCAGAAAAGGTCGTTGTTTCTACGGCCCGTGGTGCTTCAGACGTCACGGCACTTCCGCTGTGGATACCTGTCTTGCTGCAAACAAGTCCATTGTCATAGCCGGCATTCAGTATGGATCTACTGAGCCCATCAATCCCATGTTCACACTACAGTTGCAGGATTCCGACAGTCACTAGCAGTAACGTCACAGAGTGATAAAATACACCCTATATAGGCCACGACCCTGCCAGTTTCAAGTTCCGAAACGTGATGTTGGACGTTTCTCCTTCTTTGCGTTCTGACAAACAAATAACAGTCTAACATTCAAATGCTATTCACGAGTTAGTGACCTGCTACTTAATCTTTCTATACACACAATGCAGAAGCTATGACCTTTTGCGACGAGATGCCGATCACTTGCTTATCCAGTCATACAGTACCACTCACCTTGCCAATTTCAATTTTGTTCGATAGTGACATTCATAGAGTATACATTTTAAATGACTAAGTGTAAGAACTACCCATCCAAGCCACGCATGCTCCATAAATTTTTGTTACACTGATAATCAAGCCTTCGAGTGCTAGTTCTGGAAAACTTAAACACACTCTAGACACAAAAAAAGAAGCAGACAAACAAATGGTTACAATTTCAGAAACATCGGAACAGTTATTCAAGAGAGAAAGCTTCACAAACTGAGCAAGGCAATAACTCGTCGGTTCACATCGGACCTATACAAGCAGTTATTCGGTTATTCCACTTGTCATTGATTGATAGAGTTATTGGATGTCGTCTTGAGGGTTATCGTGTCAAATTATGTCCAACCGACGCGTTAGATCGTCATAACCCCGACGTGGATGAAGGCTCTGCCTATAGTGCTCCAAACCTTCGCAATTGGGGAAGATGGGGCGACGTTGCTGTCCAAGGTATGGTTTGGCAAGCACGAAGACAAGGAGTAGAAACTCTCACCGTGTGCGGGCGTGCATTATCTTGTTGAAACGTAAGCCCAGAATAACTTGGCATGAAGGGTAATAAAACTGGGTGTAGGATATCGTCGACGTGCCGCTGTACTGTAAGGGTCCCGCGGATGACAACCAAAGGGGTTCTGCTATAAAAAGGAATGGGACCACAGACAGTCATTGGTTCAAATGGCTCTAGCTCTAAGCACTATGGAACTTAACATTTGAGGTCATCAGTCCTCTAGACTTTACTTAAACCTAACTAGCCTAAGAACATCACACACATCAATACTCGAGGCAGGATTAATAGAAGGGCAGGTCGTTCTGTATCATCGTGAAAAAGGGGAGAGAGTGTTACGAATGACATGCGAGTTAGGGTGTAATCACTAAAACAAAGGCGTCTATCGTTGCAACAATATCTGCTCATGAAATTTCAATCACCAACGTTCTCCCCTCAGTGCAAAAATATTTTGTTGACACCCACCTACACAGGCAGAAATCACCACCGAAAAAAAAATGTCAGATGTCGTATAGAAGATTTCGGTGGTAGTTTTCCCCGCGCGCTTTCCAAGAGAGAGGAGTGTAACAGGTGGCTGAATGAATCCTCTGTCAGGTGTTTGAGCATGACCTGCAGAGTAGTTATGTGGATGTAGATAGGTGATAATGCAAACTTGTAATTTTACCGTAGATGAAAAGCGTGTAAGCTGTCCCATTTCAAACCAAAAGTTCAGTCAAGACATAATTTTCCTTGAGAGCTATTCTTATTCCACCTGCACCTCTCTTTGTCTCTTGAAAATTTTAACTGGAAGTAATGACTGAACGTTAAAAATTAACTGTTAATATGTGACACTGCACGTACGCTATGTAATAAAACCTTTAATATCGAGGGACAAGACTACAATTTGCCATAGTCAACAACACTTTTTTGTGTAAAATGTTCTTCATTAATATAATTATGCTATGAAACAGCTAATGTGATTTTGGATATATGAGTGTAATCACAATTTCAGGTTGTCTATGTGTTGTCCCCCCCCCCCACCCCCCACCCCTCCCCACCTGTCGTTGTTGTTGGAGATTGTAATTTAACCTGGACTGCTGTATGTAGCGACCTGGATGTGTTCCATCAGGTTCATATAAGGAGAATTTGGTGGCCAATGGGTCAAAGTGAGATGACGTGCTCCGCAAGCCAATGTAGCACCATTACAGCCTTGTGTTGCGGCCACATGTAGTAAGCGTTGCTTCACACAGTGGGGAATGGCAAAACAGAGGCACGCCGGCGACCGAGGCGTTGCGAAGTAAGCACGCACAGATAGCATTGCTGACAGCAGCAGTCTACCAACAGACTGACGCAAGGACGCACACAGACCGAGCGCCGAGCGAAACCTGGAGAGTGCTGACAAGGGAACCTCCCCATCGCACCCCCCTCAGATTTAGTTATAAGTTGGCAGAGTGGATAGGCCTTGAAAAACTGAACACAGATCAATCAAGAAAACAGGAAGAAGTTGTGTGGAACTATGAAAAAATAAGCAAAATATACCCACTGAGTAGTCCGTCTGCAAGATAGGCAACTTCAAGGGTCATGCGCGGTCAGGCGTGCCGTGGTCCTGTGGTTAGCGTGAGCAGCTGCGGAACGAGAGGTCCTTAGTTCAAGTCTTCCCTCGAGTGAAAATTTTAATTTTTTGTTTTCAGACAATTATTATCAGTCCGTCTGTCCGTCCGATGCGATCATTTTTTTTGGGAGTGATAATCACATCCACAAGAAAACATAAATCGGGCAAGGAAGAAGAATCTTTTTACCCATTCGCCAAGTGTACTAGTTAGGTGGGTCGATAACATATTAGTGTCATGTGACGAACATGCCGTCACCAATATCGTATGGAATATATCAGACGTGTTTTCCTGTGGAGGAATCGGTTGACCTATGACCTTGCGATCAAATGTTTTCGGTTCCCATTGGAGAGGCACGTCCTTTCGTCTACTAATCGCACGGTTTTGCGGTTCGGTCGCAAAACACAGACACTAAACTTATTACAGTGAACAGAGACGTCAATGAACGAACGGACAGATCATAACTTTGCGAAAATAAAGAATGTAAATATTTCACTCGAGGGAGGACTTGAACCACGGACCTCTCGTTCCGCAGCCGCTCACGCTAACCACGTGACCACGGCGCTCCTGAACTCTCATACTCCTTGTTGTTGCCTATGTTGCGGAAGGACTACTCAGTTTGTATATTTTGCATATTTTTTTCATAGTTCCACACAGCTTCTTCCTGTTTTCTCGACTGATCTGTGTTCAGTTTTTCAAGGCCTATCCACTGTTCCAACTTATAACTAAATCTGAGGGGGGTGCGATGGGGACGTTCCCTTGTGAGCAAGGGGAAGTGAGACCAGCACGCTAAGTTATGCTGCAATTTACTGCGGGAGTAATAACAAAAAGGTACCATAAACGGTAAAAAACGTCCTCCTGCCGGATATATATAGTGCAGTGCACGCAGCAGCAGACAGAAGCCATTAAGAAGCAGTTCGGATCTGAGGACGGACGTGGTCTGTGTCCGAATGTTCAATCTTCGTAGGTGACGATTCCAGAAGTCTGTTCCAGCTTGCAGGAGTCATCTGTTCGCTGCCAGATGTCAACTTGAGCTCTGGAGGTCGTCCTGAGTTCGGTCGGCACCATAGCTGACTAACTACAGCGAGAACTTCCAGCAGGATCGGCTGCAGCGCGATCTTGGTCACAGGCGCCTCTGGGGACTGACGCCCGGACTTCACGGCAAGAGCGGTTAAAGGTGCTACAGTCTGGAACCGCACGACCGCTACGGTCGCAGGTTCGAATCCTCCCTGGGGCATGGATGTTTGTGATGTCCTTAGTTAGGTTTAAGTAATTCTAAGTTCTAGGGGACTTATGACCACAGCAGTTGAGTCCCATAGTGCTCAGAGCCATTTGAACTTCACGGCAATTCGGCCCCACAGCGCGTGGTCCGTCCATGACGGGACCTCGCGGACATCGCGACTCGCGGCTTCCCAGCCGCCGGTGCAGCAGGCGTCGGCAGCTGACCTTGTAACACTCCTGTCTGCTACTGCTGTACCATAACCTTAACGTTGTAGGCAGGTCGTGAAATAAAACTATCCTGTTAAAGCAATTATGGTATAAAGCGACAGAGCAGTGTTACCCTCTGAGAGGAATTTTGTTATGTTGACCGTGTTGTACCTAACGGAGGTGGCTTATCGGAAATGAAAGTCAGAATTACGTAAATATTTGAACAGTAACAAACAAAATTTTGCCTATCTGCACTGTTTAACGGACAAAGAGAACGGTCGCCAGCCTAACTAGGCAAGAGAATGATTAACATTCTCGTTCAAGAAAATAGTTATTAGTAACTTTAATGGATAAACGCAACCTATACTTTGTCACACGCGAGTGCAGTGAACTCTGACACATACATATGTTTACGGTAAGATTGAAACTAACAGTTAGAGCAGCACAAACTATTTGCAAAATTATAACAGATACCGAAACACACTATTACTTTCAGGGCTTACACAAACTGAATGGTCTTTATAACATTATTACTATTCACTGCAGAATCATTAATTGGATATAGGTTAAGTCTCTCTCTCAATTAAATACTTTACTATTTAAAATGAAAGTTAATTGGAATCCACTAACAACTTGCTTCCCACTATCATTTGAATAAAGAAATTATGGTTTTCATAATTAGTCGTCTTTCCGTTACTTGTTACCGAGCATTAACACAATAGACAAACTGTGGATCCTGTTATACTATTAATATGCACTTATAATACACAAGAGAGACAAACACTTAGCAAACATGAGTATATAACGTTTCACAATTGCAGTTTTCCACTTTTACTAGAGTGAGAGACAAAATTAACATATATGTAAGATACTGACTCACCTTCTGCGATTTACAACATGCAGTAATGTGATCACTTACTAAGCAAAACGTTATAAACCTCAGTCTTAAGAACTTTTAATTTGAAGTTGGCAACAACACATTAATAAGCAGTTTTACTAGGAAAATTATTTTCAGCAAGCATCATTAACTTTAACTTACTCTCTTGCCACATTTACTTTAACTTTATTTTTACTATGTTCAAGAGGCATCAATTATCAAAACACTGGGCTTTAATGTTCTTTCAGTAAGGACACTCGGAAATCACTTTAGTTCAAACGGAGAGGAACCTGAGATGTGTTATGATAAGGAGAAAAATCAAGGTAGGTAAATAAATTCAGTTATAAATTACCTTATATTTGAGCACACTAACACATCCATTAAGCTGATCCTTCACTGTGTATTACTATAGTGCTCCATTACAGTGATTGCGCAATGTGGTGGCGATTGCATGTTGGTAGGTGGAATTGCAGGTAGAATTGCTGGACTCTGTCATTTCTTGGTGTCGATGATAGGTACAAATTCCAGAATAGTTCCAGCTATTTATCCATCCACAAGAGGCATTGGAAAGCGGCAGGAAAAGCCTCTCTCGGAACCAGCACAATATGCAACATTTACATGGCAGTGCACAGTTTGGTAGCTCGTCCCCGACTGGCTCTAGGTTCCACCTTTTCTACCTAAGCCAACCACAATTTGCGCGCGCTACACAGTTCCGTTCCCGAGGGGAACCGCTACACCTTTTACATACCAAAGAACTAAGAACCCTAAGTGAGGATCAGCAGTTTACATAACAGTAACCAGACATATTAATTAAAACAGAACATTTGCACATATTGACATTTCTACGAAACATTATTCACACAAAATTACAATTATATACAGTAAGTTTTGTTCCCTCCAAATAAGACAAAGAATTTAAATGACAGATATACTATATTGCATAGAATCAAATCATGACATCTAAGGTTTAACAAAGAAATGAGTATACAATTTTATGTTATCGATTCAAACAAACACATTTACAGAAGCTCAACGATGTAATATTAAATAAAACAAAAGCAAAATAAATCAGTAGAGTATTAGAACTATGGTGTTACGACCTCACGGCGACGCGCTCCGTGGGCGTGCCATACTGGGGCAGGACATCCTGGCTTCAGCGGACCACTGGTGGTCTGAGGCTCCCGAGTGAGATCAGCGGCGCGCGTTGCGCGCATTGTTGGAGAATCTACACGGCAGCAGCCAGGCGGAGGGATCCGCAGGGCTGGGCAGCGACGACGAGGGAGAAATTGTAACGAAAGTTCAATAAATAATTGTGTCTGCTGCTAACAAGTGCAGAAGTTGTAACACTTGTGACACGGACTGTTGTCCTATTGGAAGGTGTCATCGCCATCAGGAACAATAATCAGCACAAAGGGATTTTGTTGTGTTCATATAGTCCACAGCTGCCACGGTGCCTTCGGTTATTAGCACAAGCCCTACAAAAACTAAGGATAAAAAATGGGGATGATGCCGTTTACAGATTGGCAGCAAATCTGTCTTACTAGGCTGTAACAAGAATCTGTTCTCATTCAGCAGGGATTCGTTCAAGGGATGCGTTTGGACGAGTCTGTGTCTTTGTGAGTTGTGATACAGGTTACAGTGGACACACACACACACACACACACACACACACACACACACACACACACACTCACACACACACCATTAGTGGAACAGTTCCCACGTACGTTTTTAGAAACACACAGGGTGACAACAGTCCGTTAACATTCCAAAATGCACTAATTCACGGTATAATGTAGGTAGACAGGTAAAAAATTACACACATGCCTGAAATAACATGGGATTTTATTGAAACCGAAAACGAGTGCAAAAGCTGGTCAACAAATGGCGCTGGGCAGCACCACGTCAGTGACCCCGCATGACAATCACGTATAAAATGAGCTGTAGTGAGAAAAGGAGTCAAATCATCCCGAGCCTGACTGAATCAACTGCCCGTATGTACGACATTTAAGCAGGATGGCGCTTCACTCCATATTACTTTCACGTGTGGAAGACTTCTTGCACACATCCTTTAGTGAGGATGGCGCCCGTCATGCTTGGCCTTCAAGGGCCCCAGACCTCACAAGTATATGGTGATCCTCCGAGCTCATTAGGGATGCTAAAAGACAACATGCGACGCCAGTTTCTCACCATACCTACTGATATGGTGTATAGTGCTGTTCACAACATTTTCCCTCGAGCATTGGCATTGTTGATGAATGACAGCTGACATGTTGAGCATTCGCTATACGGAACATCGTTTTTGCTAAAAATCCACTGAGATTCTTTTGTATCATGTGAAGCACCGTCTGTTGGTCACATTGCGCATTTTATTTCGTTTGAATATAACCCCATTCACTTCAAGTACGTGAGTCAATTTTTACCTCTACCTACGTTATTCCGTATAGTAACAAATTTTCCAATGTTAATGGACTTTTGTGTCGCTCTGTAGTTACACTGATCAGCGGAAACATGATGACTACGGCCGAGTGGCGTCGAGCAGAGATGAACTGGGTATCATTCTAGCGACGATACGAGTCAAGAATTGGGACACTGTAGGGAAGCAACCTACTCACGCCTTATAAAACTCTCAGTCTTTCCATTGTGTGCCAGCCTAGTCCGCTGTAACTAGCTCTGACGTCATAAATGTTGTGCAATACTTTAAAAATCAAGTAAATAACCTGAATCGGTTCTAGTATGTAAGGAGTAATACTAAATCAATATGTGTTGAATATCAGTTCAATAACTTTAACCTTTTTCGAAATTTGGACGTTTTTCTGTAAAAATCATTAGCGCAACAGAAAAGAGCTAGAAACTTAAAGATTTGTATTTAGATTCCTTTTTCATAATAATTTAGTAGAAACGGTATTCTGGATCTCACAAATTAAAATGTTTGTTGCAATTCATGATTTTCTGGTTTTTGTCTTAGAAATTAAGGAAGCAAGATAGGTTAAGTAGGCGAATAAATAAGGCTAGGATGTTTAAATTTAAGTAGAAGGGAGATTCGCTATAATCATAAAGATGTGAGAAATTTCAACTGAATGACTATAAAACTATAGCGATAGCGTATCTCCAAAGGGCAAGTTCAGAGCTCGTCTACTGCGTGTAGTGTAATTATATTAATTCTCTCGCCCAAAATAATTGACTTAGCCACATCAGACTTTTATTATGATTACTTACCTGTATGCTGATTGCACATTTAAATTGTGAGCTTCATCGGCCATGAGCAAAAGAAGCTATGATTTATTCAATAACTTAAAGTGGTGCATTTACTAGCCCAGCGGCTAGTCGGGAGAGCAGATTTGATCAGGCGTTCCCTTAGCCGTCCGCACCGCGGCTTTATATATAAGAACGCTGCGCGAGAGAGTAAGGCCCCAGTTCTCTCCAGACGCTGAATAGCACACCATCTGTGTCGGGAGTCGCGTCGCGTCGGTATCATTGCTATAAACAGCCTCGGATGCCGTATTAAGTTACTCGGGATACGCGTAACCATGAAATCATTTTCGAGTGAAGTGTTAATTCTGGGATGACTTTAATTATCTATCTTCAGTTTGCGTATGTCGTATTTTCACGTGTCGTCGCGGGACAGACATTCTACCATTATTTAGCGTGGCGTTTGATGAACATCATCATCAAATTATGGCGAGCATTCACTTAAACATTTAATTTGGACAGTTATAGTTGCATCAGCGCATTAGACTCTGAACTGCTCTGGTAGTTGGATTGTGTGGATTCCTTTTTTTGATCTGTGACTTTCAGAATATAGCGAACGTTTTTACAGGATCGTTTTTGATTATGAATCCCAGACAATCTCCTAATTCCTCAGAGCTATAAGCTGTAGCTATAAGTGTATTTCTCAGATGAAGTGAGCACTAGGAATTCTAATTACAGGCTTCACGTTTTGCTAATCACTTTCTGGTTGCCAATATTGTAGTTAGAGAGCCAGTGTTGGGAACGGCAAAAGACAGCATAAATAAAAGGAACATTTATATAACAATTAATTCCACCCGCCGCCCCACATATAGTTAAACGGCAGGGAATTGCATCTTTTCTACATTACAAAGTATTTTGTATAAAACATAAAATTCCACCCGCCGCCCCACAACATCCACTGACACAAGCGACTTTCACAAAAGGCAGATTGCTACTGCATGGCCGTGGGAAAGAGGATCTCGGGTACGGCAAATGTCGTCGCTTGTTGTTGTGCTACTACCGTGAGCACCTATGGAAAGTAGTTGAAAGAGTGTGTAATCACGAGAAGCGACGATGTGTAGGAAATCCATGTCCCATCACCGAACGTGAGGGTTCTGTAGCTTTGCCGCACCGTATGTGCGGCTACCCGAGGCTGATCTGAGGACAAAGTACAGTGCTGGTGCAGGCGCAAGTGTTTTGGAGCACAGCTTGCAACTCCTAGTGTTGAACATGGAGCTTCGTTGCAGACGGTATTTACGTGTTCTCATGTTGTGCCAACGGCATAACAGATTAAGACTGCAGTGGGTACGAAATATTCGATACTGGACGGTGTATCGGTTGAAACGTACCGCCCGGTCGGATGAATCCAAATTCTTGTTACGTCAGGTCTGCCAGCTGGTCGGATGCAGCATCATCAACATGTATGACTGCTCGAAATATGGCCTGTGCCACAATCATAGACAGGTGAGCGTAATACTAAGCTGTGGAGTATATTCACTTGGTCTTCCATGCGATCTGTGTTAGTAACTGAAAGAACTATGGCGGCTGTGATGTGCAGGAACATTACTGTGAACTACCTTCGTCTTTCGAGGGCAATGTAATTTTACAGCAAAGGTAACAGTCCGAGTCAAAAGGCCACAGTGATTTGAGGACAAGGTGAACTTACGTTGAACTCATTGCCACCTAATTCCCCTGACCATAACCCAATGGAACACACATGAGGCACTGTCGGACGGCAGCTCAGTGACCACAAACCACCGGCCCGTAGTTTCCGGAAACTGAATGGTATTTTCGCAAACATCTGATGATACTCATCTCGGAAAACCTACCAAGTAGTAGTGAAATCCATGCAGCTAAGAACCTCTGCTATTTGTGTCCCAAAAATGGACAGACACGCTATTAAAACAGGTGGTTATAATGTTTGGCATCACGAGAGTACGTGTGGTGAGAGGGTTGAGCACAGTGAAGCACGTGATATATGTAACTGATAATGGTACACATATGACCTTTCCGGTGTAGGAACAGAGCACTGGTGTGGGGTTTCGAGAGGAGCTATCAAAGGCCCAGCGATGAAAAACAACAGTCAGCCTTTATTTTAGATTCCACACAGGTCATGCGTCGTAAACTTATTGAAACATTGAATCCATGGTTTCGCTGGCACTTTAAACTCTATGGCAAAAATGAGAATACATTAACGTATTTCGATTACTATGTATCGTGATAGAATCTATTTTCACTTGATACACATAATACGCTTAAAAAATAGCCATTAAAAGAAATTGCGTACGAGAGAAGTCATTACACCCACGAAAGAGCTGATGTGCCAAGAAACTGCAAATACATTCACTCTCCGAAGCAGAGAGGACATAAAAGGCAGAATAACTATAGCAAGATAAGCATTTCTGAAAAAGAGCGACGTGTAGAATAAATTTAAGCGTTAGAAATTCTTTTCTGAAGATATTTGTCTGGAGTGCAGACTTCTTTGGAAGCGAAACTTACATGATGAGTAGTTCAGGTTAAATGAGAAACTTACGAAATATGGTGCTACAGAAGAATACTGGAGCTAGAGTAACTAATGGAAAGCTAGGAAATCGGATTGGGGGAAAAGAAATGTACGGAATAATTTCACTAAAACAAGGACGAGTGGCATCAAAGAATCGTCGGTTCAGTAATCGAGGAAAAACTGAGGTGTAGAATTTGTAGAGGGAGATCAAGAGCTGCAACACTAAAAAATAATGTACAGTAATGAAATTTTCAGGAATACATTTGTAACGTATTTAAGTGATTTCCGTTACAAGTTCGTAAGTTAATGTAAGCGCCATATAAGCCATTGAAAATGTGAAATACTGGTTCGTTAATATCTGGTGTAGCCGCCAAAATTCTGAATGAAAGCATGCAAACATGGAGCATTGTGTCGTACAGGTGCCGGATGTCCGTTTGTTGGATGGAGTTCCGTGCCTCCTGCACTTGGTCTGTCAATGCAGGGACGGTTAGTGCTGTTTGTGAATAAGGCTGGAGCTGTCGTCCAATGATGTCCCATATGTGTTCGATTGGAAACAGATCTGGTTATCGATTAGGCCAAGCCGATATGTCGAATCTCTGTAGAGCACTTTTGGCTATAAACAGTGGCAAGTGAGCGAGCGTTATCCTGTTGGAAAACAGTCAATGGAGTGCTCTTCATAAATGGCAGCGCAACAGATAGTATCAGCAGACTGACGTACAAATTTGCAGTCAGTGTGTGTGGGATAGTCACGAGAGTACTTCTGTTGTTATACGAAATAGCAACCCAGACCGTAACTCCAGGTGTAGGTCCAGTGTGTCTATATGCAGACAGGTTGTTTGCACGCCCTCAATTGGCCTTCATCTAACAGACTCGCAGCCATCGCTGGCACCGAAGCAGGACCCGTGTTCACCAGATGATGATGATGATGATGATGATGATGACGATAGGGTTGTGGGGCGCTCAACTGCTGAGTTATCAGCGCCCATGAAAATTCCCAACCTTCGCTCAGTCCAGACTCGCCACTTTCACTTTCATGGATGACGATGAAATGACAACACAAACATCCAGTCACCTCGAGGCAGGTCAGTGTATTCATCAGGAAACACAACAGTCCTCTACCTTGCCCTCCAGTGAGCTCTCGCCCTGACACCAATGAAGCTGAAAATGGCGGTGGTGTGCGATGCACGCTATAGGGCGTTTAGCTCGATGCTGCCCTTAAAGCAACCGATTTTTAACCGTTGTGCCACCGTGGTGCAAACTGCTTCTCAGACTACTGCTGAAAATGCGGTACGATGCACAAGAGCCGTACACCTAACGTGATGATCTTCCTCTCGTGCCGGCCGGAGTCGCCGAGCAGTTCTGGGCGCTACAGTCTGGAACCGCTCTACCGCTACGGTCGCAGGTTCGAATCCTGCCTCGGGTATGGATGTGTGTGATGTCCTTAGGTTAGTTAGGTTTAAGTAGTTCTAAGTTCTAGTGGACTGATGACCACAGCAGTTGAGTCCCATAGTGCTCAGAGCCAGAGCCGTTACAGGGTGTGTTTGAAGCAAACCTGATCTGCATCCACATAGTGGTGCTGCTAGCGCCACTCTTATATGACTAGCACGAACTCTTAATTATCATCTTTCAGTTGTAGAAAAACGCCTACCAATTTCCGTTAAGTCTCACAATTCCTTCTTGGTGATGCGATTTTTTGTTTTCTGTCAGTGTATGTCGGCCACGTGGTGAGCAGTCCTATTCTTCCAGTGTTTTGGAGAGGCACAGCTGTATTGCTCCCGGCGTCATAGATAGAGGAGCCATCTGGGTATAACTTCAGGTCACGACTGGTTATGGTTGAGGCAATTATGATAACAATGGTACTTCATGGACACCTTGCGTACTCATGCAACAGTATCGTAGTGTTATTTTTCAACAGGACAATGTTCGTATACACATCTCTCTTGCCTCTATGGGCTGCGTGACGTTGAGGTACCCTCATGGTTGCAAGATTTACAGATCTGTCTCTGGGAGAAAATGGGTGGGCCAGTTCGGTCACCAACTCCATCCTGGTACAAGTGTCGAGAATATCGACGATCATTTACAACAGTTGTGGGTCTCCGTGCGTCAGTAGAGGATAGAACGGCTTTATAACACCTTTCCCAACCGAATCAGTGTATGCTTTCAGACCTGAAGGGGTCGCAACGTCTTACTGGTAAGTGGGTCCATACCGCCAGTTATTTATAAATTTGGCTCGATTTTATAACCACCAAATTTAGAGTACATAGCCTCTCGGTCCAACAAGTTTCGTTTCATTTCATTTCATTTCATTTCACTTTTTTTCTCAGGAAATGTCTATATGACTATGACCACAGCTGCATGAGAGTATGGACACCTATTGCAGTTCCAAAGGCCAATCCTTACATCATTGTTCATGTTATGTTCATTTTATAATTTCTCCACATCACAATGAAGACATTTTAAGTTTTCATCTAAATTTCTTTTAGCTTCTTTTTCTTTTACCCACTTGCTACAGTACTGCAGTAACGCTCTCCGTTCGTACGTATCAATTAAGAAGCCTAATGCTGTAGAGAGCTATCCGGTACAAAAGGTAGAGATTAGTTCTTCCAGAATTCTGTTAGTTCATACAGTGTTAAAATCTGTAGCTACTGAATTTTACTTTCTGAGGCTTTCGGTGCTGAAGATATAAGACCTTTGACATTGTTTCTGCCAGTAAGAGGACGTTAAGGATGTATATTTTCAGTTCAGTAATATCAAAATATACATCGCATGATACGCTTTCAGGATTCCGTGATTTTTTCAACTCATTTAATTTCAATCTAATGTGAGTGCACGAATATGGAATAGAAAATACCACAGCTAATCCTGGGAAGAAACGAAGTAATAAAAAGTAAATGGTAATATTCAATAAGATCCTGATTTACCTTCGTTGTTTCGAGAAGGATGAGACAGTTCTGAGCTGAAATTACGAGATCTGCAGTTCATAAGGCACTCGTCCTATCAGTTTACAATACGGGTTGTGGTGTAACAGCTAAATAAGCTTAATATTTGGAATAATATTTGTATTTTCCAAACTTTACAAATTCTGTAACGATTCTACTTTGAAGTCCTGCATTTATAACACTGATTTTTCTTTCTTAAGAATGAAGTTTGCACTACAAAATAAATAGTAAATATTTTCAAGTTTCTTGTAGCTGAACACACAGAATACAGTTTAGGTAAAACCAATGCGTAACAACGTAACAGTATATTACAAAAAAGTTCTAACAAACTCTTGTTTTTGTGAGGTTTAATTACTTTGGGGTAACACCACATGCAATAGGCCACTAAATTGTTGTAGTGTGTGCAATGTTACAGTGCTACTTTCGGTTAATGCACGTCCCACCGGAAAGAATTAATTAACGTTTTCTATAGGGTCCTGTTTAGTACATTCCAAGTCCAGACATAAATTAACAACCGGCCTATATTCACAGTTATTTTTGGTCTGCAATAAACAACGATAGCTCAATTCCTACAAGTCACCAACTATCAATGAAATAATTATTAACTGATAAATTGTCTAATAATATGCCTTCACAAAAGCATGTTATGGATGTGTGGAGCCATCGTAACCTCAAGTTTTTAAAAATCATCGTATCTGTAGTTCAGTGGCCAAGTGCTGCTAATATATATTTCTTTATTTATGAGTGGTTTCAATCTTCACATCATCAGCTACCTTAATAAAAGCGTAACTGGCAATGTTGAAACTGCGGCTATGAGTAGGGTAAAATCTTAAGTCACAGAAGTGAAGCAGTATGTGACTGCCTCTACAAAAACGAAGATTAATAATGTTTGTAGCACTATACTGTGACAGTTTAATATGATTTTTACTTGTCACCAGTTACGTTAGTTACTTTGTTGTATTCATCTGTAGATCGTATACTGCAGCACGTATGGTCGAGGGGTAGCGGCTTAGATTAGTAATCAAAACAACCCCGGTCCCAAATTCGAGCCTAGCCACTGCTAAACTGCTGAATGAAAATCATCAGCAAAGACTTTCGGCATTATAAATCACCCTCGTTCTGCCGAAGACTTTGTCAAAGGCGGCGGAGGAACGGGCAGAGATCCAAAGCAATCTCGTTCTTTGCGTGGCAACTGCCTCTAAAGCTCGAAGAATGGTTCAAATGGCTCTGAGCACTATGGGACTCAACTTCTGTGGTCATTAGTCCCCTAGAACTTAGAACTAGTTAAACCTAACTAACCTACGGACATCACAAACATCCATGCCCGAGGCAGGATTCGAACCTGCGACCGTAGCGGTCTTGCGGTTCCAGACTGCAGCGCCTTTAACCGCACGGCCACTTCGGCCGGCAAAGCTCGAAGAATCAGCAACAAGAAGTCAATGAGAACCACTGTATTAAAGATACATAATGTGTAGCCACACGATACGTGGCCTGTAATAGAAAAAGTATCATGACGATCTCTCTGTGTCAAAAGGTTACAGACAAGTTCCTCCTCGGATTTCAGGGGGGGGGGGGGGGGGGGGGGGGGGGACTGACAAGAAAGAGGTGATCATAAGAAAAACACTGAATAACCAAAGAACGTATAACGTTCCTGGAGTCAGTGTGGAATGTAAGAAGTCTGAACGTGGTGGGGAAGCTAGTAAAATCAGAAAAGGAAAGTGTAAAGACTCCATCTAGATATAATGGTTGAATGGCTCTTAGCACTATGCGACCCATCTTCTGAGGTCATCAGTCCCCTAGAACTTAGAACTACTTAAACCTAACTAACCTAAGGACATCACACACATCCATACCCGAGGCAGGATTCGAACCTGCGACCGTAGCGGTCGCGCAGCTCCAGACTGTAGCGCGTAGAAGCCCTCGGCCACTCCGGCTGGCGATATAATGGTGATCAGTGAAATGAAAAGAAAACGACTACTGATCAGACGAGTACAGAGCAATATCAACATCAATATTCAGTCTGGAACCGCGCGACCGCTACGGTCACAGGTTAGAATCCTGCCTCGGGCATGGATGTGTGTGATGTCCTTAGGTTATGGTTCAAATGGCTCTCAGCACTGTGGGACTCAACTGCTGAGGTCATCAGTCCCCTAGAACTTAGAACTAGTTAAACCTAACTAACCTAAGGACAGCACAAACATCCATGCCCGAGGCAGGATTCGAACCTGCGACCGTAGCGGTCTTGCGGTTCCAGACTGCAGCGCCTTTAACCGCACGGCCACTACGGCCGGCGTCCTTAGGTTAGTTAGGTTTAAGTATTTCTAAGTTCTAAGGGTCTGATGACCTCAGATGTTAAGTCCCAAAGTGCTCAGAGCCATCTGAACCATTTTTTTCAACAGCAATAGAAAATGGTACAACGGGAGAAGGATTCGTTATGAACAAGAAGGTAGATCGGAGTATGAGTTACTACGAACAATTCAGTCATAGGATTGTTCTCATCAGAATTGACAGCAATCCAACACCGACAGCAATATTTCAGGTATACATGCCTACATCGCAAGCAGAAGATGTCGAGGTAGAGGAAGTTTATGAGATACTTAATGGGTAACTCAGTGTGTTAAGGAAGAAATAAATCTGATAGCCATAGCGGTTAAGAATGCGGTTGTAAGGAATGGATTAGAGGGAAGTGTTGCGGGAGAATACGGGATTGAGAGTAGGAAAGAGAGGTGAAATACCAACTGAGTTCAGAAATAAATTCCACCTAGTAACAGAGAATGCTCAGTTCAAAATCAGAAGGAGGAGGTGGTATATTTTGAACAGTCCAGGAGACACTTGAAGATTTCAGTTACATTACATCAGAAATTAGACACTGAATTGGAATTTTGTAGCGATGAAGGGATGAAGATTAAGAGACGATTCACGAAGAATCCATGCGCAACAAAGTGGGATTCGGAAATACTAAGGGACGAAGAGGTATGTTTGTAGTTCTGAGACTATAGCTACTACGATAATGAATAGC
Organism: Schistocerca nitens; assembly: GCF_023898315.1. NCBI lineage: Eukaryota > Metazoa > Arthropoda > Insecta > Orthoptera > Acrididae > Schistocerca > Schistocerca nitens. Next base: position 244,001,869 of record NC_064622.1, read on the forward strand.
TCAGTACGCAGATCAGTTGAAGAGGAATGGACATATCTAAAAATTGTAATCAGATGTTGCAAAGAGAGACATAGGTACTAGAAAGGCAACTGCGACGAAACCATGGATAACGGATGAAATACATCAGTTGATAGATGAAAGTACAAAAGTGTTCAGGGAAATTCGGGAACACAGAAATACAAGTCACTTACGAATCAAATAAACAGGAATTGCAGGGAAGAGGGGTCGATAGGGAAGAGAGATGGGGATTCTGAATTTAAATGGGCTTGATCAAGTAAGGCAGAAGGGATGGATTATATTCAGAATTTCTCACGTCATTGGAGGTATTAACAACAAAACGACTGTTCTTGTCAGAGTGCAGCATAAATGAGACTGAAGACATACATTCAGACTTTCGGGTAAACAACATCCACACAGTTCCAAAAATTTCAAGAACCGACAACGAAAGTTATCGCACAATCAACTGAACAGCTCATGCATCCAAACTGCTGGCAAGAGTAATATACAGAAGAATCGAAAGAAAAACAGGATTTGTTAGACGGCCATCCGTCTGGTTTTAGCAAAGAGAAAGGCAGCACAGAGGTAGTGCTGACGTTCGTTTATTAATGTAAGCAAGACTGAAGGAACATCAAGGCACGTTCATAGGATTTGTTGACAGTGTAAAATGATGCAATATGAAAGAAGTACTGAGATACGGGTAAGCTATAGGGAAAGACAGGTGATATACAACACATACAACAACCAAGAGGGAACAATTAGAGTGGAAGACCAAATGCGAAGTGCTCTGATTCGAAAGGATGTAATAAAGGGATGTAGTCTTTTGCCCATACTGTTCAGTCTGTACATCGAAGAAGCAATGACAGAAACAAAAGAAATGTTCAAGAGTGGCATTAAAATTCGAAGTGAAAGGATATCAGTGATAAGATTTGCTGATGACATCGCTATCCTCAGTGAAAGAAAAAGAATTGCAGACAGTGTTGAATGAAATGAACATTCTAATGAGCACAGAATATGGAGTGAGAGTAAATCGAAGACAGACGTAAGTAATGAATATTAGCAGAAATGAAGACGGCCAGAAACTTGAAAAACTGGTGATTGCGATAAGGAATTCTGTATATAGCCAGTAAGATAACCTATGACGGACGGAGATGGAGGATATAAAAAGCAGACTATCACAGGCAAAGGGGCACTCCTTATCAAGGAAAGTCTGCTAGTATCTAAGATAGGCCTTAATTTCAGGAAGAAATTAGTGAAAATGTACATCTGAAGCACCGCATTTTATAGCAGTGAAACACGGACTGTGGCAAAATAGGAATGGAAAAGAATCGAAGCATTTTAGTTGTCATGCTACACAAGAATGTTGAAAATTGGGTAGACAGATCAGTCAAGGAATAAGGAGGTTCTCCACAGAATTTGAGAGGAAAGTAAGCATGGAAAACACTGACAATAAGAAGGAACAGAATGTTAGGATTTAATTGAGACACCACGGAAAAAGTTTCACGGTACTAGAGGGAGCTGTGCATGGTGAAATTTTAGAGGAAAACAGACGTTGAAATATATCAACAGCAAACAACAACTGAGGACGCAGAGTGCTTGTGCTACTGCAAGATGAAGAGGTTGGCACAAGAGAGGAATTCGTGGCCGGCCACATCAAACCAGTTAGAAGACGGGGGACCCAAACCAAGAGAAAGTATTAGACATTTCATAGTAACTGAAACTGGAAACAATTTTTAAGTGACTAATTGATGCAATGTTACCTACACACTTTTACACTGTTCATTTTATAACATTAGTGACCACTTCCCACATTCCTACACTTCATTGTACTGAAAACACACACACACACACACACACACACACACACACACACACACACTTGGTGTGAACTCTAATCTCTCGACCACTGAAATGCGAGTGGCTGATGGGGTGATTAACAGACAGTGGCTACACTCTCCCGAAGCGTGGGACCCAGCCTGAGTCAACTGAAATTACATCAGCCGAGAGTGATCTCCGCGCCCGATAAGGCCAGCGGAACCCCTGTGAGACCGGAACTCGTGACCAGAATTCGGTGCACCCGTCTTCCCACCGCTTCAACCGAGGCGGCGTGCGACCGCCTATTGGGGGAAGGGGTAGGGAGAGAGAACAGGATAAAGGAGGCGCGTTGTGGCGAACACGCTTAGCCTGTACCTGAGAGGCGAGAGCATCGCTATTGTCGGGCGCTACGCTACTGAAGCAGAAGAAGTGGCGCGATGGCGCAACGCAAGGTAAATTGTCGTACGACTTTTTACGGCATTAGGAGATTGTGTTTCTGCCCCCCCCCCCCCCCCCCCCAGCATGGGCAAAGCTCGAAGCGAACAGAAAAAAGGGTGACACAGTTAAGGTACCATCGGTCGTGCAGCTCACCGAGCGACCACAGGAGGAGAAACAGCAAGGAGATCGTACACACCTGTCCCTTCTTTGTACGTCCAATGAAAAAGCATAGAATAGACATCACTACACGATGATGGGTGGACTACTGTAAGCATGAAATCTGTGACGAATCCGTGGATTCTGACACCACCACCGTGTTAACTGCAGCCATTATGACAGCCTAAAGTGTTCTTAAAAGCTGTGTGGCTGCCCATAACATCGCCGCGCCCCAGATGAAGCTGCTGACGCCGCCGCCAAAACCGCGGTAGCAGCTCACCAAGGAGCACCTCGGGAGGCCGCGCTCGCTTCTTCACGAAACAGCAGTCCAGGAAGAGATGTGCCTTGTGAGATTCGGTGATGCCGTAGTCAAACTACACAACTGTACGTACATGAAGATGTCGCCACAGTTCATCATCGCTGTCCAAAGTTTCCAGCGGCATCTTCGAGCTTTACTTGGCTTCCCTCTCAGGGCAGAAACCCTCCCACCTGACCTGGACCAAGTGCTTCAGTGATTCTTCTGACAGTGTGACGCCACGCCGTTGCAACGCCGCGAGATGCTGCAAATGGTCAGGTGAGCGTGACAGTCACATCTACAGCAGAGGTGAAGAAGAAAAGCAGACGTGCGGCCGCTGTGAGGGACCACACCTAGCCAATTGGCGAGATTGTCCAAACTTCACGAGCAGCAACCAGATACATGGCGAGTGGTGACCTTAACCATGGGGGCACAGTGACCGTGAAAAAGGAGAAAGCAAACGACAAAACCGGAGTTGGCTCATAAGAAGAAGAAGAAGAGAAGAAGAAGAAGCTTTGCTACCGGCTCCTATTACCCGCAAGAGGCCGGAACTTACTGCCACCAGAAAAAGCTGCCCATTCCAGAACGGACACAGTGAACTGTTGAACTGTTGAAGGAACTAGCTGTGAGCTGAAGACCAGGAAAAGCTGCCCATTCCAGAACAGACACCTCGGAAGCAATTGACCATGAGCAGAAGACCATGAAAAGCTTCCAGGTTCAGAACTGACCTAGTTAGTGGCTACAACTGGTGGGAGAAATTGGCTGCAAGCAGAAGACTAGGGAAAGCTGCCTGTTGTAGAACAGACACAGGAAGTGGTCGGAACTGGTGGGACGAATCGGCCATGAGCGAAAGACTGACAAAATCATTCCAGTCACTGCTGCAACTGGGAAGAAACCGACTGTGAGCAGAAGACTGGGAAAAGCGCTTGATCCAGAACAGACACAATGAGCAGCCCGACCTGTTGAGAAGAACCGCTCATGAGTAGAAGACCACATAAAGCTGCCAGATCCAGAACAGACACAGTGAGCTGCGGGAACTGGTGGTAGCAACCTGTTTCGGGTATAAGACCAGGGCAATCTGCCCATTCCAAAACAGACACAGTGAGTGGCCTGTCCTGGTGTGAGGAACCCGCCATGAGAGAAGACAAGGCTAAAGCTGCCTATTCCAGAACACTCACATTTGGCAGCTGAAACTGACGAAGAAGTCGTTTGTGAGCAGGAGATCAGGAAATGCTGCCCATTCCAGAACAGACGTAGTGACCAGCTGGTTGGTTGGTTGCTTGGTTTAAAAGAGAGGGTTAGAGACCAAACTGCTAGGTCATCGGTCCCTTGTTCCGAATAAAACAATGCCACAATGGTGAGAATAAACAAGCAAGACTGACAACACAAAATGGAGAGAAAGGAAAAATCATAAGAACAACGGAAGGGCAACAAACACTTAAATGGGAAAAAGGGGAGAAGAAAACCACAGAAACGCAAGAAACAGGTAGAAGAGATAGAACGACAAAACAGATGGTTACCATGGCTGGCTGACCATGAGAATAAAAAGAAGAAGCCAGCGACTCTGCAACACATTAAAACCTCCACCCTAAAAGCACTATGGTAGAGGAGACAGAGGGACAAAGGGAAAGCGCTAAAATTTAAATCAAGTGATAAAATTTAGGTCAAGTGATAAAACCCACCCTCACGAATAAAATGTAAAACTAAATCACCAATGCGGCGTTGCCACATAAAATTAGCGGCAACGAGTCCGGTAACAGAATAATTCTCCGCAGGGCAGTCAAAGTGGGACAGTGCACCAGAATATGTGCCACTGTCAACCAGGCCCCGCATCGACACTGAGGCGGGTCTTCACGGCGCAGAGGGTGGCCAATGCGGAGCCAGCAGAGAAAGACGGTCACTGCGAGAGGTCCGCATGGAGGACTGCCACACATTCTTAGTCTCCTTAATGGCATGCAGTTTGTTGTGCTTACTGAGACTATGCCATTCCGTCACCCAAAGCCGAAAAACCTGGCGACGTAAAAACGAACGCAGGTCACTTATTGGAATGCTGATCTCCATATGTGGTTTCCGTGTAGCCTGTTTGGCCAGCCTGTCAGCAAGTTCGTTGCCTGAGATTTCGACGTGTCCTGGGGTCCACACAAACACCACTGAATGACCGGACCGTTCCAGGGCATAGATGGACTCCTGGATGGTCGCTACCGAAGGATGAAGAGGGTAGCACTTGTCGATAGTGTGTAGGCTCAAGGAGTCAGTACACAGAAGAAACGACTCCCCAGAGCATGAACAGATGTGCTCAAGAGCACGAGATATAGCCGCCACCATCTCTGCAGTGAAAACACTTCAGCCATCGGGCAAGGAATGCTGCTCAATATGTCCTCCATTGATATACGCGAAGCCGACGTAACCATTAGGCATCGAGCCGTCGGTGTAAACCACTTCATGGCCTCAGTACACATCAAGAATCGAGATGAAGTGACAGCGAAGAGCCGCGGGATGAATTGAGTTCTTTGGGCCATATGAGAGGTCCAGGCGAAGCCGCGGCATAGGTGTACATCATGGAGGTGTACGCGATTGGAACTCGAGTACAGGTAGTGAAGGCAAGTACTCCACATAGAAGGGATCGGACACGAACTGCAATTGTAAGCCCTGACCTGGGCAGCCGATACGGGAGATGAACCGCCGTGGGTGGGAAAAGGAGACGGTAATTCGGATGATCAGGAGAACTACGAACATGTGCAACGTAACAGGCGAGCAGTGACCAGCTGGAACTGATGAAGAAACCAGCTGTGAGCAGAAGACCAAAGACACTGAGAGTTCCAGAACAGACACAGTGAGTGGCCAGAAGTGGTGGAGGAACCTGCCACAAGCAGAAGACAAGGGAAATCTTCCTTTTCCAGAACCGACATAGTGAACGCCCGGAAGTAGTGGGAGGAACCAGCCGCGGGTGGAAGAACAGAAATGTTGCCCATTCCATAACAAACAGTAGATACATGCGTGCTTCAATGCGTGAAGTAATCGTCGAGGCTATGGCGGCCCTCAGAGCCGACATGTCGGTAGAGGATAGTGCTTTTACGGTCGCAGTTGCAATCAAGGAGGAGTTCTTGTAGCAACTGCGTGGAGTTTGTTCATGGCCTCGTAGCAAGTAGAGGAGTTCCTGCCTCTGCTACTGCCCTAGCAGTGTCGCAGGAAAAGAGTGCCACCAAGCAGATATCGCTCCTCCGGCAACACCACTGATGAGGAGACAGCAGCGCTTAGATCATCAGTCGAAGAACTGAGGAAGTCGTTGAATGAGGGCTGTGCCATGCAGTAACGAAGCAGCACCCAAACAGATGGGACCGAGCGAGGTGGCGCAGTGGTTAGCACACTGGACTCGCATTCGGGAGGACGACGGTTCAATCCCGTCTCCGGCCATCCTGATTTAGGTTTTCCGTGATTTCCCTAAATCGTTTCAGGCAAATGCCGGGATGGTTCCTTTGAAAGGGCACGGCCGATTTCCTTCCCAATCCTTCCTTAACCCGAGCTTACGCTCCGTCTCTAATGACCTCGTTGTCGACGGGACGTTAAACACTAACCACCACCACCACCAAACAGATGGAGGGGCAGGGGCACTCTCACCACTACACTGGTGAGGAGAAGACGTCAGATGACGACTGAGCCTGCTGCTGCGCGCAGACACCACTGCCACAGCGCAGCGTTAGAACCTCACAGCAGCATACAGTGCTGCCACATGGAGCTCAGACGACGAACAGGTGGCTGGGACACGGTGAAGTGCAGCATGATACACACTACTAACTCTGCCTACCCTTGCACGGTTCATTACAATTTTCAACATACCGTCAGCTGTAATTTCGTTATCAATTTGCTAGCAACTTGTTTTGAAGATACCCTTCATCAGACCGCAAAGATAATATGAGAGCAGCTACATTACCAACAGCATGACATCAAAAGGAAAACTGTGATTATAATTAAAATACGTAATGCTTAATCTAACATTTTAAAATGGTGTATATACAACCTTAGCAAGTGCATTGTAAAATATTGTAATAAGATATATATATAGGAATGTAATTATGTCATACTCTGTCGCTCAATCACTGTACAAACAGATTTACGTGAAAATAGAACGGAGTACCTTATACAATTAAGATCCGGCACTTTTTTTGTTTTGGTGTTTTAGGGCGCTCAACTACTAAGGTCATTAGCGCCCAGTCACAAACGTTAGTGCATTAATAGCGCAGAAAAACGCAGCTGTAAGGCTTGAACACTGGTCAAGGAGCCGGTATTGAAAGTTAACATCCCCAACGACAAAGGCACATCCGACGGAAGCGGTAGTCTTGGAGCTATCTGTGTAAATAAAGACATTATTAGCGAGCCTCGAAAGAAGTTCCATAAACCTCGAGCGGTGTATCGAATCCGCGGTCCTCTCCTTTGGGAGCGAGCTGAGTTCAAGGTGAACGCGAACCTGAGCCTGGAGCCAAGGTGGCGTCGGGCTCTCACCAGCTCGAAAAGTCGTAGGGAGGGTAAAATCAAGTTGCTGAAGCAGGCGACGAAAGCGCACTCCAGGAGGTAAAAGGGCAGAGACAAAGCCCGTAATGGCGGTCGAGTGAGTCGTCAAAGAAGGAGAAATATGACGGGTGGTCGGGCATTGACACCAGTCGGCAGGCGTACCGACAAAGCAACATATCGCACCGGTAGTTTAGCGGTAATGCGGCAGCTTCGGCATACAGACGTAACCCCCGATGGTGGATAGAGTTTAAACGGCGTAAGATGGACGGCCGGGCAGAAGAGTAGACAAAGCTCCCATAATCCAGCTTTGATCGGGCAAAGGACCGATATAAGCGAAGCAGGACCATTCGATCTGCTCCCCATAACGTACCGCTGAGAACACGGAGGACATTTAGGGAACGGGTACAACGAGCCGCCAAGTAAGACACATGCGGAGACCAGCAAAGTTTCCTGTCAATGTAAGACCTAAAAATTTTGCTGTCTCCCCGAATGGGAGAGCAATGGGACCGAGATGTAAGGATGGTGGAAGAAACTGTTTGTAACGCCATAAGTTCATACAGACCGTTTTCTCACCAGAAAAACGGAAACCGTTAGCGACACTCCAGGAATATAGACGGTCTAGACAACGCTGAAGACAGCGCTCCAGGAGACACGTGCGCTGAGCGCTGCAGTAGATGGTAAAGTCGTCCGCGAAAAGGGAGCCTGAAACGTCAGCTGGAAGGCAATCTTTTATTGGATTGATAGCTATGGCAAAAGGAGCCACGCTCAAAACGGAGCTCTGGGACACCCCATTCTCCTGGCGAAAGGCATCTGACAAAACAGATCCCACACGTACCCTTAACATTCGATCCATTAAAAATGCATTAATAAAAAGAGAGCGGCGACCGCGAAGGCCCCAAGTGTGCGTGGTGCGGAGAATGCCCGCCCTCCAACAGGTGTCGTAAGCCTTCTCCAAATCGAAGAACACAGTCACAGTCTGGCGCTTAGGCAAAGAGTTGTTCATAGTGAAGGTCGACAGGGTAACTAGGTCGTCAACAGCAGAGCGGTGCCTACGAAAGCCACATTGGACATTGGTAAGAAGGCGTCGAGATTCAAGGAGCCAAACCAATCGAGAATTTACGATGCGCTCCATCACCTTGCAGCTGCAGCTGGTAAGGGAGATGGGGCGATAACTGGAAGGGGGTGTTTGTCCTTTCCTGCTTTGAGTATGGGAACAACAATTGCTTCACGCCAGCGTGCGGGAACATGACCTTCAGTCCAGATGCGATTATAGGCACGAAGCAGAAAGCCTTTACCTGCAGGAGAAATGTTCTTCAGCATCTGAATATGGATACCATCGAGCCCCGGAGCAGAAAATCGGGACTGGGCGAGTGCACTTTCGAGTTTCCGCAAGGTGAAGGTGGCATTGTAACATTCACGATTCAAAGACTGGAAAGAAGGTGGCCGTGCCTCCTCTGCTTGTTTTCGGTGGAGGAAGGTAGGGTGGTAACGGGCAGAGCTCGAGACCTCCGCGTAAAAGCGACCGAAGGCATTTGAGACATCCTCAGTATTCACAACAACTTCATTCGCTATTGTCAGGCCAGAAATCGGGGAGTGGACCTTGGTGCCAGACAGCCGGTGCAGGCCTTCCCAGACAACCGAAGGAGGAGTAAAACTGTTGAATGAGCTGGTGAAAGCCATCCAGCAAGCCTTTTCGCTTTCTTTGATAACACTGTGACATTGTGCTCGGAGTCGTTTGTAACTGATACAGTTCGCCATCGTAAGGTGGCGTTGGAAGGTGCGTAAAACACGTCGCCCAGCACGAATAGCGTCGCTGCATGCTGTAGTCCACCAGGGGACTGGGACTCGACGTGGATAAGAGGAAGTACGAGGGATGGAATATTCAGCAGCACTGAGAACAACGTCCGTGAGGTATCCGATCTGACTATTGCAGCTGGAGAAGTTTTGATCATGGAAGGTCGCCAGGGAGGTGAAAAGCCCCCAGTCAGCTTTGGAGATGTTCCAGCTAGTGGAACGTGGAGAAGGGGTGTGATGCAGGAGATGGATGACGCAGGGGAAATGGTCGCTCGTGTATGTGTCAAACAGAGCATACCACTCGAACCGACGTGCAAGTTGGATAGTGGATATTGAGAGGTCCAAGTGGGAATTGGTATTCGCTGCGTCCGAAAGGAAGGTAGGTGCACCGGTATTTAAGCAGACTAGACTGAGGTGGTTGAAAAGGTCTGCCAAGTGGGGGCCTCTCGGGCAGGATGCTGGAGAGCCCCAAAGGGGATGGTGGGCATTAAAGTCTCCAATCAACAAAAATGCTGGAGAAAGCTGAGCAATCAGTTGTATCGTGTCTGCCCTAGTGAAGGCAGACGATGATGGAGTATAAGCAGTACAAATGGAAAATATGAAAGTGGGGAGAGTAATTCGGATGGCAACTGCCTGCAGATCTGTGTGCAATGTGATTGGATCGTAGTAGACATCATCCCGAACCAGCAACATGACCCCTCCATGAGCCGGAATACCTGCCACAGGGGGTAGGTCAAAACGCACTGAGGTATAGTGTGCCAAGTCAATACGATCGCATGGGCGTTTCTTGGAGACCGACAAGCAGGCAGTGCATTCGAAAGAGCAATTTTAGTTCCTCTCGGTTGGACCGAATGCCGCAAATATTCCATTGAAGAAGTGTCATTATAAAAACGAAAAGAAAAAGAAGAAACAAGAAAGGGTCACCTCGATGGCCGCTGAGGGCCTGTCTTCGAGGGAGCACTGCTGCTGCAATCGATAGGTGGTGAGTCATGGTCCATCAACTCAACAGTTGGTGTCTGCCACCTTCCTGACCTGGTCAGGAGGGGCCGCTTCCTCCGCCGGTGAAAGGCCAGATGATCGGCTACCAGTGGTGCGGCCTGGCGAAACTGAAGATGGCCGGGGACGGCAACCTCTGGGTGGCGCAGGAGAAGAAACGCGCCTCGGAGGAGATGGAGAACTCTTTTTCTATGAGCCTTCTTTGAAGAATTACGTTTTGTCGAAAGAACAGTTGATGGCTGTGAAGTTTGTGTACGCAAAAAATCTTCGCGTGTCTGTTCTTTTTTGAAGGTCCGAGCATATGATTTAGAGGTCCTCGTCTCAGCAGTAGCAGATGATGATGTTTGAGCCTTAGGGTTGGTGAGAGGAAGAGGAGACGTTGTTCGGGCGATCTCAGCACTAGCCGATCTGACGACCGAATCGCTAAATGTTAGATCGCATGTCTGTGTAGCAACCTCCCTGGTAGGCCGAGGAGAGGCGAGAACGGTACTGTATTGACCTGCCGGAAGCACAGTGGGCTTTCTGCTATTCAATAACTTGCGAGCAGCCGAGGTCGACACCTTCTCTTTCACTCGAATTTCCTGTATACTTTTCTCGTCTTTGTAGATGGGGCAGTCGCGAGAGGAGGCAGCATGGTCGCCCATACAACTGATGTAACTAGGGGATAGAGGTAGACAGTCACCCTCATGGGCGTCCCTGCCACAGGTAACGCATTTAGCCACACCGGAACAAGAGTGCCTTGTATGGTTAAACCGCTGACGTTGGTAACACCTTGTAGGGCTGGGCACATACGGCAGAACAGAAATGATCTCATAACGCGCTTTAATTCGTGAAGGCAATTGCACATTGTCGAATGTCAGAAATATGGTTCGGGTCGGTATGAGGTCCTTGTCGACTCTTTTCATGACCCGATGTATGGCCGTCACTCCCTGATCAGAGAGGAAAGACAGAATCTCCTCATCAGCTAGTCCGTCGAGTGACCTGGTATACACCACACCACGCGACGCGACGAATTCAAGGTGCGGTGGGCCTCCACCCGTACAGGAAATGTGTGCAAGAGAGTGGCTCGAAGTAATTTTTGGGCCTGGAAGGCGCTCTCTAACAGCAAGGTACCGTTGCGCAACCGAGTACAAGATTTCGCTGGTCCAGCAATCGCATCTACACCCTTCTGAACGACAAAAGGGTTGACTGTTGAGAAATCGTGGCCGTCAGATCTTGTGACAACAAGATACTTCGGTGCTGGTGGTATAATTTTCCGAACAGGAGTTTCATCTAGTTACCTTTTTGGGCAGAAGACAGGGATGAAGAAGAAGAAAAATCCATTGCGGACGAATCCCCCATGATTGCCCGCGTCTCCGATGGCGCGCTCCTTCCTTGTGGGGGCCCTCTCAGAGGGCACTCCCGCCTTAGGTGATTGTTCACACCTCAGGTCACACCTCCCGAGAAACGGACAGAGGGACCAATCGGCACGTTCGGAAGGAACAGCTCAGGCAATCACCCCTACCTGCGCCTGGCCTTTACCAAGTGGTACGTACGTGCCTTACTTGTCTACCCAGGGCGTGCGAACGCGTGGGTCGGCCTTCAGACACGCACAGGGAGGGAGGGGGGGAGAGAGAGAGAGAGAGAGAGAGAGAGAGAGAGAGAGAGAGAGAGAAGAAAGAATCTGAAACGCCGAAACGGAGAATAAAACACGGAAACGACGACAAGGAGAAAGGGCAAGGAGAATGAGGCAGAGAGAGAAGTAAGGGCATGAAAGCAAGGAGAAGAGTGAATGTAGGGAAAGACCAGTAGAGGAAGAAAGCGTGAGACTGGAGAAAAACAAACAGGATGCTGGAGTTTTCAAACGTCCGTCTCCGGACGAAGGCTCAATACATTACTTCCAAGAAGAGGGAGTGTGAAGGGGAGGTAGGGGGGGGAGCATTGGGGGGGGGGAGGATTGGGGCGAGGAGGGATGGGGAAGGGGTGTAGGGCAACCAGGAAAGGAAGGAGAACTGCATTAGCTCAGGGCCCCGTGCTCGCGATGCACATATCCACAAAAGAGTTGTGGACCCCCTGGGGTGGATCCGGCACTGAATGAGTCATGTACGTACTTCCAAAGCTAAAATCAATGGAAACCAATATTTATCAAAGCCAAAGTTATGATTAAAAACACGTGGTTAATGACATCATGCAAATAAATATTCAAAGATCTTGGGCACGATGATGTATACAACATAACTACAAATAAATTCTAGGGAAACGAGGTACATACACCTATGCCACTGGTCTATGTTGTAACCAACAATAAAAATGAAAATGCTTGTCTACATACAGTACAGAAGCTAGAATGAAATTCCTAAAGACATAAGCAAATATAGGGGACGAAACTCATCACAAACCTATAGACATCTGTAAAATGAGAAGACAGGGACAAGACGACCAATTGATGAGAAAACAATCATTCATCAAAACTGTCACTTTTTTGCGTCATGAGATAAGTGGGTCATGTACGAATGATCAAATTACTTAAGTGGCAACACTATTGGAGGACAGTGACGTATAAACTCAACAATTCACGCTACATTGTTTGTATGGTGATTGAGTACAGTGACTGAGTTTTACTGTAGGTGACCGTGTGCGTAGCAGTAGTGACTTATAGTACAACAAGATCACATCTCTATAAATATTTTTATGTTTTATTAGAACACACTTATTAAGGTTGTTTATATATCGTTTTTGAATGACAGAACATGTATTAAATTTTTAATTCTAGGAACAATTTTGCTTTTGATATCATACTGTTGTAGCTGTTTTCTTGTTACTTTAGGGCCTGATGAAGTGTACCGTCGAAACCTGTTACCGATAAACTAATAACGAAATTACTGCTGCCGGTAGTCCTGAAAATCGTAAGATTCCTATGATGTGGTTCTCTCCTCCTGTTTAACAAGGATGGATGTTCCGAAATCTGAATGATCTGTAATAGACAGCAACAATTGCTCTGCTGCCCGTATTACCCGACCACACTGAAGCAGAGGTTTTCCCAAGACGCTTGCCGTGGCACATTTTTTTCCCCCCTGCCCATAAAACTCTTTCCTCAAACGACTTTCGACCACTATCACCCGATAGGCCCGTACTATTGGGTATCTTACCAAGCCCTGTGGACAACATCACAGATCTTATTCCTGTGATCTCTTCGATGCAGATACTGACAAACGCAGAGGCGACAGCAGATCTTTTAAGATGGCCTCTGTGCTAGTGTGTACGTCGAGGGGTTACACTTTTTTAAAAGTAAGTGAAGACGCCCAATCTAGAGGTTCACCCAAAGATAACTGCAAGCTAACTTTTTGGAACATCGTACTACGTAAACTACTTTACCTGGCTGTACATCAGAGAGCAATACGAACAATAACTGGAATGTTGCGCTCTAGAGAATGAGAAGTTTGAATCTCTCTCCACATAGCAGTTTACAATGTAAACATTTAAATCGTGACAATTTAGTACAAAATAGGAGTTGTTTGTTATTAATTAACGTAATTTATTATTAATGTAATTTTTAGGGATCCGTACCTGAGTCGGTAACGGAACCCTTATAAGATCGCTTTCTTGTCCGTCCGTCTGTCTGTCTGTCAGACAGATAAAAATCCTTATTCTCAGGAAGTGGGAGACGCATCACGTCGAAATTTGTCGCATGCTAAGGTCTATAGGCTTTCGTGGTGTAATAAATGTAAACTTCTAAGTCAATACAATGATAAGCCACGCACATTTAGGTCATATCTTGATAGTGGCAAACCCACTCATCAAAACTTGTAGGGTATTTCCCGTTGGTCTACAATCGCGAAATCTTACAAAAACGAAGGTTTTTACAGATTAGTCTTACCTTGTTTTACATACAACTTGAATCATCATGTGTACGTGCAATAGTCATTTCCGTACATCTGAAGATGGATAAATTCCGCAAAGAGTCATACCATTACGACCTATTCAGAATGAATGGAGAATATTGGTTGCCTGCCTCCTGTACGACTTTGTATCACACTTATACTACTGAAACTGTAAATCTGGGAATTTCTGGGACCGGTATCTTGCAAGTATCTACGCAAAAATTGTCGAGATTCTCGATTCCGGAATGTATGAACTATCTACGTACACATTAAAATTGTACAAAACTCTCCTACTCACACCTGGCCAATATTTTTACTATTCCGTATTCTGTTCTGTCTAAATATCCCTTAGTAGTATGAATTATTTATAAGGTATAGCGTGACTTGCTTTACGATGGATTTTATGCTATCTGAGCCACAGTTTTAATGCTACCAGGTCACCCGTTATAAATGACTAATAAGGAACCCATTGAGAACGAGGTCGCAAGTTCAATTTTTAGTAAGGCTCATTTGAATGTGTTAACAATTATGACAGGACAAATACTAGTTGCTAACGACTTGCCATCTACATCAGGTGTGCGACAGAAAATGAGTGGCCGGAAGTACACAGATGAAACTTCTATTAGGTGTACGTATTACATTTCATAAAATGGACACTGTCGACATTGAAGGAATGTTCAAAATGAACCATTAACTTTCACCATGAACACCGAATGAAAAATCGTGCACCACAGTGATCACAAAGATTCGCACCATCAAGACCGAAGGTGAACTCTTTGGAGTTCTAAACCGTACACGACGTTCAGCTAGGTATACACTCTTAAACAACGCATATAGAATCATACTGGAGTGACAGGGTGAAGAGAACTGATGGGATGTGATGGCATGCAACCGAAAACGAAACAGTCTATCGTCGAGCTTATCTTAAAACTGGCTATCCTTTAAAGTGTAGCTGCAGATAGTGTGATAATATGTTTTATAGACACGAAAGACACAAATATCCAGGACTGAATTACTCCAGTGGTTGCATTTACTATGAACTGCAATGTCACACACTTTTCAGGATGGACAGCTTGCTCTAAAAAAGTATGATTTCTATATGCAAACAAGCAATCAAGGAAAAGCAATTTATTTTGACCAGCTGGTGGCCAAAAGCAGTTCTCATATCACAGGTGTACTTCCCATACGCCCATTTTTTCACTCTTGCTACCTGTGAAGTAAATATTGCCTACTCTCGTTACAAAATCACGCACACGAGAAAGAATCCTAGAGGGCAGAGCATCTACAACTCCTCGCAGCACAATAAATAGCTTTCCAGGCAGTTTACGATCCAGACTAACAATCATGCGTTAAGCCACTGTTGTTAGTTGATCTGGATAAAACTCTTATTTCCAGGGTTCTCTTCCTATGCATTTCCTTTTCAAAACCCGATTGGTCGGACTTGAAAATGAACTCCTTATAGAACGATGGAATAAGTTTACCTCATCTACAAATTTGAAGGCTGTCTCCACAGTTTGCTGTACATCGTGAAGTTGACGCTTTATTTGAAGTGTCGTTACCTTTCGACTTCCAAAGCTGTAGCACTGTTTGAAGTTGTGCAACCATTCACTGCTACCCTTTAAATCACTGCATAACGTAGTAGGTCGCTATCAAGCACGTTGTGAACTGTGTCGAGCATCCTTGAAACGCGAAAACTCCAGTTTTTGTAACAAGTGTTCCTTGTAGTTTTTGTTGCGTACTACACGGTCATTTTGCTGTGGACTTATTCGAAATCCGTTCTCACTCTGCGAAATTCCTTGAGTTCTTTTTAATGATATGTCAACTTCGGTAACTGTTGTAGATATAACGCAATGTTTGCTGTGTTTCTTGAGTTACTCGTTGACTAAACAGTTCAACTACGCTCCGCCGTCTCCTGCTGTGCACACCACTGGATACCTCCATTCTCGCTCCCTGGTGCCATTAGCAGCCAGTATTGTGGTTGCATACTATACAATATGTGGCGCCTCGAATGCCACGAACATTACTAGCCTTTTGCGACCTCACACTCAAGAGTTCCTTGAAACAGACTTGTCGATGGTCCGAGGACTCAAACCGGCTGCAATAAAGAAGCATTTATTAGCAGCTCTTGGCGGTGAACTAAGACTTTTGTTAAATACTTACGAGCTATGGGCCATCAGTTTCACAAAACTAATACGTATTGTTATCATATTTGCACAGTGGCGAGGAAAACTTTTGAATTATGTGTCACCGCCAAGTAACATAACTCGATGAGACTTGGATGTACATAGAAAGAACTGCTGCAATATAGCACGGAAGATACTTGGAAGAAATATGCCAGGAGTCACACAGAAATGACACTTCTGAAAGAAAATAATTACATTGAAGTCTGCGCGATTTATCATTTCCCTGGACATTACAAAATACGGAACATGGTTCTTAATTGGGTGCGTGTCGCCACGAACGGTAGTACATGCTCTGCAACCTGCTCCCATGCTGGCCACAGATTTGGTAAGAACTTATTGTGGTAGGGCTTTCCAGTCCTCCAACAGCATGGTTGACAACTGCTTCCTAACTGTTCGTGCGTGTGGACGAGCTGCAATAGGTCTATCCAACGCATGCCACACTTTCACGGTGGTTTAAGATCATATTTCCCTTGATGCATTACGTGTTATCACCTCTCATCATATGAGGATACGTCCAGAATCACTACTCAGACTGAATATGTTTTCATCTGAGCAGAGTACGCGAACCCACTTCTCGTTGGTCCAGTCCTTGTGCTCTTGGCACCATCGCGAACGGTGCCGCCGATGTCAACGGAATACAACGTCGGTGTTAACAGATTATAACGTACTTGCCGTCTGGCAAGGGGACCACCCGATGAAGCCCCCGGGCGCCTGTGGAGTGTGACATTGCGTGCCTAAACATTCTTGCTAAATGTGGTTGAACTTGCCTTCACTGCATTATGTGTATCCATTCTCGCCCGACGCACAATATGCGGCGACCTTCTGCTGTAGCTGACCGTCGTCAACCAACATCATCTGTCGGCAGTGTCTGTGATTCGGAACTCTTGCTGTAGTGGACTGTTAAGGCAGCCAGTCCACAGTGAAGTAGCCGAAAGGGCACGCGTCAACTCACGCCGTCTGGCATTAAGTCTGGAACAGGATTCGTAATGAATGTGATAAAGAAAAGAACGTAGCTACTAGAACACTTAACTTTTATATCGTCCTTTGGTATACAGCATTCTTGATGATACAAGTGAGACTCTATCTTGAGGTACATGCAACGTTACAAATGGTTAATGGCGCCTTGCTAGGTCGTAGCCATTAACTTAGCTGAAGGCTATTCTAACTGTCTCTCGGCAAATGAGAGAAAGGCTTCGTCAGTGTAGTCGCTAGCAACGTCGTCGTACAACTGGGGCAAGTGTTCGTACGTCTCTCTAGACCTGCCGTGTGGTGGCGCTCGGTCTACGATCACACAGTGGCGACACGCGGGTCCGACATGTACTAATGGACCGCGGCCGATTTAAGCTACCACCTAGCAAGTGTGGTGTCTGGCGGTGACACCACACTTGCTATGCATGTGAAACTACACTGAAGATCCAAAGACATTGGAGATTTGCCTAATATCGTGTAGCGTCCCTGCAAGCATTCAGAAGTGCCGCAACACGACGCGGCAGCGACTCGGCTAATGTCTGAAGTAGTGCTGGAGGAAATTGACACGATGAAACCTGCAGGGCTGTCCATAAATGCGGAAGTACGAGGCTAGGGAAATCTCTTCTGAAAAGCTCGTTGCAAGGAATCCCAGATAAGCTCAATAATGTCAAGTCTAGGGAGTTTGGTGGCCAGCGAAAGCGTTTAAACTCAGAAACGTGTTCCTGGAGCCACTCTGTAGCAATTAGGTAAGTGCGGGGTGTCGCACTGTCGTGTTAGAATTGCCAAACTCCGTCGGAATGCGCAATTGACATGAGTGGATGCAGTTGATCAGACAGGATGTCGTATCTAAACGTATCAGGCGCCCCATATCACTCCAACTGCACGCGCCCCACACCATTACAGAACTTCCACCACCTTGAATACTACCCTGCTGACATGCTTAGCCCATGGTTTCCTGAGGATGTCGACACACCAGCACACATCCATCCGCTCGGTAGAGTTTGAAACAAGACTCGTCGGACTAGGCAAAATGTTTCCAGTCATCAACAGTCAAATGTCGGTGCTGACGTGCCCAGGCGAGGTGTAAAGCTTTGTGTCGTGCAGCCAGCATGGGTGCAAGAGTGGGCCTTCGGTTCCGAAAGCCCATATCGATGTTTCGTTGAATGGTTCGCACGCTGACACTTCTTGATGGACCAAGATTGAAATCTACTGCAATTTCCGGAAGGGTTGCACTTCTGTACGTAGAACGATTCTCTTTAGCAGTCCGTAGTCCCGTTCTTGCAGGATCTTTTGCCGGCCTCGGCGATATCGGAGATTTGATGTTTTACGAAATTCCTCATATTCGCGGTACACTCGTGAAGTGGGCTACTGGAAAATCTCCACTTCATCGCTACCTCGGAGATGCTGTATCCCATCGCTCGTGCAGCGACTGTAACCCCACGTTCAGACTCACTTAAATCTTGATAACCTGCCATTGTAACAGCACTAAGCGACCTAACAACTGCACCAGACGCTTGTTGTCTTACATAGATGTTGGCGACCGCCTCGCCATATTTTGCCTGTTTACATATATCTGTATTTGAATACGCATGCCTATATCAGTTTCCTTGGAGCTTCAGTGTATATTGTGGGCAGAACCGAATTTCTTGGATACACTCGCATGGCACTTAATCGTTCCAAATATTGTCTCTGAGCCACATTCTAGTGAAAAACATCGCCACAATGCACTTTAACAGCTCTATGACTAACAGGAACGGTCTTCTCCCGTTGCTTTAACTGTCTCGTGTTGTGTGGCCAGTCCCATTTGGTGCTGTGGTCACGCTCACCTCACGCAATGTGATGTTAACCTTCCTGTACACATATGGGAGACTTTTGCAACCTGTTCACGCATTGACTTCCACCAATTTGTTAGTATTTTACGTTACTGCATCTATCGTGTACTTGAGTTTCGCAGAAAAGTGCATTTTCCTTTTTTATTTTACAAAACTGCAGCCCCTTGGCAAACCAGCCAGCAATATTTCAGCAGACAGCAGCACCTGCATCGCGGACTCGATCAGACAGCAGGTAGTCACTGGTCTTCAACATCCAATAGCTGTGGCGCGTGCGGCCGCATCCGCCAGCAGCTGGCGGTGTGAGGTACGCGCCTTATCGCGTCCATCGATCTGTGTCGAGCGGCTGCCAGCGTCCAGGGGACAGCGGAGCAACGACGACGACGAAAGCACGAATCGATTAGTACAGGACCGACTCTGCGAGTGAAAGCGACCTGATGCAAGGACCGCCTGTAGTACAACATGATTTAAAATCTCGCTTTCCTCGAACTTGTACGGGTGGTAAGAAGCGATTTCACAGTTTCTTCAAATTTCCGCGTATGTTGGAATATCGTCGTCATCACCACCATCACCACATCCAGTTTTCGTTCAGGCATTTTTGACTGTTCAAATTTCAAATAGACTGCAGCTTATCTTCCCAACTCTTCTTTGGATGCCCAATATATATTTTCTTGAGGGGTGTATTTGCATATTACTTTAGGTATTTGATCATCCACTCTATTTTCTGAAGTATACTTCTGACACCCAGTTCATTCCCCATTTCACTAATCTTTATCTGATCCATTTTTTGTTTGTACTGTCCAAGTCTGTGACCCCTACATTAGAACAGGTACTGCCATCAAATTATAAAATTTCAGTACCGTCTCTTTCATAGCGTTTTTGTGGTGAATGCTATTTATAGTACCTAACAGCTGTTGATACTTTTGCTGGTTGTATTCTTGATCGTTGGAAGCAGTATACGGGATCTCACATCCCAGTTATTTAAAATAATTTTTTCGTGCTAGCGGTTTATCATCAATTATTATTTTTGCTCTTGAACGCATCTAATCATAGAATCGCATTACCTTAGTTTTATCTGTAGGTATTTTCAATTTGTAATCATTTGCTTCGTGGTGCAATCGGAATTTTTACATGTAAAAATCATGTATTCACCATCGAACCTCACTCAGAGATCTGAGAGTCCCCAAGTCGTCCTTGAGATCTTGCGGAGCATTTCTGGAGTTGTTTCAAAAAACTTTCTGGCCACTTTTTAGTATATGAGATTTTATTATTCCGAATGATGAGTTCTCTGATCTAAGATCCATATGCTGCCGAAACACGCCAAATCGAGCTATTTCAATATTATTCAACAAGGCAATCATGCACCTGATTAGGGTAGCGTGTTGGAGCTCCATGATTCCCTTGTCTCTGAGTAGAGCTATTAACCAAGTATATATTTTAAGAACATGTTCAAATGGCTCTGAGCACTATGGGACTTAACATCTGAGGTGATCAGTCCCCTAGAACTACTTAAACGTAACTAACCTAAGGGCATCACACACATCCATGTCAGAGGCAGGATTCGAACCTGCGACCGTAGCAGTTGTGCGGTTCCGCACTGAAGCGCCTACAACCGCTCGGCCACACCGGCCGGCTAAGAACATGTTCAAACAGGAAATTCCATTCACGGACCCTTCAAAAAATTATTCTCTAAACAGGTATCGTTATGGTATCCCGGCAAATACCGTAACATTATTTGAGTTCGTTTCCACTTCTTGGACGTAATGAGGCTTCCCGTAGACCAGAGAATCAGATCTCCTTTGTGAGCTGAGACGTGTCTCACATTTCAATCTACGAAAGCCACGACGCACTATTTCTTTGTGACACGTGACATAAGACTATGCATTGAAGTAGGTAGGAGACGTACCATCACTGCAATTGACTGTTCATCCCAAGGATCAGTTTGAGCGTTCTTCGTTACATCAATCAATCGTCACTAAACTACATTGTCGTGTCCCACCCATACCGAGAAGGCTTTCTGAAATTGCTTAAGAGGGACCTACAAATGTGACTGAACTGATACTAATCAATACTGGTTCACACACACATTATACAGCTAAACGTCTCATTGTAATGTATGCACTTTGTGGGAAAATGTTCGCAACACATTCGCAACTCAACAGACTTCATTTATAGTCATCGAGGACTCCCTCTAAGCAATTCACGCTCCTCTTAGGTAGCTTTGATGCCGTCTATCCTTGTACAAGGATCCCATTCGCAGATCCCTTTTCTCTGATCACCAATAAATTTGAACAGACATCACACTCTTATTCCAGCTTTCTCTTGCGTCAACGTATGCAACGTTCCACAGATAATTTTTTGCTTTTGTATGTCCATCCTTTTAGCAGGACGTCTCTGGGACGATGGCCGTTTACTATCTTGACAAAAAATAAAAACACCTACAGCCGTCCTTATGATTTTATTTTATTCTGTCGCTACCAGTTTCGACGCTTCATTGCGTCAACAGTTGATGGTTGGTGTGCTGACACGTGAGTTTCAGATTACATGCGAATCCAGTAAGGGTGGAAACTGATGGGTTATGCGTGGGGATCGTATCCACCTGTACCGCATCAAAACAGCCTGAAGATGGCGCAATGAAACGTCGAAACTGATAGCGACAAAATAAAATAAAACCATAGGGACGGCTGTAGGTGTTTTTATTTTTTGTGAAGATAATTTTTGTACAGATTTGTTGGGTCACCTTGGGGAAATCTCTCCTCCCCCCCCCCCCCCCCCCCCCCACTGATGGCGAACCAAGCCAGCCCCGGAGTAAGGAGCCCTTAAGCGAAATATTTCTTGGAGGTTCGTTGACGGTACTTTCAAATGTGTCCAATGTGTGACACCTAGTCACTCAAAAAGAATGTGCCCATGTATGAAATTTAAAATGTTGGCTAGTGTTCGTATGGGCGCTGAATAAATATTTAATACTCACTAGATGTAAGGTAACTGTTTATTGACCTGTTTCGAATACACTGATCAAGTGAATACCTGCAGAAGGTTACAACAATCAAGAGTAGTACAGTGATGATAGCTAAGGGACAAACAAAAAATAGAATGAAGAGTTCGTGGAAAACGCACACCCAATCGGGTAGAAGAGCTTCGTACAGGCAATATCGGTCATGTGAATATGACACATTCCAAAACGTAACTCAGTGCATAAAACATGACATAACGCCCAAGATAAAGTGGCCAGCAGGTGGCGTTAGTGGTATCATATCGTAGCGTTGAACGCATGGGGAAAACATAATTAAAAATAGAACGAAGACATAAAACAATAATTTTATTTATGATGGGCTATGAAACACAAAATGTAAAAATGTGCCGAAAAAGACATTGCCCCTATAATGTTGCCAACACTAACAGTACGCGTAACTTGTAGTAGGAATAGGAGAGGTGGAAGAGGGTGGGGAGGGAATGGGAGCAGAATGAAACATAGTGTAAGGTGTCAGGCAAATCCAACAGCTTCCATGAAAACCATGACATGATAAGCAAATCCGGCAGTATGTCACATAGCTCCGAATAAATCGTGACATTAAATTAACCAAAGTAATACGATCAACGAGTGGCCAAATGGAATACCACAGACTAACACAAGAATGCCTAAATGCATGTCATACCTTCCCACCGTGAAACAGACGCAGTTCCGAGGGGAGAAACGAGAACAGAAGCCGAGAGCAGAACCGTGTTAAGCTAGAAGGCCCTACGATAAGGGACGGACACCCACGTCGCCATCCAACCGCCAGGACCACCCCCAGCCCATGTTAAAAGATAGAGCCCTCCACAAGAACAGTATAGATCTTACTATTACACTAAAAAGGCCTCACCAGCCGCAAGTTTTAGCGTGAGACTTTTTCGCGTCTCTGTTACGTTGCAAAAGTTAAAAACATTGCCCCACCACGAAAAGTATAACGTTTCTCATTGCACAGACAGAATTGTTGTAGGCAGAGCTTAAGGTTAACATTGAGACCCTGATTGGTCAGATGAAAACACAGCCAGATAGTTTTTTTTTAAACCAACTTCGGTAAATTGTAGTAAGGAGAAGTTAGGAGAGAGTTGCTTCTGAGATGGCGAGCTGTATGGAGCTGCGCCACCCGCCGCCCCCTGATGCTGCCTAACTAACGACAAGGTAATGAACGCATGTGATGCCGCATAACAGCGCATAAAGCTTCACTCAGAACTGCAGAAGTCTCATCTGTTACACCCCCTTTTTGCGTAATACTAGTGTCGATCGTCAATTAAAGCTCATGGTGTTCACATTTGCCACTTGAAGTAAAAAAATCTGAAACGCGATGATTTTTCTGATATATGGTTATTGAGAAGCCACATCAGCCACTGTAATTTACGACAAGTTAGATAAGTAATTAAAGATAATTGAGGGTCACTGTAGACCATTTTGATAGTTTTCTCTTTTGTGAAACTTAATTTAAACCTAGATTATAGATGTGATATGGCATAGGTCATCCTTCGATCCATTGTAGAACTTGGAAACCCATTCAGGGAATATTCGTTCACATTTTTGTTGAATGCAGTTGGTTTTTACCATCATGTATTAAAACATTTCCTTTTATCAATAGTGCGATTTATAAACGATGTTTTGTGAATAGAATAAAATTTCCGACGGTAAACTTAACTGCTTTTTCGACGTTATTTTACCAGCTAACTAAAAATAGGAAAGCCTTGAACCTCTTCCACTAAACTTAGTTAGTATTAAGATTCTTTTACAGGGAGTGCAGTGGAGCTGACGCTGAAATCATTAAGTATTTGGTTATATCATCGCTAGTCTCACTGAACTCTTCTGAATTCTACATGTCATGTGTGGTCTGGCGTCTCCTTACCAGCAACAGGTCCCAGGTTCAAACTAGTCAATTCCCTAAAAAACACGCTCAGAGCGTCTTCCGCGAAAGTGGTAGGGAGACACGACTTAGAACAGACAGACACCACGCAGAATGTTAGAATAGGACAAGAAGGACAAATTTATTTTGGTATACGGATGATAATAACAAAGTAAAAAAGGATGAACGTATCTGAAACCAAAATTATTTTATGTATGATATGTAATATTAGTAAGACTAAAATGTTACGTCATCGAAATTATAATGAAATGACAGTGAATGTTTAGCATAGGTGCGTGTAAAGTGGTAGGATAAAAATACCGTTAATTTAGAGAGCAGAGGCTGTCGCTCGTAAAGGAACACGTATCAATACACAGAAGGATGGTATTCACTAACAAGGGGAGGCCGCCAATTGTGAAATTCAGATTCGATTCATGCTGCGCATAATAAAAGCTCATGGCCAGAGGCGTAATGTGGCAAAGCACCAAGATGCACTTCTCAGCCGTTGTCGAGAAAATCGACAGTTAAAAGAAACCGTTGTGGTGAAATATTCTCTACGCTTAACAGTTTTCTACAGCGTCGTGGCGCAGCGGTAAGCGCTCGGGTTCGTAATTAGAAGGTCGCCGGATCGAATCTCGCGCCATGAAATTTTTTTATTATTAGTTTTTTGTAATTCAAATATATATATATATATATATATATATATATATATATATATATATATATATATATATATATATATATATATATATACATAAATTATCAACGAATTGCTTATGCATGTTGGTGAAGGCGGATCGCTCTCCAATTGTACCGCCTCCATTTTTCCGTTTTTTTAACGGGGTGTACCAAAGCTCTCCCGTCCGCACTGATTTTCGACGATGTTGTAAGTTGCGCTAGGTACCGCATCTACCTTGTTTCGAAGTTAGCAGGCAACTACGCTGTTATGCGGCGGCTCGTTTCGGCCCATTCAACATCTGTCCTTCAAGTGTAACGAGCGAGTAACCGAGTTTATATTTCATACCTGCCACAGCAAATTTGTGTTCGTGGGGTCTCTATTCTAATTCGAACGTTTGACTTACGCTATACGTATTCGTTTCGGAATATCGTTTCTACGTCTTCCGTTAACTATACGTGGTTAACATTATGAAGGCAATTAATAACATTTGTGAAATACAACTTTGTTTGCGGAAAACATAATGTTGTTCGAAGTCGTCAGTTTTTCCACGACAAACGACTTTCAACAACTTATTATATGCATAATTGTTGCAACTGATTGCCGGGAATTATATATATTTTACTTACAAAAAACAAATACTAAAAAAAAGGTTGCATTGCGCGAGATTCGATCCGGCGACCTTCGGATTACGAACCCGAGCGCGTACCGCTGCTCCACGAAGCTGCATAAAACTGTTAAGCGTAGAGAGTATTTCACCACAACGGTTTCTTTTAACTGCCGATTTTCTCGACAACGGCTGGGAAGTGCATCTTGGTGCTTTGCCACATTACACCTCTGCCCATGAGCTTTTATTATGCGCAATATGAATCGAATCTGAATTACACAATTGGCGGCCACCCCTTGTAAGACGCACAGCAAGAAATACAGTGGGCACGTTCGTCCGTTCTAGCTCCATCAGGGCCGCTATGTCCGTGACCCGGAGTGGTCTATCCTCCTCCGCTGTCACGTCCCACGTTTGCGCATGCAAATCCTCCCCTCTCCATTAGGCCATGCTGACCTCATCAACCAGTGACAACAAGCCCACTGTACACATAAAGGGCTACAAACAGCAACACCAGCGCACAATTTGTCCCACTCCTCACAAAGAACGTGAAGGCTATACACCAACCTTTCAGTTTGGTTTCTGAACTGATATTGCTATAACGCGCCAATCTTTTTTAGAAATTTTTCGCTAAATAAAGTCCTCGGAAGCGACGTTCCGTTCAATATGCGAGGGGGTGCCCGAAATAAACATTTTATGTTTTAACTTATTCACAATATAAGCATAAACCTACGATACCCTTTAAAACACTCTCCACTTGCACTAATGCACCTGCCTAACATTTCGTTATATTTTTCTAAACTTTCCTCAACAATATCAGCAGAACCGTTTTCTTTCACGTCACTTTTCATTCCAGTAAACAAAAGAACATCACGTTTCCACGTGATCTTGTTTTCGATAAGCATTCAGCCATCAGCTGTCGCGGCACGATTATGGCAGCCACCCTTTTCATTCCTAAATCTTCTGCCACAACTCGCTGCACTGGGCTGAAAACCACACCCGACAGCTCTACAGTTTCTTCAATGTTTTGTCGTCGATCTTCATTGATAACCGCACAAATTTCTTCAACATTTTCATGTATTCGGGCCGTGAAAGGACGATCAAAACGAAGTTTGTCATCAGTGGACATTTCACCATTTTTGAAACGGGAGTTTTCCCCGTAGCAACGTCCTTACACGCCGGCTTTAACATTTCAAGAGTTTCTGCTCCACTTTTTCCGAGCAAAAAGCAGGATTTCACCGCCGTACGCTCTTCATGAAACCAACCATTGCAAAAACGACAATCACACAATATGGTTGTCAATATTAACCCTGCCGAAACCAGTGCCGACATTCTTCGCCAACGGCACTCGATTTTCTGGCTGGTCTATGCGCGCCTAGCGCCAAATTGCGGTAGTACAAAAGTTCAGCACAGCAAAAAATTAGTTCCGTTTCTTTCGGGTATCCCTACCACCCCCCCCCCCCACCCCTTTTCACATTATAGTTAGTATAGTTGCTACAAGAGGAGTATGTTAACTCGTTACACACAAGTCATTTGAAAAAATTATATGTAAGTATCTTCAACATTTCGCTGAACTGTCAGCAACTGTATAAATATTAATTTTAATAATGAAAAGCCTCAGTTGCACCGTTTACCTTGAAATTTACCTAGGTTTCAGTCGGGATACCCCAACCTTCTTCAGAATAACAGTATCTATCGTTTGTCCATAGTGGACATCGTCAAAACGATAATTTATGGATTTGTAGCATTAGCTTGATGTCCACTATGGACAAACGATAAATACTGTTATTCTGAAGAAGGTTGGGTTATTCCGACTGAAACCTAGCTAAATTTCTAGGTAAACTGTGCAACTGAGGCTGTTCATTATTAAAATTAATTATATGTAAATGAATAAAACTACGGAGAACCGTCTGTGTAAACAGGGTGTTACAAAAAGGTACGGCCAAACTTTCAGGAAACATTCTTCACACACAAAGAAAGAAAATATGTTATGTGGACATGTGTCCGGAAACGCTTACTTTCCATGTTAGAGCTCATTTTATTTCTTCTCTTCAAATCACATTAATCATGGAATGGAAACACACAGCAACAGAACGTACCAGCGCGACTTCAAACACTTTGTTACAGGAAATGTTCAAAATGTCCTCCGTTAGCGAGGATACATGCATCCACCCTCCGTCGCATGGAATCCCTGATGCGCTGATGCAGCCCTGGAGAATGGCGTATTGTATCACAGCCGTCCACAATACGAGCACGAAGAGTCTCTACATTTGGTACCGGGGTTGTGTAGACAAGAGCTTTCAAATGCCCCCATAAATGAAAGTCAAGAGGGTTGAGGTCAGGATAGCGTGGAGGCCATGGAATTGGTCCGCCTCTACCAATCCATCGGTCACCGAACCTGTTGTTGAGAAGTGTACGAACACTTCGACTGAAATGTGAAGGAGCTCCATCGTGCATGAACCACATGTTGTGTCGTACTTGTAAAGGCACATGTTCTAGCAGCAGAGTATCCCGTATGAAATCATGATAACGTGCTCCATTGAGCGTAGGTGGAAGAACATGGGGCCCAATCAAGACATCACCAACAATGCCTGCCCAAACGTTCGCAGAAAGTCTGTGTGATGAAGTGATTGCACAATTGCATGCGGATTCTCGTCATCCCACACATGTTGATTGTGAAAATTTACAATTTTATCACGTTGAAATGAAGCCTCATCCGTAAAGAGAACATTTGCGCTGAAATGAGGATTGACACATTGTTGGATGAACCATTCGCAGAAGTGTACCCGTGGAGGCCAATCACCTGCTGATAGTGCCTGCAAACGCTGTACATGGTACGGAAACAACTGGTTCTCCCGTAGCACTATCCATACAGTGACGTGGTCAACGTTACCTTGTACAGCACCAACTTCTCTGACGCTGACATTAGGGTTATCGTCAACTGCACGAAGAATTGCCTCGTCCATTGCAGGTGTCCTCGTCGTTCTAGGTCTTCCCCAGTCGCGAGTCATAGGCTGGAATGTTCCGTGCTCCCTAAGACGCCGATCAATTGCTTCGAACGTCTTCCTGTCGGGACACCTTCGTTCTGGAAATCTATCTCGACACAAACGAACCGCGCCACGGCTATTGCCCCGTGCTAATCCGTACATGAAATGGGCATCTGCCAACTGCTCATTTGTAAATGTTGCACTGACTGCAAAACCACGTTCGTGATGAACACTAACCTGTTGATGCTACGTACTGATGTGCTTGATGATAGTACTGTAGAGCAATGAGTTGCATGTCAACCCAAGCACCGAAGTCAACATTACCTACCTTCAATTGGGCCAACTGGCGGTGAATCGAGTACACACTGACGAAACTAAAATGAGCTCTAACGTGGCAATTAAGCGTTTCCGGACACATGTCCACATAACATATTTTCTTTATTTGTGTGTGAGGAATGTTTCCTGAAAGTTTGGCAGTACCTTTTCGTAACACCCTGTATAATTGTAATTTGGCCTTCCCACCTAAGCCGGAAGGTTCCATTCCCGTGTGAAGTACGCTTGTTCTTATGTGCACTAGAATGTTTCACAGGTGTTTTTAGTGATCACGTATACGGTTTTGTGTGTTGTTGCTGACGACGAGAGAAAAGAAAACTTCAAATCCCGCTCTGGGTCCAAAAGCAAGAACAGTAGTGCTAAACGTCCGTATTAGGCGGACGGACTACCACTAACATTACCACATGGCCTCCCTCCATGACATGAGGAAATGCGCAATAATTTACCTTTAATATTTACATGAGGCTCGTTAAGCAGAAACTTTAATCCAACTATTTCCCCTGCACTTGTGAGCGAAATAACGGGTGTGAATTTTTTTCGCAAAGTTAGGACGCAGACAGGCTACTCCCAGTGAATGGAACACAACTACCCTCCGGTAATATGATAACTCAGTGCTGATGATGTTCAGAAGTATGATGGAACGTTCCTTCGGACATGCATGTATGTACTCAGGAAGAGGCACTGCAGTGACTACAGCCTTTATGAAACACATGCTATGTATTCGTAGCTGTGAATATGTGCGTTAATGAGCTGTATAATGGAATGACGACGGTGATAATTTGTGCCGGACCGGGACTCTGGCTTCCTGTTTATCGCGACCGGCTGCCTTACCAACCGGATGTCCGAGCGCGCTTCACGGTATGTGGTTGACGAAGTTTCAAACTTCAGGACTGGCCGTGAGGCGCGCTCGGAAACCTAATGGCAAGGAGACCGCTTGCGATAAGCAGGAACTCAGGGTTCGAGTCCCGTCCCAGCACAAGTTTTCTTTGTCATTCCATTACACAGCTGATGGTTGTCCATATCTCATGTGCGAATACATTTCGCGGACCCTCAGTTAACTTAAAGCTGTATTTAAAAGTCTCTTAATATAGGGAGTCTCAAACTCTTCGCACCAAATGTGTAGATCTGAACAACTTTTGTTATGGACAGAATTTTCAGTAACACTTCCTACGCGTCCTTTTCTACTGCTTATATCCCGCAGTGGTGTCATGGCGTAAGCACTTCGCATTATGTGTATGCCTTGTATATTGCCTACAATGCATCATCTGCTCCCCATGATAACGGGTAGGCAGAGAAAATTACTGATTCGCTTCCAAAATATCTTTCTTCACTTAGAGACACACGCTATTGCTGAAAATCACTACATCAATTGACTGGAGGAGGTGGTATGTATCAAAGCTGTCTTTGGACCCTACCAGTAGTCTGAAATCTCGTCATCCCAGGATCAGCAAATTTTAAGGGACGCCTAACGACGCCAGGAATAAACAGCGAAAATTTTCCTCTCTAGCAATAGCTGTTTCCCGTGAGGTGGTGTATGATCGCTTGACGTTTGCACTTACAATTCCCTTTACAAGCTTCTAGGAGTTGTAGAGGGGACTTAAAAGATAACGTTCTGATAAAGAACCAATGTCCACAACCACACTGAAGCTCCAACGGAACTGCTATAGGCAGACTTACGTAAACGGGCAGATTACGGCGCTGCGATCGACAACGCCTATGTAAGACTACAAGTGTCTGGCGCAGTAGTTAGATCGGTTACTGCTGCTACAATGACAGGTTATGATTTAAGTGAGTTTAAACGTGGTGTTATAGTCGCCGCACGAGCGATGCGACACAGAGTCACCGAGGTAGCGATGACGTGGCGATTATCCCGTGCGATCATTTCACGAGTGCACTGTGAATATCAGGAATCCAGTAAAACATCAAATCTCCAACGTCGCTGCGGCAAGGAAAAGATCGTGCAAGAACGTGACCAACGACGACTGAAGAGATTCGTTCAACATGACAGAAGTGTAAGCCTTCCGCAAATGGCAGATTTCAATGCTCGGCCTTCAGCAAGTGTCAGGGTACGAACCACTCAACGAAACACAATCAATATGGGCTTTCAAAGCCGGAGGCCCAGTCATCTACGCTTTATGACTGCACGACAGAAAGCTTTACGCCCCGCATGGGCCCGTGAACACCGACATTGGACTATTGACGATTGGAAACATGCCTGCTCGGACGAGTCTCATTTCAAATTTTATCGAGCGGATGAACTTGTACAGGTATGGAGACAACCTCCTGAATCTGTGGACCCTGCATGTCAAAATGGTTCAAATGGCTCTGAGCACTATGGGACTTAACATCTGAGGTCATCAGTCGCCTAGAACTTAGAACTACTTAAACCTAACTAACCTAAGGACAACACACACATCCATGCCCGAGGCAGGATTCGAACCTGCGAACGTAGCGGTTGCGCGGTTCCAGACTGAAGCGCCCAGAACCGCTCAGCCACACCGGACGGCCCCTGCATGTCAGCAGGGGACTGTTCAAACTGATGGAGGCTTGTAAAGGTGTGGGGGTTTGTGCATATGGAGTGAAATGGAACCCCTGATACGTCCTTATACGCTTCTGACAAATGACACGTACAGAAGCATCCTGTCTGATCTCGTGCACCCATTCAAGTCAGATGAGCATTTCGACGGACGTGGGCAATACCAGCAAAACAATGTGGCATCCCACACGTCCAGAATTGCTACAGAGAGGATTTTATGAGATTAAACACTTCCGCTGGCGACCAAACTACCCACACATTAACATTATTGAGTATCTCTGGGATGCCTTGCAATGTGCTGTTCAGAAGAGATCTACACTGCCTCGTACTCTTACGGATTTATGGACAGCCCTGCAGGATTCATGGTGTCAGTTCCCTCCAGCATTCAGACATTAGTCGAGTCCATGCGGCAGCTCTGCGTGTTCGCGTGGACCCTACACGATATTAGGTGGGTGTACCAGTCTCCTTAGCTCTTCAGTGTAGTAACCAATGTCCGCAACTGTACCGTTTGGATTGAGTTTTAAGTCAGGATTATTTTCAAAGGTCCACTTCACGATAAGCTCACAGCGGAGACAATGAGCTCTGACCGACGTCGTGAATGTGCTGTTCGTTGGACAAAATACACTGAAGAGCCAAAGAAACTGATACACCTGCCTAATACCGTATAGTGCTCCCGCGAGCAAGCAGAAGTACCCCAACATGAGGTTATCTCTATACCTGTACACGTTCATCCGCTCGATGAAATTTGAAATGAGACTCGCCCAACCAGGCAACATGTTTCCAGTCATCTGCAGTCCAGTGTCTGTGTTGACTGGCCCTGGAAAAGCGTAAAGCTGCTGTCATGAAGGGTACACGACTGGGCCTTTGGTCCTGAAAGCCTACATCGATGTTTCGTTGAATTGTTCGCACGTTGACACTTGTTGATGGCCCAACATTGAAATCTGCAGCAATTTGCGGAAGGGTCGCACTTCTGTCACGTTGAACATTTCTCCAGTTGTCCTTAGTCTCGTTCTTGCAGGATCTTTTTCCGGCCGCAGCGACGTCGGAGATTTGATGTTTTACCAGGTTCTCGATATTCACGGTACACTCGTGAAATGCTCGTACGGGAAAATTCTCACTTAACCGCTACCACGAAGATGCTGTTTCCTATTGCTCGTGCGCCGACTATAGCACCATGTTCAAAGTCACTTAAATCATGATAAACTATCATTGTAGCAGCAGTAACCGACCTAAGAACTGCGCCAGACGCTTGTTGTCTTATACAGGCGTTGCCCACCGCAGCGTCGTATTGTGTCTGTTTATATATCTCTGTATTTCAACACGCATGCCTATACCAGTTGTTTTGTCGCTTGAGTGTATATCTGCATCCCGTGCTTTCACACACAAGGTTCGAAACCCTGGTGCTGGTCCGCGAAGCATCTCAGTTAACCTAACTAGTTACAAACGTACCAGTATCAGGCAGCCGCAATTGTAATGAGACGAAAATGCGGTGGTTTGACGTAATTCAGAAAAAGGTGAGAGATTTCTTTTCCGAATATGGTACCCTTATCAAAACTTAATCTACTTAGTAAATGGGAATTTGTGGTAAGGTCTTATGGGACCGAACTGCAGAGGTCATCGGTCCGGAAGCCTACACACTACTTAATCTTAAACTAACTTACACTATGGACGAAAAACACACACACACACACACACACACACACACACACACACACACACACACACACACAGATGTCCGAGGGAGGACTCTAACCTCCAACGGGGGTAGCCGCACGGACCGTGACAACACGCCCTAGACCGTGGGGCTACCCTGTCTTACCTAGTCTAGAACACTATAATACGAATTATGACACACCCTGTACACTCAATTTTGAGATGACGAGATTCCTTGTAACAAATGAACAGGGGAAACATACGATATTGGGTCTAATGTGATTTTTGAGGGAGCAGGGCGTCTCAAAAGGTGCTGACTTTGTGTGTGTGTGTGTGTGTGTGTGTGTTTTATTCAACGATAAACTGGAAAATTCTTGCGACAGAGTAGCGAAAATTATCACACAGGTGGAAATTCAGAATATACGTTATAAACCAATACGGGTTTACAGAGACTACATCCGACCATACAGCAGACAGAGGTTTAGACCTTAGCTCTGTTGAGAACTTTGCAATTCTCTACTTTAAATCACCTGACACGCCGCGTTACAAAGGTAAGTGGAAAGTGCAATTAAACGTTCGTGTTAATAGTAAGCGCTAAACTCACCAATGACGCAGAAATCACATCGTCTTAGACAACGCTTCATGAAGTAGTTGCCAGAGACTTAGGATTCCAACCTGCTGCTGTAAAGTGAAAAGACATCTTCGCAGTGTGTATCGCCGCATGTGATGAAGGCATCAGCTTTCAACAAACTGATTCCCTCTTCTGATCCAAATCAAAACAACGGTTGTAACCCCATTACAAGGATTTTGTGAAAAATATCTCACAAACGCAATCGCGAAAAATACAGTTGCATTATTACATAACTTCTAATTGTGACAAAATCACACAGGAAGAGCGCAACCATACTGTAAAGTAATACGGGTGCTGAAAAATTGTTCAAGTAGCCACATGTTGAAAAACCTATGACTTTATTTGGTGCATTTCGGGAGATACCCATCATCAGATAGTCTGGAAACCAAATTAGAACTGACGGAAAGTATACAAAGGTAGAGAGAGCAACACTGCAAGCGTACAAGCATTAAAAAGTTTCGTCACCATGATCATCTAGTATTCAGATGCGTGAAGACACGTTCTAAAATATGTCATTGTCAAGCCTCTCTGCAAAAAAAAAAAGAGGACATCACATATGTCAATAATTACCAGCCAATAACCTTGCTTAAAGAATTTTCAAAAATCGTCGAGAAAGTAGTGTAATACATAACAGTTGAGATTTCAAAAATGCTGTTCCACTAAGACAGCAATATGCAGTTATACTGCCCATATATACACTCCTGGAAATGGAAAAAAGAACACATTGACACCGGTGTGTCAGACCCACCATACTTGCTCCGGACACTGCGAGAGGGCTGTACAAGCAATGATCACACGCACGGCACAGCGGACACACCAGGAACCGCGGTGTTGGCCGTCGAATGGCGCTAGCTGCGCAGCATTTGTGCACCGCCGCCGTCAGTGTCAGCCAGTTTGCCGTGGCATACGGAGCTCCATCGCAGTCTTTAACATTGGTAGCATGCCGCGACAGCGTGGACGTGAACCGTATGTGCAGTTGACGGACTTTGAGCGAGGGCGTATAGTGGGCATGCGGGAGGCCGGGTGGACGTACCGCCGAATTGCTCAACACGTGGGGCGTGAGGTCTCCACAGTACATCGATGTTGTCGCCAGTGGTCGGCGGAAGGTGCACGTGCCCGTCGACCTGGGACCGGACCGCAGCGACGCACGGATGCACGCCAAGACCGTAGGATCCTACGCAGTGCCGTAGGGGACCGCACCGCCACTTCCCAGCAAATTAGGGACACTGTTGCTCCTGGGGTATCGGCGAGGACCATTCGCAACCGTCTCCATGAAGCTGGGCTACGGTCCCGCACACCGTTAGGCCGTCTTCCGCTCACGCCCCAACATCGTGCAGCCCGCCTCCAGTGGTGTCGCGACAGGCGTGAATGGAGGGACGAATGGAGACGTGTCGTCTTCAGCGATGAGAGTCGCTTCTGCCTTGGTGCCAATGATGGTCGTATGCGTGTTTGGCGCCGTGCAGGTGAGCGCCACAATCAGGATTGCATACGACCGAGGCACACAGGGCCAACACCCGGCATCATGGTGTGGGGAGCGATCTCCTACACTGGCCGTACACCACTGGTGATCGTCGAGGGGACACTGAATAGTGCACGGTACATCCAAACCGTCATCGAACCCATCGTTCTACCATTCCTAGACCGGCAAGGGAACTTGCTGTTCCAACAGGACAATGCACGTCCGCATGTATCCCGTGCCACCCAACGTGCTCTAGAAGGTGTAAGTCAACTACCCTGGCCAGCAAGATCTCCGGATCTGTCCCCCATTGAGCATGTTTGGGACTGGATGAAGCGTCGTCTCACGCGGTCTGCACGTCCAGCACGAACGCTGGTCCAACTGAGGCGCCAGGTGGAAATGGCGTGGCAAGCCGTTCCACAGGACTACATCCAGCATCTCTACGATCGTCTCCATGGGAGAATAGCAGCCTGCATTGCTGCGAAAGGTGGATATACACTCTACTAGTGCCGACATTGTGCATGCTCTGTTGCCTGTGTCTATGTGTCTGTGGTTCTGTCAGTGTGATCATGTGATGTATCTGACCCCAGGAATGCGTCAATAAAGTTTCCCCTTCCTGGGACAATGAATTCACGGTGTTCTTATTTCAATTTCCAGGAGTGTATATAGTATTTAAGTAGTAAAATGTTACCAATAGGAATTTTCTGTAACTTATCCAGAGAATTTCACTGTGTGAACCATGACATTATGTTCCAGAAATTACAATTATGTGGTATAAATGTAACAGCGTATGAGTGCTTTAAGTCATATCTGCAGAACAGGAAGCAAAACGTTTCTTTACGTGTTTAAGTGATTTAAGAAAGTTTGCCACTTCACCTAATTGTGGTGAAATTACGTGTTCCACAAGGTTCGTTCATGGGTTCCCTTCCGTTCTTGATGTATGTGAATGACCTCCCTTCTTATCTGAAACAAGAAGCTAAACTGACACTGTTTGTTGATACAATCATCATTATTAATAGAGTAAAAGAAACTCCAATAGAAAATGATACAAATAATGTCCCTGGAAAAGTTATTAACTGGTTTTCTTCGAATGGGTTTGCTCTGAACTTTGAAAGCACACAGTACATCCAATTTTCTGCTGCTGGGAGTGCAGTTCCTTCAATAAATATAACACATCAATAGAAGTCAGTAGCCAGGGTACAGCACACTAAGTTCTTGGGTGCACATACAGATGAGAATCTTAATTGGAAAATTCATATTTTGGATCTCCTAAAGCGACTAGGTTCAGCAACTTTTGTAATCAGAATAACTGACAATTTTGAGGCTATAAAAATAGTTCCACTCATATGGAATAATATTTTGAGGTGTTCCCGGGTTCGATTCCCGGCGGGGTCAGGGATTTTCTCTGCCTCGTGATGACTGGGTGTTGTGTGCTGTCCTTAGGTTTAAGTCGTTCTAAGTTCTTGGGGACTGATGACCATAGATGTTAAGTCCCATAGTGCTCAGAGCCAATATTTTTAGGTAGCTCAACACTTAGACAAAAAGTATTCACTGCTGAAAGGAAGTGTTTAGAATGACGTGTGAGGCTCAGTCTTACAACTCGTACGTATCTCTTTGAAAGTTTAGGAATTCTTACAGCAGCCTCACAGTAAATTTACTCAGTAATGGAATTTGTTCTCATAAACGTGAACCATTTTAGAAACAACAATGACATTCATGATTATAATACCAGAAGAAAGGAAGACTTACACTATCCTCTATTTCACCATCTTTGGCTCAGAAAGGGGTAAAATATGCTACTGTAAAACTTTTCGATAAATTACCAGGTGAAATAAAATGTCTGACAGACAGTAGTAGTAGTTTCGATAAACAAATTGAAATCGTATCTCCTTGACAACTCCTCGTACACCACAGATGAATCCTCTATTAGGAATGAATAAATCTGTGGGTATAATATATGCATTTTTGCTATTTAAAGCAACAGGGTAGGTAATAAATTTTAAGATTAAGAAAAACCTTGATTGAATTTTCATTCACTTGACACGTTCTCACATCATACCGTGAGATCGATCAATATAACACGTAACAAACTAATACTGCTGTCATGGCAGACTCATTTCGAAACTACATTACGCTTTCTAGAAAGACAATTTACACCACCAGAGGGCGGTGAAGCATACATAGGTGGTGCCGCATAGCGGCGAGAAAAAAAAAGCTTTTGATTTACTTACGTGAAATTTTTGAATATAAAACACAGCTTTCAGAAAGACAAGAAATTTAAACAACTTCATTTACTCATTAATGAGTTATTACTTCTTCTACAATATGCATAGTATTTTCACGAATTATTTATTTTAAAATTCTTACTCGTACGATCTCCCTCACCCTGTCTTGTGAGGGTGGAAGTTATACCTCCAATTCTGAATGTCACATTTTTTTGTTTCATTATGTGGAAGTAGGTTTTTCGTACTTACTTCATATTTTGTGGGTTGATTTGTTGGGGTTGAAGTGACCAGACTATAAAGGCTATCATCAGTCCTTCATTTGTTGTGTTTTCTGGAGAGTTTGAGTCCCTGACATCCAATAATAAATCTCTTTCTTGGGTATCTATTATAATATTTTGCTATGTTAACTCTTCAGCATTTTCAAATGCATTATTATGCCCTCCACACTGCGAGGTGGCGCAGTGGTTAGCACACTGGACTCGCATTCGGGAGGACGACGGTTCAATCCCGTCTCCGGCCATCCTGATTTAGGTTTTCCGTGATTTCCCTAAATCCTTTCAGGCAAATGTCGGGATGGTTCCTTTCAAAGGGCACGGCCGATTTCCTTCCCCATCCTTCTCTAACCCGAGCTTGCGCTCCGTCTCTAATGACCTCGTTGTCGACGGGACGTTAAACACTAATCTCCTCCTCCACACTGTTTTTTATTCGTATGATTTCGTAACATTCATTTATATATGTTATGCATATTACTTTATATGTATTTTATTGATAGCATTTTATACCAACGCAGAAATTCTTTAACAGCGTGTTGTTTAACTTTCTTGCTTTGTATGCCATTCGTAAAATTATGTTTCGCATTCAATAGTTTTATGTGAATAAAACAAAATATATTATTCTCTTTTCGCCACTATACGGCACCGCCTGTACCTTCACCAGCGCCCTCTGGTGGCGTTAATTGTCTGTCTAGGGCACATGATGTAGTTTTGAAATTAGTCTGCCACGACAGGTGCATCAGTTACAACGTGTCTTTATGTATCTGAATACCTAGATGACCATAGTGTGGGTATCAGCTCTCATGACGAAACTTGATAATGCGTGTGGTCTTTTCATGTTGCTCTCTACACCGTTGTCCATTTTCTGTCATTCGTATTTTGGTTTCCGAACTATCTGATGATGGCTATCTCTCGAAACGCGTCAAAACAAGTCACTTTTTCTTGACTAGTGGCGTTATATTTAGTGACCAATTAAGCAATTTTACAGCACTCATTTATTACACAACGTATTACTTTTGTGCCGTAGAAGACCCTTCTCCTTGTAAGTATCAAGGATTTGCGAGTTCAGATATGTAATCGGGCTACTTGTGAGTTTACTGACCCCAGAGAAAATTTTGAAATACTTCCCCCCGATGACCACAATATGGCCGTATTGGTAAACCAACAGCAAAATCAAAATTAGAGAATTAGCGCTAAATACACGCTCCCAAACTTCATCAGAAAATGCTGCTACAGACATAATAACAGAAACAAACAAAAACTAAACTAATTTCAGTGACCCTGTCATCCAGAAATTGGAATGCCTGCTACCTTATTTATGCCAGTTTTACGCACTTCAGCATCATATGTTCAGTTCCTCGCCACTTGACGGACGTAGACCGAAAACGTTCCACAGAATAACAAACTATTTAATAAAAGGCCCCTCCCCCACAGTTCTGTATTCATATTCATATTTTCAATATTAACATTTTAATTTCACAAACAAATCCTCTTATTGCAGAAATAATTAGAAATATGATTATCGGCAAAGAGATGGCGCACCAGCTTTGCTGTGGGACGGCGAGGGCCTGGCAGGGCGGTGAAGGGGTGTTGGGGGGGGGGGGGGGGGCGACTACAGTGGACGCGGATTATCGCTTTTCTGCCAGCAGAACCATCACAGTGGACCACGGCAGTCGTGCTCTTCTACCGCCAGCGATGGTGGATAACCGCAGACTATACTGTCGCTGACGAGATAACAGCTGCAGAGAAAACTTACGAATTCACAATGAATTTTAAGCGAATAAAAAATCTTCGTCAACTCTGAGCTAAATTCTAACCTTCCCTTTTCTTACACAACTGCTAAGTGAAACACATTCTGTAATGTCTTCTCGTTAACATAAATTATCTCCATCATCATAAATAGGTTATGAACTTCATTTTTGGATTCTAGAATCTCACTAATTACCATATGTAAAAATAAAATACGGTGATAATTAGCCTTTAGCAAAGAATAAGGTCTTCACTTAAAATTTTCGGGCTGATAGGCCGTGGTCTATTTATAAATCTCTCCGCTGGCATTTTGTCTCAGACTGCGGGGGAGAGTTTTATACATCTACCACGGCCTATCAGCCCGGAAATTTTAAGTGAAGACAATACCGGCCATGAAAGCCTACATTGTATGATCAAATAATACTATT
Source organism: Schistocerca nitens (assembly GCF_023898315.1). Taxonomy (NCBI): domain Eukaryota; kingdom Metazoa; phylum Arthropoda; class Insecta; order Orthoptera; family Acrididae; genus Schistocerca; species Schistocerca nitens. Next base: position 244,041,131 of record NC_064622.1, read on the forward strand.
TCAAAAAAATTCGTTTGTGTTCAAAAGAGTAGAAACAGAAACTTGGAGTGAATTTTTACTTACACTTAGGACTACAAAATTTTCATTCTAACAAAAACCATCCCATTTTGCAAAGGTGTATTTCCTACACGCAAGTCGATACAACCAAAGGATACACTTTTTACGATTCCGTTTAGGGTCAAAGATCTTACTTGCATTTCACAAATGTTCAGTGTGGCCTTCACACAACGCCAAAGGACATCCACACAAAAAGCTCGACTTATACTTTTGTGAGCATGTCTATAGTTACTGCACTCACTGCTGCTACTAAATACACATTGTTTTAGGAATTAATCCAGACGTGTTTAAATACTGTTGGACCATCCCTATTGGTTTACTTCATTACGGAGTCCCACAACTATACATGTATTTGACACTGTGTTGTTTGGTGTAGTTTTAACTAAACCATAATTTGCTCCTCCAATGCATTATGAACTGGACTTAATACCCTCTTTAGAATGCGATAATTAACGTCTGAACCGAGGGAGGTGGCGCAGTGGTTAGACACTGGACTCGCATTCGGGAGGACGACGGTTCAATCCCGCGTCCGGCCATCCTGATTTAGGTTTTCCGTGATTTCCCTAAATCACTCCAGGCAAATGCCGGGATGGTTCCTCTAAAATGGCACGGCCGACTTCCTTCCCCATCCTTCCCTAATCCGATGAGACCGATGACCACGCTGTCTGGTCTCCTTCCCCAAAACCAACCAACCAACCAATTAACGTCTGATTTTTCGTGGTTGAAAACCGAAGGCATGAACGTGTTTTTCGTTGTTTTTGGCGTCTGTACTGTACTGATATGCTGCATTGTACGCATATTATCGATATAACTTACGTTTTTCAGTAGGTACTAAGCTGCTAAGTGGCGCATAGAGTGTAATGGTCGGTCCTAGAAGTTCCTATACCTTAAAAGCGTTAATTACGGTATCAGTGACAATTTAAAATATTTTATTATGTTTATGTAATCCGAAAACTGTATTTATGTTAAAGACTTTGACACCACCATTATGTGACACTTTGCGCGTTTGTCACCAGCTGTTAGTACCAGAGGTAACAGCTGTTTGTAAAGACTGAAATAACAGACGTCCACCGAAATTAATACATGGACATCAAATCGGCTATTAAATTATTATACATGACAAAACGACCATCTTCATAGTTTTCTGAAGAATAAGAGGCAACCCGAAGTAAAAATGTGGTGTGTTATGCTCTGTCCAGAATTACTTTAGGGTTGACAGCTATGGAGGACGTAGTGGCGTAAGGCACACGTGGGGATATGTCACACTGTCAACCAATCACACGTGCCCTTATGAATAGCCGCACCAGCCACTCGCGGTTGCCAAAGCATCTCCACCCTCACCCCCCCCCCCCCCCAATCGCCAACCCTACGTACCCGCACTACAACATGTCCCTTTTCTCTAGCACTATGCTTCCGTTTTAGGCAGCATCCAGTCCTGGATAATCGTTCGCTGTGCCCTGTAATTTTGGTTTTAATTCCTAACGGCCGTCGGAGTATGTACATCCTACTGATTGTTCTTTATTTATTTACGTGATACTGAACAATGTCAGAAGCACTTCCATCTGATCTTATGAATGGCGGTACTCGATATCTGTCTCTTGGACAGGATATTAACATATAAGATCAGTTTATAGAATTGCTTTGCACGTATCCTGCATACTGTGATATAGAGAAACTTCGTGGTGGCTCGCTTCTCTTCGTTAACGAGGTGATCGAAGGAGCTGCTACTGCTTTCAAAGTAAACAAAAACAAAGGAAATTTACAACAACGATTAGGAACCTAGTAAAACAGTGAAGCTCTAAACTCCAGGGAAAAAAGTTTTATGGATAAGTACATCACTCAACTTAGATTCGTGTAAGTGTGCTACGACGTCGTTTTTAGGGTTCCATACCTCAATCAGTAGAAACGGCACCCTTGTAATATCACTTTCCTGTCTGTCTTTCTGTCTGTCTGTCTGTCTGTTAAAAACCCTTATTCTCAGGAATAGGTAGACCTCTCACGTTGGAAATTGTGTCACAAACTAAGAGCTATTGTTTCTTAGTGATGTAAGACATTTAACCCTCTAACTCAATGCAGTCAAAATACACGGCCACTTATGTCACGTATTTTGATACTCGGAAACTCACTAATCAAAACATATTGGGTACTTCCCGTTGACCTAAAATCACGCGATTTGGCAAGAAGCATAGGTTAACAGTACACCTAAATGAAAACGTTCGGAATTTTTAATTTGTAAGTATATCAGACGAAAAATACTTTTTTTGTCATTTGTTATCCAACTGACCGCCTGTCTGTTAAAACTTGTTTTTTTCAGGAACGGGTAAATGAATTAAGTTAAAATTTATGTCACATACTAAAATCTATGCTCTTGGCGGTCTAAAACATTGACGCTTTTAAGTCAGTGAATGGAAAGATGCTATTTATGTCTCATATTTTGATTCTCACCAACTCTCATCAAAACATGTAAGGTATTTCCCGTTTACCTAAACTCATGAAATTGGGTATGAAGCAAGGTTTCACAATACAAGTAAAGAAAAAAAATCAGAAAATTGTTCATTTGTGATTATATCCCACGAAAAAATATATTTCTATTTGTTACTGACTTCAAAGTTAAAATTACTACATTCTCGAAAATTTCGGAATGCCTGGGACCAATATCTTGCCAGCAGCAATGTGGATCACAGGCAAAGGTCGTGGTCAGTATGCATAATTTAGCTTGTATGGAACCATTAGAGACAATTTTCATGGGTATTGTTGCAGAAATACTCATATATCCCAGAAAGGAACGTCCGACACTCGGCAAATTATTCTTAACCGCGATATAAGCATGTCGTTTTCACTGGAGTCACACAAAAAGGGTGGCGATAATAAAAGTGAATTTGTGGCAGATCTTATGGAGCAGATAAAAACCTATGATTACTTTCAACAAGATCGGGCGAGCCGTTGTGGCCAAGCGGTTCTAGGCGCTTCAGTCTGGAACCGCGCTACCACTACGGTCGCAGGTTTGAATCCTGCCTCGGGCATGAATGTGTGTGATGTCCTTAAGTTAGTTAGGTTTAGGTAGTTCTAAGTTCTAGGAGACTGATGACCTCAGAAGTTATGTATGTCCCATAGTGCTCAGAGCCATTTGAACTTTTTTTTTTAATTATTCATTCACTGTGCCAATTTATCTCACACAACTAATTATCACGAAAACAAAGCGAGCTCACTAACAACATTTACGACATTGGAAAGTCTATACTGGAAGCCCAGCTTGTGTAGAGCAGGAAATAACTATGCGTAACTGCAGTGATAAATACATGCTTACATGGCGGTGACGAATAATTTGATGAGTGTCGCATGCTCCTCTCTACGATAATATTCATAAAAACTGTCTCTGAGATGTCCGGAGAAAGTAAATTATGTACACTGCGAGGCCATCCATACTGGCAATCGACTGTTTCGATTGATTTTGCCTGTTATCGACATTGCTACTGGCAAGATATTGGTCCTGGGAATTCCACGACTTTCCATAATGTTGTAATGAATCTAGGAAGTCGGAAAAAATGAAATTTTTTCGTGGGTTTTCTTTACAAATGAACAATTTTCTCATTTTTCTCGTTTATGTGTACCGTACAACCCTCTTGCTTCGTGCCAAATTTCGTGAGTCTAGGTCAACGGGAAGTACCCTATACACCCAAGAGCCAAAGAAACTAGTACGCGTCCCTAATATCGTGTAGGGCCCCCGCGAGCACGCAGAAGTGCCGCAACACGACGTGGCGTAGACTCTACTAATGTCTGAAATAATGCTAGAGGGAACTGACACCATGAATCCTCCAGGGCTGTCCATAAATCCGTAAGAGTACGATGGTGTGGAAATCTCTTCTGAACAGCACGTTGCAAAGCATCCCAGTTATGCTCTATAATGTTCATGTCTGTAGAGTTTGGTGGCCAGCAGAATTGTTTAAACTCAGAAGAGTATTCCTGCAGCCACCTGTTAGCTACCCTGGACATATGGGGTGTCGCATTGTACTGTTGGAATTACCCAAGTCCGTCGTAATGCAAAATGAATGTGAACGGATGCAGGTGAACAGACAAGCTGTTTACGTACGTGTCACCTTTCAGAGTCATATCTAGACGTTTCGGGGTCCCAGATCACCAACTGCACACACCCCACACCACTACAAAGCCTCCACTAGCCTTAACAGCCCCCTGCTGACATACAAGGTCCACGGATTTATGAGGTTCCCTCCATACACCTACACGTCGATACGCTCGATACAATTCGAAACGAGACTCGTCCGACCAGGCAACATGTTTCCAGTTGTCAACAGTCCAATGTTGGTGTCGACGGGCCTAGGCAAGGAGCAAAGCTTGTCTCGTGCAGTCGTGGGCTTTCGGGTACGAAAACCATTATCGATTATGTTCTGCTGAATGACTCTCACGCTGATACACGTTGGTGGCCCAGCAATGAAGTCTGCAGCAATTTGCGGAAGGGTTGGACTTCTGTGACGTTGAACGATTCTCTTCAGTCGTCGTTGGTCCCATTCTAGCAGAATCTTATCTTTTTCCGGCCGCAGCGATGTCAGAGATTTGATGTTTTACCGGATTCTTGATATTCACATTCGTGAAATCGTCGTACGGGATATTCCCCACTTCATCGCTATCTCATCGCTCTGTCATTGTAGCAGCAGTAACCGATATAACAACTGCGACAGACACTTGTCGTCTAACACAGGCGCTGCCGACCGCAGCGCCGAATTCTGGCTGGTTACATATCTCTGTATTTGAATACGCATGCCTATACGTTTCTTCAGCGCTTCAGTGTATTAAATTTATATAAATCACAATGTAACAGCAGCCCCATAGTTCACATAGGCACTTAACCACTTCGGCATATTCATAGTAGCCAACCACATATACCTTAACAGGTAAAGAGTAAGTGATATCTACAACAGTCTAACTGTACTGCAGAGAGGAAATCGTGGTAAAAAATCCTGATCATGTAGATCAATTACAAGTAAAGTTGCACAAAGGGGAATCTTCTAAAAACATATCGAATGAAAAAACGGAGTTTAGGTGCTACAGCTTGTACAGTTTTTTAAAAGTTTATTTTTTATTACAGAAACAAACATTTCATAGTGCAACCCTTTGACAACATAATCAATATTTGACATATTCAGACATATTTGTTTTGCAAATTATATTTTTTATAACAGATTCGTCAACGGCATCAGAATGTGGAAGGCAACGAGAAACCACCGCATTAAAGATCCTATGCATTTCTCTAGTTACAAATCATGGCTGTGTTCAACACCACATTTTCTGAAGTTTCAATCCCCCAATAGGATCTCGAAGGGGGAGGGGGGAAGCAGTTTTGAGCAAAACTGTTACAAAGAAGAGATTGTCATTTAAAAATAGTATAAAGATAAGCTCATGGAATGTGAAGACGATGTCTTAGGCTGCAAAAATGAGCAATGCAATCAAAGAAACGGAAAGAGTGAGCATTTAGATCATCTGCATTAGTGAAATTCGATGGCCAGGTTCAGGTACTTGAAATATCAATGAACACAGAATTTACTTCTCAGGAACATCTAATGGACAGTATAAGCCTGGAGAAGGATTTATAGTATCGAAAGCAATCGCAGAATGTGTCACTAATTGTGTACGTGTTTCAGAGAGAGTGGTGTTACTCCCAGTAAGTGCTCTACTCTTGTAACTGAACATATCCAAACCTACGCTCCAACAACAGACTAGTGATGAAGTTGCACAATTTTATTCCCAAATCTCAGGTATTTTGCAACATCTACCGGAGAAACATGTTACAATCATTATGGGACATTTTAATGACAAAATAGGAAGGGGATATGAATGCAACATTATAGGTCACTATTGATTTGGTGAGAAAGGAATGAGAGAGGCGAACTACTCAGTGCATTTGCAGGAGAGTGGAGATTCGAAATAACTAACACATTCTTCACACTACCACCGAGACAACATCTCTACACCAGAAATTCCCCATAAGATTCAGACGAAAATATTACGCGGAATCACATTGATTATGTCTTGATAAATCAAAGATATAGAAAGGGCTGTCTCTCAATGAAAACCTATCCAGGTGCCGACATTAACCCAGACCACGTCCTCCTAGTTGGTGTCTTCAAAATCAGAATGAAGGGAGTTCAAAAGAAAAAAGTCAAAGTGGATGATGGTGATGATGATGATGATGATGATGATGATGGTGATGATGATGGTGATGATGATGGTGATGATGATGGTGATGATGATGGTGATGATGATGGTGGTGATTGGACTGTGGGGCGCTCAATTCCTCGGTTATCAGCGGCCGTACAAATTCCCACGTGCATGAATGATGAAATAATGAGAACAACACGAACACAAAATGTATTATATCCGAAAACTGAAAGAATATTACATAAGAGAAAATGCAGGAGTCCATCTTAATAATGAACTAAATTCTCTGTCGGGTAACTTGTGCACCGAAGAGAAAATTAAAAAGTAACTATAGTGGACGATAACCAGTTTGGACAAGAAGAGAATAGAAGCTTTCGAAATGTGGTGCTACAGAAGAATGCTGAAGATGAGGTGGGTAGATCACGTAACTAATGAGGAGGTATTGAATAGGATTGGGGAGAAGTTTGTGGCACAACTTGACTAGAAGAAGGGATCGGTTGGTAGGACATGTTTTGAGGCATCAATGTATCACAAATTTAGCATTGGAGGGCAGCGTGGAGGGTAAAAATCGTAGAGGGAGACCAAGAGATGAATACACTAAGCAGATTCAGAAGGATGTAGGTTGCAGTAGGTACTGGGAGATGAAGAAGCTTGCACAGGATAGAGTAGCATGGAGAGCTGCATCAAACCAGTCTCAGGACTGAAGACCACAACAACAACAACATAGTGGAATCAGTTAAAGAAGAACATCTGAAATCGAATTTCACCAAAAAGAAGTCATGTATGACTGAAGAGATACTTAAAATGATGAACAGATGGAGGAAAGTGAAAAGTAGTCCTGATGAATACAAGAATATCAAGAAGGATATGAGGAAACGGATACGAGAAAGTAAGAGAAAGACAAGAACAGTGCAATGAAAGAGAGAAATTACAATTGAAGCATGTTAGTTTCAATATTCATAAAAGCAGTCGGTGAAGTGACAGGAAATTACAGGAAAAGACAGGAAACAGGTTGGTGAATAATGAAGAAAAATAATAGTTGGGTAAGATGAGCTTAAAGAAACATGGAAAACATACACAGAACAACTCTTATGACAACCGGCCAGAACTTCCTGAAATATATTGCGAAACAGGGCCTAGAATTTTGCTGGAAAAAGTACAAGCTGCGATAAATGGAATGAAAGATGGTGAATCACCTGCTCCCGACAATGTGAATGCCGAAATTCTCAATCTGCTCTGTGAGGATAATTTAAAATGGTTGACTGCAATATTTAATGACATCTACCACTCGGGTAACATTCCACGAGAATGGCTTAAATCCGAATTTATTACATTGTCCAAAAAGCCCAGAGATAAGACTTGTGGTGAATACAAGACGATCAGCTTCATGAGTCACACGCTAAAGATCTTTCAGAGGGTCATTCACCAAAGAATTTACAAGATCTGTAAGGAACAAATTTCTTCTACACAGTTTGGTTTCAGAAATACATTTGACACGCACGAAGCATTATTTAGTATCCAAGTACTATTTAAAAGGTGCAGAGACGAATTGCAATATTTATTCCTGCCTTATTTATTATCAGAAGGCTTTCGGCAGAGTATAACACCAGAAGATTGTTGAAATTTTAAGAAGCATTGGTTTGGATGATAAAGACCTACGTATAATTGTTAGCCTATATTGCAACCAGTCGGCTTCTGTGAGGCTGGACAGAGAAAATACAGAAGACAGACATTCTACGAGGTGTAAGGCAGGGTTGTATATTATTCCCACTGATTTTCAACATCTACTCAGAACACGTCTTTAAAGAAGCTCTTGAGGAAGTAGAGATGGGAGTGCTCTTAACGGGAAATATATCGACAACATTCAATATGCTGACAACACAGTAATATTTTCTGATAGTGAGGATAGTTTTCAGTACCTTGTCGATAGACTTGCACAAAAAAGCTCTGAATATAGTCTACACGTCAACCATCAAAAAACGAAAACAATGATAATCAGTAAAAACAGAGTCCCTGCATATCACATTTCGATAAGTCAAAATCACGTAGAGCAAGTACATGAATACACGTCCTGGGCACTACAGTAAATGACCAGTGGGATCTTTCTGATGAGGTGAGAACTTCAATTGGAAAAGCCAGGGCTGTCTTCAGTAACATGAGTAGCCTTTTCAAGAATCATGGCGTAGCAATGACGATGAAGATCAAACTCCTGCACTGCTACGTGTTTTCCGCCCTCTTCTATAGTGTTGAAACATGGACTCTGATAAAATCGTTGGGTAAGCGGCTGGAGGCTTTTGAGGTGTGGCAGTACATGAGAATGTTAAGAATACCATGGACAGCTTATGTCACAAATGTCGAGGTTCTGCGAAGAATGAAGGAAGAGAAAGAAGTACTGGCCACCGTGAAAGTAAGAAAGATCTAGTACCTGGAACACATTATGCGCAATAACAACAGATACTATCTCCTCCAGACCATCCTGCAAGGAAAAATACCGACGAAGACAAGCGTTGGCCGGAGAAGAATATCCTGGCTTAAGACATCAGAACGTGGACCTCTAAAAACGTCTACAGAGCTAAGTGACAGGAAAAGCACTGTCAAGATGGTTGCCAACATCGGGAACGGATATAACCAGAAGAAGAAGAAGAAGGAAACGAATATTGTCATTGTTTGGGGTCTTCTTTGAAATAATAACTCGTATATTTGTAGAAATGCAGCAACTTTAGAGTTCAGATTCTTTGATTTATGCATTAAATGTGCTATAGAATTAAAAGACATACATAAACATGTTTACTCATATTGTGCTTCAAAACCTTCTATCCACTACTGAAAACAGTAAGCTATTTTTGAATAGGTCTCAGTTTCGTGAACTTATATTCACAATGTGCTACTTTGTCACGTACCACTGTAATGTTACCAGTACCAGAAGTAAACTAAATCTGACAAGAAAGCCATGAGGACTGTCAAAACACCTGGAGATTAACCCCCAGTGCTCGAACTGCACCGTTCATTGAAATAAAATCACGATTATCATTTTATCCATCCTCAGCAACTGTAGTCGTGTATAACAAAATAAAGAATATTCCTGTTGCCAAGCTATTGACATCCCTATACCAATTCAACGACGTGTTCTAAAACGTACAGAACCATACAACTGGTATTAAAGCCACTAGATACGATTCTTACACTAAACGTAATTGTGACCTGCCTGTATTCCATTATTAGTTGTTTCATTATTATGTAACTGTGCCCACGCCTCTTTCCATCTACGATTACTTTCCGATACTTAATATTAGCTAAGGATTGAGAATAATCTCTCCACTTACTCCAGTCACAAGTTCCAGCGCCATGATGCGTTTCGCACTTTGTTTTTGTTGACACGTTCCCTGCAAGCACGCTACTGACCTCGCTACGGCTGTATAGAGATTAGTTGCCGAATTTCACATACGTAGCGCCACTTGTCGTAGATATTAACTTATTTCATTTACAATTAGTTGTTTATATTATTTACTACGGAGCTTATATCGACTTACAATTTTGTTTATGCCTCATGACAACTACAGTTACTTTGATTTATTATTTTATCGTACATGCGCCCACACTCTGAGACCAACTTCACGACATTCACGTCATTGGCTGATTGGCTCCTGTTCTAGCGTGATGTCGACACTTGTTTCGCTTGTTTGTGCAGACGGTGTGAACTGGATGTAGGTGTCTAAGAGCTCTTATTGTATCAATGGATTCAGTATTGTATTACTTATTGTTCCTGCACAATTTTTAGGAATATGGCATTTTGCTGTATGCACTTTATTACTGACACTCGCAAATAGTACGATAGTTACAACAATACACCACTTTTTATCTTTAACTTTCTAAAATATGTGAAATTTTCGCCCCTAATTTTAATATTCTTATCTGATTTCTACTTATTTGTGGTGTACTTTCCTGTACAGCCTTCTGAAGAAAGGCACTAAGTACCCGAAACCGGTAAAGAAATTAAATTTCTTTTATGCACATGGTTGCTTATAATTTCATTATATCAATAGACCGAAGACGATTGTTCTATATTTTACGAAAGTAGTACAGTCATGGAAGAAACATTAACAACGGAGAAAGTTAAAATCTAGATTTCCTTCATCATCCTTGTGCAAGTCAACCAATGACTTCGGTGTCTAACGGCCTCAACGTCGACAGGGCGTTTTCCAATGTTACGTTCTGTGAGTTTGATGGCTGTTCCAGGCAGAAAGACGGCGCCGTGGCCTTCGTTCTGCTCCATTTCCTTTGCCGCAGCAGACAAGGCGAACGGTAACGAGGTAGCAGGGTTGCTGTTTGCTAATGTTGTGTTACCCGCTGTTAATGACGCCCGCTTGCCGCGCCGCCGGCGCCTCGCCTCGCCTCGGCTCGGCTCAAAGCGGCAACAGATTATCTGCTGACGGCAGCGACTAATCCTTGGAGACGTCTGTACTCCAGTACAGGCAGCCGTGTATCGTGCTCGTTAATGGAGTACAGTCGGTATATCGCCTCGCCGAGGCCCGCTGTCTGGTATTATCGCATTGACAATGATGTGGCGTTTAATCAAAATGGCTCGCGGTAATAGAAGGGTCTCCTTCAACTCATCTTTGTGAAAGGAATACCCTTGCCAATTCAGAGAATATTTGGATAAGCACTTTTCCAAAGTAGAACTGCATTTTCATTACACTCTACTGGCCTGACACAGAGGAAGTTAAAGATAATATTATGTGTTATGTCTGTTATTACAGTGAGTAGAGACTAGATTTAAAAAATTCCGCTAAATTAGACAAAGGAAACAGTAAGTAATCATTGAACATAGTCGTAAAAATTACCACACAAACTAGAGTTTTACTGTGTGTGTGAGAAGGTACTCCCTGTTTCAAACAGGCTCGTGAATAACTACACGATAACGAAACTCAGTTAACCAAACGTATAGTATTTCAGTCGTGCATATACACTCCATGGTAACAGGGAGCAGTTTATAAAGATGGAAATTAGGTTCTGTTTCGCAGAGCAGATTAGTGACTAAAAAACAAATGATTACGAAGATGTACATTCTATAGATGAGTCACACTCCAGTTTGTAGAATGTCTCTTCTCGTACATTCGTGTAGAGAAAACGTGATAGGCGGTAAAATAACATACTTCAAGAGAGAATGAGGTTGATGTGGTCCTGGTATGGTGAGGCTTTACGTTCGATCCGCGTGCGGAGCTTCCCATCTTTGTTGCTGATAGCAGATATATTGTTGAAAAACTGTTAACACCCAGAAGTTTATGTAGATTTGATCTTCATGGATGACTGAACTCCTGAAAATGTAGATGCTGTGGTGGAGGAATTCCTCGCAAATGAAAGTGCCCATCTCAAGGACTTACAGCTGATTCCATTTTCATTTTAAGTAGCTAATCGTTTGAATATTATAGACAAGCTTATTTGGGTTACGCTAAGCGATCAGCATACATACCATTCCTCTGAGGACGGATGTCTATTAGCGGTACTTCACCAAGAAACAAAAAACACGCTACAGAGCAGTTTATGTCATATATATTCACAGGGGTGCCTCTCCAAAGAGGGGTGAGGCGCATTTTCTGTGTGAAGCTATTTTCTTTATCACGATCGATCGCTCGTTCATGAGCATTAAAATGTTTGCCTGCTTTTTACTGAAAACTGAATGTACTCTTTATTAACAAGGTTGAACTGACATTACTATTGCGAACAGCGTGTCTCAGTACACACATTTACATAAAGGCCAAACTAAATGGCGTCCACTGTGCAGGAAATTAAAGCAGAATTGTTACTCAAAAACCACTACCAAAATTAAATTGGGTACTGCCCAAAAAATTTAAACACTATCAAAAACACACGGTTCACTGGCCCATTAAAAATGTGAATTATAAGGAAAATGCTTAGAACTTGCGCAATGGAAACGTGAGATGAGATACGAAAGGACTAACAAAACACTGAAAGAATCTCAGCTGAAATATTACACCATAATCAGCAGCAACAGCACAGAATGAAGAAATCGCGTCAGCTAAAATATGATAAAGTAAAACTAAGCTAATGGGAGGAAGAGTGGGATGATTTTGTAATACTGAAAAAAAAGATTACTTGAAATGAAAATACTAATCCATTCATTACAATCGCAATGCTGTATTGGTTAAATGTCTCTGAGCACTATGGGACTTAACTTCTGTCCCCTAGAACTTAGAACTACTTAACTAACCTAAGGACATCACACACATCCATGCCCGAGGCAAGATTCGAACCTGCGACCGTAGCGGTCGCGCGGTTCCATACTGTAGCGCCTAGAACCGCTCGGCCACCCCGACCGGCGCAATGCTGTATTTGTAACTCTTTTTTCACAAGAATATAAAACTCACAGAAAACCAAAAGCTTTACTTTCTTTACAAAAGTCTTACAAGGTAATGCTTTTACGATTATCCAGACTGAAATGAATTCGACCGAAATGGCGTAAACTGGGACGAGGAGGTGGACTGTTCTGTTACAAGAGTGGCTAACATTATCAATAAGCAAAAATTTTTACCTCAAAAGCATATCCACAATGCAAATCCGTTCTCTCTGTTCCATAAATATTGAGTCTTTAAGTCCTTCAATCACGTTAATAATTTCTAACAATTTTCTTCAGCAAAATCCTCCTCCCAAATACGTTACGCTAAAACTTCTGCCAGCTTACTCCATGTCCAGGGCTCGACTACGCTCTACCACTGAGCCAAATAAAAATGGTTCAAATGGCTCTGAGCACTATGGGACTCAACATCCATGGTCATCAGTCCCCAAGAACTTAGAACTACTTAAACCTAACTAACCTAAGGACATCACACAACACCCAGTCATCACGAGGCAGAGAAAATCCCTGACCCCGCCGGGAATCGATCCCGGGAACCCGGGCGTGGGAAGCGAGAACGCTACCGCACGACCACGAGCTGCGGACACACTGAGCCAAAGATGCATAAGTACAGAGAGACTACTGTCTTTGTCGGAAATCGACTATTTCACAGATGTCACACGCTACTGCTTCGCTGTCGTAACATCAAATTTCCACTCATTCTGAAACTATCCGCAAATTAACGTCCAGTCTGCAATTTTGTTTTTGCAATGTCGAATCAAACAAATACTGTTCATCGCGTCTCTCATGATACGTGTAACGTCGACGGAAAACGTCGGATTGTTTCCCTTCACAAACAAGTATATTTATAAAAACGTGTCTCTTCGATAGAGAATCTCTAATCAGTCCAATGCGATATTTATTTTATCGATAAGTTGTAACAGGGACACTGAAAAACGAAGAATAACCAATACAGCAGTAGCTACTGAGCAGCACTGCTCCAAGCGGTAGCAGTCAGTGCATGCCAAGGCGCTGCTCAGTCGCTGGTGGAGTATTCATTATTTTTCGTGTTTCACTACCGTTGTTGCAACACATCGGTAAAACGAATATAGCACTAGATTAATTCTGGACCACTCTATAGAAGGGGTACATAAAATTCCACTTTAAAGTTAATTTCACGTGCAACGGGAAACAAATCGATTCATTCCAAGGGCACTGGGTTGGAAGAGGCGATGAGCAATGTTTGTAGGCGCCAACAGAAGCTACATATAGCGAAAACAGAATTCCAAATATCTGAGGAGAAGACAACAGTCTCAGTTGCGATACTGAAATTAATGTTTATTGCTCATCAGTGACGTGTGTTTCACCTATTTCCTGTCTTCTTCAAACTAGCTGATAAATGCTGATAAGCAAGTCATGGATTACGATGTAGAACATTCTCAGAAATAAATTTTCCTCATCATGTGCAAGAAAAATAGTCGAGGCAAATACATGGTCTGCTCATGCATTTAATCATAGCATCCGACAACTTTGCCTGGATGCGTAATGTGGTACAATCTGTCAAACAGTAAACACGCTGACCTGTCATTCCACATCCTGCAACCACATATCCAGTTTTACTGTCGGTGTCCATAAGTTGCTTATCAAAATTTATCGGCTAGTATGAAGATCCCTTGAATTAAAACAGTAATTTCAATATCGCAACGAAGACTGTTTTCTTCTGCTCATTCTACATACTGATTGCAGTATTACCATGCAGTAGTATGTAAAACCTTTTGCAAGTAGCTGCCGAAACACCAGAGAAAATCCACGCGACAGGTTTCTGACGAGTATAGCATACAGAAGGAAGGAAAAGAAATTTGAAAATCTATTAATGTCTATCGGCCTGGATTTAGGAAGGATCCAGCCACCAGAGAGGCAATGCTGATGTTTTTATTGCTAATTCAAGCATGACTTACGAAATGTCAAGAGACCTCCACCGTACTTCCCGACCTAGAAAAAGTTCGGTAGTAAGAAATGGTGCAAGATGTCCGAAATTTACTATAAATTAGCTGTAAGCTCTAGGGAACGAAGAGAATATTCAATATGAACAAGAACCAAGAGGGAAAAATAAGACGAGGAGCAAGAAAGACGTGCTTGTATTGGAAAGTGTGTAAGGAAGGGATAGGCTCTTTTGGCCCTCCTGTTTAGTTTGCACATCAAAGAAGTCATGGCGGAAATGAACGGTAGGAACAAAAGTGAGATTAAAATTAAGGTGAAAGGATATCAATGCTAAGACGCAATGAAAGTCACATCGATGAAGTATTTTGGGCTCTGTTGAATGGAATGAACAGCCTAATGAGCACAGAAAATGGCCTGAGACTAAATCAAAGAGAGATGAAAGCAATGAACAGAGACAGTCCATAAACGTATCCCACGCAGTAGACGGATATAAGCAATGAGATTTTCGACAGAAGCGGAGAGGAATATGTGAAAAACAGTAACTAATAGACAGGTGTTAAGGCATCATGGATGTTGGCCAGGAGAGGAAGCAACTGCGGGCCGCATTAAAACAAATAAAGATCCAAATTTTAAAAAGAAAGGTGAATTTTCTGCTACCCCTACATCGTTTCTTCGTCCATGTTTTGCGACACAAGAGGTGACCATGCCAGTAGTAATGAGTTGCCTAAATTGTACTACGTTTGAGATTTTATTTATTATAGCCTAACGGTAATTCACAAAAATATTCAAAGCAAGCCATCTCAGCTGCATGGTTCTAGATATGCTATTTAAAGAAAGGAAATTTGAGAAAAGTATCACTGCATTCAATTTACTATACATCTACAAACAGTACAAACAGAGAATCTGGCTTCCAAATTTGTATAGTGGATGCATACATTCTATCGCCTTTATAAACTACATTCCTGACTAAAACATTTGTACAAGCCTAAGTTTAAGGAAACATCCAATCCTTTAGTTCTTGCATCACTATCTTGGGGCGTTGCAGTAGAACTTTTTCATCCCTTTCCCCACACATGTATCCTTTGCATGAATCCAAGTTTTGCAGTTCATATATCTGATAATTTCTTCCATTCAATCTTCCTTGCACAAACTCTTAATACCTGTACTCCATCTGATGGATGAGCTTCTGCAATGGTTTCCTTCCTGTCTCAAAACCACTTTCTTCTCACAGATAGGGCTGCAGTTCTAGATTTCTTCTCCTTTGTTTCGGTTAGCTTTTTGTTTCACATGTTGTTCGTCAGATCAAAGGCTCCTTGGTGTTTTGCTTGGAGCTTTCATCATTTCCGTCGTATTCGGTGACATTGCTTTGGTGGACTTCTTCAGGCCAATTTTGCCTGCCATAGGTTCCATTGCACTGAAATTATGGCTCCGGCCATTTACATCGAACGCAAGTTCTCGTATGTCGGACGTGCTTAAAACGTGTAAGAATACACAATTTCAAGAAGTTTTCAAGTTCACTGGAAAACAGTTTATTGGTGCCAAACACTTCCATATCCTCGTTTACATAATTATTTTCGGCATGCCTCTTAATTGCTAGCCTAGACACATTCAACCCATAATCCCCATTTAGATATACGCTTAAGTTCACCACGTAATTGCTGAACATTATGTTGCATCAATAATGCTAAACGCTTTTTAAAGCGCTCTAGACGAGCAGGTGTCTTAAATTGCAGCAGTACAGTAACCGAAACTAAAAGCGTTACATTACATTCAACGTCACCAATTCTTCTTTGTCGATTTCCTACAAACGAACCACAACGAACATAAATTCTTAACCGCCTGCAAACTAAGGTTATTTCAAGCATATTCACTCGCAAGTAAAACATTGTGCTGCCACTTATAACAGTGAAAGGTTCTTGATATGTGATGTAAAGAAAGGAAATTTGAAAAAAAGAATCGCTGCATTTGATTTAGTATACATATGAATATGGTACAAATGAGGAAATGGCAGTTTGTTTGGAACGTTTGCCATTATAACCGCATTTTGATGCCTAAATACATGAGTGATACATACTCTTTGCCTACCACAGGTTGTATTATTAGTACAGCACAAGCAGGGAGTGATTCGACAGTTAAAAGCAACATCTTTTCGAGTTACAGGTTATTAGATGACTACATACACATACTAAACTTTCAATAGTAATTCTCTTCACCATTCACACGTCAATTTGTATGAAAGGTACAACGAAATGAACTGTCTTCGGACGATCGGTTGTTCAGCACTTAGAACTGACAGCTGATAATATGGTTCCAAGGAGCTGGCCCCATTAAATGTCGAATATTACAAGAGGTAAGAATGCTATATCAATGGTACAAATTAGGAGCAGGTGTAAATAAACTCCCCCCCCCCCCCCCCTTATGTCTCGGATGCGCGGTGAGTGGCTTTTCGTAGTCGCCTTTAATCCCCAGATATTTACTTCGACAGTAAGCGCACGTGTACGAAATGTCTCGCAGTTTTCTGACAGACTGTTGCTCCCAGAGGCACAGACGGTGGAATTAAGACGACAAGGCTACAGATCGGCAACTGTTCGCCCCGGCGTCCAACGCCAGAAGCGACGGGCTAATTACCGCTCATTCAATTAGCGTACCACCACATCGGCAGCAGGTGAAAGCCCGCTACAAAGGAAACTGGATTACCGCTATGCATTCAAACATTCGCGCTATTGCTCAGTCCGTGTTAATTTCCTTTCCCTTGACAGTGTTTCGCGAAGCTCCTAGAGCTTTGTTTATGATTAATGAACACAACGTAACCCGTCAATACAAACATGAGAAATAATACCGCATGACGTGCGGTCGTATCTCGACGATCATCAAATGCAACTGAGGAAAGGATCTGCAACATTTTGTGTTTTCATTTAATAAGGTTTTCGGTAGGGTAGAAGAATTAATGTTAGCACGAAAACTTTTTCTCCTTTGCGTAACATTTCTTTTCCATTCTTATCATATGGAACAAATAATATTAGTCTTAGGACTCTAACAAGACCGAAAACGATTGCAACATCCGCGACAAATATCGTACCACTACGGCTTTTCAGGTAAGTAACTCTGCCTTTTACATGAATGTAACTGTACGCTTCTTTCGATTATGAACATAATATCTCAAGATTCATACGTCAATTAAATACTTTCTCTAGAGTGACCAAAATAAATACTTGTTCATTTTTTTTTTTTTTTTTTTTGTCAGCGCAATAACAACAACAGATTTCTTACTTCAATTTCCCTTTGGTACTAATATTACGTTTCTCTGTAACACTGAGTGCTCTAACCCCCATAAGCTGGCTGTAGCACTGCTTCCAATGATGTGTATTATTTTCTGCCGTTCATAAGAGATCGCCGGCCGCGGTGGTCTCGCGGTTCTAGGCGCGCAGTCCGGAACCGTGCGACCGCTACGGTCGCAGGTTCGAATCCTGTCTCGGGCATGGATGTGTGTGATGTCCTTAGGTTAGTTAGGTTTAAGTAGTTCTAAGTTCTAGGGGACTGATGACCACAGCCGTTGAGTCCCATAGTGCTCAGAGCCATTTGAACCATTTGAACCATAAGAGATCACATGATATACTGCGAGGCGGCCGGTGTGGCCGAGCGGTTCTAGGCGCTTCAGTCCGGACCGCGCTGCTGCTACGGTCGCAGGTTCGAATCCTGTCTTGGGCATGCATGTGCGTGATGTCCTTAGATTAGTGAGGTTTAGGTAGTTCTAAGTCTAGGGGACTGATGACCTCAGGTGAGAAGTCCCATAGTGCTTAGAGTCATTTGATATAATGCGAACTATGGATGAAGGGCAACAGGCAGAGTCCATATTTCTAGATTTCGGGGAAGTATTCGATACGGTGACCCACTGAAGGCTGTTGACGAAGGTTCGAGCATATGGAGTAAGTTCACAGATACGTTAGAGGCTCAAGATCTTCTGAAGTAATAGAACCCAGTGTGTTCTCCTCGACGGTGAGCGTCCGTCAGAGACAAGGGTAACGTCAGGAGTGCCCCGTGGAAGTCTAGGAGTGCCCCGGGGAAGTCTAGGAGTGCCCCGGGGAAGTCTAGGAGTGCCCCGGGGAAGTCTGATAGGACCGCCTTTGTTCCCTAATTACTATTGTCCTGTGTGACACAGACAATTCGATTAAATATCTGAGCGTAATGTTGCAAAGCGGTATCACATGGAACCAGCATGTGATAACTGTGGTAGAGAAGGCAAATAGTCGACTTCGGTTTATTGGAAGCATCTCAGCAAAGATTGGATGATCTGTAAAGGAGATCCCATATAGGACGCTAGTACGAGACATTCTTGAGTAGTCCTCGAATGTTAAGTATCCACACTAGGTCTGATTAAAGGAAGACATCGAGGTAATTCAGGGGCGGGCGGCTAGATTTGTTACCGGTGGCTTCGAGCAACACGCAAGTAATACAGAGACGTACCGGGAACTCGAATGGGAATTCGTGGAGGGAAGGCGACGTTCTTTTCGAGGAAGACTATTCAGAAAATTTAGAGAACCAGCATTTGAAGCTCAGCACAGAAACGTTTTCCTGCCGCCAAAGTACATTTCACGTAACGATCACGAAGATAATAAAGATCCGTACGGAGGCATATAGGTCTTTTTTTCCATCGCTCTGTCTGCGATTCGGACAGGAAGGTTCAAATGACTAAGCACTATGGGACTTAACATCTGAGGTCATCAGTCCCTTAGAACTACTTAAACCTAACTAACCTGAGGACATCACACACATCCATGCCCGAGGCAGGATTCGAACCTGCGACCGTAGCAACAGCGTGGTTCCGGGCTGAAGCGCCTAGAACAGCTCGGCCACAGCGGCCGGCTGAACAGGAACGGAAACGACTAGTACTGACACAGGATACCCCCCATCACGCACCCCACGGTGGATTGTGGAACATGTATGTAGATGCAGATGTAGAATTGTATTTGTGGTCAAGAAAGGTCGAAATGCTGCTCGTTACGCACTGTGTTCAGCTCAAAAGGCAGCACTTCTACTGAGTTCTAGATGCAGAATACGCTTTACATATGGGCTCATTTTATGCGTTTTTGGGCTGCTTTGTTGGGTAATAAAATATGTGAAATGTACTAACGGCCGTGTCGCCGTCCTTTTAGGACAAGACAGCACCAGATGACAAATGGATAAAATCATGTTATTGTTTCTCGCGTATGCGACAGCTTACTACGTGGTTGGAGAGCAGGAAGGGGAAAGCTAGAGTTTTCCTCTTTCAGCGTTAGATAATTTCAGATTGCGTTATCCAGGTTTTGAACCAGAGTAAACAGATAAACCTTAGGTTTTGCCAACCAATCGCTATCCAGTTGAGTGACGATGATTTGTTGCGTCTATTTGTATTGCCAACAGTTCATGATTTCTTTTTCATCTTTCTTTACGTGAGTTGTTTGTGCTATTTTCTCATCAATAAATTTGCTAACAATTTTACAAAAGAATAATCCCCTGTTGATACATTAATCTCTCATCAATAATTGACTACAAGGTCACCATTTCATTAGATTATTTCTTCGTTCAAGTTTTAATTAAGATTCTGATAAAAGTGATTAACTCAGACTAGCAACAACAACAAATGTCAGAGGGCAGAATCTATTCAGCAGACGCATGGCCAGGTAGACATGTAGAAGGCTTACAAGTTAAAGTGACTGCTGTCAGGGCACAAACTCATAGTCACCTGTAGCCTTTCAAATCAAACCGCAAAACTAGCGTAGTTTTTTAAGTTTAATGGCCCACTGACGAAAAAGTACAGGACAAGTGGAAGGAAATCGGTTGTATTCCTTTTACAGGGAGCACTGAAGCAGAGGTCTTAAATGATTTATGGAATTTATGGAAATCATGGAACTCGAAACTCTCTTTGACCAGTCGGAGAATTGGACCGTAGTCCTCCTTTATGGCAGTCCAGTGCATCAACTCAATCGAAAGGACAAGTCGGCCGGAGAGATTCGACAAAGATTTTTCCTCTGCCCGTGGTATTCATTTCTACAGCACACAATGGCACTGCATACCTTGGAAAGACTATGTCAACAAAGTAAGGGAGGATGGAATATTAGATTTTAGCGCCCCGTCGGCGATGTGCTCACTAGAGACCGAGCACAAGCTCTGACTGGGAATGAGTGTTGACGGAAAGCATCCGCTTCTTCTTCAAATTTATCATTTTTATGTGAACGGGGTATGGCCAAGTGAGGTTATGAGCCGCATTCCTCCAGAAAGGGAGCCCAGTATCCAGTGGATAATCCGACACCTCGTTAGGTGTATCGTCAACAGACAAACCATAACGATGCTGCTTGGGACGTGTTGAACGACGATGGGAGAAACAATGAATTTCTTATGAAATCACTTCGCACATATTAGGAACACTGAAGAGGTATGACGCCCCTTTATGCGGTGCACACAGCCTGTAATAGTTCAAGGCTGATGCACGATGTGGGTTGATGTGTAACCTGATCATTGCACTCTACCTTCTATGACTACCCTCAGTTATTTTAGACTATCATGACGATTCCTTACATGAAAGGAACTTAATCCACTGCCCTTTCTTATCCACACCGACCACATTTTAATTGATAATGGATTAACTGACTATCATTAAATACTTCGTAAATGTAAATAACAGGTACAATATTAATGCTCAAAATAAGGGTGACTCCCTTGTATCAGCTATTATTTGTGTGTTTTTGTATTTTAAGGGAATAGTAATTACCGTCGTTTTTTAAATGTAACCTATATTACTTTGCTCTTGCAAATCGAGATGAATCAGATAATCTTGATTCCAAACTAACAGACCTGACATCCTGCGAAGTATTCTTATTAAAATGGTAGTATATTAATTTATCTTTGATACCGACTTTCAGCGAGAAACAGTGTTAGTTTAAATGGAACTTGACTCTCGATTAATTATGTAGACAGTGTTGGATTCGAACATATGCGCTTGAAACGATACTGCCTGTATTATTACCATTGTATGTTCATTTGACTTAAATTTGGAACTGACGATGTATTAGTCTTCCAGGCTTGTGACTTTTTTTTTTCTTTTACGAAATAAATTTACATGAAACTACATTAGTGATGTAACATAGAACATCTGAAGACAACGAATCCTGGATAGTGGTATCAAACTGAGAAGTGCTTTTATTAATGCGCAGATGGGCGCCAGTGCACTTACGACGTATTCCAGGTATATTCCGATGTAAAATCCAGCCGGAAGTGGCTGTGAAGGTTGTACTTTTAATGGTGATCTTTACGAGGATGGGAATGTTATGAGGTCGCTCGGTACGACTAGAAAAAGTATAAAGAGACAAGACTGTGTTCAGGGACCACACTTTAATCTTACCCTTCTGCCATAGAACGACACTAAATACACTTATCTATCATTTACACTGGTGTGATCTCCAAAATGTGCCATACTGCTTGAATTTTACTGCTAATATTTTCGCATTGAAGAATGATCGAAATACATCGTATAATTCACCTCTCATCAGCTTCCTAATACCTGCTGGTGAACGTTAATCAGAACGTTGTCGTCACACTGAACATTAGTGTCGCTGCATCTGAATGAAGGGGTCCCGGATTCGATTCCCGGCCGGGTCGAGGATTTTCTCCGCCCGGGGACTGGGTGTTTGTGTTGTCCTCATCATCTCATCGTCATTTTATCATCATTCGGGTAGTGACGAGACTGGAAATGAAAAGATTATATCTTGTACAGGCGCAGTTGACCACGATGTTGACCGCCTCCACAAACCAACGTCTTCATCACACTAAACATAGTTTCCGAAGTATTAAATGCTGCAGTTTAAGGTTCTCTTCATATTCCGTTCTGCACAGCTAGGGGTACTACTTCAGTGGTAAGTGTAACAAATGGTGAAGATAAAATGAATATGGTGGAAACTTCGAATATCTATATTAATGAGAACTGAAGAGACAAAAGAACATTTTGGAACTCCTAAATCACCATATTTCAGCCACGTTTGCACTTATCACCGCAAATCTTGGGGACAGACGTATCAGTAAGCTAACATATTTTGCACATTTTACCGAGTGATTTCGTTTGGAATAATGTTCTGGGATAACTCATCTCTAAGAAGGAAAATACACATTTCTCAAAGAAGTTCTGTAAGAATACAATGATGGAAAATGACGCAACACCAAGGAGAAGTTGTGCGACATAAACGAAATGTGACAGTCATGTTTCTGTATCAGAAAGATGATGCCTATTCACATTTCAAGCCAGTCGCATAAGAGCGTCGCTAGTATCATCACACTGAGGATGAATATAAGGTTTCACTTTAAATGCATGCTGTATCGTATAACCGCTCTTTTAATTAAGAACAATATTATCAGGGTTATTTTCATATAGGGGAGAGGTGATCGATAGTAATTAATAGCATGGAAAAAGTTTTAATTAAAATTATCGATATATAACCTGTCATCAGAAAAACGCCCGCAACAAAGTAGCGCTTCATGGAAATCCAAGATGGTTTATCGCGGGTACTTTTGTTTCTAAATTCTACTATACAAGCCACACGTGGGTATTGTTAGCTCTCTTGTCGTGTTTTCTGCGCTCTGAATGTGTCTACATAGCAGCGGCGAGCGATGTAGCGGGCACTATGCTACGGAAGGTATCTGGGCACTTTTGTTAAATTGCAGCCGGCCGAAGTGGCCGTGCGATACTAGGCGCTGCAGTCTGGAACCGCGAGACCGCTACGGTCGCAGGTTCGAATCCTACCTCGGGCATGGATGTGTGCGATGTCCTTAGGTTAGTTAGGTTTAAGTAGTTCTACGTTCTAGGGGACTAATGACCTCAGACGTTGAGTCCCATGGTGCTCAGAGCCATTTGAACCATTTTTTGTTAAATTGCAAGAAAATTCACTATAGTTAATTCGTACGGGACAGACGTTTGCCATAGGTCACGGACTAAGAATATCTGAGGAATCGTGTGCGCGAGAAAAAGTAGCGCTCAGTATTAAATTCTAGTAGATGCCGAACAACTGATAATTTCATCTGTGGACTATACGAAGGGACGGTAAATTGAATATAATAACGGAACTGGACACTTAGCTTTGTGAAAATAAAAAAAATGGCTCTGAGCACTATGGGACTTAACAGCTATGGTCATGAGTCCCATAGAACTTAGAACTACTTAAACCTAACTAACCTAAGGACAACACACAACACCCAGTCATCACGAGGACAGAGTGTGAAAATAAAAGCGTATGCAGTTTGAATGACAGTATCGAAGCATAGTAATGAACGATATCCCTTGGTATAATATCTTTGAGTGACGAATTATAAAAATCACGGATATTTTAGGTGCCGTAATTGCTGAGAGTAACCGTAGTATGAACCCTCATATTCCCTCTATACAAAAAGCAATCATCCATGGTCATTTAATTACTACTGAATGTTGTCAAACTGAAGTGATTTCCATAACATCGTGTATATCGGTGAATAATAACTAACATCCGAAGGCGTTACTAAATATACTGTCTTCGGTAACGCAGCAACAAAAGAAGGGTGATCGACTGAGCCAAAAAGTTAAAACACGGAATTTAGTCGCGCTTACAGTGAAGATGTTTGTGGCTGTTCATCTGATGTATAGATCTAACTAAAAGCCGAGCATATACAGATGTTAGTCAAGAGTGCCTTAAAGTCTACAAAGTCGTCATTACCGACACATTACACTGAATGAAGGCGTGTAATAGGGCTACGAGAAGTTGGATATTTCTGCTGCGATATTCCACAAGGATTTTGTGAGGTAACGGGCGAGTTGTGGCGCAATGGAAACATTCTAAGTTTGGAGTTCGCATAGCCGCGCGGGGGCCTCTCGGTGGGCCGCGGCCCGATAGCTAGCTGAGCATGAGGGGTAACGCCAGCATGTGGTCTAGCGGCATGGCTGGAAATTCCATGGTGACGTTGTGTCGATGAAGAAGACACGCCGGGAGTGCCAAAGATTGCGGACTTGGTTAAACAGTTCGTATAGAAATTAAGGGGCTCCAGAAAGGCTCAAAATCATGAAAAGTTCAATTTTTACTTTTTTTGCGTTTTCTGGATCTGCAGACTATTACCTTTTAATAGATATATAATTTATTCAATTCCGAAGACTACAACTATTTTTAAATTTTTTTTAAATGTGTTCTACATGGGCGTGACCCACTG
Source organism: Schistocerca nitens (assembly GCF_023898315.1). Classification (NCBI taxonomy): domain Eukaryota; kingdom Metazoa; phylum Arthropoda; class Insecta; order Orthoptera; family Acrididae; genus Schistocerca; species Schistocerca nitens. Next base: position 244,065,855 of record NC_064622.1, read on the forward strand.
TGGCGCTGTTAAACTGCTGTCAAATGGTGTTATTATTAACGTCCGTGTTCATCAGGTACATTTTAGTGATGTGAGATAAAGTATGTGTTGTAGCTAACCTGTGATGGTTCAATATATATCGCAGTTGTGATTGTCGATTGTTTCATGTTTATTTACTCTGTCGTTATCTCGAAAATATTCGTAATTAATTCTGTTTCTTGAGTCTCTGTTTTGTTGAAGTATAATAATGAGTAAAAGTAAAGTTATTAGAAATCCTCTGAAGGCTTTTAAGTAAAGGGGAAATGTTGGAAAGCCAAAGGTATGTGTTATTACTGTAAACAATAAAGACGATGAAAATCCCCAACATAGCTTGTGTCCCAAAGAAGAAGACAGTTGGTGTAAATATAACAAAGGATTGCTAACTGGTGAAGTGTACACTCATAAGCATAGTCTGCCTCATGCAATAATGGAGGTGATAAAACCTATTTTCAGAGACTTAGCAGCACCTGAACTGTTGAAAAAGTGTATTCACGGAAAAACTCAAAACCCAAATGAAAGTGTAAATAGTGTTATATGGTCGAGAATCCCCAAGACTGTATTTGTTGGAATAGAAACACTTCACTTTGGTGTGTATGATGCTGTTGCGACTTTCAATGATTGCAACATTGTAAGGTGCAAGGTATTTAGAAATATGGGAATGAAGATAGGTTCTAACATGGTACGAGCGATGCTTGCTTTAGACAAGGAACGTCTTCGGGCTGCAGACAGGGCTGTAAAGAGTCTAGAAATACAAGCAAGAGTAAACAGGAGGAGGAACAAGAGGAAGCTGGAGGAGGAGTTTGCAGAGGATGAAGATAATCCATCCTATGGACCTGGAATGCACTAAAAAGTTAATCCAATCTTTGTCGCTCGATTCCCAAAACTTTTATTTTCTCATACTAATCACATGTTTTCTAAGGATCTTCCAAACATATTTGTTTCAAACTTTCAGTAAATGTTACACAGTACCTTCTGCATAATTTAACACAGCCTTTTTCCAAAAAACTGTATATTTTTGAATATATAAATAAAAAATTGCAAAAAAATGTTGTGAATTTTCATTACAATTGAAAAAAAATCATCTTTAATAAATGAACTAAAATTTTGTAAAATACCTGTGTTAAGTTGTAGCCCATATTCCAATAAATAATCTGTAAAAAGTTCAACTTCCTACCTCAAATACTTTGTGAGGAAAGATGTAATTTATAAGCGTTATTTTAACATTGCAAGTATAGGGCGTTCCGGAGCCCCTTAACAGTAGCCAGATGAATCATGATACCTCAAAAAGAAACATGTACATTACCATTATTTGCACGACGATTCTGATGGTGTAATCAGATTTTCAATACCTTTATTAGTTGAAAGTTTAGTATCTGACTGTAAATTATGCAAGTAACACCCAGCAACGAATTTCTTTAGAAATCTATTAGTGTGAACCTAAATTTTTATAAATTATAGGCACGTAACCTGAATGGTACATGAGTTATTGGAGGTCAAAGTGGCCGATTACTATCTATCGCGTCAGGCCATAAGTACTCCACAGTTACATGACAAAACGGTAGCAGCTAGATTTTAAATATATTTATTCACCTATTTCTTTTTTTGTATCTGATATATACTATACATGAAATTGGACAAATATTTACTGTGTTTTAGAAAGCACAGAGACATTAGGCTACTGGCCTACTTTTGTTTGCTATTCCTTTGATACATATTTATTTGTTTATTGTATTTAATAATGTATGGTAGAGCGTGTTTATGGTCCAGCTGTAGGAATATTTTTTTTTAATTTCAAGTTATTTAGATGTATATCCGGTATTTCGAAGGTTTTTCATTATGTTTGTGAATGTGCATTGGCTTGAAGACATTGTGGGAGCGCTCTAACCAACCACAGCGCTCTTGAATGGGGTGAAGGGATGGAAATGGGAGAAGAGTACGAGAGAGGACATGGGAGAGTCCGGGACAGTATGGTACGACGAACGGTCGGTCGCGAGAGAGACTTTGAGTGTGGAGCAGTTTGCGCATGGTCGCGAGAGATAGAAATACTTTGGAGTGCGAACTTGTGAACGTGTGAGATTTCCCAAGGGTTTAGAAGATAATATCTCACAACCTATGTTTTTGTTGATAATTGCGTGCAGTAGGAATCTATTGTTTCCCTGTTATTCAATTTATATTTTATTTAATTGCTGGACCATCGACACCAATATGTGTTATGCGAAAATATATCACATTCTAAAAAGTACTTATACGATCGTACTCATCATTTAAAGTCATTAAGATAGTATCTTCAGATTTTATTTATTGCAACCTTATTTGTAAATTTCTACGTTACATTCGCGGTTGCCAAGTGATAGGAACCTTCGACCATTCGATTCATGTGTATATTCATAATTTATACTGTAGACTCAGCACTATTTGGCTTGTAATGCGGTAACTACGTATTCCAGCCCCTATACAACGAAACCAGCCAAAACTTGAAATATTTCAACTTGAGTCTGAGGTTACATAGTTTAGGGCAACCGTTTCACTTTAATGTTACTGAAAACCCGCAACTTGGCAGTTGTGTAGCCACTGCGCATGACTGCTGGTAGGGGTGGTCATGGGGATGTACAATCAGGCTCCGAACGGCCACGTGGCACTACAGAGAGGGAAGACGATCGTCATGGCGTATGACTGTCGCATCGTACTGTTATCTTCAGCAGCAGCTGACACCACAGTGACACAACGAACTGTTAGAAATCATTTACTTCAAGTACAGCTCCGAGCCAGACGTCCTGTAGCTTGCATTGCATTGACCCCGAACCACCGCTTTCTGCGACGTCAGTTATGTTAAGCGAGAGGTTATTGGATGGCACAGTCGATACCTGTTGTGGTTTCCGATAAGACCTGGATCATTCCCGGTGCAAGTGATGGTAGTGTGTCGGTAAGGAACAGGCCAATTGAGGACTTGCAACCAACCTGTCTGCGTGCTAGACACATTGGACCATCACCGAGAGTTAAGGGCTGGGGTGCGATTTCGAATGACAGCTGGAGCACTCTCGTGGTTACCCCACGCACCTTGACTGCGTATTTGTATGATCTGGTGAAATCGACCTGTTGTGCTGCCATTCATGAGCAGCATTCCAAGAGATATTCACCATCACGACAACGTTCGCCCACTTTTTTTTTTTTTTTTTTTTTTTGTCATCAGTCTAAAGACTGGTTTGATGCGGCCCGCCACGAATTCTTTTCCTGTGCTAACCTCTTCATCTCAGAGTAGCACTTGCAACCTACGTCCTCAATTATTTGCTTGACGTATTCCAATCTCTGTCTTCCTCTACAGTTTTTGCCCTCTACAGCTCCCTCTAGTACCATGGAAGTCATTCCCTCATGTCTTAGCAGATGTCCTATCATCCTGTCCCTTCTCCCTATCAGTGTTTTCCACATATTCCTTTCCTCTCCGATTCTGTGAAGAACCTCCTCATTCCTTACCTTATCAGTCCACCTAATTTTCAACATTCGTCTATAGCACCACATCTCAAATGCTTCGATTCTCTTCTGTTCCGGTTTTCCCACAGTCCATGTTTCACTACCATACAATGCTGAACTCCAGACGTACATCCTCAGAAATTTCTTCCTCAAATTAAGGCCGGTATTTGATATTAGTAGACCTCTCTTGGCCAGAAATGCCTTTTTTGCCATAGCGAGTCTGCTTTTGATGTCCTCCTTGCTCCGTCCGTCATTGGTTATTTTACTGCCTAGGTAGCAGAATTCCTTAACTTCATTGACTTCGTGACCATCAATCCTGATGTTAAGTTTCTCGCTGTTCTCATTTCTACTACTTCTCATTACCTTCGTCTTTCTCCGATTTACTCTCAAACCATACTGTGTACTCATTACACTGTTCATTCCGTTCAGCAGATCATTTAATACTTCTTCACTTTCACTCAGGATAGCAATGTCATCAACGAATCGTTCAAAAAAAATGGTTCAAATGGCTCTGCGCACTATGGGACTCAACTGCTGTGGTCATAAGTCCCCTAGAACTTAGAACTACTTAAACCTAACTAACCTAAGGACATCACACACATCCATGCCCGAGGCAGGATTCGAACCTGCGACCGTAGAGTCGCACGGTTCCGGACTGCGCGCCTAGAACCGCGAGACCACCGCGGCCGGCATCAACGAATCGTATCATTGATATCCTTTCACCTTGTATTTTAATTACACTCCTGAACCTTTCTTTGATTTCCATCATTGCTTCCTCGATGTACAGATTGAAGAGTAGGGGCGAAAGGCTACAGCCTTGTCTTACACCCTTCTTAATACGAGCACTTCGTTCTTGATCGTCCACTCTTATTATTCCCTCTTGGTTGTTGTACATATTGTATATGACCCGTCTCTCCCTATAGCTTACCTCTACTTTTTTCAGAATCTCGAACAGCTTGCACCATTTTATATTGTCGAACGCTTTTTCCAGGTCGACAAATCCTATGAAAGTGTCTTGATTTTTCTTTAGCCTTGCTTCCATTATTAGCCGTAACGTCAGAATTGCCTCTCTCGTCCCTTTACTTTTCCTAAAGCCAAACTGATTGTCACCTAGCGCATTCTCAATTTTCTTTTCCATTCTTCTGTATATTATTCTTGTAACCAGCTCCGATTCATGAGCTGTTAAGCTGATTGTGCAATAATTCTCGCACTTGTCAGCTCTTGCCGTCTTCGGAATTGGGTGGATGATGCTTTTCCGAAAGTCAGATGGTATGTCGCCAGACTCATATATTCTACACACCAACGTGAATAGTCGTCTTGTTGCCACTTCCCCCAAGGATTTTAAAATTCTGATGGAATGTTATCTATCCCTTCTGCCTTATTTGACCGTAAGACCTCCAAAGCTCTTTTAAATTCCGATTCTAATACTGGATCCCCTATCTCTTCTAAATCGACTCCTGTTTCTTCTTCTATCACATCAGACAAATCTTCACCCTCATAGAGGCTTTCAATGTATTCTTTCCACCTATCTGCTCTCTCCTCTGCATTTAACAGTGGAATTCCCGTTGCACTCTTAATGTCACCACCGTTGCTTTTAATGTCACCAAAGGTTGTTTTGACTTTCCTGTATGCTGAGTCTGTCCTTCCGACAATCAGCCGGCCGCGGTGGTCTCGCGGTTCTAGGCGCGCAGTCCGGAACGGTGCGACCGCTACGGTCGCAGGTTCGAATCCTGCCTCGGGCATGGATGTGTGTGATGCCCTTAGGTTAGTTAGGTTTAAGTAGTTCTAAGTTCTAGGGGACTTATGTCCACAGCAGTTGAGTCCCATAGTGCTCAGAGCCATTTGAACTATCCGACAATCATATCTTTTTCGATGTCTTCACACTTTTCCTGGAGCCATTTCGTCTTAGCTTCCCTGCACTTCCTGTTTATTTCATTCCTCAGCGACTTGTATTTCTGTATTCCTGATTTTCCCGGAACATGTTTGTACTTCCTCCTTTTATCAGTCAACTGAAGTATTTCTTCTGTTACCCATGGTTTCTTCGCAGCTACCTTCTTTGTACCTATGTTTTCCTTCCCAACTTCTGTGATGGCCCCTTTTAGAGATGTCCATTCCTCTTCAACTGTACTGCCTACTGCGCTATTCCTTATTGCTGTATCTATAGCGTTAGAGAACTTCAAACGTATCTCGTCATTCCTTAGTACTTCCGTACCCCACATACCGCTGTTTTAATCCAACATGCTCAAATGATTGTCGTCATGTTGCCTTGGCCGTCAATCACCATATGTGTCCCCAATCCCGCGCATATGGGACATTATCGGACGAAACTCTAGCTTCATCGAGAATCGGCACTAACCGTCCCTGTTCTCACCGATCAAGCGCCACAGGCATGGGACTCCGACCCACAAACTGACATTCGGCACCTGCAGAACGCAGTGCATGCACTTTTGCATGCTTGTATTCAACATTTCAGTGGCTACACCGGTTATTAATGTACCAGTATTTGACATTTGTAACGCCTTATCTCGCGCTTACATTAAGCTCCGATCTTTAAATGGTAATCACTGAAGTATTCCCGAAATTTCGTTACCCGACGTTAATTATTTTTTGGTGCTGCGATATCTTTTTAACGTGAGTGTAATATGTGGTGCTCACCAACGATTATGTTGCAGACACATTTTTTAAGCATTAGCAATTCTGAGTACTGCTTCACAGTATATTATTCCCCCCATGAAGTTTGTTGTACATAGCTCACTGTACTTCAAAAGGAACAATGATATACTGTATATGTATATATGACTATACCAGAAAGGAAAACTTAACATTCGTCACCCCATATTAAGGTTATCTTTAACGCAAAAATGGGTTCACAATGCCATAATTATAATTTTTAATAACTTTTCCAGTGATATAAAATGTCCAACCGACAGTAAAGTGAAATGTTTCTTCTTGGCAACTTCTTCTGTTCCACAGAAAAATTTCTGTTATTGTTGTGTGTAAAAACTGGTAGGTAGGAAACACTAACTCATAATGGGTGCTGATGACCGCGCAGTTGAGCGCCCCACAATCACCACCACCACCACCACCACCACCACCACCACCACCAACTCATATACGTATAATAAAATAAAGCTAAATGTTCAGTATACAGTCATATTTAAAAACTAATTCGCAGTGTGCATTATTTATCGCGAAAACAATCCATGGAACATGAAACTAACAAATTGTTGCATGGATGTGCTAATGACCCACCCGTACATAATTGAAGACGGAGGTCAGATTTTGACTAACACCGTGTTTGACATTAATAATATGGACGTTTGCTGGTTCTATTAAGAAATTCGCCAATGCAGTACAAGGTTCCTCTTAAACTGAACTTTTTAGTAGCTATACTAACTGTAATTGTGTGTTCCTGAATAATGGTTGGTTCAAATGGCTCTGAGCACTATGGGACTCAACATCTTAGGTCATAAGTCCCCTAGAACTTAGAACTACTTAAACCTAACTAACCTAAGGACATCACACACACCCATGCCCGAGGCAGGATTCGAACCTGCGACCGTAGCAGTCCCACGGTTCCGGACTGCAGCGCCAGAACCGCTAGACCACCGCGGCCGGCCCTGAATAATGGACATCTTCAGCAGCAGAAGCGTCTTTAAATCTTTATGTAGTTTATTACGATTTCTAGTATTCATTGCATACACTAAGTTGTCTGAAAAGAGATTTCATTAAGGAAAGGAATACGCATACTGGGAAGCAATCATTTGTATCACCAGATTCTATAACAGGCACATTCAGGACACTCTTAAGCTGGCACTACAAACAGATACTACACTCTTTTGTATTTGTAAACTTTAGCTTGAAACTGGCCCAAAAATGATCTCTAATGACGTTATAAAGTGAAAGTAAATGAAGTATGCTGGCTTCTTCATATTTTTTATCGCCTGCATTTGACAGCGTCAGCACTGTAAATGAATATTTGTTTTCGGTGCTTCAATAGCGCTTTGGTATGGTCCTCTCAGGAGACATCATTATGAAATGGTAATTCCAAGACATAACACTGTCTACATGTTCTAATTGCTTGCCATATTTTAGATGTGTGCCAGAAGAATATCACCTATAATTTCAAAAGCATATATAGTGCGTCCTTTGAAGGTGACGAAAAAGCGGACATCATTTAAAATTTCACTAGCCGATCTTGTTAAACCATACTTTATTTGCTATTTACTGCAATGTCTGGCACCTTGTAAAGTTACTTATGAACGGTCGTTGATCCATGATCGGCCGTAAGTCAATTGTCAAAAATTAGTTTGGTACAATACTACTAACCAACGAAAATACGAATTTCTTATCAACACAGATATATCTGTAGAGTTCAATGAACCTACAAAAGATGCACGTGGATTCGTAGAATCCTAGTAAACACAGTTGCATCTGTTAACTGTCGTTTACCTTAAAAGTCGCTTCTTCATTCGAAAGAATATTTATGTAAAATTTGGAATCGACTTCCTGTCGTATTGTGTACAACTCGTAGAAATTTGGCGTAAGGTCTTATGGGAGCAAACTGCTGAGGTCATCGGTCACTAAACTCGTAGAATTCCATACGGCTATCCAGATTTTCTTCATTTAGGCAGGGTCTAGTTTCAGCGTTAGCCGAATACTTTGTAGGCTTGTTGCAGCTATTCCATACTCTTTGGAGATTATTCTTTACGACTTAGTCGGTTAGGATTTTCCTCTGTAGTAACAGACCGCGGCCTACCTCAACGAGAAAGCTCCACTAAGAAGAAAGTGTCTTCAAATCTTGAATTTCATTTGTGAAAACCTTGTCGAGGTGGTGGCTTGGATGTTTGGATAACGTTCCCCGAACAAACCCCAAACATCGCTGTAATTATAGTCAAGTTCCAGACATCTTTGCAAAAGAAACAAGCTGTTCTGCAGTTAACGTTCTATTCATTGTTTCTCAGATAAAAATAAGCAACATAACCCCAAACTATTAGTGTCAACTGACTTGTGGGTACCACGCATTAATCAAGTTCAACACTATCACCACGTTAAGCGAAAGGAAGTCTGAGGCTTGCTAGTGGTAACTATGACCTAGTACGTATGTACAGGGAAAACAAAGGGCACTAAGATGGAACCATGTGCCACACCATATTTGATTAGTTCCCAGTTGGATCTTGATTGATAGCTTAATAAAGGCCTCTTTCCTGTTGCCGTCCTGTCTCCGGTCAGAGAGATGATCGTTAACCAGAGCGCTCGTCAGCACACGATCCACGCCGGTAGCTGTGCTGCACAGTGGCTTTGTGTTTGGCGTGTGGCCAACAGGTAGGACGTGACGTAGCGGACCACCTCACGACGCAGTCACCATCAACTCCATTAGGCGCGCTCGTCGCGCAATTATCCCTCCGGTTATAGCGCACCCTCTGTTAGCCACGGCGCGGAAAGCGGTTTTATGGAGCTCCACTTAGCTTGACTGTTCACTTAGAATGCCGTTCGACGTAGATGAGTGTAAACGGCATACGGTCATAGCACGTACTCGGGACTGTCGAGAACTATAAAAATGTATATGATAATTTTGATGCACACAAAAATCTTTTGCGAGAACTTTCGTTTCATAATCCCACAATCCATTTCCGAATAACGCACCTTCTTTTATACATGGATTCAAGTACATTGGTTAGAGGAAAAAATTTTTGATTACGTTATGTTAGATAATACACTACTGTCCATTAAAATTGCTACACCAAGAAGAACTGCAGATGATAAACGGGTATTCATTGGACAAATATATTATACTAGAAATGACATGTGATTACATTTTCACGCAATTTGGGTGCATAGATCCTGAGAAATCAGTACCCAAAACCACCACCTCTGGCCGTAATAATGGCCGTGATACGCCTGGGCATTGAGTCAAACAGAGCTTGGATGGCGTGTAAAGGTACAGCTGCCCATGCAGCTTCAACACGATACCACAGTTCATCAAGAGTAGTGACTGGCGTATTGCGACGAGCCAGTTGCTCGGACACCATTGACCAGACGTTTTCAGTTGGTGAGAGGTCTGGAGAATGTGCTGGCCAGGGCAGCAGTCGAACATATTCTGTATCCAGAAAGGCCCGTACAGGACCTGCAACATGCGGTCGTGCATTATCTTGCTCAAATGTAGGGTTTCGCAGGGATCGAATGAAGGGTAGAGCCACGGGTCGTAACACATCTGAAATGTAACGTCCACTGTCCAAAGTGTAGTCAATGTAAACAAGAGGTGACCGAGACGTGTAACCAATGGCACCCCAAACCATCACGCCGGTTGATACGCCAGTATGGCGATGACGAATACACGCTTCCAATGTGCGTTCACCGCAATGTCGCCAAACACGGATGAGCCATCATGATGCTGTAAACAGAACCTGAATTCATCCGAAAAAATGACGTTTTGCCATTCGTGCACCCAGATTCGTCTTTGAGTACACCATCGCAGGCCCTCCTGTCTGTGATGCAGCGTCAAGGGTAACCACAGCCGTGGTCTCCGAGCTGGTAGTCGATGCTGCTGCAAACGTCGTCTTACTGTTCGTGCAGATGGTTGTTGTCTTGCAAACGTCCGATCTGTTAACTCAGGGATCGAGACGTGTCTGCACGATCCGTTATAGCCATGCGGATAAGGTGCCTGTCATCTCGACTGCTACTGATACGAGGCCGTTGGGATCCAGCACGGCGTTCCGTATTACCCTCCTGAACCCACCTATTCCATATTCTGCTAACAGTCATTGGATCTCGACCAACGCTAGCAGGAATGTCGCGATACGATAAACCGCAATCGCAATAGGCTGCAATCCGACCCTTATCAAAGTCGGAAACGTGATGGTACGCATTTCTCCTCCTTACACGAGGCATCACAACAACGTTTCACCAGGCAACGCCGGTCAACTGCTGTTTGTGTATGAGAAATCGTTGGAAACTTTCCTCATGTCAGCACGTTTTAGGTGTCGCCACCGGCGCCAACCTTGTGTGAATGCCCTGAAAAGCTAATCATTTGCATGTCACAGAATCTTCTTCCTGTCGGTTAAATTTCGAGCCAGTAGCACGTCATCTTCGTGGTGTAGCAATTTTAATGGCCAGTAGTGTAACTTCATCTAGTTTTTCTGCCTCTATATCCACATGACAACCACATTTCTTTGTCTAGTCTGAATTTACTTAAACAGGCAGCTGTTCTGTTCTCCAATTTTCTCATCACTTTGAACACTCCCCACTCCGTTACATTATGTAAGTTATTTTGGCCTATATGTCTAGTCGCCTAATACACCCCTGTTAATTTTCTCAGTGACGACTGAAAAATCAAGTAGATGTTGGGAAGAAATGAAAGAAGCAGGTACGAGGAAGAAATGGAAGAAGCACTTCGAGAAGCAGAGTTTTGCATCCTCAAAATGCACACCACAGTAAGGATCACATGCAGAAATAGATACCTCTGCAAAATATTCCAGTGGCAACCGCCATTTTATTAGTACCTACAGCGAAAGCTGTTTCTTCTCATGTTTCCTGACGTAAATCAAAAGAAAATCATAGACTTGTGATGAATTTAAAAATTTTTCCTGTCCCTGATCCTAAAACTACAATGTAGCTTCATTTTTTTAATTCCTGCCAGTAACTCAAAAGAAAATAATGGAATTACAAGGAATGCAAATAGTTGATTCCCCGTTACTCTAAGACTGCTACGTGCCGCTGCCGCTATCACATGAGTGACGTATTCTCTCCACCACCACGTGACGTAATATTAATTTTAAAGCATTACGTAATCTTAAACGGTTTGCAATAAGCAAGAAAATGAATCATTTTTGTTAGTTTGCAAATATTTAAAAGCCTATAACAAATAAAATGCTCACGTAACAATATAAATGTATATGGAAGCATGATCTAGTAGAAGTTAAGTTTTCTGGTACGTAATATTTTCATCATCTTCCTTCTAAATACTACACCTCTTGAAGCCGTGCAGGGTGGCCACGCGGGTAGAGAAGCGATGTCACGAATCTCGCGGCCTCTCAGGCCGAAGGTTCAAGTCCTCCGTCGGGCGCGCGCGCGCGTGCGTGCGCGCGTGCGTGTGTGTGTGTGTGTTTTGTCCTTAGTGTAAGTTAGTTTAGGATCCTCTTTGAGCTCATCTGTTGCAGACGTTTCCTCCACTTGTTGTGGTAGTACTGAATGTAATGTGTGAGGGGTTCCATCTAGATCCTTCAGCACATCTTAATGTGTTTTGTGATCTTATTCCGTCTCAAGAACTTTTGTTTCACTGGCTGTTACTCTTTTCTTATCTTTACCTTTATTACCTTTCTTACCTTTATTATCCAGGCTTCCCAGCATAGCAGACCATAGGTCGTGCTGAGGTTTTCCTCCGGCGAATCCTGGTGTGCTTCTGAATTACGTAAGGTTTTATTACATTATTTATGACTGTCATTGTTTTCGTATACCTGGTGGCTTTTTCAACTAGGTCTGTTTCTTCCAGAAAGGACAGTTTATAGTCTAAATATGAGAAGGAGTTCATTCTTTCTGTAATTTCATATTTCAAATGTAGCCTTATGCACTTCACAGTATCGTAAAATTCTCGAAAACACTCCAATATGGTGTTCACTGTACGTTTATTAAAAAACTACAGTAGCAGTTTGAAACGTTTGGTCATTTTCACGTCGGTAACAGGTGCTGCAAGCCCTGCAATAGTCATCAGCAAAAGGAATACTGGCTAACTGACTACGCTGTTCGTTACTGCCATGTCCATTGAGCGCGGGTTTTATTTCATGTCTTCGTATCGTGTCAGATAACAATATTGTGTGTTATTACAATGAAATGAACACCCTTAGCTGCATGCAGACGTTGCTATATGGCAACGGGGACGGTTGAAAACTTGTGCCCCCACTCGGACTCGAACCCGGGATCTCCTGCTTACATGGCAGACGCTCTATCCACCTGAGCCATCGAGGACACAGAGGATAGACCTACTGCTGGGTCTTACCTCTGGCACGCCTCCCGTGAGACACACATTCGCAGCTTATTGTCCCGCACTATATTCATAGTGCCGCTGCCCATCATACGCATTACCCGCGGCTTTACTACCGATTCCCGTAAGAGTTCGTGCACTGTTTGTGCATCCGCACAGAAGATGATAGTCAAATGGCCGGTGAGCCTTATATATTTATATAAGACGGTATCTGTTCTTTCGGAAATGTTCGAAAGAACAGATACCGTCTTCATATATAAGAAGTATATGTGACTAAACTGACACGAGCATGGGAGCGAAGATTCACATTTTTATTTCTTGTATTGATGACTACTGGTGTGCTTGCACAGGTAAAACACACCAAAAGTTGAATCTGCCATAGCGGATTTTTAGTAAACGTACAGTGAATGACAAATATGAAGTCCTTCTAAGGTATAGCTTTGTACTGTTTTTTTTTTTTTTCGTGGAAGGCCACAGATTTTGTTTCTTCAGTGTTGATTCCCACACCATATTTCTCGAATATAATCTGTAAATTCTATACAGAATTCTGTGGATTACCCACTGAAGACGCTATAAGAGGGAAATGATCTGCTAAAAGAAAATTATCTAGCTTTGTGTTTCTGTTGGTTTTCAATGAAGACGTGTGGTATTTGTCTTCACGCATGGATGACTTCGTTCGTATAAATAGGAAACAAAAGTCGTGAAAACCCGCAGTCCCTGTAGTACTTCTGCATATATTTGTCCCATGCTGACAACTTGAAATCTTTCTTTACATAAATTAAATTTGTACTTTAAATGTTGTCGACAGATTGCCGGAGAGCATGATCATCTCCCAGAATACGTGATAGAATTTGCTTGTGTTGACTTCATCTGTAGCTAAACGTTTCTAGATTAAATCATCTGTGTTCTTAGCGATTTCAGTGATAAACAGACATCCCAGCGTGACCCTTCTTTTCCGTTGCTCACCATGATGGTTGCGCTGTGTCTCTAGAGTTTATTTTTGCTGACGTAGGCAAACATTTTATATGCTGAGTTCATTAAGAGCCAGCCAAACCCATCAAAAAGTAAAACATGTTCTTTTCATCTGAAGAACAGCTTCTCGACAGCTGCTTGTGAACTGGAATGGAAAGGAGTTGGAACACTGCAGTGCTCCAGATTACCTTGGTGTAACCCAGGACCGCTCCCTGACCTTAAAGCCACACTGCACCAACCTTAAAGCCAATGTTTCATCGCTAAATTGACTACTGAGCAAGGTGACTGCTTCTGGGTGGGGTGCCCACCCCCATACAGTAAGAATAACTGCCCCGGCAATCTGCTACTCCGTTACCGAATATGCAGCTCCAGTGTGGTACAATTCTGCACATGGAAAAAATGTTGACACCGCCCTCAATGAAACCTGCAGGCTGATCACAGGCTGTCTGAAGCCGCCAATACAGAAGCTACTTTCACTTGCAGGTATAGCCCCACCCTGTATTAGACGCGAGATAGCTGCTAGCAACGAGAGGCGAAAGGTCTGCAACAACCCGGCCTACCCCGTGCACGAACATCAGCCACCACCACCTCGATTGAAGTCCAGGATGAACTTTCTACAGTCTTCTTTTCCAATTGACAGAGATCAAAGTACAGCCACGGTTGAACGGTGAAAAAAAAAAAAAAAAAAGACATCCTGTCCATCCAGAGCGAAACGTAATTGAAGAAACTCTGCACCTGATCAAGAAGGGTGATGCACATCGATGTCCTTGAACAGACTGCACTCCGGCGTTGCAAGAACGAAGGACAACTTGAAGAAATGGACCATCGCACAAGGTGGAGACACAGTGTATGAGTGTGGAGATGAACGAACTACAAGCCATCTGCTGAAGTGTCGTCTCTGCCCTTACTCTTGTACTGGCCTTGGTTTATAGCAACGCAGTCAATGTTGCCAAATACTGGCCAACTATTGTAAATGTTTTTATTATGTAAAAATTGGTTTGTTACTCCTATTAGTATTATCTAATTATTGATTTTTTACTATTTTATGTACTACGTAAATATTGATTTCTTACTCATTTTTTCCTTTGTGTTCATTTTATTACGTTTGTATCTCTTTGAATTACTCATGTATACTAATATGTATATTTTTAAATCAGCACTGTCAGTTTCCTGGTACTTCTGACACGAATAAATAATAATTAATTTACCCTGCGTATTTAGATACTTGTGTAAGATGAAAAATTAAACAACAATTTTAATTTTTTTAGGATCCAAGGCACTTAAAATAACAAGGATAATCCACATCCATTACAACATTATTTTTTGCCTTCGTATTTGTATCACGTAGGTGCACCAGTGCATAGGCTACATTTTTCAGAAGTCATATCCTTTTTTGTGAAAATCGTAAGCACAAATTTATCTTTAGAGTTTACACTAATCCTTCTGAGGTAACACTAAAAAAAAAGCATCTGAAGGAGCAGATTTACTGCTCCAAAACGTTCTGACAGCTTATTGGTTTGTGGTCAGAGCAATATACCGACAGAATCCTCAAAAATAGTCATTTTGCAAAACAATAAATTCCTCCGGATGACCATAGGAGGCTCGCGACCAATGGCAAAGCAGCCCTTGCAACATATAGCGACGGACTTTTCGGTTGGTACCAATTAAGCCGTGTTTGATAAAGATAAAAGAGTCTCTCATGCCGCTTTGATTTGGCCAACGGCTTCGTTCGGGAGGGTATTGCCAGAGCAGGCGTAGTTAAAACGTATCGATCTTTCTGTCAACACGACTTGGCGGCAGACCGCCAGCAGCGGAACGGAAGCTGCGAAAGATTAATAGCCGATGGAAGGTGGAGAGAGCGAGATTACAGTTTGAAATCCTGTCGACAACGAGACTGTTAGCGGCGACACATGAGCTTGGACTATACAGGAAAGAGGAACCATCCTAGCATTCTCATTAAACAAACTGACAACGCAAGCATTTTTTCGCGGAAAAATGTAGCAATAGCATTGGTTGTAAAACTATCTCTGCAAATTACGACGCCCAAAAGTGGTTGCAATTCATGCAAAGAGAAAGAAACACTGACTTGGTAAATTAGATACCTAACGGTAAACTCCAGTTACCTCGTATGCGGTACAAGCAGTTTCATCAGTGAAAGCGACTCGTCTGGTGTCATGAAGATGAAAGTGGAAAAGGAATACTGTTCCTACGAGTAAATATATGGTTGCCCATATGCGTGGGAACATCTGCTTGATGATATGAGTTGAAGGGGTATGCGGAAGAAAGTGTGGTGTAGCAAGGCATAGTCTGATCACCTTATCTGTTGTGTTTGCGAATACAACACATGCTCGTAACATACAAATTTAAATTATTGTATTTATGTTTCATAGACCGATCATGAACTTTTTCATGCTTTTACTAGAAACCAGTTGCTTTGAGTATAGCAGGACGCTTAGTCTCTTTAATAAATTACAAGATGGACAAGACTAAATTACAGTCATGTAAGCAGTTATGAGTGGATAACAAACAACTCAAGAATACATTAAATGCCTGTGTCACTTTGTTACTTTTGCCACGCTGCTCTGAACTCGTCGTTATCAGGAGAAAGAAAACTGTCGTTCTACGGATCGGAGCGTGGAATGTCAGATCCCTTAATCGGGCAGGTAGGGTAGAAAATTTAAAAAGGGAAATGGATAGGTTACAGTTAGATATAGTGGGAATTAGTGAAGTTCGGTGGCAGGAGGAACAAGACTTTTGATCAGGTGAATACAGGGTTATAAATACAATATCAAATAGGGGAAATGCAGGAGTAGGTTTAATAATGAATAAAAAAATAGGAGTGCGGGTAAGCTACTACAAACAGCATAGTGAACGCATCATTGTGGCCAAGATAGACACGAAGCCCCTGCCTACTACAGAAGTACAACTTTATATACCAACTAGCTCTGCAGAATAAGAAATTGATGAAATGTATGATGAGATAAAAGAAATTATTCAGGTAGTGAAAGGAGACGAAAATTTAATAGTCATGGGTGACTGGAATTAGAGAGGAGGAAAAGGGAGAGAAGGAAACAGTGGGTGAATATGGATTGGGAGTGAGAAATGAAACAGGAAGCCGTCTGGTAGAATTTTGCACAGAGCATAATGTAATCACAGCTAACACTTGCTTCAAGAATCATAAAAGAAGGTTGTATACATGGAAGAATCCTGGAGATACTAGAAGGTATCGGATAGATTATATAATGGTAAGACAGAGATTTAGGAACCAGGTTTTAAATTGTAAGACATTTCCAGGGGCAGATGTGGACTCTGACCACAATCTATTGGTTATGAACTGTAGATTAAAACTGAAGAAACTGCAAAGAGTTGGGAATTTAAGGAGATGGGACCTGGATAAACTGAAAGAACCAGAGGTTGTACAAAGTTTCAGGGAGAGCTAAGGGAACTGACAGGAATGGCGGAAATAAATACAGTAGAAGGAGAATGGGTAGCTCTGAGGGATGAAGTAGTGAAGGTAGCAGAGGATGAAGTAGGTAAAAGGGCAAGGGCTAGTAACAATCCTTGGGTAACAGAAGAAATATTGAATTTAATTGATGAAAGGAGAAAATATAAAAATGCAGTAAATGAAGCAGGCAAAAAGGAGTATATAGAGGGTCTATACAAGGGCGACGTACTTGAGGACAATATTCTGGAAATGGAAGAGAATGTAGATGAAGACGAAATGGGAGATACAATACTGCGTGAAGAGTTTGACAGAGCACTGAAAGACCTTAGTCGAAACAAGCCCCGAGAGTAGACAACATTCCATTGGAACTACTGACGGCCTTGGGAGAGCCAGTCCTGACGAAACTCTACCATCTGGTGTGCAAGATGTATGAGACAGGCGAAATACCCTCAGACTTCAAGAAGAATATAGTAATTCCAATCCCAAAGAAAGCAGGTGCTGAAAGATGTGAAAATTACCGAACTATCAATTTAATAAGTCACAGCTGCAAAATACTAACGCGAATTCTTTACAGACGAATGGAAAAACTGGTATAAACCGACCTCGGGGAAGATCAGTTTGGATTCCGTAGAAATGTTGGAGCATGTTTGGCAATACTGACCCTACGACTTATCTTAGAAGAAAGATTCGGGAAAGGCAAACCTACGTTTCTAGCATTTCTAGACTTAGAGAAAGCTTTTGACAATGTTGACTGGAATACTCTCTTTCAAATTCTAAAAGTTGCAGGGGTAAAATACAGGGTGCGAAAGGCTATTTACAATTTGTACAGAAACAAGATGGCAGTTATAAGAGTCGAGGGGCATGAAAGGGAAGCAGAGGTTGGGAAGGGAGTGAGACAGGATTGTAGCCTCTCCCCGATGTTATTCAATCTGTACATTGAGCAAGCAGTAAAGAAAACAAATGAAAAATTCGGAGTAGGTATTAAAATCCATGGAGAAGAAATAAAAACTTCGAGGTTCGCCGATGACATTGTAATTCTGTCAGAGACAGCAAAGGACTTGGAAGAGCAGTTGAACGGAATGGACAGTGTCTTGAAAGATGAACATCAACAAAAGCAAAACGTGGATAATGGAATGTATTCGAATTAAGTCGGGTGATGCTGAGGGAATTAGATTAGGAAATGAGACACTTAAAGTAGTAAAGGAGTTTTGCTATTTGGGGAGCAAAATAACTGAAGATGGTCGAAGTAGAGATGATATAAATTGTAGACTGGTAATGGCAAGGAAAGCGTTTCTGAAGAAGAGAAATCTGTTAAAATCGAGTATAGAATTAAGCGTCAGGAAACCGGTTCTGAAAGTATTTGTATGGAGTGCAGCCATGTATGGAAGTGAAACATGGACGATAAATAGTCTGGACAAGAAGAGAGTGGAAGCTTTCGAAATGTGGTGCTACAGAAGAATGCTGAAGATTAGATGGGTAGATAACATAACTAATGAGGAGGTATTGAATAGAATTGAGAAGATGAGTTTGTGGCACAACTTGACAAGAAGAAGGGACCGGTTGGTAGAACATGTTCTGAGGCATCAAGGGATCACAAATGTAGCATTGGTGGGCAGCGTGGAGGGTAAAAATCGTAGAGGGAGACCAAGAGATGAATACACTAATCAGATTCAGAAGGATGTAGGTTGCAGCTTGCACAGGATAGAGTAGCATGGAGAGCTGCATCAAACCAGTCTCAGGACTAAAGACCACCACAACAACAACTAGCTCTGAACTAAATAGCGGAGGAGGAGATCGGTGCTTAAGCTCCCGTCGGCAGTGAGGTCACTAGAGACGGAGGACAAGCTCGGTTTAGGGAAGGATGTGGAAGGAAATCGGCCGTGCTCCGTCGAAAGGACCATCCCGGCATTTGCCTGAAGCGATGTAGGAAAAGCATGGAAAACCTGAATCAGGCTGGCTGAACGCGGGTTTGAACCGGTAAATAGCACTATTTTCAGTAGACTATATCCACACTTACATACAACGGAGGATTGAGTACTTTAAGTGTAACTGGGCTGGGCGTACTAAAGCGATTGGCCACCGCTCGGTACAAAAAGTGATGGAATGTCACACTTCTCACACAACTTTTTAAACATTGCAAGCATGAAGTACCCTGCATAATCCTACTGTTTTGGAAATCCGAGATATCACACTACATGCTACACTGGAGAAGGTTGACGGACAATGAGACTTTGAGACAAAGACATCAACCAGTCGAATGAGCATGAGGAGAATGGGAATTCTGTTCCGACATTTTACGGTCATGCAGCCAGGAGTTGTCTTCGACAACCAGCGTTATTTCTGCAGGTCGAGAGTCCATCATTTTCAACGAACAAATGTCACGAGCGAGCGCAGGGTAAAGTTACTTAATTCAAACCTAACCTTAGATAACTTATCAGACAGAGGAACTCGAGTGAAAGACATCAAACCTAACTAAAATATCTGGTTCATTCAAACGCAGTTCCTCTAATCAACAAAAATCCGTCGAGTTTCTAATGTAATATACGCGCACCTTGCTAGTGGACTCAACGGTGTAGCTAGGTGTTTTGCCCCAAGCGGTGTCATATTCTGCACAAACACGGAGGAAACAATCATGTGATGGGGTCCTTTCGGCGTCTGTAAATGATGATCTTGGTTTGCGTAAGACGGGTGTCTACCGTATCCCATGGATTTTCTCTCTTTTTTTTTTTTTTTGTTTTGTTTTGCGACATTTATTCGTATGACCGAAATGTGGTTACATGACATGGGGGTCCGAGAATGGAAACTACAGAGTCCACAGAATCAAATACAACGACAAATTGCATTTCTCACAACAATTATTGCGTACACGCTAGCAACACGCACTTTTGAAGATGGAAATGTAAACCATCATGTATCTCAGAGGAAACAGCAAGTCACAATCAGCCTTAAAACCCTATATCCTCGTAAAAACACACATATATTACTTAATATTTTACAAAAATGGACATAATGTCTGATGGGAAACCTCAATCACTGGTTATACAGTGTTAATTATAATCCGTCTTGATTGCAAAAAATTTTATTCACATGACCGGTTTCGGTTCCTGTAGTCTTCAGATCTGAAACGACAATGATACTAATTTACTATTTCAGAAATGCAAACCTTTTTCATCCTACCCGATCAACATCAAATGTACCAGAACGTACCTGTAATTTCGGTTACAGGAGTAACCCGTCCACACAACAACAACTTTCACATGCTACGTCACATAAAATTGGTTGGCAGAATGCACGTCATTTTTATTAATTATAACAATATTACCGACTGGTGGCGTCTGGTACATTTGTTATATTACATATGTACATACTGTATTAAGTAAATTTTTCTAGTTTACTTCTATCTCTAAAAATACTTAGTTAAAATCTGTAGTTCAAATGGTTCAAATGGCTCTGAGCACTATGGGACTTAACTTCTGAGGTCATCAGTCCCCTAGAACTTAGAACTAGTTAAACCTATCTAACCTAAGGACATCACACACATCCATGCCCGAGGCAGGATTCGATCCTGCGACCGTAGCAGTCGCGGGGTTCCGGACTGAAGCGCCTAGAACCACACGGCCACCGCCGCCGGCAAAATCTGTAGTTGTCAAGGTTAAAAATCGAACATTAAAATAGGGTTCTGAACAAGTAACACGCTAAAATTGAAGCTCCAGCACAAAATATGTAATAGTAGGATAAATTTCAGGAGTCAGGTGTATATAAGATTAAATGTGATGACTGCTGGAAACACTACATAGGGCAGACTGGTAGTAACTTTGAAACCAGATTCAGGGGACACACCTACTCTCAAAACAAAACAGCATTTGGGGCGCCCTTGGCTGCTTTAAAGCACTCAGTCACGAACATTTAACAAAACTTAGACATCTTACATAGAGCTCATACGGGACCGTTTCTTAACGTCTTGGGAGAAGTTGAAATACACACCCACAAAAACAAACATTCGGATTTAATGCTCAACGAGCAAAGAGAGTTCGATTATAACACCTATTTTAGTATTTATGACGACTTACTGAGATGATCATTGTTGCGTATAGAAGTCCAAGCCGAAGGATGAGAGATGGAGCACGGTGAAGAAGCTGGAAGATGCGTGCAGCGCCTAACGTCGTTGACGGGGCCGTCCTGCACGACCCTCTTACCCACGGCGATGGACATTAGACGACTGAACGGCTCGCGGCACGACGCGGAAATAGCGAGAACCACGGAACCAGACCATGAAGGAAACAAAGTCTACACCAGCGCCTTGTATATAGAAATCGTCCATACAAAAATGATAATTATTGTGTATTTTAATTTGGGCAAGTACAGATTTTAACATTGACAACTACAGATTGTAGTTAAGTATTTTTAGAGATAAGAGTAAATTAGAAAAATCAAAAAAATGGCTCTGAGCACTATGGGACTCAACATCTTAGGTCATAAGTCCCCTAGAACTTAGAACTACGTAAACCTAACTAACCTAAGGACATCACACACACCCATGCCCGAGGCAGGATTCGAACCTGCGACCGTAGCAGCCCCGCGGTTCCGGACTGCAGCGCCAGAACCGCACGGCCACCGCGGCCGGCTAGAAAAATCAACTTAGTACAGTATGTGCCTATGTAATGTAACAAATTTACGAGACGCCACCTGTGAATAATAGTTTTATAATTAATATCAATAACGTGCATTCTGCCAACCAATTTAATGTGACGCAGAATGTGAAGGTGGTTCTGTGTGGACGGGTTACTCCTGTAACCGAAATTGCAGGTACGTTCTGCTACATCTGATGTTGATCGGGTAGAATGGAAAAGGTTTGCATTTGTGACGTAGTAAAACGAGTATCATTGTCGTTTCGGATCTGAAAATGGTTCTAGAGGAACCGAAACCGGTCATGTGAATAAAAATTTTTGCAATGAAGACGGATTATAATTAACATTAATTAATATTTTCTGATAAAGCAACACCATAATCATCAGTTACTTGATAGGGCCAATACCAGAATCGTTAAGTTACATCTGAACTGCAGTATGTTAAGCACGGACAGCTTAATATTCACGTTTAAAATCCAAAAGCAAGTATTATTAAAAAAATTACCCATATAGAGAGCACCATGGGCAATACCATTAATATCTGTGGAACAATGAAGACTAATTCATTACATAATTTAACGAAAGAAGAAGCTTTCAAATACACGCACGCCCAGTAACTGGGCCGCACTCCTGAGACTCAAGCGGCCCAGCTTACGGCTCCACCAGGTGCCAATGTGCAAACAGACGCGAAAAAGGCTCGTAACAGGAACACAAAACAGAAATACCAATCAGTTTCAAGGCTGAGGCTAAAACACGTACTCATTGCCCCCTCAACCATGTCTTTTAACCAACAACTGTAATTAACATAGTCCTTTAGAGTACAGTGATAATTACTGCACCGTTACGTTCACTTCAGGCAGACGCTTTGCCTTTGCCTTGAATATGAACGTTAATTACAAGAGAAGAACTACTGAGTGCACGAAAGTGAATGCTGCAAAGTTACATTTTCTATAGGCGAGCCTCTTGCCTTTAGGAAACATGAGCATCGATTACTCAAAAAAACCTTCGCTGCACCAAAGACGCCGCGTAGTTAAATTTATTACCGGAAAGCAGCTTGACTTATAAATACATTATCCTTGTTTGACGAAATCAACACAATATTCAGTGACGCGATGAGAAGTACAGCATCTTCAAAATACTTTTGGTAAAACGCCAGTCAACGGAAGTCGTGGAAGAACCACCTTTAAAAGTCTAAACAAGTAATAAGCCGGAATAGTTCGTAACCCGGCTTAGCACACTTTAACTATCATCGATGATGGAATGATGGCAACGTTATTTATCATAACTGCTTCAAGAACGCATCACTGGTGACCGCCCGCAGCCCGTGGTCTCGTGGCTAGCGTTATTGCCTCTGGATCAGGGGGTCTGGGATTCGATTTCCGGCCGGCTTGGGAATTTTCCCTGCCAGGATACTGGGTGTTTGCGTTGTCCTCAGCATACCACCACCACCACCACCACCACCATCATCATCATCATTTGTGATAGTGGCTGGATTGGACGTGTAGAAATAGGGACTTTGCACGAGCGCTGACGACCGTGCTGTTGAGAAATTCGGAGCATAGTTTAACAAAGATCTCATCAAAGTGCGTATGTGCTAGCACACCGTAGGTGAGTGACAGGGACTAGACAAGCAAATACACGCACTTGTTCGATCGCGCCAGGCACACCACTTTTTTGGCACCGATTACTTCTTCCTCTAGCATGTCTTCCCCATACACCGAACAACAAGCTGTTCTTCACACGTTGTTCCGTTCTGCCCGCTGATCTCACGAGTCCCAGCAGCCGTCTCCCGTGGCGAGCGGGGAACTACACTGACGGTAAAAAATCGCAAACCCAAGAAGGAGCTGTGCGACGCAAAGGGAAGTTGGTAGGCGTTTTTCTGCATCTGAAAGGTGGTGTCTATTCAAATTTCGCGCCAGTAGCGTAAGAAAAAAATGGCTCTGAGCACTATGGGAGTTAACATCTATGGTCATCAGTCCCCTAGAACTTATAACTACTTAAACCTAATTAACCTAAGGACAGCACATAACACCCAGTCATCACGAGGCAGAGAAAATCCCTGACCCCGCCGGGAATCGAACCCGGGAACCCGGGCGTGGGAAGCGAGAACACTACCGCACGACCACGAGCTGCGGACCCCAGTAGCGTAAGAGTGAGACAGTAACGCCACTACGAAGATACAAATTGTGGTGTCACCGCTAGACACCACACTTGCTAGGTGGTAACTTAAATCGGCCGCGGTCCTGTAGTACATGTCGGACCCGCGTGTCGCCACTGTGGGATCGCAAACCTAGCGCCACCACAAGGCAGGTCTCGAGAGACTGAGGAGACCTCGTCCCCAGTTGTACGGACAACATAGCTAGCGATTGGACGTGCTAAGCCTTGCTCTCATTTGCCGAGAGATAGACAGTAGAATAGCCCTCTGCTAAGTTAAATGGCGACCACCTAGCAAGGCGCCATTTGTATCAGTGCCAATAGCTTACGAGTATGCAGGAGAGATGTATTCCAACAAGAGAATAAAGTTAAGTATTAAAAAAGCTACGTATTTTTCTTTAGTGCATTTATAAGTCTCATGTTCCAGACTTCACGCCCGTCTGCGTTAGCCTTGCGTGCCCTATCGGCTACAGCATTGTGTCTGGGCTGTATGGTCTAGACACAACACAAATTAAGTTTGCTTTAAATACACGCTGTAACAGTAGGACTGTTAGTTACCTTTGGACGTGATGATTTTACTCAAGAATGCCTATAAGGCTAAAAAGAGGCCATTATAGACACCTCACCTAGATTGGAAGAGGTCGTCTAATAGGGCTACGAGAAGCTGAATATTCCTTTTCCGGGATTGCAGTAGGCTTCAGCAGGAATGTAGCCACTGTACATGGTTGCTGGAGCCGTGGTAACAAGATTGTACAGTCACAAGAAGACCAGGTCCGGACGGCGACGTGGCACTACCAAGGGGGAAGATCATTGTTTCGGCGTATGGCTCTGGCTCATCGTACTCCAACCGTAGCAGCAATGTGAGCTGCAGTTGACAGCACAGTGACACAACAAACTGTTCCAAATGTATTACGTCAAGGACGGCTTCGAGCAACATGCACTGTAGCGTACATTCCACTGACTCCAAACCACCGCCTTTTGCGCCATTAGTGGTGTCAAGTGAGAGCTCTTTGTAGGGCAGGTTGGAGGCCTGTCGTATTTTCTGATGAAAACCGTTCTGCCTCGGGGCCAGTGATGGCCATGTGTTGGTTAGGAGGAAGCCAGTTGAGGGCCTACAACCAACCTGTCTGTGTGATGGACACACACAGGACCTATACCTGGAGTATGGTCTGGGCTGAGATTTCATATGACAGCAGGAGCACTCTAGTGGTTATACAGGGTAATTCAAAAAGAATACCACAACTTTAAAAACGTGTATTTAATGAAAGAAACATAATATAACCTTCTGTTATACATCATAACTAAGAGTATTTAAAAAGGTTTTTTTTTCACTCAAAAACAAGTTCAGAGATGTTCATTATGGCCCCCTCCAGACACACGAGCAATATCAACCCGATACTCCAACTCGTTCCACACTCTCTGTAGCATATCAGGCGTAACAGTTTGGATAGCTGCTGTTATTTCTCGTTTCAAATCATCAATGGTGGCTGGGAGAGGTGGCCGAAACACCATATCCTTAACATACCCCCATAAGAAAAAATCGCAGGGGGTAAGATCAGGGCTTCTTGGAGGCCAGTGATGAAGTGCTCTGTCACGGGCTGCCTGGCGGCCGATCCATCGCCTCGGGTAGTTGACGTTCAGGTTTCATAACTAACCTTTTTCGTAGGACTCTCCATACAGTTGATTGTGGAATTTGCAGCTCTCTGCTAGCTCTGCGAGTCGATTTTCCTGGGCTGCGAACAAATGCATGCTGGATGCGTGCTACATTTTTATCACTCGTTTTCGGCCGTCCAGAACTTTTCCCTTTGCACAAACACCCATTCTCTGTAAACTGTTTATACCAACGTTTAATACACCACCTATCAGGAGGTTTAACACAATACTTCGTTCGAAATGCACGCTGAACAACTGTCGTCGATTCACTTCTGCCGTACTCAATAACACAAAAAGCTTTCTGTTGAGCGGTCGCCATCTTAGCATCAACTGACGCTGACGCCTAGTCAACAGCGCCTCAAGCGAACAAATGTACAACTAAATGAAACTTTATAGCTCCCTTAATTCGCCGACAGATAGTGGTTAGCTCTGCCTTTTGTCGTTGCAGAGTTTTAAATTCCTAAAGTTGTGGTATTCTTTTTGAATCACGCTGTACAACATAAGCTGACTGCAAATTTTTGAACAGTTTTCCAGGGTGGTATATTCCATCAGAATAGCGCGCGCCCACATAACGCTGTTGTAACACGGCGTGTTCTACAAAATGTCGACACGTTGTCTTGGGCTGCTCGATCATAAGGATGGGTCTCCAATCGAGCAGATGTCATCGGAAGACAACTCCAGCGTCGTTCACAAACTGTACTAACTATTGACCGATCAAGTGCAAATTAACATCCGGCACCTGTACAACACAACGCATGCACGTTTGCATGCTTGCATTCAACATTCTGGCGGTTACAGCGGTTATTGCATCAGCATTTCACATTTGCAACGGCTTACCTCGCGCTTTTATTAACCTGTGATCGTGTAATGTTGATCACTTAAATATACGTAGACAGATGTGCTCAAATTTCATCACTCTACATGAATTATTTTTGGTGTTGCGATTTTTTGGTCAGTGTATTTCAGACGAGTTTAATAATTCTTGACTGCGCGTTTACAGGCATGCAGGACGACAACGTTAAGACCTTTAGTGGATAACTTTTCAAATACATATTGATTTCCCCTGGGTCCTGCACGGAGGCGAGAGTTCACGGAGTGTGGCTTACAAGCCGACTAGTGTGAAGTCATAAGTTCGTTGAAGCGCCCTAATATCTCATGGACGCCGGCGTTCCTCCACTGGCATCCTGGTCCGCAGTTGAGCTCTCCCTGTCCACCGCATGAGAAGACCCTTTAATTTCCTCACTCGCCCCTAAGTTGCCCTCTCGTCAAGGAACCCGGAACTTAGCCTATGCAAAAAGACACCCTTGGGCGTGAGTCTCGATACGGCGGTTACACTGTCCTTCAGAACGATGGAGGACCAGTGTATAGAGAATAAGTGTCTCATGCCCTAACAACAGACGAGGAAATACGCTACTGCAGTACATTGCCTTTGTACCTGGCACCACTGGAGTTTAAGAGATTCTGGAGTACAGCTTCAACTATGAAATAGCTTTAGCAAGGAAGTAGTCGCGATTAAATTCATTCTTGTAATTCTGCGCTCTCTCCCAAGTCTACCAACAGAGCGACAGAGTAAATGCTACTTTCTCGCCTGTTGGAAATTAATATTCACTCACGATAACGTATGACGTTGGTCTTCCTTGTTTGCGTGACGGTGCTAGTTGCTTGCCTGAATACGTTGTCTGTTTTTCGTATGTCATTATAGTTGGTTTAAATGGCTCTGAGCACTATGGGACTTATCGTCTAAGCTCATCAGTCCCCTAGAACATAGAGCTACTTAAACCTAACTAACCTAAGGCCATCACACACATCCATGCCCGAGGGAGGATTCGAACCTGCGACCGTAGCGGTCGCGCGGTTCCAGGCTGTAGTGCCTAGAACCTCTCGGCCACCCAGGCCGGCTGCCATTATAGTTCTTGGACGGCTTAGCCCCACCCGCCGAGGGTTTGAATTCCCTTGTGTGGTACTCTCTCGTTGCATTTGTACCTTGACAATGACTGGTGTTTACCTGTCGAAATGTCGGCAATTGTCACCCGGCTGCAGTCCCGTAAATTTTTTGAACATTTTGTACCCCGAAAGTAATTTAAATTCACACTAGGAATTCTGTACTGTACTCTCTCCTCATCTCAGAGTAGCACTTATTTGTTGGAGGTATTCCAATCTCTGTCTACTCCTACGGTTTTTACTCTCTGCACATCCCTCTAGTATCATGAAAATCGTTCCCTGAAACTCAGTTCCATTAGATACAATGTAATCTTCATTCGCTTGTATTTAGAGATATTTTTACAACAAACTTCTCTGTTTCGGCTTATAGTGCCATTTTCAAGTGCACCTGTGAGTGTTGTGAAAAGTGAGTTATTTACATATTACTTATGATCAATAATGTCAATCCCATAAACCACATTTTTACTTATACTTCTGTGGAGTTGATCATATAGCATCCTAGGTGCAACTGTGAACACTCTTATGAAATAATATTATTATAATCAAGTAGTTTTTATAAGAGGAAATTTTTCGGGATAATTGTTTCACAGCTATTTGACAGTTGCGATCCTTACATGCCATATGTATACAATTATTCGTCTTCGGGGTTCAGGGATAGCGTCTTTGTTGGGTGGATATTACTTAGTTAAAAATTTTTGTATGTATGTTATCTCTGATTTCATATATTCATCCTTTCGAAAATGTCAGCATTTTCTTAGTATGGCTTGTGTTGCAGCTCACTTTGTTAAACGAGAAAGTTGTTCGGAAAATTTCTCGTATGTATGTATATCTCTCATTCTTCCAAAATATTAATACTACGTCATTTAGATACGTTGTGTAAAATTCGTACAGTGTTTCCAACGTATTCTGCTCTGTGGTTTTCATTTTTAAGATGCAGTTTGAATATTTATTGATTGTTTTCATATGCTCTCGTATATTCACTGAATCTAATGTTGATTTTTCTTCCGTTTGTCCAGGTAGAATTTCGTACAGTTTTCACAAGAAATTTTGTAGACTCCTAAACCAGAAAATTTTGAGATTTTGGCTTTTCATAATCGGATTCGTGTTTGCAGAGTATTCGTCCTGGAAAACGCTACTTTTACATTAGCCATATGTAAAATTTCGTTCAATTTATTCGTTACGTGGCCCTAATAATTTGTTGTCAAGTATGCTATTTTTGTTTTAGTTGTAGTTTATTCAGAAAGCTCTCAAGCTAAGCACATGAAGATTACACTTCAGACACTGGAATTGACTTTTTATAAAATGTCGTATTTCAACTTAGTTCTCCTGCAAGTCCTACGAACAAAAGAATTCATATGTTCCTTTCTTCAGCGATTCTGAGGAGAACCCCTTCACTGAGAATTTTTTGGATCATTGTCCGTGGGAACACAGCGATCTGTAAGACTTATAATGAAGTTGCTTCAATAAAAACAGCCTTGGCTGCGTGTAAGTTCTTTATTTAAAAAGTACATTCTGAGAAATTTGTTTCTGGGGTTAAAGCCGGTGTTCGAAATTAGCGGACTTTTCTTGACTAAGAACTATCTCTCTGTCTGTGCTAATTTGCTATTTTTGTTTTCCTTGCTTCGTCCGTTACGTATTTTGCTTCCAAGTAGGAGAATTCCTTAACTTCGTCTATTTCGTGATCCTTAATTTTTATGTTAATTTTATCGCTAATCTCATTTCTGATACGCCCCATTACTTTCGTCTATCTTCGATTTACTCTGAATCCACATTTGTTACTCTCTAAACTGTTCAATTCTTTCGCGATGATAACTATTTTTTTTTATTTTTTTTATATTATACTGGCAGGCTAGTTTCGTCAAAAGTAACAATGGTGGCAAACGTTCTTCCCTCCCACTTCGCATAACAGTTTGAAACATTCCCTCGACTCAGAACTTTTCTAAAGCACCTCGTACATGGACAGAGCTGTATTTTGTTTGGCTCTTCTTGGTAAATGCAATTTTTAAAACAAGCCTTTCTGTAATATTTTGCAAATAATTTCATGTCGTATTCCTACCCCAAATCTCCCCACATATATGTCGACAAATATATTACGATTATGATTGTTTATCGCCAGTGGCATAGTAAGATGGAATAATATGTTCAAAGCCCTTAGAGGACAGAGAATGACGAATCATTTACATCTCCAAAGAAAGGAATAGATGTGGGAGGTCAGAACAGACAAGTTCGTATTATTATAGGTATAATTGAGAACTGTTGCAAAATTTTGGAACGTTAATAAAAATCGAGGTATCAATGCTGAGATTGGCAGACGACATAACATGGCTGTCAAGGCCAGATATAAGGAAGGTTTAGAAGACTTATTGCTAAGAATGGACAGTGCACTTATCACAGAATAAGGATAAGCAGAGAACAAAGGTAGAAAGCACAATAACGACTTTCTTCGCATCAAATCTAAGAACCTACGGCAGTAGGAGTGTATGGATTCTCCCATCTAGAAAGTGAGATTACGCAGGATGAGCACAGCAAAAAGGACTGGTACAGAAACAGGAAAGCACACTTTCCCTGAGGAATGAGCACCACTGGTACAGGCACGCAAATGATGAGGTTACTAAAAGCGTGTGTGGAATGCATCATCTTATAGAACTGAAACTTCGGCAATGGAAAATACGCAGAACAAGAAAGCGGCAGAAATGTGACTATATCGAAGAATGTTGCGATTTAAGTGGACAGATAAAATGCAGAATGTTTAAGTGAGAGAGACATCTACCAGAAGAACTGAAAGACGGAACGTTAGTTAAGGTATACAGGAATTGTTAACCTGGCGTTGAGAGGAGCAGAAGAGGGGGAAAATAATCGAGGGCCAAAGACCATTCCTGTCCTTTCCAGTAAACACGCAACACAGCCATACATTGAAGATTGCTGAGCTGCCTAGTACTCAGGCGACACATATTTAAAGCTAGCCCCCAGAGAGGGCGCCACACAAAAAGATATCTGCCACATGTCACACAAATAGTTCCCAAGTGGACGTAAAGAATCACCCACAGTACCTGCACAGTATTAACAGTATCCTGAGACAGCAACAGGACCACGTCTAACATGCACCAACAAGACGAGCCAAACTGGACATTCTGCAAGTCATCTTATTTATTATTCACTGGATCCAGGATGACTAGAGTTAAAGAGAGATCAGTCCAACTGAACACTGAACTATTTCCAACCATCAGCTTCATACTGCAGTTAAGCATTTGTAAAGTATCTGTTAACAAATTACCGGAAATGTTCCTAATCTGAATCGCCATCACTTTTCTCTTGAAGTTGCCTAACTATATTTTGACCTAAGACAAGGCAGCACGATTGTAAGCCACCTCATATCAACAACTCTGTGGTAGGAAATTCTCTTCCTAAAACATATTTACCTTTGACAGCAATCAGTTGGTGAATACAACGAACAACACGAAAACCTCCCTCAAAAAGATGGTACATCACATATTTGGTAAATCTGAGTTTCAATTGAAATATAGTGGTACATCATATGAGATATGCTACGTTAACATTATATGTCTTTTTCTGTTTACTAGTTGAACTATTTGTAGTTGTAAAGTTGACCTTTTTGGAAGAACGTTGCGTATATATGAAAATGGCGGACGTGAGTGATGAAAGTTTCAGTCCAAAGGATATTGTATCGTTTAATAACAGAATACAAAGGAAAATACATCCATCAATTTGGAAGCAAGGTGTTAAGAAAAACGGGAGGAACAGCGGAAAAACTTATATTTTTGCAGCTGGTAAAGACGTGCCTCAATATCTACACCGAAAGTGATATGTATAAGAACGTTGTATATCACTGTAAAGTAAAAATTGTACACTGGAATAATTTGCCTGGTCTGGCCACTCATTTTGGCCGGAAAGAAGAAAGACACTGGTCAGTGATACTTCTGTGCAGCTACTTTGTTTTGACAGTTATTTTAGAACAGCTGAGCATAAGTTTATCGTTTCAGGGGATAGCGCTTTGCCTTGGGACCGTACTTTTGTATTAAAGGAATAAAAAACGGTAACGAATGTCATTATTACCTATGAATACGTAATATGTGAAGCTTGTCTAAGTATATCTTTCAATACAATGGAAATGAACCAGAATGATTTCGTTGCTATCAGTGTCCTTAACGTAATTATAAAGTCTGACCCAAACCTGAAAATCACTAGTTACATGGTTGAATATCAATGAGGTGATCCATATGTAGTGTTACATCGTCATTATCTCAGACTGCTGAAATTCCTGAATTGAGATCTGCACGATGTCAGAATGTGAGCATACAAATATATGATCATTAGGAGATGGTTAGCAACAAGAACAAAATAAACCACGTGATGTACTATTTACTTCGGTCAAACTACTAACTTGAGGTATGTGTGCACTTTGGGGAATGCACTGAAGAACATTTTTACTTCATTTTGTCGTACAGCAACATTTGTGCCGCTAATATAACTACCCATTTATTATTATTATCATAATAATAATAATAATACAGGATCAAACAATAAACACCAGATATTACAGCAAGCATATTATTAAAGATCCCAATACCGCAACAGATAAATGCAGACTTTGCAAACAACAAATAGAAACAATAGATCACATCACAAGCGGATGTACAATACTAGCAAATACAGAATACCCCAGAAGACATGACAATGTAGCAAAAATAATACATCAACAACTTGCCATACAACATAAACTAATAAAACAACACGTTCCCACATACAAGTATGCACCACAAAATGTACAGGAGAACGATGAATACAAATTATACTGGAACAGAACCATTAAAACAGATAGAACAACACCACATAACAAACCTGACATCATACTCACCAATAAAAAGAAGAAATTAACACAACTAATCGAAATATCCATACCCAATACAACAAATATACGAAAGAAAACAGGAGAAAAAATTGAAAAATACATCCAACTGGCTGAGGAAGTCAAGGACATGTGGCATCAGGATAAAGTTGACATTATACCAACTATACTATCAACTACAGGAGTCATACTACACAATATCCACCAGTACATCAATGCAATACAGCTACATCCAAACTTGTATATACAACTACAGAAATCTGTAATTATTGACACTTGTTCAATTACCCGAAAGTTCCTAAATGCAATGTAACATATACCGTACGGTTAAAAGGAAGTCACGCTTGATCAAGGTCCGCGTCACCTTCCATTTTTAACCAGACATAACGTCTGAGACAAGAAAGAAATAATAATAATAATAATAATAATAATAATAATAATGGACTCAAACGTCCCAGAGAAACCAAACAAAGAACAACACGCATCAATTAAACAATCAGAGGAAAACTAAATCTTAAGACAGCCACCAGAACAGGCACAAATAGAACACGAAGTGACACACATGTTAGATATAGAAGAAAAATTTCAGCTGACATATATAGATTACAAAGACACAAATACAGACATTAGACCATTCTTGCTTAGACCGCCAAATAACCCACAAGTCGAAACAACATTAACAACTATCAACACAATCATACACAACAAAATAAATGAAAACACATCTACGGAAGAGTTACAACTACTGGTTTATATAGGAGCACTCACTACTCTAAATATACACACTAGGCAGAGATCAGAACCAACCAACACACAGAAGAAACCCACAAAACCAGCATGGCAACACAGGCTACAGATCAGAATAGAAAAACTGAGAAAAGACATCGGACAGCTAACACAATTTATAAGAAATGAAATGTCAGAAAAAAAACGAAAAAGGTTAGGTAAATCCTCACAACAAGAAGCGATAGAGCAATTAGATGAAAAGAAGCAGAAATTACAAGCATTGGCCAAACGACTTAGAAGATACAAAAAAAAGTGAATATAGAAGGAAACAAAACCAAACATTCAACACAAACCAAAAGAAATTTTACCAGACAATAGATAAAACACACATTAAAATAGACAATCCACCAAACATAACAGACATGGAACACTTCTGGAGCAACATATGGTCAAACCCGGTACTACATAACAGGCATGCACGACGGTGGATACAAGCAGAAACAGACACATACAAGATGATACCACAAATGCCTGAAGTGATAATTTTGCAACATGAAGTCACCCAAGCAATCAATTCTATGCACAATTGGAAAGCCCCTGGAAAAGATAAAATAGCAAATTTCTGGCTAAAGAAGTTCACCTCAACACATTCACATCTAACTAAATTATTTAACAGTTACATTGCAGACCCATACACATTCCCTGATACACTTACACAAGGAATAACTTATCTGAAACCTAAAGATCAAGCAGACACACCAAACCCAGCTAAATATCGACCCATAACATGCCTACCAACAATATACAAAATATTAACTTCAGTTATTACACAGAAATTAATGACACATACAACACAGAACAAAATTATAAATGAAGAACAAAAGGCCTGTTGCAAAGGAGCACAAGGATGTAAAGACAACTGATAATAGATGCAGAGGTCACATATCAAGTTAAAACTAAACAAAGGTCACTACACTACGCTACATTGATTACCAAAAAGCTTTTGATAGTGTACCCCACTCGTGGTTACTACAAATATTGGAAATATACAAAGTACATCCTAAATTGATACAGTTCCAAAACATAGTAATGAAAAATGGAAAACCACACTTAATATCCAAACAAATTCAAATAATATCACATCACAGCCAATACAGATTAAGCGTGGAATATACCAAGGAGACTCATTAAGTCCTTTCTGGTACTGCCTTGCTCTGAACCTACTATCCAACATGCTAAGTAATACAAATTATGGATACAATATTACTGGAACATACCCACACAAAATCACACATTTGCTATACATGGATGAGCCAAAACTACTTGCAGCAACAAAACAACAACTCAACCAATTACTAAAGATAACAGAAGTATTCAGCAATGATATAAATATGGCTTTTGGAACAGACAAATGTAAGAAAAATAGCATAGCCAAGGGAAAACACACTAAACAAGAAGATTACATACTGGATAACCACAGTGACTGCATAGAAGCGATGGAAAAAACAGATGCCTATAAATATCTAGGATACAGACAAAAAATAGGAATAGATAATACAAATATTAAAGAAGAACTAAAAGAAAAATATAGACAAAGACTAACAAAAATACTGAAAACAGAATTGACAGCAAGAAACAAGACAAAAGCTATAAATACTTATGCTATACCAAAACTGACCTACTCATTTGGAGTAGTGAAATGGAGTAACACAGACCTAGAAGCACTCAATACACTTACACGATCACAATGCCACAAATATAGAATACATCACATACATTCAGCAACAGAAAGATTCACATTCAGCAGAAAGGAAGGAGGAAGGGGATTTATCGATATAAAAAACCTAAATTATGGACAGGCAGTCAATTTAAGAAAATTCTTTTTAGAACGAGCAGAAACAAGCAAAATACACAAAGCAATCACTCATATAAATACATCGGCTACACCACTGCAATTCTATAACCACTTCTACAACCCTTTAGATCACATAACATCAACAGATACGAAGAAAGTAAATTGGAAAAAAGAAAACACTACATGGCAAGCACCCGTATCATCTAACACAGCCACACATCGATCAAGACGCATCCAACACATGGCTAAGGAAAGGCAATATATACAGTGAGATGGAAGGATTCATGATTGCAATACAGGATCAAACAATAAACATCAGATATTACAGCAAGCATATTATTAAAGATCCCAATACCACAATAGATAAATGCAGACTTTGAAAACAACAAATAGAAACAATAGATACATCACAAGCGGATGTACAATACTAGCAAGTACAGAATACCCCAGAAGACATGACAATGTAGCAAAAATAATACATCAACAGCTTGCCTTACTACATAAACTTATAAAACAACACATTATTATTATTATTATTTCTTTACTTTCTCAGACGTTAAGTCTGGTTGAGAATGGAAAGTGACGCGGACCTTGATCAAGCGTCACTTCCTATTAACTGTACGGTATGTGTTATATTGCATTTAGGAACTTTCGGGTAATTGAACATGTATCAATAATTACAGATTTCTGTAGTTGTATATATATGTTTGGATGTAGCTGTATTGCATTGATGTACTGGTGGATATTGTGTGGTATGACTCCTGTAGTTGATAGTATAATTGGTATGATGTCAACTTTATCCTGATGCCACATGTCTTTGACTTCCTCAGCCAGTTGGATGTATTTTTCAATTTTTTCTCCTGTTTTCTTTCGTATATTTGTTGTATTTGGTATGGATATTTCGATTAGTTGTGTTAATTTCTTCTTTTTATTGGTGAGTATGATGTCAGGTTTGTTATGTGGCGTTGTTTTATCTGTTATAATGATTCTGTTCCAGTATAATTTGTATTCGTCATTCTCCAGTACATTTTGTGGTGCATACTTGTATGTAGGAACTTGTTGTTTTAAAAGTTTATGTTGTAAGGCAAGCTGTTGATGTATTATTTTTGCGACATTGTCATGTCTTCTGGGGTATTCTGTATTTGCTAGTATTGTACATCCGCTTGTGATGTGATCTACTGTTTCTATTTGTTGTTTACAAAATCTGCATTTATCTGTTGTGGTATTGGGATCTTTAATAATATGCTTGCTGTAATACCTGGTGTTTATTGTTTGATCCTGTATTGCAATCATGAATCCTTCTGTCTCACTGTATATATTGCCTTTTCTTAGCCATGTGTTGGATGCGTCTTGATCGATGTGTGGCTGTGTTAGATGATATGGGTGCTTGCCATGAAGTGTTTTCTTTTTCCAATTTACTTTCTTCGTATCTGTTGATGTTATGTGGTCTAGGGGGTTGTAGAGGTGGTTATGAAATTGTAGTGGTGTAGCCGATGTATTTATATGAGTGATTGCTTTGTGTATTTTGCTAGTTTCTGCTCGTTCTATAAAGAATTTTCTTAAATTGTCTACCTGTCCATAATGTAGGTTTTTTATATCGATAAATCCCCTTCCTCCTTCCTTTCTGCTTAATGTGAATCTTTCTGTTGCTGAATGTATGTGATGTATTCTATATTTGTGGCATTGTGATCGTGTAAGTGTATTGAGTGCTTCTAGGTCTGTGTTACTCCATTTCACTACTCCAAATGAGTAGGTCAATATTGGTATGGCATAAGTATTTATAGCTTTTGTCTTGTTTCTTGCTGTCAATTCTGTTTTCAGTATTTTTGTTAGTCTTTGTCTATATTTTTCTTTTAGTTCTTCTTTAATATTTGTATTATGTATTCCTATTTTTGTCTGTATCCTAGATATTTATAGGCATCCGTTTTTTCCATCGCTTCTATGCAGTCGCTGTGGTTATCCAATATGTAATCTTCTTGTTTAGTGTGTTTTCCCTTGACTATGCTATTTTTCTTACATTTGTCTGTTCGAAAAGCCATATTTATATCATTGCTGAATACTTCTGTTATCTTTAGTAATTGGTTGAGTTGTTGATTTGTTGCTGCCAGTAGTTTTAGATCATCCATGTATAGCAAATGTGTGATTTTGTGTGGGTATGTTCCAGTAATATTGTATCCATAATTTGTATTATTTAGCATGTTGGATAGTGGGTTCAGAGCAAGGCAGAACCAGAAAGGACTTAATGAGTCTCCTTGGTATATTCCACGCTTAATCTGTATTGGCTGTGATGTGATATTATTTGAATTTGTTTGGATATTAAGTGTGGTTTTCCAATTTTTCATTACTATGTTTAGGAACTGTATCAATTTATGATCTATTTTGTATATTTCCAATATTTGTAGTAACCATGAGTGGGGTACACTATCAAAAGCTTTTTGGTAATCAATGTATGCGTAGTGTAGCGACCTTTGTTTAGTTTTAGCTTGATATGTCACCTCTGCATCTATTATCAGTTGCTCTTTACATCCTCGTGCTCCTTTGCAACAGCCTTTTTGCTCTTCATTTATAATTTTGTTCTGTGTTGTATGTGTCATTAATTTCTGTTTAATGATTGAAGTTAATATTTTGTATATTGTTGGTAGGCATGTTATGGGGCGATATTTAGCTGGGTTCACTGTGTCCGCTTGATCTTTAGGTTTCAGATAAGTTATTCCATGTGTAAGTGTATCAGGGAATGTGTATGGGTCTGCAATGTAACTGTTAAATAATTTAGTTAGATGTGAATGTGTTGAGGTGAACTTCTTTAACCAGAAATTTGCTATTTTATCATTTCCAGGGGCTTTCCAATTGTGCGTAGAATTGATTGCTTGGGTGACTTCATGTTGCAAAATTATCACTTCAGGCATTTGTGGTATCATCTTGTATGTGTCTGTTTCCGCTTGTATCCACCGTGCATGCCTGTTAAGTTGTACCGGGTTAGACCATATGTTGCTCCAGAAGTGTTCCATGTCTGTTATGTTTGGTGGATTGTTTATTTTAATGTGTGTGTTATCAATTGTCTGGTAAAATTTCTTTTGGTTTGTGTTGAATGTTTGGTTTTGTTTCCTTCTATTTTCACTTTTTTTGTATCTTCTGAGTCGTTTGGCCAATGCTTGTAATTTCTGCTTCTTTTCGTCTAATTGCTCTGTCGCTTCTTGTTGTGAGATTTTACCTAACCTTTTTCGTTTTTTTTCCGAGATTTCATTTCTTATAAATTGTGTTAGCTGTCCGATGTCTTTTCTCAGTTTTTCTATTCTGATCTGTAGCCTGTGTTGCCATGCTGATTTTGTGGGTTTCTTCTGTGTGTTGGTTGGTTCTGATCTCTGTCTAGTGTGTATATTTAGTGTAGTGAGTGCTCCTATATAAACCAGTAGTTGTAACTCTTCCATAGTTGTGTTTTCATTTATTTTGTTGTGTATGATTGTGTTGATAGTTTTTATTGTTGTTTCGACTTGTGGGTTATTTGGTGGTCTATGCAAGAATGGTCTAATGTCTGTATTTGTGTCTTTGTATTCTATATATGTTAGCTGAAATTTTTCTTCTATATCTAGCATCTGTGTCACTTCGTGTTCTATTTGTGCTTGTTCTGGTGGCTGTCTTAAGATTTCGTTTTCCTCTGATTGTTTAATTGGTGCGTGTTGTTCTTTATTATTATTATTATTTCTTTTCTCAGACGTTATGTCTGGTCAAAAATGGAAAGTGACGCGGATCTTGATCAAGCGTGACTTCCTTTGAACTGTACGGTATATGTTATATAGCATTTAGGAACTTTCGGGTAATTGAACATGTATCAATAATTACGGATTTCTGTAGTTGTATATATAAGTCTGAAAAGGGAAATGCAAAGGCTCAATCTAGATGTAGTAGGGGTCAGTGAAGTGAAGTGGAAGCAAGACAAGGATTTCTGGTCAGATGAGTATCGGGTAATATCAACAGCAGCAGAAAATGGCATAACAGGTGTAGGATTCGTTATGAATAGGAAGGTAGGTCAGAGGGTGTAGTACTGTGAACAGTTCAGTGACCGGGTTGTTCTAATCAGAATCGACAGCAGACCAACACCGACAACGATAGTTCAGGTATACATGCCGATGTCGCAAGCTGAAGATGAACAGATAGAGAAAGTGTATGAGGATATTGAAAGGGTAAGGCAGTATGTAAAGGGGGACGAAAATCTAATAGTCATGGGCGACTGGAATGCAGTTGTAGGGGAAGGAGTAGAAGAAAATATTTACAGGAGAATATGGGCTTGGGACAAGGAATGAAAGAGGAGAAAGACTAATTGAGTTCTGTAACAAGTTTCAGCTGGTAATAGCGAATACCCTGTTCAAGAATCACAAGAGGAGGAGGTATACTTGGAAAAGGCCGAGAGGTACAGTAAGATTTCAATTAGATTACATCATGGTCAGACAGAGATTCCGAAATCAGATACTGGATTGTAAGGCGTACCCAGGAGCAGATATAGACTCAGATCACAATATAGTAGTGATGAAGAGTAGGCTGAAGTTCAAGACATTAGTCAGGAAGAATCAATACGCAAAGAAGTGGGATACGGAAGTACTAAGGAATGACGAGACACATTTGAAGTTCTCTAACGCTATAGATACAGCAATAAGGAATAGCGCAGTAGGCAGTACAGTTGAAGAGGAATGGACATCTCTAAAAAGGTCCATCACAGAAGTTGGGAAGGAAAACATAGGTACAAAGAAGGTAGCTGCGAAGAAACCATGGGTAAGAGAAGAAATACTTCAGTTGATTGATGAAAGGAGGAAGTACAAACACGTTCCGGCAAAATCAGGAATACAAAAATACAAATCGCTGAGGAATGAAATAAATAGGAAGTGCAGGAAGCTAAGACGAAATGGATGCAGGAAAAATGTGAAGACATCGAATAAGATAAGATTGTCGGAAGAACAGACTCAGCATAAAGGAAAGTCAAAACAACCTTTGGTGACATTAAAAGCAACGGTAGTAACATTAAGAGTGCAACGAGAATTCCACTGTTAAAAGCAGAGGAGAGAGCAGATAGGTGTAAAGAATACATTGAAAGCCTCTATGAGGGTGAAGATTTGTCTGATGTGATAGAAGAAGAAAGAGGAGTCGATTTAGGAGAGATAGGGGATCCAGTATTAGAATCGGAATTTAAAGGAGCTATGGAGGACTTACGCTCAAATAAGGCAGAAGGGATAGATAACATTCAATCAGAATTTTTAAAATCATTGGGGGAAGTGGTAACAAAACGACTATTCACGTTGGTGTGTAGAATATATGAGTCTTGCGACATACCATCTGACTTTCGGAAAAGCATCATCCACACAATTCCGAAGACGGCAAGAGATGACAAGTGCGAGAATTTTCGCACAATCAGCTTAACAGCTCATGCATCGAAGCTGCTTACAAGAATAATATACAGAAGAATGGAAAAGAAAACTGAGAATGCACTAGATGACGATCAGTTTGGCTTTAGGAAAAGTAAAGGGACGAGAGAGGTCATTCTGACATTACGGCTAATAATGGAAGCAAGGCTAAAGAAAAATCAAGACACTTTCATAGGATTTGTCGACCTGGAAAAGGCGTTCGACAATATAAAATGATGCAAGCTGTTCGAGATTCTGAAAAAAGTTGGGGTAAGCTATAGGGAGAGACGGGTCATATACAATATGTACAACAACCAAGAGGGAATAATAAGAATGGACGATCAAGAACGAAGTGCTCGTATTAAGAAGGGTGTATGACAAGGCTGTAGCCTTTCGACCCTACTCTTCAATCTGTACATCGAGGAAGCAATGATGGAAATAAAAGAAAGTTTCAGGAGTAGAATTAAAATACAAGGTGAAAGGATGAAAGTGAAGAAAAATTTAATGATCTGCTGATCGGAATGAACAGTCTAATGAGTACACAGTATGGTTTGAGAGTAAATCGGGGAAATACGAAGGTAATGCGAAGTAGTAGAATTGAGAACAGCGAGAAACTTAACATCAGGATTGATGGTCACGAAGTCAATGAAGTTAAGGAATTCTGCTACCTAGGCAGTAAAATAACCAATGACGGACGGAGCAAGGAGGACATCAAAAGCAGACTCGCTATGGCAAAAAAGGCATTTCTGGCCAAGAGAAGTCTACTAATATCAAATACCGGCCTTAATTTGAGGAAGAAATTTCTGAGGATGTACGTCTGGAGTACAGCATTGTATGGTAGTGAAACATGGACTGTGGGAAAACCGGAACAGAAGAGAAACGAAGCATTTGAGATGAGGTGATATAGACGAATGTTGAAAATTATGTGGGCTGATAAGGAATGGGGAGGTTCTTCGCAGAATCGGAGAGGAAAGGAATATGTGGAAAACACTGATAAGGAGAAGGGACAGGATGATAGGACATCTGCTAAAACACGAAGGAATAACTTCCATGGTACTAGAGGGAGCTGTAGAGGGCAAAAACTGTAGAGGAAGACAGAGATTGGAATACGTCAAGCAAATAGTTGAGGACTTAGGTTGCAAGTGCTACTCTGAGATGAAGATGTTAGCACAGGAAAGGAATTCGTGGCGGGCCGCATCAAACCAGTCAGTAGACTGATGAAAAAAAAAAAAAAAAAAAAAGTGGGCGAACGTTGTCGTCATGGTGAATATCTCCTGGAATTCTGCTCATGAATGGCAGCACAACAGGTCGATTCACCAGATCATACAAATACGCAGTCAAGGTGCGTGGGGTAACCACGAGAGTGCTCCAGCTGTCATACGAAATGGCACCCCAGCCCTCAACTCTCGGTGATGGTCCAATGTGTCTAGCACGCAGACAGGTTGGTTGCAAGTCCTCAATTGGCCTCTTCCTAACCAACACACTACCATCACTTGCACCGGGAATGATCCAGGTCTTATCGGAAACCACAACAGGTATCGACTGTGCCATCCAATAACCTCTCGCGTAATATCACTGACGTCGCAGAAAGCGGTGGTTCGGGGTCAATGCGATGCAAGCTACAGGACGTCTGGCTCGGAGCTGTACTTGAAGTAACTGATTTCTAACAGTTCGTTGTGTCACTGTGGTGTCAGCTGCTGCTGAAGATAACAGTACGATGCGACAGTCATACGCCTTGACGATCGTCTTCCCTCTCTGTAGTGCCACGTGGCCGTTCGGAGCCTGATTGTACATCCCCATGACCACCCCTACCAGCAGTCATGTGCAGTGGCTACACAACTGCCAAGTTGCGGGCTTTCAGTAACATTAAAATGAAACAGTTGCCCTAAACTTGAAATATTTCAAGTTTTGGCTGGTTTCGTTGTCTAGGGGCTGGAATATGTAGTTACCGCATTACAAGCCAAATACTGCTGATTCTACAGTGGGGTACATATCAAAAGCTTTTTGGTAATCAATGTATGCGTAGTGTAGTGACCTTTGTTTAGTTTTTGCTTGATATGTCACCTCTGCATCTATTATCATTTGCTCTTTACATCCTCATGCTCATTTGCAACAGCCTTTTTGTTCTTCATTTATAATTTTGTTCTGTGTTGTATGTGTCATTAATTTCTGTGTAATAACTGAAGTTAATATTTTGTATATTGTTGGAAGGCATGTTATGGGTCGATATTTAGCTGGGTTTGGTGTGTCTGCTTGATCTTTAGGTTTCAGATAAGTTATTCCTTGTGTAAGTGCATCAGGGAATGTGTATGGGTCTGCAATGTAACTGTTAAATAATTTAGTTAGATGTGAATGTGTTGAGGTGAACTTCTTTAGCCAGAAATTTGCTATTTTATCTTTTCCAGGGGCTTTCCAATTGTGCGTAGAATTGATTGCTTGGGTGACTTCATGTTGCAAAATTATCACTTCAGGCATTTGTGGTATCATCTTGTATGTGTCTGTTTCTGCTTGTATCCACCGTGCCTGCCTGTTATGCTGTACCGGGTTTGACCATATGTTGCTCCAGAAGTGTTCCATGTCTGTTATGTTTGGTGGATTGTCTATTTTAATGTGTGTGTTATCTACTGTCTGGTAAAATTTCTTTTGGTTTGTGTTGAATGTTTGGTTTTGTTTCCTTCTATATTCACTTTTTTTTGTATCTTCTAAGTCGTTTGGCCAATGCTTGTAATTTCTGCTTCTTTTCATCTAATTGCTCTATCGCTTCTTGTTGTGAGGATTTACCTAACCTTTTTCGTTTTTTTTCTGACATTTCATTTCTTATAAACTGTGTTAGCTGTCCGATGTCTTTTCTCAGTTTTTCTATTCTGATCTGTAGCCTGTGTTGCCATGCTGGTTTTGTGGGTTTCTTCTGTGTGTTCGTTGGTTCTGATCTCTGCCTAGTGTGTATATTTAGTGTAGTGAGTGCTCCTATATAAACCAGTAGTTGTAACTCTTCCATAGATGTGTTTTCATTTATTTTGTTGTGTATGATTGTGTTGATAGTTGTTAATGTTGTTTCGACTTGTGGGTTATTTGGTGGTCTAAGCAAGAATGGTTTAATGTCAGTATTTGTCTTTTGTATTCTATATATGTCAGGTGAAATTTTTCTTCTATATCTAACATGTGTGTCACTTCGTGTTCTATTTGTGCCTGTTCTGGTGGCTGTCTTAAGATTTCGTTTTCCTCTGATTGTTTAATTGATGCGTGTTGTTCTTTGCTTGTTTGCTCTGGGATGTTTGAGTCAATTACTCTATTTTCTTCTTCTTCTGTTTGCACATTATTTTGTTCCAGTATTTGTTGTACTTGTTGTTTGATGTTTTCTAATTCTGACTGGGGTATCCTGTTATTTTTGATTATTACACGGATCTGATCAGCTAGTCGTTGTTCTGTTAAAAATTTTAATTCTGGGTATCTGGTAATAAATGTTGTGTATACTTGTGATCTGTATCCAGTTGTGTTGGTTCCTAGGTTTGTTGCTTGGTAATAACAGAACATGAGGTGTCGATTAAATTCATCTGACCATCTCATCCTCTGCCTTTGTTTTCCTTATAGGGTGGTTGTAGGAAGCATATCCTGCAAAACACCTCTATTTGGATTTAAATAATTTTCCAGTTGGCTAGCAGTGTCGTTACCATTGTGGGCGGGCACAGGGTTCAAGCGTCGTCCCCGACCATGACGGCGCTTGTCCGAGGCTTCTTTAGTTCTGTCCTGAACCAACTCATCACACTAAAAGGGGGGTTAGCCCTATTAGTGGTTTGTTCTTTTCGTCGCCTTTTACGACTGGCAGAACATACCGGAGGCCTATTCTTTTCCCGGGCCTCCACGGGGATTATTATTATTATTATTATTATTATTATTATTATTATTATTATTATTATCTGTTCATAATGGTTTACGTAGGCAAAAATGTTGATCCTACTGCTAACTCTTGCGTAGGGATCGGTAGGTAGAAACGTATTGCTAGAGAAGAGAAACCTGAAGGGAAGTTCCTGTTCGTAAAGGACATAATTAACGGGCCAAATAAAATTGCGTACGGGTGCATAATGAGCCTACCAAAAAAGGGGAACGGCATTCAGTCTCTAGCATTTGGTCTGTCAGTACCTTTGCGTGAAAGCGGGTCTATTATTTGCAGTTTCACTGTAAATAACTGTTGGGTGTACACATAATCAAATTACTGGAGCGCAGATTGCTGATACAATACTCTCTGATGGTTCGATAAGCAAGGAAAAATTATATTAGAGCAATCTGTATGCTGAATCATGCTTACGCAACACTAGTCGACGTCATCACTGTTGTAGCTCAACGCATAGTCGCTATCAATCAATTTATTCTTTCTTTTGATTTGTAAAAGTGCATGA
Source organism: Schistocerca nitens (assembly GCF_023898315.1). Classification (NCBI taxonomy): domain Eukaryota; kingdom Metazoa; phylum Arthropoda; class Insecta; order Orthoptera; family Acrididae; genus Schistocerca; species Schistocerca nitens. Next base: position 244,110,352 of record NC_064622.1, read on the forward strand.
ATCCATATCTTCTTTCCTGACACCTAATACATTGGTGGAATTTAATCTTCATGTGTTCCAAGACGTTCCGTAACCTGTGCTAGCATCCCACCTCAATTCCCGGAAGTTATCTGTCAGTTATGTTGAGCCCTGCCATGAACTGTTTGGTTTTGTTAATATTAATCACTGAAGTGAAGAAAATATCAGTAAAATCACTAGGTAGCTTCAAGAAAGACTGCACATCCTGCACTGCGTAATACGAACTGAAAACGTGCTTGTTGGAGAAACTAAATAGTGTCTTTCTGTGTTCTGATTTGAAATGATTCTTAAATTAGTATTTTATACTAAGGTTGAATTCTGTGTGCTGGATTTCTACCGCAACAGGATTCCAAATACATACTACTGTGTGTTATTGTATTGAGAGCCACCATACTCCAGGAATACGTTTGCTCATTGCCTGAATAGGTATCGTATGAGACGTATCCTTTTAAAGCTAGACAGCTGATTTAAAAAACATTATCAAAAACTAATTCGTATGTCTGTTACTACATGATTGTAGGGGGCTATATTTGTAGAATCTGTTGATAGTAATTAATCTTGTGAATCTCTTCACGTCTGAGATAAATTTTGGAAAGTTCCATTTCATCTCATAAACTTTTGAAGTTTGAAATTAGTAACACTTCAAAATTATGTCTTCAGTTCTGCCTGAACACAAATAATTGTTTGTTGTTGTTGTAGTCTTCAGTCCTGAGACTGGTTTGATGCAGCTCTCCATGCTACTCTATCCTGTGCAAGCTTCTTCATCTCCCAGTACCTACTGCAACCTACATCCTTCTGAATCTGCTTAGTGTATTGATCTCTTGGTCTCCCTCTACGATTTTTACCCTCCACGCTGCCCTCCAATGCTAAATTTGTGATCCCTTGATGCCTCAAAATATGTCCTACCAACCGATCCCTTCTTCTAGTCAAGTTGTGCCACAAACTTCTCTTCTCCCCAATCCTATTCAATACCTCCTCATTAGTTACGTGATCTACCCACCTTATCTTCAGCATTCTTCTGTAGCACCACATTTCGAAAGCTTCTATTCTCTTCTTGTCCAAACTGGTTATCGTCCATGTTTCACTTCCATACATGGCTACACTCCATACAAATGCTTTCAGAAACGACTTCCTGACACTTAAATCTATACTCGATGTTAACAAATTTCTCTTCTTCAGAAACGATTTCCTTGCCATTGCCAGTCTACATTTTATATCCTCTCTACTTCGACCATCATCAGTTATTTTACTCCCTAAATAGCAAAACTCCTTTACTACTTTAAGTGTCTCACTTCCTAATCTAATCCCCTCAGCGTCACCCGATTTAATTAGACTACATTCCATTATCCTCGTTTTGCTTTTGTTGATGTTCATCTTATATCCTCCTTTCAAGACACTGTCCATTCCGTTCAACTGCTCTTTGCTGTCTATGACAGAATTACAATGTCATCGGCGAACCTCAAAGTTTTTACTTCTTCTCCATGAATTTTAATACCTACTCCGAATTTTTCTTTTGTTTCCTTTACTGCTTGCTCAATATACAGATTGAATAACATCGGGGAGAGGCTACAACCCTGTCTCACTCCTTTCCCAACCACTGCTTCCCTTTCATGCCCCTCGACTCTTATAACTGCCATCTGGTTTCTGTACAAATTGTAAATAGCCTTTCGCTCCCTGTATTTTACCCCTGCCACCTTCAGAATTTGAAAGAGAGTATTCCAGTTAACGTTGTCAAAAGCTTTCTCTAAGTCTACAAATGCTAGAAACGTAGGTTTGCCTTTTCTTAATCTTTCTTCTAAGATAAGTCGTAAGGTTAGTATTGCCTCACGTGTTCCAACATTTCTACGGAATCCAAACTGATCTTCCCCGAGGTCCGCTTCTACCAGTTTTTCAATTCGTCTGTAAAGAATTCGCGTTAGTATTTTGCAGCTGTGACTTATTAAACTGATAGTTCGGTAATTTTCACATCTGTCAACACCTGCTTTCTTTGGTATTGGAATTATTATATTCTTCTTGAAGTCTGTGGGTATTTCCCCTGTCTCATACATCTTGCTCACCAGATGGTAGAGTTTTGTCATGACTGGCTCTCCCAAGGCCATCAGTAGTTCTAATGGAATGTTGTCTATTCCCGGGGCCTTGTTTCGACTCAGGTCTTTCAGTGCTCTGTCAAACTCTTCACGCAGTATCTTATCTCCCATTTCATCTTCATCTACATCCTCTTCCATTTCCATAATATTGTCCTCAAGTATATCGCCCTTGTATAAACCCTCTATATACTCCTTCCACCTTTCTGCCTTCCCTTCTTTGCTTAGAACTGGGTTGCCATCTGAGCTCTTGATATTCATACAAGTGGTTCTCTTCTCTCCAAAGGTCTCTTTAATTTTCCTGTAGGCAGTATATATCTTACCCCTAGTGAGACAAGCCTCTACATCCTTACATTTGTCCTCTAGCCATCCCTGCTTAGCCATTTTGCACTTCCTGTCGATCTCATTTTTGAGACGTTTGTATTCCTTTTTGCCTGCTTCATTTACTGCATTTTTATATTTTCTCCTTTCATCAATTAAATTCAATATTTCTTCTGTTACCCAAGGATTTCTATTAGCCCTCGTCTTTTTACCTACTTGATCCTCTGCTGCCTTCACTACTTCATCCCTCAGAGCTACCCATTCTTCTTCTACTGTATTTCTTTCCCCCATTCCTGTCAATTGTTCCCTTATGCTCTCCCTGAAACTCTCTACAACCTCTGGTTCTTTCAGTTTATCCAGGTCCCATCTCCTTAAATTCCCACCTTTTTGCAGTTTCTTCAGTTTCAATCTGCAGTTCATAACCAATAGATTGTGGTCAGAATCCACATCTGCCCCTGGAAATGTCTTACAATTTAAAACCTGGTTCCTAAATCTCTGTCTTACCATTATATAATCTATCTGATACCTATTAGTATCTCCAGGATTCTTCCAGGTATACAACCTTCTTTTATGATTCTTGAACCAAGTGTTAGCTATGATTAAGTTATGCTCTGTGCAAAATTCTACAAGGCGGCTTCCTCTTTCATTTCTTCCCCCCAATCCATATTCACCTACTATGTTTCCTTCTCTCCCTTTTCCTACTGACGAATTCCAGTCACCCATGACTATTAAATTTTCGTCTCCCTTCACTACCTGAATAATTTCTTTTATCTCGTCATACATTTCATCAATTTCTTCATCATCTGCAGAGCTAGTTGGCATATAAACTTGTACTACTGTAGTAGGCATGGGCTTTGTGTCTATCTTGGCCACAATAATGCGTTCACTACGCTGTTTGTAGTAGCTAACCCGCACTCCTATTTTTTTATTCATTATTAAACCTACTCCTGCATTACCCCTATTTGATTTTGTATTTATAACCCTGTAATCACCTGACCAAAAGTCTTGTTCCTCCTGCCACCGAACTTCACTAATTCCCACTATATCTAACTTTAACCTATCCATTTCCCTTTTTAAATTTTCTAACCTACCTGCCCGATTAAGGGATCTGACATTCCACGCTCCGATCCGTAGAATGCCAGTTTTCTTTCTCCTGATAACGACGTCCTCTTGAGTAAATAATTGTAGCTGATAAAAATCGCTGTTCAAATACTGCTTGCGAATCTATACTGTCCTGTTTATATACTGTGTCTGGAAGACAAAACCAGTCGTCCAAGTGCTTAAATTTCATTATTTACACGATCAAGATGATAAATCCTGTAAAGTGGTAACTAAACTTACTATTACAGTAATGTAGTAAAAGGGTCTCATAAGACCCTGTATGGTCATAATTTTTTGACAGTTTTAATGTACATGACTATGACATCGTTCGCAGCTCGTGCTCTTGTGGTTAGCTTTACCACCTCTAGATCACTTGGTCCCGGCTTCGATTTCCGACCAGGTCGAAGATTTGCGCGTGGACTGTGTGCTTGTGACCATTTCACCTCACGTCTATCGACATGCAAGTCGCCGAAGCGGCGTCAAATAAAAAGTCTTGCACAATGCGGCCGGACATTTCCAGTCAGGGTTTCCTGGCCAACAAGCCATATGATCATTCCATTTCATGGTGTACACCCGCACAGTTTCATTAAAAACGGCACTTGAAATTTTTAATGTACAATTTCAGCATTCCAGTATTCTAGGGAAAATCAGTGTTAATTAACTGCGGCCGGTAGGGATGCCTTCTATTACAAGCGTAACCGTGTGTCTTCAGTTTGAACGACTAAGTCATAGCTCAGAGACCACACAGCGCCGCATTCCACTCCACTTCTTCTGGAATTTTCACTGAGATACAACAAAACGCTGTATGCATGAAACGGGTAAATTAGAAGCGGTCCACAAGGCTAGCATACTTCTGGGCCTAATTTTCAAGATGCATGTTTATCTGTGCAGCTTACAAGCAGACTGCGCTTAAGGGATAAGTTAACCAGTTCATTTATTTTGCTTATATATATCATTACACGTTCCGTGTATCCTATAATTGTTCATGAATAAGTGAAAATATGTTTATTTGGAATTTAAATGGTTCCTCAGGCCACCACGTAGATATGCATGGCGTGAAGCCACTGCCGAGGTTCGGCGCAGGACGAAGATTGACGGTTGACTCAAACATAAACGTTAGGTTCGAACTTTGTTGGGTGATAGCTGGACAGACATGATGGTACTTTGCTCGCCTTCACCTACTCTGAAGAGGATCCGTTTCCGGCCAGGCGCCATGTACGTCACTATGACGGTGTCCTCGTAAGTAAACAGACACGCTTACCTCGTATGCCTTGTACAGTAATGGATTTAGATATTTGAGTGTAACAACTTAGCTTGCAGAAGTGTTTAATCTCTTCTATTCCTGCCTCATTTAGGTTGGTTTGGTTCATTCATTTAATTTTATGCATCAGAGTAATTTGATGGGCACTGCTTTGTTCGAATTTCAACTGTCCCTTCCCATGCTACTGTTCGGTGCCTTAAGCATTATGGACTCATCTTTTGCTAATTTTATTTGTTGAATGACTCACATATGAAGTGGAGAATTTTATGTGAAATTTAGTACCACTTTAATGAGTGATCCTTTGTGTCTAGTATCGCGGTCCTTACCCATTATAATCTCACCTGTTGATGATCTCGTACCTTTTGGCCAGCATCTTGTAGCATGTGACATGCTGTCCTGAACTAACACATGCACTCCTGTAGAATTGTTGACAGTTAAGTATTTTTCTGATTTTTAACAAACAGTTTGTGACCACGGGTCTTTGATGTAACGTCGCCCGCTGCCTTCTACATTCTTTCTCTGTTTGTCTTGCGACTAGCAGAGGATAGAATAAATCCATTCCACTTTTTCTCCTTAAGAATATACGTGAATTACGCGATTTTTGCTCTCCAGTTTGAGATTGATAGCTATAATGCGACTCTGTATCTATTCCTAGTAATCCATGTATCCATATAGTTCCACCATGGTATTATGCTACTGGACCCCCGTTCAATATTTAGATATGACCATGTGCCCCTGTTTTCACTGTCAATTTTGTTTGATAAAAGTATTTCAAAGCACTGGTGGGGACAATTCTGTTATTGCCTAAATAAATCGTTACCTTTAACGATAGCAGAATTCCACTGACTTATTGAATAAGTTTCCTACCCATTTCGCCGTTTTCCATCCACTCACATATACATTATGTGATCAAAAATATCCGGACACCTGGCTGAAAATGACTTACAAGTTAGTGCGCCCTCCATCGGTGATGATTTAATACAACATGGTGTTGGCCCACCCTTAGCCTTGACGACGGCTTCCCCTCTCGCAGGCATACGTTCAATCAGATGGTGGAAGGTATCTTAGGGAATATCAGCCCATTCTTCCCGGAGTGTTGCACTGAAGAGAGGTTTCGACGTCGGTCGGCGAGGCCTGGTAAGAAGTCGCCATTCCAAAATATCCCAAAGGTCAAGGCTCTGTGCAGGCTAGTCATTTACATGAACAGGTGATCGATCGTGTTGAAAGATGCAATCGCCATCCCCGAAATGCTCTTCAACAGTGGGAAGCATGAAGGTGCATAAAATTTCGACGTAGGCCTGTACTGTGATAGTGCCACTCGAAGTAAGGGGTCAAGCTCCGACCATGAGAAACATGACCACACCGTAACACCACCGCCTCCGAATTTTACTGTTGGCACTACACACGCTGGCAGATGACGCTCACCGGGCATTCGCCATACCCACACCCTGCCATCGGATCGTCACATTGTGTGCCTAGATTTTTCACTCCACACAACGTTTTTTCACTGTTCAATCCTCCAATGTTTACGCTCATTACACCAAGCGATGCGTCGTTTGGCTTTTACCGGTGTGATCTGTGGCTTATGAGAAGCCGCTCGACCATGAAATCCAAGTTTTCTCTCCTCCCACCTAACTGTCATAGTACCTGGAGTGGCTCCTAATGGAGTTTGGAATTCCTGTGTCATGGTTTGGATAGACGTCTGCCTGTTCCACATTAAGACTCTCTTCAACTGTCGGCTGTCTCTGTCAGTTAGCAGACGACGTCAGTCTGTACGCTTTTGTACTGTACGGGTCCTTTCACGTTCCCACTTCACTATCACATCGGATACAGTACCCTAGGGATGATTAGCAGTGTGGAAATATCGCGTATAGACGTAGGACGCAAGCTACACCCAATCACGTTCGAAGTCAGTGAGTTCCGCGGAGCGCTCCATTCTGCTCTCCCACGATGTCAAATGACTACTGAGGTCGTTGATACGGAGTAACAGGCAGTAGGTTGCAGCACAGTGCACCTAATACAAAAAACGTGTGTTTTTGGGGGTGTTCGGATACTTTTGATTACATAGTGTACGTCCTCGAAACATCAATACCCGTGCAGTATTAGAATACACTTATAGAAAGTACTGGCTGAATGACAGATGTGGAATGCTATACAGTTCAGCGCGATTTCCATCATGCTTGTTTAGACTTGCATCATCCCTTGTGTAAAATCATAAATTATCTAATTTCTTGGGAAACATCCTTAGTGTTATAAACCATGCAATAATACAAGCATGCTAGGCAGCGAACGTGACGTAATGGGTGGTGCATGTGCTAATCAGTCCCCCTTTCTTTATTCAGCATCCGCACTCAGATTCTTTCGTTGAGAGCAGCAGGCATTTCAGATTACAATACCCGCCTTTCACGCGACAACGTTGCTCAGAATCTTACATGGACAACAGTAATCACAAGAGGTAACAAAACATAACACAGTCCTTTCAGCATTTATTTGTTTCGTTAGTGCTAACAGTCCCTTCATTAGAAAAAGAATTAAGGGAACATGGTCTGGAGTAGCTTCTCGTCATGGAGCTGAAAAACCTCATTAACGTTAGTTACGTATGGATTTAAAATTTCTCTCATGGAGCTGGGGTCACTTTTGATATCATTACAGGACCTACTGTAGAAAAATGAGTGGTCAGGGAGTGAAACCGACAATACGTGACCGTGTTTTGATTGTTCTGTTTTGCCCTAACACTGGAGCTGTGAACTGAAAAATAAATACAGATTCCTTACAGAGGGCTATATGATATTACTCCAAAAGTTGAAAATACTTTGCCTAGTATCTTCTACAGTTTGTTGCAAGGCTTCCAAACACTGCCGCTTTTCTACACTGACTTTCCTCTACCACGAGCTCAGGGCCGTACCTCGTGCACCACATAGCGGAAAGCTCCCATTAGCTGTTTGCCTCTACGAGCTTTCGGCTCAGTCATTTAATTAAGTCCCAGAGGACCACGTTCCTGGGAACGCCACGCAAAAAAAAAAAAAAGAGATTGCCGGAAAAAGCTCTTAGAGAGGAAACTTTCTCTAGCGTAATACGCCACAGCAGGGCAACGTAATTTTTCTGGTGGTAAATGCGAAAGGCGTAACACGGTCAAGTTCATAACTTACGTGAAAGGGATCACTTGAACTCGTACTGAAAATAAAACTTACTCTTGCCAAATGACGTAGAACCAAGTCTCATTACTGAAATGAGCGCTATATAACAAATTCGATGTCAAGTCGAAAGGTAAGAGCAAAGTATGAATTCGACTGTTCCGGCATCAGTTCCACCTTTTAATTAGCTGTCATATATCCCTCTTTCCTTTCGGTTTGCGGTGTAAGGAGATTTTCGTAATACATGTCTCTGCCATTCGTTCCCGATGACCCTGACAGTTTTGTTTATGTTCTCCTGTTTTGTGATGTACTACGAAAATAGACATTAATTGAAAATAAACTTTTATTGAGAAAGATAGATCAGGATTAACATTATTTCCCTAGATAATCTTCCTCAACTTACATGCCCTACTCTCACTTTTATATGAACTTCCTCTTTGCCTCCTGGCAAAAACTTTGTGCCATTGTGCACATCCACTGCAGCTCCGCCTCCACAACTCTCATCCGACAAAGCTTTGAATGAACGGTGTTTCTTCATTGGACCATAAAGGTAAAACCACTATGAGCCAGACCAGACTTAACGATGGATGTTCAGCAACAGAAAACCAAGATTTGACGGCAATACAAGGACTAGCTGGCTTATCTTTAACCAAAATGACATCTCATTGAAGTTTCGCTCTCGCCTTCGTTTCAGTTTTGGCTTTCGGATCTCGCAATAGCTCCCAATATCTGGCACTATTCGCTGTCTGACTTTTAAAACTGGAATGATTCTTCAGTAGTCCTGTAATATTCCAAAACACTATCGTCGTTAACATTCGTGCAGAAAGTTGGTTTTGGAACTTTTTCTTGCGGGCCAAGGAGAGTGTTTCCGCACCATTCATTGTCACTTCTTCTGTGGTTCGTAGTGATGGAGTACCATCTGGTTAACTGTTACTGTACAGGTACGAAAGTTTTCTCCTTTCACTTCAAAACACATTAAATGTGATTTTAACACTGCCAAACATGGCACTCAACCAGCTAAAATTTCGCGATAATTTAGAGACTGGCGAACGACTGAAAATTTTGAACCGTGGCTAATATTCAGTTCATGCGCAATATCATCCATTCTCAGTCATACTCTCGCGTATTTTATTTCCCATTTTCGGAGTGGATGTCCTGAATTATGTCCTTCTTAGCAGACTGTCGGCTTTTGTCATCATAATACAGCTCCAAGATTTAGTCTTCTCACAGTATCGAAAACGAATCACTTCCCTTGATCCTCAGTGTATACGGACAACGGGGCATTCCTAATAAAATGCTCTAAACCGGGGGTAACTGGGGTAGTAACGAAAAGATTCCACTACATTTCAACCACGAAGCTAACATGATTATAAAAATTATCACTATTTTGTGAGACTAATATAGGTAAGTTACCAATGGCTATATTTTTTCAAATACTGGAATTAATGAGTCACACATTGTGATTGAAATTACAGCTTACGAAACGAATGCATGAAAATCTTGTTCCTCACATAGTCCACCAACTACACATATACTTCATACTTTGCACCACACATCTAAGACATTAAGCCGGCCGAAGTGGCCGCGCGGTTCTGGCGCTGCAGTCTGGAACCGCGAGACCGCTACGGTCGCAGGTTCGAATCCTGCCTCGGGCATGGATGTGTGTGCTGTCCTTAGGTTAGTTAGGTTTAACTAGTTCTAAGTTCTAGGGGACTAATGACCTCAGCAGTTGAGTCCCATAGTGCTCAGAGCCATTTGAACCATTTGAACCATCTAAGACATTAAAAGAAAAGTTTACGATTTTCACTTTGGCTTTCATTTCACAACCGATCGGACCTTACTTTCCGAACAGCCCTCGTATCACCTTTTCTAAAAGCTCCGTAAAGAATGAGTTACCGCTGTACGATAAAGTGAAGGGGAACTTGTCCGGAAATGAAATAAACCAACTTAAATTAAATCAATGGATCGATGGTGGTGAAATCAGTGAAGATTAGCTAATCTGGAATGATGTCAGTAGAAGCCTTTCAGACGTGTAGAATTCTGCAGTAAAATGAATATACAGCGTGTTGGGGCTGTAAGCGCAGATATTTCTACTGGTGACCGAGAACAGTCTACTGACCAACATTATTTGTTCTTATGGAGGAGCTGCGCAACAGTTGCTTACTCCACAGTCTTGTGTTGTTTACACAACCGGGTTCGGAAAACTAAGTTTCATCATGTAGCGTAAACTGCTGAGCGACTGGGAACAAAAACAGTACGTAATTTTCCTGTTTGTGTTCTCCGTCACTTAGCACGGAGGAACGATTTATATGGAATTTCCTTTGGTTCCATGACAACATTGGTATGAGGATGACCTCAGATGGTTAAGTGATTTTATATGTGAATAACATCCTGTTCTCGCTTTTAATGTATTTCAATTAATTTTAGAAATTTTAAAAGCATAGTTCATTATCTCAATTTCAGACTTGAGGGCCGCTTCCACTGTCGTGTAACATAGTATTTTCATTATTACAGTTTACACCAGATGATGAAACTTCAAGTACTCGGAAACCGGTTGTGCACACACCTAAAGATAGTGGTTCAAGCAGCTGCTGTATGGTTCAGTATTACATCAGCATCTACTAGTAATTATAGCTTTTAGGAGTTGTATGTTTGTAGGTTTGTTGTTACCTTCAAGTAAGAGTTCATGTGGCAAGAACAAGCCATTAATGTTTATTTTTTCCTGGGCAGCAGGTAAAGTGCCGAAGCGTGAACGCGTGGACGCAACACGTTTAGTCTATACTGGCAGGCATAGACCACTTTGTGGTGCAGTTACGACCGTGCAGAAACATCAGGTAGCAAATTATGTGACCTGTTTGCGGGACAACTGGTACATGCAGAGAAAAAATAATTAACACACTGAAATGGGCACATATTAAGGTACGAATTTTCAAAATATCTGCATTTATTCCCCTAACAACTTATATTTTGGTAACTGAAAACTGCTTCCAGACCGAGATTAGAAGCTGCATTTCCTGTTATTGCGGCCTAAGCCACATCTGAGCACTCCACCAGGCCTTACTGAAACTTTCATTGTCACTTGTGTTTCCACTTATGATTTCTGAACATTATATGCACTGATACGTTGAGACATAATAACCATAGCCCACCATGAGACTAGTAGTGTTGAGAGCATGTGGTGCATTAAGAAAGTACAGTGTTATTCATAGGTGCCCCCCGGTTTCCAGACGATGACTACCTGGAAAGTACAAGATATATAGAAAAATTGCGGATATCAGTAGATACACCATCTCTCCTAATTTTGATTCATAATAATCGCCGTAACGTATTTGCAGAGGACATCGCTAGGGGAAGGTGCGTCACCAAAATTAGACAAATCACCAGCTACATATTGTCACACCTAATTAGTTGGCAGGTACGCAAACCATTGACCTGATCTTGAGAACATGTTACTGTTGTAGCAGTAGCAGTAGCAGTGACTTCACTGAAATGCAAGCATGTGCAACACATCGACCTTTGCCACATCACAAACGGTGGCCTTACTGATTATCGTAATGTGAGTTAAATCTTGGAGAAATGTTCTGTCCATTGATACTTGTCTACCGCACGTCTTGTAATTCTCTCAGTCATCTTCTGAAATCCCATAAATAAAACCCTGCATAAAAGCAAGGCAGAGGTTATCGGGGAATCATTGTCTGGATGATATGAGGAAAGCCACTGACACAAGCGTGTTTCACGAATGTATACAACTACAGCCTAGTACATGGGAACATTATGGAAATTGCGAAGCCGGCCGGAGTGGCCGTGCGGTTCTCGGCGCTACAGTCTGGAGCCGAGCGACCGCTACTGTCGCAGGTTCAAATCCTGCCTCGGGCATGGATGTGTGTGATGTCCTTAGGTTAGTTAGGTTTAATTAGTTCTAAGTTCTAGGCGACTGATGACCTCAGAAGTTAAGTCACATAGTGCTCAGAGCCATTTGAACCATTTTTTGAAATTGCGAGACTGGTTGGCTGTTCACGTCCTAATGTAATGAGCAGAGGTGATTCGTACCATATTTTACCAGCGTGCTGCAATGTAGTAGCCTATAGCCTGTTGACTTAGAAGGGTAGCAATCTAAAAACTAAACTCCTCCGAAACAGGCCATGAAGGCCGAACGCTAACGACCGGCGCCGTGTCATACTCAGCCCATAAGCGTCACTGGATGCGGATATGAAGGGGCATGTGGTCAGTATACCGCTCACCCGGCCGCATGCCAGTTTCCTAGACCGGAGCCGCTACTTCTCAATCAAGTAGCTCCTCAGTTTGGCTCACAAGGGCTGAGTGCACCCCGCTTGCCAACAGCGTTCGGCAGACCGGGTTATCACCCATGCAAGTAGTAGCCCAGCCCGACAGCGCTTCACTTCGGTGATCTGACGCTGGCAGATTACTAAATTGAATATATTAGTTTTAGATGTATAAATTGAACTGTTTAAAAATATTTATATCTTATAATGACCTGTGTAACATCGTGAAGAATAAAATAAAAAAAAAATGTTGGTAGCAGCAAGAATCAGACCCAGACCATCGAATTACCAGTCAGTGCAAAGAACCACCCACCCACGAAATGGTACTGCAACTGCTTCGAAGAAAAAAATCCTCATACTCTATGGTGACGCGTTACGTTACATGCAATTTCGAGGAAAAACATTGACGTCATGCTTTGAGCCAAGCAGTACTTTCAGTGCCGGAAGGGTCACATAAGGGCATGCGCAGTCGAAAACTGACAGCTGTGTCCCTTCTGTGAGTTGATCCTAGCGCGGCTCACCATCATTTCAGCACTCGACACCTGTTTCTAGTTATCTCGGAGCAAAACATGTTTTGGTCCGTTTTATTTGCATATCAGAACGCATTAGAAGAGAAATAGCGTAATTTTAGTGCCACTTCCGGCTCACAGTCGAGGAGGAATAACGTAATTTTAGTACGATGTGCTGTAGCACATTAACATAACTGGCCGCCACTAATAAGGGGAAAACTACTGACATAAGACCCTGCACGTGGGAACTTATCAGAAATTGCAAGGCTAGTTGTCTGCTCATTTGCTACATAATGTGAATGTCAGGCGCTTGTCACTCTGTAAAGCAGGATGGCGGAGATCTGTGACAGACATGCCAACAGCGTACAGTGCTGGTGAATGCACAAGTCTTTCGGAGCGCCCTGTTCAGCGCACATTTTTCAACCTGGGGCACCACGGCAGACGACCATATTGAACAAATGACATTATCAGTTACGACTGCAGTAGTAATGGGACCATCGAAAGTGGATCACGAATCAACAGGAATGTGTCAGTTGGTTGTAAGATCCACATTTCCTGTTGCACCAGGTGTATGGTCGTGTCTGGATAAAGTCACCTAAGCGAAAGGCTGCTCAAAACAAGCACTGCACCATGAATGCAGGCTGGTGGTGATTGTTATGCTGTGTGGGATATTCACGTGGAATTTTCAGGACCTCTATGGTCTACGTGACTATTATCGAGGATCGCCTGCATCTATGCAAGCTTTATCTACATCTACATACGTAGTATGTAAGCCACTACACATTGCGTGGTAGAGGTTGCCCTGTACCATTACTAGTATTTCCTTGAGAGGGAGCGTGCTACTCTCTCACATTAACAACATGTTCATTCATATTAGCTTCATATTTGAGGTCCTGTGTTGCTCAGTATTATATTTGTTGTTTGTGGTTAATGACCTTTTATATGAGGCAGTAGTGGGCACAATATTCATGTAACTGCATGTGTAACCTGTTGACAACTTATACCCAAGGGAGTATAGTGAAAGTGACAGAAGAAGAAGAAGAAGAAGAAGAAGAAGAAGAAGAAGAAGAAGAGGAGAGATGAATTGGGGGGTCATAAATGCTGAAAGCAGCGACCAGGTTGCGTGAATGATTCTGGGAAGCGGCGTTCAGTGGCTTGTACCTGCACAGGGACATCTGGCCGAAGTCCTTTACTCATTCAGCAAAACATTTTACCTGGGCCAGGCGTCAGTCCGTCGTGAAGGTGGACAGTTAGCAGAAAGTGGTTGGAGGAAACCATCTAAGAGAGACTGCAGTAAACTGAGCCTCTGTGCAAAAGGTGGGAAGATCATAGAATTCCGTGCATTCTTATGATAGAAGCTGGAGCGATAAAGACAGAGCAGATGGTACACGTGTTTGTTGGAGACAAGACCGTAACCCCCCCCCCCAACCCCCTGAAGCCGCCAGGTTCTTTAAGCGAGTGGCAAAAACACACTATTTATTTATTTATTTATTTATTTATTTATTTAGCGTATGGCATGTACAGAGTAAAATTGTACACATGCTATTAATTAATATAATAAACGAATTACAAATATATTATTAAATGATTGATTGTAAACAACAATATGCGAAAGGTTAGGGAGACAGCCATTGCAGCTATTACAAGTCCAAAAAACACGCATTACACAGGCACGACTGTCTGGAAATTTCCAATTTCGCAAATTGGAAATGGTTGGCCTGGAAAGATTAGATCTCTCCGTAACGGAGGGACCGTGATTCCTTCTAGGTAGGCGTTTCTTGCTTAAATATGGCCATGCTTACAGTGAGAACGCCGCCTCCGTAGTCTATTTTTTTTTAGACAAGAAAGAGATTTGGAGGCGCTAATTGCCTCCTTTCAGGATATGCAAAGTGGAGGCTTGGTACCCAGCGTGGGAACCCCAGTGTTGTGTCTGTTGGCCAACAGGTCAAGAGGGGAGATTCAATGACACAGTTCGATTGATTTATGCAACCGGAGGGCGGTTTCATTTCCGCTAACTCGGCTTGGTGAAAAGTGGTTGTGATGCTTGACCTTTTTGGTATTCTAGTCTCTCCTGGTGGAGATAGTTCAAATGGTTCTAAGCACTATGGGACTTAACATCTAAGGTCATCAGTTCCCTAGACTTAGGACTACTTAAACCTAACTAACCTAGGACATCACACACATCTATGTCTAGGCAGGATTCGAACCTGCGACCGTAGCAGGCTCGTGGTTCCGGACTTGAGCGCCTAGAACCGCTAGGCCACAGCACCTGGCCTTGTGGAGAACTCCAGATCTTTTCCCAATGGGTGACGCTTTTAGTCTGTACCTTGTGGTGGACTAAAAGCCAGTGGCAGTTTCCAACTGTGCCTTAATCGAGCTGCATACCATCACCGACATATCGTGTGTCACGAGGGTGAACTTATTCGTCTTGAGTCGGCCATCTGACTTTCAACAATTCTAACACGCACCCTCGAGCCTGTGAGTTAAATTGGTTTGGCCAGAGCAGTGAACGGGTGCACTTCCCACTGAAATTTGCCGGGATTTATGGGCTCTGATAGGGAAGATTCCCGCGTTCTCATAATCAGAACGCCAGACCGCGTAGTTTGCAAATCTTCGTGGACACGATGGATCATTACAGCTGCCGCAGTTCACCGCTCCTTGCCCACAACACGCCGTTTTCTGCTGCCGCCTGAATCAAGGGTAAAATACTGCCGCATCGGTGTAGGGTTGTTAAACGATAATCGCAGCTCGTTGTTTTCAGGTGAATCGTAGTTTGTGGTATACTTGGACGTGGTTGATTCTGTTTTTATAGTTGGGTATCACAGTGGATTCACGTAAACAAACTCAGATTGCGTCGTAAAAGAAATTAATTCAGGGGATAATTTGTGTAGCTTCCACTCCAATGAATGCTTTGCCGATCAAGCACCATTCCTTTTCTGGTTTCTGTTTGTCATTTTATGTAAGCTTTATCAGTTATTTGTAGTTACAAAAGGATTAATAAAAACTGTCTTCATTTTGTAAACTTAAATACGCCACTGTTCTCATTCATACTCGACCCAACTATCAAATCGAATGGTTCAAATGGCTCTGATCACTATGGGACTTAACATCTGAGGTCATCAGTCCCCTAGAACTTAGAACTACTTAAACCTAACTAACCTAAGGACATCACACACATCCATGCCCGAGGCAGGATTCGAACCTGCGACCGTAGCGGTCGCGCGGTTCCAGACTGAAGCGCCTAGAACCGCTCGTCCACACCGGCCGGCCACCCAACTATCCACTGTTTTTATTTTACTATGGTGGTACATGGATATACCAGAAATTTAAGGCTAAATCCTACTAAATTAATAAAATATATTATTAATTTGAGTGTTGAAAATGACCACAAGCTTAGGTAACATAAGTGCCATGAGTAAATTCGCTAATTCCTATATAAAAAATTTAAGATCGTAGCACACGATTTGAAGGTTATTGAGAACATAATACTTTTTTCTCTATGTAAAAATAATAACATTTAGCATATACTTATGATTAAAACAAGCGACGATTTGCTACCTTTGCTATTCCACA
Source organism: Schistocerca nitens (assembly GCF_023898315.1). Classification (NCBI taxonomy): domain Eukaryota; kingdom Metazoa; phylum Arthropoda; class Insecta; order Orthoptera; family Acrididae; genus Schistocerca; species Schistocerca nitens. The sequence goes on from NC_064622.1 coordinate 244,126,636, forward strand.
CGCAAATACAGCGAGAGGAAAACGACTGTGTATGTGCCTCCATATGCGTCCTAATTTCTCGTATCTCATATTCGTTGTCCTTAGGCGAAATGTATGTGTACGGCAGTAGAATAGTTCTACAGTCAGCTTACAATGCAGATTCTCTATATTTTCACAATTGTATTACTCGAAAAGAATGTCATATTCCTTCCAGTGATTCCCACTTGAGTTAGTGATGTATCTGCGTGAAACTTGTGTATTATTCGAATCTACCAGTAACAAATCTAGCAGCCCGCCTCTGAATTGCTTCGATGTCTTCCTTTAACAAGGCATGCTACGGATCCCAAATACTCGAGCAGCACTCAAGAATAGGTCGCACTAGCGTCCTACCATATATGCGGCCACCTTTACAGATGAACCACGCTTTCCTAAAATTCTCTCAGTAAGCCGAAGCCGACCATTCGCGTACCCTACCAGAATCCTCACATCCTCGTTCCATTTCATATCGCTTTGCAACGTTACGCCCAGATGTGACTGTGAAGCAGGACACTGCTAATGCTGTATCCGAACATTACGGGTAATGTTTTTCCCACTCATCCGCGTCAACTTACATTGTTTACGCTTAGAGTTACTTGTCATTCATCACACCAAACTGAAATTTTGTCTAAGTCAACTTGTATCTTTCTATAGTCACTGAACTTCGACCCCTTCCGGTATGCCACACCATCATGAGCAATCAACTGCAGTTTGCTGCCCATCCTGTTAGCTAAATAGTTTATGTCTATAGCGAACAAGAGCGGTCCTATCCCACTTCCCTGGGGCACTCTTGCCGATAGCCTTGTCTCTGATGAACACTCTCCCTCGAGGAGTCTTAGAGCCACTCATATATTTGGAAACCTATTCATATACTCGTTAAGTCTGCAGTGGGGCACAGTGTCAAATACGAGGGCTGTCCAGAAAGTAAGTTACGATTGATCGCGAAATGAAAATCAAAGTGAAAATCAGAAATGTTTCATTTGTAACAGTTAGCTACACCTTTCAGCTACTTCTCTACGTAGTCGCCGTTCAGACTCAGACATTCGTCTCTACATCTACATCTACATCCGTACTCCGCAAGCCACCTGACGGTGTGTGGCGGAGGCTACCCTGAGTACCTCTATCGGTTCTCCCTTCTATTCCAGTCTCGTATTGTTCGTGGAAAGAAGGATTGTCGGTATGCTTCTGATTTTATCCTCATGGTCTCTTCGCGAGATATACGTAGGAGGGAGCAATATACTGCTTGACTCTTCTGTGAAGGTATGTTCTCGAAACTTTAACAAAAGCCCGTACCGAGCTACTGAGCGTCTCTCCTGCAGAGTCTTCCACTGGAGTTTATCTATCATCTCCGTAACGCTTTCGCGATCACTAAATGATCCTGTAACGAAGCGCGCTGCTCTCCGTTGGATCTTCTCTCTCTCTTCTATCAAACCTATCTGGTACGGATCCCACACTGCTGAGCAGTATACAAGCAGTGGGCGAACAAGCGTACTGTAACCTACTTCCTTCGTTTTCGGATTGCATTTCCTTAGGATTCTTCCAATGAATCTCAGTCAGGCATCTGCTTTACCGAAGATCAACTTTATATGATCATTCCATTTTAAATCACTCCTAATGCGTACTCCCAGATAATTTATGGAATTAACTGCTTCCAGTTGCTGACTTGCTATTTTGTAGCTAAATGATAAGGAATCTATCTTCCTATGTATACGCAGAACATTACACTTGTCTACATTGAGATTGAATTGCCATTCCCTGCACCATGCGTCAATTCACTGCAGATCCTCTTGCATTTCAGTACAATTTTCCATTGTTACAACCTCTCGATACACCACAGCATCATCTGCAAAAAGCCTCAGAGAACTTGCGATGTCATCCACAAGGTCATTTATGTATATTGTGAATAGCAACGGTCCTATGACACTCCCCTGCGGCACACCTGAAATCACTCTTACTTCGGATGACTTCTCTCCATTGAGAATGACATGCTGCGTTCTGTTATCTAGGAACTCTTCAATCCAATCACACAATTGGTCTGATAGTCCATATGCTCTTACTTTGTTCATTAAACGACTCTGGGGAACTGTATCGAACGCCTTGCGGAAGTCAAGAAACACGGCATCTACATGTGAACCCGTGTCTATGGCCCTCTGAGTCTCGTGGACAAATAGCGCGAGCTGGGTTTCACACGACCGTCTTTTTCGAAACCCGTGCTGATTCCTACAGAATAGATTTCTAGCCTCCAGAAAAGTCGTAGCGTTGTACTAATTTTCCAATACCCTCGTCATAGAAGGCAGCCGCCAGTGGTTTCCGCCAATTCTCTACGCTGGCCTAAAGCTCGTTGTCTGTGCCAGAATGTTGTCTTCATAGCCAGCGGTTCGTTTGAGCAGAGATGAAACTCAGCGAGAGACAATTACGGGCTGTATTGCGGGTAACCAAACATTTCCAATTGAAACGATGCAGGCACATCTTCATTGCCCCTGCAGAATGAGGCTGAGAATTGTCTTGCAGAAGAAACCGCACGACAGTTATGTAATGTTGGTTGCATAGCTTCAGGGGAAAATTCTCACCAGCCCCTCGTACTTGGCGGGAGACACCATTTTCTATAACATCTTTACGCGCTCACTAAGAACTCAGGAATGAAAGATCGACATAATTCTACCTAGTGTCATACTATAGACACTGCCCAACACATCTTTGCATAGCTTTATCGGATTTTCATAGTCGTTTCCATTTCGCGACCGATCGTAACTTACTTTCTGGACAGCCCTCGTACTTTCTTGAAATCTAGAAATGTGGTATCTGTATGTTGCCCTTCAACCATAGTTCGTGCTATCTTCATGTGAGAAAAGCCCAAGCTGAGTTTCGAGCGAACGATACTTTCTTAAAGCCGTGAACATGATCTCCTCGGTCTCAAGAAATTTATTATATTCGAATTGAGAATATGTTCAAGGATTTTACAGTACACCTATGTTAGGGTTATTAGTCTGTAATTTTGTCGGGCCGTTCTTTTACCCTTCACACATATGGAAGTCACCTGCGCTTTTTTCCAGTCACTTGGAACTTTGCGCTGGACAAGAGATGCTCGATAAATGCAAGCCAAGCAAGGGGTGAATGCCGTAGAATGCTTTTTGTAAAACCGAATTGGCATTCCATCCAGACCTGGCGACTTATTTGTTTTGAACTCTTTCAGTTGCTTTTCTACACCAGGGATGCTTATCACTATGTCGTCAATATGGGAATCTGTCCGACAGCCAAACGACGTGTGTGCTCAATTCTCATGCGTCAAAGATTTCTTAAACGCGAAATTTAAAACTTTGGCTTTCGTTTTACTATCTTCAACTGTTACACAAAACTTATCAACGAGTGACTGGATGGAAGCATTTGGCCCGATTATAGATTTTACGTAGGACCAACATTTTCTCTGGTTCTGGGCCAGAACTTTTGCTAAGGTATGACGGTGGTAGCTCTATGCTTCACGCATAGATGTCTGACGGACACACGAATCTCTACTAACTTTGCCTGTCATCATTTGCCCTTTCTCTTTTGAATTGCGAGTGCAACAGCCAACAGCCTTTGCTTCAAAAATGGTTGAAATGGCTCTGAGCACTATGGGACTTAACATCTGAGGTCATCAGTCCCCTAGAACTTAGAAGTAATTAAACCTAACTAACATAAGGACATCACACACATCCATGCCCACGACAGGATTCGAACCTGCGACCGGAGCGGTTGCTCGGCTCCAGACTGTAGCACCTAGAATCGCACGGCCACTCCGGCCGGACTAGCCTTTGCTTTCCCGACAGTGATGCCATCTTCCAGGCTCGAATCGCGCAACATTGGTTTGAGGAGTATGGTTGTACACATTTAAATGTCGTGCTCACCAAATTCGCCTAATCTGAACCCTAAGGAACACATGAGTAGTACTACTGGATGCCAGCTGTGTACTCACAAATTGTGTAACCTGTGCAGAGGCATCAGACCTCCGAATACCTACCAAGGACTTGTCGAATCAGTGCTATGCAGAGTCGCTACTGAATGGACTACCAATAGATGGTCATAATGTCGTAAAGAGGGTGATTGTGAAAGGGATATGCATTGCTAGTAGTGTTCGGATATCAAAGAATCAACTTTGACAATCGATGTTTCACTGAGTTTGGGGGCATCCTCAGTTCAATTTCACGCATACAACCAATCCAATTTGCAGTACACGGTGTAGAAGTGGCGATGACGACGATTCACAACCACTGAACTGGTGCATGAAACTGTACAATCAATACCACCCATGTAGCCATCAAAAAGGGCATCTGTAACATCCTATGTGAATCACATGAATGATGGTGAGAGTGGGAGAAATGAAGTCTAGCATACCGTACAGCGATCAGTTTGTTAACCTGTAGCATTTATGTCTCTGATCATTGTAATCACTTTCTAGTCTCACTAATTGAGAATGTAAATGTTAGTTAAAGTATGATGTGAGAGGTGGAGTGAGGTGCAGACATGTTTCATTTACATATATTTCTGTAATATAAATTATTCTGTTCGGTTGACTTACCGCAATGATCGTCAACAGCAAGGTGTCATACATATGAATAATATTCTCGTCATTAACTGTATTATTTTATAACTTCGATGTTCCAATCATGCGCACCGTGCGAAGGTTTTCGGGCTGACTAGCAGTTGAATGAGTGCCTCCGGTTAGAACGGACACACGGTACAGCGTTAGCGGTAGGTCGCATATTTAACGTCTCATTTTCGTGTCATTAAAGTCAATGAACCACGTCTTCATGTGCTGTTTTATGAACAAATCATTGTTATATACTTAAATTGTGTAATGCGTAACATTCTAGACTTACTTTTACTATATCGCTTGATAGCAGTTTGTATTTTTGTCTGCTATTTGATTAATATGTTTACTAAAAAGTCTCTGGCATCCCTGTTAAAATCTGACTTCTCGTTTAGGAGCGTTGACAGTCTTAGCCCACCCCAGCTTCTTTTAGCCTCACGTCAAGAAATACGGATCCGCGGTTCACGTCAGCTGCTTACGCTCAGGGTTAAAAGCAGAAGACGTGAGGTTAGGTGGGTGGACAGTCGTAGAATCTGTGTCTTCTACCCTGACGCGGCGGTGTGTTACTACGGCCCTTGGCATACTCTGCACTTGCGAGACATGTGAGGAACTACGCAGGGCGCTATTTGCACCGAAAAGTAACCATTGTTTCAATAGAAATGCAAGAGTCAATTAGTTTAACAGTCAGTGGCGTAAACATGATATCTGTCAAACAATTTAGCGCCCCCTGCCGTATTTGTTCCTCTATATGCGCCACAGCGGCAAATTTTGTGAAGGCCTCTTTTGTTAAGCATACATTATGGTGATAGATAGGGGAAGGCGGGGTAAGATGGGGAAGGTAACTTTAAACCCTTACAAAAGGGTAAAAAATAAACAAATTCAAGTAGGTTTGATTATCATTTGTTTACTTAACCATTGAGTTTCAATAGCATGCAAAGAAACTTGCAGACTTGTTACATTTGGTTAGAAATATCTCGATTTGAAACATAAACTACCAATTCCCCGTCTTGCCCCAAGTGCGGGGTAAGATGGGGAACTACCATGAATTCATCTCTAAAGCTTAAATAAGGACTGGAATAACGATATCATGTGGCGATAACGTTTCGAAACATGGTTCTGCGAATTGTAGAATCAGGTATTACGTTTTATTTAGTCTTCTTACTTTCACATAGTAAACAAGTGTGGACAGCCTCGACATCATCCCTGCACAAGTGTCGTGCGCCCAGCGTCCGCAGCTAATACACCGTATCCAGCCTCCTTCAGAGAAGTCTTAGCAGTATAAACACTCTTCACTCTTTTCCTCGTTGTCATTCGACCTCAGTTTATTATCCCTTGAGCATGAAGGGGTGGTTAAGACGTCAGTAATGTTCGTCACTTTTTCGGTGTCATTATGTCCTTTTGGTGGTATCCCAGGTTTATTAAACGTCTTTGAAAAGAGTTTTCGTTTACATGCAGCACGTTTGGGAACTCCTTTTCGTTTAATTTCTTCAGATAGTTCACTCCTATAAGGAGATTCGGTTAAAAGAATGGGTTTTCCACGCCTGTCAGACGGTTTCCTTTTGGGTTTTTATCCACCTTTGTAAGAGCTAACAGCATTTCAGTGCTGGTAATCTGAAAGTTAGACGAAACAGAGGCTTGATCGTCAGTTGTTAATTGTTCAGGTGTTTTACGTCTTGACAACATCTCTGGTATTTGGTCTTCCGTTTCTGTAACTTCAGATGTGTGAGCTTGATGAATGTCTGTAGTTGAACAGGGAAGGTAATCACTTTCCCGAAACACATTTCTGTTTACAGGCCAAATGCCTGTTTTCCGAAACCCGTTCACTGCTGTTGACATTGTAGCTGAATGAATTAATGCTTTGACGAATAAACGTCAACGTATAATGTCCGTGTTCAAAACCCGCAGCGAGGTAAACACATGAGACGATAAGAACGTAATGGTTGGACAAATATTAGGGGCGAGACAGGGAAGATCCCCATCTTGCCCCACCCCGTCTTGCCCCCTACAATGATATCAGGTTATGTTACGCCTACATGAACACTATTTAGTGAACATTGACTACTAACACAGCTGTTTACAGTTAATAAGACGTACTATTCAGTGTTATATATACAGTCTGGACAAATGTTCACGAAACACATGTTTTAGGACCTCGAAAGGTGTAAAACATTGCAAATCAGTATAACAATTGTACGTACCTTGCAAAGCTCACAAAACCGTCGCGAAACTAAGGTTCAGCAATGTCAACACACTGAGACCTGTGTATTTAAGATGTTGACGTAGCGATCCACAGATGGCAGCACTCTAACTATAGCTTTTAGCCCTTCCCCGTCTTACCCCACCTCCCCGTCTTGCCCCGCCTTCCCCTATATTATGCAGCATAGAAACCTAATTTATATTTATTTCAACTATTACTATAACGAATGTATGGAAGTGCAACTTTGGTAATCAGTAAATATAAACGGATTACGTGTGACAGCTTCAAGAATGTATCACAGTTCCTTTTCTTCCCACAAAATTTGTGTGTTTTGGGACTAAACTAGAGATTTAGTACATAGCCTTAACCGCATCAGAGGGTTGGATCCCCTCATTCGAAGGCGCCAGATTACAAAGCCTGGGCTACTCTCAGGGTGGAATCTCCGCTTTCGAAGATTGTGTCCGTCTGTCTGTCGTTTACTGCTGTAGCTGTTCGTTCGTTCGTTCGTTCGTCCGTCCGTCCGTCCGTCCGCCTGCCTGCCTGCTCGTTGTCCGTCTCCGCTGCTGCCTGCTGTCCGTCCGTCCGTCCGTCTGTTCGCCGCCGCCGCCGCTGCCTGCTGTCCGTCCGTCCGTCCGTCTGTTCGCCGCCGCCGCCGCCGGCCGGTGCTCGCCGCCGCCGCCGCCGCCGCCGCCGCCGCCAGCCGGTGCTCGCCGCCGCCGCCGCCGCCGCCGCCGTCGCCGTCCGTCCTGGTCGTCGTCCGTCTGCGTCTTCGCCTGTTCCCAGTTCTGTGTCCTTTCTTTTTCGTGCTGTGCGTTTTTTCTTCCTGTCGTCATGTCCGCCCCCACCACCACCGTCACTGCTACCACCACCGCCATCGTCTATACATCCCCTTCCGCCGCCACCACTATAACTTGGTGTGCCCAGTCACACCCCCCTCCTTCCATCCCACCTCTCCACACTCTACCTTCCCCCTCGCTCTTTGTCGCCCCCTCTCACGCTTCTTCCTCTCGCACCTCTCGTTCTGATCCTTTCCCCCCACTCCCCCAGCCTGTCGCTGCAGCTCCGGCTAGGGTGGTGGCCCGTCGGGCCACTGTCCACGCCCAGCTCTCCCCATCACCTTCGCCATCACCGCCGCCACTGCCACCGTCATCGTCTTCGTCGCCATCGCCTTCGCCTTCACCATCACCGTCACCATCTCTGGCGCCGACTCCAGCCCCGGAACCTGCCACTCCCCGCCACATTCCAGTTGTTCCCATTCCCCACACCTCCTCCGCCGCCGTCAAGCGCCCCAGTGGCACCCCTGCCTCGTCTGCTCCAAAAAAGGCTCCGCCTCGTCCCCCTTCCCCCACCCCTGATGCCATGGATGTCTCCCCGCTGTCCCTGGCCCCTCCTCCTCCTCCTCTACCCCCTTGTCCTACCGCTACCTCCTCTCCCGTCCGGATCCCTCCCTCCTTGAAGCCCGGAACCTCACCCTCTTCCTTCGCCAGAATTGTCCTGGTGCCCCCATCTCCCTCCTCACTCCTCGCCGTGATTCGGTACTCATCTCCTTCCCCAGCCCTACCCTCCACACGGACCTCCTTTCCCGCATCCCTATCACCCGCTTTGGCCCTCATGCCTCTCTCACCCCTGATCCCTCGCCACCTCCCTCCCGCCAACCGCACCCTCCACGTCGCCCGCTGACCCTCACCGCCGTGATCACTCGGCTCAGTCCAGTGATCACGGAGGAGGAGGTGTTGGCAGAGCTTCAGGCCCATCCCCATCTGGAAGTGCGTGCGGTTCGCCGGATCCATAATGCTGCCGGCCCCACCCGCCTTATACGCGTTTTTTCTGAGCACGCCCCCTCCATAGACCGTCTCCTGAAGGAGGGTGCCCTCCTTTATAACCAGCATTATAAAGTTGACCCCTCCCGTTCCCCTCCTCAATCCCTCCGCTGCCAAAGGTGCTTGCGATATAATGTGCACCCAACATCTGAGTGCCGCGAGGCCCCCACCTGCCCGCACTGCAGGCAAGCCCACTTTTTACGGCAGTGCCCCAATCTCCAGTCCCCCCCCTCCTGTAATACCTGTAACCTCCCTCATCCCACCTACTCCCAGAAGTGTAAGGCCCGACCCCCTCCTACCACTCCTGAACTCACCGTTCCCGTCCGCCCTCTGGACGCCCCCACCCCTCCCAGCAACTCCCTTCGCCCACCCCCTACCGCTGAAGATATCATCCGATTCCTCACCATTGTCCTGCAGAATGTACATCCTTTTCAGCGCCCACACACCCTCCAACAGATCTCCCTCGCCGCCCAATCCGTTTTCCACCTCAAAATGTACGCCACCTACTCCAACAACCAGGCCCATTTCACCTTCTCCCGTCTTGACACCCTCGTTTAAATCCATGTCATGGCGCGACAGCAACGTATCCTTTTCAACAACATCCGCTCCCTTCCCGCCAACAAGAACCTCTTCCTCCATACCCTTGCCACCCACCGCGTGGACGCCTTCCTCCTCAATGAAACCTTCCTCCAACCCCACCACACTGTCCACACTTCGCCCTACCTCCTCCACCGCTCCGATAATCCCCTCCCAATTGCGCGTGGCGGAGTTGCCATTGGGCACCATCGCCAGATCCCCGTTCAGCTCCAACCTCTCCTTCCCGACCCCACCGAACACCTGATCCTTAGTCTCTTCATCCCTGGCCTTACCGTTACCTGCGCCACCATCTATGTCCGCCCCAACGCCCCTATTCCCTTCGACTTCCTCTCCCACGTCGACCGTACCTTCTCCTCCTACGTGATCGCCGCCGACCTCAACATCCATAGTCGTTCCGCTGCCCAGTTACGGCGGTGGCATCGGTTCCTCTCCTCCCTTCAAGGCGACCTCATTCCCATCCCCCAGCACACCCGTCCCGAATCCGACTCCACTCCCGATGTTATCCTCTCCTCCCCCAACCTCCTTGGCCGCATAACGGTGGATGTCCTGGAGCCTATTGGTAGCGACCATCTCCCTGTCCTCCTCACCATTTCAGACGCTCGTCGCCCCCGCCCCGACCCCCGTCATGACCCTCCCCCCAAGTACGTCCATGATTACTCCCATGCCAACTGGGATGCCTACCGGGATACCCTCTCCGCCCAGGTCGATAGCCACCCCTTCACCTACCACCACCCTGACGATGTCACCCATACCGCCTCCTTTCTCCAGCAGACCTTGTCTGAGGCCGTGGAGGCCCACGTCCCTACTGTCGCCGTCCACTCTCACCGTCCTACCTTACCCCCACAGGCCGTCCTCCTCCTCCGTGAATCCCGTCGTCTCTACCGTGCCTTCCTCTGCACGCATGACTCGGACACACTACGACGCCACCGGCAACTCCAGCGACACATTCGTAATTTTCTCGCGGCTAAGAAATGCCGGGACTGGCGACAGACATGCACCCGTTTAAATGCTACCCTACCAATCAACTCGTCCAAGTTCTGGTCGGCCTTCCGTCGCCTTACCGGAACTAAACCCTCCCCCTATTATCCTCTTCTCCATGATGATCACCCTTTCCATGACTCCCTTAGTAAGGCCAATCACTTTGCCTCCTACCTCTCCGATGTATTTTCCATCTCCGATGATCCCCAGTTCGGTTACTCCCTCTTCCCGGATATCCGCGATCGAACTGACACCTCTGTCCCTCCCCTCACTCCTGGTTTCCAGTACTTGGACAACATTACACACACGGAACTCAATGCCCCTATCACTACACAGGATCTCATTGCTACACTCCGCACAAAACGCAACACCACTCCTGGTCACAATCGTGTCACCTACCGTCACCTTCGTGAAGCTCCTGTCTCTTTCCTCTCCACCCTGGCCAGGCTCTACGATGTAGTCCTGTCCACCGGTTACTACCCCGACCTGTGGAAAACCTCCCGTATCCTCATGTTCCTTAAACCCGGCAAACCGCCGTCCGCCGTCTCCTCCTACCGTCCCATCAGCCTTACCTCGGTCTTCAGCAAGGTCCTGGAATCTATCCTCACCCGCCGCATCCACCAGCATCTCCGCCAGCACCGCCTCCTTCCCGTCACCCAGTGTGGCTTTCGGCCGTCCTTCTCTTCCGATGACCTTCTCCTTCACCTCACTCATCTCCTTTCCGAACAGCTTAATTCCCGTCGCTCCGCAATCTTCCTCTCCCTGGACCTCGAACGTGCCTATGACCGTGTATGGCATTCCGGTCTCCTCTTCAAGCTCCAAACCTTCGCCCTTCCCATTAAATACGTCCGTCTGATCGGCTCCTTTCTCTCCCGCCGTCCTTCCTATGTCACCGTCCATAACACAGATTCCTACACCTTTTTCCCCTCTGCCGGTGTGCCCCAAGGCTCCGTCCTCTCCCCCCTTCTGTACCTTTTGTACACAGCGGACATGCCGCCGCCGTCAGCCCCCGTCCACCTTCTCCAGTTTGCCGATGACACCGCCTTCCTTGCCCTTGCCCCCACCCTACAGCGCTCCCAACACCTTCTCCAATCCCATCTTGACCGGTTCACCGCTTGGTGCAACCAGTGGCTGCTCAAGGTCAATCCCTCCAAAACCCAGGCGATCATTGTAGGCAAAACCACCCCTTCCTTCCGCCTTCCTGATTTCTACATCACATCTATGGCCGTCCTATCGCCCTCACTCCCACTCTTAAGTATCTTGGCGTCACCCTCGACCGTCGCCTCTCCTGGACTCCCCACCTCCGGACAATCCAAGCCAAGGAACGCTCCCGACTCAGTCTCCTCAAGCTCCTCTCCGGCCGTACGTGGGGTCTGGACCCCTCCACCATCCTCCACACCTATAAATCCCTCATCCGCCCTATCCTTTGTTATGCCCATCCGGCTTGGATCTCCGCCCCCCCCTCCCTTTTATAAATCCCTCCAAATCCTTGAACGCCATGCTCTCCACCTCGCCTATCGCATCTGTCTCCCCTCCCCCACGCGGATCCTGTATGATCTCATCCCCTTCCCCCACCTCTTCCTTTTCCTTGAAAGGATACGGATCCTGTACACCTCCCGTAAACTCGACCCTCCTCACCCGCTCGTCTCCCCAATCCTCACCCACCCCCGCCCACTGCCGCGCCTGTATTCCCACGTCCCACCCGGTCTCCATCTCTCAACCCTCCTCACCCTCTCCCAAGGTGGCTTCCGCCAGCTCCCCCTCCCTGATGATGTCCTCCTCCCCTGCATCTACCCCTCCTATCAACTTTGATCCTCCCCCCCGACCTCCTGTGTCCTTTCCTTTAGGCACCCTCCCTCCCCCCCTTCCCCCCTCCCTCCTACCCTCTCCCCCGGGCTTCCCCTCCCCCTTCCTCCCTCCCCCTCTCTCCTTTGCCCATGGCATCTCTGCCCTCCCCTCTCCCATTTCCCCTTCCTCCTCCTCCACCTCTTCTCTTGGCAGGTCCCCGGACTCGTACACGCTCAGTGAACATTCGCGCGCCGGAGATCATCGCCACCAGTGTCTCGTGTGTGTGCATCGTTTTGTGTTTTGTGCATTTACAACTCAACTGTTCACATGTGCCGTCGCCGTTCTCCGTGTTTTGTGCGCCGTGTCTACCAGTGTTAGTGTTTTTATCGTCCAACGTGAACGGCTTCTTGTTTATTGTTTTTTGTATCTCCATTTTTTGCCCGCCGTTTTTTGTATTGTCTGTATCACCTCTATGTCATGTTATTGTTCCACTTAAGGCTGAAGAGCAGCGTACTATGCTGCTGACAGCCCGCCTGTATAGGTGTTTAAAATTACAATAAAGGATAAAAAATAGCCTTAACGTTACTCAAAAATTTACTCTTTAACAGTTAGAAGAAAAACAATATCCATCCACTAAACTAAAATTTACAAAAATATTCCGTTCCTATTGATATAAATTTCGAAGTTGCTGTCCTAAGTTGTGTTGTATACTTTGAGCCAAACAGAACGATAGCAGGGGATTTTTATAAGAATGTTTCTGCTCTTCCAAAGTGATGTGCTAACGTAAAGTGACAGTTGCTTTCTATGGAGACGTTTTAGTTCACTGCCTGAAGTCTAGAGTGACCTCGCAGAAGCCGAAGTGTCTCATGGCACACAGAAATTAAAGCACCCACCATTATCTAGATCTACATCTACGAGGGCAGTTCAATACGTAATGCAACACATTTTTTTCTCGGCCAATTTTGGTTGAAAAAACCGGAAATTTCTTGTGGAATATTTTCAAACATTCCCGCTTCGTCTCGTATAGTTTCATTGACTTCCGAAAGGGGCAGCCCTGTACGGAGCTGTTAAAATGGCGTCTGTAACGGATGTGCGTTGCAAACAACGGGCAGTGATCGAGTTTCTTTTGGCGGAAAACCAGGGCATCTCAGATATTCATAGGCGCTTGCAGAATGTCTACGGTGATCTGGCAGTGGACAAAAGCACGGTGAGTCGTTGGGCAAAGCGTGTGTCATCATCGCCGCAAGGTCAAGCAAGACTGATCTCCCGCGTGCGGGCCGGCCGTGCACAGCTGTGACTCCTGCAATGGCGGAGCGTGCGAACACACTCGTTCGAGATGATCGACGGATCACCATCAAACAACTCAGTGCTCAACTTGACATCTCTGTTGGTAGTGCTGTCACAATTGTTCACCAGTTGGGATATTCAAAGGTTTGTTCCCGCTGGGTCCCTCGTTGTCTAACCGAACACCATAAAGAGCAAAGGAGAACCATCTGTGCGGAATTGCTTGCTCGTCATGTGGCTGAGGGTGACAATTTCTTGTCAAAGATTGTTACAGGCGATGAAACATGGGTTCATCACTTCGAACCTGAAACAAAACGGCAATCAATGGAGTGGCGCCACACCCACTCCCCTACCAAGAAAAAGTTTAAAGCCATACCCTCAGCCGGTACAGTCATGGTTACAGTCTTCTGGGACACTGAAGGGGTTATTCTGTTCGATGTCCTTCCCCATGGTCAAACGATCAACTCTGAAGTGTATTGTGCTACTCTTCAGAAATTGAAGAAACGACTTCAGCGTGTTCGTAGGCACAAAAATCAGAACGAACTTCTCCTTCTTCATGACAACGCAAGACCTCACACAAGTCTTTGCACCCGAGAGGAGCTCACAAAACTTCAGTGGACTGTTCTTCCTCATGCACCCTACAGCCCCGATCTCGCACCGTCGGATTTCCATATGTTTGGCCCAATGAAGGACGCAATCCGTGGGACGCACTACGCGGATGATGAAGAAGTTATTGATGCAGTACGACGTTGGCTCCGACATCGACCAGTGGAATGGTACCGTGCAGGCATACAGGCCCTCATTTCAAGGTGGCGTAAGGCCGTAGCATTGAATGGAGATTACGTTGAAAAATAGTGTTGTGTAGCTAAAAGATTGGGGAATAACCTGGTGTATTTCAATGCTGAATAAAACAACCCCTGTTTCAGAAAAACAATGTGTTGCATTACTTATTGAACTGCCCTCGTACGTGATTACTTTGCTATTGACAACTGAAAGGTGAGAAGAGCAAAACATCATCCTATCCTATAGTGTTTCCGAAGTCTCTTCCTCTACTACTGTCCGTCAGATGTTCTGAATAACACTGAGGAGACAAAAGTCATGGAATTGCGATATGCACATATACAGATGGCGGTTATATCGCGAACACAAGGAATAAAAGAGCGGTGCATTGGCGGAGATGTCATTTGCAATCAGGTGATTCATGTGAAAATGTCTCCATGTTTTACGAAAATTGACAGACTTTGAACGCGGAATGGTAGCTGGAGGTAAACGTATGCGTCATTCCGCTTTGGAATTCCACTTTGGAAATCGTTAGAGAATTCAGTATTGCGAGATCCACAGTATCAAGAGTGTGCCAAGAATTTAACCAAAAGCATCGGCGTTGAGTTGTCAGTGCTATCAGACAAGCAACATTGAGTAAATAATTCTAGAAATCAGTGTGGCACATAACTACGAACGCATCCGTTACGACAGTGCGTCGAAATATGGCGTTAACGGTTTATAGCAGCAGGCGACTGACGTGAGTGTCTTTGCTAACACCACAGCATCACCTTCATCGCCTCCCCGGACTCGTGATCATGTCGGTTGCACGCTAAACTACTGGAAAACCTTGACCTCGCCAGATGAGGAGCAATTTCGGTTGATAAGACCTAATGGTAGGGTTCGAGTGTGGGCGCATACCTACGAAGCCATGTACCCATATTGTTAACAAGATACTGTACAAGTCGATAGTAGCTCCATAATGGTGTGTGTTCTGTTTACATGCAGTGGACTGGGTCCTCTGGTCCAATTGAACCTATCAGTTATTGGAAATGGTTATGTTCACCTAATAGGAGACCACTTGCGGCCATTCATTTCCAAATAACTATGAAATGTTATGGATGACAATGCACCATGTCACCTGGCGACAATTGAGCGCGACTAGTTTGAAGAACATTCTGGACAATTCAAGCGAATAATTTGGCCACCCAGATCACCCGACATGAATCCCATCGAAAATTTGTGTGACATAAACGAGAGCTCTATTCGTGCTCAAAATCCTGCTCTGTCAACACTTCTGCAATTACCAACAGCTAAAGAGGTAGCATGGCTCAATATTTCTGCAGGAAACTCCTAGTGACTCGTCGACTCCACGCCACGTCGAGTAGCTGTATTAAGCCGGACAGGTGGTGGTCTGACAAGTTATTTCGCGGTGTTCCATGACTTGTCACCTCAGTGTGCAAAGGGTACAAGACCGAGTACTTCACAAACTGATTATACTACTTATCGTGTCTTTACAGGTTTAAATATAGACATTTTAAAGTTTCCACTTCAGATGTTTTCTACAAGTATTCAATTTATTATACCTTGTGCGATTGGATAATTTCGGCCTTACAGGCCATTTTCAAGCGTTGTACGTGTCGATGCGCTTGAAAATGGCCTGTAAGATCAAAACTAGTGAATTGTGCAAAGTAAACAGAATACTTTTGATAACCATATGAGCTCGAAAACTTGAAAATGTCCTGTCACAAATATACGGTTGTGGAACCCAACACGAATAAAATGATAAGCAAATTCACGCTATGCTAATAGCGTAACAAGTATCATCTTCACGATATCAGAAGGTAACATTTATTTGTAAAGATTTTATAAAGCTACGATTATCCCAGTCAGTATAGTGGGCAATTCCCGTTTGCCTTCGTCAGGCAGCTATGCAGTGAAAGCAGAATTCGCAATTGCGTTTCAGAATGTGCATCCATTGGCTCAAGACTTGTGGCACTCGAGGAAACTACAGTCTTGAATGTTTCCTCAAGCCTCAGGTATCGTGTGTCGTATAAGGCGTGTCGTGATATCGGCAAACCTATTCTAATTTCCTCACCACTGAAAGGTCAGCGATGGCTGGAGTATCGGAACCAGTGGAAGGCACATGAACTGTATTCAGTTGTGAAGAAGCATCAACAGGCAATCCCTTTCCAACGGCAAAGTCTGTCTTCCATTACGCTCCATTTCGTTCTGTTCCGCTCTGAATTTTTTTCCGTTGGGAACACCGGAATCGCCACCCCAGTAAGTTGTTTTCTACCGTGTACTCAAATGAATTCCAATCTCATAAGAAAAACTCCTCCTTGCCACCCATGTTGCACATTTGAGCGAAAATGTTGGTTTTTTTATGACATGTCGTCATGCAAGGGATACAGGAGAACGGTGTGAATTCTGGAAGGCACAAGAGATGTACTAGCGGAAGTAAGTCATTGATAGCGGTCTCGTTCGTGGATAGATCAGTCGGTGGAGTGCTTGGCTGTCAATGGCAGAGGTTCCAGGTTCGAGTCCGAGACCGACGTACAGAAAGTCTTATTATACACTCTCTTCAAGAACAAGAGTGAAATTACCTTTAGATGGCTTTTGGTTTTTGTAGGTGTTTCAACTCACCAGCAGTTGGCTGTTCTCACATGTCAAACTTCAACCCTGCCACTCTTCTTCCAATAGACTACTCCTGGCCACACAGATTCCCTCCCCGTTGGCCTCAGCCTCCCTCTGCTCCTTCTCTCTGGTGGAGACCAGTTGACCAAACACTGAGGCCGTCAGACATAAACATACCATCTCTATGTTTGAGCATAAATCCTGTCTGTGACTAGCTCCATCACGTCCCTCTCCATTTTTACATATGATTTCTTCCGTCGAACCAGGGCTCCGCCGTAACTGGTCCGTTTCTACAGTGTCTATTTTCCCCCTTTCTCTCTCCTTCAGTGTCCAGCATTCTGAGCCTAACAAGTCCGAACGTTTTCAACCACAGCATATGGCGCTACTTTTTTTGTCCCTTTTGATATGTGCCAGCTTCCATACAGACAGTTTAATGACCCAACAGCTGACCTCGCTTCACGTATCTTCTGGGATATTTACACTTCGTACTGGCCAATCTTATCGGTTAGTGAACCAAGATACTTTAACACTTTTATTACCCAACAAAACTCAAAAATCGAAATCCTGACCTCGCCCACCACCAATGACAAGATATTCTGTTTCATCCACGTCGACTGAGAGTTTCCCAGTTTATAAACATCCATTACACTTTCTCACTGACACATCGTATTATTCTTATCCAGAGCATTAAGTACTTGATCTTCGGCAAACAGTAAGGAATGTAAACGTTGATGCTGCACTGCCATACCCAAACTTCTGCACTGCATATCCCAATAACCAAAAACAACTTGTAAATGCAACTTAAATAAGGTTGGTCACATAGAACATCCTTGGCTTAATCCTTCAGTTGTTTTAAAACTATGTAATATCTTACTATCAACTTTATAACTGCCTTGCATTTGGTGTGCATGATTTTCACCAGTTCTGTTAATGTACCATTAACTCCAACATTTCCCAGTGATGTCCTCAGTAACTGGGGAATTGTACACAGATCGTATTGCCTCGCCAAATTTAGCAACGCGAATCGATACCACAGACATTAGCGAGAGCTCGATGGAATCCGCAGCGACGTTGGGAGGTGCTCCTCAAGACCACGCCTCTCCGCTCAACATAGTAGCGCCCTCATGCTGAGGTCAGTATAGTGTGGAGCCAGCAAGGGCTCTGTCTCCTTTCGAGGCCTCAGCTTCAGCAATCAACAACATCTATTATGACAGCATTCTTGAACTTTCAGATGGACAGGGAGAATCACCTAAGACTTGCACCGCAGACATTCCAGAAATGGAAAATACTATTGATTTGCGGTTTACACAGAATGGATTGGTAGACAGTGGCAGTTGTTGTTAGCCAATCAATTGTAATAATACATAGAAAGTGTATTTTTTGTACAGGCGTTGTTTAAATGGAACGATGTCTAATCACATCAAAAAACTGGAAGCAGGGTGAACCAGAATGTCAGGGGTGTTTGCTGATAGTATTCTGAAAAGTTCCCACATCGACACTTTTACAGTACCTGTGGTAGCACAGGCCGAAGAACAACCCACGTGAATGCACTAGTTATGTGTATTCTTACTGGTGAAAATTGATCATCACAGATTGGGTGTAAAATGACCACCGGCAATGGCAAAAAACACTTCCAATCTGGAAAGGTACGACTGCTGCACATGTGCCAGCATTTCAGCGGAGATGTCTGGGCAGACTGCAGTAATATGTCGTTGCATATCATTGGGTGTAATTGATATGTCATTGTAGACAACGTCTTTTAGATTTTCCCATAGAAAAAGTCTACATGCGTCAAATCCGGGCATTGAGGCGGACACGGTACAGATTCTTCGAAACACAGGCCTATGAGCTGATGGTTCACTATCTCATAACACTCCATGAACACTGACGTGCCACGTAACAAAGTCATTCATGAAGACATGATGTAGTTCTATGGGCTGGACAGCCATCATGTTGGTACCACAGGTTTCCCCTGGTCTGCGGAGGGACGTTTCTAGCATTCGTGGGACATTGTCTGTTAGGGATGCTCCGATACATGAGCGCATTCAGTGATCCATCTACGAAAAACGAGCCTATGAGCTGATGGTTCCCTATCCGATACCGTATCATTACACTCCACTGACACTTTCCACCTAACAAACCTAACTGAGACAGTGAACGAACCAATAGTGCATGTTTCGGCGGTTTACCTGGCCATGATTGATAAAAGTTATTTCACCACTAAACAAAATACATAATACGTCTGGAATACCTTGTCTTAAAGTCCATGAACAGAAGTTAATACGATTCTCATAACCGTTTCCAAGCAGCTGCTGATGGAGAGATATGTCATAGGTATGGAACCTATGTCGATGGAGAATCTGTGGGACACTTTCCTGACTCATGCCACCTCTATTTGCGATCGAGCGAGAGCTAACATGAGGATTAGCTTCAACTTCAGTAGCAGCAGCAAGAATGTTAATTTCCCCCTCTTCTGTCTGTTTCCTTCCGTTACGTTGTCTAGGAGTTACACTATCGCTTTGACATAACGATTAAAAAGGCTGACAAATAATTGCCGAGATGGTTGACGTCTATTGTGGTTCCTTGCGGCATACCCAGTACAACAGAGAACTGCATTCTTCCCACGCTGTCCACACACGAGGCACTTGTCCACTTTTTCTGTATTGGTAAATGCCATCGTCCACTCGTGACCACTCACTAACTGACTAGCAGGTCACAGTGCACTCAAGGAGCACACAAGCACACTGTAAGCAAACATAACATCGTACCTCGGAACTACCTAAGTTTAATAGCACAAGCAAATGCCGGTGTGGAGACTTTTCAAAATACGGTGTCTCCTAAACAACTCGCAGTAGTATCCTGCAACAAACACCACTGACATTCTGATTCATCCTACGCCTTGTCTGGTAATGTCAACAGGCACTGTTCCGTTTAAAAAGTATGTTTGTACAAAAATAAACTTTCTTTGTATTATTACAAACTGTCTATAGACTAAAAATATGAGCCCCTGCTACCAATCCATTCTGTGAAAGCCGCATATCAGCAGCACTTCCCATTTCTTCAATACTTCCCGTACAAGTTTTAGGTGAGTCACACTGTATTTTTGTAAATGCTGAACACTGTACTTCAAGAGAATAGTTTGTTAATCTGTGCATCAAGTGATGCTCTGCTACTTCATGACAGTTGTAAATTATTCTGTATTCTTGTGACAGGGACACGTGTCAAAGTTAAGTAAATCCTTCCTTCATTTTTTAATAAAGTGAACTAGCTTTATTTCAGGTTTCTGGTTTGATGGGCCGTCTCTCAGAGCAATAAAAGAGCCCACAGTTATAGCCAAATGGACGCCAGAATCATTATTTTTTGCTATCTTTTCTGATATGTGGGTTACACAAACAATGCTACCACCACAATTTTTCCCAGCAGTAAAACCGGACTGTCCGTGAGATACGTACAACGACATACGCAATATTTTTCTAATTGTTTTTCTTTGCTGTACTACTAAACATCCTACTCGCCATAGTCATTGCACCTGTACGCCTGTAATTAATCGATCTCTATTTCTCCCTTTCTTAAACGTCGCAATAATGTATGATACACGGCGTGTTTTTTAAGTAAGGTCCTTTTGAACATCAGTACCCAACCAAAGGTTATTTCAAAAAAGTAAATTTATTTTCAGAAAGTACATACTTCACTCTATTTTTCGACATAGTTGCCAAGTTTGTTCAAACACGTATCATACCTCTCAACCAATTTTAAAATATCATCTTCATAAAAACTTGCCGCCTGCTCCGATACCCAGGAGTTCACTGCCGTTTTCACGTCGTCGTCATAATTGTAACGGTTGCCCCTAGGGTGTTTTTTGAAGTGAAGGAATAGATGGTAATAGCTCGGCGCAAATGGGTCTGAGCACTACGGGACTTAACATTTCAGGTCATCAGTCCCCTAGAACTTAGAACTACTTAAATAACTAACCTAAGGACATCACACACATCCATTCCCGAGGCAGGATTCGAACCTGTGACCGTAGCGGTCGCGCGGTTCCAGACTGAAGCGCCTAGAACCGCTCGGCCACCAACGGGCGGCTAGCTCGGCGCAAGAGCGGGACTGTAGGGAGGGTGGTATAAAACTTCCCAGCCAAAACTGTCTAATAATTCACGGGTCTGACCTGCAGTGTGAGGTCTTGCATTGTCACGGAGAAGGACAATTCCCTTTGTCAGCATGCCGCGTCTTTTTTTTTTTTTTTTTTTTTTTTTGAATCGCTCTGCGTAGCTTTCTCAGGGTTTGGCAGTATGCTTCTGCATTGATAGTGGTTCCTCGTTGCATGAAGTCGACCAACAAAAGACCATGCCTATCCCAAAGCACCGACGCCATGGTTTTGCGCTGGGACAGAGTCTGTTTGGCCTTCACCTTTACAGGCGAATGTCTGTACCATGCTCTGTTGCTTCGAGTCCGGCGTGATATAAGAAACCCATGTTTCGTCTCCAGTTACCATCTGACTCAAGAAGCCGTCTCCTTCTTAGTGATAACGAGTCAAGAAATTCGTCGCACACTCAAATCTTTGGTTTTTGTGGTCCTCTGTTAAGAGTTTCGGGACCCAAATGGAGAACAGTTTCCTAAACTTTAGGTGTTCAGAAACTGTGTTGTAAAGCACTGATCTCTACACGTCAGGAAATTCGTTTGAGAAACCCGTTATTGTGAAGCGCATGTTCTCACGAATCCTCGCTTCAACTGAAGCCATCATATCGTCTGAAGCCAAAGAATGGAGACCGGAGAGATCCCCATCATGGACGATGTCACGGCCATCTTTGAATTCTCGTGCCCACTTACGCACTTTCACTCATAACAGTATCACCGCACACTTCGAAAATCTGTCAATGAATTTCTGCAGCAGACAGACTCCTTGCTGACAAAAACCGTATCACTGAGCGTACCTCCCACGCGGCGATAGTCTTACACAGTTTGAAAGCACAGAACAGAACCGTACAGGTTAGCTACATAGCTGAAACTGAGCACAGTTGTTCCTGAGGCATGCCGGTACACGATGCACGCGCTCGTCGCAGTGTGTGCGCGAACTGCTGGTCTCTACAACAAAACGCCCCTTACATAAGAAACACGCCTCGTATATTGCATCTTGGGATATTTAACCTCCAATCGCTGTAATGAAAATACACTACTGGCCATTAACATTGCTACACCAAGAAGAAATGCAGATGATAAACGGGTACTCGTTAGACAAATATATTATACTAGAACTGACATGTGATTACATTTTTACGCAATTTCGGTGCATAGATCCTGAGAAATCAGTACCCAGAACAACCACCTCTGGCCGTAATACGCCTGGGCATAAAGTCAAACAGAGCTTGGATGGCGTGCACAGGTACAGCTTCCCATGCAGCTTCAACACGATACCACAGTTCATCAAGAGTAGTGACTGGCGTATTGTGACAAGCCAGTTGCTCGGCCACCATTGACCAGACGTTTTCAATTGGTGAGAGATCTGGAGAACGTGCTGGCCAGGGCAGCAGTCGAACGTTTTCTGTATCCAGAAAGGCCCGTACAGGACGTGCAACATGCGGTCGTGCATTATCCTGGCCGGACGAAGTGGCCGTGCGGTTAAAGGCGCTGCAGTCTGGAACCGCAAGACCGCTACGGTCGCGGGTTCGAATCCTGCCTCGGGCATGGATGTTTGTGATGTCTTTAGGTTAGTTAGGTTTAACTAGTTCTAAGTTCTAGGGGACTAATAACCTCAGCAGTTGAGTCCCGTAGTGCTCAGAGCCATTTGAACCATTATCCTGCTGAAATGTAGGGTTTCGCAGAGATCGAATGAAGGGTAGAGCCACGGGTCGTCACTCATCTGAAATGTAACGTCCACAGTTCAAAATGCCTTCAGTGCGAACAAGAGGTGATCGAGACTTGTAACTAATGGTACCCCATACCATCTCGCCGGGCGATACGCCAGTATGGCGATGACGAACACACGCTTCCAATGTGCGTTCACCGCGATGTCGCCAAACACGGATGCGACCATCGTGATGCTGTAAACAGAACCTGGATTCATCCGACAAAATGACGTTTTGCCATTAGTGCAGCCAGGTTCGTCACTGAGTACACCATAGCAGGCGCTCCTGTCTGTGATGCAGGTCAAGGGTAACCGCGGCCACGGTCTCCGAGCTGATAGTCCATGCTGCTGCAAACGTCGTCGAACTGTTCGTGCAGGTGGTTATTGTTTTGCAAAAGTCCCCATCTGTTGACTCAGGGATCGAGACGCGGCTGCACGATCCGTTACAGACATGCGGATAAGATGCCTGTCATCTCGACTGCTAGTGATACGAGGGCGTTGCGATCCAGCACGGCGTTCCGTATTACCCTCCTGAACCCACCGATTTCATATTCTGCTAACAGTCATTGGATGTGGACCAACGCGAGCAGCAATGTCGCGATACGATAAACCGCAATCGCGATAGGTTACAATCCGACCTTTATCAAAGTCGGAAACGTGATGGGACGCATTTCTCCTCCTTACACGAGGCATCACAACAACGTTTCACCAGGCAACGCCGGTCAACAGCTGTTTGTGTATGAGAAATCGGTTGGAAACTTTCCTCATGTCAGCACGTTGCAGGTGTCGCCACCGGCGCCAACCTTTTGTGAATGCTCTGAAAAGCTAATCATTTGCATATCATAGCATCTTCTTCCTGTCGGTTAAATTTCGCGTCTGTAGCACGTCATCTTCGTGGTGTAGCAATTTTAATGGCCAGCAGTTTAGTTTCTTGCGCTACTACTACTACTACTATGAATTCTCCGTACTTTCAAAAATGGATCAAATGGCTCTGAGCACTATGGGACTTAACGTCTGAGGTCATCAGTCCCCTAAACTTAGAACTACTTAAACCTAACTAACCTACGGACATAATACACATCCATGCCCGAAGCAGGATTCGAACCTGCGACCGTAGCGGTCGCGATGTTCCAGACTGACGCGCCTAGAACCTCTCGGCCACAACGGCCAGCCTTCCGTACTGTTATAATACAGTTACTATGTCCCTATGGTTGCCTTTCCATTTACCTAACTGACAAGAAGAGTAATAGAAGAGCATCGAGGCTGGAAGCGAGTTCACAATTAAGCGGTAGCCTTTCGGCGGTCAGCTGGGCGTCTAAACGCTCTCTGGCTCGGAGCACACCACCCTGACAGGCAGATTGTCCCTCACTAGGGTGCGCCCCTGGGGCGGAAACTGCCCGCGCTCGTTCCACGTGGTCTTGGCGGAGGGTATTGGCCCTCAGCTCTACGGGGATCTGCTGGGAATTGGGTCCCGCGGAGCGGTCCGGGGGATCTGACGGATAGCTGCCTCCGCACGGGAATCTGGGCCATGCAACTTCCTTAATGAGCCAAGTTCCCAGTAGGCCTGGGGAGGAGGGCGACGGACCACCCCCGGCTGCCTGCCGAGTCACAAAAGCGCATAATCACCGTGCCGCCCGACCGCGCAAAAACTGTCCGCTCTCAGTTAACGCAGCGAGCCGGGCCTCCTTCGACAGTCTCACTTTCAGCTATCACACCGCGACATTCTCTGTGAGAGATGGATGTGCAAGCCTTAGATAACAAAATGGCACCGGCTTGCATTTTCTATGAACTATCTAAGGCATTTTATTGTATGACTCACAGTACCCTCTTAGATAAATTGTGGTTTTATGGAATTAATAGACTACCCAACAAATACATAATGTTGTATTCAGGGTGGTGCATTGATCGTGACAGGGCCAAATAGCTCACGAAATAAGCATCAAACAAAAAAACTACAAAGTACGAAACTCGTCTAGCTAGAAGGGGGAAACCAGATGGCGCTATGGTTGACCTGCTAGATGGCGCTGCCATAGGTCAAACGGATATCAACTGCGTTTCTTTTTTAATAGGAACCCCCATTTTTATTGCATATTCGCGAACTGCGTAAAAAAATATGAATGTTTTAGTTGGACCACTTTTTTCACTTTGTGGTAGATGGCGCTGTAATAGTCACAAACATATGTGTCACAATTTTAAACGAACAGTTGGTAACATGTAGGTTCTTAAATTAAAATACAGAACGTAGGTACGTTTGAACATTTTATTTCGGTTGTTCCAATGTGATACATGTACCTTTGTGAACTTATCATTTCTGAGAACGCATGTTGTTACAGCGTGATTACTTGTAAATACCACATTAATGCAACAAATGCTCAAAATGATGTCTATCTACCTCAGTGCATTTGGCAATATGTGTAACGACATTCCTCTCAACAGCAAGTAGTTCGCCTTCCATAATGTTCACACCTGCATTGACAATGCTCTGACGCATGTTGTCAGGCGTTGTCGGTGGATCACAATAGCAAATATCCTTTAACTTTCCCCACAAAAAGAAATCCGGGGACGTCAGATCCGGTGAACGTGCTGGCCATTGTATGGTGCTTCGACGACCAATCCACTTGTCATGAAGTATGCTATTCAATACCGTTTCAACCGCAAGCGAGCTATGTGCTGGACGGGCATCCATGATGTTAGAAGTACATCGCCATTCTGTCATGCAGTGAAACATCTTGCACTAACATCGGTAGAACATTAGTTAGGAAATCAGCATACATTTCACCATGTAGATTGCCATCGACAAAATGGGGAAGAATTATCTTTCCTCCCATAATGCCGCACCATACATTAACCCGCCAAGGTCGCTGATGTTCCACTTGTCGCAGCCATCGTCAATTTTCCGTTGCCCAGTAGTGCATATTATGCCGGTTTACGATACCGCTGTTGGTGAATGACGCTTCGTCGCTAAATAGAACGCTTGCAAAGAATCTGTCATCGTCCCGTAATTTCTCTTGTGCCCAGTGACAAAACTCTACACGACGCTAAAAGTCGTCACCATGCAATTCCTGTGCATAGAAATATGGTACGGGCGCAATCGATGTTGATGTAGCATTTTCAACACCGACGTTTTGGAGATTCCCGATTCTCGCGCAATTTGTCTGCTACTGATGTGCCGATTAGCCGCGACAGCAGCTAAAACACCTACTTGGGCATCATCATTTGTTGCAGGTCGTGGTTGACGTTTCATATGTGGCTGAACACTTCCTGTTTCCTTAAATAACGTAACTATCCGGCGAAAGGTCCGGACACTTGGATGATGTCGTCCAGGATACCGAGCAGCATACATAGCACACGCCCGTTGGGCATTTTGATCACGATAGCCATACATCAACACGATATCGACCTTTTCCGCAATTGGTAAACGGTCCATTTTAACACGGGTAATGTATCACGAAGCAAATACCGTACGCACTGGCGGAATGTTACGTGATACCACGTACTTATACGTCTGTGACTATTACAGCGCCATGTATACAAAGCGCAAAAGGTGGTCCATATACAACATTCATATTTATTTACGTACTACACGCATATATAATAAAAATGGGGTTTCCTATTTAAAAATACGCAGTTGCTATCCGTTCGACCTACGGCAGCGCCATTTAGCTGGCCAACCATAGCACCATCTGGTTCCCCCCTTCAAGCTAGACAAGTTTCGTTCTTTGTAGTTTCTTCGTTTGATGCTTATTTCGTGAGATATATGGCCCGGTTACTATCAATGGACCACCCTGTATATATAACAGTTAACCGAGGAATGAAAATTGGTACTAAGACTGGGATTTGAAATCGGGTCTTCTGCTCACTAGGCAAATGCACTGACCGCTACGCCATCCTGACACAGTGGCTTTTGCGCAACTGCACAGATTAACCTGGTGCGTCTCCCTCCTCAATCCAAATTCCCATTTTCGCCTCAGCCTACTTGGTATTCCCCTGAAATGTCATGCCTAACGAAAACAAGCAGAAAGTTTTATTTAGTAATTCAAATGATATAGTCCACAGACATAACTCTGACAGGCGATAAATCACGTCTGGGGTTCCATTAGGCTCAATCTTAGGTCCACTATTCTTTTGTCATGTATGTAAACGATCCTCCGAGTAATATACAACAAATAGAATTAGTTCTTTTTGCAGACGACACTAGTACTGTCATCAGTCCAAGCACACATGTAGAAATAGAAGAAATAATAAACAAATTTCTTAAAAGTAACATTTACTGGTTTTATGCAGTTGGTCTCACCTTAAACTTTATAAAGATGTAACTTCTTCAGTTCTGCCATCTGGGAGTACTAACACATGATAAGGAAATAATAATTAGGGTGGAAACCTCAAAATCTTAGGACGTCCATATTGACGAGAATTTACACTGGAAAAAGAACATTTTGGAACTCTTCAAACAATTTACTTCAGCCACGTTTGCGCTTAAAATTATCGCAGATCTTGAGAAGAAAGAAGTCCTTGACATATTCGAGAATGTCTTAGGGAGTAATGTTCTGAGGTATCTCATATTAAAGAAAGTTTTCATCATTACAAAAAAGTGCTGAAAGAATTAGATGATCACCCACGATCACCTTGTAGACATCCGTTTAAGTAGATGTGCATTTTACTACGGTTTGACAGTATATTTATTCCGAAATGAACTTTGCTGTAATTAATCCACTGCAGGTCAAGGGGGGCAATGATGTACATAATTACAATACCAGAGGAAAAAACGACATTCATTACACCATACTAAACTTGTCTTTAGCCCACAAAGGGGTGAACAATGCCTCAACAAAAATTGGTAATCCCTTACCGGTGATATAAATCGTCTGGCTGCAGAATCAAATTTGAAACAAACTGAAAAAGTTTGTCCTTGCTATCTCCTTTCAGTCCATTGAAGAATTTCTATTATTGTAATTTATAAAAGCGTGTTGAGTAGGAGTTACACATGTTTTTTTTAAGAAATAAAAAATAAATGAAAAACTTATAAATGTTCAGCTTGTAACCATATTCAGAACTTAATTTGCGATGTGAAAGAAAAATGACTCATTCTTCATCATTAAGATTTACCGTGCAAATGATCCATTGAACATGGAACTGATTTTCCACAAGCCTATTTTGTGAAGACACGCACTCTTATTTTGATGTTTCCTGTCGTTCCCTTGTTGCCTTTGCAGTATTATCAGTCTCTTCTCGGAGGTGTGGTCTATCTGTTCAATGAAATAAAAAGCTGTTTGTTTTTATCCCATGTGTGTTTCGCTTTCTACTATCTGTGAACCATCCCCAGTGGCCTGTAGCACATGCTTCCTGTGTGCATTTAATAAATATGTTTCCCGATGTAATACTGTAGTACAGTTTTTTAGTACTTCTGTTATTGTATTGGGGGGTTGGACGATCTTGATATCATGTTTTTCACCCTGGAGTAAAACCTCACTGCCCTGCATACACCTGGATGTCAGAATTCCCTGCTCCCGAATTGTCCACTTTGCACAGAGCACGCCCCAATACAGACTAGCATGCGCATCTACACAACAAACAGACGAATAACAAATTGCACACACTCGACAAGGCAAACAAAAGATGACGGAAATATGTATATTGGCAGTTGACAATACTATAAATAAACACACACTACTAACACACTAAGACGTAAGTGTTCAGCTGTAGTGTACTCGAAGACGTAAAAAATCAAACATGCTGGTGTAAGTTAGGCAACGAGGAAATTTCCAGAGTTACACACGTATGATAACAGGACCCCAAAGTAATGTGAGTAGAAGCAATCAGTAATTTAACATTACGAAGATGTTTCTTACTTAATTATAAGAAAATAATAGAAAAACTGTAATACAGTATTATATCAGGAAACACATTTATTATATGAATACCACGGACGTGTATTACAAGGCCACTGTGATTGCTTCCCAAATAAAAGTAAGCCAAACGCGTATGGCATGAAAACTGACTTGTGGTTAGTTACATACACAAAGCACTGTTGATACTATTCGCAACATATTTTGCAAACAGTATTCACTTATACCAGTGAATGTACCTGAAAAACTATGCCATTACACAACACATCATTGACGCGGTTTGACATCATAAACGTTGACATGCATGACACTAGCATTTTGCATCTTCAGTCATAATGGTTTACACGCCTAACGTCGAATATTTACACAGTAACTCATCCGTAAGGTAATCAGACGTTTGAAACTCTTTTATCCATGGGAGTTCTATTCTTTAAATAATCTGGAAGAGGGGCAGGAATTACTGGTAGGGTAGATAACTGTCTGCTCATCTGTCCCAATACATGGGAAAAGAAATAAACACCGAATACAGCAAAAAAACTCTATTTACTTAAACGTTGTATAAATTATAAAGCAGTATCTGTCATAATGGTGAGTTACCGTCGCAGGTTAAGTTCCTTGACGGTAGGCATTACGTGCATTAAGTTTGGTAGACATTTTTCCTTGGATTCCACGGTGAAGGGCTCTTGTACTAGGTAATTCCACTCGTGGCTGTAGTACTTCCAGAAGTCGCGGAAAACACGTTACATTGCATGGGTATTAGTTGGCTATAGAAAACAAGTATCTGGCACGGTGAGAGGATGAGCGCATGACGAGTTAGTCATCGACTGTACACTGAGTGATCACACACACACACACACACACACACACACACACACACACACACACACACACACACACACAGAGAGAGAGAGAGAGAGAGATTATCATTTTGCCCCAGAATTGAAAAATGTTCCTCTCCTCGACGATTCTACAGGGCACTTCCGCATTTGTTATTAATCCTCCTTATTAATTTTTCAATCTCCTTCCATAACACCACATTTCGAACACATCTAAGCTCCTCTTTTCCATTTTCCCACAGTACACGATATACTTCCATACAATGTTGTGCTGCAACAGGTACATTCTCAGAAACTTCTTTCTCAATGTTTATGATTGCATAGTAGATTTCTATTGCCCAAAAATGACTTCTTTGCCTATGCTATGTCCTCCTTGCTTCGTCGGTCATGGATAATTTTGCTTCCAAGGAAGCAGACTTCCTTTACTTCGTCTACTTTGTTTCCTTCAGTTTTGTTATCAAGTGTATGGTTAAGCTCATTTCTGTTACTACTCCTCCATACACTCTTAGACAGATCGTTCACTCTATTCAACAGATCGTGAAATTTCCTCACTTTCACTTTGGCAGCAATGTCATCAGCGAATCTTACCATTTATATCCTTTCAGTCTTAATTTTAATCCTACTCGTGAGGGTTTCTTTTATTTCCCTCGTTGCTTCGTCGATGTACAGATTGAAAAGCGGACAAGAACTACGTCTCTCATTACACCCATTTTATTTCGAGCTCTTCGTTCTTGGCCTTCCAGACTTTTTGTTTTCTCTTGGTTCCTTTCAATACTTCATAGCACTCGTCTCTCCCTGTAAACTTAACTAAATCTGAAGAGGTCTTTGAAGGCCCAATGGTATCGTCCGACTGCCGGGTCATCCTCACCCGATAGGCATCACTGGATGCTGATATGAAGGGGTGTGTGGTCAGCACGCCACTCTCTCAGCCGTTGTCAGTTTTCGTGACTGTAGCCACTACTGCACAATCCAGCATCTCCTCAACTGGCTTCACAAGGGCTGAGTGCACCATTCTTGCCAAAAGCACCCGTCCAAGTGTCAGCCAAGCCCGACAGCGCTTAACTTCGGTGATCTGATAACAGGGAACCAGTGTTACCACTATGGATAGGTCGTTGGCTTTCACTCTAAACGATATACCTATTTCTCATGAATTTAGAACATTTTTACAGCATTTTGCATTGACGAAGGCCTTTTCTAGGCTGACGAATCATGCTAACGCATTTTTATCCAAGTGTTGCATCCATTATCAATTCCAAAGTTAGCACAACTTCTCTGCTGTCCTTACCTTTCCAAAAGTCAAACTGAACGTCTTATAACAGATACCTAATAACAATTCATTGCAGTAACTGTATCGTCAGTAAAGTGTCTAAGGTTACTATCAGGCAAGCCGCATATTGGGACATAGGCGACGAAGGACAGGCCAGCGCAGCACAGCACAG
Source organism: Schistocerca nitens (assembly GCF_023898315.1). Classification (NCBI taxonomy): domain Eukaryota; kingdom Metazoa; phylum Arthropoda; class Insecta; order Orthoptera; family Acrididae; genus Schistocerca; species Schistocerca nitens. The sequence goes on from NC_064622.1 coordinate 244,157,241, forward strand.
CACAGTTTTTTGTGACTCACGAGCAAATTGAGGCACAGAGCAGGACAGTACCTACATCTATGTCTACATCTATGTGATTACTCTGCTATTGAAAATGAAGTGCCTAGCAGAGGGTTCAATGAAGCACCTTCAAGCTGTCTCTATCGTTCCACTCTCTAACGGCGCGTGGCAAAAACGAGCAATTAAATTTTTCTGTTCGAGCCCTGATTTCTCTTATTTTCGTGAGAAGATCCCGTCGCAGTGAAAAACGCCTTTGTTTTAATGACTGCCACTCCAATTCACATACCATGTCTCTGATACTATCTCCCCTATTTAGCGATAATACAAAACGAGTTGCCATTCCTTGAACTTTTTCAATGTTATCCGTCAGTCCCACCTGATGCAGATCCCACATCGCACAGCAATACTCCAGAATAGGGCGGACCAGCGTGGAGTAAGCAGTAGACCTGATGCACCTTGTAAGTGTTCTGCCAATGAATCACATTCTTTGGTTTGCTCTACCCACAACATTATCTATGTGACTGTTCCAATTTAGGTTATTTGTAACTGTAATCCGTACGTATTTAGTTGAATTTACGGCCTTCGGGTTGTGTGACTTTTCGCATAATCAAAATTTAGCGGATTTCTTTAAACGCTCATGTGAATAACTTTTTCCATTTTTCAGGATCAATTGCCACTTTTCGCACCATACAAATATCTTACCTAAATCATTTTGCAATTCGTTTTGGTCATCAGATGATTTTACATGACGTTAAATGACCGAATCATCTGCAAACAATCTAAGAGGGCTACTCATATTGTCTCCTACGTTGTTATAGATCAGAAACAATAGAGGCCCTATACTTTGGAACGCCGGATATTACCTCCGTTTAACTCAATTATTTTCCGTCTATTACTGCGAACTCTGACCTTTATGACAGGAAATCACGAATCCAGCCGCACAACTGAGGCGATATTCCATTGGCACGCTGTTTGATTGGAGAACGCTTTTGAGGAACGGTGTCTAAAGCCTTCTGGAAACCTAAAAATATGGAATCCATTTGACATCCCCTGTCGATAGCACTCATTACTTCATGAATATAAACAGCTACTTTCTGTATTCGTGCGGTGTGTCAATAAATCATTTTCTTCGTACTCGGCCGTGCAGCGTCCGTGACTGTTTACTGTGCGAGTGCCATGAGCTGACGGGCGGCGCTCAGACCACTTACTCTAGCGTGATGGGCGTGACAATGGAAACTGCCTCCCAATGTGCGCACACACTGTGTAGCTGTGCTGCCCTGACCCGCCCTTCGATGCCTGCGTGCCGATACGCGTCTTGCCTCACTGTGTTGTGCTTGCCACGAGCGGTTTATCATAAAGTAACTGCGATGGATACTAAGTTTCGCAAAGGAGAATCGCTACGATTAGTAAATTCGGTCGCGTCTTAATATCAAACACAAGAATTAGAAAATTTACTCATCATAGCACGGCAGAATGGTCAGTCCTGGATCCTAGTGGAGCGGCACGACAAGAGCCGAGCGGAGCTGCTACGTGACTGTCGAGCTGCAGCCACAGCACTGCTTCACGTCCAGGTGTAGTGGGACCGGGGATCGGTGAAACGGTCAGCAGGCTGCGTGGACAGCAAAGCGCGCAGGCTGGCCAATCGGCTATCTTCCTCAAACGATTAACAAAAACAACTATTCAGTAAAAAAAAATTATTCTGGCGCATTTCTTAGCTTTACTCGTCATACTCATGATGAAGTGCTTATCATTTCGTTAATCGTTATGCTTATTGTTATATTTCAATACTAAGTAAGCTACTACAGTAAAGCAGAATAATTTGCATTGAAAAATAGAGGCAGGTATGAATTTGTGTTTGGTGCGCGTTAGGTCATTAATCACTTTTTAAAGTTGGCTACAATCTGCAACTCATTCCATACTCAATAAAAATGACTATATAGTGCGCTGCAGGAAAATCAGAACAAACTCCATGACATTAAAAGCAATGTTGGTACCATTAAGAGTGCAACAGGAATTCCACTGTTAAAAGCAGAGGAGAGCGGATAGGTGGCAACAGTACATTGATGGCCTGTATCAGGGGAAGATTGATGCGATAGGAGAAGAAACAGGAGTCGATGTAGAACAGATGGGGGAAATGCTATTGGAATCAAAATTTAAGAGGGCTTTGGAAGAGTTAAGATCAAATAAGGCAGAAGGGATAGACAACAAGTGGCAACAAAGCGACTGTTCAAGTTGGTGTGTAGAACGTGTGAGTCTGGCGACATACCACCTGACTTTCAGAAAAATATCATCCACACAATTCCGAAGATTGCAAGAACTGACAAGTGCGAGAATAATCGCACGATCAGTTTAACAGTTTATGAATCCCAGTTGCAGACAAGAATAATAGAAGAATGGAAGAGAAAATTGAGGATGTGCTAAATGAATATCAGTTTGGCTTTACAAAAGGTAAAGGCACCCGAGAGGCAATTCTGACGCTGCTGTTGATAATGGAAGCAAGAAAAAAAGAAAAGTCAAGGCACATTCATAAGACCTGCCGACTTGGAAAAAGCATTCGAAATTCTGCTATAGTGAGAGACGGGTATATACAGTATGTGTAAGAGCCAAGAGGGAATGATAAGAGAGGACGACTATGGACGAAGTGCTCGTATTAAAGAAGCAATGAAGGACATAAAAGAAAGGTTAGAGAGTGGAATTAAAATTCAAGACGGAACGATATGAATGATACGATTCGCTAACGACATTGCTATACTGAGTGGAAGTGAAGAAGAATTACATGATCTGCTGAACGGAACGGGAAGTTTAATGAATACAGAATATGGATTGAGAGTAAATAAAAAAAAAGACGAAAATAATGAGGAGTAGCAGAAATGAGAACAGCGAGAAACTTAACATCAGGGCTAATTGTCACGAAGTAGATGAATTTAAGAAATTCTGCTACTTAGGCAGCAAAATAACCAATGACGGACGGAGCAAGGAGAACATCCAAAGCAGGCTAGCACTGGCAAAAAAAGGCATTCCTGACCAAGGGAAGTCTACTAGTATCAAACATTAGTAACAAACATAGGTCTTTATTTGAGGAAGAAATTTCTGAGAATGTACGTTTGGAGCACTGATTGTATGGGTGAGACATGGACTGTGGGCAAACCGGAACAGAATAGAATCGAAACATTTGAGGTGTGGTGCTACAGACGAATGTTGAAAGTTCGGTGGACTGATAAGAACGAGCAGGTTCTGCGCAGAATCGGAGATGAGAGGAATATGTGGAAAATATTGACAAGGAGAAGGTATGGGGTGATAGGACATCTGTTAAGACATCAGGGAATGACTTTCGTTGTACTAGAGGGAGCTGTAGAGGGCAGAAACTGCAGAGGAAGACAGCCTGGAATACATCCAGCAAGTAACTGAAGACGTAGGTTGCAAGTGCTACTCTGAGATGAAGAGGTTGGATCAGGAGAGGAATACGTGGCGGGCCGCACCAAATCAGTCGCAAGACTGATGACTTAAAAAATAGTGCACTGCATTCCACTCGTGTTCCCAAACAATAAAGTAAGAATGAAGTACGCGTAACACTTTTTCATCTCAAACAGTTTCAACTATCGGCTACCGATGCAAGGTTTTGGCAAATGATAGCACACAAAGGGGTCAGTACGTTCCAGTATTTCCTTATTTATCATGTCATTCACGTAACCACAGGTTTTTTACAGAGGAATAATGCATTTTTTGAAGGGTCATCGACAGCTGATAAAACGAGAATTCTTATAGGTTCCTAGAAATCAGGAGTAGTTTTCGAGACATGGCGCTCACATTCGCAATAAGATTCACAACCATTGTAAGAATTGTGGACTCAACAACTAAAGTGTTGTGGGACTGCCTTCAACCACTACACATAAAGCGTTGTTAACATGGTTTTTTTTGCTTAAATTGCCGTGAACGATCAGGTCGCCATTTTAGTTCTGCTGCAGATTCTCGATCTCCGTTTTATCGGACACATTGCACATCGCGAGGTTGTAGTTTACTCATGACATGAACTTAAAATTCAGGAATACGAATCACATCCTCTGCCGTATTTCAGTCATTGGGCACTTAAAAATCAGTTGACAGAGCATCTTCCATTTCCGACATACCTCACAGAGGCTTCTTCCAAATTTCTCCATGTTACGCATTTGTGAAGTGGCCTGCCATGTTCGTGAGTCATTTACGAGGTGCATTCAAGTTCTAAGGCCTCCGGTTTTTTTTCTAATTAACTACTCACCCGAAATCGATGAAACTAGCGTTACTTCTCGACGTAATCGCCTTGCATGCATACACATTTTTCACAACGCTGATGCCATGATTCCATGGCAGCGGCGAAGGCTTCTTTAGGAATCTGTTTTGACCACTGGAAAATCGCTGAGGCAATAGCAGCACGGCTGGTGAATGTGCGGCCATGGAGAGTGTCTTTCATTGTTGGAAAAAGCCAAAAGTCACTAGGAGCCAGGTCAGGTGAGTAGGGAGCATGAGGAATCACTTCAAAGTTGTTATCACGAAGAAACTGTTGCGTAACGTTTGCTCGATGTGCGGGTGCGTTGTCTTGGTGAACCAGCACATGCACAGCCCTTCCCGGACGTTTTTCTTGCGGTACAGGAAGGAATTTGTTCTTAAACATTTTCGTAGGATGCACCTGTTACCGTAGTGCCCTTTGGAACGCAATGGGTGAGGATTACGCCCTCGCTGTCCCAGAACATGGACACCATCATTTTTTCAGCACTTGCGGATACCCGAAATTTTTTTGGTGGCGGTGAATCTGTGCGCTTCCATTGAGCTGACTGGCGCTTTGTTTCTGGATTGAAAAATGGCATCCATGTCTCATCCATTGTCACAACCGACGAAAAGAAAGTCCCATTCATGCTGTCGTTACGCGTCAACATTGCTTGGCAACATGCCACACGGGCAGCCATGTGGTCGACGTCAGCATTCGTGGCACCCACCTGGATGACACTTCTCGCATTTTCAGGTCGTCATGCAGGATTGTGTGCACAGAACCCACAGAAATGCCAACTCTGGAGGCGATCTGTTCAACAGTCATTCGGCGATCCCCCAAAACAATTCTCTCCACTTTCTCGATCATGTCGTCAGACCGGCTTGTGCGAGCCTGAGGTTGTTTTGGTTTGTTGTCACACGATGTTCTGCCTTCATTAAACTGTCGCACCCACGAACACACTTTCGACACATCCATAAGTCCATCACCACATGTCTCCTTCAACTGTCGATGAATTTCAATTGGTTTCACACCACGCAAATTCAGAAAACGAATGATTGCACGCTGTTCAATTAAGGAAAACGTCGCCATTTTAAGTATTTAAAACAGTTCTCATTCTCACCGCTGACGGTAAAATTCCATCTGCCGTACGGTGCTGCCATCTCTGGGATGTATTGACAATGAACGCGGCCTCATTTTAAAACAATGCGCATGTTTCTATCTCTTTCCAGTCCGGAGAAAAAAAATCGGAGGCCTTAGAACTTGAATGCACCTTGTATAACCGAGCTGTAGTCGTCATTTACTGTAGCGGCAAGTGACAGACGTCAACTATCAAGTAATTTTAATCGACTGTAGTTTGTAAGCGTAGGCTTCCGCGGCCGTTGTCTTCTTCAATAAAATTCTTCAGGGTATCAGACCGCATCGTCACCCCTATCGCCTATCGCAGCAGAAATTTTCATGGAGGCATTTGAGGAAACAGCCCTCCAGTCCGCACCATTACGTCCAAATTGTTCGCTTCGCTATGTCGATGATACTTTCGTCATCTGGCCCCACGGAGAAGAGGAGTTACAGAACTTCCACAAGCACCTTAACCAACAGCATAGGAAAATTCGGTTTACAATGGAAACAGAGAAGAATGGGGTGCTGCCTTTTCTCGACGTGGAAGTTTATCGAAAACCTGATGGTAAACTTGGCCACAAAGTGTACAGGAAACCAACCAATACGGACAGGTACCTTCACGCCTCCTCCCACCATCACCCCACGCAGAAGAAGTCCGCCCTGCACACGCTAACGAAGAGAGCGTACAGGATAAGCGACGAAGAACATCTGAAGACAGAACTTGAACGCCTCAGGTCCATCTTCGGAACTAATGGCTATGGGAAGCAGATGATAGACAGCACCATGTCGACAAGGGAGAAGACTAATAGGGAAGAGGAGAAGGAGGCACAGAGCATTGCCGTGTTACCATATGTACAAGGGGTCACCGAACGTATTGGCAAAATTCTACGAAAAGCCGACATCAAACCAATTTTTCGAAGCAGAAACAAAATATCAGACATGCTCGGTTCTACCAAGGATGCAGTTGACAAACTACACACAGCTGGCGTGTATGAAATTGGTTGTGCGTGTGGATTAGTCTACATAGGTGAGACGGGACGTCCGATTAGCACAGGGGTCTCGGAACATGAAAGATATATCCGCCTGAAACAACACACTAAGTCAGGAGTGGCGGAACACCGAGACGAGTGCGGGAAACCAATATTTTTTCAAGAAGCCCGCGTCCTGGCGAAACAGCCTCTCACTTTCAAAAGAAAGATCAGAGAGGCGATAGAAATAGCCAAAAGACCCGCCAACATGAATAGAGAGGACGGGTACAAGCTTCCGAGGTCTTGGCTGCCTGCAATATCAGGGCTACGGAGCGGCGGCAGAGCCGTGGCGGCCCATGCAGACACGCGGAGAGCCGCAGTAGTGGTCGCGAGCACACAAAGCAATGGCACGCCGCAGCCGGCTTCAGGACAGCATGGAAACAGTGTGACGTCACAGCCATCACCTGTTCGCTATTCGTCCGTCTCCTCCAATGGGGTGGATTAATATAAAGACCAATAGAAAACAGCTATTTCAGCCAATGACAGATAATAAAGGAAACACCAATAAAGCATACCTTTCACCCCTCCTCCTCCTCCTTTTACAGCCAATCAAGTAACGACACGGTTTTCTCGTGCAGCTATTTAAGGAACCAAGTGTGTTCATTTAGCAGTTAACGTAAGGCCGTGATGAAGGCTAGCTGCAACGCTGGCCGAAACATTGGCGCATTTTAAATTATGACGATGCGGTCTGATACCCTGAAGAATTTTATTGAAGGACTGTAGTTTGTTTCGCTGCGCTCCGCTGCTCTGGTTGTGGCGCGCCGCTCCACTAAAATTGCAGCCTTAGACTCGTGCCAGAGCTCATACCAGACGCAAAACAAAAGCTGAAAGGAAATTAGTAAATGCCAGTACTGAAATATCTAACAGCGCGAAAAAGGCTTCCTTTCGACTGTGTGAGAAAAGCGAGAAAGTAAAAATAGAGAAGAGCTAGTTGAAGTCGGAAATTAAATTCTAGAATCGCCGGACTCTCGCAGTTGCTCGGGTGTGTCTCGCGGAATCCGCGCTCCTTTTACTGTGAAGCGCCGCGAAGTGTCGAAATCAAAGTAGCCGTTAAACCGTCTGGGCGGAACGTCTTTAAGCGCCGCCGACGTGAACGACGGCTCAAAAGGCGCTAGCAGTGCGCGCCGAGGACCGACGGCCCCGCCTAGAATTTTATGGCTGAAAGATTTACGGCCGCAAAACGCGACTCCGTTCTTCATATTTCCAACCGAAATGCGGCGAGATAACAATGGCGATATCTGGCGCCGGCCCTGTCAATGCTGCACCAATCGCAGTATTTCGCGGCGGCGAACCGGCGGCTGACATTTCAGCTGTAAATGGCCCTCTGAACGGCCGTAAATGTGAACGTCAACGCAGCTCTGCTTAGTGAAAGGCAGTTGGAAACGGCAAAACGTGATCTTGTCGCGTTAGGGTTTTTTCGTCGTGTTGGGAGGCGTGAGACGTGCTATATACTGACAGAATATAAGAGATGGAGGTTCTGGCGAAGTAACAGGGAGCTTAATATGAAGCTGTCGGTGTTTATACGGAACAAAATCCAAATATAGTGGCCCATATGTTTCCCTCCATACGTTAGCCCGTCTTTACATCTCATATCCCTAATTTCAAAAAAAGGCTTTGTGTTTAAAATCTATAATACAGTCATTCTTTTTCCTTTGAATTCCAGTAGTCAGATAATATGTTGCTTCGTTTTATGGGAAGAGTGGTACCAATAAATTTTTAGTTTCTTTCAGTACTATAAATTGTGGTGCATTGTATTTCAAAAAGTAATGATTATTTCATGGTTCCTAATATATATTTTTCAGCATTGTTATTCTCGCACATGTGAGCCAAGCACGCTCACGCAACCCTCTATAAACATAACTGTTCCATTCTAGAAGTGTGGCGCATGAGAAGGAATGGCAGTTGCTTTTGACTACGATGACCGCTAGAGGACGACTTCCATCAGAAAGTACACTTTTAATAATTATATGTCCGTTTATATTTAATAGCAATTTTGCATACTTAGTTTTTCTTGGTTTCTTAGTCAAAAGTTTCAGCGAAGCAGTAACATGACTCTTAGCAAACCACACAATTTTTGTATGAATTTTCGTAGCCAGACGGAGAGTAGGAACTGTATAACAGGGTTAGAATATTGACCGGTGTACGATCCAGTTTTGCAGAAACGGGCTTAAACGCTTGAAAGCAATCAATGTAAATAAGAACAAGCTAGTGATTTCACAGTAATGTTTTTCCAATTTTCATAGACGAAGGAAGACCGGAAAATGAACAAACAGGAGATCAAACAGCATGAGGTCTAGTTTTGCAAAAGATATTTAATGGTCCGAAAGTAATCCGAAAAATTAAGAAAACGTAATCAGTGATTTGACAGTAAATTGAAGTAATTCACGAACCACTGCTGCTAGTTGTGTAAATGAAGTGCCAAAAAATATCAGAATATCGTAAGTTGAATGTTCTACGCTTTTTCTTATTGTACCTACTCATGATCGTAACAGAACACGCACAGATATCTAAACGCCTAGTATTTCACGCTTTCTGAACAAAAACCAAAATCGAAAAAAATGGAAAGAAAAGTGCAATGTTTCGCGAAGCGATTTGCCCAAAAGTAAGAAATAAAAGAGATTAGAGGAACTTTTGACATTTTTGAATTATTCTTGAAATCATTTTCAGCGAACGAAGAGCCGATTGAGAATTCAAAGTTAAATGTTTATACAGAACTTTGAATTTTAATATTTACTACGGCATATTTGACTGATGGAACTCCATTCAATGGTCTCATTACGTCAGCTGTTACACATTAATTCGAGCTTCATTCTAAGGCGTGTCATGTTTCTCTAATCTATTTCATTTTTTACCCTTACATAAATCAATTCACAAAGTACTGAACCTTTTTAAATTTATTAGTTTTGGTGACAATGTCAACTGACAAAGGTCCAAGACATTAGTTAATATAAGAAGGAAATTTTTTTTTATTGTAAAATTTTCCGAGTATTTAGGCGACGTCATATTCCGCTCCAAATCGGAGTCTTCAGCCGTCCAGGGAAACCAGTGTAATCCACAAGAAGATCCCATAAGCTGGATCGAAACTTCAAGCGCTGAAGAAATTTGAAGAGAACGAAGCCCAGCATTAAAAAAAAACTTTGCCACCAATGACAACGGCCTTGAAAGTGGCTACTGGCTTATGTACCCTTATCTCTCTTCCGTAATGAAGATTCGGAATTATTGCCGGCCGCGGTGGCCGAGCGGTTCTAGGCGCTTCAGTCCGGAACCTCGTTGTTGCTACGGTCGCAGGTTGAATCCTGCCTCGGGAATGGATGTGTGTGATGTCCTTAGGTTGGTTAGGTTTATGTAGTTCTACGTATAGGGGACTGATGGCCTCAGATGTTAAGTCCCATAGTGCTCAGAGCCACTGGAAGCATTTTTTTCGGAATTATTACCCAACCCAACACACTTTACTTGAAATTTCTATGGTTATCTGAAACCACTGTAAGTAAATCAACTTATTTACCTTATATTCCATAGTCAGTATTAACTTTTAAGTTATAATTCCTTCCCTGTTGTAACCTTTCTCTTCGAAACCTGCTGAATGAGAATGTGTTTACTTTGAGTACTTGCTTTAGATTTATTATTTTCACTTCGATCTTATTGTATACTTACACACAACAATTTTAAAGATTCCATTGCAGAGCATACAAAATTATTTTTGCTGTGTCTTCTAGCTACCTCTTCAAGCACAGACACCAACCACACATTGGTGTTCGCAGGTTGCCGTAACTTCGGCCCGCTTACAAGTTTTCCACTGAAGATTGTCCGCAAACGATCCGCATCCCCAGACACACACGCCGGTTTGTTTGCAGTTGAACCTTCAGCATCTGGCATGGCGCCCTGTGGCGGCACTACCTCGCATCCATGAGCCACGTGCTTCGACCGATATTCATCAACGGGCGAGTGTTTAGGTCGCCGCCTCACCCCTCTGCAGTCAGTTCTCTGGCCTTAGGTAGATCGCCCCCTAGCTATTCCTCAGTCGAGGTTATCATTGCAGAGGTCGAGAAGTCTCTAATCCTACGAAACACGTGCATAGTCAAGCAGCCTACGCTCACCAAGGACCAGCCTCCATGGAATTTGTCCGTTCTAGATAACCTGATGCCTTCCCATAATTCAAGGCCTCGAGTACCCGACTGCTCACTGCTGAACACAACTCACAGACCTCTTCAGTGTAAGAGCACTTCAGTACAGTCGTCAGTGACTGACTTTCAGCGAAAGCCAAGTAGTGCAATTCACGTCTCCAGAAATTGTGATACTGTATTCTGCTCACTGGACTTCAGAAACAAACAATCGTTCTCTATCTGCCCGTTTCGGTTATAGCGTATTCCTGACTCTTTAACACTAAAACTTTCGCTCTTGAGAGTACACGTTCACTTGAAAACGGTATCTGAGACGTAAACTGAGCCATCACATCAAAATTCAAGTACTAGCAAGACGATTATAAATCAGGCGCAATCATGTTAGTAACCATAAACCTATCAGGCGAACCTCACGGCAGTTTATTGTATTGAACCATCTGAGACGCGGATTGACCAATCGTGATATGTGATCAAATTTCTAACATAAAGTATATAAATCCGGCGTAATCAAACTATCCAACCAGGGGTCACAATCGTTTCTTGCATTGAGCCACAGCTGTCATCTGCTCCACTGCCGGCCGTTATTATTGCTGTTTTTTGCTCTATTTTATTGCCGTTTATTAAATATCCTGACAAGTTCCATGATTACATGACAAATTACAGTGGTTCCATAGGAAACATTACAAAATAAATTACGGAACTGGTATGCTCAGGATTAACAGAAGCATTGGGGAAGGTGTAGATGAGACTGGTTGTTGTAGGGATGTGCGCCATTCTATCAAAAACCACCATTTACATACAATTATACCACCAAACACAGTTTGCAATAAGTAATACAATTTACAATAAGTGTAGACCGTTACGAGAAATTCTTAAGTGTCATTACAAGTTGTTTTTTTCGTAAAAGCTTTAAAGGCTTGCCTAATCAAGGCAGAATAACAAGATCCGAACCTAGAATAATTAAAAAGAAAATAATGAGAGAACAAGAGGTAAAGAGTAAAAGAACAGTACCAGTAATACACAGAACTAGAGACTACGTCAAGCCACAGAATTAAAAGTACATTAGAGTTAACAAAACTTAATGGTAAGGCTGAACACAAGCGATAGCAGATCGATTAACATTACATTCGAGCCACAACATGCACAAAATAATTCGGTCACGTATGCTATGTTCACAGCCCCCAAAAAGTACAGAACCACTATCCACTGAAAAGCTAAAACATTATGACCATTTCCCACTGCGACGTTGGACGCCGCTTGGTGGCGTTACGGGCACGTGACGAGGCAACCAAAGTATGTATGCGGAGCAGACACGAATGGAGGATTGCTCCGGCGAAGATATGGCCTGCAAATGGGGAAATCCATTGAGACAACCGACTTCGACAAGGGCAGATTATTACTACGCATAGCCTGTGAATGAGTATCTCTAAAACGGCGAAGCCGGTCGAATGTTCACGTGCCACTGTCATGAGCATGTACGGAAACAGGTAGAAGAAAAGTGGAACTACCATAGGCGCTAAATGGTTGGACGTCTTCATGCAACGCGGAGTTCGGAGGTGTGTGTGCTCTGTAATACACACATAGAAGAAAGGTTTCCACCATCCCGGTTCCCAGAACTCCTGAAGACAGACGTTGACTGTGGATATTGTATCACAGACACAGTCCCTTTGACTGTTGAGAGATGTCACTAAACACGCCCACAGATGTGAACAACTATGCATGAGCAGAGCCTATTAGATAGTGCGGGTCCGACAGCCGATCAGTTCCAGTCATTCCGCCAGCAAGGAGGTACACGGCTCGTGTTGTCTGTAGTTCAACCATGCCTAGACGGTCAATACCGCGGTTCGATCGCACCCGCATTGTTACTTTGTGCCAGGAAGGGCTCTCAGCATGGGAAGCGTCCAGGCATCTCTGAGTGAACCAAAGCGATGTTGTTCGCACATGGAGGAGAGACAGGAACTGTCGATGACATGCCTCGCTCAGGCCGTGCAAGGGATACTACTGCAGTGGATGACCGCTACCTACGGATTGTGGCTCGGAGGAACCCTGACAGCAACGCCACCATGTTGAATAATGCATTTCGTGCAGCCACAGGTCGTCGTGTTACGACTCAAACTGTGCCCCAATAGGCTGCATGATGCGCAACTTCATTCCCGACGTCCATGGCGAAGTCCATGTTTGCATCCACGACACCATGCAGCGCGGTACAGAGGGGCCCAACAACATATCGAATAGACCGGATTGTCATCACGTTCTCTTCACCGATGAGTGTCGCATATGCCGTCAACCAGACAACCGTCGGAGACTTGTTTGGAGGCAACCCGGTGAGGCTGAACGCCTTATACACACTGACCAGCGAGTGCAGCAAGGTGGAGATTCCCTGCTGTTTTGGAGTGGCATTATGTGGGGCCGACGTACGCAACTGGTGGTCATGGAAGACGCCGTAACGGCTGTACGATACGTTAATACCATCCTCCGACCAACAGTGCAACAATATCGCCAGCATTTTGGCGAGGCATTCGTCTTCATGGACTACAATTCACGCCCCCATCGTGCAAATATTGTGAACGACTTCCTACAGGAAGAGTGGCCAGCATGTTCTCCATACATGAACCCTATCCAACATGCCTGGGACAGACTGAAATAGGACTGTTTATGGATGACGTGATCCCTGAGGGATCTACGCCGAATCACCGTTGAGGAGTAGGATAATCTGGAGCAACAGTGCCTTGTGGATAGTATGCCACGACGAACACAGGCAGGCATCAATGCAAGAAGACTTGGCTACTGGGTATTAGAGGTACCGATGTGTACAGCAGTCTAGACCACCACCTCTGAAGGTCTCGCTGTATGGTGGTACAACATGCAATGTGTGGTTTTCATGAGCAATATAGATGGGTAGATCACATAACTAATGAGGAAGTATTGAATAGGATTGGGGAGAAGGGAAGCTTGTGGCACAACGAGACTAGAAGAAGGGATCGGTTGGTAGGACATGTTCTGAGGCATCCACTAAGCAGATTCAGAAGGATGTAGGGTGCGGTAGGTACTGGGAGATGAAGAAGCTTGCACAGGATTAAGTAGCATGGAGAGCTGCATCAAACCAGTCTCAGGACTGAAGACCACAACAACAACAACAACGGAAATAATGTTTATGTTGATCTCTATTCCAGTTTTCTGTACAGGTTCCGGAACTCTGGGAACCGCGGTGATGCAAAACTGTTTTTGATGTGTGTAGTTTAGATTGTGATCTGTGGCATGTCTGTCGAAAGAGCACAATTCTGGTTCACGCACATGTGTTTCGGAGAACACCCTCCATCGTACATTGTTGAACATGGAGCTCCGTAGCGGACCACCCCCACGTGTTCACGACATAGTGAATTACGATTCCAGTGGGCACGGAACCATCGAGATTCAACCACCGATCAATGGAAACGTGTCAGCGCTTCGGGTGAATAGCATTTTTGATGCACTAGGTCTATAGCCGTCTCGAACGACGAACGGTGAACGGCGCCTGTAAATGTGCAGCGCGCCCCGGACGCAGGCTGGAGGGAGACGTTCTCCTGCACTTGCGAGAGGCCTGTGGCAGTGTGGCACTACTGCTCCGCTTGTTACACCGGCATGCAGTTTACCCAGTGACGAGGTTTATTTCTGTCACAAGGCAGCCACGTATAACACAACTGCAGTAGCAAATTTGTCCAACATGGCCTAGACTTGCAGTAGATGCTGCCCTCTGAGAGGAGTTCAGAAGTTTGACCGAGTTTGCCTAACGGAAAATTGGTATCGAACCTTAATTTCGTAAGAATAGCTGTAGGTAGTTACCAGGAAGAAAATAATTTTGCAAAAAGCAACAGTAACCGTTTACTGTTAATTGAAACAGTTATACGGTCGCCAGTCTAAGGTGTAAATGTAAAAGCATTATTTATAAAGAACCTCTTTTTACTCATTCAAAGTATTTTATTTCATTAAATACTGTTCTGTTAAGACCAAGGAACAAACTCAAATGGACAAATTACGCAGTGTTTAGCAGCAGTTGTCACTTTAGCAGTTAAGCAGTCACAAGACTTGCAAATGAGCCCTCTTTCTTGTTTCCTTTAATCATTAGTTTTGCCTTTAATTAATATAGCCTAAACTTGCTCTTCACAACCCACACAAGATAAGATAGCCCATGATAATAGTCAAGTACAATTAATAAACACATTTATTACACAAAAGCGGTAATGAGACACAGTATGCCAAACCTTCCACCTTTGTGTCTCAGTAATCAGTAATCATTTCAAGAATCATTATCTAGAAACCTACTAATCTGATCTATCCTTTTTGTTATGATCGAATAGAAATATGGTCCCACTAACTATCCCTTTCGTTGTAACAACAAAACTGTACACACTTTCAAAATTACGTAGCATTAAGGTAGAACTGGATTACTCTTCCATATGAGACCATTACTTTTGGACTATTTTTACACTCTTTGTACTGACAAAAACTTCTACAAAACCAGAGACAATCTCCAGTAAAATTTTACTCCAAACATCCTCAAAACTAAGTGTTTTATGATACCATTTGTGAAGCACGGTAGTTTTTGAAAACAATTTTAAAGGAGTAAACATTACAACACTCTTTTCCAAGTAATTTTCTTTCCTAAACTGATATTTAAGTTCGTTCTTTAGTGATGTTTCAAAATATTCAGACATATATCGTCTCCGTTATATGTATGAGAAGCAAGTAATTCTTGTCCAGCACATTAAGGGTACTGGCATTAAACTTTCCCGCACATCAATAATACGCACTGTAAAATTGTTAATGCTTTTTAATGCAAAGCGCACTCTCGGATTTCGTCACCTAAAGGAGAGGATCCTACTTGGCTAAGTGCATAGGATGGACAAATTGTTCAAACACTTTTTGAATATTAGGATTACATTTTCACAGAAGGAAACAACATTACTGGTTCATACAGTAATACAGTTCAGACCTTTCGTAAGTTTGACGAAGTGACTGCGCAATCGTGGTGGCGGGCATGTGGCGGCTAGGTGGTCTTTCCATTGGCAGTTATGTCTATTTACCTCTTCTTGGCGTTTTTAATGTCATTTTTAGAGCTTTTGCCAAATCTAGAACACCATTTTACAGCCTCGTATTAAATCCGAGGCCACTCCACTCCAATTCCAATACTGTAAGCCTCACTCTGCATCTGCACTGTTTACTCGCCAATTGCTTGCTACCGACTGACTACTGTGCTCTCTCACTTGCCGCCCAGACTGAGCGCCACATCCACCTTTTCCTAGCGCGCCAGTTCTCTTCCGTTGCAGAGGGGAACTACTTTGGGTTTCTCTTTATACAACACAAAGTCCCTATGTATGAACCAGTTATCACAGTTACAAAAAACATTTTAAAAATCTCACCATTTAAACATATTAAGAAGTCAACACAAATATACATAAATAAATACCACTGTCCTCCAAATAATACAAGATCTAAATTTGCAAATAGTAAACATATCACATTACCTTTATTCTTTTCTGCAGTAGATGAAAGAAATTACATAGTAAAGAATATACACTTGACATTATGCAGAATTGATCAGTATTTTAACAATATTGATTGTAGTGTTACAGTAGTAATCGAAGACACGCTGACAGCTGCGAACAACTGCGTACCCGACGACGACGTCATCTTGCAGCAGTAAAATTGTCCGGCTCTCGGACCTACACCGTAGCACAGTGGTTTGGTTCGAGGAACATTACAGTGAACACACGATGTCTTGGAGACCAAATTTACTTGATGTAAACGCTATGGAGCCCATCTGGGTCGCTATTGGGCACCATCATCCCGTACGCATATCAGTTGCCCTTTATTTACGCGAATTACATGGCGTGTAGGTTGATATATAATGTTACATGTCTGCACAAACATACCAACAAGCTGTTCCATCATCTTTCGGGCGTGCACTCGGGACAGCGACAATTCTTCTTGCGATATTTCGGCTAGAAACCTCCCAGTCATCTTCAAGGTGAGTCAGAGACTGAGTTCGTAGCGTTTGCGCGTGCCTATTTATACGGAGAGTCACGTGATACAAAGCTGCTGAGGATTTAAAGCGCATGCGTCAAAGATATCAAAGTCGCCACTACTGCGCTAGTCATAGATAAGACGTATATGGCAAAGAATTGTCGCTGTCCCGAGTGCACGCCCGAAAGATGATGGAACATTATGTCCGCCGGGAAAACTTCAAGAATCACATACCAACAAGCTGGCGGATCCCTGATACGCAGAGTCAGTTATGTATTTCTTTGCAAAGGCGGATAAACAGGCTGTTAAACAGGTGGTCGTGATGTTTTGGCTCATCAGTGTTGATTAATTTATCGCAAAACGATAGTATCTCTCACATGCGAATGTATCATTGAATCATAAATACAAAATTTGGTTCTCTCAGTTCTGCGACAAGAACTCAAAAATGGTTCAAATGGCTCTGAGCACTATGGGACTCAACTGCTGAGGTTATTAGTCCCCTAGAACTTAGAACTAGTTAAACCTAACTAACCTAAGGACATCACAAACATCCATGCCCGAGGCAGGATTCGAACCTGCGACCGTAGCGGTCTCGCGGTTCCAGACTGCAGCGCCTTTAACCGCACGGCCACTTCGGCCGGCTGCGACAAGAACTGCCTGAACTAAAAGTTAGTCTAATAATCACATACAAAATCAGTTAGCATCCGCATAACGGCATGGTCAGCCTTGCATGGAACCGCCGTCCATAGTTACGGCAGTAGTCCCTGCTCGGTTTTCTAAAATGTTGGCCGTATAGCTGGCAGACTTTACAACAATCACCAACGGCACCTTGGAAGCACGGAACACAAGACACACGTGCATCCGTTGCCGCCACGAAGAGTTCTCCGTCAGCTTCAGCCGACGGTGCTAACGCTGGCCTCAAGTCGCGGCTGCTCCACTATTACACAGTCTGTTGTGGGTTGGCAGGAGAGCCAACCCCGGGTTACAAGAGGAAACCGAAAGGCACGCGTTTTAGCTCACGCAGGCTGGCGTGAGGTCTGGAACAGGACAAGGGAATTAGAATTTAGAAAAATGGACGTAGCTGGTGGAATACTTAACTTTAATCCGTTAATGGTGAACGTCGGTCTGACGGTACAAGCATCACAAGATCAATAGTAACTGGTAATGGCACCTTGCTAGGTCGTAGCAAATGACGTAGCTGAAGGCTATGCTAACTATCGTCTCGGCAAATGAGAGCGTAATTTGTCAGTGAACCATCGCTAGCAAAGTCGGTTGTACAACTGGGGGCGAGTGCTAGGAAGTCTCTCTAGACCTGCCGTGTGGCGGCGATCGGTCTGCAATCACTGATAGTGGCGACACGCGGGTCCGAAGTATACTAACGGACCGCGGCCGATTTAAAGGCTACCACCTAGCAAGTGTGGTGTCTGGCGGTGACACCACACAGTCCAATCATTTCTGATGTTTTTTGTTGGCCTTGATCCGAACTATTTTGTTGACAGGGCAGACATTAATTACAGGTTTGGTATACAATGTGGTGTATACAGTACAGGCATATTCAATTACTTTTATACCAGTCAAACTTCGTGGTCCACTATGTGCGAGGGGGATTGGACACGTAATGAAACACATTTTCTTTTTCGGCTAATTTCCTGTGAAGAAATACGGTATCACCCTGGGACTTCGTGGAATATTCCCGCTTCAGCCCGTATATTTTCATGAAGTTCCGATAGGTGGCGGTGCTATACATATCTTCCTAAATGACATCTGTAATGGAGGTGAGCCGTGACCGGTTATGTAATAATTCAATTGCCCGTTTAAGTGTTATTGTGTATAATTGCGTAGGCTTCCGCGGCCAGAGTCAGTCGACATTAAAGTTTTCTGGGTATGGTATCGCGCCATAATGTAAAAGCTACTGCTGCTGAAGAAAAACCAACGTTTCGGCCACGATTGCAGCGGCCTTCTTCTGGGTCGAATGGTTAATTTTTAACAAACTTATTTGTTTGGTATATGTTCACAGCCTTGTATCGGAAGCACTTGACGCCTTTGTTTTGCTATTCCGAGGCAGGAACGCGTTTTCCTTCTGCTTCGGCGGTCTTCCAGTCATCGCACGAGGCCTTAGTGTTAGCAGGTCACACGTGATTCTGAGGATCTCCCGTTTCAGCCTCAAGTTGAGTAGCTTGTTATTCTTTGGGTATTGTGCCATGGCTGTGTACAAAATATAGTTTCACTCTTACATAGAGGATTACAGCAAGTAGCCGCTTTCTACAAAGCCGTTACCGGGTTCGAACCGACAGGTTTATCTACAGACCGCTAGTTCAGGTTTCATATTAACTTTCGCCTTTTGTTTCCCCAACTGACGAAATTTCCTTGGGATGGTGGAGCCGATGAAGAATCCGCGCCATTACGTTCCAGAGCAGATCTCTTACAATCTTGCAGCAGCGCAAACTGGGTAATGCACCTTTTTTTGTATGTATATGTATGCATGTAATGTAAAGCACCACTCACACACTAAGGAGTTTCATGTGATTTCCTTAAATTAATCCCTATCCTTGTTTTTGTCTCAGGAGGTGCGTTCCAAGCAGAGAGCGGTCACAGATTATTTAGGCAGAAAATTAGAGCACTGCAGACATTCATAGGAGATTGCAGAATGTCTGCGGAGACCTGATAATGAACAAAAGCACGGTTAGTAGTTGGGCGAGGCATCTGTCTTCATCGGAAAATGGTCGCACAAACTTGTCTGATCTCACTCATACCAGCAGACCGCACACAGCTGTGACTCCTGCAGTGTTGGAACGTGCGGACACTCTCATTCGAGGTGATCGATGGACCACAATTACACACCTCGCTGCTCAATTGGATGCCACCGTTGGTAAAGCTGACACACTCTTCCACCAGTTGGTGTACTCAGATGTGTGTCCGCTGGTTTCCTCGTCGCCTAACAGGAAACCATAACGAGCAACGAAGGAAACGAAACGGCTGTCCGTGGAGTGGTGACACCCCACGTCTCCGAAGAAAAGTTCAAAGGCGCACCCCTGATCGGTAAAGTCATGGTATTCTGGGACTCCGAAGGGGTTATTCTGTTTGGTGTCCTTCCTCATTGTACAACGATGAACTCTGAAGTATACTGCGCTTCCCTCAGAAAACTGAACTTCTGCATGACAACGCAAGGTCTCAGAAGTATGCTCATCCGAGACGATCTCTCATAAGTCCTGCAGACAACCTTGTATGTGTGGCGGCCACAGCTATGAGTATTCATGTTTGGTTTTAATAACCGCTCCATCTATATTTTGGTCCTTTGTTACTGTACCACTACCGGTTTCGTAGCGATGAAGCCACATCTTCAGGTGACATATGATCAGAAAATTAGAGCTGAAAAGCTCGGAATCTTTCTTCCTAACATTCGTTGTCCGTCAAATACGAAAAAGTGCTGATAGACTGTAAGTCATTGTATTTGAGGGACAACGCATGTTGGGAAAAAATATTCCAAGCTTTTCGGCTCTGATGTTTCAATCATGTGTCACCTGAAGATGTGGCTTTAACGCGACGAAACGGGTAGTGGTACAATAATAAAGGACCAAAATGCAGCTGAAGCTTAATATTTTTGAACGTGACTGTGCTCAGCAACCGTAATTAATTACGATGGTACAAACATCCAACCGGTTGTTAAACAGACTTTAAAATTTTGTAACTAGTTCTCAACACCAAGTAGGGGCACCTTCTTCAGAAGAAACTGTTACCTTACCTAAGAATATCACCGGAAAGTACATTAATAACACGTTGGCATGCTTAATTTTTTACAAGTTAAATTGCATAAAAATACTCACATGTGGTTAAAAGGAAAATATCAGCGACATCGCTCTAGTCAAGACGTTCAAACTCCAACTAAAACATTTTCCACCTGAATTCATTACAGTTATAATCAAAATTTTAAAACAGTGTGTAAACAAGCCTCTAATGGTACTACAGTTGTGTAGGCTACGAATAAGCAACAGCAACTGTGCCAGCAGGCCGTGCGAAATAACGACGTGAACATGATACAGATCACGCCATCTGGTAGCAGAATTTATAAAAGCTTAACAACATCTACACGAAATTAATATAATAGTGATTAACAGATTAATGAGATGCGAATTATACAAGCAAGGGAGAGGAAAACAGTATTTAAGAGCTTACAGGGAACGGATGAGCAACTTTAGCTGTCAAACATCTTTTAGTAGCGACTTTAAGCCATTGAAAAAATTTATATTACGCGACTGCAGTTGTTCATTTAAACCTTTTCTTTCGCAGTGCAAAATTCCGATGTCATGAATTTTGATAGGTTTGTGGCCAGTGATCAACAGGTGGTTGGCAAAGGTTGAGTTATGAATGTGAGAAACATTTTCTCCTAAAAGATGCTCTTTGTATCTGGTAGAGAAAGCACGACCTGTTTGGCCTATGTAATAGGCTTTACATGTGTCAACTGATTTTATAAATTCCTGAGTTCTGGAGGGGAGACCGTTCTGATTTTAAATTACATAAGGTTGCTATGTAATCTGTTGTTGGCAGAAAAGTGTACATTGCAGTTACGTTTGTTCCTGAGCAATCGCTGAAGATTCTGGCTCTATATACGGAATGGAAAAATATTTTTCTTTTCGTAAACTCTATCATTAAGAGAAGTGCAGAGAGTAGTAATTCTAGCTTTGGTCTTATTTCTGAAAATTTTATCTACTATAGTCAGCTTGCTTATTAATCTGTTAATCACTATTATATTAATTTCATGTAGTTGTTAAGCTTTTATAAATTCTGCTACCAGATGGAGCAATCTGTATCATGTTCACGTCGTTATTTGGCACGGCCTGCTCGTACAGATGCTGTTACTCGTGGCCTACACCACTGTAGTGCCCTTAGAGGCATGTTTACAGATTGGTTTCAAATTTTGACTATATCTGTTATGTATCCAGGTGGAAAATGTTTTAGTTGTGGATTTAATGTCTTGACTAGAGCGATGTCGCTCATATTTTCCTTTGAACCACATGTTAATTTTAACAAGTTAAATAGCATAAAAAATTAAGTATTTATTCGATGCCTACCTGTTATTAATGTACCTTCCTGTGATATTGTTAGATAAAGTAACAGTTTCTTCTAAAGAAGGTGCCCCTAGTTGGAGTTGAAAACAAAGAACTTTAAATACAGCAGAAGCTGTTCTCAATACCGAAGATCACAAAATTTCGTTGACCTGATCTTCCTCATCCTCCCTACAGCCCGCATCTCGCATCTTCCCGCATCTGTTTGGCCCAATGAAGGTTGCACTCCGCAGGAAGCAGCACCTGGACGATGGAGGTTACTGATGCCGTAATACGTTGGCTGCGAAGTTGACCAGTGGTGTGGTACCATGCAGGCATACGGGCCCTCCCAGTAAGGTGACGTAAGGCTGCCGCATTGCACGGAGAATTATGTTACATTACTTACTGAACGTCGTACGTTCAACAAAGTCATTTTAGCGCATCTTCTCAAGCTGGATCCTTTGTTCCTGACTTATAACTGGATATCTGCTTCTTACGGAAATGGAGCAATATCGCCAAAGTCCGCTGCGGACACCTGCCGCAACAAGATCGCTATAAATATAGGTTGGGCAATTCCTGCTCTGATTAACGACCTGATAACTTGTGCTGTTGTCTGTCCTAACGCGAACATCCTATTATCACATTGTTGAGGGCTGCAATCTCAGTTGGGCGGATTCGAAATATGGAACTTTCTTCCTCTAAAAATTTGAAAGACTATGGCGGTGACATAGACGGGTGCGAGTTATCGTAGTTCTATGCTATATAGAAAGCATGATTTGGGGGAAAAACGGGATTTGGGGGAAAAACGGGATTTGGGGGAAAAACGGGATTTGGGGGGGAAAAACGGGATTTGGGGGGAAAAACGGGATTTGGGGGGAAAAACGGGATTTGGGGGGAAAAACGGGATTTGGGGGGAAAAACGGGATTTGGGGGGAAAAACGGGATTTGGGGGAAAAACGGGATTTGGGGGAAAAACGGGATTTGGGGGAAAAACAGGATTTGGGAAAAAGAGGATGTTTGTGGAATCTTCCTGCTATTGCCCTGTGGTGCTGTGGTCGGCTGCACTGCTTCCTCGCGCACTCTGTCGCGGCAGAAACACGTCATCAGCCCTGGTGCAAATTTATTTCTCGCCAATGGATACTCTTTTAGAAGTCTTCTGTGTAATTTGAAAGTGTTCAAACAAGTAATAGCACTTAACTGTGCCTTGTGCCTCTCATCAAATTACAAAATATAACTTTAAAATCCAGCTTTGCTAAAGATTGTAAAATACGGTGACATATTCTGGCAACTGGCATGTCAAATGATATTGGAAAGGAGAAGGAGAGAAATTAGAACTATCGACTCTATCCAGTTTTGCGCCGACAGCATTAAATATCTACGGCCATACGACCTGCCTGCCGTAGCGTATATTGTTTGGCGGCCAGTAATAACATTCAGAGAACAACGTTATGTAAGTGAATATCATTAGTTTCAAATTACTTGCATGATGTAAGCAGTGTATGGTAGGAAAGTTGCCTGGAGGCATGAGATGTGTGTTCCATACTGAATTGGTGTTAGGGATGACATCGCATGGCAACGTTGGGATCACATCGTGATGCACGTAATAAATTTACAACCAACGTAAATATTCTATTCGAATCATGTATGTGTGCATGTGCGTGTGTGTGGAGAGAGAGAGAGAGAGAGAGAGAGATTCAATATGTATCGGAGGCTGACTGAGCTGATATAAATGACACAAAAAGATAAAAAAACACTCATGACGTGCATGTTTGGCTCATGTTACAGCACTCCTCAAAGCTTAGTACGCACTGCGATTCACTGGTGACACTCGTAGAAACAGTTCTTTGTCGTCGACTATTTACGGCAGACTACTTCTCTGTGCCCCATCTAGCTACACCCAAAGAAATCAGTTCAGTCGTCTGCTACGCTGCTGGAAAAATTTACCGCATGTAAACGAAGCAAAGTTGCTGAAGCACTTTATCTGAAAACATATTACTTGAAGCACAAAAACATAATACAGCACATATTTTGACTTAACGATTGTTTCGCTATGAAATTGATCGAAAGTCGTTCAGGAAACTATTTGTTAATATTATTTCAAATTGTAAGTCTCACATCACAACCTGATGATGAAGTCGAAGTCGTTATCTTTTCGCTATTGGTCCGATTTATTACGACACCTCAAATATGTGTAGCTAACCACCCGGTTTTCGAAGAATAGCTGAGAGTGCGAACTGCGACTAGTAATCTGAGAGAAGCAGGAAGTGACAGGTCGAAATTTTCGTCATATTTCGGAGTGAGTAACTTAAACATCCGTAGAAATATTTAGAAATCATATCCATTCATCTGCGAGAAAAGTCTCAATCCTCTTCGTGCCTAAATTTCTTACTCTTTAGTGGATATTCGTTTAGAAGTCTTCTGTGTAATGTGAAAGTGTTCAAAAAAGTAATATCTTACACCAGATCAGGTAGACAATCACATTCGTATCAATGTTTAACTCAAGGAAAGCAGAAAGATGAGTCAGCTGCTGCACTGTTGCGAAATCTTCTTCATAACGACCAAGCATCATCTCTTGCTGTGTTTTACTCTTCTGTAAAAAATTGAAAATCGCAGCTTTTCTACTCAAATATTTTTTTTCGCTGTGCAGTTCTGAAACGATTGTACCCATTGGTATGTAACTTAGGCGATTTGCATGTCCCAAGCGGTTATCCTACCACTGAACAGAGTGCTACAGCGCAAACTTTCTGGAAATTCTTCACATCACTGAGACGTGAATGCTAGGTTAAAAGGCAGAGTGAAAAAAAGTATCCCATACATGAGTCGATATTACAACTTTCTTCTTTCTAGCCACACGCTCTACTACAATAACATCACACCATACGCAAATTTCGTCACACTTTCTGCTGCATCACGGCACAGCTGTTCTCTCGAGTTACGGCGGCTGTTCGCTAGGTGGCAGTGGCATCGTTATAGCAATTTAACTTTAATTCATCATAATTCAGACAACGTAAAGGAAATACTGTATATACACTACTGGCCATTAAAATTGCTACACCAAGAAGAAATGCAGATGTTAACGTGTAGTCATCGGACAAATATATGATACTAGAACTGAAAAGGATTACATTTTCACGCAATTTCGGTGCATAGATCCTGAGAAATCAGTACCCAGAACAACCAGCTCTGGCCGTAATAACAGCCTCGATACGCCTGGGCATTGAGTCAAACAGAGCTTGGATGGCGTGTATAGGTACATTTGCCCAAGCAGCTTCAACACGATACCACAGTTCATCAAGACTAGTGACTAGCGTACTGTGACGAGCCAGTTGCTCGGCCACCATTGACCAGACGTTTTCAATTGGTGAGAGGTCTGGAGAATGTGCTGGCCAGGGCAGCAGTCGAACATTTTCTGTATTCAGAAAGGCTCGTAAAGGACCTGCAACATGCGGTCGTGCATTATCCTGCTGAAATGTAGGGTTTCGCAGGGATCGAATGAAAGGTAGAGCCTCGGGTCGTAACACATCTGGAATGTAAAGCCCACTGTTCAAAGTGTCGTCAATGCGAACAAGAGGTGACCTAGGCGTGTAACCAATGGCACCCCATACCATCACGCCTGGTGATACGCCAGTATGGCGATGACGAATACACGCTTCCAATGTGCGTTCACCGCGATGTCGCCAAACACGGATGCGACCATCATGATGCTGTAAACAGAACCTAGATTCATCCGAAAAAATTACGTTTTGCCATACGTGCACCCAGGTTCGTCGTTGAGTACACCATTGAAGGCGCTCCTGTCTGTGACGCAGCGTCAAGGGTAACAGCAGCCATTGTCTCCGAGCTGATAGTCCATGCTGCTGCAAACGTCGTCTAAAAATGGCTCTGAGCACTATGGGACTCAACATCTTAGGTCATAAGTCCCCTAGAACTTAGAACTACTTAAACCTAACTAACCTAAGGACATCACACACACCCATGCCCGAGGCAGGATTCGAACCTGCGACCGTAGCAGTCCCGCGGTTCCGGACTGCAGCGCCAGAACCGCTAGACCACCGCGGCCGGCGCAAACGTCGTCTAACTGTTCTTGTAGATGGTTGTTGACTTGCAAACGTCCCTATCTCTTGACTCGGGGATCGAGACGTGGCTGCACGATCCGTTACAGCCATGCGGATAAGATGCCTGTCATCTCGACTTCTAGTGATATGAGGCCGCTGGGATCCAGCACGGCGTTCCGTATTACCCCCCTGAACCCACCGATTCCATATTCTGCTAACAGTCGTTGGATCTCGACCAACGCGAGCAGGAATGTCGCGATACGATAAACCGCAATCGTGATAGGCTACAATCCGACCTTTATCAAAGTCGGAAACGTGATGGTATGCATTTCTCCTCCTTACACGAGGCATCAGAACAACGTTTCACCAGGCAACGACGGTTAACTGCTGTTTGTGTATGAGAAATCGGTTGGAAACTTTCGTCATGTCAGCACGTTGTAGGTGTCGCCACGGGCGCCAAACTTGTGTGAATGCTTTGCAAACCTAATCATTTGCATATGACAGCATCTTGTTCCTGTCGGTTAAATTTGACATCTGTAGCACGTCATCTTCGTGGTGTAGCAATTTTAATTGCCAGTAGTGTATAAATTACGTGTAGAAAAACCTGTCATGTTAGTCAGTATCTAGCACTGAAAACGGATCACGTGCACATGCAGGTGGTCAAGAGAAGGCGACTTTATAATAAGGGTGTTAAAAAGGATACCGACTAAGTTCTAAGGATTTTAGAAGGTGTCGCGAGGAAGAAACTGAGGACAAGAACCCATGCCTAGATACTACATACAATGACGCTACAAAGCGTCGGAGTTACAGGCGCCGACGCCTGCCGGTAGACAACCCCTTCGACAGCAAACATGACTTTGTACGCTGGTGAACCGCAGGAGGAACGCCTCGCAATGTTGTTTGTTATGCAGTGATCGCTACTGACTACCACAATCGTCAGCAGAGAATATGCTGCTAATTGCTACGTAGGCTGGCCATCTCTCCTATAAATGCGATGATGCGTGGTCTATGTGGACGACAGTTTCAGAAACTGGTTTCCACCTGCCATTTATTTTTCTCCTCTATACCGAAAAACATTGGGGATTTTAGAGGGACAGAGGAGAAAAAAAGACTGCAGATGGAAACAATTGTCTGAAATCATCCTCCAGCGAGGCAACAGAGCATCGCATTCGTAGGAGATAAGGCCTGCCCACACAGGCGATCGCGGCGATCGCTGATTTACTAACGATGGGTTGTTGTCGGACGTTCCGACAGCTTATAAAGTCTGTAGCGTCGTTGGATGACTTACCCTGACTCGGATTCATATCCTCAATTCGTTCCTCACGACATTTTCTGCAGATTCGCGAAGTTTGTAGAGCCACTTTTGTGATAGCCTGTATGTGGAGATTGTAATACAGATCGACATTGGTTGAGAAAGCCTCTTTGAAGATGTGAAATGTGAATCCAAAAATGAACTACCATGCTAAATAATCTAACAGAACAACCGACGCTGAAGTTATACTCTGTGACGGATGAGTACGGCAGTACAAGCGACTTCTGGAATCCGCTGACATTTGTACGATATTATTAAGTGCTACCTGTATCCTGCCACGCGTTGCTGTGGCTCCGTCTGCTTAACTGGAAAGAAAAGAGAAAGCACGCATTTCTAGTGTGTGTGTGTGTGTGTGTGTGTGTGTGTGTGTGTGTGTGTGTGTGTTTGTGTGTGTGTGTGTGTGTGTGTGTGCGAATTCGATGTACGTCCTAAACTTACTCTTCCTCCATCCCCCTGTCTCTGTCAATCTCCGCCTCATCGTCTCTATCTTCCCTCCTTCCACTCTTTCTGCACCTACATCTGTCCATCTCCTCCTCTCCATTTTCTATGTCCATTTCCTCCCACTCTTCTGACCAGCTCCAAACAAATTCAGAAGAAAAACGTCTAAAAGGCAAGATCGCAAGTAAATCATTTATTTCGATAACCGGTTTCGGTAAAACTGAGTTACCTTCTTCGGCTCTTATGCACTACAACGTAGTCTTACCGGAAGCGGTTATTGAAATAAATGCTTTACTGGAAATCATGGTTGTGAAGTTTTTCTTCTCAGTTTATGACACTGCAGAGCACCCCCCCTTACTGGTGCAATACGAGGGATATATATGTGTAGACTATTGTCCGTCTGAATGTTCCTTAGGAAGTTGTGTAAAATTTTAAGCAAATCTGTCTGGGATATTTCGAGATGTTTGGTATATATAAACAGACGTTGTGTCAAAATTTCGAAGCAATCGGTGAAAAACTTTCGGAGATTCAAGATTTTGAACTACTGAACATACGACCTATCATATTTATACAGGGTGTTACAAAAAGGTACGGGCAAACTTTCAGGAAACATTCCTCACACACAAAGAAAGTAAATATGTTATGTGGACATGTGTCCGGAAACGCTTACTTTCCATGTTAGAGCTCATTTTATTACTTCTCTTCAAATCACATTAATCATCGAATGGAAACACACAGCAACAGAACGTACCAGCGTGACTTCAAACACTTTGTTACAGGAAATGTTCAAAATGTCCTCCGTTAGCGAGGATACATGCATCCACCCTCCGTTGCATGGAATCCCTGATGTGCTGATGCAGCCCTGGAGAATGGCGTATTGTATCACAGCCGTCCACAAAACGAGCACGAAGAGTCTCTACATTTGGTACCGGGGTTGCGTAGACAAGAGCTTTCAAATGCCCCCATACATGAAATACAAGAGGGTTGAGGTCAGGAGAGCGTGGAGGGCATGGAATTGGTCCGCCTCTACCAAATCCATCGGTCACCGAATCTGTTGTTGAGAAGCGTACGAACACTTCGACTGAAATGTGCAGGAGCTCCATCGAGCATGAACCACATGTTGTATCGTACTTGTAAAGGCACATGTTCCAGCAGCACAGGTAGAGTATCACGTATGAAATCATGATAATGTGCACCATTGAGCGTAGGTGGAAGAACACGGGGCCCAATCAAGACATCAACAATGCCTGCCCAAACGTTCACAGAAAATCTGTGTTGATGACGTGATTGCATAATTGCGTGCGGATTCTCGTCAGCCCACACATGTTGATTGTGAAAATTTACAATTTGATCACGTTGGAATGAAGCCTCATCCGTAAAGAGAACATTTGCACTGAAATGAGGATTGACACATTGTTGGATGAACCATTCGCAGAAGTGTACCCGTGGAGGCCAATCAGCTGCTGACAGTGCCTGCAAACGCTGTACATGGTACGGACAACTGGTTCTCCCGTAGCACTATCCATACAGTGACGTGGTCAACGTTACCTTGTACAGCAGCAACTTCTCTGACGCTGACATTAGGGTTATCGTCAACTGCACAAAGAATTGCCTCGTCCATTGCAGGTGTCCTCGTCGTTCTAGGTCTTCCCCAGTCGCGAGTCATAGGCTGGAATGTTCCGTGCTCCCTAAGACGCAGATCAATTGCTTCGAACGTCTTCCTGTCGGGACACCTTCGTTCTGGAAATCTGTCTCGATACAAATGTACCGCGCCACGGCTAACCCATACATCAAATGGGCATCTGCCAACTCCGCATTTGTAAATATTGCACTGACTGCAAAACAACGTTCGTCAGGAACACTAACCTGTTGATGCTACGTACTGATGTGCTTGACGCTAGTACTGTAGAGCAATGAGTAGCATGTCAACACAAGCACCGAAGTCAACATTACCTTCTTTCAATTGGGCCAACTGGCGGTGAATCGAGGAAGTACAGTACATACTGACGAAACTAAAATGAGCTCTAACATGGAAATTAAGCGTTTCCGGACACATGTCCACATAACATCTTTTCTTTATTTGTGTGTGAGTAATGTTTCCTGAAAGTTTGGCCGTACCTTTTTGTAATACCCTGTATATTACTTAGATAATTTACATACCATCTAGCACATTTGGAGGTATATACACTGATCAGCCCGAACATTTGACCACTTACCTAATAGCCAATATGCCCACTTTTGGCACGGATAACAGCGACGACGCGTCGTGGTATGGAAGCAGTGACGCTTTAATAGGTCGCTGGAGGGAGTTGGCAGCTCCTGTCCACAGACAGGTGACTTTATTCCCGTAAATTCCGAGGAGTAGTACGATGAATTGTGACGCCACGTCCAATCACATCGCAGATGTGTTCGACCTCGTTCCGGTCTGGCGAGTTGAGGGGCCAGCAAATCACTTAGAACTCACCGCTGTGTTCCTCGAATCACCCTTGTGAGATGGCGCATTATCTTATTGAAAAATCCACTGGCGTCGAAAAACATGATCATCATAAAGGGGTATACGTGGTCTGCAACCAGTGTGCGACACTCCTTGGTTGTCATGTTACCTCGCACGAGCTGCATTAAGCCCATGGATGTCCACGTGACTGTTCCCCAGAGCAGAATGGAGCCGCCGCCACCTTGTCTCCGTCCCACAGTATAGGTGCCAAGGATCCATACCGCAGAGAGACGACGGATCCGCGACTTCCCATACGTATGATGAAGAATGTGTCTTGATTCATCACACTGTGCAACGCTGCCTGTCCTGTTTGTACAGTCTGCCCGCCAATGACGTTCGACATCTGTAGTGAGTGGTGACCGCCCTTCCCCACGACGTGTGGACGTGGTTTCACATTGATTTCGCCACTACAGTATTTTTCGAAATACTCGTGCTGAGACTCCAAGTCGTCACTATCTGCCCTCGATCAAACTCAGATCGCGCATCTTCCTCATTCTACACACGGATAGCACGCTCACTGATACTACAAATACCATGTAGCACCCATTCCTCCTCATGTGACGCAGTTATCACCTGGACGGGTCTATATCGATAGTAGATCTGTGGCTGATTTTAATTCAATTTTAAGTCAACGTTTCAAGCCAACCGACTGACCACTTTTTGAGGTTTGCGAGCACAAAAATGATACTCATGAGAGTATATAATCCACATATGCACAATGAACAATACGTTCCTCATTCCTAGATGACATCACGTTAACACATTGTAACACTGCCTCTCGTCCTGATAATTGCCTCAGTTCAGCGACGAAGAAAATCTGTAACAGAGACCACTTACTGATGGTTAGATTCCGAAGTGGTTATTACTACATCTCGTCTCTTGATCCAAACATTTCCACACATTTGCTGTGGAATCAAGACTGGGTGATTTGGTAGGGCAGTCGTGCTGTGACATAGTGCCTGAGTACTCGTCAAACCAGGAGTGTAGTATGCAGCCATGTTAACACGGCTGTTGTCTTGCAAGTGTCCTCACTCATAATTAGAGAAGACAACACTCTCTCACTGAAAATTTTGATGTTAACACCCTGGTTCATCGTTATGGTAACCTGAATGCGTGGACTCAATTCAATGTACGCAAAACGCCCCCAAAATATCACAAGACGATCTCTTGGCCCGAACTGTAGCGTCCACACATTAGGCTAATGTTTTCAGTGGGCCATCGCTGCAGTCGACACCGCAGCTCATTTGGGAAACAGGCAAAATCGTGACCTGTTGTAACTCACTACACGCCTTCCCAATGGTTTGATGCGGCTCGCCGCGAATTCCTCTCCTCTGCTAACGCTTTCATCTCAGAGTAGCAGTTGCAACCTAAATCCCAAATTATTTGCTGGATATATTCCAATCTTTTGTCGTCCTCTGCAGTTTTGCCCTCCACAGCCCCCTCACCTATCATAGAGGTCATCCCCTGACGTCTTAAAAGATGTCTTATAATCCTGTCCCTTGTCCCTGTCAGTGTTTTCCACCTATTTCCTCTCTGATTCTGCGCATAACCCCATCGTTTCTTACCTTCTCAGTACATCCACTTTTTTTGACATTCGTCTGTAGCACCACATCTACAATGCTTCGATTTTCTTCTCTTCCGGTTTTTCCATAGTCCATGTTTCACTACCAAATAATGCTGTGCTCCAAATCCATATTCTCAAAACTTCCTTCCTCAAATTGAGACCTATGTTTGAAATTAGTAGCCTTCTCTTGGCCAGGAACGCCCTTTTTGCCAGTGCTAGTCTGCTTTTGATGTCCTTCTTGCTCCTTCCGTCATTGGTTATTTTGCTGCGTAGGTAGCAGACTTCCTCAACTTCATCTCCTTCGTGACCATTAGTCCTGATAAGTTTCTCGCTGGTCTTATTTCTGCTACTTCCCATTACTTTCGTCTTTTTTCGATTTATTCGTATTCTGTACTCATTAGACTGTTCATTTCATTCCGCAGATCATGTAATTCTTCTTCACTTTCACTCAGGATAGCAATGTCTTCAGCTAATCTTATCATTGATCTGCTTTCACCATGAATTTAATTCTACTCCTGAACCTATCTTTTATTTCCATCTCTGCTTCTTCGATGTACAGATTGAACAATAGCTGCGTGAGTTTACATCGCTTTCTGACACTCTTTAATCCGAGCATTTCGTTCTTGGTCGTCCACTGTTATTATTCGCTCTTTGCTGTTGTACACATTGTATATTACCCGTCTCTCCTATAGCTTACCCCTACATTTATCACAATTTCTAGCATCGTCGTCCACTATTTTACATTGTCGAAAGCATTTTTCGAGTCGACAGATCCTATGAACTTGTCTTGATTTTTCTTTAGAGTTGCTTCCATTATTAACCGCAACGTGAGAATTGTCTCTCTGGTATTTTTACCATTCCTAAAGCGGAACTGATTGCCGTCTAACACATGCTCAATCTTCTCCATTCTTCTGTATATTATTCTTATCAGCAACTTGGAAGCATGAGCTGTTAAGTTGATTGTGCAATAATTCGCGCACTTGTCAACTCTGGCAGTCTTCGGAATTGTGTGGATGGTTTTTTTCCGAAAGTCGGATGGCCTTCAGTGTACTCTTTCCACCTCCGCTCTTTCCTCTGCGTTTAATAGTAAATCAGCGATCGCCGCGATCGCCTGTGTGGGCAGGCCTTATCTCCTACGAATGCGATGCTCTGTTGCCTCGCTGGAGGATGATTTCAGACAATTGTTTCCATCTGCAGTCTTTTTTTCTCCTCTGTCCCTCTAAAATCCCCAATGTTTTTCGGTATAGAGGAGAAAAATAAATGGCAGGTGGAAACCAGTTTCTGAAACTGTCGTCCACAGAACCACGCATCATCGCATTTATAGGAGACATGGCCAGTCTACGTAGCAATTAGCAGCATATTCTCTGCTGACGATTGTGGTAGTCAGTAGCGATCACTGCATAACAAACAACATTGCGAGACGTTCCTCCTGCGGTTCACCAGCGTACAAAGTCATGTTTGCTGTCGAAGGGGTTGTGTACCGGCAGGCGTCGGCGCCTGTAACTCCGACGCTTTGTAGCGTCATTGTATGTCGTATCTAGGCATGGCTTCTTGTTCTCAGTTTCTTTCTCGCGACACCCTCTAAAATCCTTAGAACTTAGTCGGTATCCGTTTTAACACCCTTATTATAAACTAAAGTCGCCTTCTCTTGACCACCTGCATGTGCACGTGATCACCCTTACTTTTAATTTCACCGAAGATTATTTTGACACTTCTATATGCTGTCAGTCCCTCCCACAACCATTTCTTTTTTTGATCTCTTCACATTTTTCACGCATACATTTCGTCTTAGCTTCCATGCGCTTCTTATTTCATTTCTTGTATTTCTGTATTCCTGAATGTTCCTGACCATTTTTTTTTTACTTCCTTCTTTCGTCTGTCAACGTAAGTATTTCGTCTGTTACCCATGGTTTCTTCACAGTTACCTTCTTTGAATTTATATTTTTCTTTCCGGCTTCCGTGACTGCTCTTTTTAGAGATATCCATTCCTCTTCAACTGTACTACCTACCGAGCTATTTCTTCTTGCTGTTTCTATAGAACATCAAGCGTATCTCTTCATTCCCTAGTATTTGCGTATCGCACTTATTTGCGTATTGATTCTTCCTGACTAGTCTCTTAAATTTCAGCTTACTCTTCGTAACCAATACATTGTGATCCGAGTCTATGTCTGCTCCTTACAAACCAGCATCTGGTTCCGGAATCTCTGACCACGATGTAATCTATCTGAAATCTACCCATATCACCCGACCCTTTCCAAGTATACTTCCTCCTCTTGTGATTATTGAACAGTTTATTCGCTATTACTAGCTTACATTTATTGCTCAGTTCAATTAGTCTTCCTCCTCTCTCTCATTTATTGTCCCAAGCCCATATTCTCGCCTAACATTTTCTTCTGCTCCTTGCCCTGCAACTGCATTCCAGTCCCCCTAGACTCTTAGATTCTTATCTCCCTCTACGTACTGCTTTACCCTTCCAATATCCTCAAATACTTTTCCTACCTCCTCGTCTTGAGCTTGCGACGTCGGCATGTACGTACCTATCGTCGTTAGTGTTCGTCTGCTGCCTATCACTGAACTGTTCACAGTAACACATTCTCTGACCTACTTTCCTATTTCTATCGAATTCTACTGCCGTAATGCCCTTTTCTACCGTTGTTGACATCACCCTATACTCTTCTGACCAGAAAACATTGTCTTCTATCCTCATCACTTCGCTTACCCTTCCTATATGTAGATTGAGCCTTTGCATTCCCGTTTTTAGATTTTCTAGCTTTCCTACCAAATTCAAGCTTCTGACAATGCACGTCCCGACTCATAGAACGTTATCCTTCCGTTGGTTATTGAATCTTTTTCTCTTGGTCACCTCCCCTCTAAGCAGACCGCGCCCGGAGATCCGAATGGGGAACTGTTCCGCAATCTTTGGTGATGGAGAGATCATCATTACACTTTTTCATTTACAAGCTACATGTTCCATGTCTTTTTAATGCAGCGGTTTGCATTGCCTTCTGCATCCTCATGCCATTACTCATTGCTGATTCTTCCGTCTTTAGGGGCAGCTTCCAACCCCATGCAGAAGAGAGTGCCCTAAACGTCTGTCTGCTCCTCCGCCCTCTCTGACAAGGTCGTTGGCAGAATGAGGGTGACTTCTTATGCCGGAAATCTTCGGCTGCCAATGATTACTAAACAAAATTTAAGCGGTGGTGGGTTTCGAACCGGGGACCGATGACGTTTTGATGATCAAATACGCTACCACCAGACCACGGGTGAACTGGCAGATTTTCTGTGATTATTGGGTCAGTGGAGACGTGCAGCCTTATGATTCGCTGAGAACCTAACCCTTTGGCAAGGTCCCAGTCTCCAGATGTCCACTGAATGCCGTTTCCTTCGCAGCTTTGCTCAGAAACTGCACGAGGTGGACAAATATTCGCCGACAGCAGCAACTACTGTTGGGGTTTGAAACCGTTTATCACCAATTAGGCGTGCCAGTCACATCCAATCCCTCTTGGCAACTATCTTACATGTTGCGTGACTGCGATTTTGACACCATTCATTGTGGACGCGTTCGACAGTGCACTTTGCTACTCGTCCACACAGAGGCCTGACACATACGCACCACTTCACTGCCGTGACTTACGTCAACGCTGGAGGGTCACATGATCACCTGGTGCCAGGTCAACACCATTATTTCCAGTAAGCTTCTTTTAGACGACGAAAATTGGCAAGTAGTTAACCTCTGCGAGATAAAAATGCCACTTTTTGGATAGTAATTCAGCACTTTTGCTCCTACTGAACTCTTCTCCATACATTTCTGGCCTGACGCTGTTTCGAATAGTGATACTGCTGCATTGCTGTTCCCTTCACCACTGACGGCCGAGTTCAGATGCGGATTCGGCTGCATTCTTGTTCTCTATCAGACTGTGTTTTTTATATGAGAAAGGAAGGAATGGAGATAGATTAAACTGCCCGTAGACGACAAGATCATCAAGGATGGATTATTCGTATTGCACAGTGGTAGACATGGAAAGCTGCCAAAATCCTTTAAAAGGAAGCAAGCAATATAATACCGAATAGGTTAAAAGGTATTTCTTTTACAGGAACACTGTACAGAAAATTAAGAGTATCGATCGATATTTGAAACTGACTGAAAACGATTAGAATGCCGCCAACGTACATTTCGCGTAAAAACCATGAATAGAACCTAAGATAAATTAGGTTTCGTAGGTAGGCATATAGACAGGCATATAGTCTCGTTCTACTTGCGAGTGAAACACAAGAGGAAATGACAGATAGTGGTACGAGGAATCCTCCGTCGTACCCTATACGGTAAATTACAGTGTATGGATGTAAATGTAGATTTGAACCGCACCCCTCCAAAATATCCACTTCATTTGAGGTACGGAACGTTTGTTTTTCCAACAATTGTTTGGACTTTGAAATACGAGGGCGTGCTGAAGAGAAATGCCTCCGAATTTTTTATTCTGTTTCTGATATCTGCATACTGCCACCATCTGCCACTAAAGGACTCCGAATTGTAGCATGTAACATGGCGGCATGTAACGTAAATATCTTGGTGCGTGACGAACGGCTACCTGCAATCGAGTTTCGAGTTCGTCCACACATGGACCACGCTATCCTTCACTGTATCACACACACACACACACACACACACACACACACACACACACACACACACACACACACACACAAACACACAAACACACACACACACACACACACACACACCTGTAACAATCCTAGCGCCTTTGGTTCGCTGTCATAGATCCTTCATTCAGTTCCGACTTGGCCCCATCCGATTTAAATCTGTTTCCGAATCTTAGAGAACACGTTTGCGGACTTCACTTTGATAGTGACGAAGCGGTGCAAGCAGAGGTGTGGTTGTGGCTCTGTCTACAAAATCAAACATTCTACAGTGACGGTGTCAACAAACCATTCTCTCGTTGGGAAAAATGTGTTCGATACCAGGATGACTATGTTAAAAATAAAAAGAAGATATAGAATGTTAATAAAGTTCGTTTTATTTTAAAAAATTCGTAGGCCTTAATTTTCAGTACGCTCTCCTACATGATATAACCTTTTAACATTCGCGTCATTGTACTGTATGGGCAACACCGACCCTTACTGCTCTTGCTTGGAGAATGATAAAGCAGTTAGTATTCGAGCAAGAAGGAAAATTCATTCTAACCATCATACGTAGGATTTACATCTCATATAGACTTCAGAACATACAGCTTAAGATCAAAAATGGCTCTGAGCACTATTGGATTTAACTTCTCAGGTCATCAGTCCCCTAGAACTTAGAACTACTTAAACCTAACTAGCCTGAGGACATCAGACACATCCATGCCCGAGGCAGGATTGGAAACTGCGACTGTAGCGGTCGCGCGGTTCCAAACTGTAGCGCCTAGAACCCGTCGGCCACTTCGGCCGGCTACAGCTTAAGAGTAAGAAATAAACAACTGAGCAGATAGCTGATACTGCATGCCGTGATATGGTGGTTTACTTCAGTCAATGGAAAAGCGCTGTGTTCTGATTAACAGAGTGTCGAGTTAGAACTCACGTACCGTAAACGAATATTTCTGGGACAATGTGTCACCCACGTTAAATCTGTCACGTCTTAAACAATGTGGAACTCGAGAGCAAGTTTTGTTACGTAACACAGTACGCATTTCAAATACTTTTACCAATTTTAGAGGTGGTATACTAACATCAAAACAAGAAAAATGAAAATGTATTTCGGAAAATAATTCGTTTTTGAGCCAACATTATTAGAAGTTCTGCAGAAACTCATGATAAACCTATGAAGAATCATTTTATTTCTGTCAAAATAAAAAATTTAGTATCACCCACCTATAGGTCCGTTTTGGCTTTTAAGTGGTGCCTAAAACATGATAAATATGCACAGAACGTATTCAGTTGTAAAGTAACATGTAAACTATATCATCGTAATCATTAAAATATTCGGAGCGTTAAATAAATTTCAATGTCATCAAACATGATTGCATATACACGTGTGTCAACAATATTTCTGCACTGACAGGTTTTCATTTTGGCGTACATTTTACTATCTGCAGTCATGTAACGTCAGGAACATATGAACGTAAAATGCATGACTGTCGTTGCGTAAGCGTACTTTCACTTAAACCGGCCAAACATTCTCCTCTGGTTTCTTCGTGTGCGTGCATGTTCTGGAACAGCGACTACCAGTCAATCAGGATTGCTTCGAATGAATTCAAAGTTTCCTGTTATACATTGATGAATTATATCTGAATTAGAACTGTCGCTGCACAACTCCTTTACGTAACCTCCACAGAAAACAACTGAAAGGACGTGAAACGAACTCGGAGTGGGGGCCAAATAACACATACACCACATCGCTTCTTTCTGTGTAAGGTCACATCGAAAAGTATGGAAGAGTGTTCTAAATAAAGCTGTTATAGATGTGCTGAGGCTGCATGTATAATTTCCAATTACCTGTAGGTACATGAAATTGCTTCAGGTTGACAGCTGGAATAGAGCCATAAGCGTTTTCATCCATCGACAAATCCTGCGGTACTGATGAGCGTGTAGTGGAAGAGATTGACATCTCGAACTTTTATTTGAATTTCTAATGTGAGAATTCGAAAAATGATATTGTATTAACTATTTATAAATTAAGTATATTGGGACATAGTTTTTGCGGAGTACTTCTTGTTATGATTTACGAAAATTGCCTTAAATAATTTTGAAAGTATTTCTGATATACCAAAATAACACTTTGTCATAGATCGAGTGCGTTGGTAAGATTCGACATCAGCACGATGTGATGGAGCGAAGGTGGTACGTCATGCAGACATAGCTCTACAGTTATATGCTAAATTTCGTGTCCGCATTTTTTTTTTATCAGTTGTGGAAAAACACTCCCAGAATTATTTAGGTAAGTCTTAGTTTATCGTGTGTGTTCGGAAACTATAGCTTAAAAAAAATGGTTCAAATGGTTCTGAGCACTATGCGACTTAACTTCTGAGGTCATCAGTCGCATAGAACTTAGAACTAATTAAACCTAACTAACCTAAGGATATCACTCACATCCATGCCCGAGACAGGATTCGAACCTGCGACCGTAGCGGTCGCTCGGTTCCAGACTGTAGCGCGTAGAACCGCACGGCCACTCCGGCCGGCACTATAGCTTCAGGGTTGACATAGCTTACTGGTAGGTCCGCAAACATCTTCAATTCCCGAGATGCAGTGTGCCTCATCAGTCACTACGTTTTGAATTGTATGTAAAAGGCATCGCAATTAGAGATCGGATATACATCCTAAACTTCTCCCTCTTCCCTCTCTCTGCCCACGTTACCCCCCCCCCACCCCCCTCTCTTCTTGTCCTCTCTTCCTCATCGCCTCTCTCGTTCAGAGGAGTGTCCCCCCCCCTTTCTCTCGGTCCTTCTCTTCCTCCCTCATCTGTCCATTCCTTGGCCCAACCACCCACTCGGCTCTCTTACCCTTATCTCTGACCTTCAGACTTGTTCATTGTTACAGCAAACTAAACCTTCATTGGGAAATGCAGCCGCTCAAAGTGAATGGACGAATCAGTTGGGATCATTGATATACGGCCTACAAGAGTGACGTGTCAACTGTCGGATCTGAGAGGTAGAGTCATAATGTTTAGGATAGTTCAGAAACCGTTGTAAAATTCTAATGACAAGGCATAAATGTATATCTTTCCTGTTTCCCGTAAAAGCGACAGCAAGAAAGAAAACAAAACGGCACATAGTTGGGTATACATATTAGTTTGAAATTATACATAAGGCGAAAGTATATATAAATATATATGCGAAACCACTGTCTAATGGTTTACATATCGGACTATCAACGTTGAAACTGACTGTAAGAAATAAATCGCAATCGCTCATTTTCGCAGCGCAGTGTGTTTTCTTCGTTGTTTAAAAAAGATGTATAGCCGATGTCTATTTTCTATTTAAATGTTTGTTAGTGTATCGTGTAAAAATTTAGTTCTTTTCGAGATTTTTGGCAGCAATGTTAAACAACGACTTGTCTTTATACAGCAATAAAGATGACAGGCAGCCTTTATTTGTGGCGTGACTGGCTGTGGTAATCCACATTAACAGTGGGTCGTGAGCTTTAATATATTTTTGTCGATACTCACTGCGAGCGTCACCTTACGATGTTATTAGGTTACGGGTTGAAATTTGTACATTACTGGTAGTTTGCACGCGACGAAACAACATACAAAGCTCTCTAAACGTGCACAGTACAATAAACGAGTTGAAAGCATCTCTGCCGATATTTTAAATCCCAGACGCCATAAGAATGCCATTCTGGATGTCACCTCTATCCTCTTTTACAATATCTCATCTACTGTAGATTCTGGCGTAGTTGACAGCGATGTAATAAAGTATGTAAAGAGCTTACAAATGAGTGAATGTACGTATACAGGAACCTAGAACACTGCTAAAAACAACTGAAATCAAATCATTTCCGTGTTGAACGTGGTAATATCTATTCATAGCCATCATATACACTGAATAGAGACGAGTGCTATACTGGCGGCGTAACGCCTCTAAGCATAGCGAATGAAGCGTTGGCAAACACAGCCTCTATGTATGAATGATGAGCGGAAAGCGGTCGTGAAATTGCAGTGACGATGGTTCTATCGGGCTGTGACTCCCACAGACTGAGGTGTCACAACCACGGCCCAGTTCTGCTCTTTGAGCCTCCTAAATA
This sequence comes from Schistocerca nitens, assembly GCF_023898315.1. Classification (NCBI taxonomy): domain Eukaryota; kingdom Metazoa; phylum Arthropoda; class Insecta; order Orthoptera; family Acrididae; genus Schistocerca; species Schistocerca nitens. The sequence goes on from NC_064622.1 coordinate 244,197,399, forward strand.
ATCTATGCTACGCTGCTATAATTTTTCCTACGATCATTTTCAGCGCATCGTGGAGCACAGACCCCAAACGTTTCAACAAAATATTCATTTACTCTGACTCTGAAGAAAAGAACAATCACTAAGTAATTTCCGTACTTGCACACAACGACAGTTGGGCAGATTCAACAGACTGCATCATAAGAAGGGAAAAAATGGCTTCGTACATCAGTTTAAGAGAGCGTAATTAGGTAAATATATTTTTCATGTTTTTTGACATTGTCTACTGTATTTTTTCTATTTACGTTCTGGATTTAAAACCCATGAAGTCAAGGTGGCACATAAAATCATCTTTATTTGGACTTCTGCCCACGAACTAGCCATCTAAGTTATAAAACAGGTTTATTCCTTGTTCGCAACGAACAGGAGCTTACAGAACTGTATGTAATATTCTAGCAGGTTTTAAGAGCATATAAACGAATTGATTACAGAATACTTGCTATAAAACTTTCTTAATTAGTGTTGGTGCCATTACACCTTCACACATTGTTAAAAAATCTATTTTAAAATCACAACATCAATGTACACTAAAGCACCAGAGAAACTGGTATAGGCAGGCGTATTCAAATACTGAGATACGTAAACACGTAGAATAGTTTATCAAGATTTAAGCGAGTTTGAACGTGGTTTTATAGTCGGCGCACGAAGATGGGACACAGTAAAACGGTTCAAATGGCTCTGAGCACTAAGGGACTTAAAACATCTGACGTCATCAGTCCCCTATAACTTAGAACTACTTAAACCTAACCAACCGAAGAACATCACACACATCCATGCCCGAGGCAGGATTCGAACCTGCGACCGTAGCGGTAGCGCGGTTCCAGACTGAAGTGCCTAGAACCGCACGGCCACAGCGGCCGCCTGGGATACAGCATCTCCAAGGTAGTGATGAAGTGGGGATTTTTCCGTACGACCGTTTCACGAGTGTACCGTGAATACCAGGAATTCGGTAAAACATCAGATCTCTGACATCGCTGCGGCCGGAAAAAAATCACGCAAGAACGGGACCAACGGCGACTGAAGAGAATCGTTCAACGTGACAGCAGCGCGACCCTTCCGCAAATTGCTGCAGATTTCAGCGATTGGCCGTCAAGAAGTGTCAGCGTGCGAAATATTCAACGAAACATCAGATGTGGGCTTTAGGAGCCGAAGACCCACTCTTGTACCCTTGAAGACTGCACGACACTAAGCTTTACGCCTCGCCTGGGCTCTTCAACACTGACATTGGACTGTTGATGACTGAAAACATGTCGCATTATCTGCCGAGTCTCGTTTTAAATTGTATCGAGCGGACGGACTTGTACGGATGTCGAGACAACCTCAGGAATCCATGAACCCTGAATGTCAGCAGGAGACTGTTCTTGCTGAGGGAGGCTCTCTTATGGTGTGGGTCATGTGTAGTTCGAATGATACGGGACCGCTGATAAGTCTAGATACGACTGTGACACGTACGTAAGCAACCTGTCTGATCACCCACATCCTTTCATAGCCATTGTACATTCCGATGGGCTTGGGCAATTCCAGCAGCACAGTGCGACACTCCACACGTCCAGAATTGCTACGGAGTGGCTCGAAAAACTCTTTTGAATTTAAACGCTTCCGCTGGCCACCAAACTCGCCAGACATGAACATTATTGAGGAAATCTGGGCTGGCTTGCAACGTGCTGTTCAGAACAGATCTCCACAGCCTCGTACTCTTAGGAATTTATGGAGAGCCGTGTAGGCTTCATGGAGTCAGTTCCCTCCAGCATTACTTCAAACATTAGTCGAGTGTATGCCACGTTGTGTTGCGGCACTTCTGCGTGCTCTGCCGTGTAGATACTGAAGAAAGCAGATATTCAAAAGCGATTACTGTACATACGGCACAGTTGGTTAACCGACAGCTTGTGCGTATACTTTTTCAACTAAGTAAGTGGTCTCTCAGAGCTAGCGACAATCGGACGAGTGAACTGTTTTGTCAGATCAGGACCACATCGGATGTGGGGTTTCAGAGCCGAAGACCCACTCTTGTACCCTTGAAAAATCTATGTCATATCTATTACCAACTTGTGTTGCTCTTCTTCTTGTTATGGGGAACCAAGTTAACGACAGTTCTTCAATAAGCAAAGTCTCTGACTTATACGAGTACAGTTTATTTCAACTCCGAGGAAGATTATGTGCCCACACAGTTATGTTCTGCGCAAATCACACTTCCGGTTCAGCCACATTTTTTTTAGTATCAGTTCGTTAAATAAAACCTTACGTTATGAACATAATTATTGAAAATTCCTGGCAGATCAAAACTGTGTGCCGGACCGAGACTAACTCTGCCTAATTTCTGCCTTTCGCGGGCAAGTGCTCTATGAACTAAACTACGCAAGCACGACTTACAACTCATCCTCACAGCTGCAATTCCGCCAGTATCTCGTCTCCTACCTTCCAAAGTTCACAGCAGCTCTCCTTCGAAATTTGCACAACTAGCACTCCTGGAATAAAGGATATTGCTCTCAGACGGCTTTGCCACAGCCTGGGGGATGTTTCGAGAGTGAATGTTTCACTCTGCAGCGGAGTGTACGATGATATGAGACTTCCTGGCAGATCAAGGTAGGAAACGTGGTACTGGCGGAATTAATCCTGTGAGGACGTGTCGTGAATCGTGCTTGGGTATCTCGGTTGGTACAGCACTTGCCCGCGAAATTCAAGGGTCCCGAGTTCGAGTCTCGATCCAGCACAAAGTTTTCATCTATGAAGTTTCATATCAGTGCACACTCCCCTACAGAGTGAAAATTTCATTCTGGAATTTAATTACTGCTCAGTTTCACACGGAATTTTTTATTACTCGTACTACTACTGAAATACGAAATTCAAATATGGTCGCCTGTGAAAGAAATCATCTTCCATGTACTGCAATTTCTGATCTCTGTAAGCGAATGTATCACACCGTGGTCTCTGAATGGGGATAAACTAACAATTATTGACGAACAATTCCGTAATAATACTTATTGTGTGTAGTAAAATAATTCTTCCCCTCATATACTTCTTCACAGTTTTATATATATATATATATATATATAACAGTCGGATGTTAACACCCGTAGGCGGGTAGGTAAACGATCAGAGATGCAACTCTCGGTGATAGCTAGAACGGTCATCACAGCCGTTAGAGTTGTTCGTGTTTAGTGTAGCTGCCATGTAGTAGGTACGTAAGTGGCGTAAACAGTGTCACATGGTCATTGATCACTTAAGGACATAGCAGTGCCGCGTACTCTTGTGAGACGGCGCTATCATCAGTTGACAACCTGAAAGACGTCTTGTTATCGGTGTCCATTTGGCCAGCTGTTAGAATTGTGCAATACCCAGTTTTATGGGTTTTGACAGTGGCCCGATATCGAACTGCACGAGAACGTGAGGCAGGCATACTAATCGCCAAGTTTCCAGTTGGCGACGTCTCACGACAAGGGAGGATCACCGATTTGTGCACCGACCACATCGTAACTTCTTCACATTTGCGCCTGTCATTTGGGAACAAGTACTGGACTGCCTTCTTCGTCAATACCGGCAGCTACCTGTGGAGGAGTCCCATTATTCAGAAGTTTTAGGGTGTCTCTGCGGCGTTGCTCATGACGTCATCGTATGTGGAGGCAACGGGGAATGACGTCAGCTCAGCAGTGGCAGTGATCGAGGGAACTCTGGCAGCACAATTGTACGTCGCGGACATCACAAGTCGTCATGCGACAGTACTGTGGGATCAATTTTCAGCAGGACAGTGCTCTTCAACACATGCCACTTGTCTGTCTGCATGATGATGACGTACTCACGTGGCCAACAAGACATCTGTCCTCAGTAGAACATGCGTGGGACCGGCTCTGACGTCAGTTGCCCAGTGCCAACGTCCAGGATATCAACGACCAGCTACAACACTTACGGGTCAGGTTCCCTCATGTGAGGATACAATGGTTTTATAGACACCCTTCCCAACCGAAGGAGTACAAGCATCCGTAACAGACAGAGTGTAATTTCATGCAGATAATTGGTGTCATCTCATCAAATTCTTTGTGAACTTGCCTCGATTACATAAACACTGAAATAACGTCACGTTTCATTTCGTTTGCTCCTCCACTTGTGGATGCTTAACATTGATTTTAAGGCGCTGTATACATAATTCTTTCGGCTATTTTAAATTTATTCCATATACTGGGCCCCAAGCCAGCCTTCACGGTCAGGCTGGCTCTGAGCACTATGCGACTTAACTTCTGAGGTCATGAGTCGCCTAGAACTTAGAACTAATTAAACCTAACTAACCTGACATCCCACACATCCATGCCCGAGGCAGGATTCGAACCTGCGACCGTAGCGGTCGCCCGGTTCCAGACTGTAGCGGCTAGAACCGCACGGCCACTCCGGCCGGCTTCACGGTCAGACAGACGCCAGAGAATATACTCGCCCCACCTACTAAAATCGTGTAAATTGAGGCAAGGCGAATCTAAGAGCAGCCGTATGTTTGTTGGATCAAAGGCCGCGAACATTGCATTGGAGGAGAGTCAAGATGAGGAAAAAATGAGGGTCGTATATTCCGAGATAATGTTCATAAATAAGGGTGACTAAGTTAAATGTTTGTTTGACACTACAATAGCGAAGCCATAATCACAGCACAAAAAGTTTTATTTAAAAAATGGGTTACATTACCGGTTTCTACGAACTGCGTCGTCATTTTCAAATGTAAAACAGTAGCTGGAGAATATATAAATGGAATTGCGACCATACATTTGACAACAATTACGAAAAATAATGAGAACAGGCAATCGAGCCAATGGTGGTCTTATTTTTCGTATTTGTCGTCAAATGTATGTACACAATTCCCATTATGTGTTCTCCAACTGATGTTTTACATTTGAAATTTACGACGTAGGTCGTTGAAGCCGGTAATGTAATCCGTCTTATTAATAAAAATGTTATGTACTGTGACTATTCTAGTGTCAACGAGATGTTTAAAAAATAAAGTGGTGCCGAGTGCCAGCCTTCGAAGACTCACAGCTACAGAGCGGAGAGGTTGGAGCACCCTGCTCCACGAGATGTACAGAGGCGTTGGCATTCTCCTTCTGTTGGTCTGTCGAGTCCAAGGCAGAAAAACGGTTTGCTGGTGAGCGCCAGCGACACGGAGGTCGACCGGGCGAGGGTATCACGTGATGACAACCGTTGAAGAGGATCTCCGTGTCGGCGAAGCAGATCATTTCCATTTTGTTTCACTTCTTGGAGCCTTTCCCTTGACAGAGGAAGACTTAGGTGTTTGTTGGCTGGAGGGAAGTAGGAAGTCTTCGCGGAAGTATTTCTTCCGTCCTCTCCAGCCTGTCGGTCGTGCAGCAGTTCAGTTCACGTCACCCCGTGAGGTGAAAGTTTGGTGGATTGTTGCACAGCTGGAGGTCCGAACGCCGTTGCAGAGGCAACGGAAAAAGCATGCGAAGTTCAGAAGAACGCGAAAGCCCGAAGATTGGGTAAAATTTACAGACGCGCGAAATTTGGCACGAACTTCAATGCGAGATGCCTTTAATAGGTTCCACAACGAAACATTGTCTCGAAATTTGGTAGAAAATCCGAAGAAATTCTGGTCGTATGTAAAGTACACAAGTGGCAAGACGCAGTCAATACCTTCGCTGCGCAGTGCCGACGGTACTGTTACCGACGACTGTGCCGCTAAAGCGGAGTTATTGAACGCAGTTTTCCGAGATTCCTTAACCGGGGAAGACGAATGGAATATTCCAGAATTTGAAACACGAACAGCTGCTAGCACGAGTTTCTTAGAAGTAGATACCTTAGGGGTTGCAAAGCAACTCAAATCGCTTGATTCGGGCAAGTCTTCAGGTCCAGATTGTATACCGATTAGGTTCCTTTCAGATTACGCTGATAAAATAGCTCCCTACTTAGCAATCATATACAACCGCTCGCTCACCGATAGATCTGTACCTACAGATTGGAAAATTGCGCAGGTCGCACCAGTGTTTAAGAAGGGTGGTAGAAGTAATCCATCGAACTACAGACCTATATCATTGACATCGGTTTGCAGTAGGGTTTTGGAACATCTACTGTATTCAACCATTGTGAATCAACTCGAAGGGAACGATCTATTGATACGTAATCAGCATGGTTTCAGAAAACATCGTCTTCTGTACTTCGCACGAAGTAATGGACGCTATCGACATGGGATCTCAAGTTGATTCCGTATTTCTAGATTTCCGGAAAGCTTTTGACACCGTTCCTCACAAGCGACTTCTAATCAAGCTGCGGGCCTATGGGGTATCGTCTCAGTTGTGCGACTGGATTCGTGATTTCCTGTCAGGAAGGTCGCAGTTCGTAGTAATACACGGCAAATCATAGAGTAAAACTGAAGTGATATCAGGTGTTCCCCAGGGAAGCGTCCTGGGACCTTTGCTGTTCCTGATCTATATAAATGACCTGGGTGACAATCTGAGCAGTTCTCTTAGGCTGTTCGCAGAGGATGCTGTAATTTACCGTCTAGTAAGGTCATCCGAAGACCAGTATCAGTTGCAGAGCGATTTAGGAAAGATTGCTGTATGGTGTGGCAGGTGGCAGCTGACGCTAAATAACGAAAAGTTTGAGGCGATCCACATGAGTTCCAAAAGAAATCCGTTGGAATTCGATTACTCGATAAATAGTACAATTCTCAAGGCTGTCAATTCAACTAAGTACCTGGCTGTTAAAATTACGAACAACTTCAGTTGGAAAGACCACATAGATAATATTATGGGGAAGGCGAGCCAAAGGTTGCGCTTCATTGGTAGGACACTTAGAAGATGCAACAAGTCCACTAAAGAGACAGCTTACACTACACTCGTTCGTCCTCTGTTAGAATATTGCTGCGCGGTGTAGGATCCTTACCAGGTGGGATTGACGGAGGACATCGAAAGGGTGCAAAAAAGGGCAGCTCGTTTTGTATTATCACGTAATAGGGGAGAGAGTGTGGCAGATATGATACGCGAATTGGGATGGAAGTCATTAAAGCAAAGACGTTTTTGTCGCGGCGAGATCTATTTACGAAATTTCAGTCACCAACTTTCTCTTCCGAATGCGAAAATATTTTGTTGTGCCAAACCTACATAGGTAGGAATGATCATCAAAATAAAATAAGAGAAATCAGAGCTCGAACAGAAAGGTTTAGGTGTTCGTTTTTCCCGCGCGCTGTTCGGGAGTGGAATGGTAGAGAGATAGTACGATTGTGGTTCGATGAACCCTCTGCCAAGCACTTAAATGTGAATTGCAGAGTAGTCATGTAGATGTAGATGAGACGGGGACGCGATTTCACAACCGCGGCGCTAAATTTGAGGTCGCATGTCTGCTTCACCATGTCCTCCGTGGAGCGGGGAGCAAGCACAGTACCTTATGTACAAGATGGGAGAACGCAGTGTTTCAGACTAGCCAACAACTTACAAGCGGCCGGGTAAGGAACTTTTTCCTTCACCTGGATCTTCTGGACAGACCACCCATCGAGGTACACGGGACGATCTTGGAAGGAGGCGTTGCAATTGATGTAGTGGGAAGAAGAAGGTGGACTATTACCTCACGAACACCCCACTACAGGATACATATTTGGCTGAGTGTCGACAGGATTCTCGAGTGTGATACGGTGACACTGGTAGCAGCGCATCGGATTCGGAATGGACGGTCGTATACTGATAAATTCATAGCCTACTTTGATCTTGATGGAAGCAACACTATCATAAGTGACAGAAAGAGTGCGTGTTGACACTATGGATCTACTTTTTTCATCTCCCGATGGACTGCAATGACACTGATCAGAGAGTCACGTCTGTATTTCTGCCTCAGTCAGACCATCGAGCAGCCTAGTGTAAATAATATAACGGGAAGAATTCAGTGTTTAACGGGCCTCAGTGCGAGCAGGATAGCTGAGAAGGAGCGAAGCTGCAGGCAGCTGTTGCTCTTGAGAATCAGAAGTAGTCTCCAAAAGCAAAGCGCCATTTCGTAAACCAGAGCAGGATTTCACAGGGCCGGCAATTGCATCAACACCCTTCTGAACAATAAACGTATTTATCATGGCAAAAGACTAATCGTCTTCAGTACGTGAAACCACGAGGATCCGTGGTGCAGCTGAGAGATTATTTGAATCGTTAGCCTCATTCCGCTTACGTCTGGTAGACGTTGACTGTGAAAAAGACGATTGTCTCATTGCGAGGAAACCCCCATGATTGTCAGCGTCTCCGATGGTGTTCTCCTCCCGAACACCTGACAGAGGCACCAATCAGCAATTTAGAAATGTAGCAGCTCAGGCAATCACCCCTCTCCGAGCCTGGTCTTTACCGGTGGTACGTGGGAACCCTACCTCTCAACCTGGGACTGCGAATTACGCTTACAGAGTCACCTGTTGTGCGTCGGACACGTGGGCTTGCCTTCAAGAACAAGGAGGAGGAAGAAAAAGGGGAACCTCAAACACCAAAGCAGTGGAAGGATAGGGGAAGAGGAATGAAAAACAGAAAGAAGGAAAGAAAGACAGTGGAAAGACTGCTCTGATATCGGCTACTGAATATGCAGAACATTTCAAACAACATCCAAGACATGTTCCCCAAGGGAGGGGAGGAAGAATAGCAAGAGGACAGACATGCAGCACGGAAGGGAAAAGATGCTCCAACGGCTGGGGCCACGTGGTAACCAAGCACGAACCCGCTGAATAGCGGCGAGCCCCCTGGGAGCATCGTACATGCTGAACAATGAGTCGTACAGTGATATAGTTTTGCAGGTACGTTCAGTATATGTATTTGTGAATACTATTTGCAAAATGTGTCAGGAGTACCGTTAGTAGATAAGTAGTAATAAAGTTAAAAGTAATGCTGGGCGCGACAGTTCTACGGCATGAACGAAAATATATTATGCGATACACTCTTTTTTCTGTGTCATGTTTTGGGTGTTGTCAGCATGAAAAAGTTTCGTAAAGATTTGGAATTATGTGTGAATTATGTTTCAAGTCACCAAGTGCTGAATTTATCAAATACTGGATGAATTAAGTCTGCGACTTCACGTGTCGTGAGCTATAGTACTTTTTCACCACCACCACCACCCTTTGATAGGTACTTGGTTCTCACTCCCACAGTGGTTCTCTCCAGACAATAATTGATATGTGCACCAAGTTTGGTTGAAATCGGTCTTTTGGTTTAGAAGAAGATGTGGATCATACAAATACACAAGCATACGTACCTATATACGAGTTCATAGATACATACATTTTTATAGTATGTATCGATTTTAATTAAAGCTATTTATACCGATCTATCAGTGACGATTCCTCCTAATTGAGTATGTAGCAGATAGAGTTTCAAACACGGACTGTGGAACATGAATCCTCTCATTGCTCTTATTTAGGGATTTACAAGCTGCAACAGTTACGTCACAACTTTGTATTAACTGACTTGTAAAAAGTCTGACGCATTTCAGATCTTCCGTCTCGCCTTTTATATTTCACAAGTCAACATTTCTGAGCTGCTTCTCCCAGAGCACATATACTATTTACAGTTCGTTAAGTAAATCTCTCTGGCTTTTAAAGCTTTACTCTAAATGGATATCTCGGCTAATATACTGAGGACGTTGTATGAACGTTTACGCGATTATTATTTATCTGCAACGCACAGCGTAACGTTATGGCAGCAGTTGGGCCGCTGTTAAAGGATTAACGCGCCGTCTATGGACAACGCTTCGTTAGCGACGCGCTGTTCACACAAACAGCGTTTCCCGTGCAGTTTTGCCTGCTCCAGTTGTCTGAGCAAAATGAGCTTCCCACTCTGTTACAGGCGCTTCCTCGACTGCAAAACACACATTTGCGTTGTCATCCGTGCTCGGGACGGGGAATTTCGACAGATTGTTTCAGCTGACACACTTTACTTAAATACACATCATAACCGGTACTGTAATTGTTCACCGGAGTGATATGCACGCGAGATATGTTATGTCCAACAGCAACGGTACTGTACGCGAGTGTTAACGCACCACCAAACGACTGAAATTTGCCAATGACGAATCTCCATTCACCGGGTAACGAATAACCGACTCGTCTTCTTATATTGTAAGGGACACTAGTTGGTATCCATCTTTTCCGACCACTATTTTATTAGAAACAGGTATTAGAAAAAGGAATCGGTCTATCTGTAGCAAAAAATCATTGATTATACAGTTTTAAAGTAAAAAGTAAATTATTGAGTCTACGTCGTTGTAAAGGACTTAAGAAGCATCTATACACTTCTGTTCGATTAAATGTGGGCTTAAATGTCATTGACGCAGTTATTAAAAGCCTAGCAGCGAGAACTTTGTGGGCGACACCAGTTTCACTTTCTTCTATTAATTTTACATGTCACTTATCAGTTACGCTAGCCGAAAAGTATTCGACATTGATTCTTTTTCTAGGATTTGTACTTCAATCAGCAAAAATGGAAATTTCATTGCATCACTTTGTGTCTGTATCTGTCTGTCCGTCCGACTGTTAAGAACCCTTATTCTCAGGAACGAGTTAACGAGTCAAGTTGAAATTTATGTCACACACTAACGTCTGCGGCCCACTTCAGCTGGTAAAAAATTTAAGGTTCTACCTCAATGCAGTCAAAAGGTACTGCCTTCTATGTCATATTACAATATCTTTCCAGTATCGATATCGATGACAGGCAATATTCTTGCAGAATTATTGATTCCTGGGATGGATGACCCTATACACATTAAATTTGTACGGAACCTTCGGAGCGCGCGTACTACCCGCACTTAACCAGATTTTTAAATTAGTTTTATGTATCATCCCATTCGTTACTTCAGTTCACATCTACACGTGGTTGGGGGCGTTTCAGTCTTTAGTTTATTCTATACGTAAGTAACTTGTATGTCAGGTTTGGTACGATTCTCTGCGGGTTCCAGGTTGCCCCTCCACTCTGTCATTGGTAACAGGGATGTCAGCTCCTCTGTTCTTTTTTTGCCCAGGGTCGTGATATTCCGGAGCTATACTCATTTCTAAATGTCACCCACTTCGCAACCGCAACCTTACACCTAAGGATGTAAGGTGTGTCTCACCCCCAGTGTAATGTTTTCCCTACATGTTAGTAGGTGTACTACGTTTCTACAACCAAACATACCAGAATTTTTTGTATTCTTCATACAATTTCCTGCTAAATCTACATCTGGAGACATTAAAAATAAGGGCTAGATAGTTCTGCATGGCACATTTGCTCAAGCTTTTTGCTATTGCCATGTACGTAATCTAATCCAGTCTCAACCAATGTAATATTCGGCATGACAAATTTAATAACCACTGTCTCATCCCTGTCGTGGAATATATGGAGTTTACAGTAAAAATAGGTTCTAGTCAGATAAAAAGGAAAGAAAAAATGTTAAAATTGTGGAGACTTGGTTTGTCGTAAGATATTAATAAAGCTGGCAAGTCTCCAAACTGCTTATCCAGTCATTGTGTACGTCCTGCTGAAGTTTGTGGACGCACATATTATGTAATCACTGTTGCTAGATTTATCTGCTATTCGAAAGTGTAAAGCTTTCAACAAGTAGAACTTTTGTTGGATCACCATATTTCTTTACTGGCAGACATCGTGTATACAAGAAGGAATAATTTATTATGTCTTCTCAACAACTCAGTAAAAGTAAGGGCAGTGTGCCGAATCGCAATGGTCCATACATGAATATTGTGCATTCCGTCTCTGATGAAACTGACTTTACCTGGTAGAAGTACATATGCATAGCAGTGAGAATCGAGTATACGTAGTTATCGAAGTTGGGCATTTGTAGTTTTTTGTGTCTGTTCATATTTGTCATTCCTGAGTGTTATAAAAGAAAAAGTTCCTACTGTTACTGTTAGCTGTAAAGTGATTCAAATAACAAAATATCTTCTCTGTATATAAAAGGTAATGTCCTGCCGGACTGACTCATCATCGACGATTCCAGACCGCTGAGGAGAGAAACATTAAATTTGGAGACAGTACTGGTCTAATACTGTAGGCAGCAATTATTAAGAGACTGTTCGAAATACTACCCCTAAGAAATTGAAGGGATGAAAATTTTTTTGAAAATGTGTCGCTCTAATGGAAATTTTGCAGTTAAAACTACGAAAATTGGTATTTGGTTTCTCGGTCAGAAATAAAAATATATGTGCTTCAGCATTTTTGAAAATTCAGCCTGTAATGGCATAAAAAATGGGTAAAAGTTTTCCTGAAAATTCATGTATTATTGAAGCATTTTCAAAGCAACATCTATGAAAATTTCTATCTAACTTTTCGGTTGGAAATAAAAAATACGTGATTTAGCGTTTTTAGAAATTGAACACTTAAGAGGGTGAAACAGAAGCTGAAAATCTTTATAAAAATATTTCGCTCTGTTAGACACATTCAAAGCTAAAGCTATGAAAATTGGTATTTGACTTCTAAAAAAATATGTGAAATACGTCAGATGAAAGTTCCTACGCAGATATCAACAAAAAAACTCAAAAAGCAGGACCAATGGAGACCTCCAACTCTATTCAGAATAATCGCTTTTTGGTCAGAAGCACATTGGGAAAAGAACATGCGTCTATGGCCCCAATTTGAGTGAAAAGTTTAGTAGATGTTGCAGTTTGAGAACAACATAAAACTGTGATTAAAGAAAACCAAAAATATTCTGTGCAGACATTGCAGTCTACGCGAGAGAAGCAGCGGTCGCTAAGCTACGGTATAGGTATAAACGTTTCAAAGAAATTATGCTTTAGATGATGTTTTTAACGGTTTGTTAAGTGCAGCAGTAAATAGAGAGGGGCAGCATCCATTGGCTCAACACTTTCTAGATCTAAGTTCTCTGACAAAAATGTAGATCAAAAATTTCATAATGTGTATCAAAAAACTTCACAGTCTATAATAGCTTTTTATGTTTCTATATGTGCAACACCCTTGAACTTCCTTTGGCTAAGTTCTTTGACCATAACTTACATGTTTCTGTATGAGCAACATCTTTACATTTGCTATGTCTAAGTTCATTGATCACAGCCTACATGTTTGTATGTAAACAGTGTATTTCACGAGTGCACGTCGTAATAGTGAAATATGCAGCTGAACTTGGTAAAACTGAAATAGGGACGTGAAAATAATAAGTGTGTAACTAAGTGGCAAAACTGTCACCACAGCATAACTGTAATAATGGTGCTTCATCTTTATGTAAGTACAGATATATTTCCATCAAATGCTTCCTCGCCACTTACAATCGTCCCACTTGTGTCTGTTTAGTCACCAGCAAATAATTTGTTTTTGTAGTTATACAGTGATCAACAGTATAAACATGTACATGAATGTATAAACACCTGAGAGTGGGCGCAAGCTCGAAACCGGTCGTGTGACAAATAACCTTTAATTGTAACTCGTAGCGGATATTTTTCTACAGCCTAATGATATTAATTATCTTTATTTTTGGTTTAACATGTCAGTTAAGATATAAGTCCCTCATGTCCAAATTTAGTTCGGAACTTCATGCAATAACATGTCAGTATTGGTTTAAGTAAAGATATTGAGTGTAGCTGTTATTAGTATGAGTTTAGCGCAAATTTGCTTTCCATAATTACTGGTGTGTGCGTCATTGATAACTGCTGCTACACACAGCTCAGATTGCCCCATGTCAATTTGTATCCTGTGCGCTATTCGAAGGGAAATGTTAATGAAAGTAACTTCAAAAACCAATAGTCAAATTTCTTAAAAACATATTTCCAAGTTAATGTGCCCAATTGGGCTGGCGACCGTTCATTTTTTTCATTCACATATGAAGTTTACCGCTTTCATTAACTCCCATGGTTAAAGTTTTAGTTTTTCTGTTAATTCCACCATATTCAAAATTTTAGTCCGATACCTTTACCCATTAGACACAAGCAAATTTAAAAATCCTCACAGAGGGTAACAGTAGCTTGTTTCACGGCAGGCTTGTGTTACACGTGGCGCTGCGTGACAGGACATTCATCAGTTTTATTCACTAAAATACCGTTCATAACGCAAATATTGGACGGAAACAATTGTAAGAAGAGTATTGACTGTCCAGCGGCGCGAACTTTCAATAGATCAAGCAAAAGAATTAACAGAAAACTTTACAGGTCTTTAAAAGATAAAATATAAAGAGTTAACAAAATTAAAATGGATACAAAGACGACAGTAGGTCAGGACGAGCGAGACGAAAAAGTACCGTGACAGTAGTTCACTAGACCAGAGCACAGATAACGTTACGGGACGGCAACAGGCTTACGTGGAGTACCATACGCACGTCAACTATCAAATTCAGATGATGAGCTCGTCGCAAATAAAACAAGGTAGGAAAGGTGACACGAATAGGGACAGTGGTTATGTTAATGATCGATGGGTATGTTCAATCATCGAAAGTCGAAAGTGAACCGAGCGAAACACGAGAAGTAGAATCTGAATATAAGGACATCTTTGAACGATTTATTAAAAATGTTGTCTGAACAAATTACAAAACAAAGTAGTTATATTACCAACCAAATTAAAACACAAGGTGTTACAATCAATCAGTAAACAGAATGGAAAAGTAGACTCAAAAGTAGGTGTTGTGAGTAATGCAATCAAAGACTTAAAAACTGAGATAGATACGATCAATAACAATGTCACCACTATTCAGGGACAGATTATTGACTACAACAATAGGTACGGTACCGAAATAATGAAAATTCAAGACACTGATGAACCCTTGGTTGTAGCAAAAGTTGATGAAAAAGTTTTCGGCCGAATTAGTAAACAAATGTAAAACTGAAATTTCTCAGTTGACTCAAACACTGAATGATTCCAAAAAGGAATTGAGGAAACAAGTGGCAATATGCGAAAAGAAGTGTGAGCAGAACACTTCCCCAATTCAAGGTAAAGTGAGCGACCTTGAACGGAAAATGAAAGAAAATCTGAATTATGTCACTGACAGAATAATTTGTAGCAAATTACTGAAGGGTGAAGAGGCTTTCGATCTGGCTAAAAAGCATAATGGATGGCACCCGTTAATTTTTTAAAAACTGTGAAATCAATTTCCCTGATTATGTAACTGAACAAGAAAAGATCAATGTGGTTCCTAGCGCCTTAGGTGGCGATGCGAAAAGATAGGGCCTAAATTTGGATACAGAACAAATGTCATTTGGAGAATTTAAAAAAATTTACATAAAAATACTGGTCAGAACAAAAACAGAACTGCCTATG
This sequence comes from Schistocerca nitens, assembly GCF_023898315.1. Lineage (NCBI taxonomy): Eukaryota > Metazoa > Arthropoda > Insecta > Orthoptera > Acrididae > Schistocerca > Schistocerca nitens. Next base: position 244,212,629 of record NC_064622.1, read on the forward strand.
GCTGGAATTTATCATGGCTAGGCTATATGACAACAGCGGCAGAAACTCAATGAAAGAGTTTTGCGAAATGTGGTATTGAAAATTGACACACTTGAGGAACAGACGAACAGAATCCAAAATAGTGTGGAAACTATGGAAAAAGCTCCTAGAGGATTCAAAACGTTACGTGGAAAATAATCACAAAAGCTTCTAGTCCTTTTTGGAAAGAATAGAGGACGAGAACCACTGGAGATGAAACCATTATTATCGTCAAAATAATAACAAGTGGAGTAGGGATAACCACAAGAATAATGAACAAAATGAGAATGAACGTTACCGCATAAATATGATACAAAGAGCTAGAGGCAGAGGTCGCGGTAACTTGTCATTTCGCAGTAGAGGATTTGCGCTGTAAAACAAAACAGAAATGACGCAGAAAACTAAGACCCACATGTTTTACGGGCCAGATTTGCGTGGACAAATATTACGAGCCCAAACTAAAGAAACCACACCCGCTAAATCAAAGTGAATTTAAGACAAGCACATGGCAGAGCTGCGCCACAAGGCGGTGTGCACAGAACAGCAGGTGCGGGCATGAATGAATGTTGTATAGGAAGCTATGCTGCAGGCGATGGCATGCATACTAAGCCACAGTGTGCATTGAACTTGGCGGACTGATCAACTGTCCATCCATGTGGCTGCAGTAGTGGCAGTAGAAAGAGATGACATTGCAAGGGTATTCAGTGGACCTGTTTCTGTGGGGAATATCAGCGAAATGAAAAAGGAATCTGACACATTGTTAATCAAGAGGGGAAAAGACAGACACTTGGTTCAAAAAGAGTCTACAGGGATATCAGAATGGTGTGACTATTTACTTCTCGGTTTAAAGCAATGTCAGTGGAAAACTTCGAAAGGGTTATATGGCCAGAGAATTAATAAAGGGGGGAAACGAGAGTGAAAACGACGAAAAGAGGTCGTTATCCAAAAATGAAAAGGAGATTAAAGTAGTTAGCGCCGCTCAAGGTGCGCAAGAAGCGACTTCAGATGAAGTGATTGGTAAGGGAGAGAGGGGCAATGCGCAAAGCACACGAACTGCCATTGTCGAAGAAATTGGTGCAAAAAACAAAAATGGTCGGTATAAATAGGAATCTGGAGGAGGATGAAATCCTCGATAATGTTGATGAAGTGATCCTGGCTGACGGAACACTTGTACAAATGAATATTGTTGATGGTCATGAGGATAGAGAGTCAGATGAGTATATGCGAACCACTGAACTCCAAGACGATTACACTAAATATGAAGTTAAAGTAGACATCACCAAAAGTAATATTGAAGAAACGCCTGTAACTGAAAATGAAAAAGAATCGAAATTTTGAAAATAAGAAAACTAACGAAAAGTCAAAAGAAGAACTGGCTTGTTGTCTAAGACTAGCATTCATGCTACAATCAGACAGTGACTATCAAATAAGTGATAGTTCAGATGAAGGTAATGTAGAAATAGAGGAAAGGGATCCAAGCATAACAGAAAAAATATTTGTAAAGCAAAATGTAGTCTTTTCCAAGCAAAATCTAGCAGTAAACACCAAACCGAAAAAGGAGCCACCCGAAGATACAATACCAGGGCAAGAGTTGATTAGAGTTGTGAAAGAGGTAGAAATCAGAAAACCGAAAAAGTCCCAGATATATGTGATGTGCCAGTAAATCACATATCTTGGAGCGATCTGATGGTCAAACAAGATTTATGGGAGTAACAAGAAAATTCAGTAAGCAGAGCAATCAAACAAACTATCATCCCAGTCGAAATTTACTGTATTAAACTGCAAGTACTTTTAGACACTGGATCCCAAATTAGTGCTATTTCACAATCTTGCTTTGAACACATTTCCCATAAACCCAGGTTAGTTATGATGTCAGTAAATGGTATGAAAACTGTATGAGCAACTGTCAGATCCAGTAAGCCTATTCGAAGGCAAGTGTTGGTGGAGTTTGAAATTAAGAAAGGAATGGAACAGACTGGCATTGAAGTGAAATATATTTCTGCCTACCATCCTGCAAGTAATCCAGTGAATTATTATATGAACTAGGTAGATTGTGTTGAACCTATTGCCACCACAATCATAAGGCATGGGGCAGGTTTATTGCAGACGTTGAAAGGGTAATGAATACCCTCCACCAGGAAACTACAGGATTTATACCCAAGGAAATTCTACTTAATTATAAGAGCAAAAGTATAGTTGAAGGAACCTTACAATTTCCACCCTATGTAGAACTAGATCTGAAAGATAAGAGAGACTTTATAAGAAAGGGAATGAAAGAAAAAGTGGAAGCCAGATCTAAAAGGGACGATAAAGGCATTAAAGTGACCAAATTAAAAATTGGTGATTTTGTTCTCGTAAAAACTCACGAAAAATCTAGTGAAATAAACCAGGGAATTTCTAAATTCAAATATATTTATAGTGGTCCCTTTGAAGTGCAAGGAACTCCGCAAAATAATGCATATTATCTTGCTTATCCTAACTCAAACAAACCATTAGGTGTTCGTAACACTGTAGATTTAAAACCTTGCGTCCACAGAAATGGGTAATGAGGGGCAAAACTAAAAAATTCTATATGTATTTAATCAAACATTATTTTACTCTGTATGTTCTTGTTCTTGATGCTGTATTGCCAAGTGTTATGTTGGGAAAAAGTTTTCTGCTATCAGACTACTGATAATTGTCTAAGTTTCAGATTCGGTATAACAAAATTGAATATACAAATTACATGTAAACTCCAGGCTATGACAGATCTAATAACGGCACTGATTTATCATTGCAGCATGACAAAAGGATTGCCAAATGTGTCAATAGGCAGACAAGTGTTGATGTTGAAAGTAATGGAGGACTACCAAAACTGTCTATAGGTAGATGAAGGGTGAAAAGTTTATATAGTGTACTGAGTATGGTGTTTTCTTAATGAACTGCAGGTGTATATATACAGCACACAAAACATTATTTCTTAAGGATCATACAGTGACAAATAGGTTTAGATTAACCATGTGTACTGAAAACTGTGTATGTAAGCAGTATGTAAAATCATAGATATATGTTTTACAAGATGGAGTCATGTATAGGATAGTGTATATTTTCTGAATGCATCAGAATTTCATTTTTTTTTTTTTGCTTTAATACTTAAACAGTGTTTTATACGAACAGTTATGTTAAGTGCTTTTGTGTAATGTATTTGCAAGAACTTTTTTAATCGCCCCACACTGAAGTGTTATTGATGTTTCATTGATTCATCCCTATCTGGAAACCTCAATGAAACATGGGTCATGTGTGACACATATGGATTACAAGTAGGTTTATGCTATATAACTGTATCTGCAATCGTGGAATGTGTATTCTTTGTTAGATAAGGTCACTGATTTGTGACAGGAAATTTAGAGTTTGTAAAATATACGTGAAATAGAAAAACGATTTATTAGAATAATGAATTTTTGTAAGATGTGTATGTTTATTAGAAAGAAAATGTTAGTTGGAAGCTGGTTCATAATTAGGGCACTTGTAGTGTAAAATATAAAAGATGTAGTGAGGTGCTCCGCAACGGAAGTGGCATGGGGCGATGTAAAAGGTGGTTTTGGCCGTCGAACTGGGTGGCTCCTTGGTAGGAACAATACGCAGTAAGTGGCCAGCCGTAGCACACTACGTTTCGGCGGTGCCAAGAGACGCAATTGGAAGCTGCTTTTCAAGGAATTTTGCCTCGGATGCGGATTTGGTTATTACTTGGTATTCTCGGCAAAAAGTAATTGCTCTAATACGTTGAAAATCCGATGCCAAGAAGAAATTTTAGAGCAATCGAACCTCAAGAGTCATGAGTACAGTTAGCCACCATGTCGCTTGCAACCAAAACTTCGCCACTGCTTCACCAACTTCACACATTCAGATATGTATATGGGCATGGACCAGTTAATTTGTGTGACTGGTTTTAATAATCCAAATGCTATAAATCTGTGTTCGGAACCTTACCTTCTATCCTTATCACGAACTTATGCAGGGTCCTCTCGTAAGCAATAATAGTTCATTTAAAACAGGATACTCTGTTTTAGTAGCCTAAAACCGAGTATCCTGTTTTAAATGAACTGTTATTGCTTTGAAGTCTTCTAAAGTAGCTTCTTTTTGTTTTTAAAATGTGGAATGAGTAGCAAAAGTTAAAACTAAAACCACAAAAGTGAAGTCAGACAGGATTTTTATAAAGTACAGATTGCAAAGTATAGTTTTGCAAGAATACGGTGCCAGAGCGAGGCAGGAGTGGCAGCGTCCCGTCGCGCCAGGGCCAATGCGATACAAAGGCTCTGCAACGAACTTATGACGTCACACTAGTGGGCTTCTACTCCACACTTCGCGAACACTCCGCTCCACGCAGGACCCACAGGAAATCAATATTTAACTGAAAAGGTATGCAGCATAGGCCTTAAATTATCGTGTGCCATCGATAACTTGCATGTACTTAGACACGCAGTCAGGAAGTGTTAAACACGTCTCAAATAGTTATTCGCTCCCCGCCGGTGACGACTGCTGGCACTCCTGAGACCTGCAGTGTCACGTGCTGTGACGTACACGCCACGGCATGTCTTTTTAGTTGGTCTCGCCTCGCGCCCTCTGCCGTTACTCGGTCCTGCGGCTTAGTTCCTGCTATATGCTGCTCAACTTACCTTCCGCACATGCGTCACTTCGGGGAAGAGGTCATTTGAGACTGCTCAAGCTCGGATTGGCGAAGCATGGCGTTTGTTTTGTGGGAGCACTCAACTGCACGGTTATCAGCGCCCGTACGAATTCCCAATCTTGACACAGTCCAGTCTCGCCACTTTTCGGGAATGATAATGAAATCATGAGGAAAACACAAACATCCAATCCCTGGGAGGAGAAAACCTCCAATCCGGCCGTGAATCGAACCCGGCATTACGTGATCCAGAGGAAGCAATGCCGGCCACTAGACCACGAGCTGTGGACGATGGGGAAAGAAATCGGCTGTGACCTTTGTCAAAGGAACCATCCCACCATTTACCTGATGTGATTTAGGAAATTCGTGGGAAATCGAAGTCAGCATGGCTGGACGCAGCCTTGAACAGTCGTTCTCCAGGTTGCAAGTTCAGTGCGACACCTCGGATCTTCGCTTCGGCCATCCTTGGAAAGCTGCAGAAGTTGCTATTGCATGTTTATAAGCATAATACTTGCAAGCCCCGGCAGTCTGTGATTTTTAACTCCTGAAGACGATGGCGAAGACAGCTATCGAAAGCTCAAGTGTGTTATTCAGCCATCCAGCTTGTAAACAGTGAAGATGTTACTGGAGCATGTCACTGCGAAATACTCCACTGTTACCATCACAGAAATGCACGGCAAAAGTCCACATGTTCGAGAAACTTGAGCCACACTTTTAAGACCATGTCGGTGCTTAAGATAAAATTATCCTATCCGCAGTCATGTAATCTTGTCAAATAGGATTTTTTTTTTCAAATTCCCTGTATTACCCGCGACATCGGGGATACCATACGGATTGAAGTGATTACCAGCACCAGAAGTTTCTGTTTGATTGGTCAGCCGCAGACGTCTTCATACGCGCACATTGCGCTCTTTTCCAAGTGGACAAAGTTCGAGTGTCTGATCATCCCGATCTACACAGAATGAATTTCTGTGTGCGCTGTTAAGAAACTTCCTGACAAATTTAGAGATGGCGTGATCTCCTTGTGTCACCTAATATCGTATGAGAGCTTTTAGCAAGTTCAGCCACGTTTCAGAAAGTTTGTTCTTTCTCCGAGGACACTGGTTCAAAAATGGTTCAAATGGCTCTGAGCACTATGGGACTGAACATCTATGGTCATCAGTCCCCTAGAACTTAGAACTACTTAAACCTAACTAACCTAAGGACAGCACACAACACCCAGTCATCACGAGGCAGAGAAAATCCCTGAACCCGCCAGGAATCGAACCCGGAAACCCGGGCATGGGAAGCGAGAACGCTACCGCACGACCACGAGCTGCGGACAGGACACTGGTCCCTTTCCATGTGGATAGGTGAGAGTTGACTGGTATGTGTATTTCTAGAATGTAGGTAAGTGTAATAGATGCACGTATAGTGCAGTATTGTGTCTTATAATGTTGATGAGAGAAAGGAGAAAGGTTAAACCCGGTGATAGCAGAAAGCCTACTCGTCTCGTATTCACCAAGTTGAAGGCAAGGCTTAACGCCCACATCCGATGGAGCGATTACCAGTAACAGTGCCGCATGCCCTCACGTCGTGAGGCACTGCGGAGAAGTTTGGAATTTAATCAAGGTCAAAGACTAGCGACCAGGAACATTACGCTAACACCTCTCCTTCCTTTTCAAGCAAAAAGCTGACACTTAAGTAAACAGCCTTCACCGGTTTCCCGCCGGATGACGTTGAGCAAATTCCACAACGTTTCCTCGGAGCCATTGTCCGAAATATTCAGGTGGTTCAGTCTTGCTGGTGGCTAGGTACGACTGACGGCATACGTACGTCGACGCTCTGCATATAGAACACGCGTGCGAAGAATGCACAGGCGCGGAAATCACGCTTGCGCAATGATTTGCAGATAGATTGTGCCATACTAAAACGCCCTCTGCCGAAAATGGTAGAGCTACCCTCCTGCGATTGCGCTGTACACTTTGTTTACTAAAAAACTATACTAGACCAATGTTATGACGGGTCTGTTATCGAAAAATTCTTAACTTTTCTGTTCGTGATTTAATAGCAGCCTGTGTAGTGTTCCAGTTGAAATCCCTCAACCCTGTTGATGACATTATCGGCTGTACGGATATTTATTGCTTCTTTAATGACGCTATCCCAGAAAGATGATGCCGGGGACAAAACTTTCTTCTTTTCATAAATTATGCGATGTCCTGTATTCAGACAGTGTTCTGCAATTTTCGACTATTCCGGTTGACGTAGGCTTGTATAACGCCGATGCTCATCGCAGCGTTCTTGCACTGTGCGACATCCCAGACCTATATATGCTGCCCCACATTGACAAGGAATCTTGTACACACGACACTACTGGCCATTAAAATTGCTTCATCAAGAAGAAATGCAGATGATCAACGGATATTCATTGGACAAATATACTATACTACAATTGACATGTCATTACGTTTTCACGCAATTTGGGTGCATAGATCCTGAGAAATCAGTACCCAGAACAACCGCCTCTGGTCGTAATAACGGCCTTGATACACCTGGGCATTGAGTCAAACAGAGCTTGGATGGCGTGTACAGGTACAACTGCCCATGCAGCTTCAACACGATACCACAGTTCATCAAGAGTAGTGACTGGCGTATTGTGACGAGCCAGTTGCTCGACGACCATTGACCAGACGTTTCCAATTGGTGACAGATCTGGAGAATGTGCTGGTCAGGACAGCAGTCTAACATTTTCTGTATCCAGAAAGGCCCGTACAGGACCTACAACATGCGGTCGTGCTTTATCCTGCTGAAATGTAGGGTTTCGCAGGGATCGAATGAAGGATAGAGCCACGGATCGTAACACATCTGAAATGTAACGACCACTGTTCAAAGTACCGTCAATGCAAACAAGAGGTGACCGAGACGTGTAACCAATGGTACCCCATACCATCACGCCGGGTGTACGGCAGTATGGCGACGGCGAATACACACTTCCAATGTGCGTACACCGAGATGTCACCAAACACGGATGTGACCATCATGATGCTGTAAACAGAACCTGGATTCATCCGAAATAATGACGTTTTGCCATTAGTACACCCAGGGTCATCGTTCAGTACACCATCGCAGGCGCTCTTGTCTGTGATGCAGCGTCAAGGGTAACCGCAGCCACGGTCTCCGAGCTGATAGTCCATGCTGCTGCAAACGCGATGTCGCCAAACACGGATGCGACCATCATGATGCTGTAAACAGAACCTGAATTCATCCGAAAAAATGACGTTTTGCCATTCGTGCATCCAGGTTCGTCGTTGAATACACCGTCGCAGGCGCTCCTGTCTGTGATGCAGCGTCAAAGGTAACCGCAGCCATGGTCTCCGAGCCGATAGTCCATGCTGCTGCGAACGCCGTCGAACTGTTCGTGCAGATGTTTGTTGTCTTGCAAACGTCCCCATCTGTTGACTCAGGGATCGAGACGTGGCTGCACGATCCGTTACAGCCATGCGGATAAGATGACTGTCATCTCGACTGCTAGTGATACGAGGCCGTTGGGATCCAGCACGGCGTTCCGTGTTACCCTCCTGAACCCACCGATTCCATATTCTGCTAACAGTCCTTGGATCTCGACCAACGCTAGCAGGAATGTCGCGATACGATAAACCGCAATCGCGATAGGCTGCAATCCGACCTTTTACAAAGTCGGAAACGTGATGGTACGCATTTCTCCTCCTTACACGAGGCATCACAACAACGTTTCACCAGGCGACACCGGTCAACTGCTATTTGTGTATGAGAAATCGGTTGGAAACTTTCCTCATGTCAGCACGTTGTAGGTGTTGCCACCGGCGCCAACCTTGTGTGAAGCTCTGAAAAGCTTATCATTTGCATATCACAGCATCTTCCCCTGTCGGTTAAATTTCGCGTCTGTAGCACGTCATCTTCGTGGTGTAGCAATTTGAATAGCCAGTAGTGATCATTTCCTCAGGCAAAGATCATTCTTAACTGAATCCAACAGATATCTCAATTTTGCAGATGGTCGAAAAACACTGTCATATCTTCCGATTCTTGACAACACGGCACCAAAATACGGAGAAAACGCCAACGTGATGGGTGTCTTCGTATCTTCAGTCTGCTCCATAGATTGAACTCGCTCGGGCCTGAATGCATTACGTATTTGTCTCTCAGAATAACCATTTTGTTGGAACACTGTCTTCAAATGTTGTATTACATTCGACAGGCTTTCAGGATCAGATACCACATGCGCTCTATGAACTAATATTGTAGAATTTGCACATCATCATCCGGCGGCACACACGTGAAGACTATTTAGAACATATCCGCCGGGAAAGCTGGAAGAGTCTCACTGACAAATTTTCACCCATCCTCAGGATTTAAATTGGCCTACCTCCGACTTTAGCGTCACCGCATAGAAATCTGTTAGCTATCTAGACCACGGAGACGGATGCGGTATTCCTATTTAACCTTTGTCCGTCTGCAATATTCAAGATGGATGCTGCGTTGGGCTGTGAACTTCCTTCTCTGTAACCGGGACAGTCTGGCACTTTTTAAACCAGAAACTCGACACTTTATTTTGACACTGGAAAGGAAATATTGGTTCGTTGCCTTATTTTATCACTAATAACGACACCACACCAAAATCTTTTGTAATCGAGCAGCGTGGCGGCAAAAAATCCGAGACAGGGAGGAACTGTCAGGACGCAGCATGGTTTATTACTTTTTGGGAAGGCGTTCAGCGGCGACCATTAATCAAGCATCGAGAGAAGGATATCTCCACTGAAACGTGTGGGCTAACCTGTCTGTTACGCTCCAAGAGATTTATGTACGAAAATTTATGACCCTGAATTTCGGAGAGGTCTCTCGCTTTTCTTGACAATGGACGTCATTTCTGTTATCCAACAAGTAAACCGTTATATTACATCTCGGGACAACGTTAGACAGTGCTGTGATTTCCGGTAATTGTGATTTTATTACTGTGCAACAACAATTCCTCGTTTACGTAAACGAATTCAATTTCTACTTCCCTAGCGATTCCTTGGCGATATATCATATTTTGTGCAACGGTGTACGTTTAAATTTTTTGTTGATTTCACAAGTTCCGTATCACCGTTTCTTGCACAGATTATAATTAATGATGTTGCTCTGACAAGCAGTTTCCAGACAAATGACAAGATGATGATACTTACTGTTCCGTATCTTTCCATTTTGCGAATGCAAATCTTACCTTTGCGCTGAATTTATTTTCTACGCTCTTGACTATTTGGCGATCGTCTCTTCTGATTACCTTCCGTTTCCAGTCTGAGAGACTCAAGCTCTAAGGTCAGATAAGACAGAAGGGATAGATATCACTATCGGACATTCTAAAATCATTGGTGGCAGTGGTAACAAAACGACTATCCACATAGGTGTGTAGAATCTACACGCTGTCCCAGTTCCATTAGTACTGTGGTTATGAAAAATAAAATTCATGTATTATGTTCACAAGATCACTGATTTTACTCGTAGTGTCCCTCTGAATTAAAACACAGCAAACATCGTTTACAAGTGTTTTGAAACAGTCATTACAGTCCTTTTTTGAAGTTGCATTTAGTATGCACTGCAATTTTCTTGGATATCCCTAACAGCGTTACAACGGTGTCCTTTCATTGTCAGCTTCAATTTGAGTAACGACCAGATGTCTGCTGCGACGAAATCCGACCGTGATCCCTTTCCTGGACGAAAACTTGTGCACATTCCTCGCTTTGTGGGCTGCGTTGTCGTCATGGAGAAAGAAGCAGGAACTTCCTCATCGGTGTTCGGGTCGAATTTGACAAACTGTACCAACAAACGCTGGAGGACTCATTTTCAACTAGTGTGAGACAGTTTGTATTAGACAGGAGACATACCATCAGACTTTCGAAAAACCATCATCCACACAATTATGGAAAGAGCAAGAGCTGACTATTGCTACATTTATTTCACAATCAGCAGAACAGCTCATGCATCCAAATCACTGACAAGAATAATACGCAGAAGAATGGAAAAGAAAACTGATGATCTGTTAATTGACCATCAGTTTGACTTTAGGAAAGGTAAAGGTTCAAGAGAGGCAGTACTGATGCTGCGGATGATAATGGAAGCAAGACTAAAGAAAACTCAAGGCACGATCATAGGACCTGAAAAAATCATTCGGCAATATAAAATGAAGCAAGATGTTCAAATTCTGAGAAAAGCAGAAATAAGCTAAAGGAAAAAGAGCGTAATAGACAATACGTACAAGAATAAAGAGGGAATAACAAGCTAGGAAGACCAAGAACTAAGTGCTCGGATTAAAAAATTGTAAGACCGGGATGTAGCAGTGATGAAAACAAAAGAAAGGTTCAGGAGTTGGATTAAAATTCAAGGTGAAAGGCTATCAGTGTTATGATTCGCTGATAACATTTATAAACTGAGTTGAAGTGAAGAAAAATTATGGGAGCTGCTGAACTGAATAACCTTTCTAAGAGTATAGAATATGAACTGAGAGTAAATGGAAAAAAGACGAAAGTAACGAGTACTAGCAGAAATCAGAACAACGAGAAACTTTATATCAGAACTGGTGATCACGAAGCAGTCGAAGTTAATAAATTCTGCTGCCTGAGCGACAAAGTAACAAATGAGGGACGGGGCAACGAGGACATAAAAGCAGTCTAGGAGTGGCATAATGGGCATTCCAGGCCAAGAGAAATCAACTAGTATAGAACATAGGCCGTAACTTGAAGAAATTTCTGAGCACAGCAATTTATGGTAGTGAAACATGTTGTTGTTGTTGTCTTCAGTCCTGAGACTGGTTTGATGCAGCTCTCCATGCTACTCTATCCTGTGCAAGCTTCTTCATCTCCCAGTACCTACTGCAACCTACATCCTTCTGAATCTGCTTAGTGTATTCATCTCTTGGTCTCCCTCTACGATTTTTACCCTCCACGCTGCCCTCCAATGCTAAATTTGGGATCCCTTGATGCCTCAAAACATGTCCTATCAACCGATCCCTTCTTCTAGTCAAGTTGTGCCACAAACTTCTCTTCTCCCCAATCCTATTCAATACCTCCTCATTAGTTACGTGATCTAACCACCTTATCTTCAGCATTCTTCTGTAGCACCACATTTCGAAAGCTTCTATTCTCTTCTTGTACAAACTGGTTATCGTCCATGATTCACTTCCATACATGGCTACACTCCATACAAATACTTTCAGAAACGACTTCCTGACACTTAAATCTATACTCGATGTTAACAAATTTCTCTTCTTCAGAAACGATTTCCTTGCCATTGCCAGTCTACATTTTATATCCTCTCTACATCGACCATCATCAGTTACTTTACTCCCTACATAGCAAAACTCCTTTACTACTTTAAGTGTCTCATTTCCTAATCTAATCCCCTTAGCATCACCCGATTTAATTTGACTACATTCCATTATCCTCGTTTTGCTTTTGTTGATGTTTATCTTATATCCTCCTTTCAAGACCCTGTCCATTCTGTTCAACTGCTCTTCCAAGTCCTTTGCTGTCTCTGACAGAATTACAATGTCATCGGCGAACCTCAAAGTTTTTACTTCATGGTCTGTGAGAAAATCGGAAAAGATGAGAAGTGGAGTATTTGAGATGTGGTGTCACAGAAGAATGTTGATAATTAGGTGGACTGATAAGGTAAGGAATGAGGAGGTTCTTCGTACAATACACAAGAAAAGGAATATTTGGAAAACACTAACAAGAAGGGACTGAATAACAAGAAATCTGTTTCGACATCAGGGAATAACTTCCATGTTACTAGAATGAGTTGCAGAGTGTAAAGACTGCACAGAGCGTAAAGACTGCACAGAGCGTAAAGACTGCACAGAGCGTAAAGACTGCACAGAGCGTAAAGACTGCACAGAGCGTAAAGACTGCACAGAGCGTAAAGACTGCACAGAGCGTAAAGACTGCACAGAGCGTAAAAACTGCACAGAGCGTAAAAACTGCACAGAGCGTAAAAACTGCAGAGCGTAAAAACTGTAGAGTGTAAAAACTGTAGAGTGTAAAAACTGTAGAGTGTAAAAACTGTAGAGTGTAAAAAATGTAGAGGATGACAGAGACTGAAATACATACAGCAACTAACTGATCACGTAGGTTGTAACTGCTGATATCAGAAAAGAAAAAGAACCGTTTGATCAAGGAAGGTCCTCCACCTGTTGGTGAAGTGGAATCTGTATTTTCTGCTTTTGGGGGAGACACACTCCTGTAATGTTCCTCATAGACATCGGCCGGGAAGGTTAGTGACCACAACTATTCCTGTTACTTGTTCCTACATTCGCAATATATTTCGCGGCTAATGGCTGCACATTTACATTACTGCTTTCATCCGTCCTTTGGACTGTATGTATTTCTGTAGTTTCATCGTAATAATTTTCAAGTGACATGGGCGTGTAAAGAGTATTATGTTTCTTGACTGAATTTATCATGCTCTTTCAGGATTCTCAGATTAAACCTTTGCGTGAAGCACAAGGCCTTCCTTGCAGTTTTTCCCACTGATTTTTCTTGAACACGTTTGTGACTTTATAGCTAACTAAATCTTATACTAAACGCTCAACTCTGCCTTGAAAGTTATATTATTCTATGATTCATCCACACGATTATGTTTCCAGACTGACGTACTATACGGAATATTTTACCTGGCGAGATAGCTCTAAAAGCTCTTTTAAGGTGACCTCATTTGTTGGTGACAGAGGACATCTTGTGTATTCCGTTAGATGCACTTAAAAGTATATATTTGTCAGACCAGTATTCGAGTACGCAGCCCATCATCAGAAGCGTGCACTGTACACATCTAACAAACCACGCTTATGTCAAGTGTAAAATCATTTTTAATCATTATAAATATTTTACACTTTACAGCCACTTCAATGGATGTAGACGTGCACAGTATGTGTCACTAATAATTGACTGTATATATGAAGGCGGTATGGCAAACAAATACTTCTGAATTGCAGTTCACAATGTACAACGCGATGCCTTTCATCAAATATATCAAATTCATACCATGTGGTAAGCACATTTCAGCTGTTGATGATTTGCATTTCTTTTTTCTTCCAGCAAATGTCTTGCATTTACTTTCCCCTAATCTTGAATACTGTCGTTACACTTTAAATCGTTCCATACATACGGTTATCACAGTATTTGGTCGTCGTTCTCATTTACGGGCATTGTACACATTCAAGTCTTCCTGTTTTCCGCAACTCACTCTAAAAGACACGACCTGTCTACAGTTGTCACCTTAGCAAGCTATTGAAGTAATCTCACGTAAATCAGAGGTATAACATAGAATTTAAGTCTGCATTGCTGGACGAGGGATTGGATACACCTCTTACTTCCAAAAGGAAAGGAAGGAAAATTTGGGTTCATGTCCCGTCGACGACATCACTGGTGTATAAGCTGGTACTGGGAAAAGCATAGGAAAAACAATCGACAACGTCCTTCTTCCTCTCAAATATGTGCCTAAGGTCCTAACCACTGCAGTACTGCACTATGTATATTTTTGCCGACTGTGACTGAATCCAATGGTGGATGTCTAATCTGACTAAGAACCCTAAAGCGTTTTAATCTTATCCATTCAGTCGCTCATGTTCTATGCTGGCATCGAAACGGGAACGTTGCAGAAAGAAAGTCAAAACACTGAATTCGGTCTTCTAAAACTGTTTAACCGTGTAAGAGCTTAATATAATACCTCCAATCATCGCACGATCGTCTACATGCAGACACTTTGATGATACCGAAATAGATAAGTAACAGTCACTTAGTAGTGGGAAGGCATCTGGAGTGCATGAGATACCTGTAAGAACCTACAGAAATTATGAGAAAAGAAATTGTTCCCCATCTAGCTGTACTTTGTTGTAGATCTCCGGAGTAACTGTAAGTACCTAGCGACTGGTGAAAGGTGCAGGTCATTTCTATTTTGAAGGAGGATTGTAGAACAGATGCATGTAATTACAGATCTATAACGCTGACGCCAGTCAGAGAATTATGGAGCACGTTTTAAGGCTACATACTACGACTTATTTGGAGAACTAAAATAATCTCTATAAAAGTAATCATGGATTCCACAATCATAGATCTTGCTAGACTCAGATTGCTCTCTTGGGCCGTGAAGTCCAGAACACAGGAGACATAGCGCTCAAGTTGTTAACGTGTTCGTTGACTTCACGAAGGCATTCGATACCGTTCCGAACTGTCTTTTAGTGAACAAATTACCGAGTATCGGGACGGATTTATGGACTCTGAACATCTTTGGAGACAACTGAAAATGTCATTCTAGAAAGATCAAAATCAGTCCCTGGAAGTAACCATCCAGAGCGATCTAAATTTGAAATACCCCGTAAAACAAATGATAGGAAATGCAGATGCCAGGCCATTCGTTCTTATTATTGCTCATCTATCAGGGACCCTCCTCATCAGGTTGGAGTGATAGAAGGGATGGATAAGACCCAAGAAAGAGCGAGGTTTTTCGTCAAGGGGTCGTTTAGTCACCCGAAGAACGTTACACAGATTCTTAACAAACTTCAGTGGCAGTAACATCTTCAACTTCTGTGGTCCCTTAAGATCGGTGTGTTCATCCAAAGTGAAATTTTGAAATAGTACGTACTGGGAGGAGTAGGGCAACATATTACTTGGTGCCACATATGCCTCTTGAAATTACCACAACGACAAAATCAGACTACAGTCACTATGGAAGTTTATCGACAGTTATTTTCCCCCACGCCATATGCGAATGGTACAGGGAAGGGCGTGGGGGGGGGGGGGGGGGGCGGCGTAGGCAATGGTAAGTAAAGATTTAGACGTAACTCTAAATGCTGAAGGGTACCCATAGCAGGACTACTTAAAAAATGATGCAAACTTAATTATTTGGTAGCTTCCAGGCTCTCGAAGGTGCAGTCGAGTTTCTGGGCTGCAGACCTTGTTAATTTGTAGAATGTACCGACGTCTTGCCAAGTGGCCTTTACCAATACGTGTAATTGTTACATCAATTTGACACTTTACTTACATTATCCCTCAACAATGGCACTCGTATTCAAAAGAAACTTTGGGACGTTTGGCATGGGCATGGAACATTGAACTAATCTGTCGCATATTAAACTTAACAGTGAATCATTTCTACATTATCCCTCAACAATGGCACTCGTATTCAAAAGAAACTTTGGGACGTTGGGCATGGGCATGGAACATTGAACTAATCTGTCGCATATTAAACTTAACAGTGAATCATTTCTTGTGTGTGAATTTTTGTTTGGACGGTATATAGAGAAATACAGATGTGCTTGGGTTGAAACAAAACTATCAGGGTTGTTATACAGTAAAATAATAAGTAAATGCAGGAATAAATTTTGTTAGAAATCAATGGGGACATCGCCAGATAGTGGCACTTCTCCCGGCTGCGTAACGATGTCATACGTACAAATAATCTGGGAGCCTGTTTCATCAGATTATGCAAAAGGGAAGCCATGGTCAACTGATTCAGCTCTTTGTCAACACTGCAGAGCAGCAAGATCGCTGTATTGTAACTAGTCTAAATGTAAGAATTTCACTTATAGAAGTCAAACGAACGCCTTTCAGTACGCAAACTTCGCATAAGGAAACGCTCTGATAAAACACTAGAGCAGCCGAGAGCGCTAGTAAGCTCAGAAAACGAGACCACATTCGGTCACCAGTGTGGGGAATCACGTCATCGCGTGCTATGACATCTCCGCCCTCCTCAAGTTGGCTCTCAGAGTGAGGCCATTCCATCTGCATATAGGATAACGATGGAAGACCGGATTTCTTAAGTTACAGGATGCTCTGCCTAATTCAACAGGGTCTACAAGCAGCTGTCAACACAGATTCCACTGCTGCAAGTTTACTACCTACTGGTGTGCAATTCCAGCCACAACGGTGACTTGCTGAGGATGGGGGCTGGATGAGTTAAGAAAGCAGCTCGGTTACCGAATTGCTTCGGTGCAACATATCTTTCTATGACTAAGTTAAGATTAACAGGTGGCGTTAAAACTTGCGTCACATACAGTGAAAGCATCGGTGAAGTACCGTTCAAGCAGCTGTCTGCAGGATTACCGCACGTTGTCGTGACCAAAATATGGCTAAATTTTTCAGATAACAGCTCACTGGATTAATACAGAAACATAATGAATCAATTCAAGCATTCTTTGACAGGATTCGATAGCTGAACTCTTAGACTTGTGAATTAATGTCTAAAGCAGAGATGGATTGAGTCCATAGTGTCCCTTTTGAAATATTCAAGCCGATATATTTGAAGTAAATAATAAAATGACTTTGAATAATATTGTATGGACATAAACGACTAATTATGAAAATTTATTAAATTAGCTTCAAAGAAAGACTATATCGATTGCAATGTAATAAAGACATTTATATTAGATGAGATCGTAGTGCATAACGTTCTCGAAACTAACATTATTATCTTTGTCATTATATATAAGAAAAAAGATTTAGAATCACTTCGAGTCAGATCATTTCTTCTGCTATACGTAAGGTACGCTTGCTATTGTAAAGCGATAGCTTTTGTTCTATTTGTTCTCGTACGTAGCGAATAATTCAAGTGTGCAGTCTGTGCTTAGAGGAAATATATTTACAAAAAGTGAGTGCATTGTGTTACTTAAAGAACCCACGCAAACAGTTCTTCCTGAATTAATAATTGCAAGAAGTTATTTAGCATTTCTTCAGTCTCTGCGAAGCGAGCAGCGGTGATCTTTGACTGGCAACAATTGGCCGCCATTACGCGGCGTATTAATTATTATTTTTTTTTGCAACATATCACCACAGCCGGAGCAGAAAGAATCATTTCAAGTCATTCAATTAACTAAAGTGCAAAGCTTCACTAATTTTATTTCGTCAAAAAATGCATACTTTCAAAGGGACAATTTATTCTAGGTCAGTGAACTTACATTTCGCCGAAAGCATTTGAAATAATTTAAGGGAGTCTGGCGCTCATTTGAAACATAATTTAATATTTATCTTTGGCCACCTACATAATATATATATATATATATATATATATATATATATATATTCTTTTCTTGTGTTTCACTTAATAATAATAATAACCACAGAAAGGAAGGGATAATACAGGCGGGAAGCGGAAAAAAGGGCCTTGGACGTATTTGTAAGACGTTTTTCAGCCAACATGTCGCGAAGGCTAAGAATGGAGAATCCTGCTATCGGAATTGGCATACAGTTAGATAAAATAGATTTTGTGACTCAGAAACTGAGTGACCGAAGTGGTTTCTTCTTTGATGTGGACAAACGGGCCATGTGAAGACGAACAGTCGCATGCCGCAGTGCTTTGAATACGTAGCACGGGTTGTCTTCTACTACTGCTAGTCTTTCTCAGTCCTGTTCCATTCGCCAATGGAGCGAGAGACAAGCGGCTGTCTATATGCCTGCATACGAGTCCTGATTTCTCTTGTCTTCGCGGTCATTCTGAAACATGTGTTATTGGCAGTAAGATCTTTCTGCAACCTGTCTCAAACGTCGGTTCTCTAAACTGCTAGAAGCCGAAGGGGGACAAGATCAGTTTGAATTCCAGAGAAATGACGGAACATGCTAAGCAATACTGACCCTACGACTTTTCATGGTAGACAGGTTAAGCAAAGATAAACCTACTTTCATAGCATTTGTAGCCTTACAGAAATCTTTTGACTATGTTGCCTGAAATACTCTCTCCGAAATCCCGAAGGTAGTAAGGGTAAAATACACGGATCGAAAGGCTATTTAAAGCTTGTACAGAAACTAGACGGCAGTTTGAAGAGTCGATGGGCGTGAAAGGGAAGCAGTGGTTGAGAACAGAGTGAGGGTTTTAGCCTATCGCCGATGTTGTTCAAACTGTACATTGAGCAAGCAGTAAGGGAAACCAAACTTTTAGTGGGAATGAAAGTACAGGGAGAAGAAATAAATTTTTGAGGTTTGCTGAAGACAGTAAAGGACTTGAAAGAGCAGTTAAGAGGATTGGATAGCGTCTTGAAAGGAAGATATAAGATAAACATCAACTAAATCAAAACAACTATAAAGGACTGTAGTCGAATTAAATCAGTTGATGCTGATGGAATTGGATTAGGAAACACTTACTAGGTGTAGAAGTGTGAAACGGGAATTTGGCTGCAATAATTATACGTCAGTTGATAATCTCCATTGCCATTTATATAATTCTCCCACATCTCCGGCAGGTTATGAATGCCAAGCCAAAAAAAAGGAAAAAAAAATTCTTTTGAAGCGAACCAGTCAGCGAGCCATTTTCGTACATTTTCATATGAACTGAAGCGTTGTTCAGCCAGAGCGTGTCCCTGTGATGCTGATAGATCACAATCGGACGAAGCCAAGTCTTGAGAATAAGCCGCATGCCCTAGTATTTTCCAACTGAACGCCTCGATTGTTTCCCTGTGTGTGATGGGGCGTTATTATGAAGCAATATGACTGTGTTGCTTTTTTCCATATTCCGGTAGTTTTTCACGTAATGCTCGATTTAAATCCATCATTTTCTGTTGGTAGCGAATATTGTTAACGGTTTCACCAAGATTTTGAAGCTCATAATAGATGACACCCTTCTGATCCCACCAAACAAAGAGCATTGTCTTCTTCCCAAATCGATTTGATCTTCCAGTGGATGTCGATGGTTTGCCTGTATTCACCCATGATTTACGATGCTTAGAATTCTGAAAATATATCCATTTTTCATCACCTGTCACTATTCGATGGAGAAACAAGTTTCTTTCGTATCTGGCGAGCAGTATTTCACAATTTATCTTTCGATTTGCTTGCTGTCTGTCATTCAGTTCAAGCGGAACCCATTTTCCCACTTTCTACACCTTTTCCATAGCTTTCAACCGAAGAGAAACTGCTTTCTGTGTCATATTCAATTGTTCCGAGAGATCATGCTGAGTCCGAGTATCATCTTCATCCAATAAAGCCTGCAATTCGTTGTCTTCGAACTTCTTCTATGGTTTCCCGAGCTCGTCATCTCTCACGTCCAAATCGCTTCTGAATTTTTTTAACCACTCTAAACACTGTGTTTTGCCAAGAAAGCTTCGACAAGCATTCGATGCGATTCTGCAGCAGGTTTCTTCAAATGACAGCATAAAATCAATGCTGTCCGCAAATCATAGTTCGTAGGCACAAAACTGGACATGTTTACGGGTTTTAAACAGATACCGATGTATGGATCTCTAGTTACTGTGTCAGCCGTTACAGGAAGCAGATGGCGCTGCAGACGCGGTGTCAGGACCTTATAGAGAATTTCCGGTTTCATACCTCTACACCTGGTAAAGCAGTTTATGAGTTTTGCTATTTTGGCAGCAAAGTAATTTATGATGGCACAGGGGATATTAAAAGTGGACTGGCAATTGCAAGAAAAGCGTATTCTGAAGAGAAATTTCTTAACATCTAATACAGAGTTAAATGTTACGAAGTCTCTTCTGAAAATATTTTTATGGAGTATAGCCACGTATGGAAGTGAAACATGGACAAAAAAAGAATAGAAGCTTTTGAAATGTGGTGCTACAGAAGAACGCTAAGGATTAGATGGGTGCATTACGTAACTAAAGCGGAGGTACTGAATGAAACTGAGGAGGAAAGAAATTTCTGGCACAACCTCATTAGAAGAAAGGATTGGTTCATAGAACGCATTCAGAGACATTAAGGGATCACGAATTTAGTACTGGAGTGAAGTGTATATAAAAGTTGTAGAGAGAGACGAAGAGATAAATACAGTAACCAACTGAGAGGATGTAAGTTGCAGCAGTTATACGCAAGTGAAAATTTCATAGGAAGAAGTGCACCAAAGCGGTCTTCGGACTGAAGATCACAATAACAACAATTAATTTAATGTGATACAGCGCAATATTCAGCGGCTAAACCTGAATTACATAGGTTAAAGCAAACTGGAGGCGGGGAAATACCTACTTCATCTAAGTGCATATGATGAATCATCACGTCGCTAACGTGCTACAAGCACACTTTCTTCCCCACAATGCATTAAAGCATTGAAGACCAGAATTGTGTACTGCAGCCATATGAGGGTACACGGGCGGACAAAGGAGTAAAGCTCCCTAAATTAACTGCGATTACAGCTGCTGTAGCCGAAATACCAGCACGAGTTTTTTCAGAATAATCAGTCAATGATAGTTTAGTTTTCCCTAATTCCTTGGAAGATATCTTGCTTTGCTGAAACTGAAACTCCTGTCTGCGTACGGCTGCTATATAAATTTGAGTCAGATGGCAGCCTTCACTGGATCCCTCGGCCGTAGCAAAGTTTTAAGTCCTTGCCTCCACCGAGTTCCAGCAGGTACTCGTGGCGCTTTGCCCCTGAAGCGCTGCCGACCCGCGGCACACGGCCAGACGCAGTCATGCGTAGCTCTCATCCTGCTGGCAGCAGCAATAAGTAGCGATTTATATGTAGATGAGGCGCTGTAGTCGGCGCACCAAAGGCTCCGCTCGCCACACAGTTCAACCTCAGCTCTGCTTCAGCAAAGGGTAACTAATTATTTTTGGCAACTCATTCTCATTTCTTAAACGGATTTATTTGTACATAAAAAAATATTGTATTTGTTCCAGATCATAATTGAGCTCTAATTATGACAGCTAGCATTCAACACTAATGAAAAAATGAGAGTTCAATTAACGATCTAATCTTACATTTAACTGCCTGCAAGCATGCCAGACACTTACACCCCGCTACTCCCTCTCCACACCCAAAAAAAATATTTTCCGAAAGGCGTTCATATTTTTACATACATTCATTTCCTGAATTCGCAGGTTGCTTTCAGAGATTAATTTGTCATCAGAATTCTACTGCCCAACATGGCTTATATTCTATAAAATCATAAACTATGTTGAATGCACGAGACTTGTCAGATAACGTGATAGAAGAGAACACAACAGCCGATAGGAAAGAGATAAGGAGTCCAGTATTAGAATCAGAATTTAAAAGATCTGTTGAAGACTTAAGAACAGATAAGGCAGAAGGGATAGATAACATTCTACTGGGCACTCTAAAATCATAGGGGGAAGAGACAACAAATCGATTATTCCAGTTGGTGAATAGAATGCAGAAGACTGGCGATATATTATCGGACTTTAGGAAAACATCTTCCACATCATCAAGAGATCGCAAGAGTCGACAAGCGCGAAAAGTATCGCACAATTAGCTTACAGCTCATGCATCGAAGTTGCTTACAAGGATAATATACAGAATAATGGGGAAGAAAACTGAGAATGTGTTAGACGACGATCTGTTTTGTTTTAGGAAAGATAATTGCACCACAGAGGCAGTTCTAACGTTGCTGTTGATAATGGAAGCAAGACTACAGAAAATCAAGGTGCATTCATTGGAACTGCCAACTTGGATAAAGCTTTCGACAGTGTGAAACGGAGCAAGATGTTTTAAATACTGATATATGGGGGTAAGCAGTAGGGAAAGACGGGTAATATACAATGAGTACAAGAACCGAGAACAAACAATAATGCTTTATGACCAAGAAACAAATGCTCGGATTAAAAGGAGCATAAGACAGAAAAATTTAGTCTTCTCCCCCTACTGTTGAATCTATACTTCGAAGAAACAAAGACGGAAATAAAAGAAAGGTTCAAGAGCTGGATTAAAATTCAAGTAGAAAGGGTATCAACGATAAGGTTCGCTGTTGATACTACTATCCTCAGTGAAAGTGAAGGAGCAGTACGGGACCTGCTGAATGGAATGAACTTCCTAATGAGTACAAAACATGGATTGAGAATAAATCGAAGGAAAACAACAGTAATGAGAAGTAACAAATGGGAACAGCGAGAAGCTAACATCAGAATTGGGGATCACGAAGTTAAGAAATTATGCTACTTAGGTGCAAGGACGACATAAAAAGCAGAGTAGCACTGGCAAAGAAGGCATTCCTGGCCAAGTGAAGTCTGCCAATATGAAACATAACCCTTAATTTGAGGAAGAAATTTCTGAAAATGCACATTTCGATCACAGCATTATATGGTAGTTAAACATGGCCTCCGGGAAAAGCGGAGCGGAAGAGAATCGATGCATTTGGATATGCGGTGCTGTGGAACAGCGTTGAAGATTATGTGGGCTGATAAGATGATAAATGAAGTTCTCCGCAGAGTTAGTGAGGAAAGGAACATATTGAAAACACTGACGTGAACAAGGGATAGGATGACAGGACATATATTAAGACATCAGGGAACAACTTTCGCGGTACTAGAGGCATCTGTGGAGGGTAGAAATTATAACGAAAGACAGTGAGACATGATAAAATTGTCACAGGATACAACATGTCCTTTAAACCAGAACTATAAAGCAGAAAACGCAACTCTGTTCCATCGTAAGGATGCGAAAACCGACAAATGTTGCGCGCGTGTGTGCGCATAGCTCGAACATGTTTAAGAACTTCAAATGCTATACGCACATAACATGGGGGCATGCTGGCATGAACAAGTGCGTGACTTATGAAAGATTATTGCCAACCAAAGAATCTACAGAGACAAGTGAAAGGTAATGTACGAACATGCTACGTATGCTTAAAGGCAAAACACATGAACCGAACAAACAGAATTCTATTGCATACTGTCGAGCCACAAATCCAATGCAGTTATCATTGATAGACCTTGCAGGATGCTTATGAATCACCAGATCCAGGGTTAAGCATCTGTTTGCCGCATATGGTACCCTTCACAAAATCGTTGCAAGAAAGTAACCGATATTGTGGCTTTTACGAATTCCTAACCAGGAGCGAATTTTCTAATATCATCTGTGTGCTTTAATTCATTAGGTTCTTGAGTTCCTGTGTGTTAATTTACTATCTAATAGTCACAATTCTCGCGTTTTCATTTGCGTCGGAAACTAGACCAATTTTGTGACGTACTAAAAATTCCTAATCACGGACGAATTATCTAGTTTCACCCAATTTATTAGACATAGTTCCTGCGTTTACGTCAGAGTCTACAGTAGGGTTGCGTAGCACGTGCCGATAGTCCGTTCATCTGCACAGTTTAGTTTTCCACGGTCTTTAGTATGGACAGGGATTCCGATTGTTGTGTGTGGATGAGAGCCGAGTTGGTGTCACTTCGCTCTCAGCTTCAGGCTGTGATGGCTTCGGTGACACAGCTTAAAGGCTACATTTGATGGGCACCACTGTTGTGGGCCGGCCGTAGGGGTACAACAGACGTTCAGCACGGCCGAGTCCTCCGATTGGTCCACACCGATGGACAGCCCAGTTACTGCTCGCATTGACGTTGACCCCTTACGTATGGTCGAGTGGGAGGTCGGCCCGCGGCGTAGCAGGCACTGTCGCTGAGCCAGATGCCGTTACCTGTCCTGTCTCAGAGGGAACTACTCAGCCTGAAATATCCGGACAGTCACAGAGGGTGGGATTGTTGATACTTGGGAGCTCCAACGTTGGGCGCGTTATGGGGCCCCTTACACACATGGCTGCCAAGAAGGGAAAGAAAAGCAAAGTGAACCCCCTTCTTGCAGCGGTGTACCGTAGGTCTCTAGAAAAGCGTAGCGTTCCAAAGGATTGGAAAAGGGCACAGGTCATCCCCGTTTTCAAGAAGGGACGTCGAACAGATGTGCAGAACTATAGACCTATATCTCTAACGTCGACCAGTTGTAAAATTTTGGAACACGTATTATGTTCGAGTATAATGACTTTTCTGGAGGCTAGAAATCTACTCTGTAGGAATCAGCATGGGTTTCGAAAAAGACGGTCGTGTGAAACCCAGCTCGCGCTATTCGTCCACGAGACTCAGAGGGCCATAGACATGGGTTCACAGGTAGATGCCGTGTTTCTTGACTTCCGCAAGGCGTTCGATACAGTTCCCCACAGTCGTTTAATGAACAAAGTAAGAGCATATGGACTATCAGACCAGTTGTGTGATTGGATTGAAGAGTTCCTAGATAACAGAACGCAACATGTCATTCTCAATGGAGAGAAGTCATCCGAAGTAAGAGTGATTTCAGGTGTGCCGCAGGTGAGTGTCATAGGACCGTTGCTATTCACAATATACATAAATGACCTGGTGGATGACATCGGAAGTTCACTGAGGCTTTTTGCAGATGATGCTGTGGTGTATCGAGAGATTGTAGCAATGGAAAATTGTACTGAAATGCAGGAGGATCTGCAGCGAATTGACGCATGGTGCAGGGAATGGCAACTCAATCTCAATGTAGACAAGTGTAATGTTCTGCGTATACATAGAAAGATAGATCCCTTATCATTTAGCTACAAAATAGCAGGTCAGCAACTGGAAGCAGTTAATTCCATAAATTATCTGGGAGTAGGCATTAGGAGTGATTTAAAATGGAATGATCATATAAAGTTGATCGTCGGTAAAGCAGATGCCAGACTGAGATTCATTGGAAGAATCGTAAGGAAATGCAATCCGAAAACAAAGGAAGTAGGTTACAGTGCACTTGATCGCTCACTGCTTGAATACTGCTCAGCAGTGTGGGATCCGTACCAGATTGGGTTGATAGAAGAGATAGAGAAGATCCAACGGAGAGCATCGCGCTTCGTTACAGGATCATTTAGTAATCGCGAAAGCGTTACGGATATGATAGATAAACTCTAGTGGAAGACTCTGCAGGAGAGAGGCTCAGTAGCTCGGTACGGGCTTTTGTTAAAGTTTCGAGAACATACCTTCACCGAAGAGTCAAGCAGTATATTGCTCCCTCCTACGTATATCTCGCGAAGAGACCATGAGGATAAAATCAGAGATATTAGAGCCCACACAGAAGCATACCGACAATACTCCTTTCCACGATCAATACGAGACTGGAATAGAAGGGAGAACCGATAGGTTCTCAGGGTACCCTCCGCCACACACCGTTAGGTGGCTTGCGGAGTATGGATGTAGATGTAGAACTCCGTGTGCACACCGGGTGGAGTCATTCCAGATGTGGAAAGGGTCCTCTCGGATGCCTTGAAGACCACAGCATGGCACAGCCAACTGTAGGTGGTGGCTCACATTGGTACCAATGATGTGTGTCACTCTGGATCAGAAGAGATTCTCTCTGGTTTCGAGCGGCTAAAAGAAGTGGTAAAGGCTGCCAGTCTTGCTTGCAGACGAAAGCAGAGCTGACCATTTGCAGCATAGTCGACAGGACCGATTGCTGACATCTGATACAGAGCCGAGTGGAGGGTCTGAATCAGAGGCTCAGACGGTTCCGCGACGATGTGGGCTGTAGACTCCTCGACTTGCGCCAAAGGGTGGAAGGGTGTCGGGTTCCGCTGCGTAGGTCAAGTGTCCACTATACGCAGGAGAGGGCTACACGTTTGGCAGGAGCTGTGTAGCGTGGAGTGGGCGGTTTTTTAGGTTAGAGGGTCTCGGGAAAATCAAGAAAGGGTGCACGCCGAACACAGGAAGGATGTAGATACAGGAACCATTGGTATAACAGTTGTAAATTGTCGTAGCTGTACCAGAGCTCCAAGCGCTAATAGACAGCACTGATGTTCAAACCGTTATAGGCATTGAAAGCTGGCTAAAGCCGAAGATAAGCTCAGCCGAAATTTTTGCGAAGAACCTGACGGTGTTCCGAAAGGACAGGTTAAACACTGTTGGCGGTGGCGTGTTTGTTACTGTTAGATGTAGTTTACTTTGTCGCAAAATTGAAGTAGATAGTTCCGTGAATAATTATGGGCAGCGGTCATTGTTGGCAACCGGAATAAAATAATAATTGGATCCTTTTACCGATCCCCAAATTCAGATGAAACAGTTGCTGAAAGGTTCAAAGAAAACTTGAGTAATTTCAAGCACGTACCAGACTCATACGATTATAGTTGTTGGTGACGTCAATTTACCCTCGATATGTTGGCGAAAATACATGATTAATTCCGGAGGTACGCATAAAACGTCATCCGAAATTGTGCTAAACCTATTCTCTGAAAATTATTTCAAGTAGTTAGTTGAAGAGCCCATACGAATAGTAACGGTTGTGAAAACACACTTCAACTCTTAGTCCTGCGTTAATAACGAGCATCAAAACACATACAGGGGTTAGTGAACACAGGGTTGTCGCAGAGAGACTGAATATTGTAACCCTCAAAGAGTCCAAAAATAAACGAAAAATATATCTATTCAAAAAGCAGATAAAAATTCACTTGACGTCTTCCTGAGAGATAATCTCCCCTCTTTCCAAATTAATAATGTAAGTGTAGACCAGATGTGGCTGGAATTCAAAGAAATAGTATCGCCAGCAATTGAGATATTTATACAAAATAAATTAACAAACGACAGAGCTGATCCTCCTTGGTACACAAAACGGGTTAGAACACTGTTGCAGTAACAACGAAACAAACATGCTAAATTTAAACAGACGCAAAATATCTTAGATTGGCGATCCTTTACAGAAACTCGAAATTCAGTGCGGACTTCAATGTGAGATGCTTATAACAGTTTCCACAACGAAACTTTGTCTCGAAACCTGGCAGAAAATCCAAAGAGATTCTGGTCGTATGTGAAGTATGTTAGCGGCATAAAACAATCAATACCCTCTCTGCGTGATAGCAATGGAGATACTATCGAAGACACTGCTGCCAAAGCAGAGTTACTAAACACAGCCTTCCGAAATGCCTTCACAAAAGAAGGCGAAGTAAGTATTCCAGAATTAGAATCAAGAAGAGCTGCCAACATGAGTAACGTAGAAGTAAATATCCTCGGACTAGTGAAGCAACTTAAATCAATAAAATCAAGTCTTCTGCTCCAGACTGTGTACCAATTAGGTTCCTTTCAGAGTATGCTGATGCATTAGCTCCATACTTAATTATATACAACCGTTCGTTCGACGGAAGAGCCGTACCCAAAGACTGCAAAGTAGCACAGGTCATTAATATTCAAGAGAGATAA
The DNA here is from genome assembly GCF_023898315.1 of Schistocerca nitens. NCBI lineage: Eukaryota > Metazoa > Arthropoda > Insecta > Orthoptera > Acrididae > Schistocerca > Schistocerca nitens. The sequence continues at coordinate 244,240,199 of NC_064622.1, forward strand.
TAGTAGTAATCCACTGATTTACAGGCCCGTGTCATTAACGTCGATATGCGGCAGGATTTTGGAACATATATTGTGTTCAAACATTGTGAATTACCTGGAAGAAAACTATCCATTAGCACACAGTCAACATGGATTTAGAAAACATCTTTCCTGTGAAACACAACTAGCGCTTTATTCACCTGAAGTGTTCAGTGCTATTGACAAGGGATATCATATCGATTCCGTATTTCTGTATTTCCGGAAGGCTTTTGACATTGTACCACACAAGCGGTTTGTAGTGAAATTTCGTGCTTATGTAATATCGTCTCAGTTATGTGATTCGACTTGTGATTTCCTGTAAGAGAGGTCACAGTTCGTAGTATTTGACGGGAAGTCCCGAAGGTAGTGTTATAGGCCCTTTGCTGTTCCTCACCTATATAAATAATTGGGAGACAATCTGTGCATCCGTCTTAGGTTGTATGCAGATGCTGTCGTTTATCGACTAATAATGTCATCAGAAGATCAAAAAAATTACAAAACGATATCACAAAGATATCGGAATAATGCGTTAATTGTTAGTTGACCCTAAATAACAAAAGGGTGAGGGCATCCATATGAGTGCAAGAAGGAATTCATAAACTTAGGTTACACGATATATCAGTCAAATCTAAAGGGTGTTAATTTATCTAAATACCTAGAAATTACAATTACGAACAAGTTAAATTGGAAGGAACACACAGAAACTGTTGCGGGGAAGGCTAAAAAAAGATGGCATTTTGTTGGCAGGACACTTAGAAAATGCAAGAGATCTACTAAGGAGACTGCCGACACTACGCTTGTCCGTCCTCTTTTAGAATACTGCTGCGCGGTGTGGGATCCTTATCAGATAGGACTGATGGAGTACATCGAAAAAGTTCAAATAAGGGCAGCAAGTTTTGTATTATCGCGAAATATGGGAGAGTGTCACAGAAATGGTACAGGATTTGGGCTGGACATCATGAAAATTGGGGTGTTTTTCGTTGCGGAGCAATCTTCTCACGAAATTCCGATCACCAGCTTTCTCCTCCGAATGCGTAAATATTTGGTTGACACCGACCTACAAAGGGAGAAAGGATCACCACGATAAAATAAGGGAAATCAGAGCTCGTATGGAAAGATATAGGTGTTCGTTCCTTCCGCGCGCTATATAACATTGGAATAAGAGAGATACGTGAAGGTAGCTTGATGAATCCTCTGCCAGGCACTTAAATGTGAAACTACCTGGCAGATTAAAACTGTGTGCCGGGCCGAAACTCGAACTCGGGACCTTTACCTTTCGCGGGCAAGTAAAGCTGTGAGGACGGGGCGTGAGTCGTGCTTGGGTAGCTCTCATGGTAGAGCACGCCCGCGAAAGGCAAAGGTCCCGAGTTCGAATCTCGGCCCGGCACACAGTTTTAATCTGCCAAGAAGTTTCATATCAGCGCACACTCTGCTGCAGAGTGAAAATATCATTCTGGCACTTAAATGTGATTTGCAGAGTATCCATGTAGATGTAGATGGTGAAGTTATGTGCACTGAAAACATCTAGAGATACGACTGTGATAAGGAACTTAGGGAAGGGTTACATACCTAAGATCTGCAAGTCTCAGGGGATTGTGACTGACAATGCTGCATACTTTTCCGGTTTTAAATGGAAACCACTCCTCAACGAACAAGGAATCAAACAAGTAATTATCTCTTGCATCCACCGAGGGGCAAGCCCGGTTGAAAGAATATTTAAATATTTTAATCGACTTGTGAGGACGTAGATGGTTCAAATGGCTCTGAGTACTATGGGACTTAACTTCTGATGTCATCAGTCCCCTAGAACTTAGAAATGCTTACACCTAACTAACCTGAGGACATCACACACATCCAAGCCCGAGGCAGGATTCGAACCTGCAACCGTAGCAGTCGCGAGGTTCCAGACTGTACCGCCTAGGACGTATATACCTAACCACTGTACGAAGTGGGTAGCTTATAAACTAGCCTTTGAAAAGATTCATAATAACTTACCCCAACCAGCAACGGGATATGCATTGGCCGAGGTACTCGTAGATAAAGCAGATAGCAAAGAAATACTCATTCCATTACCAGACTTATCTAAGCAGACAAAGCCGGCCGTTGTGGCCGAGCGCTTCTAGGCGCTTCAGTCCAGAAACGCGCTGCTGCTACGGTCGCAGGTTAGAATCCTGCCTCGGGCATGGATGTGTGTGATGTCCTTAGGTTAGTTAGGTTTAAGTAGTTCTAAGTCTAGAGGACTGATGACCTCAGATGTTGAGTCCCACAGTGCTCAGAGCCATTTGAACCATTTTTTTAGGCAGGCAAAGCAGCAAGTCCAGACCCATGCTTGGTTAATTTGTTTCGATGTGCCCAGACAGTAAAAGCAACATGAATCTCGTGTGAACAGGACATAATCTTTTGAAGTGAATTATTTGGTGTTACTGGGACGTCATCCGAAGACATCCATATTATGGAGAAAGAATAAGAAATGGCAACTGATATATCCAGGTGGATACAAAATTATGTGGTGTGTATTATCCGACGTTAACATCGGCAAAGTCAGGGTACTTTATCCATACAAAGATATTAAGAAATTTGTACACGACGTGTACAACTTGCAAGCAATAGATGTAAATGTAATATAGTAAATATTTGATTCAACATTTTTATATATCTAATTGTTTGCTACTAATTTGTAAGAAAGCCTTATTGACCGTCATCCAGAAGCAGTATTTGAAAACATGAAGTCCCTTCAGCAACACTTCATGAACTTTATGTCATAGAAATGTAGACGAGTAAAAAGAAAGTTATGAACAAAAGTTGAGAGAACAGAAGTCAACCTTCCTGAAGCAGTAATTCCTATTTTCAATTGAAGTTTAGTGTATTCGTAATGTAAAATACGTATGTAAGTCGTTTATGTATATATCGGGATATGTGTTAAGAAATGATAGCCATGACAATCGACATAAGAACCACTAAATAATGAAAAGTGGTAGTTAGAACCACATTTCTTTTGTGCATCGTTCAGAGATGAATTCGAATAGGAAGGGTATGTGCCATCAGCGCACACAACGTCATTTGGATGTATTTTCCCTTCTGAATTAATAATTATTATGCTTTAGTTTCAGGTCGCATGTACTTCATGTAATTTGAAGGACATACACTGTCGTCCTCATGGAGGTATCTTCACAGGAATTTCAAAAATCAGTAGAAATATACCTGTGTGTAAAAACTGTGCCAATCATTGTAATGTCAGGCCAGTCCGTTGCCGGGATCCATATTTTGTGGCCCGATATTTGGAACAGGTATACTAATATATGAATAGAGGATGACTACTTAGGACTAGGTACAGACCTATATATATCATGTGGATCAAACAAAGTGTTATTCTCCTTAAGAGAAACACGAACAAAGAATTGTGTGGATATAAATTCATATGCATCTTGTGTACTAAGAACAACTTCTAGTAAAATGTGTCAGTAAACTGTGAAGTAATGAATGTGTAAGTAAAAAGGAACCACATCTTGGTAGAGAACAGAGCAAATATTGAACTTCATTTCAAGAACTCGGCTGTGTCGAAACGACAATATTTCAGCCTTTTTATTAGTAAAATCAAGCTGTTGCATGAAAACCAGCTATATTTAACCTCTGCACAAGAACAGTGTATACTGTGAGAGTGGTGACGTACGTGAAGAACTGTGGCATGTGTGTTTGGAACTGCTTGAAGATATTCGCAGCCAGCAGTTGGCATACTTCTGTAACTGCCAGCAGCGATAGAACACGATTAAAATGCAGAATACATTTGAATTGCGGTGTACCAGCGAGTCCACAATACCTGTGAATCGTCAAAGGCGGTAAACTTTACTAAAATAATGTGTGTTTTGTGAGGGTACAAACTGTGGGGTGAGGCTAGAGCGGCAGTTCTCCGCCATAGATCTCCCGGCTGGCGGTCGCTACGTGGTCGTGGCGAGCGGCTAGCGGTTAGCGGTTACGCGGCCTGGGAAAAACACGAGCGGAAGTTTGGCAGGGTCAAGTATGGCCGTGTTTGCGCGCTTGGAGGAATTTACATGCCAGAGAAAAATGGATAAAAATAAAACTAATAATGACACAGATGTGCGAATTGGCACTCATGGATAGAAAAATATATAAAGCTAAATTATCTAGACGCGCCACAAAAATATATAATAGTTTAAAAGTTATTATGTCTTACGGATTGTAAATTTATGGAAGTTCAAAAGCTAATATTTCGACAATCTTTTGGCCGATTATTATGAACAAAGTGTTTACGGATGGGGCTAGTAGAGCTGCATCGAGCAATCATAGCCGATCATACAATGTAGGCTTTCACGGCCAGTGTTGTCTTCAGTTAAAACTTCCGGGCTGAAAGGCCGTGGTCGATGTATAAAATTCCCACCTGACGTTTCGTCTCCATCTGCGGGAGACATCTTCTGAGGTCGTCCGGCTATTGCCACTGCACTGAGGCTCCAGGTACTCTTGCATTTATAGAGCAGCATGGACTATCAGCTCGGAGACCATGGCTGCGGTTTCCCTTGATGCTGCATCACAGACAGGAGCGCCTGCGATGGCGTACTCAACGACGAACCTGGGTGCACGAATGGCAAAACGTCATTTTTTCGGATGAATCCAGATTCTGTTTACAGCATCATGATGGTCACATCCGTATTTGGCGACATCGCGGTGTACGCACATTGGAAGCGTTTATTCGTCATCGCCATACTGCCGTATCACCCGGCGTGATAGTGTGGGGTGCAATTGGTTACACGCCTCGGTCACCTCTTGTTCGCACTGACGGCATTTTGAACAGTGGTCGTTACATTTCATATGTGTTACGACCCGTGGCTCTACCCTTCATTCGATCCCTGCGAAACCCTACATTTCAACAGGATAATGCACGACCGCATGTTGCAGGTCGTGTACGGACCTTTCTGGATACAGAAAATGTTCGAATGCTGCTCTGGCCAGCACATTTTCCAGATCTCTCACCAATTGAAAACGTCTGGTCAATGGTGGCCGAGCAACTGGCTCGTCACAGTACGCCAGTCACTACTCTCGATGAACTGTGGTATCGTGTTGAAGCTGCATGGGCAGCTGTACCTGTACACGCCATCCAAGCTCTGTTAGACTCAATGCCCAGGCGTATCAAGGCCGTTATTACGACCAGAGGTGGTTGTTCTGGGTACTGATTTCTCAGGATCTATGCACCCAAATTGCGTGAAAATGTAATCACATGTCAGTTCTAGTATAATATATTTGTCCAATGAATACCCGTTTATCATCTGCATTTCTTCTTTGTGTAGCAATTTTAATGGCCAGTAGTGTTTCATAAAAACAAACTCCTCGAGCGGTTTTGTCATTTTTCAGAGACCGTCTCAAAACTGATATCGTCTCGATGGAGCAGCACGCCGGAGTATGTGCGCCGGTTCGATGTCCATCGATATTCTCCACTTATAAATATAGCGGCTGCACCATTCGATAAAGCGATGACTCCCTTGATCTTTGGGTGTTCGCGACAGACTTTTCAGTCACGCGAACTTTCTGACTGTAGTTCTTATGCCCAGTTTGAGAATGGGTATTCAAACGTTGAAAGTATGTCTTGAATCATTAATCCATCACCCAAGCCGATGTCACATTATGATTTTTGTGAGGATATTGAGTTGTTGTTTATTATTCCGTCGTCAAGGCGTCGCTACGTCGCGTATTCAGCAACTACACGACGTAATTCCATAGATAACATACCATTTTGCAATGTTCAGAATGTGTCCTATTTCGGTGTAAACTTATTGCTATTTAAAGTTAAATTGTCACTAAATAACTTTTCACTTTTATGTTCCACGAAGAATCAGTTAATTCCACAAATACACTTTAAATGTTCATTAAATGATGTATGCGACGCGAAGAATTAAAGTTGAATTGAAGTTTATTGTTCTTTGTAATTATTTGTCCCTACACTGAGCACACACATCGATTTTTCACTCAGGGAATTGTGTCTGTTAGCATCAGCAATTCTGACTTTGACGATAGCTTCTGACAACACGGCGCAATTGTAAGTTCTTCGTGATTGCGTTTATCTGTTGCCTACTCAAGTCTAATAACATAGTTTATGTCGGCGTCCAGTCTCTTTCTGTATCCTTTGATGTTCTTGACTATTGAGTATCACGAAGGCTAAGTCCCTTCACAAATCAGCAATCACACGAGTTATTTTGGTGTCACATATATCAACTATCCCGTTATCTGTCTAAACGGTAAAGATGATTTTTCTTCAGTCCGACCTCTGACTAATACTTCCAACGGTAAAACTTTTAAACTTCAGATCGGTTTTAAAACAATCTAGTAGCGCTTAACATGCGCACTACTATTGCAGAAGTATAAGAGAGAAGTGAATCGAACATTTCCATTGCTGAGTTACATTGTAGTCACAACGAACTTACAGCTCGATGCGGCTGCAACTCTCTTCTAGGATGAATATTATCTTTGGTCAATTTATGGTATGAGCTTTAACCTTCGTAAATAATTTTTTTAAATTATTTCTTTCAAGTTTCTGTTTCGTGTCATATGGTATTCTTTCATTCAGTCCTTTCTTCATGACAAGCATTAGTATTTACATAATATTCTTGTTAAACTGTCAAGAGTGTAAATTTTATTGTCTGTAGCTGTCATCACTGTCAGGATGACTGATTTTTCTATTTCTTTTGGTAACAAAAGGGTATTCATTATGGGTTCTATAACTGGGGTGTTACATTGCCCAGAAAATTTCCATATTTTTCAATGTATCATATGTGTTTTTGCGTTTAGTTTTAGAATATTCGTAATTTTTTCGTGAAATAGTTTTTTGAGTTAGGCAGTCGTTTCGAGGGTGTAGAGGGAAGCCATCTTTGGGGAGCTGAGCTGTAACGATGCTAAGAGCCGCAAGTGCCCATCTGGGGGTAATATTGGTTTGGTAGCCATGATTGAGGACAAGTATGTATGTAGCGACGTTCGAAAACGATCAACTTGAGAGCAATATAGTGGTTTAGGGCAGCAGCCAACAGTGTATTTTGTGAACTGTGAACAGACTGTCGAGTGCCGTGATCGTGACATCTGAATTTTGTAGTGAAGTTTTGCATCATCAATTATTAACGGCCGCTCTTCTGTAAAACCCGCTCAGACTGCATTTTAAGCATTTATTCAATATATTGAAGTCTATTCGTGGAAAAATAGAAATGAAATACTTGTTCGAATTTTAACTCAACGGGAGTGACTCAATATTTTTAAATTTCACAGCAATACCTGCCTGCATTGTTTTTTTTATATTTTATTTCAGCTTGAAAATTGAGTTTACGACAGGTGTGAGCTGGCACTGTATGACGAAAAACGAAGCCAAACATTGGGACCGGCCACATCTCTGGGCCGCTCAATTAAGCTGAGTGTTGAGTGTAACAAATACATTTTCATGCCATAGCACTTGGGGGCTCGAGCTAACTATTCAGTCTACAGTGCGTTGTGCCCAATCCCGTCGTATTTTTTAAATACTTAACTGTAGCTAGCGCATATGACAATGTGTCAAAGCAAAATAGAAGATGTGTTAAATGTAACGCTAAGGCAAATATTCTGCAGAGCTGGTCCTGAGAGAACAATAATAAGTAACAAATCTTCCTGCGTTTCCTTCGTAGCGTGTAACATCTGTATTGAACAGTGTCCAAAGCCACATTTGAATGATTCCATGGTCACGAACGCATTAGATGTGCAGATAGCAGTACCGGGACCAAGTACGAGACTTCGTCACACGAACAGCAACAGCCAAGCTGTCATCGGTGGAAGATCCGGAGTTCGACCATCGGTTACTCAACATCTCGGCGGAGAACCTACGATCCAGCATCACACGTTCTACCTCGCCGGAGAAGACTCCAACGACGGAGAAGATAGAAGCCAAGAATCAACTTTTGCATTGTATAATTTTGAATTAATGTCTACAGAGAACTTCGTAAATCAAGTACACTGACTTGCTTGTATGCAAGTGAGATTTCTATATATGTGTATATATGTATATTCATTTTAAACGTTACAATAATCTCTCTCTTAAATTATTAACATTTTTGAAAACTTGATGAAACAGAGCATGCACTGGGATGAAGATAGGTCCTTTCACGGTTTTTTCTTGTAGGTCATTTCTCCCTTGAACCACACTCGAATGGAAGGACATAATAGAAACGACGTAAGCCTTCAGATCTTTATCCCAACTTGTCGATAGAATGTATTAGTAATTGGTCAAAGAATTCAGCTGCAAGAAATGTACAATGTAAACTGCAGTAAAAGTTGATAACCAATACGAAAGTCTGAACATTCATGATAAAAGACTTTACGACAAACGATGTTATTAAGCGAAACAACAGTACATGAACTAACCGCGCATACGTTATACATGGACATCTGTCAATAACCTCAGTGTGAAAAGCGTAATACATATTAAAAGAACGGTGGAACTGTGTAGGAACGCCAGCAGAATGACTACTACAAACTCAATTAATTCGTGAGCATGGTCATTCAACGGAAATTTATGGGGTCCTCATGTTTTCATAAAATGAAATTTGACGAAATATCCGTAAGACTGTATGAAATTCGCAGAACACGTCATGTGGACGTATGGAGAAACCCATTATCAAAATGTTTAAAGCTGTAATTTTATGCCTTTATTCTGTAGTTTTGTATGCCCTGTGTCAAATATCAGCATTATTTCAGCATTCATAGCAGGCCGACGGCAAAGCAACCTAGCGTCACCTAATCGACTAGATCGCAGCCATCAATCGGAAAAGTTGAATTTCAGCCTTTTTCTTTCTAGCAGCGTTCGTATAAGCGCAACAAATACTAGTACCTTCTTTCGCAGGACTAGGCCGACCTGGCTCAGCTAGTATTTTGTGATTTTTTTTCCAAGTAGGTGAACTTTAAATAATTTTTTGTGTTGCTGGCTCGGCTAGGTGTAACGACCATCCATTACAGTTATTTTTTTCACTTACATAGTATGAGACCAACTAAATGAGAACTGAAGTTAATACAGGCTGTTTGCTATTTAATTTCGGTGACAGATTTCATATGGAAATCTCTGTTATATTGTATGTGTACAACATAGTGTTAGGATTAGATAAGGACTGTGTTATTCTCTTATTTTAAAATCATGCTCTTATACTAGCTAAGGCAGAAAGTATTGCTAGTTGGAATATTTTATTACAAGAATCAGGGAAATAATCCTATGGCATGCTAGTGAACTGCATGTTACGCATGTAGGCCCGAATCCAACGAAAATACATCAACCACAATTTCTATTGTAAACTTCGACTACCTTGCATAAACATAGCGTTATGTACAATCCCTCGAGATTGACTACTCGGTTTTCTGCCTTTCCAATTTGAAGTACTAATAGGGGTCATTATTTCTTACTCATGTCACTGCACACTAGTATCAAAAACATGGAAAAACACAGAGGAGGATTGATATTGCACTGTACTCACAACAGACAGCGAAACTGAAGGCAGAGACCACCCGGCAGTTATACTGCAACGGTCGTGAAGTTTTCAGACACCTGGCTCGGAGAGTAGCCCTCATCTTTCTCTGCCCGTCTGCCCGTCACTCCCTCCCTCCACCCCTTCCCCTCAACCCGACCGCCATAAACTCCAAAATAACCACATCTGTGAAGAAAGTTACAGCCACAGCTTTTTGGGGTCGCGGAGGGCATGGTGTTGATTAATTTCTTCACCTTCCTCAGTTACGGAGAGATCTTTAATGTTGCCATTATTGTTGCAGACGCAGCTGAAAATCGTAGTAGAACGTAAAGAATATCAGCTTTTAGTTGCATGAGAATAAAATTTTAGTAAGGCAGATAAGTGGAATTCTCTTGTATTGATTAATGACGATCATTATATCTCTAAGACCTTGAAGTTCTTTGCAGATAATGAAATTGAAAAGCTAAAAAGAAGCCTCTTTCCTTCTATGCCAATGACCTGAAAGCATAAACAACATCCCAATTCTTCCAGAGCATGCCGAATCCAAGACTAATAAATTTTGTTAATAGAATGAATTTATTTTATTTCCGTCTATGATCATAAAACTTTTTGTCCTCACACTACAGGTTTCGGTAGCAATGATAATCTTCGCATCTGCTGCGAAACACGGGAGATGAAATACAAATAGAGGAGAGATTACATCTTGAAACAAAATGTGTCCTAATACAACAAGACCATAGTGGCATCGTCATAGACAATACACAAAATCAGCTTAACATTGTCGCGCTTAATTAAAATTGCTGAATGGTTCAGCTACGGAAAAACAGATTCCAGAAAATGCTGTTTTACTCTCATTTGAAATTAAGAGCCTCTACAGCAATATACCTGTAGACGAGACCTTAGGAATTGTTTTGGAAATATCTTTGTTTTGAAGAGGCAGAAGACGCATAGCTAGCAGAACTAAATGAACTAACAAAGCTTAGTTTGCAATAGAATCCAGCCTTCCGAGTATCTTGACGGAATGTTTTGTAAATCACTTAGAGAACAAATTTTTCAAAGTCCATAATCAACTCTGCAAAAAAATTCTTCTTCCTTGTTTGGAAATAATAGCCAACCAGTTGCAACATATAGTTTTATTAAACCTTAACCACGGTTGCGACAGTTTTAAAATTGTCTCACTCAGAAGTTACTGCCGGCCGCTGGTGGCCGAGCGGTTCTGGCGCTACAGTCTGGAACCGCGCGACCGCTACGGTCGCAGGTTCGAATCCTGCCTCGGGCATGGATGTATGTGTTGTCCTTAGGTTTAAGTAGTTTTAAGTTCTGGGGGACTTACGACCTCAGCAGTTGAGTCCCATAGTGCTCAGAGCCATTTTGAACCAGAAGTTACTGTACATAATAAGAAATATGATATTGTGTATGAACAGAGATGGTATCATTACAATAAGCAAAATTTCTGGAATTTTTCCAAACAATTTTAGTAAAAATGAAATGATCGCCCATTTAATCACCATTTAAAATATGACAAAGTTAGTAGCTCTCTACTGTACGACTGTCTCAACTTGTTAAACTACCGCACATCCATAGAGCCAACAACGTGTAATGTGACACTTTAAAGATTTGTGTATATCTATCACATTTAAACATAAAACATTTCACCAGTTCCTACAAAGCATAATTATGCAGCGTACTGAGCCATTGAGATGTGCCGAGTGGCTGAACAGTAGAGGCACCAGCCCTTTGTCAACTCTGCTGGGTGGCGCTCCTGCGCGTCCTGTATGAGCGTAGCTACAATGAGCAGCGTATATGACTTGATAAGTACATATTCATTACTACAATTAGCATGTTAACTAAAAAGTTGAAAATAGGAATTTCTCGGTATATATACGCTGCTTAGTGAAGCTTCGTTTATTCATTATTTTACCGGTTATTTTACAACACCCCGCCCCCATTTCTAGTCTACTCGTTCATATACCATATAGCATATGTTCGAACATTATGAATTACCTCAAAGAGTCTATTAACACACAGTAAACACTGATTTATAAAACATCGTTCTTGTGAAACAAGTAGCTCTTTTACACACACGAAGTGTTGAGTGCTATCTACAAGGAATTTTAAATTGTTCCGTATTTCTAGATTTCCGGAAGCCTTTGGAAACTAAACCTAACAAGAACCTTGTCAAATTGCGTGCTTATGGAATATTGTCTCAGATATGTGAGTGGATTCGTGATTTCCTGATAGAGAGGGCACAGTTCGTACTAACGGACGGAAAGTCATCCAGCAAAACAAGTGACATCTGTCGTTCCCCAAGGTCGTGTTATAGGCCCTCTGCTGTTCCTTATCTACACTACAGGCCATTAAAATTGCTAAAACACGAAGGTGACGTGCTACAGACGCGAAATTTAACCGACAGGAAGAAGATGCTGTAATATGCAAATGATTAGCTTTTCAGAGCATTCACACAAGGTTGGCGCCGGTGGCGACATCTACAACGTGCTGACATGAGGAAAGTTTCCAACCGATTTCTCATACACAAACAGCTGTTGACCGGCGTTGCCTGGTGAAACGTTGTTGTGATGTCTCGTGTGAGGAGGAGAAATGTGTACCATCACATTTCAGACTTTTATAAAGGTCGAATTGTAACCTATCGCGATTGCGGTTTATCGTATCGCGACATTGCTGCTCGCGTTGGTCGAGATCCAATGACTGATAGCAGACTATGTAATCTATGGGTTCAGGAGGGTAATATGGAACGCCGTGCTGGATCCCAACGGCCTCATATCACAAGCAGTCGAGATGACAGGCATCTTATCCGCATGGCTGTAACGGATCGTGCAGCCCCATCTCCATCCATGAGTCTGCACGAACAGTTCGACGACGTTTGCAGCAGCATGGACTATCAGCTCGGAGACCATGGCTGCGGTTACCATTAACGTTGCATCACATACGGGAGCGCCTGCAATGGTGTATTCAACGACGAACCTGGGTGCACGAAAGGCAAAACGTCATTTTTTCGGATGAATCCGGGTTCTGGTTACAGCATCAAGATGGTCGCATCCGTGTCTGGCGACATCGCGGTGAACGCACATTGGAAGGGTGTATTTGTCATCGCCATACTGGCGTATCACCCGGCGTGATGGTATGGGGTGCCATTGGTTACACGTCTGTCAGCTCTTGTTCGCTTTGACGGCACTTTGGACAGTGGACGTTACATTTCAGATGTGTTACGACCCGTGGCTCTACCTTTCATTCGATCCCTGTGAAACCCTACATTTCAGCAGAATAATGCACGACCGCATGTTGCAGGTCCTGTACGGGCCTTTCCGGATACAGAAAATGTTCGACTGCTGCCCTGGTCAGCACATTCTCCAGGTCTCTCACCAATTGAAAACGTCTGGTCAATGGTGGTCGAGCAACTGGCTCGTCATAATACGCCAGTCACTACTCTTGATGAACTGTGGTATCGTGTTGAAGCTGTATGGGCAGCTGTAACTGTACACGCCATCCAAGCTCTGTTAGACTCATTGCCCAGGCGTATCAAGGCCGTTATTATGGCCAGAGGCGGTTGTTCTGGGTACTGATTTCTCAGGATCTATGCACCCAAATTGCGTGAAAATGTAATCACATGTCAGTTCTAGTATAATATATTTGTCCAATGAATACCCGTTTATCATCTTCATTTCTTCTTGGTGTAGCAATTTTAATGGCCAGTAGTGTATACAAACAATTTAGGAGACAATACGAATAGCCGTCTTAGCTTGTTTACTGATGATTCTATCGTTTATCATCAACTGGAGTCATCAGAAGATAAAAGAAACGGCAAAACGATTTAGGAAAGACGTCTGTACGGTTCGAAAATTGGCTATTGACCCTAAATAATAGAAAGTGTGAGGCCGTACACAGGAATGCTAACAGGAATCCGTTGAACTTCTGTTACACGATAAATCTGAAAGCCGTAAATTCAACCAAGTATCTAGGAATTACAATTACGAAAAACTTAAATTGTGAACAACACACAGAAAATGTTGTGGGGAACACAAGCCGAAGACTGCCTTTTATTTGCAAAACAGAAGGTGCACCAGAATTGCTAAAGAAGCTGCCTACACCATGCTTTTCCGACCTCTTTTGGTGAGGGATCCTTACTAGGTAGGATTAACGGAGTACATCAAGAAAGCTGAAAAGGGCAGTACGTTTTTTACTATAGAGAAATAGGGGAGAGAGTGTCACTGACATGATAAAGGATTTGAGGAGCACATCATAAAAGCAAAGGCGTTATTCGTTGCGGTGGAATCTTCTCACGAAATTTAAATCGACGTTTTGTAGACGTCGACCAACATGGGGAGAAACGATCATCATAACAAAATACGGAAAATCAGAGCTCACACGGAAAGACGTAGGTGTTCATTATATTCCGCGCGCTGTTCGAGACTGGAATAATGGAGAATTATTGCGAAAGTGTTTCGATGAAGCCTCTGCCAGACACATGTGATTTGCAGAGTATCCACGTAGATGCAGATGTATGGCAAAGCCACTTCTCCTGCTCATCTCCTCCAGTATGCCGATGACATCGCATTCCTCGCCCATAAACTACCCTCCAGAAATCCCAACGATCCCTTCGGCTCCGTCTCAACCAGTTCACCACTGGTTCGACCAGTGGCTCCTCAAAATCAATCCTATTAAAACCCAGGCATTAATTGTAAGCCAGACCACCCACGGCTTTCGACCGCGCGACTTTCACCTTACCATTTAAGACCGTCCTATCCAGTTAACTAACATACTAAAGTATCTCTGAGTAACACTCGATCGCCGACTAACATGGAAGCTACGTCTACGAACCATTAACCATTCATTCAACAGAAAGCCCACAATAGCCTAACCTTTTATATTTTAACTTATGCAACTGACGATCTGTCTTTTTATTGTAAAAAACGTTTATTTTTGTCAACCTCCACATTACGTTTTGCGAAACTTTACTGTCATGTGGATGAAGAGCGGAAAATTATATCCGCTGACAACCCACCCCCATGCCCATACAAAGAAACAAGAAATATGACTGGCACAGGTGCTAAAAAGAGTCAACGACTCTCACATCGGATATGGATAACGTGTGATTCTACAGAAGTATGCTCCACTAAAATTATTGGTTGACGTTTCCTGTAATTTTGCTTCTTTTACTAATACCATCGCTGATAATATTTGTTGATACGTACAATGCCTTCTGAAGAAGACAGTTTTAAAACTGACGAAACAATGTCCACGGTTTAATAACCTGAATTTTGCAACTGGTTGGCTGTTATGTCCAAGTGATTGAAGCTCTTGCAATCGAAGTAGCTGAAGTGCAGCCATATATAAAGTATTATTTTTTCATATCGTAGGTACTGTACGGCGATGACATGTTCATTATTTCTCAGGGCAGCCTTTTCAGTAGTTGCAGGGGCAACAGTCTGGATGATTAACTGATCTGGCCTTGTAACACTAACCAAAACGGCCTTGATGTGCTGGTACTGCGAACGGCTGAAAGCAAGGGGAAACTACAGCCGTAATTTTTCCCGAGGGTATGCAGTTTTACTGAATGATTAAATGATGGTGTCCTCTTGGGTAAATATTCCGGGTAAAATAGTCCCCCATTCGGATCTCCGGGCGGGGACTACTCAGGAGGACGTCGTTATCAGGAGAAAGAAAACTGGCGTCCTACGGATCGGAGCGTGGAATGTCAGATCCATTAATCGGGCAGGTAGGTTAGAAAATTTAAAAAGGGAAATGGATAGGTTAAAGTTAGATCTAGTGGGAATTAGTGAAGTTCGGTGGCAGGAGGAACAAGACTTTTGGTCAGGGTAATACAGGAATATAACTACAAAATCAAATAGGGTAAGTGCAGGAGTAGGTTTAATAATGAATAAAAAAATAGGAGTACGGGTAAGCTACTACAAGCAGCATAGTGAACGCATTATTGTGGCCAAGATAGACACGAGGCCCACGCCTACTACAGTAGTACAAGTTTATATGCCAACTAGCGCTGTAGATGATGAAGAAATTGATGAAATGTGTGATGAGATAAAAGAAATTACTCAGGTAGTGAAGGGAGACGAAAATTTAATAGTCATGGGTGACTGGAAATCGAGAGTAGGAAAAGGGAGAGAAGGAAACATAGTAGGTGAATATGGATTGGCGGTAAGAAATGAAAGAGGCAATCGTCTGGTAGAAGTTTTTACAGAGCATAACGTAATCATATCTAACACTTGGTTCAAGAATCATAAAAGAAGGTTGTATACATGGAAGAAACCTGGGGATACTAGAAAGTATCAGATAGATTTTATAATGGTAAGACAGAGATTTAGGAACCGGATTTTAAATTTTAAGACATTTCCAGGGGCAGATGTCGACTCCGACCACAATCTATTGGTTATGAACTGTAGATTAAAACTGAAGAAACTGCAAAAAGGTGGGAATTTGAGGAGATGCGACCTGGATAAACTGACTAAACCAGAGGTTCTACAGAGTTTCAGGGAGAGCATTAGGGAACGATTGACAAGAATGGGGGAAAGGAATACAGTGGAAGAAGAATGGGCAGCTCTGAGGGATGAAATAGTGAAGGCAGCAAAGGATCAAGTAGGTAAAAAGTCAAGGGCTAGTAGAAATCCTCGGGTAACAGAAGAAATATTGACTGTAATTGATGAAAGGAGAAAATATAGAAATGCAGTAAATGAAGCAGGCAAAAAGGAATACAAACGTCTCAAAAATGATATCGACAGGAAGTGCAAAACTGCTAAGCAGGGATAGCTAGAGGACAAATGTAAGGATGTAGAAGCTTATCTCATGAGGGGTAAGGTAGATAATGCCTACAGCAATATTAAAGAGAACTTTGGAGAAAAGAGAGCCACTTGTATGAATATAAAGAGCTCAGATGGAAATCCAGTTCTTAACAAAGGGAAGGCAGAAAAGGTGTATATAGAGGGTCTACACAAGGGCAATGTACTTCAGGACAATATTATGGAAATGGAAGAGAATGTAGATGAAGATGAAATGGGAGATATGATACTGCGTGAAGAGTTTGACAGAGCACTGAAAGACCTGAGTCGAAACAAGGCCCCCGGAGTAGACAACATCCCATTAGAACTACTGACAGCCTTGGGAGAGCCAGTCCTGACAAAACTCTACCATCTGGTGAGCAAGATGTATGAGACAGGCGAAATGCCCTCAGACTTCAAGAAGAATATAATAGTTCCAACCCAAAGAAAGCAGGTGTTGACAGATGTGAAAATTACCAAACTATCAGTTTAATAAGTCACAGCTGCAAAATACTAAAGCGAATTCTTTACAGACGAATGGAAAAACTGGTAGAAGCCGACCTCGGCGAACATCAGTTTGGATTCCGCAGAAATGTTGGAACACGTGAGGCAATACTGACCCTACGACTTACCTTCGAAGAAAGATTGGGGAAAGGCAAACCTACGTTTCTAGCATTTGTAGATTTAGAGAAAGCTTTTGACAATGTTGACTGGAATACTCTTTTTCAAATTCTGAAGGTGGCAGGGGTAAAATACAGGAAGCGAATGACTATTTACAATTTGTACAGAAACCAGATGGCAGTTATAAGAGACGAGGGACATGAAAGGGAAGCAGTGGTTGGAAATGGAGTGAGACAGGGTTGTAGCCTCTCCCCGATGTTATTCAATCTGTACATTGAGCAAACAGTAAAGGAAAAATTCGGAGTAGGTATTAAAGTCCATGGAGAAGAAATTAAAACTTTGAGGTTCGCCGATGACATTGTAATTCTGTCAGAGTCAGCAAAGGACCTGGAACAACAGCTGAACAGAATGAACAGTGTCTTGAAGTAAGATATAAGATGGACATCAACAAAAGCAAAACGAGAATAATGGAATGTAGTCGAATTAAATAGGGTGATGCTGAGCGTATTAGATTAGGAAATGAGACTCTTAAAGTAGTGAAGGAGTTTTGCTATTTGGGGAGCAAAATTGCTGATGATGGTCGAAGTAGAGAGGATGTAAAATGTAGACTGGCAATGGCAAGGAAAGCGTTTCTGAAGAAGAGAAATTTGTTAACATCGAGTATAGATTGAAGTTTCAGGAAGTCGTTACTGAAAGTATTTGTATGGAGTGTAGCCATGTATGGAAGTGAAACATGGACGATAAGTAGTTTGGACAAGAAGAGAATAGAAACTTTCGAAATGTGGTGCTACAGAAGAATGCTGAAGATTATATGGGTAGATCACATAACTAATGAGGAGGTATTGAATAGAATTGGGGAGAAGAGGAGTTTGTAGCACAACTTGACAAGAAGAAGGGACCGGTTGGTAGGACATATTCTGAAGCATCAAGGGATCACAAATTTAGCATTGGAGGGCAGCGTGGAGGGTAAAAATCGTAGAGGGAGACCAAGAGATGAATACACTAAGCAGATTCAGAAGGATGTAGGTTGCAGTAGGTACTGGGAGATGAAGAAGCTTGCACAGGATAGAGTAGCATGGAGAGCTGCATCAAACCAGTCTCAGGACTGAAGACCACAACAACATGATGAAAATGGCCGGCCGGAGTGGCCGTACGTTTCTAGGCGCTACATTCTGGAGCCGAGCGACTGCTACGGTCGCAGGTTCGAAACCTGCCTCGGGCATGGATGTGTGTGATGTCCTTAGGTTAGTTAGGTTTAATTAGTTCTAAGTTCTAGGCGACTGATGACCTCAGAAGTTAAGTCGCATAGTGCTCAGAGCCATTTGAACCAACATGATGAAAATCATGGTTTCCTCAATTTTTTTGATTTGCACATCATCAGAACGTGTGCAAAAGTAAATATTGATGTTTTCCGTAAACTCATTGCAACAGACTTAATCCCTTCGTCAGGCTCTTGTCACCTGACCGTACATAAACGAACTTATTTTACTTAAACCGTGGTTTACGGCTGGTAGTGAAATAGACACAATAGCACAAACGGGGGTTGCAAATTCAGAAATTATGCATAATAATTTTCAAAAAGGTAGAGGAGCAAATAGCCAGAACTGTAAATGCAGTCACCCATATTTCTCTTTCTTATCTTGGGTCATGCTCCGAAACAATTGCTGGAGCTTTCAAAAAATCTAATGTGCTAATAGCACCAATAAATAAACTATTTTTGCGCCATAGCCTAAATACAGATATGGAAAAATACAGTAACACAGGTGTTTATAAACTGGGGTGCAGGTCTTGTTATAGTTTCCATATTGGCCAAACGGGAAGAGAATTTACGATAAGATTTAGGAAACACACTCTAGTTGCAACAACGCCTTTGGCTTTCATCCGAGAGAATGAAATCACTGCTTACAATCAATCGAAAATAGTCGAAGTATTTTACATTCGAAACGAAGTGGTAGAACAAGAGATTCTCGAAGAGATTGAAATGTACACTAACAGCCGTTCAGTCCCAAATCTAATAATTAATGAACAGACCACCAGCAACAGGCAATGGTTATTTATCATTTTTGACAAATTGTTGCTGAAAAAATAATGGGTAAAAGTACGAATATAAATCTACATCTCCATACTTCATGCAGTCAGATTGTATTCTGTACATCTTACGGTTTATTTAGCAACTTTTACCTCTTGAACATACAATTTTTAAATGCAACAATGCCTGCTGACATTAGCAAACTAAAATTAGGGTAAATTAAAATGTAAGTGGCGTTTATTGTAGGATTGTAGTGAGAGTCGTTTGCGAGATATCATACTTCGTAAATTTCCCACGCCGACACTTGTACGGATTCGGACACTACAGAACAAGTTCATACAGTAGTTATACCAGTAACGAGACAATCGGCCGTCAGAGGTGGTGTTCAAAATGATCATAGGCAGCGGCAATACACGCTACCACTCTGGCGTGGAATGACTGCTGCACACCTCCTAGCATTTGCGTGGAGATTTCCGATCAGGCTGCAGTAGTACTTCTTTGTATATTATCGGTTGTAGTTGATATATCCCTGCCGACAGCATCTTTTAGCTTCTGCATAGAAAAATCCGGATAACGGACGGCCAAGGTACAGTTCCTCTGCGTCCAGTCCAAATATTTTGCACCAATTCGTAAAGGTACGCTGCAGTACTCAATCTACTATGGGCTGGACATCTAGACAGCCATTATGTTGATACCGCTGGTTCCTCCTGTTTACAGAGGAACGTCTCCTAGCATCCATTGAAGATGGTCTGTTGGGAGGCTCCGACACTCGTGAGCTTTCAGTGTTCCGTCCATGAGAAACGGGCTATCACATCCCACAAGTTAACACTCCATGGACCCTTACGTTCCACCTGACGAAGCCAGTGGGTATAGTCAACAGAACAGTATTTGTTCGACTGTTTACCTGCCCACAATTGGTAAATGTGGCTTCATCACTAAACTAGATACACTGTGTGTTCAAAAGTATCCAGACACCTGGCTGAAAATGAGTTACAAGTTCGCGGCGCCCTCCATCGGTAATGCTGGAATTCAATATGGTGTTGGCGCACTCAGCCTTGATGACAGCTTCCAGTCTCGCAGGTGCGGGATGATTTCTCGGGGAATGGCAGCCCATCCTTCACGGGGTGCTGCACTGAGGAGAGGTATCGATGTCTGTCGGTGAGGCTTGGCACGAACTCTGCGATCCAAAACATCCCATGGGTATTTTATAAGATTCAGACCAGGATTCTGTGCAGGCCAGTCCATTACAGCGTTGTTATTGTCGTGTAACTACTCCGCCACAGGCCGTGCATTATAAACAGGTACTCGATCGTGTTGAAAGGTGCAGTCGCCATCCCTGAATTGCTCTTCAACAGCGGGAAGCAAGAAAGTGCTTAAAACATCAATGTAGGCCTGTGTTGTTATAGTGCCACGCAAAACAACAAGTAGTGGAAGCTATGTTACTATTGGCACTACACACGCTGGCAGATGTTCACCGGGTATTCGCCAATCCCACAACCTGCCATCAATTAGCCACATTGTGTAGCGTGATTCGTCACTCCACACAACGTTTTCCCTCTGTTGATTCGTCGAATGTTTACGCTCCTTACACCAAGCGAGGCGTCGTTTGGCAATTACCGGCGTGATGCGTGGCTTATGAGCGGCCGCTCGGCAATGAAATCGAAGTTTTCTCGCTTCCTCGCTAAGTGTCATAGTACTTTCAATGGATCCTTATGCAGTTTGGATGTCTGGATAGATATCTGTCTATTACACATTACGACAGTCTTCAACTGTCGGCGGTCTCTGTCAGTCAACAGACGAGGTCGGACTGTACGCTTTTGTGCTGTACTTGTTCGTTCACGTTTCCACTTCACTATCACATTGGAAACAGTGGACCGAAGGATGTTTAGGAGTGTGGAAATCTCGCGTACAGACGGATGGCAAGTGACAATCAACTCACCACGTTCGAAGTCCTTTAGTTTCGAGGAGCGCCCCAGTCTGTTCTCTCACGATATCTAATGACTATTGAGGTCACTGGTATAGAGTACCTGGCAGTAGTTGGCAGCACAATGCACCTAATATGAAAAACTTATGTTTTCGAGGTTGTCCACATACTTTTGATCACATAGTGTACACGAAACATCTGGAGTATCCTTTCTTAATGCCCATGTACAGCCCTTAACACGATTCTCAATTTTTCCATGCAGCCCTTTATGGAAGAGATGTGATAGAGATTGAGCCTATGCCGACGGAGAATGCGTAGGACATTTGCTGACTCATGCTACTTTCCCATGCGGTTACGGGGGAGCTAATTTCCGAAACTGCTGCAAAAGTAGCAAGAACATTAATATACCCCTTTGCTGTTGTCAATTGCTTCCTTTTGTTATGATGTTAGGTGTTACACTACCACTTTCATGCAACTGGTTGAAGAGGTTGATAAATAACTGCCGAGATGGTTTGGGTCTATTGGGTATCCTACCGCATACACCTTTCAAGAACGAACTGCGTTCTTCCTACACTCTCCATACACCATGAGCGTCGCGGCTTTTTCTGCATTGGTAAATCCCGTTCTTCACTCATGACCTACTGGTTGGACAGTCACACACTAACTAGCAAGTCGCAATGCACTCCTGCAGCACAAAAGCATCCTGTAAGCAAACGTGCCTACAAACTGAGCTGGTTGAATGGCACAAACAAGTGTCGGTGTGGGAACTTCTCAAACTAGTGAACTTTATGTTTCCTTCGACGTTGTACTGTATATTAATTCCGTACTACGTAGTATGAATTTTTTTAGATGTCTTTAGCTCAATCATGTTTTAGCATTGCTCCTCTTAAGAGGAATTTGCAAGACTTGCAAAAAGAAAAAAAGTTATCTGAAGAGGGGCAGGGCCCGGAACATCCGACCAACCAGCTATTCTAAAGCCATTTTCATCATTGTAGCAAAGATAGCGACGTGGAGAAATTGACTGGGATTGTTTTGATAGATGTCATATTGATACTCGACAAAGACCTGCCAAAAACGGCTTCGATCTGTGGTGACTATCCTGTGTTTCTGATGGGCTGTGCCGGAACGAGCTCCATAAGCATCAGAACTTGCACAAGCGATTTTCTTCGCTGTGGGCGTTAGAGTACCTGGCCAGTCGCCACTTCAGAGTCTATGCCGCTGTTCAGGAGACTATTGCTACGTAGTTCCTGGACCTGGGCGCCGTTTACTTTTATGTTGGTTTTAAAAAAGTAGTTTAACGATGGAATAAATCTTTTATTCCTTTCTGAATAACTTCTTCTAGCAGAGAACTTATTGCTTCACTTGTTGAATCCACGTGGACTATGCTGGTCCTTTGCAGGGCTGCGTGTATCGCTCCTACTGGTGAGAATCTTATCCAGTTTTCCATATGTAGCCAGCATAGCTTCTGCCACTAATCAAAAAAGCTCGCCACTGAAAATGCCTGTTATGGCACTATTTGAGACAACGATCTCCAGTTCACATCAACCCAGTTAGCGCATACCGTGTGAGGAACGGTACCCAACACCTCATAACCAAACCATCACATCCTGGTTGTACAGAATTATCGTCATTGTTGTGTTTTTTAGGACCAGTGATCATAATGAAATACAGGAAGGAAAAGTGCACTTATGGTGTCCGCAGTTCTTCAGTTGTGTGTTGCTGTTGGTAACGGTTCGGACATGAGTAGCCAATCACATTGCTGGTTCGTAGTTCCCTGCGCTTCATAAATGAAGATAGTAGGTATTTTGTGGGATTTGGTCCCAAGTTAACCACATTCTTGGAACCTACGATGAATTCGGAAGTAAGGTACACAGTAAGTGATTGAATCAACGAAGGTAGACCTCGGGCTAGTCTACAACCTGTTACCATACTAATTTTAACATCCGTTTATTTATCACACTCCAGATTAACGTACACTTTGCGCTACGCTATAATCAGTCTGCTACCACAATTATTTTTTTTTTTTTTTAGTGTTCACAAATCACACACTATTGGCTACGACGAACGATACTCAACTGTCAACATCAGCACGCAACAGAACAGCCGCGGACGCCATAACTGCACTTCATTGTGTAATGTTAGTGTAGTGATTGCCGTTGAGCTCCCCAGAGTAGAAATGAGTTTGACAGTTATAAAAAGTCGCGTACCTGCACAGAACGTCTTGAAATTTCACTCTCCTCCTGTTAGTTCTAGTATTTTGTAATTCCCAACTGACTCCCTCACATCCGTTTTAAAATCCTCCTACAGCTGCAGATTTATTCTACTTTCTTGTGCTCAGAATTTGCTAGTCCACATACCGTCAGAATTTGCTGGAGTCCACGTCCCGCCTTATCTTGTACTGTGCTCCATATGTCCGCTTTCAGAAACTGCTTCATCCCTCTGTTTCAGATACTCGTGGCGTTACTCTACCTCGCTTGTTTCAATATACCTCTGAAGTTCACTTTTAATCGGAAATTAGTAACACTCTGGCCTGCAGTAACAAACTTTAAACGGCATCAACTTGTCATACACTCAAAGTGTTAATACTTCTCTGTGCCGCGCGGGATTAGCCGAGCGGTCTCGGGTGCTGCAGTCATGGACTGTGTGGCTGGTCCCGGAGGAGATTCGAGTCCTCCCTCGGGCATGGGTGTGTGTGTGTGTGTGTGTGTGTGTGTGTGTGTGTGTTTGTCCTTAGGGTAATTTAGGTTAAGTAGTGTGTAAGCCTAGGGACTGATGACCGTAGCAGTTAAGTCCCATAAGATTTCACACACATTTGAACATTTTTTTAATACTTCTCTGTAAGTTATCAAAACTGAATCTGTACCTCAGATTATACTATTGTGCGAAACGCGAGGACAGATCTAACTTTCTTTCTATGTATCACAGCCAAGTAACACAGCTCGATGAAACTTGGACAATACATACAACGAACTGCTACAATATGGTACAGAAATAAATACACAATGAGACGAACAGAAATGACGCTTTTATTCAAAGGCAACAATCACACTGAAGAAACCACTGTTGATGGTGGACCTCTGGACATCACAAAACGGCGGGCCCTGGCCCTTATTATGTTGGTTGATCACCACGGCAGTGCATTCTTTGCAACACGTTGCCACGCTGGCCATGAGGTAAGGTGTCCTTGTGATTGGGCTTTTCATGCAGCCCACAGCGCGGTCGACAACCTCTGGATAGCTGTTGGTGGATATGGACATTATGCAATACTTCTCCCCAGCAGATCCCAAAAGTGATCGATGGGATTTAAGTCGTAGACACGGACAGGACAGTCCATTCACCTAATGTCCTCTCATTCGAGAAGCTCCTTCACGTGCGTTGTTCGATGCGGTCGAGCATCGTCGCCCATAAAAGTGAAGTCCGAGCACAATGCTCTCCTAAAAAGACATGTGGAAGGGGTACAGTGTCACATCAGTGTCGACCGGTGAATGTACTGTGTTTAAAGATTCAGAAGCCGTTACTTCGTGCAACATTGTCTTCCCTACATGACAATACCGGTACCACCAGAGCAATCATGTCCCTAACGCTGGACGTACCGTCAAATGGCGAGAGAAGGGAACATGTAATGCACCCAGGAACGTTGTCCAACATGATAGTTTGGGTGGTACAAGTGCTATAGTGTGCGGAGGCATGATGTTGCATGGGCGTATTGACTTCCAAACGATTGAATACGATACACTAAGCGGTCAACGTCATTGATAAATTGTACCCATGTGCTTCATTTCAGGGGCACATTCCGGCCTGACTTCATTCTTAAGGTGACAATGCGCACGACATCTCTGAACTGCGTACGTGAGGGAGCTCTGGGAACGAGAGGATATTCAGCGAAGGGACTGGAGGGCCCGATCTCCAGACTTGAGTCTTGAGTCCCATCGAGTACGAGTGCGATGCAGTGGGGAGATGTATTGCGGCACGTCCACATACACCGACAACTATCCAGTAGTTGTCAGCAGGAGGAATATGATGCCCAACCACAAAAACTCCTTAGCAACGCTATAGCCAGCATAGGAGCACACCCTATGGACGACTATGGCCCACCGTTTGTAATCTCCAGTAGACCACCGTGGGCCATGGTGACTTCAGTATAATTATTGTCTGTGAATAAAAGAGTTAATTCTGTTCATGTTATTGTTAATTTCTTTCGGTTACCTTCTGTACCACAACATAGCTTTGTATAAAAAGTAAATGGCTTATCTGGAACAAGGGACCCATACGGAACTTTAGCAAGTAATCCTGTAGTCTCTGCTATACTCAAAGTCTTCCAAGCCAAGATACTAGCATCGGGGAAAGCTTAAAGGCCACCATAGTCTGCATGATTGCCCCGAACAGCCAAGGTGAGCCATGTACTGCCTCCAAAAACAGCTTGTCTATCACAGGTGAACTCTATTCGTAATCCAAGAAAAACATTAGGGCCACTCATAAGCTGTTGCTTATTGAACTGTCCAGTCAAATCAATGTGAATTGCTCTAAGTGTCTTATGCACTGGAGCACTGCGCCGCCAGCGACGATACGCTCGTCGCAGAGGCATTTCTGAGGCACGTTAACACAAAGTGAACGTAGCAAGCCAACACCCAATGAGACTCGGAGCTAAGCTTTTGCACTACACGAAATTTCGCAGAGCGAATGACGCTCCGTGCTGCGGCGTAGTGCTTTCAAAGACAACATAGCTGCTATTTCTAAGTATGATCCAAGTTTCATCGAGCTGTGTCACTTGGCAGTGGCACGCCATGTGAAAGCTACTTTCATCCTTAAGTTTTGCAAATCGGTGTAGTTGACATTTGCAGCTAGCCACATACGAGTTGTTATTTGCAGTTTATTGTTCCAAAGTTTTAGACATCCGATTCATTTTATAGAAATCACACAAGTTATAATGAAATAACATTCTTCAGAATACCGACAAGAGATTAAGGCTGTGCACACTCACCACATTTCTACGCATTTTATTGACAAAATTTTTTCTCTTGTGTATAAATCTCACACTGCATTACACCTGTCCCACAGTGAGGTATTTGGTTGTGCAGTAAAACCAACAAAGTAGTTCAATGCAGGCATATCACTCTTTCTGTAAAAAAAAATTATCTTTAATTTTGTATCTCACTGAGTGTTAAACTGATGTCATAAATACTACACAATCAACAAAATTTTAAAATAATTTTAATCGTTTTTCTTCTATTGTGTGTGAGTAACCTATTTTATGAAAAATGAAAATTTATCGAAGAGGTTAATATTTTTTAGGGTACCTACATTTTTTTAACATTATCCCCTGGGAGCATGCTTACCTGTTGCTTAGTTCCCAAAATAATCGTCCTGACAATGATCCTCACGGTCGTTATTCTGGGAGAATTCTGGTAAGAGGATTATACGGCCATGTAACCATAGTTAACGAACGAGAATACAGAAGGCCGACACATCGCCCTACACAAAGCAAATCGCGTTCCTCGGAAGCTGATCGATACAATCTGTTCAGCCTGCTGATTCTGTGCTCCGGAATGGAAGGCAAACAATGTTCAGCGTAAAGGCATGTGAAATACTGTTCACGCATGCATAAGTACACATACATACATGTACACCTGTATGTATGTCTTTGCTTATGTCAGTAATTGCTTTGGTGCCGAATAATTTATTACAAGGTCGATAACGAAGTGTACCTTGACGGCAACGCAACAAGAGAATGATAAAGATGTTGGTTAAAGTGAACGTCAACTTAGAAGTAATATATTTGTTTTAAGAACACCTTGTAGATCTCAGAGAAGTTTTATTGAGCCTTAAAAATAAGACTTTATATGGGTTTCCAGCATGCTGGGTTAGTAACGGGACAGTAACTTAATCACAACACATATGTTGTTATAAGTTCTTTTTCCAAAACAGTAGCACTTTTGCTTTTAAATCTCCCTCGATTTCAAAATAAACTTATAAGAGAATACGTGTGGAAGTTGACTTTTACTGCACCGTATCAAACGTTTTCTCCTTGAAAATTGCAATAAAGAACATTCCTCGCATCCTGCATCCCACCCCCTCCCCCCCAAAGAAATCCTTTCCCCTCCTCTTCCCTAGCCCCTTCTTGGCATTTTTTCCCTGGAGTGGTTCCACTCCACGGAATGGCCGTTTCTCTTAGACTTTAATCCTTTATATATTTTACACATCTGACATCCCTACTTTACTGTTTCATAAAATAGCTAGATCACATTTTCATGTGCTATCATGGGCTATAGTATCTGGTACACCGGAAGAGACAGCCTAGCGTTTCTATTACTGTTTTACTTATGAAGTATCATTAAAAAGATTTTTATAGGTTTGCTTCTGGTTAAGTGTTTTATTAGTATGATGTAATTTGAAAGGCGATGCTTTTTCAGTGTCATACTACGGTTCTTTCCACACTACCTATGATTCACAACAAACGACGTTACGTATCGCCATAGCATATGGCTTGTTTGTATGTGCTGTGTATGGCACTGCTGTCGTTTACAATTCATTGCCTTCAAATATCCTGCTGTTTCTGGGAAAAATTCAAAGAGCTTTTAAATGCCCTCGTAATAACGTAGGAAGTGGACTATCAGGTGTATCTTTGTCCTGCCAATGTTAATTGAAGAACTTGACTTTGATATAAGCGTGTGTACAGTCTCAACATAGTTTGCATGCTATTACGGAATGGGCCTACAACATTTTATCTGTTTGGTACGTATATACTGGCACGATATGTTGTGTATTCTGCTATATGCGCTCAGTTTTTGTATCAGTTTATTAGATAAATTGTAAATTTAACTTCCCGTCTCACGGTATGATTTGAAAATGGGTCCAGGTAACTCGAAACTAGTCATCAGTTAAATAAAAATCTGAATCTTACAACTCTTGCCGTTTCCTGCGCCAGAGTAAGATTATAGTTGAAACATTGCCAGTGAATTCATTATGTAATAAATTTTTATAAAATATGAAAAAGTCAGGCACCAATGAGAGATGGGTTAGCGATACGTACGTTGCTCAGACCAGATAAGACAGAGGGCGAAATTAACTTACGAATTGTAATAGTACTGACGTTGGCGGTATGCGAGTTGCAGGAGTTTGAAACTTGTCACTGTAATATCTGGTCTCCAGCAAGATTACAGGAGGTAATTTTTTTCATTTCTGAGTGTGACAACAGGGCTCAGTCACGGTGACAAAAGGAATCAATGGCCTCAAAGACAATGCTTACAACCATGTGTGGTAAATGTTCCATTTGAATCACTGGTAGAGCTAAACAAACTGCTCCTGATAACGCTACAAATATATGTGTGCACTGATAAAATACGAACAGTTTGAGACTTTATTTAGCTTTGGATTTCTTCCAATTACTGCCAGAAAATTTGACAATGATAGCTTCAAATGCATTTATAGAAAAGATTTTAAAGGCTAATCGAAGAATAGGATTTAATGAACTCTAAAAATGTGTTTCTTCCATACTCATTTTGACTTTTTTCAGGCAGACCTTGGTGAAGTGATAGACATGAGAACGTTTACGCCAACTGATGAACCCTTGAAAGCGTTAAGGCAACTGAATTCTATATATTCTTTGAATAAAAGAGTAAGAGGCGGCGTCACATTGAGGAAGACAGGTGCAAGTCTATCTAAAGGTCGGCGTTTTAGTCGTTTAGTCTTTCGTAATGACGTGATCTAGTAACGAAAATTATTTTATTCATATTGACACTGATCGTGCAACTGAACAACTGTGAAACATGGTGTACGGATGGACTGTAAGAGGCAGTCCATAAGTGAGTGCGTCCTCTCTTGAAAACTTACGTAAACAGGAGCATAAATTTGACAGTAACTGAAAGTGACTACCACAATATCACCAAAACGTAACTAATACAGTTTCACTTTCATTTCCGAATTCAGCAGAGGAAAAAAGTATTTGTACCATGTTAATTGCAACTGTTTCAAGTTGTTCAGAGACAACTACGTTACATGCAGCTAGAGGAAATAAAGATGAAACTGAATCAGTTATGAAACCACTAACGAGTGAAGACTCCCACAGTTATGCGGAAATATTAAGTAGAATTATGAAGATCAGGGCACTACATAGTAGTTTTGATCTGAATCAACAGTCCAATGTGTTTTAAAGAGCAGTCACTTTCATGACAGACACACTAGTGACAACTTTCAAAAAAAAGAGGGAAAGAGATGATGTAAGCAGTTATCGACCCATTTCTTTACTACCAGTGTTTTTGAAAGTTTTGGGAGAAGCTTCTTACTACAAAGTAGTGCCGCATCCCGGTACACGAAGTTTACTGTCACACTCGCAGTTTGGTTTCAGGAAATGTTTACGTACAGAAAACGCAATTTATTGTTTTATGTACGAGGCAGCAGAACGGCTAAACTACAACTTAAAGACGGCAGATATTTTCTTTGATTTGGCAAAAGCATTACATCGTGCAGAACCATGTCACATTTTTGCATAAAGCTGTGTGATTAGGGGAATGGCTTAACAATGCTTAACCACACATGTGGAAAGTAGCAAGCAGAAGGTTGTCTTCCATCGTCAAAAAACAGAAGAGGTTTAAATCCCACTGAGGTCGTGTAAAGCAGTTCCATAGTATCTGTTCTGGGTACGTAGATTTTTACGTATATGTATGATCTACGAACACCCCCCCATGGACCTAGCAGTTGGTGGGGAGGATTGCGTGCCTCAACGAGACAGATAGCTGTACCATAGGTGCAACCACAACTGAGGGGTATCTGTTGAGAGGCCAGACAAACGTGAGGTTCCTGAAGAGGGGCAGCAGCCTTTTCAGTATTTGAGGGGATGATTGACTGATCTGGCCTTGTAACATTAACCAAAACGGCCTTGCTGTTCTGGTACCGCGAACGGCTGAAAGCAAGGGGAAACTACAGCTGTAATTTTTCCCGAGGGTATGCAGCTTTACTGTATGATTAAATGATGATGGCGTCCTCTTGGGTAAAATATTCCGGAGGTAAAATAGTCCCCCATTCGGATCTCCGGGCGGGGACTACTCAAGAGGACGTCGTTATCAGGAGAAAGAAAACTGGCATTCTACGGATCGGAGCGTGGAATGTCAGATCCCTTAATCGGGCAGGTAGGTTAGAAAATTTAAAAGGGAAATGGATAGGTTGAAGTTAGATATAGTGGGAATTAGTGAAGTTCGGTGGCAGGAGGAACAAGACTTTTGGTCAGGTGAATACAGGATTATAACTACAAAATCAAATAGGGGTAATGCAGGAGTAGGTTCAATAATGGATAAAAAAATAGGAGTACGGGTAAGCTACTACAAACAGCATAGTGAACGCATTATTGTGGCCAAGATAGACACAACGCCCACGCCGACCACAGTAGTACAAATTTATATACCAACTAGCTCTGGAGATGAAGAAATTGATTAAATGTATGATGAGATAAAAGAAATTTTTCAGGTAGTGAAGGGAGACGAAAATTTAATAATGGGTGACTGGAATTCGAGAGTAGGAAAAGGGAGAGAAGCAAACATAGTAGGTGAATATGGATTGGGGCTAAGAAATTAAAGAGGAAGCCGCCTGGTAGAATTTTTGCAGAGCATAACTTAATCATAGCTAACACTTGGTTCAAGAATCATGAAAGAAGGTTGTATGCATGGAAGAACCCTGGAGATACTAGAAGGTAAGACATTTCCAGGGGCAGATGTGGACTCTGACCACAATCTATTGGTTATGAACTGTAGATTAAAACTGAGGAAACTGCAAAAAGGTGGGAATTTAAGGAGATGGGACCTGGATAAACTGAAAGAACCAGAGGTTGTACAGAGTTGCTAGGAGAGCATAAGGGAACAATTGTCAGGAATGGGGGAAAGAAATACAGTAGAAGAAGAATGGGTAGCTTTGAGGGATGAAATAGTGACGGTAGCAGAGGATCAAATAGGTAAAAAGACGAGGGCTAGTAGAAACCCTTGGGTAACAGAAGAAATATTGAATTTAACTGATGAAAGGAGAAAATATAAAAATGCAGTAAATGAAGCAGGCAAAAAGGAATACAAACGTCTCAAAAATGGTATCGACAGGAAGTGCAAAATGGCTAAGCAGGCATGGCTAGAGGACAAATGTAAGGATGTAGAGGCTTATCTCACCAGGGGTAAGGTAGATACTGCCAACTGAAATATTAAAGAGAACTTTGGAGAAAAGAGAGCCACTTGTATCAATATCAAGAGCTCAGATGGAAACCCAGTTCTGAACAAAGGGAAGGCAAAAGAGGTGTATATAGTGGGTCTATACAAGGGCAATGTACTTCAGGACAATATTATGGAAATGGAAGAGGATTTAGATGAAGATGAAATGGGAGATACGATACTGCGTGAAGAGTTTGACAGAGCACTGAAAGACCTGAGTCGAAACAAGGCCCCCGGAGTAGACAACATTCCATTAGAACTACTGACAGCCTTGGGGGAGCCAGTCCTGACAAAACTCTACCATCTGGTGAGCAAGATGTATGAGACAGGCGAAATGCCCTCAGACTTCAAGAAGAATATAATAAGTTGGTTGGTTGTTTTGGGGAAGGAGACCAGACAGTGAGGTCATCGGTCTCATAGGATTAGAGAAGGACGGGGAAGGAAGTCGGCCGTGCCCTTTGAAAGGAACCATCCCGGCATTTTCCTGGAGCGATTTAGGGAAATCACGGAAAACCTAAATCAGGATGGTCGGACGCGGGATTGAACCGTCGTCCTCCCGAGTGCGAGTCCAGAGAAGAATATAATAATTCCAATCCCAAAGAAAGCAGGTGTTGACAGATGTGAAAATTACCGAACTATCAGTTTAATAAGTCACAGCTGCAAAATACTAACGCGAATTCTTTACAGACGAATGGAAAACTGGTAGAAGCCGACCTCGGCGAACATCAGTTTGGATTCCGCAGAAATGTTGGAACACGTGAGGCAATACTGACCCTACGACGTATCTTAGAAAATAGATTAAGGAAAGGCAAACCTACATTTCTAGCATTTGTAGACTTGAGAAAGCTTTTGACAATATTGACTGGAATACTCTCTTTCAAATTCTAAAGGTGGCAGGGGTAAAATACAGGGAGCGAAAGGCTACTTACAATTTGTACAGAAACCAGATGGCAGTTGTAAGAGTCGAGGGGTATGAAAGGGAAGCAGTGGTTGGGAAGGGAGTGAGACAGGGTTGTAGCCTATCCCCGATGTTATTCAATCTGTATATTGAGCAAGCAACAAAGGAAACAAAAGAAAAGTTCGGAGTAGGTATTAAAATCCATGGAGAAGAAATAAAAACTTTTAGGTTCGCTGATGACTTCGTAATTCTGTCAGAGACAGCAAGGGACTTGGAATAGCAGTTGAACGGAATTGACAGTGTCTTGAAAGAAGGGTATAATATGAACATCGACAAAAGCAAAACGAGGATAATATAATGTAGTCGAATTAAGTCGGGTGATGCTGAGGGAATTAGATTAGGAAATGAGACACTTGAAGTAGTGAAGGAATTTTGCTATTTGGGGAGCAAAATAACTGATGATGGTCGAAGTAGAGAGGATATAAAATGTAGACTGGCAATGGCAAGGAAAGCGTTTCTGAAGAAGAGAAGTTTGTTAACATCGAGTATAGATTTAAGTGTCAGGACGTCGTTTCTGAAAGTATTTGTGTGGAGTGTAGCCATGTATGGAAGTGTAACGTGGACGATAAATCGTTTAGACAAGAAGGGAATAGAAGCTTTCGAAATGTGGTGCTACAGAAGAATGTTGAAAATTAGATGGGTAGATCACATAACTAATGAGGAGGTATTGAATAGAATTGAGGAGAAGAGGAGCTTGTGGCACAACTTGACTAGAAGAAAGGATCGGTTGGTAGGACATGTTCTGAGACATCGAGGATCCCCAATTTAGTATTGGAGGGTAGCGTGGAGGGTAAAAATCGTAGAGAGAGACCAAGAGATGAATACACTAAGCAGATTCAGAAGGATGTAGGCTGCAGTAGGTATTGGGAGATGAAGAAGCCTGCACACAGACACTCAGTGCTGCTGTTTTCGCTGGAAGATTAATTTCATCTCCGACAATGAAACGCCTGGGCTTGTTAGTTTGCTTACATCAGCTCTATTATCTAGTATGGCGTTATATTTTGGGTCAACATCTAGAATATTCTTAGGCCAGAAAACGGCGGTCAGACTCATCTCCAGTGCACGTTGGCGGACTTTGTGTAGGTGGTTCATCTGTTTCGGAATTCTAACGCTGTCATATCTACACGTGTATTCTATTAGGGGATTTGTTGTTGACAATATTGTCTCATTATGAAAAGATGCAACATTCGTTCACGAATACTACTAATATTGACTAACTGATGGCCTAAGTTATTCAGTAACTCGGAATAAAAGATATGATTGGTTCCATTTATATCCCTGAACAAGTTAGCATTACCACAGCGAACTAAAAAACAAGAATTTCAAATCTTACTTATGCAGGTCGAGACCATAAAGTTCACGGACGACTGCTTCATGTCATTTGGAGTATAAAGAATTCCGAACACGACGTATCTATAGATGCCAAACCATCTAAATACTGAGACTAACAAGTTGTGTAGTAATAAGGTAAGTGGATACGGAAAAGAATAAAAGGTAAATGAGTATGCGAAGACCAGTATATTTTCGACGTTGAAGCCCTAATAAGGAGTACCATCTCGCATCTCTATGAATACCAAAATCCATCAATACTAAAAACTTCATTGCAACCTCTCTAAACGGTATAGAGAAGTAAAAATCCCGCTAATACGCTGATTAATCGGGTCCTAATCATACTCGTCAGGTGAGGTCAATACAAATCGAATTCCCACAGGTGAATTAGGGACTGTTAGTTTGGATATAAAAGGCCAAGGGAACACAAATACTTCATTGTCGTAAGTATAAAACTAGCATAAAAGATACCAATAACCTACAAACATGATCACTATTAAATGCTGTCTGTCATAGGAGTAGACTGCTATAAAACGGATTCAAGGAGTTGCAGATAGCAAGATCTACGAGTTCCTATGAAAGATACTAAGCTTCAGGTGCAATCAGTGCGTTATAATAAGGTTGAAAAATTACATTCATGCTAAGAATCTTGGATGACAAAACATATAGGACAATAACTGTATAATATTTGAAACAATGGTGCAACAGGTAAGGGCTTAAATAATGTAGAGGTACATGAATATTTATTAGCGGAAGTTTCACGTATCATCGAAAGGAAAGTCCTCATTATCGTATTAACGATCTTATCGAATGATGCCTTAAAACTGGAATCGTAAGTCCGATCTAAAAAAGTAAAGCAGTAAACTAAATAGTAAAGATTTAAGTAACCATTTATCCATACGTACTGCATACCAACTTACCGTTATACAACAGAGTCCTGTGAACGGGTGACACAGACTGAGCCTACATACAGTCCTCGAAAGGTGGTCAAAGATACTCTCACTAAGTCAAAGGTTAAAAGAAGGCAGTCAACGGTAAGGATCGATACATCGTAAAATCATAGGCATGTAGAACGCTTAAGATACACAATCACAACGCAAAACTAACTGTAGGAAGACCTAACATGCGCAGATGCTATCTATACAACCTACTTTTCAGATATCGGGCTTCAATTCAAATTTTTTTTTTAATTTCGAAAAAGAATTTATCCTTTGATTCAGTTTGTTTATTTAAAATATTTCCATGTTCTTTCTCCACATGGACGTAGATTTTCATATCTTCATGAATATCCATCGTCCCACCTTTATCAGTGATGTGTAATATATCTAGATTGTCATTGATACTTATAATCTTATGTTTTGTCATTCGCAAGTGTTCTTTAAAAGTCGAATTCTTGATAGTATGCAGCGCTGTATGGTCTCCAAATCTTTCTTTAAAAGTTCTACCGGTTTGTTCAATACACGTTACATCACATACACTGCATTTAATTTTGTAGATCCCAGACCTCAAAAAAGGATCGCGTCTCTCGATAGAATGAATGAGTGACTTGGCTAATGTATTTTTACAAGCAAAACCAACTTCAATGTTGACCTTACGGAAAACTTGTGCTACTCTGTAGGAAATAGGAACTATAAACTCCATGTCTGAGTGCATTTTTTTTTTTTTTTTTTTTTGTTTCAACCCGAGTGAGCGTAATTTAATGCAGTAAATTGGATTTCTTTTGACAATTTTATTATGAATTAAGTCAATAATCTCAGGTTGTTAATCATTATTTACCGCTATATCTCTTAGAATATTCTTTTGTTTTTCAATTTCAGTATCTTCTAAAGGGATTTTACTTAGCCAGCTGCCCAGACTGTAGGAAAAGGAGGTTTTGTATCTGTTGAACAGCATGGAATCGGCGGATATAATGGCGTCGGAAGTTGTGGGTTTACTGAAAATAGCAAAATTATGCCTACCATTCTTATTCTTCACAGATATGTCAAGGAAATCAGTTTTACCATCAGCCTGCTGCTCATATGTGAATACTGTTTTTTGGAGGAGATTACTGAAAATTCTTAAAAGTTTATCAAGGCCACCGTTCTCCTCTTTGTATAATATAATGGTGTCATCCACATAACGGAAGTAATACAGACCGATGTCATGTAACTCTAGATATTGCGTAAAGGCTCATACGTCGATATGGTTCAGAAAAATATTGGATAATGTCCCTGATAAACAACACCCCATAGCTAGTTCTTCCTGTTGTTGGAAGACTTCACCGTAGAAGTTAAAGTAATTGTAGGAGAGAACTAATTCGAGTAGCTGTAGGAATTCTTCAATTTCTCCTACAGACAGTTTATATCTAAGGAAATTATCCTTGACAAGGAAAATGGTTTCCATAACAGGCACAAATTAGTAACATCTATGAATACCCATTTGTAGCCATCTGGGATTTTTATATCTTCTATTTTATCTAGCAGATCGTATGTATTCTTCACAGAGAAACCTGGATGCGAGAGACTGAATTACAAAATTTTGGAGCAAGAAGAGTATTTTAAATATCTAGGATGTGACATTACTTTCAAATATAACCACGATGTGGACCAAAAATTAAATAAATCTATTTGCATATATGGAACTATCGTAAAAGGTTTCCAGAATAAAGCCAGGAAAGATACCTAGCTGAAGCTTTATAAAACAATAGCAGTACCAACTTTAGCTCTTGGAAGTGAAGTATGGGTAAGAACAAGCACCAAGGAAGTAGAATAAAGGCTCAATAAATGACATTTCTAAAAGGATGTACAAGTGGGGATCGCAAAATAAATGAAGACATAATGAAACATCCAGGGATATATAACCTAGACGAGGAAGTAAAGAAAAATAGGAGAAAGTGGAAAGAACACGTAGATTGGACGGGTGCAGAAAGAGTCCCAGTGGAGGCCCTGAATTACAAACCTTCTGGAAGAAGTAAAGTGTGAAGACAGTGCAAGAGATGGTTACCGTAACAAGCAATCTTCCTGACATGTAAAGTGAAGAAGAAGAAGATAATCTTGACATTGTATTCGTTTCTCTAATAACCGAGCCGTAGCGCAGCAATCGATATTTTTGACATAACAATTTGCTATACGTATGTTATTCTTGATAAACCAAGTGTTTTAAGGAACATTCTGTGAATTATGAACTGATTGATTCCAAGTAGCTTCTGGCTATGTAGCCCCATGAAATATGATAAATAAATGAAAGAAATCGGGAATGGCCACTCAAAGCGAAAGATGCGATATATGAACTAATATTGTGTCTAGTTTAATTCTAAGAAAAATTTGCTACAAGATGATGAAAGACCTAGAATTGGAAGCAAAAATAAACAGAGTGAAGATGAAGGTGATGAAAAGTAGTAGAAGTGACTTACTTAAAATCAAAATATGGGCAATAGAAACCCAATACAAATTTTGTTGCGCTGTACGCAACATCACACTAGATGGCCGAGCGAGTGTGTGGATTGACTTCATTTCGCCAAGGGTTAACGATAATGGTACTGGGGTTGTTTTGTAAATGACATCCAGATACCAGTTTCTTGAAAGTTAGACATGGCCCCTGGTGACCGGAAAACTGGAAGCACTTGGTATGTCGGGTAAAAAAAGCGTCATAAATGAAATAAAGAAGAAATTTAACCTGAGGATAACTGAGGCACCTGGAAATAATTATCTGGGAAACTCTTGAAGCGACCGATAGGTTAGTAGGGAAAGATGGGAACATAGTTAATTTGCCACTGAAAATGTGTATTATGGAAGAGAAATGCAGACGAAACAGATAATCGATTAACATGAAACGTATTTCCGAGGATGTTATATGCTTTAGATACATACAAGTAAGAAGATTATCACACCACAGAAAAAACTGCGGATCCCGACTAATTACAATAAAAATATGTATGTGAGACAGATATGTTTTACTTAATTAAAATAAAATATGTAAATATGAAAGTGATAGAGATTTGTTTTACTTAATTACAATAAAATATATCAAAGTGATATGTTTTACTTGCCTCAGAGGAAAAAAAATCTACAAACTTATCATGCTCCCATAATAGCACATGTGCAGAGATTGTACATTCTGTAGCAGTGAAGAGAAAATACATTGCAGTCACTGTGTTGTGGTGTATTTAATACGATATCGCTCGCATTGCGCTGTTTATCCTATTCATATTCTAACACTCACCATGCTTTGATCTCGCTGTACTGATTCATGAATGTAATTGTATGAAGCGTTTTATAATTTATGTATGATATTCAACTGCATGACAAAGTTCATTAAATAACTGCAGCTCTTCGTTTATAGATGTGTGTAGTGACACTTATAATACTCCTAACGTCTCACGAGCGAAGCTAAGTTCAGATAAACGTGGCTACGGACTCTTATTTCGCTGCTAATTCGTGTGCACGCACAGCAGACCGATTGAGGCCATCATTTGTGCGTAAAACCACATGAGGAGCATTCCAATGCGAACGGCCGTACCGCGCATTTGAAGTGCCGACCACTCAATGTATTAGATTAAATTTCGCTGTGATCTCTATTGCGTAACTGTAGCTGCTCTCTGTGGAATCATTTGCCAGTTGCGCCATCGATCGTGTTTTGGGACATATAATACAAGCTCTCAGTTTCCTGTTCACTGCGAATAGCGAAAATCTGT
Organism: Schistocerca nitens; assembly: GCF_023898315.1. NCBI lineage: Eukaryota > Metazoa > Arthropoda > Insecta > Orthoptera > Acrididae > Schistocerca > Schistocerca nitens. Next base: position 244,278,198 of record NC_064622.1, read on the forward strand.
GCCTCTGTAAAAAGGATTTTTTTAACAGTTTTTAGATCATAAGCAGAGATTCAGAGTTGAAGCGTATGGTGATCGATATACTGTGTTACGTTCAATCGGTTAGATTAAGTCAGAGATACAGCCAGCACTCCAGAAACCGTATGTATGTTTAGATCTACAATTATTTTATGCAGTACAAACCATCTGACCGGGTTCGTACAGGAGCGAGGCCCACAGGTTTTTACTCTGGTGTTACTGCTGCACTCTTAGCGGATGTCGTCGATGATTACACTGGTGCTGTTTCTGCCCATGTAGGACATTCACACCTCCAGTGCTTTTATCTTGTCGGCTGCTTGCATTTCCTCTACCAGAGCTCTTACAACCCGTTCTCATATTAAATTATAACACTGTTATAATTGCTTTAGCATACAACCACTTATATTAGGAACAACATTCTCAGCAGCGCGTTTCGGGATTCAAGCTCCCATCGTCTGGCTGTCCGTTTTAACCCTTTATAAACAGGCGCTTCAAAAGCACACAAGCCAAAAATTTAGAACGAATAAATTTATTCTCACATGAAGTCTTCATCTTACTTAAAAAAGCATCACCATGTTCTTTGCTCCGCTTATCAATGTTACCGCCCATTCACCAATCTTTCCTATCGCACAGTGGTAAATACCTGCACCAGTCACATCAAGTGTACGTTACATAAGCTGTCTCTCCGTGCACCAGCAAGCGCAGAAGACATGTTAACGTCTCCCAACAGATTGTGTGATATATCTGCCGTTCCATAGCATTCCGAAGATGTTAAAAGGGTCATGAAGAGAGAACGTACAAATGGTTACCTATGTAAAACCGTTCACAATTACCGCACTAACGCTAACCTTAGAAACGGTCCAAAAAATCTTTGAAAAATGCATTATTACTCTCGTACGTTTGTACATTACGTACATTATCGGACATAAATGGGTGAATTGTAATTTCAAGTTCTTCGAGTAGGTCAAGTTTCTCTCCTTTCATATCTACGTGCATCATCTTTTAGTCCTCTTCTATGCTTTTTCGGCGATGAACAGTCTATGTGTGCTTGGGAACCACCGATTTACCTTAATACATCAACGACTTTTTGGATCTTTTTGAAATTCAGCGCTATTACAGTAAATGTGAGCGATCTTATACGTAAACATTGGTATGTTTTCCTTCATGTTCCTTCTAACGTCTGTGGAATCCTAGTTAGTTTCACGTTTCAAGGATCATTTGCACGATAAATTGTATGGATATGGAATGTCATTTTACATACACATTGCACATTAAGTTGTATTAATATACACATTACAATAACAAAAACTCTTCTACGCATTAGAAGGACTTGTCAAGGAGTAACTTTTTTCAGTTTGTTTTCGGATTTTACTTTGCAGTCTGTCAGAAATTTATATCACTCGGTAAGTTCTCAAAAATTTTAGTTGCGACATTGTGCACCCCTTTTGTGCTAAACACAACCATTGTGGACTAATGAAAGCCTTTTTTCCTTCTGGTATTGCAGTTATGTATATCACTGTTCCTTTTGAATTGCAGTGGATTATTTACGACAAACGTCGTGAGCGAATAAATATACTGTGAGCAGTAGCAGGGACGCCTAACTCTCTAAACATCCACTATGTGATCAAAAGTATCCGGACACCCCGCGCCCCCACTAAAACACGCGTTTTTTTTATATTATGTGCACTCGCTGCCATCTATTGCCAGGTACTCCGTATCAGTGACCTCAGTAGTCATTGGACATCGTGAGGGAGCAGAATGGGGAACTCCGCGGAACTCACGGACTTCCAACGTGGTCAGATGATTGGGTGTCACTTAAGCCATACGTCTGCAGGCAAGATTTCCACACTCCTAAACATCCCTAGGCCCACTGTTTCCGATGTGATAGTGAAGTTGGAATGTGAATGGGCACGTACAGCACAAAAGCGTACAGGTCGACCGCGTCTGTTGACTGACAGATATCGCCGACAATTGAAGAGGGTCGTAATGTGCAATAGGCAGACATCTATCCAGACCATCACACAGGAATTATACACTGCTTCAAGAGCCACTGCAAGTACTGTGATAGTTAGGAGGGAGGTGAGAAAACTTGGATTTCATTGTAGAGCAACTGCTCATAAGCTGCACATCACGCCAGTAAATGCCAAACGACGCCTCGCTTGGTGTAAGGAGCGTAATCATTGGACGATTCAACAATGGAAAAACGTTGTGTGGAGTGAGGAATCACGGTACACAATGTGGCGATTCGACGGCAGGATGTGGGTATGGCGAATGCCCGGTGAACATCTGCCAGCGTTTTTAGCGCCAACTGTAAAATTCGGAGGCAGTTGTGTTATGGTGTGGTCGTGTTTTTCATGGAGAGGGCTTGCACCCCTTGTTGTTTTGCGTGGCACTATCACAGCACAGGCCTACATTGATGTTTAAGCATCTTCTTGCTTCCAACTGTTGAAGAGGAATTCGGGGATGGCGATTGCATGTTTCAACACTATCGACCACCTGTTCACAAGGAATGGCCTATGGCGGAGTGATTACACGACAATAATGGACTTGCCCGCATAGAGTCCTGGCCTGAAACTTGTAGAACACCTTTGGGATGTTTTGGAACGCGGTTTCGTGCCAGGCCTCACCGACCGACATCGATATCTCTCCTCACTGCAGCACTCCGGGAAGAATGGGCTGCCATTCCCCAAGAAACCGTCCAGTACTGATTGAACGTATGCCTGCGAGAGTTGAAGATGTCATCGAGGCTAAGGGTGAGTCAACAACATACTGAATTCCAGTATTACCGATGGAGGGCGCCACGAATATGTAAGTCGTTTTCAGCGTGGTGTATGTGTACAAACTAAAGATAAGTTACCCCAGAACATTATTCCACATGACATTACTGAAAAAAATATTCAAAAGATGTCAGCTTACTTACCTGTACGTCCTCGATATTTGCAATGATTGTATGTGCTAATGTGGCTGAACTAAGTTGCTTATGGTTCGGTTAATAATGAGCGTATGGCATTGGTGGCCGAGAGACCCCTCGCGACGCGGTTCGGCCGCCGCTCCACAAGTTCTTTAACGCCTCTACGGCGACTTGCTAATGAATGATCATGAAATGATGATGAAGGACACACAATACCCAGTCATCTGGAGGCAGAGAAAATCCCTGACCCCGCCGAGAATCGAACCCGGGACCCCGTGCCCGGGAAGCGAGAACGCTACCGCAAGACCACGAGCCGCGGACGAGCCGCGGACCATGGTACGGTTGATAAACCCGTAAACATGTTTACTGCATTAGCCTGTGCTCGGAGAGAGCGCTGATGGGACTTCGGCTGATTTGAAAGAGTTTACAGCTACGCGGAAGGAACGCTTGCTGGACGAGCTGTAACATGGATAAGCGGAACAGAGAACAAGGTGCTGTCGTTTTTAAAGTAAGACGAAGACTTCATGTCCACATAATGATCGGAGCCTGGCTGCCGAAGCACGCTACTGAAGATTATGTTCCTAAAATGAGTGGTTGTATGCTGAAGCAATTTTAACGATATCTTCACAACTACTACTCCTGGCCCTTAAGATGGAGAATATTAGAATGACAGCATTGTGACATGTAATATTGGCCACTTGATCAAAATTTGTCCACCTCTCGGGAATCCTTACGTATCCTCCAAAGACATAGGAGGTTCTACCTATTTTAATTTCTGTGTTCATATATCCTTCGTTATATATTCGCATGTCGTCTCATTTTAATATCGTGACTAGATCTCTAGCTCATAGTATAAACGAATGTTGTCGACGTAATGCAACATTCTCGCAAATGCGTCAAAGCTAGCAACACGCTTTACTATAGTAGGGCCGAACCGTTTTTACAGGATTACCCACTTTCCAAACTCAAGCAAGTGTGGTATCTGTAATTTTTTGTAGGCCTATGCACCACGTGCAATCTCTATACTTATTACAATGCTTTATAATTGTAATTACTCACTACGCTAGTTATTTTCAAATATATCAGTTATGTAGAGTTTCTAATAGCAGAAACAGTTCCAAAAGTGCAATTTGTGAGTAATAACCCATTTCAAATTATTATTAAGTACCTATTCTCAGCTGCCGGTATAATCGCGCATTCATGGCGCGTATCCAAGATAGTACAAATAGAACAGTAGATTATATACTGAACACAGGAGTTCAGTTCGAAGAAACGAAGAAAAATTGAGGTTTAACCCTGCGAAGGGGAAATCGTTAGAGACGGCTGACTTTTTTGAGAGTCCAATGTCCAAATACATGTCAGTCTGAGGCAATGTGAAATAATGTTTGCACGAAACATTGTACTTAGATTTCATATAATTTATTGTCGCGTAAGTTTTTCAAATTGATTAACTTATGGGCATTTTGTGAGTCAGGAGATTTAGATGTCTAGTGTCAGCACGTATGATGAGTGATCGTAGAGTGTTGGATCGCATTATTGATTGCAATGAGAGGAAGCAGATAGTTATTTCCTCCAAGTCCACAGCCCATTCCCCACGCATAGCACCCACTAAGACATGAGAACCAATGTCCTCTATATGAATTTTATTAATGTGTGCCCCTTGTTCTTTTGGATTTGTGCGAAAGAACAGACACCACGCATTCTTACAATTGACGCTCCTCGATGGATTTACGTCGGACCATTAGTGGGAATTTAAAATTTACGTGCACGGAGGATATTCGGTGAATGTGAACACATAGTGGCACTAGGTGCGGAGATGGGACGAGGAGCGTGTGGAGACAATCCGTGCATTTGCGATAAACACCGTGTCCGGATGGCGCAGTGGTTGACACAACTACCTAGTAAGCAGCTTATCCTGGGTTAGAATCCCGGTCCAGCACATGTTTTTTACTTTCGCCACTGATTCCGCACAAAGTCCCGGTGCAGCTGAATCATCAGTTCCTTCCCTTCCTTTTCTTTCCTTTCTCCCTCCTCTGACAGGCACTTAAATGTGATTTGCAGAGTATCCATGTAGTAGATGAACCTTCAATTTACATAACACGCAACCTCTTCTACCGACGTATCAGAATCAACCGTGTCAGATGCCCTTACTGCAGTGAAGTCTGGAACTTAACCCATGCCAAAGGACCGTATTCTGGTCATTGGGAAATTTTGACATTCTGCTGGTAGAATACTAGCGACGACAATTTTTCATCTCAATAAGGAAACAAATCACCTCAGAGCCGAGTACGACCTAAGAAACTTACGTTAGTTATCTGGATAATTTACTCACGCGACAAAGCAAAATATTTGTAGAATAACCGTGAAAGTAAAGTACATTACATTCGTCGGTTAAAAAACATCATGCGGTAATTCTGTAGGTCACAACATCGAGATGACATCAAGAATGCACAAGAATTGGGTAATTACTGTATGACGCTGCCACATGATGAAGGGGACACATTTTCGAAAGGAATTATTATCACGGTCAGACAAGCTCAGGGCCATCCATAAATCACATGGCACGAATTCCATGATTTTTGGAGCCCCACCAAGTTATCACAGGTAGTCACATTTGTGTGTCCCCCCCCCCCCTCCCCTATCCCCTGACAACATTTTTTGCAATTTTAAATTTAGAAATTATTAAATTAAAACAGCACTTCCAAAATTATTTTTATATAAAATTTTTTTTCATAAAATCAAGAATAAATCAATCTTTTAGAAAATTTGCAAACCATAACAAATCAGAAGAACGATACACAATTTAATCAACTTCTGTCCAAGAACTTTGATCCCATTGTTTTATATTATTTATGACTGTCATAGCAGTCACTTCGGTCTTGATTTGTGTAATGTCAAGAACATTCGACGTGTCCACTTCATCATCGTCCAACCATATAGCATCGTCATCGTTTATCAAAGAACTTTCCTGAGGATGAATCTTCGTGATGGGCAAATCATCATCTTGGTGCTTATGCCGTTGCATGTGTTGATGTCACACGATCCTTTAAATGATTACGACTCGACACTGGGTCAATAGCCGACGCACGGAACTTGCTGCACATGTGGAGACGCTCGAAGGTTCAAAGATAACTGTAATAAAAGGGGATTACATTTACTTTCAGAGTCATCAATTCCTGCATTATTGTCTAAATTTTGTTTAATCAAAACAGGTTGTGGTTAAAACCCTTCTCGTAATAATCGCCACAGACTATATCGTCTCATACCTCAACACACGACAACCTCGCACTATACGATTTGCAAAAAATATTGTGATTCACGTACGGGATTTATGTACCCAGTAGCATCAGTTTTGAGTGTCCTAGACTGTACGATTTCCACAATCTGTTGACACAATGTATTCGGGAATTACAGGAAAATCGTCAATGACCAATTGGCTCCAAATTTTAGCCAGCACGATGTCTGCACTCTCCAAGTTCCGTTTTTCTAGCTCCAAGTCAGCAGTTCGACTACTGGAATGAAGGTGAACCGAAGCTGTCATGTTTTAACATAACACCAATAATTTCGTGACTGAGAGACACCATTCGTCGCTCCACTCTGTTTGCATTTCTTCCTGGAGGACTTACGGCACTGCAAATAGCATCCAAATCAAAATCTTTAAAATGTTTTAGAGCTGAAAGTATAACTCACTCGTATCGGAACAGCCATCGCAAGTGAAAGTACACACGGCTTTTAAAAAATCTTCTTGACTTCTCACTAACTTTTCGAAAGCAGATGACTCAGAAGTCTATGTAGGCTACGTCCGTGGCACGAGTCTCTGCTTTAGAGGAAGAATGTTTTACTCTACGAATCGCTAAGAATGTAGGCCCAGAGTGTCACAGCTTCAGATTTCCCTTCACCAACTTTCTATATTACAATACCTGCATAAACAGAAGAAATAAGTTTATGTTTTTCAGCTATCACGAAACCATGAGTCGGTAATTTTACACGGTAGTCAAGGTGCGTTGATACTGATACTTGAGCAGTTGCTGCTGCAATACCTAACATCACATGTGCGTTCTCATCCATAGATAGAAGAATACTAGATCAGCGCCCAAAACTGAAGCTAAAGATTCCAGATTTCTTATAGTGACTACAAATTTTCCATCTGTATGTTTTACATGAGTCTGGTTTGCACAGTTTAAGAGGAAAAGTTACAGCGTGTTTCTTTCCGTTGTACTGACCCTTGTGGGAAGGCGTCTTAAGTATATCCCGACCGACTGATGTTACAGCCTTGTTTACACCGTTCCGCTTGCAAGTCGTCCAATATTTTAGAGCTCCTTATAATTTCAGTACGACGTCGATCATCAGGTAAACCACCGAAAATTGCAAACTCCTTCATGACTTCAAGTAAACCGGACTCATTTTCTTCCACTCTAGGTCCACCAACTGTATTTTGAATTTTACGAGCTTCTCGAAAGTCGGAATTACTTTCAAAAATTTCAAGAATTTTTTTTCTTCAAAATTACGAACAATTTTTCTGTAGTTCGGCTGCGCTGATATTTCTCTTCAGTACATTTTTTCCCTGTTGAATGTCTTTCCTAATGCTGTTATTTTTGTCGATTCATTTGTCGCCATGCCAGCGTTCCGTACTAACATTAAGCTGTAGTGTTCAGATTCTAGTACTACCATTTTATTCCTAGAAGTGTTTTCAAGTAGGCGTTGATATAGGTACCGCTTGAGGTAACTGGCTTCGACTTCGTTGCATACTAATATCTTTAGTATCTCCTGGTATACCCTGTTTGGTTTCTTCCTGTCATTAAAAGTAACCATTTAAAACGATGCATACGGGCATTTCACTCTATATACACTCCTGGAAATGGAAAAAAGAACACATTGACACCGGTGTGTCAGACCCACCATACTTGCTCCGGACACTGCGAGAGGGCTGTACAAGCAATGATCACACGCACGGCACAGCGGACATACCAGGAACCGCGGTGTTGGCCGTCGAATGGCGCTAGCTGCGCAGCATTTGTGCACCGCCGCCGTCAGTGTCAGCCAGTTTGCCGTGGCATACGGAGCTCCATCGCAGTCTTTAACACTGGTAGCATGCCGCGACAGCGTGGACGTGAACCGTATGTGCAGTTGACGGACCTTGAGCGAGGGCGTATAGTGGGCATGCGGGAGGCCGGGTGGACGTACCGCCGAATTGCTCAACACGTGGGGCGTGAGGTCTCCACAGTACATCGATGTTGTCGCCAGTGGTCGGCGGAAGGTGCACGTGCCCGTCGACCTGGGACCGGACCGCAGCGACGCACGGATGCACGCCAAGACCGTAGGATCCTACGCAGTGCCGTAGGGGACCGCACCGCCACTTCCCAGCAAATTAGGGACACTGTTGCTCCTGGGGTATCGGCGAGGACCATTCGCAACCGTCTCCATGAAGCTGGGCTACGGTCCCGCACACCGTTAGGCCGTCTTCCGCTCACGCCCCAACATCGTGCAGCCCGCCTCCAGTGGTGTCGCGACAGGCGTGAATGTAGGGACGAATGGAGACGTGTCGTCTTCAGCGATGAGAGTCACTTCTGCCTTGGTGCCAATGATGGTCGTATGCGTGTTTGGCGCCGTGCAGGTGAGCGCCACAATCAGGACTGCATACGACCGAGGCACACAGGGCCAACACCCGGCATCATGGTGTGGGGAGCGATCTCCTACACTGGCCGTACACCACTGGTGATCGTCGAGGGGACACTGAATAGTGCACGGTACATCCAAACCGTCATCGAACCCATCGTTCTACCATTCCTAGACCGGCAAGGGAACTTGCTGTTCCAACAGGACACTGCACGTCCGCATGTATCCCGTGCCACCCAACGTGCTCTAGAAGGTGTCAGTCAACTACCCTGGCCAGCAAGATCTCCGGATCTGTCCCCCATTGAGCATGTTTGGGACTGGATGAAGCGTCGTCTCACGCGGTCTGCACGTCCAGCACGAACGCTGGTCCAACTGAGGCGCCAGGTGGAAATGGCATGGCAAGCCGTTCCACAGGACTACATCCAGCATCTCTACGATCGTCTCCATGGGAGAATAGCAGCCTGCTTTGCTGCGAAAGGTGGATATACACTGTACTAGTGCCGACATTGTGCATGCTCTGTTGCCTGTGTCTATGTGCCTGTGGTTCTGTCAGTGTGATCATGTGATGTATCTGACCCCAGGAATGTGTCAATAAAGTTTCCCCTTCCTGGGACAATGAATTCACGGTGTTCTTATTTCAATTTCCAGGAGTGTATATTAAATCACCCTGAAGAATCTAGCGACACGATAGTGAGAACTGCATTGAAATCGGCCCTGTACTTTTCGGTATTACCTCTAACAGACAGACAGAGATGCGGTTGCTAATTTGCTTTATAATAAGCAGTGAATAACATGGATTGTTTTCTAAATTACCACAGAACACTAAACTCATATTTTAGCCGTGGGTAACGAAATGCTATTGTTGTTGTTGTTGTTGTTGTTGTTGTTGTTGTTGTCTTCAGTCCTGAGACTGGTTTGATGCAGCTCCCCATGCTATTCTATCCTGTGCTAGCTTCAGCTCCCAGTACTTACTGCAACCTACATCCTTCTGAATCTGTTTAGTGTATTCATCTCTTGGCCTCCCTCTACGATTTTTACCCTCCACGCTGCCCTCCAATGCTAAATTTGTGATCCCCTGATGCCTCAGAACATGTTCTACCAATCGGTCCCTTCTTCTTGTCAAGTTGTGCCACAAACTCCTCTTCTCCCCAATTCTTTTCAATACCTCCTCATTAGTTATGTGATCTACCCATCTAATCTTCAGCATTCTTCTGTAGCACCACATTTCGAAAGCTTCTATTCCCTTCTTGTCTAAACTATTTATCGTCGACGTTACACTTCCATACATGGCTACACTCCTCGCAAATACTTTCAGAAACGACTTCCTGACACTTCAATCTATACTCGATGTTAACAAATTTCTCTTCTTCAGAAACGCTTTCCTTGCCATTGCCAGTCTACATTTTACATCCTCTCTACTTCGACCATCATCAGTTATTTTGCTCCCCAAATAGCAAAATTCCTTCACTACTTTAAGTGTCTCATTTCCTAATCTAATTCCCTCAGCATCACCCGACTTAATTCGACTACATTCCATTATCCTCGTTTTGCTTTTGTCGATGTTCATATTATACCCTTGTTTCAAGACACTGTCAATTCCGTTCAACTGCTATTCCAAGTCCCTTGCTGTCTCTGACAGAATTACAATGTCATCAGCGAACCTCAAAGTTTTTATTTCTTCTCCATGGATTTTAATACCTACTCCGAACTTTTCTTTTGTTTCCTTTATTGCTTGCTCAATATACAGATTGAATAACATCGGGGAGAGGCTACAACCCTGTCTCACTCCTTTCCCAACCACTGCTTCCCTTTCATGCCCCTCGACTCTTATAACTGCCATCTGGTTTCTGTACAAATTGTAAATAGCCTTTCGCTCCCTGTATTTTACCCCTGCCACCTTTAGAATTTCAAAGAGAGTATTCCAGTCAATATTGTCAAAAGCTTTCTCAAGTCTACAAATGCTAGAAATATAGGTTTGCCTTTCCTTAATCTATTTTCTATGATACGTCGTAGGGTCAGTATTTCCTCACGTGTTCCAACATTTCTGCGGAATCCAAACTGATGTTCGCCGAGGTCGGCTTCTACCAGTTTTTCCATTCGTCTGTAAAGATTTCGCGTTTGTATTTCGCAGCTGTGGCTTATTAAACTGATAGTTCGGTAATTTTCACATCTGTCAACACCTGCTTTCTTTGGGATTGGAATTATTATATTCCTCTTGAAGTCTGTGGGTATTTCGCCTGTCTCATACATCTTGCTCACCAGATGGTAGAGTTTTGTGAGGACTGGCTCTCCCAAGGCTGTCAGTAGTTCTAATGGGATGTTGTCTACTCCGGGGGCCTTGTTTCGACTCAGGTCTTTCAGTGCTCTGTCAAACTCTTCACGCAGTATTGTATCTCCCATTTCATCTTCATCTACATCCTCTTCCATTTCCATAATATTGTCCTGAAGTACATTGCCCTTGTATAGACCCACTATATACACCTCTTTTGCCTTCCCTTTGTTCAGAACTGGGTTTCCATCTGAGCTCTTGATATTGATACAAGTGGCTCTCTTTTCTCCAAAGTTCTCTTTAATATTTCAGTTGGCAGTATCTACCTTACCCCTGGTGAGATAAGCCTCTACATCCTTACATTTGTCCTCTAGCCATGCCTGCTTAGCCATTTTGCACTTCCTGTCGATACCATTTTTGAGACGTTTGTATTCCTTTTTGCCTGCTTCATTTACTGCATTTTTATATTTTCTCCTTTCATCAGTTAAATTCAATATTTCTTCTGTTACCCAAGGGTTTCTACTAGCCCTCGTCTTTTTACCTATTTGATCCTCTGCTACCGTCACTATTTCATCCCTCAAAGCTACCCATTCTTCTTCTACTGTATTTCTTTCCCCCATTCCTGACAATTGTTCCCTTATGCTCTCCTAGCAACTCTGTACAACCTCTGGTTCTTTCAGTTTATCCAGGTCCCATCTCCTCAAATACCCACCTTTTTGCAGTTTCTTCAGTTTTAATCTACTGTTCATAACCAATAGATTGTGGCCAGAGTCCACATCTGCTCCTGGAAATGTCTTACAATCTAAAACCTGATTCCTAAATCTCTGTCTTACCATTATAAAATCCATCTGATGCCTTCTAGTATCTCCAGGGTTCTTCCATGTATACAACCTTCTTTCATGATGAACCAAGTGTTAGCTATGATTAAGTTATGCTCTGTGCAAAATTCTTCCAGACGGCTTCATGTTTCACTTCTCTCCCCCAATCCATATTCACCCACTATGTTTCCTTCTCTCCCTTTTCCTACTCTCGAATTCCAGTCATCCATGACTATTAAATTTTCGTCTCCCTTAACTACCTGAATAATTTCTTTTATCTCATCATCTCGAAATGTTAAAATAATATAAAACTCAAACATACTTTTACGCCCATGGACTCTAGTTGCTTTTGTGATTCTGACGACGAAGAAATTTTCGAAAAAAATCTGTATGTGTCGCTTCGTGTATCGTCAGTTTTATTTGCAATTGTCTGGTTTTGTAATCCACTTCACCTTCAACATTATCACCAGTTTTCAAACTTTGCCATTAGCTGTTAAATTGTCTTGTATATTTTGTTTATTTTTATCAGCATAAGCTTCACTGTATACTTCATATAGTTTGCGGTAAAGAGTACCTAAATCACTTTTTTACTCATTTTAAATTTGTTAGATAAATTTAAAATCACAATGCAGTAGCACTAAGAAAAACACGTCCATCGCTCAGCCAAAACCATTTTCGACTGAATGATATAAGCAGTTCATCTACATTTACATCCATACTCCGCAAGCTAACTGACGGTGTGTGGTGGAGGGTACCTTGAGTACCTCTATTGGTTCTCCCTTCTACTCCAGTCTCGTATTGTTCGTGGAAAGTAGGATTGTCGGTATGCCTTTGTGTGGGCTCTAATCTCTCTCATTTTATCCTCATGGTCTCTTCGTGAGATATACGAAGGAGGGAGCAATATACTGCTTGACTCCTAGGTGAAGGTATGTTCTCGAAACTTCAACAAAAGCCCGTACCGAGATACTGAGAGTCTCTCCTGTAGAGTCTTCCACTAGAGTTTATCTATCATATCCGTAACGTTTTCGCGATTACTAAATGATCCTGTAAAGAAGCGCGCTGCTCTCATTGGATCTTCTCTATCTCTTCTATCAACCCTATCGCAGTGGGCGATCAAATATACTGTAACCTACTTCCTTTGTTTTCGGATTGCATTTCCTTAGGATTCTTCCAATGAATATCAGTCTGGCATCTGCTTTACCGACGATCAACTTTATACGATCATTCCACTTCCTAATGCGTACTCCCAGATAATTTATGGAATTAACTGCTTCCAGTTGCTGACCTGCTATATTGTAGCTAAATGATAAGGGATCTTTCTTTCTATGTATTCGCAGCACATTACACTTGTCTACATTGAGACTCAATTGCCATTCCCTGCACCAAGCGCCAATTCGCTGCAGATCCTCCTGCATTTCAGTACAATTTTCCATTGTTACAACCTCTCGATACACCACAGCATCATCCGCAAAAAGCCTCAGTGAACTTCCGATGTTATCCACAAGGTCATTTAGATATATTGTGAATAGCAACGGTCCTACGACACTCCCCTGCGGCACACCTGAAATCATTCTTGGAAGACTTCTCTCCATTGAGAATGACATGCTGCGTTCTGTTATCTAGGAAGGCTTCAATCCAATCACACAATTGGTCTGATAGTCCATATGCTCTTACTTTGTTCATTCAACATAGACAAACACAGAGCGGTGGTTTTTGTCAAACCTTCAAAATCGGTATTGACGTTACGTCAAAGGTGGTCGACGCGCGACCCCTTACGTACAGGCGAACATGAACAACAATCACATCGCGCGGCCGCCACGTGGGAAAAAGGATACAAAGAAATTTAAAACTTAGTTAATTATAATGATAGAATTGGCAATATTTCTCGTTACACTTGAAGTTTAGGAGTTGTAATACAAGAAAAGAAAAACAAAAAAAGAAACTTTGCACATGTAACTTGTCGAAGCCTGTGACTCGTCAACCCCCTCCCTCCTTACCACACGGTGTCATCCTTTGTTAATTCCCTCCCTCCCGTTTAACGTGTGACGTAATTTGTGGATGGCGACCTGTTAGTGGAAGGAACAGCGAAATGTGAGACAATCAGATATTTCCAACTTCCTTATTTGCCTACACTAGTCAACGTGTTTGCAATTATCACCCGTTTTATTTAATTTACCGGTACCACCATCAGAAGCTAAAATTGAGCGACGCAAGTAATCGTTATAAACATGAATCGCCTATAGATTGAAACTGAAAAAGATATTAAAATAACAGTTGTCGCTGACATACAGTTGAACTTTCTTTTAACGACATCGGTTACAATGACAACTCGGCTGTAACGTTGTGATTCTGTCGTACGGCCATATTGCTAGTAAGAAACATACTTCTCATCCTTGCTTAGTACAATAAATTTATTACAGATACCTCGTACATAAAGTCATTTTTCAGCCTCAGTTAGTAACAAGATTTTCCAAGAATCAGTTTACTGTAGAAGGAAATCTGTTGTTGTAATATGGCAACCTGGCATACTCTTCTCTATGCCATTCAATCAACAATGGGTGTAGTATAGACTCACCACCTTATTGTTACCCTAGCGCATTCATAATGCAGTAGTGGTGACAACCACAGAATTCATCAACAGTACACGTGGTGTCAATTTCCGTAACTGTTTGTTACGAAGTGCACGCATTTTAGAACAGCCATGACCAGTAAAAGAAACTTGTTAACCGTGTAAGAAAAAGTGGAAGTAATTCCTTAAATCGAGAATGGAGCTAAAATGGCTGACATGTGTCATCATTTTGGCTTCGTAAATTCCAATGTTCAAACGATTTGGAAGAGCAAGGATAAAACTGATACTGCGTTTAAAGAAAATGAATGTAAAATTAAGCTGAACGAAAGACGTGTGTGAAGCGCTGTAACAGAGAAGGATCAATGTACACATTATTGGACCTCTCCTCACGGAAAGCGGAAGAATGTGCCAAGAAATTAAAAGATGAGGAATTTGTCTGAAGCAGTGGCTGGACTGACAGGTTCAAGCAACGTCATAGCACTACCTTTGGGAAAGTGAGCGGTGAAGCCAGCAGTGTGAATATTGAAACTATTAAACAATGGCGTACTACCGTGTGGCTTATAATTCGTGAATGATACGAAGACTGTGACATTTTTAACGCAGACGAAACTGGCGCTGTCTTTAAACTGACACCTGACAAAGCTCAGAAAATCGAGAGTGAAAAATGTGTTGATGGTAAGTTATCTAAAGAACGGTAACAGTTCTGTTTTGTGATATCGCCGATGGAACCGAGAAGAAAAAATTGCTCAGACAAATCAAAATCCCTAAGTGTATTAAGCATGTAGAAAATCTGCCAGTGCATTATGACGCTAACAAGTTGCGGATGACATCCGAACTCTTTGGAGCTGAAATAAGGCTTCGAGAGCAGGATCTTACAAGTCAGGAAAGGAAGATTCTTTTTGACAACCGTGTAGCAAGTCCTGCCTCTGTGGTCTGGCTAATATTAAGTTTGTTTTTCGTACAACAAATACGACAAGCCTATTGTAGCCCATAGACAAAGGAGTAATTAGAAGTCTGAAATGCCGCTATCGTACGCTCATATAATTGAAAATGGTGCAATGCATTGAGAAAAAGCAGAATAATTCTATTACACTGATGCGTTACCAAAGCCAGCAGCCGGGTCACAGCTCAAACCTTAACGAACTGTTTACGTCATGCGGGAATCAGAATCAAAGGAATAAATGCCGCCGAATATGAAGACGCGTTCGATGACACTGATGATTTGCCGCTACCTGCATTGCTGCCAGAAATTAACTGTGATATTCTCAGTCGGTGCGACTATGGAATGTACGCAACAATAGATGATGACCTTATTACAACTGAAGACGAAATTACAAATGAAATAAAGAATCAGCGACACAGTGGCCATGAAGCGAGCGAGAGAGATGATGATGAAAACGACTAGAGAGATTTGCCTATCCCTACGACGCTTTAGAAGCCATTAAGATTGTGAACATGTTCTATTAAGCTATGGGAGCGAGCAATGAAATTGCAAATGAAGTAATGAACATAGAACGTAATGTAGAAGTTGTGTATTGGGCAAATAGGCAACAGAGTAAAATGATTACTTCACTCCTAAGCAAAGAAGTTTGCAGACCACTCGACATGTTGCTGTATATACTGAATTCATGTAAGTTTAAGAGTGAATACTGTATATAAATCAAAACAAGGCTAAATAAATTATTTATTTTCCATTTGCCACCACAATAGCCTCAAAATACGAATCTCGGGTTCAACAACATAATTGTAGAATTGTCAATGTTGTTACATCCAGGTCCAACTGTACGTCTCCATCTTGACATCAGGTAAAACTTGCATCATATCAGATATCTTTACATTGATCGTGAACCAGCAGCAAGAACTTTTATTGCTTATATCTTCTTACCTAATGACAATAAATGCGAGTGTGGAACTGAAATTTGTGTTATGTCTTTGTACTTAGTCTCGTGTATGTTAACAGACTAATGAGTGATGGGATTATATTTTATATGTAGAAGAAGTTTTTAAACCTTTGCAACATAACTTAAGAACCTACCATAATGGATACTACTACAACTGTTTACTCTCTAAGGCGGAGTTAGCAATCAGTGAAGTATGT
The DNA here is from genome assembly GCF_023898315.1 of Schistocerca nitens. Lineage (NCBI taxonomy): Eukaryota > Metazoa > Arthropoda > Insecta > Orthoptera > Acrididae > Schistocerca > Schistocerca nitens. Next base: position 244,294,494 of record NC_064622.1, read on the forward strand.
ATTGTATCAGTCTCATGAAGTATTTGAACTAGTTATTTCCGAAAACGAGTGCGAAGTCTACAAATAAAATCTCTATTTTCAGATGATTTGTCTGTATTTATGGGATACTAGCGAAAACAAGACAGGTCTTCAAAAGAACGTGTTTCTGAATGTCCCAAATGATCAGATAACTCCATACGGTACTGAACAGCGCTTGGCGAAAACGCGAAATATCCACACTGCAGAGTTATTCCTCGTAATTTTCTGCTTTATTACTTCAGAAGCTAGTGATGAAACGAAGAACAGGTGCCATCTGACAAGATTTTTCACAACTTCAAAAATTATCTCAGCAAGGCAGCCTGACGACTCCCGTTTATTAAAACTTTGACTATGACGCAGACAAGAAGGGCCGAGTCCCTAGACGATATTGCGCTGCTAATGGGATTACTTTTCTTAAGTAAGCCACAGTCTCCAGAACGAAAATGTCTGAAAGCCAGAGCGAGCAGAAACTTTGTGAAATGTTGTCTTGCTGTTTGCCTCTCGCCAGCTACTTCCATTTGGTATCACAGCCACAGACCGATGAAGAAATAATCCAAAACTTGACTCGTTCACAGTTTATTGCCACGTGCGCGCGCGCGCGCGCGAGTGCACACACACACACACAGACAGAGAGAGAGAGATTATTTTTGTCTAGGACAATGGACAACTGTTTTCCAGTTCCCCAATTCCAACCAAGGTTTTCAGGAAGTCTCCCTTATTTGTTAGACAAATGTCAGAACTGGTGATCCCCACATTCTTTCGCAATCCTTAAATCCTCTGCCTGCTCTCCTGGAGAACCGCGGCTCTATAAGCGGCCACACGATTGTTAGTGGGCCTTCACTCTCTCTGATTTTGTCGTGATTCTCTTTTCATGAGGTACATATTGGAGAATCTTCTAGAAATGTACACTCTCGGAAGTTTAACAGTAAACCACTCCGTATTGGAGAGCGTCTCTCTTACAGCTTCTGTCACTGAAGTGAGCACCTCCCTGGCGCTTTCGCGTTCACTAAATGAACCTGCAACGATAGGCGCTGCTTTTCTTTGAATCTTCTCTATTTCTTCTGTGGGTTCCTGTCTGGTAATGATACCAGATCGACAAACAGTATTCAAATATTGGTTTAACGAAGATTTTGTAAGCTACCTCCTTTGTTGATAGACTACGGTCCCTGAAGATTCTCTCACTGAATCAGTCTGGCAGTTGACTTACCTGTGATTATTTTTACCTAATCGTTCCACATGAAATCGCCCCGTACTCATACTCCTAGATATTTTATGGAAGTGACTGCTCTCAGTGCCTGTTCCGCGATCGTTCACTCACACGGTAATGGGGCTTTCTTTCTTTTTATGTGCAATAGCTTACATTTGTTCATGTTGAAGATTAACTGCTATTTCCTGCACCAACCGTCGATCCTTATTGTATTTCAGTAGTATTTTCTAGCGTCGCAATTTCTCTAGATAAAACGGATTTATTCCTACAATATGCAGGATGTATCAAAGAGAATCTTCCGATTTGGAACGTCTATATTTCTGAAAACAATAAACGTATACAATGAATTTTGTTTTCTGATTAACGGGAAACTCAGAAAGTTTTATTTTTTTTCCATACCTTTTCATAGGTCTTCAATATGCCCCCCTTGAGATGCACAGCGTATGTAAATGCGGTATTCAAATTGTTCCCAATCTGCAGCTAGCATGTCTTGAGTTACAGCTTCTACAGTTGCTGTCATGCGATGTCTCAGTTCATTCACTGTTGTTGGAAACGGAGGCACATAAACAGAGTTTTTTATAAACCCCCACAAGAAATAATCACATGCAGTCTGGTCCGGTGACCTTGGAGACCAGTAATGTAAGGCTGAATCATTTGGTCCAGTGCGAGCGATCTATCGTTCGGTAACACTTTGATTCAAAAATTTTCGCATTTCTAGATGCCAGTGTGGCGGTGTCCAATCCTGTAGGTAAATGAAGTTCCTCGAATCAGTCTCCAACTGTGATAAAAGAAAGTTCTCAAGCATATCGAGATATTTGCTTCCTGCAGCAGTGTTCTCGGCAAATAAAAATGGACCATACACCTTTTCCCGTGAAACTGCATAAAACACATGTTGTACAACTTCATATTCTCACATTGCGGCGGTTCACCTTTCCATTTAAATAGAATGTTGGCTCTTCAGTAAGCGTGGAAGGAAACTGTCATCCTCTATCTTGCCAAGAACGAAATTACAGAACTCCACACGTTGTTTGTCACCTTCATGAACAGTTTGTAGTAGCTGAATTTTGTATGGTTTCATGTGTAAACGTCGACGCTACACACGCCAGACGGACATCAGGGGCATTTTGAGCTGTCGAGCTGCACGGTGAACGGATTTCTCAGGACTCCTTGTGGTATTATGGCGGATGTGTTCGACGTATGTGTCAGACACTCGGGGACGGCCCGCCGATTAATTTTTACACGAACAACCCATTTCCTGGAGTTGTTCATGCCATCATCTAATGCTCTATGCTGTAGGAGGATCCACACCATAGCTAGTACGAAAGCCACGCTGAACAGTTAATACTGACCCGCACTGCGCGAAACGTAGAACACAAAACGCATTCTGTAGTCCCAGCACCATTTTTACTCGAACTGGGGTGGATGCGCACTGCTGCTACCTAGCGGGAACCTTGTAATTCTCGAAAATTGCATTTCCAACAATACGTTGTTTACGCACATATCTCAAATAATATAATACTCATAGTTATGATTTTTTATCGAGTGATTTTTTTCATACACCCTTCGCAAAACAATATGTCAACATACATACATACGTGTGGTATTATTTTCTCCTCGAAAATAAAAGCACGAACTGCTGGAATACGCTACCATCAACGTAAACCTCTCCTCCCAGCTGAAGACAAATAAGCTACCAACTGCATTTGTAGCTCCAGTCGCATGGTTCAGCACTGTTTAAGACACTAAACTCGAGACGAACGGGGCTACCCGGACTTAGGTTTACCGTGGTTTTCTTAAGTCACAGTTCCAAATTTCTGGAAGGTTGCTTAGAAACGACATGAGCGATTTCCCTTCGCGACCTTCTTCCCTAATAGGTGGTAGTGGTCCGTCTACAACGCCATGTTACCGACGGGTCGTTAAACTGTAATAATCGTTCGTCTGTTTTTGCAACGTGATTTTTCATATGCTTGTCATAAGACGAAACCTTGGTTACAATGTGACTGAACACTCCGTTGGTGTTGCATTTTTCCTGCTCTTCTTCCCGTGAACAATTTCGCGGACAAAACCGCCCCAGGGAAGTGTGTCAGGGATGCTTTTACTCTTTCTATATATGTAGATGATCTAACGGACAGGGTGAACAGCACTTTACTGTTGTCTGCTGACGACGCTATGATGTACAGGAAGGTGTCGTTGAGTGACTATAGTAGTATGGAAGACGAAGTACGTTAGAAAAATTTCTAGTTGGTGTGTTGAATGGGTGCTTGCTGTAAATGTTCATGCGGATAAGTAGGAAAAACCGTGCCGTAGCGTTCGCGTTCAGCTTAGTAGGATGGAGCTTGACACCGTCACATCGATCGATGCGTAACGCTGTAAACAGATTTGAAATGAAAAGAGCACTTCAGGATGGTAGTAGGGGAGGCAAATGTGTGATGTCTTCCTGTTCGGAGAATTTTAGGCAATATCCATAAAGGAGACGGCGTACAGAATGCTATTCCGACTCATTCTCGAGTACTGTTGGAGTATTTGGAATAATCAACTGGTCGGACTAAAGGCGTGCTGCTAGATTTGTTTCCGGTAGGTTCGATTAACACGCAAGTATTACAGAAATACCTAGTGAGCTCGAACAGGCGTTTCTGGAGGGAAGACGACGCTCTTTTCGCAACGCACTATTGCGGAAATTTAGAGCTGACTGGGAAACGGTTGTACTGTCACCAACGAACATTCCCACAAGGATCATGAAGATACGATACTAGAAATTAGAGCTCATACGGAAGCCTTTAGAAAGTCGTTTTTCCCTCGTCCTGTTTGTGAATGGAACAGGAAAGAAAATGACAAGTAGTGGTAAACGGTGCTCTCCGCCACGCACTGTACGGTGACTTGCAGAGTACCTATGTAAGTGTACGTTTAGAAATTAATGTGGTGCCTGACTCTTCTTCGAACGCATGTTCTCGCAACTGCGTCAGTAAACCACCCCGTGATGCGCAATGCATCTCCTGCTATGCCTGCCATTGGAGTCTATTGAGCATCTCCGTAATACAGGGAGATTCAAAAAGAATACCACAACTTTAAAAATGTGTATTTAATGAAAGAAACATAATATAACCTTCTGTTATACATCATTACAAAGAGTATTTAAAAAGGTTTTTTTTCACTCAAAAACAAGTTCAGAGATGTTCAATATGGCCCCCTCCAGACACTCGAGCAATATCAACCCGATACTCCAACTCGTTCCACACTCTCTGTAGCATATCAGGCGTAAAAGTTTGGATAGCTGCTGTTATTTCTCGTTTCAAAACATCAATGGTGGCTGGGAGAGGTGGCCGAAACACCATATCCTTAACATACCCCCATAAGAAAAAATCGCAGGGGGTAAGATCAGGGCTTCTTGGAGGCCAGTGATGAAGTGCTCTGTCACGGGCTGCCTGGCAGCCGATCCATCGCCTCGGGTAGTTGACGTTCAGACGATAAGGTTTCATAACTAACCTTTTTCGTAGGACTCTCCATACAGTTGATTGTGGAATTTGCAGCTCTCTGCTAGCTCTGCAAGTCGATTTTCCTGGGCTGCGAACAAATGCTTGCTGGATGCGTGCTACATTTTCATCACTCGTTCTCGGCCGTCCAGAACTTTTCCCTTTGCACAAACACCCATTCTCTGTAAACTGTTTATACCAACGTTTAATACACCACCTATCAGGAGGTTTAACACCATACTTCGTTCGAAATGCACGCTGAACAACTGTCGTCGATTCACTTCTGCTGTACTCAATAACACAAAAAGCTTTCTGTTGAGCGGTCGCCATCTTAGCATAAACTGACGCTGACGCCTAGTCAACAGCGCCTCAAGCGAACAAATGTACAATTAAATGAAACTTTATAGCTCCCTTAATTCGCCGACAGATAGTGCTTAGCTCTGCCTTTTGTCGTTGCAGAGTTTTAAATTCCTAAAGTTGTGGTATTCTTTTTGAATCACCCTGTACAATCACTCACTTAATGTCCGCAGCTCGTGATCTTGCGGTAGCGTTCTCGCTTCCCGGCCACGGGGTCCCGGGTTCGATTCGGTGTCAGGGATTTTCCCTGCCTCGAGATGACTGGGTGTTGTGTCGTCGTCATCATCATCATCATCAGCAGCAGCAGCAGCAGCAGCAGCAGCATCATTCATCCCCATTACGGTCGGAGGAAGGCAATGGCAAACCACCTCCGCTAGGACCTTGCTTAGTCGGTGGGGCGGGTCTCCTGCATCGTTCCCTACGCTCCTCGGAGTATGGGACTAAACAATCTACATCTACATCTACATACATACTCCGCAATCCACCATACGGTGCGTGGCGGAGGGTACCTCGTACCACAACTAGCATCTTCTCTCCCTGTTCCACTCCCAAGCAGAACGAGGGAAAAATGACTGCCTATATGCCTCTGTACGAGACCTAATCTCTCTTATCTTTATGGTCTTTCCGCCAAATGTAAGTTGGCGGCAGTAAAATTGTACTGCAGTCAGCCTCAAATGCTGGTTCTCTAAATTTCCTCAGTAGCTATTCACAGAAAGAACGCCTCCTTTGCTCCAGAGACTCCCACCCGAGTTCCTGAAGCATTTCCGTAACACTCGCGTGATGATCAAACCTACCAGTAACAAGTCTAGCCTCTGAATTGCATCTATGTCCTGCCTCAATCCGCCCTGATAGGGATCCCAAACGCTCGAGCAATATTCTAGAATAGGTCGTATAAGTATTTTATAAGCGATCTCCTTTACAGATGAACCACATCTTCCCAAAATTCTACCAATGAACCGAAGACGACTATCCGCCTTCCCCACAACTGCCATTACATGCTTGTCCCACTTCACTTCATATCGCTCTGCAATGTTATGCCCAAATATTTAATCGACGTGACTGTGTCAAGCGCTACACTACTAATGGAGTATTCAAACATTACAGGACTCTTTCTTCCTATTCATCTGCATTAATTTATATTTATCTACATTTAGAGTTAGCTGCCATTCTTTACACCAATCACAAATCCGGTCCAAGTCATCTTGTATCCTCCTACAGTCATACCCTGATAAAACGCGCCGCTCATCAATGGATTCTCTCTCTCTCTCTCTCTCTCTCTCTCTCTCTCTCTCTATCTCTCTCTCTCTTTCTCTTTGCCTCTCTCCCCTTTTTTTAATATAACCTATAGAGCGTTCCAGACTAATGACCAGTACTCAACAATCGGCCGAATCCGTCTTTAACAGGTCACTTCTGTCGTGAATGTATTACATTTGCCCACCATTATTTCAAAGACTCTCAGCCTTCCCCTAAAACTAATATGGCCATTTCACTTTAGATCACTCCGCGGATATCCTCCTCGCTATTTTACTTTTCCTGAGATTTATGGCCAATAGCCTAACAGAACAGTAATGCGCGTCTTTATCTGTTTATGTGCAATGCGCTACATTTATTCACGTTCAGGAGCAGCTGCCAGTCCGTCCTCGACTTACCTATCCTCTGCAGGATTTCTGCCTACCGTCCGTAAGGCCATATTTCGACGTTATCTTATAGACGACTTACATATATCGTCAACAGTAATGCCCCTGTAGCACCCCCTCGGGATACCCCAGAATTTATAGCTGTCGATTTCGTCCCATGAAGAAAGATGCTGACATCTGTCACAAAGATCTTAACAGAATCACAAATCTAGTAGTATATTCTATAACATAGCAATTTGTTCAACAAATGACATATAGAAACTCTGTGTAATACCCCCCGAAAATCAAGAAACAGAGCATCAACCTAGTCACCTTTGTGTGAGTCTCTCTGTGTCGCATGGACGCAAGATATCTGCTTGTCGAAAGTATGTAGATTTTTTTAGCACAGAATTTGGACAATTATAGGCCTCTTGGAACCTAAGACAAGTGTAAGTAGCCTATTTGTATGTTGGCAGCGCTATAGCCTGTGTTAATATCGCTGACAGCGCTCTGCGCCCTCGGCAAGAGATTCAGTGTTTGGACGGACTAGCAGTTAGCGAGTGGATAGAGAAGTATGGACATGTTTTTATTAGTGGAGACTGTGTTCGTAGGACATGCAATGCAAAGTGAGACGCAAGGAAATGTAGGATGATGAAAGTTTGATTGGTAATGTTTGGGGATATTGCGTACTTGTGGAGATGGATTATGGTAATAAGTATGACAAAATACAGAAAATTAAAAAAAACTAAGGTAGCTGATAATCTTAGCTAGTTTCCTGCACTATCGTATGTTTCAGTATCCAGACCTCGTATGTGCGAGAAATGCATCATTGCGTACACAATTTAGTACATCATTGTTGTACTTACAAGTGGCCTTAGTGTAGCTGAAAGTGAGTATCCATAATTGTAAGATGTCTTCACTCGTGCAACCCGTCAACGCACAAAACTGCCGCGCACTGCGATCACCAGACGAGACGCTGACAGCGTGTTTGCCGGAGGCTTGTGTGGGCCTGGAATCTGTGCGGCGCGGCGACCACGGCGGACGAAGCCCTACAGTTCGCTTCCGAATGCCGCAGAGGCGCGCAGCCGGCGTCCACATGGACAGCGCCGCTCGTACGAGCCATAACGCAGAACGCAGGTTTTCCTGTAAGGCGTTATCCTAACGTCTATAGCCGCACCAAATATTATGCCGTATTTTCTATCTTCCTCTCAGAGTTCAGCTTCCGAAATAGGTAATTTCCAAAAATGATTGCCTATCGAAGTCGCGGGGTCCAAACGAAACATATCGAACATGCGATCGTAAATCGATAATACGACTCAGGTGGCGGGCGTTGTGATCAGTTATTTGTGCTCGTCATTTTTATCTGTTTCCCGATGTTCCCGTAGTTGCTCTAAATTAAATACCTCCGTGAATTATTTTTTTAAGTTGCTAGGGAAACCCAGCCGATTTATATCGTCAGTGAGAGGGATGTCTGGTGTTCTTGATGTTTCTTCGTCGGATTCTCTCACATGGAAAAATCTGATTCCATGTTTATCCAGCGTAGAAAATTGTTTGCGTTTTTGTCGCAAATATGGTGTACTACCAGACGAGGGAAGAAGGGACTGTGTTGACTGTGGTGGTACGAAGTGTGTAAAACTTCGTAAGGACAGTTTCGATGCTGAGATACCGTTACAGTTTCATTGCGGACAGTGCGGAAAACGAACGAGTATCAGGAAGAATACACGGTTCGACTCTTCCAAATTATCCATCCAGATCACCGTAATGGACTTTAACATGACGACGACACCGACGACAAGTAAGGTAGGTCGTCTCCTTTGCAATTGCAAGTGTTTTTGTAACGCTCTTCTTTTGTCATTGCTGTAGTGACCACCGTAAACATACTCATAGCGCCCGCCACCGGAGTCGCATTATCGATTTACGATCGCATGTTCGATATGCATCGTTTGGACCCCACGACTTCGATAGGAAATTACCCAGAAACGTATGTCGATAAAAACTGGGTGGTTTTCTAAATCAGCCTTATGCAAACACAATTAGTTCATTTTTTTTCTAAACATGTTTCGACACCAATGTGTCATCTTCTGTAGCTCGTATTTTATTAATGTGAAGTACAATATAACATTTGTAATAATTTAACTGCTGTAGGCCTAAGAAATTCAATATCTGCTATTTTCTTCGTTTTGTTTGGACACTCACCTCAAAATTACATCTGAAGATCCTCAGAGAAAGCAACAGTCTATCAAAAACTTACAATAGAGGAGAACTACCACATACGAAAGGAAAAATACAGGGAAAGACAGTCCTGAATGAAAATACAACACTGTGCAAAAAAAACACTGCATCGAACACTCAATGAAATATACAAAATGGGTTCTCATCCCACCTCTCTCTCTCTTCTCTCTCTCTCTCTCTCTCTCTCTCTCTCTCTCTCTCTCTTCCCGTCTCTCTCTCCCTCTCTCTCTCTCTCTCTCTCTCTCACACACACACATTCAAAATCAGCGCCATAACAAACACAAGACCAACGATGAACAAGTGAGCAACGACAATAAAATGACACCTCTCATTCATTCAGTGTGTTATCAGTAGCGTCTGCGCAGATCACATATCGCCGCATTTTGTCGTAAGTGCATGTGAGGTGAAATAGTGAGCGGAAATTTGTGATAAACTGAGTGAAAGTAATGCACTAAACAGCAGCTGATTGAGACACCAACCAGGGACACGAAACATAACGGAAAATGTAAGTACAAATGGTTCAAATGGCTCTGAGCACTATGCGACTTAACTTCTGTGGTCATCAGTCGCCTAGAACTTAGAACTAATTAAACCTAACTAACCTAAGGACATCACACACATCCATGCCCGAGGCAGGATTCGAACCTGCGACCGGAGCGGTCGCTCGGCTCCAGACTGTAGCGCCTATAACCGCACGGCCACTCCAGCCGGCAAATGTAAGTACAGAAACGTACATAGCCTCTACCCTCGAAACAGCTCTACACAAATACGTAATAAATTTCTTCATGGTTAGTTTGCAGATGACATGCTGTCAAAATATTGACGAAAACGAGCACTTAAATCGATGTGTAGTGCGATGTAATTTTAAGGTGAGTGTCCAAACAAAACGAAGCGCATTGCAAATATTGTATTTCTTAGGCCTAAAGCAGTTAAATTATTACAAATGTGATATTGTACTTTGCAGTAATAAAATATGACCCACAGAAGATAACACATTGGTGTCGAAACATGTCTGGGAAAATATCAAATATAAACTAATTGTGTTTGCATAAGGCTGATTTCGAAGACCACACAGTTTTTAAATCGCAAACACGGAAGAAAGAAAAGAGGAGCTTTAAACCTTAGTAAAATGAGTATGTTGGTAACTTGAAATTAGGCATGCGATTTGATATTTTCCAGGCGTATTTGTAACTTTGGGATTTCTTTGGTGTGGCCACGTCATAGGCTCTCCACGATATTTCAGCAAACAGACTTGTTGCCATCTTCGAGAGATGTGCCGTGAATATAGGTGCCACACTGAATTACGGCAGACCAGCAAATCAGCCGTGGCCGGCCATAGTATAGAAAATGTGTGTTTCTGAATTCCTAAGGGACCAAACTGCTGAGATCATCGGTCCCTAGACTTACAGACTACTTAAACTAACTTATGCTAAGGACAACACACACACCCGTGCCCATGGGAGGGCTCGAACCTCCGGAGGGAGGGGCCTCACAGTCCGTGACATGGCGCCTGAGACCGCGCGGTCACTCAGCGCGACATAGTATAGAATTTGGCCATACTATACACCTACAGGAAAATGCTCCTCTAGATGCACTGGAGCACAAAAAAGGTTAATAGGCCCTCTTTTCGAAAGACTAACTGAAAAGTGCTTACATACTCGCGCTCATTTTAACATTCAACTCACCTCTCACTCCCCCGAGTTCCCCCAGCTTTAACTCGCTCACATCCATGTGGGGCAGCTGGAATTTGTTGTTGTTGTTTAATGTGTAATATTATTTATGCTGTCCTTTGCCGTTCTCAACACTGGCTCTCTAACTACAATATTGGCAACCAGAAAGTGATTAGTAAAACGTGAAGCCTGTAATTAGAATTCCTAGTGCCCACTTCATCTGAGAAACACACTTATAGCTGCAGCTTATAGCTCTGAGAAATTAGGAGACTGTCTGGGATTCATTATCAAAAAACGATTTTCTAAAAATTGTGCAGTATATTCTGAAAGTCACAGATGAAAAAAAGAATGAATCCACACAATCTGACTAACAGAGCAGTTCAGAGTCTAATGCGCTGATGCAACTATAACTGTCCAAATTAAATGTTTAAGTGAATGCTCGCCATAATTTGATGATAATGTTCATCAAACGCCACGCTAAATAATGGTAGAATGTCTTGTCCCGCGACGGCACGTGAAAATACGACATACGCAAACTGAAGATAGATCATTAAAGTCATCCCAGAATTAACACTTCACGCGAAAATGATTTCATGGTTACGCGTATCCCGAATAACTTAATATGGCATCCGAGGCTGTTTATAGCAATGATACCGACGCGACGCGACGCGACTCCCGACACAGATGGTGTGCTATTCAGCGTCTGGAGAGAACTGGGGCCTTTCTTCCTCGCGCAGCGTTCTTATATATAAAGCCGCGGTGCGGACGGCTAAGGGAACGCCTGATCAAATCGGCTCTCCCGACTAGCCGTTGGGCTAGTAATGTACCACATTAAGTTATTGAATAAATCATAACTTCTTTTGCTGATGGGCGATGAAGCTCACAATTTAAATGTGCAATCAGCATACAGGTAAGTAATCATAATAAAAGTTTGACGTGGCTAAGTTAAATATTTTGGGCGAGAGAATTAATTTAATTACACTACACGCAGTAGACGAGCTCTGAACTTGCCCTTTGGAGATACGCTATCACTATATTTTTACAGTTATTCAATTGAAACGTCTCACATCTTTATGATTATAGCGGATCTCCATTCTACTTAAATTTAAACATCCTAGCCTTATTTATTAGCCTACTTAATCTATCTTGCTTCCTTAATTTTTAAGACAAAAACCAGAAAATATTGAATTTCAACTAAAATCTTAACTTGTGAGATCCAAAGTACTGTTTCTATTAAATAATTATGAAAAAGGAATCTAAATATAAATTTTTAAGTCTCTAGCTCTTTTCTGTTGCGCCAATGAGTTTTACAGAAAAACGTCCAAATTTCGAAAATGATTAAAGTTATCGAACTGATATTCAACACATATTAATTTAGTATTACTCCTGACATGCTAGAGCCGTTTCAGGTTATTCACTTGATTTTTAAAGTATTGCACAACATTTATGACGTCAGAGCTAGTTACAGCGGACTGGCTGGCACACAATGGAAAGGCTGATGTGAATTTTATACAGCGTGAGTAGGCTGCTTCCCTACACCCACTAGTCCATCGCCATATGTCGCCCATACCCATCCTCTCCCACTTGCCTATTTTCACTCACTCATCCAACCCCACTCGTTGACATAATCTCTCTGCATCTGTCTAATTGCCACTGTCTCTTGCCTCAAGACACCGTCTCCTTCGTTCTGTCCTACCATTACTGTCTCCTCTCACAACCACCACCTCTCTCGCTGTCGCTTGCTGCTGCCATTCATTCATTCCTTACAACAATTGCTGTCTCTTCTCACTGTTGCCACCTCTCTCTTTCTCGTTGTCATTATCGCAGGCTCTATCTCTCGTTGTCACTGGCTCTCACCCACATCCAAATATTCCTCTATCACTGTGTCACTGTGTCTCCTTCAATCTTTTCCTAGCATTCCTCTCACGGTCTCTCTCTCTCTCTCTCTCTCTCTCACAGTGTCATTATCTCCTTCGCACTTTCAATAGCACAACGACTGCCTACTATTTTCCAGCATTTATTACTTCTCTGTCTCGTTCCCACTGAAGACGTTCTCATGCCAGAATTTATGGGGAAATTTTAAAAAGTGCTGAGGAAGTTGCAATGAGGCAGCTGCTACCCCACTTTTCAGTCAGCCTTTTAATAAACAGGAGCCCATTCGCCTTTTCTCTGCTCCTATAGGAGTATTTTTACGCTGGTTCCCTTCTTTTCCCTGTTACAGCAGGTAATGTCACTCATATGAAAAGAAATTTAAGGGTCAGCAAAACTTCGATAGATTACTTATGTGAAACTGAAATAACTCAAAACTAATTTTGTGCAATTCAGACCGGATTTTTCGTGCACAAAAATTTTCCTTGTGCTTGTGTACTACTACATACGGTTCCCGGAACTCTTCTGATGAAAACAGAGAAACCTTACATCATATTTCTCTGTGCTATGTCCCTTTATAAACACGGTATCGCCTCACACCGGACATTACGTGCTTATTTCGCATGTACAAGTAGAGTAAATTTGAACCTCTATATCTAGAAACGGATAAAATATTAAGAAAATTTTCAGGATTGTTCGAATTACAGACATTTGGTGTCCATAGCCGTCTTGGAATCTGCGGCTCGTTTTTGGTGCACTAAAACCATGTTTTTCAGATTTTCTCAGGAACCACCCATGATCTAAATAGTGCCTTCGTAAGCTGCTTAAAGCACGCCATGGACCAAAAAGAGTCAAGCGATTTCTTCTATTTGCTGAAGCTGGACATAGTGTGCAACGCTCAAACTTCTACCCTGTACATGTAGGATGGTTACAGTAAGGCAATACCTTATGTTCAGCGAAAAAATGGTTCTTACCCCAAGGGTTATCCAAAACGCGGTCCAACCTATACAGCACCAACACAACCAGGTATGTACCCCGGAAAAGCCCGTTTCTATGCGCGGGGTTTTGAAACATATTAGATAGCACATTTTGAGCTCTGTAGCACATTTTTCATGCAGTCATTTTTTCTTAGCTTCCCTGCACTTCCAAGTTACTTCATTCCTCAGTTACTTGCATTTCTGTATTCCGGAATTTCCTTGAACATTATTATACTTACTTCTTTCGTCGGGCAACTGAAGTATTTCTTCTGTTACCCTTGGTTCCTTCGCAATTACCTTCTTTATACCTATGTTTTTCTTTCGAAGTCCTATGATTGTCCTTTTTAGACAGATCCATTCCTCTTCAACTATACTGCCTACTGAGCAATTCTTCATTGCTGTATCTATAGACTTAGAGAACTTCAAGCGTATCTCGTCACTCCTTAGTACTTCCGTATCCCATTTCTTTGAGTAGTGATTTTTCCTAACTAATCCCTTAAACTTTAGCCTACTCTTCATCACTACTAAATTGTGATCTCAGTCTATATCTGTTCCTGGGAATGTCGGAATGTATACCTGAACGATCTATGTCTACGTTTTTTTTTTTTTTTTTAGGGTGCAAAACTGCTATGGTCATTAGCGCCCGGTCCGTGACTTAAGAAACAGTAAGAAACGAAAATGGAAACCAGCAGCAATGGGAACGAAACTCAAAAAATTGGAGAAATTAAAAGCAGAAGGAAAGCTTAAAAATCCACTACAGAAAGGGGTTGGTTGTCCCCAAAAAAAGCTTCAAATGACTGACGTCATCTCGCTGGCACTAATAAACTCGAGAACGCGATCGGCCGAGCGCGTGTCATCTGCTAAAAAGGACGATATATCAGGCGACAGCTGTAGACGGGCGCGAAACGGAGTAAAATAGGGGCACTCAATTAAAAGGTGTCTGACCGTCCACAGCTGAGAACAGTGGGAACAGAGTGGGGGAGGATCGCCGCTTAAAAGATGTCGATGGCTAAAAAGACAGTGCCCTATCCGAAGTCTAGTTAAAATTACCGCCTCCCGACGACGGGTCCGAGAGGAAGAGGTCCAAGCACAGGGAAGAGTTTTCACGTCCCGCAATTTATTATGGGGAAGTGTCGACCAATGTGCGTACCATAAAAGAACAACACGAAGACATAAAACGCTCCGTAGATCGGCGAAGGGAATCGATCGAATAGCTGGCCGAAGAAGAGGGACTGCAGCCTTGGCCGCTATATCGGCCGCCTCATTTCCACAGATACCAACGTGTCCTGGGAGCCAGAGGAACGCCACCGAGACGCCTCCCAGGTGGAGCAAGCGCAGACAGTCCTGAATCCGGTGGACCAGAGGGTGGACAGGGTAGAGAGCTTGGAGACTGAGGAAAGAGCCGAGAGAATCTGAGCAGATAACGTACTGTATCCGCTGATGGCGGCAGATGTAGTGGACAGCCTGGAGAACAGCGTAAAGCTCCGCAGTATACACCGAACACTGGTCGGGAAGCCGAAATTGATTTGGGGTGTCGCCAACAATATAGGCACTCCCTCCACCTAACGATGTTTTCGAGCCATCAGTGTAAATAAATGTGGCTACCTTCATTTGTGCACATAGAGCAGCAAATGCCCGACGATAAACAAGTGAAGGGGTACCATCCTTGGGAAATTGACAAAGGTGACGGAGCAGGCAGATCCGGGGACGGAGCCAAGGCGGTGCTGTACCACAAGTTGTCAAGAAGGTTTTAGGAAAGCGGAAGGAAAGAGAATGGAGCAGTTGACGGAAGCGGACTCCCGCTGGTGGTAGGGAGAAAGGGCGGCCTGCATACCCTACATCCAAGGAGGCGTCGAAAAAAATGTCAGGGGCTGGATTAGCAGGCATGGAAGACAGATGGATAGCATAACAGAAGGACTGCTCGCCGATTGGACAGCGGAGGTTCAGCAATCTCAGCATAAAGGCTTTCCACAGGGCTGGTGTAAAAAGCTCCAGACACTAAACGTAATCCACGGTGGTGGATACAGTCGAGGTGCCGAAGAATAGACGGCCGAGCAGAGGAGTAGACTATGCTTCCATAGTCCAATTTCGAGCGCACTAAGGCGTGATAGAGGTGGAGAAGGACCACTCAAAATGGTTCAAATGGCTCTGAGCACTATGGGACTCAACTGCTGCGGTCATAAGTCCCCTAGAACTTAGAACTACTTAAACCTAACTAACCTAAGGACAGCACACAACACCCAGCCATCACGAGGCAGAGAAAATCCCTGACCCCGCCGGGAATCGAACCCGGGAACCCGGGCGTGGGAAGCGAGAACGCTACCGCACGACCACGAGATGCGGGCAAGGACCACTCGGTCCGCTCCCCAGGAGGTACCATTCAGGACACTGAGGGTGTTGAGGGACCGCAGACAGCGAGCCGAAAGATAGGAAACGTGGGAGGACCAGCACAGTTTTCTGTCAAACGTAAGACCCAAGAATTTAGCGACGTCCGAAAACGGAAGGTTGACAGGTCCTAGATGTAAGGAGGGTGGAAGAAACTCCTTACGTCGCCAAAAATTAACACAAACGGTCTTACTGGGAGAAAAACGGAAGCCGGTTTCGGTGCTCCAAGAGTGGAGGCGATCGAGACATCCTTGAAGACGTCGTTCAAGAAGGCTGGTCCGTTGAGAGCTGTAGTAGATCGCAAAATCGTCCACAAAGAGGGAGCCCGAGACATCAGGAAGGAGACAATCCATAATTGGATTTATGGCAATGGCAAACAGTACAACACTTAGCACGGAGCCCTGGGGTACCCCGTTTTCTTGGGAGATAGTACGGGAGAGAGTAGTGTTCACCCGCACTCTAAATGTGCGCTCTGTCATAAATTCGCGAAGAAAAAGGGGCAGCCGACCTCGAAAGCCCCAAGAGAACAGTGTGCGGAGGATGCCTGTCCTCCAACAGGTATCGTATGCTCTCTCCAGATCAAAAAATATTACTACTGTTTGCCGTTTCCGGAGAAAATTGTTCATGATATAAGTGGAGAGAGCAACAAGATGGTCAACTGCAGAACGATGCTTTCGGAAACAGCATTGGGCAGGTGTTAAAAGACTGCGGGACTCCAGCCACCAAGCTAAACGGCAATTCACCATACGCTCCAAAACCCTACACACACACTACTCGTGAGAGAAATGGGGCGATAGCTAGAGAGGAGATGTTTGTCCTTTCCAGGTTTCGGAACAGGAACGACGATAGCTTCCCGCCATCGTCTGGGAAAAGTACTGTCGGTCCAAATTCGATTATAAAGGCGAAATAGGTAACGCAGACTATGGGTTGATAAATGCAGCAACATTTGGACATGGATACCATCCGGTCGTGGGGCGGAGGAGCGAGAAGAAGAGAGTGCATGTTGGAGATCCCGCATGGAGAAAACAGTATTGTAGCTTTCGCGATTTTGAGAGGAGAAAGCAAGAGGTCGCACTTCCGCTGCACGTTTCTTCGGGAGAAACGCTGGCGGGTAATTTGAAGAGCTCGAAATCTCAGCAAAGTGTTAACCCAATGAGTTAGAAATTGCGACGGGGTCCACTAACGTATCAAGCGCGACAGTGAGCCCAGAGACCGGGGAGAAACTAGGCGCGCCTGATAACCGTCGAATCCGACTCCAAACTTCCGAGGAGGGAGTGAAGTTGTTAAATGAGCTAGTACAGAATTACCAGCTTGCCTTCTTGCTATCGCGGATGACGCGACGGCATCGCGTACAGAACTGCTTATAGCGGATACAGCTGGCCAAAGTAGGATGGTGGCGGAAAACGCGAAGAGCACGTCGACGCTCACGTATTGCGTCACGGCATGCCTCGTTCCACCAAGGAACTGGGGGGCGCTGGGGCAATGCGGAGGTGCGTGGTATTGAACGTTCCGCAGCTGTAAGAATAACGTCTGTAATATGTGTGACCTCATCGTCGACGCTAGGAAAGTGACGGTCATCGAATGTCGCTAGAGACGAAAAAAGTGTCCAATCGGCTTGGGCAAACTTCCAGCGTCGCGGGCGCATATATGGCAGTTGAGGCTGCAGTCTAAGGACACATAGAAAGTGGTCACTCGAGTATGTATCAAGGGCGAACCTTTCGAAGCGCCGAGCTAGCGGAACAGTACCGACCGAAAGGTCCAAATGAGAGAAATTTGTCGTGGAGGCAGACAAAAATGTAGGGACCCCAGTGTTGAGGCAAACTAGATCCGCTTGGTGGAAGACGTCTAGCAATAGTGAGCCACGTGGACAAGGATGTGGAGATCTCCAAAGCGGGTGGTGGGCATTGAAGTCCCCAACCAGCAAATAGGGGGGTGGAAGCTGACCAAGAAGATGAAGGAGATCAGCTCGTGCCATTGGTGTGGACGATGGAATGTATACAGTACAAAGAGGAAAGTTATATCCCAAAAGGGAAATACGGACAGCGATAGCTTGGAAGGAAGTGTTTAAGGGGATTGGGCGATAATGCAGAGTATCATGGAGAAGAATCCTCCATAGGCTGGAGTGCCTTCAACAGAAGGGAGATCAAATTGGACTGAAAATGGGGGAGAACAAAGGGGTCATGGGGACGCAGCTTTGTTTCCTGAAGACAGAAGATGACCGGCGAGTAGGATCGTAAGAGGATCGATAATTCATCCCGATTGGCTCGAATGCCGTGGATATTCCAGTGGATAATGGACACAGGGTGAACAGAAAATGGAGGAATGTGACCAAGGTTGCCGTCAACTCAACGACTGCTCAGAGCTTGCGACCGACAGCATGGAATGGCATTCAGCCGAAGGCAGAAGATCCTGATCCATAGGTTGTTCAGGAGGAGCTCCTGCCACCAGCGATCGGCTGGTTGATCGGCCGCCAGCAGTGCGCCTTGGAAAGACGGCCGAGGGCGATTTCCGCCAGGTGGTGCTGTACATGAGACACGCCTTGGCGGAGAAGGAGATGAACTGGGTTTCTTATTAGCCTTCTTGGAAACATGATGTTTAGATGAAGGAGGAACCGATGGCTGTGAAGTTGGGGTACGTAAAAAATCTTCACGAGTATGATCTTTTTTCGAAGTCTTGGTGTCTGACTTTTGGACTCGAGATTTAGAAGAACCTGATGAAGGGTGAGCCATAGAGTGGGCAGGCGAAAGTGGTGAGGTTGAACGGGCGATCTTTGCGCTGGCCGATCTGACGACCATGGCACTAAAGGTGAGGTCGCAAGTCTGCGTGGTCGCCTCCTTTGTTGGCCGAGGAGAAGCAAGGACAGTGCTGTATTTTCCTGTCTGAGGCACGGTGGGCTGTCGACTGGCGAATAACTTTCGAGCAGCGAAGGTCGACACCTTTTCCTTCACTGGAATTTCCTGGATGAGCTTTTCGTCTTTAAAAATGGGGCAATCTCGAGAGGAAGCAGCGTAGTCACCCATACAGTTGATGCAACGAGGGGATGGAGGTGGACAAGCACCCTCATGGGCATCCTTGCCACACATAACACATTTGGCCGGATTGGAACAGGACTGGCTGGTGTGATTGAACCGCTGACACAGATAGCAATGCGTAGGGTTTGGGACATAAGGGCGAACGGAAATTATCTCATAGCCTGCTTTGATTTTGGATGGGAGTTGAACTTTGTCAAATGTCAAGAAGAGACTGCGGGTTGGAATGATGTTCGTGTCAACCCTTTTCATAACTCTATGAACAGCCGTTACGCCCTGGTCAGACAGGTAGTGCTGAATTTCTTCGTCAGACAATCCATCGAGGGAGCGTGTATAAACGATTCCACATGAGGAATTCAAAGTGCGGTGCGATTCAACCCGGACTGGGAAGGTGTGGAACAGTGAAGTACGCAGCAATTTTTGTGCCTGGAGGGCACTGACTGTTTCTAACAACAAGGTGCCATTCCGTAATCTGGAACAAGACTTTACAGGATCTACAATTGCGTCGACACCTTTCTGAATGATGAAAGGGTTGACCGTGGAGAAGTCGTGACCTTCGTCAGACCGAGAAACAACAAGGAACTGTGGCAACGATGGAAGAACTGTCTGTGGCTGAGACTCAGTGAACTTACGCATGTGAGTAGACATAGTGGAAGATGAGGAAACCATTGCGGAAGAATACCCCATGATTACCGGCGTCTCCGATGGCGCGTTCCTCCCTTGTGGGGGCCCTCTCTGAGGGCACTCCCGCCTTAGGTGATTGTTCACATCTCAGGTCACAACTCTCGACAAACGGACGGAGGGACCAATCGGCACTTTCGGAAGGTATCAGCTCGGGTAATCACCCCTCCCTGGGCCTGGCCGTTACCTGGGGGTACGTACTTGTCCTACCTGTCTACCCGGGGCGGGGAATTAAGCGTTACCCCGTCACCGGCTACGCACGAAAATGCGTGGGTCGGCCTTCAGACATGCTCAGGGAGGAAGAAAGAGAAAGGGAAAAACAAAGAAAGGGAAAGGAAAGAAGAGAGGTCTCAAACGCTGCAGCGGAGAAAAGGGTAAAGAGAAGAGGTAAGGAAAAGAGGAGGACAAAGGAAGGATGAAGACATACAAGAAGGCGAAGAATGCGTTACATTTACGAGCGTCCGTCTCCGGATGTAGGCACAAACCATACTCCCAGAGGGGGCAAAGGGAAGGAAAGAGCCAGAGGTGAGGGGAGGGGGGGGCGAAGATCGGGGATAGGGAAGGATGCGGAAAAAGGAAGGTATGCAGCCCGAAAAGGAAGGAGGGCCACATTAGCTCGGGGTCCCGTGCTCGCTATGCACATATCCACAAAAGAGTTGTGGACCCCCTGGCGGGGGATCTTTGTCGGTGTTGGTCTGCCGTCGATTCTGATGAGAATAACTCTTTCACTGAACAGTTCACAGCCCTACTTTCCTATTCATAACAAATCCTGCTCCTATTAGATCATTTTCTGTTGCTGTTGATACGACGCTATACTCATCTAATCAGATTTTCTTGTCCTTTCTATTTCACTTACTGACCTCTATTATATCTAGACTGAGCCTTTGCATTTCCCTTTTCAGTTTTTCTAGGTTCCCTATCATGTTCAGGCTTCTGATATTCCACGCTCCGACTCTTAGAACGTTACTCTTTCGTTGGTTATTCAGTCTTTTCCTCGTGGTCACCTCCCCCTTCGCAGTCCCTTCTGCAGATCCGAAAGGGAGACTTTTCCGGAATCTTTTACAATGGAGAGATCATCATGATCCTGTTTTAGTTACAGGCCATATGGCCTGTAGATTGTATGCGTCTGTAATGCAGCGGTATTCATTGCCTTCCGCATCCTTATGCCGTTTCTCATTGCTGATTCTTCCGCCTTTAGGGGCAGTTTCCCACCCCTAAGGACAACACAGTGCCCTGAACCTCTTCCCTTCCTCCGCCCTCGTTGACAAGGTAGTCGGCAGAAGGAGGATGACTTTTTTAAGCCTAATGTCTTCGGCCGCCACTGTTGATTTAAGCTGTGTCTGGTTTTGAACCCGTGATCGAAGACGTTTTGATTACTAATCAATGGCGCTACCCCTATACCATGGGGTATACAGAACATAAAATAACTTGTCGGTGTTTAATAATTCAGAAGGTAATTGCAGGTAATTTGTGCCTATACATGCATTAAAGTACACATGTTTGCGAACAAGCCTAAAATCGTGGTACACTTCTAAGGTGGCTAACAGTTCCACGAGAAACACGCTGAGCCACAATTAAATACAATGTATGCCATCATGGAATATATTGCATTTAATTAATAACTAACAGCTACATGGCCTAACAAGTCCTATTGCTCCTAATGAGGCGGCCCCACATGGAATACAAATCGCCCACGGAATCCAAAACTCACCCACCAGCGCGTGAAGCACAAATTATACGTCACCCCATACCTACCTGAGGAAGACCCCTAGTACCTCACCGAAGACATCTAGAAGTAGAGTGGAACTGCCAGCACGTTTGCCTACCTGTAATCTCCCAACTTAGAACCTCTCACCACCAGACAAATTCTGTCCTACCATTTTGCGGTCCTTGAGTAACAGTAAATTTTCCTTCTGTAAGTATGTAACTTACTCGCTTTGTACTGAGACGGATTCCGGTAATTATCTGTTGTGGTCCTGGTATTATACCAACACACTTTATAGTATTTCCACAATAATAAGTTATATAATCTGATACTGATGTTTTCTAGGTGTGTATGTAACTGAGAATGGAATTCTGGAAAGTCTTTGACGTATGTTAAATATCGCGATTGAAAGCAACCTTTGTTCTAGGAATTTTATCATTCAGTTTGATAAATTACCACTGAAATCTCATTCTGTGAAATCTAATTTGAATATCTTCTCAAGGCGAATGTGATTTCATATGTTTACCGAAGTTGTGCTGCATCAGAACTGAAATGCGCTAATCACAGTACACTTACAAAAGCGTTCACACTTCCGTTCTCCCTCGTGACTGTAAGTAGCAGGGAATCCGCATTTGTGCCATTGCGGCGCTCTGTGTGCAGAATGAACAGGTTGTTAATTAGTGGTACTTATGAGATTAAATTACGTAATCAAATGAGTTGCTAGAAAGCCAACGACCCTACTGCAGCGTCTATTTAACACATCGTCCCTCACAATTCCCCAAAACTTGCGTAGAAATAAATCTTTAAACATGAAAACTGAGATTCAGACAGTTGCAAGAAAAACACTGAACGCGAACCTGAAACCTAAAAGCATGTGTTCTTAAAATCAGTTGTAACAATCCCTAACATTATTAGTCACAATCACAGTTAAAAACTCGTCGACAATCGGATGTAATCTAGCAAGATGTCTTCGGACAATAATATATTCTAGAAACGGCATTCAGTATCTCTACAAAATATCAGACCACATTAGCCTCAATTCCTTATAATTCTCTCCCTCCTAACATGAACAAATTACAAAGAGACTAGCCTTTCCACTTTGTAGACACCCCAACTCTTTGTTGCAGTAGTATTTGGTATGTTATCTCTGGTTGCTCTCTGTCTCGCAGCGTATCATCACGTAAATACATACATAAGTAATACTTGTTCCATAGATCAAGAATACACTTCGTAATGATGTGGAAGGTGTCACTTTAACATAAGTTTTCTTTGCACATATTTTTTTTTGTTACTACTTCATATCTAAAAATTCATCTATTGAGTAGAAGGAGTTGTCATTCAGAAATTCTTTTAATTTGTTTTTGAATGTTGGTTGGCTATCTGTCAGACTTTTAATGTTATTTGGCAAATGACCAAAGATTTTTGTGGCAGCGTAACTCGCCGCTTTTTGTGCCAAAGTAAGGTTTAACTCAGAATAGTGAAGATCATCCTTTCTTCTAGTGTTGTAGCTATTCACTTCGCTGTTATTTTTGAATTGGGATGGGTTATTAACAACAAATTTCATAAGAGAATATATGTATTGCGAAGGTTCTCTGAATATCCCATGTTCCTTAAATAAATGTCTGCAAGTTGCTCGTGGGTGGGCTCCAGCTATTATTCTGATTACACACTTTTGTGCAATGAATAGTTTTTCTATTAATGATAAATTACCCCAAAATACGATGTCATATGAAAGCAGTGACTGAAAATAGGCATAGTAGGCTAATTTACTGAAATTTTTATCACCAAAATTTGCAATAACCATAATAGCATAAGTAGCTCAACCTAACCATTTCAGCAGATCATCGATACATTTCTTCCAATACAATTTCTCATCAGTACACACAGCCAGAAATTTATAATATTTTGCCTTAGCAACAGACTTAGTTCATGGTCTATATCTATCAATGGTGTTATACCATTTACTGTACAGAATTGTATATACTGTGATTTCTCAAAATTTACAGAGAATCCATTTGCAGAGAACCACTTAATAATTTTCTGAAAGACATTATTTACAATTTCATCAGCTGATTCTTGTTTTTGGGTGTGATTACTATACTTGTATGATCAGCAAAAAGAACGAGCTTCGCATCTTCATGAATATAGAGTGGCAAGTCATCAATATTATTTTAAGAACAATAAGGGACCCAAGACTGAACCCTGTGGAACACCATTCTTGATACCTTCCCAGTCAGAGGACTCTACTGATTTTTTAAGACTATCTGTACTGTTAATCTCAGCCTTATGCATTCTTCCAGTTAAATATGAATTAAACCTTTTGTGCACTGTCCTACTCATAGCACAATACTTAAGCTTATCTAGAAGAATTTTATGACTCACACAATCAAAGGCTTTTGAGAGATCAAAACATATCCCAGTGGGTGATGTCCGATTATTGAATCCATTTAATATTTGATCAGTAAAAGCACATTCAGTATTTTCTGATGAAAATCCTTTCTCAAAACCAAACTGACATTTTGTCAGTACTTCATTTTTACAAATATTTGATGCTACTCTTGAATATATTACATTTTCTAGAATTTTGGATCAAGCTTTTAGAAGTGAGATTGGCTGGTAGTTGTTAGCATCAGACATATCCCCTTTCTTATGAAATGGTTTAACAATAGTGTATTTCAGTATACCTGGTAAAATGCCCTGTTTCAGTGAGCTACTACATATGTGACTGATAATTCTACTTATCTGTTGGGAATAAGCTTTTAGTATTCTGCTGGAAATGCCATCAATTTCATGTAAGCTAGTACTTTTTAGTGAATTTATTATTTTCCTAATTTCAGTAGGAATGGTGGGTTGAATTTCAATTTTATCAAATTGCATAGATATTGCCTCTTCCATATACTGCCTTGCATTTTCTAATGAGTAGCTGGATCCTATTTTCTCTACAACAACTACAAAATGATTATTACAAATGTTTTCTACTGTGACTTCTTATTAAGAAACTTTTCATTGAGGTTGTTAGAAATACGTCTTCCTGTGCTCTCGGTAGTGCTGTTTCCCTTTTAACAGCATTCTAATTTGTTTGAATTTTATATCATATGTACTAATCTCAGACATAATACACATAGTTCTGGACTTTATGATAAGTTTTCTCAATATAGCGCAGCAGTTTTTAAATGTTTCTCTGTTTCTGGATCATTACTCCTCCTAGCTATACGATAGATTTCCATTCTGTGTTTTCAAGATACTTTTATCCCTTTAGTAATCTATGGCTTTTTAGATGGTTTCTTACAACTACATTTCACTGTTTTCTTTTTGACAATGTTTTCAAATATACTCACAAAGGCATCATAAAATAGGTTAAATTTTAAATTAGCATCTGGTTCCCTGTGCGCTTCATCCCAATCTAACTGTTGCAAGCTTTCCCTAAAATTTTCAGTTCTTAAATCTGTAGGGCGCTATGTCATGTACTGTAACTAGCTGTGCATCATGATCAGACAGACCATTCGTAATAGGAAATGTTTATTTGATTAAATTTATCTTGGTCTACAAAAATTATCTATCAGTGTGCTTAATTCCTCTTCCACCCAAGTAGGAACATCAATAACTGATGTCAAATTGAAAGAACCAAGTAATACTTCAAGGTCAAACATTCTATCGAACTCTTTCAGTAAATCTACACTGAAATCCCCACAAACATTAATTTGCTTCCCTCCGTCTGACAGGTAGCACAACAAAGAATCAAAGTTTTTCAAAAATAGCTGAAAATTTCCAAATGGGTACTTATATACAGCTACAATTATAAAGGTACCATTATTTAGTTTAAGCTCACATACTTGTATTTTTTGCTCTACATAAATTGTTTTGTTTCCAAATTTTTCACACTATGACAGATTTTAATATATATGGCAACTCCTCCTCTCTCCATAGTGTCTCTACTTACATGTGCTGAAAGCTTATACCCACTACATTTTCCATTTCCATACTTGTGCCTATATGATGTTCAGACAGGCATAGTACATCTATTCAACCCTCAGTTTCTAAATCTTATAAACAAACAAGAAGCTCAACTACTTTGTTTTTAATCCCCTGATATTCTGACGCAATATACTAACACTATTTTTCACTGTGCTTTTATGAGAATATTGTGATATACTAACATTATTTTTCACTGTACTGTTATGAGAATTTTGTGATCTTTTAACATCCCTAGTACCCGTCTGTATGAGCTTCTCATTAAGCTTAATTTCAATCAATTTCGGCTGATTGGACACTTATCGTAGCCTAAAAACGAAGTACTCCCGTAAGCTTCAGTGGCCCCCCTTGAAGATTATGCCATCATCCCAGCCAATTTACCCTTCCTGTTCCTACTGAGATGCAGGCATTGTCTTGTGAATTCCCGCCTACCATTATCATCAATAGGAACCAACCCTATGCCTGACAAAGTAGCTGCCCGAAGCCTAAAGCTAAATGTTTTCACATTTTCAACATCATTCATGGTTTCATTGTATACATAATAAAACTCGAAATTAAATATGGTGGAAAACAGGTCACAGAAAAGGGGATAGCGTAGCTTGGGTGATATTACCTCAGTCTCTATCCAAACCAAAAATTTATATTGACAGTGTCATACGCGGGTGTTGCTGTCACGGAACCAATGAGGCCTGGCAATGGGCCAGCCCTAGCTCTCACTGAAGAGATTGCTGATGGTCGTGACTGCGGTGTCAGCTGCCTGATACGACTGTTGATGGAATATCGATATTTCGATTTAATGCAGCGTAAGGTATCGGTATATATTTACGTAGGCGGTATGTATTTCCTTGATATATCGAATCCAAATGGCGATATCGAGAGCCGATTTATTTTATGTTATACTTTTTCGCTATTTTCTAGTAAGTATTTGAAATTTTAGTTGAACATAATTTTACTTTCACTGTGTGAAGGATCTTTCATCACGTCCAGGCTTTCTGTTTGACTGTGTGAAGCAAGTATAGGTAGCACAAAGAAGAGGTTCGATTGCACCGAGGGGTGGTGATGTGAATGGAATAACAATATTTCCAGTATGAAGGAACAGCACACCAGTTGCGTTTTAAAAAAAAAATGCTTGGCGCAACTAGTGTGCTGTTTCTTCACATCAGCATTTTTCGAAAACGGCTGCTGAAAATGATGAACAAAAATTTAAATGACAAGATTGGACATTGGTGGAGACGTGTGAAGTGAAATGCTGACGTAATCGGCGCTCGGTGCTACCAAGAGAAATTACAAAGTTTAGCTTCACCACGTACTTTTCCTACTTCACCACGAAAAAAGGTTTATTTCAACATGAAGCCAATGACAAATAGAGAAAATAAGGTATATGAGCTTAACTGAAATGTAAGACTGCATGACAATGCACCATGCACACAGCTGTTAATTAACAACACAACAATCGGCCAGAAAAATATTCTAATATGAGCTTTCCATCTAAGTCCAATTATTATCCTACAAAATTTCAAACTGAGTATTTTCCTTTCAATTCTTGCTCTGTGGAGGGTAGGCAGGCTGCTAGCTCGTTGATTTACAGACTATATAATAATAAATCAATGCTTAAATTTATAACTCTAAAATCGGCAGTGTAGTTACAATGGCCATTCCATTTTTTTTTTTTTTCCTTTAATATATCGGTTACTTCAGCGGTATATCTAGGGTTGAAAATGGTATTTCCTTAAACATCGATAAATCGGATTCCCGATATTTTTAAAAATATCAACTGACCTACTGTCTGATACCCACCAGGCCAGAGGAAGGCACTACCGCGATAGAGGTATCACCCACTGTGCGCCAACGTATTCGTATTTTTTCGTCAATTACGGTCTATGCTGTTGTTCAGACTATCAAGTCTAAGCAGGGCTCTTCCAACTGCTGTTCTGTGTTATTTCCCGAATGTGCTCTCAAGATTATCTTCCCCGACACATTCATTCACGGTGTATGATGCTGATTTATATGCAAACTTCTGAGCGCTGGAGAAAATAATGTGTAGGTTTGCCTCCATCGCAGGTATTAAGCATAAAAACATATTCAGACGATCAGTAACTCACCTTTTCAGCATTCAGAGACAGGACAAGGTGGTTTCCTCGTGCTGTGTACCAGGGAAAGTGGGAATTCAAGATAATGAAATAACATCGCAATCTCAAAGAAGAAAAAGCAATCGGTGTTGATAATATGCCTGCAGAATGACTGAAAAATTTAGGTAGCAAAATGTAAGACAGAGTAATACTTGTAAATCACTACTATGAAAGAGGAATCACGTCAGAAGACTTCGCACAACAATAACCATTACAATTCTTAAAATAGGAAAGGCAGCTAAATGCACCAAATACACGACACTACCAGTGTTATTGCATACCTCCAAAATATTAATTAATATAGTTAAGGGCAGTGTAAAAGGAAAGGTAGACAAGTACACTATAAGACAAGAAAACGACGCACCACGAGGGAATATCCGAAATGGACGGCAATCACTAGAATTGATATTCGTGTACAAACTAAACAGATGATTATAATTTCAGAAAAAGAACTTCACAAGTTACTAAAAAAATATTCAACAGCCTACAAAATGGAATATGTCCAGCTGGAATATGTTCAGCTTATGCAAACAGGTGTACTACAGCGAACGAAGTTTCTGTAATGTAACAAGCACCCGTGAGCGACATAAATGAGGATGTGGCCTTTTGCACAAGGTGCTCTACGTTTTTAAATATTTTAGTTATGACAAACCTGTTATAATGTGCTGATTTTTATCCACTTAGCGTGAGGTTCGACGTAAAATCAACATGTTTCACAAGAGAAAGATTTTTAAGACCTGAAGATGATAGCAAAGTCTGTCGAAACCGTTGTCTTAATTAAAGAAGTATTTTATTGCGACAAAATAAAATAAAATCATAAGGACGGCTGTAGATGTTTTTATTTGCTGTCACGATACCCAGTATCGTGTAGGGCCCCCGTGAGCTCGTAGAAATGCCGCAACACGACGTGGCATGGACTCGACTAATGCCTAGAAATAGTGCTGGAGGGGACTAACACCATGAATCCTGCAGTGCTGTCCATAAATCCGTAGAGTACAGGAGGTGGAGATCTCTTCTGAACAGCACGTCACAAGGCATCCGATATCAATAATGTTCATGTCTGTGGAGTTTGGTAGCCAGTGGAACTGTTTAAACCCCGCAGAGTGTTCGTGGAGACACTCTGTAGCAATTCTGGACATGTCGTGTGTCGCATTGTCTTGCTGGAAATGCTCAAGTGCGTCGGAATTCACAATGGTCATGAATGAATGTAGGTGATCAGACAGGATGTTTATGTACGTGTCACCCGTCATGATCGTATCTAGACGTATCACGGGTCCCATATCAATCCAACTGCACACGTCCAACACTATTACAGAGCTTCCAACAGCTTGAACGAACAGTACCGTGTTGACATTCAGGGCCCATAGATTCATGAGGTTGTCTCCAAACCCACACACGTCCATCTGCTCGATACAATTTGAAATGAGACTCATCCGATCAGGCAACATGTTTCCAGTCATCAACAGCCCATTGTCGGTGTTGGCGGTCCCGGGTGGGGCGTAAAGTTCTGTGTCGTGCAGTCATGAAGGGTACATGAGTGGGCCTTCGGCTCCAAAAGACCATGTCGATGATGTTTCGTTGAATGGTTCGCACGCTAACACTTGCTGATAGCCCATCACTGAAATCTGCAGCAATTTGTGGAAGGGTTACACTTGTGTGACGTTGAACGATTCTCCTCAGTCGTCGTTGGTCCCTTTCTTACAGGATATTTTCCCGACCGCAACGATGTCTGAGACTTTATGTTTTACCGGATTCCTGATATTCATGGAACATTCGTGAAATGGTCGTACAGGAAAATGCCCACTCGGAGATGCGTCCCATCGCTCGTGCGCCGGCTGTAACACCACTTTCAAACTCACTTAAATCTTGATGACCTGCCATTGTAGAAGCAGCGGCCGATCTAATAACTGCGCCAGACACTTACTGTAGGCGTTGCCGACAGCGGCGTCGTATTCTGCCTATTTACGTATCTCTGTATTTGAACGCGCAAGCCTATAAAAGTTTCTTCGGCGCTTCAGTGCATTACAGAGCACTTAAACGGGTAGAGCTTGTAATAATTACTACGCTGCATAGATCGCTACCTCATGCCTCGCAGCAACAAAAACAGTAGAAAATTCCGAAAACCGCTGATGGAGGATTCTACAGTTGAGACGGCCTAAGAACATCTCTGTCAACTCGCATAGCTGTTGCAAGGTTCCAACTGCGAAGTGCTAACGGCTCCAGGCGAAAATTGTACCCGTATATAGACCCGTGAAAACACAGGAGCGCTGCCATAGGGACGTTTACAAATTTGCGTTACAGCTTTCGCAGAGGTAATCCCATGATCAATAAGAGTGGAAAACCAAGAACGAACTGCTTGGATTAAAAAGTGTGTAAGACACGGATGTAGTCTTTTGCTCCTACTGTTCAGTCTGTTCATCGAAGAAGCAATGACGAAAAGAAAAGAAACGTCAAGACTGGGATTCTGTTTGAATGTGACAGAATATCAACGATAAGATTCACTGATGAGATTCATGTCTTGAGCGATAATGAAGAATTCCAGGATATGTTGAATGGAATGGTCTAATGAGCACAGAATATGGATTGACAGTAAATCGAAGAAAGACATAGCTAATGAGAACAGCGAGAAATGTAACATCAGGATTTATGACCACAAAGTAGATGAAGTTAAGGAACATTGCTACCTAGGCAGGAAAATAAGCCATGACGGATGGAGCTAGAAGGACTTAAAAAGCAGACTAGCACTGGCACAAAGGACATCCCTGGCCAAGAGAAATGTACTAGTATGAAACATAGCAGACGTAGGCCTTAATTTAAGCAAGAAATTTCAGACACTCTACGTTTGATGCACTGCATTGCATTGTATGGCAGAGAAACATGGACGTGGAAAGCCGAAAATGGGGTGCTACAGAAGAATACTGAAAATCAGGGGGACTGATAAGGTAATGAACGAGGAGGTTCTCCAGAGTATCAACGAGGAAAAGAATGTATTGGAAACTCTGACAAAAAGAGCTGCATCACACCGATCAGGAAACTGATGAAGCTGCCGCGCCCAGTGTAGTTTCCTATGACCGGCAGGAAAGAACGAACGATCAAGTTTGAACACACTTTGTTATAAATAAAACACCTTCTTGGCGTGCACTAATTTCCAAATGCTAGAACAACAAGAAGCACAACAATCCTTGTGGTGGCAAAATCACGAGAGTACAAGACAAAGAAAAGAAAATAATAACCGAAATATAATAGTCTACACGATTTCTACTGAATGCTGCAGTGAGTGTCTACTATGCTAGACGAGGCGTAGATATCGGCTGGAGCTGTTCACTGTAGGTACACGCTGCCTGTCTGACACTGCTGGCGTGCTTATAACATCGATTCGGCAGAATGCTACACATAGTCAATTAGTTCCAATTGGTGGATCTCTGTCACATGGCATTTCACAAATTAGTTCCATGTGTATCCGGAAAGTCTGCTGTTGTTTTGTCAATATCTATGTACCTTTTCTTTCTTTTTTGAAGAGGTAGGCCAATGAAATCTTTTTTAATTTCAAAATAGCATTCACTGCCTCCTCCTTCAGCTTTTGAATCAGAAAGTATACATTTGGATGTTTCTGATTTATTGAGGAGTTCAGTTTTCTATGCCAACCTTCGGCAGCATTCGTCGTTCTGAGCTCTTGAAGGGAGATCGGCAGCCTACCTTGCTTGTCTGTTGTGCGGACCCTCTAACTGATAAGGGGTCGCTACATCACCCAGCCCACTGCAACTGTTACGGACCAACTAGCAAATTACGACGATGAAATGGAATTGCGATTTCGGTTTCTATTGGAGAAATCGTTTAAGGGCTCCCTTATAGCTCTTCAGAATCTGTAAATGTTGGAACAAGAAACGAATACAATATGCTCGTACTGGGGAAGGAAGTCGGCTGTGTCCTGTTGATAAAGAACCATTCCGTCATTTGCCTTTTACCATTTAGGAAAACTATGGAAAACCTAAATGTGGATATCCACAAGGAGATCAGAACCTCGGTTCTCCTGAAAGGAACCTGGAACTGAATTCTTTGCGATGAAAAAAATAGTATTCCCTTATGCTACATTCATGATTTATGTATGTCGATCCATGTGAGAAGAAACGTTCTCTTGGATGCCAAAGGTTGCCGTATATTGTATTTACAGTCTTGACCCCTTACCCCTCCCGCAAACAACTATACCGAGTTGCCAGCAATAGTCACTGTCCTCCCTCTGTTACAATCATTTGTGTCAGCTTTGCTGCATAAACTAAACTTTCGTTATGAAATGCCTAAACGGAAACATATTGCCCTATCTATAAGAGATAAATACGAGATTAATCAAAAGGTTAGAGGGAAGAGCATCTGCGACCAAATTCGCTAATGATTAAAACATTCTTAGGTCAACAATTATGAAAAAAAGACGAGAATCAGGAATTTAAGTCGTAATGCTGTGAAACTCGCCACATCCACGGATCTAGACGAAGCTGTTAACAGGTGGTTTATGCAAAATAGACCATAAAGAGAACCTGCCTCTGGTCCCATGTTATGTGAAAAGGAAGTTTTTATTAATGAATATTTTGGAGAGCAGTCGAATTTTAAAGCAAGAATGGGCTGGTTAAAACGCTGTAAGTCAAGAGCTGGCATTCAAGAACCTCAGCTACAAGGAGGAAACTGTCTACTGATTTTGCAGCAGCTGATTCTTTCAAAATCAAACTAAAGGACATATTGAGGCAAGAAGAAAGTCCGGCTTCACGTCGTGAATTAGCAACAACTGATCTTAAAATAAGTAAGAAAGTGGTACTGCTTTAACTTCTGCTAATGCTACTGGTGCGCTCGACACGAATAAAAGTAAGAAACTGCGTTGTTTGAAACAGATTAATATATCTGTGATGCCTATCGTTTACACCTCACAAAAGAGTGCCTGGATGAAAAATCCGCTTTTCACGGAGCGGTTTGTGGAAGTTTTTGTACTCTCTGTAAAAGTTAATCAGTTAAATAATGGCAAAAAGGAGAAAACATTACTGCTCCTTGACAACGCACCAACTCATCCACCACGTGATAACGGAAACGGAAAGGATGAGTTCATAGAAGTGATTTTTCTTCAACCTTACATTACTTCCTTATTATAGCCCACGGATCACAGCGTTATTGGCAGTTTCAAATCGTATTACAGAAACTAATTGTTATGTGAATTATTGTTGGAAAGAAGAGGAGGTATAAGAATGACTTAAGAAATTATAGAAATATCGATCTGACAGGAACACCATAGATGATCGGAGCTGTATGAGGTAGTGTAAAGAAAGAGAAATAGAAAGAAGCTTCGCGTAAAATTTTGTGTACAGTGAAAAATTCTCGAGGTCTAATTGAAAATGACGAACAGAATGGTATGTCCGAAATACTCATATGCTAAAAGAGTGTGACGAGTGTCGACAATGCAGACCCAAGGTACCAAAACATGCAAGATAGTGAAATTGTAAACGCCGTCATCGATAAAGCTGATGACGTCTGCGTCGTGTCAACTTGTGATCCAGGAAATGAAGACGAAAATATACACGATGGTTCCAAGAATTTGCCTTACGTTGTTTTGAAGCTCAAGATGTAAGCAGCCAATATCATACATCTGTCCTGAAAATAAAAGAGCGTGACCTAACTGCTCGTAAACCGGTAAGTTTGCTTAAGCTACATCCACACCGTACGTGCCGAGCCGCGCAGCGCCGCGTCGTGCACAAACGCGATATGCAGAATAGCGTACAACAGCGCAGACGAAGACAGAACAGCACAGAATGGAGCAGAGTGTTCGTAGGCTCACGGCAATGTTCCGGTGTGCGTACGCATACGTCAGTAAAAATGCAAAATGAGAAACTTCGTCCAAGCAGAGCGCGCACGAACGAACCACTTCCTTTGATGCACCGACAGTGCGTACAGCTAATACGTTGTTGCTGAGAGCGGCGCGGTTTGATGTCCACACACCGGCCGCGCCGCACTACGCCGAACCACTTTTCTTGGTTTTGCGCAGCGCGGAGTGGCCGGTGTTCATGCGGCTTTAGACAGCCAAATGAAAGATTTTTTTAAGCGTTAATTCTATACGTATATACTGTACATGTAAAATACATGTATTACATTTTTTGTTTAGTAGGCTGCGCTGCAGACCTTCCTACTGTACTTTCCTCTGTAATAATAAAAGAGATTCATGTTATTATAAAAATATGTAACTTTTATTGATAAACTGTTAAAAAAGTATATGGTTCAGTTATCCAAATAAACGAGTTTTCCGAACACCTCTGCCCCCTAATTAATACAGATAACCGACGCTCTACTGTACTTTATCACTCTATACCCTGTATCATTGCCTCTAAATGGAAAAAGCGCGCTAAATAAATATTTTGTTGTGTGTGAAAAGACACGAAGTGACAAAAACACAAAATCCAGTAAACTAAGATAATTGTCGTGTCTACGATGCAACAAAATCAAAGAAAATCAATGTTCACTGTTAAGAATAATTGTGTAAAGACTGTGACACTGCTGTTCGAGTCCTTGGAAGAATAAGACTCAGAATTGTATGCTAACATTTTACTACAGGAATGGAAAGTTCTGTGATGCGATAATTTCCGTTTGTTATCTGAGAATATAATAATTCTTCGTTAACATAAAATAACTGATTTTATTTAATGTTCATATGTGTGTAAAGCACCTTTCCTCCGAGTTATTGCCATTTTCATTATAGCAGATGAATCTTAATTTTGGGCGTTACGGCCGCTGCTAATAATGCCAACGCACTCTTTCAGGGAGAACGCACGAACTTCATCTGCCAAATTTCATTCATATTGACTTTGCGTGTAGGGCACGACCAGGACTTCAACGTATGTAAACAGGAAGAGGCTACTGTCAATCGTTTCCGAGAAAATCGAGTTTGAAAATTTTGGGTGGCCTACATACATACTCTGAATGGTTGCTAGCATTCTTGAAGCCCGGGCTAAGCTAATACGTGGTTAGTTTCATGTGCATACAACATCGAGCAGAATAGAGAGATAACTTCTACACAAGACTGCACAACAATTCAATCAATCGTACGCTATGAGTTGTCCGGTACGCACAGTACGCCGCTAGAGTGATCATCGAGTACAGTTTTTTAATGCAAACTAAGTTCGTTGTGCAACAGACAAATTGGAAAACTTCGTATACGTAAAAAAAACTATCATCACACTTTCTGTGTGTTGCAATAACAATTATTGTATTCCATGTTTCTATGATCAACATGATTACATGTAATAGTTGTGACAAATTTAGATGCAATTATGTAAATGAAAGTCCTATATTAATTTGATTGGCAGTTCTCGTGTATCCTTTTTTATTTACAATCTCCTTACGAAAAACTATTCCTTTTTTCAGGACAAATGTGCTGCAAATGATAAAAGAACTACTAAATATTAATAATTTGTACAGTCACAATAAAACTTGTTAGAGTTACGTGGGAATGAAAGAAAGTACCATCAGCGAAATTCGATCCAGGGACCTCGCGTTTATTAGACTAAGAGTTTACTGTCCTTTTTTGCCTCGCGTTCCTGAAACTTACCACTTGATGAGTTTTTTGTTTTGTTTTTTTTTTCCTTCTTCTTTGACAGCAAATTTACCAGTGACGAATTGGTATCACCTATAAGAGGTCAAGCATGTACATAAAATTCATTGGAAATATCGTCTAGTACCGGGGAGTTTTGCGATCGTGAACCAACAATGAAGCGATATATATCATGGCGAGAAGAGACTGAAGTTCGTCTTAAATGCAGGAGTAAACATGTAGTCCAGGAGAGGAGTAAATGCATCAGGGACGATCGTATCAGTAACAGGTACATTAGAGAGGTCGGCAGAGTAGTTATGGAACTCTCTGAATGTGTCACGTTGGGACATCAGTACGGGACCATCAATGTGAGTGAGGGATGCGATACATGCTCTTCTTCAGAGCGTCCCCAAACGGGATAAAGTGATATAAGGAGGTTAGTTCATCCTGTAGAAAGGAGCAGGATTTTGATCGTACTTTTAAATCCTTCCATTTGTTGTCTCTCTAACTGAATAAGCTTCGTCTTAACGTAGCGGACATCCATAATACGTAAGGGAGCTTCTCTGGCAGCGTCGTAAAGTTGTCGCGAGACGTAACAATAAAATTCCTGGGTCCGACGGAGAAGCCTTGCCCTCCCAGGGCCGGAACGGATCAAAGCTTTTTGGAGCAAAGGTTTGGCATGCCCTGAGCGCCATTGCATAAGAGAAGGATAACGGTCCCGTGAATACGAGCTAAGGGCTCAAACCTCTAGAACGAATATCTCAAGGGAAGTATCCTTTAAGAGGGATGTTCAACATCCAGGGGAGGCGAGCACTATGGGACTGAACTTCGGAGGTCATCAGTCCCCTAGAACTTAGAACTACTTAAACCGAACTAACCTAACCTAAGAACATCACCCACATTCATGCCCGAGGCAGGATTCGAACCTGCGACCGTAGCGGTCGCGCGGATCTAGACTGAAGCGCCTAGAACCGCTCGGCCACACCGGCCAACGATTTATAGTTACAACCAAGGAACAGTGATCAGTGAAACAAATGGGTATCACGTCTATCGCTAAGAGCTGCCCACATAAATAATCGGAAAGATAAAAGCTATCGAGTCTGCTGCTGGAAGTAGTTGTGAAATACATATACCCATTGCGTATTTGCGAAGAGCGCAACAAATCATCCAGTTCCTTACTTAAATTAAAATTAGGTGTTCGATCCACAGCACACAACTAAAATCTCCGTCTAACAGAAGTTCCTGCGGTGTTTTATGAAATAAACTATATTCTCCCTATAAAAACTTGCATGATCTGTGGAAGGTCATAAAGTGGAATTAAGAAGCCTATTCCTCAGCCGTTACCGAGAACTTCGAAATCAGTCAGCGGTATTACCTCTCTCTAAGATAACACGGTACCAGTAGACATTTCGGGAAACACATTAAAGAAAGCAGAAAAGGCGGAAGTAGAGAAATGGTCAAATAACTCTTCTTCCAAAAATATCACATTTGCACTTGAATCGTACATAAATTGTTGGAGCGCCGTAAGTCTAAGCTCGGAACTAATTCTGTTCACATTCAAGGTGAGAAACGTATGAACTGGCATCTATTTATCACCGAAACGCAGCAACTGATAACTTACAAGTGACGTTTAAAGTCATGTATCACAGTTCATGGCAGAATCAACGGCTGAATCTGAATGTAAAGAGGAGGAGCCTTCTCTTTCATATTCTTTCTATGTTTTTCTTTTTAGCGATGCTGCGCACTCCGGCTGAAAGCACTGTGTTTGCGGCTGTGCGGGAAGGCGACTGCCGCAAGGAGCAATGTGGTGGCGAAGGGGGGGGGGGGGGGGAGGGGTCATGCGGAAATTCGTATCAAGTTCAGAGAATATGCCCCACTCATCCATAGGTGGAGAGTGTGGCTCCTGGAAATCAACGGAAACGAAAACTGACGGTACATCATGTATCGCCGCCGCGTGTTCCATTGGCACACTTGTGCCGATCTGGTTCTGATCAGCAGCGGCTTTTGACGTGCTTTCCCCACCTGTGGGAGCAGAAGAAGGGTGGGAGTATGTTACAGACTCAGGGATGTCTGGCAAGTGCTTCGATACAGTACGGAGCTATGAAAGAGGTCTTCCTCATGTGATTCCGAAAAAGCAGTCGCGGTCTCGGTCTCGGGAATCATATCGGAGGGGTGCTGGATGCTTTCGAAACTTGAACAGCAACCGACATGTTATCATCCGGTCTGAATTCGGTGATGCGAGAGGCCCCCTCCAACGGAATCTTTCCAGTAGAACGGAGAAGAGAAATCGTCTGACGGCTCACCATCTTGCTCCCGTTTACACAAGTTTTGAGACGGAGGTGGTGGCGGGACGGAAGCTACTAAGGCAAAGTCCCTTCACGAGGTTAGCAGTAGAAATGTGAGCCATCACACGAGGGTTCGCGTTAGCCCTCAGAGACTTGGTTGGGCACAATGGCTGTCACTGGGGGAACCAGGTCCGCTAAAGTTAGCTATGTTGTTCACAAGCAGATTTCAAGATGCAAGCAATTTGAGCAGAGGTGTCCACTCTCGTTACATACGGAACAGGTCCCTTCTTGTCCCGTGTTATTAGATGTACCCGGTATCAATACACCTGCAAATGAGACCACCATGTCCACGGATCGAACTCCATTAAAATCTGTAAACAATGCTGAGCGGACCAGCGTTTCCTACTACATTCCGTCCGTCCCCAGATTGTAGCAGGCCGGCCTTTAAGAAATTGTCATCAAATTCTGGTAGAAGGTTAAACAACCTAACATTCGCTTATTCCACCTCCGCGTTCTCCAGAATAACCACACTAGTAGAGCCATCGCGGTGAGTGAAAGGGACTTCTTGTCCGTGGCGCAAAAGGAGTGGTTCAACCTACAGCGTATCTAGAAACTTGGCATGAGACACATACGATTCAGTAGAGCAGCAAGCCGTGTGAACCTGCTCTGGAGTGACCTTGATCGTACCTACAAGCCAATCATGAATTTCTAAAAAACGTGTCTGCACACGCCTATGGACCTGTAAAAACTTAAACCGACGGTACCTGTGCGTGGAACGTTCCTGGGAGCCATGGACGGCATCACGGCGCAAGACAACGCCGTGTCAAAACTGAATCACATACACGAGACGCCGAGAGACAAACAACGATGTCACGCACTCAAGTACTCACACAACACTGACGATAAACAAGGAAGCTTTCACAGCGCTACGCTAGAGGCGGGAATGGGCAGAACCTACTCGCCTAACGCACGAGGCGGGAATGACTCACTCGTCTGCGGGCTGTTTGAATACTTACTTTTTTTTCCTTTATTGAATTTCGATACCCCCCGAAGGTGGCGGGCTGGCAGCAGCTTAGTACGCTGCTCTGCAGCCTACAGACTTTTTAAAACGTAAGAAGAGAAGAAATAATAAAAGCAGGCGATAAAACGGTGACTTAAATTGTAAAACGCCGGAAAATTGTGGAAAGGTAAAACATAAAGCAAAGGGTTGGCAATGCTAATAAAATACGCAGGAAGCAGACAAGTAACATAGTAGACAGACAATTAAAAAACATGGTGACAGTCTGGTTTCTGTTCGCAAGAGAAGGAGGGAGTAGAGGAAAAACGAAAGGGGGGGGGGAGAAACCAAAGGAGGGTGAGGACTCATAAGGGGGAGGGGGAGGGCAGGGCAGACGCGAGAGGGAATGGGAAAAGGCAGAGGAGGGAAATGCAAAAGGACTCGGGGGAGAATACTTACAACCGTACAACGAATACAAAGACGCCAAAGGATTTCAAATCGATTTTCTCGAAAAACATTGAGAGTTGCGTCTTCATGCTTAAATCGGTGAGGGAAAGCTTTTACGGTTCACTAGTTAAAGCTAAGCAGCACCTGAGAAAAATTAAGCGACCTATTGTTCCTCCGATTTCCTCGGAAACGTTAATTGGTGGAACTGAAATATTCCTCTCCACTGCTGCATTGTTAAATCACGCTAAATAAATATCGGCAGCGTCGCTTCGACCCGCGAGACAGTGGTGAAATTGTCGCTAAACTTATACCACAAATTAATATCCTGTAGCAATCCAATTAGTTTCAGAATACTCTCAGATCCGACCACAAGGATGGGAAACATACGTCGCAAGCAGTCTGTACACTGATTCCGTCTCGACAGCACCCGCCGACAATTACAGTTGTAAATGAAACAGGAAAACAGTTGAAAGTCAGAAAGGAAAAATATGTGCACGCACAAACTAGTGATGGAGCAATCTACTAGCTTTAACAACAGATTAGTTAGTGGATTTCTTTATTTTCTCACCTTCAGTCAGATTTTCCAGTCGAATGCAACGACCGAATGAAACTAGTCTGTACGGCCACGTCAGCTATATGAGTGTCATGCACTCACTCCCCGGGCTTGAGTACTTTCACTTAATGTCAAACAACCTACTGACACAAATCTCTGAAGGTTAGGTCCGTTATATGAATGTATCCGCTCAGTCTCCGGGTGAGAGTAGTTTCACTTAATACTTCTTTTACCTTTTCAGTTACACATAAGAAAGACCAGGGTTACCAACTTTTTAGAGACATTTAACGTATCTTTCTTGTGTTGCTTGAGGCTTTCCCGACGGACATGTTGTGTATATGGTTCTCGGGCGAGACGTCGGATGTCATAGTGAAAACTCCACAATATTTCGTCAGCGCAACTGGCCGACATCTTCAGGTGCGACGAACACACTGCTAAGGCAGGTTTTTTATTTTATTTTTTTTTTTACTTTATTGTTATTTTAACACCTGAACAATCAGGTAGGCTGGCAGCGGCATGCTACGCCGCTCTTCAGCCATAGTGGTGACAATAACAGTACAAGAACGGAGAATTAAAATGAACAGAGTGATGGGCAAAAAATAGTGGTCACAGATACACAAAAAACATGGAGCCGTTCATACGCGACGATAACGACACTGAAAACACGTTGACACGGCGCACATAACACTGAAGAATCCGACGCCACAAGTGAACGTAGAAGCGGGACGGCGGACACTAATAACACAAAACGACGTCACACACACGAGACACAGATGGCGATGATCTCCGGCGCGCGAAAGTCCACGTAGCGTGTGCGAGTTCGGGGACCTGCCAAGAGGGGAAGAAGGGTGAGGGCGGGTGGAGAGGGTGGAGAGGGGAGAACATAGATGCCAATGGCTGAGGAGATGGGAGGAGGAGTAGAAGGTGTTGTATAGCTAGAGAAGGCCAAAATGCACGCTATAAGGTCACGCAGGATGGCGTGAGGTCTGAAACAGGATACGTAATGAATGCTATAAAGAAAAGTACGTAGCTTCTGGAATACTTAACTTATCATTTGTATACATCGTTCTTGATGAGACATGCTTCATACGATAACTATCAATTGCTATGACGCCTTGCTAGGTCGTAGCCATGGACTTAGCTGAAGGCTATTCTAACTATCTGCTCTGCAAATGAGCGAGGCTTCGTCAGTGTGCATCGCTAGCTAAGTCGGCCGTACAACTGGGGCGAGTGCTAGTAAGTCTCTCGAGACCTGCCGTGTGGTGGCGCTCGGTCTGCGATCACTGACAGTGGCGACACGCGGATCCGACATGTACTAATGGACCACGGCCGATCTAAAGCTACCACCTAGCAAGTGTGGTGTCTGGCGGTGACACCACAGGACAGGGGAGGGGAGGCCCGGGGGAGGAGTGGGGAGAAGGGGAGGAGGGATGGAGGGTGCCCAAAGGAACAGATACAGGAAGAGGGAGGGAGGATCAAAGTTGGTAGGAGGGGTAGATGGAGGGGAGGAGGACATCATCAGGGAGGGGGAGCTGGCGGAAGCCACCTTGGGAGAGGGTAAGGAGGGTGGAGGGTTGGAGACTGGGTGGGACGTGGGAATACAGGCGCGGCAGCGGGCGGGGGTGGGAGAGGATCGGGGAGACGAGCAGGTGAGGAGGATCGAGTTTACGGGATGCGTACAGGATCGGTATCCTTTCAAGGAAAAGGAGGAGGTGGGGGAAGGGGATGAGATCGTACAGGATCCGCGTAGGGGGGGGGGGGGGGGGGAGACGGATGCGATAGGCGAGGCGGAGAGCATGGCGGTCAAGGATTTGGAGGGATTTGTAAAAAGTAGGGGGGGCGGAGATCCAAGCCGGATGGGCATAACAAAGGATAGGGCGGATGAGGGATTTATAGGTGTGGAGAATGGTGGAGGGGTCCAGACCCCACGTACGGCCGGAGAGGAGCTTGAGGAGACTGAGTCGGGAGCGTGCCTTGGCTTGGATTGCCCGGAGGTGGGGAGTCCAGGAGAGGCGACGGTCGAGGGTGACGCCAAGGTACTTAAGGGTGGGAGTGAGGGCGATAGGACGGCCATAGATGGTGATATAGAAATCAAGGAGTCGGAAGGAAGGGGTGGTTTTGCCTACAATGATCGCCTGGGTTTTGGAGGGATTGCTAAGGCAGGACGAGGGCTCCCCATTTATGCCAGTTTTAGGCAGGAAGTGCGCATGCGTGGAGGCGTCAAATTCGATGGCCAATAGCGACGATATCAACTGATAGCTGGAAGGACAGTAACTGGCATAAATGGGGAGCCCTGGTCCTGCTTTAGCAGTGTGTTCGTCGCACCTGAAGATGTCGGCCAGTTGCGCTGACGAAATATTGTGGAGTTTTCACTATGACATCCGACATCTCGCCCGAGAACCATATATACAACGTATCTTTCTTTTTTGAATTTAAATGGGTTGAAACTCTGTCTCTTTATTTGGGTCGATTTCCATCCATCACCGATAATTGTTTTTCTGTAAATGATCTGACATAAACAAGAAGCACAAAGGATACATTATTTTTAAATCTTTTGTTGTTGACCATTTGCTTTTTAAAAAATATACTGTCACTTGCTGGAAGCTTTCTTTTTCGAAAATAATGTTTCTCATTACTTGCTAATTTTCTTAGAACTTCTTTGGTTAAAGTAGTTTCTGACATTCTCAGACGACAGTATGATATTATTAACAATTACCGTTTAATGTATATTGATGTAAGCTATGAGAGGAGCGTCCTTCAGTTGTCATAATAATGTTTTTCCAGATAAATTTGCAACAGTCTCAGTTTGTTCACTAAAGATGAAAATGGCTTGTACTAATGCGTGCCCATCTCCTTGTAGAGGTCAGACGTAATCCTTCTCGCGATAGGCTATATGCACTACTGGCCATTAAAAGTACTACACCAAGAAGAAATGCAGATGATAAACTGATATTCATTGGACAAATATATTATACTACAACTGACATGTGATTACATTTTCACGCAATTTGGGTGCATAGATCATGAGAAACCAGGATCAACCACCACTGGCCGTAATAACGGCCTTGATACGCCTGGGCATTGAGTCAAATAGAGCTTGGATGGAGTGTACAGGTACAGCTGCCCATGCAGCTTCAACACGATACCACAGTTCATCAAGAGTAGTGACTGGCGTATTGTTGCCCGGCCACCATTGACCGAACGTTTCCAATTGGTGACAGATCTGGAGAACGTGCTGGCCAGGGCAGCAGTCCAACATTTTCTGTATCCAGAAAGGCCCGTACAGGACCTGCAACATGCGGTCGTGCACTATCCTGCTGAAATGTAGGGTTTCGCAGGGATCGAATGAAAGGTAGAGCCACGGGTCGTAACACATCTGGAATGTAACGCCCACTGTTCAAAGTGTCGTCAATGCGAACAAGAGGTGACCTAGACGTGTAACCAATGGCACCCCATACCATCACGCAGGGTGATACGCCAGTATGGCGATGACGAATACACGCTTCCAATGTGCGTTCACCGCGATGTCGCCAAACACGGATGCGACCATCATGATGCTGTAAACAGAACCTGGATTCATCCGAAATAATGACGTTTTGCCATTAGTGCACCCAGGTTCGTCGTTCAGTACAACATCGCAGGCGCTCTTGTCTGTGATGTAGTGACAAAGGTAACCGCAGCCACGGTCTCCGAGCTGATAGCCCATGCTGCTG
This sequence comes from Schistocerca nitens, assembly GCF_023898315.1. Taxonomy (NCBI): domain Eukaryota; kingdom Metazoa; phylum Arthropoda; class Insecta; order Orthoptera; family Acrididae; genus Schistocerca; species Schistocerca nitens. Next base: position 244,337,367 of record NC_064622.1, read on the forward strand.
CAAACGCGATGTCGCCAAACACGGATGCGACCATCATGATGCTGTAAACAGAACCTGGATTCATCTGAAATAATGACGTTTTGCCATTAGTGCACCCAGGTTCGTCGTTCAGTACACCATTGCAGGCGCTCTTGTCTGTGATGCAGCGTCAAGGGTAACCGCAGCCACGGTCTCCGAGCTGATAGTCCATGCTGCTGCAAACGTCGTCAAACTGTTCGTGCAGATGGTTGTTGTCTTGCAAACGTCCCCATTTGTTGACTCAGGGATCGAGACGCGGCTGCACTATCAGTTACAGCCATGCGGATAAGATGCCTGTCATCTCGACTGCTAGGGATACGAGGCCGTTGGAATCCAGCACCGCGTTCCATATTACCCTCCTGAACCCACCGATTCCATATTTGCTAACAATCATTGGATCTCGACCAACGCGAGCAGCAATGTCGCGATACGATAAACCGCAATCGCGATAGGCTACAATCCGACCTTTATCAAAGTCGGAAGCGTGATGGTATGCATTTCTCCTCCTTACACGAGGCATTACAACAACGTTTCACCAGACAACGCCGGTTCACTGCTGTTTGTGCATGAGAAATCTGTTGGAAACTTTCCTCATGTCAGCACGTTTTAGGTGTCGCCAGCGGCGCCAACCTTGTGTGAATGCTCTGAAAATCTAATCATTTGCATATCACGGCATCTTCTTCCTGTCGGTTAAATTTCGCGTCTGTAGCACGTCATCTTCGTGGTGTAACAATTTTAATGGCCAGTAGTGTATTAACGTTGCACATAGGTTGTGGATCATATATTAATAAATCATGGGATACATCAAAGTATTTCCTCGTTTACAACGAGAAACACGATTGAACATCGTTAACGAATTTTTCCAGTTACTTATTCTTCACACTATCGCAAATTAAAGCCCAAAGAGTTCTACACCAACGAGACGAGAGGTAAGGCAATCCGCTATAAAGTTTTAATTTTTCAGGAACTTAGAGCTGTAATCACATTTTCTGTAGCTAGTCTGCAACCAGTTTAATTGCTTTTTTTGAATATTTGAGACCTCATGCGTCGACGCAATCAGACCCTAGTCTTGTTGGCCTGTTGGTCGTTGGTTGTGAGCATCTGGCCGTACGGATGCATAACGACACGGGCCGAATTCCAGTTTACTACCCCCCTCCCCCCCAACCGATAGCTCTGCAGACCCCATTCACTCTCAGTCACAACAATTCCAATCAACCTGATTTTGCTTTCCCACTGCAGTCGACATCAGCATGACAACTCAACCCTGCTTTTTTCATAATGGGGAGTTCCACTTGTAAGGAGCAAAGGAAGAGTGTTACAAACATCTTAATATGAGAGGATAAGAAGCCAAATTTGTACATGACAAACCTTCTTGGTTGAGAAATATAGGCACATTACAATTGCTGGAAGTGACCTTTCCCCCCCCGCCTCCCCATCTGTACATTCAGTACAACACAGCTCTGTATGTTCGTGAATATTACTCCTGGAGTGTTGGATTTCACAACGTGTTCGCACTTACCTTGTCGACGTCGAGCATCTGGGCAACGTGGTAACAATGAGGTTCCGTGAGCTGTGTGTGGGACACGTGTTTCAGTGTAGCATAGCTCATTGTTCGTTGTGCTCTTTGCACCTTTCTTCTCTCAGTCCTGTTTGATTCTGACGTTTTATCGATATTCAGTGGAAGAACCTGTGTTCCTTGTGAAGCAATATTGGATAAGTGGTTCCTTTAAGACAAGTCGGTGACTGTTTTTAGAACTTTTCGACATAAACCATCTAAACTCTGCTTCAAGGCTTGGACACAAAGCTGGAGACAAAGGGAACATAGATCTGCACGGTGGGAGGTGCAAGCTTTGTCGAAGGAATGTGTGGGTGAGACAAAGACTCGATTGTTGGTGTCGCCCAGAAAATCACTTGCGTTTAATCACCCCCCTCCCTCTCCCCCTTTTCTGTGGGGCCATCTTAAAGGTAATGTTTACAAGAACATATCACGCCCCTTCGATGACTGGCCTGAGAATATCCGTCCTGAAATCGAGGCAGTCGTGCCCAATACTCACTTAGTAACATTCACGAGCAAGCAGCGCCATGTTGAAATTCATGTACGTGAGGTCACTTTCATCACATCTCGTAATGTACCTTTATTTCTTAGCCATACAAGTCTGGTTTCATATCCTCTTTTATTAAGATTTCTATAACACTTTTCCTAGAGCCCCTTACGAGTGGGACATCCGTTATATAGGGCATACTGCTTGTAACCTCACAACTACGAAGATTATTTTAGCCAATGCTCACTATTTGTACAAGTTTCGACACTAGATCGATACTCAGTAGCCCATTAATACCGCTTTTCCAATGGATGAATGAAAATATACAAGGACTCAACATTTCATTCTGGATCAAACTACAGGATCAATTGGGAGAGTGCTATTGTATCTTTGTAAACACTGAAAACTTAGACACCTACTTGAATTTGTTTACAAGTCATAGTCGAGCCGTGATAATCATTTTCGACCTGTGCCGGTACATCTGCCCTCAACATTTCGCTTTAGAAAGAGCTGAGGGCGACGATAATTAACTCTGTATCAGTTTGGTACTGAAATTAGTTTCTCTCACTGTTCCTTTTCGCAGGTACACTTCATGAAAGAGCCGATCGTTCTAAGAAATGCATTGTATTCTGCACCTGAACTTCAGCTGGTTAATAGGTTCATTTTTAGGGTGGGCAAAGAGATTAGATATAACGAAATTGTATCCGTTTATTCTCCTACAATCTGCCCCTTAATTATTTATAAATACCAGTGCGCATCCCGTTATCGTTCGTAATGACTGTGTATTCAGCAGATAAAACCTTCTCCTCTGAAGCGCACTCCACTTCATACCTTCACTAGTTCTCGATTGTTTTGAAGAATTCTCACAAGTTCCGAAGTTTCCGTCTCAGTAAAGGGAACTTCGCGGCATTTTGTGAAGACCGCAACAAAGCTTTGTGCTCCTCTTCGGTTCGAGTTGATGGCAGTTCCACGACTCCCTGTGGAAAGAACTTTGTCTGCTCGACTTCCTTTCACGAACTGCCTGAAAGAAAAAGATGACTACAATATTCTTGAATGTCTTCCATATAGGGATTTTTTCGGCGAATTACGGATACCAGTTTCTATGAACTGCTACCTAATTACAAATTCTCTGAAAATTTATACGGAGCATCTATTTATAGCCTGTATTCCTTTAAAGGTTATCTCGACGATCTTGACAGAGTAAATATAATTATACTTAGAAAAACAGCCTATATTGCACAAATTACATTTATTGGTTCCCGATTTTAGTCCAAAAGCAGACCACCTTTAGACTACACTCTGGAATACATAGTGCTACAAATACTGAGGGACACACAAATACAATACAAGTAATACAATAAAAGCAAAAACGTAGACTGTGATCTAGGGTAGCGTTTTGATCCGGACCCGAGTTCGAATCCCGTCACGCTTAAATTCTGAATAAAAATCATCATCAATGGCGGCCAAAGATTTTCGGCTTAAGAAGTCAGACTCATTCACTAATGGCCTTGTCATAGTGGGCGGCAGAGCGTACAGAGATTCAGGGCACTATCTTGCCCTTGAGGTGGTAAACTACCCCTAAAAGGGAAAAAATCAGCAATGATCATCGGCATGAGGATGCAGATTTCAATGGAAACCACTGCACCGAAGACACATAATGTGTATACACAGGACGTGTGGGCTGTAATTCAAAAAAGTGCCATGATGATCTCTCCACTGGCAAATAATTCCTCATTATTCGCCCATCCGGATCTCTGGGAATGGACTGACAAGGAGCAGGTGACCATGAGAAAAGATTGAATAAGCATCGAAAAGATAATGTTCTACGAATGGGGGCGTGGAACGTCAGAAGTTTGATAGTAGTAGAGAAGCTAGAAAATTTGGAAAGGAAATGCTAAGGCTCAGTCTAAATATAGCGGGGATCAGTGATGTCAAATGAAGAGAAGACAAGGATTTCTGGTCAGGTGAGTGTATCAACAACAGCAGAAAACAGCATAAGTGGAGTATAATTTCTTATCAATAGGAAAGTAGGGCGGAGAGGAAGCTACTGTGAACAGTTCGGTGATGGGTTGTTCTCATCAGTATCGACAACAATAGTTCAGTTATACATGCCGACGCCAGATATACGTGGCGACACCGCAGGCCGACAATGAAGAGACAGAGGAACTATGTGAGAATACTGAATGGGTAATTCAGTATGTAAAGGGTGATCTAATAGCCATGGGGAATTGTAATGTTGTTGTAGAGGAAGATGCAGATGAAAGAGTTACGGAGAATATGAGCTTGGTAGTAGGAATGAGACAGGAGAAAGTTTATTGAGTTCATCATTAAACTTCAGCTAGTTATAGCAAATAATTTGTTCGGGAATCACAACAACAGAAGATGTAGTCGCGAAAGGCTAGGAGATACGGGAAGATTTTACATTACATTATGGACAGGCAGAGATTCCGAAATCAGATACTGGGGCATTGTAAAACGTACCAAGGAGCGGATGCTGATTCAGATCATAATTTAGTAGTGATGCAGAGGAGGCTGAAGTTTAAGAGACCAGTCAGCAAGAACCTGTGCGCAAATGAGTGGGACGCAGAAGTCAAGGAATGAAGAGATACGCTTCTCTGAGTGTATAGATACTGCAATAGGATCGGCTCAGTACGCAGTTCAGTTTAAGAGGAATGGACCTCTCTAAAAAGGGCTATCACAGAAGCTGGAAAGAAAAACGTAGATACAAAGAAGGTAACTGCAAAGAAACCATGGGTAACAGGAGAAATACTTTAGTTAATCGATTAAAGAACAGAAATGTTCAGGAAGATTCTTGATTACAGAAATTCAAGTCAGTAGAGAAAGAAATAAACAGGAAGTGCAGGAAATCTAAGGCGAAATGGCTACATGTAAAATGTGAAGAAATCGAAAAAGAAATGATTGTTGGAAGTAATGACTCAGCGTATAGAAAAGTCAAAGCGGCCTTCGGTGAAATTAAAAGCAATAGTGGTATCATTAAATGTTCAATGGAAATATCTCTGTTTAATGCAGTGGAATTCCCACTGAACTCTTAATGTACCCTTTCTTTTAATAGAAGCTTTCACTTTACCTTTGCACCTGTCCGCTCTTTCCTCTGCGAAACGAGAGGAGAGAACGTCTTCTTGGAAATAGTACATCGAAGGCCTCAGTTGGGGGAAAAACGAGTCTATCGACGTTACAGAAAAACAAACTGGGATCTATGTAGAAGAGATTGGGGGGGGGGGGGGGGGCAGTATTAGAATCAGAACTGAAATGAGCTTTGGAAGACTTATGAACGAACAAGTCAGAAGGGATAAATGACAGTCCATCAGAATTTCTAAAATCATTGTGGGAATTGGCAACCAAACGTATAATCACGTTGTTGTGTAGAAATTATTAGTCTAGCGATATACTACCTGACTTTCGGAAAAACATCATCCACACAATTCTGATGATTGCAAGAGTCGACAATTACGTGAATTATCGCACGATCAGCTTAACAGCTAATACATCCAAACTGTTGACAAGAATACTATACAGAAGAATGGAAAAGAAAGTCGAGGCTGTGTTATATGACGATCAGTTTGGCTTTATGGAAGGTAGTGTCAGTAGAGAGGCAGTTTTGGCGTTGCAGTTGATAATGGAAGCAAGACTAAGGAAAAATCAAGAAAAGTTTATTGGATTTGTCGATCTAGAGAAAGCGTTCGACAATGTCAAACTATGTAAGATGTTCGAAATTCTTATAAAATAGGAGTAAGCTATAGGGAAAGACAGGTAGTATGCAGTACATACAAGAGCCAAGAGGGGACAATAAGGGTGGAAGACCGAAATGGAACTGCTCGAATTAAAAAGGATGTAGGTCAGGGAAGTAGTCTTTCGCCTCTACTGTTCAATCTTTACGTCGAAGAAGCAATGAGATAAATAAAAGGAAAGTTGAGAACAGGAATTAAAATTCAAAGTGAAAGGATATCAATAATACATTTCGATGATGACGTTGCTATCCTCAGTGAAAGTTAAGACCAATTTCAGGATCTGCTGAATGGAATGACAGCCTAATGAGTACTGTATATGGACTGAGAGTAAATCGAAGAAAGATGTAAATAATGAGAAGTAGCAGAAATGAGAATAGTGAGAAACCCAGTGTCAGGGTTGGTAAACACTGCCTAGGTAACAAAATAACCCATGACGTTTGGAGCAAGGAAGATTTAAAAACCGGACTAGCACTGGCAAAAACGGAATTCCTGGCCAATACAAGTCTACTAGTATCAAATGTAGGCCTTAATTCTAGGATGAAACTTCTGAGAATGTACGTTTGAAACACAGCATTCGATGGTAACGAAACACGGACAATGGGAAAATCGGAGAAGAAGACAATCGAAGCGTTTGAGGTGTGGTGTCAAAGAAGAATGTTAAAAGTGTGGTGGACTGATAAATTCTCCAGAGAATCGACGAGAAAAATGAATATATGCAAAACAGTGACAAGAAGAATTGACAGGGTGATAGGAGATGCGTTGAGGCAGCGAGAAATAACTTCCACGGAACTAGTGGGAGCTGTAAAGGGTAAAAACTGTAGACGAAAACGGAGATTGGAATACATCCAGCAAATAGTTGAGGACATTGGTTGCAAATGCTAACCTGATACAGTATGAAGAGGTTGGCACAGGAGAGGAATTCGTGGCGGACCGCACCAACCCAATCAGAAGGCTGATGACTCAAAAATAAATAAATAAATAAAAATAAAATGAAGTTATACACAAAGTTGATGTGTGGGGACGGATCCATGGAGTAGGAACTATAAAAGTCTCCAGATGCTGTCAGTTTCTGGAAAGGCAATGGTGTGGTGTGATTAAGTTCCCTCTTTACAAGTCATTCGTAACCTGTGGAATGAATGCTTATCTTATACGTGACGAATAACTTAAGTTACTAACTGAAAAATGATATCTGCTAATCTGGCCAATTGGTTTTAAGATTAGTCAATAGTAAATTTATTTTACTAAGAATTAAAACAAAAAATAGCATAAAGCCGATAGCTTACACTGACTTGAATGGGACAAAATGAATGAATAAGGTGCCACTGGTTACTTAACAACGTGTATAAGGTGTCTACAACTTTTTAATTTTCTTTTTTTGCCTTGCCTATGGTATCAAATATCAACTTAAGTTGTTTATTTAAAGTTTTCATTGCTTAATAAATCATATTAAAATGAAAATTAACATAAGGATCCAATTACATCGCTATTGCACTGCCCTCTGCAGAACTGTTGAGTGGTACTTAAGTAAATAAATTAGTGAAATCCAAGTGAACTATCAATTAGAAAATAAATGAAAAACTTGGTTTAGTTTAGAGAGTTACATACTGGCAAACAGCGGGCAGAACAGCAGAGCAGAAGAGACAATGACCGTGAAGTCAGCAAGTTCCACATAAGCGGGCGCTGTCGATTCAGCCATCAGGGCATCGCACGACCGGCTCACGTGTTTCTCAGTCGTCACATGTGATCAAAGGCCCTTGCCTACATTCCAAGAGCCAATGACCGACGTTAAGAAGATTCTTCGAGAAGCTTCTCAACGTGACAGAAGAGGCAATGACCGTGAAGTCGTTCACCTCCAGTAAACTGAAGTGAATAAATGCGCGAGACGCAGTGGGCCCGAGAGGGGAGAGACGAAGAAGACGAAGAAGTGAAGAAGCGTAGCAGTAGTTTTCAATCAGTTTCGGTGCTGAAGACCGTCATGCAAGAAGAGACTGCATCATGCACAGACGCACCAAGTCCGCCGCTGTAATGGAATAGCAAGCAGCAGCCGCGACGCCAGAAGACAGAAGTTAAAAGGTATTTGAAGTCTGATTTTTACATACCCAGGTGACTCGTGAGGACGGGAAGGAGACGGCCTCACATCAGCAGTCACCCGTGAGCTGGGATGAAGATCTGACAGCCGAAGACTGGCAAGCGGGAGTCCGTTGTTCGAGTCCAGGACACGCTCCGCTGGCCGACGCACAACACACGCGGCCGCTTAGAGAAGAGAAACACTGGGACGCCACATCCAAGGTATCACCATCCGATGCATGACTTCTCTCGCAATAATTAAACGGGCCACCTCGCGCTGCGCGTCTCCAGTCAGCTAGGTGAGACGGAGACACGATATACACACTGCCACGCGTAATCAGACGCCGCCGCCGCCGCTGCCGCAGCAGAAGACTTCGCAGACACAGTTGCCGCTCTCCGAGCCAGAACATCGAGTAAGAAACAGTTGTACAAATCTTCAATAAAAGTTATCTTATGTAAAATGATGTTTCATTCGACCTCATACCCGAGCCAAGGAAGAACCCACCCTGGCCACATGTTGTTAAGAGAGAAAAAATAATTAATTTAGTATTTTCACCCTGACATAATGCTTTAGAATGGTCATCCTGACAACTGTCTGTCATCAAAAGAGAAAACCCAGTTACATTTAGTATCAGAACTGTTACAGAACTATCTTCATGCAAAAGACTCTTCCGCTTACTTAGCAACGTGTAACATATCGATAACGTTCACTTCGAAAATATGTAAATAAAATTGCATACACTCAATGAAGCCAAGGTATTTCGTAATTATACGAATATTCGGTCTGCAGCGATGCGTGTGCTGATTTAAAACTCCGTGGCATTTCAAAACTGTGTACACCAGTTCACCTATCAAAGCTCTAATCGCGAGGCGTCCGATGTGGAGTTCGAAGGTTGACGGTGAGTTGTTACCAAATTTGAAAGTATGAGGCCGTGTAGTGAATCGTGATTCGTAATAAAGTCGGTAGAGCAGTTGCCTGCGAAATGGAAAGGTCTCAGGTTAGAGTCACATGATTGACAGAAACTTTAGGCCACTATAGACACCAGTTCTGGCATTTATCTTACAGACAAGGTAAAGTAGCTGCATCTATTGGCTATCCTCACACATCACAAAGGAGGCATTTATTCATGTTTACTTTTGTTTCTACACATTTGTAATGGCTAAAGCAATTTAAAAGCCGTGAAATGGAAAATATGCACACTGATTTGTTTTATGTAACCAAAGGATTTAAAAGTTGGTGGAAATATGTTGACACTGAAGTTTATGAAGAAACCTCATTAAGAGGTTAAAGGCTAAGAAAACTGCTTAAAGCATTTATAGTTTGCTGTAATTATGCTCTTTATGAAGAGTACAGTAGGCTGCCACACGTCAATATGGAAGGTTTGGCTATAAAGTCGACGTAAAAGTAAATAAAATATGATTTTGTCCGCATGTAATAAATTCCCTCAAGCAAACTAAGTGTGGAGATCTTTGTGCTTCAACGCCATGACTGTCCCATATGGGCCTACGGGTACAGGATCTCGTCGTAGCACGTCGCTGGAAACTCAGTCTAACACCTAATGAGTACCACTTGGTCCCGCTCTTGGAAAAAAAATTTCAGAGAGACAACGCCATGACATCGGAAAAAACGGCCATTATTTGTGTCATAATCCTTCAGAAGTGAGATACTAATAGCAGATTTTTGTATGAATGGAATTCAGAAATACTCTATAAAATGCATGACACATAAATGCTGAATTCATTTATATTTTATTCCGTTCGGTTTCGGTCATGAAACATGCTCACGATACTGTATGAAATACAAAAAAAAAAAAAAAAAAACATGATGTCAAATGCAGAATCGAAATAACCTACAAGTTCACAAGATTATTTCGAATGTACCCACAGAAAAATTACTTATTCAAAAAATTAATCTTCAGCCAATATTACATGTCAAAACTAAAAGTGTCGTTCATTTAGAACATTACGAGCATGATATCTGTGTTAAGAGGAGCTAACTGAAGGTAACCACCACGAGAAATACACTGGAGTTAAGGCCCAAAACTCTTAGTAAAAAATTCAAAGATGAAGACTGCAACATACATTTGTAACGAAACGGTATCTTCAAGAAGCAAAATTAACAAAAGAATTTCAATTACATTATGTAAGTTTTTCTACATATCGATATCAACATTCTTTACTGTCATAAAGATTAAAGACTCTTTATAGTAAAACATAACAAAGTTATCAGAATAGGGTAAATACCATACTGCAAATATCCAGTTCATGTTAACATATATAGCTAAAAAGTTTTACCTCAATTCTTTTAGGAAAAAAGTACCATTCAGTAACTAAATAATTATTAAATCCAATATCTGACAAATCTACAGCAAAGGTAATCAGAAACTGTCATAGTCACAACCCTGCGAAACGATAAGAACAGGTATGACCGATTAGTGGGCTATCCCATGACATAATTTGTGTCATTATCCTTCAGAAGTGAGATACTAGTAGCATACCAAATTAACAAAGAAAGTGTATTTACAAAATCGTAAGTAAGAAATTAAGAATGATACAAACATTTGACGTGACTTTTATGTAAGAGTGCTTTAGTAACATTGCCTTTTTTCACCAAAAAATGTACAAAGGACCGTGAACATGGTTTATGACTGAAAATGCTGGGATTAAAACATGAAAAAATTCTGCATTTGTGTGTCACGAATATTATAAATTATATACAAGCTGATGACTACCTTAACAAGATATTTTAATCCAGAAATAGTTTGTTCATGGTCTACATCTACATCCACGTCATTACTCTGCTAGTCACAATAAAATGCCTGGCAGAGGGTTCAATGAACCACCTTCAAGGTGTCTCTCTACCGTTCCACTCTCGAACGGCGCGCCGGAAAAGCGAGAACTTGAATTTTTCTGTGCGAGCCCTGATTTCTCTTATTTTATCGTGATGATCATTTCTACCTATGTAGGCGGGTGCCAACAGAATGATTTCTCAATCGGAGGAGAAAATTGGTGATTTAAATTTCATGAGAAGATCCCGTCGCAACGGAAAACGCCTTTGTTTTAATGGTTGCCACTCCAATTCACGTATCATGTCTGTGGTACACTCTCCCCTATTTCGCGATAATACAAAACGAGCTGCCTTTCTTTGAACTTTTTCGATGTTATCCGTCAGTCCCACCTGATGCGGATCCCACACTGCACAACATTACTCCAGAATAGAGCGGACAAGCGTGATGTAAGCAGTCTCTTTAATAGACCTGTTTCACTTCGAAGTGTTCTGCCAATGAATCGCAGTCTTCGGTTTGCTCTACCAACAACATTATCTATGTGTTCGTTCCAATTTAGGTTATTTGTAATTGTCATCCCTAAGTATTTAGTTGAATTAACAGCTTTTGGTGACTTATCGCGTAATCAAACTTTCTTTTAGTACTCATGTGAATAACTTCACACTTTTCTTTATCCAAGGTCAATTGCCACTTTTCGCACCATACAGATATCTAAATCATTTTGTAATTCGTTTTGGCCATCTGATGATTTTACAAAATGGTAAATGACAGAATCATCTGCAAACAATCTAAGAGGGCCGCTAAGATTGTCTCCCATGTTTTTAAAATAGATCATGAACAATAGAGAGCCTATAACACTTCCTTGAGGAACGCGGGAAATTACTTCTGTTTTACTCAATTGAAATAAGTGTCTTAGCGTTGGTACAAGTTACGCTGAAAAGTAGATTAAGCGATACGCTACATACAGTAGTAAAATTGATATAAAAGTCCGTTTGTATTTTTTTAATACAGAACAAAAAAGTTTGAAACGAACTGTCAAATGTTTGTGAGATGGTTTATCTAAAAGTATGAAATAAAACTGATTACATAAGCGTTTGACACACCTTTGAATGGTGCTCGAAATCAGTTATTTTACCCACCTGACGTAATTCAAATGTTTTAATAATAATAACGGACTCACAAAGAGTGAACATGGAAATTTTATTACTTGCTGGCAAATATGAAATAAGTCGGACGACAATAAAAGAATTTTACTTATGTTTCATTTTATGTAATTCTCTGGCAAATTTAAAGTGGTTTACTTCCATTGAAGTTTATATACTTAGTTCACATAGATGGCGCCATGCAACCAACCGATGTGTTCATACAGCCTGCATTCCACAAATTGTAGTATTCAATGCTATGGAAGAAGCCCGGCCAACAGGCATTACATACATTCGGCAAAAATAATAGTGGTATGTAATATACAAACCATACGAGTTAAGCCATTACTTGTAACTTTTTATGAAATCATCTAACTATGTACTTCTTGTATTCATAGCACTGAGAATGGCTGGCTTCTAGCTTAAATCTAGATCTGCCAATAAAACCACAATTTACAACACAAAATTAATTCTTCTCAGAAAGCAATGACACGAAGGGTCCCAAAATTCAACTCAATCACGTACTGTAGTTTTACTCCAGGACTTGTTCGGCATGATGTCCATGTTGACTAGACTGTGACATGCTCGACTTCTCACCGCTCTCGAAATGTGACACGCTGCGTTCGTCTTATTCTGCACAGTTACTCAGCTATTTTAAATTCACTGCTGCAGCTGTTTTCGTTTGCAACATGGTACACGAGCTCCTTGAGACGGCCCCAAAGGCAGAGGTCTAGGGAATTGAGGACCGGAGATCTAGCGGGCCAAACAATTGGTCCCGTACGACCTGTCCCCTTACCGGGATCAGCAACTTTGAGACACTCACCAGCTGCAGCATGGTCGCGAATCGAACAGTGATCCGATGATAGAACATATTTCCTTTACTTCACGTCTATGGGAATAATTTTTTTTTTGTCATAAAACTGCCAGGTTCAGTCCATGATGACCATCTTCATATCTGCAGCAAAATATGGGAAAAACACAAATACACTAGCAGAACGTCTACAGGTTAAAGCAATAAAATAGACCAAAATTAAAAGTATTACCAACATGCATGTGCATTTGTGAGCTTTAAATATGAAGAGTCATACTGTTTCATAAAAACATATAGTAGTATACTGCAGCCATAGTGGCATCGTCAAATGTTAAACAAAAGCAGCGCCTGCATCGCCAAATACTTATAAATAACAGCATACGCAAGAGTCATCTTCTCAACAGCACTGCTGTTCAAAACAAACTGCCTTACAGTAGCCACAAAATGTTTGTGTTGTAAGTTCACCAGATGTCGCTACTGTAGGCATACACATATACTTCAGTAATTAATTGTACAACGCAATATCTTTCTTTTGCTGTAACGGCGTGCCACAGGGTAAGCGGGGCCCTCCGGCGGCCACGTTCCTCTAACCACTTCTCGCCTATGCGCTACCAGAGGGCGCTGATTATGTGCGGCAGTCTGTTTTCTTTCATTGTGGCTTCTTTAGCTATTTGTTTTATAATTTTTATATTATTCTGTGCACTCTGAAAGCTGTTTGTTATTTATGTTATTATCTATAATATAGCCACTTGATAGTACGTCAATTACTGCCTCTTAACTTTTTCCTTTTTAACACTCTAACGCTTGTAGAGTTTTATTTCGTCCCTTTTTATTACTGTAATGGCTCTGGCACCTACAATAGCGACGTTGCTGAGCTTACAGAACAAATGTTTTGTGACTACTGTACGGCAGTTTGTTTGAACAGTAGTACTGCTGACAAGATGACTCCTGCATATGCTGTTATTTATATATATTTGACGATGCTGGTGCTGATTTTGTGTTTAAAATTTCACGATGGCACTATGGCTCCAGTATATTAGGACTCCTTTTTTGTAAAACAGCTACGCCTCTTCACATTCAAAGCGCACATACTTTGCATTATGGTTTATTGTTTTGTTTAAGCTGTAGGCAATCTGCTAGTGTATTTGTGTTTTTCCTCTATTTTGCTGCACGTCTGAAGATGGTCATTATAGACCGAAACCGGTAGTCAAACGACAAAAGAATTTCGGTCATAGACTTCAAGTAAAGCAAGTTTATTTGAGAAACTCTCTTGCCTCCCCACACCGTCGGCAAAGCAACATGAATCTACATGCAGGCGAACAAGACATGCCAAAAGCCTGACTGGCCCATGATGTAAAACGTACCAAAAATGACACTACGCGTCATAAGTTGGAAATAAAGCAGTTTCAGAGAAAAACTTTATTTAACATTTAACTCTTATTGTGGTACATACGTTACACACACGACGTGTGTACAGTGACTTTTGAATCACCCTGTGTACAAAGCAAATATGTATTTCCGACTACTACAGACACTTCATACATATAACGAAGCGAAAATCATTTGGCACAAAACTAACAGCCTATTTTTGTTGTTGTTGTTGTACATGTACCACATCTCCTAGAATGTAATAGCAAATAAGGAATGAAAGAAAACATAAAATTTGACTAAATAAGAAACAATTGCAAAACATTAATGAAGCTTTTCCCGATTTCTTATTACACCGAGTTTCTTTCTTCCTAGAAAGGTATGGTTACGATAAAATCTTAGCTGTCCTCTATAACACAAAGCAATCTACATTTATTTTTGTTTTCTTACGTGTTATTGTTACATGTCCCATTCCTTGTAATTTTGTTCATCAGTAGATGGAGAACCAAACCGTTAGAGATTAGGACACAAAGTCGGCTGCGCCTGGGCAAAGGGAAAAGTTGAAAATTTGTGCCGGACCTGGATTCGAACAAGGGATTCCCGCCTGCTAGGCAGATGTTCTGCCCACTGAGCCATCCGGACACAGTGGTCTGTTCAACTGCACGGACAACCTGGCTGCTGGATCAAAATGGTGTCTGTTCTTTCGGTCATGTCCGAAAGAACAGACTGTTCGCTCCGATCGCACATTGTCATCCATAAAAAAGGAAGTCTGGGCTGAATGCAACCTTGAAAAGAGGCACGCAGTATCACCATAATGTTTATCGGTTGGTGCGCCATATTGAAAGATTTGGAGGCCACTACAACACACCATAGTACCTGGACCACCAAAACGATCATGTTCGACAGTGCTCCTGGGGGCATTATATGCCCTCTCCTCTTGCCATAAGAGTGCACAGGCAGTATTGTCGATCCCGTTCGTTTTGGTGGCCCAGATGTTAAGGTTTGGGAAGGCATAATGTTTGACGGGCTTTCTGACCAGCAAATCTCTGAACACAGTACACTCACAGGTCAACATTGTTGTAACACTGTGCGTCTTCCCCATGCGCGGTTTTTAGGGATGCATTCGGAGCTGACAATCTGCGACCGCATCGATTATCGCAGGTGGAGGAGCTCTTGGAACGAGAGGAAATTCGGCAGATGGTCTGGCCCACCCATTCCCACAACATGAATGGCATCGAGCACGTGTGGGGCACGTTTGGGAGACTGCATGCAGCACGTCCTACGATCATCCCGCAGTCTGGTGAGGAGTACAACACCCTACACGAGAACCCCTTACCAACCCTGTGGCCAGCATGGGAGAACATTGCAGAACAGGCATTTCCGTTGGTAGTGATCACACCGAAGGCTAAGAACGATATCTCATCTTTTCTAATACCCAGGGGACCATCTCGAAACGCGGTGACTTCAGCGTAATTATTGTCTTTGAATAAAAGTGTCATTTCTGTTCACCTCATTGCGTATTTCTTTCCGTCTCTTGCTAAACTACACTCATGCTCATAAATTAAGGGTAATGCTGATACATAGTGGAACAACGGTGTGGTGGGCGGTTTGCATGTTTAAATCACCTTGGGACATGACCATGCGGTGCATTTGAACTGCAGTCGTCGCATGATGGCGCTGGCAGCAGTGCACATACGCAGAGGTGTGTTGATGCTTATCCGAGCACGGTGCAGCGAGTAAGCGTGCAGACGTTTTCAGACGTGCTAATGATGACCGTGTGTTGAAAATGGCTCAAAGAAAACATACCGATGACGCTATGAGGGGTAGAGTACTACGGCGACTGGAGGCTGGTCAAACAGTGTACAACACAACAAGAAGACCGATATCTCACCATCAATGCCCGCAGACAGCCACGGAGTATTACAGGTAGTCTTGCTCGGGAAAATACCGCAGCCACTGGAACACTTGTCTCCAGACACACAGTCTACAGACGACTGAACAGACATGGTTTATTCGCCCGGGTACCTGCAAGGGGCATTCCACATACCCCATGTCACATTAGAGCCCGTAAAGCCTGGTGTCAAGAACACAGTACATGGTCATTGGAACAGTGGTCCCAGGTTATGTTCACGGACGAGTCCAGGTACAGTCTGAACAGTGATCTCGCCGGATTTTCATCTGGCTTGAACCAGGAACCAGATACCAACCCCTTAATGTCCATGAAAGGGACCTATATGGAGGTCGAGGTTTGATGGTGTGGGGTGGGACTATGATTGTCTTTGACAGAGGAACTGTAACAGGTCAGGTGTATCAGGACATCTTTTTGCACCAATATGTCCACCTTTTCCGGGGTGCAGTGGGTCCCACCTTCCTCCTGATTGATGATAACGCACGGCCCCACCGAGCTGCCATCGTGGAGGAGTACCTTGAAACAGAAGATATCAGGCGAATGGCGTGGCCTGCCTGTTCTCCAGACTGAAACCCCCTGGAGCATGTCTGGGATGTTCTCGGTCGATGTATCGCTGCACGTCTTCAAACCCCTAGGACACTTCAGGAGCTTCGACACGCACTGGTGCAAGAATGGGAGACTATACCCCAGCAGCTGCTCGACTACCTGATCCAGAGTATGTCAACCCGTTGTGCGTCCTGTGTACGTGTGCATGGTGATCATATCACACATTGAAGTCGGGGTACACGCGCAGGAAATAGTGAAGTTTTGTAGCACGTGTGTTTCGGGACTGTTTTCTCAACTTATCAGCAATACCGAGGACTTACATATGTGTGTCATGTGTGACCCTATGTGCCTATGCTATTAGCACCAGTTTTGTGTATTTCCACGTTGTGTGGCACCACATTCTGCAATTATCCTTAATTTATGAGAATGAGCGTATTATGTATGGTTCAAGCTTCATTGAGCTGCGTTACTTGTCAGTGACACAGCATGCGAGAGTTTCTTTGGCGCTAAGTTTTTCACACCAGTGTAGTTTCTTCTTATATTGCAATGGTATTTGAGAGGCCTCACTCTTCACCTATTCCGTACGATTCTTCTTTTCATATATCATGCGTCAAGATAATTTCTATCGGTTTTCTGTTTGTTTTCTAATGCCTCGCCATTTTTACACTACCTGTGTACATCGTTTAAATTACACGAAGTGTCGCGATGCAGGCTCACGGATTCATAACTGACACAAAAAACCACTAGACCGTCATGCCACGCAGAAACGCTACACAAATCCTCAGCATAAGCTCCTCTGCAAACAGATAATTCGTCGAATAAATCCCCTTGCATATCAAAGCAACTGACTGCATCAGTTCTCGTGGGATCGGTGGAAAGCTTTGTGGGCATTAGGGAAATCTTCGGCAAAAAGTAGAAAACGCGGACACAAGCTAATTAACTAGTATCCGACAGAAATGCTTTGTCCAGGCATTTCCCGGTTCTTTGCGTACACAGCACGGAAGCGTTCGCTGCTCTTTATCTCTCGCTGCGCTTCTATCGATGAAAGCAGCAGGGCAGAGATTACGAACGGTATTCATAATCCGAGATCACAAGCGTTGGTACTTCTGCCCCCTGCTTGTGCCGCGCGAAAAGTTCATGAAGCAAGAGGAGCCTTTTATCGCCTGTATCAGATATTCGTCCACGTACTAGTGACAATACTCTTTCTGATTGCAAAGAGATGAACCTGGCTGCAAAAAGGCCTGGGTCAGATATTCGCCCAGATACAAGTGACAATACTCTTTCTGATTCTCCTGTGGTAGCACATTTCAACATTTTCTAGTCTCGTCTTGTCTGAACTGTTTCTCATCCACATGTGGTTTCCGTACAAGGTCACACTTGACAAATATCTTCAGAAAAGACATCCTAACGCTTAAATCTATATCCATGATAACAAATTTTTCTTCAGAAAAGCTTTTCTTGCCATTGACGGTCTACTTCTTTTCCTCTTTACTTTCTTTACTTTGGTCATCATGACTAATCTACTACCTTTATTGTCCCATTCTCTAACCTAAATCGCTAAGCATCGCCATATTTAATTCGACTTCATCCCGTTACTTTTGTTTTAGTTTTGTTGATATTTATCTTACAACCACTTTTCAAACTCTTTCCATTCTGTTACACTGCTCTTCCGAGCCATTTGTAGTCTCTGACAGAATTACAATGTATTCAGCTTACTTGAAAGTTTTTATTACGTCTCCCTGAACTTTAATTCCCTTTCTAAATTTCTCTTTGGTTTACTTAACTGCTTGCTCATCGTATAGGTTAAATGACTGCAAGGGTAGGTTACTAAACTAATTAACTCCCTCCTCATTCACTGCTTACATTTCTTTTCCTTCCCCTCGACTAACATTCTGATTTCTGTACCAGCTGTTAATCCCCTACTGAATTTTATCTACTATACCTTCTACTTTTCTAAGAGTGTACTCCATTCATCATTTTCAAAAGCTTTCTCTCCGTTTTCAAATGCTACAAACTTAGATTTTTATTTTTATTAACCTATCTTGTAACATAGGTTGTAGTTTCAGTACTGCTTTGCGTGCCCTATATTGTTGCACCATCCAACTGATTTTCCCGACGTCGCTTTCTACCAGTTAGTCCATTCTTCTATAAATAACGTGTGTCAGTATTTTGCAGCAACGACTTATTAAATTGGTAATTCGGTACTATTCACTTCTGTTATCATCTGCTTTTTTTTCGGAATTGAAGTTACTACACTGTTCTTGAAGTCTGATGGTAGTTCGCCTGTCTCATGTATCTTACATATACACGATTACA
The DNA here is from genome assembly GCF_023898315.1 of Schistocerca nitens. Classification (NCBI taxonomy): domain Eukaryota; kingdom Metazoa; phylum Arthropoda; class Insecta; order Orthoptera; family Acrididae; genus Schistocerca; species Schistocerca nitens. The sequence goes on from NC_064622.1 coordinate 244,356,121, forward strand.
TAAACAAATAGATAACTACTTAAATAACTATAATACAAAAGTAACTGACAAATAAATTTAAATTTGAACGGCTGATACTCTTTAACTTAAATTGAAAGTCGTCAAGTTTTAGCTCAGCTCGTCTGTTACTTTAGTAAAATGTAAATTCGTCAATACTGGTCAGTGTTGACCAGGAGATCAGTAACAAGTGACATGACCATCTGCAAAGGGTGTCATCTCTATGACTGTCAGTTAAAACAGAGGACAAATCTTCGGTAAATGAGCTGCTGCCCTCTGGTTTGAAAATCACATAGTCTAGTAAAATGTGATGTACTGTGATCCGTACAGCACAAGCACCGCCAATGTGTGATGCTTGTGCCGTAACAAGTTGAACAACGTGAGGTGCAGTTTTCCAAAGAAAAATTGAAAAACATCTTGAAAATAAATTTTTTTGAAAAAAAAACGGCAGAATATTTTGTGAAATGATTTGTCAGCAAAGAAAAATAAAACAGATTAGGGAAACATTAGACGCACCTCTGAATGACAGAGCAAATGAGAGCCGATTGAGAATTTTAAGGTTACTTTATTATTTACAATCTCAGAATTTCAAAGAATACCAAAGGATTATTCTACAGGCCGTGCAGCCTGCTGTTGCGTGGTCTTGACGTATTTCTGTCATCTATGCCCGAAGCTGTAAGCAGCTAAAGGACTAGATTTCACTATAATTTCATTCTTCAAGAGCTGCAAGATCACCAATGACATCTGTACAGATACCAGCTTCATATAACAATTTCTCAGTCTCAAACACTTCGCAGTAGAGAATCATTCAAATATAAGGGACGAGAATTTCGTGCTGCCCAAGAAATAATATCTTCCTTACAAGTTCTATCGAGATCAATGTTATTTCTCACTAATATTTCCAGATAAAAGAAATGAATATAAAAAACTGAATAAAGTTGGAACCGTAAACCAGAGAAGCAGTTCTAGCCGATTGGCGGGTTCTTCTTACAAAGGAATGGTCCAATCTGACATGTCGAAATCCACACTGATGCTTTTTATGCAGGAAGAAAACAATGATAGAAATGCACTGTCAAAAATTTAGATGCTAAGACGCACTGCAACTATTTTATACGTATTAAAGTTATTCCTTTTATTTTCACATGAAGATCCGCTTATGGCACCGGTTTGTACTGCCCTTCCCGTGTAGCGAACGATCGGCTGTCACAGGAGGAAGTATTGTAACGTAGTGCTAACATCTGGAGGGACACAAGCGAATCTGAAGCGCCTGAACCGTACAAAAACTGTCACGTATCACGAATGTTTTGAATAAGAAGAAGTTCATACTGACAGTTAAAATGTTGCATATGAACTCGTAATTCTGACAAAGGTGAATATCAAGGGAAAATAAATCACGATAGTGCTTGATATTACATTACATATGACTTCCGTCAGTCGTGACTTAAATATTGAAATGAGATATTGTCTTACACGTACATCAGTTTATAACAGTTCCTGTAGAACTATTCTTATAATAGTGAATAAGTATGTTTTGGTAACGATGAACAGTTCCTTGTATATTCATAATAGTCTTTACAATGAAGCCAAGTGTCACTAGACAGAAGAAAACAAATATTATCCTTGCACTAGCTACCCATGACGAATGTAAAACTAATGTTTTCAGGCACGTCACAGTAATTACTAATTTTATTTCGACAGAACTGCGCTGGAGTAAGAAATGGTTCTAGCCGTTGCTTTGCTTAATGTGCTGCATACCGAGCATATTTAAATCAATTCATGAAATATGACAATTCGGACTTCAATGCATAAATGAACGAAATTTAAGAACACCATTCTCCTGAGGAACCTCAAGTGACACGTAGGTATAAGAAATTATACTGCCCGAAAATTTCTTTAAAAATACTTTCCACAGTCGAAAAAAATCCTATATCGAGAGTCACTCTTGTTATCCTGATTGAATATGAATTACATCAATAGTCCTTTCGTCGTCCTCCAGAAAGACAGACGTATCGTTAGGTCCAGGTCAAAAGTCCAGCAAAGGCAATGAAATAATTTCAGAAAGTGGTTAGAACCCGTTTCGAATGAAATGTTACAAATTATTCTTTCCAATTTTTCACGATTTTGAGAGGTCGATTACAAAACTTTTGCCACCAAACAGTCTTTTCTTTTATTTTTGATCCCAATAATCCTTGAGGTCCCTAGAGACAGATATAAAGCTGTCGCAACCCTAATTCACTAATACTAGTCACAGTCATTGTTGTATGTGAATGTGCCTCGGCATTTACCGATTGCGCAACAGACTGTCTTTTTTTCACTTCGAAATGATAAAGTGCAGTTCGCTCCCAGTTCTTTCACGAAACCTGACTGACCGGCAATAGCCACAGCAGCAACTTTATCATCCGCTACGAATTAATAGCATCTTCTCTATACTTTCACTTGAAGTAAACTTAGTTCATTTGCGACTTCCTATACTGTACCGTTTCCTCAAGCTGTTTAACCATGATATGGAAGGCTCGAAATGAACATCGTTCATCTCGGCTGCGATTCGGAGGGTCCTGTCTCGTAGGTCAACATCAGTGACAGTACTCTGCCTCTCAGGAGCTGCTGTACATGTTCATACCTCACGAAAAGTCCTCAAAAGAACTGTTCCTCAGGTCATTTATTCACGTTTAGGGGTTTACGTTGATTATTAATGGGGGAGAGGCGGGGGGTAACAGGAGTACCTGGCCGCCCTTCTCGGTTTTGCGAGTTTCATTTTGGCGCACATTTATTGCTCCGTATAAGTCTTTCTTGCACTTATACAGTTCACAATCAGATTTTACGAAGCAAAATCGGGTTTGCACATTGCATAACATTAGGCGTCAAACACAATGAATATTAATTCAGTTTTATCTCCATTGTTAACACTTACGCTACTACAAAAACAACTGACACTTATTATGAATATTAAATGAGTTGAAATTTGAGTGAATAGCAATTGCGCACTGTTGTTTCAGACTGTCAACGAAAGCTGAAATTCCGCATTACAAATTACGACTGCGCCGAGGCGTGTTAATCTGTTTACTCATGCGCTGTCAACCAAGCAAATTTGCCTCTATGTTGCGCATGCGCAGTCCGCTAGGGGGTATTTATTTCAAAATGGTTCAAATGGCTCCGAGCACTATGGGACTTAACTTCCGAGGTCATCAGTCCCCTAGAATATTAGAACTACTTAAAACTAACTAACCTAAGAACATCACACACATCCATGCCCTAGGCAGGACTCGAACCTGCGACCTTAGCGGTCGCGCGGTTCCAGACAGTAGCGCCTAGAACCGCTCGGCCACCCCGGCCGGCGGTATTTATTTCTCCAGACGCCTGGCGAGCTATGAATTTGCCAGTTTTCAGTATTTTTTAAAAAGTACTTACAGTACACCTTGGCAGCTAAAATTTTGGCGGGGTCTTTCTTTTGGTGTATTCTCCTCGAATAAAAATTTCCGCGCACGTTTTGACATGTCGGGTTGGACCATTTCCGTATCAACGCTCTTTCCATGTAAGAAATGCACCAGCGTTCCAGCTGTTAAGGTACTTTGTTTCTGATTTTAAATATTTAAATAGATGATTCTACTTAATAATATTGACCACATTTCTGCCTCAACGTTCGAGCTGAAGTTTTTCATACCGAGGGCAGCAGATTCTCTCTTTATTTCAATTGATACGGTAATCAAGCGAATATTGAACTACTTTTTGTAAGTTTTCGTAAACTATCCGACTTGTTTCCTAAATTTTTAGGAAGACATTTTTGATATTATTTGGGTGGCTGGCTCATCCACGTTTTTTATGAGTAGCCTGCCAGTAACATTTCCCCGTGTAGTTCTTTGACCTCTTGTCTTTCTTGCATTCTGATTATAGTTTTAGCACGTTTCGCGATCTTACATTATCTTAGGAGATGTGACATAGTGTGGTTGTGTGGGTGACCGTGACTGAGGTTAGGAATGAGTAAACGTAATTCTATTGGCTTACTGCTCATTGTTTGGCCACATTATTTCCTACTAATTTCTGTATGGGCGCTGGTAACCTTGTCACTGAGTCCCCATAAACTACAATTACACACACACACACACATCCTCGTAACAGTAAAAGAATGAGATTCAATGCGACTCACATACTGATAACATGCTTGGATATTCCAAGAGTAAAATCATATGAAATGGAACTGACAGAGCAGGTGATCTGCAGCGCAGATTGAAACGGTAGTCAGCAATAAAAATGTTGACATCCAGAGGGTGTTTATTTATTACAACAAAGGAGAACACGGTTCCTAGACATGGCGTCTGTTATGGCTTTACCGTTTGAATGTAATATGTTATTAAGTCATTATTCAACATTGTTGCGTTTTGGTGGAATGTACTTTGCACTGGGGTTTGCGCACAGGTGGAAGTCAATTTAAAAGCTATTTTATTTAATATTAGTAGACTACAAATACACTTTCACCAAACAAAATACACTCTAAGACAAAAAAAAAAAGAACGACGCCACGAAGGAATTATCCGAACAGGATGGAATCGGTAAATATAATGTTCATGAAGAGACAAAAAAATTATTAGAATTTCAGAAAAATTAGATGATTTACTCAATGGAAAGAGCTTCACAAATTGATCAAGACAATAACGCGTTAGTCCCCCTCCGGTCCTTGTGCAAGCAGTTACTCGGTTTTGCATTGATTGATAGAGTTGTTGAATGTCCTTATGAGGGATATCGTGCCAAATTCTGTCCAATTGGCGCGTTAGTCGCAATCCCTAGGTGGTTAGCGTTCAAAATGGTTCAAATGGCTCTAAGCAATATGGGACTTAACATCTGAGGTCATCAGTCCCCTAGACTTAGAACTACTTAAACCTAGCTAACCTAAGGACATCACACACATCCATGCCCGAGGCAGGATTCGAACCTCGGACCGCAGCAGCAGCGCGGTTCCGGACTGAAGCGCCTACAACCGCTCGGCCACAGGGGCCGGCGGTGGGTAGAGTGTCCTGCCTATCATGAACTAAACGTTCTTAATTGGGGAGACACCTGGAGACCTTGCTGACAAAAATAGAGTTTTGCAAGCATGATGACCAGCAATAGAACCCTCTCGCTGTGTACGAGGAATAGGGCGGGGGGGGAGTAGCATTATCTTACTGAAATGAAAACCCAGGATGGCCTGCCATGAGGGGCAACAAAACGGTGCGTGGATTATCGTCGACGTACCGCTGAGCTCTAAGATGCCACGGATAACAACCATATTGGTCCTGCTGTGCAAATAAACGGCACTGCAGTCCATCACTTCTGGTTGTTTGGCCGTCTGGATGGTAAAAGTCAGGTTGGTATCCAGCCTCTGTCCGGGGCGTCTTCAGACATTATTCGGCCTGGAATCTCATTGAACGAAGTAGAAGTGTCTTCAGTGACGAGTCCTGCTTCGAACTGAGCGCCAGTGAATAGCGAAGACTTGTCTGGAGACGCCCCAACGGCGGTGGGATACCAACCCGACTTTCGCCCACCGTATATGTTGCAAAATTGACCTGTTTCAAACTGGTTGTGCACCATGTCCTGTGCAATGGACAGCTGCCAATAGCCATTTTTGTGGTGTTTGGAATTAGTCCTAAGTGTGGAAACACACTCAGGCCACTGTAGTGGGCGTGCTCGACTGGTGATGTTCCCTAGGTAGTTTCTGCTGAACAGTTAAGACTTGCAAGTGCTCGGATAACACAGTGGTATCTAAGATGGCGAGCATGAAGCGAAAACGACAGGCATCATCTGTTATTACTCGTGGCTGTTTCTGTGGGCGTTCATCAAGGTTGGTAAATACATCTACATTTGTTGTCTGGTGGTACTGCTATATATTATCAAATTTTTACAGTTTTTATATTTTTGTAATTTTTGTAATGCATTGTATCAGTCCACTCAAATGGACATCGTACCTTACAGGTCTTACTGGACTCTGACCGTTATGTGGCACCTTCCTGATCAAAGACGCAACAGACAACGTGATTAGCCGCGCATTATCGATTATTGATACATTTTAGTGATTATCATTGGATATTTCCAGTGAGAGACCTCTTTGTGTCATTTTCGATTCTGTCAGTTTCAGAAGGTAATTGAACGCAATTTAAGAGTGCTAAGAGAGTCATATGGGAAGTGTTGTGGGTCGATTCCTGGCATTACATGCCCACAAATGCCGAAACAGGAGATGGTACTTGCACATTTTCTTCCATTCCATTAATGTGACTATGGTTGACTGTTTGCTTCTGCATAGGCAGTCTGGGAATCAAGTTCGACACATTGACTTCAAGGCATCGGTAGCCAGATGTGTTGTAAACATAGGAAAGCTTGAAAAGGCCCCAACAAAGAGAGGGAGACCATCAGATACGCCACAAACAAAGAAAACGAGGTCCGTTTCCACAGCGGCCGAGGATGTCCATTTCATTGGCCGAAACTAATGTACATCAAGAATTCGAATAGATGCCACAACATAAAGAACCGTTGTGTCCTAGCTGCTTCGACAATTTATATTCAAGACGGGCAGACTGCTGAATTTGTGATGAGGTCGTCACATGCACAGTGTCCACTCCAGCAAAAATTACAACAATGAATAACGTATGATACTCTGTCAGCACTTCATGTGTTTTACTTAGTGAAACCGGCTGCATCCGTTTTCTCAAGTCTATTCGTGAATGGTACATCACAGCGTCAACATAAAATTTAATTTACGTTCCTCTGTTCAGTAATTGTTGGGAGATTCTAGGTCGATATTAAAAGTGCTAGATTTACACAATTTTTGTTGAAATTAATAATTGTTTCGCAACTGTACAGTTAAGTATTAATATTGCTTCGACTGTGTCTTGGCTAGATCATGAGAATAAGATGAAAGAAATTATGTCGCTTATAGAGGCATATAGAGTTATTTTTTCTCATTCCAGAGGCAAATGGTATGAGAAAGGAAACAACCACAGGAGAAGTGGGACAGAACCTGGTATCTCAACTTTGTAATCATATAATTTATTTTAAGAGATCAACAAGTCTGCAAATTAAGGTTATTCAGATGTTTTTATTTTCAACAACATAGTATTAGTATGGTTTTAGTGACAAATAAACCACCTCAACAAAATAATAACCTCATTAAGTAAAAAAATACCTTGTTTTGCTCGACTCATGGGGTACACGTGGTTTTTAACAGGAAATTTTCAAAATATTACACTAACGTAGCCAAAGTTCTCAATACCACTATTCAACATGATTTTTTTATTTTTGGGTAATTTTCATTGTTCTTGAAGTACTTTTCTGCGTGGATTTCAGATCAGTTATTAGTTTCTGCTATTATGAACATTTTTTCACAAATCAAGTAAACTTATTTTTCATTCAAATCTATGTTCTACAAAGAGAAATTTTATTGAAAATAAGGGAAATATTATGTCAATAAGATGGGGTTGTTGGGCTCACTTGTCTCACCCAACTAACTGTTAGTCAGGAAATTATATAAGTCATTGTTGACCTACTATGATGTTATAAAGTGATATTTGTATAGTTTTGCAGTTTCATAGAAGTACGTTTTCACAAGTGTTTGAATAACCGAAACATATTCTGTTACGTTTGTGATAGATACATAATTCCTAAGCAAAGACAGAACATTAATAGTTTCGTGAAAAACATGACGGCAGACTAATGTGTTACGCTAAAAAGAGATGGCACTGGAGATGGGAGACAATCAAAGAACACAAGTCCCGTCCCTCGTCAGAAAGAACTTGATGCAATGAAACCAGTGAAGGGAAATAAAATTTTCATACAGTTATTGTGTTTTTGGAATAATTATTTGCAATTTAAGTGAACATATACGACTGTCTACTCTAATGAAGTGTGTAGCGATTCTACAGAAGGTTATAAAATAATTTTTCACACAACTCAAAAATGTTACCTGTCAGAATAAAAGTGTGAATTCATCTAAAACTTCTGACGTTATTTGTACAAAAATCTGATGTTATAGAGGAGATTCAAAATCAGATTTGAAATTAGAATGAAAAACACTTTATGTATCATCTTAGTCATAAAACATCGTCCCAAAAGCTTTTTTAAAAAATGTAGCGCATTTTCCTAATTAAAAACAGAAACACATGTTACTAAAAAAAATATCGCCGAAATTTTCCTCATCATTGGAATATGGTTCACAAATCCAGCACGACGAGGCAAACACTCGAGCCATCCTTCCTTCAATAATGTGAGTGAACGTTGCCTACTAAAAAATATGTAATCCTCGTCGGAATCAAATTCGCCTGATAAAAAGGAAGAACGTTATTTTTCCATTATCTTTTTTGACTCGATGTAGTCTCTCCATTTGCATATTCACCCTTTTTACTACTTGGACCTTTTAGTTTTTTCTTTAAAGAGTTCTCGTTTTGGGTTCCTGGTTTTTTCTGTAGCTCACAAATCACTTTTGCATGGAGAGGAGATCGGTATTACTATTTTTCTCTTTTTATTTCTATTGATGATTTTCTGTGCGCTTTCTACAAGTTCAACCTTTGCGAGAGACATTAGAAACGTTGGAGACACAGGGAATGACGATGCGTAACTTTAGTTCCATCAGCCACAATTTGCCCGATATCATTTCTAAAGTCCCAGGAACGGTTACCATTTCATCTCGTGATTCTGGAAATTTTTCGGTTGTATAAGATAAAGAAACTTTGTCTTGGAGAACTTTGGTTTCAAAGTAATTCATCTTTAGACTTCTCAGCTTCCGATGCTTCCCATTATGGTGCTTAGCCCTGTAGTTGTGTTTACTTCTTTGAAGAGTGGTGGTAAAACCGTGTTGGCCCAGATTTGCCCCGCTAGGTGTACACTGTATTACCCCAAAGCGCAAAATCGAACAATACGTGGCATTGGAAAGTTAGTATTCACAATATATGCATCATACAAACTTTGAAATCCACTGGAAAACATACTTAATTATTTTAATTACCTAGCAGATAACGTTGCTCTTCAAAATTCTGCTCCAATAATCGGCAACATCGAATTTCATCATAAACATTAAAAAGCTCAAGAAGGAGAAGGAATAGATGCCTTTTAATGACCAATATCTGCAACTCCCAGAAATGGCGGCTCCTAATGGTTCTGTAGTCAGACCAGTACCAACACTTGTCACAGAAATCTGGAGGTATCCTGTTTGACCAACACAACCTTGTTGACCTGCATATCCGGCTTCACCCAAGTTTCCACTACTGGTACGGATGTACCGTCAGTCATGCAATTTTCAACGGCTTGCGAGGTATTTATGTGGATACAGAAGCAGTTGTGTGAATATCAAGACCTTAGATGGGAAATCAGTCTCAAGCAAAGAAGGGAAGGCTGAAAGATGGAGAGAGACTGTACAAGGGAGAAGTGGAAGAGGACGTAGGTGAATATGAGATGACAGACATGATACTGCGCGAAGAATATGACAGCGCACTGACACAACGAAGTCGAAGCAAGTTCCCGGGCGTAGATAACATTCCGTTACAACTATTGATAGCCTTGGGAGAGCTAACCGTGGCAAAAATCTTCCATCTGGTGAGCAAGATCTATGAGACAGGCGAAGTTTCCTCATACTTCAAGAAAAATATAATTCCAATTCCAAAGAAAGCAGGTGTTGTGTGAATATTATCGAACTATCAGTGAATAAGTAATTGTTGCAAAATACTAACATGAATTCCTTACAGAGAATGGGAAAACTAGTAGAAGCTGATTTCGGGGAAGACCTGTTTGGATTCCGGAGAAATGTAGGAACAGGCGAGGCAATACTGGCCCTACTACTTCTCTTAGAACATAGGCTAAGGAAAGGCATCCTAAGTTTATAGCTTTCGAAGACTTAGCGTTTAACAATGTTGACTGGAATACTCTCTGTAAAATTCTGAGGGTAGCAGGGTTAAAATACAGGGAGAGAAAGCCGATTTACAATTAGTACAGTAACCAAACTGCAGTTGTTACAGCTGAGGGGCATGAAAGTGAAGCAGTGGTTCGTAAGAGAGTGAGACAGGGTTGTAGCCTACCTCTATGTTATTCAATGTGTACATTGCGCATCGAATAAAAGAAACAAAGGAAACATTTGGAGTAGGAATTAAAGTTTATGGAGATGAAATAAAATCTTTGAAGTTTGGAGATGACTTTGAAATTCTGTTCAGAGGCAGCAAAGGACTTGGAAGAGCAGCTGAATGGAATGGACAGTGTCATGAAAGAAGGCTATAAGACGAAATCAACACAATCAAAACGAGGATAACGGAATGTAAACGAATCAAATCAGTTGATACTGGGGGAACTAGATTAGGAAACGAGACACTTCAAGTAGCAGATGAGTTTTGCTATTTGGGCAGCAAAACAATTGACGTTGGCCGAAATAGAGAGGAATTAAAATATAGACTGGCAAAGGCAAGAAAATCGTTTCTGAACAAGTGAAACTTGTTAACGTCAAGTCTAGATTTAAGTCTCAGGAAGTCTTTTAAGAAAGTGTTTGTGAGGACCGTAGCAATGTATGCCAGTGAAACAACGATGATAAACAGTTTAGATAAGGTGAGAATGGATGCTTCTGAGATGTGGTGTTACAGAAGATAAGATGGATGGATCGCGTAAATACTAAATATAATTGGGGAGCAAAGAAATTTGGGGCACAACCTGACTAGAAGAACGTATCGGATGGTAGGACACTTCTAAGATATAATGGATCACCAATTTACTACTGAAGGGAAGTTAGGGGGTAAAAATAGCAGAGGGCGACCAAGAGATGAAACAGTATGCATGCTCTGAAGGATGTGGGTTGTCGAAATTACTCGGAAATGAAGAGGCTTGCACAAGATAGAGTAGCATAAGAGCTGCATCAAACCAGTCTCTAGACTGAAGACCACAACAAGAACAACAGGTATGTATAGTCTTATGAATTTGCATGAAAATCTTTCACATATTCATAACTACTTAAACAATGTTCTTGGTTAACTGCACAATACAACCATTTGGGCGTCTGTCTAAGTTGTTGGTTTTATTTACGTCGATGGTGTCGACTACGCTACGATCTTCATTGCCATTTTTCTGTACATAGTGCGAAAACGCAAGAATTTCATTCAGTGTGTGACTAGTAGTATAAAGTAAACGAAATACACTTTGAAACGTGTAACTTTTAGTTTTTGGGCGTCTGTCTAAGTTGTTGGTTTCCCTATTTGCTTTCGTAATCCTGAGTTCAGTTGAGCTATTGTGGCCTTCGTGCCACTAAGACGGAGGGCAGCATGAACAGAGGGAAACCAAAAGATATGGAAAGAAAACATTACTGATGCTGCAGCCTGTTGTCAGTAACGAGAAAATACATTTGTACAACCTTTTAGACAATTGCCACTGGGAAATCTGTTGAACATTAATTTCAAGTTGTCGAACTGAGGCAAATAATATTGCCTCAGCATAGACGATTTTTTTTCAGTAAGAGGAAGGGGATATAATTATACGAAAACGAAAGCGTCGCTTCCTAGTAGGTGTACGCTCCAGTTACACAGTAATTAACAGAGCTGTAAAATGGTCGCTACAACAGGCGTTGCTGTGAACGCGCGGATACTGAATTAAATTAGAACGCGGGGCATTTGTCCGTCGAATTCAAATTATAAAAAAGCTTTTTAATGAAAATTACAGCGTTCCGAAAGAAATATCGCAGGCGAAAGTAATGATTTTAATTATTTTTCGCAATTATGGGAATATCTGCTGGTATTTCGGATATATCGCTTGGAAAGTGCGCCAGCTTCAGTTACGTTCTGATAACTGAACTTTATAACTGTTTTCATGCCGCCATATTTAAAGTATACCGTGAATAGTAAAATAGCGCTATCCAAAACCGGTGCTACGGAAACTGTAGTAAATCACGGAGTATGGATGACATAGGTGAACGACGGCTGTAGGAATGTGTACGGGCGAACAGACGTGCACCTGTTGAGCAGCCAGGTGAACCAAGCGGCTACCAACAGTGTCTCTTCTACGACAGTTCAACGAACGTTGGTGCTTAATGGCGTCTACAGCAGGCGCCTGCTTCATGCACCCACAATGACTACTTTTCATCGGCGACGAAGGCTGGAATCTGCACGCCAATACCACAGCTGCAGGTTCACTGCGTGGTGAAAGGTGGCGTTTTCTGATGAATCATGTTTCATGTTCCATCAGCGTGAAACGTCTGAAAGCAAACATCGTGCATCAATCGTCAGTAGGCTGCAGGCCGGAGAAGGGAGCGTTATCGTCTCTGGAATGTGTCCGTGGCACTCCGTGGGTGATCTCGTTATTCTGGAAGCCACAGTGGATCAACACGAGTATGAGTCTATCCCTGGGGCCATATCCACCTCGGCACTATAGCATCTACCAACAGGACAGAGCAACGTGTCGTACAGCTTACAGTGCATGTATGTGGTTACTTCTCTGGCCATCTCTCTCCCCGGACTTAAATCCAATCGAAAATCTGTGAGACCACGTCGAATGCGCTGTTTATACCGTGTATCCTCAACCGAGAAACCTAGTGCAGCTGCTCACAGCACTATAGTCAGTATGGCTCCACATCCCTATCGGTGCCTGCCACTTCATTGATTCTCTTCCTGGGTGTCCCGCAGCTGCCCGCGCTGCAAGAGGTGGTTACTCATGCTTTTGATAGGAGGTCGCATTAAAGTGACTGCATAGTTTTATATTAAAGCTATTTGGAATGAATTGTTAATTACTAAAATACAAAATTTTAAGGCCAATAAAATTCTGTATATTTTTAAAACCACTTATTTAACATGTGGTTGGTGAAGCTATAGTACGTTTGTCGTGCACCACCTTGTACATTGAAACAGAAGAATATATTTTACCATGGATCACTGGGTATTTGCGGCCGAAGTGGCCGTGCGGTTAAAGGCGCTGCAGCCTGGAACCGCGAGACCGCTACGGTCGCAGGTTCGAATCCTGCCTCGGGCATGGATGTTTGTGATGTCATTAGGTTAGTTAGGTTTAACTAGTTCTAAGTTCTAGGGGACTAATAACCTCAGCAGTTGAGTCCCATAGTGCTCAGAGCCATTGGAACCATTTTTGAACTGGGTATTTGCAAAATAACTGAGTTTCAATGTACTCCGTTATTTCTATGGGGTAAGAACCTCATACCACGCAACAGTAGTCCAGAAGAGAAAGCACATATGTACAGCAGCCAGTTTCCTTAGTAGATGTGTTGCATGTTATTCCGTTCTACCAATATAACGCCGTCTTTGTTTCACTTTCCCGACAACATTTTCTATGTGATGATAAAAAATTTTAAGTTATTCGGAATGGTAGTCCCCAGCTATTTAGTTGAAAATATAACTTTTAAGTTTGTGTGACTTACCGTATGACTGAATTTAACGGATTTTTTTAGTACTAACCTTTCACTGTTTAAGGTCAACTGCCACTTTTTGCAAAATGGCTCAAATCTCTTAAGCCCTATGGGACTTAACATCTGGAGTCATCAGTTCCCTAGACTTAGAACTACTTAAACCTAACTAACCTAAGTACGTCACACACATCCATGCCCGAGGCAGGATTCGAACCTGCGACCGCAGCAGCAGCGCGGTCCCGGACTGAAGCGCCTAGAACTGATCGACCGCAGCGGCAGGCTCCATTTTTTGTACCACGGAGATATGTGATCTTATTCTTTTTGCAATTCCGTTTGATCTTTTGATGCCTTTACTAGACGGTAAACGGCAGCATGTCCTCCCCCGGCAACTCAGTGGTCAGAGGGACAGAATGTCAGTCCTAAGGGCCCGGGTTCGACACCCGGGTGGGTCGGAGATTTTCTCCGCTCAGGGACTGGGTGTTGTGTTGTCCTAATCATCATCATTTCATCCCCATCGACGCGCAAGTCGCCGAAGTGGCGTCAAATCGAAAGACTTGCACCCGGCGAACGGTCTACCCGACGGGAGACCCTAGTCACACGATATTTAACGACAGCATCATCTGAAAGCAATCTAAGAGGACTGCTCGGGTCGTCTTCTAAATCGCTTATATCGCTTAAGAACAGCAGTGGGCCTCTAAAACTTCCTCCGAGAACCCTAGATATCACTTTACAGCTACTTCGGTTGCAGTACGAGAGTCAATGCTTCCCACACAGAAAGGGTACCAGGGAAGTTTTGCAGTACGGCTTTATTTAGTTAATTTTTTCGAAGTAATTTCCGCCACATTGAATACATCTCTCTATCCTCCGAAACCAATCTCTAAACTAGTTCTCCCAAGGTTCTGTAGGGAATAAGACACAGTCGTTGTCCCAAGTCCTCAGAAGGTCCTCATTACTTGAAAAGTGCGCTCCTTTCAGTTTCTTTTTCACATGCGGGAACAGTCCAACGTCACAAGGGGCAAGGTCTCGACTGTAAGGAGGGCGCTCAACAAGTTTCAGTCCTGTACCCCCGCAAATACTCGGTGCTTGCTTTGGCTCGGTGAGTTGAAGCGTTGTCCATTCTTGACTTTGGTCGCAGGTTCTTCAAAGATTGGATGACTTTGGGCAGCACTGCTCAGTTTACCACTTGGCTGTAACTGTCTTCTGTGTGTCCAAAACAGCACGTTCCACAGTTGCACCCGATTTAAAAAAGAAAAAGATGAACTACCATTTTCTTCTTTACTAATCGAGATTTTCTGACAGTTACGGGTGTGTTACAGGTGTGTCGTCATCTTCAAAGACCTAAACTTCGTTCTGACTCTTAGTTGGCACGTCATAGTAGTACAGCCAAGTCTTGTCACCAATCACGATGTCATTCATACGCTGAGATTGTCCCTTGGAAAACTTCTTTAATATCTCCTGGCACCAAGTCATACGTCGTATCATCTGCTCTTCAGTCAGTCTACGCGGCACCCAGGGACAACAAAGTTTCTTTATTCGCAGAATCGAACGAATTGTTGGCTTATTTAGCCCTAAGGGCTTCTCTACCTGCTTATAGATCACTCGCCTGCCTTCTTCTAGCGTTTTCCTCCATAACCGATGAGCGTGGCTTCCCGTCCTCTCTGCGTCCCCCAGAGTGGAATTTCCACTTTGGAATCCTCTGTACCACCTGTACAATGTGAACACACATCACCGAACGTGATTCATTTCTACGAAGCACTGGTCTATGTTTAAATCATGCGCGAAATTGTACCGCAAAACTGTCAGAATCTCACTTTGTGACAACAAGGCCATAGGAAGCACTTCAAACTAACCTTGGTAGTGAACGACAGCGCCCACAGACTTGGCACAGCGGCAACAATTGTAAGTATGAAGTATTCTCAGAACACAACAACGATCAGCCTCCTGCGACTTATTGCAAAACTTTTATGGTACCCTTTTTACTGGTAATACTATAGTGTTGATTTGAGATTGAGGGTACGTACAACTGGAAATGTGGGATTTACATCATCTTCGGTATAGTTTGAAACGTATTTATTGGTCAGGAGTACATTCACGTTTTCATGCAGCGCGTAATCAAAAGGAAACATGCTGCATACAAATACGTATGTGTACTTCAGCTCATTGAAGTTTCTCCGTGAGAAACTGGGGAGAAACGCAGATCATAGAATACAAATCATTGTTATTCAGACGCACGTGGTATTCAGTCATATTATCAGAGGCACTTACCTTGATAACAGTTGCCGAAAAGAAGTATTTTGCGCCAGGATTTTGTATCAGTTCTACTTTTTCGACAATGATCAAAGTTCGTAGTGGACGATGCTTTCAGCCGAAGTGTGAATTTCGAAGATTTTCACAAAGTGAGACCCACAAAAATGAGTTTTTAAAGCAGTAAACAGTTAAAGTACAGTGCTGCAATAGGAGGAGTAAGACGGTAGGTGACGGGATATAAATTTAAAGTTTTGATTGAGGTTGCAAAATTTAAAGCTACAGGATTGCTCGCCTCAACACCGAATGAAAGAATGTGCACCATCCTGGGACGAAAATTCTACTTCATCGAGAGACATCAAAAGATATTTCATTCTACAATAACATCAAAAGCCATCTAAAAAAAGTTAATCTATTAGAGTTTAAATCAAATGAGGGTGGTAATTTGCCTGATATCTCGGCGCGAGGTATAGATTTTGTTGAAATGAGCACGTAAAGGCTCAAACCGAAAAATGACTAGATTCACATACTTTGTACTTTGAACGCTGGGACAGATTTTCATTTAATATTCATGCCACTAGAGGTAATTGGTAGTTTTACTCGGCAGTGTTCTTGTTCATCCAATCAACGGAAGTAGGAAAATTTCCGTGTGGGTGAAGGATCAATTAAAGTCAATTAATAATAACGTTCCTTTCACTGATGTGAAACTGACTATTCTGAGTAATAGGAACCGTCAATAACAACGTTTTTTGGCGAGTCGAACGTTACAGTTAATTATGAAAAGAGAACACGCAGCATATTGTATTGAGGGCGGCAATTCCAGTTACTAACAGTCCTTTAAATGGGGCTGCAGTAGATGATTCCATTACGTAGTAGAACAAGGCAGTAATTGTGGTTTGTATGTCTGTTCTTTATTTATTCTTCTGACACAAAAGTAGTTATATGGATTAAGAGTAAACGCTGTCCTAATGCGATGTGATATTCGATTCTTTAATTGTTTTTATTTATGTTGTTGTTGTTACGAACTTTAGACAGAAGACTGGTCTGATACAGCTCTTCGCGCTAGTCTGTCAATAAAAAGCCTTTCCTTCTCTGAATAAGTACTGCAGTCTGCTCTATTTTCTCCTGCTTACTGAACTGAGTGGTCTGCATTACCACATTAACGCTTCCTCGATGTGTTATGATGTGTCCCGCCAATCGATGCCTTCTTCTACTCAAGCATCCATAAAATTCTTTTCTCCCCAATTCTGTTCAATACCTCCTCATTAGATGCTCGATCTGTCCATCTAATCTTTAGCATTCTTCTGTAGCGCCACATTTCAATAGCTTCTTTCTCCTTTTGCTGATCTCGTCGTCCACGTTTTGCTTCCTACAAAGCAACACTCCATATAAATTCCTTCAGAAAAGACTTCTTAACGTTTAAATTTATATCACATGTTGAGTACCTCTTCTTTTTCAGAAATGCTTTCTTGCTATAACCAGTCTACATATTACATTCTCTCTAATTCGGCCATCATCAGTTATGTTGCTGCTCAAATATCAATACTGATCTACTACTTTTCACGGCTCATTTCCTAACCTAGTTCCATCAGCATCGTCCGATTCAATTCGACAACGTTCCATCACCTTCGTTTTAGTTCTGTTTATGTTCAGATCACAACCGCTTTTCAAGACACCATCCATTCTGTCAAACGGATGTTTAAAATCCTTTTTTGCCTCCGAGAGAGTTACAGTGTTATCGGAAAACAGAAAAATGTTATGTCTTCTCCTTGAACTTCAGTACTCTTTCCAAATTTCTCCCTGGTTTCCTTTACTGCTTTCTCAGTGCACAGACTAAATAAGAACGGAGATAGGCTACAACCCTGTATCAGTCCATTACCGACTATTGCTTTCCTTTTTTGTCCCTCGACTCTTGTAACTGCTGTCTGGTTTCTGCACAAGCTATAAGTAACATTTCTCTCTCTGTTCTTTGTGCCTGGGATACCATCAGAATTTCAGAGTTTATTCCAGACAAAATTTTCAAAAGCTTTCTCTAAGTCCAAAAACTGTATAAACGTAGGTTTGCTTCTTTTCAGTCTAAGATAAATAGAAGAGTCAGTATTGGCTCAAGTCTTCCTACGTTTCTCCAGAACCGAAACAACTTTTCCCTAGGACAGCTGCTGTCACTTTTCCATGTTATACATAATTGGTGTCAGTATCTTGCGCCCACGACTTGTTACGCTGACGGTTCACTAATATTCACATTTGTCAGCGAATTCTTGAAGTCTCAGGTTATTTCATCTGTCTCCCATATCTTGCGCAACGGGTGGAATTGCTTTGTCACAACTGGCTCTCCCTAGGGTCGCAGTAATAATGAGGGAATGTCGTCTACTCCAAGGGCTTTGTTTCGACCTAGGCTTTTCTACGATATTCGCTTCATTTCACTTGTATAGGTCTATATAACTTTGTTTTAGGCTGCATCTATCTTTCTATTTGTTGTGTATGATTTCACAACGTTACATTTGTCCTTGGCCGTTACTGCATGAGCATTTTGAACTCTCTGTAAATCTCATTTGTTATTCCTTTTCACCTGCTTCATCTACTGTATTTTTATGTTTTCTTCTTCGGTCACTATAATCTTTCTTTCATCCTAATCACAGATTTTATGCCGCCAGTGTGAATACATTCGCACATTTCAAATAATTCATTATATCTGTATGTCTTGTCTGCTGAGACAATGCTCCCATCCACATTTTTGTCGACTTTCCATTGTATGTGTAATCCTTCATTGTCTCCCAGCATTCATGCACACGTTCGTGTCATTCAAAATCGGTCATCTGAATCTGTGTTGACTCTCCATACAACATCTGCATCAGTTCAAATATTGCTGAAATATAGACTTCGCAATAAAATTTAGTACCACCCTATAATCCTCCTGCTCTTCATGCAACGACCGATTCTCTCACTGTCTCTCTCTCTCTCTCTCTCTCTCTCTCTCTCTCTCTCTCTCTAGATCATTCTTCTTCTGAAGTTGTTAACATGAACTAACGCTTCAAACTACTTTTAATGTCTAGAATTGAGAAGGATACGCCAGATAAACGGTCGTGGGTTTTTCAAAAGAGTCTAAAATGCAGAAGGTCACTGATAGTTGTAAAATTTAAGAAGAGAAGAACACCAACAACATTTGGATCGATTTATAACATGGAGAATGATGCTCACGGTAGAAAGCAACTGTATATAAGATTTTTAAAATTTAAAATAACAGGGAAATACAAGATACAAATAAATAGTACTAACGAAGAACAGTGGGTAAATTATTACAAAGGGTTATGGTATGACGATACAGCACAAGAAACTGAAACTGAACCAGTAGATTGTAAGAGATTACATGAAATTTACTCTGACGAAACAACCATCTTCCTTAACATTACTTCAGAATAGAAAAGCGGAAGAAATCGATGGCATTAATGCTGAATTGCTAAAATATGACGACTCATTGTACAAATACAACTGCTACATGTCTTAAAAGAATGTTGGAAGAGAAAGAGTACCCCAAAGACTGGACGACGGAAAGAGGGGTATCAGTTTTAAAAAAGGAGATGAAAGTCTGTGCAGTAACTACAGAGGAATGAATATAATGAACTCAGCATACAATATATATGTTAAGATTTTAAACACAAGCCTTAAAAACATAACAGATGTAATACTGTATGAGGAACAAATGGTTTCAGGAAAGAACGTTGTACAGTAGACGCACTCTTTATTTTACAGCAGATAATAAAAAAAACGCAGAGAATGTATTAAGGAAATACACATTGCTTTCATTGACTTTTTAAAATCCTTTTGACAAAAGCTGCGGAAAATAATAACGACCCAGGGATACATGAAACACCTAATAAATGCAAGCGAGGGTAGATTAAAGTCACCACTAACTATAATTGTATGAGTCGGGTACGTGTTTAAAATTAAACTCAAGTTTTGTTAGAACCTTTCAGCAATTTTATCATCTGAGTCGGGTAAAGCAGCAGACAAAGATAGAATTTCTGAAAGCCTCGGAAATCGCGTGAAACAGGAGGAATTATCGAAAGTAGTGACAGGTCAGTACGACATATTCTAAAACAGATAGGAATAGGCAGATTGTCAATGGAAGGAGAAATATTATTTAGTAGGTATATAGACATAAAAATACTAGTACATTATAGGTAAAATCGGATATATCGATGGACTGATGACTGCTAGATGATAATAATAAAGAAAATGAGTCGTTTTATGCACGGAAGTTATTATCTTCCGTTGAAATATCAAACAAATCGTATTGCTTACACCCGAGGGTATGGGCAATATTCCAAGCAGGTTTAAACGTATTCATGTAAATGGAAAATTATATAACTATTTAACTATCAACTAAAAGCATTTTGTTTCTTCGTTTCCCACTGTAATAAGGCGTACAGACACGTTACGATTTGTACCATCATATTTTTAAAACTGAAATGTTTGGCGGCCAATACTTCCCAACGCTTGCTGAAGACTTAAATTCCCTTGTGCTCATCACTATTGGCAATTGTTTTCTTACCCCCATTTTTCTCAGAATTTAGAACATCTTGCAGTTTTACTCGTACATTTTCTAACGCTTTTTCCTGGTCGATAAATTCTATGAACTTATCTTGATTTTTCTTTAGTCTGGCTTCCATTATTAACCACAACGTCAGAATTGCCATTCGGGTGCCCTTACGTTTCCTAAGGCCAAACGTCATCTAACACATTCTTAATTTTCTCTTCCATTCTTCTGTGTATCATTCTTGTCAGCAGATTGGATGCACGAGCTGTTAAGCTGGTTGTGCGCTAATTCTCGCACTTGTCAGCTCTTGCAGTTTCGCAATTGTATGGGTGATATTTTTTCGAAAGTCAAATGGTATGTCGCCGGACTCATACATTCTACACACCAACGTCAACACTCAGTCGTTTTGTCGCCACTTCCCCCAATGGTTTTAGAAATTCTGATGGAATGTTAACTATCCCTTGAGCCTCATTTGATCATAAGTCGTCCAAAGCTCTCTTAAATTCTGGTTCTAATACTGGATCCTCTATTTCTTCTATACTGGATCCCCTATTTCTTCTATACCCACTCCTGTTTCTTCTTCTGTCACATCGGACAAATCTTCCGCCTCATACAGGCCTTCAATGTACTCTTTCCACCAATTCGCTCTCTCCTCTGCATTAAGCAGTGGAATTCCCGTTGCACTCTTAATGTTACCACTCTTGCTTTTAACTTCACAGAAGGTTGTTTTGACTTTCCTAAATGCTGATTCAGTCCTTCCAACAATCGTTTCTTTTTCGATTTCTTCATTTCGTCTTAGCTTCCCTGCACTTTCTATTTATTTATTTCCTCAGCGACTTGTATTTATGTATTCCTGAATTTCCCCTGGCATTTTTGTACTTCCTTCTTTCATCGATCAACTGAAGTAGTTCTTCGCAGTAACCTTCTTTGTTCCTATGTTTGCCGTGCGGGATTATCCGAACGGTCTAGCCGCTGCAGTCATGGACTGTTGGGCTGGTCCCGGCGGAGGTTCGAGTCCTCCCTCAGGCATGGGTGTGTGTGTTTGTCCTTAGGATAATTTAGGTTAAGTAGTGTGTAAGCTTAGGGACTGATGACCTTAGCAGTTGAGTCCCATACGATTTCCCACACATCTGAACATATTTTTGTTCCTGTGTTTTTCTTTTCAACTTCCATGATTGTCCTTTTTAGAGATGTCTATTCCGCTTCAACAGTACTACCTACTGAGCTATTTCTTATTGCTGTATCTATAACCTTAGAGAACTTCAACCGTATCTCTCCATCCCTTAGTAGTTCTGCACCGCACTTCTTTGCGTTTTGATTTTTCCTGTCTAATGTCTTGAACTTCAGCCTACTCTTCGTCACTATTAGATTGTGATCTGTGTCTGTATCTGCTCCTGGGTACGCCTTACAATCCAGTACCTGATTTGGGAATCTCTGTCTGACCATGGCGTAATCTTACTGAAATCTTCCCGTATCACCCACTCTTTTCCGAGTATATCTCCTCGTCTTGTGATTCTTGAACTGAGTATTCGCCATTACTAGCTAAAATTTATTACAGAGCTTAATTAGTCTTTCTCTTTTCCAAGACCATATTATTCCGTAACCTTTTCTTTTACTCCTTCCCTTATAACTACGGTCCAGTCCCCCATGACTTTTAGTTTTTTTATCCACCTTTATGTGCTGTATTAGACTTTCAATATCTCATATACTTTCTCTATCTCTTCATCTTCAGCTTGCGATGGTGGCATGTATACCTGAATTATCGTTGTCGGTGTTGCTCTGCTGTCGATTTGATGAGAACAACGCTATCACTAAACTGTGCAGTGTAACACACTCTTCGCCCTACCTTTCTATTCATAACGAATCCTCGTTGTACCATTTCCTGCTGCTGTTGATATAACCCTATACTCCTCTGACCGGAAATCTTTGTCTTCTTTCCATTTCACTTCACTGACTCCTAGTATATTTAGATCGAGCATATGCATTTCCCTTTCCAGATTTTCTGGCTTACCTACCACACTCAAGCTTCTGACATTCCACGCTCCGACTCGTAGAACGTTATCATTTCGTTGATTATTCAATCTTTTTCTCATGTTCGCCTTGTAAAGATACAGCCTTCCCCAAGACTCTAATGAATAGACTGATACCGCCTTTTTTGTATGCATCCGAGTGGCTATCGGACGAGTCAGTGCTTCCTAGGGACTTGTATGTATGTCTTTATATATGTCATTCTGTCCAATTTGCTAAAACACTTGATATTCATCGTGAAAGCATATAGAATCTTTTGAAAGGACGTATATTATCGTGATTGTCAGGTGATTGTTGTCATTAACAAAATTATGTACGGGTGCTAAGTTAGATATTTAATCAAGAAATTGAAGTGTTAAATATGTGGCGGCAATTATTAAGAGGCTGTGGAAATCTTGGCTTAAGTGTCTGGTGCCTCTAATTACCTTAATTGTAGTTGATTGGTGGGTTGACACAGAGAACATTACTATCTTGAGAAACGATTTCAAAGTTATTACCAAGCGACGTATTTTCATTTGTTGTCTATTACTATGTCCCCCTCTGTAATTAATATCCTTTGTAATTACATTTCTAATTATCTCTCCAATTGTTTACATCACGCAACTTTCCTATTTTCAGAACTCGAGGCCTTATTTGTAATTTTTACATATGTAGTCAGATAAAGCACGAGATTTGTACCGTCATTGAATGTTAGTAACCAAATCCAAACTGTATATAATTACGTAACTAAAATAACACAAGAGACATTATTGTAATTAAATTTCAGATCGATTATCGTATTTAAAACTAGTGATGAAACTATAAAAATTATGTCAGTTAATATTGTATTTTATACCTTATTCGGCTGCAACGTCAGTTTCTTTACGTTTTGTAAATTTTAAATGTAACGTCAAAATTGTACAAAATTAATAATGGGTTATTTTGAAATTTATTGTTAAAATTCTATATAAAGCAAAGCAGCGATGCTGCGAGAGGGTCAGTTGTTGAGTTGTTGTTTTGTCAGTCAGTCAAAGAGGCCTGTGAAGTATGTCAGTCAGTGTTTTTGTTAACGTTACGAGTATGCAGTTCAGCTGTCAATAAATTTTGTGAAGTTGGAAACTGTTACATTCTTTCATCAAATTAACTCCAGGCAGTAGAAAGTTAAGTTAAATGTAACGATCCGAGCGGAACGTTATAACCTGCCCCCTGGCAGTCCCCTCCCGGAGATCTGAATGGTAGACTATTCCGGAATCTTTTGCCAATGGACATATCATTATGGCACTTTGTCAATTAGAGGCCACATGTAACGATCAGTAAAGTACTTTGTGTATGTACCTTTGGATATAAATTGTAGTCCTGGACTGACCGGAACGAGCTTCGAAGCATTTCTCATCTGACCCTGTCTGTCCATAAAGATGCATTATAATAAAATGCTACCTCCATCGCCTCGGGTAAATCTGACAGCCTTATTATACGACGGTCGTAAACCTCCCCGAGACGCTTCCCAAGTTCTGTGCTTGAGCCACCAGGAGCCGTCTACAGTGGTAGCGCGGGTTTTTCCAAGAGCACCGAACCTGCCGCCTCACGGCATTGACGAGCTGCTGAAGATCTGCCGCAAAGTTGCCAACAGTTTATGTCAACCGCCCTGGCAACTGGGTCGCTTATTCTACTAGGATGCTTCACAGAATCGTCAATAACGAGAGAACGGTGGAATTTTTATATTTTTTTCGAATTGGGGAATTTAGCATTCATAGCACCCGTCACGTTGCCACTGACTAACATTACCCTGTCGCTTTACTAGACGATAGAAATGAAACTGTATTACCTTTATCAGAGGTATAATCATTCTTAATTGTGACCGTGGTTGTCAAGCGTAAAGAAAGTAGACGGCGAGCTATACTGCTGCGAGTCACTCTCTACATTTCTATGTTTAATTTAACACTGATTATTCTTTTACAGCATGTTGTGCACATCCTCAGGTGTTTTTGCTTAAGGAATACATGTCATTTAACAAGTTTTGCTTCTTTTCTCTAAAAACTAACGAAGAAATTTTTTGCAGTATGCTATTTATATACCGCCTGCGAGTAGTAAAACAGGGAAAAGGGAGCCTCGGAAGACGATGAAGTGCAAACCACTGTTAACAACTGTTTTTGTTCTCGTTGTTGTTACTGTCGTTGTTGTAGAGTTGTAAGGGGAGTTGACCTACACTTGACTAAGAGAAAGGGTCGGTTAATAGGACTCATTCAGAAGCATCAAGGAATCAGTAGTTCGGCATTTTATGGACGTTTGGGGGGGGGGGGGGGGGTTACTGTAGAGGGATACACAGGTTTGACTACCGTAAGCAGGTTCAAATAGATGTAGGTTGTCGTAGTTATGCAGAGCTGAAGAGATCTGCACACGTTATACTAGCGCGCAGATCTGCATGAAACCATTCTTCTGACTGTCAACCACAACAAGAACATAGCTCATAAGTAATGTACGACTTTTCCTACTCTTCTTCATTTTTAATAGAACCACCGGCCATGTTAAATGCTGAGTGGTGGTTGTGCTTACTGAATTCGTAAGCTCAGTAACTGAACTAGAGGACAGGTTAAGAGTTTGTATCTCTGCGAAGAAAATTTCGTTTCCTATTGATTTCAGGCAGTAAGGGACCATACAGACTGCTTTTCCCACTGTTGGCGTAAGTATTGAAAAAGGTTGTACCATCCTTGGGCAGCTTCCCATGTGACCTTTTAAAGTCGTAGGTGTGTACAAACAGGAATGGTTACTACCTATGCTCATCTAATGATACTCAGACTAGCTATTCAGCACGCCAGATCGCCTAAAGCTCAGTATGTGGACAGATACGGATCCCTGCAGAGGATTTCCCACACACGGAAAGGCCGATCCACAACACGGCATGTGAATTTTGGGGGACACAAACCAGCCCTTCTGCGTATCCCGACGGAAGTAAGTTTCGGCACTTCAAGAGGACATTTAGCCGACTGGGTCGTTTCTGTATGGCGGTCTTTAGCGAAGTACGGCACGCGGAACAATTTTCGCTACGCAATACTGCATTTACAATATGCGAAACTGCCTCACGCTATAGTTTCGCGAGGCAATTCTCGCATAAAGCAAACATCGTCCCCCTTTGGATACACGATGCACGTGACTGTTCCGGAGTAGACCAGGCCACTATCTGTTTTTGAGCACGAAACGAAGTGTCTCGCTTTTCTTGTTTCAAGTAGTGCAAACGTCATTCCTTCTTGCGCGTAAGGCGATGAACCACGAAAAGCATCCATGTCATTGAATTTCACAAAAGATATTCGCTGTTGTAGTATGCCGAAGAAGAAGCCCATCACAATCGTGGAAAAAAGAGGATCCATACAAAATATAAACGTGAATCTTCAGCAATTAATATCAACTTACAAATCAAGAAGTATAGTGGTATAATGTGGAAGTGGACTCTCGACGAAATATAAAAGCAGTATCGCTGGATGGGGTATGCTAACTATGTATTGTACAACTACGCATTTACTTGTTTTATAACCTTTTGCAGACTGCTTATCTATTAGTTTTTTAGTACAGTTGTACTTATGAATTGAAAGGGTAAAACAGTATGTAAAGGGGGATGAAAATCTAATAATCGTGGGGCTGGAATGCAGTTGTGGGGGAAGGAGTATAGGAAATGGTTTCAGGAGAATGTGGGCTTGGGACAAGGAATGAGAGAGGAGAAAGACCAATTGACTTCTGTAACAAGTTTCAGTTAGTCATAGCGAATACTAAAAATCAAATGGCTCTGAGCACTATGGGACTTAACATCTTAGGTCATCAGTCCCCTAGAACTTAGAACTACTTAAACCTAACTAACCTAAGGACATCACACACATCCATGCCCGAGGCAGGATTCGAACCTGCGACCGTTGCAGCTCCGCGGTTCCGGACTGCAGCGCTAGAACCGCACGGCCACCGCGGCCGGCATAGCGAATACTCTGTTCAAGCATCACAAGAGGAGGAGGTATACTTGGAAAAGGCCGGGTGATACGGGAAGATTTCAGTTAGATTACATCATGGTCAGACAGAGATTCCTAAATCAGATACTGGATTGTAAGGGGTACCTAGGAGCAGATAGACTCGTATCACAATATAGTAGTGATGAAGAGTAGGCTGAAGATTAAGATATTAGTCAGGAAGAATCAATACGCAAAGAAGTGGGATACGGAAGTACTAAGGAAGGATGAGATACGGTTGAAGTTCTCTGAGGCTATAGATACAGCAATAAGGAATATATCAGTAGGTAGTACAGTTGAAGAGGAATGGACATCTCTAAAAAGGGCCATCACAGAGGTTAGGAAGGAAAACACAGGTGCAAAGAAGGTAACTGCGAAGAAACCATGGCTAACAGAAGATATATTTCAATTGATCGATGAAAGAAGGAAGTACAAAAATGCTCCGGGAAACTCACGAACACAGAAATACAAGTCATTGAGGAGTGAAATAAATAGGAAGTGCAGGGAAGCTAGACGGAATAGCTGCAGGAAAAAATGTGAAGACATCGAACAAGAAATTATGGTCGGAAGGACAGACTCAGCATACAGGAAAGTCAAAATAACCTTCGGTGACATTAAAAGCAAGGGTGATAAGATTAAGAGTTCAGTGGTAATTCCACTGTTAAATGCAGAGGAGAGAGCGGATAGGTGGAAAGAATACATTGAAATCCTCAATGTGGGGGAAGATTTCTCTGATGTGATTGAAGTGTAAACAACAGTCGATTTACAAGACATAAGGGATCTAGTTTTAGAATCAGAATTTAAAAGATCTTTGGAGGACTTAAGATCAAATAAGACAGAAGGGATAGATAACATTCCATCAGAATTTCTAAAATCATTGAGGGAAGTGACAACAAAATGACTATTCACGTTGGTGTGTAAAATGTATGAGTCTGGCTACCTACCATCTGACTTTCGCAAAAGCATCAACCACACAATTCCGAACACGGCAAGAACTGACAAGTGCGAGAGTTACCACACAATCAGTTTAACAGGCCATGCATCCACGTTACTTACAAGAATAATATACAGAAGAATGGAAAAGAAAATTGAGGATGCCCTAGATGACTATCAGTTTGGCTTTAGGAAAGGTAAAGGCACCGGAGATGCAATTCTGACGTTGCGCTTCATAACAGAAGAAAAACTAAAGAAAAATCAGGACGCGTTCATCGCGATTTGTTGACCTGGAAAAAGCGTTCGACATTGTAAAATGGTGCAAGATGTTCGAAATTCTGAAAAAAGTAGGGATAAGCTAGAGGGAGAGACGGGTCATATACAATATGTACAACTGCCGAGAGGGAATAATGTGAGTAGACGACCAAGAACGAAGTGCTCGTATTAAAAAGGGTGTAAGGCAAGGATGTAGCCTTTCGCCCCTACTGTTCAATCTGTACATCGAGGAAGCAATGATGGAAATAAAAGAAAGGTTCAGGAGTGGAATTAAAATACAAGGTGAAAGGATATCAATGATACGATTCGCTGATGACATTGCTATCTTGGGTGAAAGTGAAGAATAATTACATTATCTGCTGAACGAAATGAACAGTCTAGTGAGTACAGAGTATGGATTGAGAGTAAATCGAACAAAGGCGAAGGAAATGAGAAGTAGTAGAAATGAGAACAGCGAGAAACTTAATATCAGGATTGATGATCACGAAGTAGATGAAGTTAAGGAATTCTGCTACCTAGGCAATAAAATAACCAATGACGGACGGTGCAAGGATGACGTCAAAAGTAGACTATCAATGGTAAAAATGGCATTCCTGGCCAAGCTAAGTCTACGGATATAAAACATCGGCCTTAATTTGAGGAACAAATTTCTGAGAATGTACGTCTAGAGAACAGCACTGTATGGTAGTGAAACATAATTCGTGGGACAACCGGAACAGAAGGGAATCGAAGCATTTGAGATGTGGTGCTACAGACGAATGTTGAAAATTAGGTGGACTGATAAGGTAAAGAAAGAGGAGGTTCTGCGCAGAAACGGAGAGGAAAGGAATATGTGGAAAACGCTCATAAGGAGAAGGGACAGGATGATAGGACATCTGTTAAGACATGAGGGAATGACTTCCATGGTACTAGAGGGAGCTGTAGAGGGCAAAAACTGTTGAGGAAGACAGAGATTGGAATACACCCAGCGAATAATTGAGGACGTAGTTTGCAAGTGCTTCTCTAAGACGAAAAAAAAAATGGTTCAAATGGCTCTGGGCGCTGTGGGACTTAACATCTGAGGTCCCCTAGAACTTAGAACTACTTAAACCTAACCAACCTAAGAACATCACACACATCCATGCGCGATGCAGGATTCGAATCTGCGATCGTAGCAGTCGCCCGGTTCAGGACTGAAGCGCCTAGAACCGCTCGGCCACAGCGGCTGGCTGAGACGAAGAGGTTAGCACAGGAGAGGAGTTCGTGGCGGTTAGCATTAAACCAGTCAGAAGACTGATGAAAAAAAAGCAGACCTTGTTTATAGGTAATGTGAATGTATGGTTCACAAACAGGTACTTTAACATTTGAAAGGACAGATACAATCCACATCCAAGCAGTACTTCCGTAACAAGATCTAATTTAAGACAAAGTAATTTGCTAAATGTTCAAAATCGTC
Organism: Schistocerca nitens; assembly: GCF_023898315.1. Lineage (NCBI taxonomy): Eukaryota > Metazoa > Arthropoda > Insecta > Orthoptera > Acrididae > Schistocerca > Schistocerca nitens. The sequence continues at coordinate 244,384,878 of NC_064622.1, forward strand.
TGTAGTCGTTTGGATGGAGTTCATCATTTAATTTTTTATTTATTTACTGATTGTTATATTTAACATGCAAGTTGGTATCTTCGATGCTTACACTTCTGGGTCCCATGTTGGCATCGTCGAAGATATTATTTCTTACTCTACAACCGGCAACTTCGTTTCGTTTTGTCTATCAAATACAGCAAAGTCGTGATGAGAGTGAACGCAGCCAAAGGTACGACAGAGTGCGCCGACATGCTTTACTCGCCAAACTGACGATTACCATTTTGGTACCTGTCTCGCACTACGCACTATGCTTTGTGTAAACGAAAGGATGAGATAGCGTTTTGCAAACTGCCTCGTGCAATTGTTTCGCGAAGCAAGTTTCAGGTAGTGTAAATGCACCTTAAGGAAGTGCTGCTTAACAGCCTCCATCTGACCCACTCACAGTGTTATAAGAGTCACAACACCAAACTTAAATACTCTCTGTCAATTTAACTGCATTTTGAATGATTGCGAGGACCGATCACTGCACTGTAAAGTATACATCACCTGCAACTGTTCCCTCGCAATTCGTGCAGATAAGCTCCACAAACACCAATCAGGATAACAATTAAGAGGCAAGAGGTCAAAAGTCGCACTTCAGGTTTGCACAGAAACCATTCTATTTATTGGCTTCAATTAGGCCATGTCAATTCAGATTCTCATTTAACATCGTGTCCCAGTTAGCTAATGGCTCTGCCACCTAACACGGGCAGCAGTACACTAAGAAAATAATAAGAAACTAAAAAATGAATCAGAATTCCACACTCGCGCAAAGAAGGGGTGAAGAAATCTTTAACATCCCACCAACAGCGTGGTCGTTGGAGCAGGAGATTGGGGTACTAAAGGATGGGGAAGGAAATCGCCCGTGTCCGTTCCGAAGGGAACCATCGCAGTATTTCCCTGGAATGATTTATGCAGCTCATTGAACACCTGGCTGGATGGGGATTTTAACCATCGTCCACCTGAAAGGGAATCAAGAGTGTTCACCACTTCATGCACGGCGACTCTTCTCTAATCTTTTTAACACTGTTTCCTATCGGTCATCTCGTCATACTGAATCCTCTTTTTTGTTATCTATTGTTCGGCAACTTTATTTCTATCAGTTAACCTAACGAACACGGAGTAAGCTTTGTTCTGTACGTTATCGTATTTTAAATGTTCTCCATTTTCTGAGGAGAGATTGGGTCTGTGTCCTGAATTTACTTAAATAAGCCGCCTAAAAAACCACACTTACGCTAGTCAGGCAGGTTGACGTGTAGAACTCTCTGTTGTAATATAGCTCCCCTATTGCAATGCTACTGGATTTCGACAATGCCGCTGTCGCTGTCCGGGAGGCTGTTCCAAGTACTGGAACCAGCGACCATTGTGAAATTCTGTGCCAGCTTATTACTGAAATCAGCGACGTTGGAGCAATGGTGACTTGCAGCAGACAGCGCCGTTATATTACTTCAGTATTTCTTTAGTTTACTCTCAACCCGTATTCTGTGCTCAGTAGACCAATTGTTCGATTCCAAATCCTGCAACTCTTTCTAACGTTCTCTAAGTACTAAACTTGAGAGACTATTCCACGAAACCAAGTAGTGCCGCAATACGTCACAGCCGCCATGACAGATTGTGGCAAGTAGATAAGTCGTTCTTCTGAACAGGAGAAATGAAATTACTGTTTACTGATACTACTTGACACTGCATATGTTTAGTGTTTAGTTCCGTGAAAGAATCGCACGAAAGTCGGAATCACAAACAGCCCCGAAGGCCCCTCGTCAATATGGCGTACCCGCAAAACATCCGTCACAGTTTTTTAATGTAAGGAAGCGAGGTCGCCTTTGAGCAGGCTCTCCAGTTTAGTATTGACTCACTGGGGGATAACTTGAGGCGTTAATTCCATGTTGCGGGTCATAATTTCAATAGAGTTACATTTACTACTAAGGCTGTGCATGTCAGATCAGATAAGCTCATCACCTATTCAGTAAAAGATTTACTTCTTGAACTGGGGCAGACCGTAGGAATCCCCGTGAAAAACTGACAGCGATATGTGTAACTTTGATAATAAATAATAAGAAACATTATCGTACTATCAAATAACTTCCGGGAATCCAGCCAGGTAACACTTTCAGCGACCGCCGATATTTCGGCGGGAGAACACTACGCCATTTTCAAGGCAAACTGAAAATTGCGGGGTGTTCTCCCGCCGAAATATCGGCGGTCGCTGAAAGTGTTACCTGGCTGAATTCCCGGAAGTTATTTGAAAGTTGTATACGCCAGGAGAAACTCAGGTCATTATCGTACTAGAAGCGTTACTCATAATCGTGTTTCATATTTTCACTTTTATTTCTTAATAAGACCCTTCTTAACTTAAACAAATGAAACAAATTAACGTGATGAGTATTGGAGAAAACAGCCAAAGCCTGACGGAAATACGCCTTGTGTGGCCAAGAGAAAATTGTTTAGTGTGGTCAGTAAGCATTCTAGCTGGGCGCTGTTGATGTTAACACGTATCTCGGTTTTGAACAAAGAAGTTATAGGGTGTAGAAAAATATCCGCTACCAGTCACAATATTGTATAGTTTTGGTAGTTAAAAGTGAAATAAAAGTTAGAAAGTTCCTCGAGCACATACCACATTAAATGACTCATAAGAGAAGACAGTGGCATTAGGTATAACAGGTGCGGTGCTGGATATTCGAATGAAACATTGCGATCGTAACATTCACTTCGTTCTCATGTGGCAATGATTTTAACATATCTGTAGGTATACGTGCTTCCTTATTTCACACAGTGGAAAAAATAAGTAAGGTCTATCCGTATTCATGAATCAGAAACTTTGATTATTATTGTAACGACAATGGTAGCGATCGCAATGACGACACTTACTTTCATTGAAAATAACTAAGAAACTTCGACCTACGGAGAATTCCAGTGTTGTCTATGAACATCTGCAGAAAACATGGGGTAAGTAGCCTCTCCTTCAACAATCAGCGAACCACCGAGTGGAACCTGTTAGGATTTACTCGCGCAGTTTATCCAACGTCGCTCTCTATGTGCAAATTCTAGCATGGAGCAACTTAACAAGTCAGCATATTCCGATGCAGCAATGTGGCAGTGTGTGACGGCGGATGGATTCCATTCTTTATATAAGTCCAGCATCATCAAATCTTATTACTGACAACCTTTCAAGATTAATTTTAATTCCAATTTCAAATCTAAGATTCCATACTAACTGCATGCATCTTCGCACATTGATATCGTCTTCGTCTTCTTCTGCACTTCAAGGATCAGGCAGTTGTGCCTGTCACGTCTTCCCTTTTCACTGACACCTCATTCTGGGTCTTCCTTCGTCCCTTCCTCTTGGCTGGTTCAGCATTGGCCAAACTTGGGATTCTCTCTGCAGTCGTTTTTGTAGGTGATGTTTAGATAATGTTTTATTTTCTTCAATCTTTTCATTAAAATTATAAATGTGTAGTTCATTCCTAATACCTTTATTTCTTTATGGCCTTCTCTAGTAATACCTTTCATCTCGCTAAGAAATCTCATTTCTGCTGCTTGTAGTTTATTTTCATTGCGTTTTTTAGGTATCCGTAACTCACTTCCGTACAGCAGTTCGGCTAAAGCCATGATTTCATTTCTGCTACTGGAATGTTTTGTTTATCATTCTGTATACTGATTGTTATCTGTTAATCTTATTTTCTATGTCTAGTCCATGCCATATTTTATTTCTCATCCTAAAAATTTAAAGTTCGATACTTGCTCAAGTAGTGTGTGATTTGTTATTATTTTTGAGCACGTGGGGTATTTTCCGTGATGAACCACGATTTATGGCGTACATTTCTATTAATATATATAACACAAAATAAGGTTGGTAACAGGCTATACAGCCTTGTTTAAGTCCTTTATTAGTTGTGATGTCGCCAGTTTTATTATTACCGACTTTTATTGCTATTTTTGTGTTCATTTATAAGCTTTTTTACCTTTAATAAGATGTCTAGGATAATCAACTTTAATCATTATATTAAATAGTGTAAGTAGGCTGTTTAGGTGTAAGTAGGCTGTTTAGGTGTAAGTAGGCTGTTTAGGTTTTTATGTTGGTAAGGTCACGTAGCGCTCTGTATGAAAATCACTGGCTGCGCTGTGTGCAGTCTGTGGCTGGTTAGCATTGTTGGAATATTCGCTACTGTAGTGTTGGGCAGTTGGATGTGAACAGCGCGTAGCGTTGCGTAGTTGGAGGTACGCCGCCAGCAGTGGTGGATGTGGGGAGAGAGATGGCGGAGTTTTGAGAGCGGATATCTGGACGTGTGTCCATCAGAGACAGTAAATTTGTAAGAGTGGATGTCATGAACTAATATACATATTATGATTTTTGAACACTATTAAGGTAAATACATTGTTTGTTCTCTATCAAAATCTTCCACCTGCTAATTATGCCTATCAGTAGTTAGCGCCTTCAGTAGTTAGAATCTTTTATTTAGCTGGCAGTATTGGCGCTCGCTGTATTGCAGTAGTTCGAGTAACCAAGATTTTTGTGAGGTAAGTAACTCATAAAAGGTATACGTTATTGTTAGTCAGGGCCATTCTTTTGTAGAGATTATTGAAAGTCAGATTGCGTTGCTCTAAAAATATTGTGTGTCAGTTTAGTGTTGAACAGAATAAGTAAAGAGCGAAATGTCTGAATACGTTCACTTCTGCTCAGCTGTTTGAAAATCAGATAATGTAAGAGATTTATCAGCACAGTAATTCATTAATTTTCTAAGGGGACGTTTCATTAGTTGTTTCCTGTTTACACTGTTAAAAGCTTTCTCGAAATAAGTAAAACCTATATGCGTCTCTAATCTGAATTTTCGTCATATTTCTAAAATCCTTTTTATGGTAAATATGTTATCACCGTGTGAATGGCCTATCCAGAATCCCCATTGTTCTTCTAACAGTAGAGTCTCTGTTACCGTAATTAAACGATTCTTGATTATTTTTGCAAATATTTTGTAGACTGAGTTTAGAAGGCTAATTCCTCAATAATTTTGACAATTGTTTCTTTGACCTTTTTAAAAATTAATAATACTTCTGATATTTTCTAAAAGTTTGGAATTTTACACCAGTGCCGACGTTCTTTAAATGAATGTAATAAACTAAAGTCACAAAAGGGAGCAGCACGTTTTAAAAGGTTCGTTTTAATACCATGTGATGCATATGCTTTCCTGTTTTTGATACTGTTTAAAACCGCTTGCAGTTTTTCTATTGTGGTTGTATCCCCTCCTTCTTCTATTCTCTATCATGTTTTTACCACAAGTTTTGATCGTCTTCTTTCCACTGATGTTTGCAAATTATATTTCGTCCTAAAGTATTTTCTCCATTCTGTTTACATGTTTCATTAGTTTATAGGAAAAATTTTTCCTCACGTGTATATCTTACTCTACTTGAATTATGAAATGACCTCATAGCTCTTAGTGTGCTATCCTAGTTATTTGAGTCTCTTCCTTCAACGTGCCGGCTCAGATGGCGCCTTATGTACTGAGAGACATTATTAAAATATTTTGCTTCTTTCCCGGTACCGGACTTTCGTAGTTTTTCTGTAGATCAGTTGAGTGCTGGTTCGTTGAAGATGGTCACAGTTGTTCTCTGTCGTAGTTCAGATGAGTTCAGGCTCTGCGCCTGACCTCGATGACGAGGAGACGTCGAGCTCTACCATTTCTTCCTGCACTACACGCTGCAGTTGTGAGATCCTGACCCAGCTCTGCGTAATCCATTACTAGCGAACGGACTTAAGACTTGAAGGTGAGACTGAAACCGAGGCTCAGCACGTTTTTCACAAATTCTCTTTATGTCGCAAGGCTTTGCTCGAATCACAAAAGGCTGACAAGATTGGGATGCAGAGTGCGAAGTTAGTGGAGGGAGGCATAGTAACGTAGAGAGAGACGTGGCGGTGGGGAAAGGGGTTTGTTGCGACCAGCAGTGAGAAATCAGAGGCCGGCTCGGCCTGGTTTGGCTGCTGGCAGGGCAGGTGATGAATGTGGGCGCTGGAGTCTGGCCAGAGCCGCGCCGCCGCTGTCGGCTCAAAGGGGGCGGTCAGGCGGCCAGGCACCGCCACGAGTGTCGGCGATCTCCGGTATGCCAAGTCAAGCAAGGGGTGGCTCCAGCTCGGCTCTATTATTATTATTGTCATTATTATTACTAGCGAATTCTCCCAATAAATGGAACATGTTAAGCAAATAGCTCAATCATTTCATTAATTACAGCCACTTGGGTTGCACAAAATTTTGTCAGTTGACCCCGGTTTCGATTGCACTAGGGCAATCTGCATCAGAATAGAAAGTTACATGGAATATCTAAAAATATAATGACATGGATTGAAATACACTCGTGCTCATAAATTAAGGATAATTACAAAAAAAAAAAAAAAATAAATGGCTCTTAGCACTATGGGACTTAACATCTCAGGTCATCAGTCCCCTAGAACTTAGAACTACTTAAACCTAACTAACCTAAGGATATCACACACATCCATGCCAGAGGCAGGATTCGAAACTGCGACGGTAGCGGTCGCGCAGTTCCAGAGTGAAGCGCCTAGAACCGCCTGGCCACCAACGGCCGGCGGATAATTGCAGAATGTGATGCCACACAACTTGTCACTACACAAAACTGGCACTAATAGCATAGACACATAGGAAACACACGCGACACAGATCTGTAAGTCCACGGTATTGGTGATAAGTTGAGAAAGCCGTCCCGAAACACATGTGCTACAAAACGCCATTGTTCCCTGCGCGTGTACCCCGACATCAATATGGGATGTGACATCTCGGGTTGTCGGGTGTTTTGCCGAATATCAGCGTCGTACTTGCACGGTATTTCAGTAACGTAGCTCGTTACCTTCATCAGGTGCGACCTGAGACTACTCCTCGAGTGGACCTGGTCCAGTATTTATGCTTATGGCCTTTCCCCTTCACCAGGCGCTCCCTCTGCGGTCCGTGCCCGCCCGCTGCGATCTTCTGGAGCATTGCCGTTCCCTTTTCCGTCTGCTGCAGTCCTGAGTGTTCTCTTTGCGGTCCACGACCGCCAGACACCCTCCTGGGTGTTCCATCTTCGGTCTGGTGCGTTTGGAATCCCGTCTGTGGTACCAGGCAGTCCCCCTGTGGTCCTCTACCGCTCACTGTGATCTGCTGGAGCGTTGCCGTTCCATTTTCGGTCCGCTGCCATTCTAGTTGTTCCCTCTGCGGTCCGCGTCCGTCAGACCCGACCTTGGGCATTCCATCTTCGATCTGGTGCGCCTGGAACTCTGTATGGGGATCGTTCTCCCTTTCCACACCTTCAGTTCTTCTTTTTCTGGAGTGATGCACCTGTCCCCGTTGCTTCTTCAACAATTCCAGAGCAGGGTACCAGGCTCTACTTAGCTGGTACCCCGTGTCACGGTTCATGAGGTTATTGGTCACTTTTATCTCTATTGACTCACTTATAACACTGTCCCAGAATCTGGGCGTTTATGCTAGAAACTTGGTTTCGTCATAATTCGTGGCATGACCAAGCTCTAGACAGTGGTCAGCAATGGGTGATTTTGTTGCCTGTCTTAATCGGGTGTGCGTCTGATGTTCCTTGCACCTGATATCTACTGTTCTTGTCGTCTGGCCAATGTAGGACATGCCACATTGGCAAGGTATATTATAAATCCCTAGTTTCCATAAGCCCAGGTCTTCCTTAACATTTCCCACCAGTCCCCCGATCTTGCTGGATGGACAGAAAACACACTTGATATTGTGTTTACGGAGGATCCTACTAATTCTGGCAGAAATAGAACCTGCATAGGGCAAATACGCCACCTTCTTTGCTTCGTCCTGCTCTGCTTCTGGAACTTGTGGTGTAGTGGCTGGTTGGAGTGCCATCTCAATTTCTTTCGGCATATATCCATTTTTGCAGAACACTGTTTTGAGATGCTCTATTTCTGTTGGTAGACTTTCTTGGTCTGACAGGGCACATGCTCTATGGATCAGTGTCTTAAGAACACCATTCTTCCGTGCAGGGTGGTGACAGCTGCTGGCCTGCAGATATAAATCAGTGTGTGTGGATTTTCGATACACACTGTGGCCAATTCATCCATCTGATTTCCTTTTTACTAGTACGTCCAGAAACGGCAGCTGGCCATTCTTCTCCTGTTCCATGGTGAACTTGATATTCGGGTGGCACGAGTTAAGATGTTCCAGAAACTCATTGAGATTGTCCTTGCCATGAGACCAGATAACGATGGTGTCATCCACATACCTCAAGAAGAATGTGGGTTTATATCTGGCTGTCTCTAATGCCCTCTCTTCAAATCTCTCCATGAACATGTAGGCAATCGCAGGAGACAGTTTGCTCGTAATATTGGTTCCCGTACAGGAAATACGTGGATGTCAGGGAACAGAAGTGCTCCAGAAGATCGCAGCGAGCGGGCGTGGACCACAGAGGGAGCGCCTGGTGAAGGGGGAAGGCCATAGGCATAATTACTGGACCTGGTCCACTCGAGGAGTAGTCTCAGGTCGCACCTGATGAAGGTAACGAGCTACATTACCGAAATACCGTGCAAGCACGACGCTGATATCCGGCAGAACACCCGACAACCCAAGATGTCATTAGATCGCCGGGAAAGCCTGAAGAATTACAATATTGGATGTGATCACCATGCACACGTACACAGGCCGCACAACAGGTTGGCATACTCTGGATCAGGTGGTCGAGCAGCTGCTGGGGTACAGCCTCCCATTCTCGCACCAGTGCCTTTCGGAGCTCCTGAAGTGTCCTAGGGGGTTTGAAGACGTCCAGCGATACGTCGACCGAGAGCATCCCAGACGTGCTCGATGGTGTTTAGGTCTGGAGAACAGGCAGGCCACTCCATTAGCCTGATATCTTCTGTTTAAAGGTACTCCTCCATGGTGGCAGCTCGGTGAGGCCATGCGTTTTCATCCATCAGGAGGAAGGAGGGACCCACTGCACCCCAGAAAAGGCGGACACACTGGTGCAAAATGTCGCGATAAACCTAACCTGTTACAGTTCCTCTGTAAAGGCATGCAGGGGTGTGCGTGCACCAATCATAATCCCACCCCTCACCATCAAACCATGACCTCCATACAGGCCCTTTCAAGGACATTAAGGGGTTGGTATCTGGTTCCTGGTTCACGTCAGATGAAAATTCGGCGAGAATCACCGTTCAGACTATACCTGGACTCGTCCGTGAACATAACCTTGGACCACTGTTCCAATGACCATGTGCTGTGTTCTTGACACCAGGCTTTACGAGCTGTCACCAGGTGTCAGTGGAATGCACCTTGCAGATCTCCGGGCGAATAAACCATGTCTGTACAGTCGTCTGTAGACTGTGTGCCTAGAGACAACTGCTCCAGTGGCTGCGGTAAGGTCCCGAGCAAGGCTACCTGAGGTACTCCGTGGCCGTCTTCGGGCACTGATGATGAGATATCGGTCTTCTTGTGGTGTTGTGCACTGTGTACGTCTCACACTGTAACACCTAGACACGTTTCCTGTCTGCTGGAATCGTTACCATAATCTAGAGATCACATTTTGTGGCACACGGAGGGCCCGTCTTACGACCTGCTGTGTTTGACCAGCTTCCACTCGCCCTAGAATTCTACCCCTCATAACGTCATCAGTATGTTTTTTTTTTTTAGCCATTTTCAACACACAGTCACCATTAGCGCGTCTGAAAACGGCTGCACACTTACTCGCTGCACCGTACTTTGACATGCAACATCACACCTCTGCGTATGTGGACTGCTGCCAGCGCCACCGTGCGACGACCGCAGGTCAAATGCAGCGCATGGTCATACCCCGAGGTGATTTAAACCTGCAAACCACGCATCAGAGCGTTGTTTCACCATATATCAGCATCATCCTTAATTTATGAGCATGAGTGTAATATACACTTAATAGGATTACTTCCATAAATTACCTACAAGCAGCGTGTACTTACATGTAATCACAGCATGGATTTATACGTCAGAGCAAAAGTACTCTCGTCAAACAGAAATGTCATAGGAATAAAAGCTAAAATGTAAAAGTATGACATAATTGTCAGCCAGATAAAATTCTCCGTGGATTATAAGGACAGCCGAAACATCGCTCAGAGCCAAGAGCGGCAGCCACGAGGTGGACACAAAAACAGATTCGCGCCATCTAACAGGAAGAAGTCGAAATACAGCTAACTTAAGAGCAAATGAGCCATTGCAAAGACAATTTTAAAAATTACTGGTAACAAATAGGAACCAGTGTATGAAAGTTACAACATAACGTATACAGTTCAGGTAACATACAGAGAAAACATAAGATTGGAAGTAAAAACTATGTTTAGGAGACCACACTGAGGAGAGTATCAACATTCGGACAATTTTAATTAGCGACTCTATAACTTTAAACAGTTTTTGTTGCGGAATTACAACTGTTCGTTAAGAATGAGACCGTCCTTCAGATATAAGTGTTTAAAAATTTCTAGGTCTTCTAATGTTAAGCGTAAAACCTTTTTTGCATAAATGCAGGATCTGGACGTCTTTTACATTTTTAGAACTATGCCCTGTGATTAATAAATGATAAGCGAAAGTTGAATTATGAACATTGGTGCCTTATTTCTGTAGAAGGTTTTGCTTGAATCTTATCGAAATAACTCGGCCTGTTTTCCCTATATAATCTTTAAAATTGTCTTTACAGCGCCTCATTTGCTCTTAAGTTATCTGCATTTCTATTACTTCCAGCTGGATGTCGCGAATCTGCTTTCGTGTCCACCTCGTGGCTGCTTCGACGTGTTAGCCGTTTAGTCTGACGGTAGCGGCTGTATTATGCCGCTCTTGGCCCTAAGCGACCTTTCGGCTGTCCTTATATTCCACGGAGAATTTTATCTGGTTGACAGTTATGTTGTAATTTTACATTTTAGCTTTTATTCCTATGAAATTTCTGTCTGGCCAGAGTACTTCTGCTCAGACGTTTTAAACCGTGGTGTGATCATATGTAAGTACATTCGCTTTGTACGTAATCTATGGAAGTAATTCTATTAAGTCCATTTTATTTCAGTCTATGTCATTATATTCTTTGGTATTCCATGTAACCTTTTATTCTGATGCAGAATGCGCTAGTCCAATCGAAATCAGAGTCAACTGACAAAATTTTGTGCAACCGAAGTGGCTGTATATACAATCTGTAATTAAATAGCGTACGGTTGCTGGATCACAGCCACTATAATATTTGGAATTTCAATCAGTTCTTCTTTACTTTCTTCTTTTCATTTTTTTCCGAGAAGGGTTATTTACTTTCGTCGGACCACTTTCATCTGCAGCGTTTTTGTATGGGTTGCTCTGATGTAATTACCCATTTGTCTACTTTTCGTCTAAAGATGTCTCTTTCTAAAATGTAAATTGGTCTCATATTTGAGTTGCTGAGCTTCTTTCGAATTTCGCTCAGCCAAGATGTTGAGTTTTTGAATGACATTACATAGCCTATTTTCCTTTTTGTCAATCGCTTTGAGGTGATCAAAGAATTTCATTCACCTTTTTTTTTTGCCATTTTCGATGTTTGAAAATTTTTCTGTTGTTTTGATTGACTGTAACCAGTAACCGTCTTGGGTATGCCTTGCTTCTAATATTTTCCTGCTGATATTTTTGCCTACTTATATATATATATATATATATATATATATATATATATATATATATATATATATATATGTGTGTGTATACCCGTGTGGAGTTGATAGTCTCCCATCGGGCGCCTCCCCAGGTGGCGGATAGGGGAATGCTCTTCATATATGGAGGGTACCGGGGAAATAAAATACCCGGGGTGGACCAAAACTATCAACCGAAATCCACTAACGTCTGCCTGGTATCCAGCGGTTAGGGGTCAGCGTCTGTTCGCCTAGATGGTGCGGCTGCAGCAACCTTCTTGATCTCAACAATGAAGTCGTATTCCTCGTGATCTTTCCTCGGAAGGACCACCACCAAGTTAGTTTTCAACTTGAAAACCAAACATGATGATAACACAAGGAATGAATCCACTATCCCGGGCACCAGTCGCAAGGCTGGCTTTACCTGGTCATCGGATTCCGGGGGACCAGGAGCATCATGTTACGCCTAAGGTTGAGAACCAGATGACGTCTAAATTATTACACACAAAACAAAGACACTTCATCGGTACACTTAATACTAATACTCTTTTCAAACTGGGCAAGATCAAACAACTTTCAGACGTGCTGCGAAAATTCCGGATCAAAATCCTTGCAATCCAGGAAACACGATTTACGGACGAAAACCATTTTGATACAGACAACTACAGGATCTACAAAGGAAAACCAGCAGTTAAAACTAACGAGAAAGGACTCAAACAGTTTGGCACAGCATTTGCAGTCCACAAATCTATCAGTGACTCTGTCATTGACTTCCAGTCTGCCTCAGAACGTATATCAACGCTCTCCGTCAAATCGGCCAACAAAGCATATACCTTGATCAACGCACACGCACCAACAAATTAACTATAACAAGAAGAACCACCAGAAAGTGGATGACTTCTGGAATGACCTTGAAGAGACGACAAACAAAATTGCCAAACACCATGTAATAATCTTGTTAGGCGGCTTTAACGCACAATTAGGTAAAGAGAAAAAATACAGGAAAATCACCGGAATCCATACAGCTCACAAGAGAACTAACAAGAATGGGGAAAGATTGATAAGCTTTTGCGAAAATTTCGGCCTCGTAATTATGTCAACACAATTCAAAAAACCCAACAAGAAACTGTATACTTGGAAGTCGCCCAACACAATGTTGGGTGAATTCCAGATAGACCATGTGGTCATCTCCAAGAGTAACATAGCAGAAATTCTGAATGTGAAAACGAGAAGAGAATTTTTTGACTCAGACCACCATCTTCTACAGATAAAGACCAGATTACAACCCAATAGAAAAAAGCCAAAACTAAACAAAGTGCTGAGACCAGACCCCGAATACATAAAACTCAACAAGGAAAACATCTTACAGGAAATTAGTCAGACAAACACCACAAACTGGACAGAACTTGTGGAAGTCCTCAAATCCACAATGAAATTGGGTCAACCCCCGAGAAGGAGAAAACACAGGTGGTGGAATATAATATGTGACCAAGCAATAGAAGAAAGGACCAATGCCTGGAAAAACTTCAATAGTCACAAAACATCAGAAAAATGGCAACAATTTCTAGTAATCCGAAAACAAACATCGAAAACTATTCGGAGGGAAAAAAGAAATTATGACAAACGACGACTAGATGAGATAGAACAAGACTTTAAGAAGAACAACACCAGGAATTTTTATAAGACGTTTAAAGAAAATATTGCGGGATACCAGCCACCCAATCTTTGCTTCAAGAAACCGGATGGTTCACTAGAAACTAACACGGAGAATAACTGCCAAATCCTCGCAGACTATTTCAACAAACTTCTCAACTGCGAAAGACCTACAGAGGACATTCACTACGAGACGTTTAAACCAAATCCTGACGCTAAACCGCCAACCATCAACGAAATAGTAGAAATTATCAAGACACTGAAAAACAATAGAGCCCCAGGAGAAGATGGAATTATTGCAGAACTATGGAAACTAAATGATGAAAGATTAACAGGAAAAATTCACAAAATCATATTAAACATTTGGGAAACACAACAGATCCCATCTGAATGGAAATGCGCACTCATCCATCCACTCCACAAAAAAGGGGACAAAACTGAACCCAATAATTACAGCGGTATCTCACTCGTACCGGTCACATATAAAATCCTAGCAAAAGTTCTCATGAATAGATTAGAAGAACAAGCTGACCCACAAATAGGAGAATACCACGCTGGTTTTCGCAAGGGACGATCATGCATAGAGCAGATCTGGAATCTGAAAATGATTCTCCAGATGAGAAACACCCGAAACACAGTGGTTACCTTTGTAGATATTAAAAAGGCCTACGACTCAACAGACAGAGTAGTGCTCTGCAAGACGCTGGAAGAATTCAGCATTGACAGAAAGAGAAGAGCAATCATTCAGGAAACATTAACTGACACAGTCTCCAAGGTTAAATTTATGGGGGATATCTCGGAACCATTTGTAATCCAAACTGCAGTGCGACAGGGTGACGGACTTTCACCATTACTCTTTAATATCATTCTTGAAAAAATCATCAGGACATGGGAAAAAGAAGTCAAAGGAATCCTAATTGGCATTAGAAAAGATAATAGATTCAATGTGAAGTGTTTAGCTTTTGCAGATGACCTTGCAATCCCCACAAATGATAGAAAAGAAGCCACTAACGCCATAGAGAAGTTATACGAAATTGCACAAAGAACTGGCCTGCAAATCTCATATGAGAAAACCCAGTACATAGAAAGAGTGCCACAAGACAAATTGCCTATTGTGACAACCCATGGGAAAATCGTACAAGTACCACATTTTAAGTACCTGGGAGAAATCATCCAGCCATCAGGGATCAACCTAAAGGCCAATGAGGAAAGAATAAAAAAACTACAGAAAGCATATAACCTCACGTGGAACTATTATAACAAAACGTCCATATCCATTAACGCAAAATTGAGGCACTACAACACTGTCGTACTTCCGGAGGCACTGTATGCATCTGAAACAACACAAATAGGTGGGCAAACTAAAATCAAAGAAATAGAGAAACAAGAAAGGAAAATTCTCAGGAAAATTTTTGGCCCGATACAAGAGCAAGGAATCTGGAAGAAGAGACCAACATCGGAATTATATAAATACACAGACAAGATTACGGATACAATAAGGAAAAGAAGAATGCAGTTCTACGGACATATCCACAGGATGAATGAAAACAGAATTTCAAAGCGAATTCTTAAAGTCATCAACTCAGGCAGGGGAAAAACAAACTGGATAAAAGAAGTTGAAGAGGACCTCAGACAAGCACACATAACAGTAAACGATGCAGAAAATAGAACTGAATTCAGGAACATCATCAAAAAACATAAATCTGACACCACAACACAGAAGAGACCAGGATGCAAATGGACAGTGGAGCGAAAGAAACAACACAGTGAACACATGAAGAAAATTTGGGCTCAGGAAAAACATAAACAATCATCATAAAGGAATTCAAGTTCAAACGCTCTCTTAAATGGGAATAATCGAAAATAATAATTATATATATATATATATATATATATATATATATATATATATATATATGCAAGTTGTGTTAAGAGTCAGCGTTCCGCTCGCGTGGGGGACTGTTGGTTTAATCTTTTTGATCTAGAGATTTTGTACTAACTCTAATGATTTCTTGATATTCTGGTGGCGACTGCGCTGTGAGATCTTTTAAAGATCTGTCTGCTCGATGAATTCTCCGAGGTATGTAAAAAGGAAACCCTGTTGATTTTAGCGTATTTGGTTTTCATGTTAGTGATTTCTGTCTTTTAACATAAGAACTCAGATTTCTCAAATGACATTTCTAACCCTTCTTTTTCTGAACATTTAAGCCTCTCTAGCTGTTTGACGGCATCTCTTCGTCCCGTGCAAGTATTGCCAGGTCGTCTGAATACCGAAGTATGACATGTAGAGGTTGTTTTATGGGAAATTCCAGGAGACTTGTCTTCCAAAACCTACTTTTCTTGTTCTTTCTCCCATTTTTCCATAACCTTTTCTAGCACGACGTTTAACAGAATCCATCCCCTCGTCTCACACCTTTTTGAATGTCATAGGATTCTGAGATATCCCCCATAATACTTCAGATTTCATGCCAGTTGATGTCTGTTTTATGTGTTCTAGTGTTTTAGGATCTAGTTCTCTGTCTTCTAAATTTGGAATAATGACCTATCTACAGAGTCGTACGCCTTTTTTGAAATCTACAAATTATTATTATTGTTATTGGTGCGGGCGTGAACAGTACGATCGACTATGAACTGAAGACACAACTGCAGTCTGTAAGAAGGGGTCAGCGTCACTTCACCCACTGCAGAAATATAAAAAAAGTATTTCCTATCCAGCTTAAAAAAAGTACGTGAAATCACTAACAGTCCCCGTAACTGACTAAGGTAATGCTATTCTCCGAGGACTTTCGTACGAAAGCTCACGCAGGATAGAACTGGCGATGAATTCTTGTCTGCGATATATTTGTGACGTACCCTATTTCTATCACATCGCTCCTGCATGCGAAGTTATCACGGCCGCGTGCCGATAAGCGTATCCTCTATATCTATTCCATCGTTTTCTCAATCATTGGTCTCCCTCTTATTTAACTTCAAGTCTTACACAACTATCTCAACAGCACAGCAGAAATACTGGTTGTCAACGAAGTAATATGTGTCATCACATAATACTGTTATGCCCCCATTTTCTGTATCAAGAACCCTACATTGGAACAATGCCCCTCAAAAACGCAGAGAAATTAGATCCCTTACAAACTTAAAAAGACCGTTAACGGCCCACGTTCTATCACGAAAGCCGTTACCCCCATACACTTGTCTGCAGCTCACTCATGACAATCCCACCTCCCCTCCCCTCACAACTTTTTTCTCCGCCATATTAGGCACCGATGACAAAGCAGTTTGGTCCCTTTCCTCCCGCCTCCCCCCCCCCTTTTAATCCAACCACCCAACCTCCACCATTCTGGAAGCGTTTTTATTTCAATTCTGTTCTTTCCTACTAATTCTGGCAGCGTTTTTATTTCAATTCTGTTCTTTCCTACTAGCCACCAAAACAGCCGTTTCAATCTTCTCCTATTTATTTATTCCTTCCACTTTTATAATACTAAACATGTATTCAAATGTGCTAAACTAATCTATATCATTCTTAAGGCCCTTACTATTATTATCGTTATTATTATTACCAACTAGTATTTTTATTATTATTGTTATTATTGTCAATTAGAACTATCATTATTAGTGTCAATTATAACTATTTTATTATTATTATTATTATTATTATTATTATTATTATTATTGCTATTGTAGTTATGCAATAGTTTGATATAGCTATGGTACGTGTTGTTTCTGGTCAGAAGTAAGAGAGGGTCGTAAGGCCCTGAACTAGTAATGCTAAATAAGCAATGAATAAATGACATCACAGAAGCTCACGTATCTAACGAAATATACGAACCTAGATATTAGACGAATGGCAGTCTGATGGAGCACTTGAACTACTGTGAAGTAGGTATGAGCTATTCCATTTGAAATTGGACGAAAAATGAGAAAATCGACCTCGCATTTGTTTAAATCATTAATATTTTTTTCATGTGTAAATCACGGTAAACTTTCAAAAAGTTATCTCTTCAATGTATACTAGTTTTCGAGTTAAAATTCGGTAAATTGTTCGTAATTTTCCGACCGCGACCAATTGTTTGCCGAGTAACTCAAGTACCTTAGAGTATATCATATTTCAGTGAACTACGATTCATTCTGAAATTGGATGTCTGTTCTTGGTGGAGATATATGACTACTACATAATGATAATTAACATCAGTTTTAAAAACCTTTATTCGTGTACTAGCATAAACACTATTTTCACAAGGATTAAACTTACATAGACTTGAACAAATTTTTGTTACACGTTGATTTCAGTTTTAAGATTTATAGAGCCCCTGTCTTAAACGTGGAAAAAAAATTATTACACAATAAATATTTAGGCTTACGCTGTACTTAGATTGCGATGGGCCGCCGTGAAACATAAGCAGCAGGCGATCGACAACGGCCTCGTCGTGATTCATGGGTGTTACCGCTGTTTGTATTTAGTTTCCATTTTTCTACAGCTCTGCATTAAGGTGTCGTAAAAAAGTACTAATATTGTTTTAAATAAAATTCTGAACAATATGGCACAATTTTTATTCCATTTAAAATGATGTTTTCGAGAAAAAATATAAAAATTGTGAAAATTACATTAAATTTAAGTTCTAAAAATACCAAATTAATACCATCCCAAAGTATACAACATTACTTACATTTTGAATTTATTTCAGAATTTCACCTTGAATAGTTTCTGAGCTATGAGTCACAGAATAGTGTGATTTTATTTAATTACGGTAAATTTGACCCTTAGAAATCACGGAAGGACTTTTTTTTACCAAAGATGCAAGTTTGAAAAAGATATTGACTTACCCTCTGCTTCAGATGACAGAAAACTGAACTCTTACCAAACAAAATGCAAGGTTTTATGCTGTCCGCAATGAACCAGTACATTCTCATGTATTAGGAACAGACTCAGTTTGGGTGAATTTTGATATTTCGTCGTCAGGAGCAACTATCTTCACTGCTGCTGTGGTGGCCTCATATAGCCCGTGGACGGATCTGATTGGTCGACTTGTGATTGGTCGGCGATTACGTACTGCTGTCGAAGGCGGTGCCATTGTCTGAGCCTGTGGCGCCACCGCTTCAGTGGGAACGTAAACCCTGCAAGGAATGTCTCTGCTGCTTCTCTGTATCGAGCGCTCGTTTCCGCTGTCAAGGTTAAAGTTCTTCTCGCTCATTCTTATTTCAACAGCCTCCTTGATAACAGAATCCCAGTATGTGGAGGCATGTGATGACGACCACCTAGTTATAGTATGGTAATAAATTTTATGAAATGGACGGTATGGCGATAGGCTCTACGTTATCTCCATCATCGGCTAAGCATTTTTATGGAGAATTTTGAGGAACGTGCATTAAATTCAGCTCCTCTCCGTCCATCCTTATTTTATCGTTATGTTGACGATATATTTATGGTCTGGCCACACGGCGCGGAAGCTTTCAAACAATTCATGGAACACATGAACAGCATACATCTGAACATCCGGTGCACGGTCGAGATGGAGAAGGTAGGAAGGCTGCCATTCTTAGACGTACTAGTACAACGACAGGCGGACGGGCGTCTCGGTCACTCTGTATACCGTAAGCCGACGCATACCGATTTATACCTTAATGTACAGAGTTTCCATCATCATGCTAAGAAGAGAGATGTATTGGACACGTTGGTATATAGGGCCAAAACTGTTTCTGACGAGGACCACTTAAAGTCCGAAATTAACCATCTGAAGTACGTATTCGGAAAGAATGGCTGTGGTGCACTCGATGTAAAGGCAGCGTTCTCCCAAAAAAATGAAACGTGAAAATGCTGCACACTCATAGGATGAAACACCGATTGCAGTTCTTCCTTTTTGTGGCGCTACATCCAGCAAAATAGGAAGAGTTCTGGGTAGGCGGGGTATAAGACCTATTTTTCGTCCTCCTAAGAAAATTAAGGAGATGATGCGCCCTGTTAAGGACAGTCTCGGCCTCAGGGTCCCTGGAGTTTATAATGTCCCCTGTGAGTGTGGAAGCAGTTATATAGGTCAGACCATTCGTACCGTTTTCCACCCCTGCACGCAACATTATTAAAAGTGGAGAACTGGAGAAACCGACAATTTCGGAGCACAGCCTCACGAACGAACATAAAATACTGTTTGATGAAACAAAAATTTTGTCCCATGCCTCTACATACTATGATTCTGTTATCAAGGAGGCTATTGAAATAAGAACGAGTGAAAAGAACTTAAACCGTGATAGCGGATACTATCTGAGGGGTGCATGGAAACGAGCGCTCGATGCAGAGAAGCAGCAAAGACATTCCTTGCAGGGTTTACGTTCCCACGGAAGTGTTGGCGCCACCCGCCCAGACACTGACACCGTCTTCTACAGCAGTACGTAATCGCCGACCAATCACAAGCCGACCAATCAGAAGCCGTCCACGGGCTATAAAAGGCCACCACAGCAGCAGTGGAGACAGTCAATTGCTCCTGACGATGACGATGAAGGCTATCGTCGAATGCTTGACATTTTATCCCTAATTGACGCGGCAAGAAAACTGAGAATGTTTTACAAATGTGTCGTCGCGAAAGACTTCGTTCCCATCACCAAAGCTGTTTGATATCTTGAAACGTCTATCTTCTCGCACTCAGATCTCTGTGGTGCTGCACGAATGTCTCATTCGTGGCCTTAGCTGCAGTCCAGACACTACTGGTGCTGTACCAAGGCTTAATGTCCAGACAGTCAGCTGCCATCACCATATTAGTGCTTCAAAGAGGCCTAACAAAAAGGGGACAATTTTCTGATGACATGCTCTAACCATATACCAGAAGGCGATCCAAGCATGACTAGAAGCCATGGGCCATAAGAAGCTATTGTCTTCCACAAGAAAGGTGATCAAAAATAATTCAGGCTGTATCGTAGCACTAAGTGGTATGTAGCACGTGACTCAGGCCAGATCAGGCTAGCTTGCTGTGGGTGAGTATTCTTGGTCCAGGCTCCGATTCTGCAAGGATTCCATCAATCAAGACTCTCACTTGAGAGCTGTCGTCACAATGTCGCTGCCGTTCAAGCCTGACTTCGCAACCTCAGAAACCGCCGACTGTGAACTTAGTGCTCATTTTCAAAGAAGTTGAGGACTGTATCGTTGAGGCAGACTTGTCGATTTATAAATTTAGTTCTGGTTAACTTTCAAATGGTTACCCGCCAGACTTCGACAATTCTGCCCCCTATGTGACTTTGATTTTTGTAAAGTGAGTGTTTGATGAACTCAGTGACAATCTGACTGGCCTTTATCCACTAGAATTATTGTTGTTCTGTTTCAAGAAGTGACTTATTTTATGCTTTGTTTCAATCCACATCGGAATAGATGTGTTATTAATCTTTGATAAATAAATGTGTTCAATCATTTTTGCCTGGATAGTTTTTGTGCTGCTGTCAATGGACATATTTGTCGGCGACAAGGTTTTGTGTCCGTGTTAGATTTACGAGATATTCTGATCCAGGTACACAGTTATAGTGTGTGTTTTCCTTGCTGATACTATACCAATAGATGCAGAACACCCACAGATTCCTGATCGAGTGTCTGGTGGCCATCTCCATATCGCCTCTGGAAACCTCCTCCTGTCTCTCTGAGATCAGCTCCATGGTCAAGGATTTCCAGTCAGTACCACCAGCTTTCCAGCTGTTCGACAGGAAGGCCAAAGCATTCGCAAACTATGTTGCACACATGCAGCAGCACTTCCTGGTTAACGGAATTTCAGGTGAAGACCAGTGTAGCGCTTTCTTTTTGGCATACATATGCCTGGGCATTTATCACCTATTGCAACAACCAAATCTGGAAATGGAACTCAATGCCATTCCATATAATAAGTTGAAGACTGGTTTACTTGGGTACATTGATGTCAAGCACATATGGAATTATCCCACCACAAGTATTTAGTTGTCATAAACTCCTAGGACAGTCATACAGAGAGTAGATTTTTCACCGATAGGGTTTATGCCACGACTCCCATTTTTACTACTGTAAGGTGGTGGTGGTGGTGGTGGTGGTTAGTGTTTAACGTCCCGTCGACAACGAGGTCAGCAGAGACGGAGCGCAGGCTCGGGGTAGGGAAGGATTGGGAAGGAAATCGGCCGTGCCCTTTGAAAGGAACTATCCCGGCATTTGCCTGAAACGATTTAGGGAAATCACGGAAAACCTAAATCAGGATGGCCGGAGACGGGATTGAACCGTCGTCCTGCTGTAAGGAAAGTGCAAGGAATCATATGCTGATTCCTTGGTTAGAGATATGATTTTAATGCATGATGGTCTTAAACCTGACCGCTTGAAACTCGAGGCCTCAAATCTAGAAATTTGCCTTCCTATCAGCAGGGGATTCGAACCATATGTTCAGTCCTCGGCTACCCTA
Organism: Schistocerca nitens; assembly: GCF_023898315.1. Taxonomy (NCBI): domain Eukaryota; kingdom Metazoa; phylum Arthropoda; class Insecta; order Orthoptera; family Acrididae; genus Schistocerca; species Schistocerca nitens. The sequence continues at coordinate 244,406,562 of NC_064622.1, forward strand.
TAAGTCCTCGCAAGAGATTGCAACTCAGATAAGCCCGTCCTCAAACCCAATTACAGACATCTGCTCCATTGGGCTTACAAAGTTCAGGCAAAGGCACGACACCATAGCATCAACAGTTTTCTTTCTGCTGTCAGTATTTTATCAGTCTTCAGCACGCACGTTTGCATGTATGCGTTCAACATTCTGGCGGTTACACCGGTTATTAATGTACAACCATTGAACGTTTGCAATGGCTTATCTCGTGCTTACGTTAACGTGTGATCTTACAATGTTAATCATTTAAATATGTTACCTACGCAAATCTGTTACCGAAATTTCATTAATCTACATTTCAAATTTTTTGGTATTCCTATTTTTTCCGTCAGTGTCTAACGAGCCCTACTACCCAGCGAATAAATCCGAATATTTGTACGGCCTACACACTGTTACGTTCACCAAGCAAGTTCAACGAGCCATAAACAACAGATTAAGTTCCAGCGCCGTCTTCCACAAAACCCGAGCGACGTACTGCTCTGGCATAAAAGTTCATTGTATAAAGCCCCGAATAATACTGAATTTCAGCAATTTCTCATAGTCTCCATGTACCACATGACTGTCAGCTCTTGCCATTGCCAGACTATCCTCCAGCTGTTGCTTCGCTGCAGGTAAAAATCTTACGTCGCGCTTTCGATTACATATCGAAAGAGCGCGTGAATCAGAATCTTTATTTGCTCTTACTTGGCGATATAAATTTCCGGGTTGATGAAAATCCTTGAAAATACAGCGATAGAGAAGGTGAAATTGCCCTCAATAACGATGAGACAATCTCAATAGGCTTGCTACATACGCTGAGGTGACAAAAGCCATCAGATACCTCCTAATATCGTCCAATAATTGTTCGATGTGATTCATGTCAGGTGACCTATGTGGCCAAATCATTTGCTCCAATTATCCACAAAGTTCTTCAAACCAATCGCCAACAATTATGGCCCAGTGACGTGGCACATTTTCATCCATAATAATTCCATCGTCGCTTGTGAACATGAAGCCCATGAATGAATGCAAATGGTCTCCAATGTAACAACTATAACGGCTTCTGAAACCAAATGTAACAATTGTGTTACTAAATGTGACACTTCTGTCACTAAATGTAACTGGGTTTTCTCTATTGATGCTGTCAATTGTCAGGATGAGCATTCTAAAGCATTCTGTCAGGGTGAAAATATTAAATAAATTAACTTTTCTCTCTTAACAACATGTGGGCAGGGTGGGTTCTTCCTTGGCTCGGGTATGATGTCGAATGAAACATCATTTTTACATAAGAATAACTTTAATTGAAGATTTGTACAACTGTATCTTACGGAATATTCTGGTTCGGAGAGCGGCAGCTGTGTCGTTTGTGAAGTCTTCTGCTGCGGCAGCGGCAGCGGCGGCGGCGGCGGCGGCGTCTGATTACGCGTAGCGGTGTGTATCTCGTGTCGCCGTCTCGTCCAGCTGACGGGAGACGCGCAGCGCGAGGTGGCCGGTTTAATTATTGCGAGCGGAGTCGTGCATCGGATGATACCTTGGGTGTGGCGTCCCAGTGTTTCTCTTCTCTATGCGCCCGCGTGTGTTGTGCGTCGACCAGCGGAGCGGCGCGGCGGGGGAAGGCCAGTGTCCCGGACTCGAACCACGGACTCCCGCTTGCCAATCTTCGGCTGTCAGGTCTTCATCCCAGCTCACAGGTGACTACTGATGTGAGGCCGTCTCCTTCCCGTCCTCACGAGTCACCCGGGTATGTAAAAACCAGACTTTAAATACCTTTTAACTTCTGTCTTCTGGCACCGCGGCTGCTGCCTGCTATTCCATTACAGCGGCGGACTTGGTTCGTCTGTGCATGATGCAGACTCTTCTTGCATGACGGTCTTCAGCATCGAAACTGACTGAAAACTTCTTCGTCTTCTTCGTCTCTCCTCTCCGTCTCCGTCCTCGACTCCGTCTCCGTCTCCGTCTCCGTCTCCGTCTTCATCTGACTTCATCTCTCTGGCCCACTGCGTCTCGCGTATTTATTCAATTCAGTTTACTGGAGGTGAACGACTTCACGGTCATTGCCTCGTCTGTCACGTTGAAAAGCTTCTCGAAGAATCTTCTTAACGTCGGTCGTTGGCTCTTGGAATGTAGGTGAGGGCTTTTGATCCCATGTGACGACTGAGAAACACGTGAGCCGGTCATTGCCTCTTCTGTCACGTTGAATAGCTTCTCGAAGAATCTTCTTTACGTCGGTCATTGGCTCTTGGGATGTAGGCGAGGGCCTTTGCTCACATACGACAACTGAGAAACACGTGAGCCGGTCGGGCGATGCCCTGACGGCTGAATCGACAGCGCCCGCTTGTGTGGAAGTTGCTGACTTCACGGTCATTGTCTCTTCTGTTCTGCTGTTCGGCCCGCTGCTTGCGAGTATGTAACTCTCTAAACTAAACCAAGTTTTTCATTTATATCCTAATTTCTAGTTCACTTTGATTTCACTAATTTATTTACTTAAGTAGCACTCAACATTCCTCCACCCTTCGGAGAAATTCGCCCTCGAATTTACCACTCAACATTCCTCCACTCTTCACACGGCAAAAGCACTAACATAAGCAATGAAAACTCTCAACTTAGAAGATTACACACGCTTCACATTAAGTATGTTGAAAATACTTTAGCACTTTACTAAAGCACTGTACACTCATGAATCACATAGTGTACACATAAATGGTTATAATAAGTGTAACAAATCTCGATGACAATGAATAACCAAAAAATAGATTATTCACTTAGAAATTTACATAGCAACACCTGTTTAATCAACCCTATATGAATGCAAGAATATTTATTCTACAGTATTGTTTACTTTAACATAAGACTGTTTAGTAAAGAGTGAAGTACAATAAACAAAATTAATACACTAATGCTCAAACGTAACCACTGAAGTACACCAGTTAAGAGTGTGGTATCCAGTGAACAGGGATTTGATGAAGTGGTATATTATGATTTGGCTTATTTTTTCGTCTTAAATAAAAGAAAACTGTACAAGGCAGAAACACCAACAGAAAGGTTCCAGATATACCCGTTCCTAGGATTATAATTTTAGTTTTGTGTTCACCTTTTAATTTTAAGACATGTTTCATCATAACATTGGCATCAATTTTGCCTTGCTGTGAGTTTATGAACGTATCTAATGACTTCAGAAGGGAACTGTCAAGGGAGTCATTGAGGTAGGACAGGTTTTGTGTAGGAAATGCTTGCATGGCGTTTTCTGAAAAAAGCAAACAACATGGTTATGAACCTACCAACCTAGTAAAAACAAAAACAAAGAAAAGAAGGAATACATTGTTAACTACAAGATCTACATGTCTCTACGTTCAACTTTTCTTTCTTAAAAAATAAACCATTATCATTTATTAATTATTTACATATGTATACTACAGTCTACTAAGATTCAACTAGGACATTCGCACTCTTGGTCGAAGATTGTATGGTGCCATGTGTGTATGTTGTGCTGGCGTGGCCACTCTTTTTCCTTTTCGGGTACTTCCTCCACCCTTCGGAAAAGCAGACACTATTGTTGAAGGAATTACTTCTGGAGCGCCCTTAAAAGGTTTTAAACGACTTGCATGGACAATGGTAGTTCGGGTGGGCAGTTGCAATTTAACGTTGACTGGTGACGTGATCTCAATAATTTGATAAGGACCTCTGTAGTTTGTTACAAATTTCTTCGTTTTTACTCTCGCAATATAAGGAGTTGAAAGCATAACCCACTGACCGATTTTGTAATTTGGATATTTACCTTGGGCATTACCTAATCTTTCCTGTCGTTCCAAAGCCTTTGTATTAGATTTTTGAACCTTTTTCCATACATCCTTCATCATTCGACTGAAATCTCTTACTGTTTCTCCGACTTTTCCGTTTTTCTACCTGATTACATCAAAAGGGGACGGCATTTTTCTGCCATAGACCACTTCATAAGGTGACATGCCAGTTGCTTCATGCGTTTTGGCGTTGTATACCGACACGATTATTGGTAAATACGTATCCCAATTAGAATGTTGTTCGTTAATATAATAACTAAGCATCTTGCCAATTGTCCGATGAACTCTTTCTGTGCGCCCATTGCACTGAGGGTGTAACGGAGTTGTGCGTAATTTACGTATTTTTAGTAAGTGGCATAGCTGTTTCATTAATTCAGACATAAAATTAGATCCCTGATCTGTGATAATAGCTTCAGGTACGCCAAATTTAAGTATCCAGTTGTTAACTAAAGCTTGGGCAACTGTATTTGCTTGCTGATCTGGGAGACTCACCATAGCTAGATAGCGTGAAAAGTGATCTATAATTGTAAGAACATACTTATTACCAGCCGGTGTTTTATGAAATGGCCCGTAGAGATCCACTCCGCAGGTTTGATATGGACATGAAGCCTCGGGGAGCCTCTGTAAGGGTATTTTTGAACGAGAAAGTTCAGCTCGTTGTGCGCACGCAATGCAATTACGAACGTACTGCGCAACATCCTGCTTTCTGGTTTGCCACCAAAATCGCTCTGCTACACGTCTTTCGGTTGTTCGCTGTCCACCGTGTCCTGCAAGGATATGATCGTGGGCTTCTGCCATTATTTCTTGTCTAAGGTGTAGGGGAACAACAATTCGCGGTCCAAGTTTTGTTTTACGGCATAATACACCATCTTCAAAGCAAAATTGTTTTTGAGTTGCGTATTTTTTGCATTCTGTATCCTCATCTTGTGCCTTTCTCCAGTCCTCAGTATCTCGGCCTGTTGCTTCCAAAAGTGCTATTTTCCGACTTAGACAATCTGCATTCGTGTGTTTTTTGCCTGGTTTATGGATAACTTCGAAATCCATTTCGGAAAGACATAGGGCCCAACGGGTGAGACGACTAGATGGATCCTTTAATCCAAGCAACCATTTTAAAGCTGCGTGGTCTGTAATGACCTTGAATTTCCTACCATACAAGTAGCATTTAAAGTATTTGATACCATAAATAACACTTAACAATTCTTTCTCCGTTGTGGAATAATTTCTTTCTGCCGTTGTTAGTTGTCTCGAAGCGTAGGCTATGGGGTGTTCCGCGCCATTAATATTCTGACTCAAAACAACTCCTACTGAATGACCACTTGCGTCACAGGATAAAATAAATTCTTTATTATAATCTGGATAAGCTAATACTGGACTGTGTGTTAACTTATCTTTAAGGGTTTGAAATGCTGATTCACAATCTTCAGACCAATGAAATTTTGCACCCTTTTTCAATAATTGGGTTAAGGGTTGGGCAATTTCAGCAAAATTTTGAACATATTTTCGGTAATACGATGCGAGACCAATGAAACTTTGTACTTCCTTAACGCGTTGTGGTGTTGGGAAGTCCTTAACTGCCGAAATTAATCGAGGATCTGTTTTAATTCCTTTTTCACTAATGACATGCCCTAGGTATGTAACCTCTGTCAATGCAAAAGTACATTTTTCCATATTTAATGTTAATTTAGCTTTTCTAAGTCTCTGAAAAACATTACGCAGACGCACAGCATGCTCATTAATGTCTTTGGAGAATACAATAATATCGTCTAGATATACACAACATTGCTGAGTTTTGAGTCCTCGCAATACTCCATCGAGTAGTCTTTGAAAAGTTGCTGGTGCATTTTTCAAACCGAAAGGCATTCTTTTAAATTGCCAGTGGCCTCCAGGGGTAGAAAATGCTGTTTTATGCCTATCTTCAGGTGCAACTTCTAATTGATGATATCCGCTACGTAGATCGATTGTTGAAAAGTATTTACTGTTACCCAAACTGTCAATGATATCTGTAATGTTTGGAAGAGGATAAACATCTGAGATAGTTTGTTTGTTAAGGTGTCTGTAGTCACAACAAAATCTATATCGTTTCGTACCGTCGGGAGACTTCTTTGGCATAATTAAGATATTTGAATTATAAGGAGAATCAGAATATTCTATAATTCCATATTTTAGATGCTGTTCTAAAAATTCATCCAGTACTGGCTGTAAGTGATGCGCAACTCTATAAGGCTTCCTATAAACTGGGGGGCTATTTCCTGTTGGGATCCTATGCTGTGTGATATCTGTTGCTGGCAGTGGACCTTCTGCATTAAATAAATCTTGAAACTCAACTAAAACTGCTTCTATCGTGTCTCTATCATTTCCTTTCAAATGCTCAATCTTCTGGCGTAATGCGGTTTTATAGGCGTCTGGTTTCTGACCATCGTTAATATCTGACCAAATGAAATCTTCTTCTTCAAAAGTACTGACTGTAGCTACTAATATTCCCTTATGCAACTCTTTGTCCTCCACTCCGAAATTGTCAATATGTACCGGTACTTTTCTTTCTCCCTCAACGTCTTGAACCCGTACAACACTTCTACGTACAAAACAATGTGATACATCTAATTCCTCATTTTCCTCTAACGGCTCTATTAGACACACTGTATCTGTAGGTACATCGGGGTCAACGGTCATCCAGAAAAGTTTTCCTGAGCCAGATGGTATCTGATCCCGCGAATCAACCTTCAAGGACGTTGCACGCAGTGTAGTTGATTTCGCCTTCCGGTTAGGGAAATCTTGCGGCAGAGGGCCCTTTGCAGCGGTGTCACCTAGCTGAAACACTATTCCGCTAAGTTCTACAGTTTGCTGTCTGAGGTCGATTTTAGCGTGATGTTTATTCAGGAAATCCAGTCCTAGGATCGCGTCGTACCCGTCAGTTACCTTAGTTACCACTTCTACATCTTCCTGAAATTGTACACCGTGAATATAGAAAATCAGTGATGTACATCCTAATGACTTCACTGTACCTCCTCCTACTCCGCTCAATCTATACCTTGGAGGGTCATATTTCTTTTCTCCAATACATTTATTACTTACTATTGATACGTTTGCGCCTGTATCCACTAGTATCCTTGCCTCTTTATCCTGTATGGTAGCAGATAACCAGCATTCCGCCTTCACATTCGCCTTAAAGGCATGAAATTTTATTGGGAACGCCTGGCGGCGGCTCCGACATTCCCGTTTGAGTTTAACTGATTTCTATTTCCAAAAACTTTCTTAGACCTGCATGCCTTGAATGTGTGACCTATTTTTTGACAATTAGTGCATTCAGGTTGTCTGCAGTTTTTTGCTATATGGCCCTGTCGATCGCACCTAAAACATAGTACTCCTGCTGAAAATACATTTCGCTTCTCCTTGTATCTGGTGGCAATGTCTATTTCTTCGAAAGCTGTCGCCACAGATACAGCTTCTGCTAAATTTTTAGGAAACTCTGCCCTGACACGACGGGACGTTTCAGGAGGCAATCCACGTAAAAATGTATCCAGAGCTCTATTTTCTGCCTCTTGTAAAATAACTTTATTTGCTTCATCACTAGTTGTCAACTGATAGGTGTTAATATTAACTTTTATAATCCTATCTACAAAGCTTTCTAACGACTCGTTTTGCCTCTGAGTGATAGTGTTTAATTTTTCCCTATAAGATCTACAGCTGTTCTGTTTTTGAAAACGTTTAAGCAATCCTTTCTTCAATTCTTCAAATATTGGAGCATTCTGTAATTCTTCATGGTATAAGACGTGTGCTTTAGCCTCTCCTGTCAATCTTAACTTTGTCATCTGTAAGAGCTGTTCATCTGACCATGATCCTAACTTTGCAGCTGCTACTAAATCATCAAAAAAGGCTGTTATGTCCTCGCCAGGTTTACCTGAAAAAGGAGTTACCAAGGCTGCTGCTGAGGAATCTAGGGTGGGAGGGATTGAACTGGTTTGCCTAACCTCACTCAACTGTTTAAATAATGCATTATTATCACTTTTAAGCTGTGCTATTTGATTAACTAAGATCTGAATAGCTTCATCAGTAGAAACCGCTTGTGGTGCTGACTCTGACTTTGTACGATTTCGTGTCGTCATTTTACAAACTATTAGTTACACAATATTACCACACTGAATTCAAAAGATGTTTAAATATTTTCGACAAACTCTTAAAATTATGAGAGAAAATACACCTCTAAATAAAGAAAATATTACGACTGTTATGTGCACCTCTATCCTTTCAAACATTAAACAATACTAACTGTGGACCTTTAGTGACTGTCAATGACACCTCATATTGAGCCAAGGGTTTTTTCTCTGACACCAAATGTAACAACTATAACGGCTTCTGATACCAAATGTAACAATTGTGTTACTAAATGTGACACTTCTGTCACTAAATGTAACTGGGTTTTCTCTATTGATGCTGTCAATTGTCAGGATGAGCATTCTAAAGCATTCTGTCAGGGTGAAAATATTAAATAAATTAACTTTTCTCTCTTAACAACATGTGGGCAGGGTGGGTTCTTCCTTGGCTCGGGTATGAGGTCGAATGAAACATCATTTTTACATAAGAATAACTTTTATTGAAGATTTGTACAACTGTATCTTACGGAATATTCTGGTTCGGATAGCGGCAGCTGTGTCGTTTGTGAAGTCTTCTGCTGCGGCAGCGGCAGCGGCGGCGGCGGCGGCGGCGTCTGATTACGCGTAGCGGTGTGTATCTCGTGTCGCCGTCTCGTCCAGCTGACGGGAGACGCGCAGCGCGAGGTGGCCGGTTTAATTATTGCGAGCGGAGTCGTGCATCGGATGATACCTTGGGTGTGGCGTCCCAGTGTTTCTCTTCTCTATGCGCGCGCGTGTGTTGTGCGTCGACCAGCGGAGCGGCGCGGCGGGGGAAGGCCAGTGTCCCGGACTCGAACCACGGACTCCCGCTTGCCAATCTTCGGCTGTCAGGTCTTCATCCCAGCTCACAGGTGACTACTGATGTGAGGCCGTCTCCTTCCCGTCCTCACGAGTCACCCGGGTATGTAAAAACCAGACTTTAAATACCTTTTAACTTCTGTCTTCTGGCACCGCGGCTGCTGCCTGCTATTCCATTACAGCGGCGGACTTGGTTCGTCTGTGCATGATGCAGACTCTTCTTGCATGACGGTCTTCAGCATCGAAACTGACTGAAAACTTCTTCGTCTTCTTCGTCTCTCCTCTCCGTCTCCGTCCTCGACTTCGTCTCCATCTCCGTCTCCGTCTCCGTCTTCATCTGACTTCATCTCTCTGGCCCACTGCGTCTCGCGTATTTATTCAATTCAGTTTACTGGAGGTGAACGACTTCACGGTCATTGCCTCGTCTGTCACGTTGAAAAGCTTCTCGAAGAATCTTCTTAACGTCGGTCGTTGGCTCTTGGAATGTAGGTGAGGGCTTTTGATCCCATGTGACGACTGAGAAACACGTGAGCCGGTCATTGCCTCTTCTGTCACGTTGAATAGCTTCTCGAAGAATCTTCTTTACGTCGGTCATTGGCTCTTGGGATGTAGGCGAGGGCCTTTGCTCACATACGACAACTGAGAAACACGTGAGCCGGTCGGGCGATGCCCTGACGGCTGAATCGACAGCGCCCGCTTATGTGGAAGTTGCTGACTTCACGGTCATTGTCTCTTCTGTTCTGCTGTTCGGCCCGCTGTTTGCGAGTATGTAACTCTCTAAACTAAACCAAGTTTTTCATTTATATCCTAATTTCTAGTTCACTTTGATTTCACTAATTTATTTACTTAAGTAGCACTCAACACCAAGTATCCGAACATAGACATTTCCGGTCAGTGATTGGTTCACTTGGACCGGGAAAGCCACTCCATGTAAACACTGCTCGCACCATTATGGAGCCACCACCAAACTATTTACAACCTAGGTCCATGGTTTCGTGGGGTCTGCGCCACACTCGTACCCTGCCATCAACTATCAACGACTCAAAGCGCGATGCGTCTGAGCAGACTACGGTTTCCCAGTTGGTAGGGCCCAACCAATGTGGTCTCGAGCCCAAGAGAGGCGCTGCAGGCGTTGTCGCGCTGTTAGCAGAGGCATTCGCTTCGTTTGTCTGCCAACACAGCCCATTATCGCCAACTTGCGTCGTTCTGTCCTAAAGGACACGTTCGTCGTTCGTCCCACACTGATATCTGCGGTTCTTTCACGCATTGTTGCTTGTCTGTTAGCACTGACAACTATATTCAAACGCCGCTGGTCCAGGTCGTGAGGTGCAGGTAGCTGGCCACTGCGTTGTCTGTGGTAACAGGTACTGCATGTAACGTGATGTTCTCGGCATACTCATCACGCTTTAGGTCTCGGAATATTGAATTTCCTTACGATTTCCAAAATGAAATGTCCCATGCATCTAGCTCCAACTACCATTCCGCGTTCAGATTTCAGGGTTTGTTAATCTCCGTCGTGCGTCTATTAATCATGTCGGAAACATTTTCACATGAATCCCCTGAATACAAATGACGGCTCCACCAATGCACCGCCCCGTCCTTTTATACCTTCTGTACGTGACACTGCCGCCATCTGTAGATGTGAATGTCTATCTCGCATGTCTTTTATCCCTTCAGCGTATGATGAACTCAGAGGGGGTCGTGATTCGTACCCGGATAGCTCAGTCCGTATAGCACACGCCTGCGAAATGGAAAGGCAAATTTTCCAGGTTTAAGTCCCATTCCAGCACACAGCAGAAGCTTCCACTCAGCGCCTCCTCTGCGTGAGAATTCATTGTCGTACCTGAACATTTATTGAGTTATATATGAAGACAATAACTGCTTTCGAAAGAACAGATACTATTGATGACCGTGCAGCTTTCTCTGGAATAAATGATAATTAATTGAAACCCTCAGCTGCCGGCAGGTGTTTTTGATGTACCTCGATGGGGACAGCTGAAAATGTGTGCCCCGACCGGGATTCGAACCCGGGATCTCCTGCTTACATGGCAGACGCTCTATCCATCTGAGCCACCGAGGACACAGATGAATAGCGCGACTGCAGGGACTTACCCTTGCACGCTTCCTGTGAGACCCACATTCCCAACTGTCTACAATTCTACAGATGTAATGTACCTAATAGACATTTGCCCATCCACTCATTACTCGCGCACACTTTGGCGATTCCCGTTAGAGTTCGGGCAACCTGTGCGCATTCGCTGCACGGTCATCAATAGTATCTGTTCTTTTGAGAACAGTTACTGTCTTCATATATATAGTTAAAGGCTACCCAGCCATTGACCTACGTCTGTGCAAATGTGCACAGGTTGCCCGAACTCTCACGGGAATCGCTAAAGTGTGCGCGAGTAGTGAGTGGATGGGCAAATATCTATTAGGTAAATTACATATGTAGAATTGTGGACAGTTAGGAATGTGGGTCTCACGGGAAGCGTGCAACGGATAAGTCACTGCGTCGTGCTATTCATCTGTGTCCTCGGTGGCTCATATGGATAGAGCGTCTGCCGTGTAAGCAGGAAATCACGGGTTCGAGTCCCGGTCGGGGCACACATTTTCAACTGTCCCCATCGATGTATATCAACAACACCTGTCGGCAGGTGAGGGTTTCAATTAATTATTATTTATTTATTGAGTTGTTTGCTGTTCATATTAGTGTTATCCAGATAGTAAAACGCAATATGTATGGCACATAAGATCGTATACATAAAAAAATAGTTTAAATAAATTTTAAAATGCTTTGGTTGAAGAGGAACGATGTCGGAAAATATTGGATGGTGCATAAGTTCGTAGTATTTTCCCCTAAGCTTAATAAATACAACAGATACACATCACAGAGACTTCGGTCATCAATAACATATCCTCCTTCACCATTTATAACAGTCTTCTAACGCTGGGATAACTTTTCGATTCCGTGACTGCAGAAATCGCGTGGTTTTTAGGCGAAGAACCCGTGGAGCCATGATCTGAGAGCATTTTCATCCAGAAAGGGAGTCCATTTATGGCTGTTCGATAGAGAGCGGAAAAGATTGCAGTCTAAGGGCGCAAGGTCGGGTGAATAAAGTAGGTGAGGAATGACTATACTACTGTATAGTGTTTTTAATCAATCTAGCAGAATGCGAGCGGCCTTTATCGTGGAGTAGCATCACTTCAAGCAGTCTTCCTGGTCGTTGTTGTCTGATTGCATTTCCACGACGATACAGTATTTGACAGTAAATGTCAACAGCGATGGTTACACCTCTGGAAGCAATTCGTAATACATCACACCGTCGCCGTTCCACAAGATGCATAAAATTATCTGTTGTGGAAGCGCGTAGGTCTTTGTACGGGGAGTTGCTGCTTCGTTTGGACTCAATCATTCTTTTCCTTATTTTAAGAAAAAGGCGCCATTTCTCGTCGCCAATAGTGATACAGGATATGAACGGTCGGTGTTGATCACGAGAGAATTGATGACGAGCAAGGAGAGATGCACAGATGGTCACCAGTAGATTTTTGTGATGTTGGCTGAGAGCATGTGGTACCCGTACACCCGATTGTTGAACCTCTCCCACTGAATGCTAATATCGCACGACGGTGGAATCATCACAGTTCATCACATTTGCCAGTTATCGAGTACACTGATGTGAACCATTGTGGATTAATCCGTTTAAACATCTTCATCAAATACCAAAGGTCTTCCTGTATGTGGAGAGCCCCTAATGTCAGAACGATCCTCTTTAAAACGAGAGAACTATTTTCTTGCCGTGTTCTTTCCAGTGCCATTACCTCCACACACAGCGCAAAATGTTTGTATTGAAATGAAACTGAACAATATGTTGGAAATGTTACGATTTCTCCACTTGACACTCGATTTTCTAGTGTCCACACCTCCACTCACTATCTACAAATTATAATGACAATGTAAACTCACGTAGTAACAGTGAACTATAAATACACTACTGGCCATTAAAATTGCTACACCAAGAAGAAATGCAGATGATAAACGGGTATTCATTGGACAAATATATTATACTAGAACTGACATGTGATTACATTTTCACGCAATTTGGGTGCATAGATCCTGAGAAATCAGTACCAAGAACAACCACCTCTGGCCGTAATAACGGCCTTGATACGCCTGGGCATTAAATCAAACAGAGCTTGGATGGCGTGTACAGGTACAGCTACCCGTGCAGCTTCAACACTACCCCACAGTTCAACAAGAGTAGTGAATGGCGTATTCAGACGAGCCAGTTGCTCGGCCACAATTGACCTGACTTTTCAGTTGGTGAGAGATCTGGAGAATGTGCTGGCCAGATCAGCAGTCGAACATTTTCTGTACCCAGAAAGGCCCGTACAGGACCTGCAACATACGGTCGTGCATTATCGTGCTGAAATGTAGGGTTTCGCAGGGAGCGAATGAAGGGTAGAGCCACGGGTCATAACACATCTGAAATGTAACGTCCACTGTTAAAAGTGCCGTCAGTGCGAACAAGAGGTGACCGAGACGTGTAACCAATGGCACTCCATACCATCACGCCGGGTGATACGCCAGTATGGCGATGACGAATGCACGCTTCCGATGTGCGTTCACCGCGATGTCGTCAAACACGGATGCGACCATCATGATGCTGACGTTTTGCCATTCGTGCACCCAGGTTCGTCGTTGAATACACCATCGCAGGCGCTCCTGTCTGTGATGCAGCGTCAAGGGTAACCGCAGCCATGGACTCCGAGCTAATAGTCCAAGCTGCTGCAAATGTCGTCGAACTGTTCGTGAAGATGGTTGTTGTCTCGCAAACGTCCCCATCTGTTGACTCAGGGATCGAGACGTGGCTGCACGATCCGTTACAGCTATGCGGAGGCATCACAACAACGTTTCACCAGGCAACGCCGGTCAACTGCTGTTTGTATATGAGTAATCGCTTGGAATCTTTCCTCATGTCAGCACGTTGTAAGTGTCGCCACCGGCGCCAACCTTGTGTGAAAGCTCTGAAAAGCTAATCATTTGCATATCACAGCATCTTCTTCCTGTCGGATAAATTTCGCGTCTGTAGCACGTCATCTTCATGGTGTAGCAATTTTAATGGCCAGTAGTAAAAAAAAACGACAATGTATAAATAAACCCATCACAACCGAAATACCAACACGCAAAACGAAAACGCTACGAACTTAAGGTATGCAGCAACCTAATAGTTAAAATATTTTTTTTAACGCTTTGGCTGAAGAGAAACGATGTCGAAAAATACGAGTATGGAAGTACATCGCTTCGTGTGATACCGATCAGCGCCAGGCAGGTTAAAAGGCGAGGAAATAAACGAGCTGATGACGGGCGGTTGCGTACTTCAGAACTGGCTACGGCTGGGGCTGTTATAAAGTTGTGAGGCGGTCCTGGCGCGCAGCGGTGCGACATCAAAAGGCGAGCCTTTGCGCCGTGAGCCGTGAGCCGTGAGCCGTGAGCCGTCTGCGGCCGCGGATGAGCCCCCTGTGTGGCGGGAAAACGTGACCGCATTCCGGCCCCTGCGCGGGGCAGACGAGGGCCAGCGGCAACCTGCTGCCAGCAAGCTCAGTGATTACGCCCCTGGCCGAACGCAACCTGCCACGCCAACAGCAACTCAGCTTTGATCAGCGCTCGGTTACTTGTCAACAACAACACTATTGAAATTCCTTTTCCAGAATATGGAGCATGCTAATTCAGATTCCGCAACTGTAGTAAAGACTTTGAATGAAACTGCTCTTTTCTATTTATTTTAATAAACCACGACTGCTTTCAGCCCCTAAGCCTATATATCAGGCGTCCTAAGAGAACACCGTAATGTGGTGACACATGCCACTGGATAATGGCCTTGGGGGCTGAAACCTATTGTGATTTATAAAATAAACAATTGGTGCTGGCACTATACTCAAAAAGTCTCAAAATATCATATCCTGTTTGGCGCAGAAAGCTGCCTTTTAACAAGAAATGGCTACTTCAGAACTGAATCGACTGCATTAACATTGATTACGTAAATGAGCTATATACAACATCTTGTTACATTGCGGTACCTAAAATCCAACGTTTCAGAATTAAGTTTTCACTCTGCTGTGGATCAAGCACTGAGCCAGATGAGCAGGAATATGATGAATGCTTTTACTCACAACTTGTCCTCTGTTTCAATTCTGTCTTTACCTCCTACTACTGTTAAAACTCCTAGATAGTAACTCCAAATGTTCACTAAGTGTGAAACACATTTGATAATGTAGTGACATAGCACTGTAAGAAAAATTATCAGTGTCGAAAATTTATTAAAAAGCGAGGTAAAGAGAAAATTATATGAGTCACAGAAAGTGAAGAATGAATAAGAAAGAGGGAGAGCGATAAGGAGTATGATATGGAGATAATAAACAAAAGAATGGGGTAATTAATAGGAGAATAGGAAAATGGGTGGGACCAGAGGGAGAAAAAGTAGCACTATGCAGATAATGAGTAGGAGAAGAGGGAAAATGTGTAGTGAAAGAGGGAGACCGAGTAAATGAGTAGGAGGGACAGAATGAGTAAAACAATGAGGAGAATGAGTAAGACAAAAGGAAGAATGAGTAAAAGAAATGGAAGAATAAAAAGGAAGAGAAAATCATAAGGGAGAGAATGAGTACGAGAAGGGTGAAATCAATAGGAGAAGGAGAAGAAAGAGGAGCAGGAAAATGAGTTGGAGAAGAAAACGAGGGAGAATGGGACTGAGAAGAAGAATGAGAAGGAAAAGTGCAAATATGACGATGAGAAGAGATAGAAATATAGAAATGGGACAGGAATACAAGATGGAGAATGAGGAACTGACGTGAGGAATTATAAGAGAGAGGATAAAAGAGAGAGGTAGGGGGGAATGCTGACACTATCGAATTGTGGAAGATTAGGGATATGAAAGTGGTATGACCTACTGAGGAGGTAAGATATATGAAAAAGGAAGTTATGGACACGCACAGACAGTGAGCAGGGACTGTGAACAAAGGATAGTGAACAAATGCCTTAAATCTGATTGCCTGGTCCCTTTTTCTCCACAAACATCCTGCTTCGACTACTTTATGACACCAGTGTTGCGACCTGTAGAGCTGGGTAGCGCTATGTGCAGGAGTATGATCATAGAGCGAGGGAAAGTGATCCAGTTTATGCCCAGAGGCGTCAGCGATCCAGTGGTATCTGCAATAAATTTTATTTTTTATGTTAAGTTGAGAGAATTATAAAGTGTCTGGGGGCATCAGAAGGCAGCCTCGGAATAGTGCTGAAGGTTCGCCAATCAGTTGCAGTGTTGTCACCATAGGTCAGTGAGACACAGTCGCATGCTTTGCTGCCGGCAGAGTGGGGACAGGAAGGTACCACCTGCCCAAATGTTCTGCTATACACTATGGCTCACAACTCAGTGCTCTCATAGGCAGCCCATCGTGTGTCCAGGTGAGGACAGGCGACTGTTGTCCAGGATGTCAGTTGTTACAAAGACAATGCTCAGGTTATCCACTACAGATTGACCAAGATTGCAGCAGACCTTCATGAGTTGGCCATGGGGATCATCTGCAACTGACCCTCAGTGGTCAGGCAGGAATGATAGACCATGGCTGTGATATGCATCAGGGTGGTAGCGTCTTGGTGTTGAAGTCAGCAAGTAGGTAATGGGCAGCTTTCACTGAATCCCAGTAGACGTTCATTCTCTCTGGCCCTAGCGATGGCTGGAAGTGTCTTTGAGTTCCGAAACCCTCGCTATTTAAAGGGCCTAGCCCATCCCTATGAAATGATGGCCCTGAGTGCATGATCGCATTTGCCATCGTTCATCGGTCTCGTCAGCGTTCCTACCCTTCTTCACTGGGAGATTGTGTGGAAATGCTTGCGCCGGCTGGTGTGGCCGAGCGGTTCTAGGCGCTTCAGTCTGGAACCGCGCGACCGCTCTGGTCGCAGGTTCGAACCCTGCCTGGGGCATGAATGTGTGTGATGTCTTTAGGTTAGTTAGGTTTAAGTAGTTCTAAGTTCTAGGAGACTGATGACCTCAGATGTTATGTCCGATAGCGCTCAGAGCCATTTGAACCATTTGAAATGCTTGCCTGGATATATATATATATATATATATATATATATATATATATATATATATATATATATATAGGGTGTCTCAGCTATCTTGTCCACCCAAAATATCTCTGGAACAATAACAGCTATTGGAAAACGACTTTCACCGGTATCAATGTAGGGCTGGGGCCCATGAATGTACATATTTGGAAACATTCTAAAACGAAAGCATATGTGTTTTTTAACACAAACTTATGTTTTTTTAAATGGACCTCCTATATTTTTTCTTCAGCAATCCATAGCATGACAAAGCACATACACAATGGCGTTGATTGCATCGCAATATTCCCATTACATCCCGAGATATTAAGACACGAAGTTGACGCTTGAAACACCCGACATGCGCTGCTAGCGCACGTCCTGAGGCTCAGGCGTGAACCCCATGCTGCTCGTAATCGCGATGTGATTGACATGCGTAATCACACTTCCATACTTATCAAGAGGTCCGAAACGAATAATACGGTCTGCTGCCATCCTGCATTAACGTCGTACATTCCAGCAGGTATTTATCCCATAGGCTAGGGGTGATGCGGTTCTGCAACATATCTGTGTACCGCAACGTTAGTCACAAAGTTAACTTCGCTTATCGTTAATCCGTTACTAAAAAGGTAATGCCGTTAAACGTTTACTTTACTGTAGATCTAGCGCAAGTGACAGTTAATCATTCACTCGTAATAGTAAAATTCATGTTGATGGTTTTAGTGAAACGAGCAAGTGGACTAAAAGTTTTACCGTTGTTTAGGTAAAAATGTTTTGATTTGGGAAGTTCAGGTAGGACATAGAAGATGAATGTAAACATGTTTAACAAATTAGTTTTATTGTCACATAATTATCAATGTTATGTTTATCTAATGCGTTAAATGACAAATTGTTGCAAACAAAAAAATGGCTCTGAGCACTATGCGACTTAACTTCTGAGGTCATCATTCGCCGAGAACTTGGAACTAATTAAACCTAACTAACCTAATGACATCACACATATCCATGCCCGAGGCCGGATACGAACCTGCGACCGTAGCGGTCGCTCGGTTCCAGACTGTAGCGCCTAGAACCGCACGGCCACTCCGGCCGCCTGTTGCAAACAAATGTTTCTTAACATCACTGGGTAATATGGCCCTTTGTAGAAACTTCCACTGCGATACCAGCACTACATACTAAACATAGCGTTCACATCTCATGCTCAAAGTGATGCCCATTGGCTTGCATACATAGGGTCACTCTGCGGATGAAGGATGCCCTACTACGTGCTACTGTTTCCTCTATGATGGCTGTACAAGCATCAATAATGCGTTGCTTCATGCCCTCTGGTGTTGTTGGTTCATGTTGGTAAACAGCATCCTTCACTGCTCCCCAAAGAAAATAATCCAGCGGTGTAAGGTCCGGAGATCGGGCAGGCCACCTAACTGGGCTACCTCGTCCAATCCACCTACCAGGGAACTTACGGTTCAGAAGTCGTCGTGCTCGTAAGGCGTTATGTGCAGGACGTACGTCATGCTGATACCACATGACCATTCTCCGGTTCAGAGGTACGGTGCCCAAGAGAACAGGAAGATTGTGTCGTATAAATCTGGAGTATTGTCTGCCATTTTGGATGCCATTTATAAAGAAAGGTCTGATAATGGTATCTCCAATAATCCCACACCAAACATTAACTTTCCACGGACGTTGATGTTCTACCTGACGGAGCCATTTTAGATTGTCTGCGGACCAATAATGCATATTCCTCATATTGACAATTCCTTTGTTGGAGAATGATGCCTCCTCGGTAAAGAGAACATCTGCAAAAAAATTTGGATTAGTCAGAAGGTTTTGCTGAGCCCACCGACAAAATGTTACCCTATTGCGGAAGTCATTTCCATGAAGATCCTGGTGTAAATGAACATGGTAAGGATGACATTTATGACGTTTAAGAATACGCTGTGCACTTGATTTCGACACACCAACTTCACGTTCAATTTGACGTGTGCTGATTTGAGGATTCACAGCTATGGTAGCGAGCACAGCAACTTCAGAACGTTCATCTGTGCGTGTTCTAGGACGATGTCGAGCTCTTGGATTTAAGCTTCCCGTTTCACGTAGACGAGATGTGAGACGACCAAACATCCGGCGCGAAGGCGATGGCTTTTCAGGGAATCGTCTTCTGCACACTCGTTCTACCTGAACAGCATTTCGTCCACCTACAACAGGGTACAGTACAGGTATGTAGAGTAGGGTAGAAAACAGACATATTAACTTAATAATCATAATGTTCGCTAACAGTACTATCAACAAACAAGCAATCTCATAACGTATTTCCCGACACTCTCCATAGATCAGCAGCATTTCTACCATATCTTCATGTGTGTACATTATACTGTGCAGCATAAGTTCCACAAGACAACGTTTATTCACAATGTGTACTACCTCCGTGCCGTCACTAGATTACTCTGATGCACGACTACACTGGCAAGCGGTGTACTGCACGCCAAAGCAACAACAAATGGGATGCTCGGAGGGTGGTGGAGTGCAGGAGTTTGCATGGGTCGCAAATCATACACAAGGCGAAGTGGTAACTGTGGCAGTAGTGGGAACTACGTTGGACACTTGACTAGGTAGAGCCAGGCCCTGCGTGACAGGCACAATGGGTCATATAACGCATTAGATAAATCTTATTTTGGGTGTGCAGGATAAATAAGACAACCTGATGGGTGTACACCGATCGGTCCTGGTTCATATTGTGTACGTAGATACGTAAAACGTGCAAGAGGGAAACCATTATGTGCTTATGAGAGTTGATGGCAGCAGACCGTATTATTCGTTTCGGACCTCTTGATAAGTATGGAAGTGTGATTACACATGTCAATCACATCGCGATTACGGGCAGCATGGGGTTCACGCCTGAGCCTCAGGACGTGCGCTAGCAGCGCATGTCGGGTGTTTCAAACGTCAACTTCGCGTCTCAATATCTCGGGATGTAATGGGAATATTGCGATGCAATCAACGCTATTGTGTATGTGCTTTGTCATGCTATGGATTGCTGAAGAAAAAATATAGGAGGTCCATTTAAAAAAACATAACTTTGTGTTAAAAAACACATATGCTTTCGTTTTAGAATGTTTCCAAATATGTACATTCATTGGCCCCAGCCCTACATTGATACCGGTGAAAGTCGTTTTCCAATAGCTGTTATTGTTCCAGAGATATTTTGGGTGGACAAGATAGCTGGGACACTATATATATATTGGTGTTCCAAATTGAAGCAACAAATCGCTGTTTCGCCATTCTGCTTCTAATTCACGATGTAATCATACAAACTGTCAAATGATGTCCGTACGATCGTCTACTGCATGGAAAGGTGGCATTCCAGGCAACGCACGACCATGCCAGCGATGACGTCAGGG
Source organism: Schistocerca nitens (assembly GCF_023898315.1). NCBI lineage: Eukaryota > Metazoa > Arthropoda > Insecta > Orthoptera > Acrididae > Schistocerca > Schistocerca nitens. Next base: position 244,426,804 of record NC_064622.1, read on the forward strand.
CACCTACCAAATGGTATAGTGTTGGGGGAGAGGGGGGGGCGGGGGTGGTCTCTCATCCACAATGGCTGATGGCTGTGTACACAGTCACAGACGGTGCGGTGTAGTACAGACGGTGCGGTGTGGTACAGAGAAGACAACTGCTACAACTGCTAGACCCTCTGCAGTGGAGGGCTATCGGAAGAGTGAAAGCAGAAGCAAACTGATGTGGCCTGATGGCTTAATGTGAATCATTCTGTAGTTTCTCGATTATGGCGACAGTTTATAGAAACTGAAACTGTATCCCAAAGACTAGGGCTGGTCTAACAATTTGTGATATCACAAAGAGAGGACCGTTATTTGGCTGCAAGGCAGCTGCATGGAGCTGTCATCTGCCCCCCGCAGCATCCACTGGACATGTTGTATCGTGTCAAACGCTGTACAGACGACTTCAGCAGAGTGGCCTTTATTGTTGGAGACCTGCTGTATGTGTACCTTTGACGCACCTTCACAGAAGTGAACGTCTAGAGTGGAGTAGTAAGTATTCCACCTGGACAGTCGAACAGTGGGCCAGTCTTCCTTTCACAAGTGCGTCCCGATTTAATTTGGATAGTGAATCTCAATGGATTCGCATCTGGATGGAATGTGAAACTCGATTTCTGGAGAAAAACACTGTGGAAGGGGTCCGATATCGAGTAGGATCCCTAATGGTGTGAGTAGGGATTATGTTAACCACACGAAAACCTCTTCACGAAATTGTACAGGTGAATCAGCGTGGTTTAACTGCTTTCAGGTATCATGATGAGATCTTGGGACCTCATGTGCGGTTGTTGCGGGGTGCTGTGGACCCAGTCTTCATGCTGTGGACCCAGATTTCATATTGATGAACGATTATGCTCGACCTCATAGAGCATGGGTGGTTCACGTTCTCTTGTAAACGGAAGACATTGCTCCCATGGCATGGTCTCCTCGCTCTCCCGATTTGAATCCCATAGCGCATGTCTAGGATGCATGGAGAGAGGGGTTGCATCACATCAGCTTCCACTAATCACTCTCCAAAACTCGCAAGCCGCTCTGCTGCAGGAACGGGCGTTATTGCCTCTACATGAGACAGAAGACATCATCTACAGCACGCTCCATCGTTGTCTTGTCTATATTGCTGCCAGAGATGGTCACACCCCATACTGAGCACATTAACCAGTTGCCAGACTATGTGTGAAAATCCGTTAAGTTGGAAAAAGAAGAAGAGCATTTTTTGTCTACCACTGTGCATGTTGCAACTGTTTACGTTCTGTTCCATTGTTTCTAGTGTGTGTGTGTGTTGGGGCTCATGGGCTCTCAACGTCGAGGTCATCAGCGCCCTACATTGTTTCTACTTTACTATCACCTGTATATATTGTTTCGTGGAAAGATAAATGCAAGCTTGCAAAATTTCCGTTTGTTTCTTTAATTTTGGACGCTAGTGTATATCGTTATCATGAACAAAAGATAAGATAATGCACAGAAACACCCCAAGTTATACACAAATGTGCTAATCTTGTAACAGGACTATGGATACATTTAGTGGCATAGATGCGTGGTAAGGTTAATGTTTTACACACTCTACAGATTCATTTCACTGACAACGATGACACTTATACTGGTCAGCGGCTACCCCACGTGGCCGCATTGCACGTAGTGTCGGTAAGTGTGTTGTTCTTGTGTAGAATGGGGAATGCGCTCGCACTGAGTTTTACCGAGGGCACATTGTGATGGCTGCACCGACGTATTATCGATGTAAATAGCAGCGTCACTGGCGAGGAATGACTGTTAATCAGACACACGCACATTGCATGTTAGCGGTGGTGAGTTCCTATGGGACCAATCCGCTGAGGTCATTGGTCCCTAGGCTTACACACACTACTTAATCTAACTTAAACTAACGTACACTAAGATTCAAATGGTTCAAATGGCTCTGAGCACTATGGGACTAAACAGCTGAGGTCATCAGTCCCCTAGGACTTAGAACTACTTAAACCTAACTAACATAAGGACATCACACACATCCATGCCCGAGGCAGGATTCGAACCTGCGACCGTAGCAGTCGCGCGGTTCCGGACTGCGCGCCTAGAACCGCGAGACCACCGCGGCCGGCGTACACTAAGGACAACACACACACACACACCCATTCCCGATGGAGCACTCGAACCTCCGATGGGAGGAGCCACGTGAACCATGGCAAGGCGCCTCAGACCGCTCGGCTACCCAACGTGGCCGCATTGGTAAGTGTCGGTAAGTGTGCTGTTCTTGTGTAGAATGGGCAATGCGCTCGCTCTATCTGAGTTTTACCGAGGGCACATTGTGATGTCTCAGGGACTCAGAACGAGCGTTTCTGAAACTGTACAGCTTGTTGGGTGTTTGAGGGGTGCTGTGCTGAGTGTCTTCAACGTGTGGCGAAACCAAGGTGAAACCACATTCAGAAGTCGTGCGGTTAGGTCGCTACCCCTCATTACAGATGTCAGACGTTGTAGGCTGGCAGATTGGTACAACGGGACAGGCGGCGAACTGTGGCGGAAATAACATAAGACTTTCATACTGGGTAAGAACAAGTGTGTCTGAACACACAGTGCACGAACAAATTGCTTCCACCAAAATGTAACGCTTACTGTTTATTGTTCCATGCAAGAATCTCATGCAAAGATTGGTGTATGTGACACTGTACAGCAACCGCACACTTTTCGTGCTTGCAGTGGGAACTCATGAAGCATATGTGGGTTAACTGTAGCCCAAATGAGTGAATCCTGTGTTTTCGCACTTCCACCGTGTTGGAACCATGACTCATCAGGCTCTGAGCGCTGTGGGACTTAACATCTCAGGTCATCAGTCCCCTAGAACTTAGAACTACTTAAACCTAACTAACCTAAGTACATCACACACATCCATGCCCGAGACAGGATTCGAACCTGCGTGACTCATCAGACCAGCACTAATAATCGCTTTCATGACCAGATGACGTTACTAATAACGTGAACAACAGACAGACTGTACATTTTCCATTGTCTTCTGTTACCAACTTTCTTTTTCTTTCACTTTTGCCTTTATCCCGCGTTTCGTAGGGTCGGCATTGTTAGAATCGGATTTGGCAAGGTTAATGATAAGGGGGGCCAGATGCCCTTCCTGCCGCCACTCCGTACCCCCACGGGATGGAATTAGTGAACCCCAGCTGTCTGCATCTAGTCTAATCCACGGAATAGTGTGAACATGTTAGGCTGTCTGCCAGTCGTGTAACTGAGGCGGGACGTTGGGACCTGCCCAGTATTCACCTAGGAGGATGCGGAAAACCGCCTAAAAACCATTTCCAGGCAGGCCGGCACACCGGCCCTCATTATTGATCCGCCAGGTTGATATAATCCGGCGCCGGCGCGCCTACCTGAGTCCAGGAAGCAACGCATTAGCACTCTCGGCTAACCTGGTATGTTACCAACTTACGAACATCAAATCATTCTGTATGGAATGTACACTTGAGCAATGCCACATCGGCATAACAAGTGGGGTGACCCGAGTAGCTACTTTGGCGCTGAATTTATTTCGTGGAAGTCAACAATACACTATCCAACCAAAAGTAACCGGACACATTCGATAGACCGCTTGGCTTTGCGTTTGACACATCTACCTTCCAGAAGTATTTGTACAGCCGCTTTACGTCGACTTCCTTGGTGCCTTACCATACTTTTCTGTTCAAAGCTACTGAATGTTGACATGACACACACATGTAGAGTAGTGGGCTATCTCGAGTACTGTGTATATTGACATATTAATCCGTTTCTTCATTTAAGAAAGCTAATACACGTAGTACAAAAGAAAAATTCTATAAAAATCTACCTGTAGTAAAAGTGGTATTCGTTGAAGTTTTGGACACACGGAGCGTTTCCGGAGCTGCAAATACTAAGCCATTTCACTGGTAGTCCGGTTGAACAGGAATGGCGGGAAATTCAAACAGTTGGGTCGAGCTGACTGCCCTCAGTTCTCGTCAACAGTTTCTCATACATTTGGGCACATTTATCATCAAGCTTTTTTTGTACTTTAAAAGGTTTAAAAATGCAATATGGATCAAAACTGATTAAAATCTGCTGCTGTCTTTTGAGTATATGAAAATAACTTGTCTAAATTTTTAATAGTGACCTATGTACAAAACTGGCTTTGTGTTTAATAGGATAGAATAGGATTTGGTTTTCCAACTTTATGAAACTGTTAAAGGTATTTGGAAGAATCGCGATTGAATTTTAAGCAACAGGAATATGGTTTTAACGTAAAATCAACAAAAATTTAACATATGTTTTTGGGTATAAAAAGACAAATTAATGACTCTCATTATTTATATTAAATAGTAGTCATTCCAGGGACAGGGAGGGTGTGGGAGTGGGAGAAGCGAGGTTGGCGGGGGCGGCAAATTTTTTCTCCAATTTTTAATACAACTACTACACGCCTTACTAGATATATGACCTTCTGTTTAACAGAAACCTGTCTCCTTCCTGAAATTTAGTTTCGCTATCAGGGTGCTTTACTGGACATGGTTCTCATAGAAGTTCATTCTTCTAACCTTAAAACTCACTCACTCGTACTTCATTAGTAACGGGGAGTTTATAGCTTAAAATGGACTCTGTACACCATAAGGTACGGTCCGGTAATATTCACGTTAACAGAGCGTTTCTAAAGGTGGAAAAAACCGGCAAGTGACAGAAAAAATCTACTGCCCGATTGGGACACAAACTATTGATTTTTGCAGTTGAAGTCTGATTCTTACTCATTATGCCACAATTTTCTTTCCAATTTTGTTTTTTTGCTTTATATCATTTTTACTTATTTTACTTCTATTTTTAAAGTCTCCATGCTTCCCTTCTACCGTTCCTTTCGCTCATCATCTTTTCCCGTCTTGAAGAAGCATTTTCCACTCCTTAACATCCTTAAAAATAAAGTTTCGGTTTCGCAAACAATTTTTAGGTGCTTTCTAACTCAATTAATTTAGGTTTCTTTCACTTAAAATTTTGTTTCTTAATAATATTAACGTGTTTTAATGTTTATAAAAATAAAATTATTACTCTCTTTGTAAATGACTATTTATGTTGATTCTGCTTAAAAGGACACCCCAAGTGGAAGAAACTAAAGTCTTCAATGGCTTGTCTGCTAAATAGCTTTTGCAATTATGTCCTATTAGTCGTTGCCAACTTTCACCCCTTGCGAAAGGTTTCCTTACATAAGACGACATTAACGATTTCCACTAGGCTCTATGATAGTCTCAATCTGTGTTTTCTCTTTAAGTTCAATACTCAGATGTCTAACTGACGTAGACAAAATGGTATTTCAATTGTTTCACGATATGTCTTGCCAGTTTCCTGCTGGTATTTACGCACGTATTAATGGATAGCGTTGACAGTTCTGTGTTATATAAATTACAGCGACTCAGAGTCTTAAATTTTCTCCTCCGTAACGATGAAGCTTCCTAAAATACGCATATACTGTGTGTATTCAGATAGTCATTTGTGGTGGCTGAAGGTCTCCTATTATTTGGATGGTAAAACAGAAGTAGACGTTTTGTGATACTATCTATTACTGCATAACCGGCATATGCCTCACAGATCTCTACCTAGTAAAGGTCCACCGAGGCACACTTTTTGCACCTCTTTAAATGTAATGTTTTTCGAGATTACAAACAAAATAGTATAAGACACTTACTTTCTTCGCAGACGAATGGAAACACTGGTAGAAGCCGGCCTCGAGGAAGATCAGTTCGGATTCCGCAGAGATGTTGGAACACGCAAAGCAATACTGACCCTACGACTTATCTTAGAAGATAGGTTAAGGAAAAGCAAACCTACGTTTCTAGAATTTGTAGACTTTTATGTTTATAAAAATTGACAATGTTGACAAATACTCTCTTTCAAATTATGAAGGTGGTAGGGGTAAAACACAGGGAGAGAAAGGCTATTTACAATTTTTACAGAAACCAGATGTGTTATAAGAGTCGAGGGGAACGAAAGGGAAGCAGTGGTTGAGAAGGGAATGAGATATGGTTCTAGTCTATCTCCGATGTTATTTAACCTGTATATTGAGCAAGCAGTAAAGGAAACAAAAGGAGAATTTGAGGTAGGAATTAAAATCCTAGGAGAAGAAATAAAAACTCTGAGGTCTGCCGACGACATTGTAATTCTGTCTGAGACAGCAAAGGACCTGGAAGAGCAGCTGAACGGAATGGACAGTGCTTGAAAGGAGGATACAAGATGAACATCGACAAAAGCAAAACCAGGATAATGGAATGTAGTCGAATTAAATCAAGTGATGCTGAGGGAATTAGATTGGGAAATGAGACACTTAAAGTAGTAAATGAGTTTTTCTACTTGGGAAGCAAAATAATTGATGACTGTCAAAGTAGAGAGGATATAAAATGTAGACTGGCTATGGCAAGGAAAGCATTTCTGAAGAAGAGAAATTTGTTAATATCGAGTATAGATTTAAGCGTCAGGAAGTCTTTTCTGAAAGTATTTGTATGGAGTGTAGCCATGTTTGGAAATGAAACATGGACGATAAATAGTTAAGGCAAGAAGAGAACAGAGGCTTTCGAAATGTGGTGCTGCAGAAGAATGCTGAAGATTAGATGGATAGAACACGTAACTAATGAGGAGGTACCGAAGAGAATTAGAGAGAAGAGGAATTTGTGGCACAACTCGACTAGAAGTAGGGATCGCTTGGTAGGACACGTTCTGAGGCATCAAGGGATCACCAATTTAGTATTGGATGGAATCGTGGAGGTTCAAATCGTAGATCGAGATCAAGAGATGAATACAGTAAGCAGATTCAGAAGGATGTAGGTTGCAGTATTTATTCGGAGATGAGATGAAGAGACTTGCACAGGATAGAGTAGCATGGAGAGCTGCATCAAACCAGCCTCTGGACTGAAGACCACAACAACACAACAATTTCTTTTAACTGCGTATACAAGTGTCTCAATGTACGTTTGATCTTCTCTGTTATGATTTTGTAAAACGCGCTGTATAAAACCAAATTTAGCATGCCGCACTTTGTAAGGACTGTAAAGTGAGAGCGATATCGACAGTTGGCAGTCGAGCAGTGACAATCAGTGTGCGTGTGCAGCATCGATACGTACGCCCGTGTGTTGCGTAAACAGCCCCCACACGAGCGGCGGATCGCAACGATCAGTCTCATGCGATATCGCCAGTAATCGGTCGCTTGCCACGATATCCCGCAGACGAGCAATTTTTCAAGCACTTGCAACCAGTATTATGAACGTCACTGCGTGAAGAAGTTCTGCTATGGAAAATGACCTGTATGTTTAGCGGCAGATACCTTTGATTTTCATATCACCACGAATACCTGCAAAACATAAACTTAAAACAGACGAGAATTATAAGTTATTCAACTTGATTTCAAATACTTTTTTTTTTTGGGAACTTTAACTTACTTTACAAAATACCGGGTGATCAAAAAGTCAGTATAAATTTGAAAACTTATAAACCACGGGATAATGTAGACAGAGAGGTAAAAATTAACACGCTCAGCCGTCACTTTCGTCAAGCTTGGCCTCCCAGGTCCCCAGACCTCAGTCCGTGCGATTATTGGCTTTGGGGTTACCTGAAGTCGCAAGTGTATCGTGATCGACCGACATCTCTAGGGATGCTGAAAGACAACATCCGACGCCAATGCCTCACCATAACCCCGGACATTATTTCTCGACTACAGCTATTGTTGAGGAATGATGGTGGACATATTGAGCATTTCCTGTAAAGAACATCATCTTTGCTGTGTCTTACTTTGTTATGCTAATTATTGCTATTCTGATCAGATGAAGCGCCATCTGTCGGACATTTTTTGAAATTTTGTATTTTTTTGGTTCTAATAAAATCCCATGTCATTCCAAGTATGTGTGTCAATTTGTACCTCTCTATCTACATTATTCCGTGATTTATTCAGTTTTCAAATTTATACTGACTTTTTGATCACCCTGTATATTACATTTTCCACTGAGGCCAAGTGGGTTGTGTAAATATTTCCAGTGTGCCAATATAATTCGTTTCACGTTTATTCGTCCTCAATTTCTTTTTCTGTTAGCAGTCTCGCAGATTAATTGCAAATAGGTAGGCCTACACAGTTTACTCGATGTTTTCATATTGATGTTGTCAACAGAAGCACTACTAATTACAATAATTCTTGTTATAAATTCTATGAAAGAGAATTAAACTATATGAAATGACAAGGAATGTGAGTATAGTTGTATAACAGATTTGCGCTGAACATTTAAATTAATATGTCCTCTTCACGTTACAATAGGCACGTATATCATTCCGTTTAGAAATTAAAAACTTTAATAATGCGTGTAATTATTTCATAAATAACACAAAATCATTAGATGGAGCCCATTGCCTCGCGACTATTACTGTGAACTTCCCATCACTTCAACTTCCACAGCTCAAACTTCAAAACTCTGATCTTTGTAAAATCTGAAGGTGTATTTTGTGTTACTTCTTAAAATAAATGGCAACTCCGGCTTCCACTTGACTTTTTAGAGTAATTCGTGATTCCTGGATACTTGTAAATTCAACCGTAAATTTCTTACCAACTTGGGCAATGCGAAAAGGAACAAAACTGCACAACCACGCTTAATAAATAGAGAAACGAATCGTAGCTATATTGCCACACACTGCTTCTAGTCAGCCATGCAGCCATACTGCGAGCAAAAATCACATGCAACCCATCAGATTGCCTGGGATTTCCATGCGGCCAGCGATCAGCGAGCGATCGTTGCGATTTGCTCACAAAGGTGCCATCTACGAAGCGACTGGTCGGCCACGCGACGGATCGCTGCGATCCATGGCTCGTCAGTAGGGACCTTAATTGTGTTAGACAGAAACACTTAAAAATTTTTGGCCACGTTAGTATGTTTTTGCTCATGGTATAAACTAAACTTCGACGTGGAATTATGAAACAAAATATTAGACTGTGAGCACTGTGAGTTTCTTCGAGTACTGTAGACAGCAGTGACAATGCTTACGCGAAAGGACTCTGATTGTCGCTCTTCTAACCGAACTGTATTGCACGTGGGTAAGTTGCAATAACTGATGTAGTCTGTACAACTCAATGAGCTGCTACGCGCGTTAAAACTTAACCGTCGGCGAGGAGTCATTTAAACTGATTCTGAAGTGTTATAATCCGCGACACAGACACACAGAAAACAGAGGAAACACTGCAACTGTAGAATATGTGACTGGAGGTGACTGGATGCACTCGAGTACAGTATTATACTATGCTGCTCCACTAGAAAAATAGTGCATTGCCACTAGCTGTTGGCAACTGTATTACAAGCAATTTTAGAATATGGAATGAGAAGTGATGTCATAATTGCATGGGCAGAAGTGATATAAAATCGATAAAATTACGAAAATGACGGAAAATTCATATAAACTGAATTGTGTTAGACAGAAACACTTAAAAATTTACTACGTCGAAATGCGGGAAAATGGAGGGGGGACTTGCATGTCTTCTGCTTGGTGCTGAACAATTCTTGTACATGGGAACGAGTAAGCAACAAGAAGAAGAATACGAGAAAAATTGACATTGGAGCACCAGGAACCAGGAAAACTCTTTTTTTCGTCGAGGCAACAGTCTGCTTTATGTCTATTGAGGTAATAGTGATACACGTTGGTTGACTGCTGTCTTTGATGCTTTCCTGGAAAAAAGACCACAATATGTCTCTAAACTTACTTGCATCTGCGTTTTAAAGGGTAACCGAGAGTGGCTGGAGTGATAGGTTGACGTAGAGTTGTATCGAGATATAATTTAATGGTTTTGATGATGCATTTTAGAGAGAGAGGGAGATGTTGCTGAAGGTCATTTGACCATTTTGTTTTTTCGTTGTTCTATCGTGTTGCATCAGCTGTATGACATAACCAGCGTTCGACTCGTATACAACTTCGTTTTCTGTGCGTGGTCCGCCTGCTTAGCTGAGTGGTCACGTGCTTGCCTCCCATGCAGCGTGCCCGGGTTCGATTCGCGGCCAGTTTCGAGATTTTCTCCGCTCGTGGACGGGTGTTGTGTCGTCCTCATCATCATTTCGTCCTCATCACCGACACGCGAGTTGCCCAGTGTGGTGTCGACTGAAATAAAATTTGCACTCGGCGGCCGAACTTCCCCAGATGGGGCCTCCCAGCCAACAGTACCATACGCTCATTGCATTCTGTGTGTGATTTAGAGGCCTGTCTACTTGCGATCGTTAACAGTAAACCTCTCAGTCATCTCATGTATCATGAAACATATCCATCCTGTCCCGACATATTCCTCTAGACGAATGTTTATGCGACATTCTCCATTCTCCATCTTGGGCATAAAATCGAGTCTTCAGTTTCATAACTACGGTGATTCTAAGTTAGCGACAGGTGTTTGTGAGGTACTGCAATCCTCGTGTATATATCTGCTTGACGGATGTCCTGTTTACAGAGTTAGTGGCGGCATGACGTGTAATTTCATATGCCAAACACCGCTGCTATGCGTTTGTCTCTTTCTTTGTAAGAGGTATTCTCCGTTACTAACGATCATTTTATATAGGACTGATGTGAGAACAGTGTAATTTTGAACCATGATCGGATGCGAACAGTGGGCGCTATACACCTCTGGAAAGCTATGTTGTGCATGTATAAGAATGGATGTTTTAATGAAGTAGATTTTTCATTTTACAGTTTGTCACCACAGTTTATCGCAACGAAACCTGCAAGGAGAAAGTATGTCATGCGCTTGAAACACATTTCTTACACTGGAATATTAACAGCGTTGCATTCAACACGACTAATAGGTCGGAAACCACACAGTTCTAACATTGCAGTCTGTTTTAAGTGCAGAATCATGTAGCCTTGGGAGTGCTTGTATTTATGTTCTTTCTTATCAATACCTTCTTGGTACTGATCCCAGACACCAGAACAATACTTAAGAATTGATAACGTAGTTAATTTACGTAAAATACTTCAAACACCGTCCGCCTGGAGCTCATTCAAGCATAAAAGTCATCCATATCTTCCTCTTCTTAACCGTCTGCTATTACATCACAACACTTGCATATCAACTACTATACACCGATAAGGGGTGCTAACCTCCTCGACATGTGCGTATCTGGAGATACCTTGTCCTCTCGGATGGGTGTGACCTCAGCTTGCTCTATTCCTTCTAGAGACGAGGAACGTGGCGGTCTACTTCCAGTCAGCTGCTGATTAAATCAGTGACAATGCGAGGAGATCCAACTTTATCCTAAGAATACTAGAATGCCCTGTGACTCCCATCCACATAGAGAAAGATCGTAAATTACGCACTATGCTTGAATTGCTAGAAATATGTACGAGGGCTGTTCGGAAGGTAAGGTCCTATCGGTCACGAAATGAAAACCACAGTGAAAATAAAAATTGTTTATTTGCAATAGTTAGCCACATCTCACAGCTACCTCTCTAAATAGTCGACGCTCCAGCTTAGACCACTGTTGTACAGACTTTCCAGTGTCCTCGTCACAGGAAGCAGACGCCTGTGCTTTCCGCCAATTCTCTACACTGGTCTGCTTTTCGTTGGTTGTGCGAAAATGTACTATTCGTAGCCAGCTGATCATGTGAGCAGAGATGAACAACGGAGGGAGCCCATTAAGGGCTGTATTGTGTTTGGTACCCGTGGAGGAGCGGTAGCGTCTTTGATTAGTAATCAAAACGTCCTCGGCCCCAGGTTCGAATCCCACCACTGCTTAAATTTCGATTAATAATCAGCATTGTGGCCGAATGCTTCTGTCATAAGAAGTCACCCTCATTCCGCCAACGGCCTTGTCAAAGAGGATGGTGGAGCGGACAAAGGTTCAGGGCACTCTCTTGTCCTAGGGGTGGGAAACTGCCCCTTAAGGCGGAAAATCAGCGAAGATCAACGGCGTGAGGATGCTGAAGGCAATGGAAGCAACTGCATTAAATACACATAACATGTATCAACAGGACATGTGGCCTGTAATTGAAAAGTGTCATGATGACCTCCACATTGGTAAAAGATTCCCAAATTGTCCCCCATTTGGATCTCCGGAAGTGGATTGCCAAAGGGAAGGGGATTATGAGAAGAAGATTCAATAACCAACGAAAGGATAGTGGTCTATGAGTCGGGGAGTGGAATGTGAGAAGCTTGAACGTGTTAGGGAAACCAGAAAATCTCCAAAAGGAAATGCAAAGGCTCAATCTAGATATAGTAGGGATCAGTTAAGTGAAATGGAAAGAAGACAAGGTTTTCTGATCACATGAGTATGGGGTAATGTCAACAGCAGCAGAAAATGATATAACCGGAGTAGGAATCGTTATGTATAGGAAGATAGGGCAGCGAGTGTATTACTGTGAACAGTTCACTGATAGGGTTGTTCTTGTCAGAATTGACAGCAAACCAACACTAACAACGATAGTTCAAATATACACACCGACGTCGCAAGCTGAAGATGAAGAGGTAGATAGAGTATATGAGGATACTGAAAGGGTAATACTGTAAGTAAAGCGAGAAGAAAATGTAATAGTCATGGGACACTGGAATGGGAAGGAGTATAAGAAAAATTTACAGGAGAATATGAGCTTGTGACAAGGAATATGAGAGGACAAAGACTGTATTAAATTTCAGCTAGTAATAGCGAATACTCTGTTCAAGAATCAGAAGAGGAGGAGGTATACTTGGAAAAGGCCGGGTGATACGGGAAGATTCCAGTTAGATTACTTCATGGTCAGACAGGGATTCCGAAATCAGATACTGGATTGAAAGGCGTATCCAGGAGCAGATATAGACTCATATAACAATATAGTAGTGATGAAGAGAAGGCTGAAGTTTAACACATTGGTCAGGAAGAATCAATACGCACAGAAGTGGGATACGGAAGTACTAAGGAATGGCGAGATTGCTTGAATTTCTTTAAGGCTATAGACACAGAAATAACGAATAGCTTAGTAGGAAGTACAGTTGAGGAGGAATGGACACATCTTACAAGGGCCATCGCAGAAGTTGGAAAGAGAAACATAGGTACAAAGAAGGTAACTGCGGAGAAACCATTGAAACGTCCCCTTAGAACAATTATACAGGACTGTGCTTAAGCTGACACACAATATTTTGTTAGCGCAACGCAATCTGACTTTCAATAATCCCTACAAAAGAATGGGCCCCTGACTAACATTAAACTATACCTTTTACAAATCACTTACCTCACAAAAATCTTGGTTACTCCCACTACTGCAATACAGCGAGCGCCACTACTGCCAGCTAAATAAAAGATTCAAACTACTGAAGGCACTAACTACTGATAGGCATAGTTAGCAAATGAAAGATTTTGATAGAGAACAACCAATGTATTTACCTCAATAGTCATAATATATATAGCAGTTCATGACAAATTTCAAAACTCCGCCATCTCTCTCCCCACATCCACCACTGCTGGCGGCTCACCTCCAACTGCGCAACGCTACGCGCTGTTCAGAGCCAGCTGCCTAACACTACAATGGCGAGTATTACAACAATGGAAAGCAGCCACAGACTGCACACAGCACAGCCAGTGATTTTCATACAGAGGTGGAGTTACCAATAAAAAAACCTAAACAGCCTACTTACATAGCCCCCATGCTCCCCACAAAAAATTTTACAAATTGTTTTGGGCACTGGGCAATACATATTTGTTAAAATTTTTCATAATCGTAATTACAATAACAAAGAAATCAAATGCACACACTTATTGATACAATGTTGGCCAAAAGCTAAAATTTTCTCACAGTCCATAAAGATAGTTCTGATCATTCATCATAATAGTAATTACAGTTTTTTTCACAAAGTCTCATTAGTAAAAGAAATTGCACACAGAAGTAGTGGATTTCCATGCAGTCTTGAAGAAGTAGTGTTGTCCTTCCAACGGAAAGACAGTGCTGACTCTTGACATGCTGACAGGTAATGGGCCACAACAGAGCAAACCCACAGCGGAGTCAATCGAAGTTTTGAAGAATATCGTTTGGTAGGTCATCACAGAGTAGACCCACTGTAGTCCTGGTAGAGATTATGGTAGTGGTATTGGTGTGCCACCAGAGGTGCAGACCCACTGCAGTCCTTGTGGAAATAATGGTACTGGTGAGTCAGCAAAGATGTAGACCCACTGTAGTCCTTGTAGAAATAATGGTATTGATGGGTCCTCAAAGATGCAGACCCACTGTAGTCCATGTAGAGACGGCCAGCAGCCATCTGTTGCGACTGTGCAGGTGCACAATCACCATCGAAGAGTCTTGCGGAGAATATAGCAAGTCCATAAACCACCACTTGTCCACTCACGAAATTTTTGGGATTGTCCTTAGAACCAGCAATGCTGTTATCCAGTCCATTGCTGAATCATTAACACACGTGCAAACACTATCAGTCCCTACTTCTCACACATTGTCCATATACTATGACCAACAGAAACGTGTGCAGTGAAATGTAACTTACAAGTTACTTAATTTGATGAACTGGTGTCAATTACAAATTTATAACATAAGAATACAATAACAATGGTACAAAATACATCATTAAAAACATAATAATACAGATAACATTTGTAGTACAAGCTTTACAAAAGAATAGAAATAACATATACATCAGTGTTACAGGAATTATGAGATAAGTAGATAAATAAAATAATGAGAATAGTTTTCGAAACATTAATTTCACACATGAGAATTGAAACAGAACAGAATTAATAATGTGTAAACATCTTTACAAAGAAAATTACATATTATAAATGCAAATTATATTTGAGGATAACAGTATTCCTCGTCATTAGTGAATGTAGCTTAGTACCAGAAAAATTCTACAACATAAATTTTATCAGATACACATATAAATACAGGAAGAACATAAATACACAAGGGTACACAAACACATAGCATAATAATACAAAAGGAAAGGACAGGGTTTGTTTTACTGCAGTATTTTGCCAACAAAACTTTCTTTACTTCTTGGAGATCTCCCTTCATTCATCATTATTCCCAAAAAGTCCTATCTATACCTCTTTTCTGTATTCTAACCATATTTCTTTAAAAATAATTGTGGTTCATTGTACAACACTCATTTTGGCCCAAATCGTTTTCATATAACTTTCAATGCATTCTTTCCCTATTCTCCATAGTTAGGTTCTTATATAGTCTACCCCTCTTAAGCTAACTTAAATCTACTGAGCTCAGATGCTAAACTAAGGGACGAGGCAATGCAGCAGCACAAAACAATTAACACAAACAGCAATGACAAAATATTCAAATTCGCAAAGCAAGCAGCAATATTACAACTAATATAAGGCAATGAGCGGCAAACAAGAAAAATAAATCAGTAGTAAAACTGGCTTAAAAGAGTAATACAAAGTGAAATTTAGTAACACTCTGCCTGGCAAACAGCAGAAGCAAAAGCAATAAATTATATCTAAACATGACAAAGCTCAAGCAGAAAAATATTACAGTAAAGACAACAATGCAGATAAGGGAAATGTATATTCACATCTTAATGTCTATGTAATTAAAGTGGTGCACCACAAGAAGTTATTCTACCAAAAAAAATTACCAAGTACTTGAAAAGAAAATTACGAATGCAGTTCCTGTGAAGGTAAATGTCTTTTTGTGCTCCCTCATTTTTTTGAAAAAAATTATTATTTACTCGATCTGTAGACAGAAAATATTTGTATTAGTACATCTATAAAATTTTATTTTAACCAATGCTGCAGTGCAGCTAGAAACTAGATATTAAACGAAATGAGCAAAGCAAGGCGTGAAACGTCATTCACTAGCCATATGGCATTTCATAGTGCAGAAAACAATCTTTCAACTAGAAAGACAATAGATGTGAAATGTTTCTCATCATTTCATTTCAGGAAATATCATAAATTAAGAGCTCCACAGTGTAATCATATGTTTTCAAGTTCGACCGTGTCGTTTGTGCGATGCTTTCTACAAAGGAACGTCAATAGCGAGGATAATGGCCTCCCTTTTTTTTCTACCACCTAATGGCTTTTTCTCAAGGCGGCTGGCACACCTGGCCGCTCAGCTGGGTGCCCACAACGCATTACGTGCAGGTGGTCACTGAACTTTCTTACCGAAATATTTACGACACCAGTTTCCGCTACAGTGACAGTCTCATATAAATATACACTCCTGGAAATGGAAAAAAGAACACATTGACACCGGTGTGTCAGACCCACCATACTTGCTCCGGACACTGCGAGAGGGCTGTACAAGCAATGATCACACGCACGGCACAGCGGACACACCAGGAACCGCGGTGTTGGCCGTCGAATGGCGCTAGCTGCGCAGCATTTGTGCACCGCAGCCGTCAGTGTCAGCCAGTTTGCCGTGGCATACGGAGCTCCATCGCAGTCTTTAACACTGGTAGCATGCCGCGACAGCGTGGACGTGAACCGTATGTGCAGTTGACGGACTTTGAGCGAGGGCGTATAGTGGGCATGCGGGAGGCCGGGTGGACGTACCGCCGAATTGCTCAACACGTGGGGCGTGAGGTCTCCACAGTACATCGATGTTGTCGCCAGTGTTCGGCGGAAGGTGTACGTGCCCGTCGACCTGGGACCGGACCGCAGCGATGCACGGATGCACGCCAAGACCGTAGGATCCTACGCAGTGCCGTAGGGGACCGCACCGCCACTTCCCAGCAAATTAGGGACACTGTTGCTCCTGGGGTATCGGCGAGGACCATTCGCAACCGTCTCCGTGAAGCTGGGCTACGGTCCCGCACACCGTTAGGCCGTCTTCCGCTCACGCCCCAACATCGTGCAGCCCGCCTCCAGTGGTGTCGCGACAGGCGTGAATGGAGGGACGAATGGAGACGTGTCGTCTTCAGCGATGAGAGTCGCTTCTGCCTTGGTGCCAATGA
Organism: Schistocerca nitens; assembly: GCF_023898315.1. NCBI lineage: Eukaryota > Metazoa > Arthropoda > Insecta > Orthoptera > Acrididae > Schistocerca > Schistocerca nitens. The sequence goes on from NC_064622.1 coordinate 244,443,701, forward strand.
TGGTCGTATGCGTGTTTGGCGCCGTGCAGGTGAGCGCCACAATCAGGACTGCATACGACCGAGGCACACAGGGCCAACACCCGGCATCATGGTGTGGGGAGCGATCTCCTACACTGGCCGTACACCACTGGTGATCGTCGAGGGGACACTGAATAGTGCACGGTACATCCAAACCGTCATCGAACCCATCGTTCTACCATTCCTAGACCGGCAAGGGAACTTGCTGTTCCAACAGGACAATGCACGTCCGCATGTAGCCCGTGCCACCCAACGTGCTCTAGAAGGTGCAAGTCAACTACCCTGGCCAGCAAGATCTCCGGATCTGTCCCCCATTGAGCATGTTTGGGACTGGATGAAGCGTCGTCTCACGCGGTCTGCACGTCCAGCACGAACGCTGGTCCAACTGAGGCGCCAGATGGAAATGGCATGGCAAGCCGTTCCACAGGACTACATCCAGCATCTCTACGATCGTCTCCATGGGAGAATAGCAGCCTGCATTGCTGCGAAAGGTGGATATACACTGTACTAGTGCCGACATTGTGGATGCTCTGTTGCCTGTGTCTATGTGCCTGTGGTTCTGTCAGTGTGATCATGTGATGTATCTGACCCCAGGAATGTGTCAATAAAGTTTCCCCTTCCTGGGACAATGAATTCACGGTGTTCTTATTTCAATTTCCAGGAGTGTATTTCACAGGTCAAGAATTTGGGTTACAAATCTGTAGAAACAAAATCCTATAAATATAACAGCGTCCAAAAAAATTTTCGTCAGCATTGTGATACATTCACGCATTTACACACATTTCATAACTCTTAAAGTACGATTCTTGGTTTCCAACATCCTTTTCCACACTCATTATTCCTTACCTTATTCGTCGACACTTCTACAATATTTCATCGCAACAGATATGTAGCATAATCAAATAACTCATACAAGAGTTACTACTAAAACATGTTTTTCTTTCCAGAAGAATTCAGAAAGCTGTGCAGATATAAAACAGATACACCGCAAAAGCAACATTGTAAACTGGCACTCATTAGTAGCGTCGTGATAAAATCGTGTAGCTGTCACATAAACTAACCTCTGTGTCATCTGGTATCTCTCAGAAAGCACTTTAATTTCAGAATGTATTTTCAAATAAACCAAAATGTTGCATTAAAATCTCATTAACAGTACTGGTAAATGTTCTAAGTATGTGAGCCTTATAGTCGTTACGTAATCGTGCAACTAACAAGCAAGAATGTACAAATACAACACTGTGTCGTCTGTTCACTATAACAATACACTCGTAATTTCTGTTTAAAAATGTTCCCTAGGTTCTAGACTGGATGTTTAACTTCAAACATTGTTGCGTATTAACAGATTCTAAGTCAGACAAAGCATACTAGAAATGTGAAGTGAAAAGTTTTATGGCAAAGACAAAGTTAAAAAACAGATTATCTTTCAATAAACGGTTTTATATGTGAAGTGTGGTGAAATCCTTTACTCTTCATAGTACTCAGAGTTTGAACTTGAATGCAATTGTCATGCGGTGTACGTCGGTAAAAAATACTGGAATTTTTCTCAAGGTTAGCGTCTATGTTATTTTTCTCTGAGCCAGCCGGCGCACGCGGCTCCCTGCGGTGCGAGTCATTGTCTGTTCCCTTGTTGGCGCGCGTCGTTATTGGGATTAGGAGACCTAGCTTCTACAAATTCACGTTGTCGAAAGTACCCTGCTCTGTTTAAACCCGCCAGTTTTGATGCAATTCAGGTCTGTCGTTACGAATATATCGTCCTACGTCATGTCGGTAGTTTACATAGTTTCTTGTTTGTCGGTCATGTGGTGGAGAATTTCTCCATGAATCGTAACTGTGCGCCGAACTGTTGCGTCTGAAGTTATTCTGTCTCCCTTTTTTTTTAATTAAATTTGTTTTCAATAGTCATAATATACATAGCAGTTCATGACAAATTTCAATACTCCGCCATCTCTCTCCCCACATCCACCACTTCTGGCGGCTCACCTCCAACTGCGCAACGCTACGCGCTGTTCAGAGCCAGCTGCCTAACACTACAATGGCGAGTATTACAACAATGCAAAGCAGCCACAGACGGCACACAGCACAGCCAGTGATTTTCATACAGAGGTAGCGTTACCAATAAAAAAACCTAAACAGCCTACTTACTCCATGGGTAAAGAAGAAATACTTCAGTCGATGAATGAAATGAAGAAGTATAAAAATGTTCCAGGGAAAATACAAATCGCTGAGGAATGAAATGAACAGGAAGTGCAGGCAAGCTAACACGAAATGTCTGCACGAAAAATGTGAAGAAATCGAAAAAGAAATGATTGTCAGGGCAGGCTCAGCATCCAGGAAAGTCAAAACAACCTTTGGTGACACTAAAAGTAAGGGTGGTAATATAAAGAGGGCAAGGGGAATTCAACTGTTAAGTGCAGAGGAGAGAGCGAATGGGTAGGAAGCCTCTATGTGGGGGAAGATTTGTCTGATGTGACAGTAGTAGAAACAGGGGTCGATTTAGAGGAGATAGGGGATCCAGTATTAGAATCAGAATTTCAAAGATCTTTGGGGAACTTAAGATCAATTAATGCAGAAGGAATAGATAACACTCTGTCAGAATATCATTGGGCGAAGTGGCAACAAAACGACTATTCACTGTTGTGTGTAGAACGTATGAGTCTGGTGACTTACCATACGACTTTCGGAAAAAGCATCATCCACTCAATTCAGAAGACTGCAAGAGCTGACAAGTGGGAGAATTATCGCACAATAAGCTTAAAAGCTCATGCATCCAAGTTACTGACAAGAATAACATACAGAAGAATGGAAAAGAAAACTGAGGATGTGCTAGATGACGATGAGGAAAGGTAAAGGCAAGAGGGAATAATAAGAGTGGACGACCAAGAAGGAAGACTACATCCCTGTAAGACATGGATGTATTCTTTTGCCCCTACTGTTCAATCTGCACATAAAAGAAGCAATAACGGAAATAATTTGAACGTGGAATTAAAATTCAAGGTGAAAGGATACCCATCATACGATCTGCTGATGACATAGCTATCGCAAGTGAAAGTGAAGAAGAATTACATGATCTGCTGAATTGACGAACAATCTAATGAGTACAGAATGTGTATTAAAGGAAATCGAATAAAGACGAAAGTAATGAGAAATAGCAAAAATGAGAACAGCAATAAACTTAACAACGGGATTGATGGTCATGAAGTAGGTACGTTAAGGCATCTACTACCTAGGCAGCAAAATAACCAAGGACGGACAGAGCAAGGAGGACATCAAAAGCAGACAAGCACTGCCGAAAATGGGTATTCCTGGCCAAGAGAAGTCTACTAGTATCATAGTTCATAATTTGAGCGAGAAGTTTCTGAGAATATATGTCTGGAGTACAGCATTGTACGGTAGTGAAACATGAGAAAACCGGAACAGAAGGGAATCGAAACATTTGCGATGTGGTGCTACAGACGAATGTTGCAAATTATGTGGACTAATAGGGTAAGTAATGAGGAGGTTCTGTGTAGAATCGGAGAGGAACGGAATATGTGGAAAACACTGATAAGGAGAAGGAACAGGATGATAGGACATCTGTTAAGATATGAGGGAATGACTTCCATGGTACTAGAGGGAGCTGTACAGGGTAAAAACTATAGAGGAAGACAGAGATTGGAATACATCTAGGAAATAATTGAGGGTGTAGGTTGCAAGTGCTACTGTGGAATGAAGAGGTTGCCACAGAATAGAAATTTGCGGTGGACCGCATCAAACCAGTCAAAAGGCTGATGACCCAAAAAAAATTATGAGTCATCAAATACTTCCCATCGAAAACGATGCAGAAGGGTCTTCATTGCCCCTGCAGTGTATGGCTGAAAATTGTCCTGAAGAAAGAAATGCATGACATTTACGTTATGTGGACTGCATAACTTCAAGCGAAATTTCTCACCAGATTCACACACTTGGCGCTCTGAACTGAAAAGACCGATGTGCAGCTATCGACAGGCATACTAAAGACACTGCCAAACACATATGCGCAACGTTCCATAGAATTATCACAGCGGTTTCCATGTCGCGTCTAATCGGACCCTACTTTCCGAATGCGCCTCGTAGATGACCACCTGGTATACTTTGACACATATGTTTTTTTTTTTTTTTAATTGGCAATGAATGGACGTACTGCACAATCGTCTATTTACAATTCGCAATAGTACTCGTGAAGTTGAGGAAGGGCGGAGCAATTATACAGAAATTATGAAGTAAGCTGCCACGTCATTGGTCGGTCTTGAAATTGCTAAAATTGATTGCACTGTGATGATTATTACAATACGTCGACGGTGTCTTTTCCATCCCATGTGATCAAATGGCTCTGAGCACTATTGGACTTAACATCTCAGGTCATCAGTCCCCTAGAACTTAGAACTACTTAAACCTAACTAACCTAAGGACATCACACACATCCATGCCCGAGGCAGGATTCGAACCTGCGACCGTAGCGGTCGCGCGGTTCCAGACTGAAGCGCCTAGAACCGCTCGGCCACCAGTGGCCGGCCCATGTGATCACTGGTATGCTGTTGATTAGCACATAATAATTGACTGAGATTGTTTGTTTGAGATGGGAAAGAGTTTTGGTGGAGGGGCATCACCTTCTGGGCACGGCTAGCACCGAAACAGTGATCGTGTACATGACTGCAGTACGAGCAACCAATCGAAACGGAACACTGAACCGTCACTGTGAAAGATGGTTTTAAGTGTAGAGGCGAGGCCATCAGTCAACTTTCGATAGCAGTTTGGAAACACTCCACAATGGCGCAAAAGTCTTCCAGTTTCTATATGTTGTGACTGTCTTTTATTTAAAACCAGACAGTGTGTGTCGTGTTGTAGCAGCAGCAACATGATTTACACCATACGACTGAAATCCCCTGCTATACCCGCAGGACACGACAGATGGTTTAATTTGTGGAAAGGGGCCAAAATGAGTGGCAGTCAGTTGCACTCGAACATATTACTTTATTCATTTGGAAAATATTACAAGAGTAAAGAAAACATTAAAAACAGAGCAAGCCAAACATTAATTTTAGAAATTATTTCCTGGCTAAATGCGCCATTCAATCTCACGCCTCAAGGGCAAAACAAGTTAAAACCGGCTGAAGACCAATGACTTAAGACTCAAAACAAGAATTTGAATTTTAAAAGACAGAAGGACTTATCTTAAAACATTTCTCTACGTTAGGCTGAAGGCCCAAACAATCTCACGCCTTAAGGGCAAAACAACTTTAATTTCAAATCAGCTAGAAGCCATACATAAACAAACAACAAGGACAAATAAGAAAAGGCAACACATTAAACGGCTCTCGGAAGTTTCCAAGGGTCGGCCTGGAATTCTAACACTAACGCTCCTTTAGATGAGACAGGCAGTCCGCCCAACAATTCCCAATCCGACGGCTGCCCAATCGACAGACAGTCAACGGATCAAGCGACAGGATAACTTCCGTTAACCCGACCAGCACACAACAGGGAGTTCAATGGAACAACGCAGAAGGTATCGGCGCCCACAACGAATTACACGTTCAGCTGTCAAACTACACGCCGTGCTGGACAGCCAAAACACGACGAAGAAAATACACTGCCTGAATTTATGTCAACAGCCAGGGCAGGTAACCAGAACGTTAACGGCCACAAGGCAGAAGATTCCGCTGGTGCACTTCAATTCAAATATAATAAAGTTAAGTTAAACTCCACAGGAGGGCGGCTAGAATTTCGCCAACTTGAAAACGCACGTTGTTGCTTGCTGGAATGTCCCCACAGCGAACAACGAAATTCAAATGACACAATGTGAACAGTTGGAGTTGGCTGGTAGATTAAGTAAAGAGTCAACTTTCGTGTCCGGGATCGGTGAGCCACGGACCTCGTAGCAATGGGAACAGCCCCTCACACTCTGACCGCGCGTGGACGCCGCCAGCGGCCTTGGCCAGACATGCGCCACGGAGACCTCCTCGCGGCTTCACCGCAACTAACCGACTGCCCGCACACGGCACAGCCGGAAACTATAAGCGCGAGGCCAAAGATAGTACGAGGGTGCAAATATCGATATATACGCTGCTGCTGCGACTCACGGAGAGAGAGGATAACAGAATAGCAAACAAGGTTTAATGCAAAGCATAACACGAGCCAGCCACGGCTCAGTGACGTCTAGTTTTCTGTGAGAGGCAATGGATCAAAATGTGTCAGTGTCAGTTGAGAACCTGACACAGACTTCGAAATCCTGGCGAAAAAAACAAAACGTATGACAGTGCACAAAGTGTGTTACAACAGAAAAAACAATGAATCAAACAGCAAAACAGGGACCCTCTCTTGTGACTGATAGTCTGTGGGATATCGTCCTCCTATAGAACAGGCGATGAAACTTTACACTGGTCTGTGCAAGCGAATTCGATCACTGGCCACTTGCTCCAATGGATCAATACTTGTTTACTTAATAGGATCACCACATATGCTCGACGCCGGCACGCAGACGGTATCTGTTTTCGATATATCGGAAGAGAGAGATGCGGTAAAAATCTTGTCGAGTGCTGTGTGTGATGAAGTAATTGGAGCTTTTATAGTTCCTAATTTTTCTCCATTGGATGGTACAGAATAACGATGATAGAATGTTTGGGTGATAGATGTGAATGGGCCCTGAGGGATGCAGATCTTCTTCAGACTGCAGTACCTATACGATGTAGTCTTCATAATTTTCCCGATAAAAAACACAACTGTAACTGTTCGACTGTATTTTATACTACCTAGTGTTCCAGGAGCAGGCTTCGTTGGGCGCTGTCCTTACACATCGTACATGGTTGGTGGAGTTATGGTAACATGTTCCCATTTCCACAAGTGGTCAAAACACGGTCCTGTCGCATTAACTCAGCTCACTCTGTCTCTACACGTATTTCAGAATGTTGTAGATATAGCACTCTCCGACTTCTGCTTAGTTCCGACTTAAATTGGAATTATCACATGCACAAAGCTGCAGGGACGGCGGGGCAGAGACTGAGGAGCAGTTACAAGATGCATAGGGAATAGCTAACCCACGTAGGAATTTTACTCTAGCATATAGGTTCGCAAAAGGTGACTTGCTTCGAGATATGAGAGTGCCATGAATATGATTCACTAGTGGCTGTAATCATTAGAAGACATCTCCATAGGATCCAATGCAGGTATGTGGTTGAATGGCAAGACTTGATTCCAAATCGTATACAGAATTTATACTAGAAAGCGTAACACTATCAGCGACTCGTGTGTGTACCTGTAGAACCAAGTCTGCTTTTTATGCATGGTGATAGTGACGTGGTTGTGATCGTGTTTTCAATAGCGCGGTCCTTACGCGTAATGTACGTTGCTGGCTTTAGAGTCCTTCCGTGGTTAGCTTCTTTGACAGAGCTATGATAATATGTTCCCATTTCCACTGAGTGGCTAAAAGACTGTCCTGTTGCATTAACTCAGCTCAGCCTGTTCCTACATGGGTTGCAGAAGTTGGTGGATGTGGTGCTCTCCGACTTCTGTTCAGTTCCGACTTGAACTGGGACGATCATATGGACGAAGCTGCAGGGAGGCCGGGGAAAAGACCGAGGAACAGTTGCAAGGTGCAGAAGAATTGTCAAAAACCACACTGCAGTTTTTCTGTAGTAGATAGGTTCGAAAAAGGTAACCCGTTTCGAGATATGAGAGTACCACGAATATGATTCACTAGTGGCTGTAATCATTAAGAGACATGTCCATAGGATCCAACGGAGGTATGTGGCTGCCAGCATTTCTACCAAAAAGCGTAACACTGTCAGTGACTCTTGTGTGTGCCTGTAGTACCAAGACCGCCTTTTATGCGTGGTGATGGTAACAGAGTCGTTGTGATCGTGTTTTTAACAGCGCGGTCCTGACGTGTAATGTACCTTGCTGGCGGTAGTATCCTTTTGTGGTCAGCTTCAAATGTCGGTTCTCAATAGTGCTCCTCGAAAATAACATCGTCTTCCCTCCACGGATTCACATTTGAACTACCAGGTGACTGAAATCCGACTACTGGAAAGAAAAGTTACTCGCCATGCAAAGCGTTTCTCATCATGACTTTAATTAATTAGCCTATCTGTTTGATAACAGTGACATGTCACCTGGCGGTTGTAGGTGATGGCTTGGGCACCAATGATATGGTTCTTCATTTGGAGTTTTTGACGTTGCGGCGATATCTTTCAACGATATTTGAATTGCCCACCTATACAGGGAGAGACAACCAAATAAGTCAGATATGTTACCGAATTTATAAAATGATATGTAATATATAACTTAAAACTTCTCTGTGCTGTTACCTTAAGAGGCTTCGTATGTGGTGAGACATTTGGTTACCTTAAGAGAGAGTTAGAAAGTGAGGGGGCGTCCTGTGATGCATGACGTGACAGATAAGAAAAGATATTTTTCTACTTGATGAAAGAATACTTAGGGGTAATATAGTCTTTATCATAGACCTGTACGTAATTATCACAAGTAACGATCCTTTAGCGACCTGAAAACGCTTGTATTGTCCAATTTCCTCTACGTCCCAAAATAACTCGTATAAATCGCAGGAATCTACATTTCGCGTCAGAAATTCGAGGTGGATGGTGAAAAACATCGCTGCCTCGGCTTGGGTAAAGTAGATTTTTTAAACTGGTGGGTCTATGTGGGGGTGGGATTGTTTAGAACTACTGTATACGTCCAATCTGTAGCTACTTGTTTCGCAGTGCACCGTGGCTGCCTGAAAGGGCGGTCACGAGGAGTCGGCAACCGAAAGTAACGGATTAGCTCAGCCTTTGATGTGTACGAAGAATGCGCCTATCTGCTATCTTGCCCTCGTCATCGAGGGTTGGCTAAGCGAGCAGTGTGCTGGGTGAGCGCGACAGAAGCGGACGTGTGTGTGTTACGTGAGAGCAGATTCAAAATGCCCGGATGCCCTCCATGACCAGGGGTGGTGCACTTTGGCAAACACGCGCGTCCACGACTGCGGCTGCGGCCCTTACGGGGCTGGTGGTGTGCTTATGGACAGGTGCGTTGCGTTTGGATCCCAAAAGGTGAATACGTGGGATGTGCGAGTGTTTTCAGCTGTCTCCTATATCTAGCCATGACAACTTATTGTTAAGGACGGGATCGTGGTTTAACTGTGTCGTGTTTAATGCTTCTCAGTACGTCGCAGTGGTATCTGTCTTTTCTCTATTCTATCATGCAGCAGAATCTTCCTCTCTCTTTCCGAATGTAGCAGAGAGAGCCAATTTAGGAATTCTATAGTGCTTTAAAAACCCAGTCGCGACGTCAGATTGCGGACTGATAGCAATCTAGGACATCTAACCATGACAACTTGATGCTATGGACTGGATCGTGGTTTCGGTGTGTGGTGTTTAGTGCTTCACAATACATTGTCTCTACCCTATCATGCAGTAAACGCTCCTCCTCCACCTTCTTCCTACGGTCGCAGGTTCGAATCCTGCCTCGGGCATGGATGTGTGTGATGTCCTTAGGTTAGTTAGGTTTAACTAGTTCTAAGTTCTAGGGGACTAATGACCTCAGAAGTTGAGTCCCATAGTGCTCAGAGCCATTTGAACCATTTTTGAACCAGTTTAAGTATGTCGTGTTTAGTGCTTCTCAATACATCGCACTGGACTCTGTCTTGCAGTGGTATTTGCTGTCGTCTCTATTCTATCACGCAGTAGAAACTTCCTCCCTCCTTCCGTATGTAGCGGAGAGAACCTATTAAGGAATCCTATAGTACTTTTCAAAACACCATCGTCTTCCCGATAGTTCTATTGTGCGCACGCTTGTGTTTGGGTATGGGTCTCTCACCGGAAATGTTTAGTGGAGCGTTGTGGTAGAGGAGGGCGTTTGTGCTCTCAAATGCTGATGCGCACAAGACCTCGGATATATTTAGCTCTACGATCTATTTGTGGTGGAAATTCGTTACATGATTTGCATAGTGTTTGTGTGTGATACTCAAACATTGAAAATATGTTTTATTTTGAAGAAGGATCATAGTGAGTTGGAGATGAGTGTTTTAAGCGATGTATTCGACGGCTGTATATTGTTAATCAATTAGTTTAAAAGTGGCTTATTTCACTCTATTTTTTATGTCGAAATTGTGTCAGCTCTCCCTTTGCCTCCAGCATTAGCCAATAGGAACACTGTATTCTGCATGTTTTGGGACTTGATTCACACAGAATGGCCACTGGAGAAAGACAGAAATCGAGTCTGAAATTTCCCGATCAACAGAATGCCACCACTTGATGGTTAGTTTCGGAGCCGCGACATCAGAGAAGATCGATTTATGTGGTTCGTTTTCAGTGGTATTTAGTGACGTGATCTGTAATTAAGATATTGGGCGGTTTTGACTATCGTTGCAGCTCCTTGACGATAGAGCCACGCACGGGAGGTTTCCAACGGCGGCTACTATACCCCACTTCATTCCATTCCTGTTCTGTAGACCACTTTTGCAGGGTTTAAATAAGAGTGCTAAATGACTGACGTATGTTTCTCGATCTGTACAAAATAGTTTTCTTCTTAGATTCTAGTAATTTGTCCATCTCCAGAAAGTGGCGCTGCGTTTCGAAATACGTCATAAAATTTTAGATATGTAATTGTTAAAAATTTCCCTTCTGTGCTCAGACCACAGTGTGCTTCAAAAAGTGAGGAAAATACGAGCATTAACATCCCTGACTCCGGCAGCAGATACAAACAAAGCCTACTCAGCGTTTCCAAGCGCAATCAGAATAAAAAAAAGGGCCACCATTGTTTCAATATTCAATGCTACAATCGATTTCCTGAGAAATTCTTTAAATAAACTCTGCAACATACACCATCCTGTATCCTGTAAGTTTTTTAAATAAACAGTAGCCGCACTGAGTGGCCGCTTGGTTAGAGGCTCCATGTCACGAACTGCACGGCCCCTCCTGCCGGAGGTTCGAGCCCTCCCTCGGGCAAGGATGTATGTGTTATCCCTAGCGTAAGTTAGTTTAAGTAGTGTGTAAGTCTAGGGACCGATAACTTTAGCAGTTTGGTTCCTTAGGAACTCACACACGTTTGAACAGTATTTCATACACTGCAGTGAATTTCCTGACAAATTCGTTAGCTAAATGAATTAACTATATTCCAAACACTGACATGAATCGCGTAAATTGTTTAAATAAACAATATTCCATACAGTGCAATCGAATTCCCTCCAAATGACCCGGCAGTTTCTAGGAGGGGGAGGGATGGGGGATGTCTGAGGGGGTTTCCTAGAGTGTAGCTTTAATTAACTGATCGATTTCATTAATTAGTGAATCAAATTGTTATCTAAAGTGTGCTTGTATCTGCGAGGGTCAGGGATAGAGGGTTGGAGGTTTCCTGAGGCATTGGGGGGCGGGGGGGGGGGGAGGTCGGAAGAGGCGGAGGTGGGTGGAGATAGGTTAAGGACCTGTCAATCAAAAGGGTGGATTATCCCCAAGGGGTCTTAATTCTCCTAGCAGAACAATAGATTAAGTGCCTGTTAATCAAATGAGAACAATAGGTTTGCCCCTGAATGTATACTTGCCCCTGACGTAGGCAACCTGCAATGTGTCGTGATTCCTCACCCCCCCCCCCCCCCTTGTCCTACCACTATTGTATACTGTTTTAAAATTGTATAGGGGACGTTAGAAACAGAAACGTGTTTATAAATCACGTTGTAATTGTACACATACGAAAGAGGAGTAATATACCAACAACTACTTCTCATTGGATTGTGGGCAAAAGAACGACATGTGGGATAATAGTACTAACTGTAGAAACTTATTGCAAGCAAGAGGATGTATCCATTGCAATGTCATGGCTGGTGGACTATAGTAATTTCGCCACCAGGATTACCGAGCCGCTGCTGACGTAACAAAGCATGGTCCACGAAAAGATAAGCTGCAACGCCAAGTACTCTCCCTCTCGTAAAGACTGTAAGAATTCCATGTTGTTTTAAATGTAATGTATTTCTCTTTTGTGAAAAACTTTTCGCAGTATTTGCTTCCTTTAAAACTAAATGCAGTTTCTGTATAATGTGTTCACCGGCATTGTTGGCACGTTTGAGTCCACGCTTAACGGTAGTTATTACTGTTTACTTTCTGTGTCTTATTCATTTATTTTATTGTAGTTGTTATTGTACGTGTTTTAAGTATTCTTTTGGAGGGGTGTGTTTTTATTAAAATGAAGAATGTCTTTGTCGGGGGCATTTACGTGCTTTGTTGTAGTATGTGCCAACCCGCGTAAGTTGTAGTGTCGGCCATTAAATTCTGAGCGCCGACCGGTCGCAGCTTGTCCGCTGCTCGTCTAACAGGTGCAAGGCACGCTGGAGGTGGGAATTTTGAATCTGACAGCTGTCAGCTAATTAAACAGTATTTACATCCAATTATACGTCGTATTACTACATATTCATGACCAAATGCCAGTTTATGTGGCTGCTACGATTGTAACTGAACCAAATTATAGCCATTTGCTTATTTATTTACGTGTTTTATATTCTTTTGGTGTTTGCTGCCTACTGTTACTTTCGTTAAGTTATGAAGTAAAACAGGTTCTTTTGAGTTGAATAATCGAAATTCACCGTCAAAACTGCGCAAGGTAGATCTCTGAGAACCGTTTCCCTCGCGTGACAGGAACAGGTAACACAGAAGGTCATGGCTTAATTTACGCTGTTGCGCCATTTTCTTCACAATCTTTCCGTTACCAGGTGGCACCATTTTTATTTAGAATAAAAACCGGTAGCCAATAAAAAGTAATAGATTTGGACTACCTACCCCATCATTTTGACAATGGTGGACCTACCCTCACATGTCGAGAGGTGAGAACACATAATACACTCAGGGACATGATCGTTTTGGAGGTCCAGGTGTTATGTTCTGGGGAGGCATAACGCTGTATGGGCGTACTGACTTCCGCATCTTTAAACACGGTACATTCACTGGTCAATGTAAATGTGACGCTGTACTCCTTCCCTGTTGTGAGTGTTTTCAGTGGTCGATTCACCATTACCTCATTTTTGTGCATGACATCGGCGACAGCGTGCAACTTCATACGTGAAACATCTCTTGGAACGAGAGCGTGTTCACCGAATGAAATAGCATGCCCGTTCATCCGACTTAAATCCCATCGAGCACGATTGGGATGCACTGGGCGTACGTACTGTAGCATGTCCGCGGGCGCCAACACTCATACAGCAGTTGTCAAAAGCGCTGGTGGAGGAGTGGAACGCCCTACCACAAAAACTCGTTACCAACCTTGTGAACAGCATGGGAGCAAGTGGCAATCGCGCACATTATTAATAACTATGTCCTACCTTTTGTAATATCCAGGGGACCGTCATGAGCCACGTTCATTGTAATTATTGTCTTTGAATAAAAGTCTCAATTCTTTTCGTCTCACTACTTATTTGTTTCAGTTACCTTCTGTAAGCCCACCCGGTTAGCCACGCGATTTAACGCACTGCTTCCCGAGCGGGAAGGCGTGTCGGTCCCCGGCACGAATCCGCCCAGCGGATTAGTGTGGAGGTCTAGTGTGCCAGCCAGCCAGTGGATGGTTTTTCAGGCGGTTTTCCATCTACCTTGGCGAATGTGGACTGGTTCCCATTATTCCGCCTCAGTTACACTGTATCGGCGACTGCTGTGCAAAAACCGTTTCCACATACACGTACACCGTAGTTATTCTAGCATGCAATCATTTGGTTTGGGATTACACTCGTCTGGTATGAGACGTTCCCGGGGTGTGGGGGTGGGGGGGGTTGGGGGGGGGATCCACTTGTGAGGTCGAACCGCACTATAACCCTGGGTTGGGTTCGGTGTGGGGCGGCGGTGGGGTGGGTGGACTGCTGTGGCTTGTTGTGGGGTTCTGAACCACTGAGGGCTATGGCGGGAAGAAGCCTCTCCGGTTTAATACATACATATATACATACCTTCTGTACCATACTGTTGCAGTTCTTTCTGTGTATAACACAAGTTCATCGAGCTGTGTTGTTTGATGGTGAAGTATCACTTCAATGTTACTTTCGTTCCTAAGTTTTGCACACCGCTGCGTGTTAATATCCTCACTTAAAATTACAGCATTCATTTTCTTTGCATTTTGTTGCTATACGTTTATTTAATCATGTAGATACCGTTGTCATCTCTATCAGATGTTGGTTTGTTTCTATCTTAAATAGTAGCATCATACAACACACAGTAGCTTACGTGTTTTTACGAAATGTGACGAGTTATCACTGCAAAAAAATTTTAATGATATGTTATTTGTCACTTTCTGTCCTCTTTATACAGTATGTATTGTAAGTAGGCGGAGTATTTTACGAATAATATTTTGGTTCTTACTTCAGAAAGAAAGATAATTATTTCAGCAATTACACCCGCTTATCGTTTTATAAATGTGCGACAAGACAAATAAATTTTATATTTCCATAAGTTTCTTTCTTCTGCAGCGACCACCTCATTCACTATCTCGACAGTACAGTCCAGTTCTAAATCACTACATTTCAAATGCTTCGATTCCCTTCTGTTCCCGTTTCCCCACAGATTGTGATTCACTTACATGCAGGGCAGTGCCCCAAACGTACATTCTCAGAAATAAAGTTGTGCCATAGGCACCCATGGCCGAGACGACAATAATGAATAACTTGCGTAGTCTGCAATTTTCTGAATTCATCGCAGATCCAGAAATAGTAATGCAGAGAAAACGAGAATCGAATCATCCTTCATCTGTTAACTGATTTGTACGCGTTTCAGCTTGAGCTATCATCAGAATCCTGGTTCAGATGAAAACCAGAGGATTACATAGTTACATGCTTGAGTTGCTCATGTGTTTGGAATTTAGTCACGTAACTTTGTAATCTTCTGCTCTTTTCAGAAATTTCTTCCTCAAATTAGGCCGATGATTAATTCTAGAAGACTCTTTCGGTCAGGAATGCCCTTCATGCCATTGCTAGTCTGTTTTTTATGTTCTCCTTGCTTCTAAAATCTTGCGTTATTTAGCATCCAAGGCACCACCATTATTTAACTTCGTCTACTTCGTTGTCACCAATTTTCATGTTAATTCTATCGTTTATCTCATGTCCGCTACTCCAAACTATTTTCACCTTTCTTTGGCTTAATCACAAACCGTAGCTTGAGTTCATTCCATTCAACAGGTCCTAGGAGGTACTACAATTCTTCCCCATTTTCTCTGAGTATAGCAACAGAATCAGCGAATCATAACATTGATATCCTTTCACACTGAATTTTAATTCCACTCTTGAACCTTTCTTTTATTCGTCGTCCCTTCTTCGATGTATAGTAGTGACGAAAGAATGCAATCCTGTTTCATACCCTTTCTGAACCGAGCACATCGGAATTGGTCTTTTATTCTACGAAAACTGTTTACAGAACTCCCTCACACTATGCGCGAATTTCAGAAATAATTTGAACGACGTGTTGCTGCAATTCCTCAACAAATGCGCCAACATACGCCGAGCTACTGAATCTCTAAATAGATGCCGCTGACAACAAATTTTATAACTTAGACGGTTGCAGCTATCGTCAAGCGCTATGAGTCGGCACAATACACGCGTTTATGCGTCGGTACTTAGTTAATTATGTAACTTTCCATTCGCGTTTGGATGTTCGAAGTCATGTATCAGTGCTTGTTAACTGCACTACGTATGATCTGCTTACTACTTATGTCTGTTGTAATCATTATCACCATCATAATCAATAATTAACTCCAACTGCACACACAAACCTTATAAGGAATCAGCAAAGGAACTGCAGGCGAGACAGAGCAGGTAAGTGGGCACTGTCGATACGGTAGGAACGTAACTAGAGTATGAAATTAATCTCGTTTGTTCAGAATGTAACTCAAGCTGCAAGACACATTCGTTGATTCTGAGTGTAGAATTGATTTTGGTCGCAAACAAGCTCTTATAGTGCTATAATTACTGAAACAGTTTTCAGTTAATCTCATCGCTTTGATATTCAGTAATCTGACAACCGTATGTGAAATGTTCCACGAATTTTTGTACTCTTGGGCTGTTCTGTTTCGGCCGTAACGTTAACCTTATCAGACACAATTATAATATGTCTTTACACCGCTTCAGTTTCTAGGTTAGCTTTTCTTATTAACTCGCTGTTTTCAACGTTCTGTCAGTCTTTTCTTTAAAATGATTTAGAGCTACTTAGTATTTCAAATAATTTATAATACATCTGGTTCATTAAGGTCACACAGTTTACATGCCTATTTCATGCTGTACTTAACATATGTTTTTCCCTCGTGAAAGTCACTATTTTGAGCGCAAGTAAACTGGCAAAAATTAGTTCAAGTTTAAAATTCTTCGCAGACAGCTGAAATTTTGTAGCTGAGAATTGCATCACGCTGTCGTTCCATCATGTTATAGGTGTTTCATTTTATTAGTGGTATACCCAGGTTTCATAGAAGGATTAAAATAAAAACCCTTTTTTCCTGTTAGCAGTTCTTTAACGAGGATGAGATATTCATACCGTGTATTGTTATGCGAATGGTCATAATACATTCTATTTGGTGGAGAGCATGCAGAACAAAATTCAAAGTAAATTGTTGTTACTCGTTTGTCATTTTCTTCCTAATTAGTTTTGTTTCACTCAAAATTCTACTTAGTTGATTAAACTGAGAAATTGAAATGTTTCCAATACCTGAGGCCAAACATGAGTCGCAGGCTTTTGGAATCGTACGCCTGCTAGCTGAAACACGTCTGAAAACGGCTACTGCACTTTGTACAAAAATGTGGCAGCAGATCGACGACGAAATTATATGCCAGGTATTTCACAGTCACTACACCAAAACTGCGTTCAAGTTTAGGACACTACAATAAATTTATGAAAAAGTGCCTCATGGTGACAATGAGAGCGAAACACTAGACTGATTTTTGATAGATAATATGTAAATAATACCTCCTTATACAAGTACTTCAGTGCATCTGGATGCATGCTCCAGCACATTGATAAGTCACTGACACGATCGCAACTATGCAGTAAACACTGTATAACACTTTTCTTTAATCGTAAGGAAACTGTCTTACGTCCACTTAAATAATTTTCCATTTAAAACGGTAACGCTTACATAAAAATGACTATACGCACTATATTTTAAATTAGATATCTGGCGAATTTTCGATATATTAATTTACTGTAGACATTATATTAAAATAATTAAATAAATAATTATGTATGTTTGGACTATTAAGAACCCATTCTTTATTGGAAATTCCATGACAATACAAACACCATCATATTTTAGCGTAATGCTGCATTAGTCGTACCACCGATAATATCTGATCAACATGTTAATAAAATGTGTCTTTAAGTGGTGTAAAACTGTCGTAAAGAGTCGTGCGAGTAACCTGAGACAAGAGAACGGACCTCTGGTGTCTGTGGCAGAAAAATATTTAACAAGTACATTTGTTTGACTGTTTTTGTTACATTTTTTTGCTCATTTGTAAGCATATTCAGAGAAAACTGATGACAACGTAATCATTTTATATCTTGTCTATTTTAGTGTTGCTCTGCCATTCATTTAAGCGTAATCAAACGGTATAAAACTGTGATGTTGTACATGTAGCTCTGGTTTGAAACGGTAGAGCTCTCACCGCCTAAGTGGTACCTATGGATATTTCTTTAATAGTACCGGTACGTCTTACGTCTTGATGTAAATTTCATACCGACTGAAAGTTGTTTCGGCTGATCATTACGCCGAAGAGAGCGTATAATAAGTGGAAGTATGAGGATATGGACGACAGTTTATTGAAACATCAGAATGGTGAAATTGGATTTAATGAAGCATGTAGAAAATACACTGAAGAGCCAAAGAAACTGGTACACCTACTACCTCATACAGTGTAGGGCCCCAGCGAGCACGCAGAAGTACCGCAATAAGACGTAGCATGGAATCGCCTAATGTCTGAAGTAGTTCTGGAGGGAACAGACACCATGAATCCTGACGGGCTATCCATAAATCTGTAAGAGCAAGACGGGGTGGAGATCTCTTCCGTACAGCACGTTGCAAGGCATCCGAAATACACTCAATAATGTTCATGTCCGGGGAATTTGGTGGCCAGCGAACTGTTTAAACTCCGAAGAGTGTTCCTGAAGGCACTCTGTAGCAATTCTGGACGTAGGGCGTTGCATTGTCCTGCTGGGATTGCCTAAGTCCGTCGGAATGCGCAATGGATATGAATGGATACAGGTAATCATACAGGATGTTTACGTACGTGTCACCTGTCAGAGTCGTATCTAGATGTAACAGGGGTGCCATAACACTCCAACTGCAAATTCCCCACACCATTACAGACCTTCCACCAGCTTGAACAGTCCCCTGCTGACAAGTAGGGTTCCATGGATTCATAAGGTTGTCTCCATATCCGTACAACACCACCCGCTCGACACAATTTGAAACGAGATTCGTCCGACCAGCCAACATGTTTCCAGTCATCAACAGTCCAATTTCGGTGTTGACTGGCCCAGGCGAGGTGTAAAGCTTTGTGTCCTGCAGTCATCAAGTGTACACGAGTGGGCCTTCGGCTCCGAAAGCCCACATCGACGATTTTTCGTTGAATGGTTCGCACGCTGACACTTGTTGGTGGCCCAGCATTGAAATCTGAAGCAATATGCGGAATGGATGCACTTCATCACATTCAACGATTCTCTTCGGTCGTCGTTGGTCCTGTTCTTGCAGGATCTTTTTCCGGCCACAGCTATGTCGGAGATTTGATGTTTTACCGGATTCCTGATATTCACGGTACGCTCGTGCAGCCGTCACACGGGAAAATCCCCACTTCATCGCTACTTCGGAGATGCTGTGTCCCATCGCACCGACTATAACAACAAGTTCAAACTTACTTAAATCTTGATAACTGCCATTATCGCAGCAATAACCGATTTAACAACTGCGCCAGACACATGTTGTCTTATATGGACGCTACCGACCGCAGCGCCATATTCTGCCTGTTTACGTATTTTAATACACATACCTATACCAGTTTCTTTCGCGCTTCAGCGCATAATATACCAACGCCTACACAGCGTCGTCATTTGAAGGGTTTAAATGAAACATCAAAATCTTGGAATACCTAATGGTGACAGCAGGTGTGGAAGATGAATTAGCACAGCATGCTATGAAGTCAGAATCTAGTTTCTTAGGAGTAATTATTACTGGATTAAGGACACTTACCTAACAAATTGCTGATAAATATCTACCTCATCGCTCCACAAAAGAAAAAAGAATAGTCGTTAAAAAAATTGTCTCACAGATTTATGAACGATGATCCTACGTTGTTCTTGTGATGCCCTAAGTAATGTCGATGTTTAACAAAGAGCGTGTTAATGAGTGTTCTGTTAAACAGGAAGAAATACCAGATAGTATAAGTTTACTGCTGGCTAAGTAATTAACGTGGATGAAACCGCGTCATCCACAGTTAACAAACAGTGCAAAGTAACTCCAGAATGATATTTTCACTCTACAGCGAAGTGTGCGCTGATATGAAACTTCCTGGCAGATTAAAACTTCGTGCCAGACCGAGAATCGAACTCGTGACCTTTGCGATCAAGTCCTCTTCCATCTGAGCTACCCAAGCTCGACTCAGGCCCTGTTCTCACAGCTTTACTTCTGCCAGTACCTCGTCTCCTACCTTCCAAACTTTACAGAAGCTCTCCAGCGAACCTTGCAGAACTAGCACTCCTGAAAGAAAAGATATTGCGGAGGCTTAGCCACAGCCTGGGAGATGTTCGCAGGAAAGCTTCAGTAAAGTTTGGAAGGTAGGAGACGAGGTACTGGCAGAAGTACAGTTGTGAGGACACGGCTTGAGTCGTGCTTGGGTAGCTCAGATGGTAGAGCACTTGCCCGCAAAAGGCAAAGGTCCCGAGTTCGAGTCTCGGTCCAGCATACAGTTTTAATCTGCTAGGAAGTTTCAGTCTATAGTAATTGTCCGAAAGCAAACAACAAGTAGGCGCAATCACAAGAGAATGGGGTTTACAACGAAGTGCAGCAAGCGAATTCATACTTCCGGTGTTAATATTTAATGGCAGCAGAATGAAAGATGTCTTACAAAAGGATCTACAACAAACACATCATTTGGATGCTCAACAAATAGATGGATAACATCAGAACTGTTTGTCCGGTGGCTAGAAGATTTCACAAAATGTAAAAAAGTAGAAAAAAGGGACCAGAAACAAATTCTGCTTTTACTGGGGAGACATAATACACACACCAAAAATTCAGGGGCAGTTCAGCTAGCTCATGATTATGGTGTAATCATGCTATCATTTCTGGCTCACATGACTCAATATCTACAGACACTGAAGTGATCGTTCTTTAAAACACAAAAAACAGCTACAATGAAGTGGCATCTTCGTTGCTACCGTCAAATCCTGGCAGTGGCTTAAAACATGCTAACATTGCAGAACTCCTGAGTAATGCATATCCGAGATCAGTTTATATAGACATAGCACTAAATGGTTTTAAAGCAACTGGCTTGTGGTCATGTGATAGAAATATTGTTGATCAGTCAGACCAAGAATCGGCTGATGGAACTGGAACAACAACGCTAAAATCTGGAAGGCTGCTTAAGTTGCAACACCACTCAATGATCAGTCTGGATCTTCTACAATGTCTCCAGGATGTAAACCCCAACACAATATTTCAACAGCTGTCAAAATTAACAGTCAAAAAATAAAATCTCACTTGAACACTTTATCTCCTATCCCGTATACAACAAAATTTATCAAGAAAAATACGAAACGAACTAAACACACAACGGAACTAACTTCAAGTCCTCACAGATAGGTAGTAAAAGCAAAAAAATAGGCAAATAAAAAGGATAAACCTATTGACAAACCTATGATAAAGAGGCAGACAGAAGAAAACTTCAACGAGAATAAAAAATGAAGGACAGAGCGAATGGTTATGTCAACTGTATTAGGAAGATAGAGAAGAGGACATTATTGAATGTATGAAATGTAAAGGTTTGGTACTTGACCCGTGCATTGGCATGCAATATAACTTAAGATCTATTTCTGTTTTATCTGTGGTCGACTGTTTTTCGATATGCTATTTTAAGCAAATTTATTTATTAAAAATTTATATTTTGTTTCCTATGAGTAATTTCGTTACATGTAACTATGGAAACAACGTTAAGGTTATAGTTTTTAATTTGTTATTTTGACATTTTGTTACATTATACCACGGATATATGACGTCTTCACTGACTTCTTATCATAAGTACAATTTAGGCAGTAAGTGGTACGGATTCGGACACCAGGCGCCTTAATCGTACAGAAGGTACAGGTTTGAAAAAGGTTGAAAACTCATTTCGAGAAAATCTTTTGTATGTATGTGTGGAAGCTGGTTGACAGATTAAAAATAAAGATTCAGTGTTCGTAAAACAAATGTTTTATTTAAATTACCTTACCAAATACAGTAATTCTCCCTTAAGCGGTACGACTTCAAGAACTTTCCCTAATATTCTGCTCTTGTAGCACCCGGATAGCTTCATAAGAAAAGTTTAGTGCTTCTTGGTAATAATTACAACGTAATTTACGCAGTGGTTCCATTACAAACTGTCTTTTGCAGGCGCTCAGGAACTAAGCTTCATAATTGGTCTAAACTAAACCACACTATTAGGCTATGTAGAAGCGATATGGTCTGGATATCCAGAAAGATACGTCGTAGAACAAGATTGTTTTAAGCTACGTTCTTCAGTAATTTTAGTGTGCTTTCGTTAGTGTAGTCGTGGTTTGTTGCAAATACCAGCAAGGAAGAAATAACGGAAGAAATTTCACTACGAGATGTAATATCTCTATCAGCTACCAAATGTGAATGAAATCATGACATCCCCGTACTTCATACGTTAGATGAATTCACAGAACAATTAATATACCACTGGATCAATGCGGTTTTCTCATATTTGAATATCTGCAGTTATTCTAATGATTTTTAATCATGTTTAACTTTTCTCTCGCATTCACATATGTTTTATTTCTTTTTGTCTTAGCATCACATTGACAGTTACATTAACAGCAAAAAATAACGAACTGCACATTTTTCCTCTGTCATAAAAGCTTTCCATTTGCGTGCACGTGTCCCTGACAGCTGTCGAAACAAGAGTAACACAACATCATCGACTTTGTTTTTAGACACGTTAAATCACTTGAATAAAACTTTATATCTCGAAAGAAAAACCTGAATGTATAAATGCGTAGAACTTGTTACCAGTCGCGAATACTGTGAGGAGAACTCAGCTATAAGATACAACAAAAATACACTGTGTAACAATTTCACTGCGATTAGCTGAGGCGAGGTTTTAGCACCTGCTTTTACTTGAACTGATGTTTAGGACAGCTGACGATATCCCATAGTGTTTCGTGTACGTCTGTTCACAAATCTATGTGCACGACTTCTGGCTATGAATGTAGTAAGAGGCCATATATTTATTGCGAATCACTTTGTACCTTACCCAGGATTGCTTATCTGAACGATATCAGTCGAATTCCATCTTGTGCCGGGGCAAAATCACAATGTGAACCTTCATTTGTGTCGAATGCCATCTTGCCCCGACACAGAATCACGATGCTTACCTAAACATATTTTTACTCCGGTTACTCAATCAGCTACAGGACTGAAAAATTTCTGTCACATTGTGTCTCCACGAAATGGCTTTTCATTATATGATAACATAGTGATTTAACGGATGAGACGTATCAACTTCACCGAAATAATAACGGGAGGTTACAGAGATTTAGAATTCGTACAACTGCTCAGATAAGTTCAAACAGCTCGGCGTAAGGATTTAGTTGTAGCTAAGTAAAAAGAAGAGTAAACGCTGCCTTATATTTCAATGACGAAATGACAACATAGTGGGATTCACTGACAAGTACTTCCATTAATTATGCAGCACCGTGAGTTACTGAGGAAAGGTCAAAGAGCAAGTAGACTGCATGAAATTCCAGAGTTAAATATTTGCCGTAGGTTTCACGAGAGAGTTCCCTGCAATTTGTGTGCAATGCAGCAGTGACTCACTAGTGACGGTGTGCAAACGGTTATGCTCAAAGTACTCCATAGTGTACTGATTTGTCACTGCTGCGAAATGTTTCAGTCGTCATTCAGAATCGAACATGGTTTTCTCTGTTTTTTAAAAGCTCTGCGATTTTATAATTATCTAGTATATACTTTGACTGCAATACAAAGTAACACAATAGCAAATTTTTCCAGTTGATCAACATTAGTTCAGCAGATTCCCGAAAGTAAAAGAAGTAATAGTTTACATCGTTGTCGCTTCGTAAAGGTGTTTTCGTTTTTCTTCGTTATTACAAACTGCTTTGCCCTACATTTCAAAAATCCGTAAAGAGGCGTTGGTCTCTGGAGAAGATACCCTCTTCGAGTGCAGTTAATACTGGATTTCACAGATTAATTAAGGGGATTGTTGGGGTCAATCGTCCACAAACAGAAACAACTGTTCTCTTACAAAAACTGTGCACTGTACATCACATATGTGAGCAACAGGCGTACATGAAATTAAACTCACGAACTTCAGCTGATAATTTATAATTAAATAAATTTGTAATCTTATCTACACAAGTGTTAGTTATCTGAATTTGTGAACTTGGCAAATTAATAAATAGTTCCACTGTTAAAGAAAAACGATGTACATACTTATTAGACAACGCCAATGCCAGTACCAATGCCGTAATCATTATATCTTCCTACTTTTTTTTACAGTGTAATGAGGTTGACGCGATTGTATACTGTGAACTACTTGAATCAGTCAGTTAAAATAGACCCAGGATGAATGTAAGTAGTGCAGATATTAATTTTACTCGTTTTTGCTTTATTAATGCCTAGTAATTCTCCCAGTACACATTCGTTTATTGTTTTGCGTGGTGCAAAAAATTGGAAACTAGTAGGTACTACATAGTGACTTGAATGTCAAAGTTACATTTCCTAGCACTAGCTTTTTTATTTCGAGCACTGGCACTATGCTACAACAGCAACGCTTTCACATTTCCACCAATAGAATCCAACCAGAAGGTGTTTTCATTGAGAAGGTACGGACCAGCTTAAGTCGAAATTCTTGGCATTTATGTGATAACTTCTACGCCAGTTTCAATACGAGATATCTTCCGCTGTAGCAATAAACTAAATTTATCGTATCGAAAAACTTTTAAAACTTAACTAGTATCGATAACGTCCAGCTTATAGAGTAACAAATGCTTCTGACTCTTACTTACTTATCCATAATTGTTTTAATGCACAGTGCCACTCTTTCAAGTTCTAAAAATAATTTTTCATTAAAGAACTATCTGCAGTTTCTGTCACTTCATATACACACCTTTACAAACAAGTATCTAGATTATTGTCAGGTTCCATTCATTGAGAAAATTAGAGGCTACATTTAGTGCTGTCAAGAGCATGATAGCACAAGTGCGAAATGAAGAAAGTTCGGACATACTGAGCATTTTTGTTGGAACCCTGGATAATAAGGGAATGTGTAACCACACACATGAAGTGCTAACTATAAAGAAGGAACTACGTCAATAGATGTAGTTTTGGACGCCTGAAAACACATAGAATGTAGCAGAAGACCATGACTGTGTTGAAACAAATACATCATAGTTTGTTCAATTTCACCATACAAAGTATTCCTTCGCAAAGTTTTTTTTTTCTGATAACCCGTACCTTTGACAATATTCTCAAATAATAAACGTTTCAACACTTACGAATGTAATTTCTTCAGCTCAGATTCCCTACAATAGAGCACACGGATTTGTTTTACTGGCACACAGGTGTCAGGGAGATAAACCTTACGATATTCAGGCCACAGTCACTTTGTCGCCAGACCAGAGTAAAAGTCACAGGGTTAGGCGCAGCCGACTGACGATTGATTCGTCTCTAAGCGTGGCGCGTGACTTGAGAGCGAATGAGAAAGGTCACCGAACGTGAAACCTTTCGAGTGCGTTCCCGAACCGGATACCCCGTGAATGCGTGCCTCCCGGAAATACTCGATAACAGATCTCTGGCTGGCGACGAAGCAAAAAAACAAAAACTGTTTTTTAATAGAAGAATGACATCGTTTCAACTAGACTGTTTTTTAATACTTATGTATTAAGCAGTACTAGCTAATTTCGAATATTTCTTTCTCAAGTGAACAATAGACATGCATACGAGGAGCATAAAACAGAAATTGCATCTCATACCCAGTTACGCACAGAGTAGTTGTCAATGTACATGCCGCAGAAGATGTATCGCATCGTCCTCTTTGGACCCACATTTATCGAGGAAAAACTAATAAAGAGCCCAAAACAATATTTGTATAAGGGAAAAATATGCTACAATAAATTACCGAATGAAATGAAGAAGATTACTGAAATACGTGTTGCAACAGGCAGATAAAGCATTCTCCATCAGTAATGCATACTAAACAATTAAATATTACGTTGAGGACTCGGAGCAGTGATTAATAACGGAAGAGCATAACTACAGCATCCTGTCGCTCCACAGTACTTAATCGCGATCTAATGCTTTTACAAGAAAATCATGTATGAAGATCTAAATTGCATGAAAGTAATTAATGTCTTACTGTTCTCCTAAGTTCAGTCTCTCATCATAGGAGGACACTGACATATCTATTCAGGTGGACGGAGGGGAGGACACGGAGGCGTGCATGGGTCACAGTTGCAAGTTTAAGGGTCTAGAGTCAGTTTTCCGAGCAGACTGGAGTTAGGGCAACGGGCAAAGCAGCATGTTCATGTTCCAGGAAACACCAGCGGCTGTCTTTAGTGTGTGCTCTGAATAATATTGTAATGACCACATAGATAATTTTGCGGGGAAATCTAACCAACGACTGTGATTTATTGGTGGAACATCTAGAAAATGTAACAGGTCTACTAAAGAGACTGGCTACACTACACTTGCCCCTTTCCTTCTGAAGTATTGCTGTGCGGCATATAGGATTGACGGAGGACATAGAAAAAATTTCGAAGAAGGGCACCTCGCTTTGTACTGCCGCGAAATGAGGGAGAGAGTACCACGGCTACGATCTTTCCCCTCCGAACGCGAAAATATTTTGCTGGCGCCCGCCTAGATAGGGAGAAATGATATTCATAGTAAAATAAGATAAATTGAGCTTGCGCCGAAAGATTTAAGAGTTCGTTTTTCCCTTGCGCTCTTCGATTGTGAAACTGTAGAAAAATAGCCTAAAATGTGGCTCGAATAACTCTCTTTCAGGCGCTTGATTGTGACTTGCAGAGTAATCATCTACATGTAATGCATATGAAGAGCAAAACGATGTTTTGTGTTGTAAGTTGTCTGAAGCAAACTGTTGAAAATCAAAGAACATTGTACGATAGGGACCAACCGAAGGAGGCAGTGCAGCTGTCAGTACATTGGCCTGATATTGGGGCGTATGGAGTTTGCTCTGCTCTGCCGTACAGATTAAGGTTTTCCGTGATTTTTCTTATTCATTTCAGGCAAATCCCGGGATGGGTCTTTCATCAAAGCCACGGCCGAACACCTCTCCTGTCTACATCTACATCTACATCTATACTCCGCGAGCCACCTTACGGTGTGTGGCGGAGGGTACTTATTGTACCACTATCTGATCCCCCCTTCCCTGTTCCATTCACGAATTGTGCGTGGGAAGAACGACTGCTTGTAAGTCTCCGTATTTGCTCTAATTTCTCGGATCTTTTCGTTGTGATCATTACGCGAGATATATGTGGGCGGTAGTAATATGTTGCCCATCTCTTCCCGGAATGTGCTCTCTCGTAATTTCGATAATAAACCTCTCCGTATTGCGTAACGCCTTTCTTGAAGTGTCCGCCACTGGAGCTTGTTCAGCATCTCCGTAACGCTCTCGCGCTGACTAAATGTCCCCATGACGAATCGCGCTGCTTTTCGCTGGATCATGTCTATCTCTTCTATTAATCCAACCTGGTAAGGGTCCCATACTGATGAGCAATACTCAAGAATCGGACGAACAAGCGTTTTGTCCGCATAAGGCATACTTGTATTTGTATAGTCTTTATTTGTGTGTGTGTGTGTGTGTGTGTGTGTGTGTGTGTGTGTGTGTGTGTGTGTGTGTGTGTGTGTGTATGTGTGTTTGTGTGTGTGTGTGTGTGTACACATTTTGAGCCACTGATGTTCATTGTACTACCGAGACAATTTCTGTATTATTATGAGATGATCCTTGGATTAATAAATAAATAAATGTTCGTGTACACTGACGACCATACCATACTTAGTTGTGTATGTCGTGTCTCTTCTGTGAGTGATATACCCACACCTGTTATGCAGTTGAGAATGAGAAATGCTCGAAAGTAGCTAGTAACACTCATTACAGTACTATTTTAAAAATGAAATGTTCTTCAAATTTATCGAGACTGTATTGACGAACCATAGGAAATTAATCGAGTTTTAAATTTTCGTCTGTGTGTGAATGTATGCTTTCCTGGCAGGTACTACTGATGAAAAGCTGCCTCGTTTCCAGCCATGTGACACACATGCAATCATTGAAACGTTGCGGTTCGTCAACATTACTATCCAGCTAGAAATCTAGACTGAGACATAGATGCCACAGAAAATGTCATCTTTGGTAGTGTGATGGTACCTAACCGCCGAAGATTGCATTTACTGTGTGTTGCTTTGTTTTCCTGCATTTTCTTGCATTTATTCATTTCTGTTTATCTTTTTGAGATTACTTACATACTTCATATATTCTGTAGCTGCAATTATTAATTCTTTCTTTTAATTGGTTTCTATATTACTTTCCATGTTTAATAGCTATTGAAGTAGCCTTGATACTAATTTTATTTTATTGGGTTTGTTTATTAACGTAAACTGTTACGTAGGCACTGTTGCCCAGTTTAGTGTTAATGTTCTACATCTACATCTACATTTATACTCCGCAAGCCACCCAATGGTGTGTGGCGGAGGGCACTTTACGTGCCACTGTCATTACCTCCCTTTCCTGTTCCAGTCGCGTATGGTTCGCTGGAAGAACGACTGTCTGAAAGCCTCCGTGCGCGCTCTGATCTCTCTAATTTTACATTCGTGATCTCCTCGGGAGGTATAAGTAGGGGGAAGCAATATATTCGATACCTCATCCAGGAACGCACCCTCTCGAAACCTGGCGAGCAAGCCACACCGCGATGCAGAGCGCCTCTCTTGCAGAGTCTGCCACTTGAGTTTATTAAACATCTCCGTAACGCTATCACGGTTACCAAATAACCCTGTGACGAAACGCGCCGCTCTTCTTTGGATCTTCTCTACCTCCTCCGTCAACCCGATCTGGTACGGATCCCACACTGATGAGCAATACTCAAGTATAGGTCGAACGAGTGTTTTGTAAGCCACCTCCTTTGTTGATGGACTACATTTTCTAAGCACTCTCCCAATGAATCTCAACCTGGTACCCTCCTTACCAACAATTAATTTTATATGATCATTCCACTTCAAATCGTTCCGTACGCATACTCCCAGATATTTTACAGAAGTAACTGCTACCAGTGTTTGTTCCGCTATCATATAATCATACAATAAAGGATCCTTCTTTCTATGTATTCGCAATACATTACATTTGTCTATGTTAAGGGACAGTTGCCACTCCCTGCACCAAGTGCCTTCCGCTGCAGATCTTCCTGCATTTCGCTACAATTTTCTAATGCTGCAACTTCTCTGTATACTACAGCATCATCCACGAAAAGCTGCATGGAACTTCCGACACTGTCTACTAGGTCATTTATATATATTGTGAAAAGCAATGGTCCCATAACACTCCCCGGTGGCACGCCAGAGGTTACTTTAACGTCTATAGACGTCTCTCCATTGATAACAACATGCTGTGTTCTGCTTGCTAAAAACTCTTCAATCCAGCCACACAGCTGGTCTGATATTCCGTAGGCTCTTACTTTGTTTATCAGGCGACAGTGCGTAACTGTATCGAACGCCTTCCGGAAGTCAAGAAAAATAGCACCTACCTGGGAGTCTGTATCTAATATTTTCTGGGTCTCATGAACAAATAAAGCGAGTTGGGTCTCACACGATCGCTGTTTCCGGAATCCATGTTGATTCCTACATAGTAGATTCTGGGTTTCCAAAAACGACATGATACTTAAGCAAAAAACATGTTCTAAAATTCTACAACAGATCGACGTCAGAGATATAGGTCTATAGTTTTGCGCATCTGCTCGACGACCCTTTTTGAAGACTGGGACAACCTGTGCTCTTTTCCAATCATTTGGAGCCCTCCGTTCCTCTAGAGACTTGCGGTACACGGCTGTTAGAAGGGGGGCAAGTTCTTTCGCGTACTCTGTGTAGAATCGAATTGGTATCCCGTCAGGTCCAGTGGACTTTCCTCTGTTGCCTGTTTTGCCTGTTTGTTCCCTTTTCATTTATTTACTGTTCAACTTTTTACCTTTTAAATTGCAGTAAGTCCACACTGTCAAAGATGTCATTTACTGCATGCCTGTGCGTCGATCTAGATTTGTAACATATTTTTCCAGTTTTGTTTACAAGAATTGTAATTTCTTTCGTGACAATTTTCAGCTAAAGTTTGGAGATAGCCTTGTAAGCCGTGTACTAGTTAACACAATGAATTGAACCTGTAGAATATAAACAGTTTAGCGCTTTTCATTTATTATAACGTTTTTTTTACTATGAACCGACGGAAGAATAGCTTATCTTGACATAAAAATTAATTTCTCTGCGAAGATTCGAATTCAGTTCTTCTTGAATAAGACTCTTTTAATTCCATTACCAGTCGCACAAAAATCGCAAAAATAAAAATTACAGAAACCTTTTTACAATTATAGTAAAATGTTAGACAACTGAAAATGCTGTTAATAACCAAATGAAATCGCAAGACCTAAATAAACCTTACAAATTTCAGTTTTACAACACAGTTAATAATGGTCTGCATTCCAACGCTACATCAGACACCGACAGAGTATTTCCGAGAGAAATAAGGTGTTTCTATAGAGGACCAGTGTACTAACATTGCAAACTTCGTATCTTGAAGAGAGCTTGCAGTAGCTTCTCCTAACGACACATCATCCTTAGATTCCCTTCGTTGAAATTCTTCGTAAATTTTCACTTGAAGAATGAGTTCCTTTGCAAATGAAACGCTAGTATCTACGACTTAAGGAAACTACTGATTCACATGATTTTGGAGGGGAAGCATTAAACACAGAAAGTCATTTGTCTATAGGTGTTTGTAGTAGTTCTCATCTCTTATAAAGGGGATAGAATCTTCCAGAGCAGCTAATACTTTTGAAGCATCTAGCGGTGTTTCTAAATTTTTGTGTTATTAACTTTGTGCCCTGTGGGATTGCCCTATTGTATGGCGGGCGCATGTTTTGTTATACAAAGAGAGGGTAATGAGTAATGTTTGTTTTCAAAAGCTACGTAGCGAACTGTAAATTCAGATATATTTAAGATATATGTTCCACTAATAACATACATTAAGTGCCATCAGTTGTTCCATTGACGGTACCTCCATAGGCTGAAGCTAAATTTATAAACTGCTCTCCGAAAATGCTACACGTACTTAAGAGAAAATGTATGCTGTAAGTAACTAAACTCTGTCTTGAGTGGGTTTTAGGAAGATATGATGTGGTTTTATGCATCTAAATTTTACCCGAAATATATTAATATCACGGACCACTATAAAGGACGCAAGGTACTGATTAGCATCATGCTTGCAACTCACTGTGGAACTCAGTACAACATTAATTTCTGGTAGATGGGTATCAGGAGAACATTTATTATGTTGCTTCGTGCCAACGATTCAAACAGAATTACGAGTACCAGCTAAATAAGAACCAGATGGGAATGCTTAAATTCTCGGCAAAACAATTAAGCATGCATTGAGGATAGTCACCGTCATGACTAAAACTTGGAGAACTCCATGGTCGTTGGCACTGTGCGTTAATGGATCTTGAGGCAGTGGAATATTCTGTGCGCCTCTCACAACTGGTAGGAATCGATTTTGGTGCAACATGTATGAGTAAGCAGATGGTACGAAGATGCATGATGTTCATTTATACACCAATTTGGTGGCAGAGGATATCAGTTGAATAGAAATTTGCAGCTACCATCACACTATATTTTAATTTAAACGACATTCACAACTGAAATAGTTTGTTCAATGACAATTTGCTGCACTGGCTGTCGTTGTTTCGATTAGAGTAATCGTTTATTTTGACTTTTCACTACGGCACAGTTTCAGTCCTGTAGGTAATTTCAACTGTATAATATATTCTGTCTAAATTACATATTTACTTTAGTCAAAACTTAATGTACTCATACGTTGTTGGATTGCAGTTGATTTCCAACGCAAAATCAATTGTTTCTTGTATATCTGTGATAATGCTACTTACGAGTTAGCGTACCCAAGAGATATACTTGGATTTTGATCGGCTTTGAATACGTGTAGAGCAAAATAAGAGACAAATATTTTTTTGTCCATGCCCATACCGCCGATAAGTGGGCGTAACACTCGCTTGAAAACAACTAGGTTTAATACTTCTGAATGAATGCTGCAACATATATAAAAAGGAAACTTCCAATAAAAGATTTATGGTTTTTAATGTACGTTGTAATGGTGTACCCATATTTGTCGAAAAAGTAATATTTTCAAAGTACCCTCCCATTCAGAATATTTTTGACCTTATCAATTTTCATTTCCTGATCATTGCATAGCTATACAGTAATGTTACAACAATAATGTACAAACAATTTCAAATGCAAACATAATTAAATCTGAAAAGGTTACAACTTCAAAACATGAAAATTACATAAATTTTAAAAAGAAAACACAATTACAACTTCTCAAAGTTAATCGGAAAAACATAAATAGAACAGAATATGTAAAACATGTATTTAGAATATATTTATCTGAGGAAGAGTTATTAAACAACTCAACATGGCAATTGGCATTGCAGTGAACTCATTTTGGGCGTACTTACAGTGATCTAGAGATATATCTAGATTATTTCTGGCAAATGCATCTTTGGAATAGCACATCGTCGTGTGTATGAATGAATTTGATATTAACGGTGCCACATGTTTTGCTACTACTCAAAAGTCGAAATGGAAAACATAATAATGTGGGGGAGGGGATTTAGAAAAAGATACTTTTTCTGCATATATATGGTTGGAACGTTGTAACGTACATTAAAAACCATAACGCTTTTATTTGAATTTTTTTTACATCTGTCACATTTTCAATGGTATTCATTCAGAAATATTGAACTCAATTTTTTTTGTTTTTCAAGAAGTTTTCTCACACCTTTAACGGGCGTATTGGCATCTATACAAAAATATGTGTGTCTTATTTTTATCTGCAGTGCAACATATTCAAAGCCGATCAAAATCGAAGAGTCTCTCTTGAGTGGGTTTACTTGTTAGCTGTATTTTGTTTGTTTTAAAGCCCTCCCACTAACTGTATATTAACTATGTATGACCAATGTCAGTTTTGACTGTAACGCAAATATGTCCGTTTGACAGCCACCATACAGTTGAAAATGGCTCCACAGCCGAAACGATGCAATAGTATGAAATATAAAATAAAAGGATATTCTAATTCAAATTACTGCAACCAGTTGGAAGATTTTTGGTATCGTCATATTATTACAGTAACACTGGTGATGTGAAACACACACACACACACACACACACACACACACACACACACACACACACACACACGGACACGGACACACACAGTTTAGCTCGTGGATGTAGACATTACATGAAAATTGGGCGTCACCATATCATCGTTGGGAGTAGCCTGTTTGCACAGAGAGTGAAATTCGTGAATAGTGAATTGTTTCGTCAATTAGGAGCAAACAGAAGTGATGTAGTAGCACACACAGAAATATTCTTGTCTAGAGTTCAACTAATGAAGAACGCTATTTTGATTTACCTGAGAAACGAGCATGTGCTGTTACCTCTTAGCAGCAATATAATCCCGGGTAGATTGTTCTTATGACGGTCTGTCTTCAGACCATTTGTCGTGCGGCCTTGTCACGGAGTTACCACACGTCACGGAGAGGTGACAGAAGTCGGTGTTTGCTCCGGAGTACACAGACAGTGGCTTACCTGGACGCCGAGGAGGCCGGCAGGCGGTAAGGAGGCGTCCGTGGGTCGCGGCAGAGGGCAGTGTCACTCACGCACACGCAGAACGCGGTTTGCCGGCACGCACGTGAGGGCACAGTGGTCGACGAGGCGGGCCCGGTGCGACGAGAGCTGCCGTGGCGCGCCCTCCACGTGCAGTGGCCGCCAGCAGACGACGCCGGCGCCTCTGCCGCCACCCCCCGCTGCCCGCTGCCCCCACCACGTCGACGCTGGCGACGCCACACGGCGACGCGCGGCGGCGGGCCGCGACGTCCCTGACACCGGCAACGCCGTCGCCAGACCCGCCACCCTGGGTGCTGTATGTCACACTGGGAGATGCTTAATAAGACACAGGTAGCTCGTGGTCTCGCGGTAGCGTTCTCGCTTCCCGAGCACGGGGTCCCGGGTTCGATTCCCAGCGGGGTCAGGGATTTTTCCTGCCTCGAGATGACTGGGTGTTGTTGTGTCGTCTTCAATCATCCCCATTACGGTCAGAGGAAGGCAATGGCAAACCACCTCCACTAGGACCTTGCCTAGTAAGGCGGCGCGGGTCTCCCGCCTCGCTCCCCTACGCTCTGTAAAGAAGTATGGAACC
Organism: Schistocerca nitens; assembly: GCF_023898315.1. NCBI lineage: Eukaryota > Metazoa > Arthropoda > Insecta > Orthoptera > Acrididae > Schistocerca > Schistocerca nitens. Next base: position 244,477,443 of record NC_064622.1, read on the forward strand.
CATCATCATCATCAAACAAAAACAAGGGTTTATTAACACCACAGCGGAGTCAATTAATAACAAAGGAACTGTTCTCCATAAAAAATAATACTACTTGTCAGATAGTAATAGGCGTACGCCTGGAATACACAGTGGACAAACGTAGTGGGACGTAAATACTATGTCACTGATAATCCTTGACGACGGAGATTGGGTGTTCGACGTAGCTGGCCAACAGGTACGTCTTGGGATGTCACTGGAAAGCCGAAGGTCCCGATGCGTTGGCTTACGACCGTTCTCTGACGGGTGGGCTTCTAAAGCCGGAGCACGATCTGGCTCTGTACAGCCAGGGCGCGGAGGAATTCGTGCCCATCCAGTTCCGTACACTTGACACGGCGAAGGAAAGACTTCTTAAGTAATAGAACCCAGTACGTTGTCCTCGATGGTGAGTGTTCATCGGAGGTGAGGGTATCATCTGGAGTGTCCCAGGGAAATATGGTAGGTCCGCTGTTGTTTGCTATCTACATAAATGATCTTTTGGATAGGGTTGGTAGCAATGTGCGGCTGTTTGCTGATGATGCTGTGGAGTACGGGAAGGTGTCGTCGTTGAGTAATTGTAGGAGGATACAAAATGACTAGGACAGGATTTGTGATTGGTGTAAAGAATGGCAGCTAACTTGATATATAGATAAATGTAAATTAATACAGATGAATAGGAAAAAGAATCCCGTAATATTTGAATACTCCATTAGTAGTGTAGCGCTTGACACAGTCAGGTCGATTAAATATTTGGGCGTAGCATTGCAGAGCGTTATGAAGTGGGACAAGCATATAATGGTAGTTGTAGGGAAGGCGGATACTCGTCTTCGGTTCATTGGTAGAATTTTGGGAAGATGTGGTTCATCTGTAAAGGAGACCGCTTATAAAACACTAGTACGACCTATTCTTGAGTTTGGGATTCCTATCAGGTCGGATTGAGGGAGGACATAGAAGCAATTCAGAGGCGGGCTGCTAGATCTGTTACTGGTAGGTTTGGTCATCACGCCAGTGTTACGGAAATGCTTCAGGAACTCGGGTGGGAGTCTCTAGAGGAAACGAGGCGTTCTTTTCGTGAATCGCTACTGAGGAAATTTAGAGAAGCAGCATTTGCGGCTGACTGCAGTACAATTTTACTGCCGCCAACTTACATTTCGCGGAAAGACCACAAAGACAAGAGAGATTAGGGCTCGTAAAGAGGCATATAGGCAGTAATTTTTCCCTCGTTCTGCTTGGGAGTGGAACAGGGAGAGAATGGCTTCAAATGGCTCTGCGCACTATGGGACTTAACATCTGTGGTCATCAGTCCCCTAGAACTTAGAACTACTTAAACCTAACTAACCTAAGGACATCACACACATCCATGCCCGAGGCAGGATTCGAACCTGCGACCGTATCAGTCCCGCGGTTCCGGACTGAGCGCCTAGAACCGCTAGACCACCGCGGCCGGCCAGGGAGAGAAGATGCTAGTTGTGGTACGAGGTACCCTCCGCCACGCACCGTATGGTGGATTGCGGAGTATGTATGTAGATGTAGATGTAGATGAAATAGGTCCCTGACACGGAAGACCTCTGTTCGTACTTGCCCTGCCGCTTCTCGTCCTTGTTGGGATCGACGCAGTTCGGGGAGGTAACGCAGTGTGCTAATGCAAATTACACTCTTGGAAATTGAAATAAGAACACCGTGAATTCATTGTCCCAGGAAGGGGAAACTTTATTGACACTTTCCTGGGGTCAGATACATCACATGATCACACTGACAGAACCACAGGCACATAGACACAGGCAACAGAGCATGCACAATGTCGGCATTAGTACAGTGTATATCCACCTTTCAAAGCAATGCAGGCTGCTATTCTCCCATGGAGACGATCGTAGAGATGCTGGATGTAGTCCTGTGGAACGGCTTGCCATGCCATTTCCACCTGGCGCCTCAGTTGGACCAGCGTTCGTGCTGGACGTGCAGACCGCGTGAGACGACGCTTCATGCAGTCCCAAACATGCTCAATGGGGGACAGATCCGGAGATCTTGCTGGCCAGGGTAGTTGACTTACACCTTCTAGAGCACGTTGGGTGGCACGGGATACATGCGGACGTGCATTGTCCTGTTGGAACAGCAAGTTCCCTTGCCGGTCTAGGAATGGTAGAACGATGGGTTCGATGACGGTTTGGATGTACCGTGCACTATTCAGTGTCCCCTCGACGATCACCAGTGGTGTACGGCCAGTGTAGGAGATCGCTCCCCACACCATGATGCCGGGTGTTGGCCCTGTGTGCCTCGGTCGTATGCAGTCCTGATTGTGGCGCTCACCTGCACGGCGCCAAACACGCATACGACCATCATTGGCACCAAGGCAGAAGCGACTCTCATCGCTGAAGACGACACGTCTCCATTCGTCCCTCCATTCACGCCCGTCGCGACACCACTGGAGGCGGGCTGCACGATGTTGGGGCGTGAGCGGAAGACGGCCTAACGGTGTGCGGGACCGTAGCCCAGCTTCATGGAGACGGTTGCGAATGGTCCTCGCCGATACCCCAGGAGCAACAGTGTCCCTAATTTGCTGGGAAGTGGCGGTGCGGTCCCCTACGGCACTGCGTAGGATCCTACGGTCTTGGCGTGCATCCGTGCGTCGCTGCGGTCCGGTCCCAGGTCGACGGGCACGTGCACCTTCCACCGACCACTGGCGACAACATCGATGTACTGTGGAGACCTCACGCCCCACGTGTTGAGCAATTCGGTGGTACGTCCACCCGGCCTCCTGCATGCCCACTATACGCCTTCGCTCAAAGTCCGTCAACTGCACATACGGTTCACGTCCACGCTGTCGCGGCATGCTACCAGTGTTAAAGACTGCGATGGAGCTCCGTATGCCACGGCAAACTGGCTGACACTGACGGCGGCGGTGCACAAATGCTGCGCAGCTAGCGCCATTCGACGGCCAACACCGCGGTTCCTGGTGTGTCCGCTGTGCCGTGCGTGTGATCATTGCTTGTACAGCGCTCTCGCAGTGTCCGGAGCAAGTATGGTGGGTCTGACACACCGGTGACAATGTGTTCTTTTTTCCATTTCCAGGAGTGTAGTAATGCTTCAGTGTCTGAGGGGTTGCCGATCCATTCAGGGGAACGCCGGGCACAAGGAACTGTATTTTCAGGAAGATCTCCGGCTGTTGTCGTTGTTTCTGCAGTCTTCAGTCCAAAAACCGGTTTTATACAGGTCCCCACGCCATCAGGTGCAAGCCTTTTCATCCCTGCATACCTGTTGCGATACTATCTGACCAAAAGTATCCGGGCAATCCTATGTAATGTGTAATTGCGTAAGTTGACTATTGGTGATCCGATCGTGAAGTGGAAACGCGAAAGAACCACTACATCTAAGCCACGACCAGGCAGACCTCATCTACATCTACATACGAGGGTGGTTTTATAAGTTTGGTAAATTTCCATGAAAGAATTGAACATTTCTTTGCACCTTCATAGTTACTAAGTTTGTGTTTCATAGTTAGTATGCCTGATTATTCCAAGGATTGAATAAAAAAGCGCTCCGTCTTCAGGTCACAAGTGGCCCATCGGGACCATCCGACCGCCGCATCATCCCCAGATGAGGATGCGGATAGGAGGAGCGTGTGGTCAGCACACCGCTCTCCCGGTCGTTATGATGATTTTCTTTGACCGGAGCGGCTACCATTCGATCGAGTAGCTTCTCAGTTGGCATCACAAGGCTGAGTGCACCCAGAAAAATGGCAACAGCGCATGGCGGCCCGGACGGTCACCCATCCAAAGCCGGCCACGCCCGACAGCGCTTAACTTCGGTGATCTGATGGGAACCGGTGCAAGTCCGTAGTTAAGGATTGAATAAAGAATTTCGACAATATACACAGTACAGTTCATTGTTGACAGCTGTCTGAATTGTTCAATGTGTCGGTTGTGACTGAAAACGGAGTTTCGTGCTATTATTAAACATTTTCATTTGAACGGCTGAACTGCCGCACAAATCAAAACAGAAATGGATTAAGTTCTCACTGACTCTACATCATTGAATCACATTTACTTTTGGATTAATGAATTTGTAACATGATCGGACAAGTACCGAAGATGAAGCGCGCTCCAGCCCGCTCACCACGAAGGAAACCATTGACAAAATATGTGGTATGGTGATGTAAGACCACTGAATAAAAATTCGTAAGATTGCTGAGATTGTTGGCATCTCAACTGAGCGATTGCATAATATTCTGCACAGAGAACTGTCTGTGATGGATAGCAAGGTGGGTGCCGCTGTTGCTCACTATCAATCAAAAGCACATCCGGCACAATATTTCAACACAATGTTGGCAATGTTTAATGGTAATCCGCAAGAACTTTTGCGCTGATTTGTGACTGTTGCTGAAACCTGACTCCATTATTACACATCAGAGTAGAAAGGGAAGTTGAAACAATGCAGAAAGGCTGGTGAAAGTACACCGAAGAAGGCAAAGACCAGTTTGTCAGCAGGTAAGGAGATGGCCACTGTTTTTCTGGTATTCCCCAGCTGCTGCTCACCCTGTCGATGAAATCATTTCTACATAGAAAGGATAAGAATGGTCCTACGACACTTCCCTGGGGCACCACCGGCGTTACCCTTATCTCTTATGTACACTCACCGCTGAGGACAGCTTCCTGGGTTCTATTACTTAAAAACCTTTCGAGCCTCTCACGTATATGGCGATCCAACCAATCCATATGCTCGAACATTCGTCAATAGTTTGCAGTGGGACAGCTTATCAAACGCTTTCCGAGGATCTACGAAAATGGAATCTGCCTGTTGCCCTTCATCCATTGTTCTGTCACGTAATAAAAGGGCACGCTGAGTTTTGCACGAGCGATGCTTTCTAAATCCGTGCTGATTTTTGGATAGAAGCTTTCCTCTCTCAAATAACTTTATTATATTCGAACTAAGAATGGGTTCAATACCTCTGCAGCAAACCGATGTTAGCTATATTGGTCAGTAACTAAGCGGATCCGTTCTTTTATCTTTCTCATGAACAGGAGTCACCAGCGCTTTTTTCCAGTCGCTTGGGACTTTGCTCTGGGCGAGTGGTTCACGATAAATGCAAGGGCCCAATGACACAGAGTACTCTCTTAAAACAGAAAAGGTATTCCACCTTGACCTGGTGACTTATTTGTTTCCAGAACGTTCAGCTTCTCCACGCCAGGAATGCCAATTTTTATGCCCTCTAGTCACCGTTTTTGGCAAAAAAATGGTTCAAATGGCTCTGAGCACTATGGGACTTAACATCTGAGGTCATCAGTCCCCTAGAACGTAGAACTACTTAAACCTAACTAACCTAAGGACATCACACACATCCATGCCCGAGGCAGGATTCGAACCTGCGACCGTAGCGGTCGCCCGGTTCCAGACTGTAGCGCCTAGAACCGCTCGGCCACTCCGGCCGGTCCGTTTTTGGCAGCCAAACGACAGTATATTTATACGATCCTCTTGCGTGAATTTATTCTTAAACGTGAAATTTAAAAGACCATCTTTCTTTTTGTTGTCTTCTATTGCCACACCACACTGGTCGACGAGTGACTGGATTGAGGAGAATTTTCTCGGGTTCACGGCAAGATCTTTCGCTAAGATATGACGGAGAAAGTTGTATGCTTCGCGCATCGATCTTCTTCCGAACGCACACATTTCTTCTAACTTTTCCCTGTCGGCATTGGCGTGTTCTTTTTCTGAACCGACAGTGAAACAACCTCTGTTTCCTCTGCATATTTATAATTTTCTTAATTAGCCACTGTGGGTCGTTCCCATCCTTAATCAACTTATTTCGTAAATACGTCTTCAGAGCGCGATTCACAATGAGTTTAAACCTTGCCCATAATTACTTTACGTCCATCATATTGGAACTAAATGATGTCCATTCGTTGCCCAACAAGGAAACCCCTGAGTGCGAGGTCGCAAAAGGCCAATGATCTTCTCGGAATTCGACACGCCACACATTGTCCACCATGCAACCTCATAATTGGCTACCAATGGCAAAAGAGGGCGGTGCCGGACGTATCCAATCGTTAGCACAGTACGAGGCCACGGAAAGTATTTGAACTGCTTATCGATGAGTAATTTACAACAGTGCTAGAGTTGCTGAAACAAAGCTGAGCAATGGAAACAATAAACAAAGCAAACACTGCATTTTATCAACAACAGTCACCGAAGTCGACATTTCGTCAGAAAGGAACGCAAGGAAACCCAAGGGAACCAAAGTGAAAAAGAATAGGCGAATAAAATATTAGTGTTTCAGCGAGATGAGTTAGTGGAATTTGTGGGGTCGTATATGCTCGACTGTGCGGACGAAGTACATGAGGAGTACAATGACGACGGTACGTGCTTAACAAGTGAAAGTGATACTGAAACAGACGTCGAGCCATGTAGTTCATCATCGATGTCCAACAGGAAGACATAAATCCTGCCTCCAGTGAAGCTTAGTAAAACACAGTCATCGTCCAAGGAGCAGGTACTAAAACTAATTACGAACATGGAAAATCATTCGCAGCATAGTTAAAAAACAATTATGAACAGATCCCGAATAAGTCCGCAGAAACATGACCGTGTAGTTCATAAGAGAAACTACGGATAATCAAGGGAGGACAACGCGCGCTTGTTACAAAATTTGACGTAGTACGTTACGCACATCAAATTGCACTCTACATAGATTACAGTGATTTCACGGTAAGCAGTGGATGGTTGCATAACTTCAGACAGTGCTACAGAATTGGAAGGCGTAAGATAACGAAATTCCAAACCAAGCGTCAACTTGGCGATGCACAGCAAACATCGGTATCGGCTCGAAAATTGTAGATGAGATGTACAAACCTATCTCATCGTTCAATAAGGAATTTATTTTCGATTCCGAAATTCGGGATTTGAAGGGGAAATGCATATGAAATAAATCCTGGAAAATTATAGGTACCAATAGAGCTGTATCAATATCACCTAACATCAATGCCTTAACGCATTGGTATAGAATTATGAGCTGTTAACGTGAATACTAAATTGGCTGGAGTTATTTATTGTGCTGCGAGGAGTTGGAGGTTGCTCTGCCCCCTACGGTTCTTTCTCGTGTGCGTAATTTTGCGAGAGTAGTAAGGAATATTTTCGTAACACAAAGCAAGAGTGGTAATATTGATGTAAGAGAACTACAACTACGGTATGAGCACTGCTTTTGGCCACTAACTGGTCAAAATAACTTACTTTGCTTGATTCATGGTCTACGTATAAAAATCACACTCCTTTATAGCAAATTAACTAATGACATTGCAATTCATACCACGTGTAACCATTGGACAAATTAAGACCTTGGATGTTTGTTTTATCTGTGTCTATAAAACAAATTATCTCCACTATCTGCAGCTACGCCATAAAATATAGCCAGTTTCACGATAAGCTCCACGACAGACTGTTTCGTATTCGGTTGCATGCCATCACATTAACCATCAGTTCTCATCATCCCTTTACACCAATACTATATTCATTCTTTAAGAGCAGATGTTGTTTGTTGTTGTGGTCTTCAGTCCTGTCCTGAGACTGGTTTGGTGCAGCTCTCCATGCTACTCTATCCAGTGCAAGCTTCTTCATCTCCCAGTACCTACTGCAGCCTACATCCTTCTGAATCTGCTTCGTTTATTCATCTCTTGGTCTCCCTCTACGATTTCTACCCTGCACGCTGCCCTCCAGTACTAAATTGGTGATCCCTTGATGCCTCGGAACATGTCCTACCAACCGATCCCTTCTTCCGGTCAAGTTGTGCCACAAAGTCCTCTTCTCCCCAATTGTACTCAATACCTCCTCATTAATTATGTGATCTACCCATCTAATCTTCAGCATTCTTCTGTAGCACCACATTTCGAAAGCTTCTATTCTCTTCTTGTCTAAGCTATTTATTGTCCATGTTTCACTTCCATACATGCCTACACTCCATACAAATACTTACAGAAACGACTTCCTGACACTTAAATCTACACTCGATGTTAACAAATTTCTCTTCTTCAGAAACGCTTTCCTTGACATTGCCAGTCTACATTTTATATCCTTTACTAATTTGTCTCATTTCCTAATCTAATTCCCTCAGCATCACCCGACTTAATTCGACTACATTTCATTATCCACGTTTTGCTTTTGTTGATGTTCATCTTATATCCTCCTTTCAAGACACTGTCCATTCCGTTCAACTGCTCTCCCAAGTCCTTTACTGTCTCTGACAGAATTACAATGTCATCGGCGAACCTCAACGTTTTTATTTCTTCTCCATGGATTTTAATACCTACTCCGAACTTTTCTTTTGTTTCCTTTACAGGTTGCTCAATATACAGATTGAATAGCATCGGGGAGAGGCTACAACCCTGTCCCACTCCCTTCCCAACCACTGCTTCCCTTTCATGTCCCTTGACTCTTTTAACTGCCATCTGTTTTCTGTACAAATTGTAAATAGCCTTTCGCTCCCTGTATTTTACCCCTGCCACCTTCAGAATTTGAAAGAGAGTATTCCAGTCAACGTTGCCAAAAGCTTTCTCTAAGTCTACAAATCTAGAAACGTAGGTTTGCCTTTCCTTAATCTTTTTTCGAAGGTAAGTCGTAGGGTCAGTATTACCTCACGTGTTCCAACATTTCTATGGAATCCAAACTGATCTACCCCGAGGTCGGCTTCCACCAGTTTTTTCAAATCAAATGGCTCTGAGCACTATGGCACTTAACATCTATGGTCATCAGTACCCTAGAACTTAGAACTACTTAAACCTAACTAACCTAAGGACATCACACGCATCCATGCCCGAGGCACGATTCGAACCTGCGACCGTAGCGGTCACGCGGTTCCAGACTAAAGCGCCTAGAACCGCACGGCCACAAAGCCGGCACCAGTTTTTCCATTCGTCTGTAAAGAATTCGCTTTAGTATTTTTCAGCCGTGGTTTATTAAACTGATAGTTCGGTCATTTTCACATCCGTCAACACCTACTTTCTTTGGGATTGGAATTATTATATTTTCTTGAAGTCTGAGGGAATTTCGCCTTACATCGGCCTTGCCGCAGTGGATACACCGGTTCCCGTGAGATCACCGAAGTTTAGCGCTGTCGGGCGTGGCCGGCACTTGGATGGGTGACCATCCAGGCCGCCCTGCGCTGTTGCCATTTTTTGGGGTGCACTCAGCCTCGTGATGCCAATTGAGGAGCTACTTGACCGATTAGTAGCGGCTCCGGTCAAAGAAAACCATTTTATGACCGGGAGAGCGGTGTGCTGACTACACGCCCCTCCTATCCACATCCTCAACTGAGGATGACACGGCGGTTGGATGGTCCCGATGGGACACTTGTGGCCTGAAGACGGAGTGTCATACATCTTGCTCACAAGATGGTAAAGTTTTGTCAGCACTGGCTCTCCCAGGGCTGTCAATAGTTCTAATGGAATGTTGTCTACTCCCGGGGTCTTGTTTCGACTTAGGTCTTTCAGTGCTCTGTCAAACTCTTCACGCAGTATCATATCTCCAATTTCATCTTCATCTACCTACTCTTCCATTTCCATAATATTGTCCTCAAGAACATCGCCCTTGTATAGACCCTCTATATACTCCTGCCCCCTTTCTGCTTTCCCTTCTTTGCTCAGAATTGGGTTTCCGTCTGAGCTCTTGATATTCATGCAGATGGTTCTCTTTTCTCCATAGGTCTCTTTAATTTTCCTGTAGGCAGTATCTATCTTACCCCTCGTGAGGTAAGCCTCTAAATTCTTACATTTGTCCTCTAGCCATCCCTGCTTAGCCATTTTGCACTTCCTATCGATCTCATTTTTGAGACGTTTGTATTCCTTTTTACCTGCTTCACTTACTGCGTTTCTGTATTTTCTCCTTTCATGAATTAAATTCAGTATCTCTTCTGTTACCCAAGGATTTCTACTAGCCCTCGTCTTTTTACCTACTTGATCCTCTGCTGCCTTCACTACTTCATTCCTCAAAGCTGCCCATTCTTCTTCTGCTTCATTTCTTTCCCCCATTCCTGTCAATTGTTCCCTTATGCTCTTCCTGAAACTCTGTACAACCTCTGGTTCTTTCGGTTTATCCAGGTCCCATCTCCTTAAATTCCCACGTTTTTGCAGTTTCTTCAGTTTTAATCTAGAGTTCATAATCAATAGATTGTGGTCAGAGTCGACATCTGCCCCTGGAAATGTCTTTCTCCTAAATCTCTGTCTTACCATTATATATTCTATCTGAAACCGTCTTGTATCTCCAAGGTTCTTCCATGTATACAACCCTCTTTGATGATTCTTGAACCAAGTGTTTGCTATGATTAAGTTATGCTGTGCAAAATTCTACCAGGCAGCTTCCTCTTTCATTTCTCTCTCCCGATCCATATTCATCTACTATGTTTCCTTCTCTTCCTTTTTCTACTGTCGAATTCCAGTCGCCCATAACTATTAAATTTCCGTCTCCCTTCACTACCTGATTAATTTCTTTTATCTCATCATACATTTCATCAATTTCTTCATCATCTGTAGAGCTAGTTGGCATATAAACTTGTACTACTGTAGTAGGCGTGGGCTTCGTATCTATCTTGGCCACAATAATGCGTTCACTATGCTGTTTTTAGTAGCTTACCCGCACTCCTATTTTTTTATTCATTATTAAACTTACTCTTGCATACATAGCGGATACATAGCTGAAAGTCCTGCACGGTCTGGAGCACCCGAGGACTTTGTCTCCGATCTTGATGGAGCGAACTTTTGCGACCACTTTGCGATCACTGTGGGACGCCATTTTTCATTCATTGCTCACGGTGCAAGTTACTGGTTTGTTTTGAACATATCTTGAATCTCGATGTCCATTTTATGAAGTGTAATACATACATCTCATAGAAGGCTGATCTCTGCACCTCCCGGGCGCTCATTTTCAGTCTCCCTCCTGAAGTACATGGTAAGTCATTATCAGCTAATGTTCTTCCTGTCATAATTGTTAACACATCACTTTCAAATGAGCCGTGCTAAATAATGAACTTGGGACCTCGCACTTGAGGCTACCACGAATGTGGCGATATCATTCCGGCAAGGTCTACAACACATCAGACGTCACACAGTTGGGGGTTTCCCGTTTTCCAGGCAAGCGCTTTTCGCCGAAAAGTTGATTTCCTGGCTTTCCAGTAGGAGGACCTAGCAGCGCCGCTAGAGATCGTGGGTCGTGGGAACCTGTTGCTTCCGCAACACACGTGACCGAAAATAGATAACTATATTTCCTGCCGCCGGACAGTGTTGAGGCCAAAGCGTGGCCATTCATCGGCAGTTGACTCCGAGCCAGGATTCCAGTTCGGGCATCCAGCCGAGGCCACAGCCGCTACGGACGACGCCCTATGTCGCCGTGACGGTGCCGACGGCTTTGTCTTCGTGGCTGTGGATGCAAAACTTGGCTCAAATTATTCTTGTAGTAATGTGACTGTAGACTGTTCCAAGGGAGCGTCAATCCTTGTCTAGAGGCAAAAACTTAAACCTTTCGTGGAACTTGAACGCTGTATATGGACGGAAGAACTGAACATTTAGTTGAACTTTGCTTGAAGACAGTCTCAACGAGACGTAGAACTTTCATTTTGGTTGTGTCTAAATTGCTGCCTTCTGACAGTAACTTTCAGTTGTCGGTATTATTAATCGTCGGATAAGACGAACAGGTTTTTCTTGATTTTATTAATGAATTTTTTGAGAACCTTAGGCACTATGTCACACACGACAGACTCTTTACTAATAAGTGCTTACCTGCATTTTCTGCGTGAATACTCCCCAACCCCTCTTGATGGATTTATTAACTTTAATAACCATCGTCACTATAATGACATAATGATCACTAAACGCTGGTACTATAGTGACATTGTCGATAAGGTCAGGCCCGCTTATAGCCAGAAAGTCTGCAATATTTCCATTGTGTGTAAGTTGTCTAACTAGCCGCTCAAGGCAGTTTTCAGAAAAAGTGTTGAAAAGTACTGCACTAAACTGCCTGTCCGTACCACATGCGATAAATCCATAAACATCCCAGTCTATACTCGAGCGATGAAGGTCGACTCCAGCTAATATTGCACGACCTGGGTATTCTCGCGGTACAGAGCGTAGACTTTCTTTGAGTGGTTTTATAACTCTCTCAGCGGAATCGGGTGGCAGGTAAAAACATACGATAATAAACATGTGTTCACCTTAGCCTGCTACTCGTGTGCGGATGACTTCACCATCAGTCTCAATTTCGACCTTTGTAGAAACAGTATTTTTGTCGATAGCTGTGGCACTCTCCGTCAAACGGCATCTAATCTGTCTTTTCGATATATTCGTACGTCCCGCGCCTCGCTAAATATTTCGGAGGTTTCTATTTCGGATATCACCTGCTCTCGGTTCAGAGAAAAATTGAGTACCGTTTTAAGAAAACTCAACAAATGCCACTCACAAAATTTTACATAAGAGGTATTTTTTATTTGTACTCAATACACCTGATTCAGAAAAATTTTAAAATATGATACTGGTCATCCATGTAGATGGGGATTGATGATGGAATAATTGAAGTTCTTCACTAACGACCTTTGTTCAGAAATAAAGTACAAATTACAAACTTTTATAATACTCAACATGTCCACATTTTCATGCATGTTTGTTCATTATTTTTATACGCTAGGTGTTATAAATATGCAATCTAAACATTTAAATTCAATGGGTGCTAAGTTATTATATTTTGTAGCTAATATCAGAATAAGAATTTAATAATGTACTAGTAAATTTATTTTTTGCTTGTAAGTTAAGAAATGAATAGAAGTTTCCACAGTAATAAAATCTCACATCTCAAACCTGTTCTGAAATTCATAATCATACATTTAAATGACAACTAAACCCATTGAACGTGTTTTAATTCAGTTTCTAGACTGAATGCGGTGTGAAATCAAATCGCTACTGAAACACAGTCCTTTCTTATATAAAATTTCTTCATAATGCAGAATTTTGTCCTCGACATAATTTGCATTCCCTTGTACAATTTTGGTACAGAACTCTTTATTTTCCTCTGAATCATTTTCAAAAAACTTTCAAATGTGTGTGAAACCTTATGAGACGTAACTGCTAAGGTCATCAGTCCCTAAGCTTACACACTACTTTACCTAAATTATCCTAAGGACAGACACACACACCCATTCCCGAGGGAGGACTCGAACCTCCGCCGGGACCAGCCGAATCATTTTCAAAATAAAACGTCAACTTCTTCATATCATTAGGTTTACTTTTACTTACGCGATCCACTGATGGAATTTCTGGTGCACTTCTTTTTCCAGGTTTCAGCACCCCAACGTCTACTGGTGAAGCAAAGTAACTATGTTAAAAATGGCATTGTGCCCTGGTCTTAGGTCTTCTTTCATAATGTAGCACTCTTGCTTTACATACCTATCTTAAAAGGCAGTTTGGCTTTCATTATACGTTTCGTAGATATATCAGTAATTATCCCAAAGTTTAACCTCCCTAAACGTTCCCAAAACGTCATAATATTCTGAGGACAGGGTAACTGTTTCGTGTTTTCTTAGTTCTTTTTCATTAAGGCCAAAACCCCTGCCACGGGGCTAAGGGCTAAGGCTATGCCCACGTATTGATAAATAATGCTGAATTCGTTCAAATACCTTGGAGCTCTAAATACCTTTGAGCTTTCAGTATAATACACAAGGATTGCCATCAATGCGGAGTTTTTGTTTTAGGAGCCAGATGAATCGGAAAATAATCTGATACTAAGAGTTTACTCCAAAGAATTGAAGTAGTCTCTTACAGCAGATGCAGTTTCATTTGTCAGCCCCCCACACCTTCTCTCTGCCCTGTGCTAGGCCACACTCAAGCAATTTGTAGTTGACTACTTTGTGTGCTTACTTTTCCGAATATTTTACGGCTATACACTCATACAAACAAATCTGTCTGGAGTAAAATACCGGGTGATCAAATAGTGAGTGTAAATTTGAAAACTGAATAAATCACAGAATAATGTAGATAGAGAGGTACAAATTGACACACATGCTTGGAATGACATGGGGTTTTATTAGAACCAAAAAAAATAGAAAAGTTCAAAACTGCCCGACAGATGGCGCTTCATGTGATCAGAATAGCAATAATTAGCATAACAAAGTAAGACAAAGCGAAGATGATGTTCTATACAGGAAATGCTCCATATGTCCTCCATCATTCCTCAACAATAGCTGTAGTCGAGGAATAATGTTGTGAACAGCACTGTAAAGCATGTCCGGAGTTATGGTGAGGCATTGGCGTCGGATGTTGCCTTTCAGCATCCCTAGAGATGTCGGTCGATCACGATACACCTGCGACTTCAGGTAACCCCAAAGCCAATAATCGCACGGACTGAGGTCTGGGGACCTGGGAGGCCAAGCATGACCAAAGTGGCGGATGAGTACACGATCATCACCAAACGACGCGCGCAACATATCTTTCTCGCGTCTAGCAATACTTTTTTTTTTTTGTTCTAACTAAACCCCATGTCATTCCAAACATGAGTGTCAATTTTTACCTCTCTATCTACATTATACCGTGGTTTATTAAGTTTTCAAATTTATACTGACATTTTGATGACCTGGTACTTCTCCAAGAGACATATTGGATTAAGTTTGATTCTGCCTGCAGTCAGACGAACTGTCACACTACTGTTTTTATTTTCATTCAAAATACAGAAAAATCTTGTGCCCTTATTTTGTGCAACATTTAATCTCTTCTTGTACTATTATTTTCTTTTTTATTTCAAATCTTGATCTGACTTTAGCTCTCCAACAGAGTGTGCAGAACATGATCAGTTATCAGTAAGAAAATTTCCAAAGCCCAGTTTGAAAATTTTGTAGAATATCTTTTTCTAGAATGAGATTTCCACTCTGCAGCGGAGTGTGCGCTGATATGAAACTTCCTGGCAGATTAAAACTGTGTGCCCGACCGACACTCGAACTCGGGACCTTTGCCTTTCGCGGGCAAGTGCTCTACCATCTGAGCTACCGAAGCACGACTCACGGCTGGTCTCACAGCTTTACTTCTGCCAGTATCTCGTCTCCTACCTTCCAAACTTTACAGAAGTTCTCCTGCGAACATATGCAGTAATTATTTTCATTTTCATTTCCATTCTATAAACATTTTGTATAGGCCTGCCACTTTTCTAAATTTTGAGGCTCATGCAGGAATCTCTCCGTCTTCTTCCCTTATATATCACTGACACAAAAATTTGTTTACTTTTATCATCTTCCCTCTGAGCCTTATAGGCAACTTCATTCTCATATATATCAGAGTAAGAACTTATCCGGTTCAACTTTTGCCTTATTAAGATACAGGCTGTCTAAAATGGAAAATATCACTGAAACACAAACATCCTGCTTTGCGTGTACTTTACTTTGTTTTTTGGGTAAGGCTATAGAACGTATTCAGATCATCATTTGAGGTGCAATCGTGCACTTATTACTCTTTTGATGTTGAGCACACCTACTTTGTCTTCCGATTTTCACCTACGCACCTGCTTCAGAATATTCTGTATCTTCTAGCATCTTAATAATGATCTTCCAATAGGAGCATTCTGCAACAGCTACTGATCTTATAGTGAAACAGTGGCTGAACATGAAAGAGAATTACACGGGGCAACATGCATTGTTATCCAGCAGTCGCTTAGCAAATACTTGTTTTATCTTGTAACATGTTGTGTGGGTGTCCGACAGTTAACACACATAGGTGTAAAGGCTATTAAATTTAAATTTTATGTTCTAAGTTTCAACCACACGGTTCAAAAGTAGGATAGTTGATTGTTGTGGAATCTTGAAAAATGGAGATGAGTTTTGTGAAAATTTGCTAGGAAAATATTCTGGTGCCTTTTACAACGCCAGATGTTCAGTTTTGTCATGTTTTCTGCTATCCACCGTCTAAGTCTCGCCTTAAAGTGTCAGAATCCGTTAAAAAACACAATTTGAAATTTTTTTTTTTTTTGTTAAAACGATCCTCAATTTGAGCTCGACAACTTTCCTGGACGGAAGTAAGTTCAGGAACTTCATAATGAATTCTTCGACAACTTACTGTTAATATTTTGACATGTCTTTACTTTGTACGTGACCCGATTTCGCTCTAAGCGTATCAACTGACGAGCGGCCTTTAGATGACCTTAAACTACCGCCTAGCCTTAAAAACCCAATGTACATATATCCACGAGTACTCTGTTACCTGCGTAACTTCTTCCTTCGTGAAGTGCACCCCTAGCCTATCAAGGGTGTCCTACCGTACTAGTGGATAGGAAGCGTCAAGTTTCGCGGCAGATATTTGTAAATAATCGCGTGAAATCAGCGGAAGAAATCACTCGTTAGTTCCAGGGTGTTACCGGCAGTCCAGATAGCACAGATACGGTGAGTAGAGAGTTAAAAAGTTTGTGGAACATTGTTGGAGCACCTCCTCATCAGCCACACATTTCCGTACACAGTGTTTAGCGGAGATTGAGGTGGTTTAAAGAGCGACGACAGTGGACAATGGATGACTGTAAACAGCTGCTTTGCGGTGACAAACGACGCTATATCCCATGTGGGTTGTTTTTCGTGGTTAGTGTGTAGTTCCCTTATTGCACTTACGAAAACGCTAACTGCGGAAGGCTATGACCACGTTGTACTGCATACGAGGACATTAGAGCACGGCTGGGCAACCGGCTCCCCGCGGGACGGATCCGGCCCGCGATTGGTTTCGAACCGGCCCGAGTGAGACGTCGTGGGATATAGAGCGAGACGCCCGCATTGCAGTCCGCCTGGGAGGCAATTTCAGACATTCACCATTCTATTGTTCACATTTTTCCAGTTTGGTTTCTGTGTAATAAACTTGATACATACTAAAGTCAAGCGGTTTAGGCATTTAAACTTTTTAAAATGGGCATGGAAATGATGGCGTAATTTATTTAGCTTTACAGAAACAACCGATGCCTATGACATCAGTCAAAAAAATTACACGGTGTTTCAAAAAGAATGACCTGATTTCTAAACTCCATAGTTATTGTTAAAAACATATTACAAACATGGAATGGACTGCAAAATACGGAATCTTAAGGATTAGCTGTGCCATTACAAATGCTCTCTGTGTGCACCATCAGCAGAACGAACAACATCTAGACGATAGCAATGCCCTGCTACATAACATGGAAGACGAAACATATTTACGACGGTTAATTTTCAGTGATGGAGCAACATTTTATGTATAGGTAAACTAAACCGACATAACTTGTCCATATGGGCACTCCTAAAGCCTAATGGCGTTATTGAGTACGAAAGAGACTCACCTAAAATGAACTTTTTTGTGCCTTTTTCGTTAAAAAGTTCACGGTCCCTTAGTTTTTGAGGAAATCATAGTGACTGGAATGAGCTATATTCAAATGCTGCAGAACAGGCTTTTTCCATAGCTTCAGGAGGACTCCGATGACTTCATTTTCCAACAGGAAGGAGCTTCGCCATACTAGTACAACAATGTACGTCAGTTTCTCAATAACACTCTGCCCAATGCTGGATATGACGCACGGGAACCCGAGGCACTGCCCTGCATTCTTGGTCATCAAGATTGATATACCTGACCCCAAACGATTATTTCTTGTGGGGATACATAAAAAAAAAAGTGACAAACAAGAAGTGAAGAATAATAACCGCCGTAACGTCCGCCAATGCAGGTGCATTGTGTATGGTTTATGACGAATTTAGCTGTCGTTTGGATGTTGTTCGTGCTGCTGCTGGTAGACAAAGAAAGCATTTGTAATAGCCTAGCTAAAAAGTTAAAATTCTATATTTTGCAAATAATTCTGTGCTTATAGTATGTTTTCATCAATAAATACAAAGTTTCGAAATCAGGCAATTCTTTTTGAAACATACTATATTTTGGACGAATATCTCAAAAGTATGCTAATAATGTTTGTGGATATTAACACACTACAGTTCAAACACTCGAATGACCTACATGTGGCCAATAATCGCAAAGTTACTGCTCATTGCTTGAAGACTGGGATTATCTGTCCCCTCTTACCAAGCGCTGTTGGCAAGCGGGGTGCACTCAGTCCTTGTGAGGTCAGTTGAGGAGTTACTTGACTTAGAAGTAGCGGCCTTGGTCACGAAAACTGACAACCGCGGGGAGAGCAGTGTGCTAACCAAGTGCACCTCAATATCAGTGTTCACTCACGCCTATATTCTGAGGAAGACACTGCGATCGGTAGGTACCCTAGGGCCTTTCGAAGCCTGTTCGGACGGATAGAGAGAGAGAAAGAGAGTTGCTTTTATGGGCATTTATTTTTCTCTGATGACATTTCAAGATGACAGCCCATCTTCAGACGTTCACATTTGTTTAAGCGTCGTGGACATTATTTCTTTACTAAAGGTGTTAGAAAATTTTGCAGCCGTAGCTTCAAAGACAGCTGCGGAACAGTGTCCACCGCACATAAATAAATGTCAACATCTGAAGTTGGTGAGAAAATGAATTCACTGTCAAAACGCGTGTTTTGAGGCATTATTTGTTGGCGTGATGTGGCCGATAAGGAGTGTCATTCATATCGGTGGATTACCCCATGAAAATTAACGTCACGGACTTCATGACTTTAGGCACTAGGAACGCTGCTATTGCAGACCGTGACGTTAAATATGTGAATCAGGCCCTCCAGCATTAGAGGAACAGTTTGTTCGACAATGCACTCTGTCATAGCGCATCTGCGAGGCGCTGGCTTGTGGGCTGTAAAATTACTGAATGGAATCAAACAGTGTATATCTAATTGAACTTGCTTACTGGTTTCGAGCCTTTATCTCTCAATTTTCCCCACTTACACTTCCCTCCATTACCAAACTGACGATTCCTTGATAGTTCAGGATTTCTCCGTCAACCAGTTTTTTCTTTTAGTGAAAGATTTTTCTTTTCCCCAATTCTACTCAACACACTCTCATCAGTTATTCTATCAACTCGTCTAATCTTCAGAATTTATCTATAGCACCATATTTCAAAACTCTTCTTGTCTGAACCGTTTTTGTCCACGTTTCACTTCCGTACTGGGCCACGCTCCATACTTCCTAACTCTCTTAAATACTAGGCTGCATTGCATATATTTCGGTCAACATCGGTTAATTTACTTCCAAAATGGAGAAAAAACTCATCTACAACTTTCAGTGTCTCATTTACTAATCTAATTCCCTCAGTTTCGCACATATCAATTCGACAACATAACATTACGGTCGTTTTATTCTTGTTGATGTTCATCTTACAATCTCTTTTCATGACGTCCATTCTCTTCAACTGCTCTTTCAAGTTCCTTGATTTCACTGACAGAATTACAACGATATCAGCAAACGTCGAAGTATTTATTTCCCCTTCGTAACTTCTCTGTAGTTTCCTTTACTACTTGTTCACTGTACAGATTCAACAACATCAGCGACAGGTTAAAATCGTGTCTCACTTCATTGTCAATTACTGTGAATGATTACCTCCCTCTGCTTGCGAGTTAGAGGTCGACGTGCTCGTATAGCATAAAGCCGTCGCAAAATTATTTCAGCAGTCTCATTTGTTAGTAAAGTCCTAACGTCATTCTTTCTTGAGCACAGTTCCTATTCAGTAGTAGAAACTTTACAACATGTGAAATACGAAACCTGAAACAAGAAAGCCCAAATATCTTACTGCAACTAGTGCAAGCCGTCTTGTAGATAAACCAGACAAATTCACTCCTCAGAAAGCGCGAACTTATATTTAACATCGAATATTACACAATATTATTCTATTAAATTAATAAGAAAGTATCAGAGCCTATTAGAAAATACGAAATGCAGTGAGAAAGTATTTGGATTCAGTGGCTCGCGAACCGACAACAACTCCTTCGTTTCATTATGAAATTGCGACTGTACTTGCAACGCAACAAGTACCCCATGTGATTTTCGATCATACCTCGCATGTTACCATCTCCTGAAAGCTTTTATCGTTCATATGTTTCTGACTGACATTTAATTATAACAAATTGTACCAAGAACAACGAGTTTTTGATGGATCCTCAATCTTCTACTGCCTTGAAATGGCATACTTACATAATACACTAACTTCGGTAATTCTTTAATCACCAATATGACGTTTTCTGTTGTTTCATTACAGAAAATCGTATAATCAACCGTGAGTTCTCGAGAGATTAGCGATTTTCTAAGTATTCTCTAAGTATTCCGGCGAAGTGAATATTCTGCGAGGTTTCGGGATTCCAGCCGATCATGTTGATTCTTGCCACAATATTTTGGCTGGCAACTGTCCAGTCATTTTCAGGTGAGTGTCCGCAACTGGAGACTGCTTTTTGTGAGAGGTTGGGGTACAGCGTTACCGGTGGATGGCGGCCTTACTGTCTTGGGGTAAGGGTAAAATTTTTCTATAATACAGTGACATCACCGCAATGACATCATCGGAGACCACGTTGGAGGTGTGACGGTGGGACTTGAAGTCCCGTACCATCCTCCAACGGTGGAAGTTCAAGGTAGCGGGCAAGAAGGAACACAGCTACACAGATAGGGACACTGGTGGTCATACAATGGACGTCACACATTGAGTGATCGTAACAAGACTGACACATTATTAGTGGCCATAACAGGGCTGTCGTTGGCCGTGTTCTGAATCTGATTCCTCGAGGATGGTAAGAGAAACAGGGTGCTAGTCTGGTAGGAGCCAGTGACTATATCGCGCATGGCATCCACTTTGTCATAGAGACGCATTGCCTTTTCTCGAATAAAAGTCTTTGGAGTTACCAAATTTGTCTCCTCGTGGAGCCACTAATCGTGGTCCACGCGGAGGAGCCATAGGTGAGGGAAGAGTGGACAACCGTCCAGTACAGTCGGATCTTGGCGTCTATGGTCATTTCGCTTTTGGTCAAGAGTGTGTACAACGCTTTTATCAGTTTCAGTTTCTCTTCTTTTTGGTTGAGGTATTTTCCATGCCGATGAAAGAGCAGTTTTTATCCATCTGGACACCTAGATATTTGGTATCCTGGGACTATGAGACCTGGACGCCTGCAATAGTGATGTTGTGGTGGAAGATTTGACACCTTTTGGTGAAAAAGGCAGCCGTAGTTTTGGCAGCATTGAGGGCAATCTTGTTTGACCGACACCAGGTGACTCTCGCATCCACTTGCCTCTGGAGATGAGCAATGAGCAGGTCCGTGGTCCGGCCGGTCGTACAGAGCACCATATCGTCGGCGTACTGCGCCAGGTGGCAGTGTGGGATGACTGGCATATCATTAACGTAAATGTTAAGATTAGATTAGATTAGATTAGTTTTTTGTTCCATAGATCCGTCCTGAGGAGATCCTCTTGGATGTGGAACATGTCCTTTTTTTTTAAGCTGAGATAACAATACTAATAGTATGAATATATACAATACATCATTTGTTTCTATTAAAAAATTCGTCAATGGAGTAGAAGGAGTTGGCCACTAGTAAGTCTTTCAGGCTCCTTTTAAACTGATCTTTATTTGTAATTAAATTTTTTATGTTTGCTGGCAAATTATTGAAGAAGAGTGTTCCTGAGTAGTGGACCCCTTTTTTAACTAAAGTAAGTGCTTTTAAGTTCTTGTGCAGATCAGTTTTGTTCCTGGTATTGTATGTATGAACTGAGCTGTTTGTTGGAAAAAGAGATATATTATTTAGGACAAATTACATTTAGGAGTAAATATACTGAGAGGCTGTGGTTAGTATACCCAGTTCTTTGAAGAGGTTTCTACATGACGTCCGTGAATTTACTCCACAAATAATACGTCTTACACGCTTTTGGACTCTGAAAACTTTTGTTTGACTTGAAGAGTTACCCCAAAATATTATACCATATCACATCATGGAATGAAAGTAGGCAAAGTATGCAAGCTTTTCATTTTTATGTCGCCTATGTCAGCTAACACTCGAATTGCAAATACATATTTGTTAAGGCGTTTCTGCAGTTCTGTGGTATGCTCCTCCCAACTGAATTTATTATCAAGTTGTAATCCCAGGAATTTATGCCTGTCCACCTCTTCTATCTGCTCTTCTTCATACTTTATGCATATGCTGCGTGGAAACCTCTTACAGGTTCTGAATTGCATATAGTGTGTCTTTTCGAAGTTTAATGTCAGTGAGTTGGCTTTAAAACATTTATTAATATCCATGAAACTATCATTAGCAGATCTTTCTAGAACTACGCTCGACATACTATTTATTGCAATACTTGTGTCATCTGCAAACAAAACGAACTCTGCTTCTGGCAGTGTAAGTGATGAGAGATCATTAATGTACACAAGAAAAAGCAATGGCCCTAAGATGGATCCTTGTGGGACACCACATGTAATTTCTTCCCATTCTGATGATGACTGATGACTTAATTCACTAGTCCCTTGCACTGACACCCTTTGTTTCCTGTTAGCGAGGTATGACTTGAACCATTTTGCAGCACTGCCCGTGACACCATAGAATTCTAATTTATTTAAAAGGATGTCGTGGTTCACACAATCAAATGCCTTTGACAAATCACAGAAAATACCTGCTGCTTGTAATTTGTTATTTAATGAATTAAGTACATTTTCACTGTAGATGTAAATAGCCTTCTCGATATCAGAACCCTTCAGAAATCCAAACTGTGTTCTTGATTATATGTTATTTGTGGTCGGATGGTTGAGAAGCTGCCTGTACATTACTTTTTCTAAAAATTTTGAGAATACTGGCAAAAGTGAAATCGGTCTGTAGTTTGATGGTATCTCTTTATCTTTACACAAGTAACTTAGAATTGTACTAAACTCACAATAACATGCCTTAATTAACTTTGTTGATATTTCATTGTAACCACTAGAATGCTTTGTTTTTAAAAATTTTATTATGGAAGTTATTTCTTTTGGTGAAGTGAGTGACATATTCGTGTACCTGAAGCTATTTGTAAAGGCTAGTTTCAGATATTCAAGGGCATTATTTACTGACCCTGACAATCCCATTCTATCAGTGATCGATATAAAGTACTTGTTAAATAGATTTGCCACACTATGCCCATCGGTTACTAATGTGTCAAAGAGAATGGGAGACAACACAGGGCCTTGAGGGGTACCCATAGATAAGTGACGTAAGCTCAGGGGTTCTCCTTCAAGAAGATTCTATAGTGGAGGAAATCATCCACGATCTTCATAAAGATGTTTGGAATAGTCGTCTGTGTGAGCATTTTGTACACAAGTTTTTCCTGTCAAATCTCTTCGTACGCGTTTTGCATGTGCTGGAAAACCACTGGTCTCGACGTGGTGGAGATAAATCCCTTGCAGTGGCTTGAAAAGGCGGCGGAGGATCAAAGATTGTAGGACCTTTACCATTGTATTCAGAAGGTTAATGGGCCTGTTGTTAATAGGGACCATAGGCTTCTTCGAGGGTTTGGGCATGGCAATCTTGCCCTGCCTCCACAGTGGGGGAAAAAAGTCCGGTTGTGAGACAGTAGTTCAGAATGTTGGTAAATAAGATCAGTGGCTTTTGCGGGAGCCGACAGAGGTGTTCGTTTAATATGCCATCCAAACCTGAAGCCGACTGCTCATGTTTCAGCCGGAGGAACCGCCTGAACTTCTGGCAGGGACCTAAGTCGAGGAGCAGAAAGAGGTGGTCTTCGTCTGAAAGCTGTAACGGCAGCCAGTATATCGCGTTCGACTCGGAGTTCACCAGGCTTAAGGTCCTGGACGAGCAATTGGTTCTGAGTCTCAAATGCTTCGGCCAGGATTTCTATCACATGGAGGGCATCATAAGTTAGGCCCTCCACCGTGCAGATGGGATGGTTGGTCCTTACTGCAGAGTGCCGTAAGGCTCGCACAACAACCCATTCTGATGTATGATGGAGGAGAAAGGCGGACATCTTGCCCTCCCATTGTTTCGTTTTCCAATCAACGAGCCTGTGGCAGAATTCACGTTGGAGATGCCTCATGTAACGCTTATCCTGAAGGTCATTAAACGGCTTCCACCACCTGCGGTAGCAGTTCTTCTGGATTTTTAGTTCATGCAAAAGGGGAGGCAGGTCATCCAGTGGGCTAAAAGCCTTCGAGGCAATGGAACTACAGGCCTTCATTGCCTTCTGGATTTTCGTGGTTAGGTAACAGCAGCGCTAACTAGATTGGCAGGTGTTGTGAGGTCAAGGTTTTGCCAGGTCATCCCAATCCGTGATAGTCAAGGTAGAATGGACGTCTAAAGATAGAGCAACATCGGAAAGGTACAGGAGCACTGGGTCATGGTCAGAGGCCAGTTCGTGGACTGTTTCCAGCGAAGACTGCACCGCAATGTTCTTGAAAATAATCATATCCAGAACGTCTGGCTAGCCGTCGGAGCAGACTGGTATATAGTTGGGAGTGTGAGGGCCATAGACTGATAGTGCCACAGGATCTTCCAGTTCAAGGAGGAGCCTGCCCTTGGGAGTAGCAACGCGAGAATGCCAAGCAAGATGCTTGGCATTGAGATATGCCCCAACAATGAGTTTGTCAAACGATGTCAATGTACGGCGGTCCGCTTCAAGATGTGGTATGTTAGGGCTCAGATACACCACAGCAAAAGTAATATCACAAAGGTGAGTACAAACAGTGACCGCTGCGGCCTCTATATCTTCTAGTGGTTGCAGAGTGTCTTATGCAGGAGCACTGCCATGGCCCCACCTCGGCGACGGAACTGCTCAGTGCAATAACAAACCATGTTGTGGTCACGAAAATCGTCTGCGGGTTTGAGGTGCGTTATGTAGACAAGTAGAATGTCCACAGAGTGATCGTAGAGGACGAGGTTCAGTTCAGTCTTCATACATTTAAAGCAATTACCATTAAAACTACAGACAACTAGATCCTGAGAGGGCTTATGGATGTGGGTGGTCGATTAGGCATTATAACAGTATATGGTTCAGCCCATCTACAAGGGCGATGACTTTTGTGAGGCTGTTCCCGAAAGACGGATCTTTTGAATTGTTTCACGAATGTCAGCCCTGATGTGGGGCTGCGTGAATAAAGAGATGACCTGGAGGATCAAATATTCAAATGTGTGTGAATTCCTAAGGGAGCAAACTGCTGAGGTCCTCGATGCCTAGACTTACACACTACTTAAACTAACTTATGCTAAGAACAACACACACACACACGCCCGAGGGAGGACTCGAACCTCCGGCAGGAGATGCCGCGCAGTGAGTGACATAGCGCCTCTAACCGCGCGGCCACTCCGTGCGGCGTTGGAGGATCTCTCTCATGTCATGCTAGAAAGAAGAATCTGTTTCCACCACTGGGGGAATATCCCAAGTGGAATGCTTGACCCTTAGGTGGGCAAGGATGGGTGCGGTACTGTTGGAGAAGGTGCCGCAACGGAGGGGTGGGGCACTTCAACAGGTGGGTGTGAGGAGGCTACAGACAGTCTTTCTGCTTCGTAATCAGAATAACACAGGCACTGAAATGTCTTATTTATCTGCCGATACCTAGCAAACGACTTACAAGTACAAAGTTTGACCTGTATGGGAATATACATTATGGATGTATGGGTACAGGTCTGAACGGTTGATTGACGACATATGGCCGTGAGTCGTGCACAGATAGGTAAATGGTAAGGCGAGCGCACGCGATAAGCGGGAAATCCGGGTTCGCGTGCCGGTTTGGCACAAATGTTTACTGTCGTCATTCTGTTCTACAGCTGATGGTATTCCTCATTCGCAATTGCGAATTCATTTCACGTGTTTCTGACGGCTGTGGTCGCCACAGTGCCGACTCCTTTGGACATGAATGCATGTCTAAAGAAACTTTCCATAATAATCAGAATAACGCAGGAACTGCAATATCGCATCTATCTGCCGATACCGGGCAAGCGACTTTCAAGTACAGAGTCCGACCTGTACAAGAATATACATAATGGAGGTACGAGCACAGGTCGTAGACCCATGGTTGGCGATATATGGAAGCCTGATGAGTGTAGTATCCCACAGCTCTCGACTTCACAAAGTTGAGAACTTGGAGATAATCGTCTTTTGTCTCAAGCAGGTACTTGACATGGTCTTTTGGGTAAACTGGCTGAAGTTGACCTGCAATAGGGTGTTACAAATCAGTATTCAGTTTAATGTAGTTAGTGGGATTGTAAACCACGATAGGAGGGATCTTCTCCTTCTTTGTTGGTGACGACGAGAAGTGGTGTCCGGAGGGGGACTCACGTCCTGGTCCATGGCACCAACAGGTGGGGCTGCTGCAGCTGTAGAGGCATCTGAATCCGAATCACCGCCGCTGCGACGAGTGCGTGCGGATGACCGTTTAGGACCACGGGGGAGGACCGACAGCCCGTCAGGCTGACGAGATGATGTAGACGAAACCTTACCCGACGGGTCTTCCACGTGGCGGTTGGTTGTATCAATGTTGGGGGCTGACATGTTATGGCCGTCACTGGGTGAGAGGTCTTATCACCAGCGGCCATGGCAGACGTCGGATGACAAGAGGAAGATCGGTCCCTCACGCGTGGCTGTGGACAGGGTTCACGTTAATCACTGTCAGCGGTTATCGGTGGCTTGTGGCGGGAGGCACGATGCACTCGGTCCTTAGCCCCTTGGATAGTGTCAGTGCCTCCGGCAGCTTTCCGGGACGGCCACCAAGCGGCCGGTGTCACATTACCGCGCGAGGAGGATGCGGAAAAGTCGCCTAGACGCGGATTCCTGTCCTTGGCCCTGTATGGTCTGCCTCGGCCCGACTAACGTAGCCAGGACCCTGGCAGACAAGCTGCACTAACTCCTGTCGCCTACAAATCTTCGTTTCAACGGGACACGTACGAAAAACGACGCTGCTTTAGAAAGCGGACGACAAATCAACTTCGACCCTCACACTGTTACGAAACAATGCTGAGTAGAACTCGTGACAATAACGAACGACGCGCACGTACTCTCAAATAAACCCTGTCAGGGCTCCAGCCTGACTGACTCGGTGACTGCTAGTCACGGTGTGGGCTTTAAAGCAAAAAATTGGTGCGTGAAGGCATGCGCATTGGCGGACGTCACAGGAGCGTCCTCTATCGAAATCTGAGCCCTCTGCAAATACTGTTCCATCTGTGGCGCGCAGGCGATGCGTAAAGGTAAAACTACATGTCCGTCCTCGCTAAAAACAAACGTCAGATGTCGCCAGACATGTCATTATGAATAACATGTTTTCTCTCAGAATAAGTTAAAGAGACTAATATCGGGAAATATGGGAGTGAGTGTCACAGAAATATACAGGATTTGTGCTGGACATCATTAAAACAAAGGCGTTTTTCGTTGCGATGGAATCTTCTCACGAAATTAAAATCACCAACTTTCTCCTTCGAATGCGAAAATATTTTGTTGAAACCAACCTGCATAGGGAGGAACGATCACCACGATAAAATAAGGGAAATCAGAGCTCGTCCGGAAAGATATATGTGTTCATTCTTTACATGCTCTATACGAGATTGGAATAATAGAGAATTGTGAAGGTGGTTCGATGAACCCTCTGCCAGACACTTAAATGTGATTTGCAGAGTATCCATGTAGATATAGATGTAGATCCCGATTTATAACATTTTGTGCTTTAATCACTGAATACCAAAAGGATCTCTGCGGGGCCAAGGTCATTGTGGCAGAATAATCCATGGAGTGTCCTGTGATAATACAATGCTCAGCTACAGCCGACTTACTAGTCTGCGAAAAGCGAATGTGGCACATGTTCAAGGCACCTTTCGTATGCTATGTGTATCGTCTATCCTAAGTCCGCTTTGCCAAACTGGTACGGGATTTTGTAAATTCCGCCCTTCCGCAGTCCCAGATCGTCCTTTACCAAACAGAGAAGGGTGCTAACCTTCGCCGGTGACCGAAAGCTTACTTTAACTTGATGTTTCCTTAGGACTCCGCCTACTTTAGACGAAAGGTTGCCGATGTATGGAAGAAATGCCCTGGACTTGAACAGTTTCTTATCATCTCGATGCTGTGGGTGGTCACGTTCTTCCTCCTTAGCAGTGGACTAATATGGTGTGGAGAGTAACCATTATCTTTCAACACCGACTGTAGATATTTAGCTCCTTTGTAAGGCTGTCTGCATCAGAAACAAAATGTGCCCGGTGCACCAAAATTCTAAGGATGCCAGTAGTGTCTGAAGGGTGATGGCAGCTCGACGCTTGCGGATAAACATCGGTATGTGTAGGCATACGGCAGACAGAATACCCTAATGACCCATCCACTCTCCGATAGCCAAGACGTTCAAACACGGTAAGCAACCATCCTCTATTTGCATAGTAAACTGAATGTTCTTGTGGATTGAATTCAGCTGTTACAAGTAGCGTGACGGTTCTTCTTCACCATGGGACCACCCTACCAAAGCCCCATCTACAAGTCTCCAGAAGATTCTCAGGTTAAGTTCTGCCGAATCAAGTGCCCCTTCCTCAAGGCCTTACATAAAAAAGTTTCCTACCAGAGGGGAGAAAGGACTGCCCACGGCAATACCGTCAGTCTGCTCAAAATATTCGTTGTTAAAAAGTGGGTCGAGGAGAGGACATAATCAACAGTGGTGTTTTATGGGCTGCGAACTTACTGCTGATGAGTGACAGTCCATAAGAGGAACCTTAGTGAAAAGTGAGATGACATCAAAGCTCACTAGTAAGTCAGTTACACTGAGTTGAGCGACTTCAGTCCATTGATAGAGTCAGCCGAGTTGCACTTCCCCACAAAAGGTCTCAGTAGGAAGGCAACATGTATTCACAAATGATACGTGAGGGTGTCGATATTACTGACGATCGGCAGTAACGGAACCTCTTTTTAATAAATCTTCGGAAGACCGGTTAACCTGGATAGCACAAAAGTATGAAGTCTTAATTTTTGGGGCACTTCTTGGGGAATAGAAGAAGAATTCACCAGTGCAGACATTTTCCTTTTCACTTCCCCTGTGGGTCTTTGTCAGTCTTCCGATACATTTGTTCACTCAGCAAGTTAGAAGTTTCCTGTTCATAGACATCACGTGGCAACAGCACTGTGGCGTTTTCCTTATCCTCTGGTAAGGATCTTCTTGCAGCTTTCGTAGTGCGGCCCCTTCCCATGGCAGAAATGTTGCTCTTCTTAGGTGGAGCTTTCGTCAGTGCATGGCAAGTTTCACGGCGTATTTGTTCTACAGCATCGCTAGGAAGAGGTCTAACCGCTTCCACAACAGCACTAATAAAATCAGTCAGAGTCTGGGTCTTGCGGTAACGTTACTGACAGGCGGGTAAACGTTCAAGATTGTCTTGAAGTAGACTCCTTATGGGCCCAGTACGTCTTTGCCCAGGTCACGCCGTCGACCCATGCCGAGGAAACCGATGGCAACCTGGATGCAATCTCCATATGCATATGAAACAGCAGTTTCGATAGGCGTCCAGTTCAAGGCGAGTAAAAGAAATTCTCTCCTCACTAGTGATAGACTAGCCTTTCGTGTAATGAATTTAGCAGCGGTGGTCTGCATAAAATGTCTTACTCTGGCAAACTTCGTAATAAGGCAGACGGGCAGTCTACAGTGGCGGACACTCATCTGAAGATATCTGGACGATTGCCAGCCGAAATATTGTGGCAAGATTCAACATGGTCAGACTACAGTCCCGAAACCGTATAGAACTTTCTAGTTCTTAGAAACAGAATTTGTGTAATGAACTGAAAGATAAATGACTTATCTCGACACTACACTGAAGAGGAATGGCGTCATCTCCCGTAGGTGGCGTTCTTCGATCTCGTTGGTCTTCGTTCAGACGCACGTACCTATTATCTGACGTGCTCGAAATAGTGCTGCACTTTCGGAAAAAATCCCCGATGTGCTTTTACCACACTGTGACGTTAGAACTCTGTGCGCTCAACGCTCCGCGTTCGAATGCACGGTCAGTGTGCCTACGACTTAAGGCGCGACGTGCTAGCTTGCGATACCAGTAGTGGAGCCACACTAGGATCTACTAACATACGTTTATGCCAGCCTGACTGTGGTTTCTAGACGGTTTACAACGCTCGTTTACGCAAATGCATGGGTGATCCCCATTTTCCACCTCAGTGAATGAGACGCAAATAGCTAAGGTACGATCGCACACACAGTTTACGTAATTCACAGACAGATGACGCATATCGGTCGACAGCTTGGTCACAATGCGTCCATCTATGTTAGTTTTTGTTGGGATCACGGTTAGGTTAGGATAGAATCTATTCTGTGTATGAAGCAGGCTTGGTTCAAATGGCTCTGAGCGCTATGGGACTTAACATCTGAGGTCATCAGTCCTCTAGAACTTAGAACTACTTAAACCTAACTAACCTAAGGACATCACATACATCCATGCCCGAGGCAGGATTCGAACCTGCGACCGTAGCAGTTGCGTGGTTCCGGACTGAAGCGCCTAGAACCGCTCAGCTCCCGCGGCCGTCTATGAAGTAGGTTTGGTTTTAACCTATAAATGTGCGGTGGATACTATAGCACCTCTGTGCCTGGAGACAAGTGCTATAATGCTGATTGTGCTATTAAAAAACTGACGAACGCGTGTGAGTGAGCTGTATCTGGCTCGACAAGAACGTGGCAAGTATTGTACACTATGTCCTCAGTTATTAGAATTACCGGACAAGTCCTACGAATATACGAGATGAGAATTAGGCCGACTGATAAGGTAAGGAATGAGGAGGTTCTACGCAGAATCGGAGAGGAAAGAAATATGTGGAAAAGACTGACAAGGAAAATGGATAGGATTATAGGACATCTGTTAAGACATCATGGAATGACTTCCATGGTGCTAAAGGGAGCTGTAGCACGCAAAAACTGCCGGGAAAGGCAGAGATTGGAATATATAAGCAAATAATTGAGGACGTAGATTGTACGTGCTCCTCTCAGATGAAGAAGTTGCCACAGGAGAGGAATTCGTAGTGGACCACATCAAATCAGTCAGAAGACTGATGAATTAAACAGAAACAACAAAAAAAGATAAAGAGAGAAACGTTCTGTTACATAATCGAGGTGATTCGTAGTTACACTGAAAAGCAAGATTACAAACAGAGCTTTGCTGAATTTATTTGAACGTGCAGACGTATATAAATTAACCTCAGTCACTGCCATTCTGCATATGTGCGAATGACAAACATAAAGTTTAAAATAAGAAACTATGAACACCCAAAGTGCTAAAAAGTGTAAAAATGTGAACCACATTTGCAAACCACTTCATGTAAGAGAATTGCTAGCTTACTGGCATAAAAACTGCAGTAAGCACTAATAACGACTCGTAGTCAGTTAATGTACACCTACCATAACCAAAATTTTATCCTCTACAGCAGCTTTAAGTATAAGATACACCAGCCTTTCCACTTGAACAAGTTTTGTAAGGTTATAATTTACGCCTAAAATTTCCGATACGGACTTTGCCTACTTGTGGTTTCCAATAAACCTGCGATTTCAGTCCATAAATTCTGAACTGTATCCCGACTATATTTGACATCCTCAGGATGCCACAATCTCGTTTGGTTAAAATTATGAGTTTCTCACAGTCCAAGTTTCGTGTTGTGTCGGTCAATATTACCGAAGAAAACAAAGTGATTTGGGGGGGCTCTGAGCACTATGGGACTCAACTGCTGTAGTCATCAGTCCCCTAGAACTTAGAACCACTTAAACCTAACTAACCTAAGGACATCACACACAGCCATGCCCGAGGCAGGATTCGAACCTGCGACCGTAGCAGTCGCACCAAAGTGATTTGAATTTGACCGGTTGTCATCCGAAATCTGTACGTTAGGTCGGTGAGATCGACTACATTGTGACCGCGGACGTAGTGGCGTACTGATTTGAAAATATCGGTCGTCTTCGGCCGATGTTGGTAGTCAGCGGAATCCACCGATATCGATGCCAGAATGACCGCAGCCTTAAATAACTAACGACTTCGGCGACAAGAAGGGCAACCGGCTGCAAAGTTAAATCCTTGAGTACAACGGTCCCTCTATTATACCGAACTAACTCAAAGTAAAAGCAGAAGAAGAAAAAGAAAATAAGAGGTATCCAGTTGCCGGAATTTCATTTCCTTAGCTGTAGTGCGAAAAATGCTGTGGTGACAACCGTCCAATACTCTATTTTAAGAAAAGGCCGGTTTCTGAGTGAAGCGCACCGTGATGTTAAAGTTTGGTAAAACTCAGAAGTGTGAAGGACATTAGTAGGTCAGTATAAAGACTGGTGGTGCAGGACTTGGAACGGTAGTTAAGAAACAACAAACCTAGTGGAGAGGTAAAATAACAATTTAAACCTTTCCATGATTTCGTACATGGTCGAAAATTATGACTCCAACGCCACGTCGCCATGTTGCTACGACGTGTAGACAGTACATGTTGTACAGCCTGCGTTTTGTCCGCTAGAACCTCGGGATGCTCAGCTGACACACATCAAAACGTAAAGGTTTATGAAAGTGACGCTGGGCTAGAATGAGGCGAACCTTCAGTGGTTTGATGCAGCGAACGCTAAGTGGTGAAACATGACTGCGGCTCAAAAGATGGTGCCACGGGAAGACGATGAATGTTTGTGACACAGCAATAGAATATGCCTACGTTTAACAACGCTCGGATCTTCTAAGAGGATAGTATAACAAAAAGACCTCAGTAGTAGAATTACAACTGGAGCAGCAGAAGCATTATCGGCAGCCTCATTCCCCGAAACGTGTCCAGAAACCTACACGCACGACGCTTTGGCGCCAGCAGAAGTGAATGAGTGAAAGCAGTCCTTGACACGCTGTACGAAAGCGTGGTACGTGTACAGCGCACAACACGTTTAGCGAGTCTAGGTGTCGGATATGATGTCCTGACAGTGAATAGAACGGTCTGTAGTAAAAATCGAGCACTAGTCTTGAATGGCGTCGGCTATCCGCGCCGATTCCTTTCATTATCGAGCAAGCGCTCGGCGCGCCAGTCTTCTGTTACCTACCAAAGTGCAGGTCCAGTCATCACCTATTAAAAGCTTGAACAACTATGTTTCGCAGCGACAGACGTGCAGGAAATGAAGCAATGACGTTCTGGAAGGTGCTGACAAGGATGAGCCGTACTCCGGTGCATCTTGGTGCCACTGACAGGTTGGCGTCGTGTATTGGCATTGTCACCTGTCGCTTTCTTGTTCAAATGTTAACCTAAATTATCCTAAGGACAAACACACACGCCCATGCCCGAGGGAGGACTCGAACCTCCGCCGGGACCAGCCGCACAGTCCATGATTGCAGCACCCTAAACCGCTCGGCTAATCCCGCGTGGCCTTCTCGCTTTCTTAGTCTGTTCACTGGCGCCACTAAGTTTGCTCGCCTTGTCTGTCCGTTAGTAGCAGCAAGTACTGTGGTACTATCTTTGGAGCGACCTCTAGTTTTTCCGGGTCGTTGTATGTCAGGCAGTTCGCTTAGGACGGAGGAGTACTGAGGTCCGCACAGCGCCAGTACTCGTCGAGACAGCTGGCGATACATGCTCTGCTCGATGTAAGGATGTGGTCGCGAGAGTGAACGACCACGTCGAGGTCTGTTTAAGTTGAATGGGTCGTTATATTCGAGTAGCGCAACCTTCACTGCTGTGTATGTGTCCGTCCGTGGAAGTGACCTTATGGCAATAAGTTGTCATTCGACGATTCATACTGGGACCCTTCCGTGCCTGACTTGAGCGGGAACGACCGTTGGTTGGTCGTGCGGTCGGTCCTCTCAGCGGACGATCTGTATTTGGTTGTCCGACCCCTTCTGGCTCCTTTGAGTTTGTGTCGACTTGTAATTCGTCCTGTTGCTCCACAGTGACTGCCTTTAATATTGTTTATTTGTGAAATTGTTTTCGCGGATCCGTATGTATCTTGCGTGGTTTGAATGAGCTGTCTGCGTGCTGTATTAGGGTGTTCAGTGGGGACGAAGCAGCAGTGAGGTCCGCACAGCGCCAGTATTCGCTGGGACAGCTGTGTGTGTGTGTGTGTGTGTGTGTGTGTGTGTGTGTGTGTGTGTGTGTGTGTCCGTCCGTCGAAGTGACCACATGCCATCAAGCTGTCAGTTGGCGGTTTTATACTCCGACGTTTCCCCTGCCTGACTTGATTGGCAACGACCGATGGTTGGTTGTTCGGTCGGTCGTCTAAGTGGACGACGTATACCTCGTCTTTCGACCGTTTCTGTGTTCTTAACGTTCATTTCTACGTGCAATTCGTCTTGTTGCTGTATAGTGACTGTTTTAGCATTGTTTGAGTTGTTTGTGGAATTGTCTTTTGCGGTTCCATGTGCATCTAGTCTGATTTTGAATAGGCAGTTAAGTCTTAACCCTGTCTGCGTACTAGGATTTGGTGGAACCAACTTGTGTAATTAAATGCTTGTCATTTGACGATGTTGGTATAGGTTATCGCATCTTAAATGGATTTTGCGAGTGTGCTGGTCGGTGTTTAAGCTGTCCCTAGTTTGAGTTGCCATCTTGTTAAGTGAGCATAACTCTTAGCTGCCTGTCTCACCGCTTGCGCAACTGTAGGGACTTTTCCCACGTCACTCCTTGGAGCACTGTCTGAGGATCAGTCCCTTCTTTATTTGGTCTGATTATGTCAATTGTTTAAAAATAATATTTTGTTATTATTCCTATTTCTTGCGGCCTTCAGCCGAGAAGTAATTTTGAATTCTGTCTTAATAAGGCCTTCAGCCGTCAATGTAGCTTGTGTTGCAGTCAATTTTTTTTTAAATGATTGTTTTAAAAAATTATTTCCTTAAATAAAGTGTATGTATTTACTGTGCAACCAACGGTAACTGATTAGGCCCCGTCCACACATTTTCCATAAGTCCCACGTCTCAAAGGATTTAGAGCCATAGTAATCCCATGCAGTGTCCAGTTGCGCTAGATTCCTCTACTGGGGATCCATGGCGCCAAAAGCCTGCTCGAGGTGGTCCCATAGATTCTTGATTCAGTTTAAGCCCGGCGAGTTTGGTGGCCAAGAGAGTACGGTAAAATCATCCTGGTGCTCTTCAAACCACGCACGCAACATGCTGCATTGCCCTGCTGGTAGAAGCCATCGTGCTGAAAAAGAACAAACTGCATGTTTCGGTAGACAAGGTGCCCAATGATAGATCCACACTTGATGCATTGTGCCTTTGAGAATAAAGAGATCACCCAGGGCATGCCACGAAAAAGCTCCCCAGACTATAACGCTCCCTCCTGGTTGCAGGCTGTTTGCTTTCAGATGTTCCACGCCTAACACGCCAACGGTAATCCGTCAGATAGGGCATAAAACGTGATTCATCTGAAAAGGCCACCTATCGCCACTCAGTGGATAGTTGCGGTACCGGCGTGCAAATTCCAGCCTTCGTCTCCAATGAACAGCAATCAGCATGGGTGCATGAAACAGGCGCGTGCTGCAGAGGCCCCAACCACAGCTATGCTCGCTGACGCTCGTTGAGGAGACACTGTTGGTAGCACCTTGGTTCATCTGGGCAGTCAGCTGCTCAATAGTTGCACGTCTATTCGCCAGCACACATTTCCGCAGCGGGCGTTCATGACTTATCTATGGACCGTAGTGCACCACAGTTACCGCGGCGGCAGTTTTCGATTGCGTCACTTCGGCATGCACGGTATAACCACGACTGAACGCGAACACTTTACAGGCGTAGCCGTTTCGGAAATTCTTCCACCCTTGGCCCTGAAGGCAGTGATCATGTCCTTTTGGACGGAAGCTAAAGTGCTCTGTTTCCGGATTACCACAAGGACTGCACGGTTCCCCGTGTTCCCCCGACACGCTTATGAATACCCTCCACTGCTAGTGTTGCCACCTGACGGTTACTGCACGTTGACGTCGAACATAGGCAGTGGTCACATTGATGTGACAGGACCATGTATAATGGTTCTGACAGGCTCCATTGTCTTACTGCATCTCGATGCTACCAAGGAATTGAGTTAGCTGACGCTTGTAACTTCGTATTGATGCTGAACTGTTCTATCTTCATTATGACGGATTCCAATAACTGCTTTGTATCCGACAAATATTTCTGCTGAGAAAAGATTTGTATACACACATTACACGAAAAGCTTTCCAAGATGTAAGGAATCTTATGCAGATCCTATGTCCTATAAGATGCAGTAATAAATTGTAATGCGGAAAATTTTACATGGTTCTTTCGAATGTTCTGTGTAAAGTGAACTCTGTACTTTGGTAACTCATTCTACATGTCTTCTGGAAGTACTGTGAGTAAATTCTTTTTAATATTTCAAAGTCCTTCAAAAGAATACGAAAAAATGTGATTGATTAGATACTACATTAAAACGTATTAGTTGAAACGAGTGATTCGAAAATTTTGTCTTCTATTTCAGATGTCTGGTTCCATGGTTCCACCAAATGAAACTGCATCTGATGTAGCAGATATAATGTGATAATCAGTGAAACATGGACGATAAATAGTTTGGACAAGAAGAGAATAGAAGCTTTCCAAATGTGGAGCTACAGAAGAATGCTGAATATTAGATGGGCAGATCACATAACTAATGTGGAGGTATTGAATGGAATTGGGCAGAAGAGGGAGTTTGTGGCACAACTTGACTAGAAGAAGGGATCGGTTGGTAGGAAATGTTATGAGACATCAATGGATCACCAATTTAGTATTGGAGGGCAGCGTGGAGGGTAAAAACCGTGGAGGGAGACCTAGAGATGAATACACTAAGCAGATTCAGAAGGATGTAGGTTGCAGTACGTACTGGGAGATGAAGCAGCTTGCAAAGGATAGAGTAGCATGGAGAGCTGCATCAAACCAGCCTCAGGACTGAAGACCACAACAACAACAACAACAATCAGTGACTTGCATCTACAATTTTCTTACTATTTGCAGATATGAGTTTCGTCTATGTTTATTAATAATTTCTCGTTCAGCTCTGTTTATTAAAATGCCACATACAAATGAACTGGCAGACTAAAATTTAAGCGTATCATACATTAGTGCCACAGTGGGATACTGGACCTCTCACCCCTGCCCTATGCCCCCCCCCCCCCCCCCCCCAAAGCCCTGAAATATTGGTTCTGTTGACAGACTGATCACTAGTGTAGCCCGAGGTCTAGGTTAAGTTGAAAGATAATTGATAGTTAGCAGGTGAAACCAACTAATGTGAATTCCAAATAAAAGGTGTTGTAACGGATTTACATAAGCCGTAGCCTAATATCTACTTTTGGATCACATTTAAGTGTAGTTTGCGTTATTTAACTCAGTTTTCGTCACAAACAGTAAACGTATATGAAACACTGAAGAAGCCTCCGAAACGTATTTTGATGCTTATTCTGTACATACATTGTACAAATCTGCAAAAAAATGAAATGGGGTAGGTGTCCATTACATAACTTTTACCCAAGTTTGGTATGTTATTCCGCATTTGCTATTGCTGTTATGGGAAAGGACAAACTCGTAGTTAAGTACTAACATCATCTGAACGTAGTTACATCATTAAGTAGCGCTTTATTTGCTTAAAAAGACGATGTAAATTGTAATGAGAGCATAACATTGAGCTAATTTTTGTGATTATCTAACGTGCAGTTATAATATCTAAATTACATGTGCCAAAACAACCAGATCACCCAAATTACGCAGTTTCGGAATATGAAGTATTCATAAGTGAATCTGAGCTCCATGCAAATAGTGGAAGTGACAGTATATCCATCCGTTACTTCTTTTTTCGAAGATAATCACCTAGACCAAGTGTTTCGCTATCAATCAGTCTGTTACTCAACTAATAACTCGTAGTCACATCCATTGGCTTCAGTCTAATCTGCAACTCTGTTACGCAACAGTTTAGTCTATGACCACAATTGAGATTTATCGCAGTCGGGCATGGGTTCGCATTCCATCTATGTAACCGAAGCTCCATTTAGCAACATGAGTTGACTTGAAGCTGCAAAAAGATAGTTGTAGGTAGGTCTCTGTTTAGAGACTTTGGTCAATAGATGAGTCACTCCTGTCAGTGGAGCTCCTTATACGTTATGTCATAAGGAGGGGCTGTTGCACATTTCCTGACTCTCACGTTACGTCACAGACGATAGCCAGTCAGCAACTGGACCTCTGCCGCTGCGAGACGCAGGTGCACTATCTGGCTGGGTACGGCGTTTCGTCTCTGAGTAGCCATGCATGGAATGCCCCACAAAGTTCAAGGACATTGAACTGCGAGAATAAATTAGGTGATCCCCGCGAAAATTTCGAACAGGAATCAACTCAGGCCTGTATTTTATATGCTATGGACACACTGGTACTTTTTTTCGGACAAATGATGCACGACTGCAGTTTCAACACAATGTTTCATATACTTCTGTTAGGTCGTTGCATTCTTTTGCCTTAATCTGTGCATTTCACGTGTGTATCACTTTCATTTCTTGAAGGTCGCATTGCGTTTGAGAATTTGTTCAGAATGAAAGGAAAACCAGCATTTCTTTGTTATCAGTTCTCAAGTCCCATAGTGCTCAGAGCCATTTTGTTATCAGTTCGGAACCATACGCGCAAGTCAATGGCATTGTCCAGCTGCCATTAACGCAGTCGTAAACAAAATCTCTTTCTCTCTCTCTCTCTCTCTCGTCTAAAACAAGGAAGAATGATTTCATCATTTTCTGTTCATGTCGTATGCGCACATAATTGATAATTATTGTGCAATATTTGAGAGAAATTGCAGTCATCCATGTAAATAATCTTTCGGAACATTAGAATATCTTCCTAACACAATTTGCATTCTTGTATGAAGTCATACAACACTTTTTAAATGAACATACCGCCATTTGACTGTATTATTGTTTATTTAATTACGACCCAGGTTTCGGGTTTTTATGCCCTTTTCAAGTGTCTGAGTTTATGCCATTAACATATATTGGAGGACATCAAGCTCAAAATTGGCCACACCATCACCATCTTATAAAAAGATCATTAAATAATAATGGCAGCACGTCATATTTAGTTTAAAGCTGTTTTTACTAAAATGACGTGATCCCATTACTATTTAATGATCTTTTTAAAAGATGGTGATTGTACATCTGGCTTTCGTAGGGAGCCAATATTTTTCTTAATTTATGGTCAATTTTGAGCTTAATGTCGTGCAATATATGTGAATGACATAAACTCAGTCACTTGAAAATGGCATAAAAGCCCGAAACCTGGGTCGTAATTAAACAAACAACGATATGGTCAAATGTGTTGTGGGTCATTTAAAAACAATTTCCATTCGTCTTTTTGTTACATTAAGAGGTGTCTTTTGCTACACTTGTAACCATGCTGATACACGCAGTTATAAGCAACGACGTCATCAGACGAGCCTCTTCAGTATAATTTTGGTCATTGTTCCTTAGGATTTGAAGGTTCTTGTTCTCAGTGCTTAGTTTGATAGCATACTGATGCCACACGCATTGCCTTGAGTGGGTTTTAACCACAAAATTAAGCTCATTACACAGTTACGCATTAATGCAACAGCTTTCTTGATCAAAAGTTATTACTCTGCTTCTTTCAGAAACTTTTAAAATAAATTTCCGTTGTTCTTAAGAGGGAATTAACGTTGTGATTAGAATTTCCGAATCAGACTGCGTTATCATGGAGTAGTGCGTGAAAATTGGCTGAAGATGCAGGTAAAACTTGTTTAAAAATTTTAATTGAACATCTAGTATCATTTTTCAAGAGGACTGTAGGCTTTTGGTCCAAAACGCAATATGTAAAATGCTCCTCGTCGATAACAAACACGTATTTCACACCACAGTCATCTTTAAAGTCATCAGCATAAATGAAAGTGCATGTGAAGAAGCTCCAGTGATGTCGAGTGCATAATCAACGCAATGTACAGGAGTAACCAACATCAGCACACTCGACAAAACAGTAGCCACCCTGTGAAAACTCATTTGTTTGGGAACTGTGCTTAACGGCATAGGAATGGGAAAATTACTGATGTAAGCATCGGCTGAGGAATTAATGTGAAAGAAATTACCTCTGTTAAAATTGTGATTAATTGTTTAATTAAGGTTTCATATAAACTGACAGGAGTTACAGCTTGACCAACCATTCCATTAAGATCCAGAGAAACTGCAGAACTGACTTACCAATTTCTGGACAGTTATCACCTCACATTTAATTATTTAGGAAATTAGCCTAGATGACAAACAATTGACTTCAAAAGCTTCCTCCTTTCTGAGCATTTCAGGGAACACCCAGAATGATCGTTGTATGGATGTGTCCCCTGGCGAGTTCTATTAAAAGTGGAATTGGCTCTCCCTACCAAATATTCCTCTACTGTCACCTGGTCTATTTTTTGGAATTCACCAACCTTGGAAATCAGACCCATCCCCACTATCACTGTAGAAAGACACAAGAGCACAATCTCTTACAACTGGACAGTTCTATTGGTATTGGGTCACAGCGGTGTGGATGGCATCTTAATACTATCCTCAATTAGCCAAGTAATAAAACAAATAATCTTATCTGATTTTCTCTCATTTTCACTCATTAGTCATTGACAACTATGATCACTTATATTCTGCGGACATGATTTCATCATCGAAGATTCAGGTGGGCAGATCAGCTTTCATGAAATGAGAAAGAAACACAGTGTTGGACACCAGCCCTTGATGTTTTTCAATGGGAGTAGCTAGAAGCAAACGTCAGGAATAAATCCAAGGGGTTTCCAGTTTATCATAAACATCCTCTGCTGGCCATCAATGCAGTGAGAATATGCCAGTTCATGCACCATGTATGAAGTCCCGATCACTGATCAGTGTATGTACTTATTCTACCCAATATAACCCAGACCAAGTAACGGTATGAAAATGGCCCTAACTGACTTTAAAAATTTTCCATCACGGATCATGCTGTTAATTGTTAACAGCTACATCAGATCCTTGTTAGCCTGCCGCTGTGGCCGAGCAGTTCTAGGCGTTTCAGTCCGCAACCGCGCTGCTGCTACGGTCGCAGGTTCGAATCCTGTCTCGGGCATGGCTGTGTCTGATGTCCTTAGGTTACTTAGGTTTAAGTAGTTTCAAGTCTAGGGGACTGATGACCTCAGATGTTATGTACCATAGTGCTTAGAGCCATTTGAACCATTTGAAGATCCTTGTTATGTGTTCTTGTGTAGCAGATAGTGTTTCTTGCACCATGTCTTACGAACTACTGGCTTCTGAATGTGCTTGTCTCTAGTCCCTCAGTTCCCTGTCACAGTCTTATTTCTGCTGGACGCGTATTTCTCACTCTGCAGATGGTCTCATAATGTGTCAATGGTCTGATCCACTTGTCTCATTCTGGTATGCTTCCCACTTCAGTTTATGTCTCTGGTTTAACTTGATGTTGCCTGTGGCAGTTCAAATGAGATTTAATAAAAATTTCTAATTTCCTACCTCTTCTCCTTCTGTGCCATAACACAACTAAGCTTAGCTTATTTCCTAAAATTATTTTTAAAAATTGTAGTAAGTCTAAAAAACACTGATGAAAGACAGAACACACTGTATATCAACAAACTTGTAACAACCCGCCTACAGTGCGACCACCCTGATTTTTCGATTGCGAGTTAACCTAATGGACTAACGCTCCATTTTGATACGAAAATGAATAACGGATCAGGGAACAACGATTGGATGGTATGGAAGGGAAGAGTGAATTCAGTGTGCTAATGAGTACAAATATTTGTTACATACTCAACAAAGTTGCAAAATTTAACTGCTGGTTCTACACGATTCTAATGGAACGTTGGTGATATGGCAGTTGGTAAATTTGATGATTTACATACCTACTTACTTTTTAAGGATCAGGAAGGGCAACGTTGACAGAGTAGTGAACATTTTTACAAACTTTCTGTTTATTCTTTGACTGAAAATCTCATTCATAGTTAGGGGATTTTGGTTAACGATAGCAGTAGATGCTGTTTTTCCTTCAACATTCTTCTGAGTATTCCAAGACATTTAAAGTATTAAGGACTCAACAACCATTACCAAATTGTGATTCATAGGTGCGATACCGACCAATTAAGCACTCCAGGTTCTGTGGGCGATTTGGTAAATCATATACCAGAACCCAAGTACAGTCAGTGCTTGCAACGACTGGATGACTGCCACACAGGTGATCCCCTAGGCCAGGGTAAGTATGGCTACATTTAGTCTAGAGAAAAGAGGAGACCCATCGATTGCAGTCTGCAGGTAGTGTTGGCGTTTCAAGGACGGCTGATGAAACTTGCAGAAGGCTTGGATGTGAACGTCAGCAACGAAGCAATCCAGTCGCAGACAGTGTGGCTGTGTGACCTGCAGGGTAGCCGAGGCCAGCAGTGCTCGCTTGATAATGGTTGGTGATACAGGAAATGTATTCGCTCTCGCGAATGTGAGCCACCATTGTCTGTATATTGGGGAAAATTTGTGCCGGACTGGGACTCGAACCCAGACTTCCCACTTTACAAGAGCAGTCGCCTTAACTGCCTTGGCTATCTGTGCATGAAACACCGCAAGACCCAAACTTCCATACGTCATCGTCCATGTGTTGCAACCAGCACTCGTGCATTACGTATATTCTCGTGCACGAAGGACATATTTATTGAGAGTCGAGCGGTTAAAGGCGCTGCAGTCTGGAACCGCAAGACCGCTACGGTCGCAGGTTCGAATCCTGCCTCGGGCATGGATGTTTGTGATGTCCTTAGGTTAGTTAGGTTTAACTAGTTCTAGGTTCTAGGGGACTAATAACCTCAGCAGTTGAGTCCCATAGTGCTCAGAGCCATTTGAACCATTTTGAACCATTGAGAGTCGAGGGGATGGAATTGGCGATTAGCAGTGCCTGTGTTATTAAGAAGTATGATCAAATGTTCCTTCGGACAGACATGCATGTCGAAACGAACATTGCATCATAATTCTTAATAACACACGTCCTGATATTTCCTACTCATAAACGTTGGAGAGCTTCTCAACGCGGTACAGACTAGTAGTACCTTGACAACGGGCATGCGATCTACCTCTCTCCTTAGCAGGATCGTTTACTGACTAGCACCGCAGCCGGCGGCAACGAGCAGCTGAGTGACAGTCGAAAGTGGCAGACGTCAGTGGCAGAAGTAGTCATGTGGGGGCGTGGCTGCCCGTGACAGAGTACGAGAAATCACGTCAGTCAACGTCAGTGAGCAGTATTCGACAGGTTTTGGTTGCAGGCCACAGTTCAACTTTTCGCTGATCCTTCAGCAAAACGTTACACCATGTTTGCAGCCAACACATTAATGATGACGCAGCCTGACGCGCAGCTCACAAGGGGACCCTCCATACTGTAAATCACCGATTTTGATGCGCTTCAGATATGTTGTAGAGGCACTTACCCTGAGTACCTGGCTATCCGGTTTTTTAGCGACGTGTCTTGGTCTTTGAGGAAATCGATTTTGAAGTTTATTGCGTTATTTGTATATCCGTAACATTAGATATATTTCGAGGAAGTCAGCGTAACGCAGCGGAAAAGGTTTATGGCTACCGCGCTGGAGATACTTGCTCGAAACCTGCTCCTTTATATTAATAACTGAATATATCTTTATAATTTCGCACACCTTACACTGTTTGTTGATATTCTTTGAAATAAAATTGAAAAATTTGGCTGATTTTGAAAAAAAAATAAAAAAAATTACATGATCAGGATTCGAACACAGTACCTCCAGCGCGGTAGCCAGAAACCTCTCCCGCTCCGCTACGCTGACTTCCTCGAAACACATCTAATGTTACGGATATACAAATGGTGCAATAAACTTCAAAATCGATTTCCTCAAAAACCAAGACCTGTCGCTAAAAAACAGGATAGCCATGTATTCAGGGTAAGTGTCTCTACAACACATTTGAAGCGCATCAAAATCCGTGACTTACAGTATGGAGGGTCCTCTTGTCAGTCTAAGACGAGTGCAAAAACATTGACAATAAACTCACAAATAACGGGAAGGAATTATGGCGATCAAGGGTATCTAGCAGAGATACTTAGTGATGTCACAGTAATGAGGTAGGCAATGGAACTGTAGTCAGTGAAATGGACATGAACCTATCTGATACATTGTCGGCGGAAGGGGAAAAGTAACTATAAGAGTGATCTGATCATGATGCCTGAGGAGACAATTAGTTTCATGACCAGACCAGGAATTTTAGTGAGAGTGAGAAGCTTATTTCGGATGGGGAATCAGTAGAACCCAGTAACGAAAAACTGAAGAAAAAAACAGGAAGCGAATCTAATGATGGGAATCTGAGTTGGCTCAGTGCGATTTAAGCCATGTTTAACAAGTTGGACTCCGGAATTAGTGGGTTAAAATCTAGAAGTAGAGAATTAAGATCTAGACTAAAACCCAGTTATAGAGAATTAAGATCAGAACTACACTGTCCAGCTACTTTGATGTGACTACCACCTGCGTTTGACGTCAACGTCAGAAGAATGTGGAAAACAGTGCAGCCGTTGTCATAAGGTGGAAACGGAGCAATTTATCTGACATTCTAAAGGGCACAAGCATTGCATTTCTCGCAAAAGGTGGAAGCATTTCTGAAACAGTTAAGTATGTAAACTATTTGCTTGATACACTATGTAATCAAAAGTATTCGGACACCACCAAAAATATACGTTTCTTATATTAGGTGCATTGTGCAGCCACCTGCGGCCATGCACTCCATATCAGCTACCTCAGTAGTCATTAGACATCGTGAGAGAATAGAATGGGG
Organism: Schistocerca nitens; assembly: GCF_023898315.1. Classification (NCBI taxonomy): domain Eukaryota; kingdom Metazoa; phylum Arthropoda; class Insecta; order Orthoptera; family Acrididae; genus Schistocerca; species Schistocerca nitens. The sequence continues at coordinate 244,522,061 of NC_064622.1, forward strand.
CGCTTCACGGAACCCACAGACTTCGAACATGGTCAGGTGATTAGGTGTCACTTGTGTCATACGTCTGTACGCGACATTTCCACACTCCTAAACATCCCTAGGTCCACGGCTTCCGATGTGAGAGTGGAAACGTGAAGGGACACGTACAGCTCAAAAGTATACAGGCCGACCTAGTCTGTTGACTGACAGAGACCGCCGTAGGTATAAAAAGCCTAACTATCCCTGTATTACACTATTCGTTTGTGTCACTAACCACAGCCCATGTTAAACCAAAAAAAAAAAAATGGAAACAGATTAGAATTAGCCATTACAGGTCCTATGTACAGGATGTTACGCAAGATACATTAAATTACGTAGTTTACTGTTGAATGACAATTGCGTAATAATGATTTTGTTGGGTGTTTGACAAGATTTATTCCAACATTCACGAAAGCACAACTACAGAGAAAATGCGTTAAATACATCTCTGGTTACATATAGCTACCAAAAGCAGAAACATAGAATAAACAACACTATGACTTCATAACGTCTCATAAACTTCTTTGACAAGCGGCACTTTGCAGCAAGATAATTTTTCACTATCGCTACAATTTTTAGCGCTTCCTGCAGTACCTTATCTAAACAAACTCACACTTTATAGAATAAATTGTTCAAGAGGTATGCTTTAACTGGCTCTTAAAATATTTGGACTTAGTTTCTCTTTAATCTCCTTGCGCTGTTTATTGTGCAATTTTATTCCATTGTAGAAAATACAGCTTAACGTTTTTGTCCGTTTACTCTTCATAGATGTAACTTTAGTTTGGTTCTTACTCCACTATCATTAATGCTGCTGTTTGTGAATTAACTGCCGGCCGAAGTGGCCGTGCGGTTAAAGGCGCTGCAGTCTGGAACCGCAAGGCAGCTACAGTCGCAGGTTCGAATCCTGCCTCGGGCATGGATGTTTGTGATGTCCTTAGGTTAGTTAGGTTTAACTAGTTCTAAGTTCTAGGGGACTAATGACCTCAGCAGTTGAGTCCCATAGTGCTCAGAGCCATTTGAACCAATTTTGTGAATTAACTGCAAATGCCCTTCCTTGATTGAATAACAGATTGGTCGATATACTCAAACGATATTTACTCTAGTTGAACGCAGTTTATCACAAGAATAATCTGATGGTCCCTTTTTCCTGTCATTAATAACAAAGAGACATAAGCTAATTCTCTCATTTTCAGGCCGAGGAGAACAGATCTTACGAAACCGCGGCCCCACAACCCCCAGTCGAGGTAAGCCTCGGTCTCCCATCGACTCCATTCCCTCAGTCAGCCGTTCCTATCATTAGGCTGGACTAGCCAGCAGCCTAGGGAGGCAAAATTTTAGTGGCAGTGAATGGCAGAAAAAAGTAATATCAAATCAAAGAGCGAAAAAATTGAGTAGATGAGGAGGGAAAATGAAAAAGAGGAAAAACTGAAACACCGAATTTTTTCTAAAGCATCCGGTACAGTTGCTTAATAAATCTTTACTTACTTTGACGAAAGTAAACACATTGCCTCCACCTACCTCAAAACTGAAGCAGCCGCTACTGATAACTTTTGACTAAGGTTTTAAGGATCACCGTGAGCAACTCAGTGGTATATAAGCAGTCGCCCGTCCCAAATTTAGGGAAGCGGACTCAAGGGAAGGGGAAGAGGTACTGCCTTCAGACAAATACGCCGTCCATGCCTCACCAGAATTCGAACCCGGACCCGTCTCGAATGAATGATTAGAAGCCAATCGCTTAGAGCACTACACCGCCGGAGCCGCTAATAAAAGCTGAAGGACTCTCAATATAAAATGCAAACAAGGCGCCATTTATTTATTTAATCGCAAGAAAGTCAAAGCTGAATACCTCGTTCTAAAAATATTTAAGTGAAAACAGAAACCAACTAACACTACGAATACCAAAGTGACCTAGTCTGATGCTTCGGCACGTCCTCCATCTGTATTGCATAAAGGAAAGATCCATTCACACCAAACTCTAAGTCTACATCTTTATTAGTCCATTTTCTTACAGTTAAATAAAATAAGTAACTGATGCCAAATTTGGTTGTACTGGTATGTTCACTTGAGTTATAGTCCAAAATGTTCAACAGGTTCTTCCTATTTCAATTATTTTCGAAAATTTCAAAAATTCAGGACAAAAAAGTAAGAAACTGCGGACATTTGTTGTACTCGATCAGTTTTAAAGGAACTGAGGACAAGATATGAAAATTGAGCACACCCCAGAAAATAAGGACGTCTGGTCAGCTTAATTTAACATTGACAATGTAATACGATATCTAAATTGTTGTGCCGTTGGATGTTGGTGGTGCTGGAGGTGGAGGAGATATCGGGGAGACCGACCGTAGTGGAAAACAGGGGGCGTCGTTTTCAAGTTCTCGCCCAGGACTTCAAAACACATAGTAAAGGCCCTGCCCCCAGTGCTAATTTTTCCACATATCCCATGGGAGAACCTCCAGTAACAGTATGTGGATATCATAGGCGCTACGATCGGTGGAAAAATTTGAGTCAGTCATGAATGTGTGTTCAGACAACTTAATGGTTGAGGAGACTACTCGTAAAATGAGGAAATTGCGGTTCGAGTCCCAGTGTGACACAAATCTTCAGTCATCAATACATATTTATTAGTTGTAGATTATGTCTCATACCTGGATACTAGTTATCAAATTTTTTCATTTCATAAGGAAAGCAACGAAGGTTATTTCATTTATTGTATAAAAAGAGTTAGTGTAGGCTGTCATCAACCAATTTAGTGACCCAAAGGTTGTTGATTTGACACTAATATCAGTTGTTATATATTATTTCCATATATTCCTCATTGTGGAGATTCAATGGTGTCTTATCTTGCAGGAGTTCCTTCCAGTTTGTCTGTTACATGTGTATCAGATTTAGTTCGCAACCACACTCATATTCCTATGAGTGGTTCTGTTACCCATCAGTCCCCCCCCCCCCCCCCCATTCCCCAATCCCTTCCCCCTTACCGACTATCATTTTGCTTAAATCGTCCAGGCACTGCAGAGCTACGGCGGTACTCACATGAACACATCACTAGGACATTTATCTTTTTTTTATTGTACGGAAAACCTATTCGTTTCATGAAGATAACAATGAAACATTGTCTCTGCTAACATGGAGGCTGTACCACAGTAAGTTAAAGTAACTGTGATGCACATCATCCCAAACATTCTCAGCTATTTCCTTCAAGGAGAACGATTATTTACGCCGTAAAACACAAGATAGGAAATACTGTAATTGGCGAATGTTTTTCAGCGCTCTGAAGGGCCAACGAGCCAGACGGCTGGTAGCGGAGGTAAAACTTGGCTGGTAACCTTTCCGGGCGATCCTAACTTGACGTCCGAACTCGGACAGCAGTGGTCCTCTGGGAGTGCTGTTAAGGAGACTAACTTAGTTCTGTGGCGGAGCAGCTAGGTGGAGGACACTCGATACCGAATCGCTCTGCGATGCTACCTTGTTGCTACCGCAGATCCTGAAAGGTAGAGATGCCACAAATACAGATGTGTATCAAATGAATTATCTATGTTCTGCTACTTTGATTCGTAGAATTTACTGTCGTCCTGACAGTTAAAAGAAAAAAACAAATTTTTAAATTCTGAAATCTCACAATTCGTAGACTTATTACATAAAATCTCCTTTGTCAGTCGTTTATTAAGGTGTAACAATTGTTTAACATAGCAATACAATAATTTCATTAATGTTAATATTGTCATTGTCTCTTCTGAGAAACCCTCTAGAAGAAAGATAAAACTCCTTCAAGGTAACAAAAGAATGGGAAGTTGTGGAACGTATTGTGGCAATGCTGCGAGGCAGGTGGCACCGAATGACATGAAGGATGCTGCTCGCCCTGTCTTGCGTTGAGTAAACAGTAAGCATGGAGCAATGTAACGGCGTGCACAGTCCCTTTGCAGATAAAGCCTATTACAAGAATGGAAGTGTGGAGACCGCGCGTCGAGAATGTCGGTGTCATTTCAACATCGGACGGCATAGTCGCGTTCCCTCAGCACATGCAATCAAAACTTGCGTCCGCAATTTTGAAGTAACGGGTTCTTCATTGAAGAAGCAATCTACAAGGAGACCCCGAACCTCTCGTACGGGATGATGATGATGTTTGGTTTGTGGGGCGCTCAACTGCGCGTTCATCAGCGCCCGTACAAAGTAACAATTTTGACACAGACCAATTAGCCACTTTCACGAATGGTGATGATGGTGATGAAATGGTGAAGACAACACAAGCACCCAGTCCCCGGGCAGAGATCTCGTACGGGAGACAATATCGAGGCTGTGTCAAATGCTTTCGTAAGAAGACCACGGTGCTCTGTTCGGTATTACAAATAGTTTCTACAATTGGTGAGCCGTGGTAAAAATTGCTGTTTTGAAGAGCGTGCCGCAGCGCGTAGTGTGAATCAGTCGCCCTCCGTTTCTGGCGGTGGGGCCGCTGTGGCAATCGCAGCTTTGGTGTCTCCCTCTGGTGGGAAAGGGGAAAGGCTACCTGTTCACGTGCATTTAAGGGGCGCTACGAGCTCGCCAGGGGTCAGTCTGGATCAGTCTCTCGTCCCCAGCTTGCTAATCTGTCTCTCGTCCGCATTTGTTAGGCAGTTAGTGTCTGTCTGTCATTCGGAGTGTTAGTATGTCTGTCGTTCGGATCAACCTTTAAAGCCGGCAGTCTTTCCACTCCGCCAGTAAGAGAGCGAGTGGTCGCCCGGTCGGGGCTTAGTTCCTGCAAAAAAAAAAAAAAAAAAATCACTCTGAGCATTATGGGACTTAACTGCTGAGGTCATCAGTCCCCTAGAACTTAGAACTACTTGAACCTAACTAACCTAAGGACATCACACATATCCATGCCCGAGGCAGGACTCGAACCTGCGACCGTAGTGGTAGCGCGGTTCCAGACTGTAGCGCCTAGAACCGCTCAGCCACCCAGGCCGGCTTAGTTCCTGCATCTGAGTCTGAGCGTTAGGCCGCCAGTCTGCTCGAGTTTGCTCAGGCAATGGTCATTGGCGGTTGGATCGATCGGTTGGTCGGACGCGCAGTGAGACACAATATGACTTGTCCGCCTTGAGCGTCGGCGCATGTCAGGTCGCCACGTGAGTCCAGCGGGCCGCGGCGTATAGCGAGGGGTAGTGACTTCGCGGTCGACTCGAGAGCAACAGGAGTCAACCCTCGACAGCAGTCTGGCCGGTACGAACTGCGACGCTGTGAGACGGGAGATCGGCGCGCCTTCCTGCGTCCGTTGAAGCGGCTGGCAGCGGACGGTTCGGGAGAGCGATTTGAGGGTGCTGCGCCAGGTCTTCTCGAGAAATCGCTGTTTATTAGAAGTTAAGTGATTGGTGATATGTTGTTTGATTTACTCTTGTTTAATTCTACTTCTTTTCTTGGTGAGGTCACCAGCCGTTTTGCTTTGGGGCCGTCCTACCACTCTTCTCCGTTTGCCCACCCGCGGGAAGGTGGTTGTTTATAAATTGGGTGGTCCGTTTTTCCCATGTGGAGTAGGGGCGGGTTAGAGTAACCTGCGGTTCGGGTTGTTCGGTAATCTCCCTATCAATCTACCGTACGTTAGTAGCTGCCTCTGTCATGTTTGTCGGATTTGGTGTGTTAACGAATTTATTTCTTGGAGTGTAACGCCCTAATACCTGAAATATGTTTTAATCTGTGGAAACTTTGATATTATTGCCTATGATCTCGAGAGGCGGTATCTGTGTACTGTAGAGCATCTTAACTATTGTTTGGCCAACCTTGTAGAATTTTGTATGGGCTTTTATTTAAATGATCATTTTAGTATACAAAATTGCCACCCTTTCACTGTAAGACTTTTCTTAGAAGTTAACATCAAGTTGCACCTCCGGTGGCAAGGTTAATATTTTAATTGTTAGTGTTTCGTACCATTTCCATCCCTCCTATGGGGGGTGCATAGTTTGTGTGCTTGTGTAAATTGTTAAAACTCTTAGTTTAAAGTTATCTGGTGTGTTGCAGATTTGCACCAATGTAGTCTTTCAGAGGCTGTTGTGAGCGGTCGTAACTACGGCCGTGTCGAAATGGAGCGGCAAGGTTCTCTGCCCGAAAGCTCATACAGTCAAAACTTGTTTCTTTCTGTCTCTGAAAAAATTGTAGCTTTGATATTTAAAGAGCGCTTTCTGATTATAATTTTAAATCTGTTTCTTTAAAAAATGCTTTTAGGCACTATTATATTGAATAAAATTCACATTTGTAGAAGGAATTTGATTTCGTCAGTTACTCCCTGACAACTACTTTCATGTTGAGAGGCACCCACATGCCTTGCTCATACTGTGGCATCAAGCAGTCAGGCCTGCAAGATGAGTGGTCTGCCAAGCGAGTGGATTCATTCTTATTTATCAAGTAACATGAGCTCTAGTACTCACAATTAAGTTACAAATTATTCTCCTGTCTGAATGTTACGCAACGGATACGGAAACGCACATCTGACTATTAGTAATTTACACAACTCTGACTGTTCACTATGCACTGGCGTACCACATTTTCATTCTTATTTAACGGCTTTGATCAACACGTGGCCATCGCACTGAAGATTAATGGCGCACACACTATAAATTCTGGATATCATGACAACATACTATTCGAAGGAAAAGGCCGCCAATCTTTTTCTTTTCACTATCTTATTTATTCCGATAAATTCTATAACCTAAACACACAAATTCTATATCCTACAACAATAACTCATGAGAAATTCCGCCCAGTGAGCATGGCTTTACATTGGTGATTCTCTATCTTATGGTCTCGTAATTATTTAACGCTACAGTGCACTTTCTGGATAGGATGGTGGATCTTTTGCTATATCTCACACTTCGACTCTCACACCCATCATCACGAAAATTTCCTCCAGACCGAATGGTACAAAAAGGAACATGCCAAACCCACTGCCTCTGAAACTATTTTGTTACTCTCCCGTGCCAACCACACGTACAAAAAGGAACATGCCAAACCCACTGCCTCTGAAACTATTTTGTTACTCTCCCGTGCCAACCACACATACTTAAATTTCATGAGATACATCACACTGGCAACATACAATACAAAGAATAGTCACAACGCTATAATCACATCACTTTCAGCTTTCCCACTTCAATTAGTATTCATCCCAGTTTCACACAACACTGCCCCACTTCGTAACTTTTTTTTTCCTACTATGAACTCTGGAGGATATATGCACGTCTTCCTGTGCAATGCAAGCCAAGTGGGGTTGCTGGATAGATGGCTGACTCACCTTGCTTCACTCTCAGAGTATTATCGCTTGAATCAGGCGTCACACGGAAACATAACACGCAAAGTAATATTAATAACATTTTCATTACACACGCGAGTCCTCAACTGATACCATGGACGAGTACATCTCTTTATCCTTTGTCTCATACACAGATTGAGACTCACACAGTACTCACCACGTGGAAGTACTCGTCTCTAATTTCAAGTCCTGCACACGCCATTTCTTAAATATTTCCAACTTATAGTACACACGCCAGTAATTCAGCTTAACTTTAGCACTCGGAAGTATTTCAACTTATTGCTACACGTGGTTTCATTGTGACCGTTGGTCACTTCCGAAGATTACTACGATCCCCTTAATATTACCTGCCTGACATTTAATTCTCCCCACAAAAGTTTCTGAAATAGAGAAATTATTATTCCAAACTACTCTTAAGTATTCCACATGCATACCACGTCTGCACTCTTTTGTCTTTACGGAGCACACCTACGACAGGTCTTATCATCACGAGATCCAGCGGCAGAGTGCTGAAAACATGACCGTTCTTCAGGTCAGCTCGTACCTCCGTCGAGGTGGGGGCGCACCATGTTACCGTATTGGTCAGCCACATTTCAGGCGCTCAAAGCTCAGGTAAATTTCATCTCTTTGATTCCACCAAAGGACCGTCTCAAAGATGATCATATATTGCACATTCACTATCTGTGGTTAGCAGACGACCATACATTCATTCATTTCGCAGATCTCACCAAATTGGATGTAGGGATTTATTTTTGGGAGTGCACATGTAATCAATTAAATAAATAAATTGTCATTCTTTCCTACACTGGTATCCGACTTCACTGTATTAATTGAAATTGCGTTATTATTAGAAAAAATATGTTATTACGACAGGAATAACAAAGAATGTCGGGTGGTACTGTACCATTTCAATGTTTACATAGTGTGATTAAATGTGTTAATGTTCTTGATGAATCGCTAGTAAATAAAATAAATTCTTAACAACACTCTTTGAAAATAAATCACGGTTCAGTTCATCGTTGGAATGTTCAACGAATTCTGAAAGTGAAGTTCCAACCTCACAAGCTGCAGATTGATCAGCAACTTCAACGATCTGATAATGTCTTGACAACATACTGAACGCATGTTAGCAAAAGTGCACCATGACGACAGTTTCATTACACAACCTGTGGATATCGGACGAAACTCACTCAGTGGTTTTGTCAATAGACAGAATTTTCGCGGTTTTGTCAATAGACAGAATTTTTGCTATTGGTCTCAGCAAAATCTGCGTCAGCTAAACGAACGTCCACTGCACAGCACTAAGGTTACTGTATGGTGCACCATGTCATTGGGTGGCGTTATGGGCCCCAACTTTTTTGAAGATGATGATAGGTGCGCAGGCACTGTAACTTCTGTTCGATATGTTGCCATGATAGGAAGTACTGTTGCTCATGAACTGTCCCTTTTTCCTGCCAAGAGTTGGTTTCAGCATGATGGAGCAATGGCACATTCGTCACGGATGTGGATGCGAGATGTGCGACATTTGTTTAGTAACCGTGTCGTTTGAAGGCACGGTGATATTGTATGGCCACCAAGGTCATCTGAAGTCACAGTGTGTGATTTTTTTTCTTGTGGAGCCACCTTAAGAGGGCGGTTTGCCCAACTCGACGTGCTACCACCGAAGAACTTTCAGCAAGAATACGAGAGAAAATATCCAGGATTCCTACTGAAATTTTAGGTCGAGCCACGCACAACATTCCTGTCAGCCTGCAGGAATGTGTGCATCGAGGGGGAGTACATAAATCGGATGCGATATTCAATAAAAATGCTTCTGACATTCAATAATGGCATACTCTGTGCTATACGTGCACATAATTAATATGTGTAAAGTAATTGTTCTCGCCATTAATCTCCATTCCAAAATGTCCCCTTCTTTTGAGTCATCCTGTACTATTACCTAATAAGACCAAGTGAGGTCCATACGAAAGGCAGCTACACCGTCGTGTTTCACTGCAAGGAAAATGGGGCTTTATGTATAAATTGTTAAGTTACAGTACTGTTACAACAATATTGCTGTCACGCATGTAATACTAGGATCATCACTACAGCAACAGATCGCATCTCAGGTACCGAAAAAAATACATTCTTAGATTCGGAATAGGTGCTCAGTGGACTGAACACTTTTTACCTAACAGGTCCTAATACTTAAGTTGGGTAGCAGTATGGTTTCTGCCCAAAATCGCTGATGTCAGCAATTTTTTTCTGCTGGTAGATTACTGCTGAGGCAAGCACTCCCATCCCCTCACCTCGCATCACCTTTCCTCCCTTCCCCTCCCCTCCTCTCCCCTCCCCATCCATCCCCTCTTCACCCTTCCTAGCCCATCCCATCCCATTCCATCCCATTTCGTCCCCTTCCTATCCCTCACTTACCGATTGGACATTTGGGTCTCAACGTCATGATGCTCTCAACAAATAGCTGTGGGGCTCCATTGTTCTCGGACAGTTTGCTCTTGGCCAGTAGGAATCAGGTTCCCCTTCCCTTTTCTATTGTAATAATCCAACTACTTCTCATTTGAGTTCTGTACATGTCAGTTAAAAGACCATCATGAAGTGCGATCGGCAGGACCACCACTCCCTCTGAACAGAATGGAAGGTAAAAGAATATCAGATTTGAAAGTACGTCCTTCTCGGCTACGCTCAAAAGTATCCGGCCCCCTGAATTATTTTTCAAAAAAGCTATGACACACATCTCTCTCTCCTTTTCTCCATTCACAGCGTTTTGTTACTATTACAGTATAGTCCCATCTGGGCTATGATCAAAAGTATCGGAAATATTTATCAAAAATATACATCACAGTATTTGAACTGCTCAAAAAGTGATGAACTACGTTTGCATTACTGACTTCCAAAAAGTCCTTTTGGACGGGCTCACCAGTCACGTTGGCAAATATCATTTTTACCTATATATTATCCACTATGTAAAATTGGAATGAGTATATAACATAGTTCATAAATAATTAAAAACCAACATTTGCTTATAAAATGTAATTAATATATTAGTAGTTCGTAGTTGTGAAATATGAGTTTTACTTTAAATTCTATTCTACAAACCCTGAAGTCCGCAAAATAATGTCAACTGCTGTTTTATGTTCCAGTTGCTCACTGTCGCCAACAGATGCCGCACTGTTGAAAATGCCAGCTGTTTTTCTTTGTACCAGGAGGCTATAATTTATACATACTGATGCGACGACTAAAGGTGGTAACAGAGACAGATGTGACATTTCCGAAGGCAGTGGAAGAGTCCTCACCTAGCTGCCGGTATGGCTCAAATCATAGGCTGAAAGACAACAGTAGTTCGCTCACACGAATTTTTTCTAAATACGGAACAATTGGTTGCATATCGGCACTTAGCCTCATTATCACCCAGTCATATTTAATATAGGTTAAGAGTTTATAAAGACGCATGGTCAATATATTTCAGTGAGTATGGTAGATGATTCATAAATGAAGGCTTCTGTTTGCTTGAAGGGACTAGTCCCAATGGCTGAGCTACACTGACTACTTATTTTTGGCAGAAAAAAACATGCATATTGCAAAAATTTGGTTCTTTCCAGTTATTAGATGTTTTGCATTTCAAAGTCCACAAAAGGTGGGAAAAGATACCCACCCTCTCATCTAAGCTAATTTTGTGTGACTGGTATCCATACTATGTAAAATGAAGGTGGAGAGGGATCAATCCCACTTGAAAACGGTAGCTAATATTACCATAATTAATGGTCGAAAAGAATTGTCTTCTAATTTTTTATCTCAACTAACACAATTAGCAACAAACTATTAGGCATTTTTCTGTAAGCACTCCACTCTAACTGCAGGATGAACAAATAAGCTATTGCTATCAGGAAACTTGTCCCCTGAATTTTTCAGAGTTGTTACCTCCTGCATCCATCACCTTCATAATGTTAGCCTGGAGGAAACACGCAGCAGTTTACTTCAAACAAGGTCAGGAGTGGTGCAGTACGATCCTGCAGACAAAACGGCCATATTCACTTACATGTGAACTGTACTATATCATCACTAGGCATATACCTTATGTAGGCACAATGACAAATGCTCACATCCTTCCATTACTGTCTACTGTTATCTTGGATAGCTAATGAGCGACTACAGCGATATGAAACATTATCAAGGACATATCTGCGTCGACCCTCCATTATAAGTGTGTGTGTGTGTGTGTTTGTTTTAAAAAGGGTACATTGTCCTGTCGACAGAATACTGTAATTTAATGATACCATGGTGTTGTCTAGATGCACTATAAAGTATGACCGCCACCCAGTAGTCCAAGACGCTTGAATGTGTAACATATTCTGTGATGCAGTATCAAATAAAAGCTATGTATCAAATGTACGTTATCCCCACATTATTAGTGCGACGTCGCTATAAGACTGTCTTACTGTATTCGTAAATAATAATAAGAAAGGATGGAAAATTAGAGTATGTGTATTCTAAACACATCGGTATTTACGTCATTCTGACCTATTTCTGTTCTCCACGATATTCCAAAGACGCACGCAAAAAACCAAGGTTGAACAACTTGCACGCTATAGCATTTAAAACTATTGCTACGAATAAATTAACTATGCCTTACTAAAATCAGAGATGTAAACAAAAGAATGTATGAATAACTTCCATCTCTTTCCACATTATTGTGAACTATTTTTTAGCAAGTCATCCGTAAACGCAACACCGTAAAAAATATCTACCTAGTGGACAATGCATAATTGTCACGTCAGCAGCGTCTCCGTGTTAGACGTCACGACCGTGCCACAGATCAAAGATATGCCAACACAGAAACACAAACACACACACACATACCTTAGAGGTGCCGCCCAACAGGAAGGAGACAAGAAGACTAACACTAGCAGATTTCATCTTGTCAGAGCAGCCAGCCGAGTACACTACACATACATCCCGTTGAACGCTTCTGTGAGCTGCTACAATCTTCTAGTGTTGTACTTGGATTTAAGCTAGTATGGAGTTTTTCGATTAATGTCGTTGTTGTCGATTTCCATTCTAAGCCATAAGTCAATACTATGTTAAAGAATACCGCAGCCCAATATTTTAACAAAAATACAGAAATATTTTGCATTAAAGACTATTTGAAATCCATTCTTTAACAACAATTACTCTCCTGTTCTGCAGTATGATATATATTCACGGTTCGTCGGAGATATTTAAAGTTATGGTCCATGCAAGTACCGTGCATATCACACCACTGTGTGCGAGGTCAGCGATCCTTCGCCTGGCATTGCTATGTATCTGGAAGCCAGCTAATATAAATCACCGAGCAGGATGGGTCCTAACAACAGCCGACTGAGATCGCCTATGCCATTCCTTTGTTCCCAACACTCCTTGTCATCGTTTGCAGGAACATATATCCGCTCCTGAAGTCCTGCACCTCGCAAACTACAACACCTGTAGTCAGTACCACAAGAGAACACTGAAAAGGTATGAATTATGATGACTGTGTTGTCGCTACGTCTTTATGTTTTCGCAGTTAGTACAAAACTGAAAAACAATAAAAGTAATGATTTTAGTGACTATTTTACTTCAAAGTGCTTCTGACAATGACTTGTGCATTCTAGGAGAATCAGCAGAATGGCATAAAATTGTGTTGTATTAATTGTTTTAGAGTGCCGCAAATATGACTAGTAAACGAAGAAAATCTGAATCTTTTGTATGCACAGAGTTCCAGAGTTCAACTGGCATTAACTTCCCTCTCATGGGACTTGTTATATATCAAATCCTTCCAGAGTGATCTCACAAAGCGTGGGCGAGTAAGACATCTGTTCAACTAGAAATGCCTTAATTTACTATTTTAGTATTACAAACAGGCAGGAAGAGGAATCTGAAAAAGGATTTGAGTAGGTTTGACAACTGTAAACTAACCAATGCCAGAGCTTTACCAAAATTTTCATTCTTTTCAGTATGATAACTTTGTTCCAGCTTGACTGAAGCAAAAAAATGTATGGACTGTTGTGTAACATGTATGAATCTTACTACGACATTGTTTATGGTTTTAGATGCATACTCAGGTCACAGGACGTTTAAGAATTTAACACCCTTGGTGCTAACAGATTGTTCAAAGAAATGTGAGGTACTGAACACTGGGACTGGAACTGTATTGAATTCTACTACTTATTATTAACAGGAATTATACAACATATGAAATATATACTGGTATTACACAAAACATGCAAAACTATGGGATGATAATGGAGTGACACATGAAGATAAGGTGTCACTGCTTAAACTTCTGATCATAAGGACAGCACAGTTTACATCAAAGGTTTTAAGAAGGTGTTCTTGTTTCAAAAAATTTATAAAAGTGCTTTTTTCCTGAATCCTGAAACATCAGTGTCCTGCCCTCACCCAGCTGAAGAAGAAGAGATATGGACAACATGAGTTTATGAACGCTTCAGAAAATTTACAACTACTATTTTATTAGTTTATCAATGAATAAACTGTCTTAGCAAAATTTTTATTTATTTATTCACTTCATATTTCCACTTTCTCGCTTACAGGCTTCAGGTAACCATTTAACAAAAATCACCTATGCTCCTCATGGAGTACTGGACAGGTCCTCTATACAATGTCAGAAGCGCCAGCAGTCGAGGGCATATTCCATCTATGGGCCCTTTGCAAATTTCTCTGTAAAAGGTAAAACGCCAATCGCCCAATACATAAACTAATGTCCATACATCATCTGGTCAATGAACTCTTTTCCTAACCTCCATGTCTTGCACAAGCATACTAGATCGGATGAGGTGCCATTGCACCTGCAGTAGTCTGATGACACAGCGTGCTTCAGATTCAAAAGCTGCCACGAGTACTGACCTGCCTCCCAGCAGCGGCCTGTTCTCTACCCTACAAGGCCCACTGCTGACTGTACTCGACGTGCACCGTGGTGGTCTGTCATGTGATGTTCAGTATGTGTACAGGCTGACTGTTGTCGAGATGCATGGCATCAGGGTTTTATCAGAATCGCTTTCCTCTTGTGCACACGAAGTGGTGCGAATGCATGTGACCTTTCGATCACACCAGAATCAGTGATGTGTACACACAAACAGTTGCGGAAATGTGCTACAGAATCGGTGACATGAATGCAGTAAAAGACTAACACAACTTTCCTCAGATATAACAAACAGCGATTTCTACAGAAATACGCTGAAGGTGTGCAGAAAAATAATTTCTGTGGGAGTGCATCATTTGCTGCAGTGACCTCTGGCCTAAAGGTTTCTGTCTATCAGAAGCGCCGCTGCAAATAGTGATCTCCAGAGAAATACACTGAAAGAGTGCTATGAAATCATTTCCATGGAAATGCATCATTTGCTGGACATGGCAGCTTGCTTGCTGATATCTGCAGAAATAATTTTTCTCGGTACATGTGTATGCACAACCAGATGAGTTTGTATCAAGACCACTGTCAATAAAAAAAATCAGCACTGAAGAGCTCCCATCTATTTCAGTCTGATCAGTGGCAGACATGAAAGGTCAGTCATTACATGCTGACGATAAGGAAGAAAGAAAGCACTCCAACTTCGAGGTTAGGGTTGATGCTGATAAGAGCTCATCACCATTTCTTGAAGATGCATTATACGTGAAGGTAATGCACGGTGATGGTATTGTGCATAAGTAGCAGTTATATCTGTGTGAGTTTTCATATATGCATAAAAAGTGGTGTTGTCTCATGTATACCTAACAAGCATCCTCGTTTGTTCAAGCAAGCCAGATGCAGCAGCGGAATGCACACTATTAATTTCGCAGATGGATGCCTGCTATAGAAATATGCAGAGTTTCAACATAAGTATTTTTTCTTTTTTTTTCTTGAGAATAGGCAAAAATTAGTGATTCTCATGTCGTTTCAAGACTTTAAAAATTATGAGATACTACAATGCTGCCCTTGTGATAGTGTGTATGTTGGGGTGGGGTAGGGGATACACCATTGGGTGTGGAATATTTTTAATATTTTGGAAGATGGATGGCAACTTGTAGCCACAAAAAAGTTCCATTCCAACCATTAAAGACCAGAAAAATAGCGACTTTTAAACCACTTTCTAAATGAAAAAGCCTGACTATAGTATATTTTTTCCTTTCATTGTGAGCTAGGTGGAAGCCCCGTGTTCCCGTGTACAGGCGGTCCTGGGTACTGCCTTTACTGCCTCCAATGAAGTTCTCTGATGAACTGAATGACTTGACTATGGGAGGATGTGCACCTTTAATGCACTTGGATGAGGGATATTTTTAGGAAGTCCACATTTAGTTTAGTGTTTATAATGTGTGTTTAGTTTCACATGATACTTGTTGTTGTTGTTGTGGTCTTCAGTCCTGAGACTGGTTTGATGCAGCTCTCCATGCTACTCTATCCTGTGCAAGCTTCTTCATCTCCCAGTACCTACTGCGACCTACATCCTTCTGAATCTGCTTAGTGTATTGATCTCTTGGCCTCCCTCTACGATTTTTACCCTCCACGCTGCCCTCCAATGCTAAATTTGTGATCCCTTGATGCCTCAAAACATGTCCTACCAACCGATCCCTTCTTCTAGTCAAGTTGTGCCACAAACTTCTCTTCTCCCCAATCCTATTCAATACCTCCTCATTAGTTACGTGATCTACCCACCTTATCTTCAGCATTCTTCTGTAGCACCACATTTCGAAAGCTTCTATTCTCTTCTTGTCCAAACTATTTATCGTCCATGTTTCACTTCCATACATGGCTACACTCCATACAAATACTTTCAGAAACGACTTCCTGACACTTAAATCTATACTCGATGTTAACAAATTTCTCTTCTTCAGAAACGATTTCCTTGCCATTGCCAGTCTACATTTTATATCCTCTCTACTTCGACCATCATCAGTTATTTTACTCCCTAAATAGCAAAACTCCTTTACTACTTTAAGTGTCTCATTTCCTAATCTAATCCCCTCAGAATCACCCGATTTAATTTGACTACATTCCATTATCCTCGTTTTGCTTTTGTTGATGTTCATCTTATATCCTCCTTTCAAGACACTGTCCATTCCGTTCAACTGCTCTTCCAAGTCCTTTGCTGTCTCTGACACAATTACAATGTCATCGGCGAACCTCAAAGTTTTTACTTCTTCTCCATGAATTTTAATACCTACTCCGAATTTTTCTTTTGTTTCCTTTACTTCTTGCTCAATATACAGATTGAATAACATCGGGGAGAGGCTACAACCATGTCTCACTCCTTTCCCAACCACTGCTTCCCTTTCATGCCCTTCGACTCTTATAACTGCCATCTGGTTTCTGTACAAATTGTAAATAGCCTTTCGCTCCCTGTCTACAAATGCTAGAAACGTAGGTTTGCCTTTTCTTAATCTTTCTTCTAAGATAAGTCGTAAGGTTAGTATTGCCTCACGTGTTCCAACATTTGTACGGAATCCAAACTGATCTTCCCCGAGGTCCGCTTCTACCAGTTTTTCCATTAGTCTGTAAAGAATTCGCGTTAGTATTTTGCAGCTGTGACTTATTAAACTGATAGTTCGGTAATTTTCACATCTGTCAACACCTGCTTTCTTTGGGATTGGAATTATTATATTCTTCTTGAAGTCTGAGGGTATTTCGCCTGTCTCATACATCTTGCTCACCAGATGGTAGAGTTTTGTCATGACTGGCTCTCCCAAGGCCATCAGTAGTTCTAATGGAATGTTGTCTACTCCCGGGGCCTTGTTTCGACTCAGGTCTTTCAGTGCTCTGTCAAACTCTTCACGCAGTATCTTATCTCCCATTTCATCTTCATCTACATCCTCTTCCATTTCCATAATATTGTCCTCAAGTACATCGCCCTTGTATAAACCCTCTATATACTCCTTCCACCTTTCTGCCTTCCCTTCTTTGCTTAGATCTGGGTTGCCATCTGAGCTCTTGATATTCATACAAGTGGTTCTCTTCTCTCCAAAGGTCTCTTTAATTTTCCTGTAGGCAGTATCTATCTTACCCCTAGTGAGACAAGCCTCTACATCCTTACATTTGTCCTCTAGCCATCCCTGCTTAGCCATTTTGCACTTCCTGTCGATCTCATTTTTGAGACGTTTGTATTCCTTTTTGCCTGCTTCATTTACTGCATTTTTATATTTTCTCCTTTCATCAATTAAATTCAATATTTCTTCTGTTACCCAAGGATTTCTATTAGCCCTCGTCTTTTTACCTACTTGATCCTCTGCTGCCTTCACTACTTCATCCCTCAGAGCTACCCATTCTTCTTTTACTGTATTTCTTTCCCCCATTCCTGTCAATAGTTCTCTTATGGTCTCCCTGAAACTCTCTACAACCTCTGGTTCTTTCAGTTTATCCAGGTCCCATCTCCTTAAATTCCCACCTTTTTGCAGTTTCTTCAGTTTCAATCTGCAGTTCATAACCATTAGATTGTGGTCAGAATCCACATCTGCCCCTGGAAATGTCTTACAATACTTATGTCTTACAATACTTATAGACTGTTATGTTCTGTGTGCTTCAAAATTGCATGACGAACTGGAACTTCCAGCTTCAGAAGCGGTGCCCAGAGATGGGCTACCTGCACCTCAGCTTCCGTAGGTCAGACCTCCATGAGCAGCATCAGTGTCAACAATGCCACCACCAGACTCATGACTGATGCGCCCATTGATAGCACACATGTGTCCGCCATCGCTCTCCTATACTTTACAAGCAAGTGTGCCCTACTCTCAGCGAGGTAGCGTATCTTTCCTTTCTGGCAGGTAAAAGTGAGAGACATATTCAAATTTTGATAAAAATAATTATGTAACATGTAGATAAAGATTCGACTTATCAAAGACATGCTACAAATGCGATAACGACACATTGGGATACAGTCGAATTTTCTACTCTGCTGAATCACTGTTATTCAGTTTCTTACCCCATTTCACGACATGGCCTTATGATATATCACACCCTAGTGGCCTGGGATACAGTCAAATTTTCTATTCTACTGAATCACCCTCATTCAGTTTCTTACACCAGTGCTTTATACTCTGATGATTTCATGTCACAATAGTGATAGCTATGTATTCCTAGGTTCACTTGTTTTGAGTCCCATTTCGTAAGCATGTAACATACAAAATTCGTGCAAACTGTGTTCTTTTCACTTCTGGGCACTGTACTTCCTGCACTGAGTGTATAATATTTCATACAGTTATATACTCAAACATATTCTTACACTATATTATACAAGAAAGTTATTCATAAAATACAGGAAGTTCAACTATTCATTACTTTATTTACGACATGAGTTACTTAATATTGTTTGCTTAACCATCATCATCACTTGTCATACAGCGCAACTCGTTGGTAAGTTACGTAGACATTCATGTCTCCATTTTTGTTTGCGTGTCATTGACATGTGAAACTGTTACATATTAGTCTACTATACACTATAGTGTTTCATATCTAATCCTTTTAAATATTTACAGTTTCAAATCCATCATAAAAACAAATAAAATACACAATCTTATAACTACTGTATACAACTCTACAGATTCCAGAATGAGATTTTCACTCTGCAGCGGAGTGTGCGCTGATATGAAACTTCCTGGCAGATTAACAGTTTTAATCTGCCAGGAAGTTTCATATCAGCGCACACTCCGCTGCAGATTGAAAATCTCAGTCTGGAAACATCCCCCAGGCTGTGGCTAAGCCATGTCTCCGCAATATCCTTTCTTTCAGGAGTGCTAGTTCTGCAAGGTTCGCAGGAGAGCTTCTGTAAAGTTTGGAAGGTAGGAGACGAGATACTGGCAGAAGTAAAGCTGTGAGGCCGGGCGTGAGTCGTGCTTCGGTAGCTCAGATGGTAGAGCACTTGCCCGCGAAAGGCAAAGGTCCCGAGTTCGAGTCTCGGTCGGGCACACAGTTTTAATCTGCCAGGAAGTTTCAACTCTACAGATCTTTCTATAACCCTTACAGTTTCTCTGAGTCTAAATCCACGATCAGCTGACACCCTCTATGAGGGAATCTCACCACTCTAAAAGGAGCAGTATACATCAATGGCCACTTTTAGTCTTCTTCATCCTTAGTCAAGATTTTGGGTGGGTTTTGAGGAGTATCTTGTCCTCTCTGTTAAACTCTTGTGTTTTCTTTAATCTTTTATCATAAGCCTCTTTTCTCTTACAATCACTCTCACTCAGTGACATCACAGCCTGCTTGACTTTCCCTCCCTCAGCTCATCCTCTTGCTGTATTTGTGGCGGTGGGTTTAACCATCCATTGTTTTTGCGTTGTGCCAAGAACATTTCCACTGGTGTCTGTGACATATAAGTTTAAGGTAGTTGTTTGACTATTTACTCAATTGATGTTTTAGTATTCTACCCATGGTTTGTTTATTTGGTGCATAAGAGCGTATAAAACTATTGCATTATCTGAATATGTTCTAGTGAGGTTACTGTCAGGGTGAAATTTCGATATTAAAATATGCTTTATACCATTTTCCTGTAGCAAAATTCTAACTCTAATCGCAGCATGTAGTCACTTACAATCTTTTTGATAATGGGAACAGCCGTCGCTGACTTCATGGCATAATTCTGATGTACTTAGAAAGTGAATCGTATGTAGTTACCAAGTATTAACATCTCCCCTTAGCTGGGATAGAAGGCCTCCAACATCGATTGATACTGTTTACAATGAAACGTCCTCGCATATTTTCTTTCTAGGAACAATTTACAATGGTTTTTCCGTGAAAACGTGGTGTAATTCTGTTTTGTTACTTTTATCGATTGGTTTAGTTTTCTGGCAAATTAAACACGTTTGTATAATATGATGAGCCCTCCTGCATGAATCTGAAAATTATCAGTGTTCCGCCTATTTTGTACGTGCATATTGAAACTCCAAAAGGCCCCAAGGCATAGTGTGTATAACATATTAAATTTTCCTATGACTCTGTTGAGATATATACTCATCATAGATCACTGTTACGATTACGCTTTTGAAACAAAATGTTGTGAATTTTATAGTTATGTGCCAGTTTTACTAAAGTGTTTTGCATTAGTGTTTGTCTTGTTTTGCATCATCTGTGGTCACTGTCGCCATATTTCGACATGTATCTAGAGATTACTGTCCATGCTTAGCATCTTTAATTAAATACACCTTGAAATTTAATTCCTGTTCCACAATTTCTGAACCTGAATGTAACCTTTCACATTCTATAAACACTCTGCTGGCAAAACATACGAATCGTACTTCAGGTGTTCCATTGTCTTCCATAACCTGAAATAGACATGATCCAAGACCTGAACATGAAGCATCGATGGCAATGCAAAAGTCTTTCTTCATGTCCAGATTCTGTAATATTTTTAAGTGGACTAAGACCTCTTTAATTTTACTGAATGCTACCTGACATTCCTTTGTACAATACCATGGATTATTCTTTGTTAATAACTTTAGTAACTCATAGTTGTTCTATAGCTGCAGTGGTTCAAATTTTCTAAAGAATGAGGCGAGCGCTAGAAAAGCCGTCAGTTGTTTGTGTTGGTGGTAGCGGAAAATTATTGATTGCTTTCATCGTATTCACGTTTGATGCAATGCCTTCTTGTGATACGACACGACCTAGAAATTTGAGCTGGTCTCCTCCAAAGTCAGATTCCTCTAGGTTATTTGTTACTCTGGAGTGAAAAAATCTATGCAGTTCCTTTTCTGTTATCTCTAATCGCTTCTCCAACATAAATGTACAGGTAGGTATTAAAAAATTATCTACATTAGCGGCACTTTGTCCAGCAATTCTGGTCCTAAAACTGTGTCTAGTGCAGTAAGAAAAACTCTGGTACCTATATTTAGGCCCATGAGAAGTATCCTAAAGTGATAGTTTCGGCATCCCAAAATAATGGCTGTATACTTTTTGGAATTTTATGACAAAAAACTCTGCTAGCATGAGGCTCTATAATCGATACTAGGTAAGTACCAAGGACATGAAATATTTGTATCTGCTCTTTGAGCATCTCTGGTCCTATTCGTACTGGTACAATTATTTTATTTCCTGTGGGTATAGAGCTAAATTCACTTGTCAATTTTGCTGGCCAACTGTTGGCAAGGGAGTACTGTATGGTGAAAATGATGTTTCAGTTACCCTCTAGTCTAGTATTTTTCTAATCTCCTTCCCAGGCCTCATGTTTCGTCCACAGTTTGTGGTAAGTAGATATAGAGCAGATTTTTGTGAGGAACTACGGCCATACCATATTAATCTTAATGATTTCAAGGTTGTCGGAAAAGACATCAGTGTATTTCATTGGTAGATTACCCAATTGGGCTTGCTGTCTTGCATGAAGGCATCAAGCTTGTACTACTTTGGACAGAATGGAGTTCGTGTTAGGTCATCCATGTTACTAGTACATGATTCGGACTCATCAAAACAGTGAGACTGAATGTCATTGATACACAGCTATTCCTTCTGTATGATCGTAACCCTGCTACCCCGGCCATCAACTGCTAAAATCTGTTTGCCCCATGAAAGGTCAGTGACGCTGTTCCCATCACATAAACTCTAGTGCAATTATACAACCCACAGTTAAGCCTTTAACGATTAGGGATGTGCATTTCATCGCTGCAATTCCTATGTTCAATTTAACGTGCACCTGCAATTTCACATTTCGCACTTGCGCCTCTATAGCTCTCAAAGTATTGCAGTTCTGCACCAGCAAGGTGGGTGTGCATGAAGTCTCACTGATTTTAACAAAAAGAAATCCTGGTCATGACGTTTATCATGACACTACTACCTAGTATCGCACTAACAACTGCCTGGGCCAAATCCTGTTTGCCCTTTGCATATCTCACTGCCATTGCGCAACTCATCACGTATATCCATATCATTGTAATTCAGCATATCTATGCTGAAATTACATCTACTGCTTTCACTCCACTCCTCAACATGCACCTGAGGGCTCAGTAATGTCGCGCTTAGTCTGTCGTCCCACTTGGGGTCAGTGAAGCGTGACCTTCCGACGCCTCCACTATTCTAACAGATTGGATTTGTGGTGGCGACCGGTTTTGATTGTCTGGCAACGACCTGTTCGGGTTATTGCTGGGATGAGGCCTCCATCTATCCGCTGCATTTGTGTTGTGTGCATGAGGCAGTCTGCTGTTATTTATCCTGTGATGCCCCATGTTCTGCCATGGTCGCTCTGCCGTTTGAAACTTCTTTCTAAATAATTTTTTACTTAAATTGCAATAACCGAGAAGATGAAACTTCTAAATTTAATTCTGAAACTGCTGAGTGAAACTGAAGTAATATCTGACCTACAGAATTGTTCCTGACAAATACAACTCAAACGCAATCTGACTGCTCAAATAATTAACACAAAAGAATGGCCCTGAATTATAAGAAATCCTAACAATAACCTGTACATTTCATAAGACTCTTACCTCATAGAAAATCTTCATGACACGAACTACAGCGATACAGCAAGCACCAGTACATCCAGATAAATAAAAGATTCTAACTACTGTAGGCTCTAACCACTAATGGGCTTGTGGTTAGCAAAGGAAATATTTTGTTGCAGAGCAAACAATGTATTTAGCAAATTTTACCTTAATAACGTGACATCCAGTTCAGAAAAATTATATAATCGTCCGTGACATCCAGTTCCAAAAAATTATATAATCATCAATAATTTTAAATCTCTATGAAGGACACGTCCAGTCCGTCTGCTCGCGCTAGCATTCAGACGTCTAACCTCCATCTCTGCTAAACTATAAATTTCCAACCTTCATCACTCCTGGCTATTCACCTCCTACTGCGAGTCCGACCAGCCACATAGAGTCTGATACAGAGGGCGCACGGCGCTGTCAGAGTTATTAATGCATTCTATCGCGCTGCCAACATACAAACAGGCTACTTAACCAAGAGATCTTTGTCTTTTTGTTGAAACACGGAGTACTATTTTGATGTGTAGCTGTACACCGTCGCAGCTCCATCCGGCGTTCGAGCTGTGATCGTTGTGGCTGCTACTTAATGACGCCTGCTGACCACCACTGCTGCCAGAACTCCGCTTTAAATCTTTATGTATTTAGTCCTGCTAAACAAGAGCAGACATAAATTTATGTAGATTCACCTACTGTGCATTGATTAATTTTTCCTTTATATGCACTGGTAAATTCAAATTATTAGTAACTTTGTAACACTTTTCGACTGTTTTCTTAGCCAAAGGCCAGAATCACCTTGTTTGTACGATGTCACAAATTTGATCTTTTGCTGTTGGTTCCACGCCTTACATAACACACCTCTAAAAGCTCTTGTGAATACAACTTTAAAAAGAAATAAAAGAATAAAAAAAGACTTGAAACTGCCTATGTCTTAGAACGTTCTCTTCCAGTAGTATATCGGATAATGTACTGTCTGCTATATCTGTATAAATATGCGTTCCCAAATACGTCAACCGTGCATCTGCTTAACGGTGATGGATCCCGTATGACTACCGTTATCCTTCCTATCCCTTGGCACAGTCCGTTGACGGGGGCATCCACTTGCTCACGCCATTGTGGTGTTAACTTAGTCTTAATCCGTGTTAATTCACTTTTTACTACATCACTAGAGGCGCTACACTCACGCACTGCTTCTTAGCTCACAATTTGTGCAGCTGCACGTAATTTGATGTTGAACGATTCATT
Organism: Schistocerca nitens; assembly: GCF_023898315.1. Taxonomy (NCBI): domain Eukaryota; kingdom Metazoa; phylum Arthropoda; class Insecta; order Orthoptera; family Acrididae; genus Schistocerca; species Schistocerca nitens. The sequence goes on from NC_064622.1 coordinate 244,545,999, forward strand.
AATGTACGTCTCTTGCACTTTTAGCCAGGACGAAAAGTCATTCGCAAATTCTTGGCGTTTCCGGTCAAAAATTTCTTTAATTTTACCGTCTTGGTCCACAACTAATTTCGGAAACTGAGTTGTGAGTTGCTGTACTGATGTTTCCATCGTGGACTGCGCCGTCTTCAGCGTGCTGCGAGTTAACGAGCATTACGCTCTCACTTAAATATATTGTCGAAAGACTCAGCCTAAGGAATTGTGAAACGAACGCTGTCGTCGAGGACCGTGTGCCACACCACGAGATGGGGAAATTCACAGGCGTCTATTGTCTATTGAGGCCTAAGCGTCGTAGTGTGCGAGTGAAACAGACGAGAACCTACGTCATAGAGAAACCCAGTAGAAGCCCTTGGTGGCTGTGGAGACGTAGCAGTGTTAAATATGGCGGACCTAAGATCGCCTGTAAAGGGAAACATTTATGCAAACTATTTAATTCTGTAGTAATGCAGGAAATGAAGCCACAGTAATTTCAATCTAAAATCCTCCATAAATTTTTATGGTGATCCCAATAAAACTTGAAAATAGATCTTATCTATAATAGTTTAGGATTTACTGTTAAAGTGAAATTAACAAGTTTTGTAACAAAAACCTGAATGATAAAGTCTGAACGCTTTGGCCGATCTTAACGATCCATATCTCATATAGAAGAGCATTACTAAAATAACAAATGTTGAAAATGTCAACTCTGTGACTTTATTTGTTTAAAAGATATAGTCAGTTTAAATTGTCAGTATTTTAAGTTAAGCATCAGACCATCATTTCCTCCGCATAAAACACATTGAACGATGACAGCATGACACCTTTTGAATCATTAGGTAATAGAATATTTGTTGAAGGCTACTGGCCGTGACATTCAAAGTTAAGAAGGAAATTGTATTATTTTTATGCAGTTCGACTAGAGACACCAGAGGGTACAGATCGGATTGAGACGCGAAAGCGTACAGTCGGTCTTTAGGCAGCTATTAGGTGAAACGACGTAGAAAATTTCGCGTTGTGTGGTACCGCGCGACTTAGTCTCTGAGAGGTGAGCAGCCGCGCGCCTGGTGTGAACTCTTAACTTATCGCATAGTTAACGAGGTGCAGAATTGAACTTGTAATTCGCGATGAGATTGTGAATGATCGAACTGTGTCAAATGTATGTGCACTCGAGTGTAACACTAGCTCTAAATACGACCACTTTCGCTAGTAGTTTGCTTTCTGAATAACCATTATTCTAACAAAATCGCAACTGTGTGGTCTACATCCTTTATGGGTTGTTAATTTAGTTCCCGGTATTATTATTACTGTTTTTATATATGATATTAACTTTGTATTTCACAAAATTGCCATCAGCCAGGCAATTTAATCAAAGGGTCACAAGTGTCTACTTTAGGGCGAGGAATACGACACGTGCGTTCAACCCCTGGACCAGTTTGAGCCAAGACGTTTCGACGAATAGGAACCGCATGTGAGCCCGAATATCTTTGGGATGTTAGCTCGCAGTGCCCATGTCATTCGTTAATTGTTGTAGCGCGTCAGGTATACACTGATAAGCGTATTTTGCTGCTGTTAATTCGGAACGTATCCCTGCGAAATTCGCGCTGATCTCAGCTCTGTGATTCTTCGCGATCTGCTCAAGTGAAATTCGGTTTGATCTGATTGTTTTTTGTTTTTTTTTTTTTTTTTTCGAAACCTGATCTAAAGGTCCTCAGATATATTCGTACCGTTCTTTGGCAACTTCATTAAAATTTTCTTCCATCCATTCGTCTAAACATTTCGCTAACCGTTCCAAATTAGTTTTCACTTGACTGTCTTGTCTCCTGTCCAGCGCATTTAATCTCGTGTCAAGATCTTGCGAAATACAACCAAAATTATTCTCTAATTGTTATGATTGCATTTTCGTATTATTACCTACTGTGTCACTCAAAACAGCTTCCAATTACTGACACATCATTACAAACGAGTCTGCTATTGCAAATATTTGCTGACGGCCGTGTATATAATTAGGGTTTTCAACATTTTCTGAACTCTGTATATCTTTGACGTGATCTATATTTTCTAATTCGCCAATTTTCGTCGTACGCAGTTAATAATTTTGAAAACTAATGTTATTCACTTCTTATGCATCTGTTTACGTATAAATAATGCAGCCAGCTATAGCGAAATTCTTCTTGAACGCAACATTACAAGACAAGACATGATCGTGCCGACATCTTACTCCACTCAACCACCGTCATCCAAATTCTTACATTATCGTACATTATGACATTTGTGATGTATCAGGCCATGGTGGTTATTATCATCATTGTTTGAATGCTCATTGACTGTGAAAATACTATACTCGGTTCCACATTAAAAAGTGGTAATGAAAGTTCATTCTGACTTCGTAAAAATAGATCTGCATGTTGATCTTATGGAGAATACAATACTTAAACGACGCAATGCAATAAGCAGTTGGTCATTCTACTTTTGCACAATATCCTGATACATCTACCTGAAAAATGTGATGTCATTAAATTACATTATATGGTAATGACAAAGGTTTCCACAATAAATGCAGACACCAATAATTATAAATAAAAAGATTATTATTCGATAAATCAGTTATGCCACAGAGCTAACAACACATGTAATTCATGAAAAATAAATGAGTATCCAGAAGAGGAAATCTCAGCTTCCTAAAGCGTCGTTTGTTTCTCGAGAAAATCAATGTAATACAGAGGTTGCTTATTACTCCTTATGAATACTGTCTGTGAATTGTAAGTGATACCAATTCTTCAATCCTTGATATTACATATACCTTTCATGACATACGAATTTCTTACAGGATGACAGTTATTAGAAAGCAATAATAAATAAAAATACCTTTCTATGCCATGCTCTTAAGAGCGGGCCTTTAGAAGCGTTCCACTACTTCCAACTCTCTGTGAGGCGGTCCATCTATGTTGCACCGTCATGTGTCTTCATCATCTCATCCAGGCCTGTCTGTCGACCCAAGCCCAGCAGTAGCAGGCGCTGCCACAGTGGATGCGGTGTGTAGGCAAGCGGTGAATCTTTGACGGGAGTTCAACATCTCTGATTTAGAGGGACATGCCAAATCGCATATGGAGACAGATGTGCGCTTGCTCACAGACGTTTGTGAGAAATTCCAGAGCGTATGCCTGGGCACTTTGGAGCCTGCCTTCAGCGAGGGATCTTCAACAAGTAATGCAAGACATCTTTTTTTTTTTCAAAGCAGGCTGGTTCTATTGAGGATTCTAGTACACCATATTATTCCCCACTCTTCCGGCTGAAAAATCCTATTTTTCGGCATAATCGCCGTTCAGTGAGACAGGCTTACGTGACCTTACTGGGAGGGCCTGTATGTCTTCATGGTAACTCTCTACTTGTCGAAGTTGGAGCCAATGTCTTGCTGCATCACTAACCTCCCAGGATCGTAGTGCATCCCATGCAGAGCATCCTTCATTGTGCCAAACAGATCGAAATGGGAAGGAGTACAATGTTGTTCTGTGAACTCGTCTCGGATACACAGATTTGTTTCAGGCCTTTCTTTGCCTCTTTTTTTTAACAAAATTTCCTGAGGGTAGCACAATACAATCCAGAGATGATCGTTGATCGTTGCACCCTGAGATAGGACATCTAACAGAATAACCTCTTCACAGCCCCATAAGAACGCCTCCATAACTTTACAGGCTAACGATGTGGCTTCGAACTTTTACTCCGGAGGAGAGGTGGTGTGGCGCAACTCCATTAAGTGCCCTTTTGTTTCCGGTTCGAAGTGATGAATCCATGTTTCATCGTCTGCGACGATATTTGAGAAAAAATTGCGGTCAGCCTCGTAACTCTAAAGCAACTGGCTCTTCGTTGCTCTCTACGGTCTTCTGTCGGGCGGCGAGGAAACCATAGGGCACCCACTTTGAGTATCCCAATGGGTGTACGAGCGTGTAAACACTACCAACCGATAAACCCAGTTGTGCAACAAAGTGTCTGACTGTGATCCGTCGATAACATCGAATAAGAGTGTTCGCAGGTTCCAAAATGCAGGAGTAACAGCTGTGAGTGGCCGGCAGGCACACGGGAGATCGGACAGGTTTGCCCGACATTGTTACGATGATGACAGAAGCCTCGTCCGACGACTCACCGTGCTTTTGTTCACTTCCAGTATTCCGTAGACATTCCGCAAGCGCCTATGAATATCTGCGATACTCTGGCTTACGCCGAAAGAAACTCAATGACGACCGTCTGCTTAGAATGCACTTCCGTGCTTACGTTTAGTGCTGCCACCTATGAAAACATTATGAAAGCATAGGAGCTGAAGGAATATTTCACGATGTCCCACAATAAACTACGCATTTTTTCAACCGAAACTGACCCAGAAAAACAGTGTGTTCCGTTACTTACTTAACACCCCTCTTATCACACCACACAACGTCTTTCGTGGGACACAATGTTAAAAAATACATGTATCAGTATCGAACTGTTGATCGATGTTGATATGTTGCTTTTCTTCGAATGCAGGATGCAACGGGGACTTTGCCATTGTGATCACAGATACGCCAAGGCGAATAAGTGGAGTACAGGCCACCTGACAATTGAAGTTTCAACCTTTACTTGGATGTAAACAATCTCTTGGGGCACGCCATGCAAAGAATTCTGCTGTTTGAAGGTCTACGATGGCTGTCCAAAGAGAAACTCGGCAGACTGTGAAAAAGATCCATTGTGTGGCTGTGAATGCTGGTGTGAGATATGTCCTAGAGGCAGACCCGGAATATCCCGCCAATTTGCATGAGGCACACAGCGACTTGTTACTGCGGCCAAAGCGCCGTCCCGTGAAATGGTTCCATCTCCAAGCTGATGACAACGCTGGGGAAAAAGCAGAGGTACGTTCTACGTTACAGAAACCTCAGGCAAAGTATCAGATCGGAGTTGCGGCTTACTGGAATCACCCGTGGAATCTCTTTCAACCAGCGTCCCTGGTCGAAATAGTACGTTGATGTTAACACCGAACTTAGGGCTCTCGCAATGTGTGATTTTGAAAACCATTTTTATAAATTAATGACTAGTTCAGTTTTTGGCAAAACCATGGAGAATGATAGAAACAACCACAGATTTCATTTAATTTAACGTTGGGATGGGTACTGTGTAGCAAGAGATAACATTGCTGGCCAAATTTTAAGCGCGCCATAATCTTCAATAAAGGGCTAGTCGCTGTGAAGATGGATAAGGTTTCACTGGAGTTCACATAGCCTGTGTATATCGGTATGTGTATTCTGTGCCTCTCCAAATTCCACATGTACGGATTCATCTACGAGTTTGCAAAATCAACTTCGGTGTTCCCAAGGTATCTTCCATGGAAATAGTCTGTGCTGTGATTTATATGAAGTAATTAGGTACAATACCAAGAAATTCCACATGTCTGGATATGTGGCCGATAATCCTTACAGCATAACATTTGGGAACAAAAAAGTTATCAGCCTGATGAAAGATGAAGCGAGTGGCTCGGAGACTACGGAGTTTATGGGGCTCAGACCCGGTATGTGCGCGTGCACTTCAGATGCAGATGACAGGGTGTGCATCATGCGGACTCACAGGCACTCACAATGAGTACTATAAGGGCACCTGTGCAGTCGTGATGCATCTCCACATTAGGGTGCCAAGTAATCTTTTCGTCGCGGCCGCGCGGGATTAGCCGAGCGGTCTTAGGCGCTGCCGTCATGTACTGTGCGGCTGGTCCCGCCGGAGGTTCGAGTCCTCCCTCGGGCATGGGTGTGTGTGTTTGTCCTTAGGATAATTTAGGTTAAGTAGTGTGTAAGCTTAGGGACTGATGACCTTAGCAGTTAAGTCTCATAAGATTTCTCACACATTTGAACATTTGATTTTTTTCGGTCGCGTGGAGCCTTGATGTATGTACTGCACTGCAGCTGAAAGTTGGTCTGTCGCGCAATGGCGACAAATCTTTCGTCTTTGCGGACAGGTTCAAATGGCTCTGAGCACTATGGGACTTAACATCTGTGGTCATCAGTCCCCTAGAACTTAGAACTACTTAAACCTAACCAACCTAAGGACATCACACACATCCATGCCCGAGGCAGGATTCGAACCTGCGACCGTAGCAGTCGCGCGGTTCCGGACTGAGCGCCTAGAACCGCTAGACCACCGCGGCCGGCTTTGCGGACAGGATTGCGCCCCTCCCATTCCCACACTTTTCGGTCAAGAATGATCGAGACTGCACACCATGTGCGCGTGTATATATACATGTTTGTTTGTGTGTGTATGTGGGGGAGGGATTGGGATGGGTTTCTTTCTTCTTCACCTCTGGCAGCTAGCCCCCATACAGTGTAAATAATGTAAATAAAAGAATCCATGCTAGTAATGTTGATGGCATGTATCACAGTAAATAAGCAATGAGTTGCTGATGTGTGCATATTGTATAAAACAATGAATTGTAGTAGTATGTTACATCCCTGCATAAAGGTTCAAATGGCTCTGAGCACTATGGGACTCAACTGCTGTGGTCATAAGTCCCCTAGAACTTAGAACTACTTAAACCTAACTAACCTAAGGACAGCACACAACACCCAGCCATCACGAGGCAGAGAAAATCCCTGACCCCGCCGGGAATCGAACCCGGGAACCCGGGCGTGGGAAGCAAGAACGCTACCGCACGACCACGAGATGCGCGCCTGCATAAAGGAATCAGATGCTGCTAGTCACGTCAGAAATAATCAATTGTATTAGGGAGACGTACTTTAGGTATAAGGAACCTACTTAAAAAAATACTTTTGAGTCATCACTCTTCTGATTGCTTTGATGCGGCCCGCCACGTATTCCTGTTCTGTGGCAACCTCTTCATCTCAGAGTGGCACTTGCGACTTATGTCCTCAATTATATGCAGAATGTGCTTCAATCTCTGTCTTCTTCTACAGTTTCTACCCTCTATAGCTCCCTCTGCTACCACGGAAGTTATTCCCTGATGTCTTAACGCATGTCCTGCGACCCTGTTCCTTCTTCTTGTTGCTGTTTTCCATACATTCTTTTCCTTGCCGATACTCCGGAGAAGCTCGTTATTGCATACCATGTCAGTCCACCTAAGTTTCAGCATTCTTCTGTACAGCCCATCTCAAATGCTTCGATTCTCTTCTGTTCCGATTTTCCCACAGTCTATGTTTCACTACTATACAATGTTGAGCTCCAAACATATTCTCTCAGAAATTTCTTCTCCAAATTAAGGCTTAAGTTTTATACCAGTAGAATTCTCTTGGCCGGGAATGACCTTTTTGCCTGCTACTCTGCCGGCCGAAGTGGCCGTGCGGTTAAAGGCGCTGCAGTCTGGAACCGCAAGACCGCTACGGTCGCAGGTTCGAATCCTGCCTCGGGCATGGATGTTTGTGATGTCCTTAGGTTAGTTAGGTTTAACTAGTTCTAAGTTCTAGGGGACTAATGACCTCAGCAGTTGAGTCCCATAGTGCTCAGAGCCATTTTGAACCTGCTACTCTGCATTTTGTCCTCCTTGCTCTGTCTGCATGGGTTATATTGCTGCCTGGGTAGTAGAACTCCTTAATTTCATCTTCTTTCTGATCACCAGTCCTAATAATAAGTATCTGCTGTTTTCATATACTGAAGAGCCAAAGAAACTGCTACACTTGCCTAATATCCTGTAGGACCACCGCGAGCGCGCAGAAGTGCCGCAACACGACGCGGCATCGACGCGACTAGTCTGAAGTAGTTCTTGAGGGAACTGACACCATGAATCCTGCAGGACTGTCCATGAATCTGTAAGAGTGCGAGGAGCTGGAGATCTCTTCTGAGCTGCATGTGCAAGGCATCCCAGATATGTTCAATAACGTTCATGTATGGACAGTTTGGTGGCCATCGGAAGTGTTTAAACTCAGAAGAGACTTCCTGGAGTCATTATGTAGCAATTCTGGACGCGTGGAGTGTCGCATTGTCCTGCTGGATTTGCAAAAGTCCGTAGGAATGCATAGTGGACATGGATGGACGCAGGAGATTAGACACGTTGCTTAATTACGAGTCACCTATCAGAGACGTATCTAGAAGTATCAAGGGTCCCATATCACTCCAACTACGGCACACACCCCACTCCATTACATAGCCTCCACCAGCTTGGACAGTCCCCTGCCAACGTGCAGGGTCCATGTATTCAAGACGTTGTCTCCATACCTGTACACGTCCATCCGCTCGGTACAATTTGAAACGAGTCTCGTCCGACTAGGCAACATGTTTACAGTCGTCAATAGTCCGATGTCGCTGTTGATAAGCCCGGTGAGGCGTGAAGCTTTGTGTCGTGCAGCCATCAAGGGTACATGAATGGGCCTTCGGCTCCGAAAGCCCATACCGATGATGTTTCGTTGAGTGGTTCGCACGCTGACACTTGATGATGACCTAGCATTGAAATCTGCAGCAATCAGCGGAAGAGCTGCACTTCTGTGGCTCTAGGTACTATGGGACTTAACATCTGAGCTCATCAGTCCCCTAGACTTAGAACTACTTAAATCTAACTAACCTAAAGGACATCACACACATCCATGCCCGAGGCAGGATTCGAACCTGCGACCGTAGCAGCCGCCTGGTTCCGGACTGAAGAGCCTAGAATCGCTCGGCCACCGCGGCCGGCTCCACTTCTGTCACGGTGAACGATTCCCTTCAGTCGTCGTTGGCCCCGTTCTTTCAGGATTTGTTTCCAGCCGCAGCGATGTCGGAGATTTGATGTTTTACCGGATTCCTGATATTCACGATACACTCGTGAAATTGTCGTACGGGAAAATCCCCACTTCATGACTATCTCAGGGATGCTGTATCCCATCGCTCGTGGTCTGACTATAGCACCACGTTCAAACTCAGTTAAATCTTGATAACCTGCTATTGTAGCAGCAGTAGCCGATCTAACAACTGCGCCAGGAACTTGCCGTTACCGACCACAGCGCCGTATTCTGCCTGTTTACCTTTCTCCGTATTTGAATATGCATGCATATATACCAGTTTCAAAATGGTTCAAATGGCTCTGAGCACTATGGGACTTACCTTCTGAGGTCATCAGTCCTCTAGAACTTAGAACTACTTAAACCTAACTAACCTAAGGACATTACACACATCCATGCCCGAGGCAGGATTCGAACCTGCGACCGTAGCGGTCGCGCGGTTCCAGACTGTAGCGCCTAGAACCGCTCGGCCACACAGGCCTGCCGATACCAGTTTCTTTGGCGCTTCAGTGTGTGTGCTACTACTCATTATCTTCACTTTTCTTCGATTTACTGTCAATCCATATTCTGTACCCACTACAATGTTCATTCCATTCGGCAGATCCTGTAATTCTTCTTCATTTTCGCTGAAGATAGTAATGTCATCAGCGATTCTTATCAATGATAGCCTTTCACCTTGAGGTTTAATTCCACTCTTGAATCTTTCTTTTATTTTCGTCACTGCTTGTCCGATGTACAGAATAAAGAACAGGGGCGAGAGACTATATTCCTATTTTACACACTTTTTAATCCGAGCACTTTGTTCCTGATCTTCCACTCTTATTATTTCTTCCTGTCTCTTTATTACCTATCTTTCCCCGTAGCTTACCTGAATTTCTCTCAGAATTTCGAACATATTGCATCATTTGAAACTGCCTAACGTTTTTTCTAGCTTGATAAATCCAATGGTCGTGTCTTGATTTTTCTTTAGTCTTGCTTCCATTATCAACTGCAACATCAGAACTGCCTCTGTGGTGTCTTTACGTCTCCTAAAACCAAACTGATCGTCATCTAGCACATCCTCAATTTGCTTTGCCTTTTTTTGTACAGTACTATTTACAAAACAGTCGTAGGTTGCGGAATGGTCTTTATTAACTTAAGAACGGTGCGTTTCGCCCGGGTAGAGGTCATCACGTTATGTCAAAATATCCGTCAAGAATGCATGATACTACATAAAAAGTAAGGCAACCTGATGGTGGCGACGACAAGCATAGCTATGCAGAACAGCACCTCGCGCACATGCTGTAAATAGTTTCAGAACAATGGCCGCAGAGGCCCGTCCGTGTACGTAGTGTTTAACCAATGGAAGAGTTTCGTGAAGATGGTGAGATTATCTACTATCTTTCGCGACTGTAATGAAGATCGTACAATGATCAGCTAGAACATTATGACCGCCGACCTAATAGCGATATAAACCCGTCCAGTCGTAGCACCGTCAACTGGCGAGGAGTGACTACTAGTCTGTTACACACATCGCTGGTGAATTACCAGTGAGCGTGCTGTCCGCGTGTAGAACGGGGAAAGCGCGCCATCTATCTGAGTCTCACCGAGAGCTCGGCTCGAGCATTTCGGAGACTGCACGACTTGTCGGGTGTTCGAGTGTCTTGTGGCGAGTGCCTTCAACATGTGGCGAAACTCGTTCAGATATCATGGCGTTGGGCTGCCATCCCTCATTACAGAAGTCGGACGTCGTAGGCTGGGCAGACTGGTAAAACAGGATAGGCGCCGAACTTTGGAGCATCTAACATCAGACTTTAATAATGGAAGGAGTACAAGTATGTGTGAACATACTGTGCGCCAAACACTCCTAACGGTGGGCCTCCGCAGCCAACGACCCTTGCATTTGCCAATGTAAACACCACGACATCGGCAACTATGACTGAAGTTGGCGCGTGACCGTCGGTAGGGGACCTTGGCGCAGTAGCACAGTGTTGCATGGTCTGATGATTCCTGATACCTTCTTCATCAAACCGATCTTCCAGGCGAAAAGCTGGCGGCGGCTCCATTATGCGCTTGGGAAAATTCCAAGGGTCTAGTGGAACTCGAGGAAGTCACCATGACTTCCAAGGAGTCTCATGTGCTGCTTACAGACCATGTACACCCTCCCATGACGATCATGTTTCCTGACAGTAGCGGCATTTTTCAACAAGATAATGCGCCTTGTCACAAGGCCAAGAATGTGATGGAGTGGAACAGGGTAGCGAATTCCAGTTGATGTTCTGGGTCCCCAACTCGCCATACCTGAACCCGATCGAACACATCTGGGATGGCCGGCCAGAGTGGCCGAGCGGATCTAGGCGCTACAGTCTGGAAGCGCGCGACCGCTTCGGTCGCAGGTTCGAATCCTGCCTCAGGCATGGATGTGTGTGATGTCCTTAGGTTAGTTAGGTTTAAGTAGTTCTACGTTCTATGGGACTCATGATCACAGATGTTAAGTCCCATAGAGCTCAAAGCCTTTTGAACCATTTTTTTGTTGTTTTCTGTGAACCTTGAAGTCTGCCCGAATCGTGTTCAGGCCTATAGGTGCAGTTGCATACGTAGGCATTCCTTCAGTAAACTCGCTCTCCACAGATGTTATGCCTGTAGAGATTTGAGATGCTTATTTCGGTGTTGGATGAATAAAAACGTTGTAGTCACATGTACACTATCTTTTAATTGAAACTTCCTGGCAGATTAAAACTGTGTGCCGGACCGAGACTCGAACTCGGGACCTTTGCCTTTCGCGGGCAAGTGCACTTACCCGCGAAAGGCAAAGGTCCTGAGTTCGAGTCTCGGTCCAGCACACAGTTTTAATCTGCCAGGAAGTTTCATATCAGTGCACACTCCGCTGCAGAGTGAAAATCTCATACTGAAATCTTCTAATTGATTTACATTCACCCTCTGCACACGCAAATAGCCAATACAGTCGCAGCATGCAGCAGTAATATGTCGAAGACAGTGGCTCAGTCTGACTGCCACACTCAGTAAATGATTGTAAATGTCGTTTATTGCACCTTTCATCTATCTATTCGTAAATATCACCAACTGATGCTTGAACTTTTAACATACTGACGTTAACAGGAAAATGCTGTGGATTGTTTTCACAAGACGGTCCTCCAGCGATCGGATAATACACTGAGGTGAAATGGTCAAAATTATCATTATTCACCATTAACTACACTACTGGCCACTAAAACTGCTACACCACTAAGATGACGTGCTACAGACGCGAAATTTAACCGACAGGAAGAAGATGCTGTGCCATGCAAATGATTAGCTTTTCAGAGCATTCACACAAGGTTGGCGCCGGTGGCGACACCTACAACGTGCTGACATGAGGAAAGTTTCCAACCGATTTCTCATACACAAACAGCAGTTGACCGGCGTTGCCTGGTGAAACGTTGTTGTGATGCCTCGTGTAAGGAGGAGGAATGCGTACCATCACGTTTCCGACTTTGATAAAGGTCGATTGCGATTTATCGTATCGCGACATTGCTGCTCGCGTTCATCGAGATCCAATGATTGTTAGCAGAATATGGAATCGGTGGGTTCAGGTGGGTAATACGTGACGCCGTGCTGGATCCCAGCGGCCTCGTATCACTAGCAGTCGAGATGACAGGCATCTTATCCGCATGGCTGTAACGGATCGTGCAGCCACGTCTCGATCCCTGGGGACGTTTGCAAGACAATAACCATCTGCACGAACAGTTCGACAACGTTTGCAGCAGCATGGACTATCAGCTCGGAGACCATGGCTGCGGTTACCCTTGACGCTGCATCACAGACAGGATCGGCTGCGATGGTGTACTCAAAGAAGAACCAGGGTGCACGAATGGCAATACGTCATTTTTTCGGATGAATCCAGGTTCTGTTTACAGCATCATGATGGTCGCATCCGTGTTTGGAGACTTCGCGGTGAACGCACATTGGAAGCGTGTATTTGTCATCGCCATACTGGCGTATCACCCGGCGTGATGGTATGGGGTGCCGTTGGTTACACGTCTCGGTCACCTCTTGTTCGCATTGACGGCACTTTGAACAGTGGACGTTACATTTGAGATGTGTTACGACCCGTGGCTCTACCCTTCATTCGATCCCTGCGAAACCCTACATTTAAGCAGGATAATACACGACCGCATGTTGCAGTTCCTGTACGGGCCTTTCTGGATACAGAAAATGTTCGACTGCTGCCCTGGTCAGCACATTCTCCAGATCTCTCACCAAATGAAAAGTCTGGTCAACGGTGGCCGAGCAACTGGCTCGTCACAATACGCCAGTCACTACTCTTGATGAACTGTGGTATCGTGTTGAAGCTGCATGGGAAGCTGTATCTGTACACGCCATCCAAACTCTGTTTGACTCAATGCCCAGGAGTATCAAGTCCGTTATTATGGCCAGAGGTGGTTGTTCTGTGTACTAATTTCTCAGGATCTATCCACCCAAATTGCGTGGAAATGTAATCACATGTCACTTCTTCTTGGTGCAAAAATTTTAATGACCAATAGTGTAAAAATTTTTCGAACGCTGGAGGGCGGGTCGAGCTCGTACGGTTTACTTGTCCTAGGGCCCCAGAGCAATTGGCAAAGAGCAACATGACGATACAACAACGTAACGCCATTGATATGTCTGTATTAAGCACCGCAATGCAAATTGATGGGGGCCGTAGTGGGGGCGGGGTGGGGATGGCCGTCACATAGCAGCGACATGATGATGTAATGGTCTTAGTGCAAATGTGCAGATACGATGATGTTAGAATTCCAGGAATGCTGATGCCGATGCAGCGATATCTGCCCAGAACCCACAGTGACCCTCTATTTGTGCGTGTGTGTGTTAGTCTCATTACACTTCAAGAAAAATCTCACTGAAAGTATTAACTGCTGTACAGACAAATTTGCAATTTATAAAAAACTATACCACATTAACTGACCAAGTAAACATGTTGTCTTCTTTGATTTTCGACATCTTTTTTCCGCAGTTGCAGATAGACGAATTGTATAGGTTAATTACCGTCTTTTACAACTGTGATGAACGAATTATTAAGCGTTATTATTCTAAAGCATCTTCAGTGCTCACTTTAACAATACAGTTTCTTTTTCTCTAACAGTTTTGCTATATAGGGTCTGCTACAGTTCGCTTTCTTTGCTTATTACTATAAACAATTTTCTTATTGTTACTCACGAATTTTTTTCTTGTTTAGTTCATTCTTGTTGTTCTTTCACGTGTATACTTTGGGTATTCGGCACACAGTACTTTCACTGCGCTAAATATTTACGTTTCTATGTCGAGAAGAACTACTGTCCTCTCGTCATTTCATGTGTTCTGTATAGCTATAGTGGAATACGTTCGTCTTTTGTTTGTGTTGGTAGTGGCGAAAGTATCTGCTATCGCTCTGTGATTGCTTATATTTTCCGACTAGAAAGTGTGTGTGCACTTGTTTTTCTTTTCTTTCTTTGGGGGTGTGATTGTCCTTGTTTGTTTGTGTGCTGTGTGTGTGTGTGTGTGTGTGTGTGTGTGTGTGTGTGTTTGCGAGGCGAGCTAACATGTCCTGACTACTGTCTTTGTAACTTATTGTTTTATTATGATTCAGTGGTAGACGATCTAGAGTGGTGCTGTTGCCTAGTTTCTCATATTATTTCGTAGTATCTCCACAAAATGGTTCAAATGGCTCTGAGCACTATGGGACTCAACTGCTGTGGTCATAAGTCCCCTAGAACTTAGAACTACTTAAACCTAACTAACCTAAGGACATCACACAATACCCAGCCATCACGAGGCAGAGAAAATCCCTGACTCCGCCGGGAATCGAACCCGGGAACCCGGGCGTGGGAAGCGAGAACGCTACCGCACGACCACTAGATGCGGGCAGTATCTCCACAATATGTCTTGTTGGTTTAAATAGTGTCTAGATGCTGAGGTTTGTCCGGTGATTTATAATTGCCTTTTGAATTTCGCAGTTCTCTTGAAGATTTAGAATGTCTCTTTTTGCTGAATATGATTGTATTTATGTCCTTTACTATTGTGGTAGGGTGCTGATTTCCTTGCCTGAGGTGTTCTTCAAATGTTGAATGGCTGGTATGATATTTCTATGTTCTTTTGTGTTACTTATATGTTATTTCAAAAGTTTTCCCTGTCTGTCCTCAGTACGGAGTATCACAGCTGTTTCACTGGAGTACATACACGGTAACGACAACAAGAATGAAATAAATAACGGAAAAACCGCGAGTGACGATAAGAATTAAAACTGTTTATAGTAGAAAGAAAAGCATGTGAAGTGTTCAGCATACTATCTAAAAAAATTGAAAGGTGAAAAAAACATGTTTTTCGTGTGACCACTGAAGAAACCTTAGAGGAAAGCGAAACGCTTCTGATCTTAATAAGACTTCCATTACAGTTGCAAAAGACGGTAATTAACCTCTAGAATCTGACCAAGTAAACCTGAAATAAAAACACAACGCAGTAACGATTCGTTACGGAACGTCTTCGTTGCCTTAGCGGAAAGACGCCGCTTGCCGTTGGCTCGCCAGGCGGGCGACTGCTACTAAAAGGGTCTTCCGAGAAAAATGGTGTGGTCTTTCGGGAAGAAACCTTGTAGCTCACGAGAAATAATGTTGGTCGCGTGTGTTGTGACATGGGAGGCCGTACCGCTGCCCAAGGATGCTCTTATGTAGTTGATGTGAGGAACGCGACTCTAAGAGAGGGAAAGGAAAGCTGAAGAGAAATAAAGACCTGAAGCAGGTATCAGGTAAGACATTACCCTCTGTTTACTCCTGGTGAATAAAAAATGAAGTTCACAGACGATCATAAACGTATGTGGGGTGCGCTGGCGATTGTCGGTGAATTCGACATAATTAGTTAAAAGAAGGGTCACATACAGGTAGCTTACAGCAGAAAAAGAAGCTTCACGGAGAGAAATGTCAGAAAATGAATCGCTCACTTAGAAGACGTAGTCATAAAGCTTTAATTATCACCTCGAATAACGAAAGTTGCGTAATTAAATTTTTGTTTGTTTGCAGGTACACATCTGCTGCCCTGATATACACTGAAATCCCCAGACCGAAGAACAAAGCAAAATGGCACAAATGGCCCCATCAGTTTCTTCTCACCCCTTTAGCCACGTGCTACGGGCTGTGCCCCGGAAATTTCAGTGCGTACCAGGACTGCAAGCAAATAACTATTTCATTATTTAAATTTATTTTGCAAGGTGATATTAAAAATTCATGGCTGAATATACGATAATCATTAACGGTGTTCATTAACCGAAATGTAACTTACTATACCATGACAATGCATTTACGTTAGGCTAATGATGGGACAGGAAGTAAACATTCACTTGCGTGGAAGCTACATTACACACTGGCAGAAGGCGCCGCACGCCAGACAGCCTCAGCGTGTCAACATGTAGATACTATGATCAGTCGCCACATAAGAAGAATCACAATATGCTTCTCCTGCTAGAGTTACAAATAGTCGGATCCATAGTTATATCTGGCGCCACTGAGAGTACTGGCATCATCGTTTACCAGATACTTCGAGGTATAATAAAGGCAGACGGCGCTAAGGGCTTACGCTCTACGTCGCTTTGCCGGCCGGAGTGGCCGAGCAGTTCTAGGCGCTACAGTCTGGAACCGCGCGACCGCTACGGTCGCAGGTTCGAATCCTGCCTCGGGCATGGATGTGTGTGATGTCCTTAGGTTAGTTAGGTTTAAGTAGTTCTACGTTCTCGGGGACTGATGACTTGAGAAGTTAAGTCCCATAGTGCTCAGAGCCATTTGAACCATTTTGTACGTCGCTTTGAAGCTGGCGTCGCCATGTTAGATGCCCCAAAACCCTTAGCAGACTACTATTTACAGTTGCATCTTCTCCTTAATTTATATAGTGTGTGCCCAAAATCTCTAATAAAGCATCAGACAGGCATTTTCATATCGTTTTTTACGGTCTTAAATGCGTATTTGATCCGGTAACACGAAGCATTTCAGCTCGTTAATGTAATTTTATTTTTGTTATATGTTTTGAATAACCAAGAGGAGACGCCTTCGACACAAAAAAACTGCTTTTGTATTCCAACAATTCCCTTAATATGGACGGAGGGAACTGATGCTCGATCTCTGTCCTCTTCTCGGAAATGCTGAGAATATGTTTGGCAATGTTTGGTAGGTGTCCAGTCTGTCCTTCTCTCAGCGTTCAGCGAGAGAGCTTTCCAAGTTAGATTTACAGGAGAAGTCAAATGTAAATAAAATCACGCCAGTAAAAGTAAAAAATGCAACGAAAATTCATGCGTATAAAAGAAAATCTCGCTTGGATGAGGCAACTTAGGAATGAAATGCAATTTCTTTACACGTTAGACTATAATCAGAGTGATAATTATACCCTTAAATGGTGCAAAATGGCGTGTTTGTTCAAAACACTTCCAACAGAAGGTAATGTTTAGGTCAAATAACGTGGCAGACACCGGTTCCAAGTTTGTAGAGTCGTGACAACCCTCCTTATGCATGGTGCAGTTGAACATTCTTCCACCGGCAGTAGCTTTAAGCGACTGCAGCGCTACGCTTACCCAGTTGCCGCACAGTTATGAATGAGCTATCGCCAGCAGTCATCGGCAGTCAATGGCGAGCCGGAGCTAGCAAAGTATCGCTGACAGCAGCCAAGACTGAACTACAATTAGATTAGTTCGCCATCGTTTACTGAGCTGGGTTAGAACAGTGTTCAGAAGTTTTATACGGTGCAACGCCATCTCAACAATGTATATATGCAGACTGAAGCGACGAACGAAAATTTGTGGAATATGGGCATGGTAATTTGAATTGAGGAGGGAGGCGTACAAGGGTAGTCCGCACAGTTCTACAAATCCACTGTGCCACAGTGGCGTAGTGGTTAGGCGCATCTAAGTAGTGAGCAGGAGTCCTGGGTACGAATCCCGGCCGTGGTGCTAATTTTCATTCTTCACTTCAATCCACATACATACAACATAGAGGTCTGAGACTTGCAAAGGTTTCTGGAACCATATAGCTTCATTTAATTAAAGTTTTGTATTTATTGTGTTCATTCCCAACATAGAGGTCTGAGACTTGCAAAGGTTTCTGGAACCATATAGCTTCATGTAACTAAAGTTTTGTATTTATTTTGTTCATTCTTTTAATAAATGATTCTTAATTGTTTTTCATGGTGTTATCAACATTATTTTTGTTACAGTCTTAACTGTCCTGTGGCTAACTTGCAAGTTCGCCATCTCAATATAGCGACCACCTCCTCTTGTAAGGGGTTCGCTTCCTGCTACGTTTAAGTTGGGCACCAAACATGATGTATTATTCCTTTCGACACATCGAAATTAAACACACAACCAGTTTGTAGTTGCCATTCACTTCTTTATTACAAACGCATGCTCTTAATGAAATTAACAGTAACAAAGATTATAATAAAAGGCACCAGCAGGACTCAAATTAAAACATTAATCCATTTAAGTCCGATAGACACAGATCTTTCAAAATTTAGTCAACCATTTTTCACGAATTAAGACAATGTTTATAAAACCACCATTAATCAAATTTAACTGACATAACTGAATCACACAAACCTTTTAAACATGCTTCATGACTTACATAGAAACTGGCTTTCACGTAACTCATATAAAATTCTAAAACTGCTTTCAACAAGTAAGACATCTTCCATGGACTGATCTTAAGCAATTCTAACAAATTAAAAGTATTATCAGATTAATGCACTCAACTAGGCTTCTCTTTAGTATCATTTACAGGTACGAGGTTCGCATACATCTCATCCTCAAAATATAATAATAGCATATTAAATAGTCTTAAAATGGGGCCGTTTTAATTTTACGTTGGAAATTAGTGATGGACGCGAGCAGACCGAAAGATTCTAACATATACAGGAGTTTCACTGATCAGACGGTAAAGTAGAACTATACTCAGCTTTGGGGTACAATTAAGCTTCCGGAAAAACACAAAGCTCCACCTGAAAGCTGTAATTGCAGGACACTAACAACGTAACCATAGACACCGTTCCAGGTTCTTAAATTTCCCTCTTCCACCGTGATACCCCGATCGGAGTTTGCTCGAGTCAACCACTACCAATTTTCTGCAACCTAAACACATCAGCGGCAGACAACATTCTCGCGCATCAGATACACAAAACATATCTGCCTAACTGGTTATAAATAAACCTTTAATTATGCACGGCACAAAATGAACCCAAGCAGAAGTAACCTACGTGACGACCTGCCCAGTGACGGGTCTTAAAATTTGATTAGCCATTTCTCTAGAACAAACAAATAAAATAATAACATAGAAAACGGAAATAGGGAAAATAATTTCGGAAAATTATTTCGGCCCGCTCTCGAAAGCCAGGCACCGGCTTACGCCCTATTTGGTATGACCTCTAGCTACGCATTAAGCACGGCTTCATGTCTATTTGTAGTGCGTAGTGCCGTCATCATATCAGGCACCCAGACGAAATACAGTGACAAGTAACTGAAACAATCAAGATAGTTTTCAGTGCACTCGGGTATTCAATTAACATGAACAGAACACACCAAGGAACAATTCGACAGCTCCAGTTCATTCACTTTGAGTAACATGTAACAGTCGCGAAGGAAATCTGTCCCTCAAATCTCAAGGGAATCCCAATCACAGTCGGTAGCGGATCTGCATTACAACGGCTAACTACGCCGCAGCAGCTGCCCACGCTCTTCCCTCGTACCGACTCGGCCACTCGCCACGCTGCATACGTCGACAGCGCCACACGTCACCGTCGCTCACACGAGGCCAACGAGACTCGCGCTCACACAGCTGATGCCCGAACTCAGGCCCCCAGCAGAGCGCGCGCCGCAGTTGAACAGCCATCCGCCAAATATGTAAAGAAGACAAGCAGGCATCGAAAATCGACTCGCAACGATCGGGATGACCATCGATGGAGACTTGCGCTAGCAGCACACCAGCTCAAAACTTATTTGGTGAACGCAACAAATATGATGCCTACTAACATGTTTATTTTTAAAAGTCTTCAGGTACAGGAATGGGACTAGGTGACTACCTGCGGGCAATTGACTGCGCGAACACGATTACGTAAGTTGCAACAAAAGCCCGACAAATTCCAAGGAATGCAGGGGGTGTCTTGCAAAAAAAATTGAGGACAAGAATCCATGTCCGGTAACATCATCCAAAGACGCTATGTGGCGTACAATTTACAGGCGACAACGCCTGCCGCTAGCCCACCGTTCTCGGCAACCAAGTGAGATGTGATGCCGACCCCCCTGCCATAACTGCACAGACTGTTAGCGGTCTGTGCTGCGATTTTGCAACAGGCAAGGACACTTTAGACGCCATACAACGCAATGGATACCATCATAGGCCCACTGCGATGAGTTCAGTCCGTCAGTATCGCAGCCCACCTTTGCTTCAGAAGCGGTTGCCCGGCGCAGTGTAAATTCGACGCTATGTGACGTTGCTGGACTACGTTTCCAGACTATGGTCCCCAACCAGATTTACTTCTCATGACACGCTCTACAAAACTTCGACGTTTGTCAGCATATTTTTGTTACACCCTGTTTGAATCCACAGTGGGTCATTTTGATATGGAATAAGTGATGTGCTGAATATGCTGGATGGATTAAAACTGCGTACTGTTTTACCTCTGTCTTTCCCTGAAACCTGACTTTCCCAACTCTTTCTTCTTCCTCTCAAAATTACGGAGATGGTAATATGTGTAACACACTGTAATTGAAAAGCTACCAAACCTTGACAGTCTTTAGAGCAATTCAAAATAAATCTTACACAGCCTTCGCCTTTAGTTTCGTATGTGGAATCCTGGATGACGCAGTCTTATTTATAAAACGTAAGTAAAAGTGTTGTAAAACTTTCGCAAGCGTAACGGGATTGTTTCCTGCAACGTATTTCTAATCAGCGCAGAATGAGTATTGCGTATACTCACTGCCTCAGTGAAGACCAAACGTGTAACGACCCTCTCCTTATAGGTTCGATTTATACAGGGCACATGTGCTTGCCATGTACTATAAAATTTACTAATTCTGTAAATTATGTTAAACTGCTCCTCCAAAGTACATCACATGATCTGCGCCATGGAGTCCTTATCTGACTGCTGAAAAATCTTACGAAATGTAGAAAGCTCGCATATTGCAAAACGGATAGATGCTTTGGTTCTGAAAGAAACATCACAGGAAAATTGCATTAGCTGCCATGAGGACACCTGGTGTCAGTATGAATGAACAAAGCCACGTGGCTATAAAATGGCTCTGAGCACTATGGGACTTAACTACTGTGGTAATCAGTCCCCTAGAACTTAGGACTACTTAAACCTAACTAACCTAAAAACATCACACACATCCATGCCCAAGGCAGGATTCGAACCTGCGACCGTAGCGGTCGCGCGGTTCCAGACTGTAGCGCCTAGAACCGCTCAGCCACTCCGGCAGGCACACGTGGCTATAATGGAAATAAAAGAAAATTCTCTGCGTCAATAAACATGCATACGAAAATCTGAGATCTTTCTTCAGGATTTGTGTCACGTGTTATATGTGTTGTATCAAATTCTTACGTGTAAAAAAAATATACTGTAAAGGTATAAATACGAAAATTTACCTGTAACGCATGTTTAATAAGAACTTTTGAAGTAAATTGTGAAAATGTCAAAAACATTTCTTAGGTAAAAAACAGTACCGCTCTTAAAATGGTACAATGTTAAAGCGCTGTTTACAAAAATTTGTAATTTTAAGAGTAGAAAGAAATAATTTACCTTCTGACTTTCAAGTACCTACGAAAGACTCATGTAGTGACTGCAACTACGTGCACAACTTCTCCTTGCCTCACTGTCATCCATTTGCACTCTGTACTTCGAATGACGTGTAATCATGATGTGTATAACATGTATTGTAAACGTGAACATATGTATAAACTTGCGTTTTCAATATACACCGTGCGTTTTAACAAGTAACAAGGGTGGATAGCTAGATGTGTGACGATGCCCATTTGCACAAGGTGCTTTTTATCTGTATTTGGTTTTACTTTTCACAATATTACGTGTAACGTACTGTGTTTTCTTCACCATAATTACGACATGGTACGAGCGATAAACGTATAATGGAATACGGTTTACAACCAAAAGTTTTTTGAAGGTATCAAAATGTATAATATCAATTTTCTAATTTGTAATGTCAAGAAAATTTTCTCACACATCATGATGGTAGATGTAGTCTACGTAAATGCATTATATAATATTACAGGCTAGAAGATGACAGTTTCAACTGTCGAAACTGGTAGTCAATAGTAAAAATTAATTAATGCGATCTCGGCTATTAGAAGTTTTTTCGAGAATTACATAATGTTATGTGTAACGTTTTGTTAGTGATCTACACCGTCGACGTGGGACAATCGTTTCTGTACTCGTTATTTTCAAGTAACTGGTACAGAAACTGTGGCTCCACGTGAACGGTGTGGATCACTAAGACAACTGATACACAATTCACAAATTATTTAATCTCCCACTAATATACATAATGAAAGCCACAAAATTGTGCCAGTGGCTTCCATAGTGAAAGCCACAAAATAGTGCCAGTGCCTTTTATGATAAGATAGTTCTTCTTACGGATGTGGAAGTTATAACCGGATACTCCACCCATATGTCCAAGTACATTCCAACAGTTAACAAAGAAATAAAGCCACCTAACAAATCGTGAAACACATGCTTCAAGAAATTACTATGAATGAAAATCATTCTAAATATTTTTTTAATGCCTGATAACAGTGAACTGTTAGCATCTGTGAGAAGCAGAAGTCTTATTCAGTTGTACCAAAGAACTTTCTGAAGCACTGAAACATTTTCCTCCAGAACGTCTGAACTTCACCGAGGCACGACTCAGGAGCAGATGTGTAATTTACTCGGTATTACTGAATTTGATGGCGTGCACGCTCATTCCCTCATACCGATCAAGATACCTCAGCTGAAATGACACCTCAAGCGACGGGGACATGGACTGTCTATCGACTATTAAAAAATGGCTCAAATGGCTCTGGGCACTATGAGACTTAACATCTGAGGTCATCAGTCCCCTAGAACTTAGAAGTACTTAAACCTAACTAACCTAAGGACATCACACACATCCATGCCCGAGGCAGGATTCGAACCAGCGACCGAAGCGCCTAGAACCGATCGGCCACGCCGGCCGGCTGTCTACTATTAAAGTACGCTCAAGGAGGTTATGTACACTAAACTTCGCAAAGAAGTGACTTCCGCAGTGCGCGCTAGCGGAGAATATATGATTTATGAAACAGGTCTGCGCGCTCTGGCGGTGACGTATTTCAAAGTTAATTTAAGGAGGAACGGTCTTCCAGTTCATGCCGTACTATCCTGATTTAGTATTTCCATTTTTTTAAGCACTCGAGGCTAATGCTGAGACGGCTACTTGAAAAAGGTGACGCTTGATTTTTCTTCGCTATCACTGTGCAGTCAGAATAACTCCTCTATATTTGACATGGCTTTTTCTAGCTTCATCTTCATCGTGCCAAATAGTTTGTTCTGTCTTACATTTTAATCGACGTTAAGTACTACATTATCTAATTACATTATGGTCCACAGGGAACCTAGCGTTTGAAACAAACAATTCAATGGCGTTATTGCCATTTTTCATGAAAGGGACATAAAAACATTATCCTTATTTCATGCATGGAAAAACGAATGATATTGCTATTTAGTTCTTATTGATAATTATTATACTTGTTTCGTGCATTTACAGTGAGATTGCGAAGAAATTACACACTTACTTTTCGGCTAACAAAGAGCTCTACAGGCAGTATGTTTTCTAGTGTTTAGTCGCTCATCATTCTTACAGAGTGCACCTAAGAAATCATATTAATGAGCATTTTAAGATTTTTATTAACTCCCTTGTTTACATCTGCAACTAGGTTGCTGGCATTGAAAATGCTTGTTGTAATAAATTTAGGCAATGAATTTGTGGAAAACAAATCTCCAAAACTGTGCTTTAGTTGCAACTTTAACTCAGAACATATTAATAACGGAAAGCCTAAAAGGAATACCTAAATATATTTTATTCACGCACCTGAGTGCTCAGTGAAGTCTGGAAAGTACACACCGTAAATTTCCTGCCATACATCTTTCTTGTTTCTATGTTGGTGTTCTTCCGTCGTGATACGCCGAATGCTAGCATGTATTTCTATTTATATTATTAAAATGTTATTGAAATTTTCTTGTCTGCTTTCTCTCTGTCTAGGAGACACAATAATGTTCGGAACGTTGACGCAAACACACCACCACCACGGAATAATCGGTGCGTTATTCCTTGATAGCACTGCGACAACCGAACGCTACGTTTTGGTTGTGGAAGATGATTTCATCCTCATTATCCAAAGTGGCCCTTATTTCGACAAGTTGTGGTTTATGCAAGATGGAGCTCGACCCCATCGAAGTAGGAGAGTGTGTGATGTCCTGGAGGAGCACTTCGTGGACCGCATTCTGCTACTGGGGTACCCAGAGGCCACTGGCGTAGGCCTCGATTGGCCACCATATTCTCCGGATCTCAACACATGCGACTCCTCCTTATGGGGCTATATTAAAGACAAGGTGCATACCAATAAACCATTGCTGAGCTGAAAACAGCCATTCACGAGGTTTTCGACACATCGATGTTCTGACACTTCAGCGGATCACACAGAATCTCGCTACTCCCCTGGGCCACATCATCGCCAATATCGCCAATATCGAAAACAGCGTGACTGCGAAGAACTTACACACTTACTTTTCGGCTAACAACGAGCTCTACAGGCAGTAAGTTTTCTAGTGTTTAGTCGCTCATCATTCTTACAGAGTGCACCTAAGAAATCACATTAATGATTAAACCCGAATATCTGTAGCGACTCTTACATGTTGAGTAAAGTGTGTGTACGCCGTGTTTTGTAACTAATTTACGTTTTTTTTTTTTTCTTACAATTCAACAATCGTGAAAACTGGAATGCAATAACAGGCAGCCGTTAAGTTATTCGTGAATATATGATCATTAATGGCACAAATCAGCTCATTAAATGCTGTTTGTTTTAATTCAGTTTATAAATTCCTTTCAAATAAAGGGCAACTAACAGTTACAGTGCGACGACAAAGTAGATCCGTCGAACGTTAAGAGATAGCAAATTTCTAACAGTTTAAAAATAATTCAGATTGGTTTACAGGTAGGTGCGTTGGCAAAAGATCATGCTGTCACGAATACTTCTCTCTGTTTAGACCCTAGCGGCGATAGACGAACTTCAGTAATCAAAAATCTTTCGTTTGTACCATATGGGCATTACATGTAGAAGTATTCCAAACTGTCCCTGCCTCCTATCGTTTATTCGTTGGGAACCAGTCTAGGACTGACGAAAGTAGTTTTGGCAATCACGCTTTCAGGTAATATAAGTAGCTGGTCTAGCAAGTCTTCAGATACGAACAACGTCTCTAGCCCCAAGCTGGATTCCATTACGCAGGTGCAGCTAATGGGATGGTTGCAGCTTCTAGGTAGTGGGAAGAGCTGCTGCCTCTAGCAAATAGAGCTAGCCATGATCGCTTTGCCAGTGTATGAAATATACTATACTGCCTAAAGAATAAAACGTACAATGTACAGGTTGAATAACATCAAGGATAAGCTACAGCTGTACTGCTTTCCCTTAATGTCTTTCGACTGTTGTAACTGCAGTCTTGTTTCTCTACAAGTTACAGATCAACTATGAAAACCCTAATAATACGCAGAGTTTTGTGTGTTATTGGAGCTGTGCTGTACAGTTAATTATTTCGTGACATCAGTCATCACGGCTTAAATTATTTTTCAATATCATTTTTGTCAATTACTAATATCAGTTATTCTACTACCAAATTACTAGTGAGAACAACTTGGTGCCTCACTATGTAATACTCTAGGAGATTAGTATATCGATTCAGTTATTACCGTGCTTCTTAATAACTGGCGAGAATGTCTGAAGAAACTTCTCATCTGCTTGGATGACTATATTTGTTTCAAAGGTTATCGAAGTTTCACATAGCGTGTACAAAGAGTCCAAAACTTGAAATTACTACAGAAAATTAACCTCAAACTGTCACTATACTATTAACAGTAATAATTTTAGACAATGCTTTTGCAGATTTGAAATACTAAGCTACCTGGTTACTGCAGGAAAAATTCAAAGCTTACTTTCTCATATTACTAGCTTCTTGCAGTAAGTATAGTACCGTGGAATACTGAAAATGAAAATTTGCGATATAACTTGAGAATAAATACGCTTATTCCTCTGTGAAATACTCCATTGGTGGAAACGATGAGTACAATAATAATATTGCAAGTGGAGGTATAAAATTTACTGTTCCCAGAAAAGGTCTTATAACTTTGATTACCTCATTTTAAAAATTGGAATATTCGTTTCTTTAAAGAAATAACTGATAATTTCCATGGAACTATAGATAATGATTGGCCACTGATTCATATGTCTATTCTCAAATGGCGCATCGGACATACGCATTTCGGTAAACACATAGTGTGCCTTATTGGCAGTTAGTAAAATATATGACTAATAAAGAGTAGCAGTCGTTATGACAACTGGGACCTCTCAGTAATGACTATTTTATTTCACTTAAGCTTCTATTCGCTACCTCTGCTACTCAGTAACAAACTGCGTGAATGCAGCAGACTTCACACAGTATGAGTTATTTCTTACTTTCAGTGCTAACACGAGGAGACTATCTTTCACGTACTAAACAGATTCACATCGTACTTTGTATACATCCCGTCTGTAGCAATATTTGATTGAAAATATTTGTCGCAATCCATGGTGACATTCACTTCATTTATTTCGTTCTTCACATGGGAACTAAATTATTTTATTAAAGGAAGGTAGTATTTCCCACTTTTCTGTATTAATTTTATTTGTTCACAACTATAATGGCCAGCATGAAAATAGGGCTTCAAGGTCATCTCACCATCTTATGGCATCGCTAGTTTTTTTTATAGTGATAATTTCAAATGCGCATAAAAATTCAAAAAAATATTGGGCAACTCTATTTTTAGTGTAGAATATGATGGAGTACTGTTCAAAAGAAAATTTTCAGTAACTGAAAGAAAAAAAATGAAAACTAACGTTACAAGAAATTTTTGAGGAAAATAATTTTTTACTTCAACCTGCAGTAGTAACACAATCACTAATGTAACTGAACTGAAAAAAATATGAACATCCTCAAAGTCTACACATGCATGTGCTGCGTCTTTTATTTCGGAAACATAAAATTATTCTGAAATAAAAAATAAAATATTATGAGAGGTGTGAAACTGTGCCGACTGTGTAGCGAAAACTGTAGTTGCTGATGAATTTTCGTTCTGTAGGACTGCGGAGAAACTTCCCGGAGGGAAAGTTGTTAAGAATACTATGAAATTATTTTTGGTAACATTTCAGACATCATTATTGTATCGTATCACGTACAGAGGCAAATTACTTGCGTGATGTTCCGTGCGAAGCAGCGCGCGAGTCGTTGTAGGCCGTCGCCAAGAGTTTTGCTCGGACGGCTCGCTTTAATACGACCGAGAGTATTCCCTACTTCCCGAAAATATTTTACTGGTTGCTAATACATATCGTTCGTCATTGCATCCATCACTCAAAACGCCAATATACGCTACGCAAAACTAATTCTTTTTATTTTAAAGCCAATATTTTCACTGAAGTCGAGCAAAATACACTCCTGGAAATTGAAATAAGAACACCGTGAATTCATTGTCCCAGGAAGGGGAAACTTTATTGACACATTCCTGGGGTCAGATACATCACATGATCACACTGACAGAACCACAGGCACATAGACACAGGCAACAGAGCATGCACAATGTCGGCACTAGTACAGTGTATATCCACCTTTCGCAGCAATGCAGGCTGCTATTCTCCCATGGAGACGATCGTAGAGATGCTGGATGTAGTCCTTGGAACGGCTTGCCATGCCATTTCCACCTGGCGCCTCAGTTGGACCAGCGTTCGTGCTGGACGTGCAGACCGCGTGAGACGACGCTTCATCCAGTCCCAAACATGCTCAATGGGGGACAGATCCGGAGATCTTGCTGGCCAGGGTAGTTGACTTACACCTTCTAGAGCACGTTGGGTGGCACGGGATACATTCGGACGTGCATTGTCCTGTTGGAACAGCAAGTTCCCTTGCCGGTCTAGGAATGGTAGAACGATGGGTTCGATGACGGTTTGCATGTACCGTGCACTATTCAGTGTCCCCTCGACGATCACCAGTGGTGTACGGCCAGTGTAGGAGATCGCTCCCCACACCATGATGCCGGGTGTTGGCCCTGTGTGCCTCGGTCGTATGCAGTCCTGATTGTGGCGCTCACCTGCACGGCGCCAAACACGCATACGACCATCATTGGCACCAAGGCAGAAGCGACTCTCATCGCTGAAGACGACACGTCTCCATTCGTCCCTCCATTCACGCCTGTCGCGACACCACTGGAGGCGGGCTGCACGATGTTGGGGCGTGAGCGGAAGACGGCCTAACGGTGTGCGGGACCGTAGCCCAGCTTCATGGAGACGGTTGCGAATGGTCCTCGCCGATACCCCAGGAGCAACAGTGTCCCTAATTTGCTGGGAAGTGGCGGTGCGGTCCCCTACGGCACTGCGTAGGATCCTACGGTCTTGGCGTGCATCCGTGCGTCGCTGCGGTCCGGTCCCAGGTCGACGGGCACGTGCACCTTCCGCCGACCACTGGCGACAACATCGATGTATTGTGGAGACCTCACGCCCCACGTGTTGAGCAATTCGGCGGTACGTCCACCCGGCCTCCCGCATGCCCACTATACGCCCTCGCTCAAAGTCCGTCAACTGCACATACGGTTCACGTCCACGCTGTCGCGGCATGCTACCAGTGTTAAAGACTGCGATGGAGCTCCGTATGCCACGGCAAACTGGCTGACACTGACGGCGGCGGTGCACAAATGCTGCGCAGCTAGCGCCATTCGACGGCCAACACCGCGGTTCCTGGTGTGTCCGCTGTGCCGTGCGTGTGATCATTGCTTGTACAGCTCTCTCGCTGTGTCCGGAGCAAGTATGGTGGGTCTGACACACCGGTGTCAATGTGTTCTTTTTTCCATTTCCAGGAGTGTATTTGTTCGAAAGGTATTGTGAAACCAAGTTTTATCTAAATTTCTGTAAACCTGTTTTCACGAAGGTCAGCCTGTATTTTTTTAGCCGTTGGATACTCTCCTCTGTCGTAATATCCAAGTACAGTTCCACACACGAGCTCTTTGTCAAAATCGTCAAAGTCGGTTGATTTCCGTTCACGTTCGTATCCCTTTCTTGGAGAATCAGAACACTCATTCATGTCTGGAGATTCTGCCAATGACACAGATTTGTTAATACGGCCTACAGTTCACTTGGAGACACCACAAGCTTTAGCAGTAAGTTTATGAATTTTGCGCAACATTTAAGTTATTCCTCGCTTCTTTATTGTCGGCCAGATCAGTAAGAAACTTGAGTACATTCGATATGATCATTTTCGATTGTTTACGAACGTCTTTCCGCCCTTTAGACACACCGACAAGAGGAGTACTACAAGTAGGTCGTTGCTCCTGCGTTGTTGTTCACCACCGAACACATTTCAAAGCACCTTTCTAAAGACAGTAAGACACTGAGATCACACGTTAACACTCCATATAGCACAGTAACACTGAGCTTTCAGCTGCTCTGACCTACCACACCGCTAACGGTAGCTACATGGCAACAAAGCCGAGGGGCGGGCGAATCACAGCCCGCAGCCCCTGCTGGCGGCACGCAACGGCTGTGACCTTGAGGACTCTACTTTCGTGATGGCCACTTAGGATTCTGACTTATATGACATTATCAAGCGATTTTTTGGTTTTACAATAGAAACTTATGCCTTACATACTGAAATGACAGTGTCTTCATTCGTTTTGGTTCTCAAATACTGTCTTGTGTGTTTGAGAGTTTGATAGCTAGATATTTGTCATTATTAGAAGCATACGGACACCTATTTATGTATATTAACATAGTGTGTGTCCATTCTTCGCCCTTATGACGGTTTCGGCTCTGCTGTGGACATTTTCGGCGAGATGTCGGAAATCTGTAGAGGAACGACAGTCCATTCTTTTCCTCAGGAGCTGAAGCCCAAAGAAGGTAATGATGGAGACTGGGGTCTGGAGCGAAGTCGACCTCCCAACTCATCCCAGACGTGTTCTACTGCGTTCAGACCGGAACTCTGGGATGGCCAGCCCATTTCATGAATGTTTTTGTCCACAAATCATCGCATCACAGATGCTGCTATAAGACCAGCTGTGTTGTCATGCAAATGCGAACCGTCACTGTCTCCAATCTTTCCTCTTCTCTATGCAGTACACGTTGCTGCACAATGTACGTATCATTACGCATTCAGCGTTTCTTTTTAATTGTATTAAACAGAACACGCCCTGACTACCAATAAAACCACAAAACCATGACGTCACCTGTTCCATACTTCACCGTTGTAACTACACGCGATGTTAGGTAAGGTTCTACAAGCACTGGCCAAACACAAATACTTCCATCGGAATACCACAACGTAAGGCGTTATTTATCATTCCAAATCACTCGGTCAAGCTGGTTTCCGAGCGGTTCTAGGCGCTTCAGTCTGGAACCGCGCGACCGCTAGGGTCGCAGGTTTGAATCCTGCCTCGGGCATGGATGTGTGTGATGTCCTTAGGTTATATAGGTTTAAGTAGTCCTAAGTTCTAGGGGACTGATGACCTCAGATGTTAAGTCCTATAGTGCTCAGAGCCATTTGAACCAAATCACTCGTTTCCAGTCATCTACTGTCGAATGGTGTCGCTCTTAACATCACCTCAAGCATCGCTTTGCATTAACTACACAACTGTGTGGCTTAAAAAAAATGGTTCAAATGGCTCTGAGCACTATGGGACTCAACTGCTGAGGTCATTAGTCCCCTAGAACTTAGAACTAGTTAAACCTAACTAACCTAAGGACATCACAAACATCCATGCCCCAGGCAGGATTCGAACCTGCGACCGTAGCGGTCTTGCGGTTCCAGACTGCAGCGCCTTTAACCGCACGGCCACTTCGGCCGGCTGTGTGGCTTATGTGGGGCCTTTAGTCCATTGTCCCCCATTCTTCGTAACCCATTACGCACAGTCATTGTGCGAGCTTGACTGCTGTTAGCACTTTGGAACACAAGAGTGATTCCTCTGGCGATTATATGCGATTTTCTACAGCCACCCTGTGCAGTAGTCGGCAGTCCCTGTGCGTCAGCAAGTGATGTCTGCCTCGTCCTGGTTTAAATTTATTCCTTCCCGTTTCCACTTCACAGTCACGTACCCAGCAGTTGACCTGAAACGTTGAAATGTCCTGATTTGTTACTCAGGTGGCATCCAATGACTAGTTCACGTTAGAAGTCCCTCAACTCTCCTGACCGACTTACTGTGGTTCTCTATTACCAACACAACACTCCTGTCCCTTTATATTGAAGGTCCACTTCTCGTGACTGCTAGTGATCAATTCCGCATTACGTAGAAGTGTCCGGATACTTCTAATGAAATATTGTGTATGAGACAGGCAAAGTACCCTCACATATGATATAGGTGAAATACCGTCGCATATCCGTAGACAGGTGTATCTTTGGGCATAGCTTGATGTCAGTGTCTTGTTTGTCCTAAAATAATTTCTGTACCACAGCTGCTACTAGCAAATCATTTACAGTACTATTTCATTTCTCGTTATGTATCTTTAATTTGGTTTATTTCATGTATTAGTTTCATATACAATTTTTGTCGGTATACAAATCTACATCTACATCTACATCTACATTTATACTCCGCAAGCCACCCAATGGTGTGTGGCGAAGGGCACTTTACGTGCCAATGTCATTATCTCCATTTTCTGTTCCAGTCGCGTATGGTTCGCGGGAAGAACGACTGTCTGAAAGCCTCCGTGCGCTCGAATCTCTCTAATTTTACTTTCGTGATCTCCTCGGAAGGTATAAGTAAGGGGAAGCAATATATTCGATACCTCATCCAGAAACGCACCCTCTCGAAACCTGGCGAGCAAGCTACACCGCGATGCAGAGCGCCTCTCTTGCAGAGTCTGCCACTTGAGTTTGCTAAACATCTCCGTAACGCTATCACGGTTACCAAATAACCCTGTGACGAAACGCGCCGCTCTTCTTTGGATCTTCTCTATCTCCTCCGTCAACCCGATCTGGTACGAATCCCACACTGATGAGCAAAACTCAAGTATAGGTCGAACGAGTGTTTTGTAAGCCACCTCCATTGTTGATGGACTACATTTTCTAAGGACTCTCCCAATGAATCTCAACCTGGTACCCGCCTACCAACAATTAATTTTATATGATCATTCCACTTCAAATAGTTCCGCACGCATACTCCCAGATATTTTACACAAGTAACTGCTAACAGTGTTTGTTCCGCTATCATATAATCATACAATAAAGGATCCTTCTTTCTATGTATTCGCAATACGTTACATTTGTCTTTGTTAAGGGTCAGTTGCCACTCCCTGCACCAAGTGCCTATCCGCTGCAGAACTTCCTGCATTTCGCTACAACTTTCTAATGCTGCAACTTCTCTGTATACTACAGCATCATCCACGAAAAGCCGCATGGAACTTCCGACACTATCTACTAGGTCATTTATATACAGGGTGATTCAAAAAGAATACCACAACTTTAGGAATTTAATTGCAACGACAAAAGGCAGAGCTAAGCACTATCTGTCGGCGAATTAAGGGAGCTATAAAGTTTCATTTAGTTGTACATTTGTTCGCTTGAGGCGCTGTTGACTAGGCGTCAGCGTCAGTTGATGCTAAGATGGCGACCGCTCAACAGAAAGCTTTTTGTGTTATTGAGTACGGCAGAAGTGAATCGACGACAGTTGTTCAGCGTGCATTTCGAACGAAGTATGGCGTTAAACCTCCTGATAGGTGGTGTATTAAACGTTGGTATAAACAGTTTACAGAGAATGGGTGTTTGTGCAAAGGGAAAAGTTCTGGACGGCTGAGAACGAGTGATGAAAATGTATCACGCATCCAGCAAGCATTTGTTCGCAGCCCAGGAAAATCGACTCGCAGAGCTAGCAGAGAGCTGCAAATTCCACAGTCAACTGTATGGAGAGTCCTACGAAAAAGGTTAGTTATGAAACCTTATCGTCTGAAATTGGTTCAAGCACTGTCTGCAGCTGATAAGATTAAAAGAATCGATTTCTGTGAGTTTATCCTTGCTCAAATGGAAACAGATGAATCTTTCATTTCAAAGATTGTGTTTAGTGATGAAGCAACTTTCCACACTAACGGGAAAGTCAACCGTCACAATGTCTGTATATGGGGCACTGAGAATCTGCGGGAAACAACTCAGTATGAACGTGGCTCGCCTAAGGTGAACGTTTTCTGTGCCATTTCAGCCAATAAAGTTTTTGGTCCCTTTTTCTTCGAAGGTGCTACTGTAACTGGACTACAGTATCTGGAGATGTTAGAGAATTGGCTGTTCCCTCAGCTCGAACAAGAAGCACAACAATTCATATTTCAGCAGGATGGAGCGCCACCACATTGGCACTTATCTGTCCGTAACTACCTGAACGTCAACTACCCAAGGCGATGGATCGGCCGCCAGGCAGCCCGTGACAGAGCACTTCATCACTGGCCTCCAAGAAGCCCTGATCTTACCCCTTGCGATTTTTTTTTATGGGGGTATGTTAAGGATATGGTGTTTTGGCCACCTCTCCCAGCCACCATTGATGATTTGAAACGAGAAATAACCGCAGCTATCCAAACTGTTACGCCTGATATGCTACAGAGAGTGTGGAACGAGTTGGAGTATCGGGTTGATATTGCTCGTGTGTCTGGAGGGGGCCATATTGAACATCTCTGAACTTGTTTTTGAGTGAAAAAAAACCTTTTTAAATACTCTTTGTAATGATGTATAACAGAAGGTTATATTATGTTTCTTTCATTAAATACACATTTTTAAAGTTGTGGTATTCTTTTTGAATCACCCTGTATATTGTGGAAAGCAATGGTCCCATAACACTCCCCTGTGGCACGCCAGAGGTTACTTTAACTTCTGTAGACGTCTCTCCATTGATAACAACATGCTGTGTTCTGTTTGCTAAAAACTCTTCAATCCAGCCACACAGCTGGTCTGATATTCCGTAGGCTCTTACTTTGTTTATCAGGCGACAGTGCGGAACTGTATCGAACGCTTTCCGGAAATCAAGGAAAATAGCATCTACCTGGGACCCTGTATCTAATATTTTCTGGGTATCATGAACAAGCGAGTTGGGTCTCACGCGATCGCTGTTTCCGGAATCCATGTTGATTCCTACAGAGTAGATTCTGGGTTTCCAAAAACGACATGATACTTAAGCAAAAAACATGTTCTAAAATTGTACAACAGATCGACGTCAGAGATATAGGTCTATAGTTTTGCGCATCTGCTCGACGACCCTTCTTGAAGACTGGGACTACCTGTGCTCTTTTCCAATCATTTGGAACCTTCCGTTCCTCTAGAGACTTGCGGTACACGGCTGTTAGAAGGGGGGCAAGTTTTTTCCCGTACTCTATGTAGAATCGAATTGGTATCCCGTCAGGTCCAGTGGACTTTCCTCTGCTGAGTGATTCCAGTTGCTTTTCTATTCCTTGGACACTTATTTCTATGTCAGCCATTTTTTCGTTTGTGCGAGGATTTAGAGAAGGAATTGCAGTGCGGTGTTCCTCTGTGAAATACAGTGTAAGTAAAAGCTGAAATAAATAAATTGATTTTCATTTAAAACAAATTTTATCCTGCATATTCTAATAACTTTGTCACTAACAAACACACCTTTGCGAAAATCAGGTGTTCTGCAGGATATCTGACTATTTGGTAAACACTGTTGGAAGTACGAAAAAGTTGACTGTCGTCGGGGAATGAAGACTCCTACGCCATCAGCTGGTGTTCAGTTAAGTCTGTACATTGTGCTGCCCTATGCAGCGGATATATTATACCTGTAACTGTAAAATGGACGTGTGAAAATAAAGGTGTGTGTGAGCAGAAGTTTTACTGTGTCCTTGATTTCACTAGTGTGTAGCAACATTTTGGTGTCGGAGGCTGGTGGGAACGCTTGGTAGGCTCAGTCAAGCGCTGCCTGAGGAAAGTTCTTGGTCGCTCCCAGGCGGATAAAGAGAGCTTAAACACCACCTTGATCAGCATAGAAGCCGCAATAAACTCACGACCCATAGCTCAAGGAGAGAGCGACACTGAATTGACGCCAGCCCACTTTCTAAATGGTGGGAAATTAGTAACAATTCCATGTGGGCCAGAGCCAACAACTAGAAGGAACCTTGCCAAGGAGTTCCGTCTTAGACAAAAGGTCAATGACGACATCTGGCGCAGGTGGAAGACAGAATACCTCCTGCTGCTAAGACAATATCATGAGGTGAAGGGATACCCTTCGCAACGGAAACCGAGAATTGGAGAGGTTGTTCTGCTCCAAGAAGACAGCAAACATCGGCACTTGTGGAAGAGGGCTGTGGTAGAAGAAGTGCGGCATGCCAGAGACAGCAAAATACGGTGCATCATCCTCCGCCAGCCAGATGGTATGAAGATCTGTCGACATGTCCAGCTGGTCATCCCCCTCGAGATGGACCAGGGTGGGGAGGATGTCGGGGAATAAAGACTCCTACGCCATCTATTGATGTTCTGTTCAGTCTGTACATTGTGCTGACCTCTGCAGCGGATATATCATAACTGTAACTGTAAAATGGAAGTGTGAAAATAAAGGTGTGTGTGAGCAGAAGTTTTACTGTGTCCTTGATTTCACTAGTGTGTAGCAACATGGCACCAAAATGTTGCTACACACTAGTGAAATCAAGGACACAGTAAAACTTCTGCTCACACACACCTTTATTTTCACACGTCCATTTTACAGTTATAATAACTGTCTCCTCTTAATGCTGGCTGGATAACTTTCCAGTAATATAACATTTTCTTTGGTACAAATTTGTCTAAACCTTTGCAAAGCCTAACTCACAAGCGTGACATAGCTTCTTAACGGCGCAAGTGTCCTTGGAGAGTGGTGTAAACTTCCTCATGGCGGGTCAATCGACGCTCGCAACAGCAGCACAACAATACTTACATTCAATGTTTTTTTCCTTCGTCATTTCTTGTTGGAACTACAAAAAGAGTTTGACCGCCGAATTTGTCTAATCGAGATCTGCTATTTTAGCGGCTAGAAACTAGCCGTGTGCGACTCTTGTTCATGCCGTTTATTCCTTGTCATCTTGTTTTTACGGTATTGCCGCCTCGTTTCTTATTCGATTTACTGGCGTCACTAAGTTCCTGGCTTGCCTGCCCGTCAGTGGCAGCAACAGCGCTTATCGATAAGAGCACTGTCTTATTATGTTTGGAGCGACCGCTAGTACTTCCGGGTGATCGTGTGTCGGGAGTTCAGTCGGGCTGGAGCTCCATTGAGGTCTGCACAGGCAGTACTCGCCCGACCGCTGGGGACACACACGTGCACTATCCGACGGAAGGAGACTTGAGCGGCGACGACCGTTGGTTCGTCGTTCGGTCGGTCATCTCATCGGGCGACGTTTATTTGGTCTTCCGATCGCTTCTGGGCCCCTTCAATTGATCATCTTGCGGAACTTTGGTCGGTTCGTTCCTTGTGCAGAGATGTCGGGTGGCCAGTGGCCGGTGTTCCTTCTGCATGGTTTCGTCCGAGCCAGTGTCTCTGGGTCGGCGTGCGTCCGAAGGGAGTCGGGACGCACCGCCACTGAGGTCCGGATAGCCTATACTCGCCGACCGCTTGCGACACACATGCACTGTCCGACGAAAGAAGACTGGAGCGGGAACGACCGTTGGTTAGTCGTTCGGTCGGTCGTCTCATCGGCCGACGTGTATTTGGTCTTTTGACCGTTTCTGGGCCTCGTCAGTTGCTCATCTTGCCTGACGTTTGTCGGTTCCTTCCTTGTGCAGAGATGTCGGGTGGCCAATGGGCAAGTGTTACCACTGCATGGTTGGGTCCGAGACAGTGTGCCCGGGTCGCCGTGTCTCCAAGTTCCGAATGGGCATGGAGTTGAGTCGGGATGGAGCTGCAGTGAGGTCCGGACAGCCAAGACTCGCCCGACTGTTGCTGACACACATGACTTGAGTGGGGACGACAGTGGTTGGTCGTTCGGTCGGTCGTCTCATCGGACGACGTATATTTGATCGACGACCGCTTCCGGTTCTGTGTGTGTCGACTTGTCATTCGTCCTGGTTGTTCCACGGTGATTGCTTTTACGATTGTTCGAGTTCTTGAGGAAGTGTTTTCGTGGAACTGTGTCTAGCTTGTGTAATTTCGACTGAGCAGTTATGTTAATGCTCTCTGCGTACTAGAGTAGGCAGTCGGTCGGTTGGGACAGTTCAGCGAGGAAGTCACCGCTGCGAGGGCATTAGCGTAGTGTTCTACGGTGTGTTTTTCCTCGCCGTGTTGATGCTGTCCGTACCGCGGGTAGTTCGACAGCCTTTGGTGTTGTTCTTATTTTTGAGTGGTTATTGTGCCTTGGCTGTTTTTAGACGCCGATTTTGAAGACGTAGTGCTGCTGGTATCTTCGTCCTCGGCTGATATTTTTCTTTGTCATGCCGTTGGTCGGCGGATGGGAATTGATTAGGTTGTTGGTCGGTCCTTCGGCCGTCCCTGGGCCAGGTTGCCATCTGATTACTTAATCTTATTGCTGGCTGCCTGTCTCACCCCAACTTACGTTAGAGTTACCTCCTCAGGCCGACACTAGGAACACTTCTGAGCACCATCGTTCTGTTGTTTTTAGATTGTGATTTTTGTCTCAGGTACGATGCGAGGCCTTCAGTCGCCTATTACTTCAGTTTGTTTTAATCTTAAAATAAGGCCTTCAGCCGTCTTAAGTTAAAACTTTGAAGATTCTTGTTTGAACTAATTTTTTTAAAAGAAAAAGAGGAATTTTGCTTTATTACAAATCCTTGTTATCCAGGCCTTCAGCCATGTGTTGTTCTATGTTCAGTATGTGGCCTTCAGCCGAGCTTTTATGTCAAATATTTTTAAGATAATGCCTTCAGCTGTCTTAAATTAAAATTTGAAAATTCACTTGTTTAAAACCTTTTTCAATTTTCTTCTCTATTGGAAATTCTTTTTATCCAAGCCTCAAGCCGCAGTCCTTCTGTGTCCAGCGTCTGGCCATCAGCCGAGTATTTCCGTGAGATTTTCTTTTTTAGGTAAGGCCTTCAGCAGCACATATTCTTTAAAGCAATTGTAATAACCTGTGTTCGGGCTTTCGGTCGTATTGTATTGAATCTTTTTAAGGGCATGTGTTATTAAGTGTTTTTTAGGAAAGTAAGGTTTGCGTGTTTTGTGAAACTGCCGGCCGGGGTGGCCGAGCGGTTCTAGGCGCTACAGTCTGGAACCGCGCGACCGCTACGGTCGCAGATTCGAATCCTGCCTCGGGCATGGATGTGTGTGATGCCCGTAGTTAGGTTTAAGTAGTTCTAAGTTCTAAGGGACTGATGGCCTCAGAAGTTAAGTCACATAGGTGCTCAGAGCCATTTGAACCATTTTTTTGTGCAACTGACAGTAACTGATTTTGGCCCCTTTCCACAACCATAACCTGATCCGCTCTGTCCTGCCAAACTATATTTAGGCTCTATAAAAAAACCGATGTTGATGCCTGCACTACAGTTATTAATGAAATTGCCAGAAAGTGCAGCTTTTTTTTTTCCACGAGGTCCTAGTTTACGGATCGCGCCGGTGAAAACAGAGTACTAATCACTTTAATGCATCAAAAGTAATTTGAGATGATAAAGTTCGCGCCTCACACTATATATTGTAAACAGTAACTGCCTGTAAGATTCATCTTGGGATACCCCCTTTAGATCCGGCTTTTCCTCTCGTTAAACACGACGCGCTGAGTTCTCTTTGCAACGAAATTCTGAATCGATACTCAGTAAGTTCACTTTTTTTTGTTGAACGACGGTTATAAACTGTACTGAATGCCTTCCAGAAAGTTAGGAACACGACATTTGTCTAGCCGCAGTTGTCTGCGGAATCCATGTTGATTTTTATAGAGGATATTAACGTTCTCCGAACGGTAGTAATAAAAGAGCATAAAACATGTTCCATAATTACACCAACAATCTAGGCCTGTAGCCTGTGAATGTAGCTGACGACCCTTCTTGAGAAGGGGAAAGTTCCACACTTTTTCCTAATTAGTTTATAAGCTGTGCTGTTGCAGAAACCAACGATAAAATCCTGCTAGAGGAAAGCACATTATCTCTCATAAATTCTGTATAATCTCACAGGTATCTCGTTCGGTTCAGGTTTGTTTCCATTACAGAAGTTACAGCCGAATGCCTTGAATTAGATTTAATGACAAGCCCGTACGTAGAAGTCACATCTGTAAGTAGCTTGCCGGCCGAAGTGGCCGTGCGGTTAAAGGCGCTGCAGTCTGGAACCGCAAGACCGCTACGGTTGCAGGTTCGAATCCTGCCTCGGGCATGGATGTTTGTGATGTCTTTAGGTTAGTTAGGTTTAACTAGTTCTAAGTTCTAGGGGACTAATAACCTCAGCAGTTGAGTCCCATAGTGCTCAGAGCCATTTGAACCATTTTTTGTAAGTAGCTTAAGCTGCACCTGGATGAGAAATAAAATTTTCATATCCACATTGTAGCAGCATGCTCGTAACGAATAATATTGTTAACACTACACAACAAAGATGCGGTGCATCTCTAAAATGTTTTCCAGCTCTATTACTAAGCAATACCAGCGGCCGTAGTGGGTCTTGGTGTAATTTCACTTTGTCGTCAAGCGATGTGGCTACTTTCACTTCTCTACCTCAACGACAACCTATGAGATGCCGCTGATATGTCTGTGCGAACAGGGCCGCTACTCCCAGGAAACAGTGTCGGCCTTGCATGCACGTAAATATAAAAAAACAAAACTCAGTCCGAACGGGCCTTGAAGGGTCAACGGTACCAAGCGACCGTCGTGTCATCCTCAGCTCACAGGCGTGCCTGCATACGGATACTCTTGCGTCAGGTAGCTCCGCAATTGGCCTCACGAGGGCTGGGTGAACCCCGCTTGCCAACAGCGCTTGGCAGACAGGATGGTTACCCATCCAAGTGTTAGACAAGCCCAACAGCGCTTAAAAATAGCGATCTGAGTGAAACCGGTATTACAACTGCGAGAAGGTCGTTGGCATATAATTACTACTGAAATAATTAGAACTGTCTACATCTGCGTCCATCCACTGCTTTCTTCAGTAAACGTACTCAACTCCCATGCGACCGTTGTACAATAGTCCCAGCATGAGCCAGGATCCCCTTCAGAGACTAACAAGGGGACCGCGCTTAACCATCACCACCGAACTCGCCCAAATTTATGGTATATACAGGGCTTGGTCGAAAATTGAAAGTGGGTTCTCCAAATGGCCAAGCGTTTAGAAAAAAACAGCATTTTCGGCGCTGGTCAAGAGTGGCATGTATCGTTGATGTTAACGCAGTTACTTTCCGGGCAGCGGATGGCGCAGAGGAAAGAGTACAGAACCGTAATCCAAAAGTCTTGGGGTCGAGTCCCTACGCGGAAACTATTTTTTCCTCTTTTTAATTTCCAGTTTATACGTTACATACATTGCAGATACATAATGCTAAATATATTGTAAATAATACTCAGTATGTTGTAGTTATTTATATTTTCATAAATGGGATGAGAAGGAAAGACAAAGGAAAGTTTTGGATTGCAAATAGGTCTTCGAGAAAGGGTTGTTCT
This sequence comes from Schistocerca nitens, assembly GCF_023898315.1. Lineage (NCBI taxonomy): Eukaryota > Metazoa > Arthropoda > Insecta > Orthoptera > Acrididae > Schistocerca > Schistocerca nitens. Next base: position 244,586,570 of record NC_064622.1, read on the forward strand.
TCTAGCGTCCAGGAGGATTCTTAGAATAACTTTAGAACAACAGAATGTAATTAAAGTGCACAGGACTTCGTATTCTGTCAACTTCATTTTGAGCTACGAATAGCTCTCTGAAACTGCGCGGGAACAATCGGTTGCCCCTGCTCTTTTAGTCCGATGATTCAAAAAAACGCTGAATGAGTACGAGGAAAAACATAACAATGCCGTCATTACTTCGTCAGATTTTGGTTAACTTTCATCAGGCCTAAATATACACCGAATAGTCAGAGAAACTGGTACACTTGCCTAATATCGTGTAGGGCCCCGCGAGCATGCATAAGTGTCACAACACGACGTGGCATAGACTCGACTAATCTTCAAATATTGCTGCAGGGAGCCATAAATCTTGCAGGACTGTCCATAAATCCTTAAGATTACGACGGGGTGGAGATCTCTTCTGAAGAGCACGTTGCAAAGCATCTCAGATGTGCTCAATAATGTTCATGTCTGGGGAGTCTGGTGGCCAGCCGAAGTCTTTAAACTCTGAAGTCTGTTCCTGGCGCCACTCTGTTGCAATTCTGGGCGTGTCGGGTGTCACATTGTCCTGCTGGAATAGCCCAAGCCCCTCGGAATTCACAATGGACATGAGTGGATGCAGGTCATCAGACAGGATACTTACGTACGTGTCACCTGTCAGAGACGTAACAGGGGTGGTCCCATATCACTCCAACTGCACACGCCCCACACCATTACCACTCCACCAGCTCGAACAGTCCCCCGATGACATGCAAGGTTCATGGATTCATAAGGTTGTCGCCATACCCGTACACGTCCATCTTCTCGATATAATTTAAAATGAGACCCGTCCGACCAGGCAACATGTTTCCAGACATCAACAGTCCAATGTCGGTGTTGATGGGCCCAGGCGAGGCGTAAATTTGGAAATTTGTGGTAAGGCCTTATGGCCCTAACGGCTGAGGTCATCGGTCCCTAAGCATACCCACGACTTAATCTTAGACTAACTTACGCTAGGGACAACACACACACCCAAGCTCGATGGAGGACTCGAACCTCCGACGGGGAAAGTCGCGCGGACCGTGACAAGGCGCCCCAGGCGTAAAGGTTTGTGTCGTGCAGTTATCAAGGGTACACGAGTGGGCCTTCGGCTCCGAAAGCCCATGCCGATGATGTTTCGTTGAGTGGTTCGCACGCTGACATTTGCAGAAGTCCCAGCGTTGAAACCTGCAGCAATTTGCGGAAGGGTTGCACTTCTGTCACGTTGAACGATTATCTTCAGTCATCGTTGGTCCCGTTCTTGCAGGATTCCCTTTTACCGGACGCAGCGATGTCGGAAATTTGATGTTTCACCGGATTCCTGATATTGACAATACATCTGTGAAATGGTTCACATTGTTCAAATGGCTCTGAGCACTATGGGACTTAACTTCTGCGGTCATCAGTCCCCTAGAACTTAGAACTACTTAAAGCTAACTAACCTAAGAACATCACACACATCCATGCCCGAGGCAGGATTGGAACCTGCGACCGTAGCGGTTGCGCGGTTCCAGACTGTAGCGCCTAAAACCGCTCGGCCACCCCGGCCGGCCCTGTGAAATAGTTTTAAGGGAAAATTCCCACTTCGTCACTATCTCAGAGATGTTGTCAACCATAGCTTGTGCGCCGACTATAATACCACGTTTAAACACACTTAAATCTTGATAATCTCTCATTGTAGCAGCAGTAACAGATTCAACAACTGTGCCAGACGCTTGTTGTCTTATATAAGCGTTGGCGACTGCCGCGCCGTGTTCTACCTGTTTACATATCTCTGTATTTGAATACGCCTCCTGCATTCAGGAAAACAAATTTCTTTTGTCGGTTGAGTGGTGGAGAAAACAAACGAATCCATAATTATTAAAGTGATTTTCGCCAAATGCTCTCCACTAGTGTAATCCTGCGATGCCAGTTTTTGTCGTCAGGCAAAGAATTTGATTTTAAAAAAATGCTTCAAAACTGCTCTTATCTCACCAAGAGAGAAAAAGAAACCACATCCCGAGAAGGATGCATAAAAAAGATGCTGTTAAAGTCAGGGATACCGCAATAAATATACCACAGTTCTACAGTTTAGTAACACAATACTGATAAAACAACTCTGTCACCAAGCGCCAGGTGGTAGGAATACACTTTATGAAAATAATATAAATTGATGGGGATTATGCCAATTTCTAGGAAGTGCAAGTGGTATGTGGAACATCGGTGAAAATCAGAAGTCCGTTGACATACTAAGCCTAGTAAACGTTGACGTCCAAGCTTTAGTGTGGCAGCCAGATTCTAAGTCGAGAGCGGAGTCAAGTTAATACCGAGCACTGGTAGCCCAGCCCAAGAGACTAAACAGTCCACCGCGGCGTAGCACATTCGAGTTGTGGAGCAGAACATGGCACGATGAGCACTGGCTTGCAGACGTCGGTCGCGGAGTTAAATAAGGCTCCATAGTTAATGAAGCTGGAGGCCGGGGGCGCTGTATATTCTGGGCGGCCAGTTGCTGCGTGTTCTGGATGGCCAGTCGCCCACTCACTGAGTTTAAGCGCGAGCGCGAGTGTAGCCTCCGATGCTAGCAGCGGGCCGCCCATGGAGAAGTGCCGCCAACGATGAGTTTCTCGTCAGCATGTAGTGGAGCGCGCCGCTGATCGGCGAGGACATTAATAGTGGTGGGTAGGTGGGTACCACAGGTTCAACTGTACATCACCAGCTGTTCTCGCCAATATTTGGCAAAATGGTGCGTTATGCGAGGTTTGCTGCGAAACTGCACGATGGTAGGGAACCATATAAGCGTAAAAATACGATGTTTACGTGATTTGTAAAATTACAGCTTCCCCTACTTTTACGACGGATATCACACCAGTACAAGTAAATTTTAATGTAAAACAATTAAAACATTAATTTTATATGCGGAGTACTCGCGTACCTCTTACAACACCGTCCTGGACATTCACTTGTAATCCCAAATTTTCCTTTGCCTTTCCTTTCCATGCCTTTTACTAAAATATTTACATATACAATGTACTGAGCAGTTTAAGTAACGTAAAAGTTGAAAATAAAAACGTTTCCACAGACGAACTGGACCCACACGACCGTCGGACTTCTCGCTGCGCCAATCGCTACCTGTAAACTCACTATCTTAAATGCCTCACACCTCACCCGACCCGCGCCAATGAGGATACTTCTAGTACGTTGCCCATCTCGAGCTCCCGCTCCTAACGCTTTCATTTCTGGCCAAAGCGCGCAAGTAACATATGGACGAAATAGGTGATGACGTGTAGGCGCTGTTGTCTTCTAAATCCAAATCGATGATTACGAGCAGCGTCTTTCCGGCATATACATTGCTCTGTTGCAATGTCTGGTCTGATGATACCACTTCTGACTTGTGTAATCGAGCGTGGGGATTCATTCGACTAACGAGCCGATGCTCCTCAGCACGCTGTCTGTGATGGAACTGGAACTGCAATTGCCTACTAAGCCGCAGAATGTGGTTTCTATACTGGTGTGTGCACTGAAATGAACTGAACCCTACGTGACTGCTGGCGAGCAACATAGTTCCGATAACGCTGGCGGTCTCTGTTGATTTTCGAGGTTCCAACGGTCTCAGTCCGCCTGGCGAGTAGGCTGCCTGTGCAACCTGCGATGGTTGAGGTAAGGCTAGTTTACAGTGGAGCTGGGACCACGCGACGCACAGTCATAACAGTCACTGTGCGTGAGTTTGGCAGCATAGGCAGAGGCTGGTGCTAAAGAAGCTGTCTGTGGTGCGGGTGCAGCGTGCACTTCTGCTGCGTCGATCGGATGCATTTGGCACAGCTTCAACTGACTCACTGCAGGTAGTTGATCTGCGTGTCAGAGAAAGAGTTGCCATCTACTGGATGATAAAAAACAGGCCACAAAAGTAAATGAAGTACTTGAGGCTCGTAAAAATCATCACATCTCCATGTGAGACCGTACTGAGAATTTGTGGCAAAAGAGAAGGGACTCTTCTACCTCTGGCCGGTGAACATTTTTTTTCCCCAAATGTCAGCGAGAGACCAAACGTGTCACGTTCAACCAACGGCTGGTCTTGTGCACTTTCTACATCCGTTACAGCGGAGCCGTAGTTCCGCCTAACCACTGGAATACCCCGTGTATGATTCCTTGACGGCAAAAGGTACTTCGTCTGTTACGCGTCTTACTGCGCGTGACCTTGATCCGGTATATTTACTTGACCCGTGTTGCAGAAAAATTCACTTCCGGTCTGTGTTATTCTTATGGAGATTACGGCGCTGATAACGAATAATTGCGGAAAATTAACTTCCGGCTTTTAATTAGAGGTGATAAGGACTTCCGCCGCGCTGTTCGCTGCTTGGAGTCACTCGGCCAGCAGCAGCTGACGGTGCAACACAACACGGGTCCTAGTATTACGAGACCCGTGTTGCACAATAATTTATTTTCGGTTTCTTTTATTGCTTTCTGTGTTGTGGGTTGCAGGGGTTACGTCCCCTGGGGAGGTGGGCGGGTTGTTTACTTGTTTTAGTTCTTCTGTTGTAGTTGTCCTTGATAAAATATTCTTATCTTTAAACTTTGATTGTGGTGGTTATTGGTTGCGCCAGACCGCTCGTGAAATTTTTTTTTAATGAATTAAAAGAACTTAATATTTTGTTCATTTTTAGGTTAAGATGTTATAACCTCAATAGAATAAAAACCTCAGTGTACTCGTATCTACGATGCAGTACGTAATGAGCTCGAATTTGGCTTCCTCGGTGAAAGAGCTTCAGTCTTCTTACAGTCAGCCAACAGAGAGTATGCAGACCATCTACGGTCTGTCCAGGACAGGCGGAAGTGACATATCGTGTAGAAGGATAACAGCTCAATACCAGCCTAGGAAAGAAAGAAAATAGGTCTAGGGTATCGACAGCTTGTCTTAGTTACAGAAACCCATTTGTCTTGGGATTTGAAGGCTAGTATGAAATTGTAAGTGGCACATCAGTTCACCGCCTACCACACAGATAGTGAAGCGGGAAATACTCCAGTAAACCATCGACTAACTTATGGATCAACGACGGTCTTAAAGTAGATGTGAAAAGCAAACTGTTCGTAGATTGTCCATTCCACGGCGTCTACACACAGGTGCTCAAAACCTACTGAAAAACTTTTAGCGTTTCCCACATATTTTTGTATAAAAACAAGTTTGTGTGTTTCTTTTTCGTTTTATTCTCTTTTTCTTTCCTTCTAACTTTTCTATTCTTACTATTTGCTAAATGAATACATCAAAAAAGTTTTGCATCACCTTGGTTCCGAGAGTTCCGGAACCTGTACAGAAAATTGGAATAGAGATCAACATAAACATCATTTCCGCCCTTTTTGTTGCTCATGGAAACCACACATTGCATGTTGTACCACCATACAGCGAGACCTTCAGAAGTGGTGATCCAGATTGCTGTACAAACCAGTACCAAAATGGTTCAAATGGCTCTGAGCACTATGGGACTCAACTGCTGAGGTCATTAGTCCCCTAGAACTTAGAACTAGTTAAACCTAACTAACCTAAGGACATCACAAACATCCATGCCCGAGGCAGGATTCGAACCTGCGACCGTAGCGGTCTTGCGGTTCCAGACTGCAGCGCCTTTAACCGCACGGCCACTTCGGCCGGCAAACCAGTACCTCCGGTACCTCTAATACCCAGTAGCACGTCCTCTTGCATTGATGCATGCCTGTGTTCGTCGTGGCGCACTTTCCACAGGTTCATCAAGATGCTGTTGGTCCAGATTGTCCCACTCCTCAACGGCGATACGGTGTAGATCCTTCAGCGTGGTTGGTGGGTCACGTCGTCTATAAACAGCACTTTTCAATCTATCCCAGGCATTTCCGATAGGGTTTATGTCTGGAGAACATGCTGGCCACTCTAGTCGAGTGATGTCGTTATCCTGAAGGAAGTCATTCACAAGATTTGCATGATGGGCGCGTGAATTGTTGTCCATGAAAACGAATGTCTGGCCAATATGCTGCCGATATGTTTGCACTATCGGCCGGAGGATGGCCTTCGCGTATCGTATAGCCGTTATGGCGCCTTCCATGACCACCAGAGTCCGCGCGGGGTACCCGCGAGGTTTGGGATGTCAGAAGTGAAGTTGCACATCATGCGGCCTACTGTTCACAGTTTGAGTCGTAACACGACGTACGGTGGCTGTATGCAAAGCATTATTCAACATGGTGGCCCTGCTGTCAGAGTTCCTCCGAGCCATAATCCGTAGGTAGCGGTCCTCCACTGCAATAGTAGCCCTTGGGCGGCCTACGCAAGGCATGTCATCGACAGTTTCTGTCTCTGTGTCTCCTCCATGTCCGAACAAAATCGCTTAGGTTCACTCCGAGACGTCTGGACACTTCCCTTGTTGAGAGCCCTTCCTGGCACAAAGTAACAATGCGGAGGCGATCAAACTGCGGTGTTGACCGTCTAGGCATGGTTGAATTACAGACAACACGAGCCGTGTATCTCCTCCGTCTAATAGGCGCTGCTCATGCATAGTTGTTTACATCTTTGGGCGGAACTGTGGCCAGCGATGTCACGGTCAGGGCGCGCGTGCGCGAGTTGGTTGGTTGGTTGGGTCCGTGGATACAACAACATCCGTTTCAACCCACATGCTATAATCAAACCCTTTACCCCGCAACCCACCCTACATTTCCCTCCATTACCAAACTGAGGTTCACTGACGCCTCAGAATGTGCATTATCAACTGAATTCTTCATTTAGTCAATTGTACCATAAATTTATTTTTCCTCCAGTTCTGTACAGTACCTCCGCCATAGTTATTCGATCGTCATATCAAATATTCCTTAATCTCCCGCAGCACCTCATTTTAAGAGCTTCAGTCTCTTCTTAACTGAACTGTTTGTCACCCACGTTTCACTTTCGTGCAAGGTTACTTTACAGATGAATACCTTCAGAAGAGATTACCTAATACTTAAAGTGTTACCAGATATTAATAAATTTCTCTATTCCAGGAATTCTTTTCTACCTACTACCTCTCTACTTAGCCATCAACGCTTATTGTGTTGCCAATTACCATAACTCATCGAATAGTTTTAGTGTCTCATTTCCTGTGGGGGACAATCCACATAAATACGAGCGCTACTCGGTCTTTAGCGCAGCTACTGCTAGCGATTTCATAGCACATGAAGATGTAGTTCACACTCTACCAATCCTGTGGTCCGTCATTTACAGCTTCGTATTATAAACCCAGGTGATATTCAATTACAAAAAGTACTGTTTAGTATACATTGCAAAGGATATGCAGAAAGAATATTCACAAGAATCAACACCGATAAAACTATTACAAAAGGAAAGTAACTCTACTGAATTGAGCAACAGTAAATAAAGGAACCCGTTCCGACGTATTCTGAGTATTCTGACTGGTCGTGCGAATGTACTATTACAAGGTTTATAAGGAATCGTAGAATAGTTGAGAACGTGGCAGGGCTTCTACGCCTCGATTACCATTGTTCACAGCTTTCACCATATTGTTAGGGAATACCATGGAAGACACCGTCCGAAAGATGTTAGTGTTTTCCTAGAAGGCTGTTAAGTATTCGATATGGGTGACAAAATATTTCCAAAAGTAGGCTGAGGAAACACAAAAAAATAAGTAGATAAGCTGTGTATTCTCCACCATGTTGAAGTTGCTCTATTTTGCCTACAGGGTCGTTAGTTTCTCGAACTGAGCTACAAAATATTCATAGCATCGGGCTGAGGGAACCTAAAAGTAGAAGTAGACAATCTGCTTGTTGCAGTTACTGTTATTATTAACTGACAAGAAGATTGTTGTCAAACATAAGGTAATTTTAATCTATACAGTAGATGCCCAAAAATATGCTACGTCCAGTGCACACAGTTGGAGGTAATGTGCATTGTAGTTGATGTGTTGATGTCTGCACGGCAGCTCCGTAGTCACACTGGAGAGAGTCCACCTGGAAGCCCCACCTCTCCAGATTACTCTTGGATCTTGTGACAGAAGAACGCAGGCGGTTGAGTGATTTCCATGTGGACCATTTCTCTGTGTGGCCTGGGGGAAGAACTTCTTGCGGGATCAGCTACTCCTCCAGATGCTGGCATCTGACCTGCTATCTCTTCTCCCGGTGTTGATGTGGAGTGTCAGCGAGTGGTTCTGTACTGTGAAGGAAGCTCTTTCTAGACACAAGTCTTTGCTGTGCCGGTTGGAGGCCATGTAGTGGGTGGGCTTCAGATGTTAATGCCTTCTTCATTTCACTCCGTGCACTTCGGATGTCCGGGGGGGGCTATGCCGGATAAGCAGTACAGTTTTTCCACAGGTGTGGCTCTTAGACAACCAATAGTGATACGACATGTCTCATTCAGAGCCACATCAACTTTCTTTGTATGTGTAGATCTGCACCATACTCGGCAAGCGTACTCAGCAGCAGAGTAGCAGAGGGCTAATGCGGATGTGCGCACTGTGTCTGGCTGTGCTCCCCATGTTGTTCCAGTCAGCTTCCTAACCACATTGTTCCTGGCAGCCACTTTTGCTTTGTTTTTAAGCAGTGTTCCTTATATGTAAGAGCACGGTCCAGAGTGACTCTGAGGTATAACTGACAAGAAGGAAAACGTTAGTACTGTTATTCCAGCCATTACCACGAAGAACTCGTGGCTGTCAAAGGACATCGATTATATGGACGGAATGTGTTAAAAGTCACTTGTTGTCTCAGTTAAAATTATCTTGCTGATACTGTTCGCCACATAATTTAGGACCCTGCTGGCTCGTGTTGGACGCGCAGTGCATACGATCAAAAATTGGAGCGCAAACATTTACAATAATCGTAAGAGATAGAAGATTCTTCAGCGGAAATAATATCGCTCCCGAGGACTTCTCGCCTGTGGTTCCGACAGTCATGCTTCGGTATCTGATGTGTACTAATAAGTTAATGAATAATTAATAGAAACTGTGTTCGTTCTTCTTTCTCAATACCCTTGGCTAGCAGAACCCGATGGCAAGACGCTATGCAGATCACAATGAAAACATAAAATTTCTTTAAGAGAAACGCATTTGTTGGAAACCTTTTTCAGAGGTTTTTAAAGCACAATGACATGTATATCCTGAAGACTCACGTACTACTTCATTATGCAGAGAAATTCTTCACATGGTTGTGTATAGCACTGTTGACGGGACGTTAAACTCCCACGTACTCACGTGCCCCTCACCTCCTGAGTCCCCACTTGTCAACACACAAGCAATATATATATATATATATATATATATATATATATATATATATATATATATATATATATATGTATGTATGTATGTATGTATGTATATATATATGGGGGGGTCCATTGATAGTGACCGGGCAAAATATCTCACGAAAAAAGCATCAAACGAAAAAACTACAAAGAACGAAACTCGTTTAGCTCGGAGGGGGAAACCAGATGGCGCTATCGTTGGCCCACTAGATGGCTCGGCCATAGGTTCAAATGGATCTGAGCACTATGGGACTTAACTGCTGAGGTCATCAGTTCCCTAGAACTACTTAAACCTAACTAACCTAAGGACATCACACACATCCATGCCCGAGGCAGGATTCGAACCTGCGACCGTAGCGGTCACGCGGTTCCAGACTGAAGCGCCTAGAACCGCTCGGCCACCCCGGCCGGCTCGGCCATAGGTCAAACGGATATCAATTGCGTTTTCTTAAATAGAAACGCCCATTTTTTATTACATATTCGTGTAGTACGTAAAGAAATATGAATGTTTTATTTAGCCAACTTTTTTCGCTTTGAGATAGATGGCGCTGTAATAGTCACAAACGTATAAGTACGTGGTAACACACAACATTCCGCCAGTGCGGACGGTATTTGCTTCATGATACATTACCCGTGGTAAAATGGACCCTTTACCAATTGCGGGAAAGGTCGATATCGTGTTGATCTATGGCTATTGTGATCAAAATCCCAACTGGCGTGTGCTATGTATGCTGTTCGGTATCATGGACGACATCATCCAAGTGTCCGGATAGTTACGTTATTTAAGGAAACAGGAAGTTTTCAGCCACTTATGAAACGTCAACCACGACCTACAATAAATGATGATGCCCAAGTAGGTGTTTTAGCTGCTGACACGGCTAATCCGCACATCAGTAGCACACAAATTGCGCGAGAATCGGGAATCTCAAAATCGTCGGTGTTGAGAATGCTATAACAACATCGATTGGACCCGTACCATATTTCTATGCACCCGGAATTGCATGGCGACGACTTTGAACGTCGTGTACAATTCTGTCGCAGGGCACAAGAGAAATTACTGGACGATGACAGATTTTTTGCACACGTTCTATTTAGCGACGAAGCGTCATTCACCAACAGCGGTAACGTAAACCGAGATAATATGCACTATTGGGCAACAGAAAATCCACGATGGTTGCGACAAGTGGAACATCAGCGACATTGGCGGATTAATGTATGGTGCAGTATTATTGGAGGAAGGATAATTGGCCCCCATTTTATCGATGGCAATCAAAATGGTGCAATGTATGCTGATTTCCTACGTAATATTCTACCGATGTTACTACAAGATGTTTCACTGCATGACAGAATGGCGATGTAATTCCAACATGATGGATGTCCGGCGCATAGCTCGTGTGCGTTTGAAGCGGTATTGAATAGCATATTTCATGACAGGTGGATTGGTCGTCGAAGCACCATACCATGGCCCACACGTTAACCGGATCTGGCGTCCCCGGACTTCTTTTTGTGGGGAAAGTTGAAGGATATTTGCTATCGTGATCCACCGACAACGCCTGACAACATGCGTCAGCGGATGGTCAATGCATGTGCGAACATTACGGAAGGAGAACTACTCGCTGTTGAGAGGAATGTTGTTACACGTATTGCCAAATGCATTGAGGTTGACGGACATCATTTTGAGCATTTATTGCATTAATGTGGTATTTACAGGTAATCAAAATGGTTCAAATGGCTCTGAGCACTATGGGACTTAACATCTATGGTCATCAGTCCCCTAGAACTTGGAACTACTTTAACCTAACTAACCTAAGGGCATCACACAACACCCAGTCATCACGAAGCAGAGAAAATCCCTGACCCTGCCGGGAATCGAACCCGGGATACAGGTAATCACGCTGTAACAGCATGCGTTCTCAGAAATGATAAGTTCACAAAGGTACATGTATCACATTGGAACAATCGAAATAAAATATTCAAACGTACCTACGTTCTGTATTTTAATTTAAAAAACCTACCTGTTACCAACTGTTCGTCTTAAATTGTGAGCCATATGTTTGTGACTATTACAGCGCCATCTATCACAAAGCGAAAAAAGTGGTCCAACTAAAACATTCATATTTCTTTTCGTACTACACGAATATGTAATAATAAAAAATGGGGGTTCCTATTTAAAAAAACGCAGTTGATATCCATTTGACCTATGGCAGCGCCATCTAGCTGGCCAACCATAGCGCCATCTGGTTTCCCACTTCAAGCTAGACAAGTTTCGTTTTTTGAAGTTTTTTTCGTTTGACGCTTATTTCGTGAGATATTTGGCCCGGTCACTGTCAATGGACCACCCTGTATATATACATATATACAGATCAGCCAGAACATTACGACAGCCGACCTGCTATCGATATAAACCCGTCCACGCGATAGCAGCGTCGCCTGGCGCGGAGTGACTGTTAGCAGGACACATGCACGGTGAGTGTGCTGTGTACGTAGAACAGGGAAGGTGAGGGAGCTATCTGAGTTGTACCGAGGTCAGACGGCCGGAGACTCGGCCCCAACATTTCGGAAATTGCACGACCTGTCGGGGGTTCAAGGAGTTATGTGCTGAGTCTCTGCAACACGTGGCGAAATCAAGATGAAACCACGTCGAGACGTCGCGGGGTTGGGCGACTACCCCTCATTACAGATGTCGCAGGTCTTAGGCTGAGTAAACAGGTATAACAGGACAGGCGGCGAACTATGGCGGAAATAACATCAGATTTTGATTCTGGGAAGAGTACAAGTGTATCTGAACACACGGTACATCGAACGCTCCTAGGCAAGGGCCTCCGCAGCCGATGATCCATGTATGTGCCCATGTTAACACCACACCGGCAACTTCGATTGAAGTGGGCACATGACTATCAGCACTGAACGTCGGTGCAGTGGCAGAGCCTTGCATGATCGGATGTTTCCTGATGGAAGAGCGCAAATCCGTCGTCTTCCAGGGGAATAACTCCTTGACACCCGTACTGTGCGATGGAGACAAGCTGGTGGTGGTTCCATTATGCTCTGGCGAACATTCACGTGGGCACCCACGGATCCGGTGAAGCTCGTACCAGGCACCATGACGGCTAAAGAATATCGTTCACTGGTTGCAGACCACGACCACCCTTTCATGATGACCATGGCATTTTTCCACACTATAATGCGCCAATCACAAGGCCAGGAGTGTGACGGAGTAGTTCGAGGAACACAGTGGCGAGTTTCAGTTGATATGTTGGAGACACAAGTCACCAGATCTGAACCCAACAGGACACATCTGGGATGGGATTGAACGTGGCGTCAGAATCCATCAACCCCCTCCCCGGAATTTATGGGAATTATGTGGCTTGAGTGTGCAGATGTGGTGTCAGTCCCTCCAGCTATCTGCCGAGATCTCATCGCTTCCATACTACCACCCGTTGCCGCTGTTATCCGTGCCAACTGTGAACACACCGGCTACTAACAAGGGAACCTCCCCATCGCACCCCCCTCAGATTTAGTTATTAGTTGGCACGGTGGATAGGCCTTGAAAAACTGAACACAGATCAATCGAGAAAACAGGAAGAAGTTGTGTGGAACTATGAAAAAAATAACCAAAATATACAAACTGAGTAGTCCATGCCCAACATATGCAACATCAGGAGAATGTAACCTCCGCAGCGCCGTGGTCCTGTGGTTAGCGTGAGCAGCTGCGGAACGAGAGGTCCTTCGTTCAAAACTTCCCCCCGAGCGAAAAGTTTAATTTTTTATATAATCAACTTCGCTCTCCAAAATTCCAGGACATGTTCAGATTTACTTGGACTTATGCAGAATTTGACGGTCTACACACGGAAATTTTGAAAACATTAAAAACATGTTTTGACAGAGCACAAGGAAAACTGTGCGACTGTGAAACTGATGCATTCATTTGTTGCAGTTTATGTGACAAACTCTTATGTTTTCATCACTTTTTTTGGGAGTGATTATCACATCCACAAGAAAACCTAGATCGGGCAAGATAGAAGAATCTTTTTACCCAATCGCCAAGTGTACAAGTTAGGTGGGTCGACAACAGATTCCTGTCATGTGACGCACATGCCGTCGCCAGTGACGTATAGAATATATCAGACGTGTTTTCCTGTGGAGTATTCGGTTGACCTATGACCTTGCGATCAAATGTTTTCGGTTCCCATTGGAGAGGCACGTCTTTTCGTCTACTAATCACACGGTTTGGCGGTGCGGTCGCAAAACAGACACTAAACTTATTACAGTGAACAGAGACGTCAATGAACGAACGGACAGATCATATCATTGCGAAAATAAAGAAAATAAACTTTTCACTCGTGGGAAATCTTGAACCAATGACCTCTCGTTCCGCAGCTGCTCACGCTAACCACGCGACCACGGCGTTCCTGAGCTCACCTTATCCTTGATGTTGCCTATCTTGCACATGGACTACTCAATTTGTATATTTTGCTTTTTTTTTCATAGTTCCACACAACTTCTTCCTGTTTGCTCGATTGATCTGTGTTCAGTTTTTCAAGGCCTATCCACATGCCAACTTATAACTAAATCTGAAGGGGGTGCGATGGGGAGGTTCCCTTGTAAGTAGTTATCATAAACTTCTGACTGATAAATGTGTATTGGAAATCCTCTTGACAACTGTCAAGAGGACCTACTTTGGACACAGGCTAAACTGCAAGCCGTTAAGCTGGTAACGAAAACTTTCATTATTATGGCACATGTATCGCAAGACCTCCAACCTACATCTTATTTACTAGTAGTGAGCGAATACCGACTTTTCTAACTATATGAATTTGCCTATCGCTATATTGTTGTTGTTGTTCTTGTATTCCATCTGAAGACCGGTTCGATTCATCTCTCCTTCCAAATCTATCTTGTGCAAGCCTCTTCATCTCCAAGTAACCACCACTTAGTCTTTCCCCTTACAGTGGGCATAGGCTGCGAAGCAGAGACACTGCATCCCGCTGCAGGACCTTACACACGGAGCAGTTTATGGGGCGATCGTTCGACAAATTGTACATAGGTTTGTTGCCCGATCGACCGACCGAATTTCTGTGGGGCGATCAGCTGAGTATGTCCACTCGACAGCAGACACACCAAACCCACCCCCGACCCCCCACTTCGCCTAACAAATTAAAAAATTGTGCTGTGTGTAGCGCTGTCATGTTGACCGACCGGTAAAAGTTCGTTTTCCATCACTGCGGGCGAAATTAAATGCAGTTCAAATACGAGGGCTATTCGGAAAGTAAGGTCCGATTGGGTGCGAAATGGAAACCACAGTGAAAATCTGATAAAGCTTTGCACAGATGTGTATGGGCAGTGCCTTGAGCATGCACGGTGATCGCGTTATGTCGCTCTTTTCAGTTTTGACAGCAGAGTAAGCTCATAAAGATGCCTACCTAAACAGTGTCTCCCACAAAGTATGCAGGCCAAGTGAAAGATTTCGCCTGATGTCATGCAGCCCACATAACACAGCTGTCATGCGGTTCCTTCTTCGAGACAAGCTCGCAACTGTCAGCCCCTGAGTTTCGTCTCTGCTCACATGAACCACTGGCCTCGAAGACAACTTATTGGCACAATCATCGAGCTATAGACAAGCGTAGAGAATTGGCGGAAAGCACAGACGGCTTCCTTCTATGAAGAGGGTACTGGAAAGCTGGTACAACGCTAGAACAAATGAGTAAGTCGGAACAGCGACTACGTAAAGAATTAGCTATAAGGTGTGGGTAACTGAAGCAAATAAAATATTTTTATTCTCACAGTGGTTTCCATTTCGCAACCGATGGGACCTTACTAATATGATAGAGAGCGAGGTGGAAAAAACTGTGATGACATAGTTTCTGGAGAAGTTTAAGGACTGCAGTTGTTTCTGAGACATGTAGTGCGAGGAGTAAAACAATGGAGATGCAAGAAATGAAACATTTGTTTCATTATTTAACATATCCACAATGGTTATAAGTCTCACACAGAGACAGTAAACGTTCCATTGTTCTTTGGTTTCTAGTTTTTGTTTCCGAAACTTGTTGAAAACGAAATCTTACAAACCGAATAGTGGCAGATTCGTTATTAAATGTGTTGTAACGGCGACCGGAACAGTCGCGGGATTGCAGTAACGGAAACGCGGCGGGAACCGCGGAGCGGCCCGCGAACAACAACACAACGGGAGAGGACGGACACGACTAACGAAGTACCGTACGACACAACAAGACGGACAACAAAGTCACGAAAACCAAACAAAATAACCTCGTCCACTCGTAAAGAAAACATGAAATCAATACGCTGTCTAATGCGAGACGATATATCCTGAGACGTACTCAAGGTTAGACTGGCAGGCTGAGCTTTTTTTTTTTTTTTCTTTATTGTGATTTTAAACACCTTATACAAAGGCGGGCTGTCAGCAGCACAATACGCCGCTCTTCAGCCTCGAGTTTGACAACAAGTAGCACATAAAGGTGGCACAGCGAAGACAGTCAAAAAGTTGGGCAAAAAATGTAGACACTAAAAATCGAAAAAACATGGAGCCGTTCCCGCTGGACGAGAAACAGCACTAACACTAGGCGACACGGTGCACAGAACATGGATGATGGCGACGGCATGTGAACGGTGGTGGCGTGACGGCGAACAACACTACACACAAACGAAGGCACACACATGAAACACTGACGGCGACGATCTCCGGCGCGCGAATGTTCACTGAGCGTGTACGAGTCCAGAGACCTGCCAAGAGTGGAGGTGGAGGAGGAGGAGGAGGGGAATGGGAGAGGGGAGAGCAGAGATGCCATGGGCAGAGGAGAGAGGGGGAGGGAGGAAGGGGGAGGGGAAGCCCGGGGGAAGAGGGTAGGAGGAAGGGGGAAATGAAAGAGAAGGGAAGGGAAGGGAGGGAGGGAGGGAGGGAGGGAGGGTGCCTAAAGGAAAGGACACAGGAAGAGGGGGAGGATCAAAGTTGATAGGAGGGGTAGATGGAGGGGAGGAGGACATCATCAGGGAGGGGGAGCTGGCGGAAGCCACCTTGGGAGAGGGTAAGGAGGGTGGAGAGAAGGAGACCGGGTGGGACGTGGGAATACAGGCGCGGCAGTGGGCGGGGGTGGGAGAGGATCGGGGAGACTAGCGGGTGAGGAGGATCGAGTTTACGGGAGGTGTACAGGATCCGTATCCTTTCAAGGAAAAGGAGGAGGTGGGGGAAGGGGATGAGATCGTACAGGATCTGCGTGGGGGAGGGGAGACGGATGCGATAGGCAGAGAGCATGGCGTTCAAGGATTAGGAGGGATTTGTAAAAGGTAGGGGGGGCGGAGATCCAAGCTGGATGGGCATAACAAAGGATAGGGCGGATGAGGGATTTATAGGTGTGGAGGATGGTGGAAGGGTCCAGACCCCACGTACGGCCGGAGAGGAGCTTGAGGAGACTGAGTCGGGAGCGTGCCTTGGCTTGGATTGTCCGGAGGTGGGGAGTCCAGGAGACGGTCGAGGGTGACGCCAAGGTACTTAAGGGTGGGAGTGAGGGCGATAGGACGGCCATAGATGGTGAGATAGAAATCAAGGAGGCGGAAGGAAGGGGTGGTTTTGCCTACAATGATCGCCTGGGTTTTGGAGGGATTGACCTTGAGCAACCACTGGTTGCACCAAGCGGTGAACCGGTCAAGATGGGATTGGAGAAGGTGTTGGGAGCGCTGCAGGGTGGGGGCAAGGGCAAGGAAGGCGGTGTCATCGGCAAACTGGAGAAGGTGGACGGGGGGTGACGGCGGCGGCATGTCCGCCGTGTACAAAAGGTACAGAAGGGGGGAGAGGACGGAGCCTTGGGGCACACCGGCGGAGGGGAAAAAGGTGTAGGAATCCGTGTTATGGATGGTGACATAGGAAGGACGGCGGGAGAGAAAGGAGCCGATCAGACGGACATAGTTAATGGGAAGGGCGAAGGTTTGGAGCTTGAAGAGGAGACCGGAATGCCATACGCGGTCATAAGCACGTTCGAGGTCCAGGGAGCGGAAGATTGTGGAGCGACGGGAATTAAGCTGTTCAGAAAGGAGATGAGTGAGGTGAAGGAGAAGGTCGTCGGAAGAGAAGGACGGCCGAAATCCACACTGGGTAACGGGAAGGAGGCGGTGCTGGCGGAGATGCTGGTGGATGCGTCGGGTGAGGATAGATTCCAGGACCATGCTGAAGACCGAGGTAAGGCTGATGGGACGGTAGGAGGAGACGGTGGACGGCGGTTTGCTAGGTTTAAGGAACATGAGGATACGGGAGGTTTTCCACAGGTCGGGGTAGTAACCAGTGGACAGGACTACATTGTAGAGCCTGGCCAGGATGGAGAGAAAAGAGACAGGAGCTTCACGAAGGTGACATTAGGTGACACGATCGTGACCAGGAGCGGTGTTGCGTTTTGTGCGGAGTGTAGCAATGAGATCCTGTGTAGTGATAAGGGCATTGAGTTCCGTGTGTGCAATGTTGTCCAAGTGCTGCAAACCAGGAGCGATGGGAGGGACAGAGGTGTCAGTTCGATCGCGGATATCCGGGAAGAGGGAGTAATCGAACTGGGGATCATCGGGGATGGAAAACACATCGAACAGGTAGGAGGCAAAGTGATTGGCCTTACTAAGGGCGTCAGGGAAGGGGTGATCATCATGGAGAAGAGGATAGTAGGGGGAGGGCTTAGTTCCGGTAAGGTGACGGAAGGCTGACCAAAACTTGGACGAGTTGATAGGTAGGGTAGCATTTAAACGGGTGCATGTCTGTCGCCAGTCCCGGCGTTTCTTAGCCGCGAGCAAATTACGAATGTGTCGCTGGAGTTGCCGGTGACGTCGTAGGGTGTCCGGGTCACGGGTGCGGAGGAAGGCACGGTAGAGACGGCGGAATTCACGGAGGAGGAGGACGGCCTGTGGGGGTAAGGTAGGACGGTGGGGGTGGATGGCGACAGTAGGGACGTGGGCCTCCACGGCCTCAGAGAAGGTCTGCTGGAGAAAGGAGGCGGCATGGGTGACATCATCTGGGTGGTGGTAGGTCAGGCTGAGCGACAGGCAGTACTCGATCGGGGCGCCGCTATTGGCCGCTGCAACCACGTGTTCCGCTGTGGCGCCCTCACTTTAAATGCAGGCCAGGAGGCGCGCGCCGCCACAGCTTACGGCGCGATGGTACAGAGACGTCTATGAGTCTTCGACGTCCATGACGTCTGGCGGAGATTCAAATTCAGCGGCGCGCGGTACCAGAAAATGTATGGTATCGCAAATGACATCGAAAAAGTAAAATACAGAGTGGTGGATTTTAGATTTCATTTCCGATACTCATCGGAAATAAAAGTGAAATATAGACAGTCTACCAACGTTTGCTCATCAGATATACTTGCTTCGTTCTAGAATCCAGCCTATCACCATTCGTTTCGTTATGAAGAGCGAAGTATAGGCCCTTTCTTTTGAGTCATCAGTCTTCTGACTGGTTTGATGCAGCCCACCACGAATTCCTCTCCTGTGTCAACCTTTCCATGTCAGAGTAGCACTCTGCAGCCTACGTCCTCAGTTACCTGCTGGATGTATTCCTATCTCTGTCTTCATCTACAGTTTTTACCCTCCACACCCTTCTCTAGTACCACGGAAATTATTCCCTGATGTCTTTTTACGAGTACTGTCATCCTGTTCCTACTTATTGTCAGTATTTTTCATACATTCCTTTCCTCACTGACGTTGCGGAGAACTTCCTCATTCCTTACCTTATTAGTCGACCTAACTTTCAACATTCGTCTGTAACATAACATCTCAAATGCTTTGATTCTCGTCTGTTCTTGTTTTCCCACAGCCCATGTTTCACAAAAATAAAATGCTGTGCTCCAAACGTACATTATTAAAAATTTCTTCCCCAAATTAAGACATATGTTGGATACTAGTTGACGTTTCTTAGCCAGGAATGCCCTCTTTACCAGTGTTAGTCTGCTTTTCATCTCCTCCTTGTTCCGCCTATCATGAGCTATTTTGATGCCCAGGTAGCAGACATCTTTAACTTCGTCTACTTCGTATTCCTCAGTCTGCTACTTCTGATTACTTTCGTCTTTCTTTGGTTTACTCACAATCCATATTCTGTACTCATTAGACTGTTCATTACATTCAAAATGTCACGTAACTATTCTTCCGTTTCACTGAGGATAGCAATGTCATCAGCGAATCTTATCATTGATATCCTTAAACACTGAATTTTAATTACACTCTTGAACCTTCCTTTTATTTCCGTCATTCCAGCCCCGATGTACAGACTGAACAGCAAGATCGAAAAGTTATATCCCTGTCTTACCCCCTTTTTAATCTGTGCACTTCGTTCTCCGTCTTGCAGTCATGCTGTTCTCTCTCGGTTTTTGTACATATTGTGCATTACCCAACTTTTCCTCTAACTTACGCCTATTTTTCTCTGAATTAAGAACATCTTGCACCATTTTATGTTATCTAACGCCTTTTGAAGGTCAACAAATGCTATGAAAGTGTCTTGATTTTTTCGTTCTGTTATCAACCTCAATGATAGGACTCCCTCTCTGCTACATTTACCTTTCGTAAAGCCTAACTGAAACGTCACAATTCCAGGTTGCTTCCGGCGCCCAGCACACTTTCACTAACTAAGGTGAAGTGTCAAAAGTAGTTAGTCGCGTCGCAGGCAACAGCCAGCTGGTGATTCTGATTCATCAACTTATTTTTGCGCTCAAGTCTGACACGGTTCATGATCGACCACGTCACCGACCTCTCGAGAAGTACATGGTGTTTATAAATGAATATCGGGGTTTTAACGCTTTATAATATTTATTACATTAAATTTACAGTTATAAATGATATGTCAAATGAAAGACAAACTCAAACAGTTTTACCAAGAACCTTATAAATGTTCAATGTGCGCACCATTTGTCACACGGCACCTATCAAGTCTGTAGCCGAGTTCTTCCCAAACGTTGATAAGCGTGTTTTCAGTGATTGTAGCAACAGCTGCTTCAATCTGGTTTCTTAATTCAGGGAGGTCTGCTGGTAGCGGAGGAACGTACATACGATTCTTGATGAAGCCCCATGGAAAAAATCGCATGGCGTTAGGTCGGGTGAACGTGGAGGCCATGAAAAGCAAGCCCTGTCATTGGTCCCCTTGTAGCCTATCCAGCGCTTGGGTACAGTGAAGTTCAACCAATGGCGTACTTCGCTATGCCAGTGGGGTTCTTGGTAAAACTGTTTGATTGCTCTTTCATTTCACTTATGATTTATAACTGCAAGTTTAATGTAATACATATTATAAAACGTTAAAACCCCGATATACATTCATAAACACCCGGTACTCCCACATTAATGATCCCCCAGCTCACAGTGTAGAGCTGTGGTTCGAAGAGCACCAGGATGAGTTTACCGTACTCCCCTGGCCAATAGACTACCTGGATTTTAACCTAACCGAGAATCTGTGAGACCATCTCGAGCGGGTTGTTCACGCTATAGATCCTCAAGAAGGAAACGTAGCGAAGCTGGTAGCGGTACTGGAGTCGGAATAGCTCCACATCATTGTCAGTATCTTCCAGAACTTCAATGACTCTCTTTCTGCTTGTCCGCGCCGCGAAGGCGGGTCATTCAGGCTTTTGACAGATGGTCACATTAGTGTTCAAAATGGTTCAAATGGCTCTGAGCACTATGGGACTTAACTTCTGAGGTCATCAGTCCCCTAGAACTTAGAACTACTTAGACCTAACTAACCTAAGGACATCACACACATCCATGCCTGAGGCAGGATTCGAACCTGCGACTGTACCGGTCGCGCGGTTCCAGACTGTAGCGCCTAGAACCACTCGGCCACTCCGGTCGGATCACATTAGTGTTATTGGACCCTGTAAACCAGGTGATGGTGAAAAAATTAGATAAGGAAATGAGATACTAAATGTGGTGGACGCGTTTTCTACTTGGACTGGCGATAGCCGAAGTAGATAGGACCTATGCAGACTGACAATGCCAAGAAAAACATTTCTGAAAAGGAAGAGACTGTTAATCTGAATATAAGTGTCAGGAAATCTTTTGTGAAGGCATTTGTCTGGTGCATAGCCCTGACGGAAATGAAACGAGAAGCAGTTCAGACAAGAATAGAACAGAAGTTTTCGTAGTGTAGTGCTGCATAAAAATGCTGAAAGTTTGACGGTAGTTCGAGTAAACAGTGGTGGAAAAAGAAATGTATGATACTACTTGACTAAAGGAAGTGATCAGTTGATAAGAGAGATTCTGAGGCATAAAGTACCCTCAGTTTCGCACTGGAGGAGGAAGTACGCCCAGCAGGAAGAACAAGGCATGAACGCAGTAAGCCGGTTAAAATGTTCGTAGCTTGCAGTTGTTATGCGGAAATGAAGAGAATTTCGCAGAATAGGCAAGCGTGGCGACCTGCATCAGACTAGTCTTTCAGCTGAAGACCATGACAGTTAAATTAGCTTAAAATTCAGGCAGAGATAATGTATCACACATCGGTAAAAAAGTAGCACAATTCAGAAAACTGCAGTTTTTAGTTTATGCCACTGAAAAATATGCTTGAAGTGTCCCAAGTGTGCGAAAACCGTCACATCTCTATCTCGCAATTTGTCCATTTGAGAGCAGTTGCATCAGTTATGTTACAGAGTCTTCGCCACGGCAAGAACAGTGTCGCTTCAGCGTTGCTGCTTGCAGGTGTGCATGGGTCGTTCAGGAATAGCGCCACACTCGCACTTGTCACACTTTTCACGTGTTAGTTAAGTTGTATGTAACTTTTAATGTCACTCATTATTACAATCTGTGTTTGTACAGCGTCTGTATCTTACATTACAATGTCCTTCAGACATGCATGCATGTCTAAAGGAACAGAGACGGTTTCGACGATTACGTCTATTGTAAATGTTACGAAACAACTGTAATCATTGACACAGAGTCTGTCTATTCAGCACGCGTACATTTCTGAAGGGCATTGTAATGTAACATGTATAAACACACGCATTGTAATCATCCGTGATACAGACGCCGCGATGGGATGAAATAACGACAATTTGTCACTAGTTGTGTGAGAATCATAAGTGCGGACATAATTGCCATGGACAAAGCGACATTACAGTACTCAGAGAGCGGACGAGCGATCCAGGTACTCATTTTCTGAAAAGTACATTCAAACAAAAAGAATATGTGCACATCCTCAACAATACCAGGACAAAACAACTGAACGTCTCTGCAATGCAGTGCACTGCAGCGTACAAGGAAAAAAATGGAAATTTCTGCTAGAAAGAAAGTTCATACTGAATCCCTTTCGTCGGTGAAATGTATTACTACATTATGTAAGACAATTCATGATTCTACGTTTACGTAAATTGTGTTCCTTAAGCTTTACCTAATGGATATTCCTTATGAAAATATATTAATTTTCTTAAATTATAGTTTTCATTTTGTATTTTTCTCATGAAACAGTTTCAACTTCTTTTCACTTTTTGCTTTGACTGCTGGATGTGTAATATTAAAGTTGAATTGGAAGAGAGACAAGAGTATTACCTGAGGGGTCATAAAAAAAAACAAAAAAAATCGTTTAGAAAAGCAAGAAAATTGCCAATTCAAAGAACTAATTGATAAACACCTGTTAACATCTCACATTCGCCGAGAACAAAACTACATGTCCATATTACTGTTGCATAGAACAGAAAGGAATTTACTGCCAGAAATACTTACCCGGATGTGAAGGAAGCTATTTTGATAAGTTTTATACAACTTTTTAGTCGATTTTTCTCAACCCCTGCTACTGCTCAGAGCAATTTCTGAATGTGTAATAACATGATTGTGTGTGTGTGTGTGTGTGTGTGTGTGTGTGTGTGTGTGTGTGTGTGTTTATGTGTTTGTGTGTGTATGTATGCTTGTGTTTGCTTACACAGTTTAATACAGAGTGGTCAGAAAACGTGGAAAGCTTGTAAGGGTGTTATCGGGATGTGGTGCTGAGAAATCATTGCAAAGAAAAGTTATTTAGCACTGAAGTTAGCGAATTAGGTCATTTCCCTCGCAAATTGAAGCACTTGCGCGCGCTAAAATACGGTAATGCACAGATGTCTGTGGGTCCGTGGGTGACCACTTGTTCAAACGCTCATTACCAGTTAAATTGTGCCTTTTCAGCAGTAATAACTGTTAGCTAGGTGAGCGAGAGCTACATTTGTTCGGTTGGAGGAAACTAGAGGAAGAACACGTTTGGCGACACCGTCTCTGGTGGGCTGCTTGAATTTGCTTGCACGAAGACCTTACTGGCTTACTTCAATGCTAACCAACTTGGAAACAGCGCAACGTATCGGTTTTTTTTTTTTTTTTTTTTTTTTTTGTTAACAACTATTTCTCAGCACAACCTCCCATGCAACACCCTTAAAAGCTTTTCAGGCTGTTTCTGAACACGTAGTATAAAATATTGTAAGGAGGAAAAGTAAGTCAAAAGTAACCTAATTTAAGATTAAGATAAAAGACGGCCACGTAAATGGGCAGTACGTTGTTATACTTTTATCATTTTAAGCTGATTCTTTCCACGTCATACCGAGAGGAGGCAATTGTGGTATATGGGACACGCAGTCAACTACTGCTGATGTGAGAAATTTGTTGCTGAGACTCCCCTCTGATTCCTGCGAGGTCAGTAGGAAGCTTTCACCATGTTTTTGGGTGTATTCCCAAGTACGCCGCTGATTGTCTCCGAAAAGTTAATTAATGAATAGCCACTCAAGTTGAAAATATGTGCTGTACTTTAATAATCCGTAATCGGTTTCGCCTCCTATAGCGCAACTATTTTCTAACGGATCTGAAAATTTTGCTGTGGTGAAGCAACGTCAAATGATGAGATAACCAGTTGTCGAACCTCCCGTCCCGCATGTTTATCTTGAGGTCCAGTCCTCTAGTGACTCTTCTACACGGTTTACCCTGACAAAAGATGATGTATGGTGTAATTGAGTATGCTTCCGTAAGCGGTGTCAATTTGAGAAAAAGATTTTGGAATATTTTACCTTTATAGGGCTGTCGGAAGATTGATTTTTGTCTTATCTCGTCTTACAATACCAATATGCACTGTACCCAAACGTATCCTGTATCACATAAAGTGATGTGTGTCTCAGTAATACACTCCTGGAAATGGAAAAAAGAACACATTGACACCGGTGTGTCAGACCCACCATACTTGCTCCGGACACTGCGAGAGGGCTGTACAAGCAATGATCACACGCACGGCACAGCGGACACACCAGGACCCGCGGTGTTGGCCGTCGAATGGCGCTAGCTGCGCAGCATTTGTGCACCGCCGCCGTCAGTGTCAGCCAGTTTGCCGTGGCATACGGAGCTCCATCGCAGTCTTTAACACTGGTAGCATGCCGCGACAGCGTGGACGTGAACCGTATGTGCAGTTGACGGACTTTGAGCGAGGGCGTATAGTGGGCATGCGGGAGGCCGGGTGGACGTACCACCGAATTGCTCAACACGTGGGGCGTGAGGTCTCCACAGTACATCGATGTTGTCGCCAGTGGTCGGCGGAAGGTGCACGTGCCCGTCGACCTGGGACCGGACCGCAGCGACGCACGGATGCACGCCAAGACCATAGGATCCTAAGCAGTGCCGTAGGGGACCGCACCGCCACTTCCCAGCAAATTAGGGACACTGTTGCTCCTGGGGTATCGGCGAGGACCATTCGCAACCGTCTCCATGAAGCTGGGCTACGGTCCCGCACACCGTTAGGCCGTCTTCCGCTCACGCCCCAACATCGTGCAGCCCGCCTCCAGTGGTGTCGCGACAGGCGTGAATGGAGGGACGAATGGAGACGTGTCGTCTTCAGCGATGAGAGTCGCTTCTGCCTTGGTGCCAATGATGGTCGTATGCGTGTTTGGCGCCGTGCAGGTGAGCGCCACAATCAGGACTGCATACGACCGAGGCACACAGGGCCAACACCCGGCATCATGGTGTGGGGAGCGATCTCCTACACTGGCCGTACACCACTGGTGATCGTCGAGGGGACACTGAATAGTGCACGGTACATCCAAACCGTCATCGAACCCATCGTTCTACCATTCCTAGACCGGCAAGGGAACTTGCTGTTCCAACAGGACAATGCACGTCCGCATGTATCCCGTGCCACCCAACGTGCTCTAGAAGGTGTAAGTCAACTACCCTGGCCAGCAAGATCTCCGGATCTGTCCCCCATTGAGCATGTTTGGGACTGGATGAAGCGTCGTCTCACGCGGTCTGCACGTCCAGCACGAACGCTGGTCCAACTGAGGCGCCAGGTAGAAATGGCATGGCAAGCCGTTCCACAGGACTACATCCAGCATCTCTACGATCGTCTCCATGGGAGAATAGCAGCCTGCATTGCTGCGAAAGGTGGATATACACTGTACTAGTGCCGACATTGTGCATCCTCTGTTGCCTGTGTCTATGTGCCTGTGGTTCTGTCAGTGTGATCATGTGATGTATCTGACCCCAGGAATGTGTCAATAAAGTTTCCCCTTCCTGGGACAATGAATTCACGGTGTTCTTATTTCAATTTCCAGGAGTGTACATTGCGAGTCACTGTCAGCTAGGAAGCATGGTAATGAAATAAGCAAAGAGACATACTCACACCAAAACTGTTTCCTACATACAACGGCAATTGTACGAGAGGAAGAGGACGGAAGCTGTGTAATGGTTCTGTGCCCTGGGGACAACGAGAGGGAGTACGGGACAATATGCTCTTTTCAAAGGAATCATCCTGACGGACGGATGAAGATCGCTTCTTCCGAAAGCGTATTCACGGTCTTACCCAGTACGCCGACTAGCCTGGTACCTTCAAAAAGCCAGTATTGTCCTAACAGTCGTCGTAGACCTTGTTTATAACACTAAGAGTCCTTTTCTAACAAGGACGCTAAGAGTCCGACGGATTTAACGAAACTCAAAAGAGCCTTCAGTCCTTCGTTGACTTATTATCTTTGAGCATTACGTAGGAGAAGAGTACCTACCGAAAATTTCCTCCCCCATCAAATAGGGAGAATGTTTTGTTCTTGCTATCTCCTTCTTCTTTCCCTTCTTTTCCTTCCCAGCGGTTATCCTCTGTACAAGGAGATCGCTCGCCGTGAAATTAGTTTTGATTTGGCAGTTTATTTATGTTTTAACGTTTCCGATTAAAAAAGATGTAAGACAGGTATGTAGTTTTTCGACCCTGCTGTTTAATGTGTACATCGAAGGAGTTATGATGGAATGATGGAAATAAAAGAAAGCTTCAGGAGTGGAATTAAAATTCAAGGTGAAAGGAGATCAATGATAAGATTCGCTGATGACAGAAGAATTACATGATATGCTGAATGGAACTATCTACAATCTAATGAGTAAGTACAGAATATGGGATGAGAGTAAATCGAAGAAAGACGAAAGTAATGAGAAGTGACAGAAACGAAAACAGCGAGAAATTTAACATCAGGATAGATGATCACGAGGGAGATGAAGTTAAGCAATTCTGCTACCTAGGCAGCAAATTAACCAATGACGGATGGTGTAAGGAGGATATCAAAAGCAGGGTAGCAATAGCAGAAAAGGGCATTCCTGGCCAAAAAGTCACCAGTATCAAATATAGGTCTTAATTTGAGGAATAAATTTCTGAGAATATACGTTCGGAGAACTGCCTTTTATGGTAGTGAAATATGAACGGTGGGAAAAACGGAACAGAAGAGAATATAAGTATTTGAGATGTGGTGCTACAGACGAATTTTGAAAATTAGGGGGACTGATATGGTAAGGTATGAGGAGGTTCTGTGTAGATTCGGAGAGGAAAGGAATATGTGGAAAACACAGAAAAGGAGAAGGGACAGGATGATAGGAAATCTGTTAAGACGTCAGGGAATGACTTCCATGGTACTAGAGGGGGCTGTAGAGACTAAAAATTATAGGGGAAGGCATAGATTGGAATGTTTCTAGCAAATAATTGACGACATAAGTTTCAAGTTGTACTCTGAGATGAAGAGGTTTCACAAAGGAGGAATTCGTGGCGGGTCACATCAAACCAGTCAGAAGACTATTACTCAAAAAAAAATTCGTCACCAGTAAATGTGGCTACTGCGACTTCGTTTCTTAACAATAGCCTGCGAGGTGCCGCTGATATTTCCGTGCGAACTGGGGCGCTACTCCCAACAAAAAGTATGGGGAACCCATACATAAAGATTGCAACTACCGAAATAACTACAAATTTCTGTGTCCAAAATACTGATGTAGTCAGGAAAACACTCAACTTCCTTGTGGTCGTTCTACAAACAATTCCAGTCTGTTCCACTGTCCCGTTCAAAGATTGTGACCAAATCGCTAAGTACGACTTTCTTCTCCCAGACGTAGACACTCCTGCATCAAGACATCTTGCGCTGTCTCTGAATCGCCGAATTCACATCGAACTCGTCGTCGGCGAGCGTGCCTATTCCTTCGGCGAACAAGTCGATACTTCTCGGCAAGCGGACGGCAATAAAACCGCTGAGCTCGATGGAACTGGAATTGCAACTGCCCCTTAAGCCGCGGAGGGCGGCTTATAGCCTGGTCATATGAAACTTCGCCCTACTTGTCCCACGTGACTGCTGACATGTGACATGCGGACATACGAGTAGCCGCTGTTGTGTTGGCGACCTCCCTTTGTAGGCCGCTGGCATGACCAGCCGTCTCGCTCCGCCTCGTGATTAGGCTGTCCCGTGCAACGTGCGTTGTTGGAGGGAAGGCTAGTCTGCAGTGGACTTGCCATGCCAAGACTCGAGGTCACAACAGTTTAAACTTTTATGGCCAAATGTCCGTGTCGCCAAGAGAGGAAATTCATGTGTTCCATCCATCTGTGAATTGTCTCTTCGTTCTGTTTGTGTATCGCGTATTTCTGGGGCAAAGATTAAGAACGAGCACAGTGTTCGACTAAAAGGGCGGACGAAAAGACTTAAAAACCACAATCGGGCTGACCGGTGTACCTGACAAGTGGTCCTTAATCTGCAACATAGGTTCGAACTGGGCTGGTCTCAGCTCCTAGATAACTGCGGTTTTTTTTTTTCCCTCAGACTTTATCAATTCTCTCACCACAGATTCCCTTCCCGACTCGGCTTCTCTAACGTTACTTCTTGTTTATACAGCTAACTGAACAGAGAGAAAAAGAAATTATCTTGGTTATTATTGGCTTCAGTGGTATTTAGTCCTCTGTTATTGGATCATTACCGGTTTCGTGACACTAAACGCCACATCTTCTGGTAAACATGACGAAAACATTATAGCGAAAAAACTCGGAATCTTTTTACCCAACATTCGTTGTTTGTTAAAACAAAACAAGGGATGTTTTGCTTTGACGGACAACGAATGTTGGGTAAAAAGATTCCGACCTTTTCCGCTCTAATGTTTCAGTCACACGTTCACCTGAAGATGTGGCTTCTAGTACCACGAAACTGTTAGTGATCCAATAATAAAGGACTAAACATAGCTGAAGCGGTTACTAATACCGAACCTGACTACTCACAGCTGTGGTTGCACCACCTTCAAGGTTTTCTGCAAAAAGGAAATTCTTTTTCATTCAAACTCAGATATGCTGTAATGACATGAAAATCAAGATCTTCTCCATTGACTGAAGATAATAACAAGTAATCCTGCACCTTCTACTTGTATCTATGGTAAGTTCTCGGTCAGTATTATTCTAAACTGAACGTCTTGGTGAAGTCCAGGTGGGAAGGCTCTTTACTATGTATTATACAGCAATAAGTGGTTCTGCATCCTCTGCTTGTATCTAGAGTAAGTTCTCAGTCTGTATTATTCTAGACTCAACGTCTTGATAAAGTCCAGGTAGCAAGGACCTTAACTATGTACTATTTTAATGAACATATCCCAATTACCATACAAAACTGATGATGTTTCCTCTGCGATACTACGTCCAGTCTAGCAGGAGTATGTGACCAAGATCCATTACATATAAATCTGTGTCGTACAGTGTTCAAAAACTGCAAATTGTGACATTGTAGAGATGGATTCATTTTGCACAGCTCTTTACCTGCGGTGACTGTACGGTATTTTTGCTACTTGACACAAGCTTGTTGTGTCCAAAATTGCAAAATCGGACTGCAAATATTTCCCCGTACTGTCGGTCATTTCTATTTGATGAATTTCGTTTCAGTCCTATCCTTAGATGGGTTGGTGTCAACTCTCTGTACACATTTTTGCAAGTGGGTTTACTCTACATAATATCGTGTAACATTTGTACGAGGTCTGGTCAAAAAATTGCGGAACTTCGTTCACACCATTTTTCGACGCTTTTCTTTTATTTATTGTGTATGTTCTCCTTCGAAATAGTCGCCTCCGTAGTCGATGCACCGTTCCGAACACCATTTCCTCTTCCGGAAGTAGTCTTGGTACACCTCTTGCTGGATCGAGCGTAGCACCGTCTGCGAATTTTCCTTTATCTCGTTTATCGTTGCAAATCTTTGTCCTTTCGACGGGGTTCTCAACTTTGGAAATAAAAAAAACGTCCGTAGGTCTGAAGAGTACGGAAGATGAGGCAGCACAGTGATTTCGTTTCCTGTGCAGTAGTCACGCACCAACGGAGATGAATGTGCGGGTGCGTTATTGTGATGCAAGAACCATGAATTGTCTCGCGCCACATTTCAGGCCGTTTCCTTCTCACATTTTCTCACAGACGTATCAACACGACCCTACAGCACCACCGACTAACATTTTGTCCCTGTGGCACGAATTCGTGTTGAACTAGTCCTTCAGAGTCAGAGAAAACCATCACCATGGCTTTGACATTTAATCTGATCTGACCTGACCGACGAGCTTCTTTGGCGTTGGAGAATGTTTCCCGACCCACTGCGGAGACTGAACATTGATCTCAACATCATAACCGTAGATCCACGTCTCATCACAGTTATGATTCCCTTAAGGAACTTCTAGTTCTCATTTGAGCCAATCAAAAACTCTTCACAGATTGCGAGTAGAAGGTCTTTCTGGTCTTTGCTCATGAACCGTGAGACGAACTTGGAGGCAACACGATGCATTCCAAGATGCTGTGCCAGGATTTTATGGCATGATCCAATTGAAAATTACATTCTTGTTCAATCTCTTCGATTGGCACGTACAATTTCGTGGACGTTCCTGATATGAGCGTCGTCATTACACGTCGAAAGGCGTCCTGAACGAAGATCATCTTTAATTTCCGTACGCCATTTTTAAACCTTGCGAAGCAAGTATGACTTAAGCACTCATCACCGTAGGCTTTCTGCATCGTTTGGTCTTTGTCTGTAAAGGTTTTCTTGAGTTTCACGCAAAATTTAATGCAGACACGTTACTCCTCTAAGTCTGCCTTCTCGAAATTCGCAAACTGTGCGACACAACATTCTACTCAATAAAGCACTGAAAAATAACAAACAGACATAAAATAATGAAACTTCCGGCAGCTACACATTAAATACAGGCGTGGCAGGGATGCCACGCCTGTATTTCGATCCAACCAACCACTGGCGCGAAATTACGAATGTTTCGGAATTTTTTGAACAGACCTCGTAAAATCATGCATAAGTTGATAGATGGCACAATGTGCATGGGTTCCTAGAGTTTGAATGAGCACTTCGTTATTCTGTTTTCGCTGTCAAGTATGAAATTATGAGTTTCTTTAAGGTGCGTTGGTGTACAATTCATTTTAAGACAAAGGTATCCTTGCTGTTGGGATACCTTTGTACGAGGGGACTTCAACAAGTACGTTACATATTATTATGGCAGGCCAGGTAAGCTTCACTGAATGCTGCGCTAAATCTCGTAGTGACACAGACAGAGGACAAGTTTCTTCAACATACTCACCAGGTATGTGCAAGCAATGATCTGAACGCTCTAGCACACTGCTTGGTCAGGGAGCCATTATAGAACCGCTGTGTGAACATTCTAAACGTTTCCACATGTTCTTTTAGATTGCCAAAAATATGGAAACTGCATGGTGCAATGCCTTGAATGTATGGTGGTTCAGCATTCCGGCGTTGGTCAAATTGTTGGCACCATTTGACTATCGCTGGACGCGTCACTGCGTTTAGTCCACATATCACCAGAATTTCACTTTCAATCTGTGTATAATTTAGACGTTTTCCCCGTAAGGACCGTACTGTCCCGCGCGCTTAAACTCTGGAGTGTGTTTCCAACTGCCGCGCCCCTTCATGCCCACTCTGTGACGCACCCGTTATACGTACCGCAGCAGAACTGTGTCTGCAGGAACATGTAGTCTCTTCTGACTGTCTTAGAGTGAGATAATATGTGTAATTTACTTTCTGAAGCCCCTACGTAGTTCTCAAGTTAAAAGCACTACGTGTTCGGGTATGTGAAATATAGGTATCAAGAAAGAAATATGTATGTTTGACTGAACATTTATTTAGGTAGATTGTATTTCTTGTTTTTCTCTCTTATGAAATGGCCAGAAGTGTCAAATCAGAGTAATGATTTAATTGTATCGTGGCTAGAGACTGTAATTAATGAGCCACACTTCTAGAAATATCTAGAAGACAAACCATCATTTTTTCACAAATGAAACTAGTTGTCTTCATCTTTTGCTTCCGCATATTTGCGCCTTTTTTTCTGTGTCAGGCTGTGGATATGTGAGTAGCAATCCGATTTTACTAGGCCAAAATAGATTATGTTTCAATCTTGATGCATTGCGTATTTGTTTCACAACACTTTAACCTTCCTTGTTTCCTGTGTAATGAATATAATTTCATATTTATTTCTCTGTTTTTACAGTGGCCACTTACAAAAGACTGAGCGTGGATTTTTCGGTGTTATAATGACCGAACGCTTTAGTCCTCTTTCGTTATTTATTCTGTATTACAAAACGGAACTACAATGAGATTTATTTCTCGACTGTTTCGTCATTCTCGCGTATAATTTCACGTAAGAATTTTTTCAACTGAGCGACCAGCAATCACCAAACAACGACGTCGTCAACTGACGCAAAGTAGTGAAGTCCACAGTCCCACAGTTTAAATTTTACGATGAATTTTTGCATAAATGCGTGGTGATTTATAACCATCAATCACTTTTTACCATTGTGTCTAAAAAGAGACTGAATTTTATTCATCGTCATTGGAGCTTTCTCTTTCTCGTCGCGGTAAATGAATAACGCAAAATTTCTTGGTATTCAGATTGCCTTCACATCAAGACCAACGGAGAAAAATTCTCAGTATCTCAGAGTGAGGCGGCGCGGTTCCTTCCGTCGGTTTACGACGTACCTGCACCTACCTGTGAACATTGTCTCAGCAGATCATCAGTAGGAAAGCCGAGTGAAACCTACTGTACTTCGACGTGAACCACGCTGCAATTAAAATCACTAAACTACGTTACGGGAGAAACACGAAATGAAAGGTTGGAAATTTTGCCCTCAGTTTCTATATTCTGAAACTTAGGTGAACAATTATCACTGCCAAGCCCGTGCTAGTCTTAACACAGTCACTCACAATCCCTTTCACTCACGTTAGCAAGTTTATGGTGCTGCATTTCCCGAAAACGTAATAGCTACAAAAATACTTATTGTTTTTGATTGAGAACGCTCGCCAAATATGAAGTCTGTCGGTAGCAAATGCAGTCACAGTTTTTAGCCACCGACCTGCTGAATACACCACGCGGAATATATGTCTTTTCTCGTCACAAAATTCACTTAAAAATTCCGAAATTTCTACACACTCATCGGAATAAACCTCACGACTGCACTTTTTACCGACGTAAGTATCTAATATACTGAAGTTTTGTTTATGCATAAAGTTATTTACTATTGTTATTTATACCTGAATAAACTTTCTCTTTACCATAAACTTACTTTACAAATCTGTTCTACAAAAATCCTCTTTGTCCATATCCATACTTCTTCGAAATGTTCCCACACTAAATCCTACTACATAACTCGTTAAACAATTATCTTCATAATAACTTAAACCACACTCACGCATCATTCATACTGCTTAAACACATTTATAACATTTTACATACACAAAAAGACATAATAACACTTTATGAAAATACTAGAACAGTTTATGAAAAACATTCTATTACTTTAGTGCAATCTACTGGGCACAATCGAAACTAAATCAGTCCCCTATCCAATACTGTCCTCTATCGGCTGATACATAAACTACGTGCGCATCCAGTCTCGCATCACTATCTGTCACTCTCCAGCTCTGAGACACATCTCCCACTTAACCGCCTCCAAGGCAGGATCGTTATACGGCGCTACGCCTCAAGAGGAACGTGTAAAGTGGCCTCTGAGTTGGTTTGATATACTGAAGAGCCGAAGAAACTGGTACACCTGCATTATATCGCCTAGGGCCCCCACGAGCATGCAGAAGTGGCGCAACACGACGTGCCATGGACTCGACTAATGTCTGAAGTAGTGCTGGAGGGAACTCGCACAATGATTCCTGCAAAGTTGTCCATAAATCCGTAAGAGTACGAGGGGGTGGAGATCTCTTCTGAACAGAACGTTGCAAGGCATCCCAGGTATGCTCAATAATGTTCATGGCTGGGGCCTTTGGCAGCCAGCGGAAGTGCTTAAACTCAGAAGAGTGTTCCTGGAGTCACTCTGTAGCAATTCTGGACGTGTGGGGTGTCGCATTGTCCTTCTGGAATTGCCCAAGTCCCTCGGAATGCTTAGTGGACATGAATGGACGTAGGTGATCAGACAGGATGCTTACTTATGTGTCATCTGTCATTGTCGTATCTAGATGTACCAGGGAGCCCATACCTCTCCAACTGCAGACGCCCTACACCATTACAGAGCCTCCACCAGCTTGAGCAGTTCCCTGCTAACATGCAGGGTCCATGGGTTCATGAGGTTGTCACCATACCTGTACACGTCTATCTGCTCGACGCAATTTGAAACGAGACTCATCCGAGCAGGCAACATGTTTCCAGTCATCAGTAGTCCAATGTCGGTGTTAAGGGCCCAGACGAGACATAAAGCTTTGTGTCGCGCAGTCATCAAAGGTACACGAGTAGGCCTTCGGCTCCGAAAACCCATATCGATGAAGTCTCGTTCAGACTCTGAAACTTGTTGATAGCCCAGCACTGAAATCTGAAGCAATTTGCGGATGGATTGTACTTCTATCACTGAACAATGAGTCATCTATGGTCCCTTTCTTGCAGGATCTCTTTCCGGCCGCAGCAATGTCGGAGATTTGATGTTTTACCGGATTCCCGATATTCACGGTACATTCGTGAAATGGTCGTACGGGAAAATTCCTACTTCATCGCTACCTCGGAGATGCCGTGCCACATAGCTCTGCGCCGACTATAACACCACGTTCAAACTCGCTTAAATCTTGATAACTGCCATTGTAGCAGCAGTAACCGATCTAACAACTGCGCCAGATACTTGTCTTATATAGGCCCTGCTGATCGCAGCGCCGTATTCTGCCTGTTTGCATGTCCCTGTATTTGAGTACGCATGACTATACCACTTCCCTTGGCGCTTCAGTGTATGTTGCTGGTTATAGTCGTGGGGATGTGTAGTACCGCCTGACGCTATTTATTTTACTCAA
The DNA here is from genome assembly GCF_023898315.1 of Schistocerca nitens. NCBI lineage: Eukaryota > Metazoa > Arthropoda > Insecta > Orthoptera > Acrididae > Schistocerca > Schistocerca nitens. The sequence goes on from NC_064622.1 coordinate 244,621,331, forward strand.
AAAACACACAGGTTGATCAGAATCAGTTTTAAAAGCTTGTTAAACCGTCACAGGGAAGGTTTTACTAAGAAATAATCGTTAAGAAAAGAATTCTATACGTTCGCCGTTAGTATTTAAGTGCGCCACTCAGGACGTTGTGTGCACAAATTCATGCGGCCCGCCACAGACGGTATTGCTAAAAGTGTTCTCCGTTAAGTTTCCTAAAAGCAAACAATAGACAGACACAAAAACTGGACATGGGACGATAGTGAGGATCGAAACCGTGCCAAAGGCTGAGCAGTCTTCTGCGCTGTCATCTACTTCTACGCTATGAGAACAACTGACACTAGTTGTATCTGGCAGGCTGCTTGAATCCGCGCAGCAACCTAATTAGTTATCTTCAATGTTAAATAATTCTGAAGGCCGAACTTCTAACTTATCTCCTGTTTATATCACCTTTATGCCAATTAATTATTATACCTGTATTTATTCACGTCTCACACGTATGTTAGCGCCACTTCGTTATGAACAAGCTTTTTATGTCATATAGTTTTCATTTTATAGCGTACTATGAGACCAGCTAAGTTAGTATGTACTGGCGCATATCTATCTGTTTACGTTTTATATTTACATTTTTGTGGATAATAGAATAAAATTTATGTATCCTAATGGTCTTTTCTCCTATTACTAACGACACGAGTCTATATTACAACCACTCTCTACAGCTTCCAGTATTTACACTACTGGCCATTAAAATCGCTACACCACGAAGATGACGTGCTACAGACGTTAAATTTAACCGACAGGAAGAAGATGCTGCGATATGCAAATCAATAGCTTTTCAGAGCATTCACACAAGGTTGGAGCCGGTGGCGACACCTACAACGTGCTGACATGAGGAAAGTTTCCAGCCGATTTCTCATACACAAACAGCAGTTGACCGGCGATGCCTGGTGAAACGTTGTTGTGATGCCTCGTGTAAGGAGGAGAAATGCGTACTATCACGTTTCCGACTTTGATAAAGGTCGATTGCGGTTTATCGTATCGCGACATTGCTGCTCGCGTTGGTCGAGATCCAATGACTGTTAGCAGAATATGGAATCGGTGATTTCAGGAGGGTAATACGGAACGCCGTGCTGGATCCCAACGGCCTCGTATCACTGGCAGTCGAGATGACAGGCATCTTATCCGCATGGCTGTAACGGATCGTGCAGCCACGTCTCGATCCCTGAGTCAACAGATGGGGACGTTTGCAAGACAACAATCATCTGAAAATGTCCACATAGAGCTGCCACTCTCTCACTATGGCACCTTGACAGCAGCAGCTGCTCTAGTACTTCATGTGACACCACGTTTGGTCTCAGTAATGGCGCTGGAGAATACTAAGTAACTTTCCCACAGCGTTTATGTATCAGCACAAACATCTTTGATGATATCGACCTGAGTCGATACCTTGATCGGAGTCTGCGTCCCCAGGCGTACTTCTTTGGTTTCTCGGCTGCCACATCAGCCGTTACGTTACCATGACAACGGCGTCCTTTACAGTACACACTTCTATTATACCAAGGCGGCCATCTTAACCTTCACGTCGTCTAGGCAACGGCGTCGTTTTGAAGCCTTACCATATGGCACTGCCTAATAAATATACAACGGTGCGTAGATATTTAAATGTATTTTTACCTGCCATCATATCTTTATGTAATATCTGTATGTGCTTATAATTACCACTTTATAGTTTACTCGTTTATCGACAAAACAGTAAGAACGATGAGTTGTCTTTCACACCAGTGTCAATAGATTACACCGCTTATTCTGTATTTTGTAAGTTTGTTTATTTTATTTTAACATAAATGACTACATTCTTGATAATGTTTTAACTTCTTATGTACTCATGCGTGGTCTACGAGTACTTGCTGTGCAAATTTGATACAGTTCTTGTGAAGCGTTTGCGTTGGCTGCTGATGACGTAATCCTTAGTCGACGCGCGAATTCCACACTATTCAACCCGTGGCTCCACAGCCGTCAGTCACTGTGTACGACCGTGGTATCACGAGAAAACCGAGGAACCACCAGAACCAGTCATACGGGAAAACGCTATAACCTTCTCTATTTTATTTAATGCCATTTGTAACAGTACTGGTTGTAACTTTTGCTACAGCTTTTCTCTATCTTATTTTAAGGCAATTTGTAATAGTACTGTTTGTAACTTTGCTGCTGCTGCCCTTGCAGGGCCAAAAATTCTGAAGATGGTTTTAATATAAGCCTAAAGCGGTAAATAAACAAATATTATTGCTATCTCGACTGTTAATTTGAACTTACATTATTTCTCATAGCCTTCCCTGCAAAACCCTTACAAGCTTTTCAAACGGTTTCTGACCACCCTGTATATTAATGATTTTCATCCTTTGTGTCTTATGTAAATTCCTTGCAGTGTAGTCTTGAGTCTACATACCCAGATTCTTAATTTTATTCTGCAATGAGGCTCACTCCTCCCTTGTGTGTTTCCCGTTGTGTGTTTTCTGTTCCCTGTGACCTGTTTTGGAGGGCAGAGTTCAGAAGGCGAGATTGCAGTAGCCGTGTCGAAAAATAGAGCTTTTAGTATAGTATCGGAGAATAGTAGGTGTCGACATCCAGCGAGAACGGTCAGGCGTCGACCTCCAGACCATACGGGGCAAAGCAGTAGCAGCGTTTCGTCGTCTTGCGCTGCAGCGTCCTCACGGGGCGACGGCAGTAGCCTGATGGGCGCCTGCGTGCTGGTAAGACAGACATCAGCTGCTGCTGGCAGATAACCGTCACAGCAATGCTACTCGGAGCCATTCGGCAGATTGTCTGTGCGGAGATGAACTGAGGCGGCTTGAGCGGCACTGAGCTCCGGATCTCCACGTGACAAGTAACGGTTTGCGAACAAATGATAGCTACCTAGCGGACGCTGAATAGATGTATGATGCGGCGCCACGCCAGCGGAATGGCTCGACTGAATGAGGCGCGTGTTGATGGCCGGATGGACACATACAAACAGCACTTTGGCGTTTGTCGACTGGCTACTGCTCGCAGCGGCGTCACAATATTGGCTTTGTCACAACGCTGGTTCGGAAACCTGCGTGACAGCTTGCTGCAGCGCTGACGTAGTATGGACAGCGGTCAATGTGCCGGTGATTTCGTCAGCTGTGGGGAAACACCAGCAACAGTCACAAACATTGTATCGCACTCTGGTACTACTAGTTCAGCGGTTCTCAGCCCGGAGGTTCATTTCCCATTGAGTGGTAAACTGAGGGGTAAAATAAAAGGGCTCAATTCTGTTTTGGTCACCAATACTGTTATTACTACTTCAAAAGATTGTAATACTGAATACATAGTTACCAAATACGATCATTAACGTGTGGTACAACGTTCTGGGGGTTATAGCTTGCGAAACGAATGTATGAAAAACATCTTTCTCAATAGTCCACCCTTTACACACATCCTTTTTACTTGTACTTTGTACTATACGTCTATGATAGTAAAACTGAGATACATACGCCACATGGTTAAACACACTCTAAGATAAGAAAACAACGCACAACGAAGTAACTATTCGATTTGAATGGAAATTGGTAGATGTGAGGTACATGTGCAAATAAGCAAGTGATTGTAATTTGAGAAAGTATGAATGATTTACTCAAAGAGTAAGAGCCTCACAAATTAACCAAGTCAAGAACACTTTGGCACACCTCTTGCCCTTATTCAAGCAGTATTTCGGCTTGTCGTTGATTAATAGAGCTGTTGGATGTCCTCCCGAGGAATATAGTGCCAAATTCTATCTAACTGACGCATTACATCGTCAAAATCCCGAGCTGGTTGGAGCGCTATAGCTATAATACTCCAAATGTCTTCAATTTGGGAGAGATCTGACGCCCCGTTCTATTGCCCTTAATGTCCCTGGGCTTATATTTCAGCAAGATAATGCCCGCCTGCATACGGAGGGGGTTTCTACTGCTTGTCTTCGTACTTGTCAACCATAACTCGGCCAGCAAGGTCGCCGGATTTCTCCCCCGCTGAACACGTTTGGAGTGTTATGGGAAGGGACCTCCAACCAGTTCGGGATTTTGACGACCTAACACGCCAGTTAGACGGAATTGGGTACCATATCGCTCGGGAGGACAACCAACAACTCTGTCAAACAATGCCGAATAACTGTTTGCATAATTGACAGAGGTGGACCAACGCTTTAGTGATTTGTTCACTCTGTGAAACTGTTCCTCTTAAAAAATCATTTGTTTTTCTGTGCAGGTAAGTAACCTCTACCGATTTCCGTTCCATTCCCATAATTCCTTTCTCGGTGTGCCGGTCATTTTTTGTATTTTTTTTTTCTTTCCTCGAGTTCTTCTCATACAAATGTCTTCTCCCATTTCTAGGTAGTTCCTGCAGTGATCCAGATATTGCTTCATAGTACAACACAACAGTAACTATATAATAGCTACTACGTTGCTGTAGGCCCTACATAGTATTGTTATTACCTTTACTGACAGAGGTGAGACAGGAAGCGTTGGGAGCCGTCTTCCAATTCAACCAGTTCAGAATTAATGGAGCCCCAATAATCAGTGATTTACAAACAATGAGTATAGTGCACACTAGCTTGAGTGTAAATAGGGAGGCATGGTAGAGGTGAAGCGAGTATCGCTAGGGAGAGGAGTGGTGCAGAGGAAAGCGAGTTTTGTAACAGCTGTCTATCGTCGTCTAAGTGGGTAACAAGTTTCCTTTTCTGAGAAGTAGTTGTAAATAGCGCTCGTGATGTACTGAAAACTGCCTCACCATTTTGTAAAAAAAAAAAAAGTGTCAGGAATGAGTAGTATCAAGTAGTTAGTGTTTTAATAAAACACCTACAAAAACTAAATGTAATTTACAGTTCAAACGGCTCTGAGCACTATGGGACTTAACTTCTGAGGTCATCAGTCCCCTAGAACTTAGAACTACTTAAACGTAACTAACCTAAGGACATCACACACATCCATGCTCGAGACAGGATTCGAAACTGCGACCGTAGCACCTAGAACCGCTCGGCCACCCCTGCCGGCCGATATTACAGTGCCAGTGTCCTTCTGAATTACGATACAGAGTTCCTTTGGACACACAAGCACGATTCACGGCCAGACCCAACCTTCCATTTGTCGTCAACCATGCGTCTACAACCTGTACTCCTACAACCATTACGTACGTATATTCCCGTGTAGGTGATACATTTTACTTGAACGTCGTTGCCGGGCAAGCGACTTCCAAGTACAATATCTCACCTGTTCGGGAATGGCCGGCCGCTGGTGGCCGAGCGGTTCTGGCACTACAGTCTGGAACCGCGCGACCGCTACGGTCGCAGGTTCGAATCCTGCCTCGGGCATGGATGTGTGTGTTGTCCTTAGGTTAGTTAGGTTTAAGTAGTTCTAAGTTCTAGGGGACTTATGACCTCAGCAGTTGACTCCCATAGTGCTCAGAGCCATTTGAACCATTTTTTGTTCGGGAATGTACATAATGGATGTGCGAGTACAGGTTGTAGAAGCATGGTTGACGACACATCGAAGTTTGGGTCTCGCCGTGGGTCGAACGCGGATACACAAATGATAAGCAACCACTCGCTATAAGCGGAAAAAAAGGCTTCGAGTCACCGTGCGGCACAAATTTTCACTGTCACCATTCCTTTCTACAGCTGATGGTTGTCCGTTTTCGCAGCTGCGAATACATTTAATGTAAATATCATTTATTTATCTCCGTTTTAGAATCAAAGAGTCAAAGATTTTTTTCTTTTTTGCATTTGAAGTCTAGTTAGGAACTAATGTTAATGATGGTGGGCGTGGAGGGAGGCACTTTTCATTATCTTATTGCACTCAGAGATGCTCTCAGAGAGACTGGAAACCGCTGCATTACAGACATGATGGTCAGCGCTTCAGTCACAGTGTTCCACAAGTACAGAGAATAGATGTCTGTTTCTGACTTTTTTCCCAACCTTCTTGGTTGTCTCCAAGCTTTCTCAGTTATCTACATTGTAGTGATTGGAGAATTTCTACGTAAATTCTGGAACCACTCGACCTTCTCCCGCCTCGAACACGCGATGTTTTAAAGATAATTGTGTGTGTGTGAGAGAGAGAGCCTATTTACTGCGCAACACATGTCTGTGTGCAGGATGGACGTTTATCGTGGGAAGACAAGAGTTACGTCAGACGAGCGACGCCGACAAGTGTTTGCCGCTCGCGTCATAGAACCTGTATGTAGGATGCAGAGAGTAACTACTATTATTCCTTGGCGGTCGAACAATTGTAATTGTTACAGACAATTGAAACATGATTTGTCTAGAGACTCTTACTTAATCTTGGTGTTAGACTTGTTAGAAGCAAGACCTGTTTTTTGAATTTCTGGTGGTTATTAAACCCATCACAATGTAATTATATTTAATTTTATCTAACGGGTATCGGCGTAGTTGACTTGCAAGAGTTTGTATGCTTATATGTGAAACTTGTAGAGATGAAAATATACCTGTACTGAACTGAAAGTATGAGGGTACTCAGTTATTTCTATTGAGAGAGAGAGAGAGAGCATTTTTAGTTCCCCTAACCAGCGTTATTTCTTCGGACAAGTTGTGGAAATTGACGCAGCCGCATATCCAGAGAAGAGGATCAGCTAAACGTTTCAAGTAAGTCAACTGTAGTAAGAGAAGCTTTAAGTTCGCAATCCAGTTTTGCACCGCTTCTCTTGTCGCCGAAACCGTTAGAACATCACCTGACAAAAAATACGAAGCTCCCAGAAGAGAAAGAGGTAAACAAATGAAACTTCTCTATTACAGGGGATATGTTATGTCATTTCAGTGATTACAATATCGAATCGGACTGGCAAAGAACTTGGGAGTATGAGCCGACGTATCAGTATGACCGTAACCCACTCTGATGTGGATACATGTATTGATTCGGTAGGAAACGGAGTCATGAAGCCGTTGTATCCCGCAACTACTGTAACTGCTCCTTGATATCTTGGATACTTACACTGAGACAGAACTGTCATCCGAGCTGGCCCCTCACATGTTACTTCCAAGACAGTTCTGCGGATTTTGCTGGCCACAGAATTAGCTGAACATCACCCAGACAGGTCGTTGAGAGAACGTGCCACAAATGGACAACCATTGTCACACTAGAAAATGCTCCACAATAACGTCGCGCGAGGGTTAACTTGGGAGGACGTAAGGGTGTCGGTGACGTACTGTTGTGCCGTGAGAGTTCCGTCAGTAGTAGCCGTGACAGGAAATAATACCCGATGACTCTCCACACCACGATACCAGGAGTAGCTATGTCTCTCCTAAGCACTGGAAGAATGGGTCCTCGCCGACGATGGTAATTCGGGGCAGCTGTGAAGCGAGATTAATCGCTGAACAAACACAACGTGACACCATCAGCGTGCAGTGCTTGCTTCCTGGTGATGGCACCACTCCAAGCGTAGCCGACTGCGATATGGTGCTGCCGGCACACTGAGCATGGGACGGTAAATCCCTACTATTACTGCTTATAATCTCCGAGCAGTGGTGCGGGACGATACAGAATGCTGCAGGAAATGCATTACTTGTTTTCGGATGGTAGTAGCAGACGTGAAAGGGGAACAATGTGTACTGCACGGCGATCCTCTATTTGGTGGGCGGAGAGTTGGGGGGGGGGGGGGGGGGCGGGGGTCAGACGAGGTCGACCAGAAATTTGACAAGTATGGCTGCGCTCTGGTTCCCACGCAGTCCAACATACGGCCACTGTCACATTTCAGTGTCCCACACGTCTGGACAGGACCGAGTGAGATGGGGCAGTGGTTGGCACACTGGACTCACATTCTGGAGGACGACGGTTCAAACCCCGTCCCGCCATCCGTGATTTCCCCAAATCGCTTCACGCAAATGCTGGGATGGTTCCTTTGAAAGGGCACGGCCGACTTCCTTCTCCATCCTTCCCTAATTGGATGGAACCGATGACCTCGCTGTTTGGTCCCCTCCCCCAAATCAACCGAAACATCTGGATATTGCACGATTCGACCAGCCGGCAAAACGGAGACCCACAATGTGGTCCATTTCGGGTGCTGACAACGGTGTCTCACACGAGTACACGGCGTCTTAGTGTCGTTGACAGTCGTCACTCACCATGAGACGCTGTTCACATCCCTTGTATACCCTACGAGGCCTGGTAACGACACTAAACACGCAGGATCAAACGTAACAAATATTTAAATCGTTCAAAGGGCTCTAAGCACTATGGGACTTAACATCTGAGGTTATCAGTCCCCTAGACTTAGAACTAATTAAACCTAACTAACCAAGGACATCACACACATCCGTGCCCGAGGCAGGATTCGAACCTGCGACCGTAGCAGCAGCGCGGTTCCAGACTGAAGCGCCTAGAACCGCTCGGCCACAGCGGCCGGCTAACAAATATTAATTTTAATAAACTAAGACACCCATTATCAGTAACACTTTTATTACTTTACAAACCTTCCTTATTAGTTTAGTAGCAGGAACAATAACAGATAGTTATTGTTTATCATATATTTTATTTTTAACTCTGGTGGCTGTTGTACCTGTGACAGAGGCTATATCATTTACATACCCACTGATAGTAGGTACGAGAATGAGTACGAAGTTAGATCGACATCAGACCTTGTCTTCCAGGTGCTTCACTTTTTCTGTCAGACAGTGTATATGTCCCTCATTATCTTCTCTGTACATCCTCCCTCTAAAAGGCGCAATACATCGTCTTGTTGTTGTGGGAGAAAGTCTCCGTGTATAAATTTGTGAAATAGTGTACGTCGTAATTCTTAATTGTGGTTTATGAATCCAGACGAAATTATTCCTATTCCGTTATGTGGCTAATGTTTTTGTGCTTGGCTCTCCTTTTCTGCTTGTCATGTTAAATAAAGAGTTTACTTCATTTTCTAAATCATAGGCATCGTAGGTATCACTTCAACCTTCTTGCCTTACAGTCCAGTTACTTCTGCTTCTTCACGTTTTTCTTTTTGCCAATTCTGTTTTCCTTTTGTATAAACTCTTTACGTAACTGAAATTGAATTCCATTGTTCGCTTCTCATCCATCTCTTTATTTTTTGTGTACGGTGTTATGATTACTTTTCTATGTGATTTGACATTTTTCAGCCATCACTAGGGGATGGTTTTGGATTTCAGTTTATTTTTCCGGCAAATTTCGATCTTAAACGCAGACTCGTCGAAGAGCGAGATATTTACCTGCCATCTTTTAATTATTTTTTTCTGTTCTGGCCCGTTTGCGTCTGTGGCTCGTTGAACAAGTTTCCTATTTCTGTTTTCCTCTATGTCTTTGTGTCTTGTTTCTGCAGTCACGGTTACGTTAGACTGTGATTTTTTTGTGTGTGTGACAGATTTCTTGAACTCTGTTGTGTTCCTTTGTCGAATAATTTTGGTGGCACAGAAATTTCCCGTCCTGGTTTCTCTCCTACGTATGTGCGTGACTGTCGCGGATTTATCTTTCTCTGTCGCTCTCGAGGATGCTGCCGTTCGTAACAAATTGCAAGTAGCCTAAATCCGTGGACTATGATGTACAAAGTAATATGCCGTTTCAGATCAATTTGATTACTTTGACATCGTTATCAACGTTAAAATGTCTATTATGTTTCCTTTATTCTCCTTATGATTGTAATACGTTGCCGTTGATAAGTAATGACAAATCTTCCTCTGGTCAATTCAAAAAGGTACATTTAAAACTCTGACTGATCTTAGGCCTAATCGAGCGTGAGATACAGACAATTCATGATTTAGTCTTTTTTAGAGACAAATCCCTCGGTGGCACCTGTTTGTCACAATAGCTTTGGACAGGACTCATCAGTCAGGAACAAGTATTTCGCTTTTGCAATGAAATGTTATTGTAGACAGCTTTTGCAAGTTATACCGCACTCTGTAACTTTTCCCAATGCGGAATCTCAAATTAGCACCTGCCCACCGGACTTCTGTGAACGTATTACAAGTAACTACCAGCGACGCGTTGTTCTATGACATTCATACCACGATTAGTACAATATTCGTACGCGGAATAGTTGTTAGACGCACGAAATGTATGGCGGTGCGTCGCGAATCCGACAAAGCAATTTTGACTAACAAAACAGTTACTAATTAACAGTCCACAATGGCCGCTCTGCATGTAAAATGGGAGGGAGGGACCTGACAATATTGTTCTATACACATTTACTCCAGCACTTTCACACACATATTTAAGCAATTAAACATCATCACAACGTACTATATAATGAACAGTTCAAAGCAGTTCAAGAAAACATTCTGCATGGCCGGTTTTCATGCACTACTATGAATTAGAATCAGAGTTAATCGAAAAGTAGGCATACTAAGTCCTTTTTTTGTACAGTAAAACAACATTTTTGAAAAACAGCGAAACCATTCAGCTCTCAGAAACATATAGTTCATCGGATTATTGATCACGCTTGATTAGAGTACTCGTTATTTTAACTGAAACTAGACACGCGGATATTCAGGACACTTATATGCAGTATACGACACACTTTTGAGCAATTAACACTTTGCTTGAAGAGCCACACTTGTTAATAACGAAATGTTCAGTGACTGATCCACAAAAATGGCTCTGAGCACTATGGGACTCAACTGCTGAGGTCATTAGTCCCCTAGAACTTAGAACTAGTTAAACCTAACTAACCTAAAGACATCAATAACATCCATGCCCGAGGCAGGATTCGAACCTGCGACCGTAGCGGTCTTGCGGTTCCAGACTGCAGCGCCTTTAACCGCACGGCCACTTCGGCCGGCGACTGATCCACAACCCAACTTCTCTCAGGTAAGCTCGTTCAACAATCTTTCTACATTACATTGGTGCCCTTGAACAGTACCCCTAATTATGCTTGTAATAATGCTTATGAACCATTTGGCAGGGAATTAGCTGCGGAATTGAAAGCAACCATTAACAGCGAATGGTTCAAATGGCACTATGGGACTTAACATCTGAGGTCATCAGTCCCCTAGAACTTAGAACTACTTAAACCTAGCTAACCTAAGGACATCACACACATCCATGCCATAGGCAGGATTCGAACCTGCGACCGTAGCGGTCGCGCGGTTCCAGACTGAAGCATCTAGAACCTCTCGGCCACACCGGCCAGCATCAACAGTGAAGACCTTAACATGCGGTTTTGTTCCAGGTGCCAGACCTTCACTGAATAGCAATGAAGTTGCCTAAAATCCTGCATAGTTGTTAGCCCTGTTCAATAAAAATGTAATTCCGTCTTCAGTGCGAATGTTCAAATATGTGTGAATTCCTAAGAGACCAAACTGCTGATGTGATCGGTCCCTGAACTTACACACTACATAAAGTACCTTACGCTAACGACAACACACACACCCATGCCCGAGGGAGGACTCGAACCTCCGACGGGAGGGGCCGTGCAATTCGTGACATGGCGCCTCAAACCGCGCGGCCACTCCACGCGGCCCTTCAGTGCGTTTGAACTCAACGAATAACTTCCTGTGAAACTAAACGCTGTAAAATTAGATAAACCAGATCGTATGTACTACGGTGCTCTATTGTATATATTTACGTTGTGGCAGTCCCCGCAGAGTGAAATTTTCATGCTCAGAATTGTCTGAATTAGTGACTTTCCATGAGCAACAGGATTCCCAAGACCTTCTCGAGGGTGCTCTCTGAAACCCATGATCGGTGAATACGCAGGCATGTGCGAGGGACATCTCCATCTACAATAACGCTGTGCAAATCACTCTGAAGTGCTTGTCAAACAGTACTTTCCGTAGTACTACGTACAAGAGCTGAACAAACGAATGGAAACATCAAAAACACAAAATATTACCACTCCTATTACGGTGTATGAAAGCCAGTCGCATTCAAAACAGCTTCCACTCGTCTCGAAATGAATAAATATAGGCCCTGTATATTTTTCAAGAGGATATCATACCATTGGTCCTGCAAATAGCTGCAAGTTCAAGTAACAATGAGGGAGATTGACAGCGATCACACACCCTTCTATCGAAAGCAGATCTCAGAGGCTCAATAATACTGAGTCGTAGAAGATCCGACAATTCTTCCGTGTGTGACCTTGCAGAGCAACCATGGGACCCATGGAATACCACGAAGTGCCTGCGTAAATCATCACGGAATCCCTGCCATGATTCGGTCTTGAGATGTAAACTCCGCCACAGGGAGGACGAGATTAGTCTTTAACGTGCCGTCGATGACGAGATCATTAGAGGCGGAGCACAAGCTCGTATTGAAACGGAACTTGTTTTACCGTTCCAATGTTTTAATAAATTGCTAGCACGCAGAAATTATTAGCAAGAGTTTCTTCTCTTGCAGGTAATACCTCATCTGGTGTCCAAAATGAGAGAATGGACTAAACAGGGTTATTTATTGAATTTTTTTCTGTTGTGTACCACGTTTCTCATTTTCTTTTCCTTTGTGCGGCCTGGACGGTATAAATGAGTGAGTGTGTGAACTAGCACAAAGCTTTAGGCACAGCTTTAGGCACTGCATGAATGGTCGTTCTGGGGTAGGGTAGTACCAACCCCCCCCCCCCCCCCCCCCAAGCGTGAACAAGTTTAGCAGAGACCAAGTTTGCAGGTCAGGGCAAAGATGACACGTAGGCGCGCGTATTGGCTCTGTCAGGTTGGCGCGCCACCCCCACCACGTTTGTAAACGGAACGGTTAGGCGAATTCTGTTGGAAGAGCATTGTTCCTGTGTCGTGGTGCTGGACAGACATGGAGACGCAGCTCTCGTTTCGGTAATGTTAATGTAGGTATTAGATTGTCTGAAATCTGCTCTGTAATGAAGTCCAGATGTTGAAATCAGGTGCGAAATTACCAGTGAACCCCATAAGGGAATGGATTTTCTTAATTTACTCGAATTTCAGTAGACCTTGCGTTAGTGCCTTGTTCAGGCAACGCACCATGTGCCTTAAGCTCACGGTCACGTTATTGCTCTGAGCTTAACGGAAATTCACTCATTCAATGTATTTTAATCTGCTCTTCCATTTACAGTAATATTTTGGGGATTTTTATTTATTTTCCATATGTTTTCTTTGTGAACTTGCTTCCGTGCCACGTGGTCGGTTGTAGCAACCGCCGCATTGATAAATTGTAGTTTCGGTCTGAAAATATATTGTACACGATGAATAATCATACGATAGTGAGCGAATGTAAAATATGGAAGGAATAATCGTGTGTGTCCATATTTTTCTGAGTTTCTGTTGGCTACTGAAACTTGGCCATGTGGGTGAACAGCATTGAAGTGATGTTTCTTCTGCACCCCCATAACGAGTTGATTTGTTGGCGATGTTGTGCGTTAAGTAAAATACTCGTGCCACTAGGAAAGGTATCGGATTTTAATGCCCACTGATTTGATAAAGATTTACGAAATACTCTTCCACCCTGACCTAGTTTTCCTCGTATTGTCTTTGCGGAACTTGTTCTGAGTAATCTATAGTAACTGAATGTAATAACCGAGGGTTTAGGTATAATTGTGCGGTTGTATAGAATTACATTGAAGCCAGGTCTGCGCTCCTCTGTCCTATTCCATAATTACGTGACAAAACTGAACCATGTTAACTTGAGACCGGTTTTGATGATGTACATTGCAAGAGAAACACGACTAGTTGTTGAAATACCATCGGTACTGAATAAATATCAATTAATCTCTACCCCCGACTGATTATTTACTCCTTCCATCATAAAGAATAAAAATGGTTCAAATGGCTCTGAGCACTATGGGACTCAACATCTTAGGTCATAAGTCCCCTAGAACTTAGAACTACTTAAACCTAACTAACCTAAGGACATCACACACACCCATGCCCGAGGCAGGATTCGAACCTGCGACCGTAGCAGTCCCGCGGTTCCGGACTGCAGCGCCAGAACCGCTAGACCACCGCGGCGGGCCATAAAGAATAGGTGGCAGTCAGTACCACAGTCGAATTCTGGGCCATTAAAGCAAATAAAAGCTATATAATGCCTATTAAGCCCTGTATAGGTGCCTTCTGTAGTGGTTATCCGTTGCGTTCAAATTCCTACCGGTTCGTTAAAACGTTCCGCTAGAAATTATTAATACCCAGCAATAACTCGCAGGGGCCAGTAATTTCGTGGACCACACGAATTTAAGAAACCATTTACTACAGACGGTAGCTTGCAGGAGCGGTAGGGCATGTCAAAGCGACGGCAATCTACCTACTTAGGTGGACTTATACCACCACCAGTACTGGAAGGTTACGTTGCAGTATTAGGGAAAGACGGAAAAAGAAATACGCCGTGCCCTTTCAAAGGAACCGTGCAGGCATTTCCCTTAAGCGATAGGTTTTATGGCTAAGGCACCACGTTTTCTTGTTTCGGGCATTTGCAGTGTTGATGAGTGTATTTGGAATTGCAGCTCGCCTTGCAGCTTCCATGCTTATGGAGCCCCCTTCGTGTTGTTTTGATATTGACAGCGTTCGCGAGTGCGAGACTCAGCTCTGCAGTAGTTTTTGCAGCTGTCGTTCTTTTGTTTATTATTACTATTCTTATCAACGAGCGTCTTCACAATCACTCAAGACATATTTTCGTCCCCGTTGTGACTAAGCTGATGATGTTTTCCCCTTTTCCATGTATGCAGTATAAATTTCCCATACGGTGGCTCGAAACGCCTAACACTTCAGCTCCCTTGGCTGCGGAAGCATCAACCATACAAGCACCAACAATTTACCTACGTTTGAATTCACTTACCTCCGACAGAAAGCATTTACAGCTAGACGGAACACTGTTCTGAAGAGGACTGCACTCGCAACGTACTGATGTGCCGTCTGGTGTCAAATCCAGCAGCGCAGTATGCAGGTTCGACTAGCATCTGCATTTCTCGCTTTTTTTTTCAATATTTTTGTCCAACCTAGGTATTAAGTTTTCATTCCGTTCCATACGCATTCGGAGCGTGGGAAGAATATCTACGCCGCGCGGGATTAGCCGAGCGGTCTGAGGCGCTGCAGTCGTGGACTGTGCGGCTGGTCCCGGCGGAGGTTCGAGTCCTCCCTCGGGCATGGGTGTGTGTGTGTTTGTCCTTAGGATAATTTAGGTTAAGTAGTGTGTAAGCTTAGGGACTGATGACCTTAGCAGTTAAGTCCCATAAGATTTCCACGCATTTTCGCAAGAATATCTACTTAAGAGCCTCTGCGTGCGCTGTATTTGATCTAGTGTTCAAGTTCCCTACGGCAACAGGAAAAAGAGACTGTAATACATTCCTGTGTTCATCACTGAAATGCGCGTTTTGTAACTTTTCAAATAAGAGAGACTGGAGTCTTATAAAGAATGAAAAAGACTCAAATTAAGACTCTACATGCTCGTTTCACGAAAATGTCGAAATTATTACTTGAATTCCATCCTCCATTTCCTTTCTCAACCTAGTTCAAGCAAGCTGCAAGAGTTGTTCAGTTATCATTTGTGTTTGAAGGCAGATGTTCGTTGCTAACGCATATTGTTACCATCGCGTGGCACCATCTCCTAGACGACACTAAACAAGAAAAACACTCGTTTACAGATTGTTTGAACCCTTTTTGGTCTCTCCCTTGAAAAGTAGTGTTCTCGGATTGAATTATGACCCACTGTAGAATCATATTTTCTATCAAATACCAGGACCAGGTAGTAAGTGAACCGTAGTCTAGGTACTATCGATTGCTGTATCTGTCTTTGACGGACTGTCGGCTGTTAGGCCCGCCAGTGTCTTGCCCAGAGGTAGCGACGTGCAAGCTTGTATAAAGGCGTGATCATGCGCTCAGCAGAAGAGGGACGTTGCCATCTACATTGGAGGAAGTGTCTTGCGGTGCAACGAGGCAATGGGGTTTTGGTGGGCCGCGTGAGTATAGTGGTTCTGCCTTGCGGCAGAGATCCGTTCCTCCGAGATAGTTCGCTTGTTGGTATGTTGCGAACGTGTTTACCTTTCCTTGGTAGGAGCTGTACTTGTACCGAAGGGAGTCCGCAGTTATGAAGCCGAGGTTCGGATAAGTTTTGTTTGTTTCGTGGTCATGAGGCCACACGACTTTTAATTAGCAAACAACGATCACGGTCCTCTTTTGTTCGAGTTTTTCAACAATTTACTGTGGAAGGTAGAGTGAACCAGAAAAAAAGAACCAGTGAAGCTACCGTTTGTGGAGAAAACAATCAAGTGGCAGTCGTAGCTGCTGTGGCTCATAATCCACATGTGAGCCCAAGAGAAATATCAACGCAATCAGGAATTTCGCACATGAGTGTTTGGAAAATCCTGAAGCTCCACAAATTTCATCCATATCATATACTGAAATCAGGAATTATCAGGATGATGGTAAGGACATGGAAATACTAGGCCCCATTAACTTAGCCTTTTTACAAATTTTAAACTGAATAGTTTCAAATAAAACAACCAATTAAAATGTTTAAAACGGTTGCAGGTAAGTTTCTTCAAAACATTAGGCAGACCCCCTAAAGGTTTGCAGCAAAAAAATTATAATAAAACTTAGAACACGGATATAATATGTACTAAACATTAAAGGGAAGACGGTTAACCAAAGGGCTCTTAGTCGACAACAAAATTTCGTTTACAGTCCAAGTCAGATAACCTAAAACTCAGCTTGAGCACAGACACCTAGGACGTGCGACTGCAAACAAACAGCAAGTCGCTCTAGGGAAACTTCTAAAGTCGTGCACATGGCCGCAAGTAAGTCATGCCCATGCGGCAAGAAGCCACCGACATGGAACACTCCCCCAGCAACTTAGTAACAAACAAGAAACTTCATGTCCGGTTGTTGTCCCACTGTCCTCGGCGGGTTACCGGAGACTTGATGAAATGCTGCCAAAACGAACAACCTATACCGTCATCTCCTGCGATAGGCAATGACTTAGGTACATTGCACGCATAGTGCAAGTCATCGTCTTCACTACGATGAACGTATAGGCTAATTTACTTATGCAAACACTAGGCATTCATATTTCCTTCTGGAAATATATATTGTTCCAGAATTAAGTTAAAAATATATACATTCCACCGATCTTACGAAGGATTCCAGTATGTTTCCTTTGGTTACAAGGCAAATGTCGGAACTGAAAATCCCGCACCAAATCTTCGTAATTGGCTCCTTTTGCCTTATTGAAACGATAGAGAGCTATGTGGTGGAGTAGTAAGGTGCTGTATACAATTTAAATATAAATATACCTTCAACATCAATTTATTTACCATAAATAAACGATAACATAGAAGTCCGTTTAGTGCTTTTTGACAGAAGCTCCAAAATACAACTTAGTGTTTTAATTAGGGACCAATCAGACTTGAACACTACATTCAAAATAAGAAAATACTATTACAATATTCTTCGTTTGAGTTAAGGAATACCAAAATTTTAGAGCACGCTTGAAAATGAACATTGCAGAATTAAAAGAGCATATAGTAAAATAATCGCCCCTAAACAGCATAATAAATCACAACAGTTGCAAGTGACTCATATTAAATCTCCAGTCTGTTAGGCAAGTCAGATTTAAAAACGTGAACGCCAGATTTGAATGACGCAACAACCAACCACTTACGGCAGCAACTTTGAAGAACAACCATCTCTGCGTAACAACTTTTAATTTCAATTATTCTAATCTACAATACAGAAAACCTACCTGCAACACACCAAAATCTTTAAAGACAAGAGCAATACACAGTAGAGGTCTATATAAAAAAATCAATTGCCATATGTATGAAAGATCATCACCGGAGAACGGCATGACTGATTTGGTTGATTTTTTGTTGTTGTTTTCGTTATCGTCAGGATATGTTTTGTACAGAAAAAGATTTTTGGAAAGTCCGAAGGGAAAGTCGGAAATTAACATCAGCTGCCACATGTATGAAATATCATCAGTTTAGAACAGATCGACAGATTTGATTGATTTTTGTCTTTGTCGTGTTCGTAATTGTCACAACAAGGTTTGAATGAAAGAAAATTTTTGAAAAATCCACAGGAAAAATTGAAAATTAAAATCAGGTATGAAAAATCATCACATGCGAACGGCTCGACCGATTTCGTTAATTTTTTTGTTTTCGTAATTGTGGTTGACAATGGTATTTTTGGTACCAAAAAGAAAATTTAAAAAAATTGCGTTCACTTTGATGGTTCGCGGATTACTCCCTTGTACGGTTATCACTGCCTCGCATAGCCTTCAAAAGCGGCCGCTAGAGTCCGTCTAGGGGGAGAGACCTCCGAATAGCGCGGTGCAGGTATTCGACGGGCAGTTTTTTTACACAGTTTGGGGTTGGGGGCAGCAGTAGTGCTTGAAGCAGCGGACAATCGGTGCGGATCGGCACGATGACTTTTCCAGGTCGTCGTTCACTCTTCTTCGCCAAGACTGGGCAGAAGGTAAGGTCTGGTTAGCTTACGTTGTGCGCAACTAGTTGTTCAGTTCTGTGCACCGATTTACCGCTCCGCAAGCTGTTTGAACAAATGTTGGTGTTTATGTTCATTGAGTCGTCATGCGCGGCTTATTATTTGCACTGTGATTCTAGGATTAGTGTGTTGTCCTGTCTGCCCTGTGTGGTTTTAAAGTAACTCGTCGTAATTTGCTGGCTAGTGCTCTCTCTCAAAAAATTTGCCACGGCTAATGTTGTCATGGTTATGTAATACGTCCAGTTGTCAAGCATAGATATAACAGGGGCCTACGTCTTATGTAGGTTTTTTTTCAGAATATCTGTGTTTCTTTTAAAATTCTTATGCAAGAGAACCAACTGTTTCTAAGTTTTAACATTTGTTTTCACTATGTTTTAGAAATGGTGGACATCACTATTATCCAGCCCTTTATAGCTGGTTGTGAGCTCCAGCTAATGGTAAGACCATAGCGCGTTCTCTGTTAGAGAAGGTTATTTCCTAGGACGTATCAACCTATTGGAGACGCTCTATAAGTGCAATCATGGTCAAGCCATAACTTTACTTGTAGTAATGATAATTGAAAGCAACATCTGTATTGTAATCTGTGGTGTCACTGCCGGACACCACACTTGCTAGGTGGTAGCTTAAATCGGCCGCGGTCCCTTAGTACATGTCGGACCCGCGTGTCGCCACTGTGTGATCGCAGACCGAGCGCCACCACAAGGCAGGTCTCGAGCGACGTACGAGAACTCGCCCCAGTTGTACGAAGACGTTGCTAGCGACTATACGGACGAAGCCTTTGCTCTCATTTGCCGAGAGACAGTTAGAATAGCCTTCAGCTAAGTCCATGTCTACGACCTAGCAAGGCGCCATTAGCCTTATATAGCTTGTATCTAAAGAGTCTCACTTGTATCGCCACAATCTCCAGATGTCTCATCAATAACGATGTATACAAAGGATGGATTAAAAGATAAGTACCAAAGGAGCTACGTACTTTTCTTTATAGCATTCATTAAGTCTCCTGTTTCAGACCTCATTCCATCCTTCGTGAGTTAGCGCGTGCATCTTGGCCGCCTCTTTCAATTAGTGTGCGTAGTGTTGGCAAGTCTGCCGACACAACATAATCTAACGTCGGTTATTCAGGACATGCTACCAGTTTCACGGCCAAAAAGTCCCAAGCGTAATCTGCCATCAACGTACGAACCAGAGTGACAAAGACTAAGGAGTCTTCAAATGGAAACAGTACAAGCTATTAAGTCTGTTACGCCAGCATGTGCAACCATCAAAGTCGAGTGCAGGGGGGGGCAAAATCCACTGGATCCCCATGCTGGCGTAACGTGCTTAATAAGGTGTACTGTTTCCATTTGAAGACACCGTTGGTCTTTGTCATGTAGTTAGTACGTTGATGGCACATTACGCTGGGGGCCTTAAGACGACGCATTTTGGTGGCGAAACTGGTAGCATGTTTTGAATAAAAGCCCTTGGATTACAATACAGCGGCTGGTTTCAGTTATTACTCAACCATGTCAGTAAGTTTTGTTACATGGGTTCGCCGAACGGTAAAATGAGCAATATCTTTCAGTGATTAACTTTTTGATTTTGAATGGTAAAAGTGTAATTAGCTTAAAGCAAAAACAGAAAGTGAATCAACCAATTTAAATGTAATCTAATACTATTTTTGAAGAGGATCGCCTAATACGCCCAGTAGATATGGTTACCGAGGAGATCATTGAAAAATTCTCCGACATAACTCTTGCTGATCGTCACAGAAAGTGCGCGAACTAGCAGGGGTCATAGGGGCTTAAAGAGAACGGCAATTAATATTCTTACGAGAAGCTGGCGAAGAGAAACCGTCTGGCCAACGGACAGCTGGCTGGTTGCGACCTTTCCTTCTATCTATTTTTGTACGAAAACTTCAAGTACAAGGGCTCAATAAAGTGTCTGACCGATTTTAATATTCGATGGCTGTCTTGGTGTCTATGAGAAGGCCCCAGACTCATAGCAGTCCCTAATTGTTGTCCTGCTCTCCCTAATAGCCGACTAAACCACAGACACTTTAACTGGAGAAATAAAATTTCCTTAATAAAGTATGGGTACTTTTTATTATACAGGTAATATCATAATTAATGGCGTAAATGCATCGACTTTCGAAGTATACGATACTAAAGGCAAAACAGTCTCAGTAAACACAGGTCCGCAGACGATCTGAGATAATTGCGACTTTGTGTTTACCAGCCACTCTGGCGTGATTCCGTGTAAACACCGCAAGTTGGGCCCTGGTGTAGTCTTCGTTTACATTTTAGAGACCGCACAATACACAGAGTGCAACTCATGTCAGTTGTTTACGTGAAGTCAGTCGTGTTGTACAAATATTGGTGGTAACATGGAGCATTACAGTAACAAGGGGTTAGAGGATATGCATTTCACGCATTATAGGGCTAACGGAAATGCACAGCAGGGTGCACGCTTGTGAGAAGAAGTGTACCCTCCCCAGATACATCCCGAGAGTAGAAAGTCTACAGGGGTGCACCAATACCTCCGAAAAACTAGGAACTTTACACATCCTGCGGGAGGCAGGAGGCCTGCACGAATTTCACCTGCGCTTGAAGATGTGGTACTGAATACAGTCGAACACTCTCCAGGAATCTCGACAAGGGGACTTGTCGAATACTTTACAGGAATCTCGACAAGGAGACTTGCCACTCAAATTCCTGGAGTAAAGCCAGTAGTATTTGATTTCCTTACTACAATTCTCGCGTCTGGAGTCATCTAGACTCCAACCCACATGCTATGTATGAGTCTCCAAATCAGTGACGTTTCTCAGTGAATGTGTGGTTAGTGGTACTAGCTGATCGTCTTATTGGGTCGTACATGTTACTCAATGGACGGTATTACCTTCCGTTTCAGCGGCATCATCTTGCAGGACTGCTTGACAGTGCTCTCTCAGAGCAATGACACAGAATGTGCTACATGCATGATGGAGCATCGGCACCTTTTTGCTGTTATGGTGAGACGACATCTAACGCGTCGATATGGCCAAAGACGGATTGGGCGAGGAGGACATATACCGTGACATCTGAGATGACCTGATCTGAGCCCCGTGTATTTCTGTGTCTGGGGGAACCTTAAGAATGTAGTATACTCCACTACGGCTAAGACAGTTGCAGAACTGGAGCAGAGACTTATCAGAGCTTTCTAGAATTTATAAATGATACAGGCGTTTCAAGTGATTCGATACTCGTTGCGGTGACAGGTACAGGCCAGCATCAGAGTCCAAGGACACACTTTCAACGCTTCTTTTAACAATGAGTACATTCATGTAACTGTTGTGTTCATTTAAACACTTGGACTTCCACCAAAGTATCTCCAATAACGTTCTTAGTGTTGTACAGTGTTGTTACCTTTTCATAACTGGGATGACGTTTACACAGAATCAAGTTAGCGGTAGCTGGAAACCACAAAGGCTAGAAAATATCAACGTACTCTCCGCTGCATAGTGAAAGTTTCATTCTGGAACCACAAAGTTACTGGTTAACGAAACTGTATTGCTTCCAGTATCGTATAGTTTCAAGTGTATACGTTTACACCATTAATTATGATACATCCTATACACGCAGACACCCACCCACCCACCCACGCACCCACACACACACACACACACACACACACACACACACACATGCGCGGTGTCCCATTTGTCTTGACCACCCTCAATAATGCAAATTACTAAATGTTTCAAGGGAACGTTCTTTAGCCGTCAGGGGGACATCAATCAGCATGGTTGCCTTCGTTGTAAATTTGTTTCTTCACAACGACATGAACAGCGGTATTAGTTTTTTAAATGGCACCCTGTATTTTTTATTCGGCAGTTCATTTCCTCTCCTAAAGACCTATTCAAAAATGTATCACAGTGTACCATTCACTGTAACACAACGATATTAATTACACAACACAACATTGACTTTCAGGCCGTGATTACAAACTCGTCCACTTGCTGGAGTTATCAGAAAACAAACGACAATCAAGTAAAAACATGACACAAAATTGCGTTTGACTCTCCTGTATCATTTCCCAGGAGTAGAACATTCAAAGGTGCTCAAAATGGTGACCCTTGACACCGATACACTGATGCACTCGTTGAATGAAAGAATTATTTACTGCTTCCAGTGTTGCCTGCTGAAGAGAATTACAAGCAAGTACGATACGTTCCTGCATCTCCTCTGGAGTTGTTGGAATATCGCGATAGACGTCTTTAATGCGTTCCCAAATAAAAAAGTCTAGAGGATTTAAATCAGGAGACCTAGCAGGCCAAGTAACTGTTCCTCCTCGACCAATCCATCTGGCAGGATACCTTCGGTTCAGAAGACGACGTGCACGCAAGGCATTATATGCTGGACATCCATCGTGTTGATACCACATAAGCATTCTGGTTCTTAGTGGCACTTCATCAAGAAGAGGAGGAAGAATTCGTCTGAGGAAGTTGGCATACGCTGTGCCGTTAGGCTACCATTGACAGGCCGATAATTGTAATACCAAGCATCCCACACCAGACCTTAACCCTCCGTTGACCCTGATGTTCCACCTGTCTAAGCCATAGTGGGTTGTCCCTGGACCAATAATGCATGTTCCTTGTATTTACCTGTCCTTTGTTTGAAAAGGAACATTCATCGGTAAACAGAACATTGGAGAAGAAGTTCGGGTTGGCGAGGATTTGCTGCTATGCACAGTGACAACTATACACGATTCTGGAAACCACTCCCATGTAATTCTTTATGTAGGTATACATGGAACCGTTGGCGTGTAAGAATACGATGTACACTGGTTTTAGGAATGCCAATCTCGTGTTCAAGCTGCCGTGTGCTCACATGTGGATTCATAGCAAGGGAAGCGAGAACAGTAACTTCGGCAGTGCGAGTGCTACGATGATTGCGTTGTCGTGTGTTGAAATTTCCCCTTTCCTGAAGCGTCGCAACAAGACGAGAAAACACCCGTCGGGAAGGTGGGCTCTTGTCAGAATACCGCTCACTGTACAGGTCCGCAGCCTGCGTAACATTTCGCCTACCTTCAACAACAACAATAAAAGAAACGTTATGTCGATGCAGTTTGTAGGAAGGACAGCCTTTACTGTATGCCTACTCTACACAACAGTATTTAAAAAGACTATAAAAATGGTTCAAATGGCTCTGAGCACTATGGGACTCAACATCTTAGGTCATAAGTCCCCTAGAACTTAGAACTACTTAAACCTAATTAACCTAAGGACATCACACACACCCATGCCCGAGGCAGGATTCGAACCTGCGACCGTAGCAGTCCCGCGGTTCCGGACTGCAGCGCCGGAACCGCTAGACCACCACGGCCGGCTAAAAAGACTATACTACTATACTAAATGTACCGGTACATAAGAAAACGGTATTACAAGTACTGTTCTGCTAACTTACATTCCCCATAGATGAGTAGCATTTCTACCTTCTCTTCGTTTGTGCACATTCTACTCACACAACTCTTCAACTGACGATGGTTGACGGAATGACGGATGTGCATTCTACTTTTGTTTACATTTGTCCTCTGTCAACGTTAGTATGTGGATGTGTTCCATTACCTCGAGTATCTGCACTAAGCGCTTGGAGCGTCAATGTCAGTGTTGTGTTATGTAATTACTAATGTTGTGTTTCAGTGAATGGTAGACTGTGATAAATTTTTGAATAGGTCTTTAGAAGAGAAAATGTGTTACCGAATAAAAAATACAGGGTGCCATTTAAAAAGGTCATACCGCTGTTCATATCACTATTAAAAAAAAGCTACAATGAAGGCAATCATGATGATTGATGTCCCCCTGAAGAGTAAAGAACATTTTATAATTTGCATCTAGACAAACAGTTATTTAGGGTGGTCAAGATATTGGGACGCCCCATATACGCTTAATTCACACTTTTTTTAACAGCTGTGAGTGCAATGACAGATTGATTTCCGAACTCGATCAAGATTTCGCTCAGTACTGAACACCACCCCGCTGTTCATATCATTATAAAAAAAAAGCTACAATGAAGGCAATCATGATGATCGATGTCCCCCTGAAGAGTAAAGAACATTTTATAATTTGCATCTAGACAAACAGTTATTTAGGGTGGTCAAGATATTGGGACGCCCCATATACGCCTAATTCACACTTTTTTTAACAGCTGTGAGTGCAATGACAGATTGATTTCCGAACTCGATCAAGATTTCGCTCAGTACTGAACACCACCCTGTTGTTCATAGTTAAAAACCCCAAGAAACGTATAGCGGAAAACTTTTCTAAATCTGTAAACTCACGCAGAAATTTCACAAGTTCATGAATTTGCCGCTTGAAAAATTTCAAACCCTTCTCGTCGCGGCTGACACACCGCGTTGTCCCACCTTGAAGAGCTCGTCCAACCTACAGGCTTCATCAGTGTGGCCGCCACCCTTAAATATTCTTCCATCTGTCGTTGTAAAACTCGCAGATATACATCTACGGTACATATTATTGCTGAAACTGTACACCCAAAAATTTTACATGATCATATCTTACTTGCTGATACCTCTGATACGTTGAAATACGCAGATTAGACTGATTTTTATAGATAAAGCTAGTAGAATGTCACTCGTGAGTTACGCGCGAACGTTTTTTAACAAATAAAGAACTATATTAAACATGTCCTTACCACAAGCATTTAGTATCAGATAGAACTAGAATGTTTCCAGCTTCTGCGTGGTGACTTTGTGCTTCGTTGGTGTACTTGGTTTGTTGAGTTGTTTGCATCTCACTGAGGTGACATGGTCAAAATTATCACTATTCACCATTAACTACACTACTGGCCATTAAAATTACTACACCACGAACATGACGTGCTACAGACGCGAAATTTAACCGACAGGAAGAAGATGCTGTCATATGCAAATGATGAGTTTTTCAGAGCATTCACAAGGTTGGTGCCGGAGGCGACACCTACAACGTACTGACTTGAGGAAAGTTTCCAACCGATTCCTCGTACACAATCAGCAGTTGACGGGCGTTGCCTGGTGAAACGTTGTTGTGATGCCTCGTGTAAGGAGGAGAAATGCGTACCATCACGTTTCCGACACAGGGTCGGATGTAGCCTATCGCGATTGCGGTTTATCGTATCGCGACATTGCTGCTCGCGTTGGTCGAGATCCAGTGACTGTTAGCAGAATATGGAATCGGTGGGTTCAGGAGCGTAATACGGAACGCCGTGCTGGATCCCAACGGCCTCGTATCACTAGAAGTCGAGATGACAGGCATCTTATCCGCATGGCTGTAACGCATTGTGCAGCCACGTCTCGATCCCTGAGTAAACAGATGGAGACGTTTGCAAGACAACAACCATCTGCAAGAACAGTTCGACGACGTTTGCAGCAGCATGGACTATCAGCTCGGAGACCGTGGCTGTGGTTACCCTTGACGCTGTATCACAAACAGGAGAGCCTGCGATGGTGTACTCAACGGCGAACCTGGGTGCACGAATGGCGAAACGTCATTTTTTCGGACGAATCCAGGTTCTGTTTACAGCATCATGATGGTAGCATCCGTGTTTGGCGACATCGCGGTGACCGCACATTGGAAGCGTGTATTCGTCATCGCCATACTGGCATATCACCCAGCGTGATGGTATGGGGTACCATTGGTTACACGTCTCGGTCACCTCTTGTTCGCATTGACGGCACTTTGAACAGTGGACGTTGCATTTCAGATGTGTTACGACCCGTGGCTGTACCCTACATTCGATCCTTGCGAAACTCTACATTTCAGCTGGATAATGCACGACCGCATGTTGCAGGTCCTGTACGGGCTTTTCTGGATACAGAAAATGTTCGACTGCTGCCCTGGCCAGCACATTCTCCAGATGTCTCATCAATTGAAAACGTCTGGTCAATGGTGGCCGAGCAACTGGCTCGTCACAATACGCCATTTACTATTCTCGATGAAGTGTGGTATCGTGTTGAAGCTGCATGGGCAGCTGTACCTGTACACGCCATCCAAGCTCTGTTTGACTCAACGCCCAGGCGTATGAAGGCCGTTATTACGGCCAGAGGTGGTTTTCTGGGTACTGATTTCTCAGGATCTATGTACCCAAATTGCGTGAAAATTTAACCACATGTGAGTTCTAGTATAATATATTTGTCCAATGAATACCCGTTTATCATCTGCATTTCTTCTTGGTGTAGCAGTTTTAATGGCCAGTAGTGTTTTTAAAGTTAACGTGAATTACATATCTACAGACAGCAATTCCGATATCTTACCTCATAACAACTCTGTACGTATTAGTTTTCTAATTTTTTTAGGCATAATTGCGTTTCCATGTATAAAAATCAACATTCCGGCTCATTATCCAAATTGTAATGCTTTTACAAAAATACTATAACACCTATTTTAGATACTGATGTTCAAGCGCAATCATTAGACATTAACGTTGTTTTGATCGCTTGCAGCGATTTGAAGTCTGCAATTTTAATGATAAAAGGTACCTTACATCTTCCGTTGTCTTAGTTACGTTACTCTCCACCTACAGAGTGGATCCTTAAATGTGCAACGTCGCCTCGTTTTTCTCTTCCATTTGGTGACATTGTCTTTCATGTGTTGTGTTGGTTTAACTCGTGAAGTGGCAGTGAAATTATTTACAGCCTTTCATTTTTCAGCATATCGGCTCCCTCACACAGCTCACCGCCTTGCAACAGCCAATCGCCCGGGAAATCCAATCGCAATAACCACGTAGTTTACCTGCTGTCTGAATGACAGCTGCGGACTGCTTCGTGATCGGATCATCCTGTCAATAGCAGTCCCGGGTGTCGTCTGTACTTAATGACGGCTTCAGCAAGCCACCTTCTCGTGACTACGCACGCATGCCTGTGTCCGGGTTCTGCCGTATTGCGACGTCTGTCAACCAGAGCATGTTAGCCGCAACTGTCTGTCTTCTCACGACATGCATCTTAGAAAATGTATCCGTAACAGTTCCAGGGAGATCCGATGGACTCTTTGCATCGAGCTGTCATTGTCAATCTGATCTGGATGCATCAATATTCCCCATATACCGAGCAACTATCAATAAATTGGGTTGCTTTCCATGACGCTGCTCCAAAGAAAGCGAAGACAGTCCCATCGGCAGGATAAGTCTTGGCGACCATTTTTTGGGATGCGGAGGGCATCGTATTCGTGCCACTTCGCAAAAGAGACGAGACACTCTTACTGGACGGTATTTCAGTCAGATTTTGAACTCCTTCATCAAGAAACTGAAGGAAAACCCGCACCATGAAACTAAGAAATCTGGAATTATCGCCACAGAACTGCAAGAACTGATACAAACTGCTGTCGCACCTCTCGCGTTTTCCTAATATAGCTCCCTGCAATCTCTTCTACCGCCCACACGAGAAGAAATTGTTCGCAGGTAAAAAATCCTGCTCAAATTAGAGGTTAACTCCTCATTCCTTACCTTATCAGTCTATATAATTTTCAACATTCTTTGGTAGCACTACATTTCCAGTGCTGTGTTCCAGTTTTCCCACAGTACATGTTTCATTACGATGGGCTCCAAACACACATTCTCAGAAGTTTCTTCATTAAATTAAGGCCTATGTTTTAAAGTAGTAAACTTCTCTTGACAAGGAATGCACTTTTAGCCAGTGCTAGTTTGCTCAGTATGTCCTTTTTCCATCCGTCATGGGTTATTTTGATGCCTTAATTCCATTTGCTTCGTGATCATCAGTCCTACACTACTGGCCACTCAAACTGCTACACCAAGAAGACATGCAGATGATAAATGGGTATTAACTGGACAAATATATTATAGTAGACCTGACATGTGATTACATTTTCACGCAATTTGGGTGCATAGAGCCTGAGAAATCAGCACCCAGAACAACCACCTCTGGCCGTAATAACGGCCTTGATACGCCTGGGCATTGAGTCAAACAGAGTTTTGATGGCGTGTACAGGTACAGATGCCCATGCAGCTTCAACACGATACCACACTTCATCGAGAATAGTAAACGGCGTATCGTGACGAGCCAGTTGCTCGGCCACCATTGACCAGACGTTTTCAATTGATGAGACATCTGCAGAATGTGCTGGCCAGGGCAGCAGTCGAACATTTTCTGTATCCAGAAAAGCCCGTACAGGACCTGCAACATGCGGTCGTGCATTATCCTGCTGAAATGTAGAGTTTCGCAGGGATCGAATGAAGGGTAGAGCCACGGGTCGTAACATATCTGAAATGTAACGTCTACTGTTAAAAGTACCGTCAATGCGAACAAGAGGTGACCGAGACGTGAAACTAATGGCACCCCATACCATCACGCCGCGTGATACGCCAGTATGGCGATGACGAATACATGCTTCCAATGTGCGATCACCACGATGTCGCCAAACACGGGTGCGACCATCATGATGCTGTAAACAGAACCTGGATTCATCCGAAAAAATGACGTTTCGCCATTCGTGCAACCAGGTTCGTCGTTGAGTACACCATCGCAGGCGCTCCTGTCTGTGATACAGCGTCAAGGGTAACCGCAGCCACGGTCTCCGAGCTGATAGTCCATGCTGCTGCAAACGTCGTCGAACTGTTCGTGCAGATGGTTCTTGTCTTGCAAACGTCCCCATCTGCTGACTCAGGGATCGAGACGTGGCTGCACGATCCGTTACAGCCATGCGGATAAGATGCCTGTCATCTCGACTGCTAGTGATACGAGGCCGTTGGGATCCAGCACAGCACTCCGTGTTGCCCTCCTGAACCCACCGATTCCATATTCTGCTAACAGTCATTGGATCTCGAGCAACACGAGCAGCAACGTCGCGATAAACCGCAATCGCGATAGTCTACAATCCGACCTTTATCAAAGTCGGAAACGTGATGGTACGCGTTTCTCCTCCTTACACGAGGCATCACAAAAACCTTTCACCAGGCAACGCCGGTCAGCTGCTGTTTGTGTATGAGAAATCGGTTGGAAACTTTCCTCATGTCAGCACGTTGTAGGTGTCGCCACCGGCGCCAACCTTGTGTGAATGCTCTGAAAAGCTAATCATTTGCAACTCACAGCATCTTCTTCCTGTCGGTTAAATTTCGCGTCTGTAGCAAGTCATCTTCTTTAATGGCCAGTAGTGTAATATTAAGTTTCACGCTGTTCTCGTTTCTATTACGTCTCAATGCTTTCGTATTTCTTCAGTTTACCCTCTGTCTGTATCTGTATAGACTGTTCATTCCATTCGACAGATCCTGTAATTCTTCTTCACTTTCTCTGAGGATAGCAATTCCATCAGCAAATTCTAACACTCATATCCTTTCACCTTGAATTTTAATCCCACTCTTAAGCCTTTCTTTCATTTCCCCGGTTGCTTCTTCGATGTAAAAACTGAACAGTAGGGGCGAAACGCAACATCCTTGTCTTCCATCCCTTTTTAATCCGATCACTTCGTTCTTGGGCTTCCAATCTTATTGTTCGCACTTGGTACTTGTACATACTGTACATTATCCGTCTAACCTTATACTTTACCCTTCTTGTTGTAACTGCGACCGGGACGGTCGCGTGGTAGCAATGACGCAAAGCGCGGAGGGACCCGCGGCAAGGCCCGCGAACAACAACACGACGGGAGAGGACGGATACGACCAACGAAGGACAGAACGAATACAACAAGATCGAACAACGGAGTCACAAGGAAACAAACAAGTCCAGGCGCTTAAGTACGCTATCGGGGGCGCCGCTGTCGGCCGCTGGGACCACGTGTTCCACTGTGGCGCCCTCACACTAAAAGCGGGGTAGGAGGCGCGCGCCGCCATGGCTTACGGCGCGAGGGTGCAGAGACCTCTATGGGTCTTGGACGTCCATGACGCCTGGCGCGGATTCAAATTCCGCGGCACGCGGTACCAACCTTATTTTCTCAGAATTTCAAATATCTTACGCCATTTTATATTGTCAGATACTTTTTTCAGTTAGACAAATTTTATGAACGTGTCTTGATGTTTCTTTAGTCTAGCTGCATTATCAACCTCAACGTCAGGACTCTGGTGCCTTTACCTTTCCTAAAGCCAAACTGATCGTCATTTAGCACATCCTCAGTCTTCTTTTCCAGTCTTCTGTATATTATTCTTGTCAGCAACTTGGATACATGGGTTGTTAAGCTGATTGCGCGATGCTTCCCGCATTTGTCGGCTCTTGCAATCTTCGGAATTGTGTGGATGATGCTATATCGCAAGACTCATATGCTATAGTGAATAGTCGTTTTGTTACCACTTACTCCAACGATTTTAGAAATTCTGACGGAATGTTATATATTCCACCTGTCTTATTCGAGCTTTAGTCTTCCAAAGCTCTTTTAAATTCTGATTCCAATTCTGGATCCCCTATCTCTTCTGTATCGACTCCTGTTTTCTTGTTCTGTCATCAGAGATGTCTTCCACCTTATAGAGGCCTTCAACGTACGCTTTCCACCTATCTGGTCTCTCTTCTGAATTTAACAGTGGAATTTCCGTTGCACTCTTAATGTAATACTCTTGCATTTTTTTTAATGTCACCGAAAATTTTTTGTCTTTTCTACATGCTGAGTCTGTCCTTCCGATAGTCGATTCCTGTTCGAGTTCTCCACATTTTTATCTGCAGCCATTTTCCCTTAGCGTTCCTGCAGTCATTATTTTATTCATTCCTAAGTGACTTGTATTTCTGTGTTCCTGAATTTCTCTGAACATTTTTGTACTTCCTTCATTCATCGATCAACTGAAGTATTTTTTCTGGATACCCTCATGAGGGCCAAGGTTTGACAATAACTAAAACGGTCTAAAACAAGGCATTACACAAGGTATAACATCACACCTGTAAAATTTTCGTTAGTTAAAGTCAGTCCTTCTTAACATTAAACACAAGGTTTAAAATAACATTTGCCAATCCAAATTTGTAAAAGTGTTGCTCACATATGCGTGAACACATCACTTGGTATCTCAAAATTAACTCTGTTATCTCCTATATCTACAGATATTACAGGAAAAAGTCATTGTAACATAGCAGACGGCAAACTGTCGTGGTCATTAAAGGTTACAAACGAAAACTCAAACTTTCAGCCTCATCTGCACCGCAAAAGCAGCCGTTCCGCCATCAGGGAGGACCCATAGCAAGGTTCTTAACGGTGGCCGCGTTCCACAGAGGAAACAACAGCAGCAGAGGCTACCATGCTTCCCAAGTGACGCATCACTTGCCGAGCAACTGCACTTACAAGACTCGCTGTCGTCTCAGCCCAGTGCCGCTCTGCGCCCGCCACAGCAGGAATCTCTTGCCGCAGGCGCCACTTGTCCACCAGTCGCGGAAAGCGGGCAAAGGTAAACTTTTTGAAGATCGACCAGATCGAGCCACCACAGTTCAGTCTCCCCCACCAAAGCCACAATTGAGCACTTCCCTGTGCTGGTAACCAGGGAACAAAGGAGCAAAGAGATAAATGTTTATCTTATTTGGGTAACATGCCCCTTCGATACCTTACCAGTGCCTAGATTATGGACTAAGAAGTTAACTGGTCTTAAAACCTCCAACACCCCATATGACCCCAAAAAGCTTGGAACCAGTTTGTGGGAAACACTAGCATCCGCTTTCATGACAATATTGAAGTTGTGAATCAAAATTCTATCTCCTACTTTGACTTGTACTTCATGCCTCCCCTGACGATAACGGCGTGCTTGCCTTTGGTGCTCCAATTCTATGGTATGCTTAGCCCTCCTCCAGCTATTCTGTATGATCTCTTGTGTAATTTTATCAGAAAGGAGCTCATTGACCGGCCACAGGTGGGCCAATGGGGAACTGATGGAAATGCGAATATTAAGGAAGAAGGAGTTACCTTTGTAGCGTTATGCTGAGCTAAATTAAAGTCGAAATTTAACGAAGGCAAAGATACATCCCACTTCTTCTGAGAGTAGGCGTGAAAAGTTACTAGGTCAGACTTAATGTTTTGATAGACTCTCTCTGCAAAATAATGTTTACGGTAATGATTCCATTGACATGAAGGATGGGGCATTATCACTCACCAATGATTTTGGTGGCCCAAATATGGAAGAGGACTTTGATAAATGACAAATAGACAAGACCGCTGTCACCCTTCGAATTGGTATCAACTATGTGAACCTGGAAGTATCGACTACCACTGTAATACAATGATCCCTCTTTCGAGTACGAGGAAGAGGACCCACATAATCAACAAAAAGTTTATTCGTGGGCCGACACTTCCAAGTGGATTGTAAAAATCCTTCACACGTGCTGGGCTTTGCTGCCTTACGCTGCTCATAGTCCCCCACCAGGCAACGAAGTTCTCTATGCAGGAAAGGCCGTATTACATGTTGCTGAATCTTTACAATAGTTTTATGGACACCTAAGCGTCCACCTACCACCTAATTATAGAAATATGGAAATACGGCGTGTACTAGTTCCTTCGGTAAACAAATCTTATAGTCGTTGTCCCCCTTCCATGTTTAAGATGCAGCCCAGTGCCTGTCCCCTGGCGTAATTTACGTTTAACCAATCATATAGTGGAACCCTCCTCTGGTTTCTTCCTAAGACTCTCAAAGACTTCAGGGAACACACCACGCACACACAATCAACACATTAGTTCTGTGATCCTTTCCCATGACCTTCCCCCAAACATTCAGTTTTAAAGAATCTGTATTCTCGTAATTTGACCCTCTATTGGCTTGACCTTAAGTTGAAACACGGAATGCGGACCACCCAGGGTGCTATACTGCCAGTTACTCTAAGATGTGCCAAAACCCAGCTAAAACTTTGGTTATTAGTTTCCAGAAAGAACTCTGTGCTCGAGATAAATCCTAAACTTTTCTAAAACAAAGATCACAGCTAGCGTCTCCTACTCATAGGCTGAATACTTGAGCACAGCTAGTGACAACCTCCTTGAGGCATAAACTACTTGACGCCCCTCCCCAAGTTATTCTTGCAGGAGAATGGTCGCTACGGCATTATTAAATGCATCATTCAGAACAATAACTGGGAGCCTAAAATCAGGAATAGCCATCACTGGATGATCACCTAGAGCTACCTTAATGGCCCCAATGCCCGCACAACACCGCCCCCCACCCCCCCGACTGCAGGCCCCCAAGGGGAGCCACGAAATGAACGGTGCTCGGCACAGATTTTACCTAGAGCTACCTTAATGCCCCCCATGCCTGCTCAACACCCCCCCACCCTCCCACCCCCCGCCGCAGGCCTCCAAGGGGAGCCACGAAGTGAACAGAGCTCGGGAAAAATTCATCTTAGGAAGTAATTGGTCATGCTAATGCCATGCTAATAAATGTGGCCACCCCTCCCCCACCTCAGAGGAGTGGGGGGGTGTCCATATTTATTAGTATGGCCAATTACTTCCTAAGAGGAATTTGTCCCGAGCTCCAGGCCCACAAGGGGAGCCACGAAATGAACGGAGCTCGGGACAAATTCATCTTAGGAAGTAATTGGCCATGCTAATAAATATGGCCACCCCCCCCACTCCTCAGAGGCGGGGGGAGGGCACATTTATTAGCATGGCCAATTACCTCCTAAGATGAATTTGTCCCGAGCTTCCGTGATGGCTGGGGGGGGGGGGGGGCTTAGCAAATCGCGAGCTCGCTCCTGATCAATTCTAACCTCATCCGCTGAGAATAAATGGCCCAAGAAGGCAATTCGTTGACGAGCCAAGATGATCCTAGACGGCCTCACGGTGAGGCCGGCTTCTCACAAATGTAGTAGGACTTGTTGAAGGTGTTACTGTTGTTCATAAAATATGGCACTATACACCACCACCTCATATAAGTGGTGGTAAAGCGACTCAAACTTAAGACGCTGAAAACATTATCTAAGAGGTGAGAAAATAGCAGCCACACTAGTTATACCAAGAGGTTCTCGGTTAAACTCTACAGATTTCAGTCCACGCAGAATGTGGTGGCATGTTTAGAGTTCTCAGTCAATGGAATCTGATAACAGGCTTGATGCAAATCGATCACAGTAAAGAAATGTGCACCAGGAAACCAGGTAAAACAATTACAAAGCTCGGGCGGCGGCTCTGATTCAAGAATGACCTTTTGATTGAAACCCTATAGTCTGCCACCTGGTGTTAATTTTTTGTCTTGCGCCTTAGGCACAAGAGATACGAGAGAGGCATAGGGGGATGTCGAGGCTGTAATCAGTTCATCTCTGAGCACATCATTTGCCTTCTGATGTGAGATTCTCATCTTGGGAAAAGAAGCTTGGCGTACTGGAACATCATCCATTAGTCGTATTTTGTATTGAATCTTATTAGTATCCCCCAGCTTGTTGGTAAACAGGTTAGGAACATTATCCAAAATTTCTAGAAGTTGTGCAGCATCCCCACATACCACATGCCTGACATCGGATCTCGATCACTGATCCTGCACAACGTTCATTACTCTGAATTTCTGGCACAAACACAATGCTATCCGTTGATATGGGCGAAATTTAAAGCAAAAAATTTCTGTCGGCAAAATACATGCCCAAAACCAGCTCACTGCATGAAACCACACTCCAGGAGGACGATAGTCAAATTCCTGACCACTAACAACATAATAGGCCAGGAAAAATGCACAATATTAAGTTTGCCACAGAAGGTAACACCTGCTCATTCACAGCCCGACATCTTTGGACTGTCGTGTAATGGAGGCATCTTACACACTCCTCTAAATTCAAGATACAAGCTACAAAGTAACAAAGAAACATCACTTGTGGGATCAGTAAGGGCGCACACAGGTTCCCGATTAAGCTATACGAGGCGTAAGGCAGGAACTGATCTTTCGCAGCCCGATCCGAGGGCACTGCTTCGGCAGTTTTGGAGAGCGCCCTACCGTCCGTTTTTCAAGGCGGCAGCTCTTGACGCACGACCCACGCTTAATCGGGCATCCCGCACGAATGTGCGGTGTCCCTTCATCGAAAATGCTCTTTAAGTCATGATTGTCTCTGGTGAGCTTTTGCAGCTACCTCCTCCCTAAACTGAGAAGAACAGTAAATACCACCCACGCCCCTACATTGTTCGTCAGCGAATCTAAGTGCTTCGACGTTAGAAATCAATGCATACAACCCGGTATTTGTAGTAGGTGTCTGTTAAAAAGATACCAGCAGAAGATCCTTGGGCTTCATGCCCTCCAATATACTCTCAACCATTTCACCTTCAGTGACCGGTAATTCTAAGGCAGCAACCGCAGTATGAGTCTCCTCAATATAACTTCCCAAAGTCTCATGTGAGGCCTTATCGCACAAAAATGTTTGCTCTCAAGATCTTGCCTAATTTGTGGCGACAATTTCTGCTGAATAATACGCCTCTGAAAATCACATAATAACCCTTGCATCTGCAAAATTTCAAACCATTCTACTCAACAACTTAAGAACCATACAATGCGATACACACAAGTCTCTCTACCTGCTCCATTGAAAGTTTGACGATTCTTTGCAGTAAATAAACAATAGGGTTTAGCAACCTAGGAAATGCTTCAACAACAGGTCTAACTGCGATCCCTTCTTCCACGTGATTACAATGTGTAGTGAGCTTATTGCTCACTGGTTCACCTACTCCATTCATTCCCACCCCACCATCCAAACCTGAGCCACTTACGTTCAATTGCGATTCTTTTTCTTGTGTAAGAAACTCACTAATGGCATGGTCATGTTCCGCACTAACCTAAAGCTTATTTAAATCGCCAAGATGGTGACTACAGTGAGAAAACTGTGGGTGCACCCTGTACATCGAATGAGAATTGGGCTGACGCTATGTTGCAACACAACTCTTCCAAAGCACCCAAGGAAAAGGTGAGTTCTGTACCCAGGTTGCTAATCGTGTCCAGAGTGAGGCTTAAAGGTTTATACCGACCGGAGTGTAAACGTGTTTCCAAGTCCACTACGCTGCTACCACTGGCTTGTTGCCGAATATTAAGCTCATATTCCAGGTGCTCGCGCCTAAAGAAATGAATACCAGATCAGTTTCTGAGTGATTTGTCTCGCCAACACAGTCAGTCAATAATTAACACAACCGTATAACAATTAGTAACCTAACATGCAAATTAACAACATAACAAACAATAGTGAATGGTGCTGTTAACAAGGGAAAACAAAGCGAAACGAGTGTTCCCCAAATTCAGCTTTATTTACAACAAATTTCACCGTTTTCAATTTCTCAACATACATACTGTTTATTCAAACAATAATAAGATTTTACATCATAAAAACATACAATAATCCCAGTTAATATAAAACCAAGAAATCCGTGAAATGGGAATTCAGATTAAAGTTTAAACAAGAGGAACCTCTCCACATAATAGAAAATTTGTTAAATTCAGTGTTACAAATTTTAAAAATGAATAATCAGCCCGAACAACAATTTAACTGTAAGAACCTGTCGATGAGCCTTCCAGTTAAATTTTCAGCACAAAGGTCCTTTCACAATTCCAGACTTGTTAAATTAAATTTTACCAAAATTTTAAAATGATGAGGGATCAGCCCAAGTAATAACCAAACTGTCACAATCTGTGAAGTGGGCCTCCAGGTTTAATTATCAGCACGAAGTTCCTTCCACAATGTCAAATTTGTTGAATTCAGTGTTACAAGAATTTTAAAATAATTAGTAATCAATCTGAGCAATAATTAAACTGTGAAGATTTGTGCAGCAGGCCTCCACGTTAAATTTTCAGCACATACTTCACAATTCCACACTTGTTAAATTCAGTTTTACAGAAATCTTAAAATAATGAATAATCAACCAAAGCAATAAATAAACTTTGGGAATCTATGGAATGGGCTCCCAGCTTAAATTTTCAACAGAAAGATCCTTACACAATTTCAAACTTATTTAGTTTAATTTTACACAAATTTTAATATAATCAGTAATCAGCACAATTAATATTAAATGGTAATAATTTACAAGGCGGACATTTAATTCAAATTTGCAGAAACAAACAACTCCTTAAGCTAAGTAATGACATCAAAGGTTCACATCATTATTAATCGTGAATAATGAGGCACAGAGGCCTTTTACCTTGAAATTAGGAAAACCTCCTTATAAATTGGAGCCCCACCGGAATAGTTCAAAACAGCTAAGCTCAAATCCAGATCCCTGAAGCAAGAACTCTAAAACACAAACAACAATTAATTGCGGCACCCAAGTACCAAGCATGATCTAAACACATAAAGACTAAGTAGGCGCAAAGGGCGAAGGCAGTGTAATCTGGAGTAGTGCATAATTGTTACTGAAAGACAGGATAACTTAAGTATAAATGCGGCAAGCAGGAAATAGGCGTATCACGGGCACAAGCTGTCATGCCAACCACTGTGACACACAGCCCAATTGTCAAGAGGAAACCACACAGCCCAAATAAGGAGAGGCGGTCCTGGCACTCAGCAAACTCCAAATATATTTACCACAGCGCAAACATAGATAAATGGCAGCGGTGTGCATGTGGTACCGATTTCTCAGCAACCCTTAAATATTGTTTCTCATAGGAGTATAATACATCCAAAATTCTAGTAATCAAAACAGTGTT
Source organism: Schistocerca nitens (assembly GCF_023898315.1). Taxonomy (NCBI): domain Eukaryota; kingdom Metazoa; phylum Arthropoda; class Insecta; order Orthoptera; family Acrididae; genus Schistocerca; species Schistocerca nitens. The sequence continues at coordinate 244,659,227 of NC_064622.1, forward strand.
TCCAATTCTGTTAATACACTGGCAAGGCCACAATTAATAATAACGACTAAGGTGACTAAGATGGCATAGAGAATTCAGATCAGGTAAAACAGAATGAGAATGAAATAAGATAAGGATCTGCTAAGGCCTAGACGCAAATCATCTCAAACTTTAATCGCTACTTACAGTTTGTGTACCACGCCCAGCACACAGGGCCACTATAATTCGCACGTAAGGTCACAATAAACACACATCAAAAAAAGTTTTGCATCACTTCGGTTCCGAGAGTTCTGGAACCTGTACAGAAGATTGGAATAGAGATCAACATAAACATCATTTCCGCCCTTTTTATTGTTCGTGAAAACCTCACATTGCATGTTGTATCACCACACAGCGAAACCTTCAGAGGCAGTGGTCCAGATTGCTGTACAAGCCGGTACCTCTAATACCGAGTAGCACGTCCTCCTCCATTGATGCATGCCTGTAATCGTCGTGGCATACTATCCACAAGTTCATCAAGGCACTGTTGGTCCAGATTGTCCCATTCCTCAACGGCGATTCAGCGTAGATCCCTCAGAGTGGTTGGTGGGTGACGTCTTCCATAAACAGCCCTTTTCAATCTACCTCAGGCATGTTCGATAGGGTTCGTGGATGGAGAATATGCTGGCTACTCTAGTCGAACGATGTCGTTATCCTGAAGGAAGTCATTCAGAAGACGTGCACGACGGGGGCGCGAATTGACGTCCATGAAGACGAATGCCTCGCCTGTACGCTGCCGATATGATTGCACTATCGGTCGAAGGATGATATTCACGTATCGTACAGCCGTTATGGAGCCTTCCATTACCACCAGCGGCGTACGTCGGCCCCACATAATGCCACCCCAAAACAGAAGGGAACCTCCACCCTGCTGCACTCGCTGGACAGTGTGTCTAAGACGTTCAGCCTGACAGGGTTGCCTCCAAACACGTCTCGGACGATTGTCTGGTTGAAGGCATATGTGACGCTCATCGGTGAAGAGAACGTGATGCTAATCCTGAGCGGTCCATTCGGCACGTTGTGGGGCCCAGATGTACCGCGTCGCATGGTCTCGTGGTTGTGAAGATAGACCTCGCCATGGACCTCAGGGGATGAAGTTGCGCATCGTGCAGCCTACTGCGCACAGATTAAATCGTAACACGACGTCATGTGGCTGCACGGAAAGCATTATTCAAAATGGTGGCGTTGCTGCCAGGGTTCCTCCGAGACATAATCCGTAGGTAGCGGTCATCCACTGCACTAGTCGCCCTTTGGCGGCCTGAACGAGGCACGTCATCGATAGTTCCTGTCTCTTTGTATCTCCTCCATGTCCGAACAACATCGCTTTAGCTCACTCCAAGACGCCTGAACACTTGCCTTGTTGAGAACCCTTCCTGGCATAAAGTAACAATGCGGACGCGATCGAAACGCGGTATTGACCGTCTAGGCGTGGTTGAACTACAGACAACACGAGCCGTGTACCTCCTTCATGGTGGAATCACTAGAACTGATTGGCTGTCAGCCCCCCCCCCCCTTTCTAACAGGCTGTTTACATCTATGGTTGGGCTTAGTGACATCTCTGAACAGTCAAAGAGACTGTGTCTGTGACACAATATCGACAGTCAACGTTTATCTTCAGGAGTTCTGGGAACCGGGGTGATGCAAATATTGTTTTTGATGTGTGTACATTCATGGGAGACAAGGTTTGACAGTAACTAAAACAGTTTAAAACAATACATTACACAAAGTACAACATCACACACGTGATATTTTCCTTAACTCAATTCAGGGCTGCTTAACATTGAACACACTGTTTAAAATCTCATTTGCCAACATAAACTTTTAAATATATTTCTCATATTTGCGTGAGAACCTCTTTAAGTAACTCAAATATTAAATCTGATGTCTCTCATATCTACACACCATTCAGAAAAAAGACATTGCAATGTATCAAATGGCAAACTATCATGGTTATTAAACGTTACAAAACGAACACTTCGCCTTTAAGCTTCAACACCACAAAATCATCAAGAAGATAAACTTTCCGCCATCAGGGAGGACCCACACCACCAGTTATTCACCTCAGACAACAACATCAACAGCGACCAATCACTTGCGAAGCATCTCCGCATGCAAGAGCTTGCCGCCGACTCGTCCCGACAACGCTCTGCGCCCGCCACAGCAGGACTCTCCCTCCCGCCACGGGCGCTACCTGTCCTCTGGTGGCAGAGAGCGGGCGGGGATGAGCTCTTCGCGGTCGGAGATCGACCACATCAAGCCAAAACGGCTCATCACGTTCCTGGCAGAGATCGAGCAGCTTTGTGCAAGTGGACTGCAGAAAACAATGTCTGTAATCTTAAAGAAGGATGTCAGTAGTGCTTTTAACAGTTATCAACAGCATAAAATCGCCAAGTTGGTTGCCATCTTTGCCTGGTTTTTTGTTTTGGTCTATCCTACCACCTCTTAAAATATAGCAAGCGAAGAACCTGAAGTAGAAGTGATTTACGAGTATTTCACGTTTTAGAGCTCCTGTGTACTAGCCTTTGGTGCTTCGAATGACCGTTTCTGTCCTATCCCTGAATATTTACCATTCCTTCTGAGATATCCTGTTTAGACTTTGCTTATTTATTTCTTTATTTACTGTTATATCTAAACATGGATGACTATTACAATCGTAGCCGGCTTTCTGTAAAGACAATTGTGATAGTTTTGGAATGTTAAAACAAAATGTTGTGTTTTCGCAGTCATCGTCGTCTCCAGGCGATAGAAATAATGTTGCATTTTTATAAGATTTTGGAAAGTACTACCTCTAACGCTTTTGGTCAGGAGGCAACGAACATGGAAGCATTGTGCTCTCGTTGTTAGAACTACGCTGGAAATATTATATGCACCCTTTTTTCAAAGGATATATGCAATCACGACGGTGTCACGAATCTTAAAATGACCATCTTGTATGAAGAAACCAAAAATTCTGTGTCCTCACCTTCATTAATCAGACAGCTGGAACTAATAAAAATGTTCCGTGATCACGTCCGTTTATCTACTTGTATAAGGTATTAGATACTAGTGCGCAGTGAGTTTCGTCCAGCTCGTGTCTGGTCTGATTCGATAAAATAATCTTTATTATTGCGCGAACGAACGTGTTTATTCGCTGCCACAAAACGTCTTACACGTATTTCTTGTTGTAGATGCCAGCAGGCAACTACCAGTTGCATCGGAGTTCTACAAAAAAAATTGCGACAAACTTACTTCAATGTGGACAATATCCTTTTAATCAAGGAGTAGACCAGGGCTTCACAACATACGTGCTCGCGGAGCAAGCTGTGAGCAGCAAGGCGCGAGCACGGAGCAGCGCGAGCACGCTACCCCCACTACCGGACCAGAGCGGAGAGTGGGGAGAGTCACTTGGGGTACACAACAGCTGCCGCCAGTCGATGTAAATCCGCGGCCACCTGCAGGGATATCACTCACGAATCATTACTGCGACAAATAAAACAAATAAAGGAGAATGTAGACGTGTCACATAATTTTACTAGCTTAGTGAATGCCTCTACCATCTGTAGACACTGAAACTAAAGAATTCCACGACAATCCTATATTTTCAACACTTTCTTCAACGCTACTTAAAATATCACCTCCGGTTGTAGTGTTCTTCATGGCTACTACATCGAGGAGCTCCTCCCTCACCTGAAGATCTCTATTAACAACTCTAATAAATATGGCAGGCTGCGCTGTTCCAGTGATATCAACACTTTCGTCCAGAGCTAGAGAATACGCCATAAAATCTCTACAGACATTTGCAAGCTGGCTCTGGACGTCGTATGCCATGTCCTGTATGCGACGCATAATGGTCATGTTAGATAATGGCACAATCCGAAATTGTTCAACTTGAAATGGACACAAATGCTCCGCTGCAACTACCAAACATTCTTTTATTAAATCGCTATCAGTTAAGGAGCGCAGGGATTTTGCAAAAAGCAAAGCAATTTTGTAACCCACTCTGAGAGCTGCCTCAGTTGATTTTTCTTCGTCGTCCAGATCTTCTTCGGATAGCTTCCTTTTAAGTTTAATAACTTCCTGTGCACGATCTGGTCAATCACATTTTCCACGTCCGTAGTCTTTCGCGTGGTCCGACATATAATGTCGCTGCAAATTAAATTTCGAAAAACAATTCAGCGTTTTGTGACATACTAAACATTTTGCAACACCATCTTTTTCTGTAAACAGATACAATTCCTCCCAATGGGGGTTGAACTGCGAAAGCATGGTTGGGGTTACACAACGGCGACTTCACATGATTCTTAATCAGCGAAGTGACTGTTAAGAGCTGATCGTAGTACTTTAAACGTTACACAGTCGGCGCGAATTCAATAGGCACGCTGCGGCCCTAATCAAACGTGCGCGTGCATTTCCCCTCCCTCCCCTCCTTCCCTACTCCGCGACCTTGCAGCTGCTCGCGAGCACGTTCCTGAGCAGACGCGAGTACTCGCGCTCAAAACCGGCCAGTTGTTAAGCCCTGGAGTAGACCATCTTCACGCCCGCAAGAAAGGTCGACGCCTGGAATTTTGCTACACAACGACCGACATCATTCACACAAACCACTGGGGCAAGACAGTTTCACGTTTGAGACGACTCCCAGCTCTCCCATCTGTAGTGTAAGTAAAATTTTAATACAGTGGTTGCGAGGGATTATATTAAACTCTTCTTGAGATGGAAATTTTTTCACTTCAAAACATACTACTGTAATAAAGAAATTTTGGACAGAGTCGGAATAGTAGCATGTGGGTTAAAGTTTAACGCACATAGACTCGAGCCCATCAGAGATGAAGCACCAGCTTAGAATGAGCTCAGAGGAAGGAATCTGCAATATCTCCACTCGCGATGTAATGACCTAGTTGTAACAGACAAACATTTCACGTCTATTACGTTCTTTCCGCTCCCACTTGTTTTCCACAGCTGTGTCCTTGCTCAGAAAATAAAGCATGGTCGTAAGTCCGTTGATGCCTAGAGACTTCAGAAAGCAAGTTACGCCTATCGCCGCACGTTAGGATCACTGTGTAACAAGATCGGCGCATTGGCAGAAGAGAGAACATGATCCGGCTCTCCTGCAGACCAGTCCCGCTGCAGTGTGGTTAACAGGTGAATCACAGTTGGGATTCGTGGAGTCACAACACCTGTTCAGTTCACCATCACCGTCTACCATTTGGTATAAATGGTCTGGAGATGTACACATACCAACTGAAACCAGTAACTATAGCAAATAAATATCTTTATTAAGGGCAAGACTGCTTTTAATCCGTGTTTAAATTATTGTTTAGGTTTAGCAGATATTAACCTTGGAGTAATTAGACAAAAATATTACAAATCGGCCGTAAACTCATTTAAGGAAACACATGAAGTGACTGAAGGAAATAACTAATAACTGTTAAGAATCGGTATGGCTGGACAAGGAGAATTCACTGTGTAAAAGGTGCAGCGTTTTTCTGAAATTCGGAAAAACACTCTTGAAAAGTAAGGTTTCTTCAAATGCAGAAAGCTGTTCCAAGCCACAACATGGCCCTGTACCTAGGAACAAATTTTTATTCAAATTTAAAAGTGTGCAGTCAAGAAAATCTTGTCAGAACCTACTTTACCGAATAGCTATGTGTTACACTATTAATGCATCAATAATCAGTAGATTAAGTGAAATCTAATTAAGAATTATTAAAAATCAGTTACAAGTTGAATTTTTTTTAAATAAATGCTATTGGTAGCTGACACAAATTTCCATTTACACTACAGAGAAAATTGTTAAACCGCTAAAGAAACTCAATTCATTTGCAAATATCACGTGTTCCATGGTATAAGACCTTCTTCTGGGCAGGGAGAATGCGCTATATGAGAGGTGCTGTGTTTTTCTGAAATTCCAAAAAATACTCCTGAAAAGTAAGGTTTTTCCAAATGTAGAGAACTATTCCAAGCCACAACATGGTCATGTACACAGGAACAAGCACGCTATTCAAATTTAAAACTGTGCAATAAAAAAAAATCATTTCAGTACCCGCTGTACCTAATAGATGTGTGTTACACTATTAATCTTCTACGCATTAGTAATCAGTAGATTAAGTAAAATCAAATTAAGAAGTATTATAAAAAAATAAGTCTCAAGTTGAAATATTTTGAAACAGATTACATTGGTAGCTGACACAAATTTCCATTTTCAAAACAGGGAAAATTGTTAGACCGCTGATGAAACTCAGTTCATTTGCAAATGTCATGTGTCCCATGGCAGAAAACCTTCTTCTGTTTCAAGGTACCAACTGCTGCATGACCGAGGGAGTATGATTTAACCGTCCCTACTTTATTGTATAACTATAACTAGTTTTTTAAAAAAACTTTGTAACTGAAGAATTAGCAATATCCTCAAAACAGCTTCATTATGTTGTACAGCACTAAAATATGTAGAACTCATAATATATACAAACGCTGCAAAAAAGAACTTCATATCTCACAAGAACAAAAACAATAGAAAATGCAGGAAACTGCTTATGGCGATTTCTAGTGTGCATTCCTTCACGTGCTTCTAAAATCAGTCAATAGATTGAAACACGGTATAGCAAAGATATGTATTTCTAGGTACACTATCCTCCATGTACAACGCTCTCCCTATTTCTTAATTTAAATTAAGAATTAAACGGAAAAAGAAAACTTGTTACCAAGCTATAACCTTAGAAAATAATGTTATCGTTGGAATATGTATAACAAATAACGGGGGACATTGGGTGTAGGTGCCACATTGACACTGGGAAGGAAAATGTAAAAAGAGAGAGATGAAAAATAGGTCAGAAGACTGATGTCCAGAAAAAGTACAGGTAATATCCAATAGTTAATTGTTAATACAGCAAATAGAATTAGTTTGTCGACTGCTTCCTTCTTTTAACGTACTCTTGAACTTGGTTCTCAACCCTGTTTTCTTTCACCTTATCCGATTTATTGAACACCATGAACCGTTCAATGAAATACGGATATCTGGAGTTCACATTATGTGTATGGTAACTCTACAATTATCATGGAAAGAAGTACACAATTGCTACAATATCTGCCAAGATAGACCAAGGCACTATGTACATCCTGCAACTCATTTCACACGTGTAAGATTTAAAGTGATTTATTTCGCCGTAGCAGTGAAAATATTACACACTTATCTAACCAGCGTTTTGCAACTACGCTAGGAAAGCTGATTTCGTTGGATTCTATTGCAAAAGTGCTTACAAGAAAGAATGCGAAAAGAGGCTAATGTACTCGTAAATTTAATTTTGAACACAAGACTTATCTTTATTCTAAGATATTGATGTGATTCGCTGGTAGTTATGCCGTATGCGTCGGTGGCTGATTGGTTGAGGCCAGTAGTCCACATCCATGATGTCAGATTTTGAATGTGGTATTTCGGAAAAGTCTCTGCGTGTCGACCATTCGGCAGCGGAACATCGCGCTGCTTTGACACAGGTGTTGCTCCAGCAGTCGTCGATGAATTTTGCATCCTGTAGCGTGTTCGGAGACCACACGTCCAGTTTAGCAATTTAAATAACTTTACGTGTCTTTCTCTGAAAAATTATGACGCTGCTGCTGTTGCCGCTCGGTTATGCTTCACAGACTTCGAAGACCGATGATGTCGAGCGCCCGTACTTCTGTATCGTCCGGAGTTGCGTCGTTGCAGGGCATTTTCACGTCTGGCACTCTTGGGAATTCCACCAGCCGACCAGAAATACAGAAACATGTATACTTCTTCCACAGCCCAGTCCAGTTCTTGACTTTGTCTCCAATGCCGCACAGAGAGCCCCATAAAACGTCCTGTAAATTAGTTTCCTCTGTGGTTTCTCTCGATTTCTCTAGAGACTGCATCCTTCTACTTTTCGAGGCTTTGAGGGCTCTCAGCAAGGTTCCTTCGTCACACCTTTCATTAACCTGATATTCTGAATAGATTATCTTTGATTTCTTCTTATATAACATCTGCGGCGAAACAGCTGACATTGCGAATTAGTTATTTTATTTATTTTTGGCTTCCAGCGTACGTATCTTCTGTTCATCACAAATTAAAAGCATATACGGTAATTTCCAGGGTCACTTACAAGTGATATATATCTAACGCGTGGATGCCACTACGCCATATAACGACTTGTTTACGGCGTTGATAACTACAACAGCAAAAGATGAACGGTGCAGATTTTGTTTACATCGTTGGCAACCATAGCAACAAAACATGAATATCCTCCAATAATAACATTCAATGTAATTTAAGTTACCTACTCGTCACTGATTTCTTTATCGTGGAAAATTTTGCGAGGAATCTCTTTTTTCCATAGGCTGAATACACTGACGCAAAAAAAGAAAAAAAATGCAGCACCAAGAAGCCGTTGTGAGACGTAAACGAAAGTTGGTCGGCTTGTTTCTACGTCTGAAAGAAGATGTGCGTTCAGATTTCGCGCCAGTCGCATAAGAATGGCGCTAGTAGAGCCACTGTGTGAAGCAAATCAGGTTTGCTTTAAATACACGCTGTAACTGTCGTGACCGTTAGTTACCTTTGAGACTGGACGGGGTGACGTGGTGTTAATCAAGAATGCCTTTAAGGCAACAAAGACGCCTTCGTTAACAACATCTCACTGAGTTTGAATGTGGTCATGTAGTAGGGCTACGAGAAGCTGGGTGTTCGGTCTACGGTGCTTCAGAAGGACTTGACAGGAATGTAGCCACTTTATATGATTGCTGGCAGTGGTGGTCGCAAGAAGGCCGGACTCCAGCGGCCACGTGGCACTACCGAGAGAGGCCATCATCGTGTTCGGAATATAGCTCTGGTGCACCAGTCTGTATCTGAACAGTAGTTGGCACCACAATGACACAACGAACTGTTACAAATCGATTACCTGAAGGGCAACTCCGAGCCAGACGCCCTGTAGCGTGCACTACTCTGACCCCAAACCACCGCAATTTGCTACTCCGGTGGTGTCAAGCGAGAGTTCACTGGAGGGCAGGGTGGAAGTCTGTTGAGTTTTCTGATGAAAGCTGGTTCTAACGTGGTGCCAATGGTGGCCGTGTACTGGTTAGAAGGGGGAAAGTAGGGCCAGCAGCCAACCTGCCTGCGTACAGGAACATTGGACCTACACCTGGAGTTATGGTCTAGGGTGCAATTTCTTATGACAACAAAAGCATTCTCATGGTTATCCCATGCACCCTTACTGTAAATTTGTGCGTTAATCTGGTGATTCGACTTATTGTGATGCATTTCATTAACAGCATTCCAGGGGGCGCTTTCCAATGGGATAACCCTCGCCCACATACAAGTGTTGTAACCCAACAAGCTCTATAGAGTGTCGACATGTTGCTTTGGCCTGCTCAATCACCAGATCAGCGTCCAATAGAGCACATATGGGACGTTATCAGACGACAAGTTCATTGATTATTAATGTACCAGGATTTCACATTTGCAATGGCTTATCTCGCGCTGACATCTGAGATCTTGCAATGTTAGTGTTGTGTTGGCAGAAGTGCCAACACCGTGTTACTAGAGCAGGCCTAAATGCACGCGTGTTAGCTCACGCAGGCTGGCGTGAGGAGGGAAGAACTATACTGGCGTGAGGTCTGGAACATGACAAGGAATTAGAATTCAGAAAGCGGACGTAATTAGTTTGATACTTAACTTTAATCCATTAATGATGAACGTCGCTCTTGGCGGTACATGATTCACAATATTATCTGTTCAGAAGATATATAGTAACTGAATATGGCGCCTTGCTAGGTCGTAGCAAATGACGTAGCTGAAGGCTATGCTATACTGTCGTCTCTGCAAATGAGAACGTATGTAGTCAGTGAACCATCGCTAGCAAAGTCGGCTGTACAACTGGTGCTAGGGAGTCTCTCTAGACTAGACCTGCCGTGTGGCGGCGCTCGGTCTGCAATCACTGATAGTGGCGACACGCGGGTCCGACGTATACTAACGCACCGCGGCCGATTAAAAGGCTACCACCTAGCAAGTGTGGTGTCTGGCGGTGACACCACAGTTAGTTACTTAAAGACGTTACGTAGACTAACGCATTCACAAAATGTCAATATTCTATACTAATTATTTTTTGTTGTTATAGTTTTTGTCGTCAGTATATGTCAAGCAAATTAGCAAAGTCTCGCAAGGTAGTTTTTTACACGCAAGCGCAAATTGTGAAAGTAAAGGTGTTGAACAATGTATCGTTCGTCTCGGTCTTTTTTAAAGACTATTTCAAGCATTTCCCCAAGTGCTCGATGTTCTGCGCGTGAACCGACATCTCTTCAGAAGAAGCGAATTCCACTGAATGGTTCACAAATTTGTGGTCAAATTCTTCTTTCTTCAAACTATTGTACGACTTCCAGTCGTCGGTAGTTACTTTGCTTCCAGGTAATATGAAGTGTTTAACAAAAGGTACTGAAGTTCGTTTAGCCCTCGAATACACTATGACTATGATACTCTTTCGACAATTCCTTTCTATACCACTAAGCAACCACATCTGTTCCATTTCGTTCTTCAAAAGTCGTCCTTTCCGGAATTTTCGAGTCGTAATGTGACACTCATTTATTTCAACAGTCTTGTTTTCCCCGCCTATAGGAGCACTATCATTAGTCACAATTACTTAACGTACAGTACCTCTCGGCAGAAACGGTAGTAACCGCAAATAGAATTAGTGGATAATGCAGCTAATGAAACTGTATTTTCCAGCGTATGTATCTTAACTCAGCAAGAAACCAGCGTGATACTCTGCCGAATCGTTGATTTACATGAATCGAACCACACGTTTTTGATTATCGCAGTTGTTTTGAGACGTTTGGTACAAGATAACTGGTGTGGGAATTCAACATCGCTCGATTTTTTACTGCCCGACACACGTTTCCCCAATACAATCGACGCAGTTTCTAATGTCATCTGTTGGCAGCAGATGGTATTCTCAACAGAATCATATTTTGCACAGTGCTCAATCTTGGAATTAACTCATTCCTTGTGAGAGTAGTGTAAGTCAAGACGGTATCGGCTTAAAACATCTCTATAAGATTACTGAAATTAGATGTTCAGTTGTCAACAAAAGTCTATGAAAAACAACCACACAACTTTTTTTTTTCAATGGCAATGCTGCCAAGCGGCTGGCATGTGTAAACAAATTCGATATCTGGCTGTGCGAGAATTGCGTGTTCGATATATTTCACTTGCAAGTGATCTTGGAAATTACCACATTTACAAATATAGCAAAGTACGTTTTGAACATCTACATTTTGAGGCATACACTCTTAAATCTGTCGTGAAGTTGAAATTATTTCATAAACACGAGTACTGTTATACTGCTCGATACGCGAGTGCGTGGTGAAAAGTAACGCCACTGAATTTTTTATGTGCAAATTCTTAAAGATTTTTAAATAAAACATACGTTATATATTCTTCATATCTACGTCTTTGCAGCAATGTGCCGATACAGGGGTCTTAATTATAGCGTGTAAAATGGCGAATTGTAATGTAACTATGTCGGTGTGTGCGAAACAGTGTGCTGTAATTAAGTTTCGAATTCGAAGAGTTCGTCCACGCATGAAGCACTCTCTCCTTCAGCATGACACCCCGCTTAGCCCCATCCGATTTTAATCTCTTTACAAAACTTAAAGGACACCTTCAAGGACTTAACTTCGATAGTGATGAAGCGGCGCATACAGAAGTGAGGCTGTGGCTCCGTCAACAAAATCGAACATTCTACAATGACGTCTCTCGTTGAGAAAAATGTGTTCGTCGTCAGTGTGACTATGCTGAGAAATAAATACGTACAAATGCATAATAAAGATGTAGAATGTTAATAAAGATTTTTATTTTAAAAAGTTTGAAAGTTTTCACATAAAAATTTGGAGACATTTTTCAGTACGCCCTCCTGAATCGATATAGAACTACTTGTTTGTATTAAAAGTATTTAATTCAGCTATTCTGTTAAGTTCAAATTCCAATATTTCATTTACATTTTTGTGTCTTCTTGTGCTGCGAACTTGTCTATGGGATCATATGAACGCCTGATTGAATGGCAGAGAGTTGGCACAGTGCAAACCGATAAGTAGTTATAAAGGTTCGCAGGAGAGCTTCTGTAAAGTTTGGAAGGTAGGAGACGAGATACTGGCAGAAGTAAAGCTGTGGGTACCGGGCGTGAGTCGTGCTTCGGTAGCTCAGATGGTAGAGCACTTGCCCGCGAATTGCAAAGGTCCCGAGTTCGAGTCTCGGTCGGGCACACAGTTTTAATCTGCCAGGAAGTTTCATATCAGCGCACACTCCGCTGCAGAGTGAAAATCTCATTCTAGTTATAAAGGTACATTTGCATGCCGTGCGTGAGTTTCCTCGGAAACGCGAAATCTTAATCTCTGACAAATAAATAAAGCCTATGGCACAGAACTGCAGCGCTATTCCGCTGATAAAATAAAATACAATTATGACACTCTTATGTTTCATTAAGAAGAAGCAGGTCGAGAAGAATAGCTGAGGCTGGAAGCACGTATATTTTATTAACCGGCACACCGCCATTTTTGGTGTTATATAAGAACACTGGGAGTTGCAATCTTACTAGGCACTCGATACTGTAAAGAATCTATATTTATGAAAGTAAGTTGAATTATTTAACTGTAGGCTTATTCGTTGAATATATCTGATTTAACTAACTGTGTAAACTTTTTTTATGTTTAGTAGACAGTCACCTCTGTACGACGTATTGACATGGCTGGCAAATTATTCTAATATTGAGATTTAGATTTTGAGTCCGCACCTACCGCAGCAGTCTTTGGAAAAGATTTAAATACGAAGTCCGATTATTTGAGTCTTATTTCACGGTCAACTACGAATAACATTGCATTTACGAAAATGCCATTGTCAAGCGTCTGATACCAAATAATTAAACGTCCACGTTCCAGATAAGCAAATATTAATTACAACCAATCACTATCATACATAATTAATATTTAATATTTTATTTTATTTATTTATTTATTTATTTTATATAGTGACCAAGGCTCGAGCAATCCTTTAAAAAATTGGCTCTGCTTTTTTCATAGAGCTTACACTGAAAAATGATGTGATTTACATAAACAATTGTTAAAACGGTTCAAATGGCTCTGACCACTATGGGACTTAACATCTGAGGTCATCAGTCCCTTAGAACTTAGAACTACTTAAACCTAACTAACCTAAGGACACCACACACATCCATGCCCGAGGCGGGATCGAACCTTCGACCGTAGCGGTCGCGTGGTTCCAGACTGTAGCGCCTAGAACCGCTCGGCCACACCAACCAGCTAACCAATTGTTACATCATCATGTTGACAATAGGGTGTGTGTAGTACGCCGAGATTAACCAAGAGCGTGCGGGAAGATCCACGACTGAGTCACATTCTCATAGTGGACGTTGTTATTTTTCCTGAGTTCCTGGACTTCGCAAAACATGGATGTCTTGCTACGCTGACTGATCAGAATTATCCGCGTACCTATTTACTGGCATTAATATGAAACATGTCCACCCTTCGCCTTTATAATGACTTGAACTCTGCTGGGAACACTTTCGATGAGGTGTCCATATGTCTATGGAGGAAAAGTAGCCCAATCTTCCTCAAGAGCCGAAACCAGAGAAGATGCTAGATGCTGGAGCTTGGAGCGAAGTCGACGATCTAACTCATCCAATAGGTGCTCCACTAGTTTCGACCGGAAAGATCAATACCCGAATTTTACACCGTGACAGGAGCTGCGTCTCGTTGTTCGTGCCGCGCGGGGTAGCCAAACAGTCTGAGGCGCTTGCCTCGGTTCGCAGGGCTCCCCCCGTCGGAGGTTTGAAGAGTGCTCCCTCGAGCATGGGTGTGTGTGTTGTCCTTAGCGTGAGTTAGTTTAAGTTAGATTAAGTAGTGTGTGAGCCTAGAGACCGATGACATCAGCAATTTGGTCCCACAGGAACTTACCACCACCAATTTCCAATTTTCATTGTTCGTGATCTAGCCCTACAGGATACCTGGAAGGTACGGCGCACCATCGGCCCGGGATTTACGTTTCACACGAGCTGTTCGGCTAGTAGGTTAGATTGTATTTATGTCTCCCGTAGGCTGGCTAATGCGCTGCTTGATGTAGAGCGCTGGACTTTGGTGTTCTCTGCCCACTGTGCGTACATATGTACGTTGCTCCTTCCCCGCCAGGAGGTTTGCAGGAGTCGAGCACCGTGGAAACTTAACACTCAGCATCTAGAGGATCCTGATTGTCGCCGCAGAGCACTGTTTGAAAAATCGAACTAGGGTTCCAACCGGACCTGGTGGTTTATTTGTTTTTAGATCTTTTAGTTGTTTCTTTATGCCAGGTATGCTTATTTCTACGTCGATCTTACAAGAGTCTGCCCGATTGTCTAATGAGGGTATGTTTTTGTGAATGATTTTTGGAAAGTAAAATTTAAAACTTCGACTTTCGTTTTGCTGTCTACAATTGCCACACCAGACTGGTCAACAAGAGACTGAATGGAAGCCTTAGACCCGCTTAGCGATTGTACGTACGACCAGAAGTTTCCCGGGTTCTCTGCCAGATCTTTTGATAAGTATGACGGTGGTAATTGTATGCTTCGCACATACATCTTTTCACATACGCTCGAATCCCTACTAACCTTCGCTTGTCGTCATTTGTGCTTTCTCAGCATTCCCCAAACATCGTTATTAAACCATGGTGGGTCTTTTCCATCCTTTATCCACATACTAGGAACGTTACTCTCCAGACCACGATTTACAAACTTCTTACACTTCATGTGCGCTGCACAGGTATTCTGCCACTCGAGTAGTTGTTTCCTTTGTGCAGTGCACCTCTGACCTATCAAGGGGAGCCCTACAAATGCCCAGTCGATAACGCAGGTCCAGAAATCTGCATTCAAGACCGTCGCAGAGTCGTCGAAGCCTTTGCTTGAGACCCTTCACTTAGCTTCAAACCAAAAGCCCCCGATCAACTGAGAACGATGCTGCAAATTGCGAGCTCTGCTTGCAACCTGTGCGCGAGGCCAGCAGTCTTCACCACCTCCGCCAGACGTCTGTACGAATTAAGGATCGCCACAGAACGCATGCGACAGGCGTCGTTGGTGACGACGTGAGCCACAGCTTGCAGACGTCTGCACACTGCACGTTCGATAGCCACTGGCAAGGCGGCCTCCACATCTCGGATGACCCCCACCCTCCCCTGCAGACACACCAAGTGCACATCGGCCTTTTCTCCAGCCATGAAAGCTTTCTGCTTAAGGGGTCCATAACGCGCGTAACACTGGAGCTCCCAATAACCAGTAAACCCCACCCCCCGTGTGCCTGCTCGTACCTGTTGAATGAGCGGCCACCTGTCCACTAACAGGGTGAATGGGCGAAGGCAGGCGGCCAGTCCCCACATTGGCCCTCGGCCTCGAGCGTTGCGAACGCCACACATCCTTCTGTGAGGGCTGATCCACAGCGTCAGGTGCACTAGGAGGTGCCTCGGAAGCAGAGCCCGTGGGCAAAAGAAATGACACCTGAAGTATCCCATGCGACGCGCTAGATTCGCCTTGAGCAGCCGCTGGTGAAGTATCAGTGCAGCAGCAGTGCAGTAGCGAGTCTAATATTTAGCTTTCATATTTGTTTTGTAGTTTGATTCTTAATTTCTTTCCGAGTGTTTGTGCGCTTGCTTATTTAATCACATAAAATCCTTGCGTATTCTCGTATTTCAGAGGGGTAATATTGCTTATTGATAGCTGTAGAGTATAAATTCGCGGAGTCGTTAGATATTAGCAGTAGGATGGATAGGGTGTGTGCGTGCTGTGTGCGAGCGCAGGAGGAGCTGGCTGCGGTTCGCGAGCAGCTGAGCGTGCTGTTGGCCACGGTCAGCCGCCTTCAGGCTGCTGCCTCGAGGTGCAGCGACGGCGGAGGGTCTGGCGCGTCGCTTGAGACACCCCAGGTGTCGCTTGCTGCGTCCGCTGACTCAGCCGCCGAGGCACCTTCTAGCGTAACCGGCGCGTTGGGGCCGCCCTCACCTCAGGGTGAGTGGCGGACTGCAACGCGTTCGCGTCGCTCGAGGCAGAGGGTCAATGTGGAGGCTGTTCGGCTGGCCTCGCCCGTCCGTCCTGTCAGTGGGCAGGTGGCCGCTCCTTCAGCAGGGCCCGAGCAGGCACACGGGGGCAAAGGCTTGCTGGTTATTATGAGCTCCAACGTTAGGTGGCTGATGGAGCCCCTTAGCGAAATAGTGTACAGGGCTGGAAAGAAATCCAACGTGCACTCGGTTTGTCTGCCGGGGGTCTCATCCAAGATGTGGAGGCGGCCTTGCCTGCGGATATCAAGCGTACGGGCGGGGGGGGGAGGGGGGGGGGTGCAGTCGTCTGCAAGTAGTTGCTCACCTCGGCACCAATGATGCCTGTCGCTTGGGTTCTGAGGCGATCCTCAGTTCGTACAGGCGGCTGGCGGATTTGGTGAAGACCGCTGGCCTCGCATTCGGTGTGCAAGCAGAGCTCTCTATTTTCAGCATCGTTCCCAGAGTGCATCGGGGTCCTTTGGTTTGGAGCCGAGTGGAGGGTCTCAACCAGAGGCTTCGTCGACTCTGTGACGGTCTTGGCTGCAAATTTCTTGACTTGCTCTATTGGGTGGGGAATTCTAGGACGCTCCTAGCAGAGTACTTGTGGCGTGCACATTGGGGATTTTTAGGCTAGGCAGTAGGGCGAGGTGTCCTGATGAACACTCGCCAGTCGACGTGCAGGCAGAGGAATCAGGACGCGCTCAGTGTAAAGACACTTCAGATATTAGCAGTAAATTTTCAGTGTTCGGATAAAGTTCCTGAATTTACTGCCCTCCAGGAAGCGTGTGGCGCGCAAATTATTCTCAGGACTGAGACCTGGCTGAACCCTGAGATAGGAAGTTGTGAAATATTTAGTGAGGGTTGGAACGTGTATCGGAAAGACAGATTAGACACCATAGGAGGTGGTGTCTTCATTGCAGTTGACAAAAATATTGTGTCTACTGAGGTCGAAGTGGAGTGTGATTGTGAAGTTATCTGGACACGTTTAACAGGGCAAGGGAAAATAAAGTTAATTGTGGGGTGTTATTACTGGCCATCAGGTTCCACCGTGACAGTTGTAGAATCATTCAAATGGAGTCTACATTCTGTATCACAGAAGTACCCGGATCATGCTATACTAGTCGGAGGCGACTTCAACCAACCTAGTATAGACTGGGATGTCTATGGATTCATTACTGGTGGTACAGACAAGCCGTCGTGTGAATTACTTTTGAACACATTATCCGAAAACTGTCTTGAGCAGCTAAATCGACAGCCAACGCGTAATAGAAATATTTTAGATCTGGTAGCCACGAACAGACCAGACCTCATCGACGGTGTCAGTGTTGAGACAGGGATTAGTGATCTTGATGTTGTCATTACAACTCTGGTTACGAAAGTTAAAAAGTTGGTCAAGAAGGCTAGGAGAGTATTCTTACTAGAAAGAGCAGATAAGCTGTTGTTAGCATCCCACTTAGTAAATGAATCGATTTCATTTACTTCCGGTACGATGGACGTGGAAGAATTATGGGCAAATTTTAAACACATTGTAAATCACGCATTGGACAAGTATGTGCCGAAAAAGTGGGTTACGAACGGAAAAGTCCCACCGTGGTTTAACAGCGCAATTCGGAGAATGCTCAGGAAGCAAAGGCAGTTGCACTCGCGGTACAAGGAAGATCGGGAGAATGAGGACAGGCAAAAGTTAGTAGAGATTCGTGCTGCTGTAAAAAGAGCGATGCGCGAAGCATTCAACCACTACCACCGTCATACCTTAGCAAAAGGTCTTGCTGAAAACCCAAGGAAATTCTGGTCTTACGTAAAATCGCTAAGCGGGTCGAAGGCTTCCATCCAGTCACTCACTGATCAGTCTGGCTTGGCAACGAAAGACAGCAAAACTAAAGCTCAAATTTTAAATTTAGCATTTCAGAAATCTTTCACGCAGGAGGATCGTACAAACATACCGCCGTTTGAGTCTCGTACAGATTCCCGTATGGAGGACATAGTGATAGACATCCCTGGGGTTGTGAAGCAGCTGAATGGGTTGAAAATAAATAAATCACCAGGTCCTGATGGGATTCCAATTCGGTTCTACAGAGAGTACTCTACTGCATTGGCTCCTTACTTAGCTTGCATTTATCGCGAATGTCTTGCCCAACGTAAAGTCCCCAGGGACTGGAAAAAAGCGCAGGTGACGCCTGTATATAAGAAGGGTAGAAGGACGGATCCTCAAAATTACAGACCAATATCCTTAACATCGGTTCGTTGCAGGATTCTCGAACATATTCTCAGTTCGAATATAATGAATTTCCTTGGAACAGAGAAGTTGCTGTCCATGCATCAGCACGGCTTTAGAAAGCATCTCTCCTGCGAAGCGCAACTCGCCCTTTTTTCTCATGATATCTTGCGAACCATGCATGAAGGGTATCGGACGGATGCCATATTCCTTGACTTCCGGAAAGCGTTTGACTCGATGCCCCACTGCAGACCCCTAACTAAGGTACGAGCATATGGGATTGGTTCCCAAGTATGTGAGTGGCTCGAAGACTTCTTAAGTAATAGAATCCAGTTGTCCTCGATGGTGAGTGTTCATCGGAGGTGAGGGTATCATCTGGAGTGCCCCAGGGAAGTTTGGTTGTTTCTATCTACATAAATGATTTGTTGGATAGGGTGGATAGCAAAGTGCGGCTGTTTGCTGATGATGGTGTGGTGTACGGGAAGGTGTCGTCGTTGAGTGACTGTAGGAGGATACAAGATGACTTGGACAGGATTTGTCATTGTGTAAAGAATGGCAGCTAACTCTAAATATAGATAAATTTAAATTAATGCAGATGAATAGAAAAAAGAATCCTGTAATGTTTGAATACTCCATTAGTAGTGTAGCGCTTGACACAGTCACGTCGATTAAATATTTGGGCGTAACATAGCAGAGCGATATGAAGTGGGACAAGCATGTAATGGCAGTTGTGGAGAAGGCGGATAGTCGTCTTCGGTTCATTGGTAGAATTTTGGGAAGATGTGGTTCATCTGTAAAGGAGACCGCTTATAAAACACTAATACGACATATTCTTGAGTACTGCTCGAGCGTTTGGGATCCCTATCAGGTCGGATTGAGGGAGGACATAGAAGCAATTCAGAGGCGGGCTGCTAGATTTGTTACTGGTAGGTTTGATCATCACGCGAGTGTTACGGAAATGCTTCAGGAACTCGGGTGGGAGTCTCTAGAGGAAAGGAGGCGTTCTTTTCGAGAATCGCTACTGAGTAAATTTAGAGAACCAGCATTTGAGGCTGACTGCAGTACAATTTTACTGCCGCCAACTTACATTTCGCGGAAAAACCACAAAGATAAGATAAGAGATATTAGGGCTCGTACAGAGACATATAGGCAGTCATTTTTCCCTTGTTCTGTTTGGGATTGGAAGAGGGGGAGAAGATGTTAGTTGTGGTACGAGGTACCCTCCGCCACGCACCGTATGGTGGATCGCGGAGTATGTATGTAGATGTAGATGTAGGTTCTCCGCCACCGCTACACCGCGAAGCAGCAGCCTGAAGGTGACTGCCCGTAGCCAACAGCACGTTCAGCTGTTAGCGAACTGCGGCCAGTTCCTCCTGCGTACATACACAGCATGCACTCATCCTGGTTCATCCTAGCAAAACTAACTGAAGAAGTGAACTATAAAAGTAGAAGATCCTAGATACGTCACTTGGTATCCTCCTGATGTGTCATCAGTGGACATATGCGTTAAAGAGCTGTTCAGTGAGCAACTGTTGTGCTAAAAACTGAATGAATTTACACTTACAAAAACGCGAGATTAACCCTCTTAAACAGAGAACCACGTACGAAATTTAATAGATATACTACGTGGAAAACACAGAAGAGGAGGAACATTTAACTTGCCGCTCTGCAGACGCATTCGTCTCACAGCCGAGAGCTGAGTATCTAGGAATATGGTTGAAGCTGTGACTTTGTTAAAAACCTCTCTTTTTTCTTCATTGTTCTTATGGTAGGAAACAGATAGCGCCGAGTGATGTTGTAGCAATGATTTTAGAAAGTAAACTTGGAGTTTCCTGGACACTGAACATGTGACTCCCTATAATTAAGAGAGACAAATTTGGAGGGACTTCTGATTGAGCTTAAGAACGAAACACATTGTAAATCAACGTATTGAAAGACTGATATTAACTCTGCGTTACGATGTAGAAAGTCATTCTACAAGAAGCCCAATGTGGCCGAGTATAGTGTAACAATTCTTGAGGACATTATCTGAGATTTTGAGCTCATACTTAACACACGCACACACACACACACATACACACACACACACACACAATCTGTAAGGTGTGATTACATCATCTGTATTATCTTTCCTCGATGTCATATTTCGTACATAACGACTCTCGTCAGCGTAAGTTCCAGGGACGTGTGAAGGATCTGACGCGTTAGTTGAATCCTGCTCCACCATCCATGCCATTCTGCTTGAATTTATAAGTAACGTAACTGCATGTCATGGTACAACATAATTAATACCCGCTCAACCTCCACTCAGTGCTTCGTAAAGGCACAGATACAAGGACTCTTTGTTTCGTTATTAAGACGCAGCAAATAAAATCCAAAGTAATGGCTTCACTAACTAGTAATGTTAGCGCAATTTCAGTCTTTAAGCAGTGTACATGTGCAGTACTGGTTAATGCAGTCTCCTCAGTGAAGCAATATTCGATAAATGTAGAATCTACAGAAAGACATTTAGTGGGACTTCTTGATATGTAGGTAACACGTAAAATTATTCTGACTTATTAAGCAGTACTGCACTGTTTTATTCTAATTGCCGCGTTTCATTTAGAGAGACAAAATATTCTCGGTCATTCTCTGTGAATTCGTTCATAATACAACAATACCATTCCATAAGCTTAAAAGCTTTATTGATCCACAATCTATGTGTAACGATGTCACAACAGAAAAAGAATATACCATCCCTCTCGTAGCATCTACCACAGGAGTAACACCGACTAAATGATCGTGTACACTAGATCTCTCATTAATGTAAGCTGGTAAAGATCCCACGATGACGAGCAATTCTAAAAAATCAGTCAATAAAATGCTTTGGCAGCCACTCCTTCTTTCATAGATGAATTACACTTCCACATTTAGTAATTCTTCTCCATGTCTGTCTGTCTGGATAGGCACTCCTACGTATTATATGGTCATTACTGCTTCAACCACTAGCGCAATCGAACAGTAAGGGACCTTTTCACCTACTTACGTGTGATAGCTACATTTACTTGCGTCCATGACCCTGCAGCATTTATCCATCCTACGTAATTCGCTATAACCTTCCGGCGTTGCTGTCTTCTTATGGACTGCCGCATCTACAATCTTGCACAATAAAACGATACATACTCGAAACATCAGTCTATCTGCAATGTTTCTAATGATTGTGATCTCACATAGAGGTATCATTGACTGACTGGTAAAGCTTTCCGCTGGCTCCGTGGAGAGGCACACCGCTACCTAATCCACGCTTTCACTCAGTTACGTGATGTCACGTACCTCCTATATTTCTGCATAATCTTATTTGACATAGTTTATTTGCATATTTTATTTGACCCATGCGCTATGTAGTTTGATGTATAACATCGAAATCTTTGTCTTTCCTCTATTGCAGTGTACATATGTCATATCATCTCCCTCTTATAAATAATGTATATTTTAAAGCTCCACAACCTCTGATCAGATTCCGATTACTAGGCCACCATCTATAAAGGAGAGCCAGGCAAAGTGGGTATGGGTGAGCAAAGTGACCATTGGGGTCCTCTGCTAGCATGGCGCGGGAAATGCTTTAACTTATTCTCTCTCGAGGACCCAGGCACCCCGTGAAGTCTAACCTGTTTGGTGTGCCAGTTCTCATTGTTGTAATATTTTTTGTGGATTTTAGTTATCTAGGCGTATGGTAAGTGGTCAGTTTCTGTATTTATTGTGGAGAGCGGAAGTCACTTACGTCTTTTTAATGAAATTGCGTTGAGAGTCTCATATCTTGACTCCATAATCCTATTTTAGTTATTGAAATGTCGGTCATGCTATTCAGGATATTCAGCTTTTGTGTAATGGCGTCAAAGAGGGCAAAGTGGTTATCTGGGTGGTGGCTTATAGAGATTTTGTGCAGAAGGAAAACAAAACCAGCGGCCGAAAGAAGGGCGATACTTACAGCAAGTCCTTATAACAGTGACGCAGAAGCGGCAAATATAGAAAGAGGAGAAAAAGAAAGTAAAAAGAAGGGAAAACGGAAATCAGATGAAGAGAAAATGGCACTAAAAGGAAAAGCTCTTTTTTGACGACGACGATAAAGACAGACAGTGCATGTAGGGCAAAGAAAAGTTCTCGAATCCAAGGGTAGAAGAGCACTAGATTAAGTGCCAAATGTGCTCCACGTGACTCCACGAACTCTGTACTGGAGTTGCAGAACACAGTTTGACATTTACTTGTGGAAAGCGTAAGTTAGTTTTTTGCCAAAAACAGTTTTTATCTCTTCTTTTCGCGTTTAAATCTAAGCCCACTCATACTGAACAAAGTGGCCATTTTCCCAATTTCTGAAAATTGAGTTATTTACTTAATGTGATCCTAAGGTAAATAATATATTTCAGTATAATATATTTCAGTATAATCACTCATTTCTATGCATTTCCGACTGTTGTTCCTGAAATTGGAAAATAGAATAACTTAGCCTGGTCACTTCGCCCAGCTTTCCCCTACTCGAATGTTCTGTCTTTCCTCTATTAAAGAGCACATACGTGGCGTCATCTCCCTCTTATTAATAATGTTTATTTTAAAACTCCACAGCTTATGCCCTAATTACAATTACATCCTTTGTGTACCACTCTTGCTAGTACATCTATAAATCCATGTCATACTATTAAAGTAATACAATATATGGATGTAGCCAACGGCTTATAAATGCAGTGTTGTGGATGGTAAAGGATACAAACATTTTTCCATGTAGTACGCCCTGGTGCATTCACTGCTAGCCAAACACAGTTTACGATTTGCCTCTGGGCGTGTATTCCCAACATTGCAAAGCACCCTTGTCGACGGATGACACGAAGCTGTGGTACAGGTCAGTGTTTACGAAGAGCGTGTGAACACCATCTGGAATCTAACCTTCATATTAAGAGTTGACCTGTGTTGATCTGTGCATTACTTGTCTGAATGCAGAATGTTGATGTCTCATTTTAACAAAAAATATCTGCATGCTACGAATATACACTCCTGGAAATTGAAATAAGAACACCGTGAATTCATTGTCCCAGGAAGGGGAAACTTTATTGACACATTCCTGGGGTCAGATACATCACATGATCACACTGACAGAACCACAGGCACATAGACACAGGCAACAGAGCATGCACAATGTCGGCACTAGTACAGTGTATATTCACCTTTCGCAGCAATGCAGGCTGCTATTCTCCCATGGAGACGATCGTAGAGATGCTGGATGTAGTCCTGTGGAACGGCTTACCATGCCATTTCCACCTGGCGCCTCAGTTGGACCAGCGTTCGTGCTGGACGTGCAGACCGCGTGAGACGACGCTTCATCCAGTCCCAAACATGCTCAATGGGGACAGATCCGGAGATCTTGCTGGCCAGGGTAGTTGACTTACACCTTCTAGAGCACGTTGGGTAGCACGGGATACATGCGGACGTGCATTGTCCTGTTGGAACAGCAAGTTCCCTTGCCGGTCTAGGAATGGTAGAACGATGGGTTCGATGACGGTTTGGATGTACCGTGCACTATTCAGTGTCCCCTCGACGATCACCAGTGGTGTACGGCCAGTGTAGGAGATCGCTCCTCACACCATGATGCCGGGTGTTGGCCCTGTGTGCCTCGGTCGTATGCAGTCCTGATTGTGGCGCTCACCTGCACGGCGCCAAACACGCATACGACCATCATTGGCACCAAGGCAGAAGCGACTCTCATCGCTGAAGACGACACGTCTCCATTCGTCCCTCCATTCACGCCTGTCGCGACACCACTGGAGGCGGGCTGCACGATGTTGGGGCGTGAGCGGAAGACGGCCTAACGGTGTGCGGGACCGTAGCCCAGCTTCATGGAGACGGTTGCGAATGGTCCTCGCCGATACCCCAGGAGCAACAGTGTCCCTAATTTGCTGGGAAGTGGCGGTGCGGTCCCCTACGGCACTGCGTAGGATCCTACGGTCTTGGCGTGCATCCGTGCGTCGCTGCGGTCCGGTCCCAGGTCGACGGGCACGTGCACCTTCCGCCGACCACTGGCGACAACATCGATGTACTGTGGAGACCTCACGCCCCACGTGTTGAGCAATTCGGCGGTACGTCCACCCGGCCTCCCGCATGCCCACTATACGCCCTCGCTCAAAGTCCGTCAACTGCACATACGGTTCACGTCCACGCTGTCGCGGCATGCTACCAGTGTTAAAGACTGCGATGGAGCTCCGTATGCCACGGCAAACTGGCTGACACTGACGGCGGCGGTGCACAAATGCTGCGCAGCTAGCGCCATTCGACGGCCAACACCGCGGTTCCTGGTGTGTCCGCTGTGCCGTGCGTGTGATCAGTGCTTGTACAGCCCTCTCGCAGTGTCCGGAGCAAGTATGGTGGGTCTGACACACCGGTGTCAATGTGTTCTTTTTTCCATTTCCAGGAGTGTATATATAATTATGTTGCGGTTTCCGCTAACTAAACCACAGTCGTTGTGATTATGTAATTTTCATACAGAATAGGCAAGACGGCTACTTATCTCCCAGTCTCCCATGTCCAAAGTAAAATGTAAACTGGTGTGTACTGGGATATGTCACAACAGTAAATTGTTTTATTACTAGAACACTTAGGAAAATATGTGAAAAATCTGCTAAACAGACCGCACACTCTACGCTTACCACTGAATGAATACTGACACTCATTACTCCAGTACTGGCAATATGTGTATTCCTTTAAGGGGACCCGGGTTCGATTCCCGGAAGGGGACTTGGTGTTGTGTGTCCTTCATCATCATTTTCATCATCACTAACAGTCAAGTCGCCGAAGTGGCTTCAACTAAAAAGACTTGCAATACGGCGGCCGAACCCCGAAGGGGATATCCCGGACAATAAATGCCATACGATCATTTCATTTCACTTCTGCTGCAATAACACAATGAAGTTAGAACAGTAGTGATACATATATGTTCTATACTCGAAATCTGTAATAGAAACTTGTTTAACTCTGTTCGACACATTCTTTTTCTTAAGACCTATGGCGTTTGGAAGAACCGACCCAAATTCGGTAATATCTCTATACTTGACGGTAGTGTGGCGAACAATGTCCTGTATTGAGAAATAAAATGTATCTCCTGCATTAATATAACACTTTCGTATCGAAAGCATTTAATACATTTACACAGTCCTCTACAGAGTCAAACATCAACAGTCCATTCCATACTTACAAATTGTAGCTTAAAAGTATATTTCCTCAAAATGACCAAACAGCAAATGCATAATTTGGGCCACACAAATGAGCTGCTAGGCGGACCCATAGGAAAAATGAGAGGGTGGAATCGACTGATTTAGTTAACAGTACATTGATATTAGTTTACTGATAACAAAATATTTTGAACCACACTAAATTACGCTCCTTAAGCTCAAGAAAATATTAGCCCCCCTCCCCCCGCCCTAATAAAGATAACAATGACAAAGAACATTTAATCGAAATTTTACCAGTGTGTTCAGTATTATAGTATTAAACAACAAGTTCCTGTAGTTAACTCAGGACAGCAGTTAAATTCAAGAGCTAAAAAGACACTTAAGAAAATAGTTGGTTAAAATTTCAAAATAATTAATAATTCAAGAGCTAGCAAGACATAAAAAAAGTTTAACTAGAACTGTAGCATTATGTTCAGTATTATAGCACAGGAGACAAACTGGTTTGTCATGCTCAGAACAGCACTGAGTCGAGAGCATCACTATTCATTTTGTGTATAATTAGCCAATGAGAAAGACAAGAATAATTATAATAAAGACAATAATTAGGAATGTTGCTTTCCTTGGCAAGAGCCCATTTACTTTCACTCTGAACAGGTCTCAACATAGGCCTTGGTACTAGATACTCAGTCCACCAGTAAATACACATACAAAGGGCTTATTTCAATAGTGGTACAAGTCCATTTTTGTTCATTCTGAGATACAGAGTCCTAAAGAAGTTAAAAGATCGCTGAAAAATCTGCATATATATATATATATATATATATATATATATATATATATATATATATATATATATATATATACTGCCCAGTGCTCTTTTAACTTTAGGACTCTCAGAGTGAACAAAAATGGACTTGTGCCTTCATATAAGGTAAGGTCAC
The DNA here is from genome assembly GCF_023898315.1 of Schistocerca nitens. NCBI lineage: Eukaryota > Metazoa > Arthropoda > Insecta > Orthoptera > Acrididae > Schistocerca > Schistocerca nitens. Next base: position 244,685,633 of record NC_064622.1, read on the forward strand.
AGGCTGCTCTGAAACAACTGTGTGTTAACAACAGTAAACTAGAAATTATTGGCGTAGCCACACAGTATAGCACAACCAGACGGTATAGCATACTTTGAACAGGCTTAACAAGGCGAACTGCACATCAATCACATGCCGTCCTACAAGGCTACAGTTATAGAATAGATATCGATCAGTCATAAAACAACATCAAAATATCCGTCCGATTCATACACTGTATAGGTAATCATTCAACTGTCTATTATGCGATGTGTATAGCTGTATAGAACCAGAGGACAGTATGTATACTCAAATCCGTAAACACAGTTGCAATCTCTCGGAGCACAGTCTATAAATGGTAACTAGAAAATGGCGATAGACGCACACAAAGACCCCGTACTTGTTTCGGTCGGAAACATACATGGATTAATCCCGTGCATCAAACTTGAGTAGACACACTATAGCCACTGACTTACGTTCAGGCTGCGCCGCCTCCAGTCTCCACACTAATACTGGGCCGCGATCGCCCACTGTCTGTGGCCGGCCCTAAACAAACACGGCTGATGGCCTACCGAAAAGCTCTTCTCGAGTGAGCAAAACAACCACCTTTTCTCTCGTGGTTCTGACCAGCGACCGACTGACCTCTTTCGCGTTTTGACCACCGCCACATAAGCACTTCCACCACCAGAGACGGAAGAGCACAAATCACTAGGAAGTATAGCCAACCCATGTAGGCTAACACCAACCTAGACAACAGTGTCGCACACGGCAAACTGTGTACTAACATTTAACTAAAGAGGAACGAGTTCGCGCACGCACAGTGGCCGTGTGGGATGAGACGTACTCTACTCTAGTCAAAACCCGATATCATGTGAATGCCATACCATGTGGCGTATAATTAAACGTGCAGCAGTAAGACTTATTTCATCATTCCTCTGGAGGACTATTAATCTATCTTCCCCTAAACTTCCGCCATTAAAAAACTATTGTGTTCTAGATATACAGCAAATTTCGTCTTCCTGATTTTTGAACGAAAATTTGCTTCTTGTTGTCAGTACTTCTATTTGTGAAACCTGTTTTACATCATAATTTGGCAGTCATCCAACTTCGTACCCATCCCGCACGTGTCAGAGGTACCCCTCAACTCCACACAGCATTCCTGCAGTCGTAATATCCCAGTAACTGCATCACCAGTCACACCTGAGGATTGAACCGGAAGCTGCAACATTTGTGAATTGCAGGAATATAAGGAAAGGAAATACACCAGCTAAGTTATTGCAAACAACTACAAGAAGCCCTCTTAGTGGATTGGATGGGATCTGTGTTACACATTCTATCTCACTTGGTACTCGGCTGACATGGATAAATCATTAGTGTGGTACGCTTTATAATGCCTCTGTTAATACAGTTTGATTAAACGATCGCTGAACGAGACTAATTTGTGAGTGCTCTATCAAATAAGTAACACTTTATCTATGATTGCTGCTTTAGTAGAACTTAAAAGACGGTGAAGCATTATACAATGGGACTAACCGGAACTTGCATTTATCTGTATGTAGAGTCACGTGCGTCAGCCTTGAATCACACATCTATTGTTAGTGCAACATCTGCGCATAGGAGTTACAGATTGCTCAGTACTTTCTGTGGCCCTACTACTGTAGCCACTGCATCATCCATATCGACTCCTGCTTCTTCCACCAGACAGTTTCTTCTTCTCTCAGAGGGCCTTCTCTTTCACCTTTCCACCAGTGGAATTCCTCTTGTAGCCTTAATATTGACACCCCCTCACTTTTAAGTTAACCGAAGGTTGTTTTGATTTTTTAATATGCTGAATCAGTCCTTGCGACAACTATTTCTGTTTCAGTTTCCTGGGAATCTTCCTGCAGCTGTTTCGCCTTGGCTTCCCTGCACTTTCTATTTATTTCATTATCAAGTCAGTTATATTGCTGTATTCCTATCTTTCCCTGAACATTTTTGTACATACTTGTTAGTCGAACAATTGAAGTATTTCTTCTGTTATTCAAGACTTTATCACAGTTACCTTCCTTGTACCTGTGTCTGTCTTCCCAATTTCTGTAACTGTCCTTTCTAGAGACGCCTCTTCAGTTGACCTGAACTATTGTGGTGTTCATAATCAAAGTATCCACAGCTTTGGAGAATTTGAAACGCATCGCATCATTCCTCAGTATTTCAGTATCTTCCTTCCTTACACATTGTTTCTTCCTGACGATTCTCCTATAGTTCAGCCTTCTCTCCATCACCGGTAAATTGTGATCTGAGTGTATATCTTCTCCTGTGTACGCCTTGGAATCCAATATATGATTTCGGAGTCTATGACCATGATGTAACCCAACTGAAATCTTCCCGTGTTTCCGGGTATTTTCCATCTCTTGTGATTTTTGTACAGTATATTCGCTGTAATTTATTACAGAATCCAGTTGGTCTTTCTCTTCTCTCATTCGCATTTGAAGGCCATACTCTCCCCTAGGCCTCTGTTTTCTATTCCTTTCCCTACTCCACAATTAGATTCACCCTTGATTATTATACTTGTATCTCGTTTTTCATACAGAACTATTGATGTTGGCGTTGGTTTGCTGTAGAGCCTGTTAAGAACATCAGTCACCGAATGTTCACAGTAACTCACTTTTTGATGTGCCTTCCTATTAATGATAAATCTTAACCCTGTTACACGACTTTCTGCTGCTGTTGATATTACCGTATAATCGTCTGACTAGACATACTTATCTCTCAAACAAAGGCATAGAAATGAACCTACACAATGTGATCAAAAGAATCCGGACACCCCCAAAAACATACGTTTTTCATATTATGTGCATTGTGCTGCCCCATACCGCCAGGTACTCCATATCAGCGATCTCAGTAATCATTAGGCATCGTGAGAGAGCACAATCGGGCGCTCCGCGGAACTTACGGACTTCGAACGTCGTCTGGTGACTGGGTGTCACTTGTGTCATACGTCTGTACGCGAGATTTCCACACTCCTACACATCTCTAGATCCACTGTTTCCGATGTGATAGTGGTGTAGGGGCAGTCTGCCTTCGGCAGTGACACAGTGCGGACCGTGTTGCCAGCCGGCCGCGCTGTGGTGCGCGCGCCTGTTTGTTTACGCCGGAGCAGCTTCGCGTGTGCGGTGTTGTGAGTCTAGAACGAGATGGGACACTCGTACAGAAAAACGACCTTGAAGTTCAGTTTTGCGAACGACTATACACGACCAAAGGCACACGAGATCGAACGTTTCTTAAGAGAAGAGGTAAAATTCGATCCACAGGAAATCGTGGGAATCAATTCATCGATCGTTTCAAGCGTCGTCTATGTCAAGCTTGTTGACGAGGCTGCTTGCGAAAGACTTCTACAACGATCATCGAACGGGTATCGTTTCTGTCCTGCCGACGGGAATGTTGGTGTGGTTACGGTCGATCACGCGGGAATGGGGATCCGCACTATACGAGTCTTCGAACTTCCGTTTGAGGTCCCGTCCGAACTTGTTACCGACGCCTTTCGACCATACGGTACAGTTCTATCCCATGTGGCCGAAAAATGGACGAGTTTTACCACGTACCCCGTTTTAAATGGGGTGAGACAAATACGGATAGAACTGCGAAAGCACGTCCTCTCTTATTTGTACATAGGAGGTTGTCGAGCGATTATAATCTATGATGGGCAACCTCGCACTTGCTCGGGGTGCGGGAAAGAAGGTCACGTCCGCTCGGAATGCCTCCAGCGACGTTTAGTGCAAACCCCACGGGATGACGTTCAGACACCACAACAGATGACTGTCTTAGCGTTGACCTTTCTGGAAGCCCTGAGAGGCGACGTGAGGGAGATTTCCGATGGGCACCAGCAGCTGCCCCCTATAGAGAACATGGACACCAACGGACTGGAACTCAGACCACCGGTTCCACCACAGCAGACACAGGACACCACACACGAGACGCAGCTGACGGCCGCTCCAGGCTCATCCGTGGTGGCTTCCAGTGCTTCCACCGAGAGCGTGATAGACCAGGCCCAAGACGGAGGATACGCCAACCAAACAGCCGATGCGGACGCAAGGCAACGGAAAGAGCGTTCGCCGAAGAGAAGAAAGAAGCGTCGACTGACTTCTGCTGACGATAGCCATAGTCCCGAGGGGACAGTGGACGACAACGATAGTACCGACCTGAGACCAGTGGATTCAACAGATACCGAGATGACGGTGCAGGAATTACACAGCGACGATAACTTGAATTCTCCTTCTGGTGACCGGAAGGCAGAAGTGGAGATGACAATTGTCCAACATCAGAGCGGTGACAACGTTGCCTCCCATCCTTCGACCAGTTCCGGAAATATGTTGGGCGACTGGGCGCAAGAAATGGACCAACAGGAACAGAATGAAAATAAGAACGCGACGATTGAGGATAGTCCCGGCCAGAGGCCGGGAGGGGTCGGGAAGTGTTGAACAACTTAGTGTGGTGAGGAGCGCCGGGGGTGCAGATAGACGATTAATGACACCGCCCTCCAACTGATGAACACACGCCAGGCGTACCGCATTTCAACGATAAACATTAATGGCATTCGGACACCGCTTAAAATTCAAATGCTGAAAGATATGTTGCGCGCTGCGGACGTGGATACTGTACTCCTACAAGAAGTGTGTTTCACATCGCCGCCAGAGTTCTACGGCTACGAGGCACATTATTCAGTGCACGATGAAAGTGGATGCGGCGTGGCGATTCTCACCAGGGAAGGAATGGGACTGGAGGACGCCATGTCTCTCCCTTCGGCACGTGGCATAGCGATCACTGTCGACGGCGTTCGTTTCATCAATTTATACGCGCCATCTGGCTCCACAAAACGAAGAGAAAGGGCGACATTTTACACCGAAGAGATAGCACCGTTGTTCGCTGGACACTATGATAACTATATAGTGGGCGGCGACTTTAATTGTGTCGTCGACAAAAAGGACCAAGAGCCTCATTACGTGCCATGCATGAAACTGCGTGCGTTGATTACCGAAATGGCGCTTCTGGATACCTGGGAACTGCAGCATGGCGACAGACCGGGTTACACGTTTGTAACGAGACACTCGGCGGGTAGACTTGATAGAGTGAATGTTACACGAGCTCTACGGACGGCGATACTGGATGCAGAAATCTGGTCAGCGGCTTTTACGAATCATATGGCGTACGTCTGTACCATTTCCCTAACGCGTCAGAAGATATGGCGGACTAAGGGTCCCTGGAAAATGAATTGTACACTTTTACGTGACGCTGCATCTCGCCGGTCGATAGAGGCGGCATGGGAGACCTGCGTTCGCCGCCAACGAGCATACACCTCAGTTCTCCAGTGGTGGATCAAATGCGCAAAACCAACGTTACGGAGAACGTTGATACGATACGGGCAGGACAAATCACAGTAGAACCGCACGACGGCTGACTTTTATTTTACAGCCCTGAGGGAGCTGATGACCCAACAACCATCGCCGGCAAGGCACACGGCCATGCCCAGGATAAAATCCAAGTTATTACAGGTGACGCGACTAAGAATGCAAGGGATAATGGTCCGGGCGAGATTGGCGGACACAGTCTAAACATTCTGCGTGGTGTCTGTTTGTTCTATATCGTGTCTCCCTACCACTTCCGCGCAAAGACGCTCTGAGCGTGTTTTTTAGGGAATTGACTAGTTTGAACCTGGGACCTGTTGCTGGTAAGGAGACGCCAGACCACACATGACATGTAGAATTCAGAAGAGTTCAGTGAGACTAGCGATGATATAACCAAATACTTAATGATTTCAGCGTCAGCTCCACTGCACTCCCTGTAAAAGAATCTTAATACTAACTAAATTTAGTGGAAGAGGTTCAAGGCTTTCCTATTTTTAGTTAGCTGGTAAAATAACGTCGAAAAAGCAGTTAAGTTTACCATCCGGAAATTTTATTCTATTCAAAAAACATCGTTTATAAAACGCACAATTGATAAAAGGAAATGTTTTAATACAGGATGGTAAAAACCAACTGCGTTCAACAAAAATGTGAACGAATATTCCCTGAATGGGTTTCCAAGTTCTACAATGGATCGAAGGATGACCTATGCCATATCACATCTATAATCTAGGTTTAAATTAAGTTTCACAAAAGAGAAAACTATCAAAATGGTCTACAGTGACCCTCAATTATCTTTAATTACTTATCTAACTTGTCGTAAATTACAGTGGTTGATGTGGCTTCTCAATAACTATATATCAGAAAAATCATCGCTTTTCAGATTTTTTTACTTCAAGTGGCAAATGTGAACACCATGAGCTTTAATTGACGATCGACACTAGTATTACGCAAAAAGGGGGTGTAACAGATGAGACTTCTGCAGTTCTGAGTGAAGCTTTATGCGCTGTTATGCGGCATCGCGTGCGTTCATTACCTTGTCGGTGTTCGTCAGGGGGCGGCGGGCAGCACAGCTCCGCTCACCTCGCTGTCTCGGAAGGAACTCTCCAGCAACTCTCTCCTAACTTCTCCTTACTACAATTTACCGAAATTGGTTTAAAAAAACTATCTGGCTGTGTTTTCATCTGACCAATCAGGGTCTCAATGTTAACCTTAAGCTCCGCCTACAAAAATTCTGTCTATCCAATGAGAAACGTTATACTTTTCGTGGTGGGGCAATGTTTTTAAAGTTTGCAACGTAACAGAGAAGCGAAAAAGTCTCACGCTAAAACTTGCAGCTGGTGTGGTCCTTTTAGCGTTATCGTAAGATCTATACAGTTCTTCTGGAAGTCTCTATCTTTTAACATGGGCTGGGGGGGTGGTCCTAACGTATCAGAGACCCAAAACAGGTATGAAGTGCATTTAGGCATTCTTGTGTTACTCTGTGGTATTCCATTTGCTCACTCGTTACTCGTATTACTTTGGTTAATTTAATGTCACGATTTATTCGGAGCTATGTGACATACTACTGGATTTGCTTATCATGTCAGGGTTTCCATGGAAGGTGTTGGATTTGCCTGACACCTTGCATATCACCACCCTTCGAACTTAATGTTTGCACCGAAGTTAGGCAATGATTGAATCGTTGTCTAAGTCAGTCAAAAATTATCTAAATTTTGCTGCCTACTGTTCAGCCACGTTATTCTGTTCTATGCTAGTTTGTATTACTAATTTATATTTTTATATTCTTCCTCATTATAATTAAAAATGACAAGAGAAGAATATTTTATGCTATTATTAATTTTTAATTATTTTCTTTCTTTATTTAAGTGTGAAGTTTGTTTTCTTAAGAAGTTTGTTATCGAAAGTGAGGAGTCGTTCACATCGATTTTCTTAGAAATATTGTTTTTATAAATGTAGTACTTAAATAAAATCTATTCCTAACACATTTTCTAAATATCATGTACAAGTAAAATGTTTTTGTTTCTAGACACTCATTTCAACATTGTTACACTAACAAATAAGAATTATTTCCAAGAATTGCTTTGACAAAGAAATATACATACACACGTATTGAGATATTATCCTAACAAATGTTAAAAAGAGGGGAAAACATCCAACAAGATAATTTTTTGTTCTTTGTTTTTATAGGGATAAAATAAGTAAAATATAGTTATTCTTTTTATTTTTATGAGGAGAAAATAAGTGGCATATAGTTTTAGTGTTTATTATGCCTTACTTTTGTTCTTTATATACTGTCCATTTCAGAACTAATGACTTATTTTTATCGATAGTCTATTTTTTATTTAAGTCCATAGTCAATGACTGTTATTTTGTAGTTTATTAGCTGTCTGGTGTGCTTAACTTATTTAGTTTTTCACACGTTTTTTTTGCACAATTCCTACATCACACAATTTGATTTCACACATTCACACAATCTTATGAATGTTTAAGCATGAGGTTGGCGAATGTTTTTGCACGGAGGTGATGGACTTGAGCGAGATGGATGAGGGCAAGTATTTGATGTACAGCTTCGTTCGTCATTCCTTGTTGGCTTTGCAACTGTGTGTTGCTGTTGTGGAGGTCCCATAATGGAATGGAGCTGTGAGTGCAGAATCTCGTGGTTTACTGGCTTTGTATGCGTAAAAGTCATCGTTATGTGTCGCTGAAAGCGGTCGTTTTTCGTTGTAATACTTCGCAGACGACTAGTTTACAATAGGATAGGGATTTGGGAAGGTATGTCATCCATTCTTCACCCATCTTCTTTCTTGGTCTCAGTCTTGCGAATCTTCAACTTCTGTTCTTCCTGCTTTTTCTCTGCTTCTTACTTGATTCTTGGTCCTTCTCTGGGCAGGATATGGAAATATTTATTGATAACTAGTCGCTTTGAAGTTCTCCTCCTAGTAACAGTTTGATAAATGGATTGGACATGTCATTTCTACTTTGTGGACGTTTTCTTCAGTTTCGTGCATCAGCGTGCTGTTTAATAGCGGTAGTGTGACTTTTACACATATTTTTTGCCAATGGTGGCTTGCCCAAGCGGTCTTCTCGTCGGGCCGTTTTTTGCTCGTTCCGCTGAGTGGGGGCGCTCGGAGACCATTCCGGCGTTCGGCGCCCCCTTCCGTCTCTGCAGCGTTCTGTCACTGTGCGGCTCCGTGTTCCATCCCAGCAGCAGGGTTCCGCCTAGCGGTCAAATTTATTGCCCACTTCAGTTACAAGGGCCTTCTGTTGGTCTCGCTGTCCTTTCCCTTCTCTCAACGCTTCTGCCTTGTAGGAATCGTGTCTTGCTAATTTCGTCCTTTTCTTTCTTGATACTTCTCATGTTGCAACTTCTGGGTCGTTGCATCTCGTCCTTGCTGGAGTTTTTACAATGGTTCTTACAAAAAGTTTTACTTACAATCATCTAACATACGTCTAGCACCTGCATTATTTTGCGCCTTTTTAAAAGCTTTACAAATTTCAGCGCCCTTTCCATGATACAATTCTAAGATATTTTGAATCTTAACTTCTACAAAAATCCTCAAATTCGTTTTTGTTCAATGGGCGTTTCATAGGACGTGGAGGACGCATAAATTGGCCAGTCCGTTCTCCTGATCTTACACCTCTGGACTTCTTTCTGTGGGGTACGTTAAAGGAGAATGTGTACCGTGATGTGCCTACAACCCCAGAGGATATGAAACAACGTATTGTGGAAGCCTGCGGCGACATTACACCAGATGTACTGCGGCGTGTACGGCATTCATTACGCCAGAGATTGCAATTGTGTGCAGCAAATAATGGCCACCACATTGAACATCTATTGGCCTGACATGTCGGGACACACTCCATTCCACTCCGTAATTGAAAACGGAAACAATGTGTGTACGTGTACCTCACCCCTCATGGTAATGTACATGTGCGTCAGTGAATAAGACCAATAAAAAGGTGTTAGCATGTGGACGTAATGTGCTGTTCCAGTCACTTCTGTACCTAAGGTCCATCACCGTTCCCTTTGGATCCCTATGTAATTCGGTGCTCTCCGATACACACGATCGAACAGAGGAGGAGTGGTACTCAAGCGTCAACTTTAGGTTACAATATCTCCGGATGTAATTAACATTTTACAATGCAACAAACGGCACTGATTACGTATTTGTTTATATGTTCAGATGTGCTAACAAAACTAATGGGGTTCCATTTAAAAAACGTAGGTTTGTGTTAAAAAACATACTTCCGTGCATTTTTTTATGGTTTTATTAACCAATTACACTAGCCCCTCTCCTCACGTTCGGTCTGTGAAATCGATTCGTCAGTATTTGATGTGGTTTACGAAATATATCCAGCGGTAACGTTAGGTGACTCACCCTGTATACGTTGGGTTGTGTGCCCACTCGTAACTTCTGTCGACTGCGCATTATCCTCACTGAATTCGCTTTCCCTGGTTTCCATCTCAAATAGCTTTGCAATGCTCATTACTTCGTCCTTTCCTCCTACATTCGTTGTGCATGCCTCTGGTAATTCATCTTCCTCGTCAGTATTCTCCCAATTAATTTCGTCCCAACACGATATTGTTATTTTCTTGTCTTCGTTTTCATCTGGTCCCTGCGGATTTATTTCTTCCTTCTTCTCTTCTCGTTATAAGATTTTTACTTCTCTGTTCAAGGTGCTGCAATTGTCCTGGGTCGGTGCGTCATTCTCTTTGGCATTGGCGCTTAGCTGTCAATTCGAACGTTTATCGGGGTTTGGTGGTCTTACCTCCACCCCTTCTATGTGTATTCTCTTTTCTTGTTCAGCTTGTTGATAGTGGTTTCTTTATTGATAATTTGTCGGTCTATTGGTTCTCCAGTACCCGTTCCGGTTGTCGTTATTCCCTCTAATAGTTGTTGCCGTTCCTGGGTGAATTATAGTTATTGCCATGTTCTCTTCTAAATCCATAACCGGTTCTTTTTTGAAATCTATTGACGTTTCTGGGTGCGAAGTTATCACGTGGTTCGTAATTATTGTTTCTTCGTACTGTGTCTTGTGGATTCCACTGCTTTTTGCTTTCGTTTTCATGTGCGCTTCGTCTTTTTCTTGCCTCATCTTCTGAAAATATGAACTCTAGTTCCCTTAGAATACCTTTAAATGCTTTGACGTCATTGTCTCCGCGACCTACTAATGATTGCTGGTATTTCAATGGTAACTTCATCGCGCATAACTTAATCAACTCTCCGTCGCTGTATGGTACATCTAAGCATTGATTTTTCTTTGCCATTAATTCGAAAAATTTCACGGGACTCTTCTCTCCTGAATTTTCAAAATATGGGTTCTGTAGTAATTCGTACTTCACTCTGTTCTGTGCTCTGCTGGACCAATATCGTGAGAGAAACTTCTCTCTGAAATCTTCGTACGATCGGCATGTCGCTGCAACATTCTGCATGGTTTCTGCGACTGTTCCTGACATGTGTGCACATATAAAGTCTAATTTGTGTGCTAGCGTCCAGTGTTCTGGTAATCCTACTCGGAATTGAACAATAAAAGTTCGTGGACGTAATGAGTTTCCTTCTCGAAAGTGCTGAAATTTTCTGACTGTGAGGAAATGATCGTTGTCGTACTTCGTCATAGTTCCATATGAAATTCGCGATTCTTCGCCACTTTTGTTTCTGATCATTTCTCCCGTCGTTCTTTCCGGTTGTGGTAGATCCCTTGTATATTGTCCACTGTAACTTTCGCCTACCCTTGCGTAGTATCGTTGGAGTGGTACGCAATAATTTTCTTCCATCGGTTGTGAACGTGTAGCTGAATGCATTGCACTGTACTCTTCGCGACCTGGCTTTCCATTGTCACGTATGTTACTTTCCGCCTGTGATTGGAATCGCAAATGCGTGATATCTTCGTTAATTGCTTGTTTTTCCGGTGCTGTTACAGATACGGATGTGGTTGCAGACTCTGTGCTTGTTCGATCCTGTTCACTACGCTCTTCAATGGTTTGCAACAACTCTGTTCGCAATTTCTGAAACTGTCGTTTCGTTTGCGCTTCTATTTTGACTATGCGGTTATCATATCTTTTCAGCGCTGCTTTTGTGATACGTTTGTGTAACACACTGTTTTCAACAATTTCACGCGCTGTACCTGCTGCTTGTCTAGTAATTACGTTTATCTGTTTCTCTAGTTTCTTGACTTCTCCCTGGGTGTTATTACGTAATGTTTTGATCTCGTCCTGAATGTCATTACGCAATGTTTGTACGTCCACTTTTACCTTGTCAATGTCTGTTCTCAATTGATTGTGACCTGTTATTAAGTTTCCTATCACTTCTCGAGATTATTTTGCCTCGTCTTCAATATGACTTAGGTGTAACTGATTTTTTTTTGTTTTGTTCTTTAATCTCACGCATTTGTCTCGTGGTTTCAGCAATTTGAATTTGAATTTGGTTCGCTATGTCTTTATTTTGCCTTGTCATGGTTTCCGTAATTTGTTTTAATAATTCTGCCAGATTGGTGGGTCCTATTGCGTTTTCTTCCGACGTCCTACACTCTGTGTTTTCACCCAAGTGTTGGATCGCAACCGATTGCATTGAACTGTGCTGTGACACGTTTCTGCTCGCATTCCTTGCACTCTGTGGTGAGGCAGCTCTGATTACTTGTACTAGGGGTTCTACGTTTTCAAGACGCAAGTTAGAATCCTCATCGACTGTCTACTTTCCTGTTCCTCTGTCGTATGCTGACTTACGTTTTCTTTGCCTTGACGTACATTATCCTCGTTATGGTGCGTTATATGTCCTATTTCTCGCGATAGTGCATCGTCTGTTGTACTGTCCTCTATTCTCTGTCCATTTTCATGCTGGGTCTCTACCTCAATTCGGTCAAGGTCTCGATCTGCCATTGCTAATCTTTCCGAATCCCTTATTTCTGTTTTAAAAGCAATTCACACGCCCTACTTCGCGTCAACATGCGCTCATACGATCTCACGCGTTTCATAAACTTTTTACACACACGACTTGCCACTACCACGACTGACAACCATTCACTTACTTGTTGGGTCAGAACCAACTTGTCAACGATGTATCCGCCACCTGTGCGCTTGCATTGGAGAGAAAACTTAATTCTAACAATTTTTAAAATTCATAACTTAATTATGCTATTGTCTCTGCTAGAATGTCTATCTATTGAATACTTTATTACTATCTATCGCTGTAGCTACTGTTTTCGACTATTTATGGTGGTGTCACTGCCAGACACCACACTTGCTAGGTGGTAGCTTAAATCGGCCGCGGTCCATTAGTACATGTCGGTCCCGCGTGTCGCCACTGTGTGATCACAGACCGAGCGCCACCACACGGCAGGTCTCGAGAGACGTACGAGAACTCGCCCCAGTTGTACGGCGACGTTGCTAGCGACTATACTAACGAAGCCTTTGCTGTCATTTGCCGAGAGACAGTTAGAATAGCCTTCAGCTAAGTTAATGGCTACGACTTAGCAAGGCGCCAATTGTCACAGTGCATGTATCTTACGAGTCTCATTTGTATAGTCAAGAGAGATGTATCACAAGGATTGATTAAAAGTTAAGTATATTCCAAAGATACGTATTTTCTTTATAGTATTCAATACGTATCCTGTTCCATACTTGACGCCAGTCGGCGTGTGTGTACGCGTGCCTTTCGGCTTCCTCCTCAGTGTGGCATGACTAGCTTGTTACGCCACAACAGATTGACGACGAGGATTCAAGGATCGTGTTCTTTCTCCTTGCTTTGCTCTGAATTATTTGTGTCACGGCTTCGCCACATTCTCCAGATGTACTGTCCGAATTTTATCGCTTGCAGAATCAGCAGACGCAGGCGTTATTGGATGCCCTTGGACAGCTCGTCCAGGGTCAACGTGCGCTGCAAAACGATGCGGCCGCCGCCGCTTCATCGCTACCGTAGCCACGACCCGCCGTTGCACCTCCGTTTCGTAGCTTCGACGCAGCCCACGAGTCTTGGACTGAGTGGTCCCGACAATTCGGCTTCCATCTAGCCGCCTACAGAATTCAAGGTAATGAGCGGCAGCCGTTTTTGCTTTCTTGTGTCGGTGTGTCCACCTACCATGTGATAGTGAAATTGTTTCCCCGACGCGACATAGCAACTCTGTCCTACGAAGAAATTTTGTCTGCTTTAGATGCCTATTTCAAAGAAACTGTTAATGTAGTTGCAAAAAGGTATACGTTCTTTCGTACCAAACGTACGGCCGGTCAGACTAATAGGGAGTGGGTTGCAACATTGCAAGGACTTACTAGGGATTGTGATTTTGCATGTGAATGTGGACTTCCGTATTCAGATACTATGGTGCGTGATGCAATAGCGCAGAACGTTTCTGATGTTCGCATACGGGAACAGATTTTGAAACTTGTTAATCCCTCCCTTCAACAAGTGATAGACATATTGGATAGGCAAGACACACTTGACTTTGCTCAGGAATCATTTGAAACTTCGCCAGCAGTGTGTCGCATTGACCGGCCCGCCGGGCGCGCAGCACGGGACGTTAAACTGCCCTCGCGCACGTCCGAGCAGCTGCAGCCTAGCTCGCAAACACGTGTGCCGCGTAAGCAGGCCAATGCCGTGCTCAAATCATGCCCGCGGTGTGCAACTAGACATTCGCGTGACAATTGCCCGTCACGCCAAGCTATTTGCTTTTACTGTCATAAGAAAGGACATGTTCAAAGTGTTTGCCAGAAAAAGCTAAGATCAGACAATCAAAACCATTCCAGGCCCTTTGCTTCGCGCTGGAATCAAACCATGGACAATCAGGCTCGTGGACCTTCACCCATGGACATTCATGTCGTTAATTCCACCCCGTCCAGTGCCACTTTATCTAACAGTGTCTGTGTTCGTCCCACAAAAAGTGTGCGTCGACGTCGCCGCAACTCCCGTAAAGTCGCAAGTGCTTCTGTACCTGTATCAGTTCAAATTGCACGTGCAACTCGCTCTTGTCGTCAGCAGGACAATAAACTTTTTGTAGACTTAGACTTTGGAGGCAAAGTGATACCATTCCAGCTCAATACCGGAGCTACAGTTTCATTGCTCAATCGAGACACGTACAAACAACTGGGCAAACCTCCGTTGCGTGCCGCAAATGTTCAGCTCAATAGTTATTTAGGACAGCAGATACCTGTGTTCGGACAGTGCAGCCTTCTTGCCACATACAAGGGACAAACAAAACTTGTGTCATTTTACGTTCTTCGTTCTTCTACTGCAGTGAACTTGTGTGGTTTAGATTTATTTCAGTTGTTTAACTTGTCTATAGTCAATCAGGTCCTATCCGTGAATCAGACTGTGCCTTCCGCCAGTGTTTCTCGTCTTTGTGAAGAATTTGCAGACATTTTTGCACTGGGCCTTGGTTGCGCTAAGAACTATGAAGCACATTTGGAACTCAAAGTGGACGCGCAACCAAAATTTTTCAGAGCGCGCAATGTTCCCCACGCATTGCATGATGAGGTCGCTAGTACATTACACGGTTTAGAATCTCAAGGTGTAATTGAACGTGTGCAGGCTTCTCTCTGGGCCTTAGTAATTTTGCCAAAACCTTCCGGAAAATTGAGACTTTGTGTGGACTTCAAGGCAACTGTGAATCCACAACTTGTGACTGCAACTTTTCCTTTGCCCCGCCCGGAAGATCTTTTTGATAAACTGTGCCCGGGTAAATACTTTTCGAAATTGGACCTAGCAGATGCGTACTTGCAAATACCAGTGGACGAAGAATCCCAGCGCGTCTTGGTGGTTAACACGCATCTTGGATTGTACCGATTCAAAAGACTGCCATTCGGGTGTGCATCCGCCCCTGCATTGTTTCAGCAATATTTACAAACTGTTTGTGCGTCGGTCCCTACTGCTGCGAACTATCTGGACGATATTGTGATCTCCGGAAAGACAGAAGCCGAACATTTAGCCAACCTACGAACGTTATTTCAGGTCTTGCGACAAGATGGTCTTCGCTTGAGGAAGGACAAATGTGTGTTTTTTGCTCGTGACTTACCATATCTGGGCCATGTCATAAATGCCCAAGGCATACATCCGAGTCCAGAGCACCTCCGTGCCATACAGGAGTTGCCTTCGCCACAGAACTTGAAACAGCTCCAGGGTGTGTTGGGAAAAATTAACTCCTATGCCAGGTTTGTGCCGCGCACTTCTTCCATTTCAGCTCCGCTTCATCGCTTACGCCGTAAAGGTGTTCCGTTCGTCTGGACGACGGAATGCGAACGCGCCTTTCGCCGGTTGAAATCGGCGTTGCTTTCGAATACTTGCCTTACGCCATTCGATCCCCAGAAACCCCTTTTGTTGATGGTCGATGCATCGGAATTCGGGATCGGTGCTGTGCTTGCGCACAAAGATGGATCGCATGATCGTCCTATTGCCTTTGCTTCACAATTGCTCTCGTCTGCGCAACGCAATTATTCCCAGATAGAGAAAGAAGCTTTGGCTCTCGTATTTGGTGTTACTAAGTTCCATGATTTCTTGTATGGTCGTCACTTTACCATCATCACAGACCACAAACCTTTGACATCGCTTTTTCATCCGAACAAGCCTGTACCTCCATGTACAGCGCAGAAATTCATTCGCTGGTCTCTTTTCCTCTCGCAGTACCGCTACGATATCTTGTATCGGTCCACTGATAAGCACGGAAACGCTGATGCGTTGTCCCGTTTGCCTGTTGCTGAGGATAAAGCATTCGATTCTTCCGAACTTGCTTGCATGTTCATTGATTCGGAAACCGATGACGTGGTCGAATCGTTTCCGATTGATTTTCGTCGTGTCGCTACAGCCACAGCTGCTGACCCTGTCCTTGCTACTGTTTTGCGTTTTGTTGCTACGCAATGGCCCTTGTCAAAGTCACGGATCGAGGATCCGTTAGTTCGCCGATTTTTTGCTCACAAGGAGAGACTTTTTGTACGACATGGTGTTTTGTTGTTGCGTTCGGATAATGATCAATCCAGAGTCGTGGTCCCACGTTCGTTACAGTCCTCTGTCTTACGACTTCTTCACCAAGGACATTGGGGTATAGTGCGAACGAAACAACTTGCTCGTCAGCACTGTACTTGGTTCGGAATCGATGCTGCGATTACGAATATGTGCTCTTCTTGCATGGCGTGTGCCGAATAACAATCCGCCCCGCCGCGGAAATTCTTTGCATGGCCGACAGCCACTTCCCCTTGGCAACGCTTGCACATCGATTTTGCTGGTCCATTCTGGAATGCTCGATGGTTGGTTGTGGTGGATTCCTTCAGTAATTTTCCTTTTGTTGTCCGGATGTCTTCCATGACGTCATCTGCCACCATCCGAGCGTTGTCCGCTATATTTTGCATTGAAGGTCTTCCCCAGACTATTGTTGCCGACAATGGCCCACAATTCATGTCCGCAGAATTTCGGTCATTCTGCAAGGCCAATGGTATTCAACATCTGACATCCACGCCGTTTTCGCCTCAGTCAAACGGTGCCACTGAACGGTTGGTCCGGACTTTCAAGTCACAGATGTTGAAGTTGAAAGAGTCGCATTCTCAGGAGGACGCGTTGTTGCTCTTTTTGTCCTCGTATCGCTCTCAGCCCCGCGATGGTCGCTCGCCGGCTGAGTTGCTCCATGGTCGTCCTCATCGAACCTTGATGTCTTTGCTGCATCCGCCGCATCGGGTTCCTGTGCAGCGGCAGACTACTGCTTTTGCTCCTGGCGACGTTGTTTTCTAACGCACCAATCGCGGTTCACGGCGTTGGCTCGCAGGGCGCATTCTTCGCTGCCTCGGCCGCGCGATGTATTTGGTTTTGGGGGCCTCTGGTGAGGTGCGTCGGCATCTCAATCAGCTGCGCCTCTGTCGTCGCCTGGGTTCTGCCGCTCCCCGTCTGCTTTCAGCGACGGTGCCGTCCTGTCAGCGCCCTGGGGACCCATCTACTGGCTCGCCTCATCCCCAGGTGTTACCGACGCTGCCTTCCATTTTGCCTCATGGCGACGCGCCGCCGCCGCCGCCTGTTCTGCCGCCGGCGCCGCCCACAGTGGACGCGTCGCTGCAACCGCCTGGCGCCTCCCTGGGTCACGCGCCGCCGCTCGCTTCCCGTGACCGGCTGTCCTCCGCCATGGAACTCTTGCCCTCTTCGGACCAGATGTCGTCTTCGCCCGTCGGGTGCCCCGACCACATGGAGGTCGACCCTTCGGCCCCTCCTGTCTCTCTACGGGCGCATACACCGCATGTTGACGTGCACCCTGGACTAGGTTTTCAGGCGTTTCCTAGCTCCCCTCGGACCGAATGGCCGGATGCGGGTGGCACAGCCTCGCCTGTTGTTAGGCTCCCCCCCTCATCACATACGTCAACATGGGGTCCTCCCCACGGCGGGCGGAAGCCTTATAACACGACCGTTCGCCGATTTGCGGGGGAGGAATGTGGTGTCACTGCCAGACACCACACTTGCTAGGTGGTAGCTTAAATCAGCCGCGGTCCATTAGTACATGTCGGACCCGCGTGTCACCACGGTGTGATCGCAGACCAAGCGCCACCACGCGGCAGGTCTCGAGAGACGTACGAGAACTCGCCCCAGTTGTACGGCTTGGTTGCTAGCGACTATACTAACGAAGCCTTTGCTGTCATTTGCCGAGAGACAGTTAGAATAGCCTTCAGCTAAGTTAATGGCTACGACTTAGCAAGGCGCCAATTGTCACAGTGCATGTATCTTACGAGTCTCATTTGTATAGTCAAGAGAGATGTATCACAAGGATTGATTAAAAGTTAAGTATATTCAAAAGATACGTATTTTCTTTATAGTATTCAATACGTATCCTGTTCCAGACTTGACGCCAGTCTGCGTGTGTGTACGCGTGCCTTTCGGCTTCCTCCTCAGTGTGGCGTGACTAGCTTGTTACGCCACAACATTTATAACGTTCAAAAAAAATTTTTTTTATTACGAAAATTTTTCAACAGGATATTTTTCTGACCTAGTTAGGCATGTTGTCGACCTTCAATCATGGTATTTTACCATCCTGGCAGGGTCGCCATTTTCTAAACATTCTGCTTGGTGACTGTTTTTTCTATATCGTGTCTCCATACCACTTTCGCGCAAAGACGCTCTGAGCGTGTTTTTTAGGGAATTGACTAGTTTGAACCTGGGACCTGTTGCTGGTAAGGAGACGCCAGACCACACATGACATGTAGAATTCAGAAGAGTTCAGTGAGACTAGCGATGATATAACCAAATACTTAATGATTTCAGCGTCAGCTCCACTGCACTCCCTGTAAAAGAATCTTAATACTAACTAAATTTAGTGGAAGAGGTTCAAGGCTTTCCTATTTTTTGTTAGCTGGTAAAATAACGTCGAAAAAGCAGTTAAGTTTACCATCGGAAATTTTATTCTATTCACAAAACATCGTTTATAAATCGCACAATTGATAAAACGAAATGTTTTAATACAGGATGGTAAAAACCAACTGCGTTCAACAAAAATGTGAACAAATATTCCCTGAATGGGTTTCCAAGTTCTACAATGGATCGAAGGATGACCTATGCCATATCACATCTATAATCTAGGTTTAAATTAAGTTTCACAAAAGAGAAAACTATCAAAATGGTCTACAGTGACCCTCAATTATCTTTAATTACTTATCTAACTTGTCGTAAATTACAGTGGTTGATGTGGCTTCTCAATAACTATATATCAGAAAAATCATCGCTTTTCAGATTTTTTTACTTCAAGTGGCAAATGTGAACACCATGAGCTTTAATTGACGATCGACACTAGTATTACGCAAAAAGGGGGTGTAACAGATGAGACTTCTGCAGTTCTGAGTGAAGTTTTATGCGCTGTTATGCGGCACCGCGTGCGTTCATTACCTTGTCGGTGTTCGTCAGGGGGCGGCGAACAGCACAGCTCTGCTCACCTCGCTGTCTCGGAAGGAACTCTCCAGCAACTCTCTCCTAACTTCTCCTTACTACAATTTACCGAAATTGGTTTAAAAAAACTATCTGGCTGTGTTTTCATCTGACCAATCAGGGTCTCAATGTTAACCTTAAGCTCCGCCTACAAAAATTCTGTCTATCCAATGAGAAACGTTATACTTTTCGTGGTGGGGCAATGTTTTTAAAGTTTGCAACGTAACAGAGAAGCGAAAAAGTCTCACGCTAAAACTTGCAGCTGGTGTGGTCCTTTTAGCGTTATCGTAAGATCTATACAGTTCTTCTGGAAGGCTCTATCTTTTAACATGAGCTGGGGGGTGGTCCTAATGTACGAGGGCAGTTCAATAAGTAATGCAACACATTTTTTTTCTCGGCCAATTTTGGTTGAAAAAACCGGAAATTTCTTGTGGAATATTTTCAAACATTCCCGCTTCGTCTCGTATAGTTTCATTGACTTCCGACAGGTGGCAGCGCTGTACGGGGCTGTTAAAATGGCGTCTGTAATGGATGTGCGTTGCAAACAACGGGCAGTGAACGAGTATGTTTTGGCGGAAAACCAGGGCATCTCAGATATTCATAGGCGCTTGCAGAATGTCTCCGGTGATCTGGCAGTGGACAAAAGCACGGTGAGTCGTTGGGCAAAGCGTGTGTCATCATCGCCGCAAGGTCAAGCAAGACTGTCTGATCTCCCGCGTGCGGGCCGGCCGTGCACAGCTGTGACTCCTGCAATGGCGGAGCGTGCGAACACACTCGTTCGAGATGATCGACGGATCACCATCAAACAACTCAGTGCTCAACTTGACATCTCTGTTGGTAGTGCTGTCACAATTGTTCACCAGTTGGGATATTCAAAGGTTTGTTCCCGCTGGGTCCCTCGTTGTCTAACCGAACACCATAAAGAGCAAAGGAGAACCATCTGTGCGGAATTGCTTGCTCGTCATGTGGCTGAGGGTGACAATTTCTTGTCAAAGATTGTTACAGGCGATGAAACATGGGTTCATCACTTCGAACCTGAAACAAAACGGCAATCAATGGAGTGGCGCCACACCCACTCGCCTACCAAGAAAAAGTTTAAAGCCATACCCTCAGCCGGTAAAGTCATGGTTACAGTCTTCTGGGACGCTGAAGGGGTTATTCTGTTCGATGTCCTTCCCCATGGTCAAACGATCAACTCTGAAGTGTATTGTGCTACTCTTCAGAAATTGAAGAAACGACTTCAGCGTGTTCGTAGGCACAAAAATCAGATCGAACTTCTCCTTCTTCATGATAACGCAAGACCTCACACAAGTCTTCGCACCCGAGAGGAGCTTACAAAACTTCAGTGGACTGTTCTTCCTCATGCACCCTACAGCCCCGATCTCGCACCGTCGGATTTCCATATGTTTGGCCCAATGAAGGACGCAATCCGTGGGACGCACTACGCGGATGATGAAGAAGTTATTGATGCAGTACGACGTTGGCTCCGACATCGACCAGTGGAATGGTACCGTGCAGGCATACAGGCCCTCATTTCAAGGTGGCGTAAGGCCGTAGCATTGAATGGAGATTACGTTGAAAAATAGTGTTGTGTAGCTAAAAGATTGGGGAATAACCTGGTGTATTTCAACGCTGAATAAAACAACCCCTGTTTCAGAAAAAAAATGTGTTGCATTACTTATTGAACTGCCCTCGTAACAGAGACGCGAAAAAGTCTCACGCTAAAACTTGCGGGTGGTGTGGCCCTTTTTGTGTTATCGTAAGATCTATACTGTTCTTCTGGAGAGCTCTAGCTTTTAACATGGGCGGGGGGGGGGGGGGGGGGGGGGGTTGGTCTTGACGTGACAGAGACGCGAAAAAGTCTCACGCTAAAAACTTGCGAGTGGTGTCCTAGCGGTTAGCTGACGACGTGGGTGTCCGTCCGTCTCTTATCGTAGGCCTTCCAGCTTGACACGGTTCTGCTCTCGGCTTCTGTTCTCGTTTCTCCCCTCGGAACTGCGTCTGTCTCACGGTGGGAAGGTAGGACATGCATTTAGGCATTCTTGTGTTAGTCTGTGGTATTCCATTTGCTCACTCGTTACTCGTATTACTTTGGTTAATTTAATGTCGCGATTTATTCGGAGCTATGTGACATACTACTGGATTTGCTTATCATGTCAGGGTTTTCATGGAAGGTGTTGGATTTGCCTGACACCTTACAACAGTTACTGCCGAAACCCCCTCCATGCACCACGTAGTACGTGAACGCCAACGATGACGCAGGACATTGATCAGGGAACTAACCTCTGAAACTGGCCAGCAAGTTGTGAACCAGCGTGATATTGCTCATGTGTTTACTGACTATTTCCGCCAGTTATATGGACCTGTACAAGTGAACCACGAGACACTACATGATGTCATCTCGGAAATGCCAGATAGAGGACCACCACTGGGTGCAGAGACTTTCATCACAGCGATAACAGAGGACGAGCTGACAGATGCAATTGCCAGGGGGGCCCCGAACAAGTCCCCAGAACAGGATGGCTTCCCAATTGAATTTTACCGCGCCTTTGCATACCTCATGGGACGGACCTGGATTCAGATGTACAACGAACTCCTGTTACCACAGACTGAGATACCTGCCGAGTTCACGGAGGGTATCATCATCCTAATACCCAAACCACACGGTGGCAGAAGGCCAGGAGATTATAGACCACTCACTCTCTTGAACTACGACTATAAGATTTTCGCGCGCATCCTTGGGGCCCGCCTACGGTCTTCAATTTCTGATAGACTCCTCATAGATCAAACTTGCCTCGGCGGTAAGAGTAACGTACATACGGCACTCGGTGACTACCGAGATATCATCGCATTAGCAGCGGCATGCCGAGTGCGTGGAGCACTCGTCGCTATTGACTTCGATCATGCATTCGACAGAGTGGATCATACCTTTTTGCATGCGGTGATGGGCAGATTGGGAATCCCACAGGTCTTCATTCTAGTGATCATGCGACTGTTACACGACGTGCGATCAAAGGTCTCGGTGAATGGACGGGGCATTGACTACATTGTTATTTCAAGGTCAGTTCGTCAAGGTTGCCCCCTTTCGATATTTTTGTATGCAGTGGCTTTGGAACCCTGTCTATATGGTCTCCGAAGACGGTTGGAGGGAGCGCCGTTGCCACAACTGACCTTTCATTGCCCCGCTTATGCTGACGATGTGATGCTGGTGGCAAGGACAGGCGACGATGTACGTACGGCGTTGGCATGGATACAGCGATACGGGATGGCGGCAGGAAGCGTGCTTAATCTACAGAAATCGCTCTGCATGAATGTCGGTCGAGGATTACAACCGGGAAAGGAAGGCCCGCTCATGTTAGTTAAGACCATAAAATGTCTAGGTGTTACATTCCACACGGATGTGCAGCGGACAGCAGCGGATAACTACCGACGCATATTGAAGCTGATGCGGACAATGGTGATGTTGCAGAAATTAAGAGCGTTGGATATGATTCAGAGGGTGACCTATGTTAGCGCATACCTAGCACCGAGACTCACTCACGTAGCGCATGTCCTGCCTTTAACGCGCACAATGGCATCACGGATACAAGCAACTTTCGGAACCTACGTGAGTGTGGGACACCTGTTTAAGATCCAATACACAACGCTTACGCTACCACCTGGAGAGGGTGGACTTGGCCTAGTGAACGTATATGAAAAGGCACGGGCGTTATTCGTCAGTACGATTTTCCGACAGTGGCGCGGTCAATTTTGCAATATCTCGGGTGCGTTGGCCGATGTACTAGCGCCCACTTCAATGTCGCCCCCAGTCAATGTGGGACATATTTCACCGCAGCTGTCACATTCCACGTTTTTTTTTTTTTTTTTTTTTTTTTTTTTTTTTTTTTTTAACTTAGCTATGTCAGAGATTCCTTCCCAACAACACGACTACCGACGACGCGAGATGTATACCAACTCTTACTGCGCCGGTGCCCCAGGAATACCCTGGAAAAGAAGTACCCAGACAAGAACTGGCGACAGATATTGCGCGTTATACGGAACGTTTACCTCCCAACGTCGGTACGCTCAACATGGTATGTGGTGGTAAATAGGAAGTTCGCAACGAATCAACGGCGGCACGCGATTCATTTGGCAAACACTCCACTATGTTTAGGCTGCGCAACAGTGGACACTGATGAACATCGTTTAGCATGTAGTGGGACGGCTCCAGTGTGGCACTTAGCACAACAGATTTTGGCGTTCCTGTTACGCTCCGCCCCTCACACAGTTTCGTCAGACACACTTTTTTTCCCCCAAGAATCTTATTTTCCGGTCCAAAAAACCAATGCCGTGACGTGGTACGGGGAATGGTAGTGGGCTACGTGTATAACGAATCGGAAAAGGATAAAATTGATTTTTGGCATTTTCTCCTGGATGGACACACGAAGTTGCAACAGCATAAGAGATATGGGCAAGACTTCGCTAATTACTTGCAACTTACATTTACCGACCCGCCGGCCAGATGGGGTGTGACGGGTGAGAGATGAAATAGACGAAGAAGCCTAGATAGACATCGATCACACTTACGGACCCTTAGTTAATTGCGAGAAGACGACCCAGTCTTACACCAACGTCTGGGGAACGAGTCGATAGATGGCTCTCTTCCTCTATCGAACGTCGGGTCGTGATCAGGTGTCGCCCCCGACACGAATTTCATTTCATTGCTACAGGAGCATGTTTCTTTTGTATCTGTACTATCCGCAATGTCTTCCTGTCTTTCATTTGGGCATTTTCAGTTTTCTTCATTTCCTTAATTAATTAATTTTCTACTTAGCCACTATTTGTCCACATATGGATATTGTAGACACAATTTATGCGGTAGTACAACAACATGTATGTCAGCAAAGGTGGTAAGCCTGACATTGAAAAAAAAGCGTGTTCGGTCAGAGAGTTAGCTGCCCTTTTAATTAATTTAAAAAAAAAGATGGATAAAAAAACAAAAAAAGGGGTAGCGTCTTTGATTCATAATCAAAAACGTCTTCGGTCCCGGGTTCGATCCCCGCCATTGCCTAAATTTTGATAAATGATCAGCATTGGCTGCCGAAGACTTCCGGCACAAGAAGTCAGCCTCATTCTGCCAACGGCCTTGTCAAAGAGGGCGGAGGAGCGGATAGAGGTTCAGGGCACTGTCTTATCCTAGGGCTGGGAAATTGCCCCTAAAGGCGGAAGAATCAGCAATGATCAACGACATGAGGATGCAGAAGGCAATGGAAACCACTGCATTAAAGACACGTAACGTGTATCCACAGGACATGTGGCCTGTAATTGAAGAAGTGTCATGATGATCTCTCCATTGGCAAAAGATTCCGGAATAGTCCCCCATTCGGATCTCCGGGAGAGGTCTGCCAAGGGGGAGGTTACCATGAGAAAAAGATTGAATAATCAACGAAAGGATAACGTTCTACGAGTCGGGGCGTGGAATGTCAGAAGCTTGAACGTAGTAGGGAAACTGGAAAATCTTAAAAGGGAAATGCAAAGGCTCAATCTAGATATAGTAGGGGTCAGTGAAGTGAAGTGGAAAGAAGACAAGGATTTCTGGTCAGATGAGTATCGGGTAATATCAACAGCAGCAGAAAATGGTATAACAGGTGTAGGATTCGTTATGAATAGGAAGGTAGGGCAGAGGGTGTGTTACTGTGAACAGTTCAGTGACCGGGTTGTTCTAATCAGAATCGACAGCAGACCAACACCGACAACGATAGTTCAGGTATACATGCCGACGTCGCAAGCTGAAGATGAACAGATAGAGAAAGTGTATGAGGATATTGAAAGGGTAATGCAGTATGTAAAGGGGGACGAAAATCTAATAGTCATGGGCGACTGGAATGCAGTTGTAGGGGAAGGAGTAGAATAAAAGGTTACAGGAGAATATGGGCTTGGGACAAGGAATGAAAGAGGAGAAAGACTAATTGAGTTCTGTAACAAGTTTCAGCTAGTAATAGCGAATCACAAGAGGAGGAGGTATACTTGGAAAAGGCCGGGAGATACGGGAAGATTTCAATTAGATTACATCATGGTCAGACAGAGATTCCGAAATCAGATACTGGATTGTAAGCCGTACCCAGGAGCAGATATAGATTCAAATCACAATATAGTAGTGATGAAGAGTAGGCTGAAGTTCAAGACATTAGTCAGGAAGAATCAATACGCAAAGAAGTAGAAGTACTAAGGAATGACGAGATACGTCTCAAGTTCTCTAGCACTATAGATACAGCAATAAGGAATAGCGCAGTAGGCAGTACAGTTGAAGAGGAATGGACATCTCTAAAAAGGGCCATCACAGAAGTTGGGAAGGAAAACATAGGTACAAAGAAGGTAGCTACGAAGAAACCATGGGTAACAGAAGAAATACTTCAGTTGATTGATGAAAGGAGGAAGTACAAACATGTTCCGGGAAAATCAGGAATACAGAAATACAAGTCGCTGAGGAATGAAATAAATAGGAAGTGCAGGGAAGCTAAGACGAAATGGCTGTAGGAAAAATGTGAAGACATCGAAAAAGATATGATTGTCGGAAGGACAGACTCAGCATACAGGAAAGTCAAAACAACCTTTGGTCACATTAAAAGCAACGGTGGTAACATTAAGAGTGCAACCAGAATTCCACTGTTAAATGCAGAGGAGAGAGCAGATAGCTGGAAAGAATATATTGAAAGCCTCTATGAGGGTGAAGATTTGTCTGATGTGATAGAAGAAGAAACAGGAGTCGATTTAGAAGAGATAGGGGATCCAGTATTAGAATCGGAATTTAAAAGAGCTTTGGAGGACTTACGGTCAAATAAGGCAGAAGGGATAGATAACATTCCATCAGAATTTCTAAAATCATTGGGGGAAATGGCAACAAACGACTATTCACGTTGGTGTGTAGAATATATGAGTCTGGCGACATACCATCTGACTTTCGGAAAAGCATCATCCACACAATTCCGAAGACGGTAAGTGCTGACAAGTGCGAGAATTATCGCACAATCAGCTTAACAGCTCATGCATCGAAGCTGCTTACAAGAATAATATACAGAAGAATGGAAAAGAAAATTAAAAATGCGCTAGGTGACGATCAGTTTGGCTTTAGGAAAAGTAAAGGGACGAGAGAGGCAATTCTGACGTTACGGCTAATAATGGAAGCAAGGCTAAAGAAAAATCAAGACACTTTCATAGGATTTGTCGACCTGGAAAAAGCGTTCGACAATATAAAATGGTGCAAGCTGTTCGAGATTCTGAAAAAAGTAGGGGTAAGCTATAGGGAGAGACGGGTCATATACAATATGTCCAACAACCAAGAGGGAATAATAAGAGTGGACGATCAAGAACGAAGTGCTCGTATTAAGAAGGGTGTAAGACAAGGCTGTAGCCTTTCGCCCCTACTCTTCAATCTGTACATCGAGGAAGCAATGATGGAAATAAAGTAAGGTTCAGGAGTGGAATTAAAATACAAGGTGAAAGGATATCAATGATACGATTCGCTGATGACATTGCTATCCTGAGTGAAAGTGAAGAAGAATTAAATGATCTGCTGAACGGAATGAACAGTCTAATGAGTACACAGTATGGTTTGAGAGTAAATCGGAGAAAGACGAAGGTAATGAGAAGTAGTAGAAATGAGAACAGCGAGAAACTTAACATCAGGATTGATGGTCACGAAGTCAATGAAGTTAAGGAATTCTGCTACCTAGGCAGTAAAATAACCAATGACGGACGGAGCAAGGAGGACATCAAAAGCAGACTCGCTATGGCAAAAAAGGCATTTCTGGCCAAGAGAAGTCTACTAATATCAAATACCGGCCTTAATTTGAGGAAGAAATTTCTGAGGATGTACGTCTGGAGTACAGCATTGTATGGTAGTGAAAAATGGACTGTGGAAAACCGGAACAGAAGAGAATCGAAGCATTTGAGATGTGGTGCTATAGACGAATGTTGAAAATTAGGTGGGCTGATAAAGTAAGGAATGAGGAGGTTCTACGCAGAATCGGAGAGGAAAGGAATATGTGGAAAACACTGATAAGGAGAAGGGACAGGATGATAGGACATCTGCTAAGACATGAGGGAATGACTTCCATGGTACTAGAGGGAGCTGTAGAGGGCAAAAACTGTAGAGGAAGACAGAGATTGGAATACGTCAAGCAATTAATTGAGGACGTAGGTTGCATGTGCTACTCTGAGATGAAGAGGTTAGCACAGGAAAGGAATTCGTGGCGGGCCGCATCAAACCAGTCAGTAGACTGATGACCAAAAAAAAAAAAAGTGAAGTAGAAACGTGAAGCGACACGTACAGCACAAAACCGTGAAGGCCGACCTCGTCTCTTGACAGACAGAGCCCGCCGACAATTGAAGAGGGTCGTAATGTGTAATAGGCAGACATCTATTCAGACCAACACACAGGAATTCGAAACTGCATCAGGATTCACTTCAAGTACTATGATAGTTAGGGAGGAGATGAGAAAACTTGGATTTCATTGTCGGGCGGCTGCTCACAAGGCACACATCACGCCGGTAAATGCCGAACGGCGCCTCGCTTGGTGTAAGGAGTGTAACCATTGGACGATTGAACAGTGGAAAAACGTTGTGTGGAGAGTCGAATCAAGGTACACAATGAGGCGATCCGATGGCAGGGTGTGGGTATGGCGAATGCCAGGTGAACGTCATCTGCCAGCGTGTGTAGTGCCAACAGTAAAACTCGGAGGCGGTGGTGTTATGGTGTGGTCGTGTTTTTCATGGAGGGGGCTTGCAGCCCTTGCTGTTTTGCGTGGCACTCTCACAGCACGGGCCTATACTGATGTTTTAAGGACCTTCTTGCTTCCCACTGTTGAAGAGCAATTCGGGAATGGCGATTGCATCTTTCAACACGATCGAGCACCTGTTCATAATGTACGGCCTGTGGCGGAGTGGTTACACGGCAATAGCATCCTGTTAATGGACTGGCCTACACAGAGTCCTGACTTCAATCCTAATGAACACGTTTGGGATTTTTTGGAACGCCGGCTTAGTGCCAGGCCTCACCGACCGACACCGATACCACTCCTCAGTGCAGCACTCTGTGAAGAATGGGCTGCTATCCCCAAGAAACCTTCCAGCACCTGATGGAACGTATGCCTGCGATAGTGGAAGCTGTCATTAAGGCTTAGGATGGGCCAGCACCATTCTGAATTCCAGCATTACCGATGAAAGGCGCCACGACTTGTAAGTCATTTTCAGCCAGGCGTCCGGATACTTTTGATCACGTAGTGCATCTGAAATTTTGACCTTAGTCTGGCTCATGATTTAGCATGACGTACACTGCCTGCCAGGAAAAGTGGAGAATCTGGAAGGGGAGGAAGAAACGAAATGAAAGTTCACAGGCTGAGAAGGTATGTGACGTTATTTTGCTAATTAGAAAATCGAGTCAAATAAAGCAGTTGAGCCGACTCAGACCTGGATGTAGGAACTGATTCGGTTGGGGAATATGTCATAAAGCCATTGCATCATCTCCCGAGGTAAGCTGGCCCACACCTGTTCAAACTAATCTTTGATATCTTGGATGGTGGCACTGGGGTGGAGTTGGCGTACGACCTGCTCCCACACATGTTCTAACGGGGACAAATGTGTGGGTCCTTCTGGCCGTAGAAGTACATCAGCATCATGCAGGCAATTTTTGTAGACATGTGCCATCAGCGGACGAGCGTTGTCCTGTTGATAAATGCCACCACTATACTGCTGCATGAGAGGTAACACATGAAGGCGCACGATGTCTGTGACCATTGTGCCGTCAGAGTTCCCTCAACCACTTCCAGCCGTGACCTGAAGCCATACCCGATGGCTGCCCACACCATGACACCAGGAGTAACGCAGCTGTGTCTCTCCAAAACATTTGTCAGGTCGCCGCCATACTCAGCCACGATGGTCTTCCGGTGTAGCGCAGAACCGCGATTCATCGCTGAAAACCATGCTGCTAAGCCTTCATCGACAGTCCATGCTTCCCGGTCACGACACCACTCCAACCCAGCCGTTTGAGATGTCGCGCTAAAGACTGGCCACGCGTGGGACGATAATTCCCTAGTCCAGCTGCTGCTGGCTTCCAACCAGTGATGTGGGATGACATTAAACCCAAGTTTTCTCATCTCCCACCTAGCTATCATGGTACTTGCAGTGGATCCTGATGCAGTTTGGAATTTCTGTTCAAAATGGTTCAAATGGCTCTGAGCACTATGGGACTCAACTGCTGAGGTCATTAGTCCCATAGAACTTAGAACTAGTTAAACCTAACTAACCTAAGGACATCACAAACATCCATACCCGAGGCAGGATTCGAACCTGCGACCGTAGCGGTCTTGCGGTTCCAGACTGCAGCGCCTTTAACCGCACGGCCACTTCGGCCGGCTGGAATTTCTGTGTGTTGGTCTGAATAGATGTCTGCCTATTACACATTACGACCCTCTTTAACTGTCGGCGGGCTCTGTCAGTCAAGAGACGAGGTCTGCCTTTACGCTTTTGTGCTGTACGTGTCGCTTCACGTTTCCACTTCACTATCACATCGGGAACAGTGGATCTAGAGATGTTTAGGAGTGTGGAAATCACGGGTACTGACGTACGACACGGGAGGGTGCAGGGAGTCCGCTATTTGCTTTCGGATGGCAGCTGAAAATTTGAAGGGGCTACGACGTGGTCGCCCGCAGCCTTGACGACGAGTTGAAATAGGTGCATATAATGAAAATTGTCAATTTTAACGTGTTGTCCAAGAACATAAGCGATGAATCGATTACAAAGATGTACGTGAGAAAGAACGCCGCGAGGCAGCTAACAAAAATGGTTCAAATGGCTCTGAGCACTATGGGACTCAACTGCTGAGGTCATTAGTCCCCTAGAACTTAGAACTAGTTAAACCTAACTAACCTAAGGACATCACAAACATCCATGCCCGAGGTAGGATTCGAACCTGCGACCGTAGCGGTCTTGCGGTTCCAGACTGCAGCGCCTTTAACCGCACGGCCACTGCGGCCGGCGAGGCAGCTATCGCTGAGGCAGAGCATGTGTAACAAAGATCTTATGTTAGGTCGTGCAGTAGTAGGCAGTTTTTGCTCTGGACTAGGAGGGGTGGCGCGCCATAGGCCGGCAGTCTCTCCTGCAATATAGCAAGATTTTCCAGTAAGATACACTCCTGGAAATTGAAATAAGAACACCGTGAATTCATTGTCCCAGGAAGGGGAAACTTTATTGACACATTCCTGGGGTCAGATACATCACATGATCACACTGACAGAACCACAGGCACATAGACACAGGCAACAGAGTATGCACAATGTCGGCACTAGTACAGTGTATATCCACCTTTCGCAGCAATGCAGGCTGCTATTCTCCCATGGAGACGATCGTAGAGATGCTGGATGTAGTCCTGTGGAACGGCTTGCCATGCCATTTCCACCTGGCGCCTCAGTTGGACCAGCGTTCGTGCCGGACGTGCAGACCGCGTGAGACGACGCTTCATCCAGTCCCAAACATGCTCAATGGGGGACAGATCCGGAGATCTTGCTGGCCAGGGTAGTTGACTTACACCTTCTAGAGCACGTTGGGTGGCACGGGATACATGCGGACGTGCATTGTCCTGTTGGAACAGCAAGTTCCCTTGCCGGTCTAGCAATGGTAGAACGATGGGTTTGATGACGGTTTGGATGTACCGTGCACTATTCAGTGTCCCCTCGACGATCACCAGTGGTGTACGGCCAGTGTAGGAGATCGCTCCCCACACCATGATGCCGGGTGTTGGCCCTGTGTGCCTCGGTCGTATGCAGTCCTGATTGTGGCGCTCACCTGCACGGCGCCAAACACGCATACGACCATCATTGGCACCAAGGCAGAAGCGACTCTCATCGCTGAAGACGACACGTCTGCATTCGTGCCTCCATTCACGCCTGTCGCGACACCACTGGAGGCGGGCTGCACGATGTTGGGGCGTGAGCGGAAGACGGCCTAACGGTGTGCGGGACCGTAGCCCAGCTTCATGGAGACGGTTGCGAATGGTCCTCGCCGATACCCCAGGAGCAACAGTGTCCCTAATTTGCTGGGAAGTGGCGGTGCGGTCCCCTACGGCACTGAGTAGGATCCTACGGTCTTGGCGTGCATCCGTGCGTCGCTGCGGTCCGGTCCCAGGTCGACGGGCACGTGCACCTTCCGCCGACCACTGGCGACAACATCGATGTACTGTGGAGACCTCACGCCCCACGTGTTGAGCAATTCGGCGGTACGTCCACCCGGCCTCCCGCATGCCCACTATACGCCCTCGCTCAAAGTCCGTCAACTGCACATACGGTTCACGTCCACGCTGTCGCGGCATGCTACCAGTGTTAAAGACTGCGATGGAGCTCCGTATGCCACGGCAAACTGGCTGACACTGACGGCGGCGGTGCACAAATGCTGCGCAGCTAGCGCCATTCGACGGCCAACACCGCGGTTCCTGGTGTGTCCGCTGTGCCGTGCGTGTGATCATTGCTTGTACAGCCCTCTCGCAGTGTCCGGAACAAGTATGGTGGCTCTGACACACCGGTGTCAATGTGTTCTTTTTTCCATTTCCAGGAGTGTATTACAGTCATTCTCCTCAGTCATGTTCCGCCTCCCAATTCCAAGTCGTTTTCGTTTGAACAAATTCTAAATGTCTCTCAGTCAAATATCTTGCATTTTGGCTTTTGCAACTGTAGTTAGTTTAGTAGTGCTGAGAGCAGAACAACGCGTTATCCAAGACGATACCAATACGAGGTAAGAAATTTACTTCAGACAATTTAGGGATTTTCGCACAGGGACCACTTTTGTACTTATTCAGATTTACAGGCCGTAGTAATATCGACTAGATCTGAATGTACTTACCTCTTATTTGTTATACACAAAGATCACATCTTACTTCAGGCATAAACGTTGCAGAGTATGCCTATCCTCTCATTCCAATGTAGCTCAATACTGAGCCCCTATGCCATTTGAAAGTCCTAAAAATCTGAATATTGGACAATTCGACCAATCGGCCAAATGGAGACCCATAACGAAGTCTGTCAGCTGCAGATAACGCTGTCTCACGCGAAATCGTGGCATATCCCTGTCCTTCACACATCTCACGCTGTTTACTTCCCTTACCATACAAGGCCTAGCAGCGACACACTAATGCACTGAGGCGGCCATTTTAGGTGTCACAGCGAATTGTCGCACAAATCATTCACATACCCGCCGATGGTGTGTACGTGTACGAAGTTACACTGACACCCGATCATCTCTTCTGGGTGCTTCACTATTTCATCCCGTCAGCCTAAAAAGTTTCGAGACTGGATTAATAAAAACTAGACAAAAGTTAAGGGGAGGTTCACTATCTTTTGGTTCAAAAAATCGATTTTTAATTGCATTTTTGGACCCATAAAAGTATTTAGAATCCAACCCTCAAACGGTTTTTCCGAATACCGAACGGAAATGTTGGTTATTCGCGGTTGAACAAAAAACTGCACCTGCCTGAAACCGGCCTTTTTCACGCCACAGTTTTTTTTTCTTTCGGAGAACGAGTTATTGTACCGGTGCTTGGGAGGAAACACAAAATTCAAATGAAAGTTTGAACGCTTGTGTTTGGAAGTTAGCCCCCAACATTTGCACTCTGGTGTGAAGACTGTGGAGATTGCGATTTTCCTGGCCAGTGAGCAGCTTCAACGAAGGGTACTCAGCAATTCTGAAGACCATGACAATGATAGACGTCACCATGGGACTCTATTCGACGCAGTTCGCCAAGCATTCGGACGACCACCGGATTCAAGCGGCCGAAAACCGCTTGTCACCGTCCGTACGAGCGGCTCTGGAGCAGCGCAGGATGACCCAGATGGAGCAGAACGCCCTCTATTAGGAAGAGGAAGGGCTAGTTTATGGACCCGGAATAGCAGATTGAAGGTAAGTTACATAATATTGCATTTATTTGTAGTCAAAACTTCAAACGCGTTTTTCTCGAAATGACTTTTATTATCGCGCGGTATGGTAACTTTAAATCTACTGAACGGATTGGCATGATTCTTTGTTTCTGACGAAGCTAACTAAATTGTCTAGGAGTTGTACCACTTTTATTCCGATCCATCAACTATAAATATTTTTACCCCGCCGACGAAGTCGAAAAATCGATGAAAAAACCGTTTCTTCAAATGGCCGCCATTTTGTTTCCCATGGTTCAAATAACTTAAGCGAGGTACAAATCCTAAACAATCTTATATACTTCGCTAACATCAACTCAATCTTGATTTCAGACGATCCGGCTGGCCTGTGACATACCGCGCGTGGAGATCTACATCGAAATTTTGTTTCGTTCCGACGGCACTTCCATCTTTGCTCTTCGACATTTCCGGTCGAAAAAGTTCCAGTTTGTAGAGGAAATATCAATAAACATTTTGACCAAATTTGACATTGATATCTATAAAACATCCCGAGATAAAAACTCTCAAAGAACATGCTTTTTTCGGGCCAAAGATAGTAAACCTTTCCTTAAGATGGTGGGTTTAATGCTTCAGGTGTTCTACATAGATTTGCGCCCATTTTGATACAAGGAACAGAACGTTTAAATAACCATGTGAGACTCTTAGAAAAGTCCTTCTTTGGGATGTTGTTCAACTCGCACGGCACACTGGCTTCGATGACGGTTATGGATAAGCAGATCGTTGACTTTCCATATCATTTCCTGCACTCCGTCGTTTTTTAGTAGGTTAGTCTTGTTAAAAAAGACTCGTCAACCGTAGCTTTTGGTTCAAGAATTGTTCGCGTTGTGCATTTCAGTCAAGTCGTGACAGGAGTCACACGTCGTTGTTTCTGTTCAAGAATGTCTTGAACATTTGATTTAGAGGTCTTGCTCCTTTGCGATTTGTGACATAACTACGGACCCACGTCCGCTCCCTCGCACGTTTTGCTCATAACTGACTGGTGGAATGCAGATCTGTTGTTTAGAGTTGTTAGGTCAAGCTGCCACTGTAGTTACTGCGCTGATGTAGCTCACATGGCAGGAATAAAATCAGTCTTAAACCTTTTCGGATGGACGTGTATGTTTTAATGTACAAAAACAAATATTTTCGATTTGTACCAGATATCCTCGCTGCTTTCTAACTATTGGCTAAGACCAGATAGTAGTGAGATAAATTATTCACCAAAATGAGGGACTGTAGGGTGTCCCACACAAAACTGGTACGTCTCACGCCAGATATTCAAGTAACAATGAACTAATTGGAAAGGAGCAGATAATAGTAACGTTAAAAAACATGTAGTTACCTGTTTTTCAGAGATGCTGGAAATGGTGGATGTGGCATCTAGGCATATCACTGCCCTTGTCTGATGACGTTACCAGCAACACGTAGTAATTCTGTAAGTGCGATGTTGTTGGTTTCTCTACTAATGGTCCGTTTAAGACAGTCTATTGTGCGAGGATTGTGAGCATACACTTTGGTTTTTGTTTTACTCTGTAAATAAAAATCACACGATGTTAAGTCCGGAGACCTTGGGGACCCAAAGGCCTCAACTGAAAAGTCTGTCTTCAAGACACACGTTAGTGATGTTGGGAATACTTTGATTGGTTGTTTGAGAGGTTGCTCCAACTTGTTGTAATACTGCATACAGCTACTCTGAATCTGTTAACTGCGTATAGAAAGAGTCAAAGATCTCTAAATATTTGACACTGTTTAAGGTGTGATGGAAAAAATGGGGCCAATAATGCGCATCTCGGACAACTCCCACCAAACACCTATCTTCTCTGAGTCAAGAGGCTCTTCACGCGGAATATGTGGATTGTCCTGCGACCAGTGCCTGCAATTTTAGGAGTTTACGTAACCTGAAAAAAGAAACCAGGACTCATCTGAGATGAAGTAAGGAAAGAGGTCTGAGAACCGTTAGCAATAGATGTTAACAGCCAGTTACAACAATAAACTCTTCTTCCCTGATCCTCAAATTTCAACTGTTGCGTCACACTCGCACGATAGCCTTTGAATTTCATATCATTTAGTTCACGATGTACGAGCTAAACCAACCTGCTGCAATTACCTCCTTACGGACTTGCGGGGGCTTCTCGTAATGCCCATGCGAATTCTGTCTACGCTTTCAGGGGTCCTCACTGTCGATTGCCTATTCCTCTGCACATTTTAAGCGTATCCAACAGCCCTCGATTTCTTGTACAGATCTTGAAAGTGCTGGTCGTGGTGAGTTTCCTACCAGGATATTTCGCTTGAAACATTTATTTACATTCTTTGATGGAGCCTGTCCTTATGTAACACTCTGCAGTATCAGTTCACTGCTCTAATGCAAACTGCCCCATTTCTGTAACAGCTCGGCAACACAAGCTTCTTACAACTGACGCAAGAACACACAGCTGCACTCAGTAATGCAGCGTAGCCAACTTCTGAGACAGTCTGCCACTTCACAAGCAATTCTGTTAGAGACTATTAAACGGTAAGTGAGGCGTACCGTTTTTATGTGGGAAAACCCTGCATTACATCATACAAATAACGATTGTTAAATTCTTTTAATTCGTTGACAGAAGTGTCCCACCACCGTTTGACTGTATTTTCATCATAAAATCATGTTTTACAGTTGTTTTATGCAAGCATATAAAAATATCTAACTGAGTTGGATAACGGAATATTAAAAAGCCGTAACTTTCCTTCAAGACCAGAGTTTCGTTACCAAAACTACGGTTAGGTAGCTTACCGATAGTATTGGTAGAATTGGTAGGAAAAGGAACGTTAATGAATGTGTAAGAGAGAAAATGGGAGCCTGTGACTTCCCTTTCTTTTTTGTTTATTTTGCACATGAGCCGCATACAATTCAGTGTTAGTCGTTTTATATCCTTACAAAATATAAATTGCATTTCATAGCTAACAAAAATTAGTTGATCGTGTAAATTTTGAGCTTCATGTAACCAAAGCAATTACTTCAATGCAAGTTCAGTTTATGCGCGCAAGCATTATACTCAATAGAATGTTCTTCATCATGATCAAAGGCAAGAGTTCCGTGTTATCGAAAAATGCGAGAGCTGTTGCTGAATTACAAAAATGGTTCAAATAGCTCTGAGCACTATGGGACTCAACTGCTGTGGTCATTAGTCCCCTAGAACTTAGAATTACTTAAACCTAACTAACCTAAGGACATCACACACATCCATGCCCGAGGCAGGATTCGAACCTGCGACCGTTGCTGAATTACAGAAACGTGTTTTATACAGGACGAAAAAAAATTCGCGCACTCGGACTTGGCAGCGCGATTCCTCACATACTGGCAATACTAAAATGTCTGTCACAAAACATCGTCTTTCGCATATTTCGGGCAGTAAATGGACGTTAAAGATTGGGGCTGGCAACACTGTAATCACATGTACGGTAGCTAACCCTAGCAGCGATGTGCAGTTGGTGTAGCGGCTACTGTTATGGATTGCCAAGCAGGAAATCGAGGTTTCGATTTTGGGCTGAGGCACATTTGTCTTTACTTGCTAAAAGTAATCTGCGTTGTACGCTATATGGCGTCTCAGTCGTCATACAGCGATTACAGTGGGCTTTCTACAAAACATTTGCAATTACCTACAATGAACACAGAAATGGAAGTACAATAGTTTTCATTGGTCGGCTTTTAAAGTAGCGTTTTGCGCGTCGTGCACGCGAATTTTCTCGCGCCACGGCGTCTACTAGATTCCAAAGCTGTTTTCTGTGTACTCTCTCCCAATACTCCCTTCAAAATTACACTCCTGGAAATGGAAAAAAGAACACATTGACACCGGTGTGTCAGACCCACCATACTTGCTCCGGACACTGCGAGAGGGCTGTACAAGCAATGATCACACGCACGGCACAGCGGACACACCAGGAACCGCGGTGTTGGCCGTCGAATGGCGCTAGCTGCGCAGCATTTGTGCACCGCCGCCGTCAGTGTCAGCCAGTTTGCCGTGGCATACGGAGCTCCATCGCAGTCTTTAACACTGGTAGCATGCCGCGACAGCGTGGACGTGAACCGTATGTGCAGTTGACGGACTTTGAGCGAGGGCGTATAGTGGGCATGCGGGAGGCCGGGTGGACGTACCGCCGAATTGCTCAACACGTGGGGCGTGAGGTCTCCACAGTACATCGATGTTGTCGCCAGTGGTCGGCGGAAGGTGCACGTGCCCGTCGACCTGGGACCGGACCGCAGCGACGCACGGATGCACGCCAAGACCGTAGGATCCTACGCAGTGCCGTAGGGGACCGCACCGCCACTTCCCAGCAAATTAGGGACACTGTTGCTCCTGGGGTATCGGCGAGGACCATTCGCAACCGTCTCCATGAAGCTGGGCTACGGTCCCGCACACCGTTAGGCCGTCTTCCGCTCACGCCCCAACATCGTGCAGCCCGCCTCCAGTGGTGTCGCGACAGGCGTGAATGGAGGGACGAATGGAGACGTGTCGTCTTCAGCGATGAGAGTCGCTTCTGCCTTGGTGCCAATGATGGTCGTATGCGTGTTTGGCGCCGTGCAGGTGAGCGCCACAATCAGGACTGCATACGACCGAGGCACACAGGGCCAACACCCGGCATCATGGTGTGGGGAGCGATCTCCTACACTGGCCGTACACCACTGGTGATCGTCGAGGGGACACTGAATAGTGCACGGTACATCCAAACCGTCATCGAACCCATCGTTCTACCATTGCTAGACCGGCAAGGGAACTTGCTGTTCCAACAGGACAATGCACGTCCGCATGTATCCCGTGCCACCCAACGTGCTCTAGAAGGTGTGAGTCAACTACCCTGGCCAGCAAGATCTCCGGATCTGTCCCCCATTGAGCATGTTTGGGACTGGATGAAGCGTCGTCTGACGCGGTCTGCACGTCCAGCACGAACGCTGGTCCAACTGAGGCGCCAGGTGGAAATGGCATGGCAAGCCGTTCCACAGGACTACATCCAGCATCTCTACGATCGTCTCCATGGGAGAATAGCAGCCTGCATTGCTGCGAAAGGTGGATATACACTGTACTAGTGCCGACATTGTGCATGCTCTGTTGCCTGTGTCTATGTGCCTGTGGCTCTGTCAGTGTGATCATGTGATGTATCTGACCCCAGGAATGTGTCAATGAAGTTTCCCCTTCCTGGGACAATGAATTCACGGTGTTCTTATTTCAATTTCCAGGAGTGTATTTGATTAAGCACGTTGCTAGTCCTACTGCTGACATAAGGTCCTAACGGACTGTAATTGACCTGGACATAGCAATAATAATAGTATTAATCGATGGGACCATTGGGAGAGAGTACACAGAAAATAGATTTAGAATCTGGTAGATGCAGTGGTGTAAAACAGTTCGCATCCACGACGTAAAAAAGGTTTCTTTAAAAGCTGGAAACGATTGCATTTCCATTTTTGTGCTCGTAGAATGTAACTGTAAATGTTTTGTAGGAGTCCCACTGTAAAGGCTGTATGACGATTTAGACGCCAGATACCGTACCACGCAGACTACTTTTAGAAAATGAAAACAAACAATGCACGTCCAGAATCGTACCCCTCGAACTCCTGCATGCTAACCCAAAACGCTATCCACTGCACCAACTGCATAGCACTACCGCTGTATTCTGCCAGAAGTAATTAACCTACACCTGATTACAGTGTTGCCAGATTGCTGCTCTATAACGTCCATTTAGTGCCCGCAGTCACATCTCTAGGCTGTATCCAGCACAGATGTAGGTCATAAAGT
The DNA here is from genome assembly GCF_023898315.1 of Schistocerca nitens. Classification (NCBI taxonomy): domain Eukaryota; kingdom Metazoa; phylum Arthropoda; class Insecta; order Orthoptera; family Acrididae; genus Schistocerca; species Schistocerca nitens. The sequence goes on from NC_064622.1 coordinate 244,724,575, forward strand.
TATTTTCTGTGTGCGCCAGTAAACTATTTTTAGTATGTGTCCTCTTTTGAGGCACTTGTGTAATCTTGCAAAACAGTAAACAAATTTTTTCTGTTACTAATTTGTCGCCAGGTCATCTGAAGATGAACGGAGTCTGAAACACACAATGAATAATAAGTGGATCTAGAAACATCCCATGACAATTATTTTGCATCCAGTCAGCTACTTTAAAGTCATTTTCATCGTTTTGATTAAAATTGTAGCACTCCTTTAGCACGACTTTTAATCATGTCTACGGTGTGCAGTTTGTACGAGATATCCTTGGTGCTGTCTGACAGCTAACGCTGCAGACTAGTGAAATAAATGAGTCACTAAAAGGGGGGCTTACACGCCAGGAATAAAATCAGTCTCGAAATTTTTCGAAAGGACAATGTATGTTGTAATGTATAAAGACAAATATGTACAGTTTGTTTTAGCACTGCTGACATTGGCGAAGGGCAGGAATCAGTGAAATAAATCATTCACCAAAAGGTGGGACAAATAGCATGTTTCTTAATGCGTAGTACGTACGTAATTAATCGATATATTACATCGTACAAACAACGATTCTTAGGTCCTCGTAATTCACTGACAGAATCGTTAACTATATTATGATCACCACCATCATAAGTTCAAGATTCAGGTCTTTTTTTCGTTTTACCTAATACGGTACACATCACTTCCTTAGTCTTCCTTGCATTCTTCTCCTAACTGGCTTTAGTCAAATGGTTCAAATGGCTTTGAGCACTATGGGACTTAACATCTATGGTCATCAGTCCCCTAGAACTTAGAATTACTTAAACCTAACTAACCTAAGGACATCACAACACCCAGTCATCACGAGGCAGAGAAAATCCCTGACCCCGCCGGGAATCGAACCCGGGAACCCGGGCGCGGGAAGCGAGAACGCTACCGCACGACCACGAGCTGCGGACTAACTGGCTTTAGTCTCTTTATCTGGAGAGGTAATCTTTCTCCACTCATTCTTTCGAGATGTTCGTTCCACTTACTTCTATTTCCTTGTGTTTTACTGCAAATGTCAAATATTTTCAGCTCTTCCCTAATTTCCGAATTTCAAAATCTGTCGGCACTTGTGCATCCCTTTACTGCTCTTAGAAACCTCAACTCCGTTGCTTGTACGCGACTTTCATGACGTTTACTTATAACCACTATTCACTTCTGCAAATGAGCAGCCCGCATCTCGTGGTCGTGCGGTAGCGTTCTCGCTTCCCACGCCCGGGTTCCCGGGTTCGATTCCCGGCGGGGTCAGGGATTTTCTCTGCCTCGTGATGGCTGGGTGTTGTGTGCTGTCCTTAGGTTAGTTAGGTTTAAGTAGTTCTAAGTTCTAGGGGACTTATGACCACAGCAGTTGAGTCCCATAGTGCTCAGAGCCATTGCAAATGAGCATTGGAAGTGCCGCCGTCGTACAAAATTTCATTCTTGTTTCGTTTCTCATAAATGGCTCTGAGCACTATGGGACTTAACTTCTGTGGTCATCAGTCCCCTAGAACTTAGAACTACGTAAACCTAACTAACCTAAGGACATCACACACATCCATACCCGAGGCAGGATTCGAACCTGCGACCGCACCGGTCGCGCGGTTCCAGACTGTAGCGCCTAGAACCGCTCGGTCACCACGGCCGGCTTTCGTTTCTCGTTTTTTTTTTTTTTTAGAAAATTTGAAAAATTGTGGTAAGGTCTTATGGGACCTAACTGCTGAAGTCATCGGTCCCTAAGCTGATAAGCTGACACACTACTTAATCTAAATTAAACTAACTTACACTAAGGACAACACACCCACCCATGCCCGAGAGAGGACTCGAACCTCCGACGTATTTTTAAGACATCTGTTAATTGTTCCTAATAGATTCGCAGACTTTGTTAATTTCTTCTCTATGTCTTCTTCATACTCATATGTGACGTCACACCCAGAAATAGTTACAACGTTGACCTGTTCTATTGTTCCGTTTTTGATCACAATTTTTGTCCACACAGCATAATTCCCTTTGAAAGCCACAAATTTTCTCTTCTTTTCTGAAATCGTCAAATGGTACTCTTCACAACCCTTACCTAATAAATGTGTTCCCCTTTGTAGGTCATCTTCATTCTCCGCCGGCAGTGTGGCTGCGTTTACAGGCGAGTTTTGCAAGCATATAAAAACGTTTTTACTGAGTTAGGTATGAGGATATTAAAGCTCAAAAAAAACTTCCCTTCGAAACATTGTTTTTAGTAGGAGGGCGGTTGCCGAGAGTATTATGGCTCGGCGTGCAATAAGCGAAACAGGCGTGTGGGGTGAGGTGGTGTCGGTCCACCCCTCGTCTGCAAACAATAACCGGCGCTGTCTCGGCGGCTCTCTTTCTGAGCTCGCGCCGGTATCGACTTAGGGGCGGCCGTGCCGGTGACGGCGGCTGCACTGAGAGACGCCGTAAGTCGATATGGCGCGAGAGCCGCCTCGCCGCCGGAATGCTTGTTAGGCGGAGAGCGGCGTGGGCGCGCGCAACCAATTTCCAAGCGGCTTTGCCTTCTGGCGGCTGCCGGCTTCCGGTGACGAGGTCGCGTTGTACAGACCGCGAGGCAAGCGCCGCTGTGTATACATAACGCCGCTGGAGGCATTGCCGTCTGTAAATTATACCAATGTTTGTGAAAATTAATGCACCGACGAGAACACATTGCAAGACTGCGACCGAGCTCCGAGCCACAGTTCGATAAAAAATATCCGTTCCACCTGGATCTACACGAAACAGACAGCTCACATTAATCCAAGCACTTATTAAAATTGTTACACAGCGGAAATGCTAACTACGCCGACGAAAATAAAAATAGCAACGTTCAAAAATAAAGTAGAGTAATGACATTTCTGGAATGCATTTGTCAAGGTAACATATTTAAGTGAATAACATTGCAAGATCACGGGTTGTTGATGTAATATTAGTATCTGTTTCGATAGCTTAAATAAACTTACATTTGATAATCTAACCATGCAGGCTCATAAAAGCCATACAATTGGTGTAAAAATTTCTTAGATCGTCGCTGAGCAGCGACCACCTGATATTTCAAAGAATATCTTACGCGCCACGGCACAGAATACGAATTGTTCATAAATTGTATCGATAGAGATCTTGTGTGTTTCTTATTTTTTGACAGCTGAAGAATTGTAATCCTCTTCTGTTACCACAGTCGTGATATATTTTTTAAAGACGGCAGGTGCGTATATGGCGTGGTCCGCAATCACTAATTAGTTATTATAAAATATTACTATTGTGCAGTGCTATGTAACAATTTATGTGTGCAGCTAAGATGAAATGTCGAAAATGTTAAAAGACTTTATTTAAAGAACAGCCAGCAAGATATAAAATGGAAATATGCGGAGCCCATTGTTCGCAATAGTGAGTAAAGTAATTAAATTGGTTATTGTGCTCTCAAATGCTGTAGTGCCTCCTTATTACTTAAAGTATTTCTATTTCCTATCCATCTCCTATTAATGGCAACAGAAATAACGGTGTTTTTATAGTTTTCATACAGTTGCCAAACGTCGTAGTTAAGGCATAAGGCGCATCGCTATTTACCTTGTTTGTGATTTAAATCCAATGTCTTTTAACGTGTGGTGTAGTATAGCAAAGAAAATTTCCAACTCTGTCTGGTCCCACAGGTTTCTCTGTTCGTAGTTGCCATGTCTCATATCCGGTTGTGATCGAACATGATCACGACACAAATAAATTAAGTGGCAGTGCGAACGCTGTTCTTAATCTAGAGAACGCTACGCCTTCTGCAAACGATTTCAGGTTACATATAATCTATCACATACAGTACTTAGGTTTTTGAAAAGTCTTTGCTCTTCCCGCCAAGAAGTGGTGCAAAACTCACAACAGATTTCGGAATCTTCACAAGAGAATAATAATTTAATCAAAATATAAATATTTAAAAAAAACACCACAATGTACGTGCGAGACAAGCCATTGCAAATGTGAATTGCTGATACATTACTAACTGGTGTAAGTGCCATAATGTTTCATGCAACTATGCAGACATGCAATCATTGTGTTGGACAGGTGGAGGATGCCAGTTTGTGGGCTGTAGTTCCATACCTGTTGCACTTTTGTCAGTCAACACATTCACGGTTAATGCTGGTTGTGGAGACCCTGGCGGATGTGGCTGCCAAAGATGCGTGTTCCCTCCCTCACGTCGTGAATGTGCCGTCCCCCTCCATGCTGTTACCTCCCTTTTGCATTTTCATGTTATGCGTCAATGGGAAGAGGAGTGGCTGGCAGTCGGTGAAAATAATCTGCGTATGGTCAAGGCCACCACGCGGCCATGGCGTACGTCCTACCAGTCCTGCAGGCGGGATGAGGTTCTCCTCGCTCGCCTCCGCATCGGGCACACTCCCTTAACGCATGATTTTTTACTCCGGCGGGAGGACCCCCCAATCTGCAGTGCTTGTAGCGTCCAGATTACTGTCCGCCACATTTTACTTGACTGTCAAAAAAAAAATGGTTCAAATGGCTCTGAGCACTATGGGACTCAACTGCTGTGGTTATCAGTCCCCTAGAACTTAAAACTACTTAAACCTAACTAACCTAAGGACATCACACACATCCATGCCCGAGGCAGGATTCGAACCTGCGACCGTAGCAGTCGCACGGTTCCGGACTGCGCGCCTAGAACCGCGAGACCACCGCGGCCGGCTACTTGACTGTCTTTTATTCTCTGACCAGAGGGTGGTGGTTTCCTTGCCACCGGATTTGCCCTCTATTTTGCAAGACGACGCAACGACTGTGGTTAAGGTCTTACGGTTTTGTGTCCTGTCCAATTTGTTGCCTCGGATTTTAGGGAGAGGATTTTAATGTGCTGCTGGGTGACTGGCTAACCCAGGTTTTAGGTAAGAGGTCCGCCAGTCACGATTACCTACTTGTTTCACTTTCGATTTCTGTTCTCTTTTCCTTGGGTTTCCTTTCCTTTTTAGTGCGTTTCTTCTCCTCTTGTTTTGCCTCTGTATGTGACGATTTGAAACTGCGTCAGGTCTGTCTTTTAGCCGTTCTCCTTGTTCACTGTCCGTCTTCGTCCCTTCACTGCATGTGTTCCTGTTTCTATGCGTTTGGGCGCTGATGACCACGCTGTTTAGCGCCCGAAAACCTCAAACCACACACAAACACACACACACACACACACACACTGGAGTTGTCTTCCATTGACGTCCCATATGCGCTCGACTGGAAATAGATTTGTTTATCGAGCAGGACAAAGCAACACGTCGACACTCTCTAGAGCGTGTTGGGTTACAACAGTGATAAGTGGACGATCGTTGTCCTGTTGGAAAACACCCCCTGAAATGCTGTTCAGGAATTGCAACTCAGCAGGACTAATCACCAGACTGACAAATAAATTTACAATCAGGTTGCGGCGATGACCAAGAAAGTGCTCCTCCTGTCATACGAAATCGCACCCCAGACTATAGCTCGAGGTTTTGGTCCAGTGTAGCTGGGACGCGGACAGATCGGTTGCAGGCCATCAACTGGCCTCCTAATCAACACATGACCATCAATGGCTCCTAGGCAGAACCAGCTTCCATCAGAAAACTCAGTGGACCTCCACCCTGTCCTACGGTGACCTCTCGCTTGATACTACTGAAGTAGCAACTGGCGGTGGTTTGGAGTGTGTAAGGCACGCTACAGGGCGTCTATTTCGGAGCTGTCCTTGAAGTAACCGATTTGTAACAGTTCGTCATATCACTGTGGTGCCAACTGCTGTTGCATATGCAGTATGATGCGCCAGTGCCATACGCCGAGCACGATGGCCTTCGCTCACAGAAGCGCCACGTGGCCGCCGGGTCTGCTTGCGACCGTACGTACTTGTGACCACCGCTGCCAGCAACCACGTACAGTGGCTACATTCCTGCCAAGTCTTCCTGCTTCTCGAAGCCCTATTACACGACCCCATTCTCACTCAGTGAGATACTGATAACAGCTTCTTTGTCGCCTTAAAGGTATTATAGACCAAACTCAACTCACCACGTCCAATCCCATAGTTAAGTAACGCTCACGACCGTTACAGCGTGTATTTAAAGCGATCTGATTTGCATTTTCATAGTGGCGCTACTAACACCACTCTTCGGCGACCAGCATGAAATTTTAATAGACATCATCTTTCAGATGTAGAGACACGTCTACCAACTTTCATTTATGTCGTAAAATTCATTATTCGTGTTGCTGTTTTTTGCGTCGGTGTATTTTATCGCAAATTCTTTAAATGATGCAAAAATTGGCCCAAGTAACTGGGTTATGGTGATGGTACCTTTACATTTACAAAACTTAGCATGAAAATTTTTAAATCAAATTCAAGACCCAGAGGAATTACAATATTTATTCCCTCTATATTAGTTCACGTTGGACCAATAAGGTACAATAATTCGATATCACGAAGTCTGCTGCAATAATGAGATCAAAACACACTCAAACATTGATACAGTAGTGCAATTTATGGCTGGCAGGTACTGGTAACGGGTGAGCAAATAGATAAACACAAAATTTACCATCAGGAGCTAGTTGCATGAGTGGTTACACAAATCTGACAGCAATGTTATACAAGGTGCAGTCACATTAATGGCACTAACCACTCACAGACGCCAGCTGGCAACACTAGCAGTGGGGGATATATAAAGCGCTTCATGGGATGCGCAGTGCAGTCTTGTCGTAACAGAGAAATGGAGTGATTTATCTAACGTCCAAAAGGACATTAGCTTTTTTACCAGCGGTTGAAGCGTTTACGAAATGACAGACGTTGTAAACTGTTGGCGTGCCGCGACGGTTAAAGTATATCGTGCGTGGAAAGATGGTGCTATCCACAATCGACGCCGAGGGAACTGTAAAACAAAAATGGTTCAAATGGCTCTGAGCACTATGAGACTTTAACATCTGAGGTCATCAGTCCCCTAGAACTTAGAACTACTTAAACCTAACTAACCTATAGACATCACACACATCCATGCCCGAGGCAGGATTCGCACCAGCGACCGTAGCAGTCTCGCGGTTCCGACTGAAGCACCTAGAACCACTCGGCCACAGCGGCCGGCAACTGTAAAGCACCACGGGCCATAGATGACAAGGATGAACGACGGCTGTGGAGATGTGTAAGAGCAAATATACGTGCAACTGTTGAGCAACTGACTGCCCAGACAAGTGGTCGTTGACGTGTATGGCGTGAACTTCTAAAAGCAAATGGAGTAGGAAGCGATATGATCTGGGGAATGTTTTTGTGGCATTCTCTGGGCGATCTCGTCTTTATGGAAGGCACAACGGATCAACACGAGTATTCATCCATCGTTGTGCACCACGTCCACACCTACATTTGGTTTGTTTTTTCTCGGCAGGATAGCATGGTGGATAATGCAAAGTGTCACACAGCTTGTCGTCTACTGTATTCCCCTGGCCACCCAATACAGAACCTGTGACACGTGAAGTGTGCGTATGCGGAGAAACTAGGACACCAGAACATGTCACACTGCTGTGCAACACACGAGCACAAGTGAGGCCTATAAAGAACGACAATGACATCGCCAGAATAATACGTATCCCGATGACTGGAACACAGTAAATAGCGTAGCCGATATTGTATCGAATACTCTACACGAAGAATACAAGCGCCAAAACCCATATGGAAGGAGGCGTAGACAAGCCCAAACAACACATAAAACCACATGGGAGGACAGAAACACGACCACAGATTCCAAAACCTAGTAAGGTACACTAAGTGAACATGACTCAGAAGGGATCAACATGTAAGGGACCAAAACCAACAATGCATGACACTGCATGCCACAATACAGTCACAAACAACACAACAATCATAAAGCAAACACCGGCACCACATACTAAGACTGTAGTAATAAGGTAATGTCGCTTGGGAGGAAAAGGCTCGAAAAACTTTTATTCAGAGGCTCCTCTTCCCCAGTGACATACTGCATAGAGTTTAAAGTATACTGCGCATAAGCAGTAATGTACTGCTCGTCTTTTTGTGTGCAGACAGAAGTATATTCTCTTCTCTATTTAAAGCTACAAACAATGAATTTTATGTATCAGAAATGTACTAAGTTATTTAAGGAATAATGCATTCAAGTAGCAATGAACTATATTCTATTTCTACTAACAAGTTACAAACATAAGTGTATTTCTCATGTAAAGCTAAAATTCATGTATTCCATGTATGAAGTACTCAATCAGCATTTAATCTGTATAATCTGTGTAAACATACATTAGTACAAACCATTTCAGATGAGAATAGCTCGAGGTTGTACCGAGACCTTCTCATCTGAAATAGGTAGAAATAGGCCATTATTAACCAACATGCTACCTAGACTGTGTTACACATCCAAATACAGCATATCACTTCCCTCAACATACTGCAAATTATTTTCACCACGCTCATTGTGTTACAGTTTCTTTTTTTTTTATTTTTCTTTCACATTTGCATTACATAAATTATATTGTCATAACTAGGTAGTAACAAATTATATGGAACCATTTTAACAATTGTTAAGCATTCAATTCGCTGTAACCTCAGAGAAATCTTTATATATTATGTTCTTTATATTATTAAAAAAAGCATTACCAACTGAATACCAATAAGATTGTAACAATGAGAAGTCTTTGCTGTTAGATTGAGAAGCATCCAAACCACGTTACGTTTCAAGGCAGTGGGCTACTCTGTACTGTTAATGAAATAAATAAAATAAAATAATACTACATCGATAGGGTTTCTCGCGCCTTGGATCGTCCACCGAGGAACCTAGCTCAACTGGCCACAGCACTGGAGTTAGCATGGCTCCACATCCCGGTTGGTACCTTCAAGTACCTAATTTGCTCGTTTCTTGAACATCTCGCAGCGGTCCATGCTGCAAAACGTGATTATTCAGACTTTCGACAGATGGGCATATTAATGTAACTGGACAGTTTTTATAGTGCCGGACACCATTCTTTGCCCAATATGTCACTAGTGAGCCACGTGAACATTTACATGTTTGTAATAATGATTACAGATTGAATACTGTAGTATTCTCGTCACCACTGTAGAGTGTGGTACTGTAAGGAAGCAAGGGAGAGGTTGTTGTTATGGGTGGCCGGTATCCTCTTTCTACAACACAAATGCACCATTGATTAATGTGGTTCACTATTTACATGAACTTGAAGTATTTACTTATCTTGACTAACGTCCATGTGTTGTGGTACAAGCTCATCAGTAACAGTCCTCTTGCAGACAATATCGGTAACCTTGCTATAGTCACAATTCTGGTCACTATGTGTAAGGTGTCAGGCAAATCCAACACCTTCCATGAAAACCCTGACATGATAAGCAAATCCAGTAGTATGTCACATAGCTCCGAATAAATCGTGACATTAAATTAACCACAGTAATACGAGTGACGAGTGAGCAAATGGAATACCACAGACTAACACAAGAATGCCTAAATGCATGTCATACCTTCCCATCGTGAGACAGACGCAGTTCTGAGGGGAGAAACGAGAACAGAAGCCGAGAGCAGAACCGTGTTAACCTGGAAGGCCCTACGATAAGGGACGGACACCCACGTCGCCAGCTAACCGCTAGGACCACACTCCAGCCCATGTTAAAAGCTAGAGCCCTCCAGAAGAACAGTATAGATCTTACGATAACACTAAAAGGACCACACCAGCTGCAAGTTTTAGCGTGAGACTTTTTCGCGTCTCTGTTACGTTGCAAACTTTAAAAACATTGCCCCACCACGAAAAGATTAACGTTTCTCATTGGATGGACAGAATTTTTGTAGGCGGAGCTTAAGGTTAACATTGAGACCCAGATTGGTCAGATGAAAACACAGCCAGATAGTTTTTTTTTTAAACCAACTTCGATAAATTGTAGTAAGGAGAAGTTAGGAGAGAGTTGCTTCCGAGACGGCGAGGTGAGCGGAGCTGTGCTGCCCGCCGCCCCCTGACAAACACCGACAAGGTAATGAACGCACGCGATGCCGCATAAAAGCGCAAAAAGCTTCACTCAGAACTGCAGAAGTCTCATCTGTTACACCCCCTTTTTGCGTAATACTAGTGTCGATCGTCAATTAAAGCTCATGGTGTTCACATTTGCCACTTGAAGTAAAAATCTGAAACGCGATAATTTTTCTGTTATATAGTTATTGAGAAGCCACATCAGCCACTGTAATTTACGACAAGTTAGATAAGTAATTAAAGATAATTGAGGGTCACTGTAGACCATTTTGATAGTTTTCTCTTTTGTGAAACTTAATTTAAACCTAGATTATAGATGTGATATGGCATAGGTCATCCTTCGATCCATTGTAGAACTTGGACACCCGTTCAGGGAATATTCGTTCACATTTTTGTTGAACGCAGTTGGTTTTTACCATCCTGTATTAAAACATTTCCTTTTATCAATAGTGCAATTTATAAACAATGTTTTGTGAGTAGAATAAAATTTCCAATGGTAAACTTAACTGCTTTTTCGACGTTATTTTACCAGCTAACTAAAAATAGGAAAACCTTGAACCCCTTCCACTAAATTTAGTTAGTATTAAGATTCTTTTACAGGGAGTGCAGTGGAGCTGACGCTGAAATCATTAAGTTTTTGGTTATATCATCGCTAGTCTCACTGAACTCGTCTGAACTCTACATGTCACGTGTGGTCCGGCGTCTCCTTACCAGCAACAAGTCCCAAGTTCAAACTAGTCAATTCCCTAAAAAACACGCTCAGAGCGTCGTTGCGCGAAAGTGGTAGGGAGACACGATATAGAACAAACAGACACCACGCAGAATGTTTAGAAAACGGCGACCCTGCCAGGATGGTAAAATACCATGATTGAAGATCGACCACATGCCTAACTAGGTCAGAAAAATATCCTGTTAAAAAATTTTCGTAATAAAAAAAAACTTTTTTGAAAGGCATAAATAGTTGAAAACAGTAACTGCAGTGATAGATAGTAATAAAGTATTCAATAGATAGACATTCTAGCAGAGACAATAGCATAATTAAGTTATGAATTTTAAAAATTGTTAGAATTAAGTTTTCTCTCCATTGCAAGCGCACAGGTGGCGGACACATCGTTGACAAGTTGGTTCTGACCCAACAAGTAAGTGAATTGATTGTCAAGTCGTGTGTGCAAAAATTTTATGAAACGCGTGAGATCGTATGAGCGCATGTTGACTCGAAGTAGGGCGCGTGAATTGCTTTTAAAACAGAAAATAAGGGATTCGGAAAGATTAGCAATGGCAGATCGAGACCTTGACCGAATTGAGGTAGAGACCCAGCATGAAAATGGTCAGAGAATAGAGGACAGTACAACAGACGATGCAGTATCGCGAGAAATAGGACATATAACGCACCATAACGAGGATAATGTACGTCAAGGCATAGAAAACATAAGTCAGCATACGACAGAGGAGCAGGAAAGTAGAGAGACAGTCGATGAGGATTCTAACTTGCGTCTTGAATACGTAGAACCCATAGTACAAGTAATCAGAGCTCCCTGACCACAGAGTACAAGGAATGCGAGCAGAAACGTGTCACAGCACAGTTCAATGCAATCGGTTGCGAACCAACTCTTGCGCGAAAACACAGAGCGTAGGACGTCGGGAGAAAACGCATTAGGACCCACCAATCTGGCAGAATCATTACAACAAATTACGGAAACCATGACAAGGCAAAATAAAGACATAGTGAACCAAATTCAAATTCAGAATGTAGAAACCACGAGACATATGCGTGAGATTAAAGAACAAAACAAAAAAATTTTGTTACACCTAAGTCATATTGAAGACGAGGCAAAATAATCTCGAGAAGTGATAGGAAACTTAACAACAGGTCACAATCAATTGAGAACAGACATTGACAAGGTACAAGCGGACTTACAAACATTGCGTAATGACATTCAGGACGAGATCAAAACATTACGTAACAACACCCAGGGAGAAGTCAAGAAACTAGAGAAACAGATAAACGAAATTACTAGACAAGCAGCCGGTACACCGCGTGAAATTGTTGAAAACAGTGTGTTACACAAACGTATCACAAAAGCAGCGCTGAAAAGATATGATAACCGCATAGTCAAAATAGAAGCGCAAACAAAGCGACAATTTCAGAAATTGCAAACAGAGTTGTTGCAAACCAATGAAGAGCGTAGTGAACAGGATCGAACAAGCACAGAGTCTGCAACCACATCCGTATCTGTAACAGCACCGGAAAAACAAACAATTAACGAAGATATTACGCATTTGCGATTCCAATCACAGGCGGAAAGTAACATACGTGAAATCAGACAGCCTGCACAGCAACAAACACGTTTCGAAATTCTTGATGAACAAACGTCATCACAAACACATGCGGAATCACAAATGTATGTTTCAAGACAGTTTGGATCGTGCAATGAAGCAGCAAGGTTAGCCAGACAAGATACCGAACCAATACCTGACAATGGAAAGCCAGATCGCGAAGAGTACAGTGCAATGCATTCAGCTACACGTTCACAACCGATGGAAGAAAATTATTGCGTATCACTCCAACGATACTACGCAAGGGTAGGCGAAAGTTACAGTGGACAATATCCAATGGATCTACCACAACCGGAAAGAACGACGGGAGAAATGATCAGAAACAAAAGTGGAGAAGAATCGCGAATTTCATATGGAACTATGACGAAGTACGACAACGATCATTTCCTCACAGTCAGAAAATTTCAACACTTTCGAGAAGGAAACTCATTACATCCACGAACTTTTATTGATCAATTCCGAGTAGGATTACCAGAACACTGGACGCTAGCACACAAATTAGACTTTATATGTGCACACATGTCAGGAACAGTCGCAGAAACCATGAAGAATGTTGCAGCGACATGCCGATCGTACGAAGATTTCAGAGAGAAGTTTCTCTCACGATATTGGTACAGCGAAGCATAGAACAGAGTGAAGTACGAATTATTACAGAACCCATATTTTGAAAATTCAGGAGAGAAGAGTCCCGTGAAATTTTTCGAATTAATGGCAAAGAAAAATCAATGCTTAGATGTACCATACAGTGACGGAGAGTTGATTAAGTTATGCGCGATGAAGCTACCATTGAAATACCAGCAATCATTAGTAGTTCGCGGAGACAATGACGTCAAAGCATTTAAAGGTATTCTAAGGGAACTAGAGTTCATATTTTCAGAAGATGAGGCAAGAAAAAGACGAAGCGCACATGAAAACGAAAGCAAAAAGCAGTGGAATCCACAAGACACAGTACGAAGAAACAATAATTACGAACCATGTGATAACTTCGCACCAAGAAACGACAATAGATTTCAAAAAAGAACCGGTTATGGATTTAGAAGAGAATATGGAAATAACTATAATTCACCCAGGAACGGCAACATCTATTACAGAGGGAATAACGACAACCGGAACAGGTACTGGAGAACCAAGAGACCGACAAATTATCAACAAAGAAACCACTATCAACAAGCTGAACAAGAAAAGAGAATACACATAGAAGAGGTGGAGGTAAGACCACCAAACCCCGATAAACGTTCGAATTGACAGCTAAGCGCCCATGCCAAAGAGAATGACGCACCGACCCAGGACAATTGCAGCACCTTGAACAGAGAAGTAAAAATCTTATCGCGAGAAGAGAAGAAGGAAGAAATAAATCCGCAGGGACCAGATGAAAACGAAGACAAGAAAATAACAATATCATGTTGGGACGAAATTAATTGGGAGAATACTGACGAGGAAGATGAATTACCAGAGGCATGCACAACGAATGTAGGAGGAAAGGACGAAGTAATGAGTATTGCAGAGCTATTTGAGATGGAAACCAGGAGGAGGAGGAGGAGATTAGTGGTTAACGTCCCGTCGACAACGAGGTCATTAGAGACGGAGCGCAAGCTCGGGTGAGGGAAGGATGGGGAAGGAAATCGGCCGTGCCCTTTCAAAGGAACCATCCCGGCATTTGCCTGAAGCGATTTAGGGAAATCACGGAAAACCTAAATCAGGATGGCCGGAGACGGGATTGAACCGTCGTCCTCCCGAATGCGAGTCCAGTGTGCTAACCACTGCGCCACCTCGCTCGGTGGAAACCAGGGAAAGCGAATTCAATGAGGATAATGCGCAGTCGACAGAAGATGAAAATAAGTTACGAGTGGGCACACAACCCAACGTATATAATGAAGGAAGTTATGGAAGTTATGATGCGATAATTAGAGCATTTAGATGCGATTATGTGGAAGTAGCGACGAAGAAGGAGAAGATAGACGAGTATGAGGAAAAAGTAAAGGGTGTTGAAGAAAGCGTAAATGAAGGAAGAAATAGGGAAGAGGAAATAAAAGAGAGAGAAGTAGCAGTCGAAGCTTATCCTACAGAAAGATCAAATTCACTAGGGAAATTTCTAAAAAGACTCATGTATGATTCAGTGGAGGATTCGTTGATGCAAGAAAAAGAAGAACAGAACCAACCCTTTCAAATTCAACCAATTGTGAAGGCCATGGTAAAGCATATCGCAGTCAATATTGTAATTGATAGCGGAAGTGAACTGACTGTGATCTCAGAAAATTTATTCATGCAGTGTAATGCCAATGGGGAATTGCCAGTTCTGAAAACACGTAAGATTATAGTAAGAGGTCCTATTAGAAACAATGCTGCGGAAGTTACGAGACAAACAAGGTTAACTCTTTCGTGTCAAGGTCAAAAGATCGAAGCCAACTTCGTGATTATACGTAAACTAACTGTAGATTTTATTATAGGTGCAGAGTTTTTAAATGAGAGACGAGCGATAATAGATATGGGGAAAGGTAGCGTAACATTCGGGAATGTCACACTTCTCTTTGAGCAAAAGCTAAAATTAGAAGAAATACCAGTTATAAAAAAACAATTAAGAATGATGCGAGATAAAGAGGATGAAGAATTAGAATGGTATGAACGAAAGGGGGAATCGCCTCAACTCATGTTAGAAGTCCATAAAGAAATCGACGAAAAATTGCAAGAAGTTCAAGGTATTTCGGAACACAGTAAAAGAGAATTAGAGGGTATTTTACGAGATAAAGCAGAGGTATTTTTACCTAAGACTGGCAGTATTAAACACTTTCAGTACAAACCAAGAGTCGAACTCGGGACCTTTGCCTTTCGCGGGCAAGTGCTCTACCAACTGAGCTACCGAAGCACGACTCACGCCCGGTACTCACAGCTTTACTTCTGCCAGTACCTTGTCTCCTTCCTTCCAAACTTTACAGAAGCTCTCCTGCGAACCTGCAGTTCTGCAAGGTTCGCAGGAGAGCTTCTGTAAAGTTTGGAAGGTAGGAGACGAGGTACTGGCAGAAGTAAAGCTGTGAGTCCCGGGCGTGAGTCGTGCTTCGGTAGCTCAGTTGGTAGAGCACTTGCCCGCGAAAGGCAAAGGTCCCGAGTTCGAGTCTCGGTCGGGCTCACAGTTTTAATCTGCCAGGAAGTTTCATATCAGCGCACACTCCACTGCAGAGTGAAAATCTCATTCTGGACTTTCAGTACAAGTTTGGAGATTAATTTTATTACTGGTAAATAATCAGCACAATATTTCAAGATTATGTTGCAGATAAGATCGTCAGGAGAAAGAAGAATGAAGAGAGAGGAAGGTGGGAAAAAGAAAGTAGTTTCAATAAAAACAAAAACAAAAATAACACCAATACTACCATAGATTAAGGTGAAGGGATAAAACGTAGATAGTCTAACAGCATGAAATACTAAAATGCTATACACCACGACACTACACAAATATAAAAAAACGAATTTGAGGATTTTTGTAGAAGTTAAGACTCAAAATATCTTAGAATTGTAACATGGAAAGGGCGCCGAAATTTGTAAAGCTTTTAAAAAGGCGTAAAATAATGCAGGTACTAGACGTATGTTAGATGATTATAAGTAAAACTTTTTGTAAGAACCATTGTAAAAACTCCAACAAAGACCAGATGCGATGACTCACAAGTTGCAACGCGAGAAGTATCAAGAAAGAAAAGGACGTAATTAGCAAGACACGATTCCTACAAGGCAGAAGCGTCGAGAGAAGGGAAAGGACAGCGAGACCAACAGAAGGCCCTTGTAGCTGAAGTGGGCTGTATATCTGCTGAACCACAGGGTGGCGGAACACGGAAGGGACTGATGCAGGGACTGACAAGCAAACATCGGACTTCCACCGCTCGTAAACCCCGGGACGGCCCGACTCAGCGGAGCAAGCAAAAAACGGCCTGACAAGAAGACGGCTTGGGCAAGCCACCACTGGCAAAAAATATGTGTAAAAGTCACATTACCGCTATTAAACAGCACGCTGATGCACGAAACTGAAGGTAGGGAGACACGATATAGAACAAACAGACACCACGCAGAATGCTAGATATGTACTGTCATAACCTGTGGTGTAAACTGAACCCACTCTGCGACTAACTGACAGACACCAAACTGGAATGAGTGAGTGAGTCTGACCCTCCAGTCAGCGGCGGCGGCCTAAATACATACGAGTAGTGTTGAGACAGCGTTGGCGGCCTGTTGCTTGTAGGTGTGTCTCTGGCCTCTCTTGTGATAGGCGCACTTGATCCAGCGCCAACTATCGATCTCTCCGCTTCATCATTGCCGAACGTTGTACTGACATCTTTCACCAGCACAAACACAAAGCACGGAGTGATCGCACCTAAACTTCATCAAAATCTCAAAACCTCATGCCACAGACATATCACCAACTGTGCATTGGGAACTGCAGCTGCTAGACATGCTTTTCCACAACTGGATGAGTCCCAAATTTCAGGATGGCCAGGTGTCACTTCTGCCTCCGCAGCTCATCAGCACTAAAGTTTTTAAAACTTTAGGGAGCGCCAAAAGTGTGTTTACTGAATCTAACACCCGAAATACCTACACTCTAAGAGTGTAATCGCCCACGAGATTCCTCCATTTCTCCTCTCTAGTTTGGTACCTTTGTCTTACAATCAGCTCCAAAGCTTTTCTCTGATGGAAAGTTTAATAACGAAGTTACAGCTCCCAACTACAGAAATTCCTAAATGAACCAATGGTCTACCACATACAATAAGCTAGCACTCGAATGTTTTTCCCAATCTCTGAGCCAGAACGACGCCTTCCACCCTCACAAAACATAAAACAAAGCATAGCCCAAAGTGGCATCTGTATCTCACACAATGTAGAAAGATGTTATATCGATGCAAACATTTTCAGATAGCACTCTAGAGACTGCCCTTTTAGCGAAGAACTGCTTTTGTGTTGTCTACAGCTGGAGGATGTCCACTGGAAAAGATTACATGGCACAGCCAAAACGCAAACATTGTCTTCCTCTACATTTCTTGAGAGGTTTATCCACAGGCACTATTCCATTGTACAATCCGGCTGCCCCACTGAAGCCTCATCCCGGCCCCCATTAATGCAGCGCTGGGCCGCAGGTGTTGACTCTAGGCCAGGGAACACCTATGGGACAGGTAAACTGCAAACAACTTGCTCCTTACATATGTTCCCACTGTTTACAACTAACACAACGCCATCAAAGTAGCATACAGTTCACGTTGCTAAAAAACATGCACTATATGCCATTAAATCTATATGAAATTAGAAACAAGAGATGAAGTGAAACTGTAGATGATCAGGTAACCAGTAGTTGCTCCTCTGGATCAGCTTAACATCAGAAGCATGATACTGTATATATATGAGTGTAAATGTGTGCATGCATATGTGTGTGTCCAAAAGAACTGGCACCTTCGTTGATCCAGTGGCCATATAACTAACCGTCCAAAGGTTTTACTAACATTAACCGCATTTGCGCACTGAAAAGTAGCAATAGAAACAGATGTTAATTTACGCCGGCCCATGACTGGAACCCTGATTTGCTGCCCTAAGCAAGCGGTCGCCTAGACTGCCTCGGATATCTGAGCAAGCTTCTCTTTTGGACCAATTCACAACCTGTCATTCACTACTGAAGTAGCGGCATCTATCAATTAACCCCTTACTACCAGTGCAACACCTCTATAAGACAACGAGTGTCTGGAGCGGTTGTTAGATCGGTTACTGCAGCTATAATGGCAGGTTATCAAGATTCAATAGTGTTTGAGCGTGGTTTTATAGACGGCACACAAGCGATAGGATACAGCCTCTCTGAGGTGGCGAGGAAGTGGTCATTTTCAAATTGTTCAAATGGCTCTAAGCACTATGGAACTTAACATCTGAGGTCATCAGACCCCTATACTTAGAACTATTTAAACCTAACTAACCTAAGGACATCACACACATCCATGCCCGAAGGAAGATTCGAACCTTGGACCGTAGCAGCTGCGCGGTTCCGGACTGAAGCGCATAGAACTGCTCGGCCACAGCGGCCGGCTGGTCATTTTCCCGTACGACCACTTCACGAGTGTACCATAAACATCATGAATCCGGTAAAACATCAAATCTCCGACATCGCTGCAGCCGGAAAAAGATCCTATGAGAATGGGACCAACGACGACTGAAGAGAAAAGTTCAACGTGACACAAGTGCAGCCGCTCCGAAAATTACTGCAGATTTCAGCCCTGGGCTATCAACAAGTGTCAGAGTGTGAACCATTCAACAGAACATTATCGATATGGGCTTTCGGAGCGGAAGGGCCACTCGTGTACCCTTGATGAGTGCACAACATAAAACTTTATGCCTCGCCTGGGCCCGTCACTGCCGACATTGAATTGTTGACGGCTTGAAACATGTTGCCTGGTCAGACGAGACTTGTTTCAAATTGTATCGAGCGGATGGACGTGTACGATATGGAGACAACATCAAGAATCCATGGACTCTGCATGTTAGCAGGGGACTGCTCAAGACTGTGGAGGCTCTGTAATGGTGTGGGAAGTGTGCAGTTGGAGTGATATGGGACCCATGATACGTCTAGATACGACTTCGATGGGTGACACGTACTTAAGTATCCTGTCTGATCACCTGCATCCACTAGTGTCCATTGCGCATTCCAACAGACTTGGGCAATTCCAGCAGGACAATGCGGTACCCCACACGTCCAGAATTGTTGCAGAGTCGCTCCAGGAACATTGTTCTGAGTTTGAATACTTTTACTGGCTACCAGACTCACCAGACACGAACATTTTGAGCATATTCGGGATGCCTTGCAACGTGATATTCAAAAGACAGGATTCATGGTTCAATTCCCTCCAGCACTACTTCAGACATTAATCGGGTCCATACTGCGGCACTTCTGTGTGCTCACGGGGGCTCTGCACGATATTAGGCATGTGTAGCAGTTTCTTTTCTTTGGCTGTGTGTGTGTATGAAATTAATAACAAATGAAGATACTGTCACAAACATTTATTACAGATGATCACAATACGTTTTCGATGAGAAGACTTTGCTTAGACTGTGTATTTCCAGTCTCCAATTAACTGACATTTACGTTGTGGGAAATTTTAGAAAAGAATGATATAGATCAGCTTTTAATAAGCATAATTCTAAGTATGTATACACGGAACAAAATCAGACTACAAAAAGAAGGTCAGTCTGTGAGAACCATCAGCCAAGAATTGAGCTGGGTATCGTGTATCTAGTGGGCGATTTCACTCGTCTGCTTTGAGCAATGACATGGTACCTAACGCAAAGACGCTACGTATAGGCAATCTATGAAAGCAAGAGATCATATTCGCAAACAAATGAATGTAGCATGCCATAAAATTACAAGCACATTTCACGCAGTTATTTACTTAGCCACCAGTTATATCGAAACGAATTGAAGAAAACGAAAATAAATAAGAACAAGAATTAAAAATCAAATTTTCATGTGTGATAAGAATTATTCTCGTATATCTTCAGCTCTCCATGTTACTCTATCATTTGCAAGCTTCTTCATCTCTGAATAACTACTGCAACCTATATGCTTCTGAATCTGCTTAGTGTATTCATCTCCTGGTCTCCCTCTACGATTTTTACCCTCCACGCTTCCCTCTATCACTAATTTGGTGATCCCTTAATGCCGCAGAACGTGTCCTACTAACCGATCCCTTCTGCTAGTTAAGCTGTGCCACAAATTTCTCTTCGCCCCGATTCTATTCAGTACCTCCTCATTAGTTACGTGATCTACCCATCTAATCTTCAGCATTCTTCTGTAACACCACATTTCGAAAGCTTCTATTCTCTTCTTGTCTAAGCTATTTATCGTCCATGATTCACATCCAGACATGGCTACACTCCATACAAATACTTTTAGAAAAGACTTCCTGGCAATTAAATCTATACCGTTGTTAACAAATTTCTCTTCTTCAGAAACGCTTTCCTTCCATTGCTAGTCTACTTTTTATATCCTCTCTACTTCGATAACCATTATTTTGTTCCCCAAATAGCAGAACTCACCTACTACTTTAAGTGTTTCATTTCCTAATCTAATTCCCCTAGCATCACCTGATTTAATTCGATTACATTCCATTATCCTAGTCTTGCTTTCGTTGATGTTCATCTTATACCCTCCTTTCATGACACTTTCCATTCCGTTCAACTGCTCTTCCATGTCCCTTGCTGTCTCTGACAGAATTACATTGTCATCAGCAAACCTCAAAGATTTTATTTCTTATCCAAGGATTTTAATTCCTACTCCAAATTTTTCTTTTGTTGGCTTTACTGCTTGCTCAATATACAGATTGAATAACATCGCGGTCTGGTTCTTGTACAGATTGTAAATAGCCTTTCGCTCCCTGTATTTGATCCCTGCCACCTTCAGAATTTGAAAGAGAGTATTCCAGTCAACATTGTCAAAAGATTTCTCTAAGTCAACAAATGCTAGAAACACAGGTTTGCCTTTTCTTAACCTATCTTGTAAGGTAAGTCGTATGGTCAGTATTGCCTCATGTGTTCCAACATTTCTACGGAATCCGAACTGATCTTCCCCAAGATCGGCTTCTACCAGTTTTTCCATTAGTCTGTAAAGAATTCGTGTTAGTATTTTGCAGTCGTGACTTATTAAACAGATAGTTCGGTAATTTTCACATCTATCAACACTTGCTTTCTTTGGGATTGGAATTATTATATTCTTCTTGAAGTCTGACGGTATTTCGCCTCTCTCATACATCTTGCTCACCAGATGGTAGAGTTTTGTCAGGACTGGCTCTCCCAAGGCTGTCAGTAGTTCTAATGGAATGTTGTCTACTCCCAGGGCCTTGTTTCGACTCAGGTCTTTCAGTACTCTGTCAAACTCTTCACGCAGTATCATATCTCCCATTTCATCTTCATCTACATCCTCTTCCATTTCCATAATATTGTCCTCAAGTACATCGCCCTTGTATAGACCCTCTATATACTCCGTCCATCTTTCTGCTTTCCCTTCTTTGCTTAGATGGTTCAAATGGCTCTGAGCACTATGGGACTTAACATCTATGGTCATCAGTACCCTAGAACTTAGAACTACTTAAACCTAACCTAAGGACAGCACACAACACCCAGCCATCACGAGGCAGAGAAAATCCCTGACCCCGCCGGGAATCGAACCCGGGAACCCGGGCTTTGCTTAGAACTGGGTTTCCATCTTAGTTCTTGATATTCATACAAGTGGTTCTCTTTTCTCCAAAGGTCTCTTTAATTTTCCTGTGGGCAGTATCTATCTTACCCCTAGTGATATATGCCTCTACATCTTTACATTTGTCCTCTAGCCATCCCTGCTTAGCCATATTGCACTTCCTGTCGATTTCATTTTTGAGACGATTTTATTTCTTTTTGCCTGCTTCATTTACTGTATTTTTATATTTTCTCCTTTTATCAATTAAGTTCGATATTTCTTCTGCTATCCAAGGATCTCTACTAGCCCTCGGCTTTTTACCTACTTGAGCCTCTGCTACCTTCAGTATTTCATCTCTCAAAGCTAACCATTCTTCTTCTACCGTATTTCTTTCCCCTGTTTCTGTCAATCGTTCCCTAATGCTCTCTCTGAAATTCTCTACAACCTATGGTTCTTTCAGTTTATCCAGGTCCCATCTCCTTAAATTCCCACTTTTTTTCAGTTTCTTCAGTTTTAATCTACAGTTCATAACCAATAGATTGTGGTCAGAATCCTCATCTGCACCTCGAAATGTCTTACAATTTAAAAGCTGGTTCCTAAATCTCTGTCTTATCATTATATAATCTATCTGAAACCATCCAGTGTCTCCAGGCCACTTCCACGTATACTATATTGAAACCTGTTATTACTTTTAGCACAACTGAAAATGGAAAAAAATATTTAATAAATGCCGTTTCTTGCCGTTAATTACATCCAGAGTAATTTGAAACGTAAATCTGACGCTTGAGTAGCTCCTCAGCTGTTCAATCGTGTGTATCGGAGAGAACCGAATTAATTATGGATACAAAAATAACAGTGATGTAACGTACGTACAGAAGAGACATGAACATAACGTTACGTCCATGTGCTAACATTTTTACTAGCCTTTTTCTCTGACGAATACTGTAGGGCACTGATTTGTTAGACTTAGTAGTTAAACTTACAAAATTGTTTTTCGTTTCCATTTACAGAGTGTAAAAGAGTGTGTCCTGATATTTCAGGCCAATAAATGTTCAAAGTGGTGCCCATCGTTTGCTGCATACATTTGCAGTCTACCGCGTAATGAATGTCTTACACGACGCAGTACATCTGGTGTAATGTTGTCACAGCCTTCCTCAATACGATGTTTCATATCCTCTGGGGTTGTAGGCACATCACGGTACACGTTCTCCTTTAATGTACCCCACAGAAACATGTCTAAAGGTTTAACATCAGGAGAACGGGCTGGCCAGTTTATGTGTCCGCCGCGTCCTAGGAAACGCCCGTCGAACATTCTGTCAAGGGTCAGCCTAGTGATCATTGCAGAATGTGCAGGACCACCATCAAGTTGATACCACATACGTCCACGCGTTTCTAGCGGGACATTTTCTAGCAATTATGGAGATCATTTCGTAGAAACTCGATGCATTTTGCAGCTGCTTGGGTGCCTTCAGTGACGTGAGGACCAATGAGATGGTGTTCAATTACTCCGCACCATACATTTACATTCCACGGTCGCTGTCGCTTTACCTGTCGGAGCAGCGACGATTGTCCACGGACCAGTAATGAGTGTTTCGTAAATTCACTGCACCATGGTTTGTGAAACCTGCTTTATCGGTAAACACGTAGAACTGCAACGAATTCTCTGTTAATGCCCACTGACAGAAATTCACTCCATTATTAAAGTCATCTCCATGTAATTGCTGATGCAGCTACACATGATACGGGTGAAATTTGTGACGATGAAGTATGCGCATAACACTACTTTGACTCATTGCACTGCCTCTAGTGATGTCGCGTGAACTCACGTGTGGGTTCACGGTAACAGCAGCTAACACACCATCTGCACCTCTTTCTCCTGTAATGGGTTTGTTACGGACCCATTTGCGTGTTACGACCTTACCTGTTGCAAAAAAATGGTTCAAATGGCTCTCAGCACTATGGGACTTAACTTCTGAGGTCATCAGTCCCCTAGAACTTAGAACTACTTAAACCTAAGTAGCCTAAGCACATCACACACATCCATGCCCGAGGCAGGATTCGAACCTGCGACCGTAGCGATTGCGCGGTTCCAGACTGTAGCGCCTAGAACCGCTCGGCCACCCCGGCCGACTTACCTGTTGTATACACTTGTTTGTAGATGTTTTCAATTGTGCGGCGCGTTGGATGATCTCTGTCCGGGTACCTTTCTGCGTGCAACCTGCAGGCTGCAACTGAATTTTGCATCATTCGCCATAGATGAGTATCATCTCTGCCTTTTCAGAGTTAGAATAAACCATTTTCACAGTTCTTACAACGCTGTACACACTGTTGTACTTGCGACCTTCTCACGTTCCTGCTGTGAGTACTTCGCTTCTTACTTGTGTACAGTACACTGCTACAGACGTCCGGTAACACAGTGTACTACACTTATTCTGAGTGCAAGGACTAATTCAGCAAGCGCTACATGCAGGCTCTACCACAGCCAAACTCGTAAACATCGTAGTTTTCGTAAACATACCCCTACAGAAAAAGTTCAAATGTGTGTGAATTCCTAAGGGACCAAACTCTGAGGTCATCGGTCCCTAGACTTACACACTACTTAAACTAACTTATGCTAAGAACAACACACACAGCCATGCCCTAAGGAGAACTCGAACCTCCGGCGGGAGGGGACCCCCACAGATCTTGTTTGTTACAACACGCGACTAAACGTGTAAGGTTTCAAGCGTAAACTTTACGTTACAAATTACTCCGGATGTACTTAACATTTTATAATGTAACAAACGGCATTGATTAATTATATTTTTCTATTTTCAGTTGTGCTAAAATAATAACAGGTTTCCATTTTAAAAGAACATAAGTATGTGTTGAAAACCATACTTCCGTGCGTTTCTCAGTGGTTTGTATTAACCAATACCATCAGCTCCTCTCCTCACTTTCGGTCTGTGGAATTGGTTATTCAGTGTTTTTTGTGGTTTGGAAGGTGTTTCCAGAGGTAATATTAGGTGACTCACTCTGTATATTATATATATAACACCATTATGAAAAGGATAGTTTCTAATCACAATATAGCAGATATACTGAGTTGCTGAGAGGGAACAGCAGAAAGACTGCCACAAAATTATGGGCATCGGCGACTGCGAGTAAAGGGTTCATGGTAGGTGTTGCTATAGCAGTAGTGTGTAACAGACTTTGAATTTGAATCAGAAGTGAAGCTTGGTCAGATGGCCAAGGTAATCAAGGTGACCTATCAGATAAAATTTCAATCCAGTTTCGAGTCCTGGTCCAGCACAAATTTTCACCTGTTACCATTGATATATTTCAATGCCTACATGTGACTAACGTCAGTGCAATTAGCACATAAACATGAGGAAATGAATTAAAAATGAGAGAAGGCAGCCCAATCACAGACTCCTCGACATGTGACTGAAATGAACGGATGCAATACATGATATTACATACATTTTTTTCTGCAGTTTGCGAGTCAACTTTGTACTTTTTTTTTTTTAAATGTCATACAAAACAAAAGTGAAGCGCCCAGAAGGCACATGTGGATGCCAATGTAACTTTGTACACGCATACACCCTTGGCAGACACTTAAATGATTAGAACCTCATTTTTCTATAACAGGTAGAACAGCCACAAGACCCATGCAACAAGTCTATGGTCACAAACTTTTAGGTCCTCAGACAACCGGTTTCGGTCAGCAATGATGATCTTCATATCTATTTTATAAAATCAAGTTCTAATATATTGGATCCATAGTGGCATCGCCAAATGCTAAACACAAATCAACACCAGCATCGTCAAACATGTATAAATAACAGTATTCACAAGAGTCATCTTGTCAGCAGCACTACTGTCCAAAACAAACTGGTCCAGTCGCGTTAATGTGACACCGCCTATGTTCTACGCAACGTACAATAGCCAGTCACAGACGGCAAGTAGCAGCACTAGCAGCTTAGGGTATATAAAGCGTTTCCGGAGATGCGGAAAACAGTGCAGTCGTTATTCTACATCTATATCTACATACATACTCCGCAATCTACCATACGGTGCGTGGCGGATTGTACCTCGTACCACAACTAAAATCTTCTCTCCCTGTTCCACTCCCAAACAGAACGAGGGAAAAATGACTGCCTATATGCCTCTGTACGAGCCCTAATCTCTCTTATCTTATCTTTGTGGTCTTTCCGCGAAATATAAGTTGGTGGCAGTAAAATTGTACTGCAGTCAGCCTCAAATGCTGGTTCTCTAAATTTCCTCAGTAGCGATTCGCGAAAATAACGCCTCCTTTCCTCCAGAGACTCCCAGCCAAGTTCCTGAGGCATTTCCGTAACACTCGCGTGATGATCAAACCTACCAGTAACAAATCTAGCAGCCCGCCTCTGAATTGCTTCTATGTCCTCCCTCAATCCGACCTGATAGGGATCCCAAACGCTCGAGCAGTACTCAAGAATAGGTCGTATTAGTGTTTTATAAGCGGTCTCCTTTACAGATGAACCACATCTTCCCAAAATTCTACCAATGAACCGAAGACGACTATCCGCCTTCCCCACAACTGCCATTACATGCTTGTCCCACTTCATATCGCTCTGCAATGTTACGCCCAAATATTTAATTGACGTGAATGTGTCAAGCGCTACACTACTAATGGAGTATTCAAACATTACGGGAGTCTTTTTCCTATTCATCTGTATTAATTTACATTTATCTATATTTAGAGATAGCTGCCATTCTTTACATCAATCACAAATCCTGTCCAAGTCATCTTGTATTCTCCTACAGTCATTCAACGACGACGCCTTCCCGTACACCACAGCATCATCAGCAAACAGCCGCACATTGCTATCCACCCTGTCCAAAAGATCATTTATGTAGATATAAAACAACAGCGGACCTACCACATTTCCCTGGGGCACACCAGATGATACCCTCGCCTCCGATGAACACTCACCAACGAGGACAGCGTACTGGGTTCTATTACTTATTGAAGGTCTTCGTTGACCATCAAAAGAAACAAGCAACCCTCTTTGTATCTCCTTCGTAACAGGGAAAAGGGTTCAGAAATAAGTTCACGTGTAAACACAAGCACTTAGAACAACTAAAGGAAAGCTTTCACCATCAGAGATCGTTCTCTACTAGTTGACGATCAAATGTTTAAGTCCTCGCTGTCCTTTAGCGGAGCACATTGTAACAGATTAATACTTAAGTTATGGTCTGTACAAGTTCGCACTTTCCATAGTCTTTCCAAGTGAGTCTAACAGAATACCAACAGGCCAGCGAGCAGGTTCCGAGATCCAGTGGCGGCGACGG
Source organism: Schistocerca nitens (assembly GCF_023898315.1). Classification (NCBI taxonomy): domain Eukaryota; kingdom Metazoa; phylum Arthropoda; class Insecta; order Orthoptera; family Acrididae; genus Schistocerca; species Schistocerca nitens. Next base: position 244,751,402 of record NC_064622.1, read on the forward strand.
CAGCGTGCGGTCGGCGGCACTGGATCCACATAAGACTTCCTCTCTTGACTCTCTGCTTCATAACTGCCGTGATCGCCGGATTTGCGGTCCTAAATACCCACACGGCGCAGCTACACTTCTTCCCGACTGACTGTACGTGACATTGGCGGATGCACCAAAAGGCTCGTGGCATGAGCGACCTCTGTTGCTGATATATACGCTCTCTGTACTGCCGTCTGGTGTACGCGAAGGTCCCCTGCAGGTCTCACTGTAAATCACAAAGTCGGAACGTCGTCTTGTCGCAGGGGCTGAGCCGGCAACCAACCCGGCGGCGGTGTGCTAACGTGTGGCGTCGGCGCTTGACGGCTTTTGCGACAGCCAGTTGTCGTAATGCACAAACGGAGCAGTGTGTCTGACGTCCAAAGTGGCATGATCATTGGCTTTCGGGCCAAGGCAGGAAGAATTACCGGTCATCGTTGTTGCATCGTGCATGGCAGCTGGCGCTATCCAAAACTGGCGCCGAGGCAACTGTGGTGTATCACTGCCCATAGTTGACGGGTGTGAATGATAGCCGCGGAGATGTGCACTGACGAATAGGCACGAAACTGTTGAGGAACTGACCGTGCAGGTGAATTACGAGCTACCAACACTGTCTCGTGAACTACCATTCAGAGAACGCTGTTGCGTAAGGGTCTCTGTAGCAGGCGCCTGATTCATGCACCTATGATGACTGCCGTTCATCAGCGACTAAGGCTGGAATTTGCATGCCAGTACCGTAACTGGCAGTCGAATGAGTGGCGACAGGTGGCCTTTTCAGACTAATCACATTTTATGCTCCATTGGACAGATGGCCGTCTGAAAACAAACACTCTGCAGACAGGAGGTAGCGTTATGGTCTGAGGAATGTTTTTGTGACACCTCCTGGGTGACCTCGTCATTCTGGAAGTCACAATGGATCAACACAAGTATTCATCTATCGTTGCAAACGGTATCCAACCCTACATGCAATTTAGCAGGCCGTGGTGGTCGAGCGGTTCTAGGCGCTTCGGGCTAGAACCACGCGACTGCTACGGTCGCAGGTTCGAATCCTGCGTCGGGCATGGATGTGTGTGATGTCCTTAGGTTAGTTAGGTTTAAGTAGTTCTAAGTTCTAGGGGACTGATGATCTCAGATGTTAAATCCCATAGTGCTCAGAGCCATTTTGAACTACATGCAATTTATTTTTCCTCAGCACAATGGTATCTACCAGCAGAACAATGCAACGTGAGAGACAGCTCGCAGTGTTTGTACGCGGTTTGAAGAGCACCAGAATGAGTTTGTCGTACTCCCCTGGTCACCAAATTCCACGGATTTCAATGCAGTCGAGAACCTGCAGAACCAGCTCGATCGATTTGTTCGCACCACGGTTCCTCAGCTGAGAAACGTAGTGCAGCAGGCCACTGTGAACTTTGGTGGCGCTGGCCTGCTACTCGCTTCTATGTTGTCGGCGGGGCGCCCTCTATGAGAAGCATGGAGTTCTTGAGGGCAAGAAAACAGCGGCAATTGGCTCTGGGAGTTACCGTAACATCTCTTGTTTGTGAGCCGACGATGTGGTGTACTGTATTACGGCGTCATAGCATGGCGTGTTAAGTGTTCTGTTGGAAACTTAGCGTTGGCCGCCAATAGTGAACTGCAGATTCCTCCTAGATCATTGAACTATCCGTCTAAAGGGATTGTTTTATCATGCCTGTGGTACTGATAATGCGAAAGTGGACATTACGTGTTGAAAGAAGATTGTTTTTTAATTTTGTAGTTTTCTGGTGATTTATACTGTTTGTCAAAGAGAGTTCTTAACGTCGTTGTAGCAATCGCTCGGATTTGTCCATGTACGAATTCTAAGCTGATGTTTAGTGATGTGTACAGATGCATTTACTTTATTGTGATCTGTTGATGAAGCTCTTAGTATCACTGTGTCTCCGAGTGTTCAATTTTGATGTGGAATTGGGATCGGTAGAGCAAAGTGGTCTGTTTTGTATTACCGACAGCCAACGTTGAGAATTGCGTAAACCACTGGACAGTCGGCACTACAGAACGAATACTGCTGGGCGCTGCGGGTTTTGTGCAGCGCCAATCGGTGCGGAACAAGGTTAGTGTTGTTTGAGTCGGATGCGAAGTGATATCGCAAAGTGTGGCACTTTTAGCTGTTGTGCTGTTGTAGTGTCACTTGCTGCGACTGGTCTGGTTTACCGAAGTTACGGATGAAGTTGTGGTTTGTTCATTTTTTCTATTTTGCTCGCTGTGGTTAGGCCCAGCAGTGTTCATTTGCATCCTTACATGGGAATGTGGTTACATACATCTTCCCTGTGTGTGTTGTCTGTGCAAAGTGCTATCTTATTTTGCTAAATTATTGAAGTGTTTGACGTGGGCGATGCAGTGAAAGTTTCCTCTGTAATCACAGCATTGTTTAAGGTGTTATATGCCGTAAGGATTAGAGAGATAAAACATGAAGGATGCAATAATAGTGTCCCGCATGATCCTACGTATAACCGAGGCGTTACGGCTCGGTATGCCAGTGTGCTGCTTCACTGCTAGTCAGTACATATTCAACTTCTTAAAGAAAGAGAGAGAGAGATTAAGAGTAGCTGGTGCCTCAAAGGGCTACCTCCTTAATCTTAGAAGTGGTACACCACGATAATTTAAGCTTTAATTTAAGATAATTTAAATAAGAAGTACGGCAAGAATTCTTAGCATAACTTTATGTTAAGCTGCACTCAGCCATTTGGTTGGGTTGTAGTGTTAGGGCAGTAACTGGTTAAAGTGCAATACTGCATGATAAGCCGGTTCAATGAGCATTAGTAATTGTGTTGTACGTGTACGATTTATAGTGGTTGACGTCTAGTGAGTGTGTATGAAAGCCGGCCGGTGTGGCCGTGCGGGTCTAGGCGCTACAGTCTGGAACCGCGTGACCGCTACGGTCGCAGGTTCGAATCCTGCCTCGGGCATGGATGTGTGTGATGTCCTTAGGTTAGTTAGATTTAAGTAATTCTAAGTTCTAAGAGACTGATGACCACAGATGTTAAGTCCCATAGCGCTCAGAGCCATTTGAACCATTTGTGTATGAAATTTCCTGGCAGATTAAAACTGTGTGCCGGACCGAAACTCGAACTCGGGACATTTGCCTTTCGCTAGCAAGTGCTCTATTACTGGCGGAATTGAAGGTGTGAGGAGGACAAGTCGTGGGTCGTGCTTGGGTAGCTCGGATGGCAGAGCAAAGGTGCCGAGTTCGAGTCTCGGTCCGGCACACAGTTTTAATCTGCCAGGAAGTTTCATATTAGCGCACTCTCCGCTGCAGAGTGAAAATTTCATTCTGAGTGTGTGTATGTCCGTTGTATTTGGTTTACATGTGTTGAGTGACTCTTATCCATAATGCCAAACTAATTATACACAGATTTTATTTCTGGTAAGTTTTATTAATTAATGTTATAACAAATAAAACTTTTATTAATGAATGGATATACTTTACATCTCAATCTCGTCAGTTAATTACCCCAGTCATCCACTCTCAACCGCGAAAAATCCTGCTCTGACTAGACAATTATAACAATATATGCACAGCATTAAGGACTCGGTGGCTTAGAACGCCACACTATCAGCATGCGCCGTACGTAATTTCCGAAATTTAATGCCTATCCTGTTAGAAAAGTGCACTGTCTCGCAAATTTTTTTCCAACATGAAAAGTTAAAGAGGAATAATTTGTCTTAAGTATATTTTAAGATGGCGTGACAAACTGACATTACGATACAAATCACGCAAATACTGGGGATTATTAGCAACATGCAGGAAAGGCTGTTGACCAAGGTGGGTGACAAAGAACGTAGACAAGAGAATATTAGCAGAATGTTGCTGGCATTCCATCCATTTGACCGGAAGAAGGACAAGTGAAGGAATTACATAGTTCTTACGCAGCAGCATTTTACAGCACACAGAACAACAGGTGAAGTAACCCAAAGAGCCGTTTTACTACCAAATACCGTATCTGCTATTTATGTTCAAGTTCAACAATTGTTTCTGGGCAAAGAACCGAGCGCTTTAGGCTGTACGGAGACTAAGGGAGAACTGTCTGAATTCTTCAAAAGTGAAATCCATAGATTTTATAGAGGATACAAGAAACGTTGTCAGACATAAGTAATGGGTCGCTATGCTTCAGGATACAACAACAGACTGCAAATTTAAATGTCAAAATCCTAAGAGTAATCTTCTATATGCAGGTACGGCTGTGTGACACATGCTCCCGATGCCAGTTTGAGGAACGACCTAATTGGGTAAAATTACGCGACACTAGAAGAGTAAGCGTAATTCAGGCATTTGGGCAGCCACGATAGAATTCTAAATAGTAAGGAAAACGAAGTTTTTAAAACAGAATTTCATGGGGCCCCAAAATTGTAGTGGGAAGACAAGAAGGGGAAGTACAGAAACGAAAAAAATAGAATCATGTGAAAAGTGTGAGTGGAAATCTTGCTATTACAGTGACGTGAAACGTTCACATTATGTAAAAGGAGGCATAAGATGGAAGTATACCTACGAAGAAAACATCGGGCAATGAAGTATAACACGTATAAGGAAGGCACTGAAGAATATGAAAATAGAATATAGAAAGCAGTATCGAGCAGTGCCAAAGCAGTAGTGGTAGATATCGGTATAAGTGAGACTAGCCTGAAATTCCAAGTAGATTCATGTTCTTCCAAAACGATCTCTGTAAGCCCATCTTCATTCGTGATGGTTGCGGACCTTCAGCTGTTCAATATAAAATGAATCGAAAACACCTTCGGCCTTCTATATTTCCGGTTCTAAACAAAAATAAAAGTAAAGTTGCAAGTTTAGACAGCTGAAGGTGTTCTCATTTGGTATTTTAAAACTATTATCAGTTATGTTTTACCATATAGATAATGAAAACTCCATCTTTTGCAATCGGATTTATTTCTGTGCACCAAAAATGTTCCGTCAGTCGATGCTAGACACCGTAAGTCTATTACAGCACAAAGAAAATTATTTAATTATACGTATGTAGTGATTCCTGGCGGCTGATTTCAGTCTGAGTATTTTTGTCTACAATTACACTCATCATCAACATCATCATCATTTAAGACTGATTATGCCTTTCAGCGTTCAGTCTGGAGCATAGCCCCTTATAAAATTCCTCCATGATCCCCTATTCAGTGCTAACATTGGTGCCTCTTCTGATGTTAAACCTATTACTTCAAAATCATTCTTAACCGAATCCAGGTACCTTCTCCTTGGTCTGCCCCGACTCCTCCTACCCTCTACTGCTGAACCCATGAGTCTCTTGGGTAACCTTGCTTCTCCCATACGTGTAACATGACCCCACCATCTAACCCTGTTCGCCCTGCCTGCTACATCTATAGAGTTCATTCCCAGTTTTTCTTTGATTTCCTCATTGTGGACACCCTCCTGCCATTGTTCCCATCTACTAGTACCTGCAATCATCCTAGCTACTTTCATATCCGTAACCTCAACCTTGTTGATAAGGTAACCTGAATCCACCCAGCTTTCCCTCCCATACAACAAAGTTGGTCGAAAGATTGAACGGTGCACAGATAACTTAGTCTTGGTACTGACTTCCTTCTTGCAGAAGAGAGTAGATCGTAGCTGAGCGCTCACTGCATTAGCTTTGCTACACCTCGCTTCCAGTTCTTTCACTATGTTGCCATCCTGTGAGAATATGCATCCTAAGTACTTGAAACCGTCCACCTGTTCTAACTTTGTTCCTCCTATTTGGCACTCAATCCGTTTATATTTCTTTCCCACTGACATTACTTTCGTTTTGGATATGCTAATCTTCATACCATAGTCCTTACATTTCTGATCTAGCTCTGAAATATTACTTTGCAAACTTTCAATCGAATCTGCCATCACAACTAAGTCATCCGCATATGCAAGACTGCTTATTTTGTGTTCACATATCTTAATCTCACCCCGCCAGTCTATTGTTTTCAACATATGATCCATAAATAATATGAACAACAGTGGAGACAGGTTGCAGCCTTGTCTTACCCCTGAAACTACTCTGAACCATGAACTCAATTTACCGTCAATTCTAACTGCTGCCTGACTATCCATGTAAAGACCTTTAATTGCTTGCAAAAGATTGCCTCCTATTCCATAATCTCGTAGAACAGACAATAACTTCCTCCTAGGAACCCGGTCATATGCCTTTTCTAGATCTATAAAGCATAGATACAATTCCCTGTTCCACTCATAACACTTCTCCATTACTTGCCGTAAGCTAAAGATCTGGTCCTGACAACCTCTAAGAGGCCTAAACCCACACTGATTTTCATCCAGTTGGTCCTCAACTAATACTCGCACTTTCCTTTCAACAATACCTGAGAAGATTTTACCCACAACGCTGATTAAAGAGATACCTCTGTAGTTGTTACAATCTTTCCTGTTTCCATGTTTAAAGATTGGTGTGATTACTGCTTTTGTCCAGTCTGATGGAACCTGTCCCGACTCCCAGGCCATTTCAATTATCCTGTGTAGCCATTTAAGACCTGACATTCCACTGTATTTGATGAGTTCCGACTTAATTTCATCCACCCCAGCTGCTTTATTGCACTGCAATCTATTGACCATTTTCTCCACTTCCTCAAATGTGATGTTATTTCCATCATCATTCCTATCCCATTCTATCTCGAAATCTGAAACATTACTGATCGTATTTTCACCTACATTGAGCAACTCTTCAAAATATTCCCTCCATCTACCCAAGGCATCCACAGGATTCACCAGCAGTTTTCCTGACCTGTCCAAAATACTTGTCATTTCCTTCTTACCTCCCTTTGGAAGACTGCTAATTACACTCCAGAATGGTTTTCCAGCAGCTTGACCCATAGTCTCCAACCTGTTTCCAAAGTCTTCCCAAGATTTCTTCTTGGATGCTGCAATTATCTGTTTGGCTTTGTTTCTTTCTTCAACATAACTCTCTCTGTCTACCTGAGTTCTAGTGTGTAGCCATTTTTTATACGCCTTCTTTTTCCTTTTACAGGCTGCCTTAACTGTGTCATTCCACCAAGCTGTTTGCTTCATCCTACTTTTATACGATACTGTTCCAAGACATTCTTTAGCCACTTCTAGTACAGTGTCCCTGTACCTTTCCCATTCCTTTTCCAATGACTGTAATTGACTACATTCAACTAACTGGTACCTTTCTGAGATCGCTGTTATGTACTTGTGCCTGATTTCCTTATCCTGAAGTTTCTCCACTCTTATCCTCCTACATATGGACCTGACCTCCTGCACTTTCGGCCTCACAATCCCAATTTCACTGCAGATTAAATAATGATCAGTGTCAACAAAGAATCCCATGAATACACGTGTGTCCCTCACAGCCTTCCTGGTTCAAATGGCTCTGAGCACGATGGGACTTAACATCTATGGTCATCAGTCCCCTAGAACTTAGAACTACTTAAACCTAACTAACCTAAGGACATCACACAACACCCAGTCATCACGAGGCAGAGAAAATCCCTGACCCCGCCGGGAATCGAACCCGGGCGCGGGAAGCGAGAACGCTACCGCACGACCACGAGCTGCGGACAGCCTTCCTGAATTCCTGATCTGTTATTATATAGTCAATGACAGATCTGGTTCCCCTGCCTTCCCAAGTATACCGTGAATGTTCTTATGTTTAAAAAAGGAGTTTGTGATTACTAAGCCCATACTGGCACAGAAATCCAAGCGTTGTTTCCCGTTCCTGTTGGCCTCCATATCCTCTCCAAATTTACCCATAACCTTTTCATACCCTTCTTTTCGATTTCCAATCCTGGCGTTTAAATCACCCATGAGCAGAACACTGTCCTTGTCCTTTACTCTAACAACTACATCACTGAGTGCCTCATAAAAACTATCCATCTTAACTTGATCTGTCCCTTCACAATGCGAATATACTGACACAATCCTAATTTTCTTGCTAGACACTGTCAAATCTATCCACATCAGTCGTTCGTTTACATACCTTATTGCAACTATGCTGGGTTCCATTTCTTTCCTGATGTAAAGCCCTACACCCCATTGTGCTATTCCTGCTTTGACTCCTGACAGGTAGACCTTGTATTCTCCCACTTCCTCTTCTTTCTCACCCCTTACCCGAATGTCACTAACAGCTAAAACTTCCAGCCCCATCTTACTTGCAGCCTCTGCCAGCTCTACCTTCTTCCCAGAGTAGCCCCCATTGATATTAATAGCTCCCCATCTCATTACCATTTGTTTGCCAAGTCGTATCTTAGGAGTCCCTGGTTTGTCAGTTAGAGGTGGGACTCCGTCACCTCCAAAGGTCAGAGGCATTTTGCTCTGATTGTTGCCAGCATCGTATTTATAGTACCAGGGAAGCAGGTTGCTAGCCTTACTTGCCCCGAGTCCCACTGGGTTTTACCCCTAACGGTTGAGGGACTAACCGGTGGATTTGGTAGTCTTTGCCGTATGAGCACAAAGGTGACCACGACTCAGAATATGTCCGAGATGCCCAGCCTTATTCCAAAGTAACTGGTACCCCGACTGTCGGGACCACTTACTTGGCCACTCGTACGTTGCCCGTGGTTCATGAACTAGGACATGACTACATGAACCCACACCATGAACTACAACTACACTGACGGGAAAAAAAGTCGCAACAGATAGAAAGAGTTGTGCGACATAATCGAAAGCTGGAAAGCGTATTCCTACATCTGACAAGTGATGTCTGTTCAAATTTCGCGACAGTCGCATTAGAGCGGCGCTAGTAGCGCCACTATGACGATGCAAATTGGGTTTGCTTTAAATACACACTGTAACAGTTGTGGACGATTGTTACCTTTGAGAATGGGCGTGGTGGGTTGGTGTTAGTCAGGAATGCCCTTAAGGCAAAAAGATGCCGTTATCAGCACCTCACAAGTCGTGTAATAGCAGCTGGATGTTCCGTCTGCGATATTGCAGAAAGACTTGGCAGGAATGTAGCCACCGTACATGAATGCTGGCAACAGTGGTCACAAGAATGTGCGGTCGAAAGAAGACTGGGCTCCGGACGGTCATGTGGAACTACCGAGAGGAAAGACGATTGCGTTCGGCGTATGGCTGTGGTGCATCGTACTACATCCGCAGCTGCAGTTTGGGCAGCAGTTGGGACCACGGTTACACAATGAACTGTTACAAGTCGGTGGTGTGAAGCGAGAGCTCATTATTCTGTTGTTTTTCTGGTGAATTTTGGTTCTACCTTGGAGCCAGTGAAGGTCATGTGTTGGTTAGGAGGAGGCCTGTTGAGGGCCTGCAACCAGCCTGTCCTGTCTGCAAGCTAGACACACTGGGCCGCCACCTGGAGTAGCAGAACTCTCGTGGATATTCCATGCACCCTGATTGCAAATCTATACGTTAATCTGGTGGTTCGACCTGTTATGCTGCTACTCATGAACAGAATTCCAGGGTGTGTTTTCCAACAGAATAATGTTCACCGTATATCGCTGTTGTGACCCAAAACGCTATACACATTGATGACATGTTGCCTTGGGCTGTTCGGTCACCAGATCTCTCTCCAATCGAGCATAAATGGGACATCATCGCACGAAAATTCCAGCGTTAAGCACAACAAGCATTAACTGTCCCTTTATTGAACGACCAAGAGGAACAGGCGTGTAACTCCATCACACAAATTGACCTGTATAACACAATGCATGCACGTTCGCATGCTTGTATTCAACATTCTGGCGGCTACACCAGTTAGTAATGTATCGGCGTCCCCCATTTGCAACGGGTGATCTCACACCTATATTATCCTGCGATGTTGCAATGTTAATCACTTAAATGTGTCACCTAGACATCTGTGTTCGTGAAGTTTCATTACTCTACATTGATTATTTTTTGGTGTTCCGTTTTTCCCGTCAGTGTACGTGACTATTTCCCTGTATACTTACTGTCACTTTATGTCCCATGCATGCATCCATTGTTGTTCTGTATGAAATTAATATGTTCTTTTCATGCATAAAATGTACATACAGAACAACAAATTAATGCGTGAATAGCACATAAAATGAATTCAGATCAAAACATAACCATCTACACTCATGAGCTAAAACATTATGTCCTCCTGCTTAACAACTTGTTGACCTATCTTTGGAACCAGTACGTTTCCATTTACTCACGATCTCGACGATCCCGTGGCCACAGCAGACGTAATTGACGAGTTCGTTGGGCCAACGTATGAACACGTAGCGTCATCTGCAGTGGAGCCCCATAGCCCCATGTTCAAAAATGTATGACGAACAGTGTGTTTCGGAACACCTACGCATGCATCAGCAGTATGCTCTTTCGGCAGAGATACCACATATCGTCACCTATCCTGCTTTACAGAGCAGGCAAAAGAAATGGTTCAAATGGCTCTGAGTACTATGGTACTTAACATCTGTGGTCATCAGTCCCCTAGAACTTAGAACTACTTAAACCTAACTAACCTAAGGACATCATACACATCCATGCCCGAGGCAGGATTCGAACCTGCGACCGTAGCGGTCACGCGGTTCCAGACTGAAGCGCCTAGAACCGCACGGCCACACCGGCTGGCGAGCAGGCAAACCTCCAAATCCAACGTTCTGTGAAGAGCTGTGAGAAAGTTGCGTTAGAAGGTGAAACAGGAATTAGAAAGAAAAAAATGACACAATTGATGCCATTATGAACCATCAATGGGTCCTTAATCATAGTAGAAGAACCAAATGGGAACTCCGGGTGTGTGTGACTGGTACATACCCAGCACGGAGAGCTGAAGAAACATTGGTAAAACTAGGTAGATGCGTGTAGTATTCACGTTTTGATTTGACAGATGCTTATCTTCAACGACCACAATATCTGTTGTGTTAGAGATCGAAAATGCACCGAGAAGTGCTCGAGTGTGGTTTACAGAGTTGGAATGGGATTTATTGTGCAATTGAGAACCCTGCACCAGTCAACAGATGACCACCAGGTATTATCCATTCCATTGTCCCCTGGACATTTGCTGTGTTTTCTAACACTATCTATCATATCACTGTATGACAGCACTGCACTCACCCTGAGATTGGGTGTTTGGTCCATTTATTTACTGCATTCGACCGTTACAAACTTATTTAGCCTACAGATGGTGCTATCCCTTGTGTTGGAAAGAGTGAACAGATGATTTCCTTATGTTCAAACTGTGAATCAACAAGTTGCCACAAGAAGAAGCTAAAGAAATACCCATCACTTTCAGAGAAATACGCATTGAATTCTGTGCATACAAAAAGCTGTATTTACCAGATTATGTACAGGTGTGAAGTTAAAGGAAGAAATAGTTGATTTTTTTGATGTTGTGCATCCAGCAAATGGCTCTTGAATAAAAACAATATGTATGTTACTGCAAACTGCGTTTTATTTTTTCCTGTACCTCTCATAACAATAATACTAATAATAATGTACTGTTCTCAGTATTTCCAGTGCATTGTCTAGAATACTGCAGCAGCAGAAAGCTGACTGAATCATGTCATCAGCACAGTCAATGTCTTTAGTCATCGTTTAACTATATGATAGATAAAGCTATATATATTGAGTGTTTCTCTAAGAGCATGCAAAAATTTAACAGGACATAGAAGATGCTCCACTGAACAATTTAAGGTAGGGTTCCTGTCGTTGGAGAATCCAGCTTAAGGAGATACCAGAAACAAAATCACAGTACATTAGTTACAGTTAACTGCAAATACCATCACTGACACAATGAATGTACCATTTGTATTGTATCTTACAAAATATGCTAAAACTGGCGGCCTTCAACCTCAGTGTAAGCATGACATCAGCAAACAAGATTCTAACGCACCCAAAGAAATATCCCTGAGTGTTTCGAATCACATCACAGGCAGCTACAATTGTGGCAACTAATTCCATGCTTATATACACTGAGGTTTGATACACAAGTGACTTTAGGTATCCCCATGGGAAATAATCAAAGGAATTCAGATCAGGTGACCTCATTTGTCATGTAATAGGACCTCACCTTCCAATCCAGTGACCAGAAGTAAAGTACTGAGATTTTTGTGGACATCCACACTGTAGTTAAGTGGTGCACCTTCATGTTGTATCCGCATCCTCTCACGAACAGCCAAGAGCACATTCTCCCACAACTCAGGTAGAGCTCTTTGCATGAACCTCAAGTACAGGTGGCCATTCAGACTGCCAGGTAGAAGATACGGCCCAATGAGACTGTCACCTAGAAAGCCAGCCCAGATATTAACAGCAAAACACACTTGATGGTGTGACTCTACTACAGTGTGAGGGTTTTCCTCATCCCACATACGTTTATTCAAAAAATGGCTCTGAGCACTATGGGACTCAACTGCTGAGGTCATTAGTCCCCTAGAACTTAGAACTAGTTAAACCTAACTAACCTAAGGACATCACAAACATCCATGCCCGAGGCAGGATTCGAACCTGCGACCGTAGCGGTCTTGCGGTTCCAGACTGCAGCGCCTTTAACCGCACGGCCACTTCGGCCGGCTACGTTTATTCCTGCTGTTCAAAATACCTTCATGATCAAATGATACCTCGTCAGTAAACACCACGATTTGGAGGAAATCTAGTCCATCAGTCCATTTTGGAGCAACCACTGACACAATGGGTCCTTTGGTGCAAAGTCAGTCACAAGCAATGCATGGACTCGTTGTGGGTGATATGAGTGTAATTGTTATTCATGGAGTACTTGCCACACACCTGCGCAGTACCTATTTCACATGCAATACAATGCGTACTTGTAGTGAAGTCCGTTGCAGCGTGTTCCAGCACCTCCACTTCAGAATCGGGTGTGCAAGTGTTTCTCATATTGCCAGGTCCCTTGTTTCTTCTTTCCAATGAAACAGTCTCCCGCATTCGTCGATCAAGAGAAATAAACACTCGTCATGAGAGATGATGCCTGTTTGGAAATCGTTACCTGTACAACATTTTAGCAGCAGTAGCATTGCAACATCCTTCCCCATACATAAGGTGCATGTCAGTCAGTTCTGCAAAACTCAACTGGTACTACTCCATCATATTGTACTGTACATCTCTGAATAGCACTGAGTAATGAATGAGTCTGTCGTTGATTCATAGCACAAACTGTCATGGGACCATATAAATACGATACACCACAGCCGACTTATGTTAAACAAAACCTGCACCATGACTTCCTAGTAATCATACTTGTCCTCCTTGTTCCCCTGCAGGAAATAAAGAATGTACATGTAAATAAACAGCACAATAAGTGTAAACTTGTATGCATGGTGCAGAACAGTAATTCCAGGCAAAGTAGTGGCAAGTTTACTTCCATCTCTCCTGAAGCTGGCTTCTCTGACCCAAGATTCCCTACTTCAAATTTTGCATACAGTTATGGAAACACCCTGTGTATTTATATATACCCCGCAACATGCACTGCTAGCGTAAGGTAGCCTGAGGGACAAATGACTGGACAAAATAAGGACTGGACAAAACATGGAATGAACAAAAGAAGGATTGAACAACATTTGTATCTAGTTTTTTACTAACACTCGTAAGGAAAAGTAGCTTTACCAGTCAGGTCAACGTATTAAGAACAATTAGTATTGATGAAAAAAATGTCTTTAAGTAAAAATCTTAAATTGCAGTTGTTTCAAAGAAAATGCCTTCTTTTCTTGCTGCACGTCGAAATTTTAATTTTTATTTATGCACCCAGATGCGTTTCGCCTTTTTTACAAGGCACCTTCAGTGGGTGTCCTGAAATATTACGTGATTTTTCCATATTTATACATAATATTAAGCATAACACAGTAGGAAAACAGTCTTAGAAACAAGCATGCAGTAAACATCTTTAGAATGTGACGACTAAAATACAATAAATAATTACCTAAAAGGAGTTCATTATAAGGAAACAAAAACAGTTACAACAGGTTTGTATGAAACCACCACACATCAGGCAATGTGGTCTGGATGAACGAGCCCAAAATTACTTAGGGTTGGCCCGATACACTGCTCACCACAGTCCTCCTTTTCCAAACATCCAGTGGGTACACGCCCCAAGGCACAAACATAAATGACAGTCTGATGAACAAAGAAGTCATTTTTAAGTAAAACGAATAAAATCAGATTGCACCTGGCAGTATGGACAAAGCAGTTGTGATAAGTCACTAAAAGATAATAAGGTAACTGGCCAAGACAACCACCCACACTTACACCTGATTGTAAAGAAGCCAACTGAGATTCACCTTCAAATCACGCCACTAGGCGTTAACAGTAAATACTCACCTATGGCACGGGACGGAAAACGTGGGTGGAAGGAAGATGCGAATGGATAGCTGATGACCCTCACCTATGTCAAATACAAGCTTGAATGGAAGTATAACCCACCAAAACATAAGCAACAAGATTTTCCCCCGTAAATAACACGAACTTGTGGCCTCCAAATAACTAAAGGAAACGACTTGGCGAGTTAATGCAGAACGTTCCATGCCAAAAGATTTTTGACCGTCACGAATAATGACACACTGAACATAAAACAGTTATGAAACCCCAATAATTTAAAACAAACAAGTCACAACTCTATGACAACTGCCAAACTGCAGTTATTATGTTTTCATACGAGCGACACGCTCCTCAAATTGCCTCGCCAGGCACAGGAACGGGGAACGACGTCAACAGGGGGCTGAAATGAGACCGATGTAGAAGCAGCAAGCCACAAACACTTTCAGGAACCGAACCAGTCACAATTATAACGCTCACAGCGGGGAGAAAGATCAGTCTTTGTGAATTCCACATGGTCTCGGCACCAAAGAAGCAAAGTAAAAGTAGCTCACAGAGCATCCAAAGCCGCTGTGCGATGACAAACAGTGCAAAACTTTGGAGCTGCTAGAAGTGTGGATGATGACGAATCATCACGTGCCTCAAATCCTGGTCCACTCCTGTTTCCAGAACACGTCCTTCGTGTCTGGAAGATGCTCCACCCAAACAAACTTGGAAGCCACACAGATGGTAGAACAAAGAGTTATCATGGCAGGGTGAATGAAGCATTCTACTCGTATACACAGGTACTTTGTTTTTAGCGACTGGTCCTGTGGCGGTGTATAAGATGATCAGAAGAAGAAGAATGGGGTATTCCTCCCGGATAGTATACAAGCGATAATTCTGGGCTGTGGCAAAACAAATGTTCTTATGTCACTGCTAACACACTGTATGGAGTTCAGTTTGAGCATGTATGTGTATCTCAAAAACACTGTTTCAGTCCAAGTACCAGTTGCTGCAAAAGATACTAAGAGGTGTCGATGGTGTAACGCACATGAGATTTAGTCAAAGCAGAGAAATCCCTCACCAGAAGAAGTAAAGCCAAACAGCAAGTTCATATTTGATGATGTTATGTGGAAAACCAAGATCAAATTCTATGATATTTCTGTTTTGGTCGCAATATGAGTGTTGGCGAAGTTTATTTGTGTCCAACATATTCCATATTCCCAAACGTGTTGGTGAGGGATAAAGGAAACCTCATTAAAGCCTTCAAATACGACATCTTGAATTTAAAGAACAGTTACCAAACACATAAATGAACTGATACACCATTCAATGAATTTGTAAGGATAGGTGGAGATTGCTAGAATTACATACAGTATGGGTTTCTGTAGTTGATGAAACAAGTAAACAGAATGACCGTCGGTTCTGGTGCAACTTCCCGGAATATATATATATATATATATATATATATATATATATATATATATATATATATATATATATATATATATATATATCCAAACATCCAGTGGGTACACGCCCCAAGGCACAAACATAAATGACAGTCTGATGAACAAAGAAGTAATTTTTAAGTAAAACGAATAAAATCAGATTGCACCTGGCAGTATGGACAAAGCAGTTGTGATAAGTCACTAAAAGATAATAAGGTAACTGGCCAAGACAACCACCCACACTTACACCTGATTGTAAAGAAGCCAACTGAGATTCACCTTCAAATCACGCCACTAGGCGTTAACAGTAAATACTCACCTATGGCACGGGACGGAAAACGTCTGCAATCTGATTTTATTCGTTTTACTTAAAAATTACTTCTTTGTTCATCAGACTGTCATTTATGTTTGTGCCATTCCGGGAAGTTGCACCAGAACCGACGGTCATTCTGTTTACTTGTTTCATCAATTACAGAAACCCATACTGTATGTAATTCTAGCAATCTCCACCTATCCTTATATATATATATATATATATATATATATATATATATATATATATATATATATATATATATATATATAGGGTGAGTCACGTAACATTACCGCTGGATATATTTCGTAAACCACATCAAATACTGACGAATCGATTCCACAGACCGAACGTGAGGAGAGGGGCTAGTGTAACTGGTTAATACAAACCATAAAAAAATGCACGGAAGTATGTTTTTTAACACAAACCTACGTTTTTTTAAATGGAACCCCGTTAGTTTTGTTAGCACATCTGACCATATAAACAAATACGTAATCAGTGCCGTTTGTTGCATTGTAAAATGTTAATTACATCCGGAGATATTGTAACCTAAAGTTGACGCTTGAGTACCACTCCTCCGCTGTTCGATCGTGTGTATCGGAGAGCACCGAATTACGTAGGGATCCAAAGGGAACGGTGATGGACCTTAGGCACAGAAGAGACTGGAACAGCACATTACGTCCACATGCTAACACCTTTTTATTGGTCTTTTTCACTGACGCACATGTACATTACCATGAGGGGTGAGGTATACGTACACACGTGGTTTCCGTTTTCAATTACGGAGTGGAATAGAGTGTGTCCCGACATGTCAGGCCAATAGATGTTCAATGTGGTGGCCATCATTTGCTGCACACAATTGCAATCTCTGGCGTAATGAATGCCGTACACGCCGCAGTACATCTGGTGTAATGTCGCCGCAGGCTTCCACAATACGTTGTTTCATATCCTCTGGGGTTCTAGGCACATCACGGTACACATTCTCCTTTAACGTACCCCACAGAAAGAAGTCCAGAGGTGTAAGATCAGGAGAACGGGCTGGTCAATTTATGCGTCCTCCACGTCCTATGAAACGCCCGTCGAACATCCTGTCAAGGGTCAGCCTAGTGTTAATTGCGGAATTTGCAGGTGCACCATCATGCTGATACCACGTACGTCGACGCGTTTCCAGTGGGACATTTTCGAGCAACGTTGGCAGATCATTCTGTAGAAACGCGATGTATGTTGCAGCTGTTTGGGCCCCTGCAATGAAGTGAGGACCAATGAGGTGGTCGCCAATGATTCCGCACCATACATTTACAGTCCACGGTCGCTGTCGCTCTACCTGTATGAGCCAGCGAGGATTGTCCACGGACCAGTAATGCATGTTCCGTAGATTCACTGCCCCGTGGTTTGTGAAACCCGCTTCATCGGTAAACAGGTAGAACTGCAACGCATTCTCTGTTAATGCCCATTGACAGAATTGCACTCGATGATTAAAGTCATCACCATGTAATTGCTGATGTAGCGACACATGAAACGGGTGAAAGCGGTGACGATGCAGTTTGCGCATGACACTACTTTGGCTCAGTCCACCGGCTCTCGCAATGTCCCGTGTACTCATGTGTGGGTTCATGGCAACAGCAGCTAACACACCAACTGCACTCGCCTTTCCTGTGACGGGCCTGTTACGGACCCGTTTGCGTGCTACGACCATACCTGTTGCATACAGTTGGCAGTAGATGTTTTGCAATGTGCGGCACGTTGGATGCTCTCTGTCCGGGTACCGTTCTGCATACACCCTGCAGGCTTCAGCTGCATTTCGTCGACACTCGACATAGATGAGTATAATCTCCGCCTTTTCAGAGTTCGAATACACCATGGTCACAGTTCCTACAACACTACACTATCACAGACGTCTGGTAACACGGTGTACTACAGTTGGACTGCGTGCGGAGACGAATGCAGAATAACAATAGCAGCAAGCGCTACATGCAGATACTGCGACAGCTAGACCAAACCACAACAGTGCACTACAGCCACACTCGTAAACACGGTCGTCATCGTAAACATGTCCCTGCAGATGCTGCTCGCCGACCGTGGCCCGTGTTTGTTACAACACGCAACTGAACGTCGGAGGTTTCAAGCGTCAACATTAGGTCACAATATCTCCGGATGTAATTAACATTTTATAATGCAACAGACGGCACTGATTACGTATTTGTTTATATGGTCAGATGTGCTAACAAAACTAACGTGGTTACATTTTAAAAAACGTAGGTTTGTGTTAAAAAACATACTTCCGTGCATTTTTGTATGGTTTGTATTAAACAATTACACTAGCCCCTCTCCTCACGTTCGGTCTGTAGAATCGGTTCGTCAGTATTTGATGTGGTTTACGAAATATATCCAGCGGTAACGTTAGGTGACTCACCCATATATATATATATATATATATATATATATATATATATATATATATATATATATATATATATATATATATATATGTGAGAGAGAGGTGGGTACATTGTCATATATCACACCATTGACAAGATCGCGTGCATGCCAGGCACTCCACTCAAGAGGATGGGTAAACACGGACAAAGAATTCGTCTATACATAGATGAAAAGTTTCTGCCTCTCAGACGTAAAGTTAAGGTCCTAGAGACTTATATCCAGACCCTTCTTAGACCGATCAACGAGTTAGATGCAAGGGTTACTCCACCTGAAAAGAATATAAGCGACGTAACTGTAAAGGTTGATGGAACTGAAAAGAAAGTGCATGGCTTAACTGTAAAGGTTAATAGAATTGGGCGAAATGTATATAAGATGAAGCCTTTGAAGCACCCCTCTTAGTGTATAAAGAGATACCTACTAACCATAAGGACATCACTGGACAAAAGGAAGTTCGAAAGAAGTTATGACTGCTATGGCTAGGACATTTGGATCAAGAGCATATACTGAGAGAAACCTTTAAACCAGTTACTGATTCTTTTGATGGACTCTCAGTGAAATTACACAATGATGATAAAGTTGCTGATTTCATTAACAGCCACAGCAATAGATAGACAAAATATTTGGTGTCATGTGTGAAGAACCATACAAGTTAAAAAAACAGTACAGATAGCCGATAGGGAATCACAAAGAATAACTGGTCTAATGAATCTTGTTTTCATCAATCCCACAAAATTTCTAAATTATTCTACCAAAGATCTGGAGATCTATGGTGGTGTAATGCAAATGACCAGTGTATGTAGGAAAGTGGGAAACCAACGCAGTGTGAAAAACAAAACCATTATAAGACCTATATTAGATACTCAATATAGCATTGGTGGTGGTATTGACATCCAGCATAAAAAGTCAATAATCGACGCCCGCAGGATACATACTATGGCGATCCCAATGAGTTAACAGATCGATTACAATTGTTCATGCATCAGCTGCTGCTGATAATACTGCTCATTCGAATGAGGTTGTTTCAATAATTTCCGACGTTAGAGAGGAAAGTATAATCGATTAAAAATGGAGATACTAGTTCAAGAACTACACAAACCAGCACTTAAGACGTACCACCTAGGCATGTTATGATTGGTCAGGCTGGTCTTATAGATGTGAGTCAGTATTAACGTCTGACTAATGGAATCAAATATATTTTAATGCTTATAGATAAGTACTCTAAATTGGCTTGGGGATTACCTGTAAAAAAATTGAGCATTTGCTACAGGTAGGGACCAATCGAAGTCCAGACAACCTTCAAATTGATCACGGTGGACAGTTTTACAATAGGTATTTCGAGTACGTGATGCAGAGGAATGGAATACATCACAACTTAACATCCATCCACCAGAAGGACGAGTGTCGTGGAATGTATGAACAGGACAACAAGAGTTCAAAAGTGGATGTGTTTTAATCTTCGCGATTCATGCAAATGGACATATATCCTCTCAGAAATAATTTCACAGTACAATCGAGCTAAACATTGCACACTAAGAATGAGACCGATCGATGTTCATGATAATGGACTGACAGATACTGTACACTATTTTAATAAAATGCTGGAGCCACGTAAACAGAAATTTAATGACGTGCTAAGTATCTCAAAACGCAAGAAAACATTTGAGAAGTCATATCTTCTAAACTGTTTAAGTGAGATATTCAGTTCCCAAAGTGCAGAAAATAAATCCCAGGACTCACATCTTAAAGGATAGCAGTGGCACTGAAATTTCTGGATGCTTTTACACAGAGGAATTGTAGAAGAGCTCAGAATCACAAATGTTTCTCATAGAGTGTGTCACAAGACACCAAGGGAATAGAGCGCTAATTAAATGGCTTGATTTTCGTGCACCATGAAACAGGTGGATAGACGCTGACGATCTGCAGTACAATGGGGCGCAGAGAGCACAACCAGCACAGTCGACAAACTTCCAGCTGAACTGCACATGCCGGGGCATAACTATTGCAGACCTGGTACAAAGCTTCAAAACTGTTTGGCACATGGTGATAATGGGATTTATCCGCTTGAAGAGGCGTGTTTGGAATATAATATCACATATGCATTACATAAAGATCTCTCAGGCCGTCACGCTGCAGATAGAATCTTACCTGATGAAGCCAAAGCAATAACTGCGAGAAAGAATATTGGTATAGGACAGCGTAGTGTAGAATTAGTATTGACAAAACAGTGTGAGGTAAAATTAAGTTGGCCTTGGGTGTGAATTTCAAGCAAGTTATGAGCGTTCACTGAAAAAGAAGAGGAAGAGAACGATGAACAAGAAGAAGTCTGGGAAACATCTGTATCCTGAAAGAGATGTATGCAGCTAAAAACGCTCTGAAGCATAAAGGTCTTCTTAAAACACCCTGGTCGCTGCCGATACTGAAGACATCATGTGGAATTATCGCGATCCTCATTCCTGCCCTCACAGGTCTGTCAGCAATGGGTTCACTGGCTGTTGGTGCTGCGAATATTGCCAGAACAGTCAAGAGCGTACAGAACTCTCAGGAGCAGCTAGAGGAAACAAGAGGACATAACCGCTTGATGGAAGCAGCATCCATCGGAAAAGACCTATACCTGAAACCATACAAGAAAGATTATGGTACCACATAAATTTTAAAAAAATCGCGTTAGTCATACTACTTGATAGAGCGCTTACAAATACAGATTTGCTCAAGTCTGTTAGAAAAAGATTCATCAGTCCCCGATTCCTCCGTGTGTTTATGCAGGATACAAAACCGAAGACTATATGGGAACCCAAAGAATGTGGTTCAAAAATGGTTCAAATGGCTCTGAGCACTATGGGACTCAACTGCTGAGGTCATTAGTCCCCTAGAACTTAGAACTAGTTAAACCTAACTAACCTAAGGACATCACAAACATCCATGCCCGAGGCAGGATTCGAACCTGCGACCGTAGCGGTCTTGCGGTTCCAGACTGCAGCGCCTTTAACCGCACGGCCACTTCGGCTGTCCTGTTGGAAAACACCCCCTGAAATGCTGTTCAGGAATTGCAACTCAGCAGGAATAATATGGAACATGCCACACATCACTCTATCAGATGAGTAATTTTTTGAGCTTTTAAAAGTTCTGAATACTGGGGTATTAACTTTCTGTTCGTGGGAGCTTTTTGAGTACCCAGTGCTTCAGACTGCAAGCAGACAAATATGGGCTATTAAAACCTCTGTTCAATTAAAGACTTCCATATTCATCATGCTTGCGTTTCAGACCAATGCAGCAGGGAATACAGCAAATGATTCCACTAAATTTTACAATTGCAGGTTAACTAATGCCAGAGTCTAATCGAACTCTCAATTCTACCCACATGATAATTTACACCTGCCATGGGACGAAAATGTGTCGCATTTAACATGTGTGCGAGGTTCTGTGCTTTTGTTCCGACATTAAGTCGTCACAAGTTGCAGCGACTTGAATTTAGCGCCACCTCGCCAGTACTTGCTGTGGTGTGGGGCCGAGAGCAATGCGAGTGTGGCGCCCTCTACTTGCAGTCCAGTCCTCGCTGGTGACATCGTGAGGTTCAAATGGTTCAAATGGCTCTGAGCACTACAAGACTTAACATCTGAGGTCATCAGTCCCCTAGAACTTAGAACTACTTAAACCCAACTAACCTAAGGACATCACACACATCCATGCCCGAGGCACGATTCGAACCTGCGACCGTAGCGGTCGCGCGGTTCCAGACTGAAGCGCCTAGAACGGCTCGGCCATTTCGGCCGGCTCATCGTGAGGTCTCTTGTGATCCAGCCGTCTGTTTGAGAGCGTCGATGAGAGGGCACACGTTCCTTGCCACACTGCCCTGTTAACCTTTTGGTCGGTATCGGTGTCAACACTGCATCCATTGAACTTATGCAAGTAGATTTGTTCTTTTCGTAAACAGACACGTAGTGTGGGCTGCCTTGGGTATAAGACTTTTATGGCAGTCTTGTTCGTGAATGGAGCATTAAATATTTCGTGAATTAAAGTGGTGCATTCTCAAAATCATTTATCTGTGTACGAGTGGGCGTTCAACTCATTCAGTTATACATCAACTGACCTAAGTCATTAGAATCAACTGTTTGAAATTGTGAGCAATTATTAATATAATTGTCATTCATTGCGTCAAGGATTATGTCAACTATTTCTCTTACTGGTCATCTTGAGATTTTAAAACGTTTGCTGTGTTTAAAATTGTAGAAACAGAAGTTGTTCAAAAGAATGTCACACCCACTTCCTCCTAGTCCTTCCACTCACTAGGTCTATCACAGTTTCTTACGATGAAGAAGAGTACAGATGTCTACTAAGCCCACGGAAATTCAAGGCTCTACCGCCAATCGTCCTAACACACTGCTCAAAACGAAGTGAGATAGTTAAATCAGGACCTATAGATGTACAAATTGAGATGGACTCTTCAGTAAATTTCCCAGAACGAACTGCAGCGTATGCTCTAGTTCTATATGACCACGTGATTAACTATTGCCTGGTCATTGGTGTTGTGCAACGAGTTGTGTAAATGAACAAGTGCTGCACCATGCCCAGAGCATGTCACAATGGTGTCTGAAGGTATGAGCGTCATTGCAGACATTCAGGGTTTCTATGATGGAAATGGAGATGTCATGTGGCTAGGGTCTTCTATCGAGTAGACCAGTCGCCTGGTGCAGGTCTTTTGAGTTGAAACCACTTCAGCGACTTGCATGCCGGTAGGGATGAGATGACAATGAAGACAACACAACACCCAGTCCCTGAGCGGAGAAAATCCCTGACCCAGCCAGGAATCGAACCCGGGCCCCTTGGCATGGCATTCTGCCACGCTGACCTCTCATCTACCGAGGCGGACGTTTCTATGATGATGACTACAGACAGTTCATATTTAAAGATGTTGCATTCATAGCAGAACTAAACCAAACTCTGCCCCAACAGGGTGCAAAGGTCCAATGGCACTGACTGGCTGTGTGCCATCCTCAGCCTAGAGGCGTCACTGGATGCGGATATGGAGGGGCATATGGTCAGCACACTGCTCTCCTGGCCGTATGTCAGTTTTTGAGATCGGAGCCGCTACTTCTCAATCAAGTAGCTCCTCAGTTTGCCTCGCAAGGGCTGAGTGCACCCCGCTTGCCAACAGCAATCAGCCGACGGGATGGTCACCCATCCAAATGCTGTCGCAGCCCGACAGCGCTTAAATTCGGTGGGCTGACAGGAACTGGTGTTACTGCAGTAAAGCCTTTGGAATCATACACAGAAGATGCCAGAATAATAGAGACTTCCTCAGTAAGCATTACATCTCTGATGTCTTTCAAGGACGAGAAGTGTGCTAAAACATGGAGAGTGTGGAATTCATTGAGGTAATCCTGGTATACCCTATAAAGGTATTGTGACGTCACTTCGATTATTCAGTTGCACAGATAACCGATATCTACATTAAAGGCGAGGAGAAGATCACAGGGATGCTTCGCATCTTCAGGTTTGCTGCTATTGAAGACCTGGAATTCAATATGTATCCGCTCTCTGTCGACTCAAGAAGAAGAAGAAGAAAAAGAAGAAGACTTGTGAAAATAGTGTTCTGTCTGCTTATGAAAATGTAAAATCATTTTTAAGTTGGATGAAAAAGAAATTATCTTTTTACGTCTCAATCTGTGTATGATTTCTTTCTCACTTGGTTAGTATGTAACTTTACCCACATACCATATTTGTGGTTGTCCTCAAGCATAGGAGATATAATTTTGGAAATATTTCCTATGTGTCTCTGGACGAAGACGCGGTCTCGTGCCACCTGCTGTCATAACGAAACACGTGCTGCACAGTAAGCATAATCCCGATTTTCGGCACGATTGTGTTCCGGCCGCGATTGTTAAGGTCGATATTGGCCTCGGGCCGGCCAGTGTAGCCGAGCGGTTCTAGGCGCTTCAGTCTGGAACCGCGCCACCGCTACGGTCGCAGGCTCGAATCCTGCCTCGGGCATGGATGTGTGTGATGTCCTTAGGTTAGTTAGGTTTAAGTAGTTCTAAGTTCTAGGAGGGGACTGATGACCTCAGAACTTAAGTCCCCTTAGTGCTCAGAGCCTTATAGGCCTCGGAAGAGATACTGGCTAGCCGAGTTGGCGACGAGAGGCCCTCTGGCGACGAGGCGAGGAGGGTTGGAGAGTACCGAGTGAGAAGGACGGAACGGCAGAGTGTTGGGGTCCGGATGGTCCGAATTGTGCGTTTATAATTTTGGCACTCTGTGGTAATGAACTGATGGTGAAACCGAGCCGGCCGGAGTGGTCGTCCGGTTCTAGGCACTACAGTCTGGAACCGAGCGACCGCTACGGTCGCAGGTTCGAATACTGCCTCGGGCATGGATGTGTGTGATGTCCTTGGGTTAGTTAGGTTTAATTAGTTCTAAGTTCCAGAATGAGATTTTCACTCTGCAGCGGAGTGTGCGCTGATATGAAACTTCCTGGCAGATTAAAACTGTGTGCCCGACCGAGACTCGAACTCGGGACCTTTGCAAAGGTCCCGAGTTCGAGTCTCGGTCGGGCACACAGTTTTAATCTGCCAGGAAGTTTCATATCAGCGCACACTCCGCTGCAGAGTGAAAATCTCATTCTGGAAACATCCCCCAGGCTGTGGCTAAGCCATGTCTCCGCTATATCCTTTCTTTCAGGAGTGCTAGTTCTGCATGGTTCGCAGGAGAGCTTCTGTAAAGTTTGGAAGGTAGGAGACGAGATACTGGCAGAAGTAAAGCTGTGAGGACCGGGCGTGAGTCGTGCTTCGGTAGCTCAGTTGGTAGAGCACTTGCCCGCGGAAGGCAAAGGTCCCGAGTTCGAGTCTCGGTCGGGCACACAGTTTTAATCTGCCAGGAAGTTTCATATCAGCGCACACTCCGCTGCAGAGTGAAAATCTCATTCTGGAAACATCCCCCAGGCTGTGGCTAAGCCATGTCTCCGCTATATCCTTTCTTTCAGGAGTGCTAGTTCTGCATGGTTCGCAGGAGAGCTTCTGTAAAGTTTGGAAGGTAGGAGACGAGATACTGGCAGAAGTAAAGCTGTGAGGACCGGGCGTGAGTCGTGCTTCGGTAGCTCAGTTGGTAGAGCACTTGCCCGCGCAAGGCAAAGGTCCCGAGTTCGAGTCTCGGTCGGGCACACAGTTTTAATCTGCCAGGAAGTTTCATATCAGCGCACACTCCGCTGCAGAGTGAAAATCTCATTCTGGAAACATCCCCCAGGCTGTGGCTAAGCCATGTCTCCGCTATATCCTTTCTTTCAGGAGTGCTAGTTCTGCATGGTTCGCAGGAGAGCTTCTGTAAAGTTTGGAAGGTAGGAGACGAGATACTGGCAGAAGTAAAGCTGTGAGGACCGGGCGTGAGTCGTGCTTCGGTAGCTCAGTTGGTAGAGCACTTGCCCGCGGAAGGCAAAGGTCCCGAGTTCGAGTCTCGGTCGGGCACACAGTTTTAATCTGCCAGGAAGTTTCGTTAGTTCTAAGTTCTGGGCAACTGATGACCTCAGAAGTTAAGTCGCATAGTGCTCAGAGCCATTTGTGAAACCGAGATGCTTGGGAATTCAACGCTGCTGTGGAACTAAAAGTCCTGGGCTCTGTAATTGTATGGACGCAATTTACGGCGAGCTGTGGCCGCTATCGTTTGTGGGTGTTTTGCCACGGCAGATAAACAAGACAGCGTGGACCCAACCTGAACACGCTGTGCTATACCATGTTCGTCCACAATAAGGATGTCATGATATAAGCAGTGGAATATGGTACGTGTATTAACCTTCAGTGACTTCTGCAGTGTTAATTTACTTAACTGTGTGGAGATTCAGCAGTAACTGTCACTTTTCAACGGAATTTACGATTGTGTAAAAGTGTGGACAATGTCGGATGGGCATTGTCATAAAGTACTTACATTTCTTATTTGTGAACATAATTTTCTGTTATCAGGATTACTCATTAGGCAGATTTGAAATTGTCAGTTCTGCGCTGTAGTTTAGTGGGTTGTAAATACTGGAATTTGACAAGTATGCTAACTGTGAGTTTAGGATATATTTTTCAAAAAATGGCTCTACGAACTGTGGGACTTAACTTCTGAGGTCATCAGTCCCCTAGACTTAGAACTATTTAAACCTAACTAACCTAACGACATCACACACATCCATGCCCGAAGCAGGATTCGAACCTGCGACTGTAGCAGCCGTGTGGTTCCAGACTGAAGCGCCTAGAAGCGCTCGACCACATACTGGCGAAGGTCTGTTCGCCGTCCACTAATGACATGCACTACAGCACTTCCATAAAGGCTCAACCACAAATATTCGGTTTGCCTCAAAGTAAATTACTAACACCTAGGGACAGTGACCCTGACATAATTGAGAGTAATATGAGCACATTAACATTTTCTTTCTAATCGTAGAAAGTATTGACTGATCCACAATAATTTTGTAGAGTATTTGAAATCATTGTAATTTTGGCCTAAAGCAGTGTATTATGTAGGAACAATTACTGGTGGTGCATCTAAGTCTTTTCCCTGTTAGTAAGTGCATCTCCTGCATTCGAGTGCAAAATTTTCGTAATTAGCAGATACAGTTAACTTAAAATCGGTTGACAATCAGAACTTAACTAGTGCTCTCTGTGGAGCCTCACTAAATCCATCAAAACTACTGACCAATGGACCTCTTTAGACCGCCTCATCTTCAAAACGTGCAATGTACATGTTTCTGTAATTTCTTCATCTGATCTGGCTTAAAATTGCCCTTTAGTTGCCATCAGTAATATCAACGTATTGTAAAAGGCTCTCGCACAAGCTTGCAAATGGACTGTCGGCCTGACCGCAGGTAGAGCGCAGGTTTTGTAATCGCCGGCGTTGTGGGAGGGGAACGGTTGGCGGGTCCCTCGTCCCAGGCGCCTTTATCCCCGGGAAAGATCCACGGTACTCATTTCGATAGCAGGCTGACTGGGCCGTCTGGGAAGGAATGGGACGAGGAAAAATCTTTGCCCCTGCTCGTGACTGAACGTGGAACCTCCAGCGCCAGAGAGAACTAATGTGAGAAAAGTTATGGGATGGCAGTATACACATATACAAGTGGCGGTAGTATCGCGTACACAGGGTATAAACGGGCAGTGGATTGACAGAGTGGTCGTCAGAACTCAGGTAATTCATGTGAAAAGGTTTCCGACGCGATTACAGCAGCACGACGAGAATTAACAGACTGTGAGCGCAGAATGGTCGATGGATCTAGAAGCATGGGACTTTCCACTTCGGAAATCGTTAGGGAATTCAATATACCGAGATCCACAGTGTCAAGTGCGTGCCGAGAATACCAAATTTCAAGCAGTTCATCTCACTAGGGACATTGCAGTTGCCGAGAGAAGGGGATTTTGCGTAGGGTTCTCAGTGCTAACAGACAAGCAACACTACGTGGAACAACAGCCCAAATTAATGTGGAACGTACGACGAACGCGTCCGTTAGAAAAGTGCAGGGGAATTTGGCTTTAATGGAGTACTGCAGGAGACGACTTACGCGTGTGCCTTTGCTTACAGCATGACACCGCCTGCAGCGGCTCTCCTGAAGTGGATCCATTTGGGTTGGACCCTAGACGACTGGAAAAAAGTGGCCTGGTCGTATGAGTCCAGATTTCAGTTGGTAAGGGCTGACGGGAGGGCTTGAGTTTGGCGCAGATCTCATGAAGCCATGGACTCGGATTATCAATAAGGCATGGTGTAAGCAGTTGGTAGTTCCATGATGGTGAGGGCTGTTTTTACATAGAATGAACTGGATCCTCTGGTCCGACTGAAATCATTATTGACTGGAAATGATTATGTTGGGCTACTTGGAGACTATTTGCAGCCATCCCTGGACTTCCCAAAAAACTATGGAATTTTTACAGACGGAATGTCACCAAGGCACAGTTGTTTGCGATTGGTTTGAAAAACATTCTGGACAATTCGAGCACCCAACATGAATCCCATCGCACATTTATGAGACATAATCCATAGGTCAGTTCATACACAAAATCCTGCACTAATAACAATTTTGCAATTATGTGTGGCTATAGAGGCAATCGGGCTCAACTTCTCTGCAAGGGACTTCCTACGACTTGTTAAGCCCATGGCACATCGAGTTGCCGTACTACGTCGGGTAAAAGGAGGTCCTACACGGTATTAGGAGGTATCTCATAACATTTGTCACCTCAGTTTATAGAACTTCACGGCAGGAGCATCAAGCGGGCAAGCAGGGAAGCTGTGTGCGCACTGATGCTCCTCCCGTGAAGTTGCGGCAGTACCTCTGTGGGTTCCATTTTTTTCCAGTCATCAGTGTTCTGCCACGAACTCCTCTCCTGTGCCAACCTTGAAACGTCCCCTTAGAAAAATTTCTGAATTACTGTGCTGGTAAACCTCTTACGTCATTTGATTTTCAAACAGCTGCGCAGAACTGAACGTACTCAGACATTTCTCACTTTACTTATTCTGATCATCACTAAACTGACACACAATATTTTTAGCGCAACGCAACCTGACTTACAATGATCCCTACAAAATAATGGCCCTGACTAGCAATAATATATACCTTTCATGAATCACTTACCTTACAAAAATCTTCGTTACTCGAACTACTGCAATACAGCGAGCGCCAGTACTGCCAGCTAAGTAAAAGATTCTAACTACTGAAGTCACTAACTACTGATAGGCATAGTTAGCAAATGAAAGAATCTGATAGAGAACAAACAGTTTATTTACCTTAATAGTGGTCAAAAGTCATAATGAGCGTATATATATATATATATATATATATATATATATATATATATATATATATATATATATATGGTGAGTCACCTAACGTTACCGCTGGATATATTTCGTAAACCACATCAAATATTGACGAATCGATTCCACAGACCGAACGTGAGGAGAGAGGCTAGTGTAATTGGTTAATACAAACCATAAAAAAATGCACGGAAGTATGTTTTGTAACACAAACCTACATTTTTTTAAATGGAACCCCGTTAGTTTTGTTAGCACATCTGAACATATAAACAAATACGTAATCAGTGCCGTTTGTTGCATTGTAAAATGTTAATTACATCCGGAGATATTTTAACCTAAAGTTGATGCTTGAGTACCACTCCTCCGCTGTTCGATCGTGTGTATCGGAGAGCACCGAATTACGTAGGGATCCAAAGGGAACGGTGATGGACCTTAGGCACAGAAGAGACTGGAACAGCACATTACGTCCACATGCTAACACCTTTTTATTGGTCTTTTTCACTGACGCACATGTACATTACCATGAGGGGTGAGGTACACGTAAACACGTGGTTTCCGTTTAAAAAAACGTAGGTTTGTGTTAAAAAACATACTTCCGTGCATTTTTTTATGGTTTGTATTAACCAATTACACTAGCCCCTCTCCTCACGTTCGGTCTGTGGAATCGATTCGTCAGTATTTGTTGTGGTTTACGAAATATATCCAGCGGTAATGTTAGGTGACTCACCCTGTATATATCAGTTCATGACATCTAGTCTTACAAATTTACTGTCTCTGGTGGACACACGTCCAGGTCATCCGCTCTCAAAACTCTCCCCACATCCACCACTGCTGGCGGATCACGTCCTACTGCGCAACGCTACGCGCTGTTAACAGCCAACTGCCCAACACTACAATGGCGAATATTCGAACAATGCCAACCAGCCACAGACTGCACACAGCACAGTCAGTGATTTTCATACAGAGCGCTACGTGTCGTTACCAACATAAAAACCTAAACAGCTTACTTACCTAGCCCCCATGGTCCCCACAAAAAATTTTACAAATTGTTTTGGGCAGTGGCCAATAATGATTTGAAGAAAATTTTCATAATTACAATAACAACGAAATCAAATTCACACACTTATTGATACAATGTTGGCCAAAGCTGAAATTTTCTCACAGTCCATAAAGACAGTCCTGATCATTCATCACAGTAGTAATTGGATTTTTTTTTCTCAAAGTCTGAGCAGTAAAAGAAAATGCACACGGAAGTAGTGGATTTCCATGCAGTCTTGAAGAAGTAGTGTTGTCCTTCCAATGGGAAGACAGTGCTGACTCTTTACAAGCAGACAGGTAATGGGCCACAACAGAGCAAACCCACAGCAGAGTCAGTCGAAGTTTTGAAGAATATTGGTAAGTAGGTCATCACAGAGCAGACCCACTGTAGTCCTGGTAGAGATTATGGTACTGGTGGACCATGAAAGGTGCAGACCCACTGCAGTCCTTGTAGAGACGGCCAGCAGCCATCTGTTACGACTGTGCAGGTGCACAGTCACCATCGAAGAGTTTTGTGGACAATATAGCAAGTTCATGAACCACCACTTGTGCATCCACAAGAAATTTTTTTGAAATATCCATAGAACCAGCAATGCTGTTAACCAGTACCTTGCTGAATTATCAACACACATGCAAACACTAACAGTTCCATCTTCTCACATATTGTGCATATACTATGACCAATAGAAATGTGCGCACTCAAATGAATGCTTGCAATGTAAAATTAGAGAGATTGCCGGCAGTCGTTTTTCCCGCGAACCATACGCGACTGGAACAGGAAAGGGAAGTAATGACAGTGGCACGTAAAATGCCCTCCGCCACACACCGTTGGGTGGCTTGCGAAGTATAAATATAGATGTAAAGAAGTTACTTAGTTTGATGAACTGGTGTCAATCACAATTTTATAACATGAGAATACAATTACAAAGGTACAGAAAACATCATTAAAAAACATAATAATACAGATAACATTTGTAGTAATACGGGCTTTACAAAAGAATCGAAATAACATTTACATCAGTGTTACAGGAATTATGACATAAGTACATACATAAAAGATCGGAATAACTTTCAAAACAACAACTTCACACATGAGCATTAAAACAAAACAGAATAAATAATGTCTAAACACCTTTACAAAGTAAATAACATATTATTAGAAAAATTCTACAACATAACTCTTATCAGCTAAACACATAAAGACAGGAAGAACACAAATTCGCAAGGGTACACATAGTGGAATAACACAAAAGGAAAGGACAGGGTTTGTTTTACTGCAGTATTTTGCAAACAAAACTTTCTTTACTTCTTGGAGATCTCCCTTCATTCATCATTATTCCCAAAAAGTCCTATCTGTACCTGTTGCCCTTAAACCCTACTTTTTTGTTCATATCCTCTTTCTAAATTATTTCTCATTGTACAGTACTCATTTTTGCCCAAATCTTTTTCATATAACTTCGCAATGCATTTCTTCCAATTCATCATAACTCATTCTCTTATATAGTCTGCCCCATCTTAAGCTAACTTAAATCTACTGAGCTCAGATGCATAAACTAAGGGATGAGGAAATGCAGCAGCACAAAACAAGTAACACAAACAGCAATGACAAAAAAATGCAAATTGGCAAAGCAAGCAGCAGTATATCTAAATTAGCAAAGCAAATGCAATATTACAAATAATATAAGGCAATGTGCAGCCAATAATAAAAATAAATCAGTAGTAAAACTGGCTTAACAGAGTAATACGAAGTGAAATTCAGTAGCACTATGGCTGGCAAACAGCAGCAGCAAATGCAATAACTTATATCTAAATATGACAAACCCACAAGCAGAAAAAATAGTACACTAAAGACAACAATGCAGATAAGGGAAATGTCTATTCACATCTTAATGGCTATGTCATTAAAGTGGTGCACCACAACTTATTTTACAAAAAAGTTACCAAGTACTTGAAAAGAAAACTATGTATGTAGTTACTGTTATTAGTCCCTTCTTATTGTTCTTTCCTTTCCAAGTGCTCCTTTCACGAAGAATGTGGATCATAAAATTATTATTTAATAGATGTGTTGACAGAAAGTGTTCACATTAGCAAATTCATTTAATTTTATTTGATAAAACCAATGCTATAACACAGCTGGAAACCAGATATCAAATGAAATAAGCAACTATGTAAAGCAAAGCATAAAAACATCATTCAACAGCCATGTGGCACTTTATAAGTCAGTAGAAATCCTCTCAACTCTCGTAGAAAGACACTTGTCATAGTCAGGTGTGCAGATGTAAGAATATTTCCCATCAATTCATAAGCATTTCAGTAATGAGCACAAAGTACGTGCTCCACAGTATAATCATATGTTTCCAAGTAATAGCGTGTCATATTTGCGATGCTTTCTACAAAGAAATGTCAATAGCGATGTTAATGGCCTTTTTTTTTTCTCCACCTAATGACTTTTTCTCCAGGTGACTAGCACAGCTGGGCGCCCACAATGCATTACATCAAGGTCACTTAGCTTTCTTACCGAAATATTTACGACAGCAGTTTGTGCTGCAATGACAGTCTCATATAAAAAAAATTCACAGGTCAAGAATTTGCATTACAAATGTGTAGAAACTGAAAAGGTACAGTACTGCCCGACATTGAAAATAGGTACAACATACGTCATTACTCTTGTCAGAACAACATATTTTTTGTAAATATAACTCAATTTCAATTAATACAGCGAAGCCGGATACCAGTGTGGGAAAGGATGACAATTTATTTATTTAATTGATCACATGTGCACTCCCACAAAATAAATCCCTACATCCAGTTTGGTGAGATCTGTGAAATGAATGAATGTATGGTCGTCTGCTAACTGCAGATAGTGAATGTGACTATATGATCATCTTTGAGACGATCCTTTGGCCACCTTTGGTGGGACCAAAGAAATGAAATTTACCGGAACTTTGAGCGCCTGAAATGTGGCTGACCAATATGGTAGCAAGGTGCTCCCCCACTTCAGCAGAGGTGCGAGAGGACCTGAAGAACGGCCATGTTTCAGCACTCTGCTGCAGGGTGTTGATAAGACCTGTCTTAGGTGTGCTCCGTAAAGACATAAGAGTGGAGACATGGTATGCATGTGAAATACTTAAGAGTAGTTTGGAATAATAATTTCTCTATTTCAGGAACTTTTGTGTGGAGAATTAAATGTCAGGCAGGTAATATTAAGGGGATCGTAGTAATGTTTGGAAGTGACCAACGGTCACAATGAAACCACATGTAGCAATAAGTTGAAATACTTCCGAGTGCTTAAGTTAAGCTGAATTACTAGCGTGTGTACTATAAGTTGGAAATATTTAAGAAATGGCGTGTGCAGGACTTGAAATTAGAGACTAGTACTTCCACGTGGTGAGTACTGTGTGAGTCTCAATCTATGTATGAGACAAAGGATAAAGAGAAGTACTCGTCCATTGTATCAGTTGAGGACTCGCGTGTGTGATGAATATGTTCTTAACATTACTTTGCGTGTTATGTTTCCGTGTGACGCTTGATTCAAACTATAATACTCTGAGAGAGAAGCAAGGTGAGTCAGCCGTCTATCCAGCAACGCCACTTGGCTTGCATTGCACAGGAAGACGTGCATATATCCTCCAGAGTTCATAGTAGGGAAGAAAAATTACGAAGTGCGGCAGTGTCGTGTGAAACTGAGATAAATACTAATTGAAGTGGGAAAGCTGAAAGTGATGTGATGATAACGTTGTGACTATTCTTTGTATTCTATGTTGCCAGTGTGATGTATTTCATGTAATTTAAGTATGTGTGGTTGGCATGGGAGAGTAACAAGATAGTTTCAGAGGCAGTGGGTTATGCATGTTCCTTTTTGTACCGCTCGGTCTGGAGAAAATTTTCGTAATGATGGGTGTGAGAGTCGAAGTGTGTGATATAGAAAAAGATCCACCATCCTATCCAGAAAGTGCACTGTAGCGTTAAATAATTACGGGACCATAAGATAATCACCAATGTAAAGCCATGCCCACTGGGCGGAATTACTCATGTGTTATTGTTATACGCTATAGAATTTGTGTGTTTAGGTTATAGAATTTATCGGAATAAATAAGATAGTGAAAAGAAAAAGATTGGTGGCCTTTTCCTTCGAATAGTATGTTGTCACGATACACAGAATTTATAATGTGTGCGCCATTCATATTCAGTGCGATGGCCACATGTTGTTCAAAGCCGTTGAATGAGAAAGAAAATGTGGTATTGCCAGTGCGTAATGAACAGTCAGAGTTGTGTAAATTACTAACAGTCAGATGTGCGTTATCCGTTGCGTAATATTCATACTGGAGGATAATTTGTAACTTAATTGTGAGTACGAGAGTTCATGTTACTCGATAAATAAGAATGAATCCACTCGCTTGGCAGACCACTCATCTTGCAGGCCTGACTGCTTGATGCCACAGTATGAGCAACGCATGTGGGTGCCTCTCAAAACAAAACCCTATAAATATAACAGTGTCCAAAAAATTTTCGCCAGCATTGTGATACATTCACGCATGTACACACATTTCATAGTTCTTAAAGTACGATTCTTCGTTTCCAAATCCTTTTTCACAAATCAGAGTTCCTAACCACTACTCATTATTCCTTACTTTATTATACATATACACATTCGTCGACACTTCTTCAATATTTCATCAAATAAATATGTAGCATAATCAAATTCCTCATATAGCATCAGCTTATTGATCATAAACATACCTCAACAGCATAATACACATCGTCCTCGTAATAATAACATCATAGCACCTCAGTCAAATCTCAAAAACGTCGTAGCTTTCTGCAATAATTTCAAAACCTAAAAAGAATTCTCTGCTCATTTCAATAGTGTCACCTACCTCAAACGTACTTTAAAAATTGTGATCCCATACCAAATACATCATTCAAAGCTCTCTTAGTATCACAATGGTTTCAAATTAGTATGAATAGTTCACAAAGTACAGACAAAAATACAATTACATAAGTGTGAAGCTATCCAACTGTGTATGTGCATAAACAAGTGTCACTGACGTAGTAAAAAAAACGTTTGTTTCTCTGTTAAATGATCAGATAGCTGTGTAATTTATGTGTTAGAGAAATATGGTACGGATGCGTAAAGTTGTATAAGCAAATACCATATTAGCTAGGGCTCCTTGTGCTTGCCAAACACATAGTACACAAAGTAGGCATGTACCCCCTTGAGGATTAATGTAATTATACCCTCAGGTGCTACAGATTACAGCAATGGAATGAAATGTATCAAGGAAAACCTTTGTATCTTTGAAATTCAAAAATATTTAAAAATAAATGTTTTAAGTACAAAATCACTCAAATACGTGTACTGCAGTGCTAAACTCTGCGTCTTGTTGTAACATAATCTCTGTCATTATTTAAGGGTAAAAAATGTGCCAAGTGTCGTAATTATCGTCCTCCATAAGCAAAGTTCTGTGGAAGTCAATGTACTTACCTCGTACTAAACAAAAGTGAAATGGTGTTGTTGTTGTTGTTGTTGTGGTCTTCAGTCCTGAGACTGGTTTGATGCAGCTCTCCATGTTACTCTATCCTGTGGAAGCTTCTTCATCTCCCAGTACCTACTGCAATTTACATCCTTCTGAATCTGCTTGGTGTATTCATCTCTTGGTCTCTCTCTACGATTTTTACCCTCCACGCTGCCCTCCAATACTAAATTGGTGATCCCTTGATGCCTCAGGACATGTCCTACCAACCGATCCCTTCTTCTAGTCAAGTTGTGCCACAAACTTCTCTTCTCCCCAACCCTATTCAACACCTCCTCATTAGTTATGTGATCTACCCATCTAATCTTCAGCATTCTTCTGTAGCACCACATTTCGAAAGCTTCTATTCTCTTCTTGTCTAAACTATTTATCGTCCATGTTTCACTTCCATACATGGCTACACTCCATACAAATACTTTCAGAAACGACTTCCTGACATTTAAATCTATACTCGATGTTAACAAATTTCTCTACTTCAGAAACGCTTTCCTTCCCATTGCCAGTCTATATTTTATATCCTCTCTACTTCGCCCATCATCAGTTACTTTGCTCCCTAAATAGCAAAACTCCTTTACTACTTTAAGTGTCTCATTTCCTAATCTAATTCCCTCAGCATCACCTGACTTAATTCGACTACATTCCATTATCCTCGTTTTGCTTTTGTTGATGTTCATCTTACATCCTCCTTTCAAGACACTATCCATTCCGTTCAACTACTCTTCCAAGTCCTTTGCTGTCTCTGACAGAATTACAATGTCATCGGCGAACCTCGAAGTTTTTATTTCTTCTCCATGGATTTTAATACCTACTCGAACTTTTCTTTTGTTTCCTTCACTGCTTACTCAATATACAGATTGAATAACATCGGGGAGAGGCTACAACCCTGTTTCACTCCCTTCTCAACCACTGCTTCCCTTTCAGGACCCTCAACTCTTATAACTGCCATTTGGTTTCTATAAAAATTGTAAACAGCCTTTCGCTCCCTGTATTTTACCCCTGCCACCTTCAGAATTTGAGAGTATTCCAGTCAACATTGTCAAAAGCTTTCTCTAAGTCTACAAATGCTAGAAACGTAGGTTTGCCTATCCTTAATCTATTCTCTAAGATAAGTCGTAGGGTCAGTATTGCCTCACGTGTTCCAATATTTCCACGGAATCCAAACTGATCTTCCCCTAAGTCGGCTTCTACTAGTTTTTCCATTCGTCTGTAAAGAATTCGCGTTAGTATTTTGCAGCTGTGACTTATTGAACTGATAGATCGGTAATTTTCACATCTCTCAACACCTCCTTCCTTTAGGATTGGAATTATTATATTCTTCTTGAAGTCTGAGGGTATTTCGCCTGTCTCATACATCTTGCTCACCAGATAGTAGAGTTTTGTCAGGACTGGCTCTCCCAAGGCCGTCAGTAGTTCTAATGGAATGTTGTCTACTCCCGGGACCTTGTTTCGATTCAGGTTTTTCAGTGCTCTGCCAAACTCTTCACGCAGTATCATATCTCCCATTTCATCTTCATCTACATCCTCTTCCCTTTCCATACTATTGTCCTCAAGTACATCGCCCTTGTATAGACCATCTGTATAGTCCTTCCACCTTTCTGCTTTCCCTTCTTTGCTTAGAACTGGATTTCCATCTGAGCTCTTAATATTCATACAAGAGGTTCTCTTTTCTCCAAAGGTCTCTTTAATTTTCCTGCAGGCCGTTTCTATCTTACCCCTAGTGATATATGCCACTACATCATTACATTTGTCCTCTAGCCATCCCTGCTTAGCCATTTTGCACTTCCTGTCGATCTCATTTTTGAGACGTTTGCATTCGTTTTTGCCTGCTTCATTTACTGCATTTTTATATTTTCTCCTTTCATCAATTAAATTCAGTATCTCTTCTGTTACCCAAGGATTTCTACTAGCCCTCGTCTTTTTACCTACTTGATCCACTGCTGCCTTCACCATTTCATTCCTCAAAGCTACCCATTCTTCTTCTACTGTATTTCTTTCCCCCATTCCTGTCAATTGTTTCCTTACGCTCTCCCTGAAACTCTGTACAACCTCTGGTTTAGTCAGTTTATCCAGGTCCCATCTCCTTAAATTTCCACCTTTTTTGCAGTTTCTTTAGTTTTAATCTACAGTTCATAACCAATAGATTGTGGTCAGAGTCTACATCTGCCCCTGGAAATGTCTTACAATTTAAAACCTGGTTCCTAAATCTCTGTCTTACCATTATATAATCTATCTGAAATCTGTCAGTATCTCCAGGCTTCTTCCATGTATACAACTTTCTTTTATGATTCTTGAACCAAGTGTTAGCTATGATTAAGTTGTGCTCTGCGCAAAATTCTACCAGGCGGCTTCCTCTTTCATTTCTTAGCCCCAATCCATATTCACCTACTACGTTTCCTTCTCTCCCTTTTCCTACT
This sequence comes from Schistocerca nitens, assembly GCF_023898315.1. Taxonomy (NCBI): domain Eukaryota; kingdom Metazoa; phylum Arthropoda; class Insecta; order Orthoptera; family Acrididae; genus Schistocerca; species Schistocerca nitens. The sequence continues at coordinate 244,789,594 of NC_064622.1, forward strand.
ACTGAATTCCAGTCACCCATGACTATTAAATTTTCGGCTCCCTTCACTATCTGAATAATTTCTTTTATTTCGTCATACATTTCTTCAATTTCTTCGTCATCTGGAGAGCTAGTTGGCATATAAACTTGTACTACTGTGGTAGGCGTGGGCTTCGTGTCTATCTTGGCCACAATAATGCGTTCACTATGCTTTTTGTAGTAGCTTACCCACATTCCTATTTTTTTATTCATTATTAAACCTACTCCTGCACTACCCCTATTTGACTTTGTATTTATAACCCTGTATTCGCCTGACCAAAAGTCTTGTTCCTCCTGCCACCGAACTTCACTAATTCCCACTATATCTCACTTTAACCTATCCATTTCCCTTTTTAAATTTTCTAACCTACTTGCCTGATTAAGGGATCTGTCATTCCACGCAACGATCCGTAGAACGCCAGTTCTCTTTCTCCTGATAACGATGTCTTCCTGAGTAGTCCCCGCCTGCAGATCCGAATGGGGGACTATTTTACCTCCGGAATATTTTACCCAAGAGGACGCCATCATCATTAACCATGCAGTAAAGCTGCATGCCCTCGGGAAAAATAACGTCTGTATTTTCCCCTTGCTTTCAACCGTCCACAGTGCCAGCCCAGCGAGGCTGTTTTGGTTAGTGTTACAAGGCCAGATCAGTCAATCATCCAGACTGTTGCCCCTGCAACTACTGAAAAGGCTACTGCCCCTCTCCAGGAACCACGCATTTGTCTGGCCTCTCAACAGATACCCCCCCCCCCCCGTTGTGGTTGCACCTACGGTATGGCTATCTGTATCACTGAGGCACGCAAGCCTCCCCACCAACGGCAAGGTCCATGGTTCATGGGGGGGGAGGCGAAATGCTATGCGTATAGATATCGTAGTTATTACATACAGTACCATGATCAAGAAAGTACTAAACTGTAACGTGTTGTTGTGCTACGAAAGAGGCTGTCTCATGGTAGCTATACCACAAAAGTTACTACTAAAACATGTTTTACTTTCCTTAAGAATTTAGAAAAACTGTGCAGATATAAAACATATACACCACAAAAGCAACAACGTAAATTGTGTCACACATTAGTAGCGTCATGATATAATCGTGTAGCTGTCAAATAAACTAACCACTGTGTCATCTGGTATCTCTCAGAAAGTACTTTAAATCCAGAATATATTTTCAAGTAAATCAAAATGTTCCATTAAAATCTCATTAGCAGTACCAGTATATGTTTTAAGTATGTGAGCCTTATAGTTATTAACTAAATTGTTCAACTAACAAGCACGAAGTACACACACAATAACACCGTGTCGTCTGCTCACTATAACAGTGTATTCATAATTACTGTCTAAATATGTTCCCTAGGTTCTAGACTAGACAGTTAACTTCAAAACATTGTTGCACGTTGTAACGGAACCTATAAAAGGCTTTATTTTCCCAAAGTATGCGATACCCTCCAAATTCAACCAGTTTAATGAGTATTTGCGATTGTAGAATAGTTATTGTGTATGTTACCAATGCATTTTAATGGCGCCAACCTAACATCAAGTGCTAACGAGCTCCGTAAATGGGAGTGCAATAGTGTGATTATAGCAATATCTACGACTAGGCGACCATTATAAAAGTGGGGGCTCGTCCGGGATCTTTAAGTGCATCGATGACAATAGTGCAGCAATAAATTTCGTAAGTGCTTAGCACTACAAAAAAGTTTATTTGTGCAGTGTGGCAACAGTGAAAATATTTCAAAGTGAAAAAACGTGTGTATGTGTGACTACTAAAAATTATTATCACACCACTCAGAAGATTAACATCTGGATTATGTCAATGGAATTCATCAATCAAGACTTCAGCTTCGATAAAACCGAATAAAAGTGAAGAAAGCCAACAAGGAACACCGACCACGACATCATAGCAGAGCCAGAAAAAAAGCAAGGTATTTTGTTGTTGTTGTCATTTAAAAAATTAATAGTGAACATCTCTCTACCTGAGAGTGATAAGATCGTAGGAAATGTAAAAATTGAACCAGGGGAGGGTGAACAATTAAACTTAACAGAGTGGCTAACAGGGTTTGCAACTCAAATAAGCTCGCAACTTAAACGATAGAGTGAACAAGTAAATTTGAAACTTAAAGAAAACACAGACAGGTTTGATCTATTGGATTTGAAACTTAAAGAAAACACAGACAGGTTTGATCTATTAGGTTTGAAACTTAAAGAAAACACAGATAAACTGGATAAGTTAAGTTTGAATTTTGATCTATTAAGTACTCATCTCAATGAGAAGTGTGAGGAAATTAAAACTACCATCAGTAAGGACACTAGAGAATAGTTGATACAACTCAGAAAAGAATTTCAAGTTAAAGTTGAAAGTTTAAATGAAAACATACAAGCTAACGCAGATAGCATTGCTGTCATCAACAACAGAGTAGATACTGATGTAGAAAGATTAGATCAGAGAATATACAAAACGCCAGAAAACCTTAAATAAGAATACAACCTGTATACCACTAATGTAGATACAAAAGTAGAAAATATACACACTAAATATACACAATTGGAAGACGCTATGATGTCGAAACAAATGTTTTACAATCAAAATACAATGTATGGGCACATCCAAGAGAAATGCTTTCCTGGTGAAAATCTGCACCCTATTGACTTTGTTCACCAATGTAAGGATATGTTTGCAGTAGGAATGTCATATAACATAAAAATTAGGTTTGTAAAAAGGTTTCTAGAAGGGTAAGATCTATCCTGGGCAAACGGGAATAATGGTTCTTGGAATACTTTTGAAGATTTTGAAGCTAAATTTATTTGTAAATTTTGGTCACAATCCATACAAGCCAGAATTTCTAAATGGACCAGTGTACAGAGGGAAAGTAGGGGGAATGCAAAAATTTTGAAGAGATCGATTGAAAAAAATTGCTCACTTGAATAACTCTTTTGATATTATGACACAAACTGATGTTTTAAAAATAAGGTTACCAGAGAGACTGCAGTGGGAATTGGTCCATGGACCGGACAATTCAGTGGAAGAGTTCCTGAAATTTGTAGATAGATTACATAGGGCCTTGGAAAGAGAAAATAACCAAAGTTTTGGTTCTGGCAACAACCAGTATGGGGGATGGAACAGGAATGTAAACAGTGATTATTATGGGAGGAGAGACTTTGAAAATTCTAGAAACAACGCTCAAAATAGGGGAGATAGGAGATATGAAAATGATTTCAGAAACAATACACATGTGGGAGGATGGAGGAGAGATAACAGGAATGATAGAAATAGGTATTGGGGAAGAGAACAAAATAGAAGGGGGATTGTTGAAACTAGTGAACAAAATGACAACTACAAACAGACAGACCGAGGGAACCAGTCAGGAAATGGTGGACAGCCCCACTAGATGTCCGTAGTTTTGGGGCTAGACAATATTATGACAGGATAACACATAACCGAAACTGGAGCAGGAGAGGATACAATGTAAAGAGTAAGTACCATGGAAATACTGATGTTGTTAGAATGAATAAATTAGAATTTAATACAAGGTTTTGGGATACTATGAGTAAAAGTGATACAGTTAATAATAACAGTGTTCAAGCACAGGTAGTTAGTGAAAGTGCAGAAGTTGAAGGTATTGCAGAGTTCCATAGTTGGGCTGAAAAAGATACTGGTATTAATAACAAGTCAGACACACCACAAATAGAATCCATTTTGGGGTGTTTATTTCATAAGAAGGGGGATGATGAAGTGTTTAATGGAGCCAAAGACTCAGTTGCTGAGATTCAGATACATAGGGGGGAAACTGAAGATGGGATTGTTGTGGAGAAGGAGGAAGAAGTAATAGAGGGACATTTAAATAATGATCCTAAGTCAAGTGATGTTATTGATGATAGTGTGGAGGAAGAAATAAAAGTATTTGTATAATTGAAAAGTGATGATGAGGTAAAGGTAAGTGATGTAACAAATATGGGTAATAATGGGGTTAACTTAAGTGAAATGCAGGCCAAGGAATGTGTATCTGGAGACAAGCTATTGCCTATTGGGTACTATGAAACACTAATCTATGAGAATGGTAATAACAATAGTAATATTAAAGAAAATATAAAGGGATGGAATGTAAATGTGTGTTTTCAAGAAAAAGGGGAAACGTTTTTAGAAGTTTTGTGGAACAACTACGGAAACTGTATAAACAAAGATGCCTTTTGGAAAGAATTAGCAAAGGTAAGTGCAACCTTGTATCCTACATGGTGGATAAGAATCAGTAGTGGACTTCATAAAAACTGGGGTGAAAACAGTAGTTTGTTAAGTGACAACATAGTGTTAAGAGAAACAGATGAAAACAAAGGTTTATATTTAAATTTCAATGCTTTGCAAACAGAGAGGGATGTGTCTAAGTGTAGGAAAGAGACATTAGACTTAGGAACTAAAGAAATTGAAAATGATCTATTGTTTGAAAATACTGAAATAGACAAAGATGTAGAGCTGGGTTGTCCATATGTTAAAGTAAACATTGACAAGTGGGAAGGAAGAGTGTTAGTAGACACAGGAAGACCTGTTTTTGCCATCACTTCTAGACTTAGAGATAAGCCCAGAAATTCTCAACATTTTCCTGCGTTGCCAGTTGTTGGATTAAAAGTGAAAGGAGCTACAGGCAGAGCCAGTAAGGTAGTTAACAAAAAAGTGTTACTTACTTTTAAAATTGATAACCTAAATTTTGAATGTGGATGCTTAGTAGTAGATGACCTGAGTGAAAATTTCTTTTTAGGTATGGATTGGATATTAAAAGTGAATGCTGGATTTAATTTTGCAGCAAAACAAATGCGTATTGCAGAACCTGTTACCGAAGAAAGCTGTGTAGTGAATTTGTTAATTTTAAACTGTAATGACAGCTGTAACCACATTCAATCAGTGTATCATGAAAATGAGGGTGTTTATTACCTGGATCAGAACTTAGAGGGAGATGCAGAGGGTCAAGAGTTTGATAAGTTAGTAGAAAAAAAACTGGGGGAAGCTGGAAGCCTAAATAGTACACAGAAGGAAAAATTAAAAGAGTTATTATGGGAATTCCAAGATGTGTTTGATGACAGACCTGGTAGAGTGAAATATTATCAATGTAAATTACAGTTGAAACCTCATGAACCTTTCTTTATAAAACAGTATGGAATACCGTTTGCAAAATAGATGCTGTGGAAAGAGAAATACAAAATATGGAAAATTGGGAAGTTATAGAAAGACATTGCAGTGCCTATAACACCCCGTTGGTCATTGTAAAAAAAGGGAGACAATAGCGTTAGGATTGTATTACACTCCAGACATCTGAACAAGTATCTCATCAGAGAAAACGACCACCCAGAAAGTATAGATGAGCTGTTAGGTAAATTGGAGTGTGTCAAACATATGACAAACCTAGATCTCACCGCTGGTTTTCATCAAGTTGAACTTAGTCCTGATTCGAGAAAATATACCGCCTTTCTATATAATGGTAAATGTTATCAGTATACAGTCGTGCCATTTGGTCTCAATGTATCAGTTGCAGAATTCATCAGAGCATTAGATTTTGTACTTGGTCATGAAACTAGTTCAAAATTAACCATTTATGTAGATGACATTTTAATCACTGGGTAAACTTGGGAAGAACACCTTGAATTATTAAGGGAGGTATTTATGAAACTCAGAAAGGCATGAATGACATCAAAATTAGAAAAATGTAAATTTGGGCTAGAGGAGTTAAAATTTTTTGGACACATCATTACAGAACAAGGGATTTTGCCAGACAAAGACTAAATAAAAGCCATAGAAAATTTTCCAACACCTAGAAACGAGAAAGAACTCAAATCATTTTTCGGCTTCACAGGATTTTACAGAAAATTCGTCAGTAATCAAGCATTAAATGCAGTTTGTTTGTATAACTTGCTTAAGAAAAATGTAGTCCGGGATTGGACACCAGAATGTGAAGATGCTCTTAACAAAATCAAAACACAACTAACAGCCAACTTCTACATAGACCAGACATGTCAAATCCTTTCTGGCTAGCTACTGACAGCAGCGATGCAGGGTTAGGAGTAGATTTATTTCAAGAAAAGGAAGTAAATGGAAAAATGGAACACTGAACAATCGCATTTGCCAGCACAATGCTGCAAAAACCTGAAAAACACTACACAGTGACAGAAAAGGAATTACTAGCTATACATTGGGGTTTTACAAAATTTTGAAATTACCTCTTGAGACATAAAGTAATAGTACAGACAGACCACAAAGCATTAAGCTATTTCCAAGAGTGCAGGTTATACCATAACAGACTCACCAGATGGGCCATGTTTCTCCAGCAGTTTGATTACAAAGTGAGGTACATTCAGGGAAAACAAAATCTGGTAGCAGATGCTTTATGAAGACTACCTTTGGGATGTGATTTGGAAGGAAGAAGTAGGGAAGAGAAGAGAATTTTCAAAATTATGTATCTAAAGGGCATTAAAGAGGAAAAGGAAATACAAAAAATCTGTAACAACATTAGGAGGTTTCAGAACCACAATGAAAACAGGAAACTAGTCAAAAGTTAAATAGGAAAAACTGGGGGAGAAAAGGTAGAAGCATACTATAAAGTACACAAAGGGATACCTTTCAGAAGACCTAAACCAGATTTAGACTATTGGAAACTTTGTTAGCCTGAGAAACAAATAGATACGCTCATTACTTATGTACATGAAAGCTTTGGCCACTGTGGCACCACTAAGTGTATTCAGAAAATACAGGAGAACATTTATTTTTACGACATTAGCAGAAGAGTAAGGAAAAAGTTATCAACATGTGACAGATGTCAGAGGGTAAAAGTGACTAACCAAACAACCAGGGGAATAATGCAGAACTATTACCCACAAATAAACTCGATCTCGTTGCAACCGACATCTACAGACCATTACCCAAGACAAGGGGGGGGGTTACAGTTATATTTATGTCATGGTAGACATCTTCTCCAAATTTATAAAGCTTTATCCCTTAAGGAAAGTTACCAGCAAACAGATAGTTTCAAGAATTACAAGTAATTATTTCAACACTGTGGGAAAACCAAAGGCAATACTTTCAGACAATGGGTCTCAGTTCACCTCTAAATACTAGAAAACTTTTATTGAAGACACAGGAATTAAACACATTTTAATATCTGCTTACTACCCGTCAAACAACCCAGCTGGGAGATACATGAGAGAGATTGGAAGAGTTTGCAGAACCTACTGTAGCCATAACCACACTAATTGGTTAGAGTACATAAATAGTTTTGAAGAAATAATGAACAGCTTACAGCACTCTTCCACTGGATTTTCCCCACATGAAATATTGTACAACCAATACCCTGCTAGTTTCTTCACTGAAAACATAGAGTACCCACCTTGCAAAATTATGTCACCCCAAGAAAGAGAAGACTGTGTACGGGAAACCATGAAAAAACAAGGGGAATCAAGAAAAAGGAGACATGCAGCTAGAAGAAAAGCAACACACTTCAAACCAGGGGACCTTGTACTCATCAAGACACAAGAGAAATCAAAAATATTGTCAGCCAAACTTAAGAAGTTTTCTGATATTTACATTGGTCCATTTGAAATAAAAGAAAGCCCACATCCTAATGTGTATAGACTTATCTTTCCCAGATCAAGAAGGTTATTTGCATTAAGAAACATCACTGAACTGAAACCATATAAACACGATTAAGCACATTTCCCTTTTTGTGTACAGTTACTTACCCATTTACCGTAAAGCATTTTACCAGCAAAGATTTTTACTGGATGTTTCAAATAGCAACTATCACTCATTCTATAGACCCTGGAAAAGTTCCAGATCTCTGAGAGAATGTTTTTATATTTTTATTGTCACTATTGAATATTAAATTTTGAGACATCTTCTTTACTTGCAGTGGGCAAGTTTAACCATGCACCCAAAGAGGTGACAAATATCTTAACATCGCATGTCATATATTTGTGTCTGTTTTTGATCATTTTTCCATGTGGCTCACTGGGAGCAAAGATTATACACTTTTTTTTACTTTCATCTATTACTAAATATTTTTATTATGCTGTCATACTGAGAGTCATAACAGAAAGAACATTTGAAACAACACAACTAAAATATTTGCAGAAAAAAGTCATTTTGAAAGGGTGTAATGGTCATTGTTTACATACACATTATGCCTAATAAAACAAAAAATGTATTAAGGTAGAACTTTTCCAAATTTTTGCCATTTGACACATTTGTCCTAGTCGGCTAATATCATTAATATTCTGTAAATGATATCACCCGAGGGGGGTATTGTAACGGATTGTATTAATGGCTTTACTTTACTGAAGTATGTGATACCCTCCAAATTCAACCAGTTTAATGAGTATTTACGATTATAGAAAAGTTATTGTGTATGTTAACAATGATTGCATAACATGTCACCATAAACAGTCAACCCATTAAATTATACTGAATAACTGACCCACACAAAAGTTAATATCGCTTGATCACTGATACAGCAAATGTCATCATGTAAAAACACTAAGTTCATCTTAAATAATTAATATGAAGTACGAAAAATAGTGACTAACTTACGTATTTTGGATCTCCTTAAATAAAAATCACCCAGTGAAATCTATTTGTTCACTAGGACCGTTTTCACTCAGTATTCGCGTAAACACTCCTATTTTAGACGAAAACCAATGTAATTCTTAATAATTCACGTTATTTACTTATTTATGCAAATTAGAGAATTCAATTGACAAACTTCTAAAAAATGGCCCTTTTGTAACAAAGAATTATTCTGTCAAGTCAACAAATCTGTCTGTCATTTTAATAACCTGTGAAATTAAGTCACTCGATATAAATTAATAACTTTGCTGCACAAATTACGAAACAGATGTACATGTGACTTATAAACTATATCTCTTTTTAGTAGTTCTTTGACAAGGTTATAAATACAAGCAACAAGAAGGGTCGGGAGTGGAGTCTGAATGTCACTTTGGTAATGTGTATGGGTGTTATTGTTCGAGGTGGATAAACATTGCAAAGAACATGTAAAAGAAGTGCTACTTTGTAATGTGTCATTGTCTTTGGTGGACAGTGGAATTAAGATGGCCACCAGAGTAATAAATATTTGAAGTTTAAATATTTGTTGGTTTCGCTCATTATTTATCATCAAAAGCACATCAAAAACATGGGACCTCATCTTTTTACCCCTAGACAACCAGATTTAGAGCCAGCATTAGCATGGAGACACAGCAGCGATCCAGCAAGCAGCAGCATTTACCACAATGCATTTTATGGCGCCAACCTAACATCAAGTGCTAACAAGCTCCGTAAATGGGAGTGAAATAGTGCGATTATAGCAATATCTACGACTAGGCGACCATTATAACGTTAACAGTGTCTAAGTGTGACAAAGCATACTAGAAATGTAAAGTGAAAAATTTTATAGCAAAGACTAAGTTAAAAAAGCAGATTATCTTTCAATAAACGGTTTTACATGTGAAATGTGGTGCAATCTTTTACCCTTTCCTCAGTACGCAGCAAATCAACTTGAACGCAAATATCATGCGGTATATGTCGGTAAAGAATGCTAAAATTTTTCTCTGGGTTAGCGTCTATGTTATTTTTCTCTGAGCCAGCCGGCGCACGTGGCTGCTTTCGGTACGAATCATTGTCTGTCTCTTTGTTGGCGCGCGTCGTTATTAGGATTAGGAGAATGAGATTTTCACTCTGCAGCGGAGTGTGCGCTGATATGAAACTTCCTGGCAGATTAAAACTGTGTGCCCGACCGAAACTCGAACTCGGGACCTTTGCCTTTCGCGGGCAAGTGCTCTACCATCTGAGCTACCGAATCACGCCCGGTCCTCATTCTGGAAACATCCCCCAGGCTGTGGCTAAGCCATGTCTCCACAATATCCTTTCTTTCAGGAGTGCTAGTTCTGCATGGTTCGCAGGAGAGCTTCTGTAAAGTTTGGAAGGTAGGAGACGAGATACTGACAGAAGTAAAGCTGTGAGGACCGGGCGTGAGTCGTGCTTCGGTAGCTCAGATGGTAGAGCACTTGCCCGCGAAAGGCAAAGGTGCCGAGTTCGAGTCTCGGTCGGGCACACAGTTTTAATCTGCCAGGAAGTTTCAGGATTAGGCGACTTAACTTCTTCAGATTCACCTTGTCGAGAGGGCCCTGCCTGTTGAGAGCAGCGCGTTTCGTTACAGGATCATTTAGTATTCGCGAAAGCGTTACGGAGATGATAGATAAACTCCAGTGGAAGACTCTGCAGGAGAGACGCTCAGTAGCTCGGTACGGGCTTTTTTTAAAGTTTCGAGAACGTACCTTCACCGAAGAGTCCAGCAGTATATTGCTCCGTCCTACATATATCTCGCGAAGAGACCATGAGGATAAAATCAGAGAGATTAGAGCCCACACAGAAGCATACAGACAATCCTTCTTTCCACGAACAATACGAGACTGGAATAGAAGGGAGAACCGATAGAGGTACTCAGGGTACCCTCCGCCACACACCGTCAGGTGGCTTGCGGAGTATGGATGTAGATGTAGATGTAGAATCTCGCCAGTTCTGACGAAATTCAGGTCTATCGTTTTGTCAGTAGTTTATATAGTTCCTTTTTTGTCGGCCAAGTGGTGGAGAATTTCTCCCGGAATCGTAACTGCGCGGTGGACCGTTGCTCCTAACGTTATTCTGTCTCCCTTGATAATAATTATTTTGGTTCCCATATTGTCTGTTTCTCTGATTGTCCCTGTGATAGTCATTACCACGGAGAGGTGATCCTTCCCTGTGATTATTACTACTCTGCCAATGGTTGTCATACGGGTGGTGTCTGTTTTGGTCACGATTTACGTTGTAAGAATAGCCTTGTCGTGTCCAGTTATTACTTCTTTCATCATGGAATTGTCACGGATGTGACCTGTAATTGTTGTGTCCCTGTTTTCGCGTCCCGGGATTGTCAGTGTCAATTTCCAGTTCTTGCAACAGTCCCTGAAAAGCTTCAATGTCGTCTTTGCAACGTCCTGCCAAAATAATATGTCGTAAATGTTCAGGCAATTTGATTAAGCAAATGCGGATGAGTTCTGAGGGGCTGTATGGGTTTGACAGGTACTGATTCTTGTGCAACATGTCTTCAAAATATTTCACAAGACTGGAAAATTCAGAGTGTTCTAAATGTTTCATCATTATGATGCTATGTTTTACTCGGTCTTGTGTAGCTTGAGACCAATATGCTGAGAGGAAGGCATGATCAAATTCTCCATCACTGTGACAATCGTGAATGACCGATCGCATTCTTACAGCTGGTTCATTCTCTAAATAACCACACATAAATTCTAATCTGTGCTCTAATGACCAGTTGAGAGAAAAACAATGAGAGAATTGATGAAGCAACGCTTGTGGATGGATGTCGTTGCCGGAATTCTTAAATGTTTTGAATTTACGTGAAGTTATAAACAGCTTATAGTCAAAATCATCATGTCGGCGAGTCGCATGTCGGTCATTGTTACATCGTTTCGGCGGTTCCATCTCAAAATTCGGTGTACCTTGCCAATTTCTTTCATAATTTCCGAAACGCCCTGTGTTATTATTTTGTGGCTGTTTCGTATTTCTACGTCCCTCTTCCCGTACTGGAGTGAGAGTGTCCTCTGAAATATGTAATTCTTGTATTACCTGTGTCAACTGATCTTGTACTTCCCGGATTTCTCCTTGGTGTTTCATATTAATTTGATTCTGATTTTGTTTGAAGTTCCTAATTTGTTCGTACTATTCGGTGTCATTAAAGACTACCGGTCTTGTGTCATTCAGATTATCATCTACCTTCGTAGATAAATTATTTAGCTGATCCGAAAGTTCGACTACTTTCTCTGATAATGAACTAATTTCCTCCATGTGTCTTTCTGAACCAATTTTCAGAATATATAGTGTGTCCTTGAAGTTTTCCTGAGTTTTTGCAAGTTGCGTAACCGAATCGGTAGATGCAACTGAGTCAATTTTAGCTCGCAAGGTCTCGTGATTTTCATGAACAATAGTTTGCGGTTCTTTTATGGCTGCTTCGTGATTCTGTAATGCATTTTCATGCCGCGAAAAAATAGGTTGAAAATGCTCACAAATTTGTGTCTTTACGTCATTACAGACTTTTTGACATTTCGATTCGATTTTAAGTAACTCAGCAGTTAAACCTTCACGTGTTTGTTCAAGTGTGGTGTCTAACTTTTGAAGATTTTGTTCCATTGTGTTTATCTTTTGAAGATTTTGTTCCATTGTGTCTAACTTTAGGATATTCTGTTCCGTTGTGTCTAACTTTTGAAGCTTTTGTCCCCATCTGTTGTATTAATTGTAATAACAAGGCACGGGTGTATGAAACATGTTCCTCAGTAGCCGGCCGGGGTGGCCGAGGGGTTCTAGGCGCTACAGTCTGGAACCGCGCGACCGCTACGGTCGCAGGTTCGAATCCTGCCTCGGGTATGGATGTGTGGGATGTCCTTAGGTTCGTTAGGTTTAAGTAGTTCTAAGTTCTAACTGGTGACCTTAGAAGTTAAGTCCCATAGTGCTCAGAGCCATTTGAACCATTTGTTCCTGTAATATTAGTAATTTTCGCCTCACAAACATTAATATACGCACAATAGTAAACGCCTGATGGCCTAAAGTTATCGAACAATTGTAAAGTAAAAGAAATGAACCATCGCATAGCAGCGACAGAATCTATTATTCTTTATCTGTGCCGTTCTTTCGCGGTGCCAGTAAATCTATGTACATGTATCGATTAATGGTATAAAAAAGAATTCTGTTGTTTCAAGACAAATGAGGTTTTTGGCGCCTCACCTTTTACTGTTTGTATTCCATGAGAGGCGGACGCGGACTTGCTGCGTTCCGCAACTGTATTTTATATTCTATGTGAAAATATCGAGTCAATATGCTAATTGTCATTTTTTTTCCAATCAGAAAACATGTAGTTTCTTGTAACTGATTACGAACAGACAGCATCAAGAGGACATTTTAACTGTTATGTATAAAGTATTTAACCACAATGTTCATCTATTGTAATTTAATATGAAAAGGTACGTAGCATTAAAAAACGTGTGTTAAAGATAAGTGTGCTTATTTTCGTAAATTAACCTTGATAATTCCATCTCCTTATTAAGTTGAATATTAATCATTTTGTGTTACTTCATCACCAGAAATTACGATCACGCTGATGGGCCGAACGCAGCATGAGGCAGAAGGAACATTATCGTTTTCCTATTATTTCTGAACCAACTCTTTTTTTAATTGTGTAGTGTTGCATTTCTTTTAAAGTCTATAAATCTTCTGGTCCCTTAGTGTTGATCCGGGTATGACTACATCGCGACTATAAAAATGCACAGAAATGATAATGTTTCTTCCGAGCGATCTCAAATATATATATATATATATATATATATATATATATATATATATATCAATATGCTGCTCTTATTCAGGTATTTAATGGTCAACGTATGTTATTATAATAGCGTAATAAATCCCTGATTCTGTTGCCAAGTGGCCCACCAAAAATATTTACTTTTTCGACATTAAAAAAAAGTAACAATTCTTTTTATTTTCGTCCCCCAAGAGCAACGCTACACTTGGCGCCCGAACAGGGACTTGATCAAAAATCATTTCATGTATGTGTTTAAAAAATTTTCAGTGCTTGTTCTAATAATTGTTTCATTTTTTCATGTGGATGCAATTCAACCGAGAAAGAGAAGTGGGAAAACCTTTTAATTAATTCAGAAGAACGATTGATGAAATTACCAAAAAACGCGAGTATTCATCCGTATCACCATCAAGACAGCCATAGTAAGTCAAATTTTTATACGCAGTAGCCAAGCTTTCGTAGTGACGTAGCATCTTTCGAGTTGATCAGAACGTAAACCTGTCTTTCCTTGCCTTGAAACAGCTTTATTTCAATTTGTCCATAGTCCATTCATATGTAGTTAAATTCAGTGAAAGTGTGCCATTGTTGTCAGTGCATAAAAAAATTACGATATGGCGGATAACTACGCTCAAAACTGGTAAAACGTGTGATACTTCATTTGTTTGTAATTAGTAGGAACCATCTTGTCTTCTTGGCGTACATGAACATCAGTTGTTACCCAGAGTTAAAATTTCATCTTAGGTCCCAGTAAGCCATAGCCCTACGTCACAGACAAACGACTGACGGCAGTGACAAACAATATCTGTAGCATTTTGACGTTTGACAAATAATTCATGAACATGGCTGACGGTAAACAGCGGACACAAACAAAACCAGACGACAGCGGTGATGCGAATGGACCTCACCAGAAATTACGATCACGCTGATGGGCCGAACGCAGCATGAGGCAGAAGGAACATTATCGTTTTCCTATTATTTCTGAACCAACTCTTTTTTAATTGTGTAGTGTTGCATTTCTTTTAAAGTCTATAAATCTTCTGGTCCCTTAGTGTTGATCCGGGTATGACTACATCGCGACTATAAAAAAAAAAAAAATGCACAGAAATGATAATGTTTCTTCCGAGTGATCTCAAATATATATATATCAATATGCTGCTCTTATTCAGGTATTTAATGGTCAACGTATGTTATTATAATAGCGTAATAAATCCCTGATTCTGTTGCCAAGTGGCCCACCAAAAATATTTACTTTTTCGACATTAAAAAAAAGGTAACAATTCTTTTTATTTTCGTCCCCCAAGAGCAACGCTACACTCTGTAGCAAAAACATTCACACCCAGTACTGAAAAACATTTTGTATGTATCATAAACCTTCCGAGAGACTCTAAGAAAGAGAAGTTAACGTAATTAGTATAATGACTGATTGTACACAGAGACAAGTCACAAGGTCACCTCTAAACAATGTTGAAATGTAAACTTTAACGAGAGGTCGCGATACGAATGAAAATAAGCACACGAAAATACGTCAAAGGATCCGATCCTTCCTAAATCCCATCCCACAAGTATATAAAATTAGTTTTGTAAGCTATTCTAATATAAGATATTTTATCTGTTTCATATGTGAAATAATTCGGAGAGCCACACTCGAGCCCTGAAAGTGAAAGATATGGACTTCCTTGTCGAAGCCATCACCAGTGGCCGCTCTACAATCCATCATAAATAGTGTATGTGCGACGAAAATAAATGTATAATTAAGTGCGACAACGGACAAGGCAATCAATCGACAAGATGATGACAATATAATGAATACAGACAAAACAGAAAGTTGTGAACCAGTTGTGATAGTCAAATTACTTTTGCAACGATGAAAAATGAAGTGTGACTCTATTTCCTTATAAATTTTGTAAATATGTGTACTTATAGCCTTAATTTTAAGAATCATCAAGAAAGACTGAATCCATACAAACACTGACAGAAACACAGAACAAATTCACAATGATCCACCGTCAGTAATTACAAATTGAAACGTTAATTCTTTTATTATGGAATGAATGTGAAATGAAATTTTTAATAACCTGTATGTTACACCCGAAAATTACAAATATACCAATGGGCATGAGGATGAAAGTAATACCTTCGGTATT
This sequence comes from Schistocerca nitens, assembly GCF_023898315.1. NCBI lineage: Eukaryota > Metazoa > Arthropoda > Insecta > Orthoptera > Acrididae > Schistocerca > Schistocerca nitens. The sequence continues at coordinate 244,805,137 of NC_064622.1, forward strand.
CCTTCCCTCCTCATGGGAGGCAGTGTAATATTAGTAATTTTCGCCTCACAAACATTAATATACGCACAATAGTAAACGCCTGATGGCCTAAAGTTATCGAACAATTGTAAAGTAAAAGAAATGAACCATCGCATAGCAGCGACAGAATCTATTATTCTTTATCTGTGCCGTTCTTTCGCGGTGCCAGTAAATCTATGTACATGTATCGATTAATGGTATAAAAAAGAATTCTGTTGTTTCAAGACAAATGAGGTTTTTGGCGCCTCACCTTTTACTGTTTGTATTCCATGAGAGGCGGACGCGGACTTGCTGCGTTCCGCAACTGTATTTTATATTCTATGTGAAAATATCGAGTCAATATGCTAATTGTCATTTTTTTCCAATCAGAAAACATGTAGTTTCTTGTAACTGATTACGAACAGACAGCATCAAGAGGACATTTTAACTGTTATGTATAAAGTATTTAACCACAATGTTCATCTATTGTAATTTAATATGAAAAGGTACGTAGCATTAAAAAACGTGTGTTAAAGATAAGTGTGCTTATTTTCGTAAATTAACCTTGATAATTCCATCTCCTTATTAAGTTGAATATTAATCATTTTGTGTTACTTCATCACCAGAAATTACGATCACGCTGATGGGCCGAACGCAGCATGAGGCAGAAGGAACATTATCGTTTTCCTATTATTTCTGAACCAACTCTTTTTTTAATTGTGTAGTGTTGCATTTCTTTTAAAGTCTATAAATCTTCTGGTCCCTTAGTGTTGATCCGGGTATGACTACATCGCGACTATAAAAATGCACAGAAATGATAATGTTTCTTCCGAGCGATCTCAAATATATATATATATATATGTATATCAATATGCTGCTCTTATTCAGGTATTTAATGGTCAACGTATGTTATTATAATAGCGTAATAAATCCCTGATTCTGTTGCCAAGTGGCCCACCAAAAATATTTACTTTTTCGACATTAAAAAAAAGTAACAATTCTTTTTATTTTCGTCCCCCAAGAGCAACGCTACATTCCTCAGCGCGATTCGCAAGTGCATTTGAACCGGCAATATTCGCATTTTGAAAAGCATTTGAGAAAAGCATTTTGAAAAGCATTGAGAAAACGGTTAGGAAGCAAAACCTGAATCTACGGTATTTGCAAGATTGTGTCCTGTCATTTCGGATTCCTGAGGCGAGCTGCTTCCCTGTTCACTAATTGTTTCACTGTCTACACCATTATTTGCCGCCCGTTCCATTTCCCTATGCACAATTACCAAATTACTATTTTGGATGTCTGTTAATTCATTACACGGTGGTGCTGATAAGCTACGTTCGTCGTCACTATCATTTCTCAATTTACTTTGGAGCCTAGTGTTTTCACAAGCCATAATTATCACGTATTACACACGATAACAAGAAAAGCACAATTTGAAGAGCAAAAACAAGAAAACACGGTAGCATAGCACTGAAAATAATATCTCGTTAATTGCAAGCGCAGCTGCGAAATACTTGGTGCAAATCTACATGCATGCCACAACTGTTTTACTGTACAACAATGAAAAACTACAACTACAAAGGAAATTTTCTCTATAATTACACGCTATCAATAAACAATAGCTACACTAATTACACAAACTACAAGAAAAAATCAGAAGATTCCGGTGAGGTATCCTCGGCTAAGGGTCGACATATGAAACGTCCCCTTCGAAAAATTTGTGAATTACTGTGCTGGTAAACCTCTTACGTCATATGATTTTCAAGCAGCTGAGCAGAACTGAACGTACTCGGACATTTCTCACTTTACTAATACTGATCATTACTAAACTGACACACAATATTTTTAGCGCGAAGCAATCTGACTTTCAGTAATCCCTACAAAATAATGGCCCTGACTAACAATAACCTACACCTTTCATGAATCACTTACCTCACGAAAATCTTCCTTACTCGGACTACTGCAATACAGCGAGCGCCAATGCTGCCAGCTAAGTAAAATATTCTAACTACTGAAGTCACTAATTACTGATAGGCATAAGATTTTGATAGAGAACATCAATTTATTTACCTTAATAGTGTTCAAAAGTCATAAAAAAAATAAGTTTTGAGAGCGGATGATCCGAACGTGTGTCCATCAGAGACAATAAATTTGTAAGACTAGATGTCATGAACTATATACACTCCTGGAAATTGAAATAAGAACACCGTGAATTCATTGTCCCAGGAAGGGGAAACTTTATTGACACATACCTGGGGTCAGATACATCACATGATCACACTGACAGAACCACAGGCACATAGACACAGGCAACAGAGCATGCACAATGTCGGCACTAGTACAGTGTATATCCACCTTTCGCAGCAATGCAGGCCGCTATTCTCCCATGGAGACGATCGTAGAGATGCTGGATGTAGTCCTGTGGATGTAGTCCACCTGGCGCCTCAGTTGGACCAGCGTTCGTGCTGGACGTGCAGACCGCGTGAGACGACGCTTCATCCAGTCCCAAACATGCTCAATGGGGGACAGATCCGGAGATCTTGCTGGCCAGGGTAGTTGACTTACACCTTCTAGAGCACGTTGGGTGGCACGGGATACATGCGGACGTGCATTGTCCTGTTGGAACAGCAAGTTCCCTTGCCGGTCTAGGAATGGTAGAACGATGGGTTCGATGACGGTTTGGATGTACCGTGCACTATTCAGTGTCCCCTCGACGATCACCAGTGGTGTACGGCCAGTGTAGGAGATCGCTCCCCACACCATGATGCCGGGTGTTGGCCCTGTGTGCCTCGGTCGTATGCAGTCCTGATTGTGGCGCTCACCTGCACGGCGTCAAACACGCATACGACCATCATTGGCACCAAGGCAGAAGCGACTCTCATCGCTGAAGACGACACGTCTCCATTCGTCCCTCCATTCACGCCTGTCGCGACACCACTGGAGGCGGGCTGCACGATGTTGGGGCGTGAGCGGAAGACGGTCTAACGGTGTGCGGGACCGTAGCCCAGCTTCATGGAGACGGTTGCGAATGGTCCTCGCCGATACCCCAGGAGCAACAGTGTCCCTAATTTGCTGGGAAGTGGCGGTGCAGTCCCCTACGGCACTGCGTAGGATCCTACGGTCTTGGCGTGCATCCGTGCGTCGCTGCGGTCCGGTCCCAGGTCGACGGGCACGTGCACCTTCCGCCGACCACTGGCGACAACATCGATGTACTGTGGAGACCTCACGCCCCACGTGTTGAGCAATTCGGCGGTACGTCCACCCGGCCTCCCGCATGCCCACTATACGCCCTCGCTCAAAGTCCGTCAACTGCACATACGGTTCACGTCCACGCTGTCGCGGCATGCTACCAGTGTTAAAGACTGCGATGGAGCTCCGTATGCCACGGCAAACTGGCTGACACTGACGGCGGCGGTGCACAAATGCTGCGCAGCTAGCGGCATTCGACGGCCAACACCGCGGTTCCTGGTGTGTCCGCTGTGCCGTGCGTGTGATCATTGCTTGTACAGCCCTCTCGCAGTGTCCGGAGCAAGTATGGTGGGTCTGACACACCGGTGTCAATGTGTTCTTTTTTCCATTTCCAGGAGTATATATATATATATATATATATATATATATATATATATATATATATATATATAGTTCCAGATCATCCGCTCTCAAAACTCCGCCATCTCTCTCCCCACATCCACCACTGCTGGTGGCTCACCTCCAACTGCGCAACGCTATGCGCTGTTAACAGCCAACTGCCCAACACTACAATGGCGAATATTCTAACAATGCCAACCAGCCACAGACTGCACACAGCACAGTCAGTGATTTTCATACAGAGCGCTACGTGGCGTTACCAACATAAAAACCTAAACAGCCTACTTACAACCTCTTCATCTCAGAGTAGCACTTACAACCTACGTCCTCAGTTCTTTGCTAGACGTATTCCAGTCTGTCTGCCTCTACAATTTTTGCCCTCTACAGCTCCCTCTAGTTCCACGGAAATCATTCCCTGATGTCTTAACAGATGTCCTATCATCCTGTCCCTCCTTCTTATGTTTTCCACACATTCGTTTCCTCTCCAAGTCTGTGTGGAGCCTCCTCATTCCTTGCCTTATTAATCCATTTAATTTTTAACATTCGTCTGGAGCACCTCATCTGAAATGCTTTGATTCTCTTCTGTCTGTTTTTCCCACAGTCCAGGTTTCTCTACCATACAGTGCTGTGCTCCAAATGCACATTCTCAGAAATTTCTTCCTCAAATTAAGGCCTGTATTTGATACTAGTAGACTTCTCTTGGTCAGGATTGTCCTTTTCGCCAGTGCTAGTCTGCTTTTGATGTCCTCCTTGTTCTGTCCATCATTAGTTCTTTTGCTGCCTAGATAGCAGAATTCCTCAACTTCACCTGCTTTGTGACCGTCAATCCTGATGTGAAGTTTCTCGCTGTTTTCATTTCTGCTACTTCTCATTACTTTTGCCTTTCTTCGATTTACTCTCAATCCATATTCTGTACTCATTAGACCCTTCATTCCATTTAACAAGTTCGTTCTTCATCGTCCATTCTTAATATTCCCTCTTAGCTCTTGTGCAAACTGCACATTACCAGTCTCTCCCTATAGCTTACCCTTATTTATCTCAGAATTTACATCATCTTGCAACATTTTAAATTGTCGAGCACTTTCTCCAGACCGAGAAATCCTATGAAAGTGCCTTCATGAAACTTCCTGGCAGATTAAAACTGTGTGCCGGACCTAGACTCGAACTCGGGACCTTTGCCTTTCGCAGGCAAGTGCTCTACCAACTGAGCTACCCAAGCACGACTCACGCCCCGTCCTCACAGCATTAATGCCGCCAGTACCTCGTCTCCTACCTTCCAAACTTCACAGAAGCTCCCCTTTCTTACAGGAGTGCTAGTTCTGCAAGGTTCGCAGGAGAGCTTCTGTGGAGTTTGGAAGGTAGGAGACGAGGTTCTGGCGTAATTAAAGCTGTGAGGATGGGGCGTGAGTCGTGCTTGGGTAGTTCAGTTGGTAGAGCACTTGCCCGTGAAAGGCAAAGGTCCCGAGTTCGAGTCTCGGTCCGGCACACAGTTATAATCTGCCAGGAAGTTTCATATCAGTGCACACTCCGCTGTAGAGAGTTTCATTCAAGCGCCTTCATTTTTATTTAGTCTTACTTCCATGAGGTACCGCGACGTCAGAAATGCCTCTCTGGTGCTTTTACCTCTCCTAAAGCCAAACTGATTGTCATCTAACACATCCTCAACTTCCTTTTCCATTCTTCTGTATATTATTTTGTCAGCAACTAGGATGCGTGAGCTGTTAAGCTGATTGTGCGATAATTCTCACAATTGTCAGCTCTTGCAGCCTTCGGAATTTTGTGTATTACATTTTTCCGAAAGTAAGATGGTATGTCGTCAGACATAAATTCTACACACCAACGTCAATAGTCGTTTCGTTGTCTCTTTCCCCAGTGATTTTAGAAGTTCTCATTGAATTTTATATATCCCTTCTCCCTTATTTGATTTTAAATCCTCCAAAGCTCTTTTAAATTCTGATTCAAATTTTGGATTCCCCATCTCTTCTAAATCGACTTCTGTTTCTTCTTCTATCATATGAGATAAATTTTACCCCTCATGAAGACCTTCAGTGTACTCTTTCCACCTATCCGCTCTTTCCTCTGCATTTAACAGTGGGATTCCCGTTGTACTCATAATGTTACCATCCTTGCGTTTAATGCTACCGAAGATTATTTTGATTTTCCTATTTGCTGAGTCAGTCCTTCCGACAATTATTTCTTTTTCGATTTCTTCTCATTTTTCATGCAGCCATTTCATCTTAGCTTCCCTGCACTTTCTATTAATTTCATTCCTCAGCGAGTTGTATTTCTATATTCCTGAATTTTCCTGAACATTTTTGTACTTCTTTCTTTCATCGATCAGCTGAAGTATGTTTCTCGTTACCCATGGTTGCTTCGCAATTACGTTCTTTCTACCTATGTTGTTCTTTCCACTTCTGTAATTGCCATTTTTAGAGATATCTTGTAAGGTGTATGCTTCGCCGGCGATGGGCGAGGCATGACAGAATCTCTGACCAGAGACTAGTTTATTGTTAGTTGTTGCTTGTCGCGAGTCTGCGCTAGTCTGCGCGAATCGACAGTAGAAGTCAGTCTGCAGTAGTAGTCAGTCAGATATAGTAGTAGTCGGTCGGCTTTAGTAGCGAGTGGACAGTAGTAGTCTGCGGGAGTCGGCATGCGTCGGCTGTGTGCTCTGCTCGCGACCCTGGTCAGGATTCTGGAGGATGAGTATTGTTGTAGAAGTTAAAGAAGCAGCCTTGCGCATATTTAATAATGTATGTTAATTGTAATTTAATTTGTTCAAAAAAATGCCCCATAATATTTTTTAATAATATAAAGTAACTCTTTAAACGAAAAGCATTCATTTCAATCTCCAATGCATTATCATTGCTTCCAAGAATCAAAAAAATATATATACGCCAGCATTGCACGAAGCTGTGTCGAAGAATGTATAATTAAGAGCAAATATGACTGCAGTTTTATTGAGGTAGGAATTTTTGCTTTTTTTATTCAGAATACAGGGCCGAAGGTCAGCGCTGCTGTCCTTATAAAATTTACCAGATATTATTATTTCTGTTAGGAGGTTACATTTCCTTTATGGTTCATTATTTAATTAATATTATTGTGTCGTTCATGGTCAATTTTCATTCATTAATTTTTGTGTGGGCAGTTTACACTTGGCTCCATTTCAAATTTTCATTTAATAATTTTTGCGGGGAGGTTACACTTGGCGACATCCGGCCAGGATCGTATTTCTTTGTGAGTCTTCTGATAAGTAGTCATATATCTGCTCTTAATTACTTAAAAGTAATTAGTATTTGGCGCAACGCATTTACTAATTTGTCACTCTTTCTTCCACAGATCATCGGCAATTTGTTGCTCTTTGTTGTAATAGTGTTTGTTGCATTTTGCATTGTCCTTGTTTTATTTGTGCTTAATTCTGATTTGTGTGAAAAACTGTTAATAGTACATCGCGATGTATAATGAGTGAAATAACCGACTCGAATAACTTCACCGATAGTACTTGCGACACTCAGTGTCTTAATGACAGTCCTCTGTTTACAGACAATCAGTGTGTACCGACCACTAATGTTGATTTTGATGCTAGTGATGAACAGACGAATTCAATTGTGTCCTCTGTTAATTTAACGACAATTGATGACGCGGGACGGTCTGTTACAATGAACACTGCCCAGTTCGACACGCCCGATTTGCAAAATTTGCGTAGCGAACAGATAATTGTTTCCAACGAAAATGAACAGTGCAATCAGAGTACGACAGATTTATTTAATTCCGAGGTAGTGACTGACAGTGCACATCCGTTTGGCAAACATTTTCAAGAATCACAGAATAACCAAATGGTTACACAAAACGTGACAATTGCAGGCACGTCATCAAACAGCACAGAGAATAGAGCCGGTAATATTGGCTTGGATCAAATTATGGCAGTATTGCTACAGTTTAAGAATGAATATTTCAAACAACTTAATGAATCGTACAAACAACTTAATGAAAGTTTCGACAACCTTTTCAAACAGTCATATAACACTCCCTGTCTGCTTCTGCTATACCATAACCTTAAAGTAGGAGTCAGTTTGCAAAACAGAATTATTTTGTTATAGTAATTATGGTATAAAGCAACAGAGTAGTGTTACCCTCTGACAGGAATTTTTGTTGTGTTGACTGTGTTATTCCTAATGGGGTTGGCTTATCGGAAGTGAAAGTCAAAATTACGTAAATGTTTGAACAGTAATAAACAAAATTTTGCCTATCAGCGCTGTTTAATTAATAAAGAAAACGGTCGCCAGCCTAACTAGGCAAGAGAATGATTAACATTCTCGTTTAAGAAAGTAGGTATAAGTAACTATAACGGACAAACACAACCTAGACCTGGCCACACACGAGTGCAATGAACTCTGACACACATATGTTTTAAGATTGAAGCTAACAACTGGAGCAGCACAAAAACTATTTGCAAAATTATAACACGAACAGAAAAACACTATCACTTTCAGGGCTTACACAAACTGAGTGGTCTTTATACTGTTAATATGCACACAAGAGAGACAAACACTTAGTAATCATGAACATATAATTTCCTACTATACAGTTTTCTACTTTTACTACCATGAGACATAAAATTAACATTAATGTAAGATACCGACCCACTTTCTGAGATTAATAACAGGCAGTAATGTGATCATTTACTAAGCAAAACTTTATAAGCCTCAGTCTTGAGAAATTTTAATTTGCAATTTGGCAACAACACATTAATAGTCATTTTTACTAGGAAAATTATTTCAGCAAGCATCATTAACTCTAACTCACTCTCTTGCCACATTAAATTTAACTTTACTCTGTCCAATAGGCATTAATTAGCAAACTGGGTTTTAACGTACTTTCAGTAAGGACACTCGGTAATTACTTTAGTTCAAACGGAGAGGACCCTGAGAGGTGTTATGATGAGGAGAAAATTCAAGGTTGGTACATAAATTCAGATATAAATTACCTTATATTTAAGCACAATAACATCTCCATTAAGCTGATCCTTCACTGTACATCATTATAGTATTACGTTACAGTGATTGCGCAACGTGGTGGCAACTGCATGTTGGTAGGTGGATTCGCAGACCGAATTGCTGGACTCTGTCATTTCTTGGTGGCGGCGACAGATACAAATTCCAGAATAGTTCCAGCTATTTATCCATCCATCCGAGGCATTGGAAAGTAGCAGGAAAAGCCTCTCTCAGAACTAGCACCATATGCACCTTTTACATGGCAGTGCACGGACTCGTAGCTTGTCTCCGACTGCTGGCTTGTCCCCGACTGACTATCAGTTCCACCTTTTCCACCTAGGCCAACCACAATTTGCGCGCGCTACGCAGTTCCGTTCCCGAGGGGAACCACTACAACTTTTACATATAGAATAACTAAGAGCCCTAAGTGAGGATCAGCAATTTACATAACAGTAAACAATCATTTTAAACAAAACAGAACATTTGCACATATAGACATTTCTACAAAAAATTATTCACACAAAATTACAATTATATATAGTAAGTTTTGTTCCCTCCAAATGGGACAAAGAATATAAATTGCAGATACACTACTTTACATTGAACCAAAACATGACGTCAAAGTTTGTACAAAGAAAGCAGTATACAATTTTATGTTATCGAATCAATCACACACATTTACAGAAACTCAATGATGTAACATTAAATGAAACAAAGGCAAAATAAATCAGTAGAGCATTAGAGCCGTGGTGTTACACAGTCGAACGAAAAACACGACAACCTTAGCGAACAGAACAAACAACTTAGTGAACTGATTACAGCCGTTACCGTGCAACGTGATGATACTAAAGAACAATTACGTGAGGATACTAAGACTTGTGCTACGAACAATAGTGAAGAAACTAGATCTGTTACACAAGAATTAAGTAATACACATACAACCACAACAGAATCACATAGAGACGAAATTAATGCAGTCACTGAACAATGTTCAGAAAACGCAACACAGATACGCGACGAATTTAATTTAAAGTCATCAGAACTTTCACACACTCTGGATACAGAAGTCGATAAAAAATGTGAACAACAGAACAATCAAATTTTCGAACGTATTAAAGTGACAGAAATGAAAAATGTTTCAGTCACTAACACGTCATAGCATACGGCACATTCCGAACATTTGTTATACTCACACAGCCAGTATAGCTTAAGCAATTTACAGAGACTACGCGACTTAAAATCCGAAGTGACACAGACAAACAGATTCTTATGCAATCGTGAATCTGTTCACACATTCAGTGACGAGAAGGTTGATTATAAGCAATTTTTATCCGTAAGAAAATCTAAGGAATTTAAAAATGACAGAGCACAGGTATACGCTTTGAACCGTATACGACAATTTATTTTTATAGTTTCATCAGCATTGCCTGTAATGCAGAAATTAGAATTAGCATGGATACAGCAATTTGTTTTTGAATTTTCACCGCCATTGCCTGTAACGCAGAAGCTAAAATTTATTTGCAGCGCGTAATGGACCTCAGGGGATTCATTACGCTTTAATGAGTATGTGCCGTAGCATGCACAGGGCCCCGAGCCGTAGTAGTGCTGTTTCATCTTTAGTTTTCTGCACAGCTGCCTTCTCTTCTACTATCCTTTATATCTATCAAAACAGCTCTTCAACTATTGCTCTACCTAGGATTAAGAAACGTGTAAAGAAAACCTGATTAAACAAGTTTTACCGAAAGTGACAATTTTTCATTAGACACTCCAGGAACGACAACCACCAGAACTTTAATAACAGGCAAAATTTTTAATCATCAGTATGTGTAAAAAAATTATCAGTAACAGGAACCACATTTTAGTAATAATAGACGTTTTTCACCGCAACAGCATGAAAGCCAGCCGGTTAGCATACCTAACCAACAATGTAATGTACAAGGTCAACCAAGCTTTAATGTTTCGCCGCGTACGCGTATAGCGTCGGCCCCAACAAATAGTAATGCACAGCAACAAGGAAATCAGTACGTACAGAAAACACACTATTTCAATTCCTATCGCAATGCACTGTATAGAAATGACTATCATGACAGACGTAAAAGTAATGAGCACAATTTTCAGCATACATTTAATAACAGTAGGTCTTATCAGCAGCAAGAACATCAGCAACAACATATTATCATGATTGAACCAGACAGTAGGTATCATCCAGAGCGTAATACGTCAGGAAGAAATAACAGAACAGTACAAATAGTTGAAATGCCACAGGATCCTCCCGAAAATAATGACACGTCAGATAGAATTTGACTAGATACAGTACAGGTTGCATGTTCCAGTAACGCAAGCAATACTTTTGACACGCAGAATCTTGTTCACGAGAATGTTATTTGAAACATGTTTTGTTGAATGCACCACTTTTATCGCACCCAGATCTTACCAGAAATTTTTCCATTGCCACCGACAGTTCTAACACCGCTTTAGGCGTACATATTTTTCAGGAAATTGAAGAAGATGGTTGTACAGTAATTTAAAACATCGCTTTTGCAAGTCGCATTCTGTCACCTGATGAACGAAATTATTCTGTTACAGAACTTGAAACATTATGTGTTGTATGGGCTTTTATGAGATTTAGGCATTTTCTTTATGGAAGACATACGACCGTTTACACAGACCACAGACCGATACAATTTTTACTTTCGGCTAAATTTACACACGACAGATTAAGTAGATGGAAACTTTATTTACAGGGATTTAATTTTTACAATTGTTCACATTCCCGGCACACAAAATATTGTAGCAGCTGCACTATCCCGTTCTCTCAGCAACAATCAGCAAGACATCGCAACCAACTTCTGCAAAGCAAATTTCAGCATCATGTACATTCAACAAGTTGCATTTGAAAATTTCATTTCGTCGTCATTACAAGACATAGCACAAGAGCAGAATAAAGACAACGTATGGAAAGAGATTAAACACCTCTGACAAGATAGGAATAATGTTACCATTAGAAACCATTACACTGTACGCAATGACATTCTGTTTCGCCGCTCTCATCCTGACAGCAACAATTGGTTATTATGCATTCCTGACGAACTTGTTAACAAATTAATCTGGTATACTCATTTAAGTTACGCACACTACGGAGCCAGAAAATGTTTTCTTATACTGAGACAGAACTGTTATTTTACCAACATGGAGAAACGTATACGACGAGTTTTAGCGTCATGTAAAATCTGCCAGAAAGCTAAATCAGACACGACTCCACATATTCCTCCATTACATCCGATTGTTCCTGTTAAACTGAGACATAGGGCCGCTGTAGACATTTTTGGTCCAATTCCCAGAACTAATAGAGGTTTTTGCTACATCTTTGTCGCTGTTGAACTCACTTCAAAATTTGTTACCTTCACTCCGTTACGCAAAGCTACTGCTAAAACTGTTTCGAAAGCATTTGTAAAACATTTTCTATTTCATGTAGGGCATGTGTTGAAAGTAATTTCCGACAATGGATCACAGTTTCGATCTGCAATATAGACACGTATGTTACGAGCTAGAAACATTTCTCCGATATATATATCCAGGTACCATGCTTCTTCGAATCCTTGTGAACGATTAATGAAAGAAATTGGTAAACTGTGTAGAATTTACTGCTATAAAAAACATATTGATTGGGACACACACATACTCTCATTCCAAGATGTAATTAATTCCATACCGAATGAATCTACTATGCTATCTCCGTCTATTATACTGAAAAAGTTGAACCAGCTAACAAAATTAAACAGTTAGTAACCTTTCCTACATCTCGTCGACTACGACACCATGAAATATTTGACATTGCGCTGCACATCATCAAACGTGCCGCAGAGCGCCGGAGGAGACAGCAAAAACAGGTTTGTATACGCCGTGACTTTCACATTGGACAGAAGATATTAGTACGTACACACTATTTATCCAATAGAGGAAAAGGTAGGTGCAGTAAATTTGAACTTCTATACGCAGGTCCATATCGGATTCGCAGCATTCCTCACCCCAATGTAGTGCACGTCGAAACTTTGAGAACCAGAAAAACCAAAGGGAACCACCACGTGTCGAACGTCAAACCTTTTATTGAATGAAGATACTTTATGATTTATCACACTGTAATGCCATTTCCTAATTTTTTATGATCGCTTATGCAATTATATTCACATGAACACCTACTGATGATTGTCGTATTTTTTCTTGGCAAGTGCCCGGCAAGGTAAGGTTAGCAGGTCGCTTTTCTTGTCGTTACACATCAGACAGTGCACATTTTCCAGATAAAATTACGTATCTTACGAATAATTATGCAATTCTATCTAGTGACATATTAATTTTATCAAATTTTCTCTCCATTAAAGTCTTCAATTCTCGCCTCTATTAACTACACAACATACAAGCTGTACACAAAGAAGATCACATTTCTTGTCGTTATACACCCTAGACCGTGCATATTTTCCATTTTTCATGTATGTATGATTGTTTTCCTGTTTTGTTTGTATGTACTATGAAATATTTAAGATATAACAAACACCAGTTGACTTTAACATTTTGCCTTATGATAGCTAAACATCGTGACTATTTTACTTTTTTTTTTTGCTGCTACATTGTGATACACTGTGTACATTTTTTGCTTCTGAACACTGTTGATGTTTTTGACATGTTACGTTTTCTGTCATGCTATGCTGTATGCTCAATTATGTTACTATAAACCAGTTTTTATCTAATGGGTGTATGAATTAATTGCAAGACATTAATCTTTGTTCATCATTTTCAGAAAGAAATAACGTGTAAACGAAATAAATTAAACAGAAATGGGAATTTCACCTTCGGAATGATCGAAAGAGGATCCAATACCTCGTGATGAAGAGTAAATGGATCAGAATTAACAAGCATTAACAAGAATATACTATACACATCGTATGATAGCAGTCTTAACTAATTTTTTCTTTCAGAATACGAGGCGATTGATGCAGGCTGTCAGACAGAACTATACATCTTAGTTTTAGTGATGAAATATGCTAGTAATAAGGAATAGTTGTATAATGAATAATGAAGTGACTTTTATGCAGATGATAATGAATGGTGATGAATAATGATGAAGAATGTGCTACTATGGATAATGAAGTTTTTCTTTACAGGTGATGATAATAATGGAGTTATGGTGATATGGATAATGAAGTTTTTTCTTTGCAGATGAAAATAATGATGAAGTTTATATATTTGCTGTTAGTTAAGAGATGCTATGTAGTTATTTAAGTATTTGTTGCAGTTCGTTTTGACAGTATGTCTTATACCGCATGGTATGATGACTGAAGGTTTTGGAAAGGACAGCTAGAGAACATATATATTTTTATACACATTTCACTACCTGTTAATTCGATGTTCACTACTTTTCAGTATAATATGCGTTTCTTCTTTCAGTTTCATAATCCATTTTGTATATTTTGCAGGAGAAATTATTCATGAAATTAATGTGGTATAAATAGTTGTTTATTAAACCTATGTCGTTTATGAATGTGATCACATATACTCTACTTGTTTCATAACCTTGCTACAGCTGACTCATGACGAATGACGTTACACATCTTCATTTGCAGCAATAACTCAAAAGCAAACAAAGGAATTACCAGTCCCAAATAATGCTATTAGTTTAAGAGAATTCTGAGTAATACTGATCAGCTCTGAATAGTATGTCACTTGAATGATGACTTCTGAAGAATACAAAAAAAAGTGCTTTGTAACTGTCCAATGAATGCCACTGTTTACTGTAATAAGATGACATATGATGCCAATGATTACAATAATTAGACTAACTATGTATAAATGTTATGCCAATAATTAACTCATTTTGAATGATGACTTCTGAAGAATACAAAAAAAAATGCTTTGTAACTGGCCAATGAATGCCACTGTTTATTGTAATAAGATGTCCTATGATGCCAATGATTACTATAATTAGATTAATTATGTATAAATGCTATGCCAATAATTAACTCATTTTGAATAATGACTTCTGAAAAATGTAAAAAAAGTGCCTTGTAACTGGCCAATGAATGCCACTGATTACTGTAATAAGATGACCTATGATGCCAATGCTTACTATAATTAAGTGAATTATGTTAATACTATGCCATTCATTAGCTTCTGTTTTGAATGATGACTTCTGATGATTTGTAACTGGGCAATGAGTGCCAATAATTACTATATTTAGATAATTTATGAACATTATTCTGTAATACTACATACATGTTACAGAAATGTTCAGTAACTGGGCGATGAGTGCCACCAATTACTCAAATCAGTTGTTGGACTAGTGTAATTCTCAATGAAGACTACTATGTGACTTAATGTCCTTCACCTTCTGACCTAATTAACAGAAATTACTGCAATATCCATTTGTCCTGTCTATCCTCATGATCATGGAGCACTATATTTGGTTTTTGCACTAATTCTACGTTGGTCTACTTTACAAGAACATGGCGTTGACACAACATGCTGTCCACCACCTTGAGCGATGGAGATGTTATTATGGTCCCACTGTTTGGTGTACCTAGTGTACTACCAAAATGATAGCATGGAATATTATTACGATATTTCAGTGTCTTGGCTACACTGATTAATACTTCAAGGAAAAGAGCTTCAGATTGTCTCACTTGGTGTTGTGCTTCTGTAGAAAGATATGGACTTTCAGTGCAGCTGCGTGCAGCCTAAAGTGCTACAACCATGACGCAATCCTTTCCATTCCTTTCCTAATTCTTGTAAAATGATAAAGACATATACAGTGCGTGTGCACTTCCTTTCATTTGTTAACAAGGTCAGTTGTCCTAAAAATACTAAAGACTTCTACAGTGCGTGTGCACTTTATTTCACTCCTTGATATGTTTATTTGTTGTAAAGAAATGCTAGAGAGTTTTACAGTGCGTGTGCACTTTTGCCATTTGTTAATATGTTTTGTACTCATTGTGTATACATTTTGTCTTTACTTGATATGTTCTGAACTTCAGTGCGTGTGCACTTTTCTCATTTGTCAATATGATTTGTACTCATTATGTTTATTTGTTGTAAAAATATTAGAGAGTTTTACAGTGCGTGTGCACTTTATGCTATTTGTACTCATTACGTATACATTTTTTTTGTGATTCCCAGATATGTTCTGTATTACAGTGCGTGTGCACTTTCGTCATTTTGTTAACATGATTTGTATTCATTGCATTTTGTGATTTGCTGATATGTTCTGAACTACAGTGCGTGTGCACTTTATGCCATTTGTTAATATGATTTGTACTCATTACGTATACATTTTGTGATTCCCAGATATGTTCTGTATTACAGTGCGTGTGCACTTTCGTCATTTTGTTAACATGATTTGTATTCATTGCTTATACATTTTGTGATTTGCTGATATGTTCTGAACTACAGTGCGTGTGCACTTTTGCCATTTGTTAATATGTTTTGTACTCATTGTGTATACATTTCGTCATTGCCTGGTATGTTCTGTACTCAGTGCATGTGCACTATATTTTCTTTCATGTTCTGCACCTATATATATGTACATGTTCTGTGATTGTAAAGTTAATTAATTATGAAAAATTTGTTGCTCATGGCAAGTCCAATTGACTCACCATCGCTGCCAAATTTTTGCCCCCCCAGTGGAGGGTTATGTAAGGTGTATGCTTCGCCGGCGATGGGCGAGGCATGACAGAATCTCTGACCAGAGACTAGTTTATTGTTAGTTGTTGCTTGTCGCGAGTCTGCGCTAGTCTGCGCGAGTCGACAGTAGAAGTCAGTCTGCAGTAGTAGTCAGTCGGATATAGTAGTAGTCGGTCGGCTTTAGTAGCGAGTGGACAGTAGTAGTCTGCGGGAGTCGGCATGCGTCGGCTGTGTGCTCTGCTCGCGAGTCTGGTCAGGATTCTGGAGGATGAGTATTGTTGTAGAAGGTAAAGAAGCAGCCTTGCGCATATTTAATAATGTATGTTAATTGTAATTTAATTTGTTCAAAAAATGCCCCAATAATAATTTTTTATAATATAAAGTAACTCTTTAAAAGAAAAGCATTCATTTCAATCTCCAATGCATTATCATTGCTTCCAAGAATCAAAAAATATATATATACGCCAGCATTGCACGCAGCTGTGTCGAAGAATGTATAATTAAGAGCAGATATGATTGCAGTTTTATTGAGGTAAGAATTTTTGCTTTTTTTATTCAGAATACAGGGCCGTAGGTCAGCGCTGCTGTCCTTATAAAATTTACCAGATATTATTATTTCTGTTAGGAGGTTACATTTCGTTCATGGTTCATTATTTCATTAATATTATTGTGTGGGTTTTTGGTCAATTTTCATTTATCAATTTTGCGGGGAGTTTACGCTTGGATTCATTCTCATTTTTCATTGAATAAATTTCTGTGGGGAGGTTACAATCTATTCCCCTTCAACCGTACTATCTACTGAGATAATCCTTACTGCTGTATGTACTGCCTTGGAGAAATTCAAGTGTATCTCGTCATTCCTTAGTACTTCCGTACCCAACTTCTTTGCATATTGATTCTGACTAAATTCTTCAACTTCAGCCTACTCTTCATCACTACTAAATTGTGATCTGACTCTATACCTGTTCCTGGTTACGCCTTACAATCCAGTATCTGATTTCGGAATCTCTTCTGTCCGATAGTGAAATTTAACTGAAATCCTCCCGTATCACCCGGCCTTTTCCAAGCATACCTCCTTCGCTTGTGATTCTTGAACAGAGTTTTCGCTATTACTGACTGAAATGTGTTACTGAATTCAATCAGTCTTTCGCCTCTCTCATTCCTTGTCCCAAACCCATATTCTCCAGTAACCTTTTCTTCCACTCCTTCCCCTACAGCTGCATTCCAGTCTCCCATTTCATCTCCCTTTACGTACTTTATTACCCTTTCAACATCGTCATATACTTTCTCCATCTCTTTATCTTCAGCTTGCGACGTCGGGATATCTACCTGAGGTATCGTTGTCAGTCCATCCTGATAAGAACAACCCTATCACTGAACTGCTCACATCCAAACATTCTGTGTCCTACCTTCCCATTCATAACAAATCCTACTTCCTGTATACCATTTTCTGCTGCTGTTGATAGTACCCTATACAAGTATGACCAGAAGTCCTTACCTTCTTTCGATTTCGCTTACTGACCCCTACTATATCTAGATTGAGCCTTTGCATTTCCCTTTTCAGATTTTCTAACTTGCCTACCACGTTCAAGCGTCTGACATTCCACGCCACGACATTTAGAACGTTACCGCTCCGTTGGCTATTCAGTCTTTTTGGAAGGCAGGAGACGAGATACTGGCAGAAATAAAGCTGTGAGGACCGGGCGTGAGTCGTGCTTCGGTAGCTCAGATGGTAGAGCACTTGCCCGCGAAAGGCAAAGGTCCCGAGTTCAGGTCTCGGTCGGGCACACAGTTTTAATCTGCCAGGAAGTTTCAGTCTTTTTCTCATGGCCACCTTCCCCTTGGCAGGCCCTTCCCAGAGATCCGAATGGCGGACTATTCCGAAATCTTTCACTAATGGTGAGATTATCATGACGCTTTTTGAATTACATGCTACACATGTCCGGTGAATACACGTTATGTGTCTTTAATGCAGTGGTTTTCATTGCCTTCTGCATCCTCATGCCGTTGCTCAATGCTGGTTCTTCTGCCTTCAGGAGCAGTTTCCCACGCCGAGGACAAGAGAGTGCCCTGAACCTGTGTCCGCTCCTCCGCCCTCTTTGGCAAGACAGTTGGCAAAATGAGGGTGACTTCTTACGCTGGATGTCTTCTTATTCTGTTTAAATGTGTATATTTGTTTGTGAGTGTGGTCCTGCCATTGCACCGTACTGGCCTGCTGGTACAACTTCATTAAAGCCTCTGCAGGTTTATCTGATTTGAGGCGTGCTCCAGTCTAGCTCAGAGCCCTTTTACTTTTTCTTTTTTTTCAATATGAAGCAAAAAGAAGATTTTAAGATAATCTGAACATGTCCCACGAAGGTGAAACACTTTGTTCATATAAGCTTAAACTGCTACCAAGACTGTTTTAATTCAAATATTCTACATACGGTTGCTGTATCAGACGGCCTAATGAAGAGGAACATGTTTTACGAAGGAATTTACTAAAGGAATGTTAGTGACGAGTGCGAACAGGGGCGATTCTAGAAGTCGGTCAGGAGGGGGGGGGGGTGCTAATGGGGGGGGGAGGGAGTTTGAGAGAATGGAATATCGCTTAACAAAGGGAGAGTTGGGGTCCTCCATCGACAAACTGGTAAAATTTGGTGTTGATTAAAGTAGGTTTTAGTAGCTGTTTTGGTGTTCAGGGAAAAAATGTGTATTAATAAATAGTAAAACGCCCATTTTAAGTTAAATGATATTTATTGGTTTAAATAGTAAGCTATTTGCCGTTCTTATTCTTTTGCTAAAATGTGTTTGAAATACATTGCAACCTATATTCCTACATAATTATAAAAAAAATGATTGAATTTGTTGGAGTAATATTCGCTGACTTCTGAAGTCATTTTATCCAGTGCAATATGATATTCCATTGGGCGGGGGGGGGGGCTATGGGGGCTATAGCCCCCCCCCATCCTTGCCACCGACCCTGAGTGCGAACACCCTTTTCCAGTCGTGAAGCAGAGCAGGTGTGACCTGCTTTTGCACATGATGGACGATCAGTTAGCCGCTGTTCTCGAATTGCCACATCCGACATGCAATCAGGTGAAAGCGTGTGAAAGAATTCAAACTGCTCTACATCTCACATTAAACTCGTATATGAGCACAATTATTCATACGTGCATTTGCCCTCAGTTTTGTTTAGTGTGTCCTGTATTCTCCTGGTGAGCTATCGACTTGTTTGGAGGCAGTGGTGTTGAGCGGTTTGAGGAAGAAGCTGTCGATGTCGTCATCCGTGCTGGTTCAGATACCAGCACGCCTTACTCCATCTTCCGGCACGCCGCACAGCCAAACAATGGCGTCCCCAGTAACTGAGGTAGAATGGTGAAGGTGCGGGAATTGGGAAGTGTTAGTACGTAACTGTCAAAAATGTCATGAGTCCGCTTTCTGTGCATTGCAGTTCTCCTCGATAACCGAATTAATAAGAAATTTAGTAGATTCTCTTGTGATGATTAATGAACTTAGTAATCATTATGATTTCTGTAGACATAGATTTGCCCCACAGATTGTGTCCAATGACAATCATTAAAATATATTCTCGCGCGACATAATTTTAACATGTATTAACAAACTTCAGCTATGTTGTAGCCTTTCTTAAAATTGCAGTTAAACACGATGTCTATTAACATTGTTGCCGGCCAGTGTGGCCAAGCGGTTCTAGGTGCTTCAGTCTGGAACCGTGCGACCGCTACGGTCGCAGGTTCGAATCCTGCCTCGGTCATGGATGTGTGTTATGTCCGTAGGTTAGTTAGGTTTAAGTAGTTCTAAGTTCTAGGGGACTGATGACCTATGATGTTAAATCCCATAGTGCTGGGAGCCATTTGAACCATTTTTATTAATATTGATAAACACACAATCACCTTAGTATCTACGAGTCAGCATCTTACACGCTCTATCCAAAGCCTTGGAACATATTGTCCACGTCTAAATCACTGAATACTTACGCAAGTTCAACTTATATGACAAATATCAGTCCTTGATGTTGCTGAGCAACAGTCATATAGTATTTTTTAAAGGAACACACCGCCTTTTATTGTTTGAGTACAGCCCACGTATCGGCCTGTTGTGCCATTTTCAAATATATGAGTTTATGTCTTCAACATATATTGCATGGCGTAAATGATCTATTACAAGATGGGGATTTTACATCTGGCATTTCGTCGGGAGCCAATATTATTCTCAATTTATGGCCAACTTTGAGCTTGACAACATGTTAAGTGTCCTTCAATACATGTTAAAGACTTAAAATCAAATAATTGAAAATCACGTAAAAGGAGGACGACGGTTCAATCTCGCGTCCGGCCATCCTGATTTAGGTTTTCCGTGATTTCCCTAGATCGCTCCAGGCAAATGCCGGGATGGTTCCTTTCAAAGGGCACGGCCGACTTCCTTCCCCGTCCTTCCCTAATCCGATGAGACCGATGACCTCGCTGTCTGGTCTCCTTCCCCGACACAACCAACCAACCACGTAAAAGGCCGAAACATGGGTTGTATTTAAATAAACAATAAAAGAGTCACATGATGATGTGTTCCTTTAAAAACTATCAGTCAGGCTTTCGTGAAGACGACAGCACAAACATTGGATTAAGTAAGATAACTAAATGACCTGAAATATGTCGTGGACAATGGTGGAGCCATGAAATTGACACTACCAGACGTCAGAAACTCTTGATACTGTCGACTTTGACATATTGTTGAGAAAAATGCGAAGCTAAAATTTACAGTTAATACATTAAAGTAGGCTGAAAGCTGCTTAAAAAAAAGACATCAACATGTGACAAAAGTCGGTCCGGAATTATGTTGTCTAAGGAGTGCCATAGCGATCTGTTTTGCAACCATATTGCGCTCGTTGTAAATCAGTAATATCTCATCGGTTATGTCCTGCAAATATCACTTGCACGTCGACAACCTACAGTTTTACTTAAGTGCCAGACCTGAAGATATCAGTACTGTAATCCAAGGCCGCCCCTACACGGGGGCAATGGGGGCCGCATCTCCCCCCCCCCTCCCCCACTCTCCCGTCCCCCTCCAGCTATTGAGGAAAATTAGTGAAAGGAAAACAGTAGAGTGTAATCAGGCGTTTTTCTTTCAAGAAACTTGTGTGAAAGTCGGTACTACGTAGGCTTTTAACTGAGCCGAAAGTATAACAAGCTGCCATTCGTGTTCCAAAATATTAAAAATACTCCATACCCCCAGGTTCTGCCACCCCTCAAATGGACAGAAAATACTCTCGTCACATACAGGAACATTTATCCAAAGGATATGATACGTCAACTTGAGGCATAACTCGTTCTACTGAACCTGCACTATTGCTACAAGGGTGAGTCAAATGAAAACCTTAAATTTGTAATAACAGATCGAAATTTCGCGCCGTTGTCCTGTAAGATGGTAAGCGTGCTACAAACAGCGTGCAGAATGGCCTGTAGGTGGCAGCATAGTGCACATGCACACATACCGTCGCAGTATCAGTATAAAGATGGCCACCCCACTTGCGACTTGCGCCAGGGAAGAACAGCATTCTGTTATTCGGTTTTTGCGTAGTGATGGTGTGAAACCTATTGAAATTCATCGATGAATGAAGGTTCAGTACGGTGATGCATGTTTGTCACCGTAGGAAGTTCGAAAATGGTGTGACTTCAGTGGAAGATGCTCCTCACCTCGTCCAGGTCAGGCACGAGTTGTGACTCCACAGAATATTGCAGCAGTTGAAGCCATAGTGAAGGAAAACCGCCGAGTGACACTGAATGACATCGCAGCATGTTTACAGATTAGTCATAGTTCAGCACACCACATTGTGCATGATGTACTCCAGTTTCACAAAGTGTCTGCAAGATGGGTGCCACGACAGCTGACTCCTGAAATGAGAGAACGACGTGTTGATGCTTGTGAAGAACTTCTTCGGCGCTTTGAACGAGAAGGTGATGGCTTCCTTGCAAGAATCGTGGGCACGAAACCTGGGTTCACTTCCACCAACCGGAAACGAAAAGAGCGAGCAAGGCATGGCGCCATTCCTCATCACCAAAACCGAAGAAGTTTCGAACAGAAGGGAAGGTTATGCTGACTCTCTTTTAGGACAAAAAGGCGTCATATTGGATCATTACGTGCCTAGTGGGACCACTGTCACCAGTGTATCATACACAGATCTCCTAAAAAATCATCTGTGGTCTGCAATGAAATCAAAGCGACGTGGATTTGCTGTCAGCAGGTGTCCTTTTGCGACATGACAATGAAAGGCCCCACACTGCCCGTACAACAGTTGCAACAATCACAGACCTGCATTTTGAGTGTCTTCCTCATCCACCATACTCACCAGATCTTGCCTCAAGTAATTTCCATATGTTTGGACCACTCAGAGACGCAATGGTAGGAGTTTTGGAAGAGATGCATCGCGTACTATTGCAAGCATTTTTATTATTGAATATCCTATGTAAAACGGCAACTGTTTTAATAACTGAACATTTAAAAGAATTATAGAAGTTAAATATACAATTACTGTGTCGTAGCATGCTGTATTTTTTGTATAAAATTCTCTGATGAGAAAATCAACGACGTTATCAAATAATGTTTAAGAATAGAAGGCTGGTAGTGCAACAAATGTTGGTGAATGAAAATATTACGAAAAAAGGTTCAGCCTTCATCGGAGTTAGACAACATACACACACAAACTCCCACGAATTTTATTTAACGTTAAAAAACAAGTGGCCCGTGGGGGGATCGAACCCACGACTTTCGCGTTATTAGCACGACGCTGTAACCAACTTTTTTTAAATAAAAACCTTTATTTTAAAAAAAACAATGTTACACATTCCAAATACATACTAGGTTATACATACATGAAGTTATTTAAACAAAACCGTTTGATCATTTCAATTACGCTGACGTTAAGGAAAGGCAACAGAAGATTGTGCTACTGACTAAATTACCAGAAAGAATTAAATTAAACATCAAGAAAAAAATTTTTTAAAGACATTTAAACTTCAACCTGAAGAAGTAAAATCTACACTTTGAATTATGAGCTGCAATCTTTACAGAAGCATAATTAGTTCTTTATGATGGATATCAGCAAGTTGGTGGGATAATTTTAAATATAAAGCAGTTTAATAATCATATTAGACAATTTCTGAAATACTTGAGAATGGCGGAAAGGAGATATATAATAAAATTGACTAGCCTTCCAACTACACTTTCTGGACATTAATTGAGTCTATGTATCTGAAGTGGTCAGATTTATATAATCAGTCTTTCACTGCAAAAATGAAAAGGGCAATGTGCCAGCCATTGAATATTACATTTATCAGATAGAATCTTATGATTTTAACCAATCGATAAGGACATTTCTATAAAAACTGTCTATTTCCAAATTTCTAGTATAAGCCAATAATGCACCTTTAATGTTTTGTGTTTGGCACTATTAGACACACAATCTCAATGTCACATAATTTCTGTACATTAGCTTATAAATTTCAAAAAACTACTCTCTGAAGCAGAAAAAGCACACATCATAAATATACTGTAAAATCTTAAATAGTATCCTTAAGGTAACTACAATACATCACTGTCAACACAGTCTTCTTTTTTTATATTAACCAATGCCCATTCTTTCAAATACAATTTTTAGCATATTACCGAACTTTTTCTTGTGATTCGAATAGCTTCTAATTTTGTGGAATTCACACAGCATGTGTACCTTGAACTCTATAATGCTATCGGATCCTAATTTGTTAAGGACGTAGTTAACAAAATTTCCCAGCAACCAGTACACAGCGCTATTTTTTGCTTCTGGGAAATAGCGTGCTTCAGGCCTGTGTATCAATGACAGCGATATAGACTCAGGGGATGTTCTTGTAATCAGAGCTATTTGCTCCCGGATCCACTTCCAACTATTCATGTGACCACTGCAAGTATATCTATGAATTACTGTGTCAACTAGATGGCATTGTTGACATAAATTTGTTTCACAGAGTCCGATTGCGTGCAGTCTTTCATTGGTGCTAACTATGTTGTTAACTGTCTTGTACCATGACGTTTTTATATTAGACGTGAGCACATTAGAACTAATGTTTTTCCAAATCTCAGTCCACTCAATGTTTGGAAATTGTCGTTCTATTTTGTTTCTTCCTTCGCTTTTCTTCCGTTCCCGCATTATGGATCTCGATGTTAAGTGTCGGGACTGCCTGAGTTCGACACTGACGTAACTAAACTCAACATAGAAAATCCTCACGTGCTGTAAGCGACTGTTGATATTCTGCACGTCAATCGGGGGAAGCAAGCTTGGAGGTTTAATGATCTCGAAAAGTTGGCTGGTTATGCTTCCTCGCGAGTCCCTTATTAAATTGCCTTTTGATAAAAAGAGCAGAGGCTTTATCCGTTATATCAGTTAATCCTAGCCCACCATTTTTAGGATCTAAAGTGGCTACTTTAGCAGGTACTCTGAACACTTCACCTCTCCACAAAAAGTTTGTGATTTTGGCCATTATTCTCCTCGCTATCATTCTCGGTATTGGAAACAGCTTGGCAGTATAATAAGCCTTAGCAAGGATGCATGAGTTGATATACTGTGTTCTTTGAACTTGGTTCATATATCGAGTTAAATTCTCTACAATGGCTCCTTGCACTTTATCTGCTGCAACTTTCCAATTTAAAGCCGTCATTTTCATAGGGCATGCTGTCAGGGTGATCCCAAGTGTTTTATGTTGTCGGACTAATTTTGCCCACTCGACGTTGACATTATCAAAACCTCTGAGATTTAACATCTTACTTTTTTTCCGTTTGCATTGGCTCCAGATGCTCTACAGTACGAATCAATCACTGTCGCTAGCGTGGTTACCTCGTCATTATCCCTTATAATGACACCTATATCGTCAGCATAGGCTCTTATAACTGTTTTATTTCCTGAGAATGTTAAGCCTCTTAATGTAGCATGGACATGTCGGAGGAAAGGTTCCAGCGAAATGGCGAAGAGCGACATGGACAGAGGACTTCCTTGAGGAACACCTCGTTGTATTTGCATCGGCCTGGATTGTTGACAATTCACCGCTATTTTAGCATTTATTCCAGTTGCTATGTTCTTAATCAACTGTATGACCCTATCGTTGAAACCTATTTTCTTCAATGTCTGTAGAAGATATTCATGGTTTACTACATCGAACGCTTTATAAAAATTTAAAAACAATAAAGCACACTTTATATTTGTTACAGAAGTTATTGCAATAATATCTCTGAATTCCGCTAGATTTTGAAAAATGGTTCTGCCTTGCGCACAGTTCTGATGTTGACTAATAATTTTATCTGTAAGGCATGAAATTCTCTTGTTTATTATTCTAGCTATTAATTTATAATCAGAATTCAGTAGTGAAATTGGACGAAAATTATTTAAATCTTTGTTTCCATTATTTTTTGGCACCAGAACAATTTTACTCTCCTTAAACTCAGCCGGAATCATTTTACCCTGAATAACCTCATTTACAATGTCCGTGATTTTCTCACCTACTATTGGCCAGTAACGGTTGTAAAACTCTGCTGGCAGACGATCCGGTCCTGGGGATTTTTTTGGTGGTGAGGCGCACAGAGTCTCATACACGTCTTCTTCACTGACAACCTCGAGAAAATTTTCGTTATCATCTTCAGTCAGCTGTGAGGCTAGGATCTCAAGGAATTCTTCCAAGGGAGCATCACTACTTTGATGTAAAGAATATAGCTCGCAATAATAGCGATAAATCTCGTCCATGATATCCTGCTGGGTTCTGAGAATCGTACCGTGTTTTGTTCAAATTTCTTGAATAAAAGTCCTTCTCCCGTTTTTCGTATGCTTCACTAAATGATATAGGGAAGTAGTTTCATCTTATGACACCAAAGTTGCCTTCGATTTTATTTTCAACCCTTCCATTTGACTTCTCTTGATATTAAGTAACTTGGCTTTGACTTTCTTGACGTCTGCTATCCGAAGTGAGGAACCTGCTGAGACTTGATCATATAGATCTCTCAAAACGGAATAGTAATACTCTATAGTGCATTTCATTTCCCTTGCGCTCTGGGCACTGTATTGAATAAGAACTTTCCTCAACTTTGACTTTGCCATGTTAACCCACCAGTCAATAGCAGTGGCATATCTACTACGGGCTCGCAGGCATATTGCCCATGTTTCTTTAATCAGATCTTCTAAATCATGATTTACTAACAAGGAAGTGTTCAAATTCCACTGATTCTGGAATCGGCGAACCGGCTGTCTTGTTAGATTTATGCAAGCTAAGACACTTGAATGGTCAGAAAAGTACGTAGGAATGGTTTCTACTTTTGTCACGGAAGTTACAAGATTTTTAGAAATATATAGTCTATCAATCCTGCTACGTGATGTTGCTGTGACATAAGTGAACTCAACAGTGGAGGGGTATTTGATTTCCCATGTACCCTTTAATTCTAAACCAGTAACTTATTGTTTTAGTTCACTTGAGAAATTAAAATTTGGTAACTGATCTTTTCGATTTAAAACACAATTAAAATCACCTCCAAGTAATAACTGTCTTGGCGATTTCCTTAACAAGTATATCAAGTCATCTTTGAAGAAACGTGCCCTGTCAGCTCGATGAGAACTTCCTGAAGGGGCGTACAAGTTGATGATAGTCACATCATAGATATTTAGTCCTATTCCCCTTCCGGACTCCAGTCGTTCCACCTCGCTTACTGTAATCCCTTCCCTCACCAAAATAGCTGTACCAACACTTGTTTCGGGAGACACATTTATGTAACTGACAAAACCGGGAACTGGTTCAAATGGTTCAAATGGCTCTGAGCACTATGGGACTCAACTTCTGAGGTCATTAGTCCCCTAGAACTTAGAACTAGCTAAACCTAACTAACCTAAGGACATCACAAACATCCATGCCCGAGGCAGGATTCGAACCTGCGACCGTAGCGGTCTTGCGGTTCCAGACTGCAGCGCCTTTAACCGCACGGCCACTTCAGCAACCGGGAATTACCAAATTCGAAATTAGAACTTCTTGTAACAGGGAAATATCAGTCGCGGATTCGTACAAAAATTCCTTAAGGGCCGATAATTTCAAAACGGTCGTGATTTTATTTATGTTTATAGTGGTGACAGAATAAGATTGCGTCATTGTGCTGTCACTATGTAGTTGTTTTCATGAACTAATTTAGTTTACTGTGGTTCAGGGTTCAGTTAAGCTGTAACAGTTTTCTCGGAAGGCTGAACGTGGAATAACACTTCAATCAGTTTATTAGTTACTGTCCCGTTTTTTTCTACTTCTGATGTTTTCTCTTGTACCGCAAGCAGACTGATTTCCAGGTAAACTTTCTGATTTTTCCTCCAGTGATTCGTGTAGGAGCGTTTCGGACTGAACAATCTTTGGGCTTGGGTCGCCCCTACCGGATTTTCCCTTCCCTTGGTTACGAGCTACATTCTCTTTTGGTTGCGTCGGTATTTTACTTCACGGCTTATCTGGAGCAGCGGCAGACGCTTTAGCAATTTCGGTTGCCGGCGCCTGCCCTGAGGTGTTGACCGTGATTTCAGTTTGGCCACCACTTCCCCGTTCTTTATTAATTTCACTCACTTTCTGATCGAGGGAAACAAATGGAGACTGCAGTTTCGCAACCTCTCCCTGAATTTGTTTATTAACAGATAGATTCTGATCTTTGCAATCGGCTACTGCCCCTGTTGTTTCTTGCAAATTAATGCTGCTTACACCCCCTTCATTTTCTGGTACCGTATGTGTATTATCTTTCTGTTCATTAGTTTCCATTCGCATTTTGCCTTCAGGTTCCTCTGCCTTCTCATCGCACTGTTTTTGCTTGCGAAGTGAGGGAGTGGGACAAGACAGCTCGTCCTCTGAACAACTATCAGTTATCTCCAGAGGTCGTTTTTTCGGTTGCGTTTCAGTTTCACGAGTAGTGGCAACAGGGTTTCCTTTTGTTGTTAACGGGGGAAATTGACTGTTATCGTGAAGGGAGACATCAGCTTGGCCCGCTGCGTTAACATCCTCAACCAGTTGTTCCGGGCTATTCTTTAGTAACAGATCATTTAAGGTAAGCTTCTGACGCTGTATCAAATTACTTTTAAGAACAACAGTTCGCCGCGGACATTCATGTCTGAAGTGGCCGGTTTCGTTACATATATGACATGTAGCTTCCTGACCTGTGTAAACAATTTGTGCCTTATACCCACAAACAGTTATGTGAGACGGAATATTCGTCTTAACGTCCATCTCTACACAGCGGACCCCGTTAAAACACTGCAGTTTAAAGCGAGGCGACCATCTTTCATTTGCAATTGATTTAACGTCTCCGTAGTTTGAAAGAGCTTCCTTAATCTTATCATTTTCAATTTCAATGGGAAGATTCAAGACACGAACGGTTTTGTAATGAATGTCCGCTCTATAGATGGAAACCTTACTTTTATAACCATTTCTATGCACAAAATCTACTTCATAGCCCCACTTTCGTAACACTTCATCAACAGTCGAAGCACTGATTAACTTGACAAAAACACAGTATTTTTCCTGATCCAGTTGCCAGGTATGGACGGTTTCAGAATTTAGACCAATTACCTGTGCAATCCAGTCATCTATTTCCAGGGATGTCGGCTGAACAGGACGGGATTCCTTGTCAAAAGCAAATACCAGAGTATTCTTCCTGAGGTTTGTAGCCATGGTTAATCCAACCGAAATTCCAAGTAGCAGCAGCAAGACCAGAAAGAGCGATCAGATCACAAGGAACAGGAACGAACTCGGAGATTAACGGACGGACGGCACTCGGCGTAGCACAAGTACAGCGATGTAAACACTGAAGTGCAACGCAACAGTTAACAGCGGCCACTCGCGAGCGCGGCTGAAACGGAACTAAGTTTGTGAATGAAAATATTACGAAAAAAGGTTCAGCCTTCATCGGAGTTAGACAACACGCATACACAAACTCCCACGAATTTTATTTAACGTTAAAAAAAACAAGTGGCCCGTGGGGGGATCGAACCCACGACCTTCGCGTTATTAGCACGACGCTCTAACCAACTGAGCTAACGGGCCATGTGCACATCTTTTGGTTATTGCACTACTTGTATCACGTATTGACTAATTGTTAATTTATTGGTTTTTGATAGTTATTTGCATTGCTCGTACACTAGTACACGACTGGGAACCTAGCAACGACGGCTCCCACTTACACTGCGCAAAGCATTGTGACTGACGGATCTGTCGACAGCGTAAGGTTTTGTACCGTTACGTTTATTTTCGCTTGCTCTTTAGTATGTCATGACTCATTATGACAGTTGAAAGATGAGCACTGGAAAACGCTTTAGATCTCTATGGAACGAATTCCAGAATGTGTACGCGATATTTGTCAATGACAGTTTAAACTTCATGTTTTTTACCCTTGGCAAAGGGTCTTTCCAAAAGTTACTTATCGTTTTGCTTTTCAAAAAAGGTTTTCTTTTCACTTATTTTTTTGATAAATAATGAAAAAAAAATATTTCAGTGGTTTCATAGTTTTCGACGACGTGATAAGATAAGGCCAGTTTCCCTCGTTTCAAAACAATTAACGTAACAGTAATAACTGGTAGCAGCCATCTGCTCTACGTCCCATACACACTCAACAACGCGTTCCGAAAGACAAAATTCTCATCAACAGTTATCAAACTGAGCTCTTGAAGTTGTAACACTAAAAAGTTCAGCAACACGTTTGCGGCGTGCATAAAACGAAATGGAATAAAAACATGTTGAACTGTGGTCCTCATCCTACAATAAATCGTACACTAAAATCGTGGACCCCAGTCGGTAATCGTCCCATTCAGGTCATACGTCGCACCACGCCGCGTCCTCCTGATGAGTTGTAGGCTCCAGAATTAGTGCTAAAATACAACAATCGCTACATTGCATCTTTAAAAACGGGTAATATTAAATTAACGTAACTCTAACCTAAGAGAGAAAAATTTTAAAGTGCTTAGAGAGACTATAGAGATATATACCACATGTGAATATCACCTTTTTTACGTAGTTTTGAAGATGAGGGTTTCAAGCGATTATTGTCTGTGACCAAGGAAAAGGCAGTGCTGTGCAGGCTGGCTGCAGATAGTGCTATTCGCGACAACGTCGCTACTTCGGACCTTGATCGTCACATGCCAACAAACTGAAATCTGATTGTGTAGCTGCATTGCTTCCGCTTGTCGGATTGACTATAAGTAACTGAAATACGTGATCTGCGGGAATCTTACTAATCACAATTACACGTTGCATTTTTTGCACTTCAGTACAAGTACCAGACGTAAGGATTCCTACTTCCCTTCACACGCGAGAGGCATATCAAACTCTGTCTGTTCTTGCAGATGATGTAAGAGTGTGACCGAATGTTCTTTCTAATATTGCTTGAACTGCACTTTCATCGTAATTTAATTTATAGAGAAATATGAGCTTAATGTCTATAAAAGTGGCCTTTTACCTGATACACAATCGTTAACAGAGTCTGCATTTAAATGAAGTGCTCAAGTCCGTTGTTGTCTTTCTACTTGTCTTTAGTACGTGAAGCCCAGGTTTCGCACCTCTCTCCTTTACCATTAATATCGTGCTTGCTTAGAAGACCTAAAATGGAACATAGTTAATTTCAAGTATTAATAGAAACGAAAAACACTGCAATGTTTTTCTTAAGTTACCGTACAAGAACAATATAGTACAGTTTGTGGGAGAGATCCTCCTGCCATTACACATTTGTTCTGTACCGGCTTTAGTTTTCATGCGATAATGATTTTTGTAAAGGCTTACGACAGTCTATGTGTCATATGTACGTACCTGGCAAAGTGCACGCACGCGCAACAAGACTTCAATGTGCAAACAGTAAAAATATCTGTCAGTACGCAAAGGAGTCAAGGAAAGGAGTAACGAAACTCTACAGAACAGTCCTGTCATACTTTGCCTCAGAAAAATCGAGGCGTAAGGACCATTTGTAATTGAATAGCACTGCAGTACTCAATTCGCCTTGATAATACTTTTGCATACGATGGGGACGCGAATTGTCGTCCATGGAGACGAATGTCTCGCCAAAATGCTGCCGATATGGTTCCACTATCGGACGGAAGATGGCATTCACGTATCGTACAGCCGTTACAGCGCCTTTCATGACTACCAGCGGCGTACGTCGGCCCCACATAATGCCATCCCAAAACAGCAGGGAACCTCCACCTCGCTGCACTCGCTGGACATTGCGTCTATGGCGTTCAGCCTGACCAGGTTGCCTCCAAACACGTCTCCGACGACTGTCTGGTTGAAGGCATATGCGACACCCATCGGTGAAGAGAACGTGATGCCATTCCTGAGCGGTCCATTCGGCATGTTGTTGGGCCCATCTGTACCGTGCTGCATGGTGTCGTCGTTGCAAAGATGGGCCTCGCCATGTACGTCGGGAGTGAAGTTGCGCATCATGCAGCCTATTGCGCACAGTTTGAGTCGTAACACGAAGTCCTGTGCATTCATGGTGGTTTTGCTCTCACGGTTCCTCCGAGTCATAATCCGTAGGTAGCGGTCATTCACAGTAGTAATAGCCCTTGCGCGGCCTGAGCGAGGCATGTCGTCGCAGTTCCTGTCTCTCTGTATCTCCTCCATGTCCGAAAAACATCGCTTTGGTTCACTCCGGGAAGCCTGGACACTTCCCTAGTTGAGAGCCCTTCCTGGCACAAAGTAACAATGCGGACGCGATCGAACGTCGGTACTGACCGTCTAGGCATGGTTGAACTACAGACTACACGAGCCGCATACCTCCTTCGTAGTGGAATGATTGGAACTGATCGGCTGTCGGACCCCCTCCGTTTAATAGACGCTGTTCATGCATGATTGTTTACGTTTTGGGCTGGTTTAGTGACATCTCTGAACAGTCAATGGGACTGTCTCTGTGATACAATATCCACAGTCAATGTCTATCTTCAGGAGTTCTGGGAACAGGGGTGATGCAAAACTTTTTTTTGGTGTGTGTATTTAAACACTTTTTCCTCGTGCGGTCTATGCGCGAATGGAACGGGCATGAACCGTGTAAGTGGTAAATAAGAAGTACCTTCTACTACGCACGTCACTGTGGCTTTAAGTGTACGGATGCAGATGTAATTTATACCTTCGTCTAAAAGTTTTCCTAATTGTTGACCTTCGCGATGGATTTTGCGGACTATAGTGATTGAACAAATGAAATGAACTAGAGCTAGCAGTCAGTTCAGCTGCATCTAAGCATGTTTAGTCTTCACATGCAAAGTTACTGACAACGGTGAAAATAAACATTTCTGCTAAATTGACGACTTATTGTGCCATTTCCAGTACTGAAACTTCCCAGAACGCCTTCTCGGGGAGCATCTGAACTTTCTACTCTTGATCGGTCGCCAAGTTCCTTCGGCAGATGAGAATGCGTTACTTGCTGTTGTCATTTACAGTATCTGGCTATAACCCGCAAGAGATTGCTGGGACAACGATCATATACAAGAGGGAATTTCTGCACGGCTCAACTGTATATTCCACAAGAAAATCTCAGAAAAAGTATTCCCAAATAACAGTATATAGACAGAAATAGCGAAGATTCAGCCGTTACCGCAAAACATTCCTTCCGCTCCAGTCCCGTAGCATATCCGCTGGCTTGCGACGCGATGCGACGCTTGTGTAGTGAGCCGCAACGCAACTAGATGGCTCTGCGATGCTCCCTGTGTCACCGCGCAGTCCCAAGAGCAGTGGAACAGGTAACGAATGCACGCGGCCTTTCCTTCTCTTCGTGGGAACAAATTAATGCGCCGCTTTAAGAACAATTCAAGACGCTGGAACGACGCAAGAAACGTGTTTCTGCTATGTCTGACTAAACAGCTGCAGATGAATTCAGCAATGTAATAAGTCGGCTGTGGAATTTGTGTTTATAATTCGGCCTCAAACTGCGTGGCTCTTTAAAAGGAATACAGTAATCT
Source organism: Schistocerca nitens (assembly GCF_023898315.1). Classification (NCBI taxonomy): domain Eukaryota; kingdom Metazoa; phylum Arthropoda; class Insecta; order Orthoptera; family Acrididae; genus Schistocerca; species Schistocerca nitens. The sequence goes on from NC_064622.1 coordinate 244,838,344, forward strand.
TGTTTTAGCAGTGAAATTAAAATCCGAGGGCAGAGCGCCAAAATTTTTATCAAGCTTCAGTAATGCAAAAACTCTGCACAAAAGATTTAACGCCGTAATCCCATCGCTGGAACAACAGTATTACTGACGTAACGGCTCAACAGATATCTCTTATCGGGAATAAAGCGTTTTTACGTAAGCAAAAAGCATGGGGTAGCCGTTTTTATTTCCACGGGAAATAGCGACACAAGAAAAACTGAACTGCTACACATTAGCGATTAGTGAATGGAGAAAGTCTGTAAAAATAAGACTGCAGCATTAGATCAAACGAGGCACTCGTTCCTTTATTTCAGTATATATGTAAATCGAAAGGACCTTATCCCTAGATCCAAAAACTATACGAAATCAATTTTTTCTGTAAGGATAGAGAGAGAGAGAGAGAAGAGGCAGAAAGTATTAATTTATTACCCACAATAACGCGCACACTTCTATAACATTTTTCAAAAAACGTTCAAATGTGTGTGGATTCCTAAGAGACCAAACTCTGAGGTCATCGATCCCTAGACTTACACACTACTTAAACTAACTTATGCTAAGAACAACACACAGACACACCCATACCTGAGGGAGGACTCGAACTTCCGGCGGGAGGGACCGCACAACCTGTGACATGGCGCCTCAAACCGCGCGGTAACCCCGCGCGGCCAACATTTTTCTCTCCCCAAGATGCGGTGGTCACATTTGGAAATACACGGTAGTTTTCCTTAATTTTCTGGGTTAGTTAGAAAACCATTTAGACACTAGTTACAAAAAAATCCGTAACATTCGAAATCAGATAATTAACAGTGAATAAAATCAGAAACAAATATACTGGTACACTGATTTCAGCTAAAAAGTGAGAGCAAGAATTCGAATTATATTTTAAAATCAGCAAACCCTACAATAATTAGCAACATTTTATATATTCTTGGATATGAAGTGGGCAATAGTGACTTCATAGATGATATATGAGGAACTAGGGAGCGGAGAACCCATATATTTTGTGCAGGCAATAATAATATGTCTGCTTGTGATTGGTCATGAAAATCACAACATGGATGGACTGAAGATGTACAGAAAAAAAGGAACCAGCAAAATTCTTATAGCTGTCCGGGAAATCGCGAGGTGTGAGATCGAACTCATGACCTGAGAGTTTTTCTTTCTTCACATTTTGTGGAAAAAATCCTCTGCGAAGTACGGGCCGTGCATTGTTAGTATGTTTGATGACGGTGATTGTGAACAGTGCGTGTAAAGTTATAGTGACGTGACTGGTGGTGACAGAGAAGGGAAGGGATGATCTCTATGCGCTCATTTTAAATGAACCGCGGAAATTTTTGTTACCGTAGGCTCACTGTCTATGCTGGCGAACAATCAAGTTATCACCTCTGCTCGAAATGTTGGCCACATGCTGGGTAGTGAATATTCTTCCAACACTAGGGTAAGGTGTAACAAAATGTTAAGAATAACGCTTGCAGAGGTTACTAGAAAGCGCGTCGTACGAGACGAAAATATGCCACTGCTCTCTGTTCACAGAATATTTTCGGAATTCCGATTCGAATTTCAGAAGCCAAATGTCATGGCAGTCTGATATCCGGAACAAATAACGAAACGAACACAGTGACGGAAACGACCACCTACCAAGACCACAGTTAAAAATGCTTTGAAAGGATGCTGTTGAAAGTGTTTCGATTGATTTCCAACCCGAGACGATTAAAGTTTTGCACAGTTTCTCCTTGTAAAATAGTATCTTTGGCAGAAACAAGAGGGAATTCACCGCAGGGCTTGTGTTATCAGACTTTAAATGCTGAGTGAAAACAAGCTTTCGGACTCAGACTGGAACAAAGCACGTTCACAAACAGCTGCTAAAGGAATTTGCGTAACGTTACATTCACAGCCCGACGAATGGGGCTTTGCGTCGTGTGTGCTGCGTAGGCAGACAGGTGTAAATTTTTAAGTACTTGTGCCAACGTAAACTGAAGCATTAAGTATGACACTACAAAGCCAAGTATGGGGCCAGCGTTAGAGGGAGTTGAGCTTCGTACAGTCGTGTTCAAGTCCAAAATACAGGAGTGACTTCAAGCCAAGTAGGACGCTAGCGAACATTTTGGCCAAGTCACGTTAATAGCCATTCAGCAGGTGAAGGATCGCTTTATTGATCACAAATTATGCATGATGCCTTTCGGAATTATTTCCATCTACAGAAATCCAAATGCAAAGGTAGCATGAGGACAAATGCTTTACCAGTTGGTATGTGTAACATGAGGTGACAAACTGTCCGCCACCTTTCCATCTTCAGAAATCCAAGTAGCACAAGGACAAGATCGTTACCAGTAATGTACGTAACATGAGATGACTATGTACACAACTGGTGACGCCCTTGTCGTTGTACTGCCTCTGCATATGTATTCCTTAAGACGTAAATAATTCCGAAACCCCTCGTGCATACTTTGTGATCAAGTCATTCTTCACTTGCTGTATGACTTCTTCGCCACCTAACCAGCCTACCTACGGATCTACGCATATTTTCAAAATTATGTTTTGTTATTTGGCATCGTAAGCACTGGCAATGGTCTGTCGAAGAGTATATCTACAGGGAGGGTTATGGACTACGATTACTTGCTTTAAATGTTAGTTCAGGATCAGAAGAAATGGCGGAGTCAAGTTGGAAAATACAATGGTTAGTGCTGCCAGTACGTTACAATAAAATAAGACGGCCCTGTGTACAAAAAGAAGGAAGTACACGATGAGGTGCTGAGTAGAATTAAGATGTCATCTTCAGAGCAAAAGAAGAAACATATTTTTGCAGAGTAAGTAATCCTACACTCTTTATAACATTCCCCTCTTCGGAGAATGAATACAAGAGGGAACGTACGGGAGCGTGCTGAAAAGCAATACCTCCGAATTTTTTTATTCTGTTCTCAATATCGCTTGAGGTGTTACAAGACATGCATATAACTCGGCCAACTTTCCCGCTTCCCTGATGCAAGGCGCAACCGTTTACAGATAGAGGACTCCGTATTGTATCGTGTAAACGTGGCGGTGTGTAACCTAACAATGTTGGTGTGTGAGAGACCGTCAGAAGACTGAAAGCACGAATTCGAAGGGTTCGTTCACAGATGGAGCATGACAATATCAGAGCTCAGACATCTTCAACAATCCGACTCCTTGGATTCACTGTCATGGATCATCCTCCGTTCCCCACTTGGTCTTCTCCGATTTTGATCTGTTTCCAGAACTCCTACGAAGATTTTATTTTGATAGTGACGTAGCAGTGGAAGCAGAGGTATGGTTGTGGCTCCTTCAATAAAGTAAAACATTCTACAGTGATGGCACAACAAACTGGTATCTCTTTGGGACTAACATGTTCGTCGGCAGGGTGATAATGTTGAGAAATGGATATATAGACATGAAGAATAAATACGTAGAACGTAGCATTAACAGTTTTCACATAAAAAGTTCGGAGGCATCACTTTTCAGCAAGCCCTCATAATGAAACGCCCTCGGCGGTCTACTGGTACTTCTACATTACACAATTTTACAGATAATTCATTCGAATCTTAGAGCTGCATAAGCTGCATTGTCGTGTTTGTGAGGGGGAAGGAAGAGTGGGGTTTAACGTACTGTAGACGGCGCGGTCGTTAGATGCAAAGCGCAAGCTCGAGTTTGAGGAGGATGGAGAATGTTATCGGCCATGTCCTATCACGGGAAACATCCCAGCGATCGCTTTTGCTGATTTAGGGAACTTGTGGAAGACCCAAATCTGAATGGCAGGAGGCAGATTTGAACCGGCGTCCTCCCGAATGCGAGTCCAACATGCAATCACTGCGCCACTCGTTCCTTCATATTTATAAGCCATCGATGAACTACAGAACTATTCCTCTACCTTGGAATAATAACGATCGCTCTATATAGGACTAACAGAATTGTAAAAAGATCGTGGTCCACACTTTTCCATCTAAACTGGTCCTACTGAATAAAAACGTTTGTGTCACCTTATCTTGCCACACGTATGAGTGAATCTTTAAGTGTAACTCGTTTCAATCTAGTCAACTATTTCCATAACCACAGCATCTTCCCCGTCTGTAATGGTCTAATTCTCTTCATTCTCTTAGATGGCAGTATTTGAAGGTACTGAGAAAACAGAACGTAGTACATAATGAAATTTTCACCCTGCAGCGGAGAGTACACTGGTGTGAAACTTCCTAGCACATTAAAAGTGTTTGCCAGACGGAGAATCGAAAACGTTATCTTTGTCTTTCGCTGACAGGTGCTCTACCGAATGAGTTTCCTAAGCACAACCCAGGACCCATCGTTACAAAAAAAATGGCTCTGAGCACTATAGGACTTAACTTCTGAGGTCGTCAGTCCACTAGAACTTATAACTACTTAAACCTAACTAACCGAAGGACATCACACATTCATGCCCGAGGCAGGATTCGAACCTGCGACCGTAGCGGTCGCGCGGCTCCAGGCTGTAGCGCCTAGAACCGCTCGGCCACCCCGGCCGGCCCCATCGTTACAGATTTGCTTCCGCCAGTACCTCGTCTCCTATCTTCCAAACTTTACAGAAGCTCTATCACTAACCTTCAAGACTAGCACTCCTGGAAGAAAGGATACAGCGGAGACGTGGCTTAGCCACAGCCTGGGGGAAATTTTCCGAATGAAATTTTCCCTCTGCAACGGACTGTGCGCTGATATGAAACTTTTCGGAAAATTAAAACCGTGTGCCGGACCGAGACCCGAACTCGAGACTTTTGCCATTCGCGGGCAAGTGCTAGACTTCGACTCTCCGACTACGAAGAGGATTGTCTACTCAATAATTTCATAGGATTATTCCCTTATATTTTTACTAGAACAAGACATTTAGCATTAACATTCGCAATCGCTTTACCTGTATGATTAAGATTTCTACTATAGTTGGCATAAGTTCGACGATATCTAGGGAAACGTATGAGCGTACTCTTGGCTTCCAGTACATGGTAGCAAAAATGTGGAGTGTGATGGATCACAGTATAGGCAGGCGATCGCCTGAGCTCGGAATCACATGATAGCACGGTGCTCAGCTGACAGAAAATGAGAAACGTGTGGTAGAAGCAGGAGATTGGTGTGGACCGTTGCTGGCTGGGTGCAGAGGTAGCAAGCCAATATACTTTGTGTTAGGGACCAGACCTTTTGCGTAGTGCATGTTGGTGTTCTCGCATAGCTACTTCTGCCAAGTGGCGACATAGCCAGACCGATACCACGCAGTAATTGGTTGTTGGGATACCTGGCATTGACAATGAGATGCCGGATCGCCCTGATGACAGACGGAAGAAAAGATGGACAGCCTTCCACACCATCGACCACTGGATCACTGGGCATTGTGCCTCAAATGTATTATGGGAGGAGGAGAGGGGGGGAGGGGTGAGCACCAACAACTTACAAAAATCTTTCACCCATATTGTTGGAAGGAAGTCGTGTACATAATCAAGTTAGACAAAATAGGTGGAAATTTGAGACAGCACTGGACCAATGTGCACCACCTAGATCGGTGGGGTAGGTGAGTCCAGCATGAGGATTTCCAAGCATGGCGTAAGGGATGGTGAAGATTCCCATCAACATCTCAACAGGGTGTGTGTATATAATGCAGTAGCTCTGGCCCGAACATGCACAAGACCAAAGCCACCTTTCGTAACAGAGAGAATGAGGTTCTTGTATCGGATTTTCAAGATGGTGCGTCGAAACTAAGCACCCAGCAGCCTTTTGGAGTCGCCCTCCCAGGGTCGATGGCAGAAGGAGTGCTTGGATGGCATGGACCAATTTAGACGCTACGTAGGCGCTGACATAAGTTACTCTTGTAATGGGTTCATGCTATGCAGGACGTTGCGACGAAGGTAATAATGGATGGACTGCAGCAATTAATGATATGTTTTCGCTGCAGTACGCTGATTGGAGCTGGTAAAGTCGATTCCCAGGTAACAAAGTATTGTTGCAGTGGTAGTGGCAGTGGTTCCTCGTCTGTAAGTCTAGGTACAATGTTCATACCCGTCAACTGTCTGTGATGATGCATCCGGGATGCATCCATGCTATGGCATCGTGTATTTCTGTGGTCGAATATGCGAGAAGCAGGAGGTCGTCTGCACATGTCCAGTAGCAGAACATGTGACTGCACAGTCCTGTAAGAGAGGCTCGATAGCGATCACATCAAAACAGTGTACAGAGGCATCCCTGTTTGACCACATGCCTGACAGGAATCGGTCCAGCTAATCGTCTGTTCACCTGGACCATAGACGTGGAACTCCAAAGTGAGCGGCGATGACATCTAGGAATGGTGGGGGGAACCCGATGTGTTCCGCCATCAAAAGGAGGAAATGGTGGCGGTCTCAGTTGAAGTGCTGCTGTAATCTACCGTGGTGTTTGATCTGCAGAAAGTATTGCATTCTCAGTGCCAAGAGACCCACATAGATTTTACAGTCCGTGTTAAGTAACGTGAGGAGGCTAAAGTTGGTGATGTGTGATCTGTTGTCGGTTTGAGCGCTGGCATGATAATGCCATCGATAAAGCCTGGTAGTATGAGGAAGCAAGGATTGAACAACTCCTGGAACATCTTGTTCCAACGTGGAAGCATCAAAGCACTGAAGTCCGATAATATTCAAATGGAAGGCCGTCGAGGCCCAGGGATCCTTTCTTCGCGTTCGCTGTGATCGCTGTCAATAAGGATGCTACCTCGATATTGTTAAGGGTGTGGGTGAGGACTTGGAGAAAATCGTCAGAAACCAAGACCGCCGCCTTTTCGTCTTCGGAAAGTCATTGGTAAGGCTGAGACGACAGCTGCTTGACTGTTGATACAATTGCCGTCCTAAGTGTTAAGGGTAGAGACGAGGGAACGTCGTCGACGATGGAGCATGGATGGAGGCTCCTCCACGGTGGTGTCTTGATAGGGTGACCTCAACACACGCCTCGTAGTTTGTTGCATTGAAGGGACAGACGTTTGGCTTTGATACAATGGCGTTCATGATGGACGATATCCAGGTGTCAAGCCACCGCATCTCAGCCGCACTGGATAAACTGTCTCTTGATCGACAACTTCACACAGGTGATCCACCGCAGTAGCATCGAGGGGTACCAAGGAGGACTTCACTTGCAGGATGTTCATGTAGCAGCAATGTGTTGTCGGCAAACTGGGTCATAAAGAAGAGAGGTATTGAATTTCCAGGGGCCTCGACCGCGCCAAACTGGTTGTGGCGGCAGTAGTAGAGCGCCGATGAAAGAGCAATGGCCAGAGAAGGCCAGAGGCCATAATTCCACAGAGGACACACCCACCTGAAGAGTTGCAGAAACGTAAGTCCAATTGAGTCGGTTTGCTGAATAGCTTGTATGATGGGTGTAACAAGGCTGTCACCGTGTGTGATCTCCGGCGAGTCATGGAGATGTGCATAAGGCCAAACATGTTGAGTAGCTGGGAGTCTGGTCCTTCAGATGGAGGACTCAGTGAAATCGCCGCCTACTATGTAACGCTCGTATCGTCCCGCAAATAATAACGCTATTTCTTCTAAGTAAAACGTAGTTCGTTGACGTCTGTGGATCGAGTCTGATGGGATGTGTAAGACAATCAAATAGTGTAAGGCAATATCCTGTCCACATGGGTGAACAACCACATCTTTGACTGGGAGGTCTACCTGGATGTAGTGGGCCACACTGCACCCTGTGTAACAGCCACCTGAGGAAAACTGCTCGAATCGATAAAGAGTTGAAATCGTAGCAAGACATATCTCTTGTAGAAGGGCGACGTCAATTTCTGACGCCATGAGCATATCATGGAAGAGTAGCAACTTCGTAGTGTTGCTGACCATATCGCTGTTGAGCATTGCGAGCTTGTTTGTGTGGCGCGGTGTGCTGGGAGCTGATCTGCCATCGTCAGAAGCGTTGGAGGGTTAAGTTCCATCTGCCATCTACAGAAGCGTTGGGGCGTGATGTCGACGAACGTCACCACCCTTTGTTTCATTCCCTACGCATCTTTACGTGCTCACTGTTCACTGAAAACTGAAAAGAGCTACGCGCCACGATCAACGGGCGTACTAGAGACACTACCCAACACATCTGTCCAAAGCTTTACCGGATTTTCCCAGTTGTTTCCACTTCGCGACCGATCGGAACTTACTTTCTGGACAACCCTCGTATTCTTTAAGGCGAGACACGCCTTATATAACACACAGAATGAAATAAGGGGAAAGTTGTAATAAAGGCAAACGTAAATCTAAACAACACTACCAGAACAGATCAGAAGGACATAAAGTCAGTATTATTCCAAGTATAAACTTAACTTGAAAAGGAACATAAAGCAATCAACAAGTGTCAGCTTGCGAACCATTCAACGTAACATCGTCGATATGGACTCTCGGAGCCGAAGGTCCACTCGTGTACCCTTCATGAGTGCATGACACAAAGCTTTACGCCTCGCCTGGGCCCGTGAACACCGGCATTGGACTGTTGATGACTGGAGACATATTGCCTGGTCGGACGATTCAAATTGTATCGAGAAGATGGACATTTACGGGTGTGGAGGCAACCCTGGGAATCCATGGACCCTGAATGTCAGCAGGGGACTGTTCAAGCTGGTGGAGCTCTGTAATGGTGTGGGACGCGTGAAGTTGGAGTGGTATGGGACCCCTGATACGTCTAGAAACGACTCTGACAGGTGACACGCACGTAAGCATCCTGTCTCATCACCTGCATCCATTCATGTTCATCGTGTATTCCGACGGACTTAGGCAATTTCAGCAGGACAATGCGGCACCCCATACGTCCAAAATTGCTAGGGAGTGACTCCAGAAACACTCTTCTGAGTTTAAACACTTCTGCTGGTGACCAAACGCCCCAGATATGAACGTTATTGAGCTTACCTTGAATGCCTTGCAACGTGCTGTTCAGAACAGATCTCCACGCTCCCGTACTCGGATTTATGGACAGCCCTGAAGGATTCGTGATGTCAGTTTCCTCCAGCACTACTTCAGACATTAGTCGAGTCCACGCCACGTCGTGTTGCGGCACTTCTACGTGCTCGCGGGGGCCCTACACGATATTAGCCAGGTACACCACTTTCTTTGGTTCTTCAGTGTATGGTAGTAGTAAAGTGCAGCAACGAAGCGTACTTAGCAACTGGAAAAAAGCGCACCACTTTCCTGCCTGCATGAAGGGCCACACCACGGATGCACACAATTACGAGTACCGACCTATATCGTTGACGTCAGTCTGTTGTAGAATTATGGAACATGTTTGATGCTCAAGAATTACGACATTTTTGGAGAACGAATATCTCCTCTATAAAAATCAACATGGATTCCGCGAAAAGGGATCTTGCGTAACTGAACTCGCTCTGATCTTCCATGAGATCCATATCACTGCAGACAACGACGCTCGAGTTGACGCTGCGTTCCTTGACTTTAGGAAGTCATTTGACATGGTCCCACACTGCGGTGAGTGAAAAAATACGGGTTTATCAAGTATCGGACCAGATTTGAGATTCGATTCAACACTTGCTAGCAGACAGAACTCAACACGTCGACCTTAACGGAACATAACCGACAGATGTGAAGATAATTTCCAGAGAACCACAAGGAATTGTTAGAACCGTTATGACTTTCAAGGTATATACATAATATATGCTCTTTGAGACTGATCACAGATGATGCGGTTGTCTATAACAAAGTAGCAACGATACAAGACAGTATCGATTTGCAGAATGATCTGCAGAGAACTGATTACTGATGCAGACTCTGGGAGTTGACCTCGAGCGTAAATATATGTAACATATCAGGCATTCATAGGAAAAGAAATCCGCTACTGTACAACTACACTATTAATGATAAACTACTGGAATATCTACCATAACACATCTAGCAGTAAGTAGCGAGAAGGACCTTCAATAGAGTGACCGTATAAAACAAATAGCAAGAAAAGCTAAGGGCTAAACAATGATTCATAGGAAGAATCTTGAGGAAGTGCCTTATAAGACACTTGTTTGAGCGATTCTTGAGTATTATTTATCTATCTGAGATCTTTACTAGATAGGACTCATAGGATAGAGAAAATCCAAAGAAGTGTAGAGTGTTTCGCCAGGGGCTGCTTTAGTCGGCGTGAGAGCGTTTCAGAGATGCTCAACAAAGTCCAGTGGCAAACGTTACAAGAGACGCGTTGTGCATCGCGGAGAGGGTTACTATTGAAATTTCGAGAGAACACTTTCCGGGAAGAGTCGGAGAAAACACTACTTCCTCCCACATAGATCTCGCAAAGATATCACGAAGAGAAAATTCGAGAAATTAGAGCCAATACAGAGGCGTACCGTCAATCATTCAAAAATGGTTCAAATGGCTCTGAGCACTATGGGACTCAACTGCTGTGGTTATCAGTCCCCTAGAACTTAGAACTACTTAAACCTAACCAACCTAAGGACATCACACACATCCATGCCCGAGGCAGGATTCGAACCTGCGACCGTAGCAGTCGCACGGCTCCGGACTGCGCGCCTAGAACCGCGAGACCACCGCGGCCGGCGTCAATCATTATACACACGCGTCATTCGTGAGTGAAACAGGATTGGGGGGATCAGTTAGCGGTACCAGAAGTCTGCCACACGCCATTATGTGGCTTGCGGAGTGTGATATAGATATAACCGGCTGTTTTAACTGTATCCGCGTCTCACGCCGAAGAGCGTAGTCGCACAGTGCCTTCTCCACACGCAATGAGATGACGAAAACGCAGGAAGCAGGCTGTTCCACGTACTGAAGAAACTGGAAGCACGTGAACCGAGTCTCGGTGGTTCACCGGGCCGGGCTGCCCACTGCTCTGCATCGCTTTCACGGAAGGGAAAGTCAGCTGATTCCAGTGGGCGATAGCTGGCAGCGTTTCAAGGCCGGTCACACCGACACCGACAAAGTAATGTCCCTACCCACCTCCTTGACGGCGTTCAGCAGAGTGGCGACAGTTCGAAAATTTGGCTCCCTCGTATTAAACAGCTGCTGAAACACCCATCATAGAAAGCATAGATACAGTTGGAAGACCTTGACATGTTTACACGTATAGTTTGTGTTGCAGACCTCGTCGGAACGTATGTTACGGGTCCAAAGATATTTGGATGTGGATTGTATTCCAAAGACTCCAACCGACACAACGTAGAGTGAAACAAATCCATTTCTTATAATGTTTGAACTTGCCCTGAGGTTTCTTCCACTAAATTGAGTCATAGCTGTATTAGTGTTTTTCCTTTCTCCTGTCCACCAGACTCCAAGGATTTAAATCCACTCGAGAATCTGTGGGACCACCTCGATCGGGCTGTTCGCGCGATGGATCCTCAACCGAGAAACCCAACGCAACTGGCCATGACACTGCAGTCACCATTGTTCCACAGCTCTGTCGGTACCTTCGGGAACCTCACTGTCTTTCTTCCTACTCGTCTCTCAGCAGTCCACGCCGCGAAAGGTGGTTATTCAGGCTTTTGACAGGTGGTCACATTAATGTGACTGGACAGTTTATAAAATCAGCAGCAATGTATGTTCTTAAATGACGATGCTGTTGCGTATCGGAAAGAATCGTCACTGACAATCATCAGAAAATTCAGAAAGGCGGATAAAATTTCCACCCGTTTTAATGTGTGGAGTCTAAGGCGCTGCAGTCATAGACTGTGCGGCTGGTCCCGGAGGAGGTTCGAGTCCTCCCTCGGGCATTGGTGTGTGTGTTTGTCCTTACGATAATATAGGTTAAGTAGTGTGTAAACTTAGGGACTGATGACTTTAGCAGTTAAGTCCCATAAGATTTCACACACATTTGAACTTTTTGTTTTTAATATGTGGATGCTCTCTGTAACTATGAACGAATGTAAGATAATGCCTGTAACAGAAAAGAGCGAGGTGGTATCTGATTACAAGGTTAATCTTGATCATCTCGCGCGCGTCACAAGGTTCATTTAGGATAATATTAACGAGGAGTATAAATTGGGACGATCATACAAAATCAGTTTTAGAGACGGCGAGTAGAAGCCTTAGTTTCTTTGGAAGGACTCTGGGAACGAGAGGTGCATCTGTAAAGGAAATCGCGTACAAGTCGCTAGTATGACCGATTTTAGAATAGTGTTTGACTATTCGGAGTCAAGCTGGCATTACAACAGGCATGGAATTCAGATACGCGTTGCTACAAGTGCAATAGGGAGATATAAGTCCTTACCAGAGAGAAACAGAAATCCTCTGAGAACATGGTAATCTACATCTACATCTAGATCTACATGGATACTCTGCAAATCACACTCAAGTGGCTGGCAGAGGATTCATCGAACCACTTTCGCAATAATTCTGTTATTCCACTCTTTAACAGCGTGCGCAAACACCTATATCTTTCCATGGGAGCTCTGATGTCCCTTACTTTATTATGATGACCGTGTCTCCCTATGCAGGTCGGTACCAGTAAAGTATTTTAGCATTCGGAGGAGAAAGTTGGTGATTTAAATTTCGTGAGAAGATCCTGCTGCAACGAGAAACTCATCTTAAAATAAAAAAAAATGAAAGATATCCACCCCAGATACTGTTAGTGACACTCTCTCCCGTATTCCTCGATAATACAAAACGTGCTGCCCTTTTTTGAACTTTCTCGATATACTCCGTTAATCCTCTCTGGTAAGGATAGCACACCGCGCAGCAGTCCTCCAAAAAGAGGACGAACAAGCGTAATGTAGGCAGTGTCTTTAGTAGATCTGTTGCATCTTCTTAAGTGTTCTGCGAATAAAACGCAGTCTTTGGGTCGCCTTCCCAAGAACATTTTCTGTGTGTTTATTTAAATTTAAGTTTGTAATTGTAATTCCTACGCATTTAGTTGAATTTATGGCCTTTAGATTTGATTGATACATCGTGTAACCGAAGTTTAACGGATTCCTTTTAGCACTCATATGGATGGCTTCACACTTTTCACTATTTAGGGTCAATTGCCAATTTTCGCACCACACAGATATCTTATCTAAATCGTTCTGCAATTACTTTTGATCTTCTGATGACCCTACTACACGATAAACGACAGCATCATTATGCTCAGATTGTCTCGTAAATCGTTTCTACAGATAAGGAACAGAAGAGCGTTATAATGCTACCCGGGGAAGCACCATAAATCACTTCTGTTTTACTTGACGACTTGCTATCAATTACTACAAACTGTGAATTCTCTGTCAGGAAATCACGAATCCAGTCGCATAGCTGAGACGATATTCCATAAGCTCGAAATTTGATTACAAGCCGCTTGGGAAGGATGGTGTCAAAAGTCTTGGAAGAGACAAGACATAGTTCTCGGGCAACCTCGTTGGGTACATTTGCGGAACCTAGCTGAGTGGTCAATGTAGACTGGTGCGATGCGGAGGACCCAGGTTCGATTCGTGTACTGCGAAAGATTTGCTGGTAAGCGGTGCACTGAACCTCGTGATGCCAGTTGAGGAGCTCCTTGATCGACTAGGAGCGGCTCAACGGTCTGGAAAACGGTCGGGATTGGTGTGCTAACCATAAACCCCTTCATACCGCATCCGTATGACGCTGCGGGGCGAACGACACGGCAGCTGGTAGGCATCTCATGGGCTTCCATGGCCGTCAAGGACCTTGTTTATATTCGAAGATACCCGCCTCCGTAGTAGACGTCGCTAACGCACACCTGACCGTTGGAGCTCGAGCGGAGGTAAGTCAGTTTGAATCCAGGTGGTGGATGAAATTTTCACAGCCATTGTTTGGGGAGTAAGAGAAGTTTATTGTCATAAGTCTTTGGGCCAACGTCGTAGATTAAATTCCAGATCTCTCCGTAATGTCTGATGAAGTGACGGCATGTGACACTGTTAATGGCGATCCGTCCGTCGGAGGGGCGTTAAGCTCGGTGGTCCCCCTTGGTGCTATTGAGCAGACCACGTGCTGTAGCCAGGTTTCACCCTCTCCCTTCCCTTCTTCAATGAAAACACACCCTACACTGAACAGGCGCTCACAAGTCACCCACACGACACCGACACAAACTTATTAAGCCAGAGGAAGGCAACGGTAAACCATCTCCACTATCACCTAGCCACGAGCGGCGGTCATTTCTTGAGTACTGGACTATTTACTATCATTAAAATTGAAGATGACTGTGAGACTATATAAAATGTAGCCTGGCAATGGCAAGGAAAGCGTTTCTGAAGAAGAGAGCCGGCCGGAGTGGCCGTGCGGTTCTAAGCGCTACAGTCTGGAGCCAAGCGACCGCTACGGTCGCGGGCTCGAATCCTGCCTCGGGCATGGATGTGTGTGATGTCCTTAGGTTAGTTAGGTTTAATTAGTTCTAAGTTCTAGGCGACTGATGACCTCAGAAGTTAAGTCGCATAGTGCTCAGAGCCATTTGAAGAAGAGAAATTTGTTAGCATCGAGTATAGATTGAAGTGTCAGGAAGTCGTTTCTGAAAGTATTTGTATGGAGTGTAGCCATGTATGGAAGTGAAACATGGACGATAAATAGTTTGGACAAGAAGAGAATAGAAGCCTTCGAAATGTGGTGCTACAGAAGAATGCTGAAGATTAGATGGGTAGATCACATAACTAATGAGGAGGTATTGAATAGAATTAGGGAGAAGAGGAGTTTGTGGCACAACTTGACAAGAAGGGACCGGTTGGTAGGACGTGTTCTGAGGCATCAAGGGTTCACAAATTTAGCATTGGAGGGCAGCGTGGAGGGTAAAAATTGTAGAGGGAGACCAAGAGATGAATACACTAAGCAGATTCAGAAGGATGTAGGTTGCGGTAGGTACTGGGAGATGAAGAAGCTTGCAGAGGATAGAGTAGCATGGAGAGCTGCATCAAACCAGCCTCAGGACTGAAGACCACAACAACAACAACGAGGAACTATTACGCTACCATTACCGTATACCTCGCGATGGGATCGGGCGAAAAAGACAAGAGAGATTAGGGTGTATAAGACGTGTAGAGACATTTTTCCCTCGCTCTAAATGCGAATGAAGAAGGATATAAAACTGATGGTAGTGGTTCGATGTACAGTAGCTCGCGGAGTATCTGTGCACGTATACGTAACGTGGTTCTGGACCGGTTTTGCACGACATCGAAGATCTACTTTTTTACGACTCCATTCTGATAAATAATACAATAAATCAACAGGTTTTTCTCCAAGCAACCTTGAAGCAGTGTTATTGTACTGTCATAGGCAAGGTGCGATTGGGAACTGCTGTAAGGCTGTGGGAAGTATGGCGTTGCCCAAAATGATTCCTAAGCATCTGCGAACGTTTGACTATCGACCGACCTAGGATAGCAGTCCAGATCAGCGCACTTCTTTCTGTTATGTAACAACACAGTGAAGTAAATACCGTTCATCAGACATTCCCCAGTTCCACACGCATCGAATACCTCGACTTGTCACACCATAGAAAGTTCTTCAGTGCTCCGCAAAAACGTTGATAGCACCAGCCTAGGTCTTTATTTTTTATTTTTTTAATGATCAGTGGCCTTTGAGCAGCAGGAAAAGCACGAAAAATGAGCTATATAGATTGTCAACTGATGTTTCTGTTGCTGAACACAGTACCAGAAGTTCAAAGGAACATTTTTGTAGAAGTTAACAATGACATACAGAACACTTTAAACCTACCGATACCTATCAGTTAATTTCTTGAACTTAGCAGAGCGATATTCGATTTAGTGTTTTCTTGACGGTTCCAGTTCATCGTAAAGTCACTGTCACAGAACCTGGGAAAATGTGTAGCTCCTGTTAAACGTATCTTACGGAAACGCTCGAACTCGAGAAGCCGTACACTCGTATGTCCTCCGCTTTCACTCCATTCCCGCGGTTGACTCATTTTGACGTAAAACACGAGTACGATATTGTCACATTAGGAATGCACTTGTGGGCTGTCCTGAGACTTTTGGCTCAGCCTCTCTGTTAATTTGGCAGATAGCACAATAACCAACAACAAGCATTTCAAAATTTTATTTAATGTTAGTGTAATTCAAGAGATGAAGCAGAAAAGCAAATGATGGATGATAAAAAAATAATGACTTCCGGACGTAATGCCAGATGTGTCTACAACCATTCGAGGTATGAAGAAAGAGAAAGGGACTAGAGAGGATGGTTCTTCAGTACAAATGATTGAAGCTGGAGAAAATATGGTAGAAAGCGGACTTAACAGAATGTCAGTGGTATAAGAACAATCTCTGTAGTTGTAAAAATACTAATACACTGTGGTGTTTGCATCTAATGCTGATAAATAACTAAAGAAAAAACACAATAACTTTGAAACGAGATATGAAACTTATATTAACACTGAAGACACATAATTAAGGATATGTTCTTGTATTTAAGATAACTGGAAACAATGAGTAGTACAGAAAATAAATAAATAAATATAAAGTATACAATGTGCCTCTCGTAGGGGTCGTCGGCGCATTTTCTTTGGTGTTGCAGCAGTTATTTGCAATTTCGTTTCTGCACTGCGTAGCTGCAGTCAGTCCAAACAAATAGGGCACATCACTTCTTTCAAGCGACACCCTGTGTCGAAGGAATACATAAGTTTGTTTGCCGTTGCAAACAAAATTATTTTTAAAGTGGAACTAGACCTGCCCATTCGGTAGAGCAGTCCCAGTTTAGTCTAGTGCGCTACTCCTTTTATCGATATGTCTCAATAGGGAAAGAAAACGCAAAGAATAAACAACAATCCAGCAGCGACTGAGAAGCGCTGCGTGCTTGGCGGTAGCAGTCAGCGAGGTCCAGTTCAGTGCTGCCGCTGCTTGAGTGTCGGTAGGTCACCGAGATTTTCTGTCCCGGTTAGTACATAGCGATAAAACAAATATGTCACTAGACTAATCTGGGACCGCTCTATCGAACGGGCACGTAAAATTCCGATTTAAAAAATCATTTTGTTTGCAACTGGAAACAATCCGGCGCTTTCCGTCGACACTGGGCATCGCATGAAAGACGTGATAAGCAGTGTTTGTTTGGGCTGACTGCATCCACACAACGCGAAAACGAAACTGCAAATATCTGCTGACACACCATAGAGAGTGCGCCTGACGACTCTTACGAGAGACTCCTTTTATATGATCGCGATTCTACAGTGCCATATACAGTGTTCAACACGTTTACCAGTGCATTTGAAGCGGGAAGTTCGCAGCCGTTGTGTATCACCATCTTAGAGGTAATGACAGTGGCACGTAAAGTGCCCTCCGCCACACTCCGTTTGGTGGCTTGCGGAGTATAAATGTAGATGTAGATGTTAGCTTATGGCTATGAGACATCGAATTTCAAACCGAAAAAACATAAAAAAAACTGATCTTGGCTCAGTGAACAACGAAGAGATGAATGTGAGAATTACTAGGAAAAACACGGTAATAAAAAAAGTCTGTAAGGGAACAGACCAGAGAGGAAGAGAAAATTACGACTATAACGAAAAACCCAGCTGTGCGGATTATTTAGTCAAGTCAGTAGAGGGAACGTGGGGAAACGAAGATCTTTTCTGGATTCCAGGTGACAAGGATCGTGAGATATGACAGACCAATGAAGAGTGGTTGTATATATTTAGAAAGGTAGCTTAAGACAGTAGCGTATGTAGAAGTCGGCAAAGGATGTCAAATGGCTAAAACTGATAACGTTATGATGATGATTTTTCACAAATATTTTGTACATTCCTTTAGCATAAAAAGTCCCTCCAGACTACATTAACTTTTTCTATCAACGCTTCATGGTACTGATCCCCCATGGTACACAAAACGGGTCAGATCGTAGCAGAAACAACGAAAAAAGCATGCGGAATTTAAAAGAACGCAAAATCCCCAAGATTGGCAAAGTTTTACAGAAGTTAGAAATATAGCGCATACTTCAATGCGAGATGCTTTTAATAATTTCCACAACGAAATTCTGTCCCGAAATCTGGCAAAAAACCCATACATAAAGCACACCAGTGGCAAGATGCAATCAATACCTTCACTGCACGATAACAACGGTGAAGTCACTGATGACAGTGCCACCACAGCAGAGTTATTAAACACGGTTTTCCGGAATTCCTTCACCAAAGGAGACGAAGTAAATATTCCTGAATTCCAATCAAGAACAACTGCCAAGATGAGAAACATAGAAGTAGATATCAAATAGTTCAAATGGCTCTGAGCATTATGGGACTTAACATCTGAGGTCATCAGTCCCTAGAACTTAGAACTACTTAAACCTAACTAACCTAAGGACATCACACACATCCATGCCCGAGGCAGGATTCGAACCTGCGACCGTAGTGGTCGCGCGGTTCCAGACTGAAGCGCCTAGAACCGCTCGGCCACATCGGCCGGCAAGTAGATATCCTCGGTGTAACAAAGCAGCTTAAATCACTTAATAAAGGCAAGGCCTCCGGTCCAGATTGTATACCAGTCAGGTTCCTCTCAGAGTATGCTGATAAAATAGCTCCATATTTAGCACTTATATGCAACCACTCGCTCACAGAAAGATCCGTACCTAGAGACTGGAAAATTGCTCAAGTCACACCAATACCCAAATGGGAAGTAGGAGTAATCCGCTGAATTACAGGCCTATATCACTAACGTCGATTTGCAGTAGGGTTTCAGAACATATACTGTATTCGAGCATTATGAAGTACCTCGAAGGAAACGATTTATTGACAAATAGTCGGCACGGATTCAGAAAATATCGTTCTTGTGAAACACAACTAGCTCTTTATATTCATGAAGTAATAAGTGCTATCGGCAGGGGATGTCATATTGATACCATATTTTTAGATTTCCAGAAGGCTTTCGACACCGTTCCTCACAAGCGTCTTCTAACCAAACTACGTGCCTACGGAGTACCGCCTCACCTGTGAGACTGGATTCGTGATTTCCTGTTAGGAAGGTCACAGCTCGTAGTAATAGACGGAAAGTCATAGAGTAAAACAAAAGTAATATCCGGCGTTGCCCAAGGAAGTGTTATAGGCCCTCTATTGTTCCCGATCTATATTAACGACATAGGAGACAATCTGAGTAGCCGTCTTAGATTGTTTGCAGATGTTGCTGTCATTTACTGTCTTGTAAAGTCATTAGATGAACAAAACGACTTGCAAAATGATTTAGATGACATATCTGTATGGTGCGAAAAGTGGCAGCTGACCCTGAATAAGGAAAAGTGTGAAGTTATTCACATGAGTACTAAAAGAAATCCGCTAAATTTCGATTACGCGATAAGTCACAAAAATCTGAAGGCTGTAAATTCAACTAAATACTTAAGGATTAAAATCACAAATAACTCAAAATTGGAATGATCACATAGATAATATTGTGGGTAGAGCAAACCAAAGACTGCGATTCACTGGCAGAACATTTAGAACGTGCAACAGGTCTACTAAAGAGACTGCTTACAGCACGCTTGTCCGCCCTATTCTGGCGTATTGCTGTGCGGTGTTGGATCCGCATCAGGTGGGGCTGACGGATGGCATCGAAAATGTACAAAGAAGGGCAGCTCGTTCTGTATTATCGCGAAATAGGGGATATAGTGTCACAGACATGATACGTGGATTGGAGTGTCAATCATTAAAACAAAGGCGTTTTTCGTTGCGGCGGGATCTTCTCCTGAAATTTCGATCACCAGTTTTCTCCTCCGATTGCGAAAACATTCTGTTGGCACCCACCTACATAGGGAGAAATGATCATCAAGATAAAATAAGAAAAATCAGGGCTCGCAAAGAAAAATTTAAGTGCTCGTTTTTCCCGCTTGCCGTTCGAGAGAGGAACGGTAGAGACACCACTTGAAGGTGGTTCATTGAACCCTCTGTCAGGCACTTAATTGTGAATAGCAGAGTAATCACGTAGATGAATATGTAGATGTCAACTCCAGCGACATAATGCACATCCATCTACAGCGCCAACCAGCGTCAAACTTGTGATCACTCCTTCGATCAGCGCGCTACAGCCATACAACTTTCCCGGAAGTTTATCACGCGAGGTTACATCATGTATTGTTCGCTGGCTAACAGCTGCCGCTCTACTATCAGAACAAGTTGCAGAGTAACTACATGTGTTCCGAGAATACTGACCAAGCAGAATCTACACTGAAGTGACAAAAGTCAAGGGATAACGATATGCACTTATACCGGCGGCGTATGTGTAAGGCATAAAAGGGCAGTGACTTGGCGGAGCTGTCATTTGTAATCATGTGATCCATATGGAAAGGTTTCCCACGTGATTATAGCCGCACGATGGGAATCAACAGACTTTGAACGCGGAAAGATGGCTGGAGCTACAAGCATGGAATACTCCGTTTTCGAAATCTTAGGAAATTTAATATTCCGAGATCCACAGTGTCAAGAGTGTGCCGAGAATGCCAAATTTCAGGAATTACCTCTCACCACGGAGAATGCATCGGCCGACGACCTTCATTTAACGACCGACTTTACTGGCGTTTGCGCAGAATTCTCAGTGCCAATAGACAACAACACTGCGTGAAATAACAGCCAGTGCCTTTACTAACATCACGATATCACCTGCAGTGCCTCTCCTGGACTCGTGACTATATTGGTTGGACCCTAGACGATTGAAAAACCGTGGCCTGGGCAGACGAGTCCCGATTTCAGTTGCTAAGAGCTGATGGTAGGATTCCAGTGTGGCGCAGATCCCACGACGATATGGGCCCAGGTTGTCAACAGGGCGCTGTGCAAGCTGGTGGTGGCTCAATGACGCTATCGGCTGTGTTTAGAAGGAATGAACTAGGTCTTCTGGTCCAACTGAACCAAACATTGGCAGTAAATGGTTATGTTTGCCTGCACGGGGATCATTTTCAGCTATTTATGGACCTCGCTTACCCAAATAACGATGAAATTTTTATGGATGACAGCCGTACCACCAGGCCACAGTTGTTCGCGATTGGTTTGAAGAACATTCTGGACAATTCGAGCAAATGATTCGGCCACACATATCGCCCGACATGAATCCCATCGAACACTGATGAAACATAAACGAGAGATCAGTTCGTGCACAAAATGCTGCACCGCCAACACTTTCGCTACATGGGCGGCTATAGACGTAGCATGGCTGGAATTTATGCAGGGGACTTCCAACGACGTGTTGAGTCCATACCACGTCGAGTTACTGTGCTACAACGGTCAAAAGGATGTCCTATATGATATTAGTAAGCATCCCACTATTTTTTTCACCGCTATGTATAAGGCGCTAACAGAGCTGAAAAATGAGCAAGAATTTTATCCCAAAATTTGTAACTACTTTTCTTTATCAAACGCATTACCTTCGAACTCTTATTTCAAGGCAATCAGGTGCTTATATCAGCTCACAAAGCAAATCAACTACGACGACCGCACGTGACACGTGATTCTTCAGACGTGTTATCTTATCATGTCCGTTTATACAAACAAATATAAAGAGCACGATAATTAGTCTATGAACTTTACACTGTACTCATTATTTATAGAAGACATAATGGTCATTGTTTTGATTGCAGTTATCTAACACTGCTAAGCATCTCAGAGGGTGCTCGATCAGTTTGTCATATTAAGGGCTTACTTCTATGTTTGAGTACTACTACTGTAATTACTACTGCTGTGTTAAAAGAGATATAAGCTGTGATACAATATGGGGGACAATACTGATTTTCTCCAAGTGCATTTAGAGGGTGTCAGATTGATCTAGCAGATGTCGTCTGGACCACTGTACGAAATGGCGCAATGTTAAAACACTAGACAACAATTCAGGAGGAGCATGGTTCAGAGTCTCAACCCACCAATCAGATTAGAGTTTCTATGCTTTTTCTTTTTTTTACACTACACCCACCGGAATATCAATATGGTTCCTTCAAAAAGGCTGCAGCCAATTCCCTGCCTAAACATTGTCCAGCTGAGTCCTGTCTACAACAATTCTGATGTGAACAGAACAATGAATTCCATCTCTTCTTGTTAAGTACGCAACGTTCGGCTAGCCAGCCTGATCTCTTGTCCAGTGTACAGCATTAAAAGGATAATAACGTTTAGTGTCCCGTCAATATCAGTGTCGTTACAGCTGGAGTGCGTAGTAGGTTGTGACGTTGGCTTTATTAAAGGAGCTCTCCAACTACTCTACTAAAGTGTTTGGGGACTCCATAGTTGTCGAATCGATGCTGATCCCTGCTCCTCCAAGCGAATACCATTTCGCAAAGTAAAATATTGCAACACCTCGATTGGTGTGTGCGCGAGGTTTGATCAAATGCATAGTACAGATCAAATGCATAGCACAGTAAGAAACTGTGTCAGAACATGGAGGGGTTCAACACTAAACACTAAAAGTGAAAGGTAACTGTTATCTTCCAGTTTCACAATTAGCCTGAATTCGCATACACTGGCGGAAGAAAAACAAATTCAACAGCCTCAAGGACTGTGTTCAGTGACACCAAGGTACAATATACAGGGTGTTACAAAAAGGTACGGCCAAACTTTCAGGAAACATTCCTCACACACAAATAAAGAAAAGATGTTATGTGGACATGTGTCCGGAAAAGCTTAATTTCCATGTTAGAGCTCATTTTAGTTCCGTCAGTATGTACTGTACTTCCTCGATTCACCGCCAGTTGGCCCAATTGAAGGAAGGTAATGTTGACTTCGATGCTTGTGTTGACATGCGACTCATTGCTCTACAGTACTAGCATCAAGCACATCAGTACGTAGCATCAACAGCTTAGTGTTCATCACGAACGTGGTTTTGCAGTCGGTGCAATGTTTACAAATGCGGAGTTGGCAGACGCCCATTTGATGTGTGGATTAGCCCGGGGCAATAGCCGTGGCGCGGTACGTTTGTATCGAGACAGATTTCCAGAGCGAAGGTGTCCCAACAGGAAGACGTTCGAAGCAATTGATCGGCGTCTTAGGGATCACGGAACATTCCAGCCCATGACTCGCGACTGGGGAAGACCTAGAACGACGAGGACACCTGAAATGGACGAGGCAATTCTTCGTGCAGTTGACGATAAACCTAATGTCAGCGTCAGAGAAGTTGCTGCTGTACAAGGTAACGTTGACCACGTCACTGTATGGAGAGTGCTACGGGAGAACCAGTTGTTTCCATACCATATACAGCGTGTGCAGGCACTATCAGCAGCTGATTGGCCTCCACGGGTACACTTCTGCGAATGGTTCATCCAACAATGTGTCAATCCTCATTTCAGTGTAAATTGTAAATGTTCTCTTTATGGATGAGGCTTCATTCCAACGTGATCAAATTGTAAATTTTCACAAACATGTGTGGGCTGACGAGAATCCGCGCGCAATTGTGCAATCACGTCATCCAGACAGATTTTCTGTGAACGTTTGGGCAGGCATTGTTGGTGATGTCTTGATTGGGCTCCATGTATTTCCACCTACTCTCAATGGAGCACGTTATCACGATTTCATACGGGATATTCTACCTGTGCTGCTAGAACATGTGCCTTTACAAGTACGACACAACATGTGGTTCATGCACGATGGAGCTCCTGCACATTTCAGTCGAAGTGTTCGTACGCTTCTCAACAACAGATTCGGTGACCGATGGATTGGTAGAGGCGGACCAATTCCATGGCCTCCACGCTCTCTTGACCTCAACCCTCTTGACTTTCATTTATGGGGGCATTTGAAAGCTCTTGTCTACGCAACCCTGGTACCAAATGTAGAGACTCTTCGTGCTCGTATTGTGGACGGCTGTGATACAATACACCATTCTCTAGGGCTGCATCAGCGCATCAGGGAATCCATGCGACGGAGGGTGGATATATGTATCCTCGCTAACGGAGGACGTTTTGAACATTTCCTGTAGCAAAGTGTTTGAAGTCACGCTGGTACGTTCTGTTGCTGTGTGTGTTTCCATTTCATGATTAATGTGATTTGAAGAGAAGTAATAAAATGAGCTCTAACATGGAAAGTAAGCGTTTCCGGACACATGCCCACGTAACATATTTTCTTTCTTTGTGGGTGAGGAATGTTTCCTGAAAGTTTGGCCGTACCTTTTTGTAACACCCTGTATATACTGAGGGGCTGTAGTCTGAGTGATTCATTTGTCATACTCATCGGCGATCAGATGGTGCAGACGGTAACTTTGCTGAGTTAAGCAGTGTTTACAACATCTGTTCTAGAGTAAAACCATGCCCCTCTGAGAAGTAAATACTCCTCTTGAACAACTTCAGCCATTTGAATCGGTCCCATTTTGCTCCTACGAGAAGATTGATTGGTGTACCTGTTGGGCAAAACGTATCGGTGGTGAGTCACTGCTTTCAGCAGTGAGCTGTGGGACTTCTCGCGCCTGCAGACAAGATTTTGCACGTCCACGTAGTATAGACCCAGGTCAAGCTCAACATATTATGTGAGCAGCGACAGCAGATCATCCAGGAAACAAATCTGGGCACATGTTGCATCTGCTGCATCATCAAGCATCTGCTTGCAGCAGGACTAAGATCATGGGTGACTCTGGTGCGAGCGATGGACATGCTGCACAAATGTGTAGCGTAGACATAGTGTGCAGACTATTCCGGAGTGTATTCGCTCGCTTCATAATGATTTCGGGGTGGGGGGGTGGGGGGGGGGGGGGGGAGGGAGACATCAGTTACTGCAGTTACTGCTCGTGGTCTCATTTCATGTTTCCGCAGGGAGAAGGAAGCAGCACCTACTACTTGGCACACGTTATCCCCATGCTACTGATAGTTCTTCGATGGAAAGGTGATATGCTTTTCCAGCAGGACAATGCACTTACACATATGGTTGCTGCGACGCAACGTGTTGTCTGTGGTGTACAACAACTGCCCTGGGCAGGGAGATCAACATGTTTCTCACCAAATGGACGCTTATGGGACATAATGAAGAGGGAACTAGTAGTAGGACAACCTATGTATAACCCCACTCTGCATTATAGCCAAATTTATTCATGATTGCGAATCCAAGATGACAGCCATAGATACACAAATGTCGCAATGAAGTCATGGTGGGAAGTTCAAATTTTGGAGGGAAAATAGGTCAATTGGGCTATCTCCATTAACCTAACCCCCGCCCTTCCCCCTCCCCTACCTTCCCCCCTCCCTAAGAAAACGATGGGAAGTTCAAATTTCGGCAGGCAAAAAAGAGCACTTGGGCTACCTCCACCAACCTAAGAAAATGGCGCGAAAAAAGGTAACTTGGGCTACCTCCATAACCTAATCCCCTCCCCTCCCATCCTCCCCCCTCTCCCCCCAGAAAATGATGGGAAGTTCAAATGTTGGCAGAAAAAGGGTTAATTGAGCTTCTTCCAATAACCTGAGAAAATGGCATGAAAATAGGTCACTTGGCCTACCTCCACTAATCTAAGTCAGACGACCGCCACCTCTTCCTTGAAATTGGTGGGAAAAGGACTCAGCCTGTGCTGGGCTGCTGGACAGGATGGATGTAACTCTTTATTTTGGATGCAGTCTTTATTTAATCAATTTAAGGTAGTTGCTCCATCCAGTGTATTCATCACGATATCTGGAGTCCAACTGACCTAGTACACAGTACTGTCACCAGTGGGCACTGTTGTCTCATGGTGGTCTGTGGGAGAAATGTTGGGTAAAGGACTCAGCCTGTGCTGGGCTGCTGGAGAAAGGAAGGATTGTACTTTATTTATTTTGGAACAATTCATTTAGGTAAGGATTTCATGTAGTTTATTTATTACACTTATGCAAATCACTCTCCCTGACATGCTTGGTGTCACAGTAAATAGCCTACAGACCTTTATTCGGTAATTCATTTCCTCACCTAAAGACCTATTCAAAAATGTATCACAGTGTTCCATTCACTGAAACATAACGTTATTAATAACATAACATTGACTTTGAGCCTGGGATCACAAACTCGTCCACTTGCTGGAGTTGTCAGAAAAAAAATGAAAAACAAGTAAAAACATTGAAACGTCCCCTTTGAAAAATTATACATGACTGTGCTTAAACTGACACACAATATTTTTTTAGCGCAACGCAATCTGACTTTCAATAATCCCTACAAAAGAATGGCCCTGACTAACATTAACCTATACCTTTCACAAATCACTTACCTCACAAAAATCTTCGTTACTCGAACTACTGCAATACAGTGAGCGCCACCACTGCCAGCTAAATAAAAGATTCAAACTACTGAAGGCACTAACTACTGATAGGCATAGTTAGCAAATGAAAGATTTTGATAGAGAACAAACAATGCATACCTTAATAGTGTTCAAAGGTCATAGTATATATAGCAGTTCATGACATCCATTCTTACAAATTTCAAAACTCCGCCATTTCTCTCCCCACATCCACCACTGCTGGCGGCTCACCTCCAACTGCACAACGCTACACGCTGTTAACAGCCAGCTGCCCAACACTACAATGGCAGACAACAATGCAAACTAGCCACAGACTGCACACAGCACAGCCAGTGATTTTCATACAGGGCGCTACGTAACGTTGCCAATAAGAAAACAAAACATAAACAGCCTACTTACAACATAACACAAAATTGACTTTGATTCTCCTGTACCATTGCCCAGGGGTAGAAGATTCAAAGGTGCTCAAATTGGTGACCTTGGACACCGATACACTGATGCACTCATTGAATGAAAGAATTATTTACTGCTTCCAGTGTTGCCTACTGAATAGAATTACAAGCAAGCACGATACGTTCCTGCATGTCCCCTGGTGTTGTTGGAATATCGCGATAGACGTCTTTAATGCATCCCCAAAGAAAAAAGTCCAGAGGATTTATATCAGGAGACCTAGCAGACCAAGTAACTGTTCCTGTTTGACCAATCCATCTTGCAGGATACCTTCGGTTCAGAACACGACGTGCACGCAGGGCATTATGTGCTGGACATCCATCATGTTGATACCAAATAAGCATTCTGTTTCTTAGCGGCACTTCATCCAGAAGAGGAGAAAGAATTCGTCTAAGGAAGTTGACATACGCTGTGCCGTTTAGACTACCATTGATTAAATAAGGGCCAATAATTGTAGTACCAAGCATCCCACACCAGACGTTAACTCTCCACTGACGTTGATGTTCCACCATTTCTAAGCCATCGTGGGTTGTCTCTGGACCAATAATGCATGTTTCTTGTTTTTACCTGTCCTTTGTTTGAGAAGGAACATTCATCTGTAAATAGAACATTGGAGAAGAAGTTCGAGTTTGCAAGGATTTGCTACTGTGCCCGCTGACGGAACTGTTCACGATTCTGGAAATCATTCCCATGCAATTCTTGATGCAGGTGTACATGGTAAGTATGGAACCGGTGACGTGTAAGAATACGATGTACACTGGTTTTAGGAATGCCAATCTCGTGTTCAATCTGTCGTGTGCTCACATGCGGATTCATAGCAACGGAAGCGAGCACAGTAAACTTCGGCTGCTTCGTCTGTGCGAGTGCCTCGACGATTGCATTGTCGTGCGTTGAAACTTCCCGTTTCCTGAAACGTCGCAACGAAAAAACATACTACGGGAAGGTGGGTTCTTGTCAGGATATCTCTCTCTGTACAGTTCCGCTACCTGCGTAGCGCCGGCCGCGGTGGTCTAGCGGTTCTGGCGCTGCAGTCCGGAACCGCGGGACTGTTACGGTCGCAGGTTCGAATCCTGCCTCGGGCGTGGGTGTGTGTGATGTCCTTAGGTTCGTTAGGTTTAAGTAGTTCTAAGTTCTAGGGGACTTATGACCTAAGATGTTGAGTCCCATAGTGCTCAGAGCCATTTGAACCATTTTTTTGCCTGCGCAGCATTTCGCCTACCTTCAACAACAACAACAATAAAAGAAAAGCTATGTCGATTCAGTTTGTAGGAAGGACAGCCTTTACTGTATGGTTCAAATGGCTCTGAGCACTATGGGACTTAACATCTGAGGTCATGAGTCCCCTAGAACTTAGAACTACTTAAACCTAACCAACCTAAGAACATCACACACATCCATGCCCGAGGCAGGATTCGAACCTGCGACCGTAGCGGTCGCGCGGTTCCAGACTGAAGCGCCTAGAACCGCTCGGCACAACGGCCGGGTTTACTGTTTGCCTACTCTACATAGCAATATTTAAAATGACTAAACTACTGTACTAAATGTACCCGTGCATAAGCAAACAGTACTGCAATTGCTGTTCTGCTAACTTACATTCGCCATAGATCAGTAGCATTTCTATCTTCTCTTCATTGGTATACATTATACTCACACAACGCTTCAACTGACGATGGTTGAAGGAATGGCGGGTGTGCATTCTACTTATGTTCACATTTGTCCTCTGTCAACGTCAGCACGTGGATGTTCCATTACCCCAGTACCTGCACAAAGCGCCGGGAGCGTCAACGTCACTGTTGTGTTATGTAATTAATAACGTTGTGTTTCAGTGAATGGTAGACTGTGATACATTTTTGTATAGGTCTTTAGGAGAAGAAATGAAGTACCGAATAAAATACAGAGTGCCATTTAAAAAAGTCGTACCGCTGTTCATATCTTTTTTTAAAAAAAAAAAAAAAAGCTTAAACGAAGGCAATCATTCTGATTGATGTCCCCATGACGGCTGAAGAACATTTGTTTGAAACATTTTGTAATTTGCATCTAGACAAACAGTTCAACATAAATGGGACACCCTGTATTTTTTTCTGTATTCGTTGCTTACTATGACGATAAAGATCAATTTTGTAACAAATTTCAAAATAATTTTTTCTATGTATTGTTGGGATTCGAAGGGTTAAACCGTAAAATGCCTTCGCGAAGTCACAGGATACAGCTTTCAGTCAGCAAAGAGACTGCAGGCGCCGGTGTTTGGCTCACGCGGAAGCCAGTGACGAGTTTGTTCTCACTCTCTCCATGTGCACGTCACGTGACCGTTCACGCCGACATCGATCACGTGTTGGGCCACCGGCTCGACGTGGGGCAGCCCGCTGGCGTGTTCCCTGCAACGGTCGCCGGCGTGATGTGCCGCCAGCTGGGCAGTGAGCAGGCCGTGGGCGGCCTTGAGGAACGAGCGAGCAGCGCCGGCCTGAGCTCGTGGCCACTGCGGCTTGTTATTTCGTAATGCCGGCTATCTGTGTGACGTCACGCCGCGGTCACTGACGAAAGCGGGTCAGCTGGGCGGCCGTGTAGTGTAGACAGCGCAGCCTTGTCCGCCCGTGAGCGGAGCTTTTCCGCTTCTGTGGAACACAGACATTGAAATTCTGAGCCTGTAACCTCTCTGGCGCTATATTTTGCTCTTTCGTAATTGAAGCAGATTTCTTCGCGGCAATAGGACCTTGTTAAGAATAGTTAACAGAGAAAACACGCTACGTACAAAATATTACAGAGTTGTTTAAAGCAAACACATGTCGCTTTCCTGTGCAAATACTGAAGTTCGTCAGTGTTGGGTGAAAAAGGATGCTTTGAAAGGTTAGTAGTTCTTAAATTAAATGACAAAACTCTACCATCTGGTGAGCAAGATGCATGAGAAAGGCGAAATACACTCAGACTTCAAGAAGAATACAATAATTCCAATCCCAAAGAAAGCAGGTGTTGACAGATGTGAAAATTACCGAACTATCAGTTTAATAAGTCACAGCTGCAAAATACTAACGCGAATTCTTTACAGACGAATGGAAAAACTGGTAGAAGCCGACCTCGGGGAAGATCAGTTTGGATTCCGTAGAAATGTTGGAACACGTGAGGCAATACTGACCCTACGACTTATCTTAGAGAATAGATTAAGGGAAGGCAAACCTACATTTCTAGCATTTGTAGACTTAGAGAAAGCTTTTGACAATGTTGATTGGAATGCTCTCTTTCAAATTCTGAAGGTGGCAGGGGTAAAATACAGGGAGCGAAAGGCTATTTACGATTTGTACAGAAACCAGATGGCAGTTATAAGAGTCGAGGGGTGTGAAAGGGAAGCAGTGATTGGGAAGGGAGTGAGACAGGGTTGTAGCCTATCCCCGATGTTATTCAATCTGTATATTGAGCAAGCAATAAAGGAAACAAAAGAAAAGTTCGGAGTAGGTATTAAAACCCATGGAGAAGAAGTAAAAACTTTGAGGTTCGCCGATGACATTGTAATTCTGTCAGAGACAGCAAAGGACTTGGAAGAGCAGTTGAACGGAATGGATGGTATCTTGAAGGGAGGATATAAGATGAACATCAACAAAAGCAAAACGAGGATAATGGAATGTAGTCGAATTAAGTCGGGTGATGTTGAGGGAATTAGATTAGGAAATGAGACACTTAAAGTAGTAAAGGAGTTTTGCTATATGGGGAGCAAAATAACTGATGATGGTCGAAGTAGAGAGGGTATAAAATGTAGACTGAAAATGGCAAGGAAAGCGTTTCTCAAGAAGAGAAATTTGTTAACATCGAGTACAGATTTAAGTGTCAGGATGTCATTTCTGTATGTATTTGTATGGAGTGTAGCCATGTATGGAAGTGAAACGTGGGTGATAAATAGTTTGTACAAGAAGAGAATAGAAGCTTTCGAAATGTGGTGCTACAGAAGAATGCTGAAGATTAGATGGGTAGATCACATAACTGATGAGGAGGTATTAAATAGAATTGGAGAGAAGAGAAATTTGTGGCACAACTTGACGAGAAGAAGGGATCGGTTGGTAGGGCATATTCTGAAGCATCAAGGGTTCATCAATTTGGTATTGGGGGGCAGCGTGGAGGGTAAAAATCGTAGCGGGAGACCAAGAGATGTATACACTAAACAGATTCAGAAGGATGTAGGTTGCAGTAGGTACTAGGAGATGAAGAAGCTTGCACAGGATAGAGTAGCATGGAGAGCTGCATCAAACCAGTCTCAGGACTGAAGACCACAACAACAACAACAAATTAAGTGACAAGTTTACTGTTAACAGTCTCTAAGACGCGTTTCAAAGGTTTAAATGTCCATCATCAGGTGGATTTACATTTGTTAGTATTACATGTGTGTGGCGTGTTGTGTTACGAGTCTTTGGAGGAACACACAAACACGTTATACTAAGAAAAGTAAATCCACAAATGTAAAGGGCGTCCCGAAAGGTAATGCCCCCGAACTTTTATGAGAAACCTTTAAAAACTTTTTAAAGAAAACAAGCATTATTAACGATCTAAATCTTTGTTCTTCATGTCTACGTTTTTATTCCTCAACATAGTCACCCTGGCGACGAACACATTTCTCCCAGGAGAGATCAGTTTGTTGATACCGATCACCTCTGCTTGCAGCGCTTCATCACTATCAAAGTGAAGTTCTCGAACGTGGTCTTTAAGTCAGGGAAACAGACGAAAATTGGATGCGGCTAAGTCGGGAATGTATGGAGGATGATCGATGACAGTGAATCCAAGGCTTCGGACCGTTGCAGATGTCGCAACCTTCGTGTGTGGTCTGGCATTATCGTACTGACGAAGAAGGTCCTCCATATGTGAACGAACTCCTCGCATTCGGAACTCGACTCACGCATCAACATGGTTGCGTTACACACAGCTATGTTACACGTTACAATTTTATACTCTATTATTTGGAGCCCTCAAAGGGCAGAGTGCCGCACATATGTAGGCTTCAAGAATAATCATGTAGAATGTTAATAACGTTTGTTTTATTTAAATAAACATTCGGCGTTTTCACATAAAACATTCGGAGACATTACTTTTCAGCTCGCCCCCGTGACACATTTCCTAACAGTGACAACACCCAACCATGTTCGTATTTGCAGCTAAATTTACTTCCACTTTTAACTGAAGTTTGCCATTGATGTATTGTCTAGACGAAATAAAGTATCACGCGATAACAGTTCACGGCAACCTTCATAATTGTTCGAACAATAGTACAGTAGGTGCTACTAACAAGGGAACCTCGCCATCGTACCCCGTCAAAAACTGAACACAAATTAAGTATGAAAACAAGAAGAAGGTGTACTGAACTGTGAAAAAAGAAGAAAAATAGAAACGAACTGTTCAAGCTTAATCAGTGCAACAGCCATGGCGTCGTTGCTAAGTAATCACGGTTTTGGACTGCGAAGTGGGCGACCCGGGTCCTAAACCACTCGTGCCATTTTTTTTTTTTTTTGTTCAAATGGCTCTGAGCACTATGGGACTCAACATCTTAGGTCATAAGTCCCCTAGAACTTAGAACTACTTAAACCTAACTAACCTAAGGACATCACACACACCCATGCCCGAGGCAGGATTCGAACCTGCGACCGTAGCAGTCCCGCGGTTCCGGACTGCAGCGCCAGAACCGCTAGACCACCGCGGCCGGCCTTTTTTTTTTTTCCACAACTTTATGAACTGTTCCACCCGTCATTGAAATGTTTGTCCTCTTTCCGTAGTCTAGGAAGTTGTTACAATAGTTATATAATATAAGTAATGTGGTAAGAATACCTTACGTCGCAAGTAAATGTGATGAATAATGGGAGCAGGCAAGATACACATATATGTCTCACAGAAATGAAAACAACAAACAAACGGTTGTGAACTATGTTACAGCAAAGGAAGTCAAGAGTAAATACTTCCAAAACGGAACGCAACTTCAAAAACATTAAAAACATATGTTTTACAGAACACGGAGTAACTGTGTGATTGTGAAACTGTTGCGTTCATTATGTTGTGTTCATTTGTTGCAGCTCATGTGATAAACTATTATGTTTTCACCATTTACTTGGGAGTGATCACATTCACATTCATACGAACAGCTAAATCGGGTAGGGAGGCTTCTCTCACTCATTCACCAGGGATACAAATTACGTCCTGTGACACGACACACGTACTGTCACTAATACCGTGTATGACACACCAGACGTGTTTTGTGGTGGAGGATTTGGTTGACTTGTCGCCTTGTCATCAAATGTTTTCGGTTCCCTTTCGAAACCAGCTTCCTTTTGGCTGTTAATAGAGGAGTAGTGCAGAATCTACTTGCATTATGGGTCCCTTACCTACACCTCGCTGTTGCAAACGGACTTTACACCACGACACAGACACAAGTTTGAATACAGTGAAGGGCGAAAAAAGAAAATAAAAAAAGGCACGCGGGAGCTTTGAAGATGGCTCTCACGCTTTGCATCCAAACATCGTGACCACTTAAACACAACGGCATCACTTCCCCGTTTCCTTCAATGTTGCTTTAGTTAAGCTTGAACCGTCTAATGTTTCTATTTTCCTTTTTTTCACAGTTGAGTACACCTTCTTCCTGTTCTCGTGCTAGATCTGCCTTCAGTTTCTGAGGAGCTGTTTACTGGAACCTCTTAGCATCAAATCTGAGGGGGCTGCGATGTGGAGTCCCTTGTAAGAATGATGATGCAGATTTGTTTACTGAT
This sequence comes from Schistocerca nitens, assembly GCF_023898315.1. Classification (NCBI taxonomy): domain Eukaryota; kingdom Metazoa; phylum Arthropoda; class Insecta; order Orthoptera; family Acrididae; genus Schistocerca; species Schistocerca nitens. Next base: position 244,871,587 of record NC_064622.1, read on the forward strand.
TTCAAGTGTAAATACGTGCACCCTCCGCATATTACCCGATTAATCTCTCACTTTTGCCCTGCCTTTCGACGGCAGACTTAAGGATTCATTTATCATGAGTGTATGCAAAACCGTTCATATATTTTTGGTGCGATTCGACTGCATACGACTGATCCACGGCAAACCTGAACAACGACTGCGTTCGCCTCGCATCGAGGACGCATGAAGATAGTACTTGAGCATTTTTCATCGAAATAGGAAGGCAGCGTCTCATGTAAAAAAAAAAAAAAAAAAAAAAAAAACGCTCTCAGTTCCGAATGTTCCAGAGGGGCACGACTGACTAAATCATACCACTGTTCATAGCAGTACACCTTACAAGCCTCAGAAACAAGATTTTGAAATTTCACCTGCGTGTAAGTCCTATAAGGTAATGTTAAATGTGCTACTAGAGATGGTTTCTGTTGCTGTGAGATAAAACATGGAGTTATAGAACTGTTTCCAAATGCTAATGGGCAACAAGATAAAGCTAAACAATGGACCACCACAAGGATCTGTCTTAGCCCCTCTCCTGTTCAGAAGCACATGTAAGATATACCTGGAATCACATCAAAAAAAGTTTGTGGTACGCTGACGACTGGGCCCTAGCAACGAGATATGAAGTCCGTGTTGACTAATCGCCTATCAACTACTGTTGAATATTTCGCAAATAGAGGTTGCAACTGAGAGCCACTAAGACAGAAGTCCCAACGTTTCATCTAAACAACAAGATGGATAACAAAGAGTTCACGGTCTACTTTGAAGAAGGTTACTAAGACACAACAGAAACCCATAATATTTAGGGGTCATTCTTGACAGAATGCTCAGTTACAAACAACATCTACTAAGAAAGGCTGCCAAAATCAAAACTCGAATAACATCCTCAAAAGATTATGTGGCACATCAGGGGGCTCAACTGCATCCACTCTCCGCATTCCACCTCGGGATTCTTTTACCCTGTTACGAAATATTTCTCACCAGCTTGAATGAACAGTGTTCGCACAAAATGTGTTGACGCAAAGCTCAATCATACAATCTGTCCTGTAAATGGTACCATCAGACCCGCACCTGCTTTCTGGCTACCAATACCTAGCCACATACCACCTCCATCTCTGCACTGAGAAAGTATACGGGAATACTAAAAAACTGCAGACTAATCCTCGCTTTCCTGTTCACGCAGACATTCCAAGGGTCAGCAAAGGTAGGCTGCGCTCTCGTCACCCATCCCTGGAAACCACAATAATATTGGTTGGAAAGAGCTTTAATACTGATGACTGCTGGAGACACACATGACAGAGAGGCCTCCAGCAAAGCCTTTCAAATTGTCGCCAAACTTAGCAGCCTAAATCCTCGCCAAGTGCAGTGCATTGGTTTCGCTCGTACCTGACGTCATCAACAATGCGTCATGTCCGGCACCAGAAAGTCACAAGGGAGGCATGTGGTATCAGGCGTCCCAAGGATTTGGAATTTGGTCCTATTCTCTTTTCATTGTATTTGAAAGATGTGTCATCAGTTATGTGATACTGGAAATACCACGTGTACGCTGGTGACCTCCAATTGTATGTAAGTGCAAAACCAGTAAATGCTAAGAGAGCTACTGATAATCTCTGTATAGACCTGCGTGCACTACCAAAAAGTGTGGAGCGTATAGGGTTATTGCTCAACCCATCCAAAAGCCAAGCAGTGCTGGTCGGTCATTCTAGGCTCATTAGCCCAAATTATCGGGAATTCCTACCATCTTTAACCCTAAATGGGACAAATATCAATTGCTCTCCTTCAGCAAAGAGTTTCGGAGGAATAATAGATAAAATGTAAAGTGGACTGAGTACGTAACTGCAGTGTGCAAGAAAGCATCAGCATCTCTCCATGACCTACAAAAACATGAACAGATTTTCCCTCTTGGCCCCAAAAAGGAAACTTGTACAAAGACTTACCCTTCCAACTATCGATTACAGCGACGTTATACTGCAAAGTCCTTCTCAGAAAAACTCACGCCGCTTGGAACTGGTTACGAAGTCTGTATTTGTTATATCTGTAACGTTCGACTCTTTCATAGCATTTAGCCATCATATGCACAGCTATCCAGTCTGTATGCGGACAATCGCACAGAGTTCCATACCCTCTGTCTTCTCTACTGTCATATCAACGTACACCGTTCCACACATCTCTCCTCGACCTTCATGCTCTTGTCTGTACAACACGGCAGAAACACCCTATTCCAGCAGAGCAAAATACTTTCAGTCCCACTCCATCGTTCAGCCATTTTCTCGAAGTTCTTCTTACAGTTAGTAGTAGGAAATCGACTCCGGAATAATCTCCCGAAATGTATTAGACAGCCGGCCGGAGTGGCCGTGCGGTTCTAGGCGCTGTAGTCTGGAACCGAGCGACCGCTACGATCGCAGGTTCGAGTCCTGTCTCGGTCTTGGATGTGTGTGATGTCCTTAGGTTAGTTAGGTTTAATTAGTTCTAAATTCTAGGCGACTGATGACCTCAGAAGTTAAGTCGCATAGTGCTCAGAGCCATTTGTATTAGACAACTGAATAATACCTCCAGCTCAGAACATAGTTAATGACAGATCTACTAAAGTAACAATAATCATCATCGTTGTCCCTGTATCTACTCGTTGCCCTTCGCCGTATTCTGAGCAGGTTCAGTCTCCTTAAATTTCCTTTTCTCAAACGATGCTATTTCAGAAAACATCTATTTTGTACACCTGTAAATTCTTTTTATATATACCAGCATAATAATAATAATAATTATCATTATTATTCACCACAAAAACTAAAATTCATCTTGAACGCATGATGGAAAAGATGACCACAGAGTCACTACCCCAGGCACCAGTCGGTAGACTGGATTCACCTGATCATCGGATTCTGCGGGATCAGGGACACCATGCGGAGAAGAATCGGAGCTTCTCAAAAACTCGTCACACTCTCAAAACGAAACGTAAAAATTTTATTGGTACAATTAATGTGAACACCCTCACTAAAACAGGCAAATTAAAGCAACTTACCAACGCAATGGGAAAATTTAACCTGAAAATCACTGCACTGCAAGAGACAAGATTCACAGATGAAGGATACTTTAACACAGAGAATTACAGGATCTACAAGGGCAAACCTGCCATAAAAATAAGAGACAAACTACCAATTTTCGGAACAGGATTCGCCGTACACACTTCCGTACTCGACTCAGTTATTGACTTCACGTCTCTCAATGAAAGAGTCTCCCTGTTATCATTAAAATCAGCTAATAAAGCATACACTCTGATCAGTGTGCACGCCCCCACAAATCACCACAATAAAATCTACCCTGAAGCAGTACACAATTTCTGGGAAACACTAGAAGAAACAAAAAATAAAGTACCTAGGCACCATGTGAAAATCTTAGTAGGCGATTTTAACGCACAATTAGGGAAGGAAAAAAAATTCAGAGATACCACTGGACCCCACACCAAACACAAATGTACCAACAAGAATGGTGGAAAACTAATCGACTTCTGCAGAAACTTTGGACTTAAAATAATGAGTACCCAGTTTCAAAAACCTGCACATAAATTAACCACATGGAGATCACCCAGTCTTAGGGTGAATACCAAATAGACCATGTCGCAATTTCCAAAGAAAACATAAAAGAAATTCAAAATATCAGAACCCGCAAAGGTGTCTTTGAATCACATCATCATCTTCTCCAAATAAAAACAAAATTCCAACCCAACAGAATGCTAAAAAGGCCACCCAAAAGTACCAAACCAGATCCGGAATATCTGCAACTCAACAAAGAAAAAATCATCATGCAAATTAATCAGGAAAAATCAACAGACTGGAAGAAACTAACAGAAAATTCAGGAAGCCCTCAAATTAGGACAACCCCCTCGCAACAGGAGACATCGCTGGTGGAATGCAACCTGTGATGAGGCAGTCGACAACCGAATAACTGCATGGAAAAAATTTAGCAGTCACAAAACAGAAGAAAACTGGGAGAACTTTCTTAAAACTCAAAAACAGACCTCAAAAATAATTAGAAAATAAAAACGGGGATATGACAACAACAGACTCTCTGAAATCCAGCAGGATTTCATAAAAAATAATACAAGAAATTTTTATAAGACTTTCAGAGAAAACTTACAGGGATACCAAGCGCCTAGCTTGTGCTTCAAGAAGCCCGATGGCTCTTTGGAAACCAACACGAAAAATAACTGCAAAATCTTAGCCCAATATTTCAGTTCCCTCCTCAATTGCGAACCACCCCAAGAAAAACTTGTCTTCTCTTCTTCAGTATTCACACACCCAGACTCACATGCCCCGGCTCTTGAAGAAATTATGGAGATAGTCAAGCAGTTGAAAAATAACAAAGCACCAGGAGAAGATGGGATCATTGCTGAGTTCTGGAAACTAAACGATCCTATACTTATGCAGAAATTACACCATATAATGTCAGACATATGGATAACGGAGCAGATACCAGAGGACTGGAAATGCGCTCTAATTCACCCGCTACACAAAAAGGGCGACAAGACAGAGGAATTTCCCTGCTCCCAGTCGTTTACAAAATCCTTTCCAAAGCGCTTTTAAACAGGATAGAGTCCCAAGCAGATACACTAATTGGTGAATACCTAGCCGGATTCAGAAAAGGACGCCCATGCGCGGAACAGATCTGGTGCTTAAAGACAATATTACAAATGAGGAAATGCAGAAACACAGTAGTTACATTCATCGACTTCAGGAAAGCATATGATTCAGTGGACCGTGGAACCCTGTTTAAAATCATGGAAGAATTTGGGATCGACCGAAAGACACGAAAAATCACAGAACAGACACTTACAGGAACAACGGCCAAAGTGAAATTCATGGGCGAAGTATCAGAACCCTTCGAAATCAAATCTGGAGTCCGAGAGGGGGACGGACTATCCCCAATTCTTTTCAATATTGTTCTAGAAAAGATAATCAGGGAATGGGAACCTCACGTAAAGGGTATCCAAATTGGTATCAAGAAAGAGAACCGAATTCAAGTCAAGTGCCTTGCTTTCGCTGACGATATTGCAATTATCACCAATAACAGAACAGAAGCGATTCACGCAGTGGAAAAACTACATGAAATTTCACAAAAAAACCGGACTACAGATATCTTATGAAAAAAACCAATATATGGAAAGGCAGCCAGAAAATAAATCCCCTTTAATAACAAAATATGGTATAATTGCACAAGTCTGCCATTTTAAATACCTCGGTGAAACTATACAGTCCTCAGGATTAAACCGAATTGCCAATGAACAAAGAATCACCAAGCTCCAGAAGGCCTACAAGCTAACATGGATGCATTTCGACAGACGCAAAATTAAGGCACTATACAACAGTGATTCTTCCAGAAGCAATCTATGCAGCTGAAACAATGGTGATTGATGGTCATTCAAAAATTAAGGAAATAGAAAAGCAGGACAGAAAACTTCTCAGGAAGATTTACGGTCCAATCAACAAAAATGGCATTTGGATGAAGAGACCACAAAACGAACTCTATAGAAAGATCAATATAGTAACAGATGAAATCAGAAAGCACCGAGCCAAATTTTATACACACATCTACAGGATGGAAGACTCCAGAACAGCAAAGAAATTATTCAATATTATAACAAGGAGTAAATGTGGCACAGAATGGCTGAAAGAAGTCCAGAGGGATCTACAGCAGATCAACATAAAAAATCTCGAATATCGCACCGAGTGCCAGCATAAAATCACAAGTGTGAAGTTTGGGGAAAGAACATCGCGTCAGCCTGGTAAAAAATGGACAGAGGAAAGGAAGAAGGAGCATTCTAAGAGGATGAGGAGGTTTTGGGAAGCAAAGAAGAAAAACATCCGAAGATGAAATTATGAATTCAAGTTCAATCGCTCTCCTAAAGGGGAACAATCGTTATAATAATAATAATAAATATCACCGGTTATCGTAAGATGAGTACTAAAAGATTATAATTAATGTTAGTGTGGTTGGGAATTTGGTAAACTAGACTGGATACCTGGTGAAACCGTTGCGCAGTAATGCAAGGTTAACTTCCTCAGATAGCTCACACCTTTTAACCCACTTTTATGGTCTTGAATATCAGCACCGCTTTCAGAACAAATTAATGCAACAACATTACACCTTGGTACAGATTTTGGATAGCGCCATTTTGCTAGACACGGTGTACTTGAACCACGGCGGACCCGAACAGTTTACAAACTTAACCATTACGGAAAAGTTTCCATCCTTGACCCAAAAGCCAATTACCATGCCCTTTTGGACGCCAGATGAGTCGCTACGTTTCCGCATTACGACAACGACTGCACTATTTTCCTGGACACCCCCCCCCCCTCCCCCCGATACAGTGATGTGACTGCACTGTGTAGGTAAAAGAATTGATTAATTCCCTATAGTGATCTCGGAATTCATACACTCGTCTCCCGCTACATTTACTAATTAACTGGACAGGTCCCTCGGGTATCATGGAAATTATTGTTTGATGTCTTAATAGATGAGCCATTATTCTGTCCCTCCTTCTTGTCAGTGTTTTCCATGTATTCCTCTCTTCGCCGATTCTGCAGAAAAGCTACTCATTCCTTATCAGGGCACCTAATTTTCAACAGTCTTCTACAGCACCACATCCCAAATATTTCGTTTTTCTTCTTTCCGGGTTTTTGCCCAGTCCATGTTTCACTTCCACATATTACTGTGCTCCAAATGTACCTTCTCAGAAATATCTTCCTCAGCTTAGGGGCCGGCCGCTGTGGCCGAGCAGTTCTAGGCCCTTCAGTCCGGAACCGCGCTGCTGCTACGGTCCCAGGTTCGAATCCTGCCTCGGACATGTATGTGTGTGATGTCCTTATTTTAGTTAGGTTTAAGTAGTTCTGAGTCTAGGGGACTGATGACCTCAGATGTTAAGTCCCATAGTGCTTAGAGCCATTTGAACCATCAGCTTAAGGAATGCACTCTTTCGTCTCTGGTTTTCATGTTCGCCTTGCTTCGCTCGTGATACTTTACATTACTTCCTGCAATTCGTCTATTTCGTCGCCCTGATTTTGATGTTCAATGTACTCGTACTTCTGATCCTGCTCCAGCTACTCCACATTAATTTTGTCTTTGTTCGGTACCAGCATTAGTGGCATTAATTCATAGTCGGCCGCTGACAAACGAATGCATTAGCACACTTGAGGAGTCGAAGGCGTGGCTATTAAGCCGGGCAGCAACACCGTGCATTCGTTCACCGCTATGGTCCTTAATTTGGCGGCCGCGCTTTTCGAGCGCCACGCGTGCGAAGACCATGGCCCTTTTTCCGGCAAGGGGCCTCTGGATGCAGACGTCCTTTACGACGACAATACAGCAGAAGCGAAAAGGCAGGCATTCTAGCAACAATACGGGCCACTAATGGAGAAATCCTCTGACATAAGTCACTTTGACAATGCTGCAGCCGAGTACCTGGGAAGGAGCATCTCGGAAAGGCGAACCTGGCCCGCTGATGGCGCGCTACTGCGAAATCCGATTGATCGGAATCCGATGGAACACATCTGCCACGTTACTTAGCGCCAACTCTGCGAGCACAAACAACTGTAAGGTGGCTATAACTTCGCGCATTACACGCACTCATCCACATACTTTGCCGTGAACCACTACCACAATTAGATGTCATTTGATAGGTTGTACATCGTATATATGAATATTTAAAGGAGTCTGACATTGTCACGTACACCTTGTAAACAATTGTTAACGCTTATTGCATGAAAAGTGACGGAGTGTCTTTATTATAAAAACTGCATAATGAACGATTGCCAAAATTAGTAGAGGTTGGAATGCCAGTGGAAATGAAACGGCAGACGGAACTCAAGCCCTGGGTGGAAGGGCCACACAGGTGTGTTGGTCCTGCTTAAACCCAGGAAGTAGCAAGACGGACGTTTAGGCACCTGAGCGCTGGGGCACAATAGAGTCACGACCGGCTGCTATTGTAGTACTGCCGGAAGGATAACTGGATAATACTTCCGAACTTTGCAAATCTTGGATGCAGGTGACAGGAAATAAGAATCGGCACCTCGAAAACCACGCAGGCTGGGTTATTCCAAGTCTTTTTACTCAGAAGCGTACCAATGTACGAGTATAGGTATTTCCTCGCAAACTTTCCGCGCTGTAACAACAAAAGCCTAAAATATGGTTGGTCGACATTCGGAAGCATCAGTAGAGAGGGAGAATATTCCGTGGTTTCGTGAATATGATTCGTTTTCAGATTTACGATGGTGAGGAGCTGAGCGTTGCTGGGAGGCCAGCAGTGGAGAGACGTGGTCTTCAGTTGAGAGCGCCCATGTGTGGCGGTCGCTCGGTATCAGCTTTATTGTTACAGACGGACTTGCCGTCTTTGCCCTCAGGATAGCTTATAGTTAGATCAGTAGGCACTGTACTGTTAGCGACCCTATACGATTCTGGACTTCGGCTCCTGGTTGGAAGTCGTCGTTGAGTACGCAGCGTTCAGTAATTGAGAGCACTTCCTTTGTCTGTACTTATGTTGAGACGTTATCTGACTTCCGTCCTTGTGGCTTGGAGATCGCGTTTCTCGTCTGTGAAACACAGAGAGGAGAAGACAGTATTAGAGTATATTAGTCAGAGGACCACCTTCTGGCGTCCTAATGTTTGAAAGAGTTTATTTGTGGCTGGAGTTTTTCCATCGATGCAGACGTGTACGAGAACCAGCACGCCGATGCACCAGGCGCAGTACATACGGTGATATGGCAAATTGCTTATTTGGGGCTATAAAGCTAAACAGCTGTCATCACATTAGTGTATTTCCACTGAGGTTCCACACCACTGTAGATCATCTTTGAAAGTAGTGTCTTCTAGTGTTTGGTACGTAGATGATGTCAGTCATTTCGCGTTATTGATGTTAGATCTCGCAGTCATAATAAGGGGCAGAGTTGGGCAAATGTTTAGTAAATTTTACTTAGGAAATGTAAAGTTTGTAATATAAAAGGTTTTTTTTTAACCTACAATAAATGTATAAGCAGGAACAACGTTTAGCATTTAGTAGTATTAGGTGCCTTATCATTCATTTATATTTAGATTGTAATGTATAGAATTAAGAGATCCTAAGATCTGCTTCAGGGGGTAGTCAGAGAGGGCCAAATCACCCTTTTAGCGTTTATTATTTTCCGTTAAGATCATTCATTTTTAGACCCGCCTGGAGTAGCATCTTGGACAACCTGTCGTAATTTACTGGATCTCCGTGGCCTGTGCGGAGACACCTAATGCCGCTGCTGTATTGCGTTCCAAATTGTAGACCAGCTCGCTATTAAGCAGCTGGTCGTAAGGTTTTGGTTCATCAGCATGTAATGTTAGGTGAACACTTAAAGGAGGCCGAAGAAACTTTACTTACGTCCTAGAAAATATATACTGATTTTTAAGTTGTATAAAAGAGAACGGTTTTCTTTACAGTGATCTACAGGTATGGTTCATTTTCATCGACGGCAACCTTCCGCAACACGGTCTAAACAGCGAAAACTCTCGACGTCTTGTTAAGGTCCTAAATTCATGTCCGAGATGCGAGATACGTCGCTCTATGATTACATTATTTTGGCCCAGACAACTCTGCTGGTAACGTACAAACAGAAGACTCAGCTGCTAGATGTCATGTTTGCTGTAATGTATCCTCTGTGTGTACAACGTCCATTTCAACAGCACTCACGATATACTGAGTCGTAACAACATAAGTTACTTCAATGCTACCTCCTTTCGTATAGTACGTCCTTGTGTATAGCAAGAACTGGATCACGGCATAATCTGCTCTGGAACATCGAGGTTTCACATTTCGCTGGTTTCCAAAATTAGCTAATTATTTACCTCTTAAAAGAATCTGCCCTTACTTCCCGCTGATTTTTGTGCACCGCTCTTTGTACTCTCCGAAGATCTTTACGCAAACTCTTAAATAGATTTCAAATCCCTGTCTTCTCGCCCTCCTCCATTTTTCCCTTTTCACCTTGTAAATTGTAATATTGTACTACAATGACTGTAAAAAATTAATACTCAAACTTCATCATTCATTTCTATAGAGAGGTATGTATGTCTGTCTACGTAGGTAATTATACTATGTTCTGTCTGATGTAATGGGCAATAAAGAAAGATTAATAACCGAATAAATGAACGAAAAGTCCGCCATACATGTAAATGACTCCTTCGAGTAAACTGAACACCAGATAAAACGACGTTGAAGAAAATCTATTAAAGATTAACCATTCCGAGGACAGCCACTACGTCTAGCATATAATAATGCCATTCTTGGGATGTACAGGCCTTTCGCTAGTACTATGCCACTGTTGGCGGTCGATGGGAGACCTCTACTGGTAGCAATATTCACATCATCGAGATACCGACGTTATACTCACCACATTGGTCAACCACGTCCCAGCAAAATGGAGCAGGCAGGGACACTACACAATTTTTTGTGTTTTCTTGTTTAAGTGGATTTCCCATACGTTTTAGGTCTCTTGTGTATTTTTTATTTGGATCTGCATTCTGTTGGGGTCATAAAAACAACAAAAATGTAGGCAAAACTATTTTTTTTATTTTTCGTGGAAGTAATACTAGCACTGACAAAAATCTAGTAAAATAAACTTCCGTATTTAGTGTAGCCACCCTTTGCTACAATAAGGGCTTCTTTGCGTTGAGGCATGCTCCCTATGCATGCTTTTTATAATTTCTTGGAGTTCACAGTTCTGATGCCAATATCTGATGAGCGTTTCAAGCAACTGGCGCTTGGTTGTGATCACTTCCTTCGCTGTCGCCCGTTTGGTGAGCTTCCACGTGTTTTCTATGCGGTTCATGTCTGGTGGAGTCCCTCGGCAAGGTAAAACATAACTTTATTTCAGTCAAGAACGTAGTAACACTTCTGACTTTGTTGCACGATGCGGAGCATGAATAAAAGTGTAGTCGTAATCACCAGGGAGCCATTCGCTGAGCTGCGGCAGCAACCGGCTTTCTAGGACTCGTTTAAACTTGTTGTAGCTGCGGCTCACAGTCATAAAAATTTTTTTGAAGGACATCATCTTTACGCCAGTGACTGTTACAAGTTTTTATTGCACTTTTTCAGCAGCACTTGGTAATGGCCTAAGGCCGAAATTGCAATAGTGTAATAAAAACTTATAACAGTCGCTGGCGTAAAGATGATGTCTTTCAAAAAATTAGGTCTCGTTTGTACTGGTCTTGTTTCATTGTCCCATCTACAATGTTTGGATGCCCCGTGCCTTTGGCTGAGATGACAGACCATACCATACCATGATACTAATCGGATGTTTAACCCTTTCCACAAATCAGTCTGCGTGGAGTTGTTCTCCAGGGCGTCTTCTGACAGAGGAACTTTTGTTGGAATGTTGACGCATCGGAGAAGCACACCTGTAAAATATTATAATAAACAGCTGAAAATCGTTACTGATAAATTTTAGTGTTCAAAAAGTTATACTTACTCGACTCTGTCGTTACGAGGAGTGGTGATCATTCTCCTACCACATTTTCCTACATGATCTGCTTCGAGCGGTTTTTTTTTTTTTCAATTTTAATTTTAATTCAGTTGACGTCGACTTTGAAACCCCCGCAATAGTTGCTACGTCTCTCTGGGAATGTGTGTAATGCAGTAACAACGTTTCTTTTTCTTAACATTTTCTTGGAAAAGTGCCCAAAGCCTTGCCCAATCTAAAAAGAAACAAATTTGAAGTTATCACGTCAAATCGTTATCAAGAATTTAAAATTACAGATAAAACTTAGAAAAAATGTAATACTCGTAAAAATCATTACTTGGTTTTGTATTATTTTAGATGTGAAAACTAGAAACGAACAGTAATCCAATGTGAAGAAACGCCACATAATTAACAAATGACGCATGTTTGCGTCTTGTCAAAAACAATAATATTGATACCAGTAGCAATATCAAAATAAAACAAACCGTTTTTTTAAACTATAAATTACATAAATATGAACGCTGTCGTTAATAATTTGGCTGGTAACTGATGCCATTGTCTTACAGCCTTCAAATTGTTAGAGTCGCCTGAAACATTAAGTAACATCACAATGAGGAAGCAGCACGTAGAAAATGTGGAGAACTAAGTGTCCCTGAAGTACTGGTCTAGGTTCACACGTCTCCTACGCTGTTAGCATGACCTGATGCTCAGATATGTGATAGTATATAAGAAAATATTTCTGCAGTAACGATCAGAATGCGAAAGGTATGTACCATTGCTGTACTGTATGTAAAAATAGGATGAAAAAAGACAGTTCAGATTATGTGACAAATTTTTTGATGGATATTAGATATTAGATATAATTAGATTATTAGATAATGTAGTTTTGGAGTATTTTCAGGAGCGATGACATACGATACACTTCACTGTAGCAATTCAACTGTGACTGCCTTAGGCATATGCATCTGAATCTGCTAATACTAGGACTCATTAGACACACATAATAATTTTAGTAAGTAATTAGGAACTGCATTGCTGACCGCTAAAAATGCAACACCAGTAAGGGTAGTGAATACTGAAATTTTACTTACTGTGAGATAGGGTATCTAGTACACGGAGTGTCCACCTTTGCCAACAACTCTCCTGGTGATTGAGTCATATTGAGCTTAGATAACACACACGGGCATGCCATTCCATGTTGCTTCAGCACCACGATATAGTTCATCAAGAGTGGTGGCGCAGCAACTCATAACCATATGTTTCCAGTGAATGAGAGCTCTGGAGTACGTGCTGGCCACGGCAGCAGTCGAACAGTCTGTATCTTGGTGGAATTAGAACAGCGTTGGCAATATGTATGCGTTATTTTGTTGAAAGATAATGTCAGTGGGATGTGGAACAAGGTCGCACTGCCTGTATAGATACTTGACTTGTTGTACACAACCTCAAAACCTGACCAAAGATACGTGACGCGGCTGTGTGGTCCTGCATGGCCGAAGGAAAAGTATTTCTGTCCTCTCGAGCGCTCATCGCGTGGGTCGTTGGGGTTCCGCCTACCTACTGCATGCGCTTTCCCTAAAATGCTAAACGTTTGCACATCCAAGAATGTGCAGACTTCATGCTAATTTGATGTTTGGAGCGTGCCGCCTTTATGGTGTTGTATTTTTAATAGCCTCTTGGTTTGCTTTCCCTTCTCTCCCAGTGACTGTCGACATGCCTCTCCATTAAACGTAGGTAGCCTTCAGCCCCTGAACGGGATTGGCAATTAAAAGTCATACCTCACTGCCATATACTAAAAAATGGAAATGCATGCTGATTATAAGCTTTCACTTCAGATATGGTATGAATCGAGGATTCAAATTGAGCGGTAAACGTCTAGGTCACGAAGACATTTAATAAAACTAAACAGTCTCTTTATCGATCCTCGACAATATTTGATACACCCAGCACAAGTGAATCAATGAGCAACAGAAATAACACTTCAAATTAAATTTTACAATGACGCAGTTCCGACTCACAGGGGACGGATTCTGACACGCCCCTTGGTCAGTTAAGGCTCCACTAAAACAGAGAAAAGGTAGATTGTAAAAGATGTAAAACACAAAATCTTCAGAAAAGCGACAATCGGCCACTAATAACCTAGATAGTGGTATTCTAATGATTCCTTTAAACATCTGAGCAACAAGAACTTCAATAATGAAACTTTTAAGTTTAGCACTACATTAAAAAATCTTGAAAAATAAAAAACATTAATTACTAAGCAACAAGTATATTTAACTTGTGACCTTAACTGTAGATAACAATGACTTGCTGGGAAACTTCATGAATGTAACTGACCTCCTCTTTACAACAAACTCAGTAACTCTGTTGCTGCACCACAGCAGAAAATGATTTGTAGCAAACAGGTTACGTACTTGTGACAGTGTACAACAATTCACAATGAGGTAAACAAGAAATCAGAGTTCCACAACTCACAGTACATGCTAAGATTAGAGTTCAAGAACTTAGAAGTTAAGCGGAGAGCAAAAGGGGGTCAGAAATTGATAATTAAAACCAAAACAAAATATACAAACGCTATTCGAGGTGAATCCTTAGGACAATAACATGCGGAGAGAGTGGCCCAGGCAAAAGCTCGTTTTCAAGGGAACAGCTCATGCATCGACCATACGCGATGCTCACCTTTAGCAAACAGCACCCTGCCAAACGATGGGTCCAGCGGTTAAAGTCAATAGTTTCCACAAACGACCTCCTCATCTACGACCACCGTACTGCAGAGAATGCTAGGTCAACTTTTCTCCCGAAACAGCCATGTATGTTCGTCGTCCAACGAGTGAATCAGCTCTAGCACCCAGCAGACTCGGACATCAGCGTAACCACGGCTACGCCTACACTCCTTATGAACTCTGCGCTCAACTGCTAGAGAAACATCGCCTGATGCCGACAAGTCGCAGCCATTGGGCAGAACTTGACTGTTTCGCTTCCTGGGCCGGCTCTATGCGGGCTCCTCAGCTCAGCGCTAAGAACAAGCCTCGCCAAAAACCAACGGCGGCGCCACGAGAGAGGTAGCAGGCGAATGATAGCACATGTAAAATCAAATGGATCTATTGCAGTCGAGATCGAGCCAACATGAAAGTGGCTCAAGATATTTTTGAAGCTTGACTTTCAAAACAGTATTTTGTTTACCAAAAGTGCTGCAAGCCATTCTTACTATGCAGTTCATTTCATACGATGTCCATCCAATCTGTTATTTGACAACAAACACAAAGCTGAATTGTTGCGTAAATTAAAGTACACTAAGATAACTGCAGAAACATTGGTCTCTATTTATGGGGTTGCACAAGTGGTGGTTCATAGACTTGCTATATTATCCACAAGACTCTTCGATGGTGATTGTGCACCCGCACAGTCACAACGGATGGCTGCTAGCCATCTCTACAAAGACTACAGTGGGTCTGCACCTTTGATGGACTACAGTGGGTCTGCACCTTTGATGGCCCACCAATACCATTGGCCCTGATGTGATTCCCAGCAATCACCAAGTGTTTTGGTTCCAGGACGGGTGAGGGCTGACCCCAGCTCATAACAGAGTAAATAATATCTAAACATTTTTCCAAAGTATTTGAGGATAACAGTATTCCTCGTCATAGTGAGTGTAGCTTAGTATTGGAAATATTCTAGAACATAAGTCTTATCAGATAAACACATAAAGACAGGAAGAACATGAATACACAAGGGTACACGAACACAAAGCGGAATAACACAGAACATTTGGTACTGCAGTCCAACCCAAAACTTCATTCCATATATCTTTCCTCTTATTTCAACATGTGTTCCCGCAAAAACAAAAAGAAAAAAAATCCTATCCAAGCATGCTTTCTGTATTTATATGTTCACATATTTCTTACCTCATTATTTATTTTCCATTATCTTACCTCATCATTTGTTTCCAAGAAAATTCTACCTAAGTCTGTTTTCCCTGAACCCTACTTTTTTGTTCATATCCTCTTTCAAAATAATTATTCTTCATTGTACACAACTTTTTTGGCCAAACCAGTTTCTTATACCTTGTCAATGCATTTCTTCCAATTCATCACAACATAATCCCTTTATTATAGTCTACCCTCTTAAGCTAACTTAAATCTATGAGCTCAGATGCGTAAATTAAGGGACGAGACAATGCAGCAGCACGAAACAATTAACACAAACAGCAATGACCAAAAAAATGCAAACTGGCAAAGCAAGCAGCAGTATATCCAAATTAGCAAAGCAAATACAACATTATAATTAATATGAGCCAATTTGCAGCAACAAGAAAAATAAATCAGTATTAAAACTGGCTTAGCAGAGTAATACAAAGTGAAATTCAGTAGGACTATGCCTGGCAAATGCAATAACTTATACCTAAACATGACGAAGCTCAAGCAGAAAAAAT
The DNA here is from genome assembly GCF_023898315.1 of Schistocerca nitens. Classification (NCBI taxonomy): domain Eukaryota; kingdom Metazoa; phylum Arthropoda; class Insecta; order Orthoptera; family Acrididae; genus Schistocerca; species Schistocerca nitens. The sequence goes on from NC_064622.1 coordinate 244,887,493, forward strand.
ATTACAGTAAAGATAGGAAATATCAATTTACACCTTAATACCTATGTTACATCTTAACATTAGAGTGATGCATCACAATAACTTACTCTACTAAACAAGTTATCCAGTCTTTGAAAAAAATTATGTATGCAATTCCTGTGTAGGGAAATGTCTATCTGCGCTCCCATTGTTTTAATTTTTTTACGAAAGTAGATCATAAAATTATTATTTAATGCCTCTGTAGACAGAAAACATTTCTATTAAATTTTATTTTAACCAATGCTGCAGCGCAGCTAGAAACTAGATATTAAACAAAATAGGCAAATATATACATAAAGCAAGGCATGAAACGTCATTCACTAGCCATTTCATAAGGCAGTAAAATAATCTCTCACAGGTTGAGAATTTACTTTACAAATGTGTAGAAACAAAATCCCATAAATATAACAGTGTCCAAAAATTTCCGCCGACATTGTGATACATTCACGCATGTACACACATTTCATAACTCTTAAAGTACGATTCTTGATTTCCATTCACAAACCAGTGTCCCTAATCTCTTCTCATTATTCATATAGACACATAATCACATTCCTCATATAGCATCATCTTATTGATCATAAACATATCTCAACAGCATGATACACATCGTCGCCTCAATAATATCATCATAACATCTCAGTAAAATCTCAAAAACGTCGTTGCTTTCTTCAATAATTTCAAAACCTAAAAAAATTCTCTGCTCCTTTCAATAGTGTCGTCTACCTCAAACGTACTTCAAAAATCGTGATCCCATACCAAATAACTCATTCAAAGCTCTCATAGTATCACAATGGTTCCAAAAAATATGAACAGTTCAGAAAATGCAGACAAAATGCAATTTCGTAAGTGTGAATTCACTGACGTAGTAAAAAAAAAGTTTGTCTCTCTTAAAGAGATCAAATAGCTGTGTGATTCTGTGTTAGAGAATTATGGTACCGATGTGTAAAGTTGTATAAGCAAATGCCATGTTAGCTCGGACTCCTAGCGCTTGCCACACACTTAGTACACAAAGTAGGCGTGTACCCCCTGAGGATTAATGTAATTATACCCTCAGGTGTTACAGATTACAGCAACAGAATGAAACGTCTCACCGAAAACCTTCTTTGTATCTTTGTAATCCAAGAATCTTTCTAAATATGTTCCAAGTACAAAAATTTAATCACTCAAATGCGTTTCCTGTAGCGCTAAAATGTGCGTCTTGCTGTAAGATAACTTCTGTCATTACTTGACGGTAAAAATGTGCCAAGTGTCGGAGTTATCGTCCTCCGTAATCAAAGTTCTGCAGAAGTCAATGTACTTACCTCGTCATAAACAAAAGTGAAATGCTATGCGTATAGATATCGTAGTTATTACGCTTATTGCCGTGATTAGGAAAGTACTATACTGTAACGTATTGTTGTGCTACAGAAAAGGCTGTCTGATTATAACTATACCATAAAAGTTACTACTGAAGCATATTTTACTTTCCAGAAGAATTCAGAAAAACTGTGCAGATATAAAACAGATACAGCGCAAAAGCAACAATGTAAATTGTGTCATTCATTAATAGCGGCGTGATGTAATCGTGTAGCTGTCAAACAAACCAAATACTAAGTCATCTGTAATATCTCAGAAAATACTTTAAATCCAGAATGTATCTTCAAATAAACCAAAATGTTGAATTAAAATCTCATTAGCAGTATATGTTCTAAGTATGTAAGCCTTATAGTCGTTATGTAATCGTGCAACTAACAATCAAGAATGTACACACAATAACACTGTGTCGTTTGTTCACTATAACAATGCGTTCGTAATCACTGTCTAAATAAGTTCCCTAGGTGCCTGATTGGATAATTAACTTCAAAACATTGTTGCATTTTAACAGTTTCTAAATGTGACAAAGCGTACTAGTAACGTGAAGTAGAAATCTTATAGCAACGACTAATTCAGACAGCAAATTATCTCTCAATAAACGGTTTTACATGTGAAATGTAGTGTAAACCTTTACTCTTCCTAATACGCAGAGTATCAACTTCAACGCAATTATCATGTGGTATATGTCGGATTCTGTAAGGTCCATTGCAAATCAGAAAGAATTTATGACTCAAGTGTTTCTTCTTATGTGACAATGAATGAGCTTTAATGAGAATTTTCTGACCAATATATAGTTTCTTTGCATTTGCTTTACCGTGTAGTTTTCTCCTTTTGTCTGCAGCAGAATTTATATTTTTAATGGCCAAATTAGTTATGTCTTTGTGTCGACGTTTATGTGTATTCGGAAAAGATACAAGCTCTCTGATTCTGTCTGGTGGTTCTTCATTCTTCAGTACAAGGATAGGCGGTAAAGCAGTGGAGTCATGAGGCATTTCATTCAGCACGTTTTGAAATAAGTGTAAATATCTGACCCAGTACTGATGCTTTCTGTGACAATAAAGTCTGCAAAGCTTATTGATTTCTTTCAGAATCCGTTCAGACGGGTTACAATGTGGTGAGTACAATTAAATAAAAACTGGTTTGATTTTATGATTCCGAAGCATACGTGACCAAACAGCAGATGTGAATTGCGGTCCATTATCTGAAATGACTTTAGCAACGTGCCCAACTTCACGTAAGAAATTTTTAACAAAGACGTTGGATACAGACCGTCCAGTGGCTTTATGTGATGGAAGTGAAAGAAACAAATTTTTAAGTAAGTTCAACAGCTACTCGAACTTACGAAAATCCGTTCGATGTTCTGACAAGGGGTCCCAAGAGATCAACAGCAGCAAATTCTTTTAATTTAGAAGGAATGATAGGAAACAACGGAGCACGATGTGAGATGGTAGATGGTTTAGCTTCTTGACAAAGTTTACAAATAGACAAGACTCTCCCAATTCTCTTTTCCATATTGTTAAAATAGTCGTCCGGAGAATCTGATAACATTTTCTTGGACCAAAATGTGCGTAGTTGAAATGAATGTACCAAATGAGCTTATTAACAAAATCGTCTGGAATGCAAAGTACCCGTAGCTTGTCATCAACAGTGCAGCGTTTGAAGAGTATGTTGTTTCTAACCATATAATAATGCCGAATCTGTGTGTGTGTCTTTTCATGCCATTTACTTTTGATGTCTTTCCAAATCGGACCTTTATCTTGTTCATGAGCAATGTCCTTTAAAGATGTGGTGATGAAGTTTTCAAAGACGACTTTCTGAATGTTAAGAATACTGAAATTTTTCTCGAAGTTGCCTTCTGTGTTACTTTTCTCAAGCCCAGCCGGTGCATGTGATAGTGCGTCCGCAACAATGTTCTCCTTGCCGGGAATGTAGACTATTGTGAAGTGGAATTCTTGCAGAAACAATGCCCAACGTTTTAACCTGTCATTATTTAATTTTGAAGACATAAGAAATTGTAATGCACAATGGTCACTGTATACTTTTACGTGTTTACCAGAAAGAAAGAAACGGAATATTTAAATGCCCAAACGATAGCTAAAGCTTCTAATTCAGTAACGGCATAATTTTTTCCAGATTTTGTTAGCACGCGGCTATCAATAAATAATAACTACACTAATTACTCAAACTATAAGAAAAAATCAGAAGATTCCAGTGAGGTATCCTCGGCTAAGGGTAGACAAAGACATATGTAAAGTCCCCTTAGAAAAATTTATGAATGACTGTGCTGGTAAACTTCCACGTTATTTGATTTTCAAACAGCTGAGCAAAACTCAACGTACTCAAACAGTTTTCTCTTCATTTTTTCCGCAACGCAATCTGACTTTCAAAAATCCCTACAAAAGAATGGGTCTGACTAACAATAACCTATAACTTTCATGAATCACTTACCTCACAAAAATCTTCGTTACTCGAACTACTGCAATACAGCGAGCGCCAATATTGCCAGCTAAATAAAAGATTCTAACAAATAACTGATGATGGTCGAAGTAGAGAGGATATAAAATGTAGACTGGCAATGGCAAGGAAAGCGTTTCTGAAGAAGAGAAATTTGATAACTTCGAGTATAGATTTAAGTGTCAGGACGTCATTTCTGAAAGTATTTGTATGGAGTGTAGCCATGTATGGAAGTGAAACATGGACGGTAAATAGTTTGGACAAGAAGAGAATAGAAGCTTTCGAAATGTGGTGCTACAGAAGAATGCTGAAGATTAGATGGGTAGATCACATAACTAATGAGGAGGTACTGAATAGGATTGGGGAGAAGAGGAGTTTGTGGCACAACTTGACCAGAAGAAGGGATCGGTTGGTAGGACATGTTCTGAGGCATCAAGGGATCACCAATTTAGTATTGGAGGGCATCGTGGAGGGTAAAAATCGTAGGGGGAGACCAAGAGATGAATACACTAAGCAGATTCAGAAGGATGTAGGTTGCAGTAGGTACTGGGAGATGAAGAAGCTTGCACAGGATAGAGTAGCATGGAGAGCTGCATCAAACCAGTCTCAGGACAAGACCACAACAACAACAACTTCTGAAGGCACTAACTACTGATAGGCATGGTTAGCAAATGAAAGATTTTGATAGAGAACAAACAATGTATTTACCTTAATAGTGTTCAAAAGTCATTATATATATATATATACACTCCTGGAAATTGAAATAAGAACACCGTGAATTCATTGTCCCAGGAAGGAGAAACTTTATTGACACATTCCTGGGGTCAGATACATCACATGATCACACTGACAGAACCACAGGCACATAGACACAGGCAACAGAGCATGCACAATGTCGGCACTAGTACAGTGTATATCCACCTTTCGCAGCAATGCAGGCTGCTATTCTCCCATGGAGACGATCGTAGAGATGCTGGATGTAGTCCTGTGGAACGGCTTGCCATGCCATTTCCACCTGGCGCCTCAGTTGGACCAGCGTTCGTGATGGACGTGCAGACCGCGTGAGACGACGCTTCATCCAGTCCCAAGCATGCTCAATGAGGGACAGATCCGGAGATCTTGCTGGCCAGGGTAGTTGACTTACACCTTCTAGAGCACGTTGGGTGGCACGGGATACATGCGGACGTGCATTGTCCTGTTGGAACAGCAAGTTCCCTTGCCGGTCTAGGAATGGTAGAACGATGGGTTCGATGACGGTTTGGATGTACCGTGCACTATTCAGTGTCCCCTCGACGATCACCAGTGGTGTACGGCCAGTGTAGGAGATCGCTCCCCACACCATGATGCCGGGTGTTGGCCCTGTGTGCCTCGGTCGTATGCAGTCCTGATTGTGGCGCTCACCTGCACGGCGCCAAACACGTATACGACCATCATTGGCACCAAGGCAGAAGCGACTCTCATCGCTGAAGACGACACGTCTCCATTCGTCCCTCCATTCACGCCTGTCGCGACACCACTGGAGGCGGGCTGCACGATGTTGGGGCGTGAGCGGAAGACGGCCTAACGGTGTGCGGGACCGTAGCCCAGGTTCATGGAGACGGTTGCGAATGGTCCTCGCCGATACCCCAGGAGCAACAGTGTCCCTAATTTGCTGGGAAGTGGCGGTGCGGTCCCCTACGGCACTGCGTAGGATCCTACGGTCTTGGCGTGCATCCGTGCGTCGCTGCGGTCCGGTCCCAGGTCGACGGGCACGTGCACCTTCCGCCGACCACTGGCGACAACATCGATGTACTGTGGAGACCTCACGCCCCACGTGTTGAGCAATTCGGTGGTACGTCCACCCGGCCTCCCGCATGCCCACTATACGCCCTCGCTCAAAGTCCGTCAACTGCACATACGGTTCACGTCCACGCTGTCGCGGCATGCTACCAGTGTTAAAGACTGCGATGGAGCTCCGTATGCCACGGCAAACTGGCTGACACTGACGGCGGCGGTGCACAAATGCTGCGCAGCTAGCGCCATTCGACGGCCAACACCGCGGTTCCTGGTGTGTCCGCTGTGCCGTGCGTGTGATCATTGCTTGTACAGCCCTCTCGCAGTGTCCGGAGCAAGTATGGTGGGTCTGACACACCGGTGTCAATGTGTTCTTTTTTCCATTTCCAGGAGTGTATATATATATATCATTTAATGACATCCACCTTTACAAATTTCCTTTTTCTGGCGGACACACGTCCATATCGTCCGCTTATAGCAACCTCTCAAAACTCTGGCACCTATCTCTACACATCCACCACTGCTGGCGGCTCACCTCCAACTGCCCAACGCTACGCGCTGTTCAAATCCAACTACCCAACACTACACAAGCGAATATTCCAACAATGAGTCCAAACAGCCACAGACTGCACACAGCAGAGTCAGTGATTTTCATACAGAGCGCTGCGTGGCGTTACCAACATAAAAACCTAAACAGCCTACGTACAATAGGCGTCACAAGTGAGTTTTGAGGGAACTCTACAGGCCTGTTGGGCTACCTTTACCTGGCCGGCCCTAACTGCCAACTACGTTCCTGGCGTCTTTCTTCGAACCAAGGTCACTGCTGTTCTCCTGCGCATATACAGACGTGCCAGTTCGATAAACAAGTGTCATTTGTAGTTATTTATTACCCAGCTGATGAACTTAGGTAAGAGTGCTGTGCATAAATACGCAAGGCACGCGACTCTTTTGCGTGACGAGGGCATCTGTTGCTATGGATGAACTTGAGAATGGGCCGTGCCCGAAACTAGCAGAACGGGGCAAAGTATTTTGAAATACAGCCCGGTCGAATAACGACTTTCAAATTTATCAAGGATGTGGTACCCATCCAGAAGAAAATGAAAATAAATGTAATACCACGGGCTGACATAGGAAATCACAATTGTATGCTATGGCCTATGTGTTATGTACCGATTGTCATCCCACGTCGAGAGTCGTTTAACTTGCAACGTGTTGCAATGCTTACAGCACACCTATCTTAAAGGGACCACTCAGGTGTCGTGTGTACACTCGTGCCGCACGTTGCTTCCGGCCACAACACTCGGGCGTCGTACGTAGCACAAATTCAAAGGGGAGAACACTTCTTGTGACCGCAGCCCATTAATTTTATTAGCTGCACTTGAACCGTCCCTTCCCTCTCGGTCTTATCGATGCCGTGACGTCGCGTTAAGTCACACTCATGCCCGGACCCAGAAATCGTGAACTCTTACTGATACGGAACGCGATGCATATTACGCGACGTATTGCTCCCCAGATTTGTACCGTCTAAAATTGTACAAGAAGTAGAAAAGAAGGGAACTGTACATAAACGTAGAATTTACCTTAGTAATTTAGTCAGCAACTCGTTTTGTCTACTCAGAACCACATAGAGTACTGTGTTTCGTATTGCACAATTTTTCTCTTTTCTACTTATTGTAAAATATTGGATGGTGTGTATATTGTTTTACTTTGTTTTAGATCTGATGATGATCCAGAGTAATAGAACATGTAATCAAATTAAAAATGTGCAACTGAGAGGGAACAGTAAATGAGAATTGTCTTAAAAATAAATACAGTCGCTGAATCTCTCAAGACGATTATCTCGCCTGTAGTTTTTTATATCACTTTTAACTTTTCCTTATTTTTTATGTAGTGACATTTAATGCTGTTATGTATAGCTTTGTCCACTGGCTGTACATTTTTTCAAATGTTGTATATCATCAGACACTATCTACTGCGTATGTATGGTCTGAGTACGACATATTGTTTCAACAAATAATTTAAAGCTATTTTAAATACTCACTCCTCTTTATTGCAGTTGTATTACAACAACCGCACATTCCTCTTTACCTATACGCGAATGAAAATTACGTTATTTTACCACCAGTGGCACCTAGCAGTTTGTATATGGCGTGTACACCTGACTATATGCAACGTATCCGAAAAAAACACACGTATGTTTAACTGTACGTACGAAGTAGATCTTTTAAAAATTATTTAGTTTGTTTCTAATGTTGTCTTTTCATTTTATGTTTTAACAAAATATGAGAAAGGTAAGAGACCAAACTCTATATCAATGACATTAAAACTGCGGTAATGACGGAACATTGTAATAAAAGTTTGTGTAACGTTCTTAGACGAGTAGCACACGAAGCCGAAGAGACAAAAGAGTCACTTAATACTTTTCTTAACTTCCGTATTGAGTGCAACTAACCCTGTATTATCACACGAAGAATACGACAGCACAAATGCATTCAGTTATGGATACTGTGAAAAAGATTCCTTTGATGAACCATGCGAATTATGCCGTCAAGTCCTTGTAATTGTCAGTTGCGAAAATAACTGTTGAGCGTTTGTTCCGCTGTTATGTAAAGTACTTCTTTACCTGAAATTTTGCACGTAACTATTGAAAGGAACTCCAATCCCTCGCTTGCTTTAGGAAGTAGGTACTATACTTGCGCAATAACCGGCAGCGGGATATACTCATCTCTACTAATTATTAGCCTCGAAGATCACTAGTACCGGCAAATGTACTAAAAAACAATATTTGTTTTACTATGCATTCTCTTTATGCGTACATGAGCACTGCCATTTAGCGAAGACTCGCTTATGATACAGTCAACCGTGCTGTGCCGAGCTAGTACTAAACGGAAACGTAAACAATGCGACCGTGGACCCACTGTTGCATGTTCCGAAGATGCCAGACAAGACGCTAGTACTGAGCATGACCATTTGATTCTACTACAGCAGAATTTAATATTCAGAGAACGCCATGAACACAGCTCTAATACAGAGGCTGCCGAATTACTTCCTGTTCTTTCTCAGCCATCACGAATAACAGTAGTCAGAGGTTTCCTGGTTGTATTTATCTGGTACGCAACCGACGCTGTAGTCCGTCCAAATGATGTTCAGTGAAGCTGCCGTCAGCTCTCTGAGAAGGCCACTCCAGAGGCGCTGCCTGATTGTCTACGAAACGTGAAACACGTGCCTTCGAAAGGGGGCAAAGTCATATCAGTAGAGAAAAGATCAACTTTGAGGCTGTAAGTACAACGTCGGAAGCATGTTGTCCAATATGCTTTACTAAATAGGTGTTTCGGTTTTGCAGTCGACCAAAACTTGCGGTCCGAGTCAAAACCAGAAGAAGAAGAATCCCCAAACAAACATCTTATCTCCACGAAATTTCACTGTGGGCTAAAATAGCTAAGACAGATCTTGTTTGACCAGACTCCTATTCTTCATCGACTGAAACCAAATTCCAAATTTTCTGACCATTTTTCCTTTCTCCAAGTCAATACACCCCGTGTGAGTGACATATTGCCTGTTGTGTCCCCTCACTCCTTAATATCCCCTTTTGGTGAACCAAAGAGTAATTACGGTGTTGTTTCAGGTGAGATACCTGTACAGAAGAATTCGCTTCTCATACAGCCAACAGTTTGTGGCAGGCCGTTGCAGCAACGAAGTGTCCCAAGCGACGGAAAAAGGCGGAAATTACCTCCGTTTTCAAGAAAGATCATCGAGCAGACACATTTAATAGAAACCTATATTGCTGAGATCACTCTGTTGTACAATTATGGATTAGGTTTCAACCTTTTTAGAGAACGAACATCTCCTTTGTAGGAATCAACGTTGGATTTCTCTGCAGAACTATACATAACAGGAACTGGATTGATGTTGTCATCATTAACGTCTGGAAGATATTCGATACAGTTCCTCACTGCCACCTAAGGTCTAATTACGAGCTTCCAGAATGTAGGACAAGCCCTGTGTCTGGAATCTGGATTTGCTTACAGATGGATCTCAAAACGTCATTCTTAACAAGAATACACCATCGGGTTTTAATGCACCAGGAGTGTTCAATAAGTAATGCAAGACACTTTTTTTATGAAAGCAGGTTGGTTTCAATAAGTTTTCCAATGAACTATATTATTCCCCACTCTCTTGATACAAAACCCTTTTTTTCAACATAATCCCCGTTCAGTATGAAGGCCTTGCGCCACCTTACTGGCAGGGCCTGTATGCCTGTATGTTACCACTCTACTAGTAGATGTCAGAGCCAAAGTCTTTCTGCATCAATAACCTCCTCATCACCCATGTATTGCCTCCCACAGAGTGTATCCTTCACTGGGCCAAACAGATGGAAGGTGCGAATTGTGGGCTGTAGGGTGGATGTTGCCTAAAGGTTTGTGAACAGCTCTCTGGTGTGCAGGCTTATGTGAGGCTTTGCATTGTTATTGAGAAGGAGAAATTCACTTGCATTTTTGTGGCGACAAACACACTGAAGTCGTTTCTTCAGTTTCCTGAGCATAGCACAATACAATTCAGAATTGATTGTTACACTATGAGAGAGGACGTCAAATAGAATAATCCCTTCAGAGTCCCAGAAGACCATCGCCATGACTGTTCTGGCGTAAGCTGTCGCCAGCACACCGGTCGGCAAAGATGTAGCATGAAGATCGATAGTAGGCGCTGGATCAAGTGCGGCTATCACGAGAGGCTAGAGACAGACTCGCAAGCAACACGCCGCCAACGCCCTCTCGGCAGCATGTATTTAGGCCGGCGCCGATGACTGGAGGGCCCTACTCACTCATTGATTCACTCAGGCTACGACAGGGCATAGAGACCAGATCGAGACTAGCAGCGAGAGTGAAGTTTCTGATAGCAAGATTACCGATATTGTCTGCAAGAGGACTGTTACAGATGAACTCGTACCATAACACATTGACTCTATTAAAGTTAAGTAGCAGCTATCTGTTCATGTAATTAAAGAACTGTGTTCCACTTTTGCATTTGTGTTGTTGAGCCATGTGTTCATGCCGTTTCTTGCTTGACAGCTTGTCTTTACGGAACTGTCGCCTCGTTTCTTATTCGATGTACTGGCGTTACTAAGTTGCTGGTTTGCCTGCCCGTGAGTGGCAGCAGCAGCGCGTATCGATAAGAGCACTGTCATATTATCTTTGAAGCGACCGCTAGAATTTCCGGTTCGTCGTGTGTCGGGAGTTCAATTGGGATGGAGCACCAGTGAGGTGCAGACTGCCAGGACTCGACGACAGCTGGTCACACACATGCACTGTCTAAAGAAGGAGACTGGAGCGGGAACGACCGTTGGTCTGTCGTCTCATTGGGCGACGTGTATTTGGTCTTTTGACCGTTTCTGGGCATCGTCAGTTGGTCATCTTGCCGGACGTGGGTCGGTTCCTTCCTTGTGGGGACGACTATGGTTGGTCGTTCGGTGGGTTGTCTCATAAGACGAAGCATACTTGGTCGCCAACCGCTTATGGAAACCCTGTGTGTGTCGACTTGTGATTTCTTCTTGTTGTTCCACAGTGACTGGTTTTTGTACTGTCGGAATTCTTGGTGCAAGTGTTTACGAGGAACTGTATGTAGCTTCTGTGATTTGCAGTGAGCAGTTATGAATGCTGTCTGCGTACTGGAGTAGGCAGTGGGTCGGTTGCGACAGAGCAGTGAGGAAGTCTCTACGCCACTGGTGGCGAGCACGCACGGTCAGATTTGTGAGGCACTAGCTGCGAGAGCTGTAAAGTTTGTCGCCCACCGCACCTGGATCTGGAGTTGAGTAATTAGTTAACCTGTTGTGAAACCTCAATGGCAGGGCATCTAGTTCGACAGCCTTGGTGTTGTTCATGTTTTTTGTGTGGTTATAGTGCCTTGAGTGTATTGAGATGCCAATTGTCAACATGTAGTGCTGCTGGTATCTTCGTCCTTGCTGTTATTTTCGGTTGTCGTGCCGTTGGGCGGGTGGAAGGGAATCGATTAGGTTGTTGGTTGGCTATTCAGCCATCCCTAGGTCGTGTTGCTATCCGATTATTTAGTGCTACACTTGAATGTCTGTCTCACCTAAACTTATGTTAGTTTCCTCCCCAGGCCGACCCTTGGAATACTTCTGAACACCACTGTTCTGTTGTTTTGGATTGTGATTTTCTTTTAGTCTCATGTACTGTGCGAGGCCTTCAACCACGTATTAATTTAGTTTGTTTTAATGTTCAGTATGCGGCCTTCAGCCGAACTTCTACGTGATATGTTTTAGGTCAAGGCCTTCAGCCGTCTTGAGTTAAAACTTTGTAGATTCTTGCTTAAACTAATTTTTTGTAAATAAAAGAGGATTTTGCCCATCGGAAATCCTTATTATTATCCAGGCCTTAAGCCTTGAATTGTTCTATGTATGTTCAATATTTTAAGATAAGGTCTTCTCTATTGTAAATTCTTGTTATTCACACCTTAAGCCTCAGTTCTTCTGTGTCCAGTGTGTGGACTTCAGCCGAGTATTTACGTAAGATTTTCTTTTTTTAAGTGAGGTCTTCAGCTGCATGTATCCCTTAAAGCAAGTGTAATGACCTGTGTTCGGGCTTTCAGCCGTATTGTTTTGAATCCTTTTATGGGCATGTGTGATTAAGTGGTTTTAGGAAAATTAAGTTTGTGTGTTTTGTGCAACTGACAGTAACTGATTTTGGCTCCTTTCCACAACCATAACCTGATCCGCTTTGTCCTGCCAAACCGGATTTCAGTTGTAAGAAGAGGATACTGGCCGCCGATAACAACATCCTCTTCCTTGCTTCCTATGGTACAACACTCTACAATTACTCTACAGGCTGATGGTGCAGCTTTGAAATTTTTCTTCGGAGGAGAGGTCGCGTGGCACCACTCCGTGGACTGCCGTTTTGTTTCCGGTTCGAAGTGATGAACCCATGTTTCTTTGCCTGTTGTGATGAACGCCCTCGTCACGTGTGAGCAATTCTGCACAGGTTGTCCTTCGCTGCTCTTTACGGTTATCTGTTAGGCAGTGGGGAATCCAGTGGGCACATGCCTTCGAGTGCTCCAACTGGTGGACATATGTATCAGCACTGCCTACAGAGACGTCCAGTTGTGCAGTGAGGTGTTCCATTGTGATTCGCCGACCATCTCGAATGAAAATGTCCGCCCGTCCCAACATTTCTGGAGCCACAGCTGTATGCGGCCGACCGGCACACGGGAGATCAAGAAAGGTTTGTGCAGCCTTATTGCGATGATGACAGACGCCTCGCCTAATGACTCGCAATGCTTTAGTTCAGTGACAGGTCTCTGTAGACAGTCTGCAGGCGTCTATGAATATCTACGATGCTCTGGTTTTCCGTCAGACTAAAATGTCAATTCTTTGCTTGGAACACAGATCCATTACAGGCGCCATTTTGAAATCTACGTACATCGCCGCCACCTGTCGGAACTTTACGAAACTACAGGAGCTGAACCAGGAATATTCCATGGTATCCCATTCAACTGAAACTGCCTGAGAAGAAAACCGTGTTGCACTACTCGCTGAACGTCCCTCGTAATTTAGGGAGTACGCCAGGGACTGGTAGATGACGTCAGATGTTCTGTGAAACTGTTCACGAATAATGCTGCTTATGTGAAAACCGTAACAACAGAAACTGCAGACTGCAAGAGAACGTTGAGGATCGAGAGTTGGTATTGGGACTCACCGTTGACTCTCAATACAAATACTCATATACGTAATACATTGCCCATAAAAAAGCAAAAAGTACACTAGTATACTACTGACGTTACGTTACTAAAAACATTAAAAATTTTGAGGAAAAAAGGTTAAATGGTTTGCATAATAGTAATAAATAATGGTTATACAAGCAAGCAACACGCCGCCAACGCCCTCTCGACAGCATGTATTTAGGCCGCCGCTGACTGGAGGGCCCTACTGACTCACTGATTCACTCAGGCTACGACAGGGCATAGAGACCAGATCGAGACTAACACCGAGAGAGAAGTTTCTAATAGCAAGATTACCGATATTGTCTGCAAGAGGACTGTTACGGATGAGCTTGTACCACAACATTTCACGTTCCTTTCAGTGTGCTCGAAATCATGTACAGCAGATGAGGCACGTCAGATGTTTCTCTGATCTGTTTTATTCCTTACTTTTCAGCAATACATTTCACAAAACATTTGACCATCTTTTTTCAACTTTCTGTTTTCAAATTTCCGCAGAAAGAATGAAATACAACATTGTTATTAAGAGTATGTATATACAGAGAAAGCAGGGAAATTTCAGTTTAAGCTCCAATTTGATGTTTATTATATTTTTCAACAGGTAAGAAAAAATATCACAGTTTCTGCACCACTGTAAATTTTCATGCGCATAATGAATTTTTTGATACTTAGCTAGCAGCAGCTGTTCGTGAAATACGCTACTGGCCATTAAAATTGCTACACCAAGAAGATGACGTGCTACAGACGCGAAATTTAACCGACAAGAAGAAGATGCTGTGATATGCAAATGATTAGCTTTTCAGAGCATTCACACAAGGTTGGCGCCGGTGGCGACACCTGCAACGTGCTGACATGAGGAAAGTTTCCAACCGATTTCTCATACACAAACAGCAGTTGACCGGCGTTGCCTGGTGAAACGTTGTTGCAATGCCTCGTGTAACGAGGAGAAATGCGTACTATCACGTTTCCGACATTGATAAAGGTCGAATTGTAGCCTATCACGATTGCGGTTTATCGTATCGCGACATTGCTGCTCACGTTGGTCGAGATCCAATGACTGTTAGCAGAATATGGAATCGGTGGGTTCAGGAGTGTAATACGGAACGCCGTGCTTCATTCCAACGGCCTCGTATCACTAGCAGTCGAGATGACAGGCATCTTATCCGCATGGCTGTAACGGATCGTGCAGCCACGTCTCGATCCCTGAGTCAACAGATGGGGACGTTTGCAAGACAACAACCATCTGCACGAACAGTTCGACGACGTTTGCAGCAGCATGGACTATCAGCTCGGAGACCATGGCTGCGGTTACCCTTGACGCTGCATCACAGACAGGAGCGCCTGCGATGGTGTACTCAACGACGAACCTGGGTGCACGAATGGCAAGACGTCATTTTTTTCGGATGAATCCAGGTTCTGTTTACAGCATCATGATGGTCGCATCCGTGTTTGGCGACATCGCGGTGAACGCATATTGGAAGCGTGTATTCGTCATCGCCATACTGGCGTATCACCTGGCGTGATGGTATGGGGTGCCATTGGTTACACGTCTCGGTCACCTCCTGTTCGCATGGACGGCACTTTGAACAGTGGACGTTACATTTGAGATGTGTTACGACCCGTGGCTCTACCCTTCATTCGATCCCTGCGAAACCCTACATTTCAGCAGGACAATGCACGACCGAATGTTGCAGGTCCTGTACGGGTGTTTCTGGATACAGAAAATGTTCGACTGCTGCCCTGGCTATCACATTCTCTAGATCTCTCACCAATTGGAAATGTCTGGCTCGTCACAATACGCCAGTCACTACTCTTGATGAACTGCGGTATCGTGTTGAATCTGCATGGGCAACTGTACCTGTGCACGCCATCCAAGCTTTGTTTAATTCAATGCCCGGGCGTATCAAGGCCGCTATTACGGCCAGAGGCGGTTGTTGTGGGTACTGATTTCTCAGGATCTATGCACCAAAATCGCGTGAAAATGTAATCACATGTCAGTTCTAGTATAATATATTTGTCCAATGAATACCCGTTTATAATCTGCATTTCTTCTTGGTGTAGCAATTTTAATGGCCAGTAGTGTATTTCAGTTTTGTCTCAAATCATTATATAAGTTTTTCTTAATTACTATGATACCTTTCAAGTGATTAAATTTTTTTGCAAAACTAGACCTCACGCTGCTCAGTTTGACATCTCTTTTGTTCATTTCAGACTCTTCATTTGGATATGAAGATTCGGACAAAAATGAATTGTGTAATTAGTAGGGAGGCTTGTTTTCGCTCCGCTCAAATGTTTTACTTAAAATGGTAAAATATTAAGGACTACCTGTTCGGAAAGATACAACGTAGTACTCGTCTCAGAGAAAGCAAATACCGCGAAGAGATCCATTAGAAGAACCCTAATAAAATGTCATTCGCCCACAAACAAAACAACTTGCCCAACTCCCATTTGACCGCTTCCTAAGCATTGCTCGCCTGTCTAGTTGCTTAAGCGGATTGAATTAATAGAAAAGATAGAGAATATCCGAAAAGAAAGCCCACGTTTTCTCATGAGTTCATTTATCAAAGGCGATAATGTCTCTGATATGCTCATCGAACTCCAATTAACAGATGCTGGAGACGTTGTGCAGTCCGAGAACGTACCTTGCGAAAAGAGACATGCAACATATTCTGTCCCCGACGTGTATCTCGCGAAACGACCATGACTGAAAAATCAGGGAAATTCAAACTCATACGAAATCTTACCAAACATCCGTCCTACCGGCGCAGCATTTGCGAAAGTAACAAGAAAACGTTTCTGATTTCGAAAGAAAAGGATTTGTCGTATGTGAACATTCTAGAGATATATTTCTCCTCAGAAAATTTTCTTCACAGTGACGTTGCTTCACCTCTCTAGTAATTTGATGTGTGGCGAGCTTCGTAAGTAATTGTACCAGATCAAGGCATGGGAACATACTGCCACCTGTGCCTGACGATTACGCAAACTGGGGAGCTGTGCATGAAGATCAAAACATACTCTTCTAATTTAGGAGAGCTTCAGGACCAAGATTCGCGCGTCAATAGGAAACTCTCCGATGTGGCTAGATGAACGTTGACGCGTAAACAGCCGGCCGGTGTGGCCGGGCGATTCTAGGCGCTTCAGTCTGGAACCGCCCAATCCCTACGGTCGCAGGTTCGAATCCTGCTTCGGGCATGGATGTGATGTCCTTAGGTTAGTTAGGTTTAAGTAGTTCTAATTTATAGGGGACTGATGACCTCAGATGTCAAGTCCCATAGTGCTCAGAACCGTTTGAACGATTTTTGAACGCGTAAACAGAGTGTAGATTACAAGCAGCTAGTTTAAGAAAAGTACGGAACCAATACGATTTTGTATCATCTGAGAGGAGACGTGCAAAAAGCTTATTACAGGACATCAAGAGCAGACTAGCAATGACAAAAACGGCATTCCTTGCCAAGAGAAGGCTAGTAATATCAAATATCAGCATTAATTTGAGGAAGAAATTTCTGAGAATGTACGTCTGGAGTACAGCATTGTATGGTAGTGAAACACGGACTGTGAGAAACCGGAACAGAAGAGAATCGAAGCATTTGAGATGTGGTGCTACAGCCGAATGTTGAAAAATAGGTGGACTGATAAGGTATCAGAAGACTGCTGACCAAAAAAAAACAGCTATCTATTCGGGGCATTTGGCTTTGCGCCTGTCACCTTCGCAATGCGGACACTCCTGGCCTGTCCCTGATCAAGCTGGTGGGCCTTGCTCACGTTTCACAAACGCTGCCTTCGCCACAGATCGAGTCCGCCGTGGCGAAATGTTGACAGCCTAGAGCAAAATCGCTTACCTTCCATCAGAGCTGCTTTTGTGTAGCCGAAAGAAAGAGAGAGGTGGCCTTGTTTTGTCCGCTAGAATGGGACGTTTACTTGTGTTCGCCCTCAAGCGATTTTTCGTAAACAATGAGCGTATGGCGCAGACGCAACGTGACTTTTGCACTTGTTTTAATATTCCGGTCTGCAGACCTGTTCCACACCGCAACATCATTTTGAGGAGGGTTGATGTCACGACTGGCTCCGTAATGAAGATGAAACCACCTGGCCCTACCAACAGCCCGTGTACCCGAAAACATCGAGCGAGTTCGATAGAGTGCCCTAAACGGTCGGTTTGATTGTATGCTGCGAGTTTAGGGATTAACGAAGCAACAGTGCGAGAGATTCTGCGTTAAGTTATTCATTATCACTCATACAGAATTCCGGTATGCCGGCACCTTAGTGAAAGTGATTGTAAACAGCGTTGTGTTTTGTGAAATCATGTGTGAAGCTAGGGACAATAATGGAAAAACATTATTTTTCTCATTATTTATCAAGGCCATTTTCATTTAAACGGATTCGTTAACAAAAAAAAATTGTAGATACTAATGCAATGAAAATTCTCAAATGTCACATGAGTCCCCCCAACGCAGCGAAAAGTAACAGTATGGTGGGCACTTGGAGAGAAGGGCCTTATTGGCCAGTAATTTCTTGAGAAAAACAACTTTACTATGGCTGTTAATTCAGAGCGTTATAATACGATTCTTCAAACCTTCTTCTTTATAGACCTTCGAAATGGTAGATGGGTAAGGAGACAAATACGTGCTCAAAAATGTGCAACTGCACACAGAGCACGTAATTCAATGACTGACTTACGATATCAGTTTCCAGGCCACGTTATCTCCAGATATGGCCATCTTCACTGGTCTCCTTGCTCCTCTGATTTAAGCATATGTGACTTCATTTTTTGGGGATAAGTCCCGCGTATATGTTAACAAGCCACATTGCTCTGAAGTTGTGAAGATGACAGTCCAGCAGGAAATTGTTCGTATTCCACGTCAGATGCTAACTGACGCTGGGCGGAGTTTTCAGAATAGCCTACAATCATGCATAAACGTAAATGGTCAACGGCTGAACGACGTGATCTTCAAAGCATAAATGGAACAATGAAATTCCTAATATGTACTATGTACTGTCAAAAATAAATTTTCTGTTAAGCAAAACTATGTGCATCTTATTTGAATGCCATGCATTCCTGTGTCGGAACTTAAACAGTTATCCAGTACTAGGATGACTCGTATTTCTTTTCTGGTTCTCTTCGGTCCAGGTTCCCACATGCGTCAATGTAGTAACCTTACGTCTTCACTGTCTATAAATTCACCATGATGAACTATCTTTACATAGTTCAAGGAGCGGAGAAAATTTCAGAAAATATGAAGCAATATTGCAATTACTGTTCTTCACAATAACAGGTTAGCTATAGAATCACCTTCTCTCCCTAGCGTAGAAGATATTCACTAAAAATTTATCATCAGACGAAAGGGTAAAACATAAGATTTCAGTCTGGTGAAGGGACAACGAGACCTGAGAAAAGCAATAGCGACCCTCTCACGGCTCCTCCAACCGCCCCCCCTCTCACCCCCCACCCTCGTCGCTCCTGTCCAACTTCGCACTTGTGCACTATGTATCTACGGGTGGACGATTTCTCTGCTGTAATGGTTATTATCTATACGGGCCACTGCTTAGAGTTATGATTAATGCTCAGAAAACAACATTAGGTAAACAAATATTAACTCCAATTCTGTACGTATTATAAATACCACCACTGCGTTTCTCTGTCTGTATGCGAAGAAAAGGAATATTAGGAGTTAACGTTTCGGCGAGAGCGAGGTCATTAGAGACGGAGCACAAGCTCGGATTGCGAAAGGAAGAGGGAGGATATCGGCCTTGCCCTTTTCGGAGAATCCGTCCATGCGTATTCCTAGTGTGGCTTAGCAAATTATCGGAAAGCTAAGTATGGATGGTTGGAGTGAGATCTGAACTATCATCCTCCCGAATGGGAGTGCAGTGTGTTAACCACTGCACCACCTCGCTTGGCATCTGTATGTGAAAGCTACTATCTTGAAATACCTGTAGCGATTTTGATACAGCGTTCATTAAAAGGTAGACTGATTCACGAGAAAGGTTTATGTGTATAATTTATTACCGCTATGCCAGACAAGTCGGCTTGCCGCAGATACTTCGTGCTGCCTGCGCGAAACGGGGCTGGTCGCGTAACTTAAACGATGCAAGCAGTGCATGCCAGGGAATTTCTCAGGAGGTCAGACTTAATCGACAAATATCCTCAAGAATTTTAAAAAGATATGACATCGAAACTATATTCATGCCACCAGCTACGATTAGAAACCTCCTTCGATCAATAACGGATGTCTTAGGACTGAGGAAACCTGGAGTATACAAAATTTCTTGTCATTGTGGGATGACTTACATTGGCCAAACTATCCATGCTGTTCATGGCTGATGTGTAGAGCTCCAGCCAGAGAAATCCACATTGGCAGAATATTGTCTTAATGAGGGACATAAAATGTTGTATAATGACACAAAAATGATGGCTCCTGCTTCCCGATACGGGGAATGTGTTCTGAAGGAATATATTGAGATTGGATTATCTGATAATATTATTAATAGGGACGCGGCTTTTCCTTCAAGTAAGACGTGGAATCCGGCTTTCTCTGATACTAAACAACTACAATCTTCATTTCGACCAGCGGATTCTCTTAATTAGTGTGCTGTTGGTGACACATCGTTTTGTCTATTTCTTTCACCAGTGCACTACTAGTTCGTAGTGCACACGTACGGTGTTGTATAAGTGAGCCGCAGATTCTGTCGGAAACTCAGCTCTAGCGAGATTATGTATCAGCATACTCACCTGAGGATGGTGGCCAGTACGTCTGTTGTGTCAAGATGGCAACATTATCCATCTGCATACCAAGAAGACTATAATCAGTTATTACACCGGGAAAGTCTACGTAATCTCAAACATCATGATACCACATCCAGTTTGCACGAAATATTTATAAATTACATGCACAAACCATTCTGGTGAATCTATTAGTGAAAACCACATCAAAATCCATCCAGTAGTTCCTGAGATTAGCCGTCACATACAGACATAAAACGCAAAAGGAGACTTCGATTTCTAATATGTAGTGATATAACACATATTAGGCAATGGGCCATTGGCAAGGCACGAACAGAATTATACCAATGAGTACGAACTGCCACTACGCCAGGGATTCAATGCTTTTCAGAACACTTTTGACTAAATGTCAATATAATCTGTGAAGAGCCCTTGAAAAACATCTTGATTCGACCAGTATTAGCACAAAGAACAATACGAACATCAACAGTGTTGTTGTTGTCTTTGTGGTCTTCAGTTTGAAGACTAGGTTGACGCAGTTCGCCACTGTAGTCCGTCCGGTGCAAGTCTCTTCTCCGTACAACCATTGCAATCTACATCCATTTGAACCGGGTTACTGTGGTCACCATTTGTCTCTCTCTACAATTCTAACCCCCTTACGCTTCTTTACATTGCCAAACTGACGAATCTTTGATGCCCCAGGATGTGTCTTATTAATCGATGTCTTCTTTAAGTACCATAGTAAGACTTCAGCAGTAGAGTGGTAAACACAGAACGTAAAGAGGAATCAGGCTCGGAGATTCCGTGTCACCAAAACTATTCTCAGCAGTTCTACATGACGTTTTCAAATCCCTAAACTGGGAAAAAGAAGACAGAATTTAATATACCGTGATCATCATCTTTTTGATGATTACTGCATCCCGTAGTGTCGGTGAACTTCAGCAGCTAATGGCAGAACATAAAAGAGCGAGCCTGAAAATACATCTGAGAGCCGGGTTTAATGTTCAAATGTGTGTGAATTCCTAAGGGACCAAGCTGCTGAGGTCATCGGTCCCTAGACTGACACGCTACTTAAAGTAACTTATGTTAAGAACAACACACACACCCATGCCCGAGGGAGGACCCGAACCTCCGGCGGGAGGGGCCGCACAATCCATGACATGGCGCCTTTGACCGGGCGGCCACTCCGCGCGGCGCCAGGTTTAATAAGAGAAAAGTACAATCAATATATCTTAACTTTAAAATGTTCAAATTAACGCTGAAGTCATAGAACCAGTTCAACATTTTTTTTTAATTGAAGGAAGTGGAAGACAACGACTGGATGGGCAACAAATGAAGAAGAAGGAGAGTAAGCATGATCTGGACTCCTCTCGGTAAATTAAGCTGTATTCTCAAAACTAAGCGACTGATCTTCACAATCCATGTGTATTATTAGTATATCACTTTTAGCAATTGTGATAATACTAGTCAACCTTTATTTAAATATAATCATTATCTTAATATGTGGTCTAGATACATTTTAAATTACAGAAACCTAGTGAAAGCATCCACATGCTGTGACTGGAGGAAAGTCTCAGCAGAACAAGGACGAGTATTCTGTTTAAAATAGCACGAGGGTACCACTTTTGTATAGCACCGAAACCAGTGTGTTTCGACAAACCCAGCGTGAGTGAAACTTCACTTACATTCATCTTACAATTGTAAACAATACATCAAATGAAAGAACAACTCAGTTTTTCTTAAAAGTGTTGAATGAGAGAACCATTAGTCACACATCGAGTTGGTAGGCGAGTTCTTCCCAAACTTTGATCAGTGTGTCTGCAGTAATTGTTGTAACAGTGCTGCTTCTAAAGCTTGGTGAATCACCTTGTACCGGAGACACATACGTATGATCCTTTACGAACAACCAAAGTTAAAAATCGCGTGGCGTCAGACAGTGTGGGGACGCGGTGTACCCGCAAAACAAGCTCTGTCATCTGGACCCTTGGGGTCATTCCAGCATGCCGGTAAGACGTCGTGTAACCAATGGCGTAGTAAATTGTGCCAATGAGGCGGCGCACCTCCTTGCAGCGAAATAAAAGTTCTGTGGTTCGGTTCTTCTAATTAAAGAAAGGGCCATAGTTCTAGCGCATCAAGATAAGAAGCAACAGTTACAGTTGCTTCATCGAAAAAGAAAGAGCCATAAACTTCCCCCGCGATATGGCACGAAAAACATTCAATTTAAGAGAGTGTCGTTACAGCTCAATTATCTGTACTACATGTTTGCTGACCCAATATGCTTTCTTACATTATGTATGCTCACATTTCCACTTCAGCGAAATGTCGATTTATCACCGAAGACTATACGGAGCAGAAACTCTTCATCGTCTTGCAGCAACACTTTGGATGCAAAGCTGGCACGCAAACCGTATTCTATGGGCTTTGGAGCTTATAGAAACTGCAAACGATAAGGACGTAGTTGCAAGTGTCTCCTTAAAGGTCTCCACACAGATGTGTGCTAATTCACAAGTAGAGTTCTGAACTGATTTATGGGGCTGCTCGTGAAAGACTCCCACTCGTTCAACACGTTCTTGTTACTCTTTGTCGGTCCATACCCTTCGCTTCGCGCAGAACTATACAAAGAAAACTGTTTGAGTTGTCGTTTCATCTGATGCGCAATTTATAATTTTAAGTTGAATGTAATAAATGCTACGAAGTCTTAAAAGCACCTTATTCCTTATGAAACACCCTGCATTTACCAGTTGTTAATTTCAGAACATCACACAGTGAGACATGGGCGCTTAATGCAAAACCCCTTCTTTTCCGTACTGTTGGTAATATGCAATATTTTTTCACCTATTCTTCTAAGAATTTTTTTTGTTAGAGAGCTGCGTGTGCACGACACCTTGTCCGTATTTTTTAGCAACAGATTTTAAACATCTCCAGATGTTTGTTGTCGCATGAACGAATAGTCCACGTCACCGAGTCATACATCGCGGAGTTGGAGATACTGCTCTTAATAAATCTCTTTTTGGTGTCCACAATATAACTCTAAAGAAAATTAAAGAAGTGGGTGAGTTACGCAGCCAGACGAATTGTAGTTGGATTTTTTGTTCCAGAGAAGAAAAAGGTGAGCTAATAAAAGAGAGCTTGAGAAACCTTGCATGGTAACATACACTGCCTCACAAAAACAGTGAAGAACCCACAAGGCATTGTAGGACGTCAACGTAACTTCGCACCCGTACACACCATAGGCGGGTTTGTAAATTATGAAGATTGCAATTCTCTGTATTAGTTAGTACGGCCGCCAGGTTGCAATGGTGGTGTTAGTGTTTAGTGTTGTTACCAAGAGTAGTAGGTTATATAACAGCGTCAGATGTTGAGTGATCACTGTGAAGGACACGGAATAGCAGTTACTCGTCTGAGAAGCGTTATCAGTACCTGACAGAGATTGGAAGGGGCCTCCTTGTAAGTCTTCATTTGCAATATCCAGATTTATGGGGCATTCGGATGCGGCAGTAGCTCGACGTTGGACTGTATAGGAATTTTAGGGCAGCATAATGGTCGACCAGATCTGGCTGTCTGAAGTGAGGAATGTATTTTGCACCTAGCTCGTCGTAACTCCTTCACACTTGCACCTGACATCCGAGAAAAAGTTAAGGACACCCTGGAACGTTCTGTGTCATCCCGCACGCTTAGTCGAGGACTGGTGGCTGGTGAACTAGGGAATTACCGTCCAACGCGTAAACCGTCGTTAACACCACAACACAAACAGTTGCGTTTGAAGTCGTGTGTGTCATTACCGGGAAGCTAATCAGTGGCGTTGCACTGTGTTCAGTAAGGAATCGCGTTTGTGCACTGCTCCGTATGACCATCGTTGACTAGTAGGTCGGCGACCAGCGCAGAGGGCTCATTTTTGCAGTGTTTTGGAGAGGCACCTCGGTATTACTCTTGGCGTCATGGCGCAGGGAGCTAACGGATATGACTCCAGGTCGTGGCAGGTAGTGGCTGAGGCAAATCTGGCGTCACAGCGGTACCTCATGGGCATCTTGCATCCTCATACGGGGTGACAGTTATTGAACTATAAGAAATAAAATCGTCATAACTTCTAAACGGCTTGCGTTAGAACGTTCGAAGTGCATGGTTGGCCGCGGGGCATGACGGGAATTAGTGCGCGCAGAGTGGTTTGACGACGGAGCCCACTTTCATTTGGATGGGCTCGTCAACAAAAAACTGGCGCATTTGGGGGACTAAGAATTCGCATTTCGCGATCGAGGATTCTCTGTGTGGTGTGCAGTATCCTGTCACGGAATAATCGATGAGATATTCTTTGATGACACGGTGACTACCGAACGGTACGTGAAGGCTTTGGAAGATGATTTCATCTCCATTATCTAAAGTCACCCTGACTTCGACAAGATGTGGTTCGTGCAAGACAGAGCTCGGCCCCATCGAAGCAGGAGACTGTTCGCTGTTCGGAACGAGGACTTTGTGACCGCATTCTGGCTCTGGGGTACCCAGAGGCCACTGGCGTGGACCTCGATTGGCCGTCATATACTCTGGATCTGAAGACATTCGACTCCTTTTTGCGAGGCATTATTAAAGGCAAGGTGTAGAGCAATAACTGCAAAGCCATTGCTGAGCTGAAAACAGCCATTCAGGAGGACATCAACAGCATCGATGTTCCGACACTTCAGCAGGTCATGCAGAATTTCGCTATTCGTCTGCGCAACATCATCGCCATGGATGGCAGGCATATCGAAAATGTCATAACCTAAATCCGAATATCTGTAGTGATGCCTTTACATGATGAATAAAGTGTACGCACGCCGAAGTTTGTTAGTAATGGTTCAAATGGCTCTGAGCACTATGGGACTTAACATCTATGGTCATCAGTCCCCTAGAACTTAGAACTACTTAAACCTAACTAACCTAAGGACAGCACACAACACCCAGTCATCACGAGGCAGAGAAAATCCCTGACCCCGCCGGGAATCGAACCCGGGAACCCGGGCGCGGGAAGCGAGAACGCTACCGCACGACCACGAGCTGCGGACTAGTAATTTATGTTTTTTTATGTATTTCAATAATTGTCACCCTGTATCTTAACTCTCATCCGACAGTATCGTGATGCCATTTTTCAGCGGAATAATGCTTGTCCACTCGTGACACGTGTCTCTATGAGCTGTCTGCGTGACGTTGAGACCCTCCCGTGGCCAGCAAGATCCCCGGATCTGTCTCCGATGGAACGTGTGGCACCATCTCGGACATCAACTTCGTCCTGATGCAAATACCCGGCATATTAAGGACCAGTTACAATTCTGGGCCAGCTTGCCTCAGGAATGAACGCAACGGCCTTATCACTTCCGAACATGTACCCAGGCCTGACGGGGTGCAACACCCTACTGATAAATGGGCTCATACTGCCAAATTCCTTGTAAATTTGCCTCAATTTTGTAATCACTGCAATAACAGCACACACCCTTTCAACTCCTGAACTTTCATTTCGTTTATGCCTCCCTCTCTGGGCGTTTCACTTTTTTGCAGGGTAATAGATATGAAGATGACATGGGAAAGTCTGTAGGAGACATTTATCCACCAGTAATGTCTGACGGCAACGATGATAATGCTGTTACGAGTGTGATTTTGCTTCAGTGTCTCTTATATTTATTCCTGGTAAGTCAAATTTTGTATTTTATTCAATAGTAAATTACTGGTTTCACCCGCGACCAATTATGCAAGTTTCACTGACCTCCAATGAGTCTAATGCAAACCGCAGAAATAGCATAGCATTCTCATAGTACGGATGTACGTAGCCACTTGACGCAACCCGGCTGTTTTACGACTTCGTTGCTGGTATATGTATCATTAGAATAAGGCTGCTAACGTTCTCAGTCATTTGCATTTTTTCGGTGATGCACAGTTGAGCCTGTAGACTGGATTGCCTTGTTTGATGAAAATGCCCGAGCAGTGAAACGTTAGCTATTAGTTTTGTCAAACGTGTACTAGACAGAAAGGATTTCAAGCGTTCACTGCTTTGCAATATTTAGAACTATCACAGCGTTATCGCCCTTCACCTGCTATCTCGCCAAGGAAGGTAATCACATGACAGGCAAGCTTCTAGACTGAGACTGTATTAAACGTAACACCAATTTATTTTGCACACACGACTACTGCAACCGACTGTCTATAACAGTAAATCTGAGAGCACAGAGTGATAATCTCGTCAGAGTAAAGTAGCGACCGTAGCAATTTTTTAATCTTAGTGATTATATTGTCTCTACATGTGCACGTGGCTTTCACACTCTACAACACGTGTGCCTTTCTTTTGCTTTGCTATAATATCTACAGGCTGTTTCCAAAATCTTTAGCATCAAAAATTATACATACCGAGAGAGGTGGCGCAAGATACTGGATTCCCATTGTGATGGACGGCGATCTAAAGCTTCGTCAAACCAGCCAGATTTAGGTCTTCCGTGGTTTCCTTCACTTTTCCCATGACGAGATCACGGGCGATATCCTTCCCCATTTCCAGCTTGTGCTACGTTTCTAATCACCTCGTCGTCGACAGTACGCCAAAGTCTAATCTTACGCGACGAAATACAGCAGCCAGCCACTTTACATCGGAAATTCCTAAGCAAATGAATACTGATGGCGGATGCTATGGTAGTGATGCTAAAAATGTGTGTGTTATGTATCTAAATACGAAATAAGGGACTGAAAGTTGCAGACTAAAAGGAAGCTGGAGCTTTCATAATGTAGTCGACAAAAACGTAGGAAATATTATGTTAACTGAAGATACGAGGTCCATTCAACAAATAACCGGAAAAGTGGTATAAAAAATATAATACTTCCACAAAGTTTGTGATTCTTTGTTATTTTTTGCTGTTGTACTAGAACTATTATCAGGTGCGCCTGGCAAGCTTGCCTCGCAAAGGGAATGCTGGGAATCTGTCCAACAAATGGCAGCGCCCTCGCAGGTCTGCACCAACGTGGAGCAGCGGAGTATTAGGTTTCTGCTGACTGAAGTGTTGAAACCAAATGAAATACGTCATCGGATGGCAATGTAATATGATGAAAGCCGTCTGAGTCGAACGAAAATGTGGGAGTGGGCGGATAAGTTAAAATGTGGTGTAACATGTGTTGAAGTTCCGGCACGCACAGCACGCTCTGTCTGTGCAGTGGTGGAAAACAACGTTGTGTGAGTTGATGATCTGATACGGAAAAACAGGTATATTTCGATGAGTGATATTGCAACAACGTTAAACATTAGTGTTGGATCAGCCCACCATACTGTTCATGAGGCACTGCTGTTTAAGAAAGTGTGCGCGAGATGGTTTCCAAACATTTGACATCAGAAATGAAAGAAAGGTCCATGGATGTGTGCAGGGAGCTTTTGTGACAGTAAGACGCTGAAGGGGAGACATTTCTTCATCGTTAGTGTAACGGAAGATGACAAGTTTGATGCCTCTTTAACCCAATGAAAGAGGCCCCTAGTGGGTCAAGCTTCGCAGATGACGGATAAGTCCAAGGTTCAGTGCATAACTGGTTAAGCGCACTCCCATACCACCCCCCACCCCCACCCCAAGAATTCTTTGCGCGTGGAATTTGGAAGCACTGGCATAAGTCCTTAGAACTTGAGGGGGATTACGTTTTCTACTGAACGACCCTTGTACATAAAAAGCTGCTGGTTTCTGTATTTAACCCACAGTCACGGAGCTCATGCATCAATTAGTATACAATTATACATCCTTTTTCCTTTTATTGTATCACATTTCGTACTGATTTATTAAATAGCCCCTTTCCAAACATTTACCACTAATATATTCAAAAAAGGTACTTTACTCGCATTAGGTCGCAGATTATAACAAATGAAGAGCTCTTTCAGTAGATATCTACCTTCTGATGAGTGTCTCTAATATGCTATCGTATTTGTCCATCAAAAGTATTTCGGCAAACATAGCATTGTCATTCGGTATAATACAGTGACAACGGTCAATAAAGTGGTGTAAAACGTCCCCAATGACGTCGACTTCGACGAAACTTTGAAACCTAATGAACCTTTTACTTGCCTGTCATACAGCTGTTGAAGGATCCTGAGCCTGAGTATTTTCAGAAAATGGAATTAATGGGTGAACATTAATATTTAGTATTTTATTGGCACAGGAAACTTAAGCTCAAAATGAATATTCAGAGTTACGACCACCAGTCTCGATGCAGGCCTTACAGCAGTGACTCTCTCTCAGACAGCCATGTTTTATGTACAATAATACAGTTCGGTAGGACCCTGCACTGGCTGTTAACAGAGCTGTAAACAAAGGAATTCACAGTTGTGAGGGCCCTTTCAAATATAAATTTGGAAATTTGTGGTAAGAACTATGGAACCAAACTGCTGAGGTCATAGGTCCCTAGGCTTACACACTAATTAAACTAACTTAACCTAACTTACGCTAAGGACAACACACACACACCCACGCCCGAGGGAGAACTCGAACCGTGACAAGACGCCCAAGACCGCGTGGCTACCCCGCTCGACTAAATATAAGTTACAACCATTTTTTATTCAACATACAACAACTACACACGACAGGGAAACAACAAACAGCAGATATATCTATCGTGTGTAAAGGAGACATAGTACGTTTTCAGTTTTCTGCTTCTTCCCCTCGACGTTTCACTTGATGTTAGTAGGCTACATACCAGGAGAACTAATGTTGTGGAAAATCCCCCAACGAAAGTCCAAGGTGGAATTATGGCATAAGGGAACTGGTTACGTTTTCACAACTTACGAGTAGTTTGAATTACCACGATGTGTTAGTGCCACATAATAATGCAAAATATTAAATATCAATTCTTCCTTGTTTTGATTATTAGTCTTTCGAATAGTATGGTGGATGCTTGGATCTCTTCCCAGCTTGCGTCAATGTTCTCACTTGTGTATATTTGGCATATCCAGTATCGATGAGACTTTTTTCTACAAATTCTTCCACAGCGACATTCTAAAGTTTCTTAGCGCCCACTACTTTGCTCGTTTTGACTGTGTGCTCCGCACAGATCTTTTGGGTTTCATTTAATCGAATTTTTATGTTCTTCACAAATTGCAACAGCTTCTAAACTTTGCTAATTAAGGCCATAGAAGCATGGTCTTTTCCGAATGCACTTCTGTCCAAAACGTGGTTCTGGCAGCTAGAGTCGTAGGTCTTTGATAATCGTGCCTTTCGAGTTCTTGTGGCGATATTTCTATAGAAACTTTCATTCAGAAGGAATATTTCTTTAGAAGCCAAATATAAATTCTCATAGCTTTAGCTTTAAAAATATTTTAATATAACCAAATATTTTCATAAAAATTTTCGTCTTCTATTTCACCCACTTAGGGGTTGAATTTCCAAAACCCATGAAATACATGTTTCTTTTAATTTCTAAACGAGAAGCCAAGTAGGCCTACTAATTTTCGTGGATATAGCTTTAAAATGCATTCATAGTTCTTTAATAATGATTTGTTTTTAAAAACATTCGTCAACTAATTCACCCCCACAGGAGTTAATTTTCCAAAAACGCTAAAGCACGTATTTCTTTGTTTCATATCGAGAAATCAAATACTGGTTTTCATAGTTCTAGCTTCAAAATTGCGTTAATAACGACATCTTTTCAAAAAAACATTTCATCCCCTTAGGAGTGGAATTTCGAAAAATGCCTTCTCAGACGATGCTTGCTGTGTAAGTGCATCAACCTCTCCAAGTTCCATGTTTCTGTCCTTAGCGGTTTTGGCTGGGAGATGATGACTCAGTCAGGACATTGCGTTTTATATATAGGGATTAGTTACTCGTTAACTGTTCCTGAACGTCTTAGCAAATCTCCCAATATCTGTTCCATTTTCTAGTAAGGATATCTCACATTCATTTTTCCTCTGTTGCTTGTATAAACTTTTCATTTCGTACTATGTTTTTGTCAAATACATTTCGATGATCGTTTAGTAGCGCTGTTGCCAGAGTGGTCTTGTCCTCCTTTCTCGTGATCCAGATATCCTCCTGGTACATGCGATGTCATCCTCCATACATAACCTTCAATAAACAGGTTCCTCAGTTCCATGGCAACATTTGATGTCCATATATGTCTTATCTTAAATCAAACATTCTCCGCTAGCGCTAAAATGGTAGCTCTCTTCTTTCACCCAATTTCGGAATATGCTTGCGCTTCACCATCTCTTAAAACTCAGTAGAAAACTGTTCTCCTTTTTACAAATTCTGTACTGAGTAGAATTCACGTTTCAGTCATTACTTCTTTCGTCTTTCTCACTTTCGGTTGCGTGGCGATGGGTTCTTGACGTCGGGATTTGGGGAGACTGCCGCTGTCGCAGTCGATTACCTTGATCAAATACGCACACTTGATCAACCAGAAGTGAAGCAGTCTGCCTCTAAGTGCGGGAATCAGAACTGGTTTGTAAAGTCCTTGACGCCATGAGAATATTGTCGCGCTGACGTCGATATTTACGCGATTGTAGGAGGCCGGAAACAAACGTTCATTGTTTCTTTCTACCAAAAGCTCCTTGCAACGCTCCAGAGTAGTTCGTATGTCATTTCAGCGCAGATAACTTTCCTGACGGTCGCAAATTGTGGGCAACTAATGTGACCATTTCCCCGGTGATCATCCAGCCCCATTCGAATTCAGTCACATCTACATCATACTCCGGAAGCCACCTAGTGGTGTGTAGCGGAGGGTATTTTCGGTACCACTATCTGACCCCTCCAAACCTGTTCCACTCGCGAATGATTGTCGGTAAGCCTCTGTATTGGCTCTAATTTCTCGAATTTTCTTCTGGTGGTCAATACTCGAGATGTATGTGGGGGAACTAAAATGTTGTCCGACTCCTCCTGAAATTTCAGTAGTAGCTCTCTCCGTGATGCACGCCTCTCTTGTAACGTCTGCCAGTGGAGTTTGTTTAGCATCTCCGGAACGCTCCTCGCTAGCTAAACGATCCCGTGAGGAAACGTGCCGCTCTTCGTTGGATCTTCTCTATCTCCTCTATCACTCCTACCTGACAGGGTTCCCAGATAGATGAACAATACTTAAAGAGTCGGGCGAACAAGCACCTTATATGCCACTTCCTTCTTGGATGAGTTACATTTCCCTAAGATTCTTCCGATGAATCTGAGTTTAGTGTAAACAGCAACGGTCCTGTACTACTTCTCTGTGGTACTCCGGATATTACCTTTATATATGTCGATTTATTTCCATTAAGAGCGACGTGTTGAGTTCTATCTACAAGGAAGTCTTGAAACCAATCGCAGGTCTGCTCCGATACTCCGTAAGCTCGTATTTTTTTCATTAAACGGCAATGCGGGACGGTGTCCAATGCCTTACTGAAGTCAAGGAACACGGCATCAGCCTGAGCGCCTTTGTCCACTGCGCTGTGGATCTCATGGAGGAACAGAGCGATCTGAGTTCGCAGGATTCTGTTTGTGGAATCCATGTTGATTTTTATAGAGGAGATGTGCATTTTCCAAACACGTCAGAATTCTTGAGGATAAAACATGTTCCATAGTTCAACAGATTGATGTCAACGATATAGGTCTTACGGCCTTTCTTAAAAGCGGGAATGACCTGCGCTTTCTTCCACTTGTTAGGTACCTTTCATTGCTCAAGCAATCTACAATAAATTACTGCCAGAAGGCGAAGAAGTTCTTTCGCTCAATCTTCATAGAATCTTATAGGAATCTCATCTGGTCCTGAAGCCTTTCCGCTACTAAGCGATTGTAGCTGCTTTTCAGTTCCGCGATCGGTTATCTCAATATCTGCCATTTCGATGTTCGTAAGATGATTGAAAGGAGGGACAGCGTTACGAGCTTCCGCGGAGAAACAACTTCGGAAGACCGGATTCAGTATTTCGGCCTTTTCTCTGTTGTCTTCTGTTTCGGTGCCGCTGTGGTCGCTGAGAGAATATTGATATTGCCCCTTTTGACGTCAATGGGTTACAAGGCTGCTCGTTTCAACGTTTTACTTCGTATTCACTTTCTAAGTTTGGTATGACAACGATTTTTCTGGTCAAACAGGAGATAATACTGCTGGCATACGTATACTCCATCTCACTACTTTCTAAATCGATACGATTCCGCACTGTCGACTAATGAACAAAATACGGGGGTACGGAATATCAGATCAGCTTTGTAATCCTGACTGTAGAGTTCCTAACAAGCAGGTCATGTCTCGTCATCCTCAGCGGAGATAAAATGTCGAACATGCCCGAAGTGAGTGTCTTAGTACTCAGCTGGTTGATTTGGGGAAGGAGACCAAACAGCGAGGTCATCGGTCTTATCGGCTTAGGGTACAGCGGGAAAGGAAGTCGGCCGTGCCCTTCAAAAGGAACCAACCCTGCATTTGCCTAAAGCGATTTAGGGAAATCAAGGAAAACCTAGATCAGAAAGGCCGGACGCGTGTTTGAACCGTTGTCCTCCCGAATGCGGGTCCAGTGTGCTAACCACTGCGTCACCTCGTTCGGTACTATTACTGTTTACGACAAATACAAATGACCTAGAAGATAACGTCGGAAGCTCCATCAGACTGTTGTCGTAAGATGCTGTTCTGTACAGACAAGTCGCAACGCCAGAAAGCTGTAGCGAAATGCATCAACAGCTGCAGAGGACCGACGCTTGGTTCACGATGTGCAGTTGACCCTCAACATAAGTAAATGTAACCCACTGCGCATAAATAGGCGGAGAAACCTTATTGTCATTGTGTGATTATATGTTGGCTGAACTGTCACTGGAAACAGTCACATCTTATAAATATCTGGGAGTTTACGCACGAATCGGGCTAAAATGGAGCGATTACATAAAACTAACCGCAGATGCAGAAACAGGTTCGTAGGAAGAAACTTCAGGAAGTTTAGTTCACATATAAACATAAAATGACTTTA
Source organism: Schistocerca nitens (assembly GCF_023898315.1). Lineage (NCBI taxonomy): Eukaryota > Metazoa > Arthropoda > Insecta > Orthoptera > Acrididae > Schistocerca > Schistocerca nitens. Next base: position 244,920,438 of record NC_064622.1, read on the forward strand.
TGCTTGACATGGTGATGTTCCTTTCTACCTTCTATTGTAAAATGGCGCAGCACTACTAAGTGACTTGCAAATTTGTGATTATCACGAACTTCTGTTAATGTGTTACAAGCTCCATTGACGACAGCACAGATCTGTCGATCAATAAAAAGATTTACGGGCTATTTTGGGATACCTGGTATTTCAGAATAATACAAGTTATCGATAGTGTTACTCGAAGAGAACGTCGCCTTTCCTCCAGGGATTTCCATCTGAGTTCCCGAAGCGTCTCTGTAATACTTGCGTGTCGTTCGAACCTATCGGTAACAAATCTAGCAGCCTGCTTCTGAACTGCTTCGATTCTCCCTTTTAGCTAACGTGGTATGGATCCCAAACGCTCGAACAGTACTCAAGAATGGGTCCTTTACACCTGAATCACACTTTTATACAATTCTCCCTATAAACTGAAGTCGACCATTCGCCTTCTCTACTACAGACTTTACGTACTCGTTCCATTTCATATCCTTTGCAACTTTACGACTGGATATTTAATCGACGACTCTGTCAAGCAGCACACTACGTTTGATTTTCCTACTCATGTTGCATAACTTAAATTTTTCTATTTTTAGAGCTAGCTGCCATTCTATCACAGTAACCAAAAATGTTGTCTACGTCAACTTGCATCCTCTTTCAGTCTGTCAATGACGACACCTTCTCGTACACTAGAGCGACTTCAGCAAACAGTAAGTTTAGGGACCGATGACCTCAGCAGTTTGGTCCCGTAAGACCTTACCACAAATTTCCAAAATTTCCGCCAAATCATTTATGTATACAGAAAATAACAGAGGTCCTATCACACTTCCCTGGGGGACTCTTGATGACACTCGCCGCCGAGGACGAAGTTCTGGGTTCTATTGCTTAAGGGGACGTGGACGTGAACGGCCTTCGTTTTTATGCTTCGCATTCGGTGCGCGTTACCTGTGACCTGCAATGCGGAGGAAGTTGCGGTTTTGTACCAACAGTGAATGACATTAACTGAAGCTGACAAGGAAATTTATTAAATTGTCAGTTATAGCTTAAGAATTACAGCATTTTGTCTAATAAATGGTTTTATAACACTCGTTTCATTTCTGGTACTATTTTATGGTGCAACGTCAGTCGAACAGCATTCATACTGTGGCAGGTTGCTGTCGCCATTCATAGGAACACATTATGCCTCTCGTTTTGTAGTTTGTAGTACACCTGAGTAAACAGAAAAATCTTTATTATACCACATAATTATTTTGCTCAGAAATTACCGCTAAAATTATATGCTGAATGACAAGCATAGAAATTTTCTGCAATGTATTAGGCGTAGTACAATGAGACTATACCATTCTTTACTTGGGAGAAATTTGGTGAACATAGCTCAAATCGTAGTGAAGACGTATGTATCTAAAGTTAGGAAAATGTAGTTTCTAGAAAATGAGAAAAGACTGTTCAGAGTGCTTTTGACTCACCGAATTCCTCTTTCAGAATATTTCAGCAGCATATTCTTGCTGGCCAACTGTTTCTTTATCCTCTACACTTTTTCAGGAGTCCTTTCCTTACTCTGAACTCTTCAGTGGGGGCCTCCGGAGCCTTTCAGCTTCAACTACTCGTTGACGATCTATGGCAGTATGACCAATTTGTCAGTTATTTTTGTCCTGCTAATTGCACCATCGTTGAAACAGAGGACAGCATCCATCACACCTATTTTGAGAACAAATACTGTTTATGGTACTTGTTTCCACACACAACTGTTGAAACTCTTACTATGGATCTGTGTGTGGCCATGTAGACATCTGCTAAATACACTCCTGGAAATTGAAATAAGAACACCGTGAATTCATTGTCCCAGGAAGGGGAAACTTTATTGACACATTCCTGGGGTCAGATACATCACATGATCACACTGACAGAACCACAGGCACATAGACACAGGCAACAGAGCATGCACAATGTCGGCACTAGTACAGTGTATATCCACCTTTCGCAGCAATGCAGGCTGCTATTCTCCCATGGAGACGATCGTAGAGATGCTGGATGTAGTCCTGTGGAACGGCTTGCCATGCCATTTCCACCTGGCGCCTCAGTTGGACCAGCGTTCGTGCTGGACGTGCAGACCGCGTGAGACGACGCTTCATCCAGTCCCAGACATGCTCAATGGGGGACAGATCCGGAGATCTTGCTGGCCAGGGTAGTTGACTTACACCTTCTAGAGCACGTTGGGTGGCACGGGATACATGCGGACGTGCATTGTCCTGTTGGAACAGCAAGTTCCCTTGCCGGTCTAGGAATGGTAGAACGATGGGTTCGATGACGGTTTGGATGTACCGTGCGCTATTCAGTGTCCCCTCGACGATCACCAGTGGTGTACGGCCAGTGTAGGAGATCGCTCCCCACACCATGATGCCGGGTGTTGGCCCTGTGTGCCTCGGTCGTATGCAGTCCTGATTGTGGCGCTCACCTGCACGGCGCCAAACACGCATACGACCATCATTGGCACCAAGGCAGAAGCGACTCTCATCGCTGAAGACGACACGTCTCCATTCGTCCCTCCATTCACGCCTGTCGCGACACCACTGGAGGCGGGCTGCACGATGTTGGGGCGTGAGCGGAAGACGGCCTAACGGTGTGCGGGACCGTAGCCCAGCTTCATGGAGACGGTTGCGAATGGTCCTCGCCGATACCCCAGGAGCAACAGTGTCCCTAATTTGCTGGGAAGTGGCGGTGCGGTCCCCTACGGCACTGCGTAGGATCCTACGGTCTTGGCGTGCATCCGTGCGTCGCTGCGGTCCGGTCCCAGGTCGACGGGCACGTGCACCTTCCGCCGACCACTGGCGACAACATCGATGTACTGTGGAGACCTCACGCCCCACGTGTTGAGCAATTCGGCGGTACGTCCACCCGGCCTCCCGCATGCCCACTATACGCCCTCGCTCAAAGTCCGTCAACTGCACATACGGTTCGCGTCCACGCTGTCGCGGCATGCTACCAGTGTTAAAGACTGCGATGGAGCTCCGTATGCCACGGCAAACTGGCTGACACTGACGGCGGCGGTGCACAAATGCTGCGCAGCTAGCGCCATTCGACGGCCAACACCGCGGTTCCTGGTGTGTCCGCTGTGCCGTGCGTGTGATCATTGCTTGTACAGCCCTCTCGCAGTGTCCGGAGCAAGTATGGTGGGTCTGACACACCGGTGTCAATGTGTTCTTTTTTCCATTTCCAGGAGTGTAATTTTGTATCTGCAAAGTCCCTGTATAATGACTTTATTGTTTGCATGACTGTGGCAGTGGTACAGTGAACTGAAAGGTGACGTGGCTGGTGTACAGAATTTTGTTCAAAGAGCGTTTAAGAACAAATAAACAATTTGAAAGTTGATAATGCACACAGCCGGCCGAAGTGGCCGTGCGGTTCTAGGCGCTACAGTCTAGAACCGCGTGACCGCTACGGTCGCAGGTTCGAATCCTGCCTTGGGCATGGATGTGTGTGATGTCCGTAGGTTAGTTAGGTTTAATTAGCTCTAAGTTCTAGGGGACTGATGACCTTAGAAGTTAAGTCCCATAGTGCTCAGAGCCATTTGAACCAATGCACACATTTTTGGAAACGGGAGATATTTTTCTTTCAGATGGAGATAATTTTTTTTTCTATTTTTCAGTCATTTTCACATCCAGGTCCCCTTAAGAAGTCTTCGAGCCATTCACATATCTGGGAACCTGTTCCGTATGCTCGTACCTTTGTTAAAAGTCTGAAGTGGGGTACGATGTCAAATGCTATTCGGAAATCTGCCTGTTGCAAGATATCATGTGATAAAAGGGCAAGCTTAATTTCGCACGAGCCATTATTTCTAAAACCGAGCTCATTCGCAGAGAGAAGCTTTTGTGTCTCAAGGAAGTTAAATACATTCGAAATGAGAATATGTTCAAGAACTGGGGTTCACTGTTTAAATTCCAAAAGGGTACGTTCCTTGAAGAGTCAACCAATTTATTGCTTCCCTCTACGTACATTCTGCGAAAATAGCGTGAAGGAAAAGTTAGAGAGACTGTAACCCGCACAGTGGCTTACCAACATCTTTCTTTCCGTGAACCATTCGCGACTGGAACAGGAAAGGGGAAAAGTGATAGTACTACACGAAGCACTCTCCACCACACACCATAAGGTGACTTGTGGTGTAGAGATGTAGCTATCGATGTAGGCTGCTGCAACACATTCCTTTACTGTATTAATTTGAACCCTCCATCGTGTGTGTTGCAATTACGTCTCTAACGTATCACCAGTAGCCGCGTAGAAGCAGCGAAGCAGTAATTCCACTTCCTATTCTCTTCCGATGTTCTGGAAACTTCAAAACTTAACAGAACTGCTTAAAACAAAATCGAGGTGCGGTTAATACAATTATTTAGTCCTTTAATGTGATTAAAGTAAGCTCCTTGGTTTTGCAAGGTGATGTGTCTTAGTTTCTCTGCCTTTTGGCTTGCCCCATAGTACAGCATTTTCAAAGGAGATTCTAAAAAAATTTCTATACTCTTTTGTTTGTGCCAGACAACACCATATTCGATGTACAATGCTATTTTTTATACACTGACTTCCTTATCTGTCGCCGGCCGAAGTGGCCAAGCGGTTCTAGGCGCTACAATCTGGAACCGCGCGACCGCTACGGTCGCAGGTTCAAATCCTGCCTCGGGCATGGATGTGTGTGATGTCCTTAGGTTAGTTAGGTTTAAGTAGTTCTAAGTTCTAGGGGACTGATGACGTTAGCAGTTAAGTCCCATATTGCTCAGAGCCATTTGAACCATTTGAACCTTCTCTGTCCGATGCTGAAGATTTAGATAGAGATTGTAAGGGTAACAAACAATCCAAGAACGTATCAAAACATTCTCCGTTCAGCCGGCCGGAGTGCCCATGCGGTTCTAGGCGCTACAGTCTGGAGCCGAGCGACCGCTACGGACGCAGGTTCGAATCCTGCCTCGGGCATAGATATGTGTTATGTCCTTAGGTTAGTTAGGTTTAATTAGTTCTAAGTTCTAGGCGACTAATGACCTCAGAAGTTAAGTCGCATAGTGCTCAGAGCCATTTTAGACATTCTCCGTTCGCAGCACCGCCTTCACAACAAAGGAATCTCGCTACCATTTAGCAATAAATAAATTCATTGCCGTTTGGATCCACAACAGTGACGTATGAATTATCGTGTTCTTCTATATGCATATTTCACGAATGTAGCTGCCCTTCTTCCCTAGTACGTTTATTTGCATTCACGTAGAATACCACTTAAAATATAGAACGAGAAAATGCGAATGCTTAAGCCAGACACTTCGTGAATAAAGCCTAAGCTTCGTAGCAGTGTTTTGCTGTTCTCATCCCTTGCACGACAAGAAACTTAATAGCGGCTGTAATTGCCTTGTTTATCTCGTTGACGTCTCGGGAACCTTATTAGCGAGCATTCAGGAGAGCAGTGCCGTCTTTCCTATGCAAGTATGTGGTTCCCGTAAACTGAAAATTCAGAACAGCGCTCCCATTTTACCACGTAGTTAAGATGAACCTTAACAGTGTTCGTTCTCTTTCAAAAAATATTTTATAGCTGTGTTTCATTAATTGTAGAAGAGCGATATACAGTTTTTGTCCAGTTATCAGTAGGACGCCCTCTTGTCGATTTCATGTAACAGAGAGAATGTAGGACCTTTCTTTGCTAATACAACAAAGCGTAATCTTCGGAGAAGTTATATTTTTCTTCCGTCCTAAAGTGTGGTGAATACCATTTGTTAGTAAAATTAAACTGACATCCAGCTGATGAACCAGTTCATTCCTAATATGTTTCACAGGGCGTTCACGTCACTGAATTTGTATAGGCCAATCCATCACCTCCGATTCTGTTAGAAAGAGTGGTGTGAGGATCATTTCTGGATAGAAGCATTGCCATTCTAATAGAGGACCGGTTCGATTAAAAAAAAAAAATGGTTCAAATGGCTCTGAGCACTATGGGACTTAACATCTGTGGTCATCAGTCCCCTAGAACTTAGAACTACTTAAACCTAACTAACCTAAGGACATCACACACATCCATGCCCGAGGCAGGATTCGAACCTGCGAGCGTAGCAGTCCCGCGTAAGGGTTCGATTCCACACTGTTGGTACTCTGTGGAGAAATCAGCAGTTGCCATAAACGGCTATGTTCATTTTGTCATCCATCATAATTAATTCTATAAAGTACATGTCGTGAAGCAATTGAGCTTGTAACACGCTTGCAATACGATAATTCGTCTCAAGCGCTTCCTTTCCATTTCCATAAGCCTGATTATATTGCTCAGGATTGGCGACATCACGTCAATAAAATTACTGGCAATTAACATGATTGAAAAAGTACTGTAATATGTTCCAGCGTATACCAAACTAACGTATCCTGAGTTTAAAACCAGTGCAATTAATCGTTCACGAGGAAATCTATTTTCTCATAATTCTGAACTCCATCAAACTAAAAAAGTTATAAATCAAAAATTAAATAGTGTATGTATTCGAGCAAGCAAAATTATGTTGAAAATTGTGTTTAATTAATTTGAGTATTTTCCAAGTTATGTGTTTGTGGTACGAAAACCGTAAAACGGAACAAATTATCAACCGTTTTGGCTTCATGGATAGATTAGAAATTCAAGCGCTAGATTTATTACATAATACAATGAAACTGCATCAGTTTTCATTTTTGCGGTTATATTAGTTTAGGACATACAGACTTTTGAATCGACACTTTCGGAAGTGAATGTCTGTAACAGTTCCACTTGAAAAATTATACCTTTTGTATTTATAGGAACAAAAGGTTATAATTAACGTCATTGTATAAAAAAAATCTCTCTCTATACTATGGAAAAATTTGGCATTAACTTAGATTCCCAATCGGAATACGTATTAAGACTTTTAAAAGACGCAAGGGTCCTTTCTTAGTCTCTAGCAGAGGGCTCGCGTCAAAAAAACGCGTGTTCCAAACGACATGCAGGCGCACAAAAAACATTTACATCGTTCTGGTCTACTCCAGTACTTAATTTCTAAAATTTTAGTTGCCAGAACGTACCTCTTCAATCATACACACCTTCCCCTACAATCTCCCCCCCCTCCCCTCCCCGCCGCCCCGACCATAAAAATTACAAGTTTAGATTTTTTGAAACTGTGATAAAACTTACAACGAGAAACCATTTTCACATAATACCGTTCTGAAATTCACGTTGTTAAAATATAATTTCTCATAATCAAAACAATATAACGACAATATTCAATACAAACAACAGGTGCTACCATCTGCCCCCCTAGATTTCGTGAAAGCACATTATACAGACAATCATGGCAAACAATCTTTTCGTCAGTTACGAAGTCGCCATGCTACTAGATCAGTTTGGTTGCAATCGTAAACAAAAGGCGATAAGTACCGATTACAACTTCGGAACGTAGCTTATCTACGGTTATACTGTAAGATAACTGAGACTGCTGGCAGTCGTAAACAAAAGACAGTCGACACGAAGACTATAGTTCCTCGCCTCACGCCACTGTACACCGCATCACGCTGGTCACCCACTGTCATGGTCACCGATGTCGGCGCAGAGGCAAATTAGAGCTACGCGTAATGCAGTAAATGCAGTAAATGAAGCAGGCAAAAAGGAATACAAACGTCTCAAAAATGAGATCGACAGGAAGTGCAAAATGGCTAAACAGGGATGGCTAGAGGACAAATGTAAGGATGTAGAGGCTTATCTCACTAGGGGTAAGATAGATACTGCCTACAGGAAAATTAAAGAGACCTTTGGAGATAAGAGAACCACTTGTATGAATATCAAGAGCTCAGATGGAAACCCAGTTCTAAGCAAAGAAGGGAAAGCAGAAAGGTGGAAGGAGTATATAGAGGGTCTATACAAGGGCGATGTACTTGAGGACAATATTATGGAAATGGAAGAGCATGTAGATGAAGATGAAATGGGAGATACGATACTGCGTGAAGAGTTTGACAGAGCACTGAAAGACCTGAGTCGAAACAAGGCCCCCGGAGTAGACAACATTTCATTGGAACTACTGACTGCCTTGGGAGAGCCAGTCCTGACTAAACTCTACCATCTGGTGAGCAAGATGTATGAAACAGGCGAAATACCCTCAGACTTCAAGAAGAATATAATAATTCCAATCCCAAAGAAAGCAGGTGTTGACAGATGCGAGAATTACCGAACAATCAGTTTAATAAGCCACAGCTGCAAAATACTAACACGAATTCTTTACAGACGAATGGAAAAACTAGTAGAAGCCGACCTCGGGGAAGATCAGTTTGGATTCCGTAGAAATACTGGAACACGTGAGGCAATACTGACCTTACGACTTATCTTAGAAGAAAGATTAAGGAAAGGCAAACCTACGTTTCTAGCATTTGTAGACTTAGAGAAAGCTTTTGACAATGTTGACTGGAATACTCTCTTTCAAATTCTAAAGGTGGCAGGGGTAAAATACAGGGAGCGAAAGGCTATTTACAATTTGTACAGAAACCAGATGGCAGCTATAAGAGTCGAGGGGTACGAAAGGGAAGCAGTGGTTGAGAAGGCAGTCAGACAGGGTTGTAGCCTCTCCCCGATGTTATTCAATCTGTATATTGAGCAAGCAGTGAAGGAAACAAAAGAAAAATTCGGAGTAGGTATTAAAATCCATGGAGAAGGAATAAAAACTTTGAGGTTCGCCGATGACATTGTAATCCTGTCAGAGACAGCAAAGGACTTCGAAGAGCAGTTGAACGGAATGGACAGTGTCATGAAAAGAGGGTATAAGATGAACATCAACAAAAGCAAAATGAGGATAATGGAATATAGTCGAATTAAGTCGGGTGATGCTGAGGGAATTAGATTAGGAAATGAGACACTTAAAGTAGTAAAGGAGTTTTGCTATTTAGGGAGTAAAATAACTGATGATGGTCGAAGTAGAGAGGATATAAAATGTAGACTGGCAATGGCAAGGAAAGCGTTTCTGAAGAAGAGAAATTTGTTAACATCGAGTATAGATTTAAGTGTCAGGAAGTCTTTTCTGAAAGTATTTGTATGGAGTGTAGCCATGTATGGAAGTGAAACATGGACGATAAATAGTTTGGACAAGAAGAGAATAGAAGCTTTCGAAATGTGGTGCTACAGAAGAATGCTGAAGATTAGATGGGTAGATCACATAACTAATGAGGAGGTACTGAACAGGATTGGGGAGAAGAGGAGTTTGTGGCACAACTTGACCAGAAGAAGGGATCGGTTGGTAGGACATGTTCTGAGGCATCAAGGGATCACCAATTTAGTATTGGAGGGCAGCGTGGAGGGTAAAAATCGTAGGGGGAGACCAAGAGATGCATACACTAAGCAGATTCAGAAGGATGTAGGTTGCAGTAGGTACTGGGAGATGAAGAAGCTTGCACAGGATAGAGTAGCATGGAGAGCTGCATCAAACCAGTCTCAGGACTGAAGACCACAACAACAACAACGTCGATTTAATACATATGTACTAGTTTGAATCTACAGTGCCAGCCTCTTCCAGTGAGTTCAAAATAATTTCGCTGGGAGGTACCGGAACGCCGTTCCGTCGCATTCCGATTAAAATTAAGCCCTGGTCTATGCCAAGAGTCTGTAAAGTCAGTCAATACCAGGCCGTTGGTAGAATCAGCCCGTGCTAGTCAGTGCGAGGCTATCGTTGTAGAAATTATAATTGTGTGCCTCGATTAGCTGTTTACTGGAAATGGATTGCGTTTTTTTTTATTTACGACGGTAACTGTTTCGAGTCATATTTTTATAAGACACAGTGACTTTCAGATTAACGTATCTCAGCTTTCGTAAAAGTTTTTGTGCACCGCCTGCATGAAACTTTGCGTCGCAAGTGAGGCGTTAGAACTTCCCACTTTCCGGGCGAACGAATTTACTTTTGGACTAACTGGCCAATAATTGTTTCAATTAACAGACTCAAACAATGGAACATTATTCAAATCAGAAACGTGCGACGTTAACACTTCTATTTTACCAAATTGATCTCTACCTTATTTCTCGAAAAGTATACCTTACTATGGTTCAAATGGCTCTGAGCACTATGGGACTTAACATCTGAGGTCATGAGTTCCCTAGAACTTAGAACTACTTAAACCTAACTAACCTAAGGACAACACATACATCCATGCCCGAGGCAGGATTTGAACCTGCGACCGTAGCGGTCGCGCGGTTCCAGACTGAAGCGCCTGTAACCGCGTGGCCACACTGGCCGGCCATACCTTACTATGAACTACCATACTGCAGGCAGTGTTTTTCGGTAAAGGGAGCTGAGATGTCAAGTGGATTGGAAGGTTTAGGTTTTGCCTTTAGACTATTTTGACACTACGTATTCGAGTGATCTGCAGGCCTCTGTTGAGTGGGTTGATAATAGTTTGGTGCTTTGAGGAACTGTAATTAACGGTCTATCTCCTGAAGTGAAATATCAAAACACCGGTGGCAAAAGAGAGAAGTCATCTCACGCCCAACAGTGATTTTAAGACTAAACAAATTGAATAGTCAGATAACGACACATTCACGTGACAAAACTCTTTTCGTAAGCTGTTGACAGGAGTGCCTGTCCCACAAGCAGATGAGATGGCCGTTCTCAGGAGATGCACCCTTCTCCTTATTGCAGCTAGGTATATTATTCTTCCAGGGCCAGCTCTTGGAAAAGAATGGATATCTGTTTATCGAACTCTTCATGCATCGCTATGCGGTAGATAGGGGAAAGCTCTGCAGATATGCAGGGTAGGTGGGAAATAAAATACCACCCGCGGACCAACGCAGACATCAAAATCCAAAGGCGGCTGTCCCCAGATTGGCGGCCTTTGGTCAGCGTCTGTTACCCATGCTAGGGGCGGCTGAGAAGAACCTCCAGGGATGACAACCGTGGTTGTAAACCAGTGGCTCCAACAATACGAGGCACCCTAAACATAATATTATCAATCATGGAAGAGTCTGATGTGAAACAAATTAACCCGATGGACAATCCGCAAGGGCGCAAGCAAAGAATCGAATTGTGGCGAATCTGCAGCATTACACAGAGACGTGTCGGTGCGTCTTTGAACCTCAAGCAAGCAGAAGTGCACAAAACCAAGTTACATAGCTACTTTCATCGTAAATTCTCTAGTAAAAACTGGAGTATTAAAACATCTTACAGGCGCCCTGAAGAACCACAAAATCCTCATAACGGCCGTACAAGAAACCAGATTCTTCGATGAAAACAATTTTGATTCAGGTGGCTTCAGAATATACAAAGGAAAGGTGGGTGAAAATCATTATGGAAAACACATTACACTTTGGAATTGGCTTCGTAACAGACAAAAATTTTTGGACTCCATTATAAACTTCGAAACACAATCTGAAAGACTCTCGACACTTCAAATCTGCTAACAAAGTATACACTATCCTGAATGCACATGCCCTCATAAATGAAGACAACAGAAAGGACAAAGAAACAGTGGGATGTTTCTGGGAACAACTCGATGACGTTCAAAACATTCCAGAAAAACACACTATGCCCAGGCAGGGAAGGCGAAGAAATACAAAAAAAATGGTTGGAAATTCGGCACGTAACAGAACCAATCAAAATGGCATCAGACTGGTAGAATTATGCCAAGCACACAACATGATCCTGAAATACACAGCTTTAAAAAACTACCTCGAAAACAGAAAACATAGGTCTCAACAAACCCATACCTAGGCGAATTCCAGCTCGCTCAAATGGTAATCAAACTGAAGTTCCATAAAAAAATCCAAAAGTCGGAGTCCTCAGAGGAGCCAGTCTAGACAATGATCACTGCCTTTCTAAAATAAAAAAAAAAAACAAAAAATGGAACCAACAACCCAAAAAAGGAGAAAATACGATCCAGGAAAGGTAATAAACCCCTCGCAACTGAAGACATGCAAAACAAAAAATATGATCAAATAGAAGAAAGCCTAATAAATGAAGTTCAAAAATTATCTCCCACAACCAAAGGCAAAAAACATGCATGGTGAACAGAACCATGTGACACACTTCTTGAACCAAGAACATAACAGACAAAACTTCTTAAATATCAGAAAATTACAGTTCAAACACGTCAAAAAATTTAAAAAAGCCCAAGAACACCTCTTTCAAATAAACGAAGACTTCATCAAAAACAGCACAAGGAAGTTTTATAAGACTTTTAAACGAAAAATAACCAAATATAGCCCTCCGACCCTACAGTTCCAAGACAAAATCGAAAATGTTGCCTACAACAACAGAAAAAATTGCAAACTACTGGCAATATATTTCAGAAACCTTCTCAGCTGTGAAGAAACAACAGAAAAATGGTACTTTAAGACCTAAATTATACCCAACCCTAACTCTGAACCATCGTCCACTGAGAAACTACAGACAGTCAATTCCAATCTCAAAAACTATAGAAAGCTTCGGTAGCAAACCAAATCACAGCTGAACTTCGGAAAAATGTCAACAAAAATGCCACAAACTCTCTCCAAAACATCTTTGAAGAAATCTGGACAAATGAAAGAAATGGGGGCTCTCATCCGCCAACTCCATAAGAAAGGGTCAATAACTGACCCCAACAACAACAGAGGTATCTCACTCCTAGATGCAACGTACAAGATATTCTCTAAATTCTTACTAAACAAGGCTGAACCTCAATTAGACAAGCAACTTGAAGAATACCAAGTGGTTTTCAAGAGAGGAAGGTCCAGAATAAAGCCTCAAAAACCACAGGGTCTTTCTAAAATCAAGAGCGAAATCAGGTTGTCACGTTCATTGACTATCAGAAACCATATGACTCCACAGACTGGGAATTCCTCGTGTCTATAGTATTAAAGCTAGACAATAAAACGACCAACCTAATCAGAGAAACCCTCATGAACACATACTCCAAAGTGAAATCCATGGAAAAACTCCCTGACCCTTTTGAGATAAAAAATACTGGTGTACGGCAAGGAGATGGTCTTTCCTCACTGCTATATAGCTTCGCACTAGAAAAAGAAGTCAGAGTGTGGAACACGAAGATCCGTAGTGTAGTCCGACTGGGAACAAAAACAAAGGCATCAAAGTCAACTGTCTAACTTTTTCAGTTGATATGGTCCTACTAGCTGAGATATGGGAAGAAGCCGAAGAACAGACCGTAGAGCTACGAAAATAAACTTAGAAAGTCGTTTGAGGAGATCAAATAATGACAAAGATAAAAAAATCTACCAAAACAGATTATAGTAGGAGGGCACGAAATAGAGGTCGTCAAAGAATTCGAATATCTGGAGAATGGATCAGCTGTAATGCACTCGACAAAAAAGTCAACTGAATCTAGAAGAGGTAAAGCTGAACTGGCCTTCCAACTCACCAAAAACACATAGAACAAGGAACCCCACTCAAGGAATGCAAAAATAAGATATCAGAATACAGTAATCAAACTGGAAGCTCTGTACGCATCCAAACCCTTGTCTGTCACTAACTATGGCCTAGTTGAAAGGCAGGAGATTAGAGGAAGATGTTTAGAAAAATCCTTTGTCCCAGGTACCAGAACAACACACTAATTCACATCAAAAATGAAAACCTATACCAAACTACCGAATAACCCTCGAAACATTGAGGGAAATAAGAATCGATTTTTATGGACACATCCTCAGAATGAACATAAATACATTAACATAAAAAATTTGACTGCTTCCCCAACAAGAAAAAAAAAACAACCAAACTCGGTTAAGGAAATGGAGAAGGAGTTAAGAGAACTCCAAATTACAGAAAAATATGCTCATAGATAAAACTACAGAAAAAAAAACAAAGACAAGAAACCGATGAACAATCCAAAAGGAAAACAAGATCAGAAATAATGAAGCAATACTGGCCTGATAGGAAGGCACAGAACATTAAAAATTTATTGATTTAATTTACCAAGAAGTAGGGTGAAACAAAAAAGAAGAAAAATAAATTACGACAACCACCTTAAAATAGAAATATGGAATAAATTAGTTAATGCATTTATTGGGAAATTTTAAATTATTTTTGTGAATAATTTATTCTCAAGAAACAGAAAAGGAAAACAGTTAGAAGCAACATGTGCGGAGAAGAATCAATAATACAGCACAGGAAGAAACTCGAATGAGGAACACCGGAAAGATATAAATGAAAAGAACTGCTTACTAAAATGGGGAAAAAAAGTAAATTAATTTCACCCTTAAGCGTGCTTCTTGCTGTTGTAGCCATCGCCGGCCGAAGTGGCCGAGCGGTTCTATGCGCTTCAGTCTGGAACCGCGCCACCACTACGGTCGCTGGTTCGAATCCTGCCTCGGGCATAGATGTGTGTGATGTACTTAGGTTAGTTAGGTTTAAGTAGTTCTAAGTTCTGGGGGACTGATGACCTCAGAAGTTAAGTCCCATAGTGCTCAGAGCCATTTTTTTGTTGTAGCCATCGCTCTGCAGACGGTGTACAGGGTGTAATGGGTATAAATACAGATATTTTTACTGGTGGCTGAGGATGATGTGCTGAACAACAATATTAAAGAAATATTTACATCATTTGCAGAGTTGTAATAATGGTCATTACAAGCGGTATGTTTTTAGGTTGGTTAGTTCCTCCAAATGCATTTATGCTTATATTCCCCTGGGCAGCAGGTCAGGTGTTGAAGTGTGAGTGTGTGCATGCAGAAGAAATAGTCTACACTGACAGCTGTAGTCCACATAATGGCACAGTGCGACCATGCAGAAAACATCAGGTCATAAAGTTTGTGACGTGTTTGTGGGAAGACAGTACAATGCAGAGGAAAAACAATCAACACACCGATGTGTGTACATATTAAAGTATCACATATAAAAACATTTGCACTTTTCGTTTATCTGATGGTAAAAGCTACTTTCCGTCTCTGACAGAATTACAATCTCATCAGCAAACCTGAATTTTAATTCCCCTCCCAAATTTCCCCTTGGTTTCTCTTGCTCAGCGTATAGATGAAATAACATCAGGCATAGGTTAAAATCACATCTTCTCGTATAAAGTACCGTGTAACGCATAAGTTTGTCAGACGGAAAGGTGAGCCAGACCTGTATGGAATCCATGCATCTGATTAACAATCTTGTTTGGTGCATCAGCTAGCCTGAATATAGTTTTTAGGTGGTTTTCTATGCTCGTTTAGGCAATGCTGGGCTGTTCCACATTTTCTGCCTCAGAAAATATGATACACAAACTGTTAAAATACAATGACACACAGAACAAAGTTTACACAGTTGGAAGACTGGTTGGTCATACGATTTCCGTGTGGCGACAGGAAAGGCATCCGGCTACAAAGTTAAATAATATAAATTTGCCAAAACTTACATACAACGGAGCTCGTTCTAGATTGGGTAAATGCTAAAGAAAACAAGAAGTAGATAGGCTATGACGCTGTCTACCTCTCTTCTCAACTACTGCTTCCCTTCGACGCCTTACAACTCTTATAAGAGAACTGTAGTCTAATTCCTGCACAAGCAGTTGATAGTCTTTCGTTTGCCTTTTTAAAACCTACTTTCTAAGATTAGTCGTAAGACCAGTAGTGCAGAGCGTGTTCCTACATTCGTCCAGAATCAAAACTGATCTTCCCTAAGGTCGGCTTCTACTATATTTTCCATTTTTCTGTATAAAATTCCTGTCAGTATTTTGTAACGACAACTTGCTAAAACTTTCAGCAAATGTCTTCTTTGGAACTGTAATTATTACTTTCATCATGAAGTCTGAGTGTATTCCACCACTCTCATATGTATTACCAGGTGTAGTAATTTTGAAATGGTATTTTCTCCGAAGAATCTAAATGATGCTGAGAGGTGCCTAGTTTCGACTCACGTATTTGAGTGCTCTGCCAAATTCGTGTCGCAGTATCATACCTCCTACCTCATCCATATTTACGTCTCCTTCTCTTTACGTAATATTGTCTCGAAGTTTGTTTCCTTTGTATATCCCTCCTATATATTCCTTCCTGCTTTCAGCCGTCCCTTCTTCGCTGCACTGAGTTTATAATATTCACACAAGTACCTCTCTTTTCTTCTAAGGGCTCTTTAATATAACTTATTTTTTCCCTGGTCAACCACGATTCTACAGTTTTTTGCTTCACGTCTATCCACTCTTGCCCAACTATGCTGCACATTATGTCAGTCTAATTTTTTAGACCTCTGTATTCCCTTTTCCCCGCTTCATTTGCTATATTTTCGCACTCTCTCTGCAAGACCCACAACACCTACTAGTCCACAGGAAACTAGACGAACCTTGCACGATACGGGACCTGCTAACAGCAAATGACAAGGCCGTACAAGCTGAAACGTACTGGGCTTCGCATGGGATATAAAGATTGTAATCCCAGACAGAATCATGCCAGCTCTTTTAAATGGATATTGTTTTCTGTGTTTTTACTTTACTTTGTAAGGTGTCAGGCAAATCCAACACCTTCCATGAAAACCCTGACATGATAGCAAATCCGGCAGTATGTCACTTAGCTCCGAATAAATCCTGACATTAAATTAACCAAAGTAATACGATCAACGAGTGAGCAAATGGAATACCACAGACTAACACAAGAACGCCTAAATGCATGTCATACCTTCCCACCGTGAAACAGACGCAGTTCCGAGGGAAGAAACGAGGACAGAAGCCGAGAGCAGAACCGTGTTAAGCTAGAAGGCCCTACGATAAGGGACGGACACCCACATCGCCGGCTGACCGCCAGGATCACCCCCCAGCACATGTTAAAAGATAGAACCCTCCACAAGAACAGTATAGATTTTACGATAACACTAAAAGGGCCACACCAGCTGCAAGTTTTAGCGTGAGGCTTTTTCGTGTCTCTGTTACGTTGCAAACGTTAAAAACACTGCCCCACCACGAAAAATATAACGTTTCTCATTGGGTAGACAGAATTTTTGTAGGCGGAGCTTAAGGTTAACATTGAGACCCTGATTGGTCAGTTGAAAACACAGCCAGATAGTTTTTTTTAAACCAACTTCGGAAAATTGTAGTAAGGAGAAGTTAGGAGAGAGTTGCTTCCGAGACGGCGAGGTGTGGAGCTGCACCGCCCGCCGCCCCCTGACGCTGCCTAACTAACGACAAGGCAATGAACGCACGCGATGCCGCATTTTTGAGCGCATAAGGCTTCACTCAGAACTGCAGAAGTCTCATCTGTTACACCCCCTTTTTGCGTAATACTAGTGTCGATCGTCAATTAAAGCTCATGGTATTCACATTTGCTAATAGAAGTTAAAATCTGAAACGCGATAATTTTTCTGTTATATAATTATTGAGAAGCCACATCAGCCACTGTAATTTACGACAAGTTAAATAAGGGTCACTGTAGACCATTTTGATAGTTTTCTCTTTTATGAAACTAAACTTAAATCTAGATTATAGATGTGATATGGCATAGATCATCCTTCGATCCATTGTAGAACTTTGAAACCCATTCAGGGAATATTCGTTCACATTTTTGTTGAACGCAGTTGGTTTTTATCATCCTATATTAAAATATTTCCTTTTATCAATAGTGCAATTTATAAAGAATGTTTTGTGAGTAGAATAAAATTTCCAATGGTAAACTTAACTGCTTTTTCGACGTTATTTTACCAGCTAACTAAAAATAGGAAAGCCTTGAACCCCTTCCACTAAATTTAGTTAGTATTAAGATTCTTTCACCGGGAGTGCAGTGGAGCTGACACTGAAATCATTAAGTATTTGATTATATCATCGCTAGTCTCCTGCACTCTTCTGAACTCTGCATGTCATGTGTGGTCTGGCGTCTCCTTACCAGCAACAGGTCCCAGATTCGAACTAGTCAATTCCATAAAAAAACACGCTCAGAGCGTCGTTGCGCGAAAGTGGTAGGGAGACACGACTTAGAACAAACAGAAACCAAGCAGAATATTAGAACTTAACCTTCACTTCTCTCACTACCATGTACTGTATTTCTTCATGTTTTATGTTTTCCCTTTATTGTAATCTTAAAGATTTTGTAAAAGTGATATCATGGATACGATAAATAAATAAATAAGAGTAAGAAAATTCGAGCTTTTTAATTTATAGTTACTATGTGTGGCATCACCACAGAAGGCAGGCTAAGTGAAAATACCATTACGTTTTAAGAAGAAAATGAACACCCCGTACTTGTAAAATGGGGAAGACACAAGAGAATTGAAAAATTTCTACCATTTACGGGATAAGATTATACAAAACGACCTAAGCGAGAAAGACAATTGACTGGCATTAGCCAAGAACTCTACTGGATGAAAACTATACGCTATTTGATCAAAAGTATGAGGTCATCCACTACTGTCCGTCCCTGAGCAGGCCAGTCCATTTCAGGAAAATTATTGTCCACAAATCACTGCTTCGCAGGTGCTGCCTTATGACAGGATGCACTGTAATTGTGAAACAAACGATCATCGTCCCCGAACTGTTCCTCTATTGCACGCAGTGCACAGTGCTGTAAAATGTGTTCATATTCTTCCGCATTTTGCGTTTTCCTAAGTGCAATAAGGAGACCACACCCTAACCACGAAAAGCACCCCATTCCGAACACCACCACCTCCCTACTTCGCTGTTGGCACTACGCATGACGGCAGGTAACGTTCGCCAGGTACTCACTGAACCCAAACGCTTCCATCGGATTGGCACAGGATACAGCGCGATTCACCATTGCATGGCGTCGCATTTTACACCACCTCAAGCACCACCTGGCTTTGCCTACAGAGATCTGTTGCTTATGATGAGCTCTTCGACCAGTGTACCCCACACTTTTCAGCTCCCTACGCAGTCATTGTGTTAGCTGGTCTGCTGGCAGCACTTCGGTATACAACAGCCCTGTAGGCATTTCAACACGCGATATCAGCACATTACTCAACATTTCACCGCGAGTAATAGTCGCTGGAGATCTGAACGCAAAACATCCAGAATGGAATTCACGCATACGAAATCCCAACGGCAAAAAACTGTACGAACATTCACTAGGCAGAAACTACATTATACTAGCGCCGACTGAACCGACGCACATTCCCTATGAGAGGGGACACAGGCCAGACGTGATAGACATGGCCCTCATCAAGGGCATTACAGAGACACTCAACATTGCCGTTGAAAACGATCTGCCCTCAAACCATCAACCTGTAATATTATACATTGAGGAAACACTGCAGCACATGGAACAACGCAAGATGTTGGACTACGGGCGTGCGAATTGGACATTGTTCAAGCAAACGCTCGATAGCCACATCCCACCTATACACGAAATTAATGAAACAGCACAAATTGACGAGGCAGTAGAAACCCTCACTAACGCCGTCCAGGACGCAATGGCAGGCACCATACCTGATCGCACCTCACAACGCAGTGCGGCCCTGCCTCAGGAAATCCTGGGCCTAATCTCAATGAGGAATCGCCTCAGGAGACAATGGCAGCGCACCAGGCGTCCGTACTTCAAACGGCACATTAACAGACTACAGGACATCATACACGATAAAATACAATCACATAGAACACAACAGTGGAACCAAAAACTCGAAGGGCTGGATACCGCACGACCTGGCGTGTGGCAACTAGCCCGACACTTCACCAGGGAGAAAATATACACCCCAACGCTTCAAGGGACTGACGGACCTGCATACTCAGCGGAAGAGAAAGCAGAACTAATGGCCCGAACACTCGCAGCGTCATTCACACCGAACCTGGTACCATCAGATCCAGTGTTCACACTTGCTACTGACCAAGAGGTTACACGCATTCTAGCCCAACCATCGCGCGACGACATTTCACAAGCTAGCACAGCTGAAGTCTCCTGGGCTATAATGCATTCCGCTGCTAGGAAAGCCCCTGGTCATGATGGCATTCAAAACCGTATCCTCCAGGAGTTCACGGATAAAGCATCTGAGCACCTAACACACATAACGAATGCCATACTAAAACACCAACACTTCCCCGCCTTTTGGAAGACGGCCAAGGTCCTGATGTTCAGGAAGCCGGGGAAAGACCACAGCCTCCCACAAAATTACCGACCCATCAGCCTTCTGAGCTCGCTCAGTAAGATTGTTGAGAAGGTGATTCTCAAACGCATCACTAGGCGCTGCATAACAAATGACATCCTGAGACCGGAGCAATTCGGCTTCAGGAATCACCACTCCACAACACAGCAACTCCTATGGGTCGTTGAACATATAACACATGGCTTCAACATAAACAAAGCTACAGGGGCAGTGTTCCTGGACATCGAAAAGGCTTTCGACCGTCTATGGCACAACGGCCTCATCCGCAAACTCTGCGACGCGGGATTCCCCGACGGGCTGCTGCGTCTAATACACTCATACCTCACAGACAGGAGTTTCAACACTGACGTGCAGGGAAAACAATCAACACGACACGGTATACACGCGGGATTACCCCAGGGAAGCATCCTAGGGCCCCTACTGTTTAACCTCCACATAAACGATCTCCCAACCACACACAACACAATGATGGCAATTTACGCGGATGACACAGCCATCCTTGCGCAAGATTGGAACCCATCAAACATTACGTCACGCCTACAGACTGCACTCAGAGTGGCCGAGCCTTGGTTGGAGAAATGGCGTGTTAGAGTAAACGTCGATAAGTGCGAAGCCGTTCTGTTCACTAGAAGATCAAAGCAACTGCGCAAACGCCGCTACTGCAGACCAATAACTCTACATGCACGTCCAATACGTTTCCGCGAGAAAGTCAAATACCTCGGTGTCTGGCTGGACCGGAAATTACTCTGGGGGGACCACATACAACACATGACCAACCGAGCTAGCGCGAGGCTCAAACAGCTCTATCCTATGCTCAACAGGCGTAGCACACTGAACAGAAGGGTGTCGAGGCCCATGTACATGACACTTATCCGCCCCCTGATGACGTACGCAGCTCCTGTCTGGGGATACGCTGCGCCTACACGCCTGCGCCGTCTGCAGCTCATACAAAACAAAATACTCAAAATCATAAGCAATGCTCCACGATACACACGCATCGCGGACCTTCACCGGGAATACCGACTTGAGACTCTCACGGAGGTAATCCACAAACTCACCACAAGACTATACAGAAACTTCAGACATTCGCAGAACCCGTTTATTCTGAATCTGGGGTGCTACGACCACAACCATAGATGGAAACATAAAAGACCAAAGACATACTTGTAAGGACATAACATCTATGGCCAAGCACACGCAAACATAACTGCACAGGCGAGCCCCAGTTAATCAGACGCCATTACTGGATATCCAGCTGAAATACACTGCCGAATAACTGGCACCACACAGGGAAGCCGTACCGTACACTGCATGCAAACAAGCTCCACACATCCCCCACACAGTGAGATGATCTATGGCCGATCTCCCACTACTGTATAACGATCTTGATTGTTCCAGGAATGTAGCAGCTGCAGCAACTGGGACACATCGCCATCGCTTGTCACGGTAATGATGCATGATACCTATACTAACAAATCCAACCTTGCATGAGCTACCGCAGCTAGTAAGCCACTACTGCTCTTACTACCCATCCCACTGTCGCAGAGGTTTTTTTCCCACGGCACGAGCCATGGCACTTTTTTCCCTCTGCTCTTCAAATCGCTACCCTCACTCGCGATTCGTCCACTATCTATCACCTGATGGACCGTGTTAATGCGTAGTCTTACCCAGACACACGGACAACGTCACAGCCCAGCATCCTGTGATCCACTTACTAGATAACTAACATGTTTACGGAGGTGACAGTAGAACTTTTGGTTTGGTCACCAAGTTGGTGCGGGCGTGGAGGGGCCCCATCTCTAACCCACACTTTGGAACGCAGAGTGATTCCTTCTGGTGATATCACTCTATATTTTACAACCACCTCCCCGTCCATCAGTACATGAGGTATACCTAGTCTCGTTTTATCTGTGGTTGTTCCTTGGCGTTTCCACTTCACAATCACGCCAATAGGCGACTTAGGCAGCTTTAGAAAGGCTTTAGCAGGGCTCAAGTATCATCCAACAACTAATCCACGTCCGAAGTACTCAGCTCTCCTGACTGACCCATTCTGCTGTTACTGCTTGTCTACTGACAACAACGCCTCCTTTTACTCGTATATTGTCGTGTCCGCCTCTCGTGAATACAATAGTCAGTTCCGCTTTACGTAGGGGGACCCATATACTTTCGTTCAGGTAAGTATACATACCGTAGAGGACTTGAGATACGAAAGCAACGATTGCAAATGAGTATCCCAGGTGGTAAGAGCTCTTGAACAAGTGCTCCTGTGAGATTTTTTTTTCCTTTTTTTTGGGGGGGGGGGTCATCAGTCTTCTGACTGGTTTGATGCAACCCGCCACGAATACCTCCCCTGTCACAGCCTCTTCATCTCAGAGTAGCACTTGTAACCTACATCCTTAATTATTTGCTGGATGTATTCCAATCTCTGTCTTCCTCTACAGCTCCCTCTAGTACCATGGAAGTCATTCCCTCATGTCTATGACTATGATGTTCTATCATCCTGTCCCTTCTCATTATCAGTGTTTCCCACATACTCCTTTCTTCTCCGATTCTGCGCAGAACCTCCTCATTCCTTACCCTCTCAGTCCGCCTAATTTTCAACAATCGTCTGTAGCACCGCATCTTAAATGCTATCAATTCTCTGCTGTTCCGGGTTTCCCACAGTCCATGTTTCACTACCACACAATACTGTGCTCCAAATGTACATTCTCAAAACTTTTCTTCTCACATTAAGGTGTATGTTTGATATTACTATACTTCTCTTGGCAGGAATGCCCTTTTTGCCAGTGCTAGTCTACTTTTGATGTCCTCCTTGCTACGTCCGTCATTGATCATTCTGCTGCCTAGGTAGCACAATTCCTTAACTTCATCTGCTTCCTGACCATCAATCCTGATGTTCCCATTTCTGCTACTTCTCATTACTTTCGTCTTTCTTCGATTTACTCTCAATCCATTTTCATTACTTAGATTGGTTCAAATGGGTCTGAGCACTATGGGACTTCTGAGGTCATCAGTCCCCTAGAACTTAGAACTACTTAAACCTAACTAACCTAAGGACGTCACACACATCCATGCCCGAGGCAGGATTCGAACCTGCGACCGTAGCGGTCGCACGGTTCCAGACTGTAGCGCCGAGAACTGCTCGGCCACCTCGGCCGGCCATTACTTAGATTGTTCATTCCACTGAGCAGATCATGTAATTCACCTTCACTTTCACTCAGGATAGCAATGTTATCAGCGAATCGTATCATTGATATCTTTTCACCTTGAATTTTAATACCACTCCTAAACCTTTCTTTTATTTTCATAATTGCTTCGTCGATGTACAGATTTAACAGTAGAGACGAAAGACTACACCCCTGTCTCACACCTTTTTTAATCCGAGCACTTGGTTCATGGTCGTCCACTATTATTATTCCCGCATGGCTCTTGTTCATATAGCTTACCCCTATTTTTCTCAGAATCTCGAACATCTTGCACCGTTTTACTGTCGAACGCTTTTTCCAGGTCGACAAATCCTATTAATGTTTTTTCATTTTTCTTTAGTCTTGCTTGCATTATCAACTGCAATGTCTGAATTGCCTCTCTCGTCCCTTTACCCTTTCTAAAGCCAAACTCATCGTCATCTAGCACACGCTCAATTTTCTTTTCCATTCTTCCGTAAATTATTCTTGTCAGGAACTTGGATGCATGAGCTGTTAAGTTGATTGTGCGATAATTCTCGCACTTGTCAGCTCTCACAGTCTTCGGAATTGTGTGGATGATGCTTTTCCGAAAGTCAGATGGTACGTCACCAGACTCAAACATTCTACTCACCAAATTGATTAGTCGTTTTGTTGCCATTCCCCTCCAACGATTTTAGAAATTTTGATGGAATGCTATCTATCCCTTCTTCCCTCTGATTCTAATACTGGATCCCCTATCCCTTCTAAATCGATTTGACCGAAGGTTATTTTGCCTCTCCTATATTCTGAGTCTGTCCTTCAGACAATCATTTCATTTTCGATTTCTTCACATTTCTCATGGACACTTTTCGTCTTAGCTTCCCTGTATTCCTATTTATTTCACTTCTCAGCGACTTGTATTTCTATATTCGTGAGTTTCCCGGAACATTTTTGACCTTCCTCTTTTCATCGATCAACTGAAGTATTTCTTCTGTTACCCATGGTTTCTTCGCAGTTACCTTCTTTGTACCTTCGTTTTCCCTTCCAACTTTTGTGATGGCCCTTTTTATAGATGTCCATTCCTCTTTAACTGTACTGCCTACTGAGCTATTCCATATTGCTGTATCTATGGCCTTAGAGAATTTCAAGCGTACGTCGACATTCCTTAGTACTTCCTTATCCGACTTCTTTGCGTATTGATCCTTTCTCATTAATGTCTTAAACTTCAGCCTTCTCTTCATCACTACTACATTGTGATCTGAATCTATATTTGCTCCTGGGTACGTCTTACAATCCATTGAGATATGTGTTTGTAAATACCTTATGTTTCTTAACACACATGTGAATGCAGCATCAGCTTTGGCGGCGCTCCACTGAAAAAGAATTTACACTCGTCTGTGATGTTTCTACCACTTGTAAATGAAGTATCATTTGTTACACGAAGTTGCAAACATGAAATTAATGTACGGTGGAGCAGGATGTAAGGCCCAGAAAGCCGAATGAATGTACAGAGAAAAGTTTCGCAAACGCGTCATCCTAACTGCAAGAAGCTTATGGCTGTGGATAGAATGAGCGAGTGTGTCTCGATGGTTAAGTGGGCACCTGACAAAGTAAGAATAATATTAAGGGATGAATGCTCTGTCAATCCTAATACTTTTACGGATTTATTAAAACGCTTCCCCAGTGATCTGAATAAGTATGAACTGCCAAGAACCATTGTGCATCGTGGTCTTGTGTCCTCGTTAAAATATACGACCGTTACAGTATATATGTTCATGGCTGGAGACAGACGAGGGCATACAACCTCCAACAGGACATACTAAGCCACTGTTGTGTTCAAACCGAAAATCATGGTCGGAACAGCTTTATTTTAGTCGAGGGGAGGCATTATATGGACAGATAAAGCTTAGAATGCGTAAACTTATAGATGATGTTGGGTGCTGCAGGTAGTAACATAAGGCAGAGGTGGAGGACGATATCGACTTGATTGCAAGCGTAAAATCCGTCCACACGCTCATCATTACAGACCGACCGCCGTGTCAACCTCTGCCTATGCTGTCAGCGTGGATTGGCTTAGTCCAATCACATTTTTTTTTTAATTCTGCTTATTACTTTTATGGTCTGCTGATTTGTCTTACGATTGTTGATCAGCATGAACTATCATTTCAACGACTATAGTGTGCAAGTAAATCCTGTGAATTTTTATTCGACCATTAATCACATTTTCAGAACTAATTTTCACTCTCCAATGGACTTTACACTGATCTAGAACTTCCCGGCAGATTAAAACTCTGTCACACCAGAGATGGAACCTTGAACCCTGCTGGCAGAGCACTTCTCTGCGAAAGACAAAGGCTCCAGGTTCGAGTCAAGGTCTAGCACATTATTATAATCTGCCAAGAAGTTTCAGTAATAGATCTGCTTTAGAGATGTAACTATCTCTTTTCCGAGTCCTCCTAATACAAGGACTAACAGCCGCGCGGGATTAGCCGAGCAGTCTAGGGCGCTGCAGTCGTGGACTGTGCGGCTGGTCCCGGCAGAGGTTCGAGTACTCCCTCGGGCATGGGTATGTGTGTTTGTCCTTAGGATAATTTAGGTTAAGTAGTGTGTACGCTTAGGGACTGCTGACCTTAGCAGTTAAGTCCCGTAAGATTTCACACACACACACACACACACACACACACACACACACACACACAGGGACTTACAAGAAATCTTTACTATGATATTTGGGTCTGCATCCTGCCTTCACTCACCAATTTACAGTTGGTATCAAAAAGAATCATACGATTTTAAAAAATCATAACTATTATGTTAGTTGAGATATGTGCGTGAACAACGTACTGTTGGAACGAGCGAACGATCGAGTTCTGCCGGCCGGTGTGGCCGAGCGGTTCTAGGCGCTTCGGTCTCGAACTGCGCAACGGCTACGGTCGCAGGTTCGAATCCTGCCTCAAGCATGGATGTGTGTGATGTCCTTAGGTTTGTTAGGTTCTAGGGGACTGATGACTTCAGATGTTGAGTCCCCTAGTGCTCGGAGCCATTTGAACAGTTTTGATCTCGAGTTCTATATGGTTTCCGCTAGATAGCAGCAGTGTGCGCCCACTTCAGTTCTAGTGAAAATGGTGTTGGGATAACAGAAAGCGTTTTGTGTTCTACGTTTTCCTCAGTGCTAGTCAGAAATAACCGTCCAGCGTGACTTTCGTACTGGGTATGGTTTGGGTCCTCCTACAGTAGAGAGCATGATGGCATGAACAATTCCGAGAAACAGGTTGGCTGTATAAAGTCAAATCGCCGAGCCGTCCCCGAGTGTCTGACACAGACGTGGAACGCATCCGCCATAGTTTCACAAGGAATCCGCAGAAATCCGTTCGCTGTGCAGCTCGACAGCTCAAGATGCCTCCAATGTCCGTCTGGCGTGTGTTGCGTCGACATTTACACATGAAACCATACAAAATTCAGCTACTGCAAGCCCTTCGTGAAGATGACATACAACAACGTGTGGAGTTCTGTAATTTCGTTCTTGGCAAGATTGTGGATAACAGTTTCCTTCCACTCTTAGTGTTTAGTGACGAGACAACATTCCATTTAAATGGAAAGGTGAACCATCATAATATGAGAATATGGAATACGGAACAACCCCATGAAGTTGTACAACATGAGAGGATCTCTCCAAAGTTTAATGTGTTTTATGCAGTGTAACGGGAAACCGTGTATGGTCCATTTTTCTTTGCCGAGAGCACTGTTACAGAACGCACATATATCTATATGCTTGAGAACTTTCTTTCCCCACAGTTGGAATCTGATTTCAACGAATTCATTTACCAACAGGATAGGGGACCGCCACACTGTCATCTATAAGTGCGGGAATTTTTAAATCAAAGGATTACTGAACAAGGGATCGGCCCCATTGTAGCAAATAATTCAGCCTTACATTACTGGTCTCCAATGTCACAGGACCTGACTATACGCCTTTATTTCTTGTAGGGGTTTATAAAACAGTCTGTTCATATGTCTCCTTTATCAACAACAATGAATGAACTGAGATATCGCATAACAGCAGCTGTGGAATCTGTATCTCAAGATATGCTCACTGCAGTGTGGGAACAATCTGAATACCGCATTGACATACGGCGTGCATCTCAAGGGAGCATATTGAATACCTATGAACAGGTGTTAAAAAAAAAAAAAAAACTTTTTGAGTTTCTAGTTCATCGAAAAACAAAATTCATTTTATATGTTTATTAGTTTCAGAAATATATTTTCAAGTGCATTTGTTTACATAAGCACTTTTTGTGAAGCTTGCGTGTGTGATTTTCTCATACGCTGTAGTTGATTTTTTGAGGTTATAAAGTGTTGTGCCTCCTCCATTACAAAAAATATTACCCACCCACTAATCATCCCTCACACTGTTTATGTAATCAAAACATGCTATAGAGATATTACGACAGCCTCACAGTTTTGAAAAGGTTTGGGAAACTCGCCACGGACGACCACGTTATGGGCAGAATATCAGCGGCCAATGAGGCACACAATTTGCATCGAATACCATTTGCAGTGGGAGATTAGCTTTGTGTGCTGATTGGGAGAGCGAGGGCATCGAGGCAATCCACTTCGATTGTTCAGCCACGTATCTCTCTACTGCAAAAACTTAATAACGGCATAGAATTACCCGAAATTTTCAGGGCATAGAAGCAGATGAAACCATTGTGGAAGATAAACGATACTTCGCTTCACGTACTGGGTAAACGAACTGATTAGATAGAGATATCACTGGCAAGCCTTAAACAGTAGTGAATATCACACGAGAGGCAGAGAGTGCGTGAGATACAAAGCGAGCTGGTGTCGCCTCTTCTGGGCAGGAATTACGTGTCTACCTGCGGCGAGCCCTCACACAACCGACCGGCTGAAAAACAACGCAGTGGAAACTTCCCCTGTGGTTATCTTTACCTCCCCGACGCTTAGGACATGACCATTCCTCTCTCAGCCTCTTTCTGATGATACTCCCCGAAGACGAACGAACTCTAATTGTCTTTCGGACGGCGGAGGGTATATAAGTGTAACGTTGTTAGCGTATGGGAAAGTTATATTTATGGCTTATCGGCTTATGATTAGAATACTATTACAGAATGTGAATACGTAAAAACAATAAACGAGGCTCACTGTCACAGGGAGAGAAGGGGGGAAAGGAGATGCACAGAGGGGACAAGAGGAAATGGAGATAGGAAGCGAAAGGAGGAGATGGACAGAGAGAGGGGACGGGAAGAGGCGGAGAGAGAGGAGAAGGAGAAGATGGACATAGAAGGGGGGAGGATCCGATGGACAGAAAGAGAGAGAGAGAGAGAGAGAGAGAGAGAGAGGAGGCAGGAGGAGATGGACGAAGGAGGAGAAGGAGGAGGAGAAGGGCAGAGAAAGAGGGAAGGAGGTGATAGAGAGGGGCGAAAGGATGAGGAGATGGGGAGAGAGAGGGGGAAGTGGACAGAGACAAACGAGGAGAAGGAGATTAGGTCGTATATCAAATTCCCCATTTTTTTTTTTTTTTTGAGTCATTTGCCTAGTTAGATGTGGCCCTTCTCGAATTTCTCTCCTGTGCCAACCTCTTCACTCAGAGTAGCACTTGTAACCTACATCCATAACTACTTGCTGGATATATTCCAATCTCTGCCTTCCTCTACAGTTTTTGCCCTCTACAGCTCCCTCTAGTACCGTAGAAGTCATTCCTCCATGTTTTAACAAATGTCATATCATCCTGTCCCTTCTCCTTATAAGTGTTTTCCACATACTCCTTTCCTCTCCGCTTTGGCGCAGAACCTCCTCATTACTTACCTTATCATCCCACCTAATTTTCAACATTCAGCTGTAGCACCACATCTCAAATGCTTCGATTCTCTACTGTTCCGGTTTTCCCACAGTCCATGTTTCACTACCATACAGTAATGTGCTCGAAACATACGTTCTCAGAAATTTCTTCCTCAAATTAAGGCGTATGTTTGATATTACTGGACTTCTCTTAGCCAGGAATGCCCTTTTTGCCAGTGCTAGTCTGCTTTTGATGTCCTCCTTGTTATGTCCATCATTGGTTTTTTGCTGCCTAGGTAGTAGAATTCCTTAACTTCATCTACTTCGTGATCATCAATCTTGATGTTAAGTTTCTCGCTGTTCCCATTTCTGCTATTTCTCATTACGTTCGTCTTTCTTCGATTTACTCTCAGTCCATATTCTGTACCCATTCAGCAGAGCAAAGTAATTTTTCACTGAGGATAGAAGAGTGTACTTTCTGTTTTCTTTCGTTTTCATTTAGACTGAGCCACAACAACGCATGGCCAGGAACAGCTAGTACTAAAATAAGAATGCTAAGCTGGGATTCCACACGCAGCTTAAGTGCTTCACAGCAACTGGCATGAAGTCTGAAACTGCAGTTGCGCTGTGAGTTGCCATCGGCATTTCTCGCACTCAAAAATTTCGTGTAACTCTTTCAGTTTAGTGTCAACTGAAATCAGATGAGTGGCCATGACTGTGATCGTTCAGGCTATGATAGTGAAACAGCGCCAAGGAGCAGCAAGGGGAACAGAAAACAAACAAAGCCTCAAAACAGTATTTTCCATCATGGAGTAAAAGACCCTAAAATACAACAGTTTAAAAAGGTAACTGAAACATTCTTCAGAATAATTGTTAATAATGGAAGGGAATAACTGCAACACCCTGTCACACTACAATACATGATCACAACGTAATATTTAACAAGTAATTCATGGGCCATGATCTATAGTGCACGATATTAATGTCTTGTCATTCTCCACGAGATCAGCATCTCTCTCATGGCGGACGCTGACTCAGTTTTACAGATGGACGAAGAGGATGTCATGAAAACGTGCATGGGCGCAGTTGCATGTTTATGGACAAAGTGTCAGTTTTACGAACAGACTGGCGTTAGGGCAAGGGGCACAGCAGCGCGTTCGTGGTTCAGGAGCCACCATATGGTGATATTAGTATATGCAGCGATGAAGAGCAAAATTATATTTCATATTATAAGTTATCTGGATCAAGTTGTATCTAAAATGGTTCAAATGGCTCTGAGCACTATGGGACTTAACAGCTGTGGTCATCAGTCCCCTAGAACTTAGAACTACTTAAACCTAACTAACCTAAAGACATCACACACATCCATGCCCGAGGCAGGATTCGAACCTACGACCGTAGCAGTCGCACGGTTCCGGACTGCGCGCCTAGAACCGCGAGACCACCGCGGCCGGCAGTTGTATGTAAATCAAAAGACATTGTACAGTAGGGACCAACTGGATGAGGCAGTGCAGTTGTTAAGATACTTAGCTCATATTGAGGAGGATGGAGTTTGTTCTGCCTGACCATCCTGATTTAGATTTTACGAAATCATTTCAGACGAATGCCGGTATGTTTCCTTCATAAAGGCCACGGACGACCACCTGTCCCATCATCACAAAAGCATGCTTATATGTCGCTTGTATATATGTCTTTGAGCTATTTATTTTAATTGTATTACTATGACAAATCTTATAGCACTTCAAGATTATCCCTGGATGAATAAATAACTAAATAATACAATTAAGGCTTTCACGACCGGTATTGTCTTCACTTAAAACTTCCGGGCTGATAGGCCGTGGTCGATATATAAAATTCTCCCTTGACGTTTCGTCTCCGACTGCGGGAGACGTCTTCCGAGGTTCGCCGCTTTACCTCGGAGGATGTGTGACGTTTTGCGAATGTGTGAATTTAGCGCAATAAATGAGGCACAAAAGAGAAGGCTGCAGGGCAAGAGAAGGATATCACAGCATAACACAGCACCAGTGTAAATAGTTGCACTTGAAAATAGGACTAAATTTCCGAAGCGCGTTGTACTATGCATGAAATAACTGCTGCAGTCTTTTATAATTCAAATCGTTAGTGACAAAGCTGCAGACTTTCTGAAAACATCTATTATGATTAATGAAATTAAATTCATTCATTAATTTTTTCACTAAGCATATTAATACACAGCCTTGCCGTTTTCATGTACCACTAACGGGAGTCTAAATCGAATAGAAATTATTATGGCTATAGCCTACAGAAAGTTCTCTTACGATTCCAGTTTTCAAATCTTTAAGTGTATTTATAACCTGATTATGCTATAATTACCAGAATCTGAATAAACTATCAGTTTTAAATGATAGTTAAAAAGTACGATTCACCGCCAGGAGCTGCTGATAAAAACTTCTTTATTATACAACCAGTTTCGGACCGTAGATATCCGACATACGAATGCGAATGGTAGGTAGATCTTTAAATTTGTCCACTTTATGAGTGAACTGAGACACTGGGAGACTGCAAATGGCTTTCTGTCGCCATTATGTTTGCTTATACCTACAATGTAAGTACAAGACGTACGACTTATACGAAGATCAGATGATACGAACCTCGTATACTTTCAGTACATAAATTTATTATTGTGTGCTCATAAGAGTAATGACAAAGATCGTAACTGTCATCAGACTTATAAATAAAATTTTAAAAGAAGCATCTCTCACTGTCATGATCGTTGCGATGAAACGCTCATAGGTGTTTGTAGTTCTTGTGAATACAAGAAACCAAATGTTTATCCAGCTGACACAACCTAACTCACTTGCATTTTAATTATTTTCTAATACACATAAAATACAAGGAATGATACCAGCATTTATGGAACCTGAATCTGACCGCTTCGAAAAGTCTGACACTATTCCCAATAAAGCAATCCTTCACGTATTTGTTGCGCAACCGGTGAAAACGCAAAAGGACTTGTAGTGTCACGAAGTGCGGCTGACATAGAACAGTCGAACAGCGCCAGTCAATGCTTTCGAAACCGTGATGGCGTCACGAAGTCTAAACGGCTTCAACTGTTAGTGGCATGGCAAAATGATACTGGGTGTGAACTGGAGCAGCGTCACTTTAATTGCACGTGAAAACGCGGGTGTAAACGCGGCTACGTTCATAAATCTAAGGAAATTTTTTAATATGTAAAAAGTCATTACCAAGAGTCGAAACACAACAGCGATCTAATAAAAGCGATTGGGTTCACTTAGTTTCACGCGTTTCGTTCTGAACAACAGCATTAAGTAATCTTTGTTTTCCACGGCCGGCGGTGCTCCTAGTGGTCGTAAAAACACGCAAGGACATCGTAACAGTCCCTGAAAATGCAGAGAAAACGTGGTGGCTTACATTTTAATGCACTGAACTCAAATTCTCAGCTTCCACAAGCCCGTGCTGTCGTATTCATTTAGGTTCCCAGAGATTTTTCTGATTCACTACACCCGAAAGTCCTGTGATTACAGTATGTAGCCATTCCCAATACCCTACCTCGCATTGTCTTAGCTAGCGCACCGTCTTCATTGACGTGATCCTAACAAAGTTAATGTACTACTATTAGAAGATAAAGCTTGTGAGATGTACGGGTTCTTTTTTCCAACGTCTGCCAGTAATTATTTCTCAATATTTCTGTTATACTCTTCTGCAAGTCAGACATGCCTGTGGCCACTCGCACCCCCGCAGTTCGAAGTTTCCAATTAGTTCGACTTGGTATGGGTCCCATACGCTTGATCAGTATTGCAAGATGGACAGTACAAGTGTTTCGTAGGCAGGTTCTTTTGCACATAAGTTGCAGTTTCCCAGTATCCTACCAACGAATCGTACCCTCCCATTTTCTTTAGCTGGGTTTATGTGGTCGTTCTACTTTATATTTCTACACGTTGCTACATTCAAATATTTATATGACATGACTGACTCTAGTTCTGACTCATTAATACGATAGCGGAGGGATACCACGCTTTCAATTACCGTGAAGTGCTAAGTTGCATTTCTGTAAATGAAGCGTTTGGATCAGTCGTGGCAGGGTGATTTTCTGTCGACATCCAACTGGATATTATTAAATTTTTTTCGGATAGAATTTCCTCATAGATGACAGCCGCTTTTGCTTCGAATGATCGTTGCCGTCATGTTCCTGAATACTGACTCTTCCTCCTGGGACACATTGTATTTTTCGGTCCTTTATCTCTGTACACGCACATGAATGGTGACTGATGTTTTTACTTCTGCTGTCGTAAGTTTCGCACTGAAGTCGGTTACATTATTTATGTCCAACCGGTACACGTATTGTGACCTTTTATAACGCACCTTTCTTTATCTTTTTATGTATGAGAAAACTGATGCAAAATTTGAAACACGACCTCCATCTTGAAGAAAAAATAAATAAGCTTCAGTGGAGAAGAATGGTTGGTATTTTTTTAATAAATTGTGTGTGTGTTTTATTCAGAGTATGTATAAGTAGGTGTGTGTGTGTGTGTGTGTGTGTGTGTTTGTGTATGAGTGTGTGTGTCGGCCGGCCGGGGTGGCCGAGTGGTTCTAGGCGCTACAGTCTGGAACCGGGCGACCGCTACGGTCGCAGGTTCGAATCCTGCCTCGGGCATGGGTGTGTGTGATGTCCTTAGGTTAGTTAGGTTTAAGTAGTTCTAAGTTCTAGGGGACTGATGACCTCAGAAGTTAAATCCCATAGTGCTCAGAGCCATTTGAACCTTTTTCTTTTGTGCGTGTGTCGCGAAAAATTGTAGTGGCTGCCGCAGCCAGTATCGACACACTGTATATACACTAAACACCCAAATAATCTGATACACATGCCTAATATCGTGTATCGCCCCCGCAAACAAGCAGAAGTGCCGGACCAAGACGTGACATCGACTCGACTAATGTATGAAGTAGTGCTGGAGGGAACTGACACCATAAATCCTGCCTGGCTGTCCATAAATCCGTAAGAGAACGACGGGATGGAGATCTATTCTGAACAACACGTTGCAAGGCATCCCAGATATGCTCAATAATGTTCGTGTCTGGGGAGTTGGTGTTTAACTCAGAAGAGTGTTCCTACAGCCACTCTGTAGCAATTCTGGACTTGTGGGGTGTCGTGTTGTCCTGTTGGAATTGCTCAAGTCCGTCGGAATGCACAATGGACATGAATGTATGCAAGTGATCATACAGGATGCTTAAGTACGAGTCACCTATTAGAGTCGTATGTGAATGTATCACTCCAACTGCACGCACCACGCACCATTACAGAGCCTCCAACAGCTTGAACAGTTCCCTGCTGACATGCAGGGTCCATGGATTCATGAGGTTGTTCCATACCCGTACACGTCCATCCGATGGATACAATTTGAAACGAGACTCGTCCGACCAGGAAACTTGTTTTCAGTCATCAACAGTCCAATGTCAGTGTCGACAGGCCCAGGCGAGGCGTGAAGCTTCGTGTCGTGCAGTCCCCAAGGTTACACGAACGAGCCTTCGGCTCCGAAAGCCCATGTTGATGATGTTTCGTTGAATGGTTCGCACGCTGACATTTGTTGACGGCCCAGGATTGAAGTCTACATCAGTGTGCGGAATGGTTGCACTTCCGTCACGCTGAACGTTTCTCTTCCGTCGCCGTTCGTCCTGTTCTTGCAGGATCCGTTTCCGGCCGCAGCGATGTCGGAGATTTGATGTTTTACCGGATTCCTGATATTCACGGTACACTCGTGCAATCGGCGTACGGGAAAACCGCCATTTCATCGTTACCTCGGAGAGGATGTGTCCCATCGCTCGTGCGCCGACTATAACACCACGTTCAAACTCACTTAAATATTGATAACCGGCCATTGTAGTAGCAGTAACCGATCTAACAACTGCTCCAGACACTTGTTGTCTTATGTAGGGTTGCGGACTACAGCGCCGTATACTGCCTGTTTACATATCTCTGTACATATCTCTATATTTGAATACGCATTACTCCACCAGTTTCTTTGGTGTTTCAGTGTATTTATAGCACGAGAGAAAAATTACGAGACGTACTGCTCCGTAGATTTACTCGGAGACGTTTACTGGTGATCTGAGATTAATACTCTGCACTATTACACTATTAAAACCTGTCTAAATATCGGGCGCAAGCCTCGCTTTGGTCCGCAAGATGGGATTAAACTTCTCACTACTCCGGTGTCAATAATTAAAATCGCTGTAGCTCTCTAACTACTCTCTATAACATCCAGGCGCCTCGCGGAGTGACCGCGCGGTTTCAGGTGTCGTGTCACGGACTGCGCGGCCCCTCCCGCCGGAGGTTCGAGTCCTCCCTCGGGCATGGGTGTGAGTGTTGTTCTTATCATAAGTTAGTTTAACTATTGTGTAAGTTTAGGGACCGATGACCGCAGCAGTTTGGTCCCTTAGGAATTCACACAAATTTGAACATTTTTTTAGATCCAGAGATCCCACTACCGTACCGGGAAATCTACGCCGTTAACATTTCATGCTGTCTCCAGCTTGCTATTAAAAACTTCAGTCACTAATGTCCGCAAGAGAAGAATCAGGATAAAAGTCCGAAGTCAGTAGATAAAATCACACACAAATAACACACAAGTTTCCACGGAAACAAACGCAATTTATTGCTTTCAATTAGACCCCACCAAGTCCGCCTCGTTCACAATGTCCAGCTAACAACTCGGCTTCACAACCTAATTGGAGATCTCTGGCTACTCGGTGAACGGCAACGCCTACCTAGAAAACCGGCAGTGGCTGAATCAGAACTCTTCGCAGGTGCATGGGAGCGTACTTTCGTGTTCTTGTAGGGTCCTGCATCTGAAAAAAAAGAGCTTGGTTGACCACTAAGGTCACTGACTACCGACTCCAGAAATGCACTTCGAAACACTAGCTCCACCCCAGAGGGTGCAAATCTTGTCTCCTACACTTGGCGAGGCTGTCGGCCGACACTCGACTTCACGAGGTCCAAACCCGCTGCACGAAATTGTTTAACATTCAGGCCTTCCATCCAGTTAACTTCTGGAACTAAATGCAGGAAGTTATTGGAAAAGTACTCCTCCCGTTAACAGAACTCTTCGGCAAAGGGCTGCTACTTGCCAAGTCCTTTCAAATTTTTTTTCCAACAGGAGCTGTGAAACACCGGTATCTGGGAGAAACTTGCCTTTAAGCCAAAACAGTCGGTCCAGGCTACAAACCAGACCATAACCTGCAGGCTAAACAAATGCCCCTTCCCCCTGCATCCGGAAACTGGCCCTGGCATTCACAATAAACAAGCCAGAAAGGGAAATGTTACTGTGTGTGCATAGAAGTGAAGCTTAATTAAAACGTTCGTAGAGAGAGCAATGAACATCTGTGAACCAGAGCTGCTTGACGCGGTATTAATTCACCTCACCAATGCATTGCTCAAGAATTGTTATTTAGTTCTTATTCATTTTTTATACTGTAATTTCTTTATTTAACTGTATCATTGCTTCTTCTTTAATTCTGATACTATACTCATACTTTTCGGTTGACTGATGGTACCTCAGAGCTGCACTTTCACCGATCGCTAGTGGGCTAAAGATGCCATATTTTACGGCAATGTGCGGTCGCAATAGTGTCGCCGTAAAAGTTGCTGCAATGTAGCAGCCATACATGTCAATACTGTGATATGGCACCGACATATTACTGATAACAGGCCGTTGCAGATAGTTTCGACGTGTTGTCCTGTTACTGCCGGCGTTACTGATATCACGTTAAATGAATATTGTTCAATATTATAAAAACTGACTGCTACTGCTGTTTTAAGAGAAGAACCACTAATCAAGATAAATCTCCTACATTTACATTAATTTTTAATTATTTGTCACTATTAGCAAATGTTAAAATATTCATTACGACTCTAGGCCGTTATCATCTAGAACAATGGCGTTGATCTCTGCACCAATGTTCCCCTATAAAATTTGCATAAATTATTTAAGTCACTCACTTCATGAGTATAGGATCTGTTACAGTAAAACATTAGCGACACTTTTAAGTAATATTTGATTATATTTAGACTAAATATTACATGAAACTTACACGTTCTCGTGCCTCGTCACAAAATGGCTTCTTACAGTTAAATAAAGAAATTAAAGTATAAAAAATGAATAAGAACTAAATAACAATTCTTGAGCAATGCATTGGTGAGGTGAATTAATACCGCGTCAAGCAGTGTGTCGATCCTTTTTCAAAAGGAACAGAGATTACAATAACACTCGCAGATAATATTAGTTGATTACAGAGTCTCTGTGATTTTTCTGCGATAGAATTTTTGCCGGCCGAAGTGACCGAGCGGTTCTAGGCGCTATCGCGTTTATGCAATTAATGGTTCTCTCACTGCATTGGAGACCCTCCATATTAACATAAATATTTGTTACTCCAAATTAAATGAAACCTTTAACTCCTTCTACCAAAGCTTTGCAAACTGATTTATATCGATGATAACTGAACTTCAAAAATGTGCGTCAAATTAATATGAAACTAGTACACGGTTGCTGAGAAACAGCCATGTGTAAAACTGGTATATCAATATGAATCGCCACTAACCAAAAACTGAAGAGTGACCGTCTTCCTGGCTACAACTGGTATACAGTCTTTTATATTGTTATTGATCTTACCAGCTCCCTGACGAATTCCAGTAGCTCTCACACATATCGCCACCATACTGTGTCTAGTGCAAAAACTTGTTGCCCGGCAATCTACTGCCGTAAGCACTGTCTGGCACCGCTGGACGGCACTGTTCCCGTTCCTGTTGTTGCAATTTCGGAGAACATTGCCGGACTGTATTGACGGCAATGTCAAATTTTAATGGCCAGTGTATAGGTACCCCAAACCCGACCGATTTTCTGGCCGACATCGACTACTCGAAGTGCGTGTGCCTTTCGTGCCTGCGTGTAAATCAGCAGCCAACTACATCACGAGTGTGTTTGTGACCTCAATGTTCTATAGACAGTGCGGAGTATGGAGTTCTAACACCCAAACCTCCAGATATCGGACAGTCAGACAGGTATCAAACGTTGTGTATCGACAGTGTATCAACGTTAAACCCGGTACATTTTACGTGCTGTCTTCGAAGAGACCTTGCGTAAACGGCAAATAATAAGTAACATCTGACCTATGGAGCACGGGAAAGGGGTAACAGTGAGAGTCTATCTTGTCAGAGCACCAGGAATTTTTATTGTCATTACTATAAATATTTCCGCGTGTGTGATGCAATTGCTCCTTTATTCTTATGTTCCGACTGCTTATGTTTATTGTAGAAACTATATGTGCACTCCATAGGTTTGCTACCTTCAAATGAACGAAGCAAAAGCGAAATGCCAATATAACATTGCTACAAACTCCGAAAAGTACTTTTACATGTCAGGAACATGTTGTCCCACATAACGGTGTCACACATACTGCAGTACAGAAGCTGGGGTGACCAGGGCTCGTACGACTAACGCTCTACCGACTGCCCCACGGGAGCTCTATACAACAAGACGCTCACAGTTACGCTTTCCGTGCTCCACAGGACAGTTGCTACTTATTACATACCGTTTACGCACGTTCTGCCCGACGACAGCATATAGATCGAACTATATCGGAGTTTAACTGGATTCTCTGTCGATACACAACGTTTGATACTCATCTGACAGTCTGACATCTGGAGGTTTGGGTTTAAGTTTCTTAAGTTTCTGACTGAGTGATGCGGAGCTGTCTGCTATTATTGGAACGTGCTCTCACCGAGCTCATTCCTATTATAGAGAAAAGTAATGGAAATGGAACACCACAGCCGTATTTTCAATGTATTTGTTATTCAGACGACTAGTATCAACGCTACAGGTGCGTCATCTCCATGTGCTGTTATTAATCAAAGAAGTACCTTCAGTCATTGGCTCCTTCATATCTAGCTGTCGTTTGGCAGTTGTTCATCAGGAGTGTATATTCCGAACGTGTAGTCACCATAGGTATCACGGATATCCACATGCATGGATATCATGGATATAATGGATTTTGTGCATTTGTGTCTTATTAAACTTTATTGTGCTGTTTACTTTGTTTTTGACACACTGAAAATGTTGCATATAGGTCCTGGTATTTTTCCTACTCGTGTTCTGCTACAAGAAAGATGAAATATATGAAAGCAAAAAGGTATTTACGTTTTAGACAGAAAATACTGACACTTTACGTAAATAAGAACATTAGTAGACAAATGTGATTAATAAAATTTATTCCAACAGTGAAAGAGTCAGCATTATTTGGCGAGATGAATAGCTTTTGAAGTTATTTGCCACTTAGCAAGAAAACAAGATACAAAAGATAAGGGACCGATGGCCCTAGCAGTCTGGTCCCTTCAATTCCACCAACCTACCAACCAACCAACAAAAGACAAAATGAAAAGGCGCTATTTATTGCGGTCAGATATTGTTTTATGTGTTCGCAACCAATATTTTCTCGAGCAAATAAATGTGTATGTTCTGGACTGTTTGGACGATACTATTCGAATTCTTTCAACTCTCAGAAGTGTAGCGAACTTCTCACACGACCTTCGATATGAAGATCCAAACCAGATTTTGCTGTGTTCATTAATAAACTCTATTATCATTGTTTGTTCCTTGTTTGTTTCTATTATTCGAATTTTTCGTAAAAAGGGTAGTCCCTCGTAACCGCACCTTCGCCGTTCAGGTGCCAAACTGCCCGACAGCTCACACAACACATACAGTTTTGGCGTCGACGTGTAAACGAAAATGACCATTCGATACAGATGACAGTCAGTGCAGAAATAAAACGCCGGGAGCGCAGCAGCAGACTCATTTGTCCGGAGCAGTCAGTCGACACTAGAAAGTCGATCGTGTGAAAGGGGCTTTAAGTAGAAGGACGTAGAGTTAATATCCAGTGTGTACCTCCCACCGTTTGGGAACTGACGTCGCCTTCAGCCTAGTGCCGAGCGGCCTTCATCCAGCTGAGTGGCTGGGAACGCAGCCCAGGTGAGATAAGCAGTCGGCGCAGACGGGCGCGCGCTGTGTGTGCGGGGGCGTGACCTGTCTGGCACGCGAGGCCGCATAGTGTGTGTGACGTATCTCCGCCAGCAGCAGCAGCAGCAGCAGCTGTAGCCGGAGCAGTCGGCGCTGACGCGGGCGGCGCCACACCCCACCTCTTCTCACCGCTTCCGGCTCTTTGTGGCCGCTTCCTGCGTCTCAGCACAGCGCGCCTTCTACACAGGCGCACCAATAGTGACAGCGGAGTACAGTGAGACCCCAAAGCACGTGGAGCGTTGACAAGTCGCACTCACGTGGCACAACACTGCTAGGAAACTGACTCACAAATTACAGTCTCGAAAAATCACGCAGGCTTGGTCTCGGGTTCTGATGAGAGGAGCGAGGGTCAAAGTTTCTTAAGGCTAATTTACACGACGACGTTGGGTTGTGCCATTCGTTACGTGGAAAGAGCTGACGCCAATGGTTTCATACAGACTGAATCTTCTTAACGTAAAAAACTCCCGAAGCGATGAAGATGACTCTGAGACAAGTAATTTGATATAAGACACATAGCTCCGAAAAAGCCGGGAAATATCGCAAAAGGGGATGACAAATGTTGAACATGTGACGTCACCGGATGACGGA
Source organism: Schistocerca nitens (assembly GCF_023898315.1). Classification (NCBI taxonomy): domain Eukaryota; kingdom Metazoa; phylum Arthropoda; class Insecta; order Orthoptera; family Acrididae; genus Schistocerca; species Schistocerca nitens. Next base: position 244,961,049 of record NC_064622.1, read on the forward strand.
CCTCTACATACTTGCAAAGATTAGGCTTTTGGATCATACGAGGGGCGTTTGAAAAGTCCGTGCAAAAATAAAAACTGCCTACCTGTTTGGGGTAAACCTTTTTTATTTTTCGACATAGTCTCCTTTTAAACACTTCGTCCGACGCTGTTCTAATTTGCTGATCCTTTCTGAATAATAGGAATTGTCCAAGTCTGCAAAATAGCTATTAGTTCCTGCAATCACCTCCTCGTGTGAATAAAATCTTTGTCCCGCCAGCCATTTCTTCAAATTGGGGAACAAATAGTAGTCCGAGGGAGCCAAGTATGGAGAATAGGGGGGATGTGAAACGAGCTGGAATGCTATTTCCATTAATTTTGGGACCACAATTACTGAGATGTGTGCTGGTGCATTGTCGTGATTGAAAAGGACTTTTTTGCGGTCCAATCATTGGCGTTCTTCTTGCAGCTCGGTTTTCAAACGGTCCAGTAACGATGAATAATATGCACCTGTAATAGTTTTACTCTTTTCCAGATAGTTGATGGGGAATATCCCTTGCAAATCCCATAAGACAGCTGTCATAACCTTTCCGACCGAAGGAATGGTCTTCGCCTTTTTTGGTGCAGATTCTCCCCTGGTAACCCATTGTTTAGATCGTTCTTTGGTCTCAGGAGTGTAGTAATGTATCCATATTTCATCCACAGTGACGAAACGACGCTTAAAGTCCTGCGGATTCTTCCTGAACAGCTGCAAACCATCCTTGCAACACTTCACACGATTCCGTTTTTGGTCAAGCGTGAGCAATCGCGGAACCCATCTTGCGGATAGCTTTCTCATTTCCAAACGTTTATGCAACCTATTATGTACCCGTTAATTCGAGATGCCCACAGCACTAGCAGTCTCACGCACCTTAACTCTTCTGTCATCCATCACCACATTATGGATTTTTTCAATGATGTCTGGAGTCGTAACCTCCACAGGGCGTCTAGAATGTTGAGTATCACTTGTGCCCATATGGCCACTCCGAAAATTTTGAAACAACTTGTAAACTGTTCTAATCGAAGGAGCAGAGTCACTGTAATTTTTATCGAGTTTCTCTTTAGTCTCCTGAGGCGTTTTGCCTTTCATAACGTAATGCTTAATCACCACACGAAATCCTTTTTTGTCCATTTTTTGACAATCACTCGACTTCCTTGATTCACACGAATGCCAAACACAAAGAAATAGAACAATATGGCTGAAACTTGGTGTGCGTTCTTTCCAAAGATGCTACTAACTAAACATGACCCCGATACGCGACGGTGGTGCCATTTCTCGGACTTTGCACGAACTTTTCAAACGCCTCTCGTATTCTCGCCGGTAGGGGGCAGTGCTACACATCGCTGCGCTATGCTCCTCTGTTCTGGGACACCTTTTATAGATGAGCTCTGTTGTACAGGTCGCGCAGGATACGGTGGCTGATGTGCAGTGACCAGTTTTCGTCCAAAGAGCTGGGCGAGTTCATTCGTTTGTTCAGAAGGGGAGGCCGATAAGCATTTGCCACCTTTCGGCCGGTTGGTGATGACAGAATCGACGTGCACGCTCTGCAGTCTTTCTCAAACGATTTTAGAGATACTATTCAGCCAAAAAAAATCCTTTTCGCTTTACTTGTAGCTTTATATGTCAGATGCATTATGACGTGCTCATCTTTGCGTTAATGTTCACAGTTATTGGAATATTTACGTGCATGTAAGACACTTCGCGAAATTAAAAAAAAGTTTGCATCGAAAAATAAGGGTCGGTATGATTTTGCGTCCGGTGCATATTAGAATAATATGTTGCTGCGTATGAAGTTTAGCTAACATATTGAATTTTTCTTAAAACTTGGCTGAAGGTCTCTATCTGTCACTACTCTCGAGAAAATTGATCTGACGTAGCACACTCATTTGCGATCGCCCCGTGTCAACGACAGGGCCAGAGTGAAATATCCACATTTCTCATTTTTCATAAACGGTTTGAGTTATCGAAATGAGATTTTGGCCAATGATAGCACACAAAAAGGAGAGCATTTTGCTCTATGGTTATTATGCAAAACTTCATTATCTACCGTGTTATTCCACTAATTACAGACTTTTCCGATGAAAGGGTGTAATTTATAAAGGCCACTCGTAGGCAGTCAAACGAGAAATGCTATGGGTTCTGCAACAACATAAGTAAAGTCATTACACGTTTATTTTGTAATGAGGATGTCCTGTTTCATAAGATGTCGGCTTTTCCTCGGTTCGTCACTTAACAAACTTAAACCAGTTTCAGAATTCTCTCGCAGTTGCGTCTCCACAACTTATTAGCGAGGTGAGACTGTGTAAACTCCGCTGAGTTTTGGCAAAGCGAAGCAAATGTTAACATGGCAACAAGAAAATGTGTAGGTTTTACTCAGAATTCCCCATTCGTGACTTCTTTTTCGATACTAACCAAAGAAGAGGTGACAAATCTTTTTGAATGGTCATCATGTAACTGTGGGCGTGGAGGGGCCCCGCTTAAATTTACCAAGAGAGCCCCCCCCCCCCCCCCCCCGCCCACCAATACTGCCACTCTCCTCAAGCTTCCTCAGCCGACTGCGCATCTAGCCGTGGAAATTACAATATTATTGTCTTCTTTGTAAGCAAGTAAAACGTGTTATTCTTTTGTGTTTCTTTCCTTTTCTCTTTTGTTTTTGTTTACAGACTTCACTTAGTAAATGGCCATTTACTGGCAGCGGTACGATTCGGAAGCTTGTACTTATTTACTTGTGCCATGATACGGTATTTTTTTTTTTTTACTGTACTTAGCCGCAAACCAGTGGAGGCCGTGAGATCGGTAAATAAAATCTTAGCTCAATATGAACACATAACTGTCCAACGCAATGCAAGCAAACACTCCCTGCCGGACGCTTGAGTCGAACCATGAGCCCCTAGCGCTAAAGTCGCGCACGTAGGCCCGGAGTCTCACGGACGTAAATCCTTGGGTTGGGATGATCAGGAGCGACAGACCGATAGGTTACAGCGCTGCACGTGCAATGAACTACGTCATCTGGTAACATGTCCAATGTAAATGTCACAATTGGTAAAATATTCCGGGCTATTATGCCGTGGTCGAATGGAATTCACATTAAAACACAGCGTTTCGTCCCCATCTGCGAAGGACATTTTCAAGGGGAAGCGCAGCTTCTTTGAATACCCGATTCACATCCTACCTCGCTACTGAATGCAGAAATATTCCACATCCGCGTGCTTCCACGCAGTGGCGTGAAGTCACACGTTTTGAATACCCGAACGCAGTTGGCCGTTGTCGACTGCCGTCGTCCGCTGTTACTATCACCCAATGGTGCAAGATTGGTGCCGGCTGGTGTGGCCGAGCGGTTCTAGGCACTTCAGTCTGGAACCACGCGACCGCTACGGTCGCAGGTTCGAATGCTGCCTCGCGCATGGATGTGTGTGATGTCTTTAGGTTAGTTAGGTTTAAGTAGTTCTAAGTTCTAGGGGATTGATGTCCTCAGATGTTAAGTCCCATAGTGCTCAGAGCCATTTGAACCATTTGATTTTTTGCAAGACTGGTACACATATTCTTCATCACCGGAATCCAGATGTCATTCAGTTTCACGCCCTCCTCCTTCCTGTTGAAATTTTTGTGGTGTCGTATAATCTCAATGGCCTCTCTGTATAACCTTTCATGGTATCCGCTTGTGGCTGTCAGCACTTGAGTCCTATCAAAATGAATGTGGTGGTCTTCTGGCTGCAAAGCAATTTCCGCAACAGCTGATCTGTCAATCTCCCCTCTTCTTCAATTGCCCTTGTGTCCTTGTTGTCGTTTTTCGATCGTTCTTTTTTGTGGTATCCATGTACACCTCCCCACAACTACACGGAATCCTATAAATTCCTGCTGGCGAGGATCTGTGGCCGATTTTAGGTGATTTTGAATGTTCCCGGTGGGTTTGTAGATTATCGCGATGTTCCATTTTTTCAAAATTTTTCCTATGTGGTCAGTAACGCCCTTAATGAAATGCAGCAAAACTTTCGATTTCACCGGCGCTTGAGCATTGCTAAGATTTCTACACGCCACGGCGACCTTAACGTTCTTTTTACCTCAGCACACGAATAAACATTCTTGAGCAATGCGTTGGTTTTTTACTCCTGCGTCAAGCAGCTCTGGTTTGCAGGTGTTCCTTGCTCTATCCGCCAAAGTTATTATGATGCCTCGCTTTTATCGTGGGTGGTGGTTCGAATCCCGGTGTAGGCAACGGTCTGTGTACGTGGGTTTACGGTAAACCATGTGGGCAAAGCTACCACCTTCCTTCTTGAAAACTATCACATCAAGAAAATTTAATCTTCCGTCTCTCTCATCCTCCATGGTAAACTCAATCTTCGGATTGATCCCTTTGAGATGGCAGAGAGGGACTCGGTCGTTTTTACAAACGGATGGAGGAATCAAGCTGAAATGTCTGTGAAACACTGAGGTCTACTGTTCCTTGGTAATCTAAAAAGTGCAGTCAGAAGATACAGCCACATGTCACACATTTTGATACTAGAAAACTCACTCGTCGAAACCTAGAGACGAACTGCATATATTTAAGACAGGTCTGGTGGTCAAGTGATGGGATAGTTCATTTTTTACGATAGGGTAAAAGTAACCGTGTCAAGTAGGGGTAGATTTGATTTTCGTTTCCTTTTTTAAGATTAAACTTTGATATGTAAAAAAAGAGTAGGGAAAAAAAGGAGGTAAAGTGCGTACCTGCAAGCCAAAAGGTCGCGGGATCAAATCCTGATCGGGCCCCGGATTTTTCAGCCTTTCTTTTTTTTAAAAAAAAAAAAGAAAACGTGGTTGTAGCGTCTTTGGGAATAAACAATAATGTGCGTGCTTGCCAGGTTTCGGGATCGAATCGCAGTCGGACCACGGATTTCATAATCATCGTTCTGAACTACCCTTGGTCTCTCAACGACGTGAGGAGTCCCTAGAAAAAACACGTGGCTCGGATTCCACACTAAACTGTAGGTCTCCTTTCCCCACCTGTGTAACTGGGGTTTGTTAGGGGCACACAAGTCGCTGGTGGCGTCCAATAGAAAGACTTGAACCAGGCCACTGAGCCACACGAAATTACTGTATTATAATTATAATTACCAATACACTCAATAAAGTCTGTACAGCACCCTCAGAGCGCAAGTCCTACTCGCAATTGCGAAACGCGTTCGCATTATTTTAAACTCCTGTTTGTAAGTGTCTGATTGGTATCTAAAAAAAGGAAAAAAATTATTTTGGGATAGAAATACATAAATCTCAATCCAGGACAACAGCAATAGAAGGATGTGAAGCACACGCTAAAAGCGATGTGAAATCCAGGCTAGGCAGCACATCGAACAATTCGCCTGCGAGAGAGCAATCCGTTTGCAATGAAATTTACATATGCTATTTGACTGAAAAACAAATGACTGAGATTAAAATGTTGGCCCTGAATACTGCGAATCTTTATCTTAGTCTTGTAAACAAAGCCTGTATCAGAACTATTAATCTAATTACACAGCAAATGAGCAAAAAATTGAACGCTCCTGACTTTCTAATAAATTGCTTGAAAACCTACAAGTCAGCACTTTTCTGAAACCTTTTACTGATTTTAAAACTCTGAAATGTATGATATTTTCATAAATACATTCCGATGATCACTGTACCTTACAGCGGACTTGAACTTTAATGGCAATTAAACGTTTTGGCCTACCTGTGCGCACGGAACGCTCGTCTGTTCTACAACCTGTTCCAATTAGGAATACTGATCTGACTGTCTAAAACCAAATTTCAGATTTCATTTGTCGTACTTGCTATGTGCAATACAGGACGGTATCTTAACAATTTTCACAAATGCTCCTGCAGCACACAACTCGCGATGTGCGATACGCGTATACAAACACATTCATAAGGATAAACAATGAAAGATGAGGAACTAAACTGAACGACTGATAAGTAAGAACAAAGACTCCAAGTATAACAATGCTTCATTAAACCATAACAACAATACAACCTTTCATAAAGTTCTCGCAACAGGATAAGTTAGCAAAATAATTTCTTAATAATTTACCAGAGCACAGTTACTTTTGTTGACACTTGTTTCAATGATAAGACAAATCCACGTGCTTCACTATAAAATTTCTACAGTAAACTCTAACCATACACAGTATTCTAACAATAAGAAACTAGAAAAATTACGAATACATAAAACACTAGATTACCTTAGAAAACTTCCCTTCTGACAATCTTGCATTCATTTCATCTAAATTCCACAAAAATTTTCCCACAGAGTATATTATTACAAAATCCTTTTTAAATAACGCTGCCTCCATTACACGGCATGTGAGCTTACGCCCTTTTCAAATCAAGTACAACGCCAGACTGTCTACGGCACATTGCTTGCTACTCTCTTCAAAAGAAGTAACGTCTCTGAGTAACATTTGTGGTCTCAGGAACAGACTTACAAAGAATATGGTTATATCGATACTACGGAGGTTGAGTACAGTTATCAAATTTACAGCTTGCTTTGCATTTATAGTCAAAACTTCTTGAAAGGCAGCTCACTTTCACCTGTCCGGATTTTTTCCCGTCAGTCGAGGGCCTTCCCCTTTCTGTCTTGCCTTACTCAATTTCGTCCGGTTTGCCGGTTCTAACTGTGGACCCAAGAACCGTGTTCGAAGGATTGCTAACAGCAGCAACGACTAGCTTGTTAATCGGTGCATTTACCTAGCTGTCTGCCAAGTGGACAGTCCTTGAAGCGAATTCCTGAAAAGTGTCCTGTGTTAAACGCAGTTGCTAATTTTCTAGACTTCCTTTCCATTTTTAGACTGACTTCATGCTACTTTATTTTCGAAAAATTGTCTAATAAACTTGGAAAATGAAATGCGTAAAAATGTGGACATTTTAGTAAAATGTTCTTGATGTCCCCTTGCATCCGCTCCTGCTTGCAGGATTCTCTTGGGAAGTAGACTTTCAGCCGGTCTCGGTGGCCGTGCGGTTCTAGGCGCTGCAGTCTGGAACCGCGGGACTGCTACGGTCGCAGGTTCGAATCCTGCCTCGGGCATGGATGAGTGTGATGTCCTTAGGTTAGTTAGCTTTAAGAAGTTTAAGTTCTAGGGGACTGATGACCTAAGATGTTAAGTCCCATAGTGCTCAGAGCCATTTGAACCTTTTTTTTTTTTTTTTTTTTTTTGAAGTAGACGCGTTATGTGCTTCGTGGGTTGTACAGGGATATTTTCTGAGTATTTTTGCTGCAAGGGAGTCGTGGTCTCCTGTGGCTCCCGACAGATTAATTGCATCTCATTTGATTTCTTACTCCCATTCATCTTCGTATCTGTATTGCTTTGAAAATACAGGGTGTTACAAAAAGGTACGGCCAAACTTTCAGGAAACATTCCTCACACACAAAGAAAGAAAATATGTTATGTGCACATGTGTCCGGAAACGCTTACTTTCCATGTTAGAGCTCATTTTATTACTTCTCTTGAAATCACATTAATCGTGGAATGGAAACACACAGTAACAGAACGTACCAGCGTGACTTCAAACACTTTGTTACAGGAAATGTTCAAAATGTCCTCCGTTAGCGAGGATACATGCATCCACCCTCCGTCGCATGGAATCCCTGATACGCTGATGCAGCCCTGGAGAATGGCGTATTGTGTCACAGCCGTCCACAATACGAGCACGAAGAGTCTCTACATTTGGTACTGGGGTTGAGTGGACAAGAGCTTTCAAATGCCCCCATAAATGAAAGTCAAGAGGGTTGAGGTCAGGAGAGCGTGGAGACCATGGAATTGGTCCGCCTCTACCAATCCATCGGTCACCGAATCTGTTGTTGAGAAGCGTACGAACACTTCGACTGAAATGTGCAGGAGCTCCATCGTGCATGAACCACATGTTGTGTCGTTGTGTCGTACTTGTAAATGCACATGTTCTAGCAGCACAGGTAGAGTATCCCGTATGAAATCATGATAACGAGCTCCATTGAGCGTAGGTGGACGAAACTAAAATGAGCTCTAACATGGAAATCAAGCGTTTCCGGACACATGTCCACATAACATCTTTTCTTTATTTGTGTGTGAGGAATGTTTCTTGAAAGTTTGGCCTTACCTTTTTGTAACATCCTGTATACGCTAAGACAAAAGAAACAAGGAAAGATAAAGAAAAAAAAGAAGAAAACGACGCACCACAAAGGAATTATCCGAATGGGACGCAGACCAGTAGATGTAATGTACATATACAGATAAACAAATGCTCACAATTTCAGGAAAATCAAATGATTTATTCGTCAGAAAGAGCTTCACAAACTGAGCGGTTCAACTACGCATTGATCCACCTCTGGCCCTTATCCAAGCTGTTTTTCAGCTTGATATTGACTGATAGAGGTGTTGGATGTACCCCTGAAGGATATCGTGCCAAATTCTATCCAATTATCGCATTAGATCGTCAAAATCCCGAGCTGGTTGGAGGGCCCTACCCACAATGATCCAAATGTTCTCAATGGGGGAGAGATACGACGACGTTGCTGGACAAGATACCGTTTGACAAGCACAAAGACGAGCGGTCGCTGTGTGCGGACGAGCATTAGCTTGCGGAAATGCAAGCCAAGGGTGGCTTGATATGAAGGTCAACAAATCGGGGTACAGAATATCGTCTACATACAGCTTTGAGTGCACCAGTTGTCTAGGGGTGGCGTCTTTGATTAGTGATCAAAACGATATCGGTCCCGGATTCGAAACACACCACTGCGCTAACTTTTGATTAATAATCAGCATTGGCGGCCGAAGGCTTCCGGCATAAGAAGTCATCCTCATTCTGCCAACGGCCTTGTCAAAGAGGGCGGAAGAACGGACAGAGGTTCAGGGCACTCTCTTGTCCTTGGGGTGGGAATCTGCCCCTAAAGCGGAAGAGAATGCAGAAGGCAGAAAGCAATGGAAACCATTGCATTAACGGCACATAACATGTATCCACTGGACACGTGACCCGTAATTGAAAAAGTGTCATAAGGATCTCTCCACTGGCAAAAGATTCCGGAATAGGCCCCCACTCGTATCTACGGGAGTGGACTGCAAAGGGGGAGGTGACTACGAATAAAACACTGAATAATCAACGAAAGGATAACGTTCTACGAGTCGGGGCGTGGAATGTCAGAAATTTGAACGTGGTGGGGAAACTACAAAATTTGAAATGCGAAATGCAAAGGCTCAATCTAGATACAGTAGGGGTCAGTGAAGTTAAACTGAAAGATGACAAGGATTTCTGGTCGGATGAGTACAGGATAATATGAACAGCAGCAGAAATAGCATAACTGGAGTAGGATTCGTTATGAATAGGAAGGTAGGGCAGAGAGTGTGTTACTGTGAACAGTTCAGCGATAGGGTTGTTTTTATTAAAATCTACAGAAAATCAACACCTACAGCGATAGTTGAGGTATACGTGTCGATATCGCTAGATGAAGACGAAGAGATAGAGACAGTATGTGAGCACACTGAAAGCATAATACAGTACGTAAAGGGAGATGAGAATCTTATAGCCGTGGGAGACTGGAAGGCGGTTATAGGAGAAGGAGTAGAAGAAAATGCTACAAGAGAATATGGGCTTGAGACAAGGAATGAGAGAGGAGAAAGACCAATTGAGTTCTGTAATAAATTTCAGCTAGTAATAGCGAATACTCTGTTCAAGAACCACAAGAGGAGGAGCTATACTTGGAAAAGGCCGGATGATACAGGAAGATTTCAGTTAGATTACCTCATGGACAGACAGAGATTCTGAAATCAGATACAGGACTGCAAGGCGTATCCAGGATCAGACCACAATGTAGTAGTGATGAAGAACAGGCTGAAGTTTAAGAGATTAATGAGGAAAAATCAGTAAGCAAAGAAGTGGGATACGGAAGTTCTAAGGAATGATGAGATACACTTGAAGTTCTCTAAGACTTTAGATAGAAGGGATAGGTCAAATGGTTCAAATGGCTCTGATCACTATGGGACTTAACATCTATGGTCATCAGTCCCCTAGAACTTTGTTGTTGTTGTTGTGGTCTTCAGTCCTGAGACTGGTTTGATGCAGCTCTCCATGCTACTCTATCCTGTGCAAGCTTTTTCATCTCCCAGTACCTACTGCAACCTACATCCTTCTGAATCTGCGTAGTGTATTCATCTCTTGGTCTCCCTCTACGATTTTTACCCTCCACGCTGCCCTCCAATACTAAATTGGTGATCCCTTGATGCCTCAGAATATGTCCTACCAACCGATCCCTTCTTCTGGTCAAGTTGTGCCACAAACTCCTCCTCTCCCCAATCCTATTCAGTACCTCCTCATTGGTTATGTGATCTACCCATCTAATCTTCAGCATTCTTCTGTAGCACCACATTTCGAAAGCTTCTATTCTCTTCTTCAGGGCACTACTTAAACCTAACTAACCTAAGGACATCACACAACACCCAGTCATCAAGAGGCAGGGAAAGGGATAGGTCAGTAGGCAGTTCAATTAAAGAGGAGTGGACGTTTCTTAAGGTCAATCACAGAAGTTGGAAAGAAAAACTTAGGTATAAAGAGTGTCACTGCGAACAAACCATGGGTAATAGAAGAAATATTCAGTTAATCGATGACATAAGAAAGTACAAAAATGTTCAGGGAAATTCGAGAATTGGAAGTAGGTGATAAGTTCCTATGGGACCAAACTGGTGAGATCATCGGTCCCTCGGCTTACACACTACTTAATCTAACTTAAACTAACTTACGCTAACGACAGCACACACACTCCTGCCTGAGGGAGGCCTCGAACCTCCGACTGGGGGAGCCGCGCGAACCGCGAAAAGGCGCAAACCGCGCGGCAATTCAAGAATACAGATATACAAGTCACCGAAGAATGACATAAATAGGAACTGCCGAGAAACTAAGACGAAATGGCTGCATGAAAAACGTGAAGAAATCGAAAAAGAAACGATTGTCGGAAGGACTGACTCAACATATAGGAAAGACAAAATAAGCTTCGGGGTCCGCAGCTCGTGGTCGTGCGGTAGCGTTCTCGCTTCCCACGCCCGGGTTCGATTCCCGGCGGGGTCAGGGATTCTCTCTGCCTCGTGATGACTGGGTGTTGTGTGCTGTCCTTAGGTTAGTTAGGTTTAAGTAGTTCTAAGTTCTAGGGGACTGATGACCATAGATGTTAAGTCCCATAGTGCTCAGAGCCATTTGAACCATTTAAGCTTCGGTGATATTAAAACCGAGGGTGGTATGATTAAGAGTACAACGGGAATTCCACTGTTAAATGTAGAGGAGAGATCGGATAAGTCGAAAGAGTACACTGAAGGCTTCTCTGAGGGGAAAGATCTGATGTGACATAAGAAGAAACAGGATTCGATTCAGAAGAGATAGGGGATCCAGTATTAAAATTAGAATTTAAGAGAGCTTTGGAGGACTTAAGATCAAGTAAGGCAGAATGGATTTACAATATTCAATCAGAATTTCTAAAATCATTGGGGGAAGTGGCAACAAAACGACTATTCATGTTGGTGTGTAGAATGTATGAGTTTGGCGACATACCGTCTGACTTCCACACAATTCCGAAAACTGCAAGAGCTGAAAAGTGCGAGAAATATGGCACAATCAGCTTAACAGCTCAGGCATCGAAGTTGCTGACGAGAACAATATACAGAAGAATGGAAAAGAAAATTGAGGATGAGTTAGATGACGATCTGTTTGGCTTTAGGAAAGATAAACGCATCAGAGAGGCAATTCTTCCGTTGTGGTTGATAATGGAAGGGAGACTAAAGAAAAATCAAGATACGTTCATAGAATTTATCTACCTGGAAAAAGCATTTGACAATGAAAAATGGAGCAGGATGTTTGCAATCCCGAGGAAAACAGGGCTAAGGTATAGGGAGAGACAGGTAATATACAATATGTACAAGAGCCAAGATGGAATAATAAGAGTGGACAACTAAAAACGAAATGCTCGGATTAAAAAAGATATAAGACAAGGATGCAGTCTTTCGATTCTACTGTTCAATCTGTACGACGAAGAAGCAATGATTAAAAAAAAGGTTTAGGAGTGGAATTAAAATCCAAGGTGAAAGGACATGATTGATACGATTCGCTGATGACTGTAAGTGAAGAGCCGGCCGGAGTGGCTCTGAGCACTATGGGACTCAACTGCTGAGGTCATTAGTCCCCTAGAACGTAGAACTAGTTAAACCTAACTAACCTAAGGACATCACAAACATCCATGCCCGAGGCAGGATTCGAACCTGCGACCGAAGCGGTCTTGCAGTTCCAGACTGCAGCGCCTTTAACCGCACGGCCACTTCGGCCGGCCGGCCGGAGTGGCCGAGCGGTTCTAGGCGCTACAGTTTGGAGCCGCGCGACCGCTACGGTCGCAGGTTCGAATCCTGCTTCGAGCATGGAATGGAATTGACAGTCTAATGAATACCTAATATGGACTGAGAGTAAATCTGAGAAAGACGAAAGTAACGAGAAGTAGCAGAAATGAGAACACAGACAAACTTAAAATCAGGTTTGATGGTCACGGGGCAGATGAAGTTAAGGAATTCTGCTACTTAGGCAGCAAAATACCCAATAATGGACGGAGCAAGGACGACACCAATAGCAGGCTAGCACTGAAAAAAAATGGCATTCCTGGCCAAGCATCAAACATAGGCCTTAAATTGAGGAAGATATTTCTGTGAATGTGTGGTAATGAAACATGGACTGTGAGAAAACCGGAACAGAATAGACTGGCAGCACTTGATATGTGGTGCTACAGACGAATGTTGAAAATTAGGTGGACTGATTAGTTAAGGAATGAGGAGATTCTGCGCAGAATCGGAGAGAAAAGGAATATGTGGAAAACACGGACAAGGAGAAGGGACAGGATGATAGGATATCTGTTAAGACCTCAGGGAATGACTTCCATGGTACTATAGGGAGCTGTAGAGGGCAAAAGCTGAAGAGGAAGACAGAGATTGGAATACAGGTAGCAAATAATTGAGGACGTAGGTTGCAAGTGCTCTTTGAGATGAAGAGGTTGACACAGGAGAGGAATCCGTGGCGGGCCGCATTAAACCAATCAGAAGACTGATGACTCATTAAAAAAAATAGAGCTGCTGTACCGTAAAGGTGCCGTAGATGACAACCAAAGGCACCCTGCTATGAAATGAAATGGTACCCCAAGACCATCACTCCTGATTGTCGGGCCGTATGACGGGCGACAGTCGAGCTGGTATCCCTCCGGCGTTCGATGCGCCTCCAAATAGATCTTCGGCGTGAGATCTCACTGACTCGAGTAGAAATGTTTTCAGTGATAAATCGCACTTTGAAAACCCCGACGACTAGAAAAGACCTGTCTGGAGACGACCCAGACAGCGATGCAGATCGCGTATGGTTTTTCGATGGAATCTTATACCATTCTTCCTGCAAATTAGTGGTATATTCAGATAGTGATGACGAAGGTGGCTAGCGATAATGCACACTTCTGCCATAATAGACCACAAAGACTCAGTAATAATGACACATGGTGTTGTGGGGAGGGGAGATGGGGTAATTCATTCTTGTGCTCACAAAGCTAGTTATCGACAATGGAAGCTTTGTGAACTGGAGCCCTGCCCTCTTGGAACACGGCGTCACCAAACATTGCACCACAAGTGCTTCCGATCCTGATCCTTGGTAATAGTGCGGCGTTGCAAAGTGCACTTTGGGATCGCGGAATACCAGTATTACAAAATAGACAATTTTATGTTGTCCTCAATGAGAAAAAGAGCAGATGGAGAAACCAGAAAAATGGTCTGGCCCAAGGAGGCGTTTTGGGGTCCTCCTTATTTAATCTGTACACCAACGACCAATCGATGCCTAAGCATACAAAACATTTTCTGTATGAGGATGACCTGGCAATTACAGCACAGGGTGGACTTTTGAGCATGTAGAACAGAAGCTGGAGAAAGCTCTTAGAGAAATGTCAGAGTATTATAAAAACAACTTTCTTAAACGAAACTCGTCCAAAACACAATCAGTGCCTTCCACCTTCGCTCCTCGCAAGCTAACCGTAAACTTAACGTCTTTTGGAATAATACCACACTGGAGTATACCGACTAACGAACTTACTTTGGCATGATGCTCAACAGACCTCTGACATAAAGGTACCATTGCGAAAAGACGCGACAAAAGATAACTGCCAGAAATAATATTCTGCGGAAACTACAATAGCTAGCTAACAGAAAATGGGGTCAAAAACCTTCCACATTAAGAACCACCGCACAAGCCTTATGCTTCTCTACAGCCGAATTTGCCTGCCCAGTATGGTCCAGATCAACCTACGCAAAGAAGGTCGAAATAAGTCTTAATGAAACGCGTCGATTAACAACGGGAGGCATGACACCTACTTCCCTACCAAAACTATATAGAGCTGCCGGGTTGCGAATCCCAACTTTCGGAGAACATCACATGAATTCACAGAGGCTCAGACAAACTATTGACGATTCTCATCCCCATTTTGGCAGTGAGTGTACACCTGGGCGATTGAAATCCCGAAAAAGTTGCTTAGCCACAATAATAGAAGAACCACCAGCTGATTATCCGCCTGCACAGGAAGTGTCCAGCGCATTCAGCCCCAGTGAAGACAAATATGATTAGGTGGGGTCTTGCAGCCACGTATGATAAATGTGACTGTGGCACTGTGCAGGATATGGAGCATCTGCTCGCCTGCCCAAACTGTCATAGGTGCTGCCCCGACGATTTATGGCTGTACAAGAAAGAAGTCTTGGACATGGCCCTATACTGGGGTGAAAGATTGTGACCTGGTTTCCGGACACAAAATGTAAAGTAAGTACCATGGTATGGCTGTCCTGATCGTCGCCAAACTCTCTCCATGATTCACTCTTGAGACGTAAACTCGACCAGAAGTTGGAAACAGTATGAAGCAAGACACATTCGAACAAATGGCTGTAGTCCAGGAGTTATGGTTCGCACTACGTTTTCCTGTTAGAGTATTTCCATCACTGATGAGTGGTTTTGGAATTCCAGGAGTTCTCTTTGTGATGTTTTGGTGCGAGTGCGACATGCAGTTGTTTACTTGTCTTATTTTTCATTATAATCGTCTTCAATGACCGACTGTCGCAATCACTCAACAAGTTTCATCGCTTCATAACTACACAGAACATTATTGTCACCACGACTGACACTTGCGACCTATTGAGGACATTACACAGGTGCCATTAGTGGCATTTCTAACGGTATTTCCATGTTTTTGTCGAATCTGTGTGCGAAGGTTGTGAGTCACGTCAAGTCAAAACACATCAAAATTCTGTGGAAACAAATACAGCCGGTTTAGTTTCACTGTATTATTTGTACTGCGTGAATGGAACAGCAAGAAACGTAAGAAATGATACAGTGGAAAGTACCCTCTGACAAGAACTTCCCAATGGTTTGCAGAGTCCTGATGAAGATCGGGTTACCACGTCCACGCAGGGAACACAAGCATTATCCTGAGCTTCGCTCTCCAGTGGAGGGAAGCTTTTAAAGAGGAAGGGGGAGCCGACGGACTGGCGCCTTAAAACTCGGGCCGACAAAAAACAGGCAGGTCAGGGGGTCGCGGTGTGGAAGCCCCACCACGGGAACAACCCTAGCCAAGCCCCTGCGGTCACGCAGCTTAAAAAACTACTGGAAATTTCCATCTCGTGCCTCTGATATACTGGACGGATAACATCGCACGTTTCTACAAAAGTGAAGAGGACTGTTTGTTTACATGATTGGCTACAAGGGATGTACAGGTGTTAGCGAGTTCTATAAAATAACAAGTGTGTTGGTGTGTCCACTTTCGGCTGCAAGCATATAAATATTCGTCTTATAAATTCAAATACTCTTTTCTTGGTTCAGTCTAATTTTTTTTTTCACGTTCTAGATGCGTTTCGTCGTTTATAACAAGGACATCTTCAATGGACTTAATACAGCCTTTCTGTACATGTCTCACATATTAATTGTAAAACAAGTCAAACGAGTAGCTGTAAGTGATATTGCATTCGTGTAATAACTATGGTCTGAACTACTTCCAAATGTGTGAAGTATGACAAGTGAGACCGTCGGGCGAAAAATTAGTCACCCCAGTGCGCACGCAGATGGCGCAGCGATCGGGTCACGTGACCCAAACGCGCGCGCACTGACTCCATGTGAGCACAGGGCAGTAGCTACCCGTGGGACATTTATCTTTCAAGTGGACATTGTACTTAAACGTGGGTAAATGTAACGACGTGACAGATCGGCAAAAAGGGGCAACTGCATTGGCCGTGTCCATAGTCATACAGTATGTGAAGCTGCTGGAGTTGCTGTTTCGTCGCGGACTGTTCCCCGTGTCTATACAAGCAGCGGCGTAACACTCGAGGCCACGAAACACGACGTCAGAGTTGTGCTCAGAAAAAGATTCTTACTGAGAGGGACCGGCGACGCGTTTCACAGCTTGGGAATCAAAGTTGCTTCCAAAACCGACAGGAATTCCTGCATGCAGTGATTGCAAGTCCATCCCGGCCTGTTAGCGAGAGAACATTGTGACGGGAACTGCGTGCAATGAAGATTTGGAGTCGGTCATCTGGCAAATGGCTATTGCTCACACAGGCACATAAAGACTTCAACAGCAAAGTTCATTGCTGTGGAAGAAAATGTGATTGGTTTTCTGTACACTCCCCCACTCTATTACATCTCTACTGACCTGCAAAAATCACCTGACTTGAGCCCCATAGAAAGTCTGTGGGACATGCTGGAACAGCGGTTAAAACGCCGTCACCAGGGGCCACGCAATTTGGTGAAATTACGCCATCAGATCCTCGGCGAGTGGCTTAATCCGGATGCGAAGTATCTGCACAACTATGTGGCCTCACTTCCTAACCGAATCCAGGCGGTTATCAAGTCCAGGAGTAGAATTACACGGTATTAAATGATGCTTCAAATGATTTTTCTCGGAGGAATTTTTTGTGCTGTGATATTAAAAATAAAACTGTATTGTCATTTAATTCACTTAATGTGCCTTTAATATAAAAGGCGAAACGCACCTGGAACATGAATAAATATTAGATTGCAGCAAGAAAAAGACGTTGGAGTTTATAAAACAAATATACGATACAGTAGTGGAGAGCTCAATAACAATGTCACAGCCTGTTTGCTAGGAGAAATAAAAATAATATCACAGTGGATGAGGCAGTAAGTCGTTACATTTGAACATAAAGTCGTGTGGTTCGAAGAGATATAATCAAAGATCTATACAGGATGGCTCACGTAGGACACAACATCCCTTTTACTCCCTTGATGGTTCAAGATATCGAACCGAGGTGGCGGGGAAGTGATATTTCACAGATGGGCACGTAATTTTGTTAGCAACTAAACACCACTAGCTATATTATAAAATGAGATGTTGAAGCATGTAAGAAAGGGTCTTTTAAATAAAAGAGTAATCTATACACATCAAAAAAAAATTTGCTTTCCCCAGTTCTCAGAACTCCTGAAGATAGACGTTGATGGTGGATATTGTATCCCTTTGACTGTTCGGACATGTCACTAAACCCGCCCAAAAATGTAAACAGCCATGCATGAGCACCGCCTATTAGACGGAGGGGGTCCTACAGCCGATCAGTTCCAGTCATTCCACCAGGAAGGGAAGTGTCCACGCGTCTCGGAGTGAACCAAAGAACCAAAGCGATGTTGTTCGGACATGGAACTGTCGATGACATGCCTCGCGCCTCGCTCAGGCCGCACTAGGGCTACTACTGCACTGGATGACCGCTACCTACGGATTATGGCCCGGAGGAAACCTGACAGCAACGCCACCACGTTGAATAACATAGCGTAAATCGTAACTGATCCTGAAAAAAGTATAAAGTATGGTCGGGAGGAGGTATGTTTTATTTCTGTAGCCTCTGCAAATCTTCATCTACAGCAATATGACTACTCTGTAATTCACAATAACGTGTCTAGCAGAGGGTTCATCAAACCACCTTCAAGTTTTTCTCTGCCGTTCCACTCTTGAACAGCACGCGAGTAAAACGGACACTTAAATCTTTCCGTGCAAACGCTGATTTCTCTTATTTTAGTATGAAGTTCTTTTCTCCCAATGTAGGTGGGCGTCAACAAAATATTTTCACACTCTGAGGAGAAAGGAGGTGATCGGAATTTGTGTGTAAATTCTGTCGGAATAAAAAACATCTTTGTTTCAATGGTTTCCACTCCAATCCTCGTGTCATATCTGTCGCACTCTCTCTCCGTTTCGCGATAATAGAAAACGATCTGCCCTTCCTTGAACTTTTTCCATGTCTACCGTCAATCCTATCAGCAATCCACACAACAATATTTCAGGAGAGGCCGGACAAGCTAATGTAAGCAGTCTCCTTAGTAGAGCTGTCGCATTTTCTAAGAGTTCTGTCAATATATTGCAGTCTTTGGTTTGCTTTCCCCACAACATTATCTGGTGATCGTCCCAGTTTAAGTTATTTATAATTGTAATTCCAAAGTACTGAGTTGAAATTACAGCCTTTAGATTCGTTTAATTTATCGTATGACCGAAATTTAGCGGATCCTTTTAGTACTCATGTTGATGACTTCACATTTTTCATTATTTAGGGTCAATTGGCACTTTTTGTACCATATAGATATTTTCTCGAAATCATCTTGCAATTGGTTTTGGTCTTCTGATGACCTTACAATAGGGTAAATGTCAGCAACATCTGCAGACAATTCAAGAGGACTACTCAGATTTTCTCGTAAATCGTTTATGTAGATCAGGAAGAGCAGAGGGCCTATAACATTCCCTTGGGGCCGTGCGGGGTAGCCGCGCAGTTTGAGGCGCCTTGCACGGTCCGCGCCGCTCCCCTCGTCGGAGGTCCGAGTCCTCCCTCGGGCACGAGTGCGTGTGTTGTCCCTAGTGTAAGTCAGCTTAAGTTAGATTAAGTAGGGCGTAAGTTTAGGGACCAATGACCTCAGCGGTTTTGTCCCATAATACCTTACCACAATACCACTTCCTTGGGGAACGCCAGATATTACTTCTATTTTACCGTATGACTTTCCATCAGTTCCTGCGAACTGTGACCTCTCTGACAGAAAACCCAATCGCACAATTGAGACGATACGCCGTAGGCACACAATTTGACTCGAAGTCGCTTGTGAGGAACGGCGTCAGAAGCCTTCTGGAAATATAAAAAAAAAAAATTGAGTCAGTTTGAAATTTCCTGTCGGTAGCACCCATTACCACGTGTGAATAAACAGCTAGTTGCGTTTCACAACAACTGTATTATCTGAATCCATGTCTGTTGTTTGCCAATAAATAGCTTTCTTTTGGGTAATTCATAATGTCCGAAAACTGTACGTGTTCCAAAATCCTACAGGAAGTCAACGTCATTGATATAGATCTGTAACTCAGCGGATTACGCCTGTTTGTTTTCCTGGATATTATTGAGACTTGTGCAATTTTCCAGTCTTTATGCACGGATCTTTCGACGAACGAGCTGTTGTATATTATTGTTAATTCTGGAGCTATTGTATCAGCATGCTCTGAAAGATACCTGACTGGTATACAATCTGAACCTGAGACCTTTCCTTTATTAAGTGATTTAAACTGCTTCGCTACGCTGAAGATATCTAAGTTGCTCATGTTGGTAGTTGTTCTTGATTCGGATTCTGGAATATTTACTTCGTCTTCTTCGGTGAAGGAATTTCGGATAACAGTGTTCAGCAACTCTGGTTTAGTGACATGTCATCAGTAATATCACCATCGCTATCGTGCAGTGAAAGTATTGACTGCGTCTTGCCGCTGGTGTACTTTGCATACGACCGGAATCTCTTAGGTTTTCTGCCAGATTTCGAGGCTGTGTTTCCTTGTGGTAACTATTAAAAGAAACTCGCCTTTAAGTTCGCGCTAAATTTTCTTGCTGGATGCAATGGAGGAGCCGGCCATGAGAGCTGCCTTTGGCAGTATGTACAGGCTTAGACATAAAAACTGACCGCCAGCCGGCCGCCACAGCGACTAACTCCGAGTCGTTCACTTAAGGTGGCCAATAAAACTGAACGCCCCTGACAACACTCAAGTCCGGCCAACTGCACAATCTGGCAACACTGTAAGATGGGGAAGTGTTAGGAGGAAGTCTTCTCTACTTCCGAGTTCATATACACTCCTGGAAATTGAAATAAGAACACCGTGAATTCATTGTCCCAGGAAGGGGAAACTTTATTGACACATTCCTGGGGTCAGATACATCACATGATCACACTGACAGAACCACAGGCACATAGACACAGGCAACAGAGCAAGCACAATGTCGGCACTAGTACAGTGTATGTCCACCTTTCGCAGCAATGCAGGCTGCTATTCTCCCATGGAGACGATCATATAGATGCTGGATGTAGTCCTGTGGAACGGCTTGCCATGCCATTTCCACCTGGCGCCTCAGTTGGACCAGCGTTCGTGCTGGACCTGCAGACCGCGTGAGACGACGCTTCATCCAGTCCCAAACTTGCTCAATGGGGGACAGATCCGGAGATCTTGCTGGCCAGGGTAGTTGACTTACACCTTCTACAGCACGTTGGGTGGCACGGGATACATGCGGATGTGCATTGTCCTGTTGGAACAGCAAGTTCCCTTGCCGGTCTAGGAATGGTAGAACGATGGGTTCGATGACGGTTTGGATGTACCGTGCACTATTCAGTGTCCCCTCGACGATCACCAGTGGTGTACAGCCAGTGTAGGAGATCGCTCCCCACACCATGATGCCGGGTGTTGGCCCTGTGTGCCTCGGTCGTATGCAGTCCTGATTGTGGCGCTCACCTGCACGGCGCCAAACACGCATACGACCATCATTGGCACCAAGGCAGAAGCGACTCTCATCGCTGAAGACGACACGTCTCCATTCGTCCCTCCACTCACGCCTGTCGCGACACCACTGGAGGCGGGCTGCACGATGTTGGGGCGTGAGCGGAAGACGGCCTAACGGTGTGCGGGACCGTAGCCCAGCTTCATGGAGACGGTTGCGAATGGTCCTCGCCGATACCCCAGGAGCAACAGTGTCCCTAATTTGCTGGGAAGTGGCGGTGCGGTCCCCTACGGCACTGTGTAGGATCCTACGGTCTTGGCGTGCATCCGTGCGTCGCTGCGGTCCGGTCCCAGGTCGACGGGCACGTGCACCTTCCGCCGACCACTGGCGACAACATCGATGTACTGTGGAGACCTCACGCCCCACGTGTTGAGCAATTCGGCGGTACGTCCACCCGGCCTCCCGCATGCCCACCATACGCCCTCGCTCAAAGTCCGTCAACTGCACATACGGTTCACGTCCACGCTGTCGCGGCATGCTACCAGTGTTAAAGACTGCGATGGAGCTCCGTATGCCACGGCAAACTGGCTGACACTGACGGCGGCGGTGCACAAATGCTGCGCAGCTAGCGCCATTCGACGGCCAACACCGCGGTTCCTGGTGTGTCCGCTGTGCCGTGCGTGTGATCATTGCTTGTACAGCCCTCTCGCAGTGTCCGGAGCAAGTATGGTGGGTCTGACACACCGGTGTCAATGTGTTCTTTTTTCCATTTCCAGGAGTGTAGATGGACTGAGCCCGTGGACTTGAGGTAACTGTCGTGCATTCTAAACTTAGAGTCGCAAGTCGCATATTCCCGTCCAACAGATTTTTTTTTTTAATTTAATTTTATTTTTTTTTTCCCCACATGTCGGTCTAAAGTTATGAGTCTGATTGAACATCGAAGACAATTCGCTTAACATTCTACCCACCCGCAATAACAAGTACTCCAGAAACAATTCCGCAGGACAGCTCGTGGCTGCGTCGCGATCATAACAGCTTACGCTCGAGCGTTTCCTCGCGCTGCAGCGGCTACCGGCCACCGGCCAGACGCCACCCGCCGCCTGAAATCCGGCGCCGCCCATGTGAAGGCGGCGCCACGCTGTCAGTGTATGTATCAATGCCATTTTCGAATTTGAAGTTCTAGTTGTCATCTTGCAGCTGAGCATTGGATTTTGCATACTTGAATATCATGAACTACAGTTAAGCATTGAAAAATTGAGTCGCAAGTGGAAAAAGGTGTAACATGTGCAACACAACGTTTACTTTTGGTATAACAGAGGGGTGAATGCAGAGGAGGCAGCTAGAAAGATTTGAACTGTGCGTGGAGTGAGTGCTTTTGGGAAAAATACGCCAGAAAAAGATATTCTTGTTTCAACAAAGATCGTTCTGGCATGAATGATTTTCCACATTAAGGAAGTCTCGACTACTGATATATGTGACAGATTACCATTTTACCATCATGCGACATTTGCATTCAACAGGCAAAGTTCAGAAGTCTGGTGTAGGAGTACTGCATGCCCTAATTCGAAACAACAAAAATCAACGGAGTGACTATTATTGAACGTCATCAGGTCGCTCATTGAGCATTCCTATGCAGTATTGTTACTGGTGACGTGTTATGATGCCTTTATCGTTAACTTCCTAACAAGGGAACCTCCCCATCGCACCCCCCTCAGGTTTAGTTATAAGTTGACACAGTGGATACGCCTTGAAAAACTGAACACAGATCAATTGAGAAAACAGGAAGAAGTTGCGTGGAACTGTGAAAAATAAGCAAAATATACAAACTGAGTAGTCCATGGGCAACATAGGCAACATCATGGACAATGTGAGCTCAGGAGCGCTGCGGTCTCGTGGTAGCGTGAGCAGCTGCAGAACGAAAGGTCCTTCGTTCAAGTCTTCCATCCAGTGAGAATTTTACTTTCTTTATTTTTACATCGTTATTATCTGTCCGTTCATTCATTGACGTCTCTGTTCACTGTAATAAGTTTAGTGTCTGTGTCTTGCGACCGCATCGCAAAACCGTGCGATTAGTAGACGAAAGGACGTGCCTCTCCAATGGGAACCGAAAACATTTGATCGCAAGGTCATAGGTCAACCGATTCCTCCACAGGAAAACTCATCTGATATATTCTATACGACACTGGTAACGGCATGTGCGTCACATGACAGGAATATGTTGTCGACCCACCTAACTTGTACACTTGGCGAATGGGTAAAAAGATTCTTCTACCTTGCCCGATTTAGGTTTTCTTGTGGATGTGATAATCACTCCCAAAAAAGTGATGAAAACACAATAGTTTGTAACATAAACTGAAAATAAAAAAATTAAACTTTTCACTCGATGGAGGATTTGAACCAAGGACCCCTCGTTCCGCAGCTGCTCACGTTACCACGAGACCACAGCGCTCCTGTGCTGTAAGAGTCCTTGATGTCACATATCTTTCCATGAACTACTCAGTTTGTATATTTTGCTTATTTTTTCACAGTTCCACACAACTTCTTCCTGTTTTCTCAATTGATCTGTGTTCAGTTTTTCAAGGCCTATCCACTGTGCCAACTTATAACTAAATCTGAGGGGGGTGCGATGGGGAGGTTCCCTTGTAAGAAGAAATGAAAGGCTGAGCCCCACCAAAATACGTAGACTAGAGCAAAGTGTAGTGCGAACATAATATTTTACTCTGATAGCTCCAAAAGTGTGTTTTGGGCTACGAATTCTGCCCCAAGGGGTGTGTGCAACACATCTGGAATTTGTTGTCAACAACTGAGACACCTTTCGGTCGCAGTGTAAGAAAGTCGAGGAACAAAACTACATCACCTATGCTACAACATGATAACTCACCCCATTGATTTGAGAAACAAAACTATCCAGGAGATTGATAAGAAAGTCGTCTCTCAGGCACTTGTATTGATAGCGCTCTTGATCGATCAACCGTCAAGGCAATTCATTTCTAGACGAAAATACTCTTAAAATTACACTTGTTTAATGACATCGTTAGAACTAGTGGGTTTCTACAGGCGTAGAATTGCCAAACAACTTTAGCATAGTCAGATTGTTGTAGATATCGTGAAAGAAAATTCGGCTGCTGATTAATTTCTCTTTGATGATTAATGTTGCGATTAGTAAACTAATGGAAAATGCAATTAAAATATTCCATGTATTAATACAAATTAAATTCAGCTTACTACAGAAACATCACGATGGCAATCTATCTTAATAAAACATTATGTGTCTGTAAGACGATTGAGCCTATTTTAACACGAATTAGTAGAATATTACCGAGTTTTGACTTCGAAAAGATCTGTATTTACTTCATTTCCTGTATCATTTGCAAGTATTATGAAAATGTGGCATTTCATAGATATAATTAGGTATTCACAACAACAACAAATATGTCGGCAGAAAACAAAAGTGGCATTATGAAATTCGCAGTACCGTAAGGTTTTCGCTCTGACAGCCTAAGGGTTACTGAAAGTACCAAGACGAATTTTGCTCGGGCGCTGTCTTACGCTTCCCTTATTGAGTTTGTATCTGCCTGCTTGTAGCTCTACTACAAAAGAATAAAAAATCTGGCTTTCAGCGAGTCTAGAAAGGCGAACGACAGCAGCTGGCACCTGGTAGCCAAGCATGTTCCCTGAGAAATGGTATTTTCCTGAAGTGGGAAGACATCCTTTTGTGGTTGAATTGTTGGCAAATATCACTCAGACGTGTGCCGTTGGTCTAAGCGTTTCGGTGCGTTGAATTTGTACTAATTATTTTTCTACAGGTTTTTCTGTCCCAAATAGAGAGTTGAAGTCTCCCTTTAGTATTTTCAAGTCATTTTGCTCATAGTATTTTCGAGTGTGTTCCAGAATTTTTCGACATTTTTGGTGTTTTTCTTATTTTCGATGTTGGTGGGGCCATGTGCATTGATGAGTGTTTATTTTTTACTGGGGCTCTGAATCAGCATAGTCTTAAGTCGATTGTTGATGGGTGTGATTTCTTTGACAGAACTGATGATAGATCTGTGTTCGAGAAATGCCATGGCCCAGACTGGTACGCCTTTCGCTACATTTTGTTGTATTTTGCTCTTGAAGATACAATGGTTTCCGTAATGCTAGGTTTCACTGTCAGTTAGTCGTGGTTCTTGAAGTGCATTGATGAGAATTTTTTGTCGGTCGATTTATTATGTTAGATTATTTAGTTTTCGTTATTTGGATCAATGTATTGATGTTTTGTTATAAAAAAAAGGTCTTATGTGTGTGAAATCTTATGGGACTTATCTGCTAAGGTCATCAGTCCCTAAGTTTACACACTACTTAACCTAAACTATCCTAAGGACAAACACACACAAACCGATGCCCGAGGGAGGCCCGAACCTCCGCCGAGACCAGCCGAACAGTCCATGACGGCTGCGACTGCGACCGCTCGGCTAATCCCGCGCGGCGTGTAGTTTTCAAATGCATGTTTTCTGCTTGTAGGGAAATTTACCAGAGATCTTCAATATTCTCTGCCGTGATAACCTGGCCTCCCCAGAATCCGAAATTCCAACTGCCGCCTGTCGACAGTTTGCACAGTTCATGTTTGCTTGTGTTTCATTGGTTTACCCTGTGTGATTCCAGGACCGGACAGTACCAGAGGGTGTTGAAGCCTATGGAAGCAAATATTTTCAGCCGATTTCATTCAGCAAACAGACGGTGACCAGAGTAGCGGTGGTTTTCACTTAGACGTGCGTGGATTTTGAGTTCAACGGATTGAGTAGTCGTTGAGGATTGTGTTAGTATTTGGTTCACCCCAAGTCTTTGATTTCCTCGGTACCACCCATATGGGGGAGTGTTTCCCCTATCGGCCCCACGGGATGATGATGATGATTATTATTATTATTGTCATTATGTCATCCGCAAATCAGATATGGTGGCTCTTCCCACCACTGAAATAGATGTGCATTGTTCGACTCAATATTTCCGTCACATAAATATGGGTTATAATTACGTTACATTGCTGCTAGTACACATATTTCTCACTTTTTCTTGGGCAGTTGCTACCTGTTACTCCATCATAGGAATTTATGTGCCAGCATTGTTGCAATACAGACTTTCAAATTATCCGATTTCTGTAATTTCATTTCGATACCTGATCGTTCTAACCGGATTCAGCCAGTCAGACATAATGTGGATATCCGAATATGACTCGCATCATTTGATAGACTGGGTAAACCACATTCTTAATCGGACGGTTGTATCTAGATCACTTATTTATGACAGGGCCTGAATTCTTAAAAACTGTGAAAAATAATAATACAATGTGCTTATCACTAATATTTTATTTAAATATAAATATATGAACGAACGAGATAACTATTTACAGGAGCAGAGCCCCATCCATCATAGCAGAGCAGTGCGACATTGGTTTCAGGGCCAAGAGAGGATAAAGCTGTTGCCGTTTGTTCCACGACCACCGAACATCAACCAGATAGAGAATATGTGGGCAGAGGTAACAAGGTCATTGCCATGTGGACCTACAAATGCAAGCGACCTTTGGACGAATATAGAAAACGTCTGGTGGGAAGTAAACCATCACGCTACACTGTCGACGACTTAATGAAAACAATGGCCTTTCGCCTTCGAGAAATCTTACGTAATGATCGTGTGTGGGTTGGTTACTAAAAGTATACTCGTCCACAAAACCCATGTGGACAATTATCTGATAGTCGGTCAAGTTTTGCTTTGTGGCAGCTCGTTAGATGCAAGTCCATTTACTTTCAGTCTCCTCCTTACAATTCTTGTAATGCAAGGTAATTGAAAAATCTCATCCACTCGACGCCAACTGAGGAACTGACTGGTGCATGTGTTGTTCAACACACAGTAGTGGTCACCCTCACTGGAATCAATGACAGTTTGTGTGTGTGTGTGTGTGTGTTTTCGTGTTCACGCACAATCTGAATCAATACTATTAACATTAGAGAGATAACCAACAATAAATATTGCATCACATATGACTGTGAAGTATTTTAATGCGATGGGAAGTTACAAACCGAATTATTACCCAACCCACGACCTGCATATTACGTTACGTTAAGTAAGGTGTATTAACTCCTTCGTATCGTTACCAGAGACAGTGCGCTCTTGTTGTCGAGGCTCGCGACAAGTGCAGCTATTAGCAGTGCCCAATGCCACCGCGATTTGTTTATGTTGGTTGAGCGTGGACACAGCAGCAGACGCTTCGCCATAAACAGAAAGAAATCACCTTGGCTCTGACTGCAGTGAGCGGATATCACTGCCTGCGTGTTCTTATAGTAACCAATGTGAGACTCTACTCACAGGTGCCATGCAGCAATTGCAACGGGTATCGTGTCATTAGTCATCAGAATATTAACCAGTGATGAAATGTTCACTCTATTTGAATCCCAAGAAAATAGGAACCTTCTCACAAAGGAATGTGAGGCGATATCAAAATTTATCCAACATACAAAAATTAACTGCAGGGCTTTCATGTATACAGTAGTAGCACACAAGGAAATATTATGTCCTGGAAGCGTATATTTCATTTCCTCTTCTCATATTAACACCCTTGTTTTAGTATGAAGTGAGAAAAAAAACATGAAAAACTAAAGTTCCTGAGAAGCATATCAGTCATTTCCTCTTCTCATATCATAACTTTTATTTTGGTATGAAGTAAAAAAACAAACAGTTTAAGTTTGTGAAGCATAATATGACACAAGATTCTTATCGTAGGCGCTATCGGAAACGCAAAAAGCAGGGAGCTGTCCATTCTTTTGTCCAACAGTCTGTCTCCTTTCATGCATTACTCTCGCTGGGAGATTCTTATTTAAGGACTTGTGGGCATCAAGTTCTTCAGCAGAACAAGCCTTATGTTATTGTGCTAATTACGGTATGGAAAAAATGCAACAAAGACGATTTCCCCCAAAGCAGTGGGGTATTTGCAAATGTCTGTATTCAGCAATGACTGCCAGCTGCCATAACACTTCACAGAATCCGTGCGGCAAGCAACACAACTGTGCGTGCACTTCAGACTTCATTAAGACGTCAGGAGATGGATGGAAACGTCAAATTAACGTCACTTTCCGAGTCGTATTTAATCCAGAATGAGGTGTTATTAAGGTAGTTGAGCGTTCTAGCAATTACACCTTTATAATTCCCAAATGAGTATTCCGATAGCCAAAAGAACGCGTTAGTGTGAAAGTATCGGGAACTGCATTAATATCAAACTGCAAGAACTTGAGACAATACGTGGACTCTTCTCTTCGCTAGGTGACCTATTACTGTTATTTAGGATTCTCTTCGTCCTAGACGTAATGCAAATGGAACTTCAGAGGCGCTTTCCGCTATTCTTGACAAACATCAGCAACTTGTAATCACTGCCAATTACAATTGCGTGATGATATGGCTCAGGTTGTCAGTAGTTGTGGTGGTGTTATGCTGTCAAACTGCTTACAGTAACGTTAATGGTGACACACATAATTTAGCGCTGACTACCTACTTAAGTAAAGATAGTGTTGTGGCGTCGTCGCTTCTCTTTATTTGTCCTCAGCTTGAGTAATCCGATTTAACGAGCATAGTACTCCATTCGCGGGCTGCTAATGATACAGTATGACTACAGAGATCATCGTGCGGGTATCACATTATTTCTGCAATGTTTTGCTTAACAAATGCTACCCTCAGCTACGCAGCTGGAATGACTCATTACACAGGTACTCGTGTTGCCCTTGGTTAACGGATCAGTTCGCTGCAACCCTGCTTCTACTGTTCCTAAATACTTGTATACTTCATAAATGGTTCAAATGGCTCTGAGCACTATGGGACTTAACTTCTGAGGTCATCAGTCCACTAGAACTTAAACCTAACTAACCTAAAGACATCACACACATCCATGCCTGAGACACGATTCGAAACTGCGACCGTAGCGGTCGCGCGGTTCCAGACTGTAGCGCCTAGAACAGCTCGGCCACCCCGGCCGGCATACTTGTATACTGACCATTCGTTATTTGACTAAATATGAACTACAATCTGATTCGCATATGTATGACATGGGTTAGCGCCGGCACAAAGCAATGACTAAGGGTTGGATGCCGTTGAAGTCCCGTTACACTGATGGCAAGACAAATGTTCGCAAATCACCTCTATTGCCTCAAGAAACAATTGCATCTTAAATATCGAAAGACCGACGTCCACACTGTCACAGCGCGTTGAAATACAGCTAAGACGGCAGATGAATATTTGTGACCGACTGGGCTTCGAACCTGGACCTCCTGCTTACTAGACAGACATGCTGATCACTGCACTATTATTTTTTTTGAAAAGTTTGAGAAGACATTCAGCACCAGGTAGGCGGAGGCAAAGAGGGCAGGGATCGAAGATCCGAGGTCTGGCCTTAATGCCTCCCCCATACCTGTCACTGAGCAGCTGCATTATTCCCATGTATTCCATGTTTGCACCCATATATACCTTTAAACTGCGGGAAAAATTGAAGCAGTAATTAAGGTAAACTAAATTACAGATTGCCGCCTCCAATGGCGTGCGTTCCTTGTAGAACATAACTTATAACAGTGAAAAGGGTGACGGAAAAATACATAACACACATTCATTCAGAAATATATTCACAATTTAAGTTATTTTGCACTGGATGCATATGAGGTCTTTAAGGAAGCCATATATTTTTCCACAAATGAAAAAAATTTCGGAGCCGTAGGGGTTTTGCCAAATTAGAACATTTCTGATTTTAGAACCAACGTAAATGAATATTCCAGGAATAAAAAAAAGTGAAAGAATAGTATTCTGCTTCTAATAAAAAAAACTGCCCACCTGTTCGTAGCCCACATAAAGCAATAGATTAAAAAAGTTTGAAACCATGCCTTATATTTCTTATTCTTCTTCAGCGTAAAAAGTTCTTCTGCAATATAAAACATATACTCTTCTAAGTTCTGTTTGCTACGACGTAAAACACAAACTGTCCCAGAAGCCACGAATAACTGTTATTCTTTACGGACGGGTAACATTTCCAGTCGGGTTGTAAAGCTTCAGTTATCGGTATATGTCTATCTGTGGTTCTGTTGATAGTGCTAATTTCTTCCTAGTCCAGTTCCAAATTCTGATTCTATTTTCGCATAAGAAGATGTGCGCTACAGTTTCTACAAGCCGACATTTGTCGCAGTATGGAGATGGTCTCAATTTGATTTTCCATAATCGTTCCGCTGAGGGTATGGTTTCGTTTACAACGTCGCACCATACGGCACTGACTAGTTGGTAGAATTTTATCGTTGATATTTTTCCAGACGTTCCTCCAGTTTTTTGTAGGTTAATTTACCGGAATTGGTTTGTGACGACGCTGTGTGGTAATATAATCATAGACGGTTCCAGTGTTGGTTTGTGCTGATGGAAGTCTTATACAGCTCCAGTCACTATAGTGCTTTCGGACGTAATCTAGGCTGGCATGCTACATTAACAGGAGCGTTTCTATCCCCGGGATCTAACGAGAGGAACAGAAGTTTCGTGATGCCTATCTTAGTGGCATGTATTACTTTAAAAGCACGTCTTTAATTCCAAGTCCTCCATTTTGCCTCTGCAAAGTCGCCGTGTGGAGGGATACTTTGAAGATATTTTGTTTCCACACATACCAAAAGGCCACAGCTAATATTTTATGTGCAGTGACCTGCAGTATTGGTAAGACTGCTGCGACGTGATATATTTTGCTAAGTATGCATATATTTATAAAGTGAACTTTCTGCAGTCGGTCTAACAATCGCATGTCATGGTCCTTCAACAAGGTTCCTATGACATTAAGTTTCCGCTCCCAATTGTTCGTGGCCATGCGCTTGGGATTCGCCCTTAACCTCAAGCCGAGTTGGAGTCTCTCTTCAGTTAAATCTAACCAGTGCGCACCTGTTGCACTATTGTAAGAACCGAGATGCAGGTTCATTTGGCTACAAGAATGCGTATGTTCCTCCAGTATGACGGGGCTCCTGCACATTATAGTCGCCAGGTGACACGTTATCCAAACCTAACATTTCCCGGAAGGTGAATCATTAGATAGGGGCACTTTTCTTGGCCTTCAAGGTCCTCGGACCTTATCTCTTTGGATTTTTGCCTGCGGGGATGGTTAAAGACGAAGTCTACAAATAAAAAATAAACCCAAGAGCCGATTTGATCGTTCGGGTTATGAATAGTGCAGCCCTCATAAAAGAACGCAAAGACGACCTCAGTAAGGCTACACGTGGTGTTATCAAGAGAAGTCAAAATGTGCATTTAAGTTGGTTGGTGAATTTTTGAAAATCAACTTTGAATGTCCTCATTTGCCTTTGCTTTGAGTTTGTTAGCGTTACGTACTATCAGCTGTATCTCTGTACTCAATAAAAAGTGGACGCATTTATATGGAATTTTTTTCGTCTGTACTCTACCACCTGCTAAAATATGTACTATTCCTCCTGAAACACCCTGTATATGGATTTATGTGTGGTGTCTGTTCTTTCGGACATGTCCGAAAGAAAATGCTTCATGGCATTCTGCAACGACCTTCGATCTAGTTGCAGGGGCTGATACAGATTTCAGAGCTGCTTGGCTGTCTGAATAAAAAGTAGATGCTACGATTTTTGTAGGGTCTACTCTAATTTTCCTCCGTGCATATGCTGACAGAAAAAACGTGTAATGCTGAGGCCATCTTCCCTAAGAGATTCTAGGCAGTACACCAGACCTGGTACTTTCATCTGTTTCCGACCTGTCAGTAAACCACTACATTATGTCTCCTGCACGGTGTTGTGGTTCGTTTTTCCACTGCTCCCTGCTTCCAACTGTTACATGGCAAAGTTTATTGAAACAGCTAGAAGTTATTGTGTAGTTAGTCGGCATTTCGCCAGCCATCGCCTTACTGATTTGGGATTCCGTATATTCTAACTATATCCAGTTATTTCCAATTTTTAGCCTTTATGTCCCTGCCGCTGCCTCCGTTTTAAGCCACAGGTGTAAGGCGGGCATGTCTAGCATAATATCCATTGCAAGAGTGGATATCCTGCTAATTCCATCTCTTTGTGAAAGCAGGCCAGTCTCTGCACTTTGCCAGACTCCCTAGCAGCCACCTTCTGTTCGACTTTGTTCATATTATAGGCCAATAAATTATAATTGGTCTTTTTGCAGGGATGTATATCCAGTACGTACTGGGTTTAGACCCCAGTTTACCCTACAGCAGCTTCTAGTGCTTGTAAGATTATCTTTCGCAGTGGAAAATATTCTTTATGTTAGGTGTTCATAATAGTTTTTCATCCAGGGCTTACTCTAGATACACTACAACCCTCTCTAAAGTTTCATCGAGAAACATAATCTTTCAATATGTGTGCTGGACATGCTTCCCCCCTAAATAATACTACACCAATTTTCGTGGGGCTCGTCTTTAAATACTTTTTCACAATGTTCAGTGCACATAGGTTTAACAGTACTAGCAAATTTTCTAAGTCTTACTGTGAATAGATCGTCTACTTATTCTTTTCAAGAGTAGTCTCCCGCATTCAGCTCATCTATGAGTTCATTCACCACTAGGTTCATCATCTCTAACCATTTACTCGAAGGTCGTATTACTCGACATCCAGGAAGAGACAGCATCCAGAAAGGGTAGTGCTTTTTCCACCTTCCCAACAAGTTGGTGAAGTGTTACTTCACATGATTTGCTTCGCAAGTATTATGAAAATGTGGCAGTTGATAGATAAAATTACGTATTCACAGTAAAAAAAAATATGTCGGCAGAAAATGAAAACGTGGCATTATGAATTTAGCAGTACCTCAAGGTTTTCGCTTTGACACCAAGGGTTACTAAAAGAAGCAAAGACGAATTTTCCTAGAACGTTGTCTTACGATTCCCTCATTGAAATGGTATCTGCCTGCTTGTAGCTCTGCTACAAAACAATTAAAAATATAGCTTTCGGCGAGGCTCGAAAGACGAACAGAGGCAGCATGCACCTGACAGGCAAGCACGTTACCTACGAGCTAGTGAATAGGCGCGGTGTCTTCTACTTACTTATTGACTCAGTAAGCACTATGGCACATAAACCGCAACATAAGAGGCGACAGTAGTTGTATTTCCCATGTGGAACGACTTTTGTGGACTCAAAAGGATTAACTGATATCCTTATGTCACGTCTCAAGCGAAAATCACTCAGTATTAAATTGAAATGACACGATAATATCTAGTGAATTTAGGAGGATAGTTCTCTGTCATCAAGGAAGTAACTCGTCGGTCACAGAGTTGCCAAACATATTCTGCGCTGTTGCCAAGTTTCAGGAAGGATACCAGCTGATGTGTTCTGTGAGTGACCTCGGAAGTGACTATAGCTTCGTTTCAAAGTTGCGGGTGGCATGGGCCGCAAGATCCTCATTATATGTCAATGAGTCTTATTCGCATTTCTGTAACTAGGTTTAGGGGCTAGAGTGCAATTACTTGTAATACATCGATGCACTGAATGCAAACTAAATGTCATAAATTAATAACTGCGGCAATTATTTGTGTTTTACTGACTTAATCGGACAGAAACCTTGAAAGCTTGTTCACTAGACGCGATTCACAGTTTTGGACGTTCTCTAATGATTGAGTTGGCAATGTATATTTGCTGTACAATATTGTTATTGAGATCACTGTCATTGGCACATCCACCAGAAGACAGGCATGGCCTGGCTTATTGTTGTCAGCTTTCCTGACGGATATTCCGCCTTTGTTCGAAACGTGAAGACATAGGGTGAATTCGAACATTCCATATGGCGAAAATTTGACGTTTCTATTCTTCCAGCACTAACATTCAAATAACAGTTACAATAAGCGGCAGAAAAGCGCCTGTGAATCAACAGTTAATAATGCAATCATAAGTAGTGGAATCTGACAAATTCCATCTGTCATCTGATAATTGTGAAAAACTACTTTTTTCATCTTCACAGCACCACAGTATGAACTCAAGGGTTTCATGGGATACATATACTTAATGTCGTTGTGATCGTTTTCAATGACAGTACGGGAGGAGCAAAACCATCTAACTTGAAACATACTTTTCCAGCGGGATTTGAATCTTTGGCTACAGTTGCAGTAGCATGTCCAATGAGGTATCAAGAATGTGAGCAATCACTCGTTGCTATAGTGTTGGCTAGGGCAGAGAGAAGCAGGTTTCCGACAAAGTAAACGACGAGAAACACCGTCACTGTCACTTATTAAATAGGAATTGTTCATAAAATTACAACTATATCTAGTGAAATGAGTAGGTTGATGCAGCTCCAGTCCGGCACTATCACTGAGTTGCCAAACATTTTCCGAATAGCACTTAAGATAAAAACGTGTATGTGTGTGTGTGTGTGTGTGTGTGTGTGTGTGTGTGTGTGTGTGTGTATGTGTGTGAGTGTGTATGTGTGTGTGTGTGTGTGCGTGTTCCGAAAGAACAGACACTACGAATCGAAATAGACAGCCTTGTTAATCAATTAAAGATTGAAGGACAGATGTCCAGGCTGTCTTGCGTATTGAAATAGAACAACGGCGTCAGATGAAAATTTGTGCCTGATCAGGTTCGAACCCGGATTCGTAGTGTCTTTCCTTTCGGACATTCCCGAAAGAGTCGCGCATGTGGTATGCGGCAAAGATGGGAATTCGCGTCTGACGAGGAGCGTGTGTAGATAGGTGCTGAAAAGAGGTTGGCTGCTGCGTCCCGACAGTGCCCACCGTCGGAGGTTCGAGTCCTCCCTCCGGCATGGGTGTGTGTGTTGCCCATAGCGTAACTTAGTTTAAGTTAGTTTAAGTAGCGTGTAAGCTTAGGGACCGATGACCTAATCAGCTTGGTCTCATAAGTTCTTACAAAGAATTTACCAAATTTTAAATCCAAAATACTGCAACTCGGTTCTTACAATAGTGCAATAGGTGCGCAAGGGTTAGCTGTCACTGAAGAGAGACTCCAACTCGGATTGTGGTTGAGAGCATAATAACTTAAATTGTTAATGTATTTCTGAATGAATGTTTGTTATGTATTTTTCCGTCACCCTTTTCACTGTCATAATTTATGTTCTACAAGGAACGCACGCCATTGGAGGCGGCAATCTGTAATTTAGTTTACCTTAATTACTGCTTCAATTTTTCCCACAGTTTAAAGGTATATATGGGTGCAAACATGGAATACATGGGAATAATGCAGCTGCTCAGTGACAGGTATGAGGGAGGCATTAAGGCCAGACCTCGGATCTTCGATCCCTGCCCTCTTTGCCTCCGCCTACCTGGTGCTGAATGTCTTCTCAAACTTTTCAAAAAAAATAATAGTGCAGTGATCAGCATGTCTGTCTAGTAAGCAGGAGGTCCAGGTTCGAAGCCCAGTCGGTCACAAATATTCATCTGCCGTCTTAGCTGTATTTCAACGCGCTGTGACAGTGTGGACGTCGGTCTTTCGATATTTAAGATGCAATTGTTTCTTGAGGCAATAGAGGTGATTTGCGAACATTTGTCTTGCCATCAGTGTAACGGGACTTCAACGGCATCCAACCCTTAGTCATTGCTTTGTGCCGGCGCTAACCCATGTCATACATATGCGAATCAGATTGTAGTTCATATTTAGTCAAATAACGAATGGTCAGTATACAAGTATGCCGGCCGGGGTGGCCGAGCTGTTCTAGGCGCTACAGTCTGGAACCGCGCGACCGCTACGGTCGCAGTTTCGAATCGTGTCTCAGGCATGGATGTGTGTGATGTCTTTAGGTTAGTTAGGTTTAAGTTCTAGTGGACTGATGACCTCAGAAGTTAAGTCCCATAGTGCTCAGAGCCATTTGAACCATTTATGAAGTATACAAGTATTTAGGAACAGTAGAAGCAGGGTTGCAGCGAACTGATCCGTTAACCAAGGGCAACACGAGTACCTGTGTAATGAGTCATTCCAGCTGCGTAGCTGAGGGTAGCATTTGTTAAGCAAAACATTGCAGAAATAATGTGATACCCGCACGATGATCTCTGTAGTCATACTGTATCATTAGCAGCCCGCGAATGGAGTACTATGCTCGTTAAATCGGATTACTCAAGCTGAGGACAAATAAAGAGAAGCGACGACGCCACAACACTATCTTTACTTAAGTAGGTAGTCAGCGCTAAATTATGTGTGTCACCATTAACGTTACTGTAAGCAGTTTGACAGCATAACACCACCACAACTACTGACAACCTGAGCCATATCATCACGCAATTGTAATTGGCAGTGATTACAAGTTGCTGATGTTTGTCAAGAATAGCGGAAAGCGCCTCTGAAGTTCCATTTGCATTACGTCTAGGACGAAGAGAATCCTAAATAACAGTAATAGGTCACCTAGCGAAGAGAAGAGTCCACGTATTGTCTCAAGTTCTTGCAGTTTGATATTAATGCAGTTCCCGATACTTTCACACTAACGCGTTCTTTTGGCTATCGGAATACTCATTTGGGAATTATAAAGGTGTAATTGCTAGAACGCTCAACTACCTTAATAACACCTCATTCTGGATTAAATACGACTCGGAAAGTGACGTTAATTTGACGTTTCCATCCATCTCCTGACGTCTTAATGAAGTCTGAAGTGCACGCACAGTTGTGTTGCTTGCCGCACGGATTCTGTGAAGTGTTATGGCAGCTGGCAGTCATTGCTGAATACAGACATTTGCAAATACCCCACTGCTTTGGGGGAAATCGTCTTTGTTGCATTTTTTCCATACCGTAATTAGCACAATAACATAAGGCTTGTTCTGCTGAAGAACTTGATGCCCACAAGTCCTTAAATAAGAATCTCCCAGCGAGAGTAATGCATGAAAGGAGACAGACTGTTGGACAAAAGAATGGACAGCTCCCTGCTTTTTGCGTTTCCGATAGCGCCTACGATAAGAATCTTGTGTCATATTATGCTTCACAAACTTAAACTGTTTGTTTTTTTACTTCATACCAAAATAAAAGTTATGATATGAGAAGAGGAAATGACTGATATGCTTCTCAGGAACTTTAGTTTTTCATGTTTTTTTTCTCACTTCATACTAAAACAAGGGTGTTAATATGAGAAGAGGAAATGAAATATACGCTTCCAGGACATAATATTTCCTTGTGTGCTACTACTGTATACATGAAAGCCCTGCAGTTAATTTTTGTATGTTGGATAAATTTTGATATCGCCTCACATTCCTTTGTGAGAAGGTTCCTATTTTCTTGGGATTCAAATAGAGTGAACATTTCATCACTGGTTAATATTCTGATGACTAATGACATGATACCCGTTGCAATTGCTGCATGGCACCTGTGAGTAGAGTCTCACATTGGTTACTATAAGAACACGCAGGCAGTGATATCCGCTCACTGCAGTCAGAGCCAAGGTGATTTCTTTCTGTTTATGGCGAAGCGTCTGCTGCTGTGTCCACGCTCAACCAACATAAACAAATCGCGGTGGCATTGGGCACTGCTAATAGCTGCACTTGTCGCGAGCCTCGACAACAAGAGCGCACTGTCTCTGGTAACGATACGAAGGAGTTAATACACCTTACTTAACGTAACGTAATACGCAGGTCGTGGGTTGGGTAATAATTCGGTTTGTAACTTCCCATCGCATTAAAATACTTCACAGTCATATGTGATGCAATATTTATTGTTGGTTGTCTCTCTAATGTTAATAGAATTGATTCAGATTGTGCGTGAACACGAAAACACACACACACACACACACACAAACTGTCATTGATTCCAGTGAGGGTGACCACTACTGTGTGTTGAACAACACATGCACCAGTCAGTTCCTCAGTTGGCGTCGAGTGGATGAGATTTTTCAATTACCTTGCATTGCAAGAATTGTAAGGAGGAGACTGAAAGTAAATGGACTTGCATCTAACGAGCTGCCACAAAGCAAAACTTGACCGACTATCAGATAATTGTCCACATGGGTTTTGTGGACGAGTATACTTTTAGTAACCAACCCACACACGATCATTACGTAAGATTTCTCGAAGGCGAAAGGCCATTGTTTTCATTAAGTCGTCGACAGTGTAGCGTGATGGTTTACTTCCCACCAGACGTTTTCTATATTCGTCCAAAGGTCGCTTGCATTTGTAGGTCCACATGGCAATGACCTTGTTACCTCTGCCCACATATTCTCTATCTGGTTGATGTTCGGTGGTCGTGGAACAAACGGCAACAGCTTTATCCTCTCTTGGCCCTGAAACCAATGTCGCACTGCTCTGCTATGATGGATGGGGCTCTGCTCCTGTAAATAGTTATCTCGTTCGTTCATATATTTATATTTAAATAAAATATTAGTAATAAGCACATTGTATTATTATTTTTCACAGTTTTTAAGAATTCAGGCCCTGTCATAAATAAGTGATCTAGATACAACCGTCCGATTAAGAATGTGGTTTACCCAGTCTATCAAATGATGAGAGTCGTATTCAGATATCCACATTAAGCCTGACTGGCTGAATCCGGTTAGAACGGTCAGGTATCGAAGTGAAATTACAGAAATCGGATAATTTGAAAGTCTGTATTGCAACAATGCTGGCACATAAATTCCTATGATGGAGTAACAGGTAGCAACTGCCCAAGAAAAAGTGAGAAATATGTGTACTAGCAGCAATGTAACGTAATTATAACCCATATTTATGTGACGAAAATACTGAGTCGAACAATGCACATCTATTTCAGTGGTGGGAAAATCCACCATATCTGTTTTGCGGATGACATAATGACAATAATAATAATAATCATCATCATCATCCCGTGGGGCCGATAGGGGAAACACTCCCCCATATGGGTGGTACCGAGGAAATCAAAGACTTGGGGTGAACCAAATACTAACACAATCCTCAACGACTACTCAATCCGTTGAACTCAAAATCCACGCACGTCTAAGTGAAAACCACCGCTACTCTGGTCACCGTCTGTTTGCTCAATGAGATCGGCTGAAAATATTTGCTTCCATAGGCTTCAACACCCTCTGGTACTGTCCGGTCCTGGAATCACACAGGGTAAACCAATGAACCACAAGCAAACATGAACTGTGCAAACTGTCGACAGGCGGCAGTTGGAATTTTGGATTCTGGGGAGGCCAGGTTATCACGGCAGAGAATATTGAAGATCTCTGGTAAATTTCCCTACAAGCAGAAAACATGCATTTGAAAACCAAACATCGGTACATTGATCCAAGCACGTATACTAAATAACCTCACAAAAGAAATCGACCAACAAAAAATTCTCATCCTTGCTCTTCACGAACCACGACTCACTGACAGTGAAACCTAGCATTACGGAAACCATTGTATCTTCAAGAGCAAAATACAACAAAAGGTAGCGAAAAGCGTAGCAATCTTGGCCATGGCATTTCTCGAACACAGATCTATCATCAGTTCTGTCAAAGAAATCACACCCATCAACAATCGATTTAAGACTATGCTCATTCAGAGCCCCAGTAAAAAATAAACACTCATCAATGCACATGGCCCCACCAACATCGAAAATAAGAAAAACACCAAAAATGTCGAAAAATTCTGGAACACACTCGAAAATACTATGAGCAAAATGACTTGAAAATACTAAAGGGAGACTTCAACTCTCTATTTGGGACAGAAAAACCTGTAGAAAAATAATTAGTACAAATTCAACGCACCGAAACGCTTAGACCAACGGCACACGTCTGAGTGATATTTGCCAACAATTCAACCACAAAAGGATGTCTTCCCACTTCAGGAAAATACCATTTCTCAGGGAACATGCTTGGCTACCAGGTGCCAGCTGCTGTCGTTCGCCTTTCTAGACTCGCTGAAAGCCAGATTTTTTATTCTTTTGTAGTAGAGCTACAAGCAGGTAGATACAAACTCAATAAGGGAAGCGTAAGACAGCGCCCGAGCAAAATTCGTCTTGGTAATTTCAGTAACCCTTAGGCTGTCAGAGCGAGAACCTTACGGTACTGCCAATTTCATAATGCCACTTTTGTTTTCTGCCGACATATTTGTTGTTGTTGTGAATACATAATTATATCTATGAAATGCCACATTTTCATAATACTTGCGAATGATACAGGAAAATGAAGTAAATACAGATCTTTTCGAAGACAAAAGTCGGTAATTTTCTATTAATTCGTGTTAAAATAGGCTCAATCGTCTTACAGACACATAATGCTTTATGAAGATAGATTGCCGTCGTAATGTTTCTGTAGTAAGCTGAATTTAATTTGTATTAGTACATGGAATATTTTAATTGCATTGTCCATTAGTTTACTAATCGCAACATTAATCATCAAAGAGAAATTAATCAGCAGCCGAATTTTCTTTCACGATATCTACAACAATCTGACTATGCTAAAGTTGTTTGGCAATTCTACGCCTGTAGAAACCCACTAGTTCTAACGATGTCATTAAACAAGTGTAGTTTTAAGAGTATTTTCGTCTAGAAATGAATTGCCTTGACGGTTGTTCGATCAAGAGCGGGAAAGGTAAAATTTTACGAATATATGACGAGAGGGACAAGTGCTTGAGAGAGGACTTCCCTGTCAATACAAGTGCCTGAGAGACGACTTTCTTATCAATCTCCTGGATAGTTTTGTTTCTCAAATCAACAGGGTGAGTTATCATGCAGTAGCATAAGTGATGTAGTTTTGTTCCTCAACTTTCTTACACTGCGACCGAAAGGTGTCTCAGTTGTTGACAACAAATTCCAGTTGCGTTGCACACACCCCTTGGGGCAGAATTCGTAGCCCAAAACACACTTTTGGAGCTATCAGAGTAAAATATTATGTTCGCACTACACTTCGCTCTAGTCTACGTATTTTGGTGGGGCTCAGCATTTCATTTCTTCTTACAAGGGAACCTCCCCATCGCACCCCCCTCAGATTTAGTTATAAGTTGCCACGGTGGATAGACCCTGAAAAACTGAACACAGATCAATCGAGAAAACAGGAAGAAGTTGTGTGGAACTATGAAAAAATAAGCTAAATATACGAACTGAGTAGTCCATGTGCAACATAAGGAGTTTTAAGCATAGACAGACGTCATAAGCGCCGTGGTGCCGTGGTTAGCGTGAGCAGCTAGGGAATGAGGGGTCCTTGGTTCAAGTCTTCCTTCGAGCAAAAATTTCAATTTTTTATTTTCAGACAATTATCAAAGTTCAGGCACTCACACATAATCAACTTCGCTCTCCAAAATTCCAGGACATGTTCAGATTTGCTTGGACATATGCAGGATTTGACGGTCTACACACGGAAAAATTTGAAAACGTTAAAAACATATGTTTTGACACAGCACAGGGAAAAGTGTGCGACTGTGAGACCTTTGGATTCATTTGTTGCAGTTTATGTGACAAACTCTTATGTTTTCATCACTTTTTTGGTTGTGATTATCACATCCACAAGAAAACCTCAATCGGGCAAGGTAGAAGATTCTTTTTACCCTTTCGCCAAGTGTACAAGATAGGTGGGTCGACAACATAATCCTGTCATGTGACGCACATGCCGTTACCAGTGTCGTATAGAATATATCAGACATGTTTTCCAGTGGAGGAATCGGTTGACCTATCACCTTGCGATCAAATGTTTTCGGTTCCCATTGGAGAGGCACGTCCTTTCGTCTACTAATCGCACGATTTTGCGGTGCGGTCGCAAAACACAGACACTAAACTTATTACAGTGAACAGAGACGTCAATGAACGAATGGACAGATCATAACTTTGCGAAAATAAAGAAAAATTTTTCGCTCGAGGGGAGACTTGAACCAAGGACCTCTCGTTCCGGAGCTGCTCACGTTAACGACGGGACCACGGCGCTCCTGATTTAAGATTATCTTTGATGTTGCCTATGATCGCGTGGACTACTCAGTTAGTATATTTTGCTTATTTTTTTATAGTTCCACACAACTTCTTCCTGTTTTCTCGATTGATCTGTGTTCAGTTTTTCAAGGCGTATCCACTGTGCCAACTTATAACTAAATCTGAGGGGGGTGCGATGGGGAGGTTCCCTTGTTAGGAAGTTAACGATAAAGGCATCATAACACGTCACCAGTAACAATACTGCATAGGAATGCTCAATGAGCGACCTGATGACGTTCAATAATAGTCACTCCGTTGATTTTTGTTGTTTCGAATTAGGGCATGCAGTACTCCTACACCAGACTTCTGAACTTTGCCTGTTGAATGCAAATGTCGCATGATGGTAAAATGGTAATCTGTCACATATATCAGTAGTCGAGACTTCCTTAATGTGGAAAATCATTCATGCCAGAACGATCTTTGTTGAAACAAGAATATCTTTTTCTGGCGTATTTTTCCCAAAAGCACTCACTCCACGCACAGTTCAAATCTTTCTAGCTGCCTCCTCTGCATTCACCCCTCTGTTATACCAAAAGTAAACGTTGTGTTGCACATGTTACACCTTTTTCCACTTGCGACTCAATTTTTCAATGCTTAACTGTAGTTCATGATATTCAAGTATGCAAAATCCAATGCTCAGCTGCAAGATGACAACTAGAACTTCAAATTCGAAAATGGCATTGATACATACACTGACAGCGTGGCGCCGCCTTCACATGGGCGGCGCCGGATTTCAGGCGGCGGGTGGCGTCTGGCCGGTGGCCGGTAGCCGCTGCAGCGCGAGGAAACGCTCGAGCGTAAGCTGTTATGATCGCGACGCAGCCACGAGCTGTCCTGCGGAATTGTTTCTGGAGTACTTGTTATTGCGGGTGGGTAGAATGTTAAGCGAATTGTCTTCGATGTTCAATCAGACTCATAACTTTAGACCGACATGTGGGGAAAAAAAAATAAAATTAAATTAAAAAAAAATCTGTTGGACGGGAATATGCGACTTGCGACTCTAAGTTTAGAATGCACGACGGTTACCGCAAGACAACGGGCTCAGTCCATCGGTATGAACTCGGAAGTAGACAAAACTTCCTCCTATCACTTCCCATCTTACAGTGTTGCCAGATTGTGCAGATAGCCGGTCTTAGAGTTGTCAGGGGCGGTCAGT
Source organism: Schistocerca nitens (assembly GCF_023898315.1). Classification (NCBI taxonomy): domain Eukaryota; kingdom Metazoa; phylum Arthropoda; class Insecta; order Orthoptera; family Acrididae; genus Schistocerca; species Schistocerca nitens. The sequence goes on from NC_064622.1 coordinate 245,003,807, forward strand.
TTTATTGGCCTCCTTAAGTGAACGACTCGGACTTAGTCTCTGTGGCGGCCGGCCGGCGGTCAGTTTTTATGTCTAAGACTGTACATCGCAGTAGGAGGATTCTGGGCGAATTGCTTCTCAATTTCACCAAATCTCTCAGACATTTTTACGGAAACTTTCAACGCCAACATTAACAAAAGTAATTTCACTGTATTCGTCTTCCAAGAGCCTCAACAGACCATCAAAAAGCATATACTTCCATTTTAGAAAACTATACTTTCTTCAGTACGTCGTTTGATGCAAAAGTTAAGTGCAACGACCAAGTAGCAAAATGACGTGTGCGTCTGCTTACTGTCATTTGACGAGATCCACATTTTGCTATGTTGAACCGTTCAGCAAATAAAATGGGTGTTCCGTACTACGCAACTCACTCACAAGTAGTAGTAAGACAATAAGTTAGACTCAACATTGAAACATCGTTTTATCCTTCTGTTATTTATTCCTTGTTTTCTAAATCCAGCTCTGTTTTCCTTTATATTAGATCGTCTTTGTTACTATTATTAGATACATCCGTTGCGCTTCATTTATTTTCAATGTATCGTCTGTGGTGTTTTTACATGTCCATTTGTCACATCTGTGAAACACACCAGTAATTTTTTGTAACACTTGTACGTGTTGTACTTTTTGGTAGCTTCGCGTAAAATAAAATTACTATAATACAACTTTAAAAGCTACCCAGAAGCTAACATATAAATAATATCTTTAGAAACTAAAAAGAATAGACTCTATGCGGTTTCTGTTGCAATAATCCCAATAATGACGTAAGAAATTAGACAAAAGGAGAATTTAAATAATATGTTTAACACAGTGTCACAGATAAAGAAAGTTAAGAAATTAAATGTGCTGGGAGATTCAGATTGAAGAGAAGAAATCTATAAAATTTATTTGTTGCTTGGAGATACGTCTAACAAATTATAACGTAATTATGATTATAAGTCAAAGTTTGTAATTATTATGTAACATTAATGCGCTTTTTACCAATTATGGCGTGGCCTTTGAAACGATTGTCGAAAGGACTGACTTAGCATATAGGAAAGACAAAATAAGCTACGATGAAATTAAAACCAAGGGTGGTAACTTAGAACTAGTTAAACCTAACTAACCTAAGGACATCACAAACATCCATGCCCGAGGCAGGATTCGAACCTGCGACCGTAGCGGTCCTGCAGTCGATTTAGATGAGGTAGGGTATCCTGTATTAGAATCAGAATTTAAAAGAGCTTTGGAGGACTTAATATCAAGGGATAGATAACATTCCATTAGAATTTTTAAAATCATTGGGGGAAGTGGCGGCAAAACGACTATTCACGTTGGTGTGTAGAATGTATGAGTCTGGCGACAAAATATCTGACTTTCGGAAAAGCATCATCCACACAATTCCGGAGACGGCAAGAGCCGACAAGTGCGAGAATTACGGCACAATCAGCTTAACAGCACCTGCATCCAAGTTGTTTACAACAATAATATACAGAAGAATGGAAAAGAAAATTGAGGATGCGCTAGATGACCATCAGTTTGGCTTTAGGAAAGGTAAAGGCACGAGAGAGGCAATTCTGACGTGCGGTTAGTAATGGAAGCAAGACTAAATAAAAATCAAGACACCTTCATAGGATTTGTCGACCCCAAAAAAACCTTCGACAATGTAAAATGGTGCAAGTCGTTCGGAATTCTGAGAAAAGTAGGGGTAAGCTGTAGGGAGAGACGGGTCATATACAATATGTACAAGAGCCAATAATAACATTGGACGACCAAGAACGAAGTGCTCGTATTAAAAAGGGTGGAAGACAAGGATGTAGCCTTTCACCCCTACTGTTCAATCTGTGCATCAAGCAAGCAATGATGGAAATATAAGAAAGGTTCAAGAGTGGAATTAAAATTCAAGGCGAAAGGTTATCAACGATACGATTCACTGATGACATTGGTGTCCTGAGTGCAAATGAAGAAGAATTACATGATCTGCTGAATGGAATGGAGTCTAATGAGTACATAGAATGTATTGAGAGTAAATCGAAGAAAGTCGAAGGTAATGAGAAGTAGTAGAAATGTGAACAGCGAAAAACTTAACGTCAGGATTGATGGTCACGAAGTAGATAAAGTTAAGGAATTCTGCTACCTAGCAGTAAAATAACCAATGACAGACGGAGCAAGGAGGATACCAAAAGCAGACTAGCAATGGCAAAAAGGGCGTTCCTGGCCAAGCGAAATCTACTAATATCCAATATCGGTCTTAATTTGAGGAAGAAATTTCTGAGAATGTACGTCTGGAGTACAGACAGCATTGTATGATAGTGAAACATGGACGGTGGGAAAACCGGAACAGAAGAGAATGGAAGCATCTGAGATGTGGTGCTACAGACGAATGTTGAAAATTAGGTGGACTGATAAGGTAAGGAATGAGAAGGTTCTGCGCAGAATCGGGGAGGAAACGAATATGTGGAAAACAATGATAAGGAGAAGGGACAGAATGATAGGACATCTATTAAGACATGAGGGAATGACTTCCGTGGCACTAGATGGAGCTGTAGAGAGCAAGAACTGTAGAGGGAGACAGAGATTGGAATACATTGAAAGGTGGCTACACTGAGCCACAGCGCCAGAGATCGCGCTAGAGAGTATTGTTCCGCCGCCTCCACTGGCAGTGATTATTGAGAACTCGTAGTGGGCAGTGCTTTGGGAGAACTCGTGGTAGTCAGTGCTGAGACGTCGTAGTGAGGAGTGTTTGTTGAGATGAGCTAGTAGGCAGTGCTTGCTGAGATGTGATACTGAAAAGTTCTTGTTGAGATGTGATAGTAGCGAGTCGATGTGGAGAGATTGTAATGTCTAGAGTGCTTTTCATCAATATAAATTAAGGTAACAAACTACTTTTCTTTTCTTTCTCATTATTTCAATGTCTTAAATAATGCGTCATTACAGGTTCAGTCAACAAAGCATCTGGCTTGTGTTCTGGGATTAGAGTGTAATTCTGGTTCTCTTGAGTAATTATGGTATTTTTATTTTCTTTAATTAATTCAGTATAAATGATATTTAAAATTTCTTGTGTTATTGAAGAAGAACCGTGCCAGATGCGTACGTTGAGTCATACTTCCACTCACAGAACAGTTATACTTGTGCTTTGGTTTCGTAGGTTTTATAGTTGCTGGGGACTTAATTAATTAATTGTGTTAATGAAAATTTCCATTTCATTCTTTGTTATTGTTCTATGCAGTCAGATAGCGTAATAATACTAGTCAGGGCCAACCGTTTACGAGACTTCGTAATCGGACAGACAGCTACTAAAGCAAAAAAATTAAAATTATTTGCAGAATCATTTAATTAAGCCACCATGCACGTGGCGACCGCTGCTTAGGATCGTCCCTTGGATTTCTTCTGATTGCAAAAATAGTAGACAGTAGTATTGTTGTAGTTTAGTAATTGTAGTTTAGTAATTGTAGCCTATATTGCATGTGTAGATTTGGTATTTGTCATTCTTCTAATGGTATTTTTTTTTTTCAAAATTTAATTTTGTTGTCTTGTCTATGGGTTTGACAATTTAGTGCAATTATTTCAATTGTTCGATTAATCGTGTTTGAGGGAAACATTTCGTGTGAATGGTATTGTTGGAAATAAGGAGGCATTGTGTGTAATTTTCGTACAGTGACGAGTTTTGTACATTTTGTAAATGATTACGCGATCAATGAAAAAGGCAAAAATGATGAATAGTGAGGATGACGAAATTGTTAACATGGCGAACTCGCCAACAGAGGAAAACAGTATCATGAATAATGAAGTGGAAAACAATTTAATAAGTCGGGAAAATAGTCCGGAACCATTTCAAAATCTTTCTCAATCAGAAAATTCACAGAATACGAGATTAACGACAGAAGATATGGAGCAGTTGATGTGTGCAATATTAAATTTGGGAACTGAATTAAAAACAGTGGGATCACAAGTAGGAACAATTAAAACAGAGATGGGAACTTTGCGATCTGAATTTAAAACTGAGATAGGAACAATTAGAACTGAGATGAAAGCAATGATAACACAATTAGACTCACGAATAGAGACATGTTTCAAATACATGAAAGACGAATCGAATAAAGAAATTAGAGAAGTACAACCGATTTTGAAGGCTCACAATAATAGCTTAATTTCAACAGAAATCAGACAAGAGGAACAGGGCAGGGAACAGGAAAAAAAAGATCGCGTGATAGTTCAAAAATTTTCAGAGTTAAATTTACAACGTGCGCACGATAAGGAAGAAGTATTTGAAAGAATCGAGGAATCCGTACCAAATGACTTAACGCAAAAGTGTGAACAGGCAACTACTAAATGTGACAATACCGAAACCCGAGTCGCGACACTTACGGAAGACGTAAACTTATTGGAAAGAGTTGAGGAGATTTCAGATAAACGGACAAGTGTTAGTTTAAATGGGGACAGAGATTCAGATGATACAGCTCCATTGCCATTTGCGGAAACCGAAGAATACCAGAACATAAATAAGCATGTTGAAAATCAGGGAAAATTTAATGAACGCGTTAAAAGGGAATTTGAGGCATTACGAAAGCAAGTCAAACAAATCGAAGGCGAAATTGTAGGAAAAGATAGCAAAAGAAATTTGGAATCACAGATAGCAGAAGGGTTTGAAGAAAATAATTTATTTCATTTACGAGAAGCAACAAGAGAGCGCCAGGCGCGCGAACTTGACAATAATCAACATTGGGACTGGGACAGACGTGGTAGGTCTTTGTCGCCACGAGGCGAAAACGTTGACTATAAACACTTCTTGACTGTTCGGAAGATTAAGATATTTCGCAATTCTAAGAATGACATACATCCATGTTCATGGTTAGATCAATTTACGTACGCACTTCCGCCAAATTTGCCACTAAGTCACAAACTGAAATTTATGTGCAGCTATTAATGTCCTCAGGGGATTCACTACACTAAGTGAATATGTGCCGTAGCGTTCACAGGGCCCCGAGTTGTAGTGGTGCTATTTCCCTTTTAGTTTTCTGCACCGCTGCCTACTCTTTCACTATTCTTTGTATCTACAAAAACAACTCTTCTACTATCCATCTATCTAGACAGTAGGTAAAAAATAACCGGATTTGACTGTTTTACCCAAAAGTGACTTTGGAAATTACCGTTTGGATTTACTATATTTTCTGCAGCATTCATTCGTAGCTTAAATGAAATTTTACCTGTTTATCTTCGTGACAATATTACTTCATATGTTGACGATATTCTTATTGTTAAACGTTCTTGGAGTGAGCACAACAAAATTTTGGATTCATTATTAAGTATTTTTGCAAGAGTTGCCATTACAGTGAACTTAGAAAAATCTGAATTTGGTCGATCTCAGGTGAAATTTCTCGGTCACATTATTTCTACAGAAGGTATTCTTCCTGATCCAGAGAAACTAGACGCTATTCGTAATTATGCTGTTCCTACCACAAAACGTGATATTCGTAGTTTCCTTGGTGTCTGTAATTTTCTTAGACGCTTTGTTAGATTGGATGATTTGGCCACACCTCGTTTACACATTTCAGTTATTCACACTTTGGTCCCAGAAAATGCTTTCATAAATTACGAGAAAATTGTGACTTCAGTAATATGGAAAAACTTATTCGTTCTGTTCTTGCCAAATCCAAATTATGTCAAAAGGCTAAGCCGCCAACGATTTCTCACAGAGCACCGTTGTTTCCTATCATTCCAGCGAAATTAAAGGAGATGGCTGCAGTCGATTTGTTCGGTCCAGTGGTTCGTTCTACTAATGGTTTTGCGTACATTTTCGTAGCAGTGGAATTAACAAATCTTTAACATATTGCAGCGTGTCAGCAACTGTGAAATGTACAACAATTAAACAATTTTTTCAGCCTTCAGTTGCAAGGTAATTTTATTCGTTTACCTAGGTTTCGATTCCAGTAATGGAATCTTCTTCAGAACCTATAAATTAAACCACATACAGACATATGTAGCCTTTTACAAAATCAGGTACTACATTTACTACTACAATGCATTATCAGTCTAATGTCCATACCTGTTTTCAGTATTTTATACACTATGTCCATATATCTGTTAGCTGCTTTACTTGCCTCGGCAGGTACAAATTTACAAATCTTTAACATATTGCAGCGTGTCAGCAACTGTGAAATGTACAACAATTAAACAATTTTTTCAGCCTTCAGTTGCAAGGTAATTTTATTCGTTTACCTAGGTTTCGATTCCAGTAATGGAATCTTCTTCAGAACCTATAAATTAAACCACATACAGACATATGTAGCCTTTTACAAAATCAGGTACTACATTTACTACTACAATGCATTATCAGTCTAATGTCCATACCTGTTTTCAGTATTTTATACACTATGTCCATATATCTGTTAGCTGCTTTACTTGCCTCGGCAGGTACAAATTTACAAATCTTTAACATATTGCAGCGTGTCAGCAACTGTGAAATGTACAACAATTAAACAATTTTTTCAGCCTTCAGTTGCAAGGTAATTTTATTCGTTTACCTAGGTTTCGATTCCAGTAATGGAATCTTCTTCAGAACCTATAAATTAAACCACATACAGACATATGTAGCCTTTTACAAAATCAGGTACTACATTTACTACTACAATGCATTATCAGTCTAATGTCCATACCTGTTTTCAGTATTTTATACACTATGTCCATATATCTGTTAGCTGCTTTACTTGCCTCGGCAGGTACAAATTTACAAATCTTTAACATATTGCAGCGTGTCAGCAACTGTGAAATGTACAACAATTAAACAATTTTTTCAGCCTTCAGTTGCAAGGTAATTTTATTCGTTTACCTAGGTTTCGATTCCAGTAATGGAATCTTCTTCAGAACCTATAAATTAAACCACATACAGACATATGTAGCCTTTTACAAAATCAGGTACTACATTTACTACTACAATGCATTATCAGTCTAATGTCCATACCTGTTTTCAGTATTTTATACACTATGTCCATATATCTGTTAGCTGCTTTACTTGCCTCGGCAGGTACAAATTTACAAATCTTTAACATATTGCAGCGTGTCAGCAACTGTGAAATGTACAACAATTAAACAATTTTTTCAGCCTTCAGTTGCAAGGTAATTTTATTCGTTTACCTAGGTTTCGATTCCAGTAATGGAATCTTCTTCAGAACCTATAAATTAAACCACATACAGACATATGTAGCCTTTTACAAAATCAGGTACTACATTTACTACTACAATGCATTATCAGTCTAATGTCCATACCTGTTTTCAGTATTTTATACACTATGTCCATATATCTGTTAGCTGCTTTACTTGCCTCGGCAGGTACAAATTTACAAATCTTTAACATATTGCAGCGTGTCAGCAACTGTGAAATGTACAACAATTAAACAATTTTTTCAGCCTTCAGTTGCAAGGTAATTTTATTCGTTTACCTAGGTTTCGATTCCAGTAATGGAATCTTCTTCAGAACCTATAAATTAAACCACATACAGACATATGTAGCCTTTTACAAAATCAGGTACTACATTTACTACTACAATGCATTATCAGTCTAATGTCCATACCTGTTTTCAGTATTTTATACACTATGTCCATATATCTGTTAGCTGCTTTACTTGCCTCGGCAGGTACAAATTTACAAATCTTTAACATATTGCAGCGTGTCAGCAACTGTGAAATGTACAACAATTAAACAATTTTTTCAGCCTTCAGTTGCAAGGTAATTTTATTCGTTTACCTAGTGGAATTAACATCAAAATATGTGTGTTTTACACCGTTATGCAAAGCAACAGCTCGTTCAGTATCTAACGCTTTCATCAAACATTTTCTTAAAGAAGTGGGTCATGTTGATAAGGTTATATCAGATAATGGATCACAGTTTCGCTCTAAAATTTGGCTTCGTACTCTACGGCGTCGTAAAATTAAACCAATCTTCATTTCACTTTTTCACCCTCAATCTAACGCTTCAGAAAGATGGATGAAGGAAATCAATAAATTGTGTCGTCTTTATTGTCATCAGAATCACAGAACTTGGGATCAGTATCTTCATATTTTTCAAAACATTCTGAATGAACTTCCTAATGATTCAACTTCTTTACCGCCTATATTGACATTAAAAAATAAAGCACCGATTAATCGCATTTCTGAAATCGTTCCTTTTCCGCCTTCACGGAAACTGCGGCATTCTGAAGTTGTCAACCTGGCTCTACAAAATATTGCATCTGCGGCTGCTAGAAGAGAGAAATCAGCTAAGCGTCCTGGTCGTTTAAAAACTTTGTCAGTTGGTCAGAAGGTATTAATTAAGTCTCATCGTTTGTCTCATAAAGGAAAAGGCTTATGTCGCAAATTTTTTCTGCTTTATAACGGTCCATATAGGATTCGCAAAATTATTCATGATAACACTGTTGAAGTAGAAACTCTTAAATCTCGGCGCTCTAAGGGAATACATCATATATCGAACGTAAAAATTTTTGTGGAATGACATACTTTTGAGAAACTAACAGCTACATGTAAACATGCAGAGAATACAAGGATACCGCGCTGTGTTTTGGCGGCGGCACATACTCAAAGCAACAGTCAGTCTGCGCGCCGCACAAGGCTGTCGTTGACCGCAAACAATTACTTCCTACGTCACGCGCCTACAGCTGATCGAGCGCTCAGTGCGAATGCACTGACAGCCGTAAACAAATACACAGTCATAATTTCTCCGATTAAATTCAGTATAAAGCTATGGTGACTTCATAAATTATGTTATTAACGTTCAGTATTTTTCAGGATACGGTTGTGTAAAATATTTAAGACCTTCAGGTAAATTCTGTGCGTGTCCGACGTTAAGACGACTTGCTATGGAGAAAATTTCAGGAAGAATGTAATTTCGAAGAAAAAAAAGTAATAAATTAAAAAGGGTAACTATTAATTGAGTTTATTTTTCAGGTAACATATTTCCACTTAGGTACGTACTTTAGACGTAATTTGCTGCTCGCGATTACGTGATTCATACTTTGTGCTAAATTTCATGTTCTATGAAATTACTTGTGAAGCGACGTGCTTGTGTACATTTGCTGATTTTGACAATTATTGATTAATGAACAGTGTTGTTACTTATGTATATTATGCATCGCTTGGCTGCTATGCTTTTTCACTGATGTCATATTTTTTTTATTATGTGCCTGCTGTGCTTATTTATTTAAATTGTAATTGTCAACTGATTAATTGTGCTGACTGTGGTTATGTATGTAAGTTATACTTTGTGATTTATCTGCTTGCGCCTTCATGTTTACTTATTAAGGTTACATATGAACATTTATTTGCTTATGCTGATATGATGATAATGACCTGTTTATTATGTAAGATACATATTTGCTGCTTTGCGTATGGATTGCATATTTACACATTTCTGTTTGTTGTCATAACTATTCTTTAATTTGCTATATATAGAAATGCTGATATGAGGTGTACGTACATGGAGTTTAGGCCACAGTATGGTGTTAATTATAGATTGTTCGCTTGGCAGAGCCTCGTTATAGGGATTGTGCTGCATCCACTTGTTGACATTCTGTTCTCTACTGGTATATTTACTCGCTATTGCATGTTTTGCTTACGCTCAGTGCCTTATATTTTTAAGATAAGAAAATGAACTGCTATAACTCTACGAACGACATTGGTACAAGAAACTGCATAGAAGTCACATGAGCTGGAGGTTTTATGGAAGCTGTATAAATTTATGCTAATAGGAAGGAAGCTAACGACATGACATACCAACACTAGGTTTAGACCATTGACAGTTATTACACTGCATTCTTCGTGAGCAATTGAAATAGGAAGTGACACTTGACACAAGAAATACTCCACATGTTTGCTTCTGTTTGCCATAATTCTTGAAGTGGTGTACACACTGTGAAATATTATGATCATTAACACTTCGTAATCGTACTTACTTACTGAAAGTTATTCAAACTAAAGGCTGTTAGAGGTCATGTATGCATTTCTTTTATTTAATGATGGACAAGGAACCAAAATGTATCTTATAATTTATAATTAGAAAATTTGGGTCAGATGGATTACACAGAGGTTGTGTGTGGACACTGTGTCTTCGGATTGTATGGGATGCTGAATTGAAGTTTGCACTAGGATTTTGTCTGTACTTGAGATTATGTGAAGTTGATGATTATTGGAGTTTTCGTGGACAAGAGGTAAGGTAAATGATATTGATGATCGACGTATTGAAGAGGTATTATTGAAGTATTGAGATTATGTGATGCTGATGATTATTGGAGTTTTGGTGGATAAGAGGTGAAGTAAGTGAGGAGCATATATATTTTTTTTTTTCGTTGGTCTATATGGAACAAGGAGGATAAAGATGGCAGACTAGAACACTAAAGTAGCAGGAAGATTCTCTACACACACACTTTGTCAAATCACTAAGCAGTATATACTTTTTTTTGGAGAGAGGAAGTAATTGCATATCTTAGCTCACTGACAGTTGTTCAGCAACTGTACATTTTGATCTGGCTTGGCAAACATTGGTCTTGACATGATGACTATGACGTTGACTAACTATTATTGACTGTTATACATTGCTGCCACTACTACTTGATACACATGATGAACATAAAATTTTGACAGAATTGCATTTACACAGTTAACACTATTCAACTACACAGTAGCACTAATATGGATGAAATATGAGTGAGTGTTTTTTGTGTGTTTTCCTTTCCCTATCCCAAATTGGCACCAACCTATCTCCTAAATATTATTTTACTTGTTGTTGTGGCTTGCACTGACACCCATAAAAATTATAGGTTTACTGATATTTGTGTATTTGTAATATTTAATATGACAATTATCTGATATCATTTGTGTGTTTATTATGATTTGTATGTTTAGTGTAAAAGCATTGTATGTGTATTCAAACTATTGTTCATGCCTGAACTGTCTGATTAGTGATGGTGCTGCACTTTTCAACATGATGTGTGACATTTAGTCATGTTTAATTTCTGCTGATGAACAGTGTGATTAGTGAAAGTGAATATTATGGACTGCGGTCTGCACCTGTTCAACATTGCTGGTGCCACTAATGGAACTGCTTATACTGAAATGGTGTTACTTGTTGGTGTCTGCACCTATTCAACATTACTGGGTGCCACTGATGGACTGCTTCTACTGAAAAGATGTTACCTGTTGATATCTGCACCTGTTCAACATTGCTGGTGCCACTGATGGAACTGCTTATACTGAAACGGTGTTACTTGTTGATGTCTGCACCTGCTCAACATTGCTGGGTGCCACTGATGGACTGCTTCTACCGAAATGATGTCACTTGTTGGTGTCGGCACCTGCTCAACATTGCTGGGTGCCACTGGTGGACTGCTTCTACTGAAAAGATGTCACCTGTTGCTGTGTGCACCTGCTCAACATTGCTGGTGCAACTAATGGAACTGCTTATACTGAAATGGTGTTACTTGTTGGTGTCTGCACCTATTCAACATTACTGGGTGCCACTGATGGACTGTTTCTACTGAAAAAAATGTCACTTGTTGGTTTTTGCACCTGTTGACCATTGCTGGGTGCTACTGCTGGAACTGTCAACTGCTTATTCTTGAGCTATGGAAAGCGTTTATGTGAATATTTGTATAAACTGATTTTTTTGTGTATTACTGTTTGTGAAAAGTTATGAGACTCTTACCTGCACATATTCGTCATTGCTGACGCTATTGATTGAACTGTTTAACCACATAATACTTGTGTAAACTGTTATGTAAAGTCACATGTATGAAGGAATTTGTATTGCTTACTGTATTTTATATATTAGGTTGTTGAAAGGTCAGTGCAAAGCCAAATATTTAACTAGTTATATGATATTTACGCATTAATATTGTCTTTTATTTTTGTCTGTATTTTTTTTGACGAATTTGGTGGTATTTTCACCACCAATGCTGGCAAAAATACCATCAAATTCTAGCCTGTGGAGGAAGAGCATATGAAAGGTGGCTACACTGAGCCACAGCGCCAGAGATCGCGCTAGAGAGTATTGTTCCGCCGCCTCCACTGGCAGTGATTATTGAGAACTCGTAGTGGGCAGTGCTTTGGGAGAACTCGTGGTAGTCAGTGCTGAGATGTCGTAGTGAGGAGTGTTTGTTGAGATGAGCTAGTAGGCAGTGCTTGCTGAGATGTGATACTGAAAAGTTCTTGTTGAGATGTGATAGTAGCGAGTCGGTGTGGAGAGATTGTAATGTCTAGAGTGCTTTTCATCAATATAAATTAAGGTAACAAACTACTTTTCTTTTCTTTCTCATTATTTCAATGTCTTAAATAATGCGTCATTACAGGTTCAGTCAACAAAGCATCTGGCTTGTGTTCTGGGATTAGAGTGTAATTCTGGTTCTCTTGAGTAATTATGGTATTTTTATTTTCTTTAATTAATTCAGTATAAATGATATTTAAAAATTTCTTGTGTTATTGAAGAAGAACCGTGCCAGATGCGTACGTTGAGTCATACTTCCACACACAGAACAGTTATACTTGTGCTTTGGTTTCGTAGGTTTTATAGTTGCTGGGGACTTAATTAATTAATTGTGTTAATGAAAATTTCCATTTCATTCTTTGTTATTGTTCTATGCAGTCAGATAGCGTAATAATACTAGTCAGGGCCAACCGTTTACGAGACTTCGTAATCGGACAGACAGCTACTAAAGCAAAAAAATTAAAATTATTTGCATTTTCATTTAATTAAGCCCCCATGCAACATCCAGCAAATAATTGAGGACGTAGATTGCAAGTGCTACTCTGATATGAAGAGGTAGGCACAGGAGAGGAATTCGTGGCAGGCCGCATCAAACCAGTCAGAAGACTGATGACCAAAAAAAATTATGTTGTAGAGGGCTAGCGGCTTTTTATGCGATGGCCCTAGTTTCCGAGAAAATTGGCGACGAAGTTTTATGTTCTAAATGTTCAAATGTGTGTGAAACCTTATGGGACTTAACTGTTAAGGTCATCAATCTCTAAGCTTACACACTATTTAACCTAAATTATCCTTAGGACAAACACACACACCCGTACCCGAGGGAGGACTCGAAGTTTTATGCGCATCTCCTGTACCCGTAACTGTAGTCCTGTTTCGAGCAAGCGAGCGTAACGCAACTGCCATGGTTCACGGCGGTTACGCTGGCAGTACAGGTTCGAGTCCTCCCTATGCTTGGTGGCCGAGCGGTTCTAGGCGCGTCAGTCTGGAACCGCGCGACCGCTACGGTCGCAGGTTCGAATCCTTCCTCGGGCATGGATGTGTGTGATGTCTTTAGGTTAGTTAGGTTTAAGAAGTTCTAAGTTCTAGGGGTCTGATGACCTAAGATGTTAGGTCCCATAGTGCTCAGAGCCATTTGAACCATTTGAACCTCCCTATGCTCTTGTATTTAAGTTTTTTGCACGAAGTATCATTATATTGTGTTGTTCACGACAATTTTACAAATATAAATCTTTTTCCCGTAGTGATTTGATTATTAAATCAAACATTACAGCACACCTTCTCCAAATGTGTATTCTGTTTGTGGTTTCTAGTCAAAATTCTACATATTTGGTCAGCTCCAAAGAGTTTCCAATGACGGACGAAGTATTAGTAGCTGCGGAAGGATTTCATATGCGTACGAAAGTACTCATCCCTAATTTTGATCTCAGTTATGTAATTAATATCCATCAAACCGGTTTCCAGCGCCAACTGATGTACAATAGACACCTTGCAGAATAAGAAGCGAAAACAATCTCTGTGCAGGAAAAATATCTGAACAAGATCAGTCATTCCTTCACAGCAGAATGAACTGTAACTGCATCAGAAAAGATATTCTCTTATATTTTCTTATGTGTACAAGAACTATCCGGAACATTTGGTCAAATTGTTCAAACAAAAAAAAGGTTTGATGAGTTGATCCACAAATTAAAAAACGTAGTTGTGGCCTGCTCCAAACCAAGAAAGTTCACGAAAGTGCTATACGAAGGGTTTTTAAAATCCTCCATTCTTCCATACATGGTAGAAGAAAAATTTCTTCATATTTTGATTCGTGAGGAGAGCAAACTGATCAGACACTTTATGAACAAATCTATGTAGATGAAAGAAAAGCTATGTAGCTGTGTCGTAAAAACTATCGCACTCAAGTGTTCTGCACTTTGCCTACCCTGTGGCGTTTATTTTCAAGCACGTTAAAATGGTGGCGAAAAAACAAATCATAAAGCTCCCAACTTGCTAAAGACTAACAGAGAAATCGTTTCGATGGAAGAGGACAAATACTTTTTGAATATAAGCGAACTGGTTTTTGTTTTTTTTTTTTTTTTTTTTTTTTTTGTCACTTCTGCCAAATCCGTATGGCTGCAAGGCAGTAGCTTTCTTAAATGTGAGTGGTGCTCTACGAATTTTTGTTTCAGTTGCTTCTGGGCCAAACTCCGTCCGGAATTCTGTTCTAGCACATCGAGCGATGTGAGCGACAGCGAGTAAAACGATTCCGTAAAACACTCTGTAACAAACGGAGAACAAGTTTAGTGTTGTGCTGTAATGACTGTTTCATTAATGAAAACGACTGTTTCTGAATAATTTTACTTGACATGTACTATTTAATGAAACAAGGTGACAATATTGAACCATATGAGAAGAATCGTAAATTATTTACAAACTACGGGGTGCACACACTTTATTCTACTTGTAAACGTCGCCGGCCGGATTGGCCGAGCGGTTCTAGGCGCTTTAGTCTGGAACCGCGCGACCGGTACGGTCGCAGGTTCGAATGCTGCCTCGGGCATGGATGTGTGTGATGTCCTTAGGTTAGTTAGGTTTAAGTAGTTCTAAGTTCTAGGGGACTGATGACCTCAGATGTTAAGTCCCATAGTACTCAGAGCCATTTGAACCAATTTTTGTAAACGTCACTACACAAATTCTGATTTGGGTTATGACATGTTTGATATACCTGTCATCCTTGGCGATGAAGTGGCGCAGTCGAATAGGGGAATTCTGCGTGACCCGTTGGAGTGTCGGAACATCTATGCTGTCGATGACCTCCTGAATGGCTGTTTCCAACTCAGAAATGATTGCGAAGTTAATGCTATACGCCTTGTATTCAATAAAGCCCCAAAAAAGGGAGTTCCATGTGTTGAGATTCGGAGAATATGGCGGCCAATCGAGACCCATACCAGTAGCCTCTGGGTACCCCAGAGCCAGAATGCGGTCCCCAGAGTGCTCCTCTAGGACATGAAACACTCTCCTGCTTCGATGGGGTTGAGCTCCGTCTTGCACGAACCATATATTGTCGAAATCAGGGTCACTCAGGATAAGGGTGATGACCGTTCCGTCAAGGAGTATCGCACCAGTTATTCCACGACTGGACATTGCACACCACTCAGTCACCCGTTGAGATTGAAGAGATTTCTCGATCTCGAAACGCAAGTTCTCATCCTCCCAAAAGCGCCAATTTTGCTTATTGACGAACCCATCCAAATGGCTGGTTCAAATGGCTCTGAGCACTATGGGACTCAACTGCTGAGGTCGTTAGTCCCCTAGAACTTAGAACTAGTTAAACCTAACTAACCTAAGGACATCACAAACATCCATGCCCGAGGCAGGATTCGAACCTGCGACCGGAGCGGTCCTGCGGTTCCAGACTGCAGCGCCTTTAACCGCACGGCCACTTCGGCCGGCTCCATCCAAATGCAAATGGCGGACAACAATAAGGCTCGTGCGCATGCGCATACTAGTGCCCACCACGCCCGGCGGTCAATCGTGCAGTTTGAACGTCCTAACACAAACCGTTCAGTAGTTATGACGATTTTGTTTCATATAGTTCAGTAATTGTCTCCCTGTATCTTGTACAATAAAACAAAAAAAGTTCACAGGCTGGATTTGAACCGGTACTGCCAGCAAGGAAGCTGTCGACCTTAGCCGTGGCGCTACACTCACTTCATCGAAATGTAGCTAAGGCTACAACATAGAAGGTAGGCATCAAATTTAAGCATCGATTTTCTCGAAAACTAGGAGCCGGCGCATAAAAAACCGCTAGCCAGATACTCAGGACGGCTGCCTCTACACAATACCTAGGGCTCATTAAAATTTGTGATTAATAGATATGATGAGCCTCTGATAAGTCTTCCATTCGTCTTACGTGTTAACGGACTTCACCGAACGGGGTGGCACAGTGTTAAGACACCGAACGTGGATTCGGTAGGATGGCGAATCAAATTCCACTCCGGTTTCAATCTCCAGATTTCGGTTTTCCGCTGTTTCCCTGAAAGGTTTTACGGCAAACGCCAGAATGGTTCTTCTGAAAAGTACACGGCCAGCTTCATTTCCCATCTTCCTGCAATCCCATTTTATACTCTTCTCTCTTCTGACCTCGTCGTCAACGGGACATCAAACTCTAGTATTCCCTTTTTTATCTTTTATTATTGACTAACGGAGAAACCCGGAGTTGCCCAGGTATTTATTTATAGCTGCGCGTCCACGCCGACCCCACGAAACGTCTGGCCTTGTGCTTAACGCTTATGACGTCATAGTTTCTAAACTGTGTGTCGTAAAATGGCATATTTTTTACGCAGATTCAGCCGCATTTGTGGATACTGTCTGCAAAATGTGTTGCGAATGGAGTTAGTACCCAAGGTGTAATAAATTTAAACGTCGTGCACGATACGGTAGTTTTTCACGCATTCACTGTTGATGATGTCGTATCTCCTGAACCATGTGTCGTACAATGTTATAATATTGTAGGTACATTCAGCGGCATATGTGGACACTGTACGAAAAATTTGTTGCGAGTAGAATTAGTGGCAAATAGGTAATAAATTTAAACGTCATGCATGATGCGGCATTTTTTCATCATCTTGTTGTTTATGACGTCGTATTTCCTGAAGCGTGTGTCGTACAGTGATATAATTTTGCAGTTACATCAGTTGTTGTATGTGCATACTGTCTGCGAAATATGTCGCGAATACAGTTAGTAGTGAAAAAGTGATAAATTACACTGAGATGACAAAAATTATGAGACACCGATATGCACACATACAGATGGCGGTAGTATCTCGTACATAAGGTGTAAAAGGGGGTTGCATTGGCGGAGCTGTCATTTGTACGCAGGTGCTTCATGTGAAAAGGTTTCCGACGGGAATTAACAGAATTTGAACGCGGAATAGTAACTGGAGCTAGACACATGGGACATTCCATTTCGGAAATCGTTAGGGAATTAAATAGTCCGAGATCCACTGCGTCAAGAGTGTGCTGTGGAAACTACGTCTTCACGCATTGCCTCTCACCACCGACAACGGTGTGGCCGACGGCCTTCACTTAACGACCGAGAGCAGCGGCGTTTGCGTAGAGTTGGCAATGCTAACAGACAAGCAACACTGTGTAAAAGAACAGCAGAAGTCAATGTGGGAGTACGATGAAGATATCTGTTAGGACAGTGCTGCGAAATTTGACGTTAGTGGGTTATGGCAGTAGATCACCGACGCTAGTGCCTTTGTTCAATGCACGACTGCCAGCAACGCCAGTCCTGGGTCCTAGGTGACTGGAAAACGGTGACTTCGGCAGATGCGTGGCGTTTTCAGTTGGTAAGAGCTGATGGTAGGGTTCGAGTGTGGGGCAGACCCCACAAAGCCTTGGACCCAAGTTGTGAATAAGATACTGTGCAAGCTGTTGATGGCTCCATAATGGTGTTGGCTCTGTTTACTGGAATGGTTTGGGTCCTGTTTATGTTTGGCTAGTCGGAGGCCGTTTGCAGCCATTCATGGACCTCATGTTCCCAAACAAAAATGGAATTTTAATGGATGACAATGTGCCATGTCACCAGGCCACAATTGTTCGCGATTGGTTTGAAGAACATTCTGTACAGTTCGAGCGAATGATTTTGCCACCGATATCCCGACATGGATCCCATTGAAGATTTATGAGACGTAATCGAGAGCCAGTTCCTGCAAAAAGTTCTGCACCAGCAACACTTTCGCAATTAATGACAACTATAGAGTATGACTCAAAATTTCTGCTGGGTAATTCCAACGACTTGTTGAGTCCATACCACGTGGAGTTGCTGCACTAGCCGGGCAAAAGGATCTCCGACACGATGTTAGGAGGTATCCCACGACCTTTGACACCTCAGTGTTTAACGTCGTGCCTCACGCGGTACTTTTACTGTAAGAACAGCGGAAATTAGCTATAAAATTTTTTGCTTTCAGCATTTTGTAGGGGTTGTCACCGAGAAAAAATTCGCAAAGATTTAAAATAATGTGTGAAGTTTGTTACAAGTCGCTAAGTGCTCACATTCTCAGGTACTGGGCGAGTAAAGTCTGGGATCTCACGCGTCGCGTTCTACACTTCTTTTTCACCCTTACTCCCACCCCTTTGGTAGGTAGATTGTTCTTACTCCCACAGCGATTGTTGCCGGAAAGTGAGGTATATGTGTGCCAAGTTTAGTTGAAATCGGTCCAGTGGTGCAGGAGGAGATGTGGAACATACATACAGACCCATACATACATCCATTTTTAAAATACACAATGAAAAGCCAAAGAAATTGGTACACCTGCGTAATATCGTGTAGGGCCCCCGCGAGTACGCCAACATGACGTGGCATGGACCCCACTCTAGGCGCAAATTGAGACGCGTATAGCGCGTGTGGCGCGACGCAGCGCAGCGCGTGTTTTTGTAACATCACCGGTTCAAATGGGACCGCGCAAATTGCGACGCGACGCGACTGGGACGAGACACGCGCCTGAGCCACGTCGCGCGGCGTTGTGGTTGAGGCACAGTTTCTCTCGCGCCGCGCGTCGCGCTTGCCTCGCTAGCATCGTGGGAAATTTGAGGCGGGGAGCGGAAAAGTAGCACGGCCATATGCTCACATCGGAACGGCGCATATGAGCAGTGGTAATATTGTCCATACGATAAATTTTTCCTTACTTTGTACTGAATTTTATTGCCTTTGGGTAGTATTTCGATTTCCGCCATTTAAACGCTCCAGCTTTCTTCGTTAGCACGTTATACTTTTCTGTTACTTATATGTGCATAGTTTTTTTTTTTTTTTGTTTTTCTTCTGTCAAGAAAAATGTATACTTCAGTAACTGATGAGCCATTGGCCACTGGAATTGCACCATATGCCCCCGCAATGTTTTCAGATCGCAAGAAGGGACAGAGGGTAGTGAATAAGGAAGCAACCAATATTATAAAATCATGTGATTAAGAATCAAGGCAGGAAAGAAAAGCAAGGTTATCTTCTCGCTGCCTAGTAAGCTAGCGTATCTGTACGATCTGTTACAAAAATTTAGAAATGGATAATCTCCACAGGTGTGATCCCTTTGTGCATCTGATAAAAAGCGTCCAAAATCTGAAGTATAGAAGTTTCATTGTGATTACTCTGATATGGGTGTAATAATGTAATACGACACACTGTACTACATACATGTGAGAAACATATTTCCACTGCAAGCTAGAAACAGTCGAAAAGCAGTCAGAAATAACAATGTTTTAATTGGTTCGCCGTGATGAGAAAAAGCATTTCAATTGTTGCATGGGCATTATCAGCATTAATAAACTAATTATACAACAACAGGCTACACAAATGAAGAAAATGGTCGGTATTATTACGAAAGTAGGAATATCCTAAAAAGTGTTATGATTAGATATATTTAATTTGTTGAAATGTGCTGCTGACAAAGGTAGATCTACTTTCATGACAATGTTTTTCGAACTCCGTCTCACAAGGCACACATGGCTAGCTTGTGCATTCCTGTCGCGCGCATTATCCTTCGCTGCTGACAATACACTCACCATTGTGTTGTGCGACAGATCAATTGTTTATTTTTCTCAATAACAACTATTTTATTCGCGATCACGCATTGTCAGTTTGGCAAGCCCTAGGTGAGTAACCAGTATCTAGCATGTGCCTATCATTCCGGCTGAAGGAACGCTCGTCATTATTTTAATACTGCTCAGATCAAGAGAAGGAATAAAATCCTTTGGTAAGTTCCCATTCCAGTCGCTCAGTGTTAAAAATACGATGGGTTACGGGGATTCCACCAAAATTCCAACAGAATTGCCAATCTGTTTTTGTGTGAGTTGTTAACCTTTTCTCATTCGAAGAAGCATTACCATTTATGAGTAAAGGCCACATTTCTCTTGGTGACTGGTTTAATTGTACTTCCTTTGAAACAATGTAATTTGCCAAACTCATCTCACATCAGCTATTGAGACAGAATTCCGAAACGGAGGGCCTCATTAAACAAGTAATTGGCAATCACAGAGCTCAATAGCTTACGAAAAACCTCGTAGTATCGGTTTGCCGTAACATAAAAGAAGAAATTTCATGTTTATTTTCATACTAGGAAGCTCTTGTTTCGCTAGCTGTCGATAACTCTTAAAAAATTACAGTCACTGGAGTGAAATAAATAAAAAAAGAAGTATAAATAGTGATATATCGCCATAGATGAGAAAGTTTCGTGTGTTTAATAATTGGCAAAACACTTTCCTCTTTGTATGCTATCATTCGCCAAACTTTCATTTCGATGACTCGAGCGGTTTAGGAGATACGAGAGGTGTTGTGAGTATTTCATTCTCGCGGGCGTGAGATCGGAAGTGAGCGAGCTACATGGGATCCATTTTCTCGAGATTGGAGGCAGATAGAGATCTCCCAAGTCTAAACAAAAATTCAGCATGTTAGCTGAATTTCATACGCAGCAACATATGGTGTAACACGCACCAAATGCAAAATCATAGCGACCCCTAATTTTCGTTGCAAACTTTTTGAGTGTTGCGTAGTGTCTCACTAAAATGTGTACATCACAATAAGAATGGTCATTAGCGAGGTGATGGGCACTTCGTCACGAAGCTGACATATAAACGCTACAAGTAAGGCAAAAATCATATATTTTCAGAGAATAGTTTCTGTAAAATCGTTTGAGAAAGATAAGCGATTGCGCGCGCTTCGGTTCAGTCAGCGCAGAACGTCGCCAGTCGGCTCGTGCGAAGTACGGTGTACGCGTCGCAATATGCGCTGCACCCGCGCGACCCGTGCGGCACGAGCGTGTCGCGCTGTAGTGTCGTGTCACGTCACACTTGCTATACGCGTCTCAATTTGCGCCTAGCCCAAAAGTAGCGCTGGACGGAATTGACACCATGAATTCTGCAGGGCTGTCCATAAATCCGTAAGAACACGAAGGGGAGGAGATCTGAACAGCACGTTGCCAGGCATCCCAGATATGCCCAATAATGTTCATGTCTGTGGAGTTTCCTCGATCCACTCTGTAGCAATTGTGGACATGAGGGTGTCACATTGTCCTGCTGGAATTGCCCAAGTCCGGTGGAATGCACAATGGACATTAATGAATGCACGTGATCAGACAGGATGCTTATGTGCGTGTCACCTATCAGAGTTGTATCTAGACGTATCAGGGGTCCCATATCACTCCAACTGCACGCACCCCCCCCCCCCTCCCACACCATTACAGATCCTCCATCAGCTTGAACAGGGATTCATGAGGTTGTCTCAATATCCGTACACCTCCATCTGCTCGATACAATTTGAAACAAGACTCGTCCAACCAGGCAACATGTTTCCAGTCATCAACAATCCAATGTCAGTGTTGACGGGCCCAGGCCAGGCGTAAAGCTTTGTGTCGTGCAGTCTTTAAGATACACGAGTGGGGCTTCGGCTCCGAAATCCCATATCGATGATGTTTCGTTGAATGGTTCACACGCTGACACTTCTTGATGGTCCAGCTTTGAAATCTGCAGCAATTTGGGGAAGGGTTGCACTTCTGTCACGTTGAACGATTATATTCAGTCGCCGTTGGTCCCGTTCTAGCAGGATCTTTTTCCGTCCGCAGCGATGTCGGAAATTTGATGTTTTACCAGATTCCTGATGTTCACGGTACACTCATGAAATGGTCGAACGGGGAACTCCCCACTTCATCGCTACCTCGAAGATGCTGTGTCTCATCGCTCGTGCGCCGACGGTAACACTACGTTCAAACTTACTTAAATCTTGATAAGCTGCCATTCAGCAGCAGTAACCGATCTAACAACTGCGCCAGACACTTGTCTTATATGGACGTTGCCGACCGCAGCGCCGTATTCTGCCCGTTTACATATCTCTGTATTTGGCGCTTCAGTATACATGGATTTGACGCATTCATGCTATTTCATATCGCTTTGTTGTAGTACCCACGAACATTTAAATGATGTGATAAGCTCTAATCTAAGTCTCAGATCACAATAAATAATGACCGGTTTTAGTCTATAATGTCCATCTTCAAATATGGGGCACAAATATACTATCGTACACAAACATCAAATAAATTTGCTAAAATATGATTGTCAATCGATAACATAAAGCTGCAGCGGTCAAATGTGCTTCAGCATGATATGTGAGCCATCTTGAGAGGTATTTACAAACAACTCTCCATACAGTGCGCTTGTAGACTACCTATCCTACAACCCATCTAATGCATCATGTTATGCCACATATTTAAATAACATCAATTTTGTTGGTATGGCTGTTTTCCACAGCAAGCATATAACATTTGTTTTATAAATTCCTTTTTGTTGGTTCAATACGGAAAGTAAATTTGATATTGTAGCGAACAAGAGATGCTTGACTTACTGAAACGCACTTTGTCAACTATTGATACAGAATTGCATCGAATTACGATGTCATCTCACCATAAACTTTAACGTAAGTTTTTACTTAAAATTCCCGGATCACTGCCACATTGATGGTGACACATGTTATACTTAAACATGTTCAGTAACAGTTCCCAGAAATAAGGATTCTGAGTCCGACTTTCTATTTGCTGCTTCTTAATAAGTCTTCGTAACACTTTTGCATATTTTGTTAGTTATTATTCCAGATAGCAAGACCACCTGGATAACGAAGCGAATTAAAGCGACCGCTTCTGGGAGATTGGGAGGCGTGCCGGCCGCGTACCGAATCTACCCGGCGGATTAACAACGAGGGCTGGTGTGCAGGCAAGACTAGGTGTGGTTTTTCTGTGGTTTCCCACATCCCACTACGTGAATACCGAGGTGGTATCTACGTCACACCTCATTTACAAATTTCGCAACCATTTAGAAAACTTTCTCATGCTTGCTCATGCAATAACACTAACTGCAGATAGATCGTGCGTACACACATTCCGCTTTGTGGAAAGTGATAGATTCAAGAAGGGCATCTGGCCACCAATTTTTACTAACAATGCCAAATCCGAAGTAACATCCTGACCCGTGCAGATACGGGATTTGCCCTAAGTAGATTTTGTTGGATCAGTTACAACCTAAAATATGTCCACTTTTTACATTTTTCAATAAAAAACCCACTGATCATGCCAGAGGTGCCGAAACATGTTTGGGTAACAAGAAAAAACAGTGTTTTGCATAAGAAGCTGAACCTATATCCAATAATTTTCGGTTTCTAACATATTTATCCCTGCTCCACTCTGTGATTTGTATTTCTTCTTCACATTATTAGTTTACAATGCCTCCTCTTTGAAATGGCAACAGATTTAAAAGTATTGAAATCCATCCACAGCCTATACCGCAAACTAATGATAGAAGAGGACTTCCACATACAGAAGGCAAACAAGTTTCACATGAATACACTACACTCTGTACAGGCACATTATTTAACATATTAAAGGAACTTTACAGAAAAGGCAACACAAAGAGTTAAAGGAGCTTACAAACACACACAAACACACACACACACGCACAGACAGAGAGAGAGAAAGGAAGAAAGAAAAGTAAACAAATTCAGATTCGGCGTCAGACTCTCTCGGGAACAAATGAACGCCGACGAGCTTAGGACACACAACAACGTCGTGCACACCGCGTCTTGCGAAGGAAAAAGGTGTTTGTAAAACCGAAATTAAACAAAGTTCATTTAATATTTCTGTGCAGTGTCCTCTGAACACGAGGATCAGCCACAACAAAATGTGAATAATAACAAATATACACGCAAAACATTTTGACACATCAAAATCAAGTTTCAAAAATCAAGGGATTGTTAACTCGCTGATAAAATTCACATCGTTTGCAGATGACAAGCTATTAGTGCACGACACCATACAGATGGTCCTGAAGAACCACATATTGTGAAATAAACGTAAGAACTAAAGCGAACAAAAACTTTCTTTAGACTTCATTTTGTTGGATCAGTTACAACCTAAAATATGTCCACTTTTTACATTTTTCAATAAAAAACCCACTGATCATGCCAGAGGTGCCGAAACATGTTTGGGTAACAAGAAAAAACAGTGTTTTGCATAAGAAGCTGAACCTATATCCAATAATTTTCGGTTTCTAACATATTTATCCCTGCTCCACTCTGTGATTTGTATTTCTTCTTCACGTTACTAGTTTACAATGCCTCCTCTTTGAAAATGACGCACATGTCTTTCATTTTCTCGGTACTTTCACTCACTTGAGGACTGGGCTAAATTTAAACACGGACACCGCGATAGTCCAACCCGTGTCAGATGCATGGAGAGACTGTGGACGCACAGCGCCTTGACCCTGCAATGGCCTACAAACCAGCAGATAAGGGAATGATTAACTCAATTCGCTGATCTCTGCATTCAGACGGTTGAGATTAGCACGCAACAAGGCATCTCGGAGTTGTTATCTCGTCAGTTTTATAGCCAGACGTAGCCTTTTTCAATAAGCAGTTGCATACGAGATTGTAAGTGCTCTTCTAGGAATTTCCGTTACATAACGCGGCCAGTTTCAGACAATTTCAGATTTTTTCCAAGAAGACGGAACAGTCATCAGGCCTAATTCCTGAAAGAGCAGATGATGATGATGATTATGAAGATGATGATATTTTAAGTAAACTCACGAAAACAAAAAGAATGTAAATAGGTTTAATTTCAGTAACAAATACACTCTAAGAAAAAAAAAAAAAGACGACACACCACTAACGAATTATCGGAATGGGACGGAAATTGGTAGCGTGAGGTATATGTGCAGACAAACAAATGCTTACAACTTCAGAAAAATTGGATGACTTGTTCAAGAAAAGAGCTTCACAAACTGAGTAAGTCAATAACGTGTTGGTCCATCTCTGGCCCTTACGCAAGCAGTTATTCGGCTCGGCATTAAATTATAGAGCTGTTGGAGGTCGTCTTGAGGAATTTCGTGTCAAATTCTCTCCAATGATGCATTAAACCGTCAAAATTCCGAAGCCTGTCTTAAGTGCTCCATACATTCTCAATTGGAGAGAGATCCGGCGACCTTGCTGGTCAAACTAGGATTTCACAAGCACGAAGACAAGTCGTATGAACTCTAGCGGGAGTTATCTTACTGAAATGTAGGCCCAGGACGGCTTGTCATGAAAGGAAATAAAACTGGGCATGTAACACCGTCGACGTACCACTGTGCTGTCAGGATGCCACAGACGACAACCAAAAGCATTCTGCTATGAAGAGAAATGGCATCCCAGACCAACATTCCTGGTTGTTGGGACGTATGGCGGCCGACAGTCACGTTGGTATCCCACCGATGTCTGGGGAGTCTGCTCAGCAAAGTCGTCGGGTCTCTCCCCAGTTGAGAACGTTCGAAAATTTATGGGCAGGGCCGTCCAACCAGCTAGGCACTTTCACGATCTAACGCACCAATTGGACAGAATTTGGCTTGATATCCCTCAGGACAACATCCAACAACTTAATAAATGCCAAGCCGAATAACTGCTTGCATAATGGCCAGAGGTGGACCACCCATTTATTGATTTGCTCAAATGGTGAAGCTCTTTCTGTTGAATAAATCATCCAGTTTTTCTGAAATCATTAGTTTTTATATACACGTACATAACACTACAGATTTTCGCCCCATTCGGATAATTCCCTCGTGATGCGACGTTTTCTTTTTCTTTTTTTCTTTCTTACAGTGTATGTTTCCAATTACAACAAAATAGTTTGTTATTTGACAACACAATAGTGGCACAGAAATTTGGCACATGGACAGTAACAATGTAAAGGAGTCTATATATGTTAGATTTAGCAGTTCTTATGGTAGGGACACACGATGGAGGAAGGATACTAGGGACAAATGAGTAAAGAGAGAATTACACGCAAAAAAGTGGTCTACTAGTATCAAATATAGGCCTAAATCTGAGTAAAAAAATTTGAAAATGTACATCTACATGAAAGTGAATCGTGGACTGGAAAATTTGAAAAAGTGTCGAAGAATCAGAGATGTAGTGTTACAGAAGGTTGCTGCAACTTGAGTGGACTGATAATACGTAATGTTCTCCGCAGAAATGGCTGGGACAGAAATAAGTGGATGGTAAGACATATGTTGAGACAACAGGAGAGGGAGCTGCAGGCTACAATACTGCAGATAATTGAGGGGGTTGAAGGAGAAAACAGAAAATGATGTACACTGATGAGACGAAACATTGTGACCACCTGCTCAATAGCATGTTGGTTCCATTTACAACACAATACAGATGTGATTCTGCGTAACATGGTACGACAAGTCCTTGGTAGGTTTCGAGAGGTATGTGACGTCAGATATCTATGCACAGGTCAAGTAGTTTCAGTAACTTCCGCGTTGGTATTTTGTGGGTGCCCAATAGCATCCCAGATGTTTTCCATTGCGTTCAGGTTAGGCGAATTTTGTGACCAACTATCATGCTCTCCAAAACTACGTAGCACAATTCTGGCCTTGTGGCACTGACAGTTATGTTGCTGGAAGACTCCATCATCCTCGGGAAGACCTTCATCTGTAGTGCAACCCTTCACCAGGATGATGGCGTGTCCAACACGACCATCGACGTTGTGTAGTTAGAAATTTGATTCAAACGACTGGACAACACGTTTCCATTGATGCAAGACCAATATTGAGCCTAGGGCGGCGGAAGACTCGGCCGTTCGTAAGTCAAGAGAAGGTGCACGTCATTACTTGGACTTGGGTTGTAGAGGTAGTGGTGGCTAGAACCTCTTGGCGAGCCGTTAATGAAACATCTCTGTTTGCAATAGTCGTTTATTCGTTTATGTACAGAGACGGGCGATCTGTGACCTTGCTAATGAACGGAAGAAAAACTTTGCCCATGGACGACTGTTGTTCGTCGTTATTCCTGATTCTCTGCCTAGAGCGAAGTGCTCGATCTATATCCTTGCTAGAAAAGCCATTCTTCACGAAGGTCACAGATCGCATTGGGAAAGTTTTAGGCAAGTATGGGGTGGAAACTATTTTCAGACCTACTAGGAAAATAAAAGAATTCTTGAGGTCGGCAAAAGATGCACGGCACCCTTTGGCTACACCGGGGGTATATAAAATTCCTTGTAGTTGTGGACAGGTTTACATCGGTACCACAAAGAGAAGTGTGAACACCCGTCTTGTCGAACATAAGAGGAATTGCCGCCTAGGTCACACGGATAAATCGGCCGTAGCGGAACATGTTTACCAGGAAGGTGATCATGAAATAAAATTCAGCGAGACGAGCGTCATATCAAAAACCTCGCATTATTATGCACGCTTGTATAGAGAGGCTATCGAGATTGATAAACATCGTAATAATTTTAACAGGAAAGACGAAGGTGTTAAACTGGATAAAATTTGGATGTCAGCGTTGCACCGCAAGCGTGACGATCGATTACTTTCAATCGAGAATGTTGGCATTACCAGAGACAATCTCATAGCCGACGCCACGTGATCGGCAGTGGCCCCCTCTGTACTGCCTATATAATCAACGCCTCCTCGAGTCCTCTTCGCAGTTCGCCGTTTTACCTCCGATGATGTCTCCCGCAGTCGGAGACGAAACGTTAGGAGACAGTTTTATACGTCGACCACGGCCTATCAGCCCGGAAGTTTCGAGTGAAGTCAATACCGGCCGTGAAAGTTTACATTGTATGATCAAACTTTCTTTCAATTCAAATGATTGTTTTCTTAAAAATTGGCTTTGAAAACAAAATTATTATTGGGGCGATTCTTGGACAAATTAATTACAGTTAAGATACATTACATTATCAGATGTGCGCAATGCTGCTTCATTACCTTATTTAAAAAATATACCTCGTCCTGAATCTTGACCAGAGGGCCATGTCGACGCCCGCCGACTCCTCACACACAACTCCGACTGTCTCGCGCGTGCTACTAGCACTGACAGTGCAACTAGCAATTACATGCTCTCGCGACTCGCTACGTACAACTGAACTCTCTCGCAACTCGACCGCAACTGCACTGAACTCTCGCGCGGTCAAGCGCAGACTAGCCACGATAAATAACTCTCTGGTCAGAGATTCTGTCATGCCTCGCCACTGGGGGGGCAAAAATTTGGCAGCGATGGTGAGTCATTTGGACTTGCCATGAGCAACAAATTTTTTCTTAATTAATTAATTAGAACATGAATTAAATGTGGTGCACATGCACCGAGTACAGAACATATCAGGCAAAGACAAAATATATACTAAACATATTCACAATTGGCAAAAGTACACACGCACAGTAGTACAGAACATATCAGGTAATGACAAAATATACACTCCTGGAAATTGAAATAAGAACACTGTGAATTCATTGTCCCAGGAAGGGGAAACTTTATTGACACATTCCTGGGGCCAGATACATCACATGATCACACTGACAGAACCACAGGCACATAGACACAGGCAACAGAGCATGCACAATGTCGGCACTAGTACAGTGTATATCCACCTTTCGCAGCAATGCAGGCTGCTATTCTCCCATGGAGACGATCGTAGAGATGCTGGATGTAGTCCTGTGGAACGGCTTGCCATGCCATTTCCACCTGGCGCCTCAGTTGGACCAGCGTTCGTGCTGGACGTGCAGACCGCGTGAGACGACGCTTCATCCAGTCCCAAACATGCTCAATGGGAGACAGATTCGGAGATCTTGCTGGCCAGGGTAGTTGACTTACACCTTCTAGAGCACGTTGGGTGGCACGGGATACATGCGGACGTGCATTGTCCTGTTGGAACAGCAAGTTCCCTTGCCGGTCTAGGAATGGTAGAACGATGGGTTCGATGACGGTTTGGATGTACCGTGCACTATTCAGTGTCCCCTCGACGATCACCAGTGGTGTACGGCCAGTGTAGGAGATCGCTCCCCACACCATGATGCCGGGTGTTGGCCCTGTGTGCCTCGGTCGTATGCAGTCCTGATTGTGGTGCTCACCTGCACGGCGCCAAACACGCATACGACCATCATTGGCACCAAGGCAGAAGCGACTGTCATCGCTGAAGACGACACGTCTCCATTCGTCCCTCCATTCACGCCTGTCGCGACACCACTGGAGGCGGGCTGCACGATGTTGGGACGTGAGCGGAAGACGGCCTAACGGTGTGCGGGACCGTAGCCCAGCTTCATGGAGACGGTTGCGAATGGCGCCGATACCCCAGGAGCAACAGTGTCCCTAATTTGCTGGGAAGTGGCGGTGCGGTCCCCTACGGCACTGCGTAGGATCCTACGGTCTTGGCGTGCATCCGTGCGTCGCTGCGGTCCGGTCCCAGGTCGACGGGCACGTGCACCTTCCGCCGACCACTGGCGACAACATCGATGTACTGTGGAGACCTCACGCCCCACGTGTTGAGCAATTCGGCGGTACGTCCACCCGGCCTCCCGCATGCCCACTATACGCCCTCGCTCAAAGTCCGTCAACTGCACATACGGTTCACGTCCACGCTGTCGCGGCATGCTACCAGTGTTAAAGACTGCGATGGAGCTCCGTATGCCACGGCAAACTGGCTGACACTGACGGCGGCGGTGCACAAATGCTGCGCAGCTAGCGCCATTCGACGGCCAACACCGCGGGTCCTGGTGTGTCCGCTGTGCCGTGCGTGTGATCATTGCTTGTACAGCCCTCTCGCAGTGTCCGGAGCAAGTATGGTGGGTCTGACACACCGGTGTCAATGTGTTCTTTTTTCCATTTCCAGGAGTGTATATACAATGAGTAGAAATCATGTTAACAAAATGACAAAAATGCACATGCACTGTAGTTCAGAATATATCATTAAATTACAAAATGTATATACAATGAATACAAATCATATTGATAAATGACAAAAGTGCACACGCACTGTAGTACAGAATATATCACCAAATCACAAAATGTATTAATAAATGACAAAAGTGCACACGCATTGTAGTACAGAACATATCAGAAAACCACAAAATGTATACGTAATGAGTACAAATGGCATAAAGTGCACACGCGCTGAAGTTAAGTACAAAACATATTAACAAATGGCAAAAGTGCGCACGCACTGTAGTTCAGAACATATCAGCAAATCACAAAATGAGTACAAATCATATTAACAAGTGGTATAGAGTGCACACGCACTGTAATACTCTCTAGTATTTTTCTACAACAAACAAACAAATCAAGGAGTGTAATAAAGTGCACATGCACTATAGAAGTCTTTAGTAATTTCAGGATAACTGATCTTATTAACAAATGAAAGGAAGTGCACACGCACTGTATATGACTTTATCATTTTACAAGAATTAGGGAAGGAATAGGAAGGATTGCGTCATGGTTGTAGCACTTAGGTTGCACGCAGCTGCAGTGAAAGTCCATATCTTTCCACAGAAGTACAACATCAAGTGAGACAATCTGAAGTTCTTTTCCCAGAAGTATTTATCAGCGTAGCCAAGACACTGAAATGTTGTAGTAATATTCCATGTTATCATTTTGGCAGTACGTCAGGTACACCAAACAGTGGGACCATAATAATGTCTCCATCGCTCACGGTGGTGGACAGCATGTCGTGTCAACACCACGCTCTTACAAGGCACACCAACGTAGAATTAGTGCAAAAACCAAATATAGTGCTCCATGATCATGAGGATGGACAGGACAAATGGATATTGCAGTAATTCAGGGTAGTTAGCTCAGAAGGTGAAGGACATTAAGTCACATAGTAGTCTTCATTGAGAATTACAGTAGTAGTTTGCGGCATTCATAGCCCAGTTATTGAACATTTCTGTAGCATGTATTTAGTATTACAGAATAATGTTCATAAAATTAACTGAATATAGCAATTATTGGCATCATGGGTAATCGTATTACAATAAACAGTGGCAGTCCTTGGCCAGTTACAAAGCATATTTAGTATGACAGAATAATGTTCATAAAATTAACTGATTATAGTGAACATTGGCACTTATTGGCCGGTTATAAACCACCAGAAGTCATCATTGAAAAGGAGAGTCAATTATTGGCATAGCATTAACATAATTCATTTAGTTATACTAATTATTGGCACTCATTGGCCAGTTACAAAACATCAAAAGTCATCATTGAAAAAAGGAGCTAGTGAATGGCATAGTATTAACATAATTCATTTAGTTATACTAATTATTGGCACTCATTGGCCAGCAAATATTGAATAGTACAAAACATTGTTCATCATTCAGTATTATTCAGAACTCTCTTAAATGGGTAGCATTATTTGGAACTGGTGATACATTTTTTTTTGTTAGCAATGCATTGCTTTGGGTAATTATAAGGGAAAGCAAGAAGAGAAAAAGAAAAAAAAATTTGCTTCTGGGTTATTCCTGCAAATGAAAAATGTGTAATGTCATTCGTCATGAGTCAGCTGTAGCAAGGTTATGAAACAAGGAAGTATATGTGATCACATTTATAAATGATAGACACAACTGGGTAAAAAAAATGCAAGTACTAGTACAGGTTTAATAAGTAACAGGTTTAGTAAGTATCATGAAAAGCTTCTCCTGAAAAAAAATATACAAAATGGATTATTGAGCTGAAAGAAGAAACGCATACTATGCTGAAAAGTAGTGAACTTCGAATTAACAGGTAGTGAAATGTGTATAAAAAATGTGTTCCATAGCTGTCCTTTCCAAAACCTTCATTCATCATACCATACGATATAAAACATACTGTCAAAACAAACTGCAACAAATACTTAAATAACTACATAGCATAAATACATAAACTTCAACATCATTCTCATCTGTAAAGAAAAAAAAACTTCATTACCCATCACTTCATTATCCATATTATCATAACTTCATTATTATCATCACCTGTAAAGAAAAACTTCATTATTCATAGTAGCATATTCTTCAACATTATTCATCAGCATTCATTATCATCTGCAAAAAAAATCACCTCATTACTCATTACACAACTATTCCTTATCTCTAGCATATTTCATCACTAAAACTAAGATGTGTAGTTCTGTCTGACAGCCTGCATCAATCGCCTTGTATTCTGAAAGAAAAAATTAGTTAAGACTGCTATTCTACGATATGTATAGTATATTATTGTTAATGCTTGTTAATTCTGATCCATTTACTCTTCCTCATAAGGTTTTTGTATCTTCTTTCGTCTATTCCGTAGTTGAAATTCCCATTTCTGTTTAATTTATTTCTTTCACGCATCATTTCTTTCTGAAATTGATGAACAAAGATTAATGTCTTGCATTTAAATCATATACCCATTAAATAATGACTGGTTTATAGTAACATAATTTGAGCATACAGCAGACCATGACAGAAAACGTAATATGTCAAAAGCATAGACAGTGTTCAAAGGCAAAAATGTACAGAGAATATCACAATGCAGCAGCAAAAAAAAATGTAAAACAGTCACGATGTTGAGATATCATAGGGGAAAAAATTTCAAAGTCAACTGGTGTGTGTTATACCTTAACTATTTCACAGTGCATACAAACAAAACATGAAAACAATCGTACATACATAAGAAAGACAAAATGTGACGTTCGTTGTGTTCAGCTTGTATGTAGTGTAGTTAATAGAGGCGAGAATTAAAGACTTTAATGGAGAGAGAATTTTATAAAATTAATATGTCACTACATAGAATTGTATAATTATTCATAAAATACGTAAGTTTGTCTGGAAAAATATGCACGGTCTCATGTGTAACGACAAGAAAAGCGACCTGCTAACCTTACCTTACCGGGCACTTGCCAAAAAAAAATACGATAGTCATCAATAATTAATCATGTGAATATAATTGCATAAGTGGTCATAAAATGTGTAAGTTCATCTGGAAAATATGCACGGTCTGATGTCTAACGACAAGAAAAGCGACCTGCTAACCTTACCTTGCCGGGCACTTGCCAAGAAAAAATACGATAGTCATCAATAATTAATCATGTGAATATAATTGCATAAGTGGTCATAAAATTAGTAAATAGCATCATAGCATCTTAAATCATAAAGTGGTTTCATTCAATAAAGGGTTTAATGTTCGACACATGGTGGTTGCCCTTACTTTTCCTGGTTCTCAAAGTTTCGACGTGTACAACATTGGGGTGAGGAATGCTGCGAATCCGATATGGACCTGCGTATAGAAGTTCAAATTTACTGCACTTACCTTTTATTCTGCTGGATAAATAGTGTGTACGTACTAATATCTTCTGTCCAATGTGAAAGTCACGGCGTGTACAAACCTGTTTTTGCTGTCTTCTCCGGCGCTCTGCGGCACGTTTGATGTTGTTCAGCGCAATGTTAATTATTTCATGGTGTCGTAATCGACGAGATGTAGGAAAGTGTACTAATTCTTTAATTTTGTTAGGTGGTTCAGCATTTTTCAGTATAACAGACGGAGATGGCATAGTGGATTCATTTGGTATGGAATTAATTACATCTTGGAATGAGAATATGTGTGTGTCCCAATCAATATGTCTTTTGTGGCAGTATATTCTACACAGTTTACCAATTTCTTTCATTAATCGTTCACAAGGGTTCGAAGAAGCATGGTACTTGGATATATAGATCGGAGAAATGTTTCTAGCTCGTAACATATGTGTCCATGTAGCAGAACGAAATTGCGATCCATTGTCAGAAATTACTTTCATCACATGCCCTACATGAAATAGAAAATGTTTTACAAATGCTCTTGAAACAGTTTTAGCAGTAGCTTTGCGTAACGGAGTGAAAGTAACAAATTTTGAAGTGAGTTCAACAGCGACAAAAATGTCTACAGAGGCCATATGTCTTAATTTAACAGGTACAATAGGATATAATGGAGGAATATGTGAAGTTGTGTCTGACTTAGCTTTTTGGCAAATTTTACATGACGCTAAAACTCGTCGTATACGTTTTTCCATGTTGGTAAAATAACAGTTCTGTCTCAGTAGAAGAAAACATTTTCTGGCTCCGTAATGTGCGTAACTTAAATGAGTGTACCAGATTAATTTGTTAACCAGTTCGTCAGGAATGCATAATAACCAATTGTTGCTGTCAGAATGAGAGCGGCGAAATAGAATGTCATTGCGTACAGTGTAGTGGTTTCTAATCGTAACATTATTCTTATCTTGCTAAAGGTGTTTAATTTCTTTCCACACATTGTCTTTACTTTGCTCTTTTGCTATGTCCTGTAATGACGACGAAATAAAATTTTCAAATGCAACTTGCTGAATGTACATAACGCTGAAATTTGCTTTGCAGAAGTTGGGTGCGACGTCTTGCTGATTATTGCTGAGAGAACGAGATAGTGCGTCTGCTATAACATTTTGTGTGCCGGGAATGTGAACTATTGTAAAATTAAATTCCTGTAAATAAAGCTTCCATCTGCTTAATCTGTCATGAGTGAATTTAGCCGAAAGTAAGAATTGTATAGCTCTATGGTCTGTAAAAACGGTGGTATGTCTGCCATAAAGAAAGTGCCTAAATCTCGTAAAAGCCCATACAACACATAATGTTTCCAGTTCTGTAACGGAATAATTTCGTTCAGCAGGCGACAAAATGCGGCTTGCAAATGCGATGTTTTTAATTATTGTTGAGCCATCTTCTTCAATTTCTTGAAAAATATGTACGCCTAAAGCGGTGTTGGAACTGTCGGTGGCAATAGAAAAATTTCTGGTAAGATCTGGGTGCGATAAAAGTGGTGCATTCAACAAAGCATGTTTCAAGTAACATTCTCGTGAACAAGATTCTGCGTGTCAAAATTATTGCTTACGTTACTGGAATATGAAATCTGTGCTGTATCTGTTTAAATTCTATCGTACGTGTTATTATTTTCAGCAGGATTCTGTGGCATTTCAACTATTTGAACTGTACTATTATTTCTTCCTGACGTATTACACTATGGATGACACCTATTGTCTGGCTCATTCATGATAATATGTTGTTGCTGATGTTGCTGCTGCTCATAAGATCGACTGTTATTAAATGTACGCTGAAAATTGTGCTCATCATTTTTACGTCTGTCATGATAGTAATTTCTATACGGCGCATTGCGATACGAGTTGAAATAGTGTGTTGTCTGTACGTAGTTATTTCCTTGCTGGCGTGCGTTACTATTTGTTGGAGCTGAGACTATACGTGCACGCGGCGAAACATTAAAGTTGGGTTGACCTTGTGTATTACATTGTTGGTTAGGTATGCCAACCGACTGGTTTTGCTGCTGTTGTTGTGAAAAACTTCTATTGTTACCAAAAATGTGGTTCCTATTGCTGTTAATTTTACACATACTGATGATTAAAATTTTCTCTGATATTAAAGTTCTCGTAGTTGTCATTTCTGGAGCGTCTAATGAAAAATTGTCACTTTCGGTATAACTTGTCTTATCGGGTTTTTAGTACATATTCTTAATCCTAGGTAGAGCAAAAGTTAAAGAGCTATTTTGATAGATATAAAGGATAGTAGAAGAGAAGGCAGCAGTGCAGAAAACTAAAGATGAAACAGCACTACTACAGCTCGGGGCCCTATGCACGCTACGGCACATATTCATTAAAGCGTAATGAACCCCCTGAGGTCTATTACGCACTGCAAATAAGTTTTAGCTTTTGCGTTACAGGCAATGGTGGTAAAATTTCAAAAGCAAGTTGTTGTATCCATACTAATTCCAGTTTCTGCATTATAGGCAATAGCGGTGAAAATACAATGGCAAATTGTCGCATACAGCTCAAAGCGTGTACCTGTGTTCTATCATTATTAAATTCCTTAGATTTTCTTATAAATGCAAATTGCTTATAATCAATGTTCTCGTCACTGAATTTGAGAACACGTTCAGGTTTGTGTGAGAATCTGTTTGTCTGTGTCATTTCTGAATCTAAGTCCCGTACTCTCTGTAGATTACTCAAATTATACGCACTGCGTGAGTCTGACAAATGTTCGCAAAGTGGCGTTTGCTGTGATGTGTTGAACCCAGAAACATTTTTTATCTCTGTTACCTCTTGCTGTAAACATGACAATTTTCTACGTAAGGTGTTATTAGATGAATCGATCTCATTAATTGTCTGCTGTAAATTTTGAAATTCCGGTGTTTGGTTAAATGAAACCGGTGCAGTATCGTCTGATTTATTGTCATTAGTACTTTCGATAACATCAATACGACTGGGCAATTTATCACATTTTTCAGTCAGTATTTTTACCTGATCATCGGTTTTAGTGTCAGAGGCATTAATCTGTTTTTGCAATTTACGTGTAGTTTCGTTCAGTTTTTTAACGTCAGCTTTGACGACGTCGGAATCCTGTGTTAGTTCTAATTATTCGAGTCTGTCGGTCACTGTTTGAAATCTGTTGTGTATGTGTCTGTTTTCGATTTAAGATCGGAAATTTCGTCACGTAATTCTGTATTCGACTGCTCGATAGTATTAATTTTGTTGGACACTGTAGCAATATTGTTGTCTACGTATGTCTTTGCTTTCGCGAACAATTTACGTTTGTCTTCTTGTCTTTGTGCTGTGATTGTTTCCATTACTTGTCGTTTTACTTTATTTTGATCCTGAATAAATTTGCGGAAACGCGTATCACTGTTTTCTATGTGAAGATTAAAACGTTCGTCAATCTGAGTGTTCTGTTGGTCGAATTTCGCATCTATCTTTTCATACATTGTGCGCGAAAGTTCTGCTGTCATTAGTTTAAACTCGTCGCGTAATTGTGTAGCTTTTTCAGAGCATTGTTTAGCGACTGTACTAATTTCCGCTCTAAGTGTTTCTGTTGTGGCTGTTTGCATTTCCTTTAATTCTTGAGCAACAGATCTAATTTCTTCGCTATTTTTCTTTGAACAAGCCTCAATTTCCTCGTGTAACTGTTCCTTAGTGTCATGACACTGCGCGGCAACGGCTCTAATTTGTTCACTAAGCTGCCTAGAATTGTTGTCTAATTTTTCATTTAACTGTTTGTTCTGTTCACTAAGTTGTTGTTTGAGATCTTCTTTAAGACTGTCTTGTTTTTCATTATTATTGTCTAATTTTTTATCAAATTGTTTAAAAAATGTCATAATTTGATCCAACCCCAAATCAGCATTCCTATTCTCTGTGCTGTTTGATTGCGTATCTGCAATTGTCGCGTTTTGTGCGACCATTTGGCCATTCTGTAATTTACAAAAAGGTTTGTCAGTCGAACGTACACTGTCAGACACTATTTCGGAATTAAATAAATCCGTCCTACTTTGAATATCCTGTTCATTTTCATTACAAAAATTTGTCTGTACGTTACTTGAATTTTCCAAACCGGGTGTGTTAAGCTGGGCAACGCTCATTACAATAGTGCGCCCTGCGTCATCAATTGTCGTCAAATTAACAGAGGAGACAATTGAGTTCGTTTGTTCATCAGTAAGATAAGAATCATCATTAGTGGCCGGAACGCATTGATTGTCAGTGAACGCAGGATTGTTATCATTACACGGCGTGTCACAATTACTATGGGTCACGTTGTTTAAGTCGGTAATTAAATTCATAATACCTCGCGATACACTATTCATAGTCTTTCGCGGCATTTTTACAATAGTCACAATTATTCACAAATGAAATAAGCACAAAATGCAAAAAGCAACAAACACAAATACAACAGAGCAACGAATTGCCGATGATCTGAGGAAAGAAAGTCACAAAATTAGTAAAAGCGCTGCGCCAAATCCTAATTATATTTAAGCAAATAAGAGCAGATATCTGACTGTTTCTTAGAAGATTCCCAAAGAAATACGATCCTGGCCGGATATCGCCAAGTGTAACCTCCCAGCAAAAATAAAAGAAAAGCCTATGATAATGAAAACGTGCCAAAAGTTATTCCCCCCAAAATTACTGAATAATAATGACCCAAATGTTGTTGAGCTCCCACAAAAATGTAAGTCAATTCAATGATAATGAAATCTCAGTGACAATGAAAACGCAAATATACCGAAATGTCGATCTTAGGCCCTGTTCACTAATTAAACTCAAATTCTTACCTCAGTAAAACTGCATCTGCTCTTATTTTTCGCCATAGCTTGGAGGAAATGCATCGCAAATATTCTTTGAATTTAAGTGAAACTTTTCTTGAAGGAAATGCATGGGAAACTTTCTTTCAATTCAAATGATTGTTTTCTTAAAAAATTGCTTTGAAAACAAAATTATTATTGGGGCGATTCTTGGACAAATTAATTACAGTTAAGATACATTACATTATCAGATGTGCGCAATGCTGCTTCATTACCTTATTTAAAAAATATACCTCGTCCTGAATCTTGACCAGAGGGCCATGTCGACGCCCGCCGACTCCTCACACACAACTCCGACTGTCTCGCGCGTGCTACTAGCACTGACAGTGCAACTAGCAACTACATGCTCTCGCGACTCGCTACGTACAACTGAACTCTCTCGCAACTCGACCGCAACTGCACTGAACTCTCGCGCGGTCAAGCGCAGACTAGCCACGATAAATAACTCTCTGGTCAGAGATTCTGTCATGCCTCGCCATCGCTGTACTGAATACATACGCGTTTCAGTGCCTATGATAGCATAGAACTCTTATGTCATATCTGCCACCTATCCTGCATTACAGAGCGAGCAAGCCTCTGATCTCCACATTTTGTACTGAAGTGTGTATGTCCAGTACCTTGTCGCCTGCTTGTGGATTCACTGTCATTTAACCATTTTCCACAGATGCTCTCGACAGCAGAACACAAACATACAACCAGCTTGTTGTTTCCGAGACGCTCTTTCCCAGTGTCCGGTTATAACAATATACGCTTTGTCCAAACCGCTTGCTCGCTAGAATAATCCCCTATTTGTTTCTGCTCCGCTTATGCAGGATGCCCCAGAAATGTTGCGACGAAATTCGAGGGGTTGTAGAGGGTGTCTTGAAGAATAAATAGAGGATAGGATCTCGTTCTCAAAAACGTCGTCTTACGACGCTACAGACCATCGCAGTTACAGGCTCCGGGTCCTGCCATTAGACCAACTCATTGGCATCAGTCTGCCACTCGTGGTCTCGTGGTATCGTTCTCGCTTCCCGAGTACGGGTCCCGGGTTCGATTCCCGGCGAGGTCAGGGTTTTCACCTGCCCCGAGATGACTGGGTGTTGTTGTGTCGCCTTCATCATCATCATACATCCCCCTTACGATCGGAGAAATGCAACGGCAAACCACCTCCATTAGGACTTTGCCTAGTACAGCGGTGCAGGTGTCCGGCATCGTTTCGCCTACTCACTGTCAAGAAGCAAGGGACTTCATTTCCAATGGAATCAAACGTGACTTAGTGCGTTGATGGGAAACACTGGAGATTTTAGAGCGTTCCAAAGAGAAAAAACAAACAGCAGATGGAATCCCGCGTCCAAACCGTAATTCATTGAAGCAATAGAGCATTGCATTCATTGGAGACAAGGCCCGTCTACGCAGCAGCTCGCTCCCTCTTCTCCACTTGCGATCGTGGCAGCCAGTGGTGATCATTAAATAACAAAAAATACTGCGAGACGTTCCGCCTACGTTCTGACAATATTGCTACCGAAGATGTGGCTTAGTGGCAGGCGCCGGTGACTTTGACGCTCTGTAGACGTTTCCGGAGACTAGTCTCTATCAACAATTTGTTCCTCAAGACGCCTCCTACAACCCCTTGAAGGTTGTCATAACATTTCTGGGACACCCTGTATCTTTTCCTTACCGCATCACATGCCCGCAGTACCACTAAGCAACATTCAGTCTCGCCTTGGGCACTGGTCATAATGTTTTAGCTCCTCAGTGTAGAAAAGGGTTACTGTAAATGTGGGCAAAATACTCAGTAGAGAGTGCGTGGCAAAAGTATGTATAGTTG
Organism: Schistocerca nitens; assembly: GCF_023898315.1. Lineage (NCBI taxonomy): Eukaryota > Metazoa > Arthropoda > Insecta > Orthoptera > Acrididae > Schistocerca > Schistocerca nitens. The sequence continues at coordinate 245,043,800 of NC_064622.1, forward strand.
ACTGTACCGAATAGTGAGAACTTAGAGATGGTCTCATAATTTAAATGGCTTTTTCTATTAAAGAGCCCAGAATCGTGTAGTGAGAAGACCTAACATCTTCTGGCCCTTCAGATTTTTTATAACATAATTAAAGCATGACCGTAAAGGAAATGTCAGCTAATGCTACCGTGATGTTACTACTCACCAAAGTTCGTCAAGAATGAGAGAGAGAGCGTGACGTAGCCCGAAGGCATAGCTTTTCGGATTTGAGTCTGCACTTATATACAATCAGATCAGAAGAAACTTGAATGACATTCCGATTTTTATTTCTTGAGACGTCTACCGTTTTTTATGACAAAGACAGCTTGCAGAATAAAAATGTATAAAAAATGTCCACCTGGGGCTTAGTTTGAACACACAGTGCTTCATTAGGCATTAGGAATTGGAGGTGCTACGTTTTTGTCTTCTTCCAACCTTCAGCCGACTTACCCAGTCGGCTATAGATAAAACCTACAGTTTAAGAAAGACTCCGAAATAAATGGAGTAACTTGGCGCTTTTCGCATTAAAAAATCATTGTCATGGTTGAAATAACTATAAGTGACGGAAAACATTTTAGGAAAAACCGAGCTTAGCTAAAACAGATGTACTAGGTCACGAGATGATAGCTTTCCTGGTAGATTAAAACTGTGTGCCGGACCGAGACTCGACCACGGGACCTTTGCCTTTCGCGGGCAAGTGTTCTACCACCTGAGCTACCCAAGCACGACTCACGCCCCGTCCTCACCGCTGTACTTCCGCCAGTACCTCGTCTCCTACCTGCGAACCTTGATAGCTGAAAATCAGCTTGGGGTATGCACTCATTTAATGAATTGCTAAATAATAAATCAAGCTATTTGTTTCATTTACCATGTGGGATTTAGTTCCACGTGCACTTCATTCGCCAGAAAATGTGTGTTATTCTACGACAATGAAGTAGTCATGAACATTTATGTAGAGTCATGCTTTCCAGTTACCGCACTCCGGTGTCCCAGAAGGGTAACGTGGTAGAGGAGAAAAAAGTCGAATACGTAGCACTCATCATCTGCTTACCAGCTGGAGAATTTCCGGTCCATACGAGCTCTTATCGTAATTGTTTGCATTCATTAAAATGTATGAGCCACGTAGCTCTGACACACTGGTGAACTTCTAACCTCCATGTATTTTCGTATGACCTTTCATCTTTGTCTACCAGTTCTATTTGAATTCATGGAAATTGTTGCCACACTTTTTGTTTGCACGAATACTTCGTTGTCCTAGTATTAATAACGGAACTGATTACTCTTTCACGTGTAGACTACAGTGTGTACGCGCGCGCGCGCGCGCGCACGCGCGCGTGTGTGTGTGTGTGTGTGTGTGGGTGGGTGGGTGGGTGGGTGTGTGGGTGTGTGTGTGTGTGTATGTGTGTGTGCGTGCGTGCGTGTGTGTGTGTGTGTGTGTGTGTGTGTGTGTGTGTGTGTGTGTGTGTGCACGCGCCTGTGTGTGTGTGTGTGCCATCCCAGTTCGAGAGTCATATCCGTGGCACTCTCTTTCCTGTTTTGCGATAATGCAAAATGGGCTCACCTTCTTTGAAATTTTTCGATGTCCTCCGTCAGTCCTATCTGATGAGGAACCCACACCTCACAAGTGTAGTGTAAGCAGTCTCTGCAGTAGACCTGTAGCATTTCTCGAGTGTTCTGCTAATGAATCCCAGACTTCCGACTGCTTTCCCCACAACATTATTTATGTGATAGTTCCAATTTAACTTTTTTGTAATTGTAATCCCTAAGTATTTAGTTGAATTTACAGCCTTTAGATTTATGGTTTATCATGTAACCTAAATTTAGCGGATTCCTTATAATACTCATGTGCAAAACTTCACACTTTTCATACTAAAAAGGATCAGATTGTATCCTATAATCTTTATGTAGTCAGGATTAGCAGAGGGCCTATAACACTTCCTTGGGGAATGCCAGATATTACTTCTGTTTTACTCAACTCGAACTGTGACCTTTGTGAAAGAAAACCACGCATCCAGTTACACAACTAATGTGATACTTCATAGGAATTGAAACTGTCTCTTAGAAAGGGGTCAAGCGAATTTTTATATGCTATTTTAAATAGATGTACTTTTAGTTTATTTTTGGTGCGACTGGATGTTACGCTATTCAGTCTCGCAACAAAAACCTTGTGGTCACTCATCCCTGTATTCGTGATGATGCTCCCTGTTTGCTCAGGGTTATTTGTTGCGAAGAGGACACCATTCGCTAATCGTTCAAAATAAATTTCTGAGAAACCATCAACAAGTTTTCGGACGACGTTTTATGTCTACTGCCGGCTTTAAACATGTATTTTTGCCAACATGTCAAGGGAAGATTGAAGTCACCACCAAGTATAATTCTATGAGTGGGTAATCTATCTGAAGGACTCAATATTTTCTTTGAACTGTTCAGCAACTCTGTCATCTGAGTCAGGCAGTGGTTAAAAGGAACCAATTATTAATTTATTCCAGTTGTAAAGAATAACCTCTACGCATACTGACTCAACGGAAGTATCTACATCAATTTTACTACAATGCGAACTACTTCTGACAGCAATAAACATTCCACCAACAACTGTATTTAATAAACCCTTTCTGAACACGGTTAGGTCCTTTGTAAAAGTTTCGGCAGAACTTATTTCCGTTTTAACCAGCTTTCTGTACCTATAACTATTTGAGTTTCAGTGTTTTCTATTAGCATTTGGAGCTCTGATTCTTTCCCAACAGTGTTACGACGATTTACAACTACGAGAACCGTGTGAACCTCTGATTCAGATCCTCCAGTCGGCTCTGTACCGAAGAAATAATATCGAAGTTGTTACAGATGGTGAGCTCCTCCTTCATCTCGCAATCAACGACTGGCAGTCTTTATCACTTAAACTAGTCGCCAAAACCAGAGAAAATCTCTTCTGATCCAAAGCGACACACATAGTTGGTGCCAACATGAGTCACCACTCACAGTTGGCTACACCCTTGTGCTCATCATGGCATCCAGAGGCACCCTTTCAAAACGTGCAATGGCTCCTCCTAGAATGCACGCAGAGTGCACAGTGGATTCCTTACCCTCCTTGGCAGCCATGTCCTTAAGAGGCCCCATTAAGTGCCTTGGAGCTTACAGTTATCAGTAGTCCCACCCTCTGTGAATGCCCAGACCAGAGGCTTCCTCTGGTACATGGTGAACGACTGCATTTTGCTCAGGGGCTTCGTCAGCCACCAGTAGCACCCAAAACCTGTTCATCCCATTAGGCCTTCAGAAAGTCTTTCAATGCCTGCCACTCCTTGGAACGACCTCCCACTCGACCACAGCTGAGGCGTCAACATCAGTACAGACAGTGCACGGGGCAGCCTCAGATCCCCATGTCCGGCCCCTCACAGTGATGACCACTGGCAGCAGCATCAAGCTGTGCGACCAAACACAATAATGCCTGGAGTGTGAGTGCAGGGTCACCAACTTAGCCGTCATATGAACACAGCAAACACAGTTCCTATCCATACTAAAGACGGCGAAAATATGACAAACTGCGTCAAACCCACAGACAAAACCAATGTCCTCTGATGTGCTGCTGCAGTATCGAAAGCTAGCACTACCCCTTGTACAACAAAAATCGTCTCCACCAGAGAAAAAAGAATAAAGCGAATGGATGGGAAGCAAGACAGCTACAATTTCGCTTCCCGGCTGCTTATGGAAATATTGCAAAAGCGGGAAAATAAGGATACAGACGAATGCAGCTAGGGCAAGATGTGGCGTGCATTTTAAGGCAAATGCTACAAATACGGAGGAGAATGACAAGTAGTAGTAGTAGTAGCTTTATTCATCCATAGACCTCTTTTTACAAGGATGTAGGGCGTGTCAAAGTATTTACAAGTTTAGACCAATTTAAAAAAAGCTAAATCGTATACACATACATTTACAGACTTCTAGTTAGAGACAATCATTAGATTTACTCCTGGTATACTTCTTTTACAAATAACTTATTAAATAATGCAATGCCACACTTTTCACTCATATCTCACTACCAGTCACTGCACACACTATACACACATTGTTTCATTACACTTCACTCACTACACACACAAACCTATACACACACTGGTTATCTCTGGGCCATTTTCTGTACCGCAACTTCCCATTTGCTATCCTGAAAAACTGTGTGAGATGTTGAGCTCAGAAAAAGCAAGAGGTGATAGTATTGTGCTATGCATAGCTTTGGGGCAAGGAAAAAAGCATAGTGTGAAGGTGTTATGTGGAGTGTTGGATGTTTTATAATCATTATTATTATATATTGGTATAACTTTTTTTTTACCAAACCCCTGCTCTGTTTTATCTAAGTAATCCTGCAATGTATAAAATGTATTGCATAAGAGGTACCTTTTAGCTGCCTTTTTAAATAAGTGTATTTTTGCAATTTCTTTAATCTCTTTTGGTAATTTATTGTACAGTTTTATTTCTTGGTAGAAAATGCTATTTTGAGATTTATGTTTATTTTCTCTTGGTAAATGTAAGTTGAGTCTAGATCTTGTTCCATAGTCATGGACAGAGCTGTTTGTGTAATAATTAACAATGTTATTTTTTATGTGTACAACTGACTGGTAAATGTATTCACATGGAGCAGTTTAAATCTTCAGTGTTTCGAACAGATCTATACAATGAGCTCTACTACTATTTTTGGTTATTATTCTTATGGCTCTTTTCTAGTGTTTGAAAATTGTCTTCATATTTTGTGCATTTGTTCCCCAAAAAAGAATGCCATAGTAACAACTGAGTGTACATATGAATAGTATGTAACTAAACGACACTGCATGTTACACACTGATGATAGGATTCTAAGGGCATAACATGCTGATAACATTCTATTTGCAAGTACCTTTGTGTGTTCACACCACTTCTACTGAGAATCAATATTCATTCCTAGAAATTTTGCATTTGTTACACAGTCTGTAGACTTTGTCATTTTCCCTCTTCAAACTGAAATTCATGGCATTAGTTTTCTTTATGTTCAATGTCACTTTATTGCTTATTGACCAATTGTAAACTCCTTTGATAGTTTCATTTGCTTTCTCTGCATGGAGTGCTCTTGTTTTCTCAGTGACTATAATACTGCTGTCATCAGCGAAGATAATTTTTTCACCGTGAGTAACACTACTGGGAAAGTCATTGATGTATATCAGGAATAGTATTGGTCCTAATATGTTACCTTGCAGAACCGCTACGTTAATGTACAGGGTGATTCAAAAAGAATACCACAACTTTAGGAATTTAAAACTCTGCAACGACAAAAGGCAGAGCTAAGCACTATCTGTCGGCGAATTAAGGGAGCTATAAAGTTTCATTTAGTTGTACATTTGTTCGCTTGAGGCGCTGTTGACTAGGCGTCAGCGTCAGTTGATGCTAAGATGGCGACCGCTCAACAGAAAGTACGGCAGAAGTGAATCGACGACAGTTGCTCAGCGTGCATTTCGAACGAAGTATGGTGTTAAACCTCCTGATAGGTGGTGTATTAAACGTTGGTATAAACAGTTTACAGAGAATGGGTGTTTGTGCAAAGGGAAAAGTTCTGGACGGCCGAGAACGAGTGATGAAAATGTAGCATGCATCCAGCAAGCATTTGTTCGCAGCCCAGGAAAATCGACTCGCAGAGCTAGCAGAGAGCTGCAAATTCCACAATCAACTGTATGGAGAGTCCTACGAAAAAGGTTAGTTATGAAACCTGAACGTCAACTACCCGAGGCGATGGATCGGCCGCCAGGCAGCCCGTGACAGAGCACTTCATCACTGGCCTCCAAGAAGCCCTGATCTTACCCCCTGCGATTTTTTCTTATGGGGGTATGTTAAGGATATGGTGTTTCGGCCACCTCTCCCAGCCACCATTGATGATTTGAAACGAGAAATAACAGCAGCTATCCAAACTGTTACGCCTGATATGCTACAGAGAGTGTGGAACGAGTTGGAGTATCGGGTTGATATTGCTCGTGTGTCTGGAGGGGGCCATATTGAACATCTCTGAACTTGTTTTTGAGTGAAAAAAAACCTTTTTAAATACTCTTTGTAATGATGCATAACAGAAGGTTATATTATGTTTCTTTCATTAAATACACATTTTTAAAGTTGTGGTATTCTTTTTGAATCACCCTGTATATTGGTTCTGATAAGTGTTTTTCTAAATGTTTAGATCTGTTTGAAGTATGTGTTATCTCTACTCTTTGTAACCTATCTGCTACGTATGACCGAAACCAGTTGTTAGATACTCCTCTTATTCCTAATCTTCTAATTTATTTAATATTATGTTGTGGTCGACTGCATCAAAGGCCTTAGAAAGATCTAAAAATGTGCCTGTGACACACTCATCTTTGTCCAGAGCATCAAGTACAACTTTTGTGAATTCTACTATGGCTGGCTCTGTATTTTTGCCACTTCGGAAACCAAACTGTGATTCGTTTAAAAGATTGTATTTATTCATGTAATTCATTAATCTGTCTTTCATAACTACTTTTATCATTTCTGAGAATGGCGACAGCAGGGAAATGGGCTGGTAATTTTCTATGTCTAAAACAAAAGATGAACAAGGTCTTTCTTCAGACAGAATTAGACTTCTACAAAAGATGTTTTCCAGTGTTTGTGTGTCAGAGGCAGAGGCATCAACAAGTAATGTAGTGTTGCTTCCCCTGTCACTTCATAAGCAACACAAACACTGTGTCGACACTGTCGAGGAAGCCGTGCTCCTTGACAAAGTGGGTTCATTTCTAACAATAAATAAATAAAAATAAAATAAATGATGAAATACATATCCTTGAGGCTCTCAAATGAATCTCCTGTTGCCAGAAAAAATGGTTCAAATGGCTCTGAGCACTATGGGACTCAACTGCTGAGGTTATTAGTCCCCTAGAACTTAGAACTAGTTAAACCTAACTAACCTAAGGACATCACAAACATCCATGCCCGAGGCAGGATTCGAACCTGCGACCGTAGCGGTCTTGCGGTTCCAGACTGCAGCGCCTTAACCGCACGGCCACTTCGGCCGGCCTGTTGCCAGAGAACGAAGAGTAACAGCCGTTTCTAATTGACTAGCATTGCTTTCCTCAGTTCAGGTCTGATAACAACTCAGTGCAGCCAGTTACTCTACAGTACGTGTAGTGACTGCTACACGATAGCGGAATGAATCGCAACAGTTACACTTTTTTCAATTGACGAAGCATAAGATTTAGTCAGGCGATATACACACTGTTTGTAGAGTAGTGATCCAAGAGCAAAGTCCAATGACGAGTCCAGGCAATCCTATGCCCGCGATGTGGCCGAGCGGTTCTAGGCGCTTCAGTCTGGAACCGCGCGACCGCTACGGTCGCAGGTTCGAATCCTGCCTCGGGCATGGATGTGCGTGATGTTCTTAGGTTAGTTAGGTTTAAGTAGTAGGGGACTGATGACCTCTGATGTTAAGTCCCATAGTTCTCAGAGCCATTTGAACCCTCGAGTGTAAATATTGTTGTAGGTCGTATCAGTGATGCAAATGAAGAGTGTGTTATGGCGGCAGGAGCGGCGGCAGATACAGCCACCTATGGTTCTTGGATGTGCCAATGCATCTGGGAGTTGAAACAGCCAGGGCCAAAAACTCGGGTCAACGGCTACGGTACTCCACCATTTCGTGTGTCGCTCGTCCAGCCATAAACGAGCCTCTATAGCCAGCATGTGGAGCAGCTGTTGGCCTCTGAGGAGCTGGAGGCTTAATACCTGCTGCGGCCCGTATGTGGTGGTAATGTGGGAGCATTATCACGTCCCTCCTTCTGCAGGGTAGCTGCCGGCTGTGGAATGTGTGGGAGGCGAACCACTGGCGGTCGCTCACGGTAACTATGTCCATTGAGGAGCTGTCAGGGTCCACCAGGTCCGTCCTGGCAATCTGCCATGCAAAAGGTCGGGAGAGGTCCTCGGACGGTTGCCTCTCACGTGGGCAAAGGTGTGGTGGCTCGAAGGTGGGGCTGAGATTGTTTCGCCGCGCGGTATTAGCCGAGCGGTCTGGTTCAAATGGCTCTGAGCACTATGCGACTTAACTTCTGAGGTCACCAGTCGCCTAGAACTTAGAACTAATTAAACCTAGCTGACCTAAGGACATCACACACATCCATGCCCGCGGCAGGATTCGAACCTGCGACCGTAGCGGTCGCTCGGTTCCAGACTGTAGCGCCCAGAACCGCACGGCCACTCCGGCCGGCCCGAGCGGTCTAGGGCGCTGCAGTCGTGGACTGTGCGGCTCGTCCCGGCGGAGGTTCGAGTCCTCCCTCGGGCATGGGTGTGTGTGTTTGTCCTTAGGATAATTTAGGTTAAGTAGTGTGTAAGCTTAGGGATGATGACCTTAGCAGTTAAGTCCCATAAGATTCCACACACATTTCAACATTGTTTTGGGTTTGTTTCCGCGAGTGAGGACGCCGTCTCTGCATCCAGGTCCCACGGTGGAGGTGACCTGCTGATGTAGTGTGTGTGGATGTGCCAGGGGCCTCAACGAACAGTGTTGATTCCCATGTCACAGTCAGAGGCAACACTAATACTGGCCACACAGTCGAGGGAGTCGTGCTTCTTGATGATATGGCTTCCCTTCTCGAAAGAAAATAAACAAACATTAGATGAAATACCTATTTAACGACGTTCTTCATTTAGTTACCTTTACCTTTTGGCCGCTTGTAGTGGCAGGACCAGTGTTGAGGGCATGCACTGGGATTACTGATCGGGAACTATTGGGGGTTAGGTGTTGCTTGGCATAGGCTCTGGCTGCATCCTGGCATTGGCCGCCAGAATGAGTCCGTCACATGTGTCATTGCAAGCACATCAGTGCCCCTCTGTGGAGTGCTGGAAACGCAATCACCTAAACTGTCATGCTCAGTAACTGTGAATGGGGCAGCAGATAGTCCATGATTGGAGTCGCAGGAGCAGATATGTAGGGAGACGCCAGGAGGAAATGAGGGAAAGGCCTTTTCTGACTGGGGTGCGACTGCTTGTCCAATATTAGTTGTAACTGGTTTTGGTGACAGGTGACCTGTCAGTGTCCCGCCTGCAGTGTGAAGACTTACCTTCCTCTCTGCACCTGGATGGCTGTTGATATCCAGTGGTCCTTGTAGCAGAATCTGCATGCCGTCACTGCAGTCCACGGCCAGAACTTTGACGATGGTGCAGCTGGTGCCAAATGTGGAGCTGGGAGTAGTAGATGCAGCAGTGTCCAGGGCTGCCGCCTGTTATGGAATTCTGCCAGAATTTTGTCTCTTATTGGCGAAAGCTGAAGGAACTTAGAAATCTGATTATAGAATTCTCTGTTGATGACATCTCTATACATTTTCACATTTGCATCTTAAAGGTTCATACTAACTGCTCAGCTTCCTCTTAGATTGAGGGTAAAATGGTGGGAGAGTGTTATGCTGAATCCTATTTTCTCCACAATAATCCCTAAAATACTTTTAAATTAACTGTAGACCATTGTCTGTGACTGACGTTCTTAGCAGTCATCAGTTGAGAAAATTTTGGAAAGGGCCTTTTTAGTGCTCTTGCTTGACATAGTATGCGGACTCACAATATGCGGAAAGAGAGAGTAGACTATCATAATGAGCCAATATGTGCCCAAGGAAGATGTTGCATAGCCCGAGTGCACACAGTCCCATGGTTGCATGAGTGAATATGTTTTCTTTGGGTCAGGCTTTTGTTCCACCCATTTGTTGCATGATTGGACTAAGTATTCAGTTTGTTTATCCAGACCCAGTCAGTAAACATAGTGGCAGGCGAGCACTTTGTAGCAGGATATACCCCAGGCTCCATTCTGCAATAATTGCAGAACATCCTTTCATGGTGCAGATGGTATTACCACTCGCAGTGTGGAATACTCGGTAGAAAATAAAACTGCTCCATCCACTAACATCAGTTGATGCTGAAGTTGAAAATATTGTTACATAGGGTCATCCTTTCGTTGTGTCAATTTTTCTGGCCACCCTCAAAAAATTAAATGCATAACTTGCTGGAGGATTCAGTCTGCTAAGACTGCACCTGCAGTACAAGCGCTATTGATTGGGAAAATGTTCAATGTGTGTTGAGTTTCTTCATCTAAATAAAGGCATAGAATCTCCTCCTCGTCAAAGGCGGGATCCGTGTCCGTTGGTAGGAGCGAAAGTGTGCTGTAATTGCTACATTTATCTGTAGATCTTAAGTGAATCTCATAGTTGTATCGACTGAAGCCTGTGTGCTGTTTATTCTGGTCTATGAGATGATGGGTTTAACAGCAATATCAGTGGCTCGTGATTAATTATCAAATGAAACTGTTTTCTGGGGAGAAAGAAATGAAACTTCTTTAAGGTATAGATGAGTGCTAATGCCTCTGTCTCTAATTGCGAATAGTTCCTCTAAGTTGCAGTCATAATTTTAGATGCATAAGCTATAACTTGTTAAGTATCGTCAGCATATCGGTGGGCTAATACTGCACCAAAGCCATAGTCTGCAGCGTCAGTCTCTACTATGAGGTGCGTGCCAGGTGAAATATATCAAGGTATAGAGCTGAGAGAAAGCATGTTTAACGGTCGGAAATCCATTCCACTTTATTTTGTCCACCTGAAAGGCGTGCTTTTTTTCTAAACTGGTTTAGTGGCTAAGCTATTTTCGAAGCACTGGCAGTAAATTTATTATATTAGGTCACTTTACACAGAAAAGGTAACAATCCTTTATTTCCGTAGGGCGAGACAGGGAAATAATAGCTGCGACACTTGAAGTCAGTGGTTTGATACCAGCTTGCGAAATTATATGTCCAACATATTCAATGGACAGATGAAAACATTAAGACTTCCCCATATTGCACTGTAAACTTTTTTGTTGTAATGTTCGGAGTAGTAATGCCTGTTGGGACTCTTCATCCAGTGGAAATTGTAGATAAGGGTGAGTCAGATCTATCCCAGAAAAATATTTTCAGCCCACTAATTGTGCCAGTAGTTCATCTGGCCACAAAATGGGGTAAGAGTTGATTTGTGACTGAGTGTTGACTGTCATCTGAAATTCGCTTCTTATGCACATTTTGTGTTCGTCTTTTTTATGGTAGTCGAGGGATCGATTATAGCGTCTCTGTGAGACAATCTGACTCTTTCCTAACTTGGTGGTGTATTGCTATTGGCTTCGCAGTATCGAGAGCATGACGATGGCTCAGTGTGATGTGTGCTGAAACGGTTTTTGCTTTGTCGAGACCCCACACAAAGAATGTCCATAAATTCACTGCATATTGAGTCCAGGTTCTGTAATTTTGAACCGAAAAGCATTGAAGCCATCTAAACTAAAGAGGTTTTCTGTTGTACTGCTTTGTACTTCAAGGAAGGTTAGCTGCCGTACCACAATTTTATATTTAACTTCTGCAGTGAACTGTCCGTTTGGGATAGTTGGCTTATTGTAATTCAGCAAGTGACGTGTTGTCAGCGAAAGTTACCGGGAAGCCAGCACTGGTGACGACTGGTAATTTCACTGGCTGCGCACTGAGATAAATAGCCAGCCGCTGTGGCCCACTGGTTCTAGACGCTTTAGCCGGGAACCGCGCTGCTGCTACTGTCGCAGGTTTTAATCCTGCCTCGGGCATGGATGTGTGTGATGTCCTTAGGTTAATTAGGTTTAAGTAGTTCTAAGTCTAAGGAACTGATGTTAAGTTCCATGGTGCTTTGAGCCATTTGAGAATAATAGTTCATTAGGCACCGCAGAGTGTATCATATTAATGTCTATCAGTTGCTGTCTTTGTCGCTACTATCGAGATGTATAAGACTTGCACACTGCCGAGATGTGTCCAGTCTTATTATATTTATTGCAGATTGGTTATTGAGCCGGCCGAAGTGGCCGTGCGGTTAAAGGCGCTGCAGTCTGGAGCCGCAACACCGCTACGGTCGCAGGTTCGAATCCTGCCTCGGGCATGGATGTTTGTGATGTCCTTAGGTTAGTTGGGTTTAACTAGTTCTAAGTTCTAGGGGACTAATGACCTCAGCAGTTGAGTCCCATAGTGCTCAGAGCCATTTGAACCATTGGTTATTGACGGATACACTCTTCGCGTAACTACCTTTTGAAACACATGGGGAAGGAAGGAAGCAGGTGTCATGTGGGCTGTTTTCCTCTCGTGACTGGAGTCCATGATGCTGCCTCTTTCCTATACCACCTTATTTATCACTGCAATGCCCACCTCACCGTAGGGCAAAGACGTTTCCCACCTGCAATGAGATGTGTTAACTGCAGCAGTATCCACCCAGTTTTAAGCTGCCACCCTGCGGCTCGAGATACCTTGAAAGCTTGTGCAAAAGCTAGGTAAAGGGATCTCTAGCACAAATCTATGAACTTAAGTATTATCTTTCACTTATCCTTCTTAAATGCAAGGATACTGTTATTTTAGAAAAAAAATTCCGAATTTATATTTGTCATAAAGTGATAACATGTCACAATCTCTTTTATACACTGCTGGCCGCCGTAAATGCAACACCCTGAAGGAAGCATCCGAATCAAGTGAAATTTACACCATGGGTTTGCAGCGATGAGATATGCAACTGATTAGAATTTCAGCGCAGACGCACATCACGCGCGCCTGTGGCGCCACCTCATAGCGTCATTTTAGGCTTGGCGATTTCGACGAGTGTACGTTCGGCACGTGTGTTTACCTTGTGGTTGTTTCACAAGACGATCAGTTATGCCTCGTAGACAACAGCGAACATCGTTTGATCAAGTATCCGAGTTCGACAGAGGAAGGATAGTGGCTTACCGATATTGTGGATTATCATACAGAGAAATCGCTAGTCGTGTTGGACGAAACCAAACAGCTGTAATGCGGATATGTGACCGTTGGATGCAGGAGGGTACGACGGACCGACGTGGTCGATCGCATTCACCTCGGTGCACCACTGCACGTGCTGATAGGCAAATTGTGCGCATGGCAGTGACGGATCGCTCAGTGACATCCCGAACCATAGCACAGCACATTGCGTCTGTAACGCATCATCCAGTGTCTGCGCGTACCATTCGACGCCGTTTACAGCAGAGTGGTCTGTCCGCAAGACGTCCATTGCTTCGTCTACCATTGACGCAGAACCACAGACGTCTCCGTCGCCAATGGTGTGATGACAGACGGATGTGGACGGCAGAATGGAATGACGTTGTCTTTACTGACGAGGCACGCTTCTGTCTGCAGCACCACGATGGTCGGATTCGAGTGTGGAGACACCGTGGAGAGAGGATGCTGGACAGCTGCATTATGCACCGCCACACTGGTCTTGCACCGGGTATTATGGTATGGGGCGGTATTGGATATTACTCTCGCACGCCTCTAGTACGCATTGCCGGTACTTTAAATAGCCGGCGCTACATATCCGAGGTGCTGGAGCCAGTTGTCCTTCCTTACCTTCAGGGCTCGGCCACAGCCATATTTCAACAGGATAATGCGCGACCACACGTGGCACGCATTGTCCAAAGGTTCTTCGTCAATAACCAGATTGAATTGCTTCCCTGGCCGGCTCGCTCTCCGGATCTTTCGCCGATAGAAAACATGTGGTGCATGGTTGCTCAACGAGTGACCCAGATTACATCCACAGCTGCCACACCAGATGATCTTTGGCAACGTGTGGAAGCTGCTTGGGCTGCTGTACCCCAGGAACACATCCAACGTCTCTTTGACTCAATGCCGAGACGTGTGGCAGCGGTGATCTCCAACAATGGCGGCTACTCTGGCTACTGATTCTGGCAGGAACCACATGTCACAGACGTCTGTAAACGTAATCATTTGATACTTGGTCAACATGTTATCTACAAAATAAATTTTGTTGTGCTACCTCTTGTCTTTCTTGGTGTTGCATTTACGGTGGCCAGCAGTGTATCTTCCTAAATTCCTATCTTCTATACATAAATCGTTAAATTAAAGATTTTCATTTCTTAATTAGCTTTAAGTGTACAATCGTTTAAAGTTGCAATATGATTAATCATTATTACAAGTAAGAAATATCAAATATGTTTCACATCCTGTACTTGTACAACTTCATATTGTAAATATACGAACTGTCTTAGTAACTCAGTAGCAGATCTTTTGTAAATTGCGGCAAATTAAATAATAAATGTTCAAAATAAAATGGTTCAAATGGCTCTGAGCACTATGGGACGTAACAGCTATGGTCATCAGTTACCTAGAACTTAGAACTACTTAAACCTAACTAACCTAAGGACATCACACAACACCCAGTCATCACGTGGCAGAGAAAATCCCTGACCCCGCCGGGAATCGAACCCGGGAACCTGGACGGGGGAAGCGAGAACGCTACCGCACGACCACGAGCTGCGGCCAAATGTTCATATAACTTGAATAAACACTGTTGTTGGTACGGTTCGTAGAACGCACGTTCGAGGTGCACGCACCGAGATCGACCCTCTCCGCGCCAGCTGCGTAATGATTGCCACACAGTAACGAGGCGGATGCAATACTGAACACTTCCTTTTTTATTGACAAAGCACAAAACTCACACAGGCAATATACAGAGTGTCCAAATAGTGGTAATCCAAAAGCGCAATCCAGTCACAAGACAAGCAATCCTACCAGTGAAAGTACTAGGACGAGTCGTATCAGAGCTGCGAATGAAGAATGCAGTCTGTAGGCAGGAGCTGCAGCAAATACAGCCACCAATGCGTGGCTCTTGGAGGTACCGGTGGTGCTAGGGGCTGAAACACTTGGCCGGTACCATCAACCCCCGCCGATGGCGATGGTGCTGCGGCAAGAAGTGTGTCACTCGGCCAGCCGGGGGCTGACCTCTTCACCCAGTGCGTGGAACAGCTGTCGCCCTCTGAGGAATTGGAGGCTTAAGGGACTCCGGACATGAAGCAATCTTGAAATTTCCAATTTTTGTTTTTTTCGGTCAGTATTGATCTATTGAATTAACCCTTTCGGACGCTATACAGGGTGTTACAAAAAGGTACGGCCAAACTTTCAGTAAACATTCCTCACACACAAAGAAAGAAAATATGTTATGTGAACATGTGTCCGGAAACGTTTACTTTCCATGTTAGAGCTCATTTTATTACTTCTCTTCAAATCACATTAATCATGGAATGGAAACACACAGCAACAGAACGTACCAGCGTGACTTCAAACACTTTGTTACAGGAAATGTTCAAAATGTCCTGCGTTAGCGAGGATACATGCATCCACCCTCCGTCGCATGGAATCCCTGATGTGCTGATGCAGCCCTGGAGAATGGCGTATTGTATCACAGCCGTCCACAATACGAGCACGAAGAGTCTCTACATTTGGTACCAGGGTTCCGTAGACAAGAGCTTTCAAATGCCCCCATAAATGAAAGTCAAGAGGGTTGAGGTCAAGAGAGCGTGGAGGCCATGGAATTGGTCCGCCTCTACCAATCCATCGGTCACCGAATCTGTTGTTGAGAAGCGTACGAACACTTCGACTGAAATGTGAAGGAGCTCCATCGTGCATGAACCACATGTTGTGTCGTACTTGTAAAGGCACATGTTCTAGCAGCAGAGTATCCCGTATGAAATCATGATAACGTGCTCCATTGAGCGTAGGTGGAAGAACATGGGGCCCGATCAAGACATCACCAACAATGCCTGCCCAAACGTTCACAGAAAGTCTGTGTGATGAAGTGATTGCACAATTGCGTGCGGATTCTCGTCAGCCCACACATGTTGATTGTGCAAATTTACAATTTGATCACGTTGGAATGAAGCCTCATCCGTAAAGAGAACATTTGCACTGAAATGAGTATTGACACATTGTTGGATGAACCATTCGCAGAAGTGTACTCGTGGAGGCCAATCAGCTGCTGATAGTGCCTGCACACGCTGTACATGGTACGGAAACAACTGGTTCTCCCGTAGCACTCTCCATACAGTGACGTGGTCAACGTTACCTTGTGCAGCAGCAACTTCTCTGATGCTGACATTAGGGTTACCGTCAACTGCACGAAGAATTGCCTCGTCCATTGCAGATGTCCTCGTCGTTCTAGGTCTTCCCCAGTCGCGAGTCATGGGCTGGAATGTTCCGTGCTCCCTAAGACGCCGAAAAAGTGCTTCGAACGTCTTCCTATCGGGACACCTTCGTTCTGGAAATCTGTCTCGATACAAACGTACCGCGCCACGGCTATTGCCCCGGGCTAATCCATACATCAAATGGGCGTCTGCCAACTCCGCATTTGTAAACATTGCACTGACTGCAAAACCACGTTCGTGATGAACACTAAGCTGTTGATGCTACGTACTGATGTGCTTGATGCTAGTACTGTAGAGCAATGAGTCGCATGTAAACACAAGCACCGAAGTCAACATTACCTTCCTTCAATTGGACCAACTGGCGGTGAATCGATGAAGTACAGTACGTACTGACGGAACTAAAATGAGCTCTAACATAGAAATTTTCGGACACATGTCCACATAACATCTTTTCTTTATTTGTGTGTGAGGAACGTTTCCTGAAAGTTTGGCCGTACCTTTTTGTAACACCCTGTATAACGCAAGTACACTTTACTGCCTTATCTCTGATTTATTTGTTCATTTAAACAAAACGCTGTCGAGGCTTGCCCACGTATATTTGACAGTTCTCAGACTGCAATTTGGTTTTTTAATTACACGCGTCTGAGGGCAATGTTTTGGAGATGGGGATTCAAAAGCTTTCAAAGCAGTTGAGGACGAGAGCTATAAGGAGAAAATGTAACTTTCACTAAACTGAAGTGCATAGGTCACGCACAAAAGCGAATGGCTCTGACGACTGAAAACTTTACACGAGAGTAAGAAACTGAAAGAGGACAGAGGATTATATGTTAAGAATAGACACACAGAATCTGTCACAAATAAAATTCAATACTATTATGCCATTCCCATCAGGTAAGATGTTAGTAGCATAGAAAATATGAAAAAAAAGCTCTATGGGCAGTTTTGTTTCACCTCTCTTCATAGGCTATACCCTCGAGGAAGTGATTCATAGCGCAAACAGAACGAAGCACAACAAGATAGTGAGAAATAATTTCACAAACCTCTTACTATACCTCTTGCAATAGCGGAGATCTTGAAAGAAACTTTCAAAGATTTACCAGATATAAGGCTACTGAAGAAATGTCTTTAGGCCACGCCCAGAATCTTAACGAGTTCAAGGACATAATCTTGGCCAGAATTCCCAAAATAGTGTTTGCGTGAATTAATACACTGCGTTTTGGTGTCTCTGATGCAGTGGCAACGTTTCATGGAGGAAATGTTGCACGGTGTAAAGTCCTGAAAAGATTGATACAAAATGTTGGTCGTTTCACAATGAAATTTGGAAATTTCTGGTAAGGTCTTATGGGACCAAACTGCTGAGGTCATCGGCCTAAGTCTACACACTACTTAATCTAACTCGAACTAGTCGAACCTCCGACGGAGGGAGCCTCACAATGAAACAAATGTAAAATTCAGATAAAGAAAGAAGGGCATCAGAGAGAGCTGTTAGGTACCTTGAAATAAGGGAACGACAGAGCTAAAAGGAAATTGCAACAAGAGATGGAAGAGGATGCAGACAAGCGCATCATCCGGAGCTGGGATGCATTGACAACTTTAATGGCCGTTGCCCGTAAGCCGTTTTTCTTGAAGTGTACTTTTTCTCAACTTTTACTTGCCAAACTTTATTCAAAATTACAGATTATACTCAATAAAGTATTATGCCTATTTTAACACATGGGTTTACCTATGTTATAGATCTAAAAGAAGTTAGAGCCTTACATGAATATAAAAATGTAGACATTTTTTACCTATGTTATAGATCTAAAAGAAGTTAGAGCCTTACATGAATATAAAAATGTAGACAGTTTTTTTTTATTTTTATATTATACTTTTAGAACTTCCTCTGTTAAAGTGGTTGGAAACGTGTAACCTACAAGTTTTTTTTTCAAATTTTTACTCTCGATTGTTTCTGAGAAAAGTTACCTTTTTATATGAACAAATTTAACATTGTTTAAGACAGGGATTTTCCACCCTATCCAGAGCCCCTCAATACCTCCTTAGTAATAATCCAGCAGCATTCCTACAGTATGTTCCCATCCATCAACGACGACGACGCCTTTCTTTTCGTTTATATGAACCTTCGAGTATTGGTAGTGCAACACCACATATCAATAGTCACCTCGTCACTAGACATTGTGTAGCAGACTATACGAATATTATATGAGAAACAGCACTGTAGACTCTACAAATACACTATGGCAAATGTTCGTCGCCATTGTGGACAGAGACATCAACGAGAAAAAAATGCAAACCAGTTGCGCATCACCGCAGGAAATTTGTTTGCAGTAGAATCATGTTTCCAGTGGCAGTGTGTACTAGGCTTAGATAAGACGGAGATATTCTTCGAGCTACTTGAAGTAACTTCACACTGGCCTCCACTGAGCGAGTAACCTATGTTCTTTGTGTGTGCAACCTTATTTTTCAGCGGCAACTATAAACAAGTCAAACGATCTAGCAAAAATATAAAAAATAATAAAACCAGCACAGAGGGCAATGACACTACTGAGCGAGGTGGTGCGGTAATTAACATCAGAAAATGCGGAATTCTTCGTCCATGCGAGCATTCTGATTTTGGTTCTTGCTTTTCACCTAAATCACTTCAGGTGGGTGCTGGGATGGTTTCTTCCAAATGGCCGCGGCCGAATTCCTATGGCATCCTTGTTCAAGCCAATCCGAACTTGTGCTCTGTCTCTAATTACCTAGACGTCGATGGGACGTCACTTCCTAAGCTTCTTTGCTTCGAAAATCTGTGTGTTTCACGTAAGGGAAGATTGCACTGATCTTAGCAATTACCGGATACAGACTCATACTTCAATGAGACAAAATGAAAAGTTGTCTAATGAACTATTTCTACCATTTTCCTCAAAAAGCGATTCAATGATATTCAGTGGTACTAAGTGCTGTGTATTCCACCGCTTTTAAAATGATCAGACATGTTAATACATTCCTACTTCTTCCTACTTTCTAACTTTATGTAGTCAGCTATCAATACCTGTGCCACACTACTACTTCGTCCACCTTCATGTTCGTTTGTATCCGCTTTGAGCTCATTAATGTCCTCCATTTGTATCACAATCTTTCTTTAAGACTGTAGTTCAAGAATATACAGTAGTTTCTGGTTATAATTTAGGTCCTGTAAGAAATTTTTTCACTTCCTCCTCCCCAAAAATTTGTTTTCATAGAGCGACACACTATGATCTGTAAAATTGTGCCCACCCGTATTCATTTTATTAACAGCCCTCTGCTTTTAACATTTAGAAAACTGTTACAGTTTATTTTAATTCTCTACATACTGTCCAGATATGATATCTGAAGTAGGCAATACCATTTGGCATTTAAATCTACCAGAGGTTTTACGTCATTCAGAAGGGTCATACATGTTCATTCCTTTACATTCAATGAATTGTTTACTTATGTTCTCTGTCAACGGTTCTGTTGTAGGAAGGTTATCGTTAAAAACGATATTTGCCTTTCAAGTAATAACAACATTGTCTTTCCTCTGTAATAATGCTATGTTGTCAAACTGCACGACGATAGTTGTCGCCCCCAACCATTTCACATCATAAGCAAACCGAGTAACTTTCACAGTTTTTCAATTCACAGTTTTTTACATCTCTTAGATATTTGAATATCCACATCAGATACCTCCTCACTGGAAAACGCGTTACAGAAGACCATATGTAATATTACAAGACGATTCTAAAGTGTCTCTATCTTTGATAATTTTCCAGTGTCCAGATCAGCTCCAAGGTCAACTGCACATGCCAGTTTTTTCGATCTTTTGAGTTACGTGAATACTCCAAAAGCCACTTTACGGTATATTATGGTAGAGGCTTGTGCTACAATTTCTCTCATTTTGCTATTTCTTTCGTGAACTGATTGTCGGTAAGCCCCTGTATGAGCACTAATTTCTAAGGAAAGAAGATTGGTTTTAATGTTCCGTCGGCTTCGAGGTCATTAGAGACGGGGCACAAGCTCGGATGGTGCCAAGGATCCCCTTTCAAAGGAACCATCCGGGCATTTACATGGAGCGATTTATGGAAATCACGGAAAACTTAAATATGGACGGCTGGACGCAGGTCTGAACCGTTATCCTGCTGAATGCGAGTCCAGTTTGCTATCCACTGCGCCATCTCGCTCGGTTTTTCTCGTAGTGGTAATTTCGTGAGACATATTCGGAAGAAAGGAATATGTTACTCTGACTCCTTGACGTGCATGTTCTCGGAGTTGTAACAATAAATTACAGTGAAATTACGAAACCTTCGAAGTTAGTTTGTTGTTATTTAAATGGCGACCAGTTTCTGATTTCACAAAATGGTTCAAATGGCTCTGAGCACTATGGGACTTAACGGCTATGGTCATCAGTCCCCTAGAACTTAGAACTACTTAAACCTAACGAACCTAAGGACATCACACAACACCCAGTCATCACGAGGCAGAGAAAATCCCTGACCCCGCCGGGAATCGAACCCGGGAACCCAGGCGCGGGAACCAGTTTCTGACTTGAGCCCATTATCAAGGCGTACACATGAGTCCTACCATAACCTCATAATATGTGTGTTATGGCAGGACTTATGTGGATGGCTTGGTACTGGAATAAAGTCAGAAACTGGTCGCCATTTAAGTAGAAACAAACTTCTGTGCAACTTTGAAGGTTTTGTAATTTCATTAAATCATAGTAAATTACTGCATACTGCCATCCAGCATGCTGGAAGTGAGTAAACAGTAAATCACTCGGTGATTACAAAGGCTCTTTTGGAGCGTCCGGCATGGAATTTGAAGTGTGTCTCCGTAACAGTGTTCTGCTGACTAAACTTGAATCTACTGTATATCGTTTATTCACCCTACCTGATAAAGGTCGCAGATCGACGAGCAATACTCAAGATTCAGACAGACGACTGTTTCGTAAGACACTTCTTCAGGTATTGACTTACTTTTCCTTAGGATTCTTGCAATAAATCTCAGCCTGGCTTCTGCTTTTCCTCTAACTAGATTTATGCTGTCGTTCCACTTTATATCGCTCCGGATGGATCCTCGTGAATATTTCACGGTTGTTATTGTTTCCAGTGATTTATTACCAATAGTGTGATTGAACAGTAATGGATTTTCAACCTGTTCATGTCCCATACGTCTTATTATTTTACGTTGTGGGTTAAGTACCAGCCTCTGCACCAACCGTCAATCGTCCGTCGGTTTAGTCCATTTCCCAATAGTCATCTGGTGTTACGGTTTTAATATATACAACAACACCCTCATCATACGCTAGCTGAGACAAAAGTGACCACATCATATTTAGTATTCAGTTTGTACCTCTATGTCCATCAACGTCCATTAAAACAGTACTCTCAATATCTCTTATCAAAAACACACATCACTTGTCAATCGCGCAACATTTATCGTCTCGACAACCTTCGACCATAATTTGAGGGCCTTCAGTATTTAAAGTTTACAGAATCACCCTTTATCGACGACTCATGTAAAATATCTGTAATGACAGCACCAACGAAATAATGGAAAACTGTTAAAATTCGATGGCGCATATTAATGATCGCCTGATAGAGCCCGTCAGTCATAGAAGAGCCTAAGCGAAATGCTTATGTTCTCTTCCCATCGAATACACTAAAAAAAAGAGTTCTAACGGACTATAGACGAAAGTGAGCTTGGTTTTTCTGCCAGAAGACACCATTATTACCTCTAAATTCCTCGTTGGGATAATAGCTTTCCACAGATGCTCACAACAGTGCACCAGCTTCTCCGTTTCCTAGATGTTCGTTCCCAGGCGTCGGACTGTAACAGTCTGTACTTTGTCGTAGTCGCTTACGGCAGTGGATTTCTCCATTTTTGGTCCGTATCGCCGCTACAATGATCCCTCATTCGCCTATGCTCCGCTTTTAGCTATTCGAACAGTTTTCTTTGGCCATATTTAAGTAGAGGAGACGTGAGTATAATCAAGGCTTATTGGAGTTCGGTAAGAAGAAGAGTACGTCGCACAGTGTCTTACAACTGCACCAGCTCGCTTGGACAGAATGGAGGCGAAGAGAGAGGTGCTCATGTTCCTTCGCCGGTGACAACCGATGACAAACGGACCGAGGGACCTCATTTCAGCCTATATAAATATCACCCCCATGATAAAATATCCGCAACCGTCCTAAGTGGTCTCCTGTTGACAACCAAGACGCATCCCTTCATGTTCTTTTCGAAGTACTTGTGCCCTGCCATCGGCGTGTACCAACATTTACCTCGACTGACTGGACGAGACACCCTTCTATCCCTTGAGCGCCGACTAGCGGTGTTGTTGCGCACGTGCTTATCTCTGTGCCCCGTTAAACACGGTGAACGCATTTCCTCGCCAGATGATGTCCAGCACTCCAATGGCGAGTAATTTGCGACACTGGCCCACCTACGCGCTGTTATCACTAGCGATAGCTCACACCGACACGTACCAAGGCATTGTTTGCCACCATAGTCGTCTCTGATGACACGGTTTTCCTATAATCGATTAACACAGGACATTTTTGACGTGATCGTACGAGAAGAGCCCGATGTGTTCATGACTTTGGACTTTCCCGTGCGTAAGATAGCCATGATTTGACCAACATCTAATCTGCTATTACAATATATGCTCAAAAGTATCTGGACACCTATCAGTGTGTCCACCATTCTCCCTTATGAAGGCTCTGTTGGTACACTTTCAGTGAGGTGTTCGAATGTCTGTGGTGGAATGACAGGCTATTCTTCCTCAAAGGCTGAAACCAGAACAGGTAGTGATGTTGGGCGTTGAAGCCTCGAGCGAAGTGGACGTTCTAACCAACCCTAAAGTGGGTTGAAATCGAGACTCTAGGAATGCTAGTCTATTTTAGAAATGTTAGTTTCCACAAACCATGCCATATAGATGATGCTTTTATGACAGGGTGCACTGTCATGCTAATGAAAACAACAATGGTCTCTGAGGTGTTCCTCTATTGTAGCAGCGTGCAGTACTGTAAAATGTGTTGATATCCTTCTGCGTTTAGCGTTTTTAAGCCCAATAAGGTGACTACATTGTAGCCACTTAAGACAGCCGCATACCATGACACCACCTCTTATGTACTTCATTGTTGGCAATATAAAAGATAGCACGTAAAGCTCTCCAGACAATCGCAGAATCCTTCCATCAGACGGCCACAGAGTATAGCGTGATTTATCATCCGTTTCCAAACAACCTCTGTCCAGAGACGCCGCTCTTCACGCCAGCTCAAGTTTCGCTTCGCATTAACAACAGAATACGAGGTGTGGCTAGAAAAAAACAGGACTAGTACTGGTGAAACAATAAAACGAATGCAATAAGGCTGAAAGTCGCGTGGCCTGTCACGTGACTCTCGCTCCGCCTACTGCTCGAGTTTCATCTACCTCCTGCACTCAGTCTGCCCGTGGCGTCTGTTTTAAGTAGTTGACTTTTGTCTGTGCGTCGGAAAATGTTGAGTGTACAGAAAGAATAGCGTGTTAACATCAAATTTTGTTTCAAACTAGGAAAATCTGCAAGTGAAACGTTTGTAATGTTACAACAAGTGTACGGCGATGATTGTTTATCGCGAACACAAGTGTTTGAGTGGTTTAAACGATTTAAAGATGGCCGCGAAGACACCAGTGATGACACTCGCACTGGCAGACCATTGTCAGCAAAAACTGATGCAAACATTGAAAAAATCGGTAAACTTGTTCGACAAGATCGCCGTTTAACAATCAGAGCAGTGTCTGAGTCAACAGGAGTTGACAAGGAAAGTGTCGAACAAGTTTACCGATTTTTTCAATGTTTGCATCAGTTTTTGCTGACAATGGTCTGCCAGTGCGAGTGTCATCACTGGTGTCTTCGCGGCCATCTTTAAATCGTTTAAACCATTCAAACACTTGTGTTCGCGATAAACAATCATCGCCGTACACTTGTTGTAACATTACAAACGTTTCACTTGCAGATTTTCATAGTTTGAAACAAAATTTGATGTTAACACGCTGTTCTTTCTGTACACTCAACATTTATCGACGCACAGACAAAACGTCAACTACTTAAAACAGACGCCACGGGCAGACTGAGTGCAGGAGGCAGATGAAACTCGAGCCGTAGGCGGAGCGAGAGTCACGTGACAGGCCACGCGACTTTCAGCCTTATTGCATTCGTTTTTATTGTTTCACCAGTACTAGTCCGGTTTTTTTCTAGCCACACCTCGTATGTGGCTTATGAGGTGTCATGGCTGTCAAGATCTCTTAATACAAAAGGTCAAATGTTATTGATGTAAGAAGTGTCATGGACTCTGGAAAAAAATGGAAACTTTATTAAGTAGTAAGGCACTGGAGAAACGCACTGCATATGGCCAGTAGGAAGTAGAGCAAGTAAGCATAATGCTTAGTACACTCCAGGCAACAGTGGTACGCTGACAAAGTCACAGTTGCTGCTGGGATGATAACATGTGTTAAGCAGTGGAAATAGCCACAGCCAGCCGACCAAGCCCATAACAAGGAAGTGCTGGCCCAGGTGGGGCGTTTATAGAGTGCTCAAGGATGTTCGGGAAACTTTAGGAAAGATTTCAGTCATTAAAAAGATCCTCAGTGGAAGCAAGGGAAAGCAACACTGCCAGGGAATTTCCTCCAAGACAGTGAAAAGGAAGTGCATAAACAGCAGTCAGAGGCAGTCTCAGCAGTAGGAGATGAGTAAAGCAGTGAGAAAGTTAGCGAGTGAGACGCGCAGTCGGAGCAACAGTCATCACCAAGGAACAGCTGAGCCGTCATGAACCATCACTTGAAAATGGTTCAAATGGCTCTGAGCACTATGGGACTTCTGTGGTCATCAGTCTACTAGAACTTAGAACTACTTAAACCTAACTAACCTAAGGACATCACACACATCCATGCCCGAGGCAGGATTCGAACCTGCGACCGTAGCGGTCACGCGGTTCCAGACTGAAGCGCCAGGAACCTCACGGCCACACCGGCCGGCGAACCATCACTCTAAAGTGACAGTTCAATGATGCTGCAGTAAACTATCAGAAGACTGTACACATTTGAGGGAAGCACTGACTTTCCAATAAGTACCCAGACGCAGTTCTTGCATTGAGCTTTGTATCTGTTAATAAAAAACAAGTTTTGTAGAATTTGTCTTTAGAAGTAGAATATACAGGGAAGCAAGTGTTCCCTTAAACCAGTGTCTAGTTGGTTCAATGAGGAATAATGGGTAATTTTCTGTGTATAGTAAGTAAAGGGCACTGTCTCGCACTCGACTCTTATCTTGAGTAGAGTATTTGATGGTATCATCAGAAAGAGTTGCTAGAAAAGCACTCATCTCTGATAATAAAAATGTAGTACTCATGAGCTGGGCTTTGCTGGAGTATGACGGATGGATAAAAAGCCGCTGTAAGACACCTCTATGAGATTGGTTGAGTTATTGAAAAATAAAGTGTTCTTAAATTGTTCTAGGGTATAATGAAAAACCTGCTGTGTAATATTTCCTTATGTACAGAACTTAGATGGCTTTATTTATGCCTACTCTGTGCAGCTCTGCTGAAATATTGATAATTTGCATATGCAAGCATGTAGTACCGTTCATGCCAGTCATATGTTTGAAGCATGACGACTTCATGGTAATGGTGTTAGTGGCGCAAAGTGAATGAAACGCTAAAAGATCAGAATGAAGCTTGTCTGGAATATGGGATGAGAATCGCTACAGTATGGTGATCATAAAAGGATGGGAAATATGAAGGTAGGATAACTCATTACTATCCAAGTAAGAGCATCTAATATTTTGGAATTACGATCACAGACGCCTTGAAGAGCAAAAACTCGTTTCGCTACAGCGCAGGAGCCATACAATAGAAAGAGAAGACGATTATGTGGCAAACGAGATAGAGGTCCGAGATGAAGACTTGGCAAATGTTTTTTTCTGGAGTATGGCACTCTGCGGGATAGAAGCATGGACGAGAGGATGAAAAAAAAGCTAAAAGCTTTTGGGATGTAGCTGTGGAGGAAACTGGAGAGGATAAACTGGAGGCAAAGAGTTAGTAACGTAATTGTTGAAAAGGGTTGGTCAGAGGAGAAGGGTGCTCCTTATTATAAGAGAAAGGAATAAAAACTGGAAGGGACATTCGCTGAGACGGGTATGCTTGCTAACAGCCGCTTTGGAAGGTCTGGCTTGTGGGAAGATATTGTGTGTGAAATCTTATGGCACTTAACTGCTAAGGTCATCAGTCCCTAAGCTTACACACTACCTAACCTAAATTACCCTAAGGACAAACACACACACACCCATGCGCGAGGGAGGACTCGAACCTCCGCCGGGACCAGCCGGGGAAGAGATTGAGGGGAAGGAGAAACAAGGTGATAGACAACATTAAGGGACGCGGAAATAACTCTGATCTGAAGAGGATGGCAGAATACAGGATAGGATGGATAGTTACCACGAGAAAACCAGCCTGTGGGCAGAACGCTGATGATGATTACGTGGACTTCATGGTATTGCAGTGTTAATACGCTGAGGTGTACTCACTTTAACTGAGGCAATAACAAAGAAATTGTAATCAAACACGTTTAAGAAATCTCCTCTGCCACAAATCAGTCTTAGTTCTAACCATATTCAGTTTCAAAGTGAGATCTCAATACCGCAAAACACAAACCAAAAGATGTGGAAAATAGTATGTAAGAACTCTACATCTACCCGAAGTAAAAAAAAAAGAGCAAACACAACAGTTAGCGACGACAGCTTCAGAGAAAGCTGAACGAGAGAGGGAGGGTGTGTGTTCTCTGAACTGGAAAACACGATAGTGGAAATCGATGCGCAGCAGCGGCCTTGCGGGCAGGCACCACGGCGTGCCCACTATTCGGAAAATTCCCCAAAAACAGCCTATTTCGTGTCTGTCACACAGTGAAGAAAATGTTCTGTAGTAACAGCTGGTGAAGAGCTTCATTGGTGTAGCTGCCCAAGAGCAATGTTTCGGCATGCATATAGAAAGCTACCATTGGAGACTCCTATGCAATAAACAGGTCTTTCTCCATCCATACTTCAATGTTGTTGTGACTGTCCGTCCGAAGATTGTTTTGACTCTACCCCGTGCCTCTTCGTAACTGCCACGCCCCCATCTACTTGAATCTGATTACTGTAGTCAAGCCAAGGTCTCCCTCTACAACTGCCCACGCTCCCTCTCCCCCCCCCCCCCCCCCCTCAAATTAGCAAACTGACGATTCCTGTACGCACCAGGATGGGCCTATCAGCCGATCCCTTCTTTTTGTCAAATTGTGGCCCAATTTTTTTCCTCATTTTCATTCTGTACCTCCTCATTAGTTATCTGATTTACCCAACTAATCTCCAGAATTCTCCTGTAGCGCCACATTTCAAAAGACTGTATGCTCTTTTTGTCTGAGCTACCTATTGCCCTTGCTCCACTTCCGTACAAGGAGCTACACTCCTGCCAAATAGCTCCAGCAACGACTTTTTTTACGTTTAAATGTATAAGGGGCAATAAAAAGTTTCCTCTGAATGGCCACGTTAACCCCTTGCATACATATCGGTGCTTATATACCCGCATCGGAGTCGTGGTGGGTTGCATATAAGCTGCAGTAATGCCCTCAAATGGAAACATTTTGATCTCTTCTCATATTTTCCATTTTTAACATTTTTTTATTTTTCATAAACACTTTTCTTCCCAGTTTGCATTCTATATCATTTGTACTTCTACCACTATTACCTATTTTGATGCTCAAATAACAAAACTCATGTACTATTTTTCGTGCCTCTTATTCAAATTTCTCTTGGGTTCCCTGTACGGCTTATTCATTGCACAGACTGAATAACGTTGAGGATAGACTACACGACTGTCTCAATATATTCTCAAGTACTACTTCCAATTCAAGATGGTATGACGATAATATATGTATATGGCGTGTGACGAAGGCCTCCCGTCGGGTAGACCGCTCGCCTGGTGCAAGTCTTTTGATTTGACGCCACTTCGGCGACTTGCGCGTCGATGGGGATGAAATCATGATGATTAGGACAACACAACACCAAGTCCCTGAGCGGATAAAATCTCCGACCCAGCCGGGAATCGAACCCGGGCCCTTAGGATTGACAGCCTGTCGCGCTGACTACTCAGCTACCGGGGGCGGACTGGTATGACGATGATATTTGTTTTGTGGGATGCTCAAATCCGTGGTTATCAGTGCCCGTACAAAGTCAAATTTTTTTCACTGTCCCGTCTCGCCACTTTCCGGAATGATGAAATGTTGAGAACAACACAAACACCCACTCCCTGGCTGGATAAACCCCAAGACAGCCGGGAATCGAACCTGGGACCCCATCCACAAGAGGCAGCAACGCTAGCCACGAGACCCCCAGCCGTAGGCAGTGCAGTTTATGTACTTCGACCTGTATAACTAGTCTGGTTACTGTAAAAGTTGTATGTAGCGTTTTACTCCCTGTATTTTATCCTTGCTAATTTCAGAATTTATGAGAGAGTATTGCAGCCAGTTCTGTCAAAAGCGTAGATTTGCCTTACTTCAACTATCTTCTAAGATAAGTCTTGAGATCATTATCGGCTTGCACATTTGTACATTTCTCTGGGACTCAAACAGATTGGCCCTGCGGTCAGCTTTTACTATTTTCCCATTTTTCAGTAAATAATTTGTGAGAGTATTTTTCAACTAGGACTTTTTAAACTGGTAGAAAACTAAGCTCAGTCCGAACAGGTCTCCGAAGGTCCAAGTGTCGCGACCGATAGCCGTGTCATCCTCAGTTGATAGGTATGACTGGAAGCGGATGTGGAGGGCATGTGGTCACCACGCCGCTCTCGCGGCCGCCATCAGTTTTCGTGACCGGAGCCGCTTCTTCTCAGTCAAGTAGCTCCTCAACTGGCTTAACATGGGACACGTCAACTGCACTTGCCAACAGCGCTCGGCAGACACGGACAGTCATACACGGAAGTGCTAGTCAAGCCCGTCAGCGCTTTACTTCAGGGATCTAACGGCAAGCTCGTCGACTTATTAAACTGATAGTTCGGTAATATCCTCACCTATCAGAATTCTAAGTAGAATTTAAAAATCAATAAAAAGGTTTTTCTGTACAATTTATTCATGTCTGTTCTTATTCCATTCGTGGAAGACAAGAAAAGAAAGAATTATTGGTAATATGCACATGTTAGAACTGTCAACTTTCTATGTTTTTTTTTTTCATATGGATTGCCACAGCAACAAATGTATTAAAAGAAATCTCCACTTCCTACCTTCGATATGTTATGACTACAGTCATTTATTTCACATTCTCCATTGATTTCGGCGATGTGCCATTTTCAAGTGCTTAGCCGTATTCTCATATCCACGGTGTGGTTGCCGTGGTCTTTGGTCCGAAGACGTTTTTTGCAGCTCTCCATGCCACTCTATCTTGTGCAAGACTCACCATCTCCGAAAAACTACTGCTTCCTACACTCTTCGCCGGCCGGGGTGGCCGAGCGGTTCTAGGCGCTACAATCTGGAATTGCGCGACCGCTACGGTCGCAGGTTTGAATCCTGCCTCGGGCATGGATGTGTGTGATGTCCTTAGGTTAGTTAGGTCTAAGTAGTTCTAAGTTCTAGGGAACCGATGACCTCAGATGTTAAGTCCCATAGTGCTCAGAGCCATTTGAATTGAACCTTACACTCTTCTGAATCTGCTTACTGTATTTATCCCTTGGTCTCCCTCTACGATTCCCCCACACACTTCCCTCAAACACTAAATTGGTGATCACATGATGTCTCAAAATGTGTCTTGTCAACAAATTCCTTCTTCTGGTCAGGTTGTGCCACAAATTTCTTTTCTCCCCAATTCTTTGCAGTACGACCTCTTTAGTTATGCGAGCTCCCCATATAATCTTCAGCGTACTTCTGTACCAACTCATTTCAAAAACCTTTGTCCTCTTCTTGTCTGAACTGCTAATCGTCCACGCTTCACTCCCGCGCAAGGCTACACTGCAGACCTTCAGGAAAGACTTCCTAATTCTTAAATTTATATTCGATGTTAACAAAATTCTCTTCTTTAGAAACACGTGTCGTGCCATTGCCAGTCTACATTTTATATTCTCTTTACTTCAGCCCTCATCAGTTCTTTTACTGTCCAAATAGCAAAACTCATTAACTACTTTAGTGCCTCGTTTCCTGATCTAATCCCACCAACATCGCATGATTTAATTCGACTACATTCCCTTACCCTTGATTTGATTTCGTTAATGCTCATTATATACACTCCTGGAAATTGAAATAAGAACACCGTGAATTCATTGTCCCAGGAAGGGGAAACTTTATTGACACATTCCTGGGGTCGGATACATCACATGATCACACTGACAGAACCACAGGCACATAGACACAGGCAACAAAGCATGCACAATGTCGGCACTAGTACAGTGTATATCCACCTTTCGCAGCAATGCAGGCTGCTATTCTCCCATGGAGACGATCGTAGAGATGCTGGATGTAGTCCTGTGGAACGGCTTGCCATGCCATTTCCACCTGGCGCCTCAGTTGGACCAGCGTTCGTGCTGGACATGCAGACCGCGTGAGACGACGCTTCATCCAGTCCCAAACATGCTCAATGGGGGACAGATCCGGAGATCTTGCTGGCCAGGGTAGTTGACTTACACCTTCTAGAGCACGTTGGGTGGCACGGGATACATGCGGACGTGCATTGTCCTGTTGGAACAGCAAGTTCCCTTGCCGGTCTAGGAATGGTAGAACGATGGGTTCGATGACGGTTTGGATGTACCGTGCACTATTCAGTGTCCCCTCGACGATCACCAGTGGTGTACGGCCAGTGTAGGAGATCGCTCCCCACACCATGATGCCGGGTGTTGGCCCTGTGTGCCTCGGTCGTATGCAGTCCTGATTGTGGCGCTCACCTGCACGGCGCCAAACACGCATACGACCATCATTGGCACCAAGGCAGAAGCGACTCTCATCGCTGAAGACGACACGTCTCCATTCGTCCCTCCATTCACGCCTGTCGCGACACCACTGGAGGCGGGCTGCACGATGTTGGGGCGTGAGCGGAAGACGGCCTAACGGTGTGCGGGACCGTAGCCCAGCTTCATGGAGACGGTTGCGAATGGTCCTCGCCGATACCCCAGGAGCAACAGTGTCCCTAATTTGCTGGGAAGTGGCGGTGCGGTCCCCTACGGCACTGCGTAGGATCCTACGGTCTTGGCGTGCATCCGTGCGTCGCTGCGGTCCGGTCCCAGGTCGACGGGCACGTGCACCTTCCGCCGACCACTGGCGACAACATCGATGTACTGTGGAGACCTCACGCCCCACGTGTTGAGCAATTCGGCGGTACGTCCACCCGGCCTCCCGCATGCCCACTATACGCCCTCGCTCAAAGTCCGTCAACTGCACATACGGTTCACGTCCACGCTGTCGCGGCATGCTACCAGTGTTAAAGACTGCGATGGAGCTCCGTATGCCACGGCAAACTGGCTGACACTGACGGCGGCGGTGCACAAATGCTGCGCAGCTAGCGCCATTCGACGGCCAACACCGCGGATCCTGGTGTGTCCGCTGTGCCGTGCGTGTGATCATTGCTTGTACAGCCCTCTCGCAGTGTCCGGAGCAAGTATGGTGGGTCTGACACACCGGTGTCAATGTGTTCTTTTTTCCATTTCCAGGAGTGTATAATCCTTTCGAGACACTGCCCATTCGGTTCAACTGTCCTTCCGTCTTCTTTGCTGCCTCTGATAGAATGACAGAGCCATCAGCAAACATCAAACTTTTTATTTCTTCTACCTGAACTTTAATTTCTTCCTTTTCTTTGGCTTCCTTTCCCGATAGCTCAGTGTATGGGCTGAATAATCTCGGGGATACGCTACAACCCTGTTAACCAGCGCTTGCCTTTCATGCAGTTCTGCTGTCATAACTGCCGTCTAGTTTCTGTACAAATCGTAGATAATCTTTCCCTTGTTGTACGTATTTTACGCCTGCTACCTTCGGAATTTCAAAGTGTTTATCATTCAACATTGTCAAACATTTCTTTAAGTCTACAAAACCTATAAACGTAGGTTGGCTCTTCTGTAACCTATGTTCTAAGTCGTAAAGTCAGTACTGTGTCGCCTGTTCCAGCATTTCTCCGGAACCCATCTGATCTTCTCTGAGGTTGGTACCTACCAATTTTTCCAATCTGCTGTAAATAACTCATGTCCCTATTACGTAACAGGGTAAGTTCTAAAAATTACGAAGATACGAGTCAGCACTTGAAAATGGCGCATCGCTCAAAATCGGCTAGTCGTGTGAAATGAATGACTGAGATAATAATACTTCCAAGGCGGAAAATTAAATCGTGTTGTCATTATAATTTGCTATTTTGTCTACACAGTCTCTACAGTAGCAAGGCTGGAAGCAGGTTGCCGCGATTTTCTGAATAAGTTTTCGCGCTACATTGGGCGTAATTAATTGAGTTTCAGCCAAATAAGATTTGTCGTATTTTTATCGCATTCCCTCCAAAAGTAAGCAAGTCTATAAACATACGTATTTGTCTTCCTTCGTATATGCTTCATGCTCTCTGATACAGTCGTGCACTGGCTCGAGAGATAGTTTTTGCTCGTTAATCGTATATAAATTGTGAATCATCCTACCTGTCACAAACTGGTTGAGTTCTCCAGTGTTATGGTAACATTGGGGAACTTACAGGGGGTGGACAAAAATATGGAATCACCGCAGGAAATGCAAGCTTGAACATAAATGCAGATACTAGCGAAACGTGCAGGTGGCGCTATTTTATTTGACCACGAACGGCGCCTGTACGAAGCAAGTGTCAGCCGTGGTCAGAAGAGTGTTCTGTGTAGTTGTGAGTGCATTATGTGGGGCGTCAGTGTATTCCAACGTGGGCAAACTGCTGGTGCTCGGCCGGCCGGAGTGGCCGACCGGTTCTAGGCGCTACAGTCTGGAAACGCGCGACCGCTACGGTCGCAGGTTCGAATCCTGCCTCGAGCACGAATGTATGTGATGTCCTTAGGTTAGTGATGTTTAAGTAGTTCTGAGTTCTAGGGGACTGATGACCTCAGATGTTAAGTCCCATAGTGCTCAGAGCCATTTGAACCATTTTGCTGGTGCTCGTATGATGGGTGCTTCTGTAACGAAGGTAGCCGAAGTGATTTGTTTTTCAAGAGGTATCGTATTGAAGATTTATATTGTATGCAGGGAAAGCGGAAAAACCTCCTCTGCTACGTCACATCGCGAGCGAAATTGTGTGTTCTGAAATCGTCACGGACGGTCATTGAAGAGGATTGTAACGAAAATAAGAGAACGGCAACTGCAAAAGTTACTGTAGAACTGAATGTCGCAGTCGTGAATCTGTCAACGACAAAACACTGGCCGCGCTGGATTAGCCGAGCGGTCTGGGCGCTGCTGTCATGGACTGTGCGGCTACTCC
Organism: Schistocerca nitens; assembly: GCF_023898315.1. NCBI lineage: Eukaryota > Metazoa > Arthropoda > Insecta > Orthoptera > Acrididae > Schistocerca > Schistocerca nitens. The sequence goes on from NC_064622.1 coordinate 245,077,245, forward strand.
CGGCGGAGGTTCGAGTCCTCCCTTGGGCATGGGTGTGTGTGTTTGTCCTTAGGATAATTTGGTTAAGTAGTGTGTAGGCTTAGGGACTGATGACCTTAGCAGTTAAGTTCCATAAGACTTCACACACTTCACACACAAAACACGGAGCGTGGAATTTAGGACAAGATGGTTCAAAATGGCTCTGAGCACTATGGGACTTAACAGCTGAGGTCATCAGTCCCCTAGAACTTAGAACTACTCAAACCTAACTAACCTAAGGACAACACACACATCCATGCCCGAAGCAGGATTCGAACCTGCGACCGTAGCGGTCACGCGGTTCCAAACCGAAGCGCCTAGAACCGCACGGCCACACCGGCCGGCAGGACAAGATGGAATTCCAAAACCATTCATCAGTGATGCAAATCACCGTAACAGGAAAACGTGCCGAAGCCATAAAGTCATGACTATGGAGCAATGGAAAAAAGTCATTTGGTCGAGTTGGTCTTGTTTCACACTGTTTGCAACTTATGGCCGAGTTTATGTCCCAAGAGTGAAACAAAACGAGGGTTCGGAGGTGATTTGGGCAGTCAAATCGTGGTATTCTATGGGCTCCTTGGTTACTCGGCCGAAGATTATGTGACCATTTTGGCTGATCAGCTCCACTCCCAGTACAGTGTTGTTCGCGAATAGCGGTACTCTGTTCCTAGACGACAGGGCCCTGTACACACAGATCGCATCGTCCAGACTGTAAGTATTATTAAGCCTTTGTTGTCGACTTCAGAGAGAAGGGTATGTCATCGCTATTCACCTCCATCGTTGTTACTTGAACTTGTTCAAATGGCTCCGAGCACTATGGGACTTAACGGCTGAGGTCATCAGTCCCCTAGAACTCAGAACTACTTAAACCTAACTAACTTAAGGACATCACACACATCCATGCCCGAGGCAGGATTCGAACCTGCGACCGTAGCGGTCGCGCGGTTCCAGACTGTAGCGCCCAGAACCGCTCGGCCACTCCGGCCGGCACTTGAACTTGTAACCATTTTGCAGGGAGTATGTTATAAATTTCTCTTGAAAACCATAGAGATGACTGGAAGCTCTTTTGAATGCCAATGGTTTTCGTACATCATATTAGATATGGTAATATGTTGTGTTTTTAGAGTTTCCATAGTTTTGTCCAACCCTGGACGTACCAGAGAACTGAGGTATTCTCTGATCTTTTTTTCTGATATTACAGTAGACAGTGTGATAACTGAAAAAAAAAACAATTTCTCTGTATTCTTGACTGTTGACCACACCTAAAAACGTTTTCACAGATAGGCTCAATGTCTACTTTGTTGATCATAATCCTCTTTTCTTCTGCTGAAAATACTGTATTGTTATTGGTGAACCGTGGCGGGACTGGTGCCACAAGCAGTTTGTAAAATTGGCTTGAGTGGTAGGTTTTTAAATGTTTTTAAAGAGATTAATTCATTTGTGGATTTATATAACAAGCAGTTTGTAAAGTTTGCCTGAATGGCGTTTCTTAAAGATATTATTATGTGATTTATGATTGTAATTCTCTTAATGATTTATCTATGAAGCAAATAAATATGATGAAATGAAATGGTCACTGTATGGGTCAAGTCCTTCCACTCCCTTTATATTAAAGGTTAAGGAAATTGCAGTTCAGAAAAGAAATAACGTTGTAATGGGGGATAGCCCTGGCACCAGTCCCGCCACGGCTCAATTGGTTCGTTTGACTCTTTCATGTATTCGTATATCACACGAGCATTGTACTCAACAGCGTACCCATCGTGGGGCAGCGGTGCGCAGCCGCCCCATCCAACCAATCGACTAGGGAAAAAAAATCATCGTAAACTGGACTCACATCCTGCCAATTGTTCAGGACGTGTGTCTTCAGTATCACTGCAAACAAAACCAGAAAACATAACTGATATTTGCTAGCCACAAGTGTGCTAACGCCCACGTGTCGTGAAGTATGAGAATTATTTCGTCATTCCCTGCGAAATAAAAATGAGTGCCCCCTCCCCTCTTAGCCATCCCATTTCATGTTCTGCCTAAACTCTTAACTGGATTGTGAGGAGCAGGGCTCAAGTGTCAGACCATCTTGTTTTCCTATAACCTTCTCTTCTAAAAGTCTTCCTGCCTTCCTTCTTTCCATGTAATTTGCCTTGTTTTCTTCTACCATAACTTAATTTCCCATAAACTTTTTATTTTTTATGTCACTGTAGTTTTTATTTTTAAGTAAGTGTACTTCTTTCCGTAGAAGCTTCCTTCTTTTCTTCTAACGTTCATCCTTCCTTATAGCTTCTCTACTTTTCTTCTAATCTTCCCTGATTCCTTCTAACATTCATTCTTTACATTTTGTCTTTCTTTCCTTACAGTCAACCAACTTATCTTTTAACTCTCGTTTACCATATTCAATTTCAATTATTTCTTTTAACATTTCTTCATGTATGTTAACTACTTTTTGTAAAACCAATCATATTTCCATATAATCTTCCTTCTTTTCACAAAATCTTCCGTCTTAGTTTACCCACACAGCATAATCTACAACTGTTGGAAAGAACCACTCTCAACAGGATTAGCCATAAAATATAGGGATCAGTTCCACCTGAACGCGTCAGCTTCTGACCAACAGAAGTGGCTCACACCACGTTCTCTGTTTAACTACGTGTAGTGAAGGTAGATTTATAGGCATCTGAAACTATATGTGATATTTTTGGATTTAACTGCAACAAATAACACTGTATGGATACAAGGATTAACATGGAAGTTCCTCCGTGTCAGTCCCTATTTTGTCAGCGCAAGACTATTAGAAAACTTGCTTACCAAAACAAAAAACATTCCAAGTGATTATTAGGAGTACATGGTGCAAACAAATGAAACTTAATAATGGTATTCCTCAAGGCTCCTTTATAGCTCCTCTGCTCTTTATCATGTGTACAACAGTATGTCTAAAATTTGGATATGCCGACGATTGGGTACTAGCTACACAACACAACGAAATTATGAAAATGAAGGATGTTTTAATAAATGATTTTGCTGTAATGGGTAACTATTTTTCTAATTGCAGGTTCGACTAAGAGGGAGGTTACATTCTATCACCTGAACAATAAACTTATAACATGGAACCTGAATTCGACCAAAGTCCCTTTAACTCACAATAATACTCCTAAGTATCTACGAGTTATTTTAGACAGAACACTACAGTTACACGACAAAGACACTCGCAAAATACCATACAAGGAATAACACCATAGAGCAGCTATGTGGCACCACATGGAGCCTCTTCGGCATCTACGCTACAAACAACAGTTTGTTTATTCAGTATCAAAATATGTCATCTCCATATCAAGAAAATAGACAACGAATTAAATGACGCCGGCCGGTGCGGGCGTGCGGTTCTAGGCGCTTCAGTCTGGAACCGCGTGACCGCTACGGTCGCAGGTTCGAATCCTGCCTCGGGCATGGATGTGTGTGATGTCCTTAGGTTAGTTAGGTTTAAGTAGTTCTAAGTTCTAGGGGACTGATGACCTCAGATGTTAAGTCCCATAGTGCTCAGAGCCATTTGAACTAAATGACACAACGCGCTCGATTCCCGTACTATTAGGGCACGTCTACCTTCTGACGACCGGTCCTCAGTCGTATACCTCCGCCACAACTACGAAGACAACAAGCACTTCTTAGAGAATTTATAAAATTTCAAAACAATTAAGAATTTGCTTTTTATTCGTGCTCTCCCTACATAAATATTAAACGATTCCGCTCTAGAAAACCACTACTTGCGAAATATATATGCTTGTGCAACACTGAAAAAAAAGCCTGGGAAGATAACGTAACTGTTGGTCTCAAGAAAATCCGACGTATCTCTGGAAAACCGACTGGCCTTGAACCCCCAAGAAAACATTGGGGAATTCGAAATCAAATTCGAACTAACCACGGAAAAAGTGTGGACTCATCATGTATATGGAAACAAAACACTTCTCCGGAGTGCGACTGTGGAGCAGAAAGGCAGACAGTACAGTAAATAATGCAGAAATCTTCCCGAACAGGCTACACGTGGTCTTTTGCTGACTTCCTGAATACTATTGACAGTTCAGTTAACTATATTTATAACCGAGATGTTTCTTTATGAATGTTTACGTTCACTAATGTGATTTGTAATAAATCCATGTGATAAATGCTTATTAATTGACTTCCTTTCCTTCTAAAATTCTTTTGTTCCAGAATTCTTTCTTTCTTTATGCCCTTCCGTATTTTCTTATTTTATTTTGACCTTTCCTTTCTCCTTCTAGTGCTTTTTCTCCCTTCAAGCGTAGCTCCTTTCCTTTTAATCTCCCTTCTAAACTTTTTTGGTTCAAATGGCTCTGAGCACTATGGGACTTAACATCTGAGGTAATCAATCCCCTAGAACTACTTAAGCCTAACTAACCTAAGGACATCACGACATCCATGCCCGAGGAAGGATTCGAACCTGCGACCGTAGTGGTCGCGCGGTTCCAGATTGAAGCGCCTAGAACTACTCGGCCGCATAGGCCGGCCTAAACTTATTTTTACTCTCTTCCTTCCTTTCTTCGTTCCTTCTTTCGTTCTTTCTTTCACACTTGTTAAAATATTCCGACTATTACTGAAAATAGCGAACCAGGGTGGTGCATTGGACCTTCGAAAAAATCTGCAACCCCCCTAAAGATGTCCTCTGTGGGACGAAATAAAAATTCATTCGACCATGGCAAACAGCACGGAATATTTTAAAAGTGTGACATTACGAGCCGTGAAAGCTTACATTTTACAATTCCTTTCTTTTTTGTTTCCTTCAGTCCTTCATTTTCCTTTCTTCCTTCTACCGTCCCTCCTTTCTTCCTTTCTCTTCATTTTTCTTCCCTCTAACAGATAATAAATTACAGTTAACTGCATGTCCATTACCTTTTCCCTTTAGTGACCGCCTTGAAGACAAATGTGAAAAACAGGGACAGAACTAAAGAAAATCCTTGACGCTAACGCAAAATCGTCTGTCGTAATGTGATTGTGATAATGTTATTTGCCACGAGACGAGAATAACGAACGTTGTGATAAGCGTCCACTCAGCATGTGTCATACAAGACGCCTCTTCAAGCGCCTAGCAGAGATAAGAAGCTACGTAAGAGCAGGCACATTGCTTAATGTGCTGGCTGGCGCGTTGCGTCACCCTTCTGTGTACGTACAGGTGATGCGCGTCACACGTTCCAGTCCCACGTAAACAGTGTACTGTACTGTATAAATACGGTCTCTGCTGCATACATAGTCCTGTGCGTCGCGCAACGTCGGCACTATAAATTACCGTTTGCCAAGCGTCCGAAACCACCCCCACCCTTAAGTACCTTGGCGTCACCCTCGACCGTCGTCTCTCCTGGACTCCCCATCTCCGGACAATCCAAGCCAAGGCACGTTCCCGACTCCGTCTCCTTAAGCTCCTTTCTGGCCGTACGTGGGGTCTGGACCCCTCCACCATCCTCCACACCTATAAGTCCCTCATCCGCCCTATCCTCTGTTACGCCCATCCAGCCTGGATCTCCGCCCCCCCTTCCTTTTATAAATCCCTCCAAATCCTTGAACGCCATGCTCTCCGCCTTGCCTATCGCATCCGTCTCCCCTCCCCCACGCGGATCCTGTATGACCTTATCCCCTTCCCCCACCTCCTCCTCTTCCTCGAAAGGATACGAATCCTCTACACCTCCCGTAAACTCGATCCTCCTCACCCGCTCGTCTCCCCGATCCTCTCCCACCCCCGCCCGCTGCCGCGCCTGTACTCCCATGTCCCACCCGGTCTCCATCTCTCCACCCTCCTTACCCTCTCCCGAGGTGGCTTCCGCCAGCTCCCTCTCCCTGATGATGTCCTCCTCCCCTCCATCTACCCCTCCTATCAACTTTGATCCCCCCCCCTCCTCCTGTGTCCTATCCTTTAGGCACCCTCCCTCCCTCCTGTCCCCTCCCTTCTCTTTCCTTTCCCCCCTCCCTCCTCCCCTCTCCCCCGGGCTTCCCCACCCCCTTCCTCCCTCCCCCTCTCTCCTTTGCCCATGGCATCCCTGCTCTCCCCTCTCGCTCTCCCTCTCCACTTCCTCCTCCTCCTCTCTTGGCAGGTCCCCGGACTCGCACACGCTTAGTGAACATTCGCGCGCCGGAGATCATCGCCTTCTGTGTCTCGTGTGTGTGCCGCCGTTTAGTGTTTTTGGTGTCCGCCGTCCCACTACTACGTTCACTTGTGCCGTCGGATTCGTCAGTGTTGTGTGCGCCGTGCCAATGTGTTATCAGTGTTGTTATCGTCACGTGTGAACGACTCCGTGTTTTTTGTGTCTATGTGACATCTTTCTTTTGCCCGTCACTTTGTTTCATTGCCTTTCTCCGTTTTTCTACTTTTGTAACCCGCTGTGGCTGAAGAGCGGCGTAGTGTGCCGCTGCCAGCCTACTTGCTTTGTACAAGTATTAAAATAACAATAAAGTAAAAAAAAAAAAAAAGCGTCCGAAACAACACTCTACTTACTCTGGTGTGCCGTGTTACTTAATACTACCCGACAGTCTAGAAATAAACGCCATGATAACATCATTCTTAGTACTTAGCTATTGTAGCATGCCACGTAACTCATTTCAGAAATATCTGAGCAACTGTGACAGCCGACAGCGTTTTCTGTGTTCACATCTGGAATTACATTTCAATAGTTTCTGGTATTTCAGGGCAAAGCTAATAGAGTCATGGAATGCAAGTTGCGGAAGAAGGAAGAAATTTTTTTTTCTTAAGGATAATGTTCCTGGTCTTCCCCCATGAACCATGGACCTTGCCGTTGGTGGGGAGGCTTGCGTGCCTCAGCGATACAGATGGCCGTACCGCACGTGCAACCACAACGGAGGGGTATCTGTTGAGAGGCCAGACAAACATGTGGTTCCTGAAGAGGGGCAGCAGCCTTTTCAGTAGTTGCAGGGGCAACAGTCTGGATGATTGACTGATCTGGCCTTGTAACATTAACCAAAACGGCCTTGCTGTGCTGGTACTGCGAACGGCTGAAAGCAAGGGGAAACTACAGCCGTAATTTTTCCCGAGGACATGCAGCTTTACTGTATGATTAAATGATGATGGCGTCCTCTTGGGTAAAATATTCCGGAGGTAAAATAGTCCCCCATTCGGATCTCCGGGCGGGGACTACTCAAGAGGACGTCGTTATCAGGAGAAAGAAAACTGGCATTCTACGGATCGGAGCGTGGAATGTCAGATCCCTTAATCGGGCAGGTAGGTTAGAAAATTTAAAAAGGGAAATGGAGAGGTTAAAGTTATATATAGTGGGAATTAGTGAAGTTCGGTGGCAGGAGGAACAAGACTTTTGGTCAGGTGATTACAGGGTTATAAATACAAAATCAAATAGGGGTAATGCAGGAGTAGGTTTAATAATGAATAAAAAAATAGGAGTGCGGGTTAGATACTACAAACAGCATAGTGAACGCATTATTGTGGCCAAGATAGACACAAAGCCCATGCCTGCTACAGTAGTACAAGTTTATATGCCAACTAGCTCTGCAGATGATGAAGAAATTGATGAAATGTATGATGAGATAAAAGAAATTATTCAGGTAGTGAAGGGAGACGAAAATTTAATAGTCATGGGTGACTGGAATTCGTCAGTAGGAAAAGGGAGAGAAGGAAACATAGTAGGTGAATATGGATTCGGGGGAAGAAATGAAAGAGGAAGCCGCCTTGTAGAATTTTGCACAGAGCATAACTTAATCATAGCTAACACTTGGTTCAAGAATCATAAAAGAAGGTTGTATACCTGGAAGAATCCTGGAGATACTAATAGGTATCAGATAGATTATATAATGGTAAGACAGAGATTTAGGAACCAGGTTTTAAATTGTAAGACATTTCCAGGGGCAGATGTGGATTCTGACCACAATCTATTGGTTATGAACTGCAGATTGAAACTGAAGAAACTGCAAAAAGGTGGGAATTTAAGGAGACGGGACCTGGATAAGCTGACTAAACCAGTGGTTGTACAGAGTTTCAGGGAGAGCATAAGGGAACAATTGACAGGAATGGGGGAAAGAAATACAGTAGAAGAAGAATGGGTAGCTCTGAGGGATGAAGTAGTGAAGGCAGCAGAGGATCAAGTAGGTAAAAAGACGAGGGCTAATAGAAATCCTTGGGTAACAGAAGAAATATTGAATTTAATTGATGAAAGGAGAAAATATAAAAATGCAGTAAATGAAGCAGGCCAAAGGGAATACAAACGTCTCAAAAATGAGATCGACAGAAAGTGCAAAATGGCTAAGCAGGGATGGCTAGAGGACAAATGTAAGGATGTAGAGGCTTGTCTCACTAGGGGTAAGATAGATACTGCCTACAGGAAAATTAAAGAGACCTTTGGAGAGAAGAGAACCACTTGTATGAATATCAAGAGCTCAGATGGCAACCCAGTTCTAAGCAAAGAAGGGAAAGCAGAAAGGTGGAAGGAGTATATAGAGGGTTTATACAAGGGCGATGTACTTGAGGACAATATTATGGAAATGGAAGAGGATGTAGATGAAGATGAAATGGGATATACAATCTGCGTGAAGAGTTTGACAGAGCACTGAAAGACCTGAGTCGAAACAAGGCCCCGGGAGTAGACAACATTCCATTAGAACTACTGATGGCCTTGGGAGAGCCAGTCATGACAAAACTCTACCATCTGGTGAGCAAGATGTATGAGACTGGCGAAATACCCACAGACTTCAAGAAGAATATAATGACTCCAATACCAAAGAAAGCAGGTGTTGACAGATGTGAAAATTACCGAACTATCAGTTTAATAAGTCACAGCTGCAAAATACTAACGCGAATTCTTTACAGACGAATGGAGAAACTGGTAGAAGCGGACCTCGGAGAAGATCAGTTTGGATTCCGTAGAAATGTTGGAACACGTGAGGCAATACTAACCTTACGACTTATCTTAGAAGAAAGATTAAGAAAAGGCAAACCTACGTTTCTAGCATTTGTAGACTTAGAGAAAGCTTTTGACAACGTTAACTGGAATACTCTCTTTCAAATTCTGAAGGTAGCAGGGGTAAAATACAGGGAGCGAAAGGCTATTTACAATTTGTACAGAAACCAGATGGCAGTTATAAGAGTCGAGGGGCATGAAAGGGAAGCAGTGGTTGGGAAAGGAGTGAGACAGGGTTGTAGCCTCTCCCCGATGTTATTCAATCTGTATATTGAGCAAGCAGTAAAGGAAACAAAAGAAAAATTCGGAGTAGGTATTAAAATTCATGGAGAAGAAGTAAAAACTTTGAGGTTCGCCGATGACATTGTAAATCTGTCAGAGACAGCAAAGGACTTGGAAGAGCAGTTGAACGGAATGGACAGTGTCTTGAAAGGAGGTTATAAGATGAACATCAACAAAAGAAAAACGAGGATAATGGAATGTAGCCAAATTAAATCGGGTGATGCTGAGGGGATTAGATTAGGAAATGAGACACTTAAAGTAGTAAAGGAGTTTTGCTATTTAGGGAGTAAAATAACTGATGATGGTCGAAGTAGAGAGGATATAAAACGTAGACTGGCAATGGCAAGGAAATCGTTTCTGAAGAAGAGAAATTTGTTAACATCGAGTATAGATTTAAGTGTCAGGAAGTCGTTTCTGAAAGTATTTGTATGGAGTGTAGCCATGTATGGAAGTGAAACATGGACGATAACCAGTTTGGACAAGAAGAGAATAGAAGCTTTCGAAATGTGGTGTTACAGAAGAATGCTCAAGATAAGGTGGGTAGATCACGTAACTAATGAGGAGGTATTGAATAGGATTGTGGAGAAGAGAAGTTTGTGGCATAACTTGACTAGAAGAAGGGATCGGTTGGTAGGACATGTTTTGAGGCATCAAGGGATCACAAATTTAGCATTGGAGGGCAGCGTGGAGGGTAAAAATCGTAGAGGGAGACCAAGAGATCAATACACTAAGCAGATTCAGAAGGATGTAGGTTGCAGTAGGTACTGGGAGATGAAGAAGCTTGCACAGGATAGAGTAGCATGGAGAGCTGCATCAAACCAGTCTCAGGACTGAAGACCACAACAACAACAACAATGTTCCTGGTCTAAAATATAAAGATGAATAGTGTTCTCATACTTAGTATTTGAAACAATAACGTGATATATAACTACACCGTAGCGCCGAAGAAACTGATACTGGCATGCGTATTCAAATACAGAGATATGTAAACGAGCAGAATACGGCGCTGCGGTCGGCAATGCCTGTACAGGGTGTTACAAAAAGGTACGGCCAAACTTTCAGGAAACATTCCTCACACACAAATAAAGAAAAGTCGTTATGTGGACATGTGTCCGGAAACGCTTAATTCCCATGTTAGAGCTCATTTTAGTTTCGTCAGTATGTACTGTACTTCTTCGATTCACCGCCATGATTTCATACGGGATACTCTACCTGTGCTGCTAGAACATGTGCCTTTACAAGTACGACATAACATGTGGTTCATGCACGATGGAGCTCCTGTACTTTTCAGTCGAAGTGTTCGTACGCTTCTCAACAACAGATTCGGTGACCGATGGATTGGTAGAGAGGGACCAATTCCATGGCTTCCACGCTCTACTGACCTCAACCCTCTTGACTTTCATTGATGGGGGGCATTTGAAAGCTCTTGTCTACGCAACCCCGGTACCAAATGTAGAGACACTTCGTGCTCATTTGTGGACGGCTGTGATACAATACGCCATTCTCCAGGGTTGCATCAGCGCATCAGGGATTCCATGCGACGGAGGGTGGATGCATGTATCCTCGCTAACGGAGGACATTCTGAACATTTCCTGTAACAAAGTGTTTGAAGTCACGCTGGTACGTTCTGTTGCTGTGTGTTTCCATTCCATGATTAATGTGATTTAAAGAGAAGTAATAAAATGAGCTCTAACATGGAAAGTAAACGTTTCCGGACACATGTCCACATAACATATTTTCTTTCTTTGTGTGTGAGGAATGTTTCCTGAAAGTTTGGCAGTACCTTTTTGTAACGCCCTGTATACGACAAAAGTGTCTGGCGGAGTTGTTAGATCGGTTACTACTGCTACAATGGCAGGTTATCAAGATTTAAGTGAGTTTGACCGTGGTATTATAATCGGCGCACGAGCGATGGGACACAGCATCTCCGAGCTAGCGATGAAGTGGGAATTTTCCCGTACGACCATTTCACGAGTGTTACGTGAATATCAGGAATCCGATAAAACATCAAATCTCCCACATCGCTGCGCTGGAAAACGATCCTGCAAGAACGAGACCAACGACGACTGAAGAGAATCGTTCAACGTGACAGAAGTGCAACCCTTCCGCAAACTGCTGCAAATTTCAATGCTGGGCCATCAACAAGAGTCAGCGTGCCAACCATTCAACGAAACATCATCGACATGGGCTTTCGGAGCCAAAGGACCACTCGTATACCCTTGATGACTGCACGACACATAGCTTTACGCCTCACCTGGGCCCGTCAACAGCGACATTGGACTATTGGTGACTGGAAACTTGTTGCCTGGTCGGACGCGTTTCTAATTGTATCGAGAGATGGACATGTACGAGTATGGAGACAACTTCATGAATCCATGGACTCTGCACGTCGGCAGGGGACTGTTCAAGCTGGTGGAGGCTATGTAATGGTGTGAGGCGTGTGCAGTTGAAGTGAATCGGGACCCCTGATACGTCTAGATATGACTCTGACAGGTGGCAAGTACGGAAACATCCTGTCGCATCGCCTGCATCCATTCACGTCCATTGTGCATTCCGACGGACTTGGGCAAGTCCAGCAGGACCACACGTCCAGAATTGCTACAGAGTGGCCTCAGGAACGGTCTTCTGAGTTTAAACATTTCCGCTGGCCACAAATTTCCGCAGACGTGAACATTACTGAACATATCTGGGATACCTTGTAATGTGCTGTTCAGAAGAGATCTCCACCACCTCGTACTCTTGCGGATTTGTAGACAACCCTGCAGGATTCATGGTGTCAGTTCCCTCCAGCACTACTTCGGACAATAGTCGAATCCATGCCCCGTCGTGTTAAGGCAATTCTGAATGTTCGCGGGGATCCTACACGATATTTGGCAGGTATACTTCTTTGTCTCCTCAGTGTATATTACAAACGTAGAAAGTAATTTAAATCGACTTAACAACTATGGCGGCTGGTGACATCAGCACATGGCTTACGGAAAACAAAACATCGCCAAATTTCATCACAATGCATACAGCTTTTGAGAATAAAGCAACATTTAAATACAATAAGATGACCACATCATCAACAAACATCAACATTTTGAATTTCTAGGGCTGAAAATAGATGGAAAGATTGTTTTTTAAGTATCCAATACCATATCCAAAAACGGAGTTCTGACATCTTCATCGAAATCATCTCTACTTACACGGAGTGGATTCACCTTTTGATGAATGTTGTGCATTCAAAGAACTGAGGTGCCTATCCCACAAAAGGATGATTGGAACTACCTTTGATTTTGATTGTGAACTTTGTGTTGTCAGATGATCATGAGTCTTGAAATTCCAACCCGTCTAACCCAATACAAACTCTACTAGTGTGATTTCTTGTTAAAAATACAGACTCCTTCGAAACGAGTTGTATCGCTCAATTAGTGATCATTAGACAAAGCGATTATTTGGGTAACACATCTTTAATCGTTGTACACAAAAGTGTGTTCCGATTGAGCAGTTATCTGCCCCACATAGCTTTAACGTTATTGATTTCAAGTTGAAAGTCATCCTTGCAGCGTACTAATTTTACATTTAATACCTCGCAGCAGCTGTAATGCAACCTTTATAAGCATTTACAACGACAAATCTCTCGTTGCTCGTGAAAATCATATATCCACTGACGTTTTCAAAATCAAAGCCCGGCGAAAACCTGAAACGAAAATATGAAACGTGTATCCTGCAATTTACTTGAATATATCAGCACTGTACTTGGTCAGAAGGCTGCAGTTTTCCCCTAAAAATAAATCTTGTGTCTAATTTCATATTCCACAGTGAAAATACAGTAATCTTCCTACGGCAAATACAGTTCAGACACCGTCTATCCAAAAAGTTCCGAGACTGATTTTATACCTGGCGTATAAGCGATATCAGCGTAGTAATTACGGTGGCAGCTTCAACTAATAACTGTAAACAACATATGTGCTTTCGAACAATCAGTTGCGAGTAGGCAGTGTTAAGTAGTGGACGTGCAACTGTAGCGTGTCACCGCCGTTATCTCAAATTGCAATGGAGCAGCATCCCTAAACCAGTAGTTCAAGACATTCGCCAGTGTTTTGAAGGCAAGAAAAGTTGGTGCAAAGTTTGACTCGAACAAAACAAAAAAAAAAAAAAAATTGGACGCCTGCTGCGACTTGATTGAAATGGTAAACGAGGATGATTCTGTTCTTGGAAAAAATCGTCACTGATGACTTCCCCCTCCTGGAAACTGGGGCACAGAATTTTTATTTTTTTATTCATTCTCACGCATAGCTAGAAATGATCATCTGTGATTGACCGATACCGTAGATGTAGTTTGCCGAGTGCGGCGGGAAATATTGTGGTTTTAGCGAGATATATGACTTCGTTTTCTCTGGTTGTTAGGCTGGTCAAAGCGAACAATGCCTTTTCGTTTGCGCGGCGGTGGTTTCTGCGCGATCTTGCAGTCACGGCGAATGTGAAGATTTACAGAATATTCCAAAAATAGTCCCCTTAAATCCTCTACCACTTCCGCCTGTAGCCCTTCTAGAGCTGCAGAAAAAAGGACCATTCCAACAAGTGGCCTGCAGATTCCGGCGACTGTTCTCAGCACAAAACAGGCATATCTCAATAAACCCATTACCATGATGTGACTCGAATTTTTGTAAGCAAACAAAGTGCTAAAGGTTGAATCAAAGCTTAGTAAGTATTATCAAAGTTTGTATCTCTTTATTTACTTTGAAGAGTGTTAATCAGCGACATTCATGCTGGTTGCTTTGGTTAATAAACAACGGGGTTTTCTTGAGTTTTCAGACTGTTTTTGTAATTCCGTTTCTTAATTTTTAGGGTCATATGAACATTATCGATATATGAACAAAAACATCTTTTGTGGATATGTCTAGCTACATTTTCTAACTTGGTGAATGCACCGGGTTTGTCATAAGGGGGATGTAATTCCATATTGCTAAATAGAAAAGGTGGAATCTGCACGGTAGTCAGAAACAATCTGAAAAGCTTGTAAGGGTGTCGCAGGGTAGTTTGTGCTGAAGAATTAACTGCTAGCAAAAAATTCGATACGTTACGCCGTTTCCGAGTTAATTAGCATTGAAGGTGTCTGTCGGAACGATGCGCGCGCAAATTCAAACTGTTCACGAGAGAGAGTGTCGATAATGTGACCTTCGTTTGGTTTCTTAAAATCGAATAAGAGAGCGATACAAAAATTGGACAAGAGACGGTAGTAAGGTTCGAACCCGAGCCAAAGGCTAGCAGTTTCGAGCGCTATCGTCTACGATTTGAGAACAACTGGCACCAATTGTATTTGACGGGCCATTTCAATTTGCGCGCGCAGCTTGAAAATAGTGCAACGTATCGGTTTCTTTTTCTTATCAGTTATTTCTCAGTACAACCTGGAATACCCTTACAAGCTTTTCAGAGTGTTTCTAACCACCTAGCATATTTGTACTGATAGTACATAAAGACTGCATATAGAGTAATAGTGACGTTTGCTTACCTCTTAGCTATCAAAGTAATCTATCTCCAAGAAATATTAAGTTGAAACTATCAATCGTTTGACTTACAATACTTTAAATATACAGGGTGTCCCACTCAAACCTCCCTGATTTCAGAGACCAAGGGGGAAAAAAACACAGTAGATATGACAATGAAAAATGCACCACATTGTAGAGCAACTCAAAAAAATCATTTATTTGTCATCAGTGCACCTCTACATGTGAACCATTCGTAGCACGAAGAATATCAAGTCTATATTCAGTTTCTTGCCAAGTTCTTTGCAACATTTCCTCTGTTATCGTTACAATCGCATTAGTGATACGGTGTCGCAACATAGGAATATCGTCCACTTTGGTCGCATACACGAGGTCCTTCACGAATCCCCACATGAAGAAATCAAGCGGCGTAATGTCGGGTGAACGTGGTGGCCAGGCAATGGGTCCTCCATGTCCGATCCAACGATTGGGAAATTTCCTTTCCAGAGACTTGCGAATAGCCATTGACCAATGTGGCAGGGCTCCATCTTGTTGAAAAATTATGTTGGGTTGCCAGTCTTGAATCTGAGGGTACACAAACTGCTCCAACATGTCCAGATACACTGACCCATTCACTGTTTGTTCCATAAAGAAGAACGGTCCAACAATCCTGTCGTGCATTAGCCCACTCCAGATGTTTAGTTTAGGGCTATCACAAACATGTTCAATGACAACGTGCGGATTTTGCGAACCCCAAATCCTAATATTATGCATATTAACCCTTCCTGATAGATGAAAGGTTGCCCCATCTGAGAATAAACATCTTTCCAGGAAGCTGGCATCCATATCAATACACTGCAGCATATCCGCAGCAAATTGTTGTCAGTGTGGTTTCATGTTCAGCGTCAGATGTTGCAGAATTTGCACTTTGTAAGCACACATACGAAGAAACTGGTGAACTACACGTTGCAATGTTGACTGAGGTACATCAAGTTGCCTAGATACTTGACGAATTGACTTACGTGGGCTTCTGAGAAACGTTTGTCTGATGTCCTCCGCTGTCTCTTCTGAAACTCCGTAACGTTCACCACCAGAATGTTTCAGAACACTTCCTGTTGCCAGAAACTTCTATACCACTCCTTAATAGTTTTCACATCAGGTGGATCACAATTATACTAACGACGATAATTTCTTTTCACAGTAATCGGCGATTTTGTTTCTGTAAACCACACCTTTGCTTGTGCGTGCTGCTGTGGGATCGCATTTTCACTTGATGCGACCGTGCTGCACTCTGGCGACGATACTTCTGACGTGGGAATATAAATTCTTTGAGATGCTCTACAATGTGGTGCATTTGTCACTGTCGTATCTACTGTGGCTTTTCTCTCCTGGGTCCTTGAAATCAGGGAGGTTTGAGTGGGATACCCCGTACAGCACGCCAGTGAAATTTAGCACAATATTGTTCAGAGCGTTTCCGCAAAGCTCAATTTAATCGTACTTGAACATCATGTGTTTGCAGTGGAAACTTACATTTTTTCATCATTTCTGTCATAGACACAGAAAGTAAGTTTTGCTGGATTTTTCATAAACGATTGTAATGTTTCAGTGTATAATAGGTATTTATTTAGCAGAATTTGGTGTCAAACTTGTTTTCCGTGGCTGTTGTTGGCTGATGTGACAGCAGCTGCCCATGCATAGTATATTTTACGTAAATGTATACATGTGAGACAATCCAGCTAGTAAATGTTGTGATTAAAACAAATATTCATATAAAATTTTCAACTCATTTATTCTTTCTTGTGCATACGAATGTGTGATTACTCTTCTCTGTGATGATTGTTATGTTGGAAGATTTTTCTGCTGCTCCAGAAAGTAATGATAAAATCAGTACATGAAAAACTTTGATATGTAATCGTTATTTTGGTATTTTATCCATCTGTTTCCTAGTGTCACCAGAAGTGTTCCCGTTAATCCTGTCGCAAAATCGTATGACAGTTTTGTCCATATCGAAAGAAAGTTTTGTACTGTGTGTAAGGTAACCATGCAATACAGGAAGAAAGTCAAGCTTCTTCAGCAACCAAACTGTCACCTCAAGCAGCTAAATAGTTCTTTGAATCATTTGATAAAGGCCTCGTATGTGAAGAACTAGATAGATGAAGACAGTATATTCAGCGCTTAACAGTGTATAGTGTAAATAAAGAGTTGTCACATCAGTTTGCTTCTGTCGTTCTCATAAAACGTTGCTCAGCTTCGAGATCTTTTTCATCAACGCTTAATTTTTATTTTACAAGAGGATGTGTCTTTCTCAGGTTTATACTTGATACTTGCTTGCCATTTCCTTGAACAGTACGTAAATGGTAACAGTGTTGGGAATCTGATTTCAACAAGTGATGTAATACATACGTTCGTGGAATTTCGTTGATTCAATGGTTAATGAAGTTATAATGTTTTTTTTCCATGAAGCTTCCTATACATTTAGAACGTCATTACACCGCTAGTACAGACAGATTCCCTTCGTAAGAGCTTTGAATTTGGTACAGCCATTTGCATTTGATACCTGGGAAAACTAGGCTCTTAGCTTTGAGGAGCAAAATAAAGCCACATTTCGTTTCTTTGTGGTAAGTGTCACAGCTCAGATGTAACGGTTTTTTTTTCTGAGAGAGCTACCGCTATTCGTGGGCTTTATGCAGCATTTTTTACTGTGATGTCTTTGCAAAACCCCTTGATAGTAACCCAATACCTCTGAAAGTGTCGTGAAAAATACAGAATTTGTCGAAACTTAGCGACTATCCCAAGCGCTTCCACATTATTTTTTGTGTTTCTATTTATGTCTTTGTTATAGGCTATCACAAAATTGCTTACTGATAATATCTAGGAGTAATTTTTAACACGCACGCACGTACACACACACACACACACACACACACACACACACAGAGAGAGAGAGAGAGAGAGAGAGATTACGTGAGCTTACAATACCATTGTCGTTAAAGTTAAGCAGTGGGGTGACGCAACTCTCGTAGTTTCGCAGTCACAGTGGTTGCCTTCGCCATCCCTCAACCAAATTACCACCTTCAAATCTGGCATAGACCTCACGCGACGCTACATTTTGGTATGTCGCTACAGCCAGTGTTTCGAGGTAGTCCACTGTCGTCATTCTAGCCCACTTGTCCCTAGTAAAATTTATTTTAGCCCTTCAGTGTCGTCTGTTGGGTTATAGACCAATACAACGGCATCAAGGGAAGTGGACAATACGACACACAGTTAGCCAGGGTCTCAGGTACCAATATTTTACGCCTCTTAATCAAACAATAAGTATAGGGATTAAAGTGTCTTTTTGTTGCTCTTGTCTTGCCTGTCTGATTTCTGTTCAGCATTATTATGATTCACATTCAGTCTATGGTGGGTTCTTATGTAAGACATAGTTTCAGGAAACTGCTGATACAACTCCACACTTGCGACTGCAAAATGTAGTTTTTGCAGTATTTGCACAACAGAAATGTAGCACCTAAAATTCCAGTGGATCCTGAATGTCTGTACTGAGAAATCAATATAGTATCGAAATGGATCATCACAATAGTAGGGCATAGTGGGCATCACGCCACTCAGCATTGTTGCCAGATTTATTCAAGATGGGGGCCATAGATGTGGCAATGTCGCAGTGACATCATGGCGGGAAGTTCAAATTTTGGCGGGAAAATAGGTCAATTGGGTTACCTCCACTAACCTAACCCTCTTCCCTCCCAACCCTTTCCCCATTTGGAAATTGGCAGGAAAAGCACTCAGTCTGTGCAGTGCTGCTGGATAGGACAGACGGAAGTCTTTATTTTGTAAACACAACTCCCCTCCATCATCTGCAAATAGGTGGGAAGAGGACTCAGTCTGTGCTGGGCTGTCGGATAGGATGGATGTACGTATACATTGTCTGTTTAAACAACTTGAGTTGTCATAGACAGTAGCTCCATCCAGTGTGCTCACCATGAAGTCCAGAGTCCAACTGACCTACTTCACAGCACCACCACCAGAGGGCACTTTCGGCTCTATCCCTCTGCCCTCCTGTGACGTAATCCAAGATCGCAGACTCGGGAAAAATGGCGGGAAAAGCACTCAGTCCGTGTCTAGCTGCTGGACTGGGAGGATGGATGTAATTGTTTATTGTGTTCAGTGAATGAGATGTCTCCACTGGAGGAGGAGGATTATATTAGTTGTAACCATGCATCTGAAAACTGTGTCAATAGCAATGATATCTGGCGAAGACGAACATGCTTCAGCATCAACTAATGAAGATGGGATCTCAGTCATACTTCGCAACTTACACAGACAAATGTGTGTGCTGTAACTATAGATCATTCCATAAAAGTTCAGTCAGTCTTCTGAATCACAAGAGGCAAGACATGCGCATGCTCCCTGCCCCCAGAGACCACGCACTAGTTTACAGGACGGCTATGCGATACCAGCAGGAGCGGCCACGCACTTGCTGTCGCAATGGAAATACCTGCGACCTTCCTCCTCCTCCCCATCCCCGGTGCACAGATACCCTTTGTCGTTGAAAACGAACTGCTTCTGGAGATGATATATTTGGTGTTGCCAAATATTGTCACATACGTTACTTGAAGGTGTCACAGGAACTAAATGTACCACTGCACAAAGAGAGAGAGAGAGAGCTTTGTAGGTGACACGAGAATATTTAGACAATTATACGTTTTATTCAGAGGAATACCACCACCTCCATACTTGAACATGGACTCTAAAAAGATTGTAACACATTTGTGGAACCATCCCAGAGACACTTTGTGCGCTTATCTTTGAGCACAAGCTGCTTGAGGAGTTACTAAATCGAACTAAATATGTCTAAATGCACTTTAAAGAAGATAGCTGCACAGTATTTTGCCTCAATTTCACGGTGTGTACCTCCACACTTGAACATAGACGCTGATGAATGATCTTGAGACACTTCTGAAACCATCACAGAGACACTTTGATCGCTTTTGAGGGAAATACACTTGTCTTTGAGCATGGGCTGCTTCAGGAGTTACTAAATCCAACTCTTGTTTTAGCTGCTTGTTTGAAGGCACTGCCAGAGACGGAAAAATTTCTGAGTCCTACAGCTGCTGTGCTGTTCATCACTTTTCTAAAACGGTGAGTGGGTTTAGTTTTATATTTGCTGCTGCTGGAGTCAGGGACATTATTTTCCTCACTTCTTGGAGCACACGTCAGTGTCCAAGCACATATGGGAAAAATCAGAACCAGAACAGTTACACAAACAGAATTCGAAGCACCGTCCTATAGTCAACAAAATCGCTGGAATTTTTCGTGAATTTTCGATGTCTTACAGCTGCTGGTCTGGAGATGCTCGAAAGCCACAATGATGGATGAGGGACAGCATCCTGCCAGTGATGGATGGTCTGCATGGACTTGTCCCTGAACACTCGATCAAAAAAGACACAATGTTACTCTCAGACGTCACCGAACTTTCCATAGATATCTTTCCCCCTTTTTGTTTGAACCAGTCTGTAGAGGCCCCTATGTCCCACACAAAGGATCTTGTGAATGGAGCTTTCTCATTGGCTGTAAATGAATATGCCTGCCAAACTGCTGCTGTTGCTTGTGTGGAAGCACTGTCTGCCATTTTCTGCAAATGGACAAATTACGAGACTTTCAGTGGCAAAACTATTTTGTTCAGATTTAAAAAAAAAAATTATAGCAGTCATAATGCACTGACAATTATACCCTGCAAAAGTGGTCTACAGATCATGAAACACGGAAACTACTGCCAAAGACACTTTCTCAATTACACTGCTCTGCTATTGTCAAGGAAAGCTTGCATTTTTCATTGCACTGGAGATGGGGAGGAGGAGGAGGAAGGCTGCAAGTATTTCCATTGTGACAGGAAGTAGGTGGCCACTCCTGTGGCTACCACGTACCTGTGTTGTAAGCCAGTGTGTGGCCTCTGGGGGCAGAGGGCATGTGGGCCATTGTGAACATCTTGCGTCTAGTGTTTCAGAAGACTGACTGGGCTTTTATCGAATGATCTACAGGTACAGCATGAGTTGCAAAGTGTAACTTATCCCCACCCTGCTGCATCTTCATTGTTTGATGATGAAGCATATTCATCTTCACCAAATTTCAGTCCTCAGATGCATAGTCACAGCAGAGACAGTAAACAATTATGTCCATCCTCCCAGTCCCAGCTAGACACAGAATCCGTCCTTTTCCCGCCATTTTCCCCAGACTTCCATCTTGGATTGCATCATGGGATGACAGAGGGGGAGGGCCAACAAAGCCCTCTGGTGGTGATGTTGTGAACTAGGTCAGTTGGACTCTGGACCTCATGGTGAGTACACCAGACATAGCTACTGTCGATGACAACTCACATTGTTTAAATAAACGATGTATACTTATGTCCACCCTATCCAGCAGCCCAGCACAGACTGAATCATTTTCCTACCAGTTTACAGATGAGGGGGGGGGGGGGGGGGACGGAGGAGAGTTGTGCATACAAAATAAAAACTTACGCCTGTCCTATCCAGCAGCACGGCATAGACTGAGTCCTTTTCCTGCCAATTTCTAAACAGGGCAGGGAAGGGGAGGAGGGGACGAGGAGGGAGTTAGGTTCTGGAGATAGCCCAATTGACCTATTTTCCCGTCAAAATTTGGGCTTCCCACGATGATGTGACTGCACTGTTGCCATATCTATGGCTGCCATCTTGAATAAATCTGACAACAATGCGGTGTCGGACTGAGATGTCGATAGCATCAGGTGGTGGACATTCCCCATTGTGACCTCGAGTTATGAGGTGTTTAAAACGACTGGAGATGGTATTCGTTCAATTGTATTTTGCGTTTGTTATCAGCGTGACAGCTATTTCAGGATGGGAATACTTGTGGAAAAAATAATACAGGTTCCATCTCGGAATGTTTAATTTATTTCATCAACCTCACTTAATCTGAATTCATTGCTTACGAATGCTCGACCTTTCCCAAGTAATTCCACCCATGTCAAGAATAAGGTGTCTGGTCTCCATTTGTTCACGAAAGGCAATGAGGAATTGACAAGTTGATGTGCACATGATCTCTCTTGAAAGCTTTATTAAGCCTTTCTGATAGTCCCCAAGATAAAATGAAATTACAATTACCGTTGTCCTCTGAGTCAAATTCCGCCGCAAGTACTGTAACGTTTTAACATACTAGTATGTTTTTGCAGTTTCACTTCGATAATTCTCATATGAATGTTATGGGTAGCCTAAAGGCATCATTAATGTGAAACATCCGGGAAATAAACTACAAACAAAATGCGCCAACTGTGAGGTACTGTGTAGAAATTCCGTTGCACGCTTACCTGGCGTAACCTCTTCTTGTTGCTTTTGGTTCCATTCTGACTTATATTGTCTGAAAATTAAAAAGCTCATTCACCAGGCGCTTTTCGCTTTTATTGACAAAGCACAGTCACAAGTAATGATACTTTTCATCCCTTTGATTTTTTTATACAATAATTTACACGTTTGTTTGAGAATGACATATTTGACACGTTACTGTCGATACGGCTGAAAGCAAGGGGAAACTACGGCCGTAATTTTTCCCGAGGGCATGCAGCTTTACTGTATGATTAAATGATTATGGCGTCCTCTTGGGTAAAATATTCCGGAGATAAAATAGTCCCCCATTCGGATCTCCGGACGGGGACTACTCAAGAGGATGTCGTTATCAGGAGAAAGAAAACTGGCGTTCTACGGATCGGAGCGTGGAATGTCAGATCCCTTAATCGGGCAGGTAGGTTCGAAAATTTGAAAAGGGAAATGGATAGGTTAAAGTTAGATATAGTGAGAATTAGTGAAGTTCGGTGGCAGGAGGAACAAGACTTCTGGTCAGGTGACTACAGGGTTATAAACACAAAGTCAAATAGGGGTAACGCAGGAGTAGGTTTAGTAATGAATAGGAAAATAGGAACGCGGGTAAGCTACTACAAACAGCTTAGTGAACGCATTATTGTGGCCAAGATAGATACGAAGCCCACACCTACTACAGTAGTACAAGTTTATATGCCAACTAGCTCTGCAGATGACGAAGAAATTGAAGAAATGTATGATGAAATAAAAGAAATTATTCAGATAGTGAAGAGAGACGAAAATTTAATAGTCATGGGTGACTGGAATTCGAGTGTACGAAAAGGGAGAGAAGGAAACGTAGTAGGTGAATATGGATTGGGGCTAAGAAATGAAAGAGGAAGCCGCCTGGTAGAATTTTGCACAGAGCACAACTTAATCATAGCTAACACTTGGTTTAAGAATCATGATAGAAGGTTGTATACATGGAAGTACACTGGAGATACTAAAAGGTATCAGATAGATTATATAATGGTAAGACAGAGATTTAGGAACCAGGTTTCAAATTGTAAGACATTTCCAGGGGCAGATGTGGACTCTGACCACAATCTATTGGTTATGACCTGTAGATTAAAACTGAAGAAACTGCAAAAAGGTGGGAATTTAAGGAGATGGGACCTGGATAAACTGAAAGAACCAAAGGTTTTACAGAGTTTCAGGGATAGCATAAGGGAACAATTGACAGGAATGGGGGAAAGAAATACAGTAGAAGAAGAATGGGTAGCTTTGAGGGATGAAGTAGTGAAGGCAGCAGAGGATCAAGTAGGTAAAAAGACGAGGGCTAGTAGAAATCCTTGGGTAACAGAAGAAATATTGAATTTAATTGATGAAAGGAGAAAATATAAAAATGCAGTAAATGAAGCAGGCAAAAAGGAATACAAACGTCTCAAAAATGAGATCGACAAGAAGTGCAAAATGGCTAAGCAGGGATGGCTAGAGGACAAATGTAAGATAGATACTGCCTACAGGAAAATTAAAGAGACCTTTGGAGAGAAGAGAACCACTTGTATGAATATCAAGAGCTCAGATGGCAACCCAGTTCTAAGCAAAGAAGGGAAGGCAGAAAGGTGGAAGGAGTATATAGAGGGTCTATACAAGGGCGATGTACTTGAGGACAATATTATGGAAATGGAAGAGGATGTAGATGAAGATGAAATGGGAGATACGATACTGCGTGAAGACTTTGACAGAGCACTGAAAGACCTGAGTCGAAACAAGGCCCCCGGAGTAGACAACATTCCATTGGAACTACTGACGGCCTTGGGAGAGCCAGTCCTGACAAAACTCTACCATCTGGTGAGCAAGATGTATGAAACAGGCGAAATACCCTCAGACTTCAAGAAGAATATAATAATTCCAATCCCAAAGAAAGCAGGTGTTGACAGATGTGAGAATTACCGAACAATCAGTTTAATAAGCCACAGCTGCAAAATACTAACACGAATTCTTTACAGACGAATGGAAAAACTAGTAGAAGCCGACCTCGGGGAAGATCAGTTTGGATTCCGTAGAAATACTGGAACACGTGAGGCAATACTGACCTTACGACTTATCTTAGAAGAAAGATTAAGGAAAGGCAAACCTACGTTTCTAGCATTTGTAGACTTAGAGAAAGCTTTTGACAATGTTGACTGGAATACTCTCTTTCAAATTCTAAAGGTGGCAGGGGTAAAATACAGGGAGCGAAAGGCTATTTACAATTTGTACGGAAACCAGATGACAGTTATAAGAGTCGAGGGACATGAAAGGGAAGCAGTGGTTGGGAAGGGAGTAAGACAGGGTTGTAGCCTCTCCCCGATGTTATTCAATCTGTATTTTGAGCAAGCAGTAAAGGAAACAAAAGAAAAATTCGGAGTAGGTATTAAAATCCATGGAGAAGAAATAAAAACTTTGAGGTTCGCCGATGACATTGTAATTCTGTCAGAGACAGCAAAGGACTTGGAAGAGCAGTTGAACGGAATGGATGGTATCTTGAAGGGAGGATATAAGATGAACATCAACAAAAGCAAAACGAGGATAATGGAATGTAGTCGAATTAAGTCGGGTGATGTTGAGGGTATTAGATTAGGAAATGAGACACTTAAAGTAGTAAAGGAGTTTTGCTATTTGGGGAGCAAAATAACTGATGATGGTCGAAGTAGAGAGGATATAAAATGTAGACTGGCAATGGCAAGGAAAGCGTTTCTGAAGAAGAGAAATTTGTTAACATCGAGTATAGATTTATGTGTCAGGAAGTCATTTCTGAAAGTGTTTGTATGGAGTGTAGCCTTGTATGGAAGTGAAACATGGACGGTAAATAGTTTGGACAAGAAGAGAATAGAAGCTTTCGAAATGTGGTGCTACAGAAGAATGCTGAAGATTAGATGGGTAGATCAATAACTAATGAGGAGGTACTGAATAGGATTGGGGAGGAGTTTGTGGCACAACTTGACCAGAAGAAGGGATCGGTTGGTAGGACATGTTCTGAGGCATCAAGGGATCACCAATTTAGTACTGGAGGGCAGCGTGGAGGGTAAAAATCGTAGGGGGAGACCAAGAGATGAATACACTAAGCAGATTCAGAAGGATGTAGGTTGCAGTAGGTACTGGGAGATGAAGAAGCTTGCACAGGATAGAGTAGCATGGAGAGCTGCATCAAACCAGTCTCAGGACTGAAGACCACAACAACAACAACTGTCGATACATTTTGATCGTTGTTCCACGTTCTCATCACAGTATTCATGTGATCAGAAGCTGGAATCGAAATTGCACTGCAGTTATTCACTTGTTTAATTGTTTGTTGGGCAACTATTGGAAGATTTTGTAGTTGGACCACAGTGGAAAATGCTGAGCTATATACACTTCAGCTGTGGCTGTTTCCAGTGATCAATCGGAGTCGTGTAGACGACCTACAATGGCGCTTTCGGCCACTTGAGGAGTAATAATTAATGTTTATTTACTAACTGACAAACCTAGCGTTGCCTGGGTATTCATTTTGCCAATTTCCTATTAAAAATGAAAACAAAATGAACTATGTTTATACTGCAGTATATAAAAAAAAAATATTTCCGTGTATTCGTGGAAACAGCCTTGAAATTATGAGAAGTCGAACAAAGAAATATGCACAATGTATAAGTAAAATATCCCGAACAGTTTTTGCACGCTGGGCGCAGCTGCTTCGTGTTGTCAACAACGGAGGCTATTTTTTCCTTAATACTGTTTTCGCCTACATGGCGACAGGAAGGGCATCCGGCCACCCCTTAAAATTAACGCGCCAAATCCGGTTAACCATGACAGCTGACCCCGCAAGTCGGGATTAATGCTTGGAAAGAGAGAGAAACTGTTTTCACCTACAGCCGTTTGCGCTTCGGAGGTGAAAGTTGTCAAAAGTGCTGCGAGGTGTCAGAGACTTCCGTAAGTTGACTCGACTGTAGTAGTGTCTTAAATGTAAAGAGTAAATGTATCAAAACTTCATGCATGATTCGGTATCTCAGTGTTTATGTCACCATGTCTCCTGAACTACGTGTGGTACCATTAGCGTGGTGCATTTAGCGACATATGTGGATGCGGCCTGAGAAACGTATTGTGAGTAGAGTTAGTAGCATAGAAGTAATAAATTTAAACATCGTGCATGGTGTGGAAGTTTTTCACGCATCTAATTATGATCTGATATCTTCTTAACTGTAATTGGTAGGTGGTTCTTACCCAGACAACGATTGTCGCCTGACAGTAAGGCACATGTCTGCCAAGTTTGGTTGAAACGTAAGGATGTCCAGAGCCAACTATCAGTCCATATACCAAGCTTCGATGCTTCGCAGATCTTGTTGCATTTCGTAACAGTTTTCTGTGTACAGAGAATCATTCATGAACAGTTTAATATAATTGAGCTGTGACCTTCCCTCTGTGGCGTAAACTACACAGTTTCTTGTATGTTTCTATGCACGACTATTGTTATTATTATTGTTTATGTTGGATACAACTGTTGCGAAACTTTTCTCTGTACATTTGATCGAGTTCTCAGATGGTTTCCGTGTGTGTGTGTGTGTGTGTGTGTGCGTGTGTGTGTGTTTTCCGTAGCAGTGTATGTGACTCGGTGGGTGAATGGTTAAATGTCCGGTTCACTGTTGCATCTCCTGTCAGTCATATGATACACTACTGGCCATTAAATATGTTACACCAAGAAGAAATGCAGATGATAAACGGGTATTCATTGGACAAATATATTACACCAGAACTGGCATGTGATTACATTTTCACGCCGTTTGGGTGCATAGATCCTGAGAAATCAGTACCCAGAACAACCACCTCTGGCCGTAATAACGGCCATGATACGCCTGGGCATTGAGTCATACAGAGCTTGGATGGCGTGTTCAGGTACAGCTGCCCATGCCGCTTCAACACGATACTACATTTCATCAAGAGTAGTGACTGGCGTATTGTGACGAGCCAGTTGCTCGGCCACCATTGACCAGACGTTTTCAATTGGTGACAGATCTGGAGAATGTGCTAGCCAGGGCAGTAGCCGAACATTTTCTGTATCCAGAAAGGCCCGTACAGGACCTGCAACACGCGGTCGTGCATTATACTGCTGAAATGTAGGGTTTCGCAGGGATCGAATGAAGGGTAGGTCAATTCGAACAAGAGGTGACCAAGACGTGTAACCAATTGCACCCCCATACCATCACGCCGGGTGATACGCCAGTATGGCGATGACGAATACACGCTTCCAATGTGCGTTCACCGCGATGTCGCCAAACACGGATGCGACCATCATGATGCTGTAAACAGAACCTGGATTCATCCGAAAAAATGACGTTTTGCCATTCGTGCACCCAGGTTCGTCGTTGAGTACACCATCGCAGGCGCTCCTGTCTGTGATGCAGCGTCAAGGGTAACCGCAGCCATGGTCTCCGACCTGATAGTTCATGCTGCTGCAAACGTCGTCGAGCTGTTCGTGCAGATGGTTGTTGTCTTGCAAACGTCCCCATCTGTTGACTCAGGGACCGAGGCGTGGCTACACGGTCCGTTACAGCCATGCTGATACGATGCCTGTCATCTCGACTGCTAGTGATACGAGGCCGTTGGGATCCAGCATGGCGTTCCGTATTACCCTCCTGAACCCAACGATTTCATATTCTGCTAACAGTCATTGGATCTCGACCAACGCGAGTAGCAATATCGCGATACGATAAACCGAAATCGCGATAGGCTACAATCCGACCTTTATCAAAGTCGGAAACGTGATGCTACTCATTTCTCCTCCTTACACGAGGCATCACAACAACGTTTCCCCAGTCAACGCCGGTCAACTGCTGTTTGTGTATGAGAAATCGGTTGGAAACTTTCCTCATGTCAGCACGTTGTAGGTGTCGGCACCGGCGCCAACCTTGTGTGAATGCTCTGGAAAGCTAATCATTTGCATATCACAGCATCTTCTTCCTGTCGGTTAAATTTCGCGTCTGTAGCACGTCATCTTCTTGGTGTAGCAATTTTAATGGCCAGTAGTGTATTTTTATCACTGATCCCTTGTTTTCTCTTTGGGAAAACTTACATTTGAGAAAGTGCCATGCTGCACTTTGATTTGGGAGCCTCCATAAACTACATGGCCGAACCATGGTTAAGTTAGTTAACAGACAGGAGGACGGCAAAAACTTACACATCCACTAGGACAAACACTACGGTGTCCAATTTAATCTTCAAATTGAGGACAGCTTTACTAATGACAAATTTAAAATTTATCTGTTTATGCTCAGACTATTCATTTCAGCCGGAAACGGAAAAAATTATTGCGTTTAAACTGTTTCGTTGATGTGTTTACTGTAAGGTGAGGTACATGTTATCTTCTGCTTATACTTCCTTTGCTGCTTAGTGCCGAGAACTACACGGAAATGCCTGTGTGAGAGACGATATTGGTTCACTACCCGTTAATTTTCATGTTTTGAAAAATTTACGTTGTAAGCTGCATAACACTACAAAACAGCAGCGTCATTTCACTGAGATGTTGCTTAGCAAGTCACGATAGCAGTCCATTGCTTTAGGGAAATGTCCAGGTGTCTGCAGACGTTGTGCGAAAGTCAGCGACGAGGAAGTTCATGGCCGAGCCACTAGAACAAACCTGATTCCGTGGCTCCATATTCTTCAGAACTAGGCCAACGCTGTAGCCTGAAAAGCGAAGAACCAACGCAAAGTGTCAGTTACACTTCCACGGTAAAACTGAAAACATACTCCGAAGCAGCTCACCACGGGTCTTATCTTGAACAAGTCTTTAACTACTGCAGCCTACATCCACTTGAATCTGCTTACTGTCTTCAGTCCTCAGTCCCCCTCTATAAATACCCGCACTCCACCCTCCTCCCCTCCCCCTCCCCTCTTTCCACTATCGAATTAAATATTCCTCGATGCCTCAGAATGTATCCTATCAACCTATTCCATATTTTAGTCAAATTGTGCCATGAAGCTTTTTTTCTCCCCAATTCGATTCAGTACTTCTTAAGTTATTTGATGTACCCACTTAATTGTTAGCATTCTTCTGCTATGCTTTTTGTTTCTAAAGCTTCCATTCTCTTCTCGTCTGCACTGTGTGCCTACTCGTTTCATTTGTGTATGACTTCAACACTGTAGACAAATACATCTGCATTTATACTGCAAGTCATCTTATGGTGTGTGGCGGAGGGAACTTTACAAGGACGCCTGCAGAAATCTTTCCAAGAGGGGGTAAGATTAAAAACTTGCCAGTCTTGATAAGTCTGATTCAGTTACCTTGAAAATGTATCATGTCCTAGGGACTAAATTTGACAAAAAGTACGAGAAACTCACAGGCGTCTATTGAAGTCTTGTGAGTGTGTGGGTCTTATTTTGTCAAGTTGCGCAATGGATTTATCCAACAAGTACCATTTGGCTCCTGCAAGAAATAATTTCCACCTCACACTACTACAGAAGTCAGACAGACGCTCCTAATGTACCAAGAAGAACTGCTTGAAAAACATTTAGCAACAAACATCTTTTGGAGTCATCCGCTGTAAGGAAAAGACACAAAAATATTCTATATTCTTACATAGTGGATTACTGGATACTGGAGTATTGTTAGTTAATGTAAGAAAAACATTAAACGAACGAAAAATGTTATTTATAGCAAAAAAATTCTGAGAAATCAACTGAAACTTTTCTTATAAATTAATAAATATCCGGGTTCTTTTTAGAAAAGTAGATTTCCTCTTATGGATAGAAATGCATGGATAGAATAGCATTTCCGAAGTATGGAAAGGTTCTTTTCTCCATTTTCTTTAAGAATGTTATTTACTTGGCAGAATGGCTGAAAGCCGCGCCTAAACGACTTGAATAACTTTTCTAGGTACAGTCAAGGCTGTCACGTGAGAAATGTAATGGAGTGTACTGTTATGGAGGACAGATGGGGCTCACATACGCTGTAGCTGACCATACCGTGAGCTGCGACAACTGCTGCCTGTGTCGCTCACTGCTGACAAATAACACAACTATCTCTTTCTATCTGGATTGACCTTCACCAATCAAACTCTCCCTACACCTTGATGATATCAAAGACTCCTATCCGCATCTGAGGAGAGACTTTGTTCCTCGCTTTTTGCGTACACGTATGAGTGCACTCGCTCTTGTTACGTGTTCCCGCTCCAAGAATGACAACGGAATGGCTCCTTTTTCTGGAAAAGTTGTAAAGGTATATCATTCGCTGTCTCCCTCACTCCTCTGGCTCTTTGCGTCAGAAATATTCCGCCAATCAGCGTTGCTCTTTTTACGGGAAAATGACGCTTCGTTTAAGTCGACCAATGTGGAAAGATGTAGCATCTCCATTAGGCTTATACTGTTCTCCTGTAACTACGCAGTCGGTCTGTCAAAAAATGAGTCTTCTGGGCGCTCCCACACAATGTAGCAGAATTTGCTTTTGAGTCGAACACGGGGGTTGTTATCCTTTCGCGCTGGCAAAAGCTGTCCTCTTTCTGGGCAGTCGTTCTGACCAAAGTAGGTGTGTGCCGACCCACCCCTCTGAAGGGACAGGCCTCCCAGCGGGTCGGCCGCCTCCCTAGAACGAAAATTCCTGTTGCCGTCATGTTGTGTACGCCAGCCTCGACTTTTTCAACCTCGTTTCGCACTTGCGATTTACTTATTAGATTTGCATATCGCTTACATGAATTCGTACAAAATTGGCTCTACCTTATCGAGTTTGGGTTCGAATGAAGCGTCTTGATGTGCAGAATACGATTGTGAGGATGGAATATTTAAGAAATGAAGCTCAGGAGACCACGCCACCTTACTGTCTATCCAGGAAGGGGTCAGACTCCAAAATTGCCATTTTTGCTGCAACTGATTCGCTGAATTTAAGAACTACATTCGACACAGGGTGTCCCACTCAAAACTCCCTGATTTCAAGGACCCAGGAGAGAACAACCACAGTAGATACGACAGTGAAAAATGCGCCACATGTAGAGCATCTCAAATAATTTATATTCCCGCATCATAAGTGCCAAGTATCGTCGCCAGAGTGCAGCATGGTCGCATGAAGTGAAAATGGCGACTCCACAGCAGCGCACACAGGCAGTAGAGTGGTTTACAGAAACAAAATCGCCGATTACTGTGCAAAGAAATTATCATCGTGTGTATGAATGTGATCCACCTGATGTGAAAACTATTAAGGAATGGTATAGAAGTTTCTGGCAACAGGAAGTGTCCTGAAGCATTCTGGTGGTGCACATTACAGTGTTTCAGAAGAGACAGCAGAGGACATCAGACAAAAGCCCACATAAGTGAATTCGTCAAGCATCTAGGTAACTAGATGTACCTCCTTCAACATTGCATTATGTAGTTCACCAGCGTCTTTCGTATGTGTGCTTACAAAGTGCAAATTCTGCAACATCTGACACCAAACGATAAACCACGCCGACAACAATTTGCTGTGGATATGCTGCAGCATATTGATATGGATGCCAGCTTCCTGGAAAGATGTTTATTCTCAGATGAAGCAACCTTTC
The DNA here is from genome assembly GCF_023898315.1 of Schistocerca nitens. NCBI lineage: Eukaryota > Metazoa > Arthropoda > Insecta > Orthoptera > Acrididae > Schistocerca > Schistocerca nitens. Next base: position 245,108,795 of record NC_064622.1, read on the forward strand.
ATATATCACAAAGGGTTAATAGGCATAATGTTCGGATTTGGAGTTTGCAAAATCTGCACGTTGTCATTGAACATGTTTGTGGTAGCCCTAAACTAAACGTCTGGTGTGGGCTAATGCACGACATGATTGTTGGACCGTTCTTTTTTGCGGAACAAACCGTGAATGGGTCAGTGTATCTGGACATATTGGAGGGTTTGTGTACCCTCAGATATAAGACTTGCAACCTAACATCATTTTTCAACAACATGGAACTCCGCCACATTGGTCAACGGCTGTTTGCAAGTTCCTGGATAGGAAGTTTCACAATCACTGGATCGGACGTGGAGGACCCATTGTCTAGCCACCACATTCACCCAGCATTACGCCACTTGATTTCTTCATGTGAGGATTCGTGAACGACCGTGTGTATGCGATCAAAGTGGACGATATTCCTATATTGCGACATCGTATCACTAATGCAGCTGCAGAGGAAATGTTACAAAGAACTTGGCTAGAAATTGAATATAGACTCTATATTCTTCATGCTACAAATGGTTCACATGTAGAGATGTATTGACGATAAATAAATAAATTCTTTAAGATGCTCTACAATGTGGTGCATTTTTCATTGTCGTATCTACTGTTCTTTTCCTAAGCCTTTGAAATCAGGGAGGTTTGAGTGGGACGCCCTCTATTTTCTTGTAATGCCTTGATGCATAAGGTTTTCCTTATGCTTCCCTTGTAACCCACGAATTGTGAACGTAAATGTTTGAAGCTAGTGAGTGAAAATACTGAGACGAATAGTCCATATTTAAAGGAAAAGTTTTTTTTTTTTTTTTTATTTAAAGCGTTCACGGTAGTAAGTAACAGCACACTTTCCGCTTGTGCATCTGTAGTTTGACTAATCATTTTTACACAAATTTACGTTCGTATTTCGATGAATAACATTACAATAGACATATGATGCTCGCGTAGATTCTAAGCTCCTTGGTCAGGACTGCGAATAACAACAGCAATTGGGGGTTGGGGGGGGGGGGGGGAATTCGTGAAGTCGCGAGTTTTTGTACAATGCTATGGGGTGACTTTAATGAACAACATAATAAAATTCCTGACCGGTAGGCTGCGAGTGAGGGGCGGGGGAGGGAAGGAGACGTGTATGTGTAACTTTTTTTTTTTAGCTGTTCTTGAATATTTCGAAAACCGCAGCTTCTAGTGAAAATGTTTCGCACTACAAGAAATGTCCTATTCATATTTTATCTAGGACTGACAGTTTCCGCACTGCAAGGAATCTAAAAACAGTTGATTATTAAAAGCAGTGTTTTAATGGTATAAAATTGATATTTATTGTTTAAAAGAGATGGGTTAAGAACAACTCTCAAATGCGTGTACTACATGAAATAGAACAGTATTAAGGGATAAATTGTGTTCTGGGGGTGTAACAGGGTGGAAAGAGGGGGCGGAGGTTTAAAGTGTCAGGGAAAGCAGTCGCCATATTATGGTCATGTACATCTCTTCTTCATAGATCTGAAAACGAAGGGCGAGCAGGCAGTTCCCCGTTCTCTCTACTGCACTACGTCGCAAAAATCAACTGAAGGGTTTTTCACGAAGTATTACCAACCCTTCCGCAGCTCACCGTATGAAACGCTAGTGACACAGCGCACAGACAATCGCGGAAAAAAGAAAGGGGGGGGGGGGTTATTTTCCACAACGTGTGTTAATGCTACATTGAATACATATATTAGAGGTTAATAACACAAACGTAAGAAAATGAGAAGGTTCTGTGCAGAATCGGAGAGGAGGAAAGGAGTACATGGAAAACACTGACAAGAAGAAGGGACAGGATGATAGGACATCTGTTAAGACATTTGGAATCCCTTCCACATACTAGAGGTAGTTGTAAAGGATACAAACTGTAGATGAAGACAGAGATTGGACTACATCCAGCAAATAATTGAGAACGTAGGTTGCAAGTGCTACACTGAGATGAAGAGGTTGGCACAGGAGAGGAATTCGTGGCGAGCCGCATCAAACCAGTAAGAAGAGTGATGACTCAGAAAAGCATATGGATAGATTTTAGGTACTGCACACTGTTCTAGTTTGCTCCAGGAGAACCAAGCGAAATGGCGCAATGGTTAGAACACTGGACTCGCATTCGGAAGGACGACGAGTCAAAACCGCGTCTGGGCATCCTGATTTAGGTTTTCCGTGATTTCTCTAAATCGCTTCAGATAAATGGCGAGCGGTTCCTTTGAAAGGGGCCGACATCCTTGCCATCCTAATACGTAGAACAGTAATACAGTGCATTGCTTGGCTCGTTTTGAAATATCTGGAGTTCCATAACACGTAGGTGACCTACTATTGTTATACAGGGAGCCAATTTAATTAAGCTTCTGGGCGTCTCCAGATGTTGGGAGAGCCCATGCTTGGGTGATACACACGATACCTTCAAGATGCGAAAAGTATTCCTGCCACTGACAGCGGAGACAATAAAATCTATATCGCCGACTATATACTGACAGCTTGTTGCACTTGGAGCAGTCTCTTCAGTGTGGTAGACAGTTGACAGTTTCAGTTGTTGAGTTTTTTAAACTATAACTCATTTGATAATTGCAAATAAATACTCACTCAATAAACTGAACCCTTATTTAACAATATACATTAATTTAATACCATTAAAATATTAACGCTAGAAGCTGCGGTTTTTGAAATAATCAGTAGTCCCCCCTCACCCACGCTAATACTTCACCGGTCAGGATTTTTAGTATGTTACTCACTACACTATCCCTTACCACTGTACAAAAATTTGTGAGTACACGAATTTTTCCCCTAATTATCCTTCGTTGACTGTAATCCGTTCATCATAAGAATAAACCTGATAAAAACAAACGCAATGGTTGATCAGAAGCTGTAGCACACGTACACTGGCGTTGTTACGCTCTTGGAAGTAGGTCCGACTTACGTATTAGATAACTTAGACTAAGTTACGTTAAATGAAACTTTAAGACATTCAAATGTATTAACAGCCATGAACGTTTTTCTTAATCACGCATTAGCTACGTAATTTTCATTTCAAAAATCGTGTACAGTCACAGCCTCTGCAGCGCTGTGCTCTGACTGTTGTTAACGCGCAGTATGAAAATGGCTGAGGCTGCTTCCTGTTCCGTGGTCAAACACGCGTGTTGAACACGGTTAAAAAGTGCCGAGAAACAGGCTGTTCTTAATGTTTTACGGGTATAATCGGCTTTGAAGTTTTACCAGCGTTGTATATGATACAGTTGATACAAACAAAACCACACTGAGTGTGTAGTAGAGTTGGTAGCGTAATGGATTGTGAAACAATTGCGGTTATTCGTGCGTTTGTTTAACTCTTTGCACTACCATTTTTTTCTCGTTCGATGTGAAATACCTACGTCTCGTAATTATAAAACTCATCATCATTTTTATGAGTAATGCACGTCTTCTTGTTTATAATTACATATTGGACGCGAAATTCCTGTTTTCATTTCAATTACAAATTCTTAATTATCGATGTTTTGTGAAAGACTGTTGAATTAAGAAAACGTAACAATTTAATTTTTAAGGCAAAAATTTTGACTGTCCATCGTTTTATACCGCAGAGGTAGATAAGTATCGTACCAACATGAAAAATAATCGTTTTCACAGCATCGGGCACATCATACAAAAGCTGCATTTTTACATTTGCTACTGTGCCATTACAATATGAAACCAAAAGAACAGACTGGAGCCTACTGCGGGATTTGACCAGAGAAGAAACATGACTGTTAATCTGCCAGACGTACTGGAACTAACGCATACAGCTTTTTCACACGTCATTGCCGAACGCTGTCGGGGCATGGAACGGCTCGTCATAAAAGAAGAGAAAATGCTGCGCCTGGTTGGCTTCGTGGGTTCTGTTGTTGATAGGCTCGTTGTCAACGTAGCAAGTGACACTTCCAGAACTGAAATGTATTTCTCGGATTCGCATAAGGAAGGAGACGACTGACTGTAAGTAATACCTTCAGTGACTTCAATATTCCGGTGAAATCCTTCAGTACTCTCTTACGTTACATACCGCTTATGCAGAAAAATTACTCTGTGTTTATGTCAGGAATTTCATCATTCTTGGTTCTAATAACAATAGTACGTCAGCTAAAAACGATAACGTTTTGTGGTTTTGTTCTAGTTGTTTGTGGGAGATTTGCAGTATATTATTTCATTCTGCTTAAAAATTAAATGACATTCGAAGCTGTATTGCTCCTCTTCTCGTCTCTTTTCACGTGTGAACTGCAGGCTAACTGAACCAGTTAACTGGCGGGTGCTGTCCAAGTCAAATGCGCCGGTAAAGCTGTTGTCCGTTGTTATAGCTAAGTCGATGTCCTCGCAACGCACAGCACAAAACGTATCTTTCTTATCGTACTTGACAGTACTCGAGACAGCTTGGATGCAGTCCTACGTGAAACGGAAATCCAATGAAATTCCTGCAAACGCGGAAGAATACATAGTGCAATTTTGACATCAGGTTTATTCTTACGACGAACGCACTGACGGCTGACATATGATGGAAAACCGCACATATTGAACGTATTGAACGTTAATATACAGAATAAGTTGCATTTCTAAGACTCGCACAGTATAGGGCGATTCTAGATGCAGCTAATTTACTATAACTAGCTTTATTCAGCTATGAAGATAAAGTGGAATCAATTAGTAACTACGTCGAATTGCCCGCCGTTAGACATCATACGATCCTCGAGCGAGGCAGCATAGCCAACTGAAACGCAAAATTGTTGAGTACTTACGTGGACGCTGTGCTTGAAAATCAGTAACGCAGCTAAGTTCACTGGTACTAAAATTCCGTCAGAATTGTAAATAAGTTTTGAAGAACTAGTTACTTCTGGTCGAAACCAACATCTTGATCATTGATACAGACGCGTGTGACGTTGGTAGCGCTGTAGCCACACTGGGTAAGGTTAAAAGTGAATGTGAGTACACAGTTCATCGAAGTTGCGCTGTCAGAAGCAGGTGTTCGTAAGAGAGGCGGAAGACGCCTGAACATGCGTGTGTTTACCGCATCGTTTAGCTGATTTTTACCAAACGTACAAAATGAAACAACAGTGAATGAGTGAATATTTCAGTGTTCTTCGAATATACGATCACGTCATCGACCGCACTCATGGATAAATCAAAAATGAATTCACGGAACCCGTTTCTGCGTCCATGGATGGAAAATAATGGTGCAGCTGCCGCAGCTGCGGCTGGGAGCATGGGTTTGAAGGGAATCATTGCAGGTTAGCAACTATTTTCTGCACGATATTCGGAACGCTCACTTCAGTAGCAGTGGTGTGAATGAATAATAGCGTTCACTGTTTATTACAAGCACATGAGTGACAAGCGGGGGGCGGGGACCTCTTTGTAAAATTAGGCGTATTTTATACACTTCGCATTTTTCAGGTAGTTGAAACTCTTTCTGAATGTTTTTAATTGGATTGTTTTTGCAGGTGGAATTACGGGTGGCATAGAAATCTGTATTACTTTTCCGACAGAGTACGTAAAAACCCAGTTACAGCTGGATGAGAAAGGTGCTACAAAACAGTATTCAGGAATATTTGACTGTGTTAAAAAGACTGTGCGGAGTCATGGTTTTTTCGGACTCTACCGTGGTCTCAGTGTGCTTCTTTATGGCTCCATTCCAAAATCTGCTGTACGGTGAGCAATATATGTTTTGAAGTATTACCGTGATCGAGCATGTCATAGCAGTATCAATACAATAATTGGTCAGTAGTGTAATTTGTTTGCGTTTCTTCTAAATATTACAACTTTGTTAATAAAGTGTTACTAGTATGATTATTGACTTTCATAGTAACACTTTTGTAATCTTACAGCTGTTACTGCTATTGACAGTGCTGTCACCCTATAGCAGTACTTATATGTTAATAAAAGGGCTGTATTTACACAACTTGTGTTCTGATGTAAACGTTCCTGGGTAATTCTGCTCTTGTAAATGTGAATTGTAGCTTAACAAACTCTTTCCTTCTTAATTTGTTTAATTTTGAGATAGTCATTATCATCTCCAAAATCCTTTTTTTAAAACTAAATTTTTATCTTTGTGAACTTGTTTCATTTGTGTGCTCTTACTGTCTTCTCAATGATATCATAACAGTATCTATAAACTGTCTTAAAATTATCATTCACCATTTGTTCTTTTCCTGATCAGTTTGTGTTTGCACAATGTATCTCATGTGAAGTAAAAGCTGTAATTCCTATTACACTGGAACACGTTTTAACTTCACTATAATCTTCAATCAACCCATTTCTTGGATAAATTACAAATAGGGAATGTCATAACATATACTATTACATGTGTTGCAGTGTTTTGTATGTTTCTCTCAGTACTTTCACAACAAATTGGTAACCTTACCGCTGCAGCCTAAATTGCTAAAATCACTATGTTGATATTGGTAGATGCAAATTTCAGATAAAGTGTGCTATTAGAACACCCTCCTCCCTCGCACAATATCTTGGTTGTGGTGACAGACTGGTCTGTAGCACAGTCCCAAGTCTTGGTTAAGTCAGAAGGTGACAGTTTAGTTGCGAGTTGGTGAAGCCAAAAAAATGTGACACCAGGAAATCTGGTTATGGTAATTAACTGACTGGTAGCAAAGCCTAATGTTTGCATCTGCAACATACTGAAAAATGCAAGGGGAGTCCAGCACAAACTTTTACCAAAAATTCTTGCTACTTTTGTTCTAGGCAAGTCACTGCTCATTACCTGTTGACAAAATGACTGATAAGAAATAAAATGTGTTGTAATAAAAATGTCATTGTAGTAATATTGATATTGTTTACCAAGCTTGTAGAAACAACGTCATTATAGCCACCCCTATCACGTGCTTTTCCCTACATTTCATTACTATTGAACACTATAGCAAACAGGCCCAAAACCTTAACACTACTGGTAAATTGGCTAATATTTGAAGATTTTAAGTTTATCTGTTCAACATTGTTAAGTTGGTATGGAAGTGTTTGCTAAATACTAGTGTAATGGCTTTTAACAAAATAAGCTTTCTATACAGGCTTCTTCCCTCTTGCTGTTGTCTTTGTATTTCATTCACAGATAAATGCAGAAATGAACAAAAAATAATAACAACAGTATATAACATGGTTTAAACTCAGTTGTTTATTTTTATTAAAATACAAAATAGTTAAGTTCACAAATTTGTTTATTGTATTTCTTATTATATTTTTAGAGCATTTTATTAGCAGACTACTTCTGTCTTACTTTTATAGCTGTTATGAAGTTTCCCTCAGCATGTTAAATACAACCTAGTAATTAAACTGTAACTCATAGCATTATCAGTTGACCCAAAAATATCACATTTCTTGTCTTTCTTTTGCTCACATGAAATACAGGTTTGGCACATTTGAATCTATTAAGAAGCGCATGGTTGACGCAGACGGAAATCTTTCTCCAAGCCGCAGACTTCTTTGTGGGCTTGGAGCTGGTGTAGGTGAGGCAGTTCTTGCTGTAACACCTATGGAAACTGTTAAGGTGAAATTCATCAACGATCAACGCTCTGCCAACCCAAAATTTCGAGGGTTTTTTCATGGAGTGGCAGTAATAGTCAGAGAACAAGGTAGGTACAACTTTGACACTGTTTTGCACACATTGACCCTCAATTGGTAAACAAATCTTAATTAAATTTTTGCTCCAAGCTTACTTTTACGCATCACAGTATTTTTGTTGTCATGTAATCATGTTTCAGTCTCAGAATATAAGTGCATCTCAGTCTGCAATGTATTTGCTGCTACTTCAGTTGCTGGTTTTGTCCAGTACATTTATAAGAATGTTATTTTAGCCATGCTGGTTCTTGTCAAACTCTGTGGCTGTTATTCAATTGAGGATTGTTGCAAGGGACTGCAACCAACTACACATACTTTTGAGAAGCATTATTTAATTACCATAAATGGTTTTGGACCAGTGTGTCCATCTTCAGAGGGCCACACATGTTGCAGTACATTATCACATTTGCCAGTAGTATTCATCTGTTCCTGCACTACACGAGACGACAAATAATGAGGCACTACGAAAACCTATGACATACTGCTGATGGTTCTGACACTGTGTTAAAGCAAGTGTTGCCATCTGGAGATGGACACAATGGAGCATAGCCATCACGGTAATAAAATACAGCTCCTTAAAAGTGCATGAGGCTAGTTGTAATATCCCTCTGCAAACAAGTGTAAGAAGTTATTTCAACAAATCTTTCCTGAAATTTCTTTTGTCTGGTAAGTTTAACAAGTGATGCGTTCAGTTACAACAACAGTAACAATTGCAAAAAGAAATATAACTGTTTGATTAATCTGGCACTTACTTGTTCACTTCCCCAACTGTATCTTAAAACACTTGTTTGTTAATTCAGCAATAATTTGTCAAGTTTTGACTTTAGCATTTATTAAAATGTTCCTTAGAAAGTCCATACCTTTGTCTGAGATGGAAACTTAACAGAATTGTACACAAAACTGGACTGGGAAAGGAGGGCGGCAACACACGTTAAGAGTTGATAGCCAACCTAAAAATAAACATTAATGTATGTCGTGTTCCTTAAAGACATGACATCAGCTCTTTTTATGAAGAGCTAAGGACTATATTTTGTCTATGAAGACCAACAATTTTTCTCCACCTATTTCTTTCCTCCCTCCTGAGTAGGCTTCTACAGGTTTAATTTGTGTATTGATTTCTGGTACAATTCCTGCTGATGTTTCTCTCTGTTTCCAACATTTTTTATGTTGTTGTTGAAAGAGAGATTATGTGGACACTATGACAGAGAGTAAACAGACAAGAACTTTGACTGGCCATAGGAAGAGGAGTGATGTGAGGAACAAGCCCTGCCTCATTCCCACATGGTTGGAAGCCTATGTACATATACTGGTGGTCAAAGGGATTGCCAACTCCTCCCTGTGTTGTAAGGGTTGCGCTCAAACCCCACTATGGATCAGGATTAGTATCTTCATTCATTTTGGGAAAAAAAAGAAGAAAAAAAAAAGGCAGCACGCAACACAAAGTGTTTGGTGATGGCTACAGTAACAGTTGTTTGCTGCGATAGGCAGTGTTTTGAATGTGGTAGTTCTGGCCTGACTTTTGCTGGTATCTTAAGCAACCAGAGATAAACTACCTCCCCCCACCATTCAAATACTGTCACAGTGTAGTGTACACATAGTAATCTTACTTGATATAAACAAGCATTTTCATTGTAAGATGGCATAAATAATAAGACAGGGTTTATTGGATACAGTCTGTCAAGTTTTCCAAAGTGTAATCTTCACAGGTCATCAGCAAGTGCTACTTCTCTTCAGGGCTGCCACAAGTTTCCCCAAGTGAAATTCCCTGATTTACATACAAGTTTTAGCATTTTTCCCTGGCAGATTGATATCTCAATGGCAGGTAAAGACACAAGTTCACAAAAATATGTAAGGACTTCATTATTTCTAAATGTGTGAGCAAAAATCTTCAGTACTAACATCAAAATCTTTTGCAATGCACTGCTTTAGATGGAGAAAGCAAGCTTAATGGATATGTGTTTCATGAGACCACCGATGTTATTTTATTTCAATAAAACTAAACACATTTGGTGACAAAAATACGCATTTTGTTGGAGTTGCAAGACATTTAAAATATCATCACTGATTTCGGATGTAACCTCAGAAAGAAGTATGTTTCTTGAAAGATGTGTGTATGGCACTGAAGAATTGTGTAAACCGACACTGTAGGTGACTGCCAATAAAATGTTGGTTCTGCTATGTTCGTTATTGGTGGTTATTACCCCTTTGTGTTATGTCTATTATTTTACATGTATTGTGTGGTTTTTCATTCAAGAAACACGTGAGTACATAGCTTACAAACTGTCACAATTTTCTCCTTATTGTACCATACTTTGTAATATATCAACTATTTCCTAAGTGCCAAAATGTACTAGAATAAATAAAAATCTACAAAATGCCGCCCCGTACTAGATACTTGCGATGAGACAGTCGCAATTCCTGAAATCCATCACCCGTGCCCTCTGGCCTGCTGAGGAGCACCACAGTCCTGGGTCCATTGATAAACCATGAAAATCTGGTGCATAACACCACACGCAAACAGACCTGGCCTGAGGACAGGTCAGTGAGACTAGATCCGATGGGCAGTGCCTGCACATTAGTGGGAAATGATGGGCTCTTCAGATCAGTACCTGCAAAAATGGCCAGTGGTTTTGGCCTATCATGGAAATCCACTCGTGTGGCCAGCTATTCCACTAATGAGGATAGGTAGCAACTCACTGTAAAGATGATTACTGAGCCACAGACAGGCACATAGAAAAGACAATCACACTCACACAACTAAACTTTTGGCCACAGCCTTTGTCAAAAAACGACAGAGCGCGCGCGAGCACGCACGCACGCACGGACACCCCCCACATGCATGCATGACCGCCGTCTCCGGCCACTGCGTCAACAGCCTCTGAGAATCAGATCCAAACATACCACTCCTCATGCCTCCCTGCCTCGTGGAGAGGGAGGGAGAATTTCCCGAATAGACAAGAGGAAACTTTGGCAGTATTGTTTAGAAAGCACTGCAAAGATTGGGAGAAAGAAAGTTGGTTCACATGATTTTAAAAAGTAATTATTAGTTACCGGTTTGGAGACGTTCTTAATAAACCAAAAGCTACTTCTCAGGACAATATGGACTCCCACGATTTCTTAATGACTATAGTAGATGAAAAATTCATTTTCCGTACATTTCCTTTAAGATATTTCTACTAAACACATCACTGCATTCTGTGATTTGAATATACTTGCATAGAATTATTTAAAGCAGGCAATATAAATTGGGTGCTAACGACTTAAGTTCTCTTTTTAGCTGTAACAATAAAGCCTTTAAAAATATTAGACCACTCAGTTCACTTCGTACTATTTCAGGTTTTCGAGGAGTCTATCAGGGTGTAACAGCAACAATCATGAAGCAAGGCAGCAATCAAGCAATCCGCTTCTTTGTTATGGAAACTTTAAAAGACTGGTATCGAAAGGGTGATCCCAAACAGCCTGTTCCAAAACTACTCACAGGTCTATTTGGGGCAATAGCTGGTGCTGCCTCTGTCTTCGGTAACACACCTATTGATGTTGTCAAAACAAGAATGCAAGTAAGTAACGTTGTACTTCACAGTACTTATAACAATGGGTTCAAGTTTTCATCGTGTAGGTTTCTATAGTTTGTGACATGAACAGCTTTCTCAAGTACAAGTTATTTATTAACACACACATCATCTCGCTCTTATTAGTCTAGTTACGCCAAAGATAACAACCTAAAAAGTACAAAACAGTTATGTAACAAAGGCTGGAGGTTGGAAATAAACATCGACTCTAAGTTTTCAGAATCTTACAGTCATTATTCCAAACCTGGATGGAAATGGGAAAACGAGAGAAAGAAAAAAATATGATTCAGTCTGAATACCCTCCCTTTCAGTACGAGGGACATTCAGTAAGTAATGTAACATTTTTTTGTGAAAGAAGGTTGGTTTTATTCAGGGTTCCAACACACCTTAATATTCCCTACTCTTCTGGCTACAAAACCCTATTTTTCAACATAATCTCCATTCAATGTGACAGCCTCATGTCACCGTACTGGGAGGGCCTGTATGCCTGCATGATACCACTCTGCTGGTTGACGTTGAAGCCAACAACTTGCTGGATCAACACTCTCTCCACGATCCACATACTGCATCCCGTGTGTACATCCTTCATTGAGCCAAATTTGTTTGAATTTTTGTCTGAAGTCATTTCTTCTATTTCCTGGGGGTTAGCACAATACACTTCCTAGCTGATCACTGCACAATGAGGGAGGGCATCAAACAGAATAACTCCTTCTGAGTCCAGAAGACCATCACCATGACTTTACCAGCAGGGGTGTAGCTTTGAACATTTTCTTCAGAGGAGAAGTGGTGTGGCGCCACTCCGTGGTTTGCTATTGTGTTTCCAGTTCAAAGTGATGAACCTATGTTTCATCTCCTGTGACAGTGTTCAACAAAAAAATTTCATGATCAGCCATGAAACCACACATGCAATGCTGCACCGTCAATCATTCATTGCTTCTGTCAGGTGGCGAGGAACTCAGTAGGTGCACACACCTTTTCCACAATGTCACACAACAAATTCCACATTTTTTCAAATGAGACAAAAATGGTTGCATTACTTATTGAATGCACTTTATACTTACCTGACACTTAAAATAATGTCCAAGGTGTCTTACACAAGAAAGACATTTCTTATGTATTAGTATAATCAGTAGGTTGATTAATAGTATGAACTGTTTGCCAACTGGGACTAATCAACATCTAATGTAAGCTGTCTTCTTCCATCTGAGTAGTCTGTATACACCTAACTGATAGATAAAGCTTTAATATGCTAATAACTCTGCTCTCTTTGTATAAATTACTGTTACATGAATTCGCTACTGTCTTGTGCTCAGAAGGCATGAAATAAATGTGCAGGGAATGTCCTTTCTTAGTCTCTGTGAACAGTCTAAGATGACTGAACATTCATAAGAGGGATAAGAAAAATATCGTCATTATATCCAGTTTTCATTTAGGCTTCCTTATCTGTTTGAATTTCAAGTAGACTTCAACTTATCTTTCCAACTCTTCTCGGGGTACTCAACTTTTACCCCCTTGAAGTGTATATTTGTACATTAATTCAGGCATCTGTTCATCTTAATATAATGAATGTGTTCATGCTACATCTTTCTGTGCCTTCTATTTTCTCAGATATGCTCTGGAGTTCAGTGCCGATTTCACTATTCTTGATCTGATATATTAGCTTATAACCAGCTAGTTGTCTTAGTAGTCTCATTTCTGCTGCTTCAATCGTCCTCCGTTGACTTGTGGTTGAAGTCTAATTCTCTTACCAATACATTAGAACTGGTACTGCCATCACATTATAAAATTTTAAAATAGTCTCTTTCTTAACCTTTTTGAGAAGAGTGCTATTTATCATACCAACCAACTGTTGAAATTTTTTCACTTTATATTCTTGATCATTGGATGCAGTGTATGGGATAGCATAGTTATTTAAAAGTATGTGGTTTATCATCACTTATTTTTGCTCTTAAATGCTCCTAACCATGGAATGTCGTTAACTTAGTTTTATCTTTAGATATTGTCATACCAAATTGCTATCTGTAATTTATCATGAGAGTCTGCCAAGATTATTTGATCATCAGCAAACAGAAATGTATTTATCACCGTATTATTAGGTTTATAGTAGTGCACTATTTTATTCTGCCATGTCTTTATGACACTGTGTATATATTAAATAATGGGTTCAAGTTTAGTGTTCGATTCCACTTTTCAGCTATGAGTGGTGATGTCATACCTAAGGCAGAGGTGCTACATAGAGGCAATCTGTGAAAGAAACTCATCATATTCGCAAAGAAATGAATGTAGCATATGATAAAATTAGGATCACAGTTCACGTGATTAATTACTTAACCACAGATTATATCGAAAAGAATTGAAGGCAACAAAAATAAATAAGAACAGAAAAAGGAAAGCATACTTGTGTGAAATAAATTATTATTGTTAATTTATGCGAGTAAAAAAAGCACAGAGAACCTTTAAATCCATTACAGTATAGTGCATGATGAAGTCATTATATTGTAAAATAGTGTTGATTTTTGATAATGATTGAATCTTATAGGACTAGTACAGAAGTAATGAATATTCACAAAAGTAGGGCCTAAGAAATATTGGAAACGGTACAGCAGGCATGTGCACTTTCTGCATTTAATCAGTAACCAGAATTGACCTATATAGGTAAACTCTAGTTACCAATTCCAACCATTCCACAGTTTATTATTTAGACCATTTTAACAACAAGTGTGTGCCCGTAAGTGTTACAAGATTTCTACATTTGGTATTATTCTCTTCACTACTGTGAAAAAGAGAAATATTTATTGTCTGTACCTAAAATATTTGTTACTTTTTACTAGTAGTTCTGAGATCAATAAGAAATTTAGAAATCCTTCAAAAACCTAGTCTACAGATTTACTGCATAAAGTCCAAAATTATCAACCATCGTATAGTTGGAATCAATAACTAGAACAGGCCATCTAGGTAGGTTAATTCTAGTTACCGATTCCAATCATTCAGTGTTTTATTTGTCAGATCGTTTTTTCAGCAGGTTGTGCACTAAAATGTAGGCTCATTGGATTTCTGCACTTGTAATAGCTCTCTGAACTACTGCGATAAAGTTACTAATACTGAAATAGGCAACTGGAATTTACCTATACAGATCAATTCTTGTTGCCGATTTCAATTTTTGTTAATTAACCACAGTAGTTTCAGAGAGCAATTACAAATTTAAAAATGTTGTTATGTTTTAGTGCATACAACTCTTGCAAAAATAATTTGCATATGGATCATAAAGCGTTTGGAATCGGTAACTATAATTTACCTATACAGGCTAATTCTAGTTATCAATTCCAATATTTGTTACTTTTTGTGGATTTTTGTTAGTTGTGTACTGACTTTCCTTTTAGTATTTAGTGTGTCGGGTTCACATTTCATGCCTTTGTGTCGTATTTGTTATACATTTCATTTTCCTGTTTTCTTTTACATTTTAGTTTCTCACCACCCAAAACCCCAACTTTCCTGTGCTAATCCCATTAGATTAATTAATTAATAGTACAATTAAAATATTTTGTAATAGTATGACCTCACCATGTGCTTTACTATAAAAATTACGAGAATAATTCTTATCACATATGAAAATTTGATTTTTTATTATTGTTATTATTTATTTACATTATCTTCAATCCGTTTAGATATACTTGTTGATGGAGTAAGTAACTGTGTGAAATGTGATTGTAATTTTATCGCATGCTACATTCATTTGTTTGCGAGTATGATCTGTTGCTTTCATAGATTGCCTATACGAGCATCTTTGTATTAGGTACGATGTCACCGCTCAAAGCAGAGTGGAATCGTACACTAGATAAAGGACACCCATCTTAATTCTTGGCTGGCGGTTCTCACAAATTGACTTCCTTTATGTACTTCAATTTTGTTGTATGTATACATACTCTGAATTATACTTATTAAAAGCTAACTGTACCATTCTTTTCTAAAATTTCTCATAATGTAACTCTTAACTTTATCAAAGGTTTTCACATAGTCAATAAAGGCTAGGCGCAGGTGATGATTCCATACAGTGTGTTTTTCAATTATTTGGAGACTGGAAATACACTCTATAAGCAAGGTCATCCCATCAAAAACATATTCTGTTCATCTGTAAGACAGTATCTTCATTTGTTCTTGATTTCTCTCTTTCTCTCTCTCTCTCTCTCTCTCTCTCTCTCACACACACACACACACACACACACACACACACACACAGAGAGAGAGAGAGAGAGAGAGAGAGAGAGAGAGAGAGAGAGAGAGACTAGTACACATGCCTAATATCGTATAGGGCCCTCATGAGCAAGCAGAAGTGCTGTAACATGACATGACTCAGACTCGACTAATGTCTGAAGTAGTGCTGGAGGGAACTGGCACTATGAATCCTGCAGGGCTGTCCATAAATTTGTAAGAGTATGAGGTGGTGAAGATCTCTTCTGAACGGTACATTGCAAGGCATCCCAAATATGCTCAGTAATGTTCATATCTGGGGAGTTTGGTGGCAGCAGAAGGATTTAAAATCGGAAGAGTGTTCCTGGATCCACTCTGTAGCAATTCTCGACATGTGAAGGGTGTTGCATTGTCCTGCTGGAATTGCCGAAGTCCATCAGATGCACAATGGACATGAATGGACAAGTGATCGGACAGGATGCTTACATACGTGTCACCTGTCAAGAGTCATATCTAGATGTATAAGGGGTCCCATATCATTCCAGCTGCACACCGTTACAGTGTGTCCACCAGCTTGAAGAGTCCCCTGCTGACATGCAGGGTCCATGGATTCATGAGATTGTCTCTATACCTGTACACATCCATCCACTTGATACAATTTTAAACGAGACCCATAGACCAGGCAACGTGTCTCCAGTCATCAACAGTCCAATGTCAATGTTGGCGGGCCCAGATGAGGCATAAAGCTTTGTGTCATGCAGTCATCAAGGGTACACAAGTGGGCCTTTGGCTCTGAAAACCCATATCAATGCTGTTTTGGTGATTGGTTCACACAATGACACTTGCTGATGGCCCAGCATTGAAATCTGCAGCAATTTGCAGAAGGGTTGCACTTCTGTCACATTGAACATTCAATTGTCATCGGTCCTGTTCTTGCAGGATATTTTTCTGGCCACAGTGATGATGGAGATTTGAGGTTTTAACGGATTCCTGATATTCACGGTACACTCGTGAAATGGTCGTATGGAAAAATCCCCACTTCATCGCTACCCTGGAGATGCTGTGTCCCATCACTTGTGCACCGACTGCAACACCACTTTCAAACTCACTTAAATCTCGATAACCTGCCGCTGTAGCAGCAGTAACCAATCTAACAACTGTGCCAGACAATTGTCTTAGAAAAATGTAATGATTTGAGGGAATATTTTTTGTCAGAATTTTCATAGAAATAATGAAAAGTGGGAAGTGGACATATACGGTATCAAACAGAACAGCATGATAATTTCTTCATGTACAGGTCCTGCAGCCTCAATGTATCATCTAAATGATGGAATCATTTTAACTGCCATAGGCTGTCAGTTTTATTCCTTTAACACACCATGTGTGTAAATTAAAATATTGGCAAGTTTTAGCCTTAAGTCATTATCAAAACTTTGGTACTGGTGATTTGTGTGTCGCACCTGAAACTTTTCTTTCTTCGTATGTGGGGCAGACACACAGATATATGTTGAATGTTACAGATGCAGAACATGTGGCAACCAAAAAGCATACCATTTGATTGATGCATGTTTCCTGAAATTTGTAACAGTTATATGTATGTATGAGTGCAGAAAAAAATAGTATGCTGCTAAATGAATGCCCACATGATGTGTTGTTAAAGTTGTTCTTGCAAACTGACTGGTGTGTGCAAGACCAATCTGTAACATTCGACATGTGTATGTGAGGGAACATGTCTGTCCCCAAATAACACGGAACATTTATATCGTAGATTTGATAATGGCCTAGGGCCAAAACTGGCTAGTAATGAAAATTATATGCAAGGTGCATTAAAGGAATAAAACTGACTTGGTACCACAATTTATAACAGTGTGAGGCTTAGTTTTCAAAATAAAAAAAAATTATAATAATTGTTATCATGGTATTCTGTTATCATCATTATTTTACTTTAAATAAATCAGTGTAATTAAGAAAAACTTAAGTAAAAAGCTTAAGTACAGATTTGAGGGAAAACTGAAATATTTCACAGACAGCTGCTGTTACCTTTGTAAATAAAGTGTCAAAAAGTTCATCTGTTTTAGGCCTATTGTTGTGCACATGAAAATTTGTATTGGTGAGATATTTAAGTGTCAAAGTGGGTTCCTTGCAACTAAGTACTACATTTAGGACATTTACGAAACATAAGATGCTAGGAAGGCAATTTTATAAACATCTCTATGGTAACACCTCAATGAGGTCTCAAATCCAGAGATGACTACTGTTTTTCCTGCAGCCATTAGCACTTCAGAGTTAAGAGCTGGCAACAGCACTGCTGGCTGTCAGTGATCTTCTTGTGCCTTCTCAACGATAGTGTCTCAATGACGCCTGGTACAAGTGGAAAGTCTTCCAACAACAATGAAGGAAGAGAAGCATGTAAGGAGGATCCAGAATGGAAAAGGGAGAAAATTCTTTGTAGGCATTGACACTACTGACAAAGTCTTGTCATGTTTGCGGTCACCGAATGTTTCCACATATTTTTTTTTATGATGTGCAGATAACAAAATGATTCATAAACTGTTGGTAGATAACCAGATGATGATGGAAAATTATGCAAAAGATGCATCTGTTTCTTTTTGGATGATACTGAAGAAGACTGACTATTTTATGATTGCAAATATTGTCGTCAAAGAGTAGGCATGTTTGAGAGGCCCTCCACTGATTGACGTAGAGCAGCACCTTAGAATGGAAAAACTTCCTACAACTATAATTGAACTGCTCTTTGACAGCGACAATGATGACCATGAAGGGTGACTTTTCAAAAGCTTTTCCCGGTGAAAGAAAGTACACAATTTCAAAGCACTGAAAAGTGTCAGGTGTTTCTGTGATATGTTTTATTTCTTACTTTTATCTAAATGATTTCACAAAACACTTGACCATTTTATATTCAAATATTCCTTTGTTTAACAGTGGGATAGCAACTACAGTTTGCCAAACTTATTCATTCATTCAGCTGTCAGTGTGCATATTTCTTGTGTTTCCATTAGTTTAATATTAATACAGCAAATGGGCAAGTAACGTTACACCAGGTACCTGGACTGTATGCTGACAAAGGAGAGTGAAAGTCAGTTTTGTGCTAAATTTTTCACAATGACATGTTGAACAGGTCTTGGGGAGAGGACATGGATTACTGAATTAAAAAAAAAAAAAAAAAAAAAAAAAAAAAAGGGATGCTATTTAAAAAGAAACTGTACTGGTGTTCATGTTTTGTAATGAACAAAGTTACAGGAAAGAGTCATGTTGGTTAGTGTCCCTCTCATAGCTAAACATTTGGTTGATGCATTTTTTATTTTGCTTCTGGACAAAAAGTTACTTGGGGTGGTCAAGAGAAATGGGACACCCTGAATAGTCCTAGGAATTCGAATCAACTAGGACAAAAAGTGACACAGTGCATATATATGTAACATGAGAACTCAAATGGTTCACAGACATGTTCATTTCCAGTGAGATTACAACAGAAATCCTAAGACATTTAACCTGGCAGCCACTTGAAAAAATATGCCTTATTCACCCCCCAATCATCATCATCGTATCTGTTTCCAGGTTGGGTTACATAACTAGTACATCACATTACATTTAATATCCTTATGTACAATGTAGATGACATTAGACTAAGAAAAGCATGCACAGAATTAGTAATTCTTTTTGCATTATCTGAGAATGTAACAGGAAAAATCCATACTATATATTAGTTACAACAATAAGTACAGCCGGCCACGGACTATAGATGTATCACCCTGCTGTCAGTCTAATCATTCTCTGCCACAAAACTGTCTACTTATGCTGTCGTTAAACTCCCTTTCAAAGAATGTGAGAAAAGGGATGTCAATAACTGTCAACCTGTTTCACTTCTGACATCATTTTCCAAGTTTTTTGAGGTGTTGATGTACTCTAGAATAGTATCGCACCTGAGCAACAATAATATCCTCAATAAACCATAGTTTGGGTTTCAGAAGGTTTGTCCTACTGAGAATGCCATTTACATGTTCACTCACAAAATTTTACAAGCATTAAGTAATAATTAGAGTGATGGATGTTATTTTCTGCAACCTATCCAAGACATTTGAAGTTTTATGGGATTAATGGCATAGCCAACCAATGGATAGTATCATACCTAACCAAAAGAATGCAGGAAGTTGTGCTAACAAGGGAACCTCCCCATCGCACCCCCCTCAGATTTAGTTATAAGTGGGCACAGTGGATAGGCCTTGAAAAACTGAACACAGACCAATCGAGAAAACAGGAAGAAGCTGTGTGGAGCTATGAAAAAAATAAGCAAAATATACGAACTGAGTAGTCCATGTGCAAGATAGGCAACATCAAGGATAATGTGAGCTCAGGAGCGCCGTGGTCCCGTGGTTAGCATGAGCAGCTGCGGAAAAAGAGCTCCTTGGTTCCAGTCTTCCCTCGAGTGAAAAGGTTACTTTCTTTATTTTCGCAAAGTTATTACCTGTCCGTTCGTTTATTGACGTCTCTGTTCTCTGTAATAAGACTAGTGTCTGTGTTTTGCGACCGCACCGCAAAACCGTGCGATTAGTAGACGAAAGGACATGCCTCTCCAATGGGAACCGAAAACATTTGATCGCAAGGTCATAGGTCAACCGATTCCTCCACAAGAAAACACGTCTGATATATTCTACAGGGTGTTACAAAAAGGTACGGCCAAACTTTCAGGAAACATTCCTCACACACAAATAAAGAAAGGGTGTTATGTGGACATGTGTCCGGAAACACTTAATTTCCATGTTAGAGCTCATTTTAGTTTCGTAAGTATGTACCGTACTTCCTCGATTCACTGCCAGTTGGCCCAATTGAAGTAAGGTAATGTTGACTTCAGTGCTTGTGTTGACATGTGACTCATTGCTCTACAGTACTAGCATCAAAGCACATCAGTACGTAGCATCAACAGCTTAGTGTTCATCACGAACGTGGTTTTGCAGTCAGTGCAATGTTTACAAATGCGGAGTTGGCAGATGCCCATTTTATGTATGGATTAGCACGGGGCAATAGCCGTGGCGTGGTACGTTCGCATCGAGACAGATTTCCAAACGAAGGTGTCCCGACAGGAAGACGTTCGAAGCAATTGATCGGCGTCTTAAGGAGCACGGAACATTCAAGCCCATGACTCGCGACTGGGGAAGACCTAGAATGACAAGGACACCCCCAATGGACGAGGCAATTCTTCGTGCGGTTGACGATAACCCTAATGTCAGCATCAGAGAAGTTGCTGCTGCACAAGATAACGTTGACCATGTCACTGTGTGGAGAGTGCTACGGGAGAACCAGTTGTTTCCGTACCATGTACAGCGTGTGCAGGCACTATCAGCAGTTGATTGGCCTCCACGGGTACACTTCTGAGAATGGTTCATCCAACAGTGTGTCAATCCTCATTTCAGTGCAAATGTTCTCTTTACGGATGAAGTGCAAATGTTCTCTTTACGGATGAGGCTTCATTCCAACGTGATCAAATTGTAAATTTGCACAATCAACATGTGTGGGCTGACGGTGATGTCTTGATTGGGTCCCAGGTTCTTCCACCTACACTCAATGGAGCACGTTATCATGATTTCATATGGGATACTCTACCTGTGCTGCTAGAACATGTGCCTTTACAAGTACGACACAACATGTGGTTCATGCACGATGGAGCTCCTGCACATTTCAGTCGAAGTGTTCGTACGCTTCTCAACAACAGATTCGGTGACCGATGGATTGGTAGAGGCAGACCAATTCCATGGCCTCCACACTCTTCTGACCTCAACCCTCTTGACTTTCATTTATGGGGGCATTTGAAAGCTCTTGTCTACGCAATCCCAGAACCAAATATAGAGACTCTTCGTGCTCGTATTGTGGACAGCTGTGGTACAATACGCCATTCTCCAGGGCTGCATCAGCGCATCAGGGATTCCATGTGATGGAGGGTGGATATATGTATCCTCGGTAATGGAGGACATTTTGAACATTTCCTGTAACAAAGTGTTTGAAGTCATGCTGGTACATTCTGTTGCTATGTGTTTCCATTCCATGAGTAATGTGATTTGAAGAGAAGTAATAAAATGAGCTCTAACATGGAAAGTAAGCGTTTCCGGACACATGTCCACATAACATATTTTCTTTCTTTGTGTGTGAGGAATGTTTCCTGAAAGTTTGGCCGTACCTTTTTGTAACACCCTGTATACGACACTGGTGACGGCATGTGCGTCACATGAGAGGAATAGATTGTCAACCACCCTAACTTGTACACTTGGTGAATGGGTAAAAAGATTCTTCTACCTTGCCCAATTTAGGTTTTCTTGTGGATGTGATAATCACTCCTAAAAAAGTGATGAAGACATAAGAGTTTGTCACATAAACTGCAACAAACGAATGCAACAGTTTCACAGTTTCCCTGTGCTCTGTCAAAACATATGTGTTTAACATTTTCAAATTTTTCCGTGTGTAGACCGTCAAATCCTGCATATGTCCAAGCAAATCTGAACATGTCCTGGAATTTTGGAGAGTGACGTGGATTGTGTGTGAGTGCCTGAACTTTGATAATTGCCTGAAAATAAAAAATTAAACTTTTCACTTGGGGGAAGACTTGAACCAATGACCTCTTGTTCCGCAGCTGCTCACGCAAACCATGGCACTCCTGAGCTCGCACTATCCTTGATGTTGCCTATTTTGCACATGGACTACTCAGTTTGCATATTTTGCTTATTTTTTTCATAGTTCCAAACAACTTCTTCCTGTTTTCTCGGCTGATCTGTGTTCAGTTTTTCAAGGCCTATCCACTGTGCCAACTTATACCTAAATTTGAGAGGGGTGCGATGGGGAGGTTCCCTTGTAAGTAATTCAACAAAAGTAGTTTGCATATGTAATTTTCAATCTCAGGTCCATTATTGTTCCTCTTATTTGTAAACAATCTTCTATCAAATATACAACAAGTAGAATTAGTTCAAAAAAAGAACTGATGACTTGAAGGCAACGGCCTTGCCGCAGTGGATACACCGGTTCCCGTGAGATCACCGAAGTTAAGCGCTGTCGGGTGTGGTCGGCACTTGGATGGGTGACCATGCAGGTCGCCATGAGCCGTTGCCATTTTTCGGGGTGCACTCAGCCTCGTGATGCCAATTGAGGAGCTACTTGACCGAATAGTAGCGGCTTTGGTCAAGAATACCATCATAACGACCAGGAGAGTGGTGTGTTGACCCCATGCCCCTCCTATCCGCATCCTCCACTGAGGATGACACGGCGGTCGGATGGTCCCAGTAGGCCACTCGTGGCCTGAAGATGGAGTGCTTGCTGATGACTCTAGCACTGTAATTAATCCAAGCATATATACAGAAACAATGTTCTAAACAGTATCAGTGACTGGCTCTTTGGGAATGAGCTTACTCTCAATTTTAAAAAGATGCAACATATTCAGTTATGCACATCTGTGGGTGTTTCACCAATGATGAGTGTAACACATGGTGAGGAAATAATAAATATAGTGGAAACTTCAAAATTCTTAGGTGTTTATACTGATGACCATTTAAACTGCAGAAAAGTACATTTTTGATCTCATAAAACAACTTAGTGCAGTCACATTTGCACTTAGCATCATTGCAACTCTAGGGGAGAGAGAAATCAGTAAGCTGATGTATTCTGCGATAACTCATCTTTAAGAAAGAAAAGTCTTCATTGCTCAATAATGTGGTGCTCACCCACAAACATGTTGTAGAGATTGTTTAAGGAGATGCACATTCTGACTACTGCTTCACACTATATTTATTCCCTCATGTAGTTTGTTGTAAATGATCCAATACAGTTCAAAAGGGAAAATGATGTACATAATTACAAAACCAGAATGAAAAACGACATTCATTACTCCACAGAACAGTTGTCTTTAGCATAAAAAAGGATGCACAGTGCTGTAACAAAAATTTTTCACTACTTGCCTAACAATATCAAATGTCTGACAGACAGTGAAGTAAAATTTGGAAACAATCTGAACATGTTTCTTTTTGACAACTCCTCCTATTCCACAGAAGAATTTCTATTACTGTAATGTGTAGGAGTTGGTGGGTAGGAATTACTGACATCTGTATATTTAAAATGAATAAATGTGAATGTTCAGCATGTATCCATATTTACAAATTAATTTGCAATGTGAATGCAATTGACTTGTTCCTTATCATTACAATGCATCGTGCAAAATTATCCATGAAACTAACTACCTAACTAATTCATGTATTCACTTAATTCTGTGTTCAAATCCATAATCAAAGCCTGCTAATGACCAAGCTATGAAACTACGTAACATTTAGGTTAGTCAGATATATACAATACGCTATTTGTTTTAGGGCACTGTTCTTTAAATTGAATCCCTGAACTAATTTGACTTGAAAAAAAGAGAACCGTTGTGCACTACAAGAGAGAGGAGAATATTTGCAAAAACAAAAATTTTCCTTTATTCTTCTATTGAAAGATATTACAAAAAGTATGTGTGATCACTGTAGTTCATGTCTTGAAATTCAAAAAATGATTTTGAATAGTAATGGTACCATTAAATTGATGATAAAATCTCTAATGCATAAATTGTCTACAATACAGGCAAAATATTAAAAGGAAGGAAGAGTTGGATGTATTGTCCAGTCATTAACAGGATTATTAGAGGTGTAGCACAAATTTGGTTTGGCAAAGGTGGGGAAGGAAATCAAGTGTGCTAAATTCAAAGGATTCACCTGTAAATTTAGGAAAATACAGACTAAATCTGTGTGGTTTGGCGGGGATTTTAATGCCACTCATCTGAATTGCAAGTGACAATCTCTTTGGCAATATGCCATCATGCTCAGTGGCAACATTCTAAGACAACAGAACACTCAAAAATACTCTCACATAAATATTGCGTAAGTGTTTCACCAAATATTGCGTAAGTGTTTCACCAAATCATATCAAAAATAGAACACAGTCACTCAGGACATTGACAATGTTATGAATTAAAAGCAATTTCAGGAGATGTAAACAGAGGTTGAAAATCAAGCCAGACGTCCCTCCAATAATCCACAACCTACATGAGTAAAACGAAAAGATAACAACTTCCTTCAGAACAGACAAAGAGGAGATCAATGCAAGTAAAACATAATGCAGGGTTAAGAGTGCAGAATATAAAAAAACAACAGACCTAAAAAGTAAAACGTAATGACTTGGCTAATAAATGAGGCAGGCACAGTCGAAGGCCACTGGAGCGTGACATGTGGCAAGAGGAACCCCACAATATCCCCTCCCCAGCCTGAGTATGGTTAAGGCATTAAAGCAGGGAGTAAAAGCCATTGCCAAACTAGTCTGTTGTCCTTCCATTATCAGCTAATCTTCAGGATAAAGAGTTCTTACGATGCAGCTTCTGTTGGAGTGTTACAATGAGAGGACTAAGGGGAAGCTACATTGGAAAACAAGAGGGAAACATATATTTTAGGCCCTGGTCCTGTGGTCTGGGTACACATTAGGAGGAAGTACGTGAAGTCGTCAATGGATACATTCAAGAGTAGTAAGGTGGAGGTCCCTAACTTCCAATTGCGTTCCAGTTTGGAAGCCCGCCCAGGGTCAACTTTTGGGGGGGGGGGGGGTGACACTTCTGAGAAGGGCAAAAAAACCTCCGGATGGCTAGGGAATTGGAAGTATAGTAACCAAGTATCAGTTGACAACATCAAAACTGTAGACGTAGGATTCCAGTGCCCACCAGAAACTGTCAATTGGGCTCCTACAAAAGGAACCTGTGGCTATCCTTACACAATAATGATGAACTTAGTCATGACAAGACCATTGCCCTATATAAATACAGGGGTTATGGATAAGAACATGGAGAGCATTAAGATTCTACACACAGTTTGTTTTAATATGACAGATATGGGTTAGACATGTTAGTTGATCATTGAAGAGGAGGCCCAAGAAAGAAGACAGTGCAACAAACTTTAACTTGGCAGAATTTGTTTTCCGCATTGCTCATGGTCAGTGTGAGAGGAGGGAGAGCCATGCTGTGGTGAAAAAAATGCACGACGTGTTTTACTCACGCTGGTAGATGAAAAAAAGATATTCTCATTCTAGGCTCCAGTGCAATCAATTCACAACTCCTTGAATGATACTTGGCTAAGGCCACAGACTGATGTTGCATTGAAACTTGTCTACATAATAGGAAAGAAATAACCACCAGGCCTATGTGGTCCACAAGTCCATCGCTGGTCATAAGAAAGAGTGTAACACTGCTTCAAATGAGACAAGGTGGTGAGATGTAGATTTCGACTCCTGGAAGCCATACTGATAGATGGACAAAAGGTCTTGCCATTATAGGCCTCAGAACGATGGAACGAGTATGTGAGCACTGTGGTAGCAAAGGCAAATGGTCAACTTTGGTTTATTGGGAGAATTTTAGGAAAGAATGGTTCACCTGTAAAGGAGAATGGATATAATGCACTGTTGCAACCTGTTCTTGACTACTGTTCGATTTGTTACCTGTGTTTCAAACAACACATAAATGTTACAGACATGCTTCAGGAACTCAAATGGGAATCCCTGGAGGGAGGGTGACATTGTTTTCGACAAGCACTATTTAGGAAATTTAGAGAGGAGGCCCTTTGCACCCCATCTAAGATGGTATGTCGTAGCATGTGTGCCAAGCCAGCAGGCACAGCAATGTGTAGGAAAGCTGCTATCTTCGTTCACCTTTGAGATGCATGGCGTCCATCCATCCCAGTGTACATGCACAAACGATAACAAACTCCTGAACAGTTTACAATTCTAAACTAATAATAAATACTATCACTGTGGCGAGCACATCATTTGTTGGCTGGGTTAAGTGTTTGGTAACACACAGCTTTACCAAAAGTGATACGTTACACTACATATACCTGCCTTTAGGTGAATGATGATGTCACAGTTCTTTTAAATAAATAAATAAAGAATATTTGTAGTGACTAACACACTTTAAAAATTTTAGAATTATAAATTGGACAACACGAACTGGAAGTGACTAACTCGTAGGCTTTGTACTGAGAATTAAAACTGTCCACTTTATATCCCAACTCTACCATATCAGAATAAACTTTCACTGCTTAAACATATTAATTGAACATTAAGTAATGGTAATTTTCTCGTAGTATTTTAACATTGTCTAACTTCATCTGAAAGCTATCTGTATGTGCACTACATCTCTGGCAATCTTGTGAACACAGGCTTAAATATCCAGAGAGGATATGGAGAGAGAGCAGCAACACAAATAGTACTCTCCATCTGGTTAATTAACTAAAGTACCAAAGGAATTTATAAACCTACTAATTTTTTCTATTCAGGGGAAGCAAATGGCAACTCTTGTTGCTGCCACCCATTTGAAAGATATAAAAAACCTGTACAAATATGTTAAGGTATACTTGAGTCTTTGGGTTTACCAAACCATATTTTAATGTTGAACGATGGAAAACTCCAGGTTGAAAGATTTGAGGTTTGCTTGCTTGTGTGGATGAATGGTGCGTGTTTCTCTTTCTTTTTCTGACAACGGCTTCGCCAAATGATTATGTGTAAGTGTCGAGTTGGGTTAGGTTGCAAGTTAACATGTCATCTTCACAGTTAGTAGCATGTTTCTTTCCCTACATTGTTGATATTTTAATGTTGGTCAGATTTCTCAATAGACAGTTCACATTTCACCACAGCACATATTAATTCATAGTACCATTTCCCTCAAGAAAGAGGAGTTACAATTTTAAAGAACTGCAACCTCTCGTTATCTTGCGTAACATACTCCTTTATGTCTAACTTCCTTCATTGTGGACAGCACACAAATCTCAGACACTTATTATTTATTTATCAAATCAGTATGCAAATTAACCACCGAAAGTCAGATGGCTTCCTCTATTAGGCAGCTTTGAGTAAGCCTTAAAACCCACAGTATTCTACTTCTGTAGAAATCCTCAATGACACCTCCTTCCTCAAAAGGCCATCTAATCACCATCAAATTTTCACTGGGATAGCGTCCCTGTATGCATCTCCCTTCTCTTTTATTTAAATGTAGATCCTCTTTTCTTTGGTATATCTACCCTATTCATTACACAAATACACTCCTGGAAATGGAAAAAAGAACACATTGACACCGGTGTGTCAGACCCACCATACTTGCTCCGGACACTGCGAGAGGGCTGTACAAGCAATGATCACACGCACGGCACAGCGGACACACCAGGAACCGCGGTGTTGGCCGTCGAATGGCGCTAGCTGCGCAGCATTTGTGCACCACCGCCGTCAGTGTCAGCCAGTTTGCCGTGGCAAACGGAGCTCCATCGCAGTCTTTAACACTGGTAGCATGCCGCGACAGCGTGGACGTGAACCGTATGTGCAGTTGACGGACTTTGAGCGAGGGCGTATAGTGGGCATGCGGGAGGCCGGGTGGACGTACCGCCGAATTGCTCAACACGTGGGGCGTGAGGTCTCCACAGTACATCGATGTTGTCGCCAGTGGTCGGCGGAAGGTGCATGTGCCCGTCGACCTGGGACCGGACCGCAGCGACGCACGGATGCACGCCAAGACCGTAGGATCCTACGCAGTGCCGTAGGGGACTGCACCGCCACTTCCCAGCAAATTAGGGACACTGTTGCTCCTGGGGTATCGGCGAGGACCATTCGCAACCGTCTCCATGAAGCTGGGCTACGGTCCCGCACACCGTTAGGCCGTCTTCCGCTCACGCCCCAACATCGTGCAGCCCGCCTCCAGTGGTGTCGCGACAGGCGTGAATGGAGGGACGAATGGAGACGTGTCGTCTTCAGCGATGAGAGTCGCTTCTGCCTTGGTGCCAATGATGGTCGTATGCGTGTTTGGCGCCGTGCAGGTGAGCGCCACAATCAGGACTGCATACGACCGAGGCACACAGGGCCAACACCCGGCATCATGGTGTGGGGAGCGATCTCCTACACTGGCCGTACACCACTGGTGATCGTCGAGGGGACACTGAATAGTGCACGGTACATCCAAACCGTCATCGAACCCATCGTTCTACCATTCCTAGACCGGCAAGGGAACTTGCTGTTCCAACAGGACAATGCACGTCCGCATGTATCCCGTGCCACCCAACGTGCTCTAGAAGGTGTAAGTCAACTACCCTGGCCAGCAAGATCTCCGGATCTGTCCCCCATTGAGCATGTTTGGGACTGGATGAAGCGTCGTCTCACGCGGTCTGCACGTCCAGCACGAACGCTGGTCCAACTGAGGCGCCAGGTGGAAATGGCATGGCAAGCCGTTCCACAGGACTACATCCAGCATCTCTACGATCGTCTCCATGGGAGAATAGCAGCCTGCATTGCTGCGAAAGGTGGATATACACTGTACTAGAGCCGACATTGTGCATGCTCTGTTACCTGTGTCTATGTGCCTGTGGTTCTGTCAGTGTGATCATGTGACGTATCTGACCCCAGGAATGTGTCAATAAAGTTTCCCCTTCCTGGGACAATGAATTCACGGTGTTCTTATTTCAATTTCCAGGAGTGTATATTAAAGTAAGGATACAGTATCCTGCACATTATCATCAATCTCTTCTCCTATATTTTGAGGTGACTTACTCTTACTACCTTTATAAACCTTACCCAGTTACTGAGCTTCGTCAGATGCTGTCTCTTAAGTGTTCTCCTCTGCATTATACTTGATGTGGCCAAGGGATCATAATGTCTTTATTTATTTATTGCTAATGTGTTATGCTGTTGTGGCTCTGTGGGGTAAGATCTGAAAGTTAGCTCATCACTGAACTACTCTATAACTGTACCTTTCCCCTTCTTACTCTTTCCTCATCGACATGACAATGTTAACATCCTGCATGTCCCCTGTTAAACTCCTAAAAAAATTCTTGTTTAGGTAATGTGTCTTCTCTGTAGTTCCATAGTAACCCCAAACATCTACAGTGTTTTGAGATATTCCCCAGAAAACTGCCATCCGTAAGTATAAAATCATAGCGACACCAAGATACCATAACATAAAAATGTATAGTAATCTTAACATGCATTATCTCAAACATTAAACTTTTATATGGCATTATTAATTAAACCTAGACGAGGGGGAGACAAAATGTATCCAGATAAAGCACAAAGATACTTGGGATATCAAAAATACTTTGTATAAAGGGTACTAGGAAAGCTTTACGATACGATGTAACACTAAGTTTCAGAAGGCTGATTGTTGCTATGTTCTGAGAATACTTCATTCTTGCACTTTACCTGCTGTGCCAAGTCTGTGGGCACACTTGTTCACTAACAGGGATAGTTTGGAGTGCTTGCTACGGCATCACGGTCACAAAGTGAGAGTCGGGCAGTTTTGCAGTGCAACTTCGCGCATGGTTTAAACACAGACCACTGCTTTGAAGAAATGATTCTTGCACTCTGTGATGTGTGTTCACATCATTCAACTATATTCAGGTGGTACAGAAAATTCCAAAGAGGAAACGTCCTTCTGGAGGACACTGAGAAGACAGGAAGGCCATTGGTGCTGTGAGGAAAATGCTAGATGAAGACAGGCAAGTGACCTTTAAGCAGATAGAGGATACCTTAGGCGTAAATGCCCCAGCAATTCGTTTGATTCTGCTTGATCATTTGCAAGTAAAGAAACTTTGTCGTCTCTGGGTCCTGCATAGACTAACAGAAGAGAAGATGAAACAACATGACTTGGTGCCAGGAGGCATTAAAGAAATGTTCTAAGGGACAATCTCAGTATGTGAATAACATCATGACAGGTGACGAGACTTGGCTGTACTATTATGATGTGCCGACTAAAACTCAAAACAAAGTTTTGGTAGCTGTCAGAATCAGAAAATCCAGATCAGTAAAGAAGAAAAGACAGCTGGTCCCCCCCCCCCTCCCCGATTGAGTGGTATTGTGAAGCATGTTGTTTTGGATACACAGAAGACAGTCACAGCTAAGTGGTACACTTAGCAGTTTCTGCCCTAAGTCATCCAATTTTTGAAGAACCTGTGACCGAAGTCAAGAATGGACACTTGGTTCCTCCATCAAGACAACGCTCCAGCTCACCGTACCAAAACACACACACAATATTTGCGGGATACAGGACTGAGACTTTTTGAGCGCCCTTCTTCCAGTCCAGAATCTTGCTCCTTGTGGCTTTGCATTGTTCCTGTATGTGAAACTTAAGCTGAAAGCAGTGCAGTTTTCAGGTGATAAGGACCTCCTGAGGGCTTGGGGCCTTACTCCCTACAGAAACTTGGAAGAAATGGTTTAAGGGCTGGGTTTAGAGGATGGACGGGTGTATTCCATGTGGTGGAAATTACTTCAAAAAAATTAAATGAACAAAGCTGTATTGCAAAACTTTCCTAGTACCCTTTGTATTTGTAGTTTGCAGGAAGCGGCTGTGACAGGGACATGTTTGCCTATCTTAATGTTAGTACTTAATTATATGTTCAGATAAACCTTCCATTTTATTCTAATTTGTCATTATCTCAATGCAGAATGTAGCATATTATTTTCATCTCAAAACATTCATGAATTTCCATGGCTTCTTATTACATATTATTTGCATGGTGATGCAAGCAAGACACTGACAAATGGCATGTAAAGTAATATGTGCTGATGTTCGAATATACTCTTACTGACGTTACATTTGTGTGCATATTGCCAGAAAACATCTTCGTGTTATAATGTATGCAGCTGTTTAAAAAGTTAGGCGCAGAAAGTTTCCTACTTCAGGAATATCAACCATGTTTAGTAGAATACTTAAGGGGCTCTACATTGAGCATAATGCTACACACGATAAATATGGCCATACTGCCATCGCTAACTATTCTGTCTTATTTACATGCAAAGATGCAGAAAACATCTGCAAGGTAGCATGTAACAGATCGTTACTGAAACGGTAGCTAGCATATTTTTATCTATTATTGATGCGACAGTGAAAGAAATGTAATTTAAACGAGATATTAAAATGAAAGAGGAGAGGCCATTATACAGAATAATTACAATAGACAGCTGGAGCCTCGCAGGCCTTGCTCGGCATAGTCCATACATATCACTCCCTTGAGGTGATTGGCACTTGAGTATCATTTCTGTGTGCGTATGGTATTGTGGAAGAGCACCCAAGACATAAATCAAACCACATCTCAGTTTGCTTAATATATCCTGAAGGCCATGTGACTTCAATTCCAAATCTAACTTTTCGTCTTCTTTTAATCTTCCATAAATATTTAAAGTTAATCTGTCATACCACAAACGTGTAGTTAAACTTGCACTGTATTTTTTGTAAGTAAGCCGGCCGCGGTGGTCTAGCGGTTCTGGCGCTGCAGTCCGGAACCGCGGGACTGCTACGGTCGCAGGTTCGAATCCTGCCTCGGGCATGGGTGTGTGTGATGTCCTTAGGTTGGTTAGGTTTAAGTAGTTCTAAGTTCTAGGGGACTTATGACCTAAGATGTTGAGTCCCATAGTGCTCAGAGCCATTTTTTTTGTAAGTAATTACTTTATTGACTGTTAACATTACATCATTTATACTTCGTTACAAGAAAATATCCGTGCACGATGATATACAAGTGCCAGACACATCACAGACACCACTTGTCACTGGATAAACAGAAAGTACCAGATGTTGTAGAGTGTTTCAGAGAGAGCAACAGGAAACAATTGACAAGAACAGGGGAAAGAAATACAGCAGAAGAAGAATGGGTAAGTTTGAGAGATAAAATAGTGAAGGCAACAGAGGATTAAGGAAGTAAAAAGACGAGGGCTGGTAGAAATCCTTGGGCAACAGAAGAGATATTGAAATTAATTGATGAAGGAAGAAATATAAAAATGCAGTAAATGAAGTAGGCAAAAAGGAATACAAATGTCTCAAAAAAAAAGAGATCGACAGGAAGTGCAAAATGGCTAAGCAGGGATGGCTAGGGGACAAACGTACAGGTGTGGAGGCATATATCACTTCGGTTAAGATAGATACTGCCGACAGGAAAATTAGAGACCTTTGGAGAAAAGAGAACCACGTATATGAATACCAAGAGCTCAGATGGAAAACCAGTTCTAAGCAAAGAAGGAAAAGCAGAAAGGTGGAAGGAGTATATAAGAGGATCTATACAAGGGCAATGTACTTGAGGGCAATATCATGGAAACGGAAGAGGGCGTAGATGAAGATGAAATGGGAGATATGACACTATGAGAAGAGGCCCCGAGAGCAGAAAACATTCCATCATCAGAATACTGATAGCCAGCCATGACAAAAATCTACCATCTGGTGAGCAAGATTTATCAGACAGGCAAAATACCCTCAGACTTTAAGAAGAATATAATAATTCCAGTCCCAAAGAAAAAAGGTGCTGACCAGTGTGAAAATTACCGGACAATCAGTAAAATCAGTTTAATAAGCCACAGCTGCAAAATACTAACACAAATCCTTTACAGTCGAATGGAAAAATTGATAGAAGCTGACCTCTGGGATGATCAGTTTGGATTCCGTAGAAATGTTAGAACACGTGAGGCAATACTGACCCTACAACTTATCTTAGAAGATAGATTAAGGAAAGACAATCCTATGTTTCTAGCATTTGTAGACTTAGAGAAGGCATTTGACAATGTTGACTGGAATACTCTCTTTCAATTTCTAGGGCGGCAGGGTTCAAATACAGGGAGTGAAAGGCTATTTACAATCTTTACAGAAACCAGATGGCACTTATGAGTCGAGGGGCATGAAAGGGAAGCAGTGATTGAAAAGGGAGTGAGACATGATTGTAGCCTATCCTCCATGTTATTCAATCTCTATATTGAGCAAACAATGAAGGAAACAAACGAAAAATATGGAGTAGGAATTAAAATCCGTGTAGAAGAAATAAAAACTTTGAGGTTTGCCGATGACATTGTAATTTTGTCAGACACAGCAAAGGACCTGGAAGAGCAGTTGAACGGAATGGACAATGTCTTGAAATGAGGAATAACATGAACATCAACAAAAATGGAATGTAGTTGAATTAAATCGGGTGATGCTGAGGGAATTAGATTAGGAAATGAGACACTTAGATGAGTTTTGCTGTTTGGGGGGCAAAATAACTGATGATGGTCGAAGTAGAGGATATAAAATGTAGACTGGCAATGGCAAGGAAAACGTTTCTGAAGAAGAGAAATTTGTTAAGATCGAGTATAGATTTAAGCGTCATGAAGTAGTTTCTGAAAGTATTTGTATGGAGTGAAGCCATGTATGGAAGTGAAACATGGATGATAAATAGTACTGGAGGGCAGCATGGAGGGTAAAAATCATAGAGGAAGACCAAGAGGTGAATACACTAAGCAGATTCAGAAGGATGTAGGTTGCACAAGTTACTTGGAGATGAAGGAGCTTGTGCAGGATAGAATAGTATGGAGAGCCACATCAAACCAGTCTCTCTGGACTGAAGACAACAACAACAACAACAACAACAACAACAACAACAACAATGCAAAAATGTGTTATACAGTATGTGATCCAAATTATCTGGACACCACCAAACCATACATTTTTCATATTTTCTGCCGGGTACTCCATATCAGCGACCTCAATTGTCATTAGACATCGTGAGAGAGCAGAATGGGGCGTTCCGCGGAACTCACGAACTTTGAACATGGTCAGGTGATTGAGTGTCACTTGTGTCATACGTCCGTATGTGAGATTTCCACACTCCTAAACATTGCTAGGTCCTGTTTATGATGTGATAGTGAAGTGGAAATGTGAAGGGACACATACAGCACAAAAGCGTACAGGCCGACCTCGTCTGTTGACTGACAGAGACCGCCGACAGTTCAAGAGGGTCGTAATGTGTAATCCGCAGATATCTATCCAGACCATAACACAGGAATTCCAAACTGCATCAGGATCCACTGCAAGTACTATGACACATGGGGAGGTGAAAAAAGTTGGATTTCATGGTCAAGCGGCTGCTCATAAGCCATACATCACACCAGTAGATTGCAAACAACGCCTCACTTGGTGTCAGGAGTGTGAATATTGGACGATTGAACAGTGGAAAAGCGTGTGGAGTGATGCATCAGGGTACATAATGCGGTGATCCGACGGCAGGGTGAGTGTATGGCGAATGTCCAGTGAACGTCATCTGCCAGCATGTGTCGTGCCAACCGTAAAATTTGGAGGTGGTGGTGCTATGGTGTGATCATGTTTTTCATGGCACTGTCACAGCACAGGTCTACATTGGTGTATTTAGCACCTTCTTGCTTCCCACTGTTAAAAGCAATTCGGGGATGGTGATAGCATCTTTCAACACGACCGAGCACCTGTTCATAATGCACGGCCTGTAGCAGAGTGGTTACACGACAATAACATCCCTGTAATGGACTGGCCTGCACCAAGTCCTGACTTGAATCCTATAGAACAGCTTCGGGATGTTTTGGAACGCCAACTTCATGCCAGGCCTCATCAACCGACATGAATACACGAGGTGTCCGGATACTTTTGATCACGTGTGTACATTTGTTCCTCCACTTCAGGTGCAACTATATGTCAAAATTCAGTAGCTTTTCCCAAATAAGTTGATTAACTATAAGAGGCAGTCATCAAATGAAAACCAAACACCCGCCACAACAGGACCATGGGAGGGTCCATTCTAAAGTAATCACACCACTCCTTAAGAAATTATCCCACTGGGAAACGAGACAATCAATTCCTGTTTCATGAAATGTGCTTTGCTGCTGATGGATCCACAACAGCACCTTCTCTTGCACTTCCTCATCCGACTGAAACTAACATTCATAACCTGCCCTTCTTCAGGTCATCAAAGATGTGAAAACCACACGGAGCGAGATCGGGGCAATATGGAGGATGTTGCAGTGTTTCACAACCAAATCGTTGAAGTGTAATCTTCATCTGATTGACAGTGTGGGGGTGGGCAATATTGTGCAACAGAATAATTCCCTCCAACAACATTCCTGGGCATTTTGGCTTTATGGTGCATTGTTTCTGCAAAGTGTCTTCACAGCGCTGTCCATTTCTTATGGTTCCACCCTCGAGGAACTCAACATGCAAAGTGTCCCTGCAGTCAAAGAAGAACTTGTGGGAACAGCTTTGAATTGTTTTAGTGATGGATATGCGTTAATGTTTCCACTGTTGGCTTTACCATTCACCCTCTGGCTGTTGTAATGCTGTCGGACAGAATCATCTTGTTGCACAATAACGTCCACCCCCACACTGCCAATCGAACGAAGGCTACGTCTCAGCGACTTGGTTGGGAAACATTGCAACATCCTCCATACAGCTTGGATCTTTCACGGTATGATTTCCACATCTTTGGTGACCTGAAGAAAGGCAGACGTTGGTTTCAGTCGAACGAGAAAGTGCAGGAGTGGCTGCAGTTGTGGACTCATCACAGCCCGACCCTTCGACAAAACAGGAATTGATCATATCGGAGGGATAAATGTCTTGACATGTGTGGTGGTTACTTTTGAATGGAACCATCCCATGGTCTTGTTATGGCGGATGTTTGGTTTTCATTTGGCTGCCCCTCATACAATATCTGACAAAGGAGGTGCATCAATAGTTAAGTCGATATTTGATTGACTCTTTATTTCACCTGAATCGTTACCGCACTCTTCCAAAGTTGACAAAATGGACCACAGAAGTCTACCTTACATAAATCTGTGTCTTGTTTCAAAATATTTAGACTGATACTCATGTCTGAGGTTTGTTTTGATCCGATATTTAACTCATCAAAACAAGTAATTAATGGATTTATCACAAAATCAGATCGTACTGATACATCAAAATGTAACTCGTTGCTATTTTTTAGGATAGTAGATTCTAATTCAGCTAACTGATCATTTATTTCCTTTCATGACTCACTTGTGCTGGTTAAGTTTCTGATTTGTGAATTGTAACTCTGTTTTTAATGACTCTTCTAATGGTTGTGCCACACTCGGCACCAGTTCGAGAACATTTTTGCACACAAGTAACCTAATCATTTGGCACCCTCCACCTCCCCACTTCTCTTGTGCACTCTTACCCATGTCAGTTTTTGCTGCTAACTGTGGAATGCACTGTATAATACACTTGCACTTCAGCACCCATGATGCCCCTCTCAGCTTGGCATGCTGAGCACCACTACTAGTGTGATACATCCTGAGCAGAAATCTTATAGTTGTGGCACATCTGGCACCTCTCTCAGTGTGTCATCCCAACTTGGTTAACACTGGCATACACTTACAAAGTAGTCGGTTTAAATCTAATCTGCCTTTGGTAGTAGTGACTATCACTTTGTTTAATGAAGAAGTAGTGAACGATTTTGGCACTTAAAATGACCTCATTTGTCCCAAAACATTGACCACAACCACAAAATGAAAAACATAAATTCAAGTTGGTTTTGGCACAGCTCACCGCGACACTACACTGATGGGTAGCTAGATCTCTGTGCTGTGTGAACTGCATTGATGAAGGTAGATCCATTGACTGACACAGCTGCTGCTCGATGCTGTGGTGTAATTGTGGAACTGATGAGACACAATTATAGTCCTTCTTCAGTTCTGTCTGCCAACCCTCTTGATTCGTATACTTTAGTAAATCCTTCTGTAATGTAAATGTTGTTGATTGAATTAACAATTATTTAACTCACCAATTCCTCTGATGTTTGTAAAGTCTTCTTAGACATAATTATGTAAGAGCTTTGCTGTAATACTTTGGCTGCACTGCTAAGAACAACAATACTATTTGTCCGTGAATACTTCCTTCAAAACATTCTTCTTCACTTTCTAGTAAATGATAGAAAATATTTTTGCCATAAACAGTTACATTACTGGGGAGGGGGGAAAGAAGCACAGAAGAAAGCTGCACCAGATAAATATATTGTTAAAGAACTATTCATGATTAAAATAGTGGATTAAACTACCAACAACAGAAACAAACAAGTAGGTAATAAAATTAAAAAGATACGCTAATAATTAACTGATCACATACAGTTTGAATATAAGAAAGTATATTTAACTGCTCTACAGAAAGATAAATTTACCTTTAATGTGATGGATGTAATTTGAAGTATGGCCTAATGTCTGTCACTGTCGGACTTGTCACACACTCAGCTTTGTGAAGACTTTTGTCATATTTTGATTTAATGCCCACGATTGTTGAAAGTGAAGTTTTTCATCAATAACTGGTAGCAAATGGCAGAACAAATGACGTTCGCAAGTCTGACAGTATCAGAATTTCTGCTGTAGCTTCAAGCCAAAATCTTGTGGTTTGAGCCACAGAACAATAACACAAATTCTTCCTGAGATTTTGGTGAGAGATGTTTCATATATTGCATTTATATGGTAAAAAGGATTGTAAATTCAATTTAACAGATTATTATTTAGTTATGGTAGAAATACTTCAGGAATTTGTTTACGAAGAATGTAATAGACACAGGGAGCAAAAAATTATCTACTACTTGTACAGAAACTAGACTGCAGTTCCAAAAGTTAAAGAAGAGAGTGAGACAGGATTGTAGCCTACCGTCCTATGTTATTCGATCTGCACAGCAAAACGACTGTGGAGCAAACCCAGGGAGAAATGTGGGAAGGGAATTTTAAGTTCAGTGGTCAGAAATAAAAACCCTAATGTATGCTGATGAGATAACATTTGTTTTACTTAAAAAGATTAAAACATCTTCACACAAAAATTTGGAGGCATCACTTTTCAGCATACCCTCATAAAACAAGGGTAATGGAATGGAGTTGAATTAGATCATGCTAAGGGAACTGGATTAGGATTTTAGACACTAAAAGCAGAATATGAATCTTGTTATTTATGAAGTATAATAGGTGACAATGAAGGAAGTACCAAGGATATAAACATGAAGACTGAAAAAATAAGATTTGTTAATATAAAATATGTTAGGAAGTCTTGTTCCGAAGTGTAAAACATGGATTATAAGCAAGACAAGAAGAGAATAGAAGCTTTTCAAATGTCGTGATACTGAAGAATGCTGAAGCTTACATGGATAGATCAAATAACTACTGAACAAGCAGTTAATTACATTGGGGAAATAAGAACTTTGTGGCACAACTTGACTGGGATCATTTGATGGGACACATCCTGAAATGTAAAGGGATTGTCAGTTTAGTACTGGGGTGAAGTGTGGAAGGTAAAAACTGTAGAAGAAGACCAAGGCCACAGTGAGCAGGTTTAAATGGATGCAAATCACAATAGTTATGCAGAGATGCATGGAGAACTGCATCAAACCCGTCTTCGGAATGAAGACGACAATGACAACAACACAAATCAAGTGATGAAGTATGCATATGACAGTGTAATTTGAATAGACAGTTTGAACTGTAGAAGAAACTGACATTCAGAATATTTGTGAGACACAATTTTGTGAGCATTTGTGAGCATCACATTTATCAACTCTTAAGTGCTGTTTCAGAGCCCATTCTCCTCAACAGCCATCGCGTTTCCTACATAAATGTGTTGAAATTTTGTAATGTAAGTTTGTGCTGGGACTGAAGTTCAGTGCACAATTCGCTCAAGTATACCTTCAAGCTTGGTACAAACAGTGGAATATGTTATAAAGAGTTCTATGTATAAATGCACTAAACTTCTTAACAGGCGAACACTGTGAACAAAACTGAGCAACTTGCTAAGTCACCAAACACAAAGTATTAACACACTGTTCACAAACTTCCCACACAGCTGTGATAAACTTCAACACAGCTAGCTCTTAGCTCCTGAGTGTGACTGTTGGAACCTTGCAGGAGATCGCCATACACCAGCTGTGAAACATTGGCCAATTTCAGTATGTAAAAGCAACAGGGTGGCTGAAAACTGCAACAAATTAATTTGATCATTAACCTTAGTAGCCACTGTGACTGCAACATGAAAGAATCTATAACCAATGACTATATTTTTATTTCCTCCCCCTCCTCACAATATGTGACCCCCAATTTGAAAAGCCTTGCTTTAGTGCATACAGATAAATCTGAAAGTCTTTGTAGTATGAAAGAAATGCTAGATTTGAATTTTCTATCATCAGTGAGGCCATAATGAATTGCTAGACAAGGATCAGAATTCCAATCCATCCCAAGACAAGTCCAGTATTTTAACCACTTTGTTAGACTATTCACTCAGTTTGATAAGAGGCAGCAAATAAAGACTCTGCCATTACAATACTGCCATTTCTCCTTTCCAAATTGATAACAATAGCTCAATAAAACCTCTAATACTTTTATTCTCACACTACAGACTTCCACTGAAATTGTGATGGTAAATGCAGCCAGATATCAAAAGATAATCTGAACTTGCAAAACAATGTTGAGTGACCGTATTAAAAGAAACTTTGAAGTTGCGAAAAAATGGAACACTGAACCTTGTTTCACAAACTTGAAGTTTCTTTTGATATCTGCTGATGGCAGTAGCTAAAATGGCATAATAAATAGAGAAATTTACTTAGTGATTATGACAGTTTTATTCACCTAACTGATCCAAGAGAACTAAAAAAAAAAACCCTACATATTTTGCTACAAAAGTAACATAAAATATTTACATCTTTGTATCCTGAAGTGCGAAACGTAATGAGGCTTCTTTTCCATAGGGACTTGAAGCATCAAAATACAAAAATACGTTTGACTGTTTCTATAAAATATGGAAGAATGAAGGCCCATTTGCGTAAGTATTTCCACTGATTTCCTGTGGTATAATATTAATATGTAAAAAATATCAGTTACTTACAATTTGTTTTTTGCCAATGCATCGAAAAGGTTCTATAAAGGAACAGTTCCACGTCTGGGCAGAGTATGCTTGGATGTAGCAATTACATTCATGATTTACGACTCGTTCATGGAATTGTTTAACAAGATCTGGCCATGAAGACTGACATACATACTGTGAGTGACCAGCTCTCTTACCTTGCCAGGTTGGAGTTACTATTGTTTGAACAGCTGTGCTGTTAGAATGTTTTAAAATATGCATGTACTGTGGTTTCTTTATATATTGTTGAGTTTATTTTTGTTTATTTCTATAGTTTGTTTTTTGCAGATTAACAAAAGTTAAACGTATTTAATGCTGTGTTTTAACATTCCCTTTTTGTATTATACTTTTAATGTGTGTGAATTTTGTGCACAAAAATAACTTTCCCTTTTGTGGAAAACGTAAGTACAAAACAGCTAAGTGCAATACTATGTTCTCGATCTGGCTGCTGCAATGTGGAAAATGAAAGTGCTGAATTTTTAGTTATGCTAAGAAAGTTGTACAGAGTAAGTGGTATGTTGTGGCTGATTAATTTTCACATAGCAGATAAGCCAGAAGCAGCTTCCAAGCTTGTTTCTCAGACTGACCTATAGAAATAAAAAGCTTGATATTCTTTAAACAGTCATTGAATTTATGGGCTGTGTGTTTTAATGGCTGACACATAGTGTAATAAATTGTACAAATCAGTAACTTTTAATGAAGCTACACAGAGCATAATTTATTGTGCTTCGTGGAACAAATTCAGAGTTTTTATTTTTATATTTTGTTTTGTGTATTGATTTCATTCATTATATAGGGATCTAGTTTATACTAAACCCACACTTACCATTTTCAATATCTAAAATACAAACTTTTTGGCTAGAAAGTGCATTGTAGATAATGACTGTGGTACACCAATTTTGTGCAGTCTGCATAACTTCAGCACCTGAACTGTGAGACTGATCATTTCTAACTTCCTAGTACTTCATGGTAAGCGTTCACATAATAAAATTACTCTCTCCACTCCCAACAATTAATCTGCACAGCATGAAATAATTTTGACAAACAAATCAAAAAGTATATTGTTGACCGAGCTAAATCCTTTTACAATTTCCATGGCATGTTGCATAAAATAATAATAAAATGTGTGACTCAAACAGCAGCTTTACAAAATTGTACATAGATTTAGGACACAAAATTCCTTCTATACTTTATATTAACATTACTATACCATTGAACATTAAATATGGTTTGATACAGACTCTACAATTTGGGAAGCCAATACCATTTTATTTACTTAAATGTCACAAACTATGTTTGGTTGATCAACCTAAAGTTCATTTGTATTTCAAACATTAACTATTTACGGCACATTTATTGTCTGAACCAGTACCTATATCACATCAAATTAGCTATAGAAACCAGGTTATCATCTCAGTCTTGTCATGGATCACTTAGTATTTTAAGAAAGTCAACGGAACTGTCAGCTATGGGAATGATAAGCCTAATGCTGCCACAGTGACTTACTGTAAATAGAAGATTCACCTGGTCACTTTCCTTAGTGTTGCATCTCACTGATAAATAACCCTACACTTCAGTATATACCAAACTATCAATAAACAGCAGTACTTTTATTTTGACAGTTGCCATGTGAAATAGTCACTTTCCTACAGCTTCAATACTAATTCACTACGCGATTACAGTGGAAATCACACATAATATGTTCCCTTTGCACTACTATTTCCCAAGTATACTTTACAAGATATTTCCAACAGGGTGGTAGCCACACCCTCCATGCTAGTCTGACTTACTCATCTACAACTTAATAGTGGCACAATAGAATATTGTTGCATCTTCTGCTATAGTCCACCCACCCTCCCTTTGTTGCTGTAAAATTTATGGTACGCACCTCCCTCTTCAACAACTTACTCCGACCTCATCACTGGTAACTCTCCAGATGCAGACAGAGACCAGGTGACAATTTTATTCCTGTTGCGTGCAAAGCTGGAAACTGCTTCACAACACAGGTTTGACTCTTGTCAGCTACCAGACCTTAGGTTACAACAATCATCCCTTTTAGTATCGTAACTCCCCAACCTTTCCTCTGTTCTGTCAAAAATGAAGGTTCATACCATTTACTTTTTCTCTCTCAGAGTTTCAATTTACTCTCTGTCTATTTGTCTATTACTTTTAGCTCAGCATTTTCACAGCTTCCACCACTGTTAGGTTTCCTACTGTACATCGTTTAAATTCCAATTTCTGGATGACTGAGCAACATTTTATTGAATAATAAGCAACTCTGGGTGTGAAAACCATAATCTCTGTTACTGTTTGTGATCATGTTTCCTACTAGCTATCGCTGTTGTTGCCTTCAGTCCTGAGACTGGTTTGATGCAGCTCTCCATGCTACTCTATCCTGTGCAAGCTTCTTCATCTCCCAGTACTTACTGCAGCCTACACCCTTCTGAATCTGCTTAGTGTATTCATCTCTTGGTCGCCCTCTACGATTTTTACCCTCCAATGCTAAATTTGTGATCCCTTGATGCCTCAGAACATGTCCTACCAACCGGTCCCTTCTTCTTGTCAAGTTGTGCCACAAACTCCTCTTCTCTCCAATTCTATTCAATACCTCCTCATTAGTTATGTGATCTACCCATCTAATCTTCAGCATTCATCTGCAGCACCACATTTCGAAAGCTTCTATTCTCTTCTTGTCCAAACTATTTATCGTCCATGTTTCACTTCCATACATGGCTACACTCCATACAAATACCTTCAGAAACAACTTCCTGACACTTAAATCTATATTCGATGTTAACAAATTCCTCTTCTTCAGAAACGCTTTCCTTGCAATTGCCAATCTACATTTTATATCTTCTCTACCTCGGCCATCATCAGTTATTTTGCTCCCCAAATAGCAAAACTCCTTTACTACTTTAAGTGTCTCATTTCCTAATCTAATTCCCTCAGCATCACCCGACTTAATTCGACTATATTCCATTATCCTCATTTTGCTTTTGTTGATGTTCATCTTATACCCTCTTTTCATGACACTGTCCATTCCGTTCAACTGCTCTTCGAAGTCCTTTGCTGTCTCTGACAGGATTACAATGTCATCGGCGAACCTCAACGTTTTTATTTCTTCTCCATGGACTTTAATACCTACTCCAAATTTTTCTTTTGTTTCCTTCACTGCTTGCTCAATATACAGATTGAATAACATCGGGGAGAGGCTACAACCCTGTCTGACTGCCTTCTCAACCACTGCTTCCCTTTCGTACCCCTCGACTCTTATAGCTGCCATCTGGTTTCTGTACAAATTGTAAATAGCCTTTCGCTCCCTGTATTTTACTCCTGCCACCTTCAGAATTTGAAAGAGAGTATTCCAGTCAACATTGTCAAAAGCTTTCTCTAAGTCTACAAATGCTAGGAATGTAGGTTTGCCTTCCCTTAATCTAGCTTCTAAGATAAGTCGTAGGGTCAGTATTGCCTCACGTGTTCCAATATTTCTATGGAATCCAAACTGATCTTCCCCGAGGTCGGCTTCTACCAGTTTTTCCATTCGTCTGTAAAGAATTCGCGTTAGTATTTTGCATCCGTGACTTATTAAACTGATTGTTCGGTAATTTTCACATCTGTCAACACCTGCTTTCTTTGGGATTGGAATTATTATATTCTTCTTAAAGTCTGAGGGTATTTCGCCTGTCTCATACATCTTGCTCACCAGATGGTAGAGTTTTGTCAGGACTGGCTCTCCCAAGGCCGTCAGTAGTTCCAATGGAATGTTGTCTACTCCCAGGGCCTTGTTTCGACTCAGGTCTTTCAGTGCTCTGTCAAACTCTTCACGCAGTATCGTATCTCCCATTTCATCTACATCCTCTTCCATTTCCATAATATTGTTCTCAAGTACATCACCCTTGTATAGACCCTCTATATACTCCTTCCACCTTTCTGCTTTCCATTCTTTGCTAAGAACTGGGTTTCCATCAACGCTCTTGATATTCATACAAGTGGTTCTCTTTTCTCCAAAGGTCTCTTTAATTTTCCTGTAGGCAGTTACCCCTAGTGAGGTAAGCCTCTACATCCTTACATTTGTCCTCTAGCCATCCCTGCTTAGCCATTTTGCACTACCTGTCGATCTCATTTTTGAGAAGTTTGTATTCCTTTTTGCCTGCTTCATTTACTGCATTTTTATATTTTCGCCTTTCATCAATTAAATTCAATCATTTTGTAACTAAGACATAGTTTCTCATTAAAGCAGTAGTTTCTTGTCAATGTAACTACCATTTATTATATTGGAGATATACCACTTAGTCAGTTTCTTGATAAATGGGACCAAATTCTATGCTCTCCATCCCCCTCCTTGCCACCCATCTCCCCATTGGTCAATGAATTTCTCCTTATAGCACTTCATTAATGATCAAAAGTATAGTCTCGTAAGATATGCCAGTCATTAGAAAAGAGAAACAAACTAAAATTCAATTTGCAGAACAAATTTATGTCATATGAAAAGTAGTAGGCCAATAAACACAAGATGACTTGAGGGGAAGCACGTTATTTGATTTTTCAAAATAACACAAAAGTTCTAAAAATGTATCATGTTGAACCACTGCATACATTGGTCCTGATTTCTTCCTACAGGGGTGTGTTCTTTCTACAGCTCTTACAATCAACACCAATATACATGGAATATGTGCATTACTAATAGCAAAATAGACTCATAAATTTTCTTTAAACGATGTTTTGGGCAATATTTCAGATGTACAAATTGGAAGGGATGGGGATACAAAAAATGTTAATGCAAATATAAAAGTTTTTGTGAAAAAATGTATAGCCATTTGTTTGAATCCT
Source organism: Schistocerca nitens (assembly GCF_023898315.1). Classification (NCBI taxonomy): domain Eukaryota; kingdom Metazoa; phylum Arthropoda; class Insecta; order Orthoptera; family Acrididae; genus Schistocerca; species Schistocerca nitens. Next base: position 245,153,690 of record NC_064622.1, read on the forward strand.
TAGAGGTCACCCTGACACACAAAATGTTCAAGAGCAAAGATCTCTCTACATTTTTATCCAATATACACTGGTTGCTCTACAGTAAGTGAAACAGGGATGTTTACTTACCATCATAATGGCACCCAAAACTGCAGTATCTGTTGTAACTGCGACCAGGACGGTCGCGGGGTAGCGATGACGGAAAGTGTGGCGGGACCTGCGGAGAGGCCCGCTAACAACAATACAACGGGAGAGGACAGGCACGACCAATGAAGGAAAGAACGAATACAACAAGATCGAACAACGGAGTCACAAGTGCGGGGGTGCCGCTATTGGCCGCTGGGACCACGTGTTCCATTGTGGCGTCCTCACACTAAAAGCGGGCCAGGAAGCACGCACCGCCACAGCTTGCGGCACGATGGTGCAGAGACCTCTATGGGTCTTTGACGTCCATGACGTCTGGCACGGCATCGAATTCTGCGGCGCGCGGTACAAGAGTATCAATTGCTTTATTTACAACCAGGTGCAAGCTCATGAAGTATTTGTCATAGCAACTGTGGATTAACAACATGAAATTCAATAAATATATAAAATCTCTGAGACACCATAAAACAATCCAAAATATACATATCACAGATGAATTAATCATCTAAAAATGTACTGCATCGCTTAACTATCTTATTTCACATTAATCACAAGATTGCATTTTTAGAATAAATACTGTATCTGATGTAACTGTTATTAAGCACTCAGCTGTCATTGGGAGCACAATGAGTTCATGTACATGGCAGAATAAAAACAAGAGGGTTGTATTGCCAGGCTTTCAAATTTATGAATTCAGTAGAATCTACATCCTTTAAAAATATTTTTAAAAATTTTGTCATCAGAAACATTTGAGAAGTAAAAGAACAAGACATACTGAGATTGAAAATTGGAGCGAATTGCTCCAAATCCAGTATCAAGAGAAACAGAAGTTGCAACAATCAACACAAGATTAGTACCTAAGATGCAGATTCCAGAGCACTTCTAAAAAGAGCTGAAGGTAAATGAAAAAGAGCTAAATTTGGAAGTAAGTGAAAATGGAATATTCAGGGTGGAATATAATATATGTATACAAGCATAGATTATTACTCACCAAACAGAGGTTGCACTGAGTACAGACACAGTCGTGTAGAAACAGAAAAAAGTTGAAATATTGTTGCCTTTCAGAGAACTTCCTTCACTGGAAGGAATATCTGGGTTAAACATCATTTCGATGTGAGGTCATTAAGAAGCTGCTCATGCTCTGGTAGGCGAACAAAGGGGAATGAAATCAGCTGCGCTCTTTTAAAAGAAGCCTTCTTGGCATTTGCATTAAGTAATTTTGAGAAATCACAGAAAACTTAAATCCTGTTGGCCTCACACGGATTAGAAGTACCATCCTCCTGAATGCAAGTAAAGTGTTTTTCCACCGTGCCACCTTGCTCGATGTCCTTTGTTGCCGTGCACTCCTACCACATCATAGTTACTGAAGTAGGACTAGCAGTAATCAAGGACTGGGTAAGCAGTGAGAAAATGAAGCAGTAGCCAATGAAAAGAAAAGATTGTGATGCACTCCTACCACATCATAGTTACTGAAGTAGGACTAGCAGTAATCAAGGACTGGGTAAGCAGTGAGAAAATGAAGCAGTAGGCAATGAAAAGAAAAGATTGTGATGCTGCTATGGAACAAACAGCTTTCTGGAAAGGTAAGTTTGGAGATTCCTATAGCTGATTCAGCGTAAGTGGATCCATGACAGTTCAGTGGTCTGGGCACGTCAGCTTCGCACGGCTACCTCAACGAATAATGTAATGTGATTTTGTAAATATCTTTATGGCAACGTGTCAGTGATGTCACAGGTCTGTAGATGGCTGCTGTTTTTGCTTGCAGCTATTAGCTCTTCATAGTTTTGAGCTGGCAACAGTGCTGCAAGCTTGCCACAGTAAAAGCAATGTCTCAGGATATCCAGAATTTTTTCGTGTAGATGGGATGGAAGTTGTCAAAGTAGAGACATTGACAGGTTTGACATGTAAATAGTGTCTCAAGGAGCCACTGACAAGGTCAATGTCAACTTCCAGGAAGGTAGTTCGGAAGGAACAGGTGAAATGAATGAAGGATAAAAAGCTGCAGTTCTTGAGTAAAACGGACAAGAGTTCCTTTCCATTGGTCAATGTCAACTTCCAGGAAGGTAGTTCACTGAGACGGGAAGGAACAGGTGAAATGAATGAAGGATGAAAAGCTGCAGTTCTTGAGTAAAACGGACAAGAGTTCCTTTCCATTAACCATCTTGAGGAATCCTTTGAAGCCAATCAGAATCACAAACCTCTTACTTGGTTTGAACGGAACAATTATATCTTTTAGCTCACGTTCGGTTGACCCTATCCTCATTCCTCCGTGGCCTCAACACATGCTCTTCAAATCATTTAATGTATTCTTCCTCAGCTCAGCGAGGTACCTTCTGAGATCATGTACGCCAAAGCACTGATGGAGCCTTATGTGTTTACTGTGTTCGCAATTATTATGATTTTGCTCAAATGTAATGTTAATTGAAGGTTCTCCAGAGAGATTACTAAGGGGGATAATGTACTGTTTGAGTATTCTCCAGCCAGCCGCTGTGGCCGAGCAGTTCTAGGCGCTTCAGTCCGGAACCATGCTGCTGCTATGGCCACAGGTTTGAATCCTGCCTCAGGCATGGATGTGTGTTATGTCCCTAGGTTAGTTAGGTTTAAGAAGTTCTAAGTCTAGGGGACTGATGACCTCAGATGTTGAGTCCCATAGTGCTCTACAATTAATTTGTTTCAGTGGTGGATATTTTAATCATTAAGTGGCTAATGCTACACAGGAAACTTTGTAAAGTAATTTCAGAATTCATCAGCACATTTGGATGTGTTGAGAATACAAATCGAAGTGAGAGCACTTACATGAAATCACAAGCTGTAGAGAAGAAAGCCTTTTCCTTGGACACATGGCAGCAGCAGTTGTGCTCATTTTTTTAAATAGTCATTAAAGGCTATTCCAATGTGAAAACATGGATGAGAGTAACTATGGAGGAGCAGTCACCAGTGTATCTACATAAAAACAGAGTATAGATGCTTCATTTACTACCATATTATTTTTTTGCTTATTATCATTAAAGTTAGTTAATAATGCCTCTCCTATTTCTTCTCCACAGAAGCCAAAGTGGCTTTATTAACCAACAACACTTAGGCAAGAATGCTCTGTTATTAAATTATGGTATTCTTAACCGATTTGCTCCCATTGTCCAAGACTGAGGACAATCTATTTTTCCATTATTATTACAATGTGTGCTACTTAAAACCAACAACAGGCTTTTGTTTTGGTGAAGTGAGGTTTCCTTCGAGAATGGGTATTGTTTTTCTCTCTCTGCTACAGTTATTCAGTTCAAGAATATTAAGAAAAGTGGAGTGTTTTTGCAGAGCCTGCTGGTTATATTTACTTTTATTAGTGTGGCTGAATCTAAGGTAAGACTACTTCATTTTCTGGCTACTGGCTACTGTAATAGTGTTTGGTACTAGTGAGGCCCAAAATACTTTACTGCATTTTGTATTCCAGGGCATGAAAACTTGCTGTTCTCATTTGCGGACACTGGGCACTTCTGTGATAAATGTTACAGTTTTCGGTCTTTTCAGATTTCTTTGTCATGGCTCACCAAATTTTTAAAACTGTTGAAGATGTAGTAGGACACCTATTTTCTAATGAAACAGAAGCAGATATGGTAGCTCCACTCTAGATGGAGCTGAGTAGACAGATGAAGATGACTTGTTAGGAAATACTTACGTAAGCAGTATTGTAGGTACTACTTAAATTTTACATGAAAGAGACAACAAAGACATTCCTCATGTATCTTCTAAAAGAGCCCATAAAGAGGAAGTTAAATAGGTGTGATCAGGTTCCGACATTTTCATTTCATGGCTTATAGCTTTTCTGTTTTTTGTTTGTCAGATGAATTGATAGAAAAGTTGTATGAGCTCACGCGGGTACAGGTTTTTAAAGAATTGTCCAGCAAAAGAGATTATTGGTCCGAGGATGATGAGCTTCGTGTTCAAATAATTAAAGATGCAATGAGTTGTAACAGGTATCTTGAACTGAACTGAAATCTGTATTACATTTCAATGATGATAAAAAGGCCAATGAAAACAAAGTAAGGAATCTTCCAAAACAAAACCAATTATCAAAGATGGGGAGCGTTTCAGAAAATTTTTAAATAACTGAGAGGTACTACGGACATCACCCTATAAAGCAGTTTATCAGACTACAGCCCATACCCTTTGTATATCAACTGTGCACCTTATGTGGTACTGGTGGCTACTGTTACAGCTTCCTACAATATTGCGGGAAGGACCAGCAGGACAACTGGGTTCCATAGAAGTTTTGAAAATGATGTCCATTACTGATGAGCTGAACAGGTACAAAGTATTTTTTAACAATTACTTTGGTAGTCATGATCTGCTCGCCTGACTGAAGGGACTAGGATTCTGTACAAGTGGTAAGAGAAAACAGAACAAGTACCCCTGTCAACCAGATAATGTAATGAAAAAGAAAGGGACAGGCTATTTTGGGTTCTTATTTGACAGAGAGAGAGAGAGAGAGAGAGAGAGAGAGAGAGAGAGAGAGAGAGAAGGAAATTTTGTCACAAAATGGAATGACACTGTATTCCCTACTGTCAAAGTCTAATGTAGAAAGTCCCAGAAAGGAAAGCTCAGTGTTCCATAACCAAATGCACTGAACATGTACAAGAATTTCATGAGGCATTTATCTTCACAACTGGCTAATGCGGAAACACACAATTGCAGTTTGTGCTAAAATACTGGTGCCTTGTTACATGGATGGTAGATACAGATGTTGTAAATCCATATCTGAAGAAAGGTATTGATATAAGGTCAACTAAGGAAAGACCAACAAAACTCGCCTCATCTCCTCGGATTAATGTATTAGAAATACAATATGACCAGAAACTGCATGTCATCCAGAAGCATAGTTTGAGAACATACTGTGGGAAGTGTGATGTTAAATTCTGTATGGAATGCTTCCTCAAATATCATATTAGATTTTAGTTAGATTTTGGTTTTGGGGTTAAAACTTTTGAAATGTGAGTTATTGTAAAATAAATAATAATTTTGAAATGTTGTTATGAATTTATTATAACAAATTTCCTTATCCCTTGTCATTTTTTTATTAACAGGGAGTATACTCTGACAAGGAAGAAAAAAAAATATTCCCCAGAGTTTTATCACATCTCCCGGTTACAAACGCCAGTTTTCCCATGTGAAAACACACTTCTTCCAAGGTGAACCTACACTTTTTCCGTCATAAGTGACAGTGTACTTTCTCTCAGAGCTGTAAAAATATCAATCTTTTGAATGGCAAAGGTTTTATACACCAGCATAGAACTTCCCGGCACTTTAGAAAACAAAACACTCGGGGGGCTGTGTTGGAAAGATGTTTGAAGTGCTGTGACATGTATGCTGCATATTATTTTCATATTATGATACGCTGCATATCTTCGAATTACGAAATATGGATTTGAATTCCACCAAACACAGCATGTTAGTTTCCGAAGCACTGCAATGCACTATTGTAAGCCAATCATAGCTCATGTCACGTGATGTCGCCAGCCAATAGCAACATCACTATTGGGTAGCATGAACACACATATAGGAAAAGTTAATGGTTTAAATTAATGTACATAGTGTATCTACATGAGAAGCCAAGCTTTCACATAAATTGGCCTCAAATATTAATAAGCTACAAGAAAAGCTACACTTTCACATATAACATTGGTCTTTTTAGTGTATATCACACTTTAAGATACATGACACAAATCTACTAGTAACATTTTAAACAATGACATTAATGTTTGGTCTTCTGGGCTTGAAATTATTCTAAGTGGCTGGTCCTCAAAATGTTAAGTTCTAAATGCGAGTCAAACACTCTTAACGAAGTTTATCTTGCATAAAAGGAAATTTCCTTTGAAAATAACGCTTTTCAAAGAACAATTCATAATATTTTCTCACAACCTCTTAGACGGGGGTTCATTTCAGCAGCTACCAGAGAGCACCAGGAAACAGGCATTACTGCGCATGGGCAGCTATGATGGTGTAGGAAGTCTTATGTTCATACACATATAGCATTAAGGTAAATCGTACCAAAATGCATAATTCAACTCGAAGGACATATTCATAGTCCAGATTCACAAAGAAGTAGGCCCCAATCTGATATTAAGCTTTTCAGTGTGCTTTTTGGGGTGCAAATTTTCTAGGAATAGCAGAACTTGTGTATTGTCTCATGTTTGCTTCTGTATTATGGCATAATGCTAAACATGCCAGATGATGAAAATGTGCACTTGAAATTCAGTGAACAGTTGAAACTAGCCAATAGTGTGGAATGAAACACCTCACTTCTTATAAATTAACTGCATCAGCAGAAAGATTAATAAAAGCCGCATCTATTTAGCAAACTGACAAAAATAACTTCATTGTTGTGCCAGGTTGATTTATGCTTGACTGCCCAAAAACGTTGAAATAAAATAAAGTCAGAAAACTGAAACTAATAAAACATTTTAGCCTTCCACAACTATGTGAATGTATTTTAAATCACTTGATAGCTCCTGGTCACAGAAATCCGTTTTGTTTTCATTTGATGTATGAACTGTAAATAAAATCACTAAACTGTAAGCAAAATCACGAAACATATTCACAGGTCACTATCATCCCCCTCCCCACTACAACCCAGACTGCTCTGCACTTGCACAAATGTGGCAGCTTGGACACGCCAGAACAATTTTTCTATTTAGCATGTGTGCTTCTTGCTACCCCTGCAGCCCCACTTCAAGTATCCTCAAGCAGGAGAGGGTACTGCTCATATGCAACTCAACTGCACTTGTGCAGAAGCCTGCTGGCAACTGCTCAAAACGGACTTAATGTAGACAGTTGTGATGTCACGCTCTTCGGAAGCAGTTTTTCGTTATGAAGTATTCCCTAGTCTTCGTTCTAAAACCTTTGACACATTTTGCTTTAGGCAGGCACTTGTGTGTGCACTGTGTTTTATTGTTGACAATGGCGCATTTCCTTTGCAACTTAAGTTTTATTTTGGTTTCATTCTCTCATTTACATTTTATTGTTGCAGTATTATTCAGCGGGACAGAGTAAAATTCTTTGTTATGCAATCATTTCTTACCAGTCAAAATTTCAAAAATTTAACTGCGGACTAAAACAATGAAAAACTCCCAGAATTCTAAAAAATTCCAAGGTTTTTCCCAGAGCATAAACACCCTGATTAAGTAATGTAAAGATAAAGCAACTGCCAAGCATTCAGTACCCTCAAATGAGGACAGTCCAAAATTTCACATTTAGGCCCTAAGTGAACAAAATTTTCTCATATTTCCATAAACTGGGTTGCCAGTTTTCCAAAAGTTATAAATATACATTAATTAAAAATAAATTGGGCACTAATGGGTTACAGTCCTTTAGACTTGTGTTATTGCTACTGTAGGTGTGCTTTACCACTCACCACCATAAAGGAAACTTCAGATGTGATGTGCACCACCATCCAGCCAAAGATTTAAGCACTCCAATACCTCCCACTTTCCTTATAGCAGGCTCATCCAAGAATTGCGCTCAGCGGGCGCGCCTGCGCCCCACGGGCGCAAGGCAGTGTGGGTCAGTGCCCCGTCCACGACCGTGTGTCGCCATAGGAGAGGGAGAGAGGGAGAGAGAGAGAGAGAGAGAGAGCTGCAAAGCGAGTGAGACCTCACAGCACTGCTCTGCGCTGGACTGTCCAACGGTCAGATCTAACGTAAACAAAATATTCTATTTTAGAATTAATTTTATGTAAGGGATATAGAGTCTCATTCTTACTGTTAGTAGTTACAAGTAAGTATTTTTTGTTATACTTCGTGCTACAATTTTTTGTATACCTTTTCAGAGTTTAGAAATTGGATCCTTAGTTTGCTGTTTTGTATGTAATAATTTCAACTAACCAAGTTTGAAAACTTATTAAATTAGAATTAAGTTTATAAAGCTCATTAATTCTTACAGTCAACATTGTTAAAGAAGACAATTAACATTTTACACATTTTTCTTTTTCGAGGAAATGATTTGTCTAGGCTTGGTACAATATTCCGTGAGACTGCTAACCTCAAAGAATTGGTCAAATTTTTATCGCCAAGGAATGAACGGTTCTTAGTTTTAGCAAGCTTTAAAAGAGAGAATAAGCGCTCACAAATATACGTGGAACCAAACTTTGAGAGAACTTTGGCTGCGTGCTTGTGCAAAAGAGGATATTTCTCTCGTGGAAGACAGCTGTAAAAGTCATCCAAAGTTTTACACATAAGAAAGCGGTCCTTCAGGCGGATATCGCACTGCAGGTCAATCGGCTCTAGTTGAAGCACTTGTGAGACGTCCTCTGCCCGAAGGGAAAACGGGCGAACAAATATATCCATCGGCTGACGTTCGGGTGGTCTGCACGGCCAGCTAAGCGGCACGGCTTGGCCACTGCAGCAACATACGAAATCACCCGGGGCGCTGGCCGTGGGCGATCGCGGGCACTAGCGCCCCAGGGGCACAGTTTGGACGAGCCTGTCTTATAGTATAGAACAATCACATATTGTTAATTTTCCTTTTGAACTGAATATTCAAATAAGTTTCAGGGCTGCAGCTGGCCTCCGGTAACTACAACCCACAATATTTCGACTACGCACCTGTCAGTATCTTCAGTTGAGTTATCGAAGACTGAAAACGACTTCTCATCGGCTGTAATATATTAACGTGCTTTGTGTATTCCGTGCATCTGTTAAAATAGTAGTAGTAGACTCCTCACTGGAGAAACTGCACAATTCGCAATGTAGCATGGCTTACATACACCAGATCATGTTGACTGTGGGAGATCACTGCACCAAACCAAGACTGCGCTCATATTAAGCAATCAACTAATTCTGTGATTCTTTAACATTGTATCTCCACTGGACATTTAATGCAGTATGATCAAACAATAATTTAGGTCATAGCAACATAACTGAGATACTATAGTCACGGTAACATTATAATGGGACTCCATTATTAAAGAATAAATGGAAATGCACTGGCAGAAAATCTGATGAACCCTGATAGTGACTACTAGTTGGATTATGCATGGAAGCCCACCATTTCCCCGATTTGCTTCAGACAAAGACAATAATTACACCAATGGCCATGTAGAGTGACGCCCCTGAAGACAGCTGAGCTCTGCAATTCCATCAATGAAGAACTACTGCCAGGTAGTGTATTCAGCCTGCCACCACTAACTTAACATATGCTTCAAATACACACAGAGTGCTAATAAACTGCGGGACAAAAGTCTTCGTCAGTCTTCAGTGGGTCACCTGAAAATTTACTGGAATGTGTCCAATTCAAATACTGTGGGTTTTAGTTAACGACAACTGATTGCCACCATCAAACTTTTTTCTGAATAGTCACTATTGGTAAAGGTATCAAAACCTCTGGAAACTACAAAATTAGAGAAATGTAATGGCTGGCCATTATGTACCTTCAGGAGACAAAACTGAAGTAATACCAATGCAAACATGTGAAAATACAAAAAACTATCCTCGCTTTGGTCTTCCCTTGTCTTCACCTTCTCCAAAATATCCTCCCCTCTTCACCGAGGAAAGAACTAATAAGTGCCAAAAACTAGGATACTTTCTTCTACCTTTATTTGTGCTGATTCACATTGTTCTCCCATTAGTAATAGTGATAGATTTTCTCTATTTTGAAATATTTGTAAGACCAGTAGATTTACATGTAAATTATTCAGTAAGGCGAACTGGCAGTCCGATTGTAGCAGGAACTAACGAGGTCACATGACTTTGAAATGGAAGGCGAGTATACAATTGTTATCTCGCAGTATGAGCAGGCAAAGTGATTGCAGAAAATAACTTCATGGGAAGCCATGGAAATTGCTGAAACGTGTGATGATGCCAAAATTAACCAATTTAAAAGGCAATTTTTAATAAGTTAACATCTAACATAGATACCTATATTTATCCTTTTATAGACTACCTCCCCCCCCCCCCAATAGAGAGGGGGGGAGGGATTTATTTCTTAACCTACCATATTTGCTCGAATCTGAGCCGCACTTTTTGTAATCCAAAAAACCGCCTGCGGCTTAGAATCGAGTGCAAAGTAAGCGGAAGTGCTGAAAAATGTTGGTACGTGCCGCCACAACTAACTGCTGCGGTCAAATATATGTCATACTACACAGGCATGCTTTGCAGACACAAAGATAAATAATAGCGCCAAAACCTCTGTGTCAGTAAATAAATTATAATAATAATAATAGGTAGAAGACGAGGGTTTTTCTCCGCCCCGAGTTTCGACCACTGCATTTTCATACATTATCCAATGAAGTAGAAATTCCGTATTGTCCATCTTCAAATATAGCAGCCTTTCAAATATTCTTAGCAACAAAAATAAATTTCTTCACACAAAAATATCAACAATGCACAAGGCTTTAGGATTGTTGCACGAGTTGATACACTGGGGCTCATTAAGATTTCACTTAGCGGCACCTGTTGCTTCGTGGAACTTTGTGAAGTGCTTGTTGGTGTTAGTGAACCATAATTAGGCAGCACACAGAAAAGCAATACCTTCTTGGTCAGATAGGAAATGGTGACCAAACTCCCGTACATTTTGACATGCTGTCAAATTATACGGTTGATACCAAAGGAAAGAAAGACATAAGTGTTCTTACATCAGGGGGTGAAAAACAGCGGATGTCCGTCATGCTTGCTTGCACAGCAGATGGACATTTCCACTCATAGTTTTCAAGCGAAAGACTTTACCAAAATTGGAAGTGTTTCCAAAAACTGTAATTGTATGAGCAAACGAAACTGGGTGGTTTTCAGAGGACATGGTGCTGGAATGGATTAGGCATGTGTCGAATTGTCGTCCTGGCGCAATGCCTGGTTTACACGGTCTGTTGGTATTAGATGCGTACGCAGGCCATACAACACCTGCAGTAAAATGGACTTTGCAGTAATTCCAGTTCTGCAACCGCTTGACATTTGTTTGAATAAATCATTTAAGGACACGCTTAAATGCATGTACACAGACTGGCTTCCAAAAATCAACAGACAACTGACACCAACAGGACATGTAGAATGCGCAGGTTTGTCGCAAGTGTGCCAATGGATTTATGATGCATGGAAGTGTGTTCCAAATCAGACTGTGAAACAAGCATTTAAAAAAAATGTTCTATATCCAATGCACTAGATGGTACGAAGGACGATGTTCTGTATGAAGAAATGAGCAACAAAGGATCGAGCGATAGTGACTCAGAATCATGACTGATATTTTAAACATTTCGTATAAAATATATTACAAACCTAATAAAATTTTGTTTTAAATTTCAGTGTTTATTTTCTAAGTTATTTTCATTCATACTTTATAAGTGTTGCTACTCTGCATTGCACAGGATAGAAAAGTGTGCGGAGAGCTGCATCAAACCAGCCTATGGACTGAAGACAACAACAACACACTCAGCATTTGAAGTCATCACTAAAAATCTACTACGACTGGCAAGACTGTTTGGGATGTATGTCAATATGGCCAACTCTACGTTCTGAATTTTTTCCTACCTGTGACAAGAGATGGTTGCTAATAGGAACTTGCAGTATTCTCTTCACCATAAGAATAATACAAATGTAAACATTGTACCATGTATTCTATTGCATTTGCTGCTATCTCATTTAAATCCTGTCTGCCTAATAAACTACGACACTAGAGTGAGACAACAGCCAATGCGGAAGAATATACATATCATGTCCTGTTTATATTCGTATTATTCTTATGTTGTAAGTGGCGGTAGTGCGCACAAAAGCAAGCCATGCTGCGAGCGGCAACATGTCTTAAACCCTCATCATCAGAATGCGACAAACAATGCACGACACAGTACAATAATGCATTTTCAGCTTAGAGTGACGTAAACACCTATAACAAAGAGAATGGCACTTATCAGATAAAAGCAAAATAAGCAATCAATTCAAACTAGATGAAGCACGTGAAAAAGGAAGGGTACCCGTATAAATACAGACGGCAGCGCCTAACGCATAGCAATGGCTACCTGATGACTCAAACCAAACTACTGTAGCTGTATCTTCATCCATTCGACCTAAATTGTGTCTCATGTTACAATGGACAAACTTTGTTTCGATTTGGAGGTGCGGTCTAAAACTTTTCCCTTCCCTTCAATTTCAAGTCTCAAATTTCAGGGGCGGCTTAGATTCGGGAAAATTTTTTTCCTCGATTTCAAGTCTCATTTTTCGGGTGCAGCTAAGATTCGAGTGCGGCTTAGATTCAAGTAAATACGGTATTCTGACTAAACAAAATAACAAACTTATTTGACATAAGGTATACGCCTACAAAATTATCCATGACACCTATTAACTTATTCCATTTATTGGGTGTCTACATTTTGATAATACAAGGAGGAATAAAATACATAAAAAGAAATTCTTTACATTAATTTTTGCCTTCACCACCTCTTTCCTTTAGCATGTTGACTGTGCTACCACTATTTCTGATCATCATCATCATTGTTATCCTAACAGGGCCGCTATGAAACTGACATATCTTCGTTGTCACAAATATCTGGCTGTTTCTTCTGAATATGTTTTGAACACAGCAGATTTTGCTTCTACAGTGATGTAAGAATGTTCCAATGTCTTTTTGTTACAAAAACACATCATCTGCTTCACCTTTCTCTCACTGGCTATGTAGAACAAACTGACAAACGCCGTCATTTACGTCATACCTCACAGTGAGCACTGACAACATTGCCGCACGAAAACACACCGCTGGCCCCGATCTAGACTTTTAGCATCTCCTGCAGAAATGTAATATTTGTCCAAATTTACAGTCAATTCAATTCCAAGTTACAAATGGATTCAGGCAAACTGCAGTTTAAACATGGTAGGTGTTCGTAAAAAGCCAAAGTATGCTGGCATGGTTGGCAGTGAGACGAAATTTGTTGCCCGCTCACCGCTCCTCCTCCCCACACTCATTATAGTTCTCAACTAAGCTCCCCTTCCAAACATCCCGAATGCTATGCTTGAACAACAGTGAAACACAGACGGCAATATCTTCTAGGGTGCAGGTCATATGTAACAACAGCAAATAATACATAATAAAGATCATAATCACGATTCCATCCAGTTCTCGAACTTTCGCTCATCCCACGAGTGCTGGCTGTTGGTACTATCTCCACAATGGGTCTTTCCACTATAATTTATCCTTGAGATAACAATCAAAGTCAGTTTCATGTTACTCGTTTTGTTTGTTAGACATTTAATCCTGGATTAATTGTCTTTCTCCTTTTGTCTGCATGTCACCAACTTGTTCTAAAGCTGATTAAAAGCTGGTACCGTTTTCCCCCAGTATTCTAATACATGATTAGCTACCGAATTTTCATTTTCAATGCACTTCACAAATCATTAGTTTCTCATAACAAATAAAATACTTACTTGGGGTTCAGATCATGTATGTTTTTGAAGCGCATACGTTTATGAGGAATTCTATTGTAAACCCATTCAAGTGCAACAAAAGTGTGAGCTGGGAGAATTTAATGCTATTTCCTCCTGTGTTTCACAAAATCGCCAATTTTTTAAGGATAGCATTGGACTGTTATAGCACCTAGTACATAGCTTCTTAGGTATCCACAGATTGCACTAGTGCCACAAATCACATATCACTGATTGATCAAGCAAGATCAATACTGTATCAAGCAGTTCTGTGTATCAGGAAATCTTAAGCCTATTCAATTGAATAGTATTGTTTGCCAATCTCTACTCTTCGGAACTCTTCAAAATAAATTTGTATGAAACCTCAATAGCTGAAGCTTCATCTGTAAATGTAAGACGACTGCTACACTGTAAAAATGTTAACTTCAGCGGCAATATTTTAATCTGCAAATCTAAAATGACCTCATATTTTTCTAATGACGAATTTGGGATGAAACCCTCGTCTAGTAATTGGCTATATATGGTAACAGTGTGTGTGTAGGCCTTAATCACTAGTTAGGGCAATCTGACATAGCTCTAGCCCATTTTGTAATAGCAAAACTTTTAAACATTTGCTCAGACCACAGGTGCTAGCCTACTAAAATTAACAAATTGAAATAACATTTTTCCCCTTTTACACAGTGATAATACATTAGTGATGGACATAACACTGAACAACTAGTCAGACGATCTCTGCAACAAATACCTTAACTAGAAATAATGACAATACATCTCATTCTGAACCAATAGTTTCTAGCATATAACCTTATTCTTCATGTGCCGAAGGTTCTTGCATAGGATGCATTGTCTTATTACAACAAGTACACACAACTTACAGTTTACTGCACCATCAGTCAAGCCAAGCAGTGGAAATAAGTGAATGGTTGTTAAACAAACATTCCGCCATCGGCAGAGCAATGAGCAGCGTGAGCGAGTGTTTAACAAGAATATGGATATGCCGGCTAGTACACTATCGCTCACATGTCCAAAAATGATCTTACAAAGCACCTTGATCCCTAGGTTTCTGTAACAAAATAAAGGAAGTTCATTAATTCACAGAAGTAGAGCAAAGTCCTAATGATAGTGCCAAATAAAGTAACTAACTGAGAATCAAATCAACCAACAAGCACCAGTTTGCAAACACGAAGATGAAATGGTATCACTCAAAGTGTGAAATGGTTACTAAGCAACTCTCCTCAGGGTCATTTCCCACAGCTGGCTCCAGCCACTTGTGCCAAAACACCCAAAGGAGCAGAGTTGATACACACGTATCAGGGTTCTTAAAGTGGAGAGTTTTCTGATTCGCCACCTCATCTGGAGCCCCACAAATGATCATGCCCCTAATCATCTCCTCTGAATATGATTCATTATTTAATGGAGTCACAAAACAGCATTTCCTATTGAGTCCCTGCAGTTCAGCCACCGAAGCGCAGTATAACTGATTACGCTGTTAATGACACTGATTGAATTCCACACGGGATGAAATGACATGGCAGAGACAGCGAAAGTAGGTAGTTAATAGAGCACACATTTTGTCAAAGGACTGGTTCCTCGGGAGGGGTCAGTTTGCACAAAAGCTGGTACATACTGGCTGAGATCCACAACAGGAAAATTGATTTTACACCAGCTGGATCCATAACCCGGAATGAGGCAAAGTACTGCCAGAAATGCTTCTCATATGCTTCCCACTCTACCGCAGTCTTGTTGAAAGTGGGAACGTTGGCAGATTTGTAGCTGAATGCTGTTGCACAGGGTCCATGGTTATGTAACAAACACGAAAAATGCCCATTAGTGTCGCCGATTATGTTGTAACTTACAACATAAAAAAACACGAGACAACACTGCCAGAGCAAGTATATTTAACAATCTCGCAGGACAATAGTTCACAATGGACACAGTGTATGGCACAGCCAGGTGTCAAGACAGGTACAGTACAATTCTAGCTACCATAGCAAATGGCACAATGAGTGAGAGCAGATGGAGGACAATCACGTGCTGTTATGGCAGGTCGCATGTGGCATTAGGAGGTGCCTGTGCAGCCGTTGTGTGCTGCTACTAAGCTGCACTGTCTCCCTCTGGTGGCCATGCTACACAATAGTGGATGCACAGTGATTGTTGCCCTGTACATACCAAGCGTGCGACGACAGCCAATATAAGAGACGTCTAAGGGATAGCCCAGTGGGTTATCACAGGATTTGATTTTGGAAGGTACCAAAATGAACAAGCCATTATGTAAGTGACAGTACTGCATTTGTAAGAGCACTGCAGTGTGCAGTGTTACTACCTCCCATTCCTGCTTCTGTAGCATAAGCACAACAGAGCAGTCACCAGAGCCAACAAATCAGTTCACCTTGCCAAATAATACATATTTAAGTGAGCGTCGTATTTCTTTTGAACAGTGCAGTGTTTGCTGCCCTGACACTAAAGAAGAGAGACTGCTTCTAATAATAAGAAATTGTTTTGTTTGGCATATATGAGCAACACTTTTTTATCTTTATGATTAAGATAACCCATGACTGAAATTTTGATACATTTGGTGTTATGTCACTTTTTCTTAATTTTTACCTTATAAAATGTTTAAAGACTTTCCTGCTCTTTAAAAGGTACTGCCTACACCATACCAACTTCAGTCCAGTTACAGAACTTTTTCTTCTACTCAGTCTGTCAAATACCCAGTTTTAATTTACAACATAAATGTGGCGCAAACATGTAACTGTACTTTCATGGTTACAGCATTTATCATAGTCACCAGTTGCAATATTTCTCACACCTACTATACTGGTCAACATTCTGCAAATTAGCACACTAAAAAACAGGTTTCATGTGATTATATTTCCTGCTTTACCATGTAATGTTATTGCTGAACATGGGATGATCTTGAGAAAATTAAGAGCGCTATTTCTGCGACACTCGAGACAGTGTCTCTTCAATGATGACAGGCCACAGCATGCAACTTGCCCAGAAGGTATGACTTCATGGTGCTGGTACAACAGAAATTCAGAGGAGTATGTAAAACTCAAATTAAAAGTAAGATGAAGGTACCTGAAAAAAAAAACTGTCAAAAATGTTTCTCATATATCGGAGACTGGCTTCTACTGCATTACTGGAAAGAAGTACTGGGTGGAATGCAGAATGTGAACAGAATCTCTCCATCACACATATTATAGATCAAATAACCAATAGAAATATTTGTCCCAAAAAGAAACTGGTTTTAGCAGTTATTGGAACTGTAAGTGAATTCAATATGGAGGAAAAAAATTTGAGTGACAAACTGTTACAGACTCTGACAGATGAATTTTGATGCAACAGGATCATGTCACGGAGCACTAGAAATGAAGTTCTGCAGAAGAAAAAATAGACAGAAGAAAAGAGGAAGATAAGGAAGGTTAAAGTTGATGAGGGGAGAAAATGTCAGAGAGCCAACATACCAGGGTTGAGAAAAGGTCCAGTGAGTAAAATAGTCTTCTTATAATTTTTTATTTTTGTCGAGCTTGTTTTTTCATATTGACGATTAAATAGCATGCAGGAATGTGGTGGGGACAGGATAGGGTATTTATGTGCTGTCAGTTAGAAGAGGGGGAGGGGGGGAGAGACTAGTGGGTGTGTTGGTGGGATAAAGGACTGTGTGGTGCTGGAGTGGGAGCAAGGATTGGGATAGGTGAGTGAACAGGGTGTATACACGGACAATGAAGAAAAATTCCCGGTTAAAAGTACACTTTCTCCTGGTTGAAAACACGCTTTTTCCGTGTTAAGTGACAGTATATATTCCCTTAACAATCCTTTGAATGGTTACATTTTTATACACGGGCGTAGAATTTCCCAGCACCTTAGAAAACGAAACTCAGAGAAAAAGACACGTTTTGCAAATATCTCTTATGTGCAGCAACATGTACGTTGCGTATTTTCATATTACAAAAGTATACATTGGAATTTCCACCAAACACCGCCTGATACTTTCCGAATCACTGAAATCGAGATTGAGATGTGTTTCTGTAAGCCAGTAGCGGATATTCAGAACATAGGACACGTGAAGTAGTCAGCCAACAGCAACATCACTGTTACACAGCACGAACACACAAACAGGGAAAGTTAATAGTTGAAATTAATATACATAGTGTTGCTACAAAAAAAGCAAAGCTATCACATATAATATTAGTCTCTAAGGTTAATAAGCTGCAAGAGAAGGTAAGATTTCGCATATAATGTTGATCTTTTTTGCGCGTGTTACACTTTTAAGATATATCGCACAAATGTACCAGCAAAATTTTTAATAATGACATAAATGTCTGATCTTCTGGGTTCAAAATACTTCTAAATGGCTCTTCATCAAAGAGCTGATTTTTAAATGAGAGTCAAACACTCTGTGATTTAAGAAATTCATGGTTTATTCTCGCACGTAGTTCAACTTACATAAAAGGATATTTACTTTGAAAGTAATGGTTTTCAAACCACCATTTGCAATATTTTCCCGTGACCTGTTAGAAATGGGTTCCTTTCAGCAGTTGCCAGAGAGCGCAGATAACAGGCGACAATTTGTATGTCCAGATTCCCAATGAAGTAGACCTCGACCTGATATTAAGCTTTTTAGTGTGGTTTTCGAGATGCAAATTTTCTTGGAGCACCAGTAGTGTATTATATCAGGTTTGGTTCTTTATTACGGCATAACGCCATATGTGCTAGAAGATGAAAACTTGCACTTGAAATGCAGTTGAAACTAGTGGAATTAAACATTTCGTTTCAAATAGACTGCCTCTGCGGAAAAGGTTAATAGAAGTGAAATTTCTTTAGCAAACAGACAAAATAACTTCATTGTTCTGCAAGGCGATTAATGTCTGACAGTCAGAAAGGTGGAAATAAAATAAAATCTGAAACTAATGACATATTTTAGCCTTCCGTAATTATGCCAATGTATCTTAATTCACTTGATAGCTCCCGGCCACAGATATCTGTTTTGTTTTCATTTGACGTGGAGTAAACGAAGGGGAAACAGCAAAATCACTAAGTGTAAACACAAGTCACATGGAGACTACCCACTAAACTCAGACTGCTCTGCGCATCAACCTCGGATCTACGATATTTGCAAACCGGGTAAAAAAAAAAAAATTCAAAAATATGTTAATCTTGTAGCACACATCTTTCTGAAAAGTCTGAAACATTAAACATGTGTGTTCGAGGAAATGTAAGACATGTTATTTGGTCTTAAGTGGGCCAAAGTGCAATGCCACGCCTCTTCATAAAGCATTCTTCTATTGCACGTTATTGTATTTTGCTCTGTGGAATTGAAACGTGTATATTTTGTAATGGATGCCATCAAACTATATTCAGGACAGAGGAAATTGAAATGTCCTGTGGTGCCTCTCCTGCTCCCAGTCAGCCGGTTAGACAGCCTGCCCCCCTCCCCCCAAATAAAAAAAAACCCTCACAATTAATAGCGGATGGGATTATTTGTAATTGGAAGAACAGGAACTCTTCAGAAAATTTGCACTCTTTATTATCTATTAGCTAATAGCTTGCTGTATTGTGCGACATAAAATTAAATATAGGATACATAAAACCAATAAAGAAAAGAGACAAGCAAGAAAGTACCCATTTCTTCAATCCTTAGCCTCTAGCATTTTTTCTCTCTTATCTTGCTACAGCTTTACATGGTGTGCTTTCCTTTCTGAAAAAGAATCTATTACCTCATCAAATGTTTCGCTACATGAAAAATCGAAATGTCGTTATCAAATACTGAAAAAGCTGTTAACACAAATAATACCCAAGACTGGTGTGGTTTTTCGATCTGATTACGTCTATTTTGTCACTGTCTGCTAGATAAAAAAATAGGCCTTTCTAAATATTAGAGCAATTTTGTAAGACACACCAAATAAACGAGACTGTTTCGGCATAAATGGTCATTTTTATAACACGTCAGAATATAATTCACAAAGTATTAATATCAAATGCCTATTAGGCCTACTACAAACAAAAAGTTTTATGTTAGGAAATAGTTTCACATTTCATTCATATGCACCAACTTCTCAAGCACGAGATCGAAAAGTAGTATTAAGAAATTTTTATATAAATTTGGAATCATCTTAGTCTTCCATAATTTGTGTGTATGTCCCCGTTCTTCTCCTTCCTCGTTCTAACAAACAATCTTGTCATCACCAATTCTGCAGTTATTCCTGCCATTGTCAAAATTTGTTCGCCAACTGACTTCACTAACCCTGCCAGAATCACAAGTTTAGTTGTCCCATGATTGTTTTTCAGTTGGACGTTATTACACATTCATATAACACGTTTTCCATGTTAGTTCCTGAACAGACCTTACACAGCTGCTAGCCGAGGACTGTACAACTGGTCCTTACTAGTGTAGCCACCCGGCCAAAACTTTTCTGTCAAAATTTCATTTTCTTGGGTACACTGAGAAGATAGTACGTAATCTTTCTCACCTGTTATTTCATAATCAGACAGCGATTGACATTCATCTGTTCAGCTTTAATCCGCTCAGTTCATATAGCCCCGTCCCCTTTTGTCGGCGGAAAGTTTATTTCTAGATGCGATGAGGATTCTTCTGACAAACATCACATACACTATGCACACTTTCAAAAATCAACTTATGATTCATTCAGAAATCAACTTAAAATGTGTTCAAAAATGTTCAAAAAGCAACAGGGAAGCATTTCAAAAGCATATGAATAACCGAACGAAAGCACTGGCAGGTCGATAGACACACAAAC
Organism: Schistocerca nitens; assembly: GCF_023898315.1. Lineage (NCBI taxonomy): Eukaryota > Metazoa > Arthropoda > Insecta > Orthoptera > Acrididae > Schistocerca > Schistocerca nitens. The sequence goes on from NC_064622.1 coordinate 245,173,962, forward strand.
AAACACAAACACACACACAAAATTCTAGCTTTCGCAACAAACAGTTGCTTCGTCAGGAAAGAGGGAAGGAGAGGGAAAGACGAAAGGAAGTGGGTTTTAAGGGAGAGGGTAAGGAGTCATTCCAGTTCCGGGAGCGGAAAGACTTACCTTAGCGGGAAAAAAGGACGGGTATACACTCGCACACACACACACATATCCATCCACACATATACAGAGACAAGCAGACTGTATATGTGTGGATGGATATGTGTGTGTGTGCGCGAGTGTATACCCGTCCTTTTTTCCCGCTAAGGTAAGTCTTTCCGCTCCCGGAACTGGAATGACTCCTTACCCTCTCCCTTAAAACCCACTTCCTTTCGTCTTTCCCTCTCCTTCCCTCTTTCCTGACGAAGCAACTGTTTGTTGCAAAAGCTAGAATTTTGTGTGTGTGTTTGTGTTTGTTTGTGTGTCTATCGACCTGCCAGCGCTTTCGTTCGGTAAGTCACATCTTCTTTGTTTTTAGATATATTTTTCCCACGTGGAATGTTTCCCTCTATTATATTGATATCATATGAATAACCGATAGACAAATGTGTGCTGGGTGCTAGGCGCTTTGTGAAACAAGTTTTTTTTCCCCCTCAAGAATATGAATTTGGTGCCCTCTTTTCCCGGTAGCATCTAGCTGCTTGCTGCGACTGCTTGCACAGCCAACAGCTACATTCCTGTAGCCAGAAGTGGGAGAATCTATTACACACACGCGACTCAACTGCGCATGCGCATGAGCCCGGTCATAACTGCTAAGACGAAGCTAATGTAAACAGTTGTGACTTCACACTCATCTGAGGCAATTTGTTGTTATGAAGCCTTTGACACATTTTGCTGTTGGAAGAAGCTTGCATGAGCACTGTGTGTTGTTGTTGCATATGGTGCATTTCCTTTGCAATTTAAGTTATTTTCGTTTTTTACTCTCGTTTATGTTGAATTATTCTGCAGTAGCGGGATACAGTAATATCCTTTGCTAGAATATCGGTTCTTACCAGTCAAAATTACAAAAATTTAACTGAAAACTAAAACAATGAAAAATTCCTGAAATTCTAAAAAATTCCTGGTTTTCTCCCAGATTTTTCCCGGATCTCTGGGGCATATACACCCTGGTGAAGGACAGGAGCTAATGAAGGTTGTGGCCAGGGAGGTTATAGGAACATAGGATGTGGTGTAGGGAGAGCTCTCAACTGTGCAATTCAGGAAAGTTGGTGTTGATAGGATTCTGAATTGTGGAGATGCTCCCTGCAATGTACCCTACATTCCTGTAACCCCCTGACTTCAGCCTCTGTTAGAGTCTGTCCTTCACCCACCTATCCCTATCCCTTCTCCCATTAAAACACTGCACAGCCTTCTAATTCCATGACTGCACTCACTGGTCTTTTTTCCCCTCCTCTACTTCTCTCTGTTTCCACTCACGTTACACTACCTTCCCTGGTCTAATCTTCCAACTACACCTAGCTACCCTACCCTATCCCCACCATATCCCTGCATGCCCCCACAAGCAGCACTTTACCACCCCCCACCCCAGCTTCCTCCTTGCCCCCACTACCCAGATCCTTTCTCTCATCATGCGCAGTTGCTCGCAGTCCGGCCTCAGTGGCCAGAGACAGTCACCATGTGTGCGTGAGAGTTGTGCTTGCTTGAACATACGCACAGTGTGTGTGTGTGTGTGTGTGTGTGTGTGTGTGTGTGTTGTCTACTTTAGAAGAAGGCCTTTTGGCCTAAAGCTCTCATGTTTAACAGTCTTTTTGTTGGGCCTGCCTGTGACTCCTCTTCATGGTGAGTAGTAATCCATCCTCGTCCTAATACTGTCATTACTCTTTATTTTCTGTTGTTCCAGTCTGCCAACTACTTCAGTAGTGTCCCATTTCTTCCCCTGCCAGCATTGCATCCATTGAGAACCTACTGGCATGTCTGGTCAAAATTCAGAAATAATTTAAGAGATAAAAGTCTCATGAAATTAGTGAGGATTTAAAAATGTCTCCATTTAAAATAAATCAGCCTTATGTACAATCGTATTGACTGTAGAGTAAAAAGTTTATTTCTAGAAATGTAAATTTTATTTAACTGTGTTTCATATATTGTAAGAAAAGTTAAAACACAATATTAGTAACATAAAATCCATGAGACATCAAAACCTTGAATAACAAGTTAAGAAGGATTTCACAGAAGCAGAAATTGACGTAACAAACATAGTAGACAGAGCATACAGAAGCAAAATTGGTAACTGGAAGTTTATTCCAGAGATGGAACCAAAACCAGACCAACCAAAGTAGACTGAAGAAAAAAAGAATTCCGTCGGGTAAAAAATGAAGAAATATTGGGAAAATAAGAAGAACTCTAAAAAAGATTGAAAATCACCTGCTCAACAGTCTACAATGGGGCATTCACTACCACCACCACCACCACCACCACCACCACCAACAACAACAACAACAACAATAATAATAATGCAGCACGGAGCTTTTAATGTCAGAATGGACACAGAAATCTCTTATTGCTTAGGTTTGTTTATAAATAAATAAATCTTCTGCTACCAGTCACGATTTTCTTTATTTTACTATTTGTATGTATTACAGTAAAAGTCAACAAAATGAAGCAGACTCACACACAGTGACAACATCAAAAGAAATGGCTTAATAAAAACGCACTTGAAAATGGGAATTATTTCTCGAAACGCGTCGTGCAAATAGTTAAATAAAGAAAATCTTGACTGGTAGCAGAAGAAAACCTATTGTATCTACAGTCGCAGGCTTTCAAAAACCATTTATAATGGATCAAATCCGACTCTTATTGCTTCTTTAGCACTTTTATTTCTAGTATTTGAATTCCTGCCCAACATGCCTAGTGTAGCAGTTTACAAGGTAGAACACAGAAACTGAGGATGTGATTTCACTGGCATGTGATTACAAACTTGCTCTGAACATCACTGTTAGTAGTTTGTTAATATTATTAGAACAATATTAAATCAGCGTGACCCAATTTAAAAAAAAAAAAAAAATCCAGACGTGTACCGGTCGTGGACACACAAAAATTCAGGGCAAATTCAAGAAGTACACGAAATGCAAGAAGATTCACAAAATGATATCTATTAAATTAATTTTGTAATGCAAGGGACTTTTTATAGCAGCACACAATAAAAAGCTATTAATTTGCCTGTAACCTCAGGAGTACAATAATTACAAAAATAACATCTGAAAGGGCAACCATTTCGGTCAGCAAAAGTATGTGGTATAAATTTGATAATGCTGGGATTTGTAGTACTGAATTCTGAAGGTTCAGTAATGGGTGCCATTAACTGTGTTCTTCTATTGTAGGACGTTTCCTCGAAATTGTTTACCTCAAGCTTAGTGATTGAGCAGTTTACTGCAAATGTGATCTTGTGCTTGTCTGAAGACAATAATGGCAGACCTCTTCTGCTACAGCCAAATAGAAAATGCAGACAGTTATGCGTGATCTCAAATGTGTCTCACTATCAGTTTGACTGTGACCACCACTAAACATATTGTATTTACCTAACTATAAGGTGAGGTTTCTCCCAAAATTGATCATTTGAAAATAAAGGGTCACCTTATTTTATTCACCGGTTAAAGTACTGGTACTGAGATCAACATCTTTACGTTGTTTAATAGATTACATATGGGTCGTCTTACATTTGCAGATTAAGCTTTCGCTACTGAAGTCATGTGCTGGTTTGTTTTGAATGATTTGGAAGGGCAGGGCTAGCCAAACAATACGTTTGCATTCAAATGGAGTTGAGATTGCCTGACACTCCGTGCTCGATACAGTATCGACATTGCTCAAACAATTACGTGATATCTGACTCGCACAGCGCTACATCAAGGATAAGTGAGCAACTATTGAATAGCCATTCCAACAATCTATTGCTCTGTTTAAAGTTTTGTGGAACACTATAGGAAATAGCATTAAATTCTATCTTCTTACAAACTCTTGTTATATTGGAACAGATTTGCAATAAAAGTTCTCAAACACATATGGATACCATATTCAAACATTAATGCTGCTTTCTAAGTAAAGGCAACTTTCAAAAGCAAAAATGCTGTCCTTCAAAAAAAGGTTGATTCAGAACTAATATACATATTTTATTTGGTTATGAGAGGCTGTAGGATTTGCTCAGTGGTGTGCAAATGAGAAACTCAAGTCACTGTTCATGTAGTAGAATACCAGGTAAAAATGTAACCAGCTTTTTAATCAGCTTTAGAACATGGTGACATTCGGATGAAGCAAGAGGGAAAATTAATTCACAGTGAAATGCCAAACAAACGAAATAAATCATTCTAAACTGACTGCAATTACTGTTATCACGAGAATAAATTACAGAAGCAAGACTTGTCATGGAGATAGTACCTACAGATGCCAGTATATCTCAAGACGAGCAGAAGTTGAAGAGTTGGGCTGAATAATACTGTACTCTTTTACTTATGTATTAGTTACTGTTTATACACATGACTTGTAGCTCCGAAGATATTGCAGTCCGTGTTTCACAGTTCCTCACAGAAAGCACTACACATGGGTTGGGGAGGGGAAGAGTGACGTCAGCTTGGCTGAGAACTATGATGACTGGGTGTGGGGATGGGGAGCTGGTGAATGAGCGGGCAGCTAATTTTGTCATGCTGCCAGTCATGGAACCCATCTCCTGTGCTTTGGCTTTTTATGAACATCTACAACATTTGAACTGAAGTTTGCCTGAATCTGCTTGTAGTCTGAATTGCGCAATGACTATTAGGATGGCAATAAAAATAGTGATACCACAGACAAAAAAGGCTAGTAAGCAAAAATGTTAGGTACGAAAATGGTCCGTAAATTAATATACACCATTTCTTTTTGTTTTTTTTCTTCTTATATTATCAAAATGTGTACAATCAAAAAATGGCATAAGTTTAGAAGTAGTGTAACATTAACTTTTTAGACAGATGTTTTATATCAATAAAACAGTTTGTAATTCAGATTAGTCAGAATACGTTAAAAAATTTTTTTTTTCTCGAGCAGCCTTAGAAAAAGAGGAGGTGGGGGGGGGGGGTCCTTATACTCTGGTAAATACAAAAATTAGCTTCAAAGCGTCCTTGTGTGTCAAGCATCATACACAACATTTTCCAGTTAATTCCAAAAACACAAGGATTATTGCACTCTGGAAAAGAATCCATTAGTAATGCAAGCAACATTAATAATAAGGCTCTCATAATTAGCCTTTTACATTTCACAACAAAAGTATGTAAAGTATAAATAAAGAGAGGATCTGAAATAATGCAATACTACTGTAACAGTAACTATTAGTATCACCATGTTAAAGTGTGTTGGACCCTCGACTAAACTTTAAAAAGAAAAATGTGAATGGTCTCACCGATATTCACCACAGGTATCTAAACAAGAAAGTTATCCAGAGACCAATGCATTAAGTTTTTTGAATGATGTCACATTTATGACGCAGGAGCTAAACATTTAATCATTAGCAGAGAAATACAATTTTTTGATGACAATGTCTCAGGTTTCCACCTGAGTGGCAGGTCTATAACATATTTCCTGTTTATAAAATGTCCATTTCAGTGAATTACTCCTGCATAAAAAATGCTGTCTGCTTGTGGAGCTGTTGGCAACAGCTAGAAACCTAAGATCTTTTTATCAGCTGTTTATGATCAAGTTTACATTCACAAATGCATCCAGCCAAGTTAGTCTGTTAAATCAATATTTTCTAAATAATTGTAAATTTTTGGCTTATCTTTGGAATCCATGACAATAAGGCTACCATTCTGTTTATGTAATAGTAAACTGTTTACTGAAATGGAAATTTTAGAACCTAGACAACTGTTCTGGTACTCCAACTGAATTGTTTTATGCTTACATGGAATTTTACAAACAAAAGCACTCACGAAAACAACTGCACAACAATGGTATTTGGTAAACTAATAATCTAGAGTGTATCTTCACTCAACCCTGTAGTAACTACATAAGAAAAACAACTTGAAATTATACGTTATGACATGAGAGGTTCCAATGGTACAGCATCAACTGTCTTTGGTGAGTGGCAAAGATCTCAGTTTGTGTAATGGAGAGGTACACCTACACAATGAAATAGCTGAGTTAAAATGGGAAGGAAAATTAAACAGGCAAACACTAAACTGTAAAAATCACATACAAGTTCTACTGATTATCATAGAGAACATGTATCTGTAATAAGCTATTGCAGTTGCAGTGCAAAGACTGAGCAGTCTTATTAACAAATTTGCACACACGCACAACTGATGACACTCCGGCCACTGTGTGAATCACAAAACATGCTAGCAACTCTCAAATTACGGCATTAAGAACATTTAGATTTGGCATTCTAATGCCAGTCAGATAACTTGTCCCTCACAATTAAATACACACTCCTAATCAAACTATATAGTAGCTCTATTTGTATGCACCACACAAGGCACTCTAGCACTCAAGTCTGCTTTTGAACATTTGCATGTTAGCAATTTATGCACTTCATTGAAATTCTGTTATTCTAATGTATCCTCCATGATGACACCATTTTTGCGAATGTGGAGACAGAATACTTCTAGTTCATATGTATCTGGAGTGAAAAGTTTTTACTGTTGCCAATTTATATCCGATTTGGATTATTTTTCAGTGTAACAGCATAGCCTATATCACAAAGACATAGAATAACAGACTAGTACTAAAGGTAGGTGAAATATGCGTCTGGAATTATGCTTTTGATCCAGATTAATTTTCTTATTTTGAGATCATAACTTTTACAGGAAAAAAAAGTTACTAGTGACAGTTGAACTGTTGGTGAAGATATTTAAACATAAAATTACTGAACTTGTATCTTTTCAGCAGCTGGAAATTTAATGAAATGGAGTTCAAAACAGTAACCAATTATTATGCATCTGTATAACCTTTGTGTTGGTGTTCTGCAATCACATCTTGTTTGTTACTGAACATAACATGGTTAGACAGCCATCCTGGCAATGCCAAATTTTTCGTTAAAAACAATAAATGAAAATATTAAATAACTATTTTACAAAAGATTCTCATTACTTTATTACACATAATTGTATGTCAGTTACGAGTTATATCAAGACACTGTTTTGCTTAATTTACGCAATCAAATTGTTTACACAAAAGCATTGTAATATGGAGCACTGTAATATGTACAAAGCCCATTGACTTATATGATTATCCCAGAACTAACAGATTTGGTGCAATGCAAGTTTAAAATGTGTAGTAAGATTGCACTGTAAACCACATACACAGTTCATTATACAAAAGCTATTTGCTGTACTTTTCAAGTTAACATTAAATCACACTCTGCCACTGGCATATTAAATAAAAGCATACTTTTCACCACATGTGAAAACATATTTTGTAATTTTCTTACAGTTTCTGATGAAACATTTTTATGCCTCACAGTGATGAGCTGATATTTTGTTGGAAGTTTTCGTTGGCAATTCGAATGAGGTCGGCAAATGTGGCAAATCACCATCCTGGAGTTGTATTTGCTAACCTTCGCATACGGCTGAAAATAAAAACATTATTGATAGAGGTCATTGTAGCACTGAAATAATATCTATCACAATTTCACATTACATTCTAATAAATTATATGCTAGTGATCTTCTGAGGTTCCCTTTGAGTGTTACTTGAATTTATACACAAGATTCATGAAATTAACTATCTGAAGACAGCTTTACTGGTTGAAGTTCATCAATTCTAACTTCTTATTAAAAAGTACAATTTTCTTATGACTTACTCGTATCTTCACGAACAGAAAATTCTGGAATGTAGTGTTATAGACGAATGCTGCAGACTATATGGGTAGATCGAATTACTAATGAAGAACACTCAATCAAATTGGAGAGAAACATTATGGCTCAAATCAACCAAAACAAAGATCAGTTGATAGGGCACATCTTGCGGCTTGTGACACGCACGCACACATGCACTGTGTATGGTGTGGGTGCTGGGAGTAACAATTGTTGAGGGAGGCCAAAGCTCGACTATAACAGTTTCCAATTGATGTACGTTGTAGCAGCTGTGCAGAGATGAAGAGATTTGCTTGTGACAGACCACAGTGGGAATCTTCAGATTTAAAACAACAATGATGACAACACAGATATCTGGACAGATATCTTAAAGAGTGTGTTACAATAAGCATCCCATAAATATAGTCAATTTTCAAATTTTCAGCAGTTATGATTAAACCATGTACACCAAGCATGACATTTCTGCAAACCACCAACTCTCGGTTCCTGGGCCCCTGAATATAGTATGCTATGTGTTCAAAGGTCGGTAAGAAGGGACATTTACTGCAGACTAAGATAATTATAGATATAAGTGATTAATCTAAATCATCTGAACTATACATAATACAATGACAATGGTGAAACCCAAACTGATCGTATAGTTAAAATGAACTTCCTCTAAAAACAGACTAATATGCATGCTTGCCACTAAACAAAAGCCAAAGTTTTAAAATTCATGTTCAAGAACTCATTCACACAAGAGAATAGTACAAACATATTGCTATTTGATCATCGGACAGACTTTCCAAGGTTGCCATAAGTTCCTCCAAGTGAAATTCCCTGATATTTCATTAATTTCCAGACAAGTTTCAGCATAAAAATTTTGAGAGGTCAAGGTTGAGTAAAGACATAAGTTGAAAAAAAAAATGTAAATTTTTTGTAATTAACTGTTTTTTAGATGGAGAAAGCAAGCCAAATGGTATGTGTGTTTCATTAAGACCAGACCACTGATGTTATTTTATTTCAATCGGTGACAAAAATATTTCCTTGGAGTTGCAAGACAGATTTAAAATACCTTCACTGAGTTCAGAAATAACATCAGAAAAAGTAGGCCTCTTGAAAGAAGTGTATAAGGCAGGAAAGAATTGTGTAAACCAGCACTATAGGTGACCCCCAATAAAATGTTAGTTCTACTATGTTTGTTACTGTCAGTTTTTATCCACTGTCTTATGTCTATTATTTCAGAGGCATTGTGTGTTCACCTGCTTAGCTGAATGGTAACATCTCTGCCTACCATGTAGTGGGCCCGGGTTCGATTCCCCGCCGAGTTGGAGATTTTCTCCACTTGTGGACTGGGTGTTGTGTTGTCCTCATCATCATTTCATGGTCACCAACACACAAGCTGCCCAATGTGGTGTCATCTGACCAAAGACTTGCAACCCGGCTGCCGAACTTCTCCGGATAGGGCCTCCTGGCCATCAATGCCACACAATCATTTCATTTTACAGGTATTGTGTGATTTGCCTTTCGAGAAATATACGAGTGAACAGTGTACAAACTGCCAACGATTGCCACCATTTTCTTCTTCTTCCTAATATATGCACTATTTTCAAAAGTGCCAAAATGAACTAGAATAAATAAAATGTCTATAAAATGCCGCACTGTAAAATGTACTTGCAGTGAGAAAGTCACAATTCATGAAATCCATCGCCCATGGCCTCTGGCCTGCCGAGGAGCACTGCAGTCCTGGGTCCATTGATAAACCATGAAAATCTGCTGCATTATGTCACACACAGACAGACCCGGCCTGCAGGCATACTGGTGAGACTAGATCCGATGGGCTGGGCCTGCACATTAGTGGGAAACAATGGGCTTCAGATCAGCAGGCCCGATCCATTGGAGATACCCGCAGAAATGGCCTGTCATGGAGACCAATTATGTGACCAGCTATTCACGTGTCACAGACACCATGTTGATGAAGTAAGACTGCAGGGATCAATCCAGCAACAGGTAACTTGTGCGAATACTCTGAGAATCAATACTATTGAGGACTGGTAACAACTCACCGTGAAGGTGACTTCTAAGCCGCAGATAGGCACGTAGGAAAAGCAATCACACTCTCATAACTAAATTTTCAATCACAGCCTTTGTCAGAAAATGCGTGCAGCCACACTTTCACAACTCATGCACACATGACCACCATCTCTGGCCACTGTATCAACAGTTTCTGAGAATCCGATACAAACAAACCACTCCTCACACCTCCCTGCCTCTCGTTGGCAGCTGCTAGGCTAGCAGCAAGAAGTGGTGGCAGCATTGACTGCTAACTGAGGCAGTGGTAGGAAGGGAAGAAGCATTAAGAATGGGGGAGTAGGGAAGCAGTGCACGTACTCAGCTGCACCCAGTCTACAATGATTATGAAATCTCAGTAAACAAAACATTTCACCTACTGAGGCAAAAACGAGATTTTTCCAGTGTGTTTTTCCTACCCCAAATTTCCCCGTCACATTTGAAATTTCCTGATTTCTTGAACTTGTGGCAACCCTGCTCTCATAAGAACAACATACACTCCTGGAAATTGAAATAAGAACACCGTGAATTCATTGTCCCAGGAAGGGGAAACTTTATTGACACATTCCTGGGGTCAGATACATCACATGATCACACTGACAGAACCACAGGCACATAGACACAGGCAACAGAGCATGCACAATGTCGGCACTAGTACAGTGTATATCCACCTTTCGCAGCAATGCAGGCTGCTATTCTCCCATGGAGACGATTGTAGAGATGCTGGATGTAGTCCTGTGGAACGGCTTGCCATGCCATTTCCACCTGGCGCCTCAGTTGGACCAGCGTTCGTGCTGGACGTGCAGACCGCGTGAGACGACGCTTCATCCAGTCCCAAACATGCTCAATGGGGGACAGATCCGGAGATCTTGCTGGCCAGGGTAGTTGACTTACACCTTCTAGAGCACGTTGGGTGGCACGGGATACATGCGGACGTGCATTGTCCTGTTGGAACAGCAAGTTCCCTTGCCGGTCTAGGAATGGTAGAACGATGGGTTCGATGACGGTTTGGATGTACCGTGCACTATTCAGTGTCCCCTTGACGATCACCAGTGGTGTACGGCAAGTGTAGGAGATCGCTCCCCACACCATGATGCCGGGTGTTGGCCCTGTGTGCCTCGGTCGTATGCAGTCCTGATTGTGGCGCTCACCTGCACGGCGCCAAACACGCATACGACCATCATTGGCACCAAGGCAGAAGCGACTCTCATCGCTGAAGACGACACGTCTCCATTCGTCCCTCCATTCACGCCTGTCGCGACACCACTGGAGGCGGGCTGCACGATGTTGGGGCGTGAGCGGAAGACGGCCTAACGGTGTGCGGGACCGTAGCCCAGCTTCATGGAGACGGTTGCGAATGGTCCTCGCCGATACCCCAGGAGCAACAGTGTCCCTAATTTGCTGGGAAGTCGCGGTGCGGTCCCCTATGGCACTGCGTAGGATCCTACGGTCTTGGCGTGCATCCGTGCGTCGCTGCGGTCCGGTCCCAGGTCGACGGGCACGTGCACCTTCCGCCGACCACTGGCGACAACATCGATGTACTGTGGAGACCTCACGCCCCACGTGTTGAGCAATTCGGCGGTACGTCCACCCGGCCTCCCGCATGCCCACTATACGCCCTCGCTCAAAGTCCGTCAACTGCACATACGGTTCACGTCCACGCTGTCGCGGCATGCTACCAGTGTTAAAGACTGCGATGGAGCTCCGTATGCCACGGCAAACTGGCTGACACTGACGGCGGCGGTGCACAAATGCTGCGCAGCTAGCGCCATTCGACGGCCAACACCGTGGTTCCTGGTGTTTCCGCTGTGCCGTGCGTGTGATCATTGCTTGTACAGCCCTCTCGCAGTGTCCGGAGCAAGTATGGTGGGTCTGACACACCGGTGTCAATGTGTTCTTTTTTCCATTTCCAGGAGTGTAGTAATACACTCCTAGTGTAGAGAAGCAACTGAAAGATTTGAAAGCAAACAAATGACCAGGTCCAGATGGAATCCCAGTTCAATTTTACAAAGAGTACTCCAAGGCACTGGTTCGTTACCACACTTGCATTTATCGTGAATCTCTCACCCAGCACAAAGTCCCGAGCAACTGGAAAAAGGCATAGGTGACTCCAGTATATAAGAAGGGCAAAAGAACAGACTTGCAAAATTATAGACCAATATCCATAACTTCTGTTTGATGCAGAGTCTTTGAATGTAGGATCAGTTTGAATATAATAAACTTCCTTGAGACTGAGAAGCTTATGTCCATGGATTGGCATGGTTTTAGAAGCCATTACTTATAAAAAACAGCTTGCCCTTTTCTTACACGGTGCACTGCAAACTACTGATGAAGGGCAACAGGCAGATTCCACATTTCTAGATTTCCATAAAGCATGACACAGTGCTCCACTGCAGGCTGTTAATGAAGGTATAAGCATATGGACCAAGTCCACAGACACGTGAGTGGCTTGAAGACTTCTTACGCAACAGAACCCAGTATATTGTCCTTGACAGCAAGTGTTCATCGGAGGCAAGCGTATCGTCAAGAGTGCCCAAGGGAAGTGTTGATAGGACCACTGTTGTTCTCTATAAACATAAATGATTGGTGGACAGGGCGGGCAGCAACCTGCGGTTGTTTACTGATGATGCCATGGTGTAAGGTAAGGTGTCAAAGTGGAGTGACTGTAGGAAGATACAAGAAGACTTCAACAAAATTTCCAGTTGGTGTGATGAAGGGCAGGCAGCCCTAAACCTGTAATGTTCTGCTTGATCCAGTCGAGTCGTAATCTGGGCGTAGCCCTGCAAAGTGATACGAGATAGAATGAGCATAAGATATGTGGTAGGGAAAGCGAATGGTTGACTTCAATTTAATTGGAGCATTTTAGGAAAGAGTTGTTTACCTGTTAAGGAGACCATATATAGGACACTGGTGCAACCTATTCTGAGAACTGCTCGTGTGTTTGGAATCCATACATGGTCAGGTTGAAAGAAGACATTGAAGCAATTCAGAGACGGGCTGCTACTGGTAAGTTTGAGCAACACAGAAGTGTTCTGCAGATGCTTTAGGAACTCAAAGGGGAATCCCTGGAGGGAAGGTGACGTTCTTTTTAATTGAGAAAATTTAGAGAACCGGCATTTGAAGCTGACTGCTGAATGATTCTACTGCAGCCAACATACACTGCGCATTAAGGACTATCAAGATAAGATACGAGTAATTAGGGCTCATAAGGAGCCAAACAGACAGCCGTTTTTCCTTTGTTCTGTTTGTCAGTAGAACAGGAAAGGAAATGACTAGTAGTTCAGCATGGTACCCTCCGCCTAGCGCCATATAGTTGCTTGAGAAGTATCTATGTAGATGTAAAAGAGATCGGCGATACCTGTGACAATGTGTCAGTTCTGTTGTAGGTTGCTACCCTGCTGGAGGGAGGTGGGGCTTGTTTCCCCGCACTGCTTCCTCTCCTCTTCTGGCGACCAAAATTCTAGCTTGTTTAAGCTTGCGACTATCTGCCACTATCGCCTGTAGTGTCCAAACTCTATGCTGTAGTGATTGGAAAACAGAATCTATAATAAATAACCAGAGCCACTTCCTCATCCCCTCAAACCCAGAACCTCCCACAGAAGAACCACAAAAGTGCCCCACTTGTGACAGGATACTTTCCGGGACTGGATCAGACTCTGAATGTGGCTCTCCAGCAGGGATATGACTTCCTCAAATCCTGCCCTGAAATGAGATCCATCCTTCATGAAATCCTCCCCACTCCACCAAGAGTGTCTTTCCGCCGTCCACTTAACCTTCGTAACCTCTTGGTTCATCCCTATCAAATCCCCAAACCACCTTCCCTACCCTCTGGCTCCTACCCTTGCAACCGTCCCCGGTGTAAAACCTGTCCCATGCACCCTCCCACCACCACCTACTCCAGTCCTGTAACCCAGAAGGTGTACACAATCAAAGGCAGAGCCACGTGTGAAAGCACCCACGTGATTTACCAACTGACATGCATACACCGTGAAACCTTCTATGTGGGAATGACCAGCAACAAACTGTCCATTCGGATGAACGGACACAGGCAGACAGTGTTTGTTGGTAATGAGGATCACCCTGTGGCTAAACATGCCTTGGTGCACGGCACAGTGTTACAATGTCCGGGTTATCTGGATACTTCCCATTGACACCAACCTATCAGAACTCCGGAGATGGGAACTTGCCCTTAAATATATTCTCTCTTTCTGTTACCAACCAGGCCTCAACCTCCGCTAATTTCAAGTTGCCGCCCCTCGTACATCACCTGTCATTCAACAACATCTTTACCTCTGTACTTTCGCCTCGAATGACATCTCTACCCAAACTCTTTGCCTTTACACATGTCTGCTTGTGCCTGTTATAGGCAGGTGTGTGTGTGTGTGTGTGTGTGTGTGTGTGTGTGTGTGTGTGTGTGTGTGTGTGTGTGCGCGCGTGAGTGTATACCTGTCCCTTTTTACCCCCCAAGGTAAGTCTTTCCGCTCCCTGGATTGGAATGACTCCTTACCCTCTCCCTTAAAACCCACATCCTTTCGTCTTTCCCTCTCCTTCCCTCTTTCCTGATGAAGCAACCTTGGGTTGCGAAAGCATGAAATTTGTGTTTGTGTTTTTTATTGTGTCTCACCAGCGCTTTCCCGTTTATAACAAACTGTTTTTTTATTTAAAAAAGATTACATTATTATCCAGACCACACATCAATCACAATGGTCAACAATTAATAGATGTATCATAGCAAAATCATTGTGTGCAGTGGCAAAAACTAGCACATCTGCTTCAGGGCTTCATCTATGTCATTGGACAAGGACAGCAATTTCCGCCAAGGCTTACTGTCCTTGTCCGATGACCTAGATGAAGCCCTGAAGCAGATGTGCTAGTTCTTGCCACTGCACACAATGATTTTGCTATGATACATCTATTAATTGTTGACCATTGTGATTGATGTGTGGTCTGGATAATAATGCATTTTTTTGACTGTGCCAAAAAATTTCCCCCACTGTAAACAAATGTTTGGTTCTACTTCTACACTATGTGCCTTCTTAGTTCTATCTGCAGCATTGTCAAGTATGGATCATACGGCTACGAGAGACCATGGAGATTATGTAATCACTGAATTGGGTGGGAAAAGTCAAATGATGACCAGAAACACTGTAAATTAGAGACGCATTCAGTTCACTGTGTAATGGATCTGGGAGATGTGTTATTTTCTACCAGATTTGTCGATACCAAATCTAATGAGGGAGGTTGTAAATGTTTTCTTACATTTTTGTCAGAATATTTTTTTTTTAATTGTAATTTGCCTTATTTTATGCTAATTTGCTCATGTGTTCGAGTGACAGCATATTGATTAATATTAGTACATGTGACGAAGAATATCAAAGAGACTGGTTGTAAGTGGAAGCTTGTGTGTTGTGTGTAATGTCTTTGACGCTGGAGTGGTCTTTGACCGTAGCAGTGAACTCTCGGTGTGTGTCGGTGGAACAATGTGCAGGTCCCCATTATAATAATTTGCAAGTGACCACAAAAAATGAGTTGTTATATTTTTTTTTATATAAACATCAAGAAGGAATCACTTTCGGAGAAATGGTATTTGAAGCACCAAAAATGAGGCAAACGCATTGAACCAGGACATTTCCGCAGCCGACGAAACAGCATTATGGAATCATACTTTCACTAGACGACTGAAGCCAACACAGAAAAATCGAATATCACCTTATAAACATTTCACGGAAAAGTTAGTACTGTCACGAAATATGATAAATTCAAGTATATAAAAATAGCGAGCATATTTCAACTGGCAGGTAAATGTGCTGCTTTTCAACAGAACAATTATTTTTGAAAGCAGCCACACAAAGAGAACAAAGGCCAATTTGAAAGAAAAAGGTGTTAAAAGTTTTTACTAAAGCAAACATTATAGTCAAAAAGTTCCCTATCAGCAATTTTTTTTAACTCTCAGTTTCAAAGAACGAAGGCTTTGTCTATCTTCAGCATGACAACCTTTTAAATTTGAGCATGTGATAATTTACAGAAAAAAAAGAAAAAAAAACTGAAGCAACAAAGAAACTGGTAAAGGTGAATGTATTCAAATACAGAGACATGTAAACAGGCAGATAAGGTGCTGCAGTCAGCAACACCTATATACAACAATAAGTGTCTGGCGCAGTTGTTAGATTGGTATTTGCTGTTACAATGGCAGGTTATCAAGATTTAAGTGAGTTTGAATGTGGTGTTATAGTCGGAACACGAGTGAAAGGACACATCATCTCCGAGCTAGCGATGAAGAGGGAATGTTCCTGTACGACCATTTTATTTCACGAGTATATCATGAATATCAGGAATCCAGTAAAACATCAAGTCTCCAACCCTGTTGTGGCTGGAAAAAGATCCTTCAACAACAGGACCGATGACAACTGATGTGAATCATTCAATATGACGAAAGTGCAACCCTTCTGCAAACTGCTGCAGATTTCAATGCTGAGCCATTAACAAGTGTCAGTGTGCGAACCATTCAGCGAAACATCATCCATACAGGCTTTCGGAGCCAAAGGCCTACTCATATACCCTTGATGACTGCACGACACGAAGCTTTACGCCTTGCCTGGGCATGTCAACACCGACACTGGACTGTTGATGACTGGAACCGTGTTGCCCGGTCAGACGAGTCTGGTCTCAAATTGTATTGAGTGGATGGACTTGTACGGGTATGGAGAAAACCTCATGAATCCGTGGTCCCTGCATGTCAGCAGGGGACTGTTCAAGAAGTGATACGAGGCCCCTGATACATCTAGATATGACTAATAGGTGACACGCACGTGAGGCCGGTATTACACTATCATATTTCTTTGTCAAAGTTGGTATGTCAAATCTCGCCTGTCGTCAAATAAATATGATCAAATCTAGGGCCTCACTGTAGATTTGATCGTAAAAGTAACTTGTCATAAAAGTCGCTTGTCTTCTATTCACTGCAAAGTGGAATGTTACCATTTGGAGAGCTAGTTTCGCTGCAGCAGTCTGTCACCAGTAGTGTGTTTGTAAACACGGCTGCAAAGTTTAATTCGTGTGTGCTGTCAACTACAAAATTAATAGAAATATATATGAAGCTGATGAGGCTCTTTACAACATGAGGCACCCTGAGTACAAAATAGATTACGAAGACCGGAGAGCTACAAAAAAATTACAGAGGTCATTAGTCGTAAGATACAGCCATATATACGGAGCTCTCCAGTCTTCTTAATCTATTTATGTACTCAGAATGCCTCATATTGTAAAGCGCCTTATCAGCTTCATACATTTCTTTTAATTTTGTAGTTGTGGGGCACAAAATGTAATTATTACTTTGATCTACAAAAATAGTTCTTAATGCATATAAAGTGCACTGAACATTTATTTACTTTCAGATACTGGTCCTTTAGTGCTTTATTAATTGCCTCACACATTTCAGGTATTATTTTAGTTGATGTGCACTGTGATATTCGAGTGCTGTACTGTAAGCTAGAGTAACTCTCTTGTGGAAACAAGAAATCGGAGTGTTACTGTGAGCCAATCTTCTACAGATATAGCAGTTCTTGGAGTTGCATTGTGCTTTGTGATATGACGAGACACTTCACTGAGCAAATAGTGAAATGTCGTCCACTTTTAAGTAATTTATGTACAGCTTTATGTTCTGCACTAGAAGCTCACATAACAAATTCTGTTGAATGATTTTATCGTCTCATCATAAAACCCATGGCTTCACCCAAGTACATTTCTTTTTTTCCCCCCGCTTCTCTTCCAAATGCACACACAGTGCAATTGTGGTATATCAGGGTGTCTACGTGGACAAAAAAAAAAAAAAAAAAATTCCCGGATTTCCCGGTTAAAAACACAATTTCTCCTGGATGAAATTACGTATAAAGCGGGTGAAAATACATCCGTGTTAAGTAACAATATGCTTTCCCTCGAAGCTGTAAAACCTATCAGTCCTTTGAATTGTAAAGGTCTTATACCAGCGGAGGACGCCCCAGCACTTTAGGAAACGAAATCCAGGAAAAACATTGCGTTTGGAAAGTTGTTTGATGCGAGACGATATGCACAAAGTTTATTTTCGTATTGCGAAAGTATATACACAAATTCCACAAATTACAGCACGGTAGCTTCCGAAGCTCTAAAATAGAGATTGTGTTGAGCGATGCACTTTTGTCAGCCAGTCATAGCTCATGTCACATGATCTCGCTAGCGAATGACGGCAGTTATTCAGAGCACGAGGCCTACGAGAAAGACAGGCCGCGGCACGTAAGTTACGAAGGTAGGCCGAGCTCGCTCAAATCAGCAAAGTGCGTTTCTACACCGGTTAGCTTGTAAGTAGATGTGTATGTACGAACGAGAATTGCATCGTCTATTGGCATCCACTGTTATTAGCCCTAAAATGATAGGAAGTCCGTAGGCCTACTAACAGGCTCTAATTTGGCAATTAAAATCGTGCCAAAATGATTATCAGTTGCGTAGAAAAGTCGAGGTGTTCTGGCATGAAGAGACTTGTGACATTGCTCAGTAACACATTATGCACATTTTTTTGAAGGTCAATTACACTTTTTGCCATAGATTGCATAATTTTTTATCTATGAAAGAACAACATTAAATATGAAAACTAACTTGAAGCTCGGTTTTTTTTAGTGTGTGTTACACGTTAAGTCATATCAAGTACAAATGTGCCGGTAAAATTTTAAATAGTGGCATAAATGACTTATCTTCTGGGCCCGACATTTTGCAAGTGGCTGATCCTCAAAGTGTTACGTTTTAAATGAGAGTTATAACGCCCTGTGATTTAAGAAATTCACTGCACTATCTGCACATTCTCACACGTAACATAAATCATCTTGCGTGGAAATTTACTTTGTAAGTAACGCATCTCAAGCCACTATTCATAGTATTTTCTGGTGATCTGTTAGAAATGTAAACAATTGTGACGTGATGCACATCGAATGCACATTAGTTGTTACGGACATACTGCATAATCTTCGACCTAAAGCCTTTGACACTTTTCGGTGTCGGCAAACTGGTCTGTGCATTGTGTAAATTACCCATTTCTATACAACTAAACTTTTATTTTGGTGTTATTCTCTGATTTATGTTTCACTGCTGCAGTATTATTCAGCAGTAGTGGACTAAAGTTCTTTGGCAGCGTATCAGATCTTACACGTCAAAACCTACAAAACTTTAACTGAAATCTAAAACAATGAAAAATCCCGGAATTCTAAAAAATTCCCGGTTTTTTCCCGGATGAAAAAATTCCCGGGTTTTTCCCGGATGAAAAAATTCCCGGGTTTTTCCCGGATCTCCCGGGCTGTATACACCCTGTATATGCAACTGCTGCCCATAGTAACAAGTTGCTGTTGTCAGCCATCTTGAATTTGACGAAAAATACGATGACAGTGTAATACCCCTTTTTAGTGCCACGTCAAATATCTTTGTCAAACAAATCATATATCTTTGATCAAATCTTTGTCAAAGAAATTTGATGGTGTAATACCAGCTTAAGCATCCTGTCTGATCACCTGCATCCACTGATGTCCATTGTGCATTCCGACAGACTTGAGCAATTCCAGCAGGACAATGCGACACCTCACACGTCCACAATTGCTGGAGCGTGGCTCCAGGAACACTCTTCTGAGTTTAAACACTTTCGCTGGCCACCAAACTCCCCAGACATGAACATTACTGAGCATATCTGGGATGCCCTATAATGTGCCGTTCAGGAGATCTCCACCCCCTCGCACTCTTACCGATGTATGGACAGCCCTGCAGGATTCTTGGTGTCAATTCCCTCCAGCACTACTTCAGACATTAGTCGAGTACACGTCACGTCATGTCACAGCACTTCTGCTTCCTCTCAGGGCCCTACGCAATATTAGGCAGGTGTACCAGTTTCTTTGGCTCTTCAGTGTATTGCAAATTTCAACAAAAATGCATGTGAAATTTGCAAAAATATACGCAAATTTTGCTAAAAATAGGTGCTACATTTTCCGCTCCCAACTTATGTATGACAAAAATGTAGTATTGATCAACTGATGTACAATGTGTAAGTACTGTGTTATAAAAAATCACCTTTTTTTAATTCCTTCATTTGCTATTATCCTCGTGTATATTTTTAGTTAGTTTTTTCTCTTACAGTTCTTTACTTGAAGATGATTGTAACAATTGAAACCGGTAGACAATAAATGAAATTGTACAACTGACTGCAAAAATATGCTTTTTTCAACATTCTGAATGTCTACAAGACTCAGAAGGCAGTAAATACCTGAACGTGATATCCACCTGAGTGTCAGTACCTATTACTTTCCGAGTCTTGTAGACACACGGAGTGAGCTAGGAGACACATGGTGGTTTGTTCCAAGTATATAAAATGGTTGAAGTGTTCAACACAGTCATGGATTGTCACAACGATGAAAAAATACAAGCATACGGAATTTCAAACCAGTTCTGTGATGGGCTTGAAGAGTTTCTGGCGAATAATAAAGCACAGCATGTTATTTTTCATAGAGATAAGTCTTGAGACAGAAAACTACCTTTGGGCAGGCCCTAGTATTACAAAACCACTACCATACACAATAAATATAAATGATCTAGTGGATGACATTGAAAACTCCGCAAGTCTGTTCAAGCATGATGTTGTAAACAGGAAAGTCACAATAATAGAAAATCACAGCAAAATGAAGGAAGAACTCCAGATGATGGGCACTTGGTGCAAGAACTGCAAACTGACTCTCAACATGAACAATTACAGCACGCTGTGCATAAACAGACAGAAAGTGTTACTGTTGCTTGATTCACTACTGTTGAACAGTCGCTGGAACCTGTCCCATAAATAAAATAATGGGGAATATGTGTACACAGAGATTTAAAGTGGAAAGAACACATACACCTAATCATAAGAACGGGCAGATGCTAGACTGGGCTTCATTAGAAAAATCTTCAGAAACTACCAGATCATCCACAAACGAGAATCCTTGTTCAAACTGTACTGGACTGTTGCTCCTGTGTCTGGGACCCTTATCATGTAGGCTTGACAGAGGGAATGAAGGATATCACTGGCTCATTTGCTATGTAGGAAAGCATCATGGAGATAGTAATCCAATTCCTGTGGCAGATGCTACATGGGAGGTGGTGTGCATCACAGTATGGTTTACTGCTAAAATTCTGGAAGTTTATGTTTGAAGAAGAGTCATCAAAATACTACATCATTATTTATTTACACGTCAAGTTCCGTAGGACCAAATTGAGGAACAAATCTCCAATGTCATGGAAAGTGTCAGTACACAAAATTACAACATAAAAGTAATAACAGATAAAAATAAAATGTTTATGAACCCAAAAAAAGGCCAAGCAATAAGTTTAAGTAAACACAATCAACAATACAACAAGAACCAGCTTAATTTTTTAAGGAACTCCTCGACAGAATAGAAGGAGTGACCCATGAGGAAACTCTTCAGTTTCGATTTGAAAGCGCGTGGATTACTGCTAAGATTTTTGAATTCTAGTAACAACTTATTGAAAATTCAGCAATATACTGCCTATTTCATATACCCCATGATAAGACATAAAGTTAGAGAGATTCAAGCAGACACTGAGGCTTCTTAACGGTCATTCTTCCCACGCACTGGAACAGGAATGGAGGAGGGACATGTGTGTGCCACTTGGTATATGGAGTACCTTTCACTATACTGTAAAACAATATTCACAGTATACATGTACATGTTTCATCACAAGTTCATTCAGTAAGTGTAAAACATAACATAAATGTCCATCCAACTCGAGTATCAGACACTAGAACTACTATGTATCCTGAAGAAGTTCCACATGAAATTTCTGGAAAGGACATTCCCAGACAAGTCATATTATTTCCTCCAACATACATGTTGCAATGTTACTATGACAAAAAACACACAGACCAATTCGAGTTCATATGGAGCCTCATCATGTGTTGTAAGGGAGAAAATGACAGTGCTCCTTAAGAAACCAATATTGTACACCAGGTATTACTAAAGTACATCATGGGCACAATTCCACACAGATTCACAATTTGGATACTATAGTTTTTCGTATGGCTGTGCCTAAGTAAACTCATACAGATAGAAGCTGCACTGAACCTAAACCAGTATCAACAGCTACAACCCATTATCTGCTACATTTTCTTGACAGACATTAAGAATGCACCCTCACAAACCAGAATCAATTTTATTTCCATTTACTTTTTCCGTGGGTTAAGTGCCAGACTATGAACTGAGACGTACAGGTTTCTATACCTGTATGTTCTATTTTTTTCTGATTTATTGCCTGTTTCTCATCTTGGGCAATTATTTCTCAATGTGAAAAATACCAAGTAGTATTACGGTCTGGAGACCAAGGCCCATGCCCCTATCACTGATTGGCTACACCAGGTCAAAAGTTAGAGGAAGGGGAGGGCATATCACCTCCAACAGAACAATGCCTACCAAAGCTTTGCTAGTTTTCAAACCAACCTTCAGGTTTAGGACACCTTTACTTAATATTATGTAACACTGTTTGTCTAAACCTCAACTATTTAAAAAAGGATTTACGGTATTTCACCTGTTAAGTGATTTTAAGTATCACTACTCAGCAAGCCCTGTATGTAAGACATGTTATCAAGACTACACAATAATAAATTTGGCATTCCTCGTAATTTGATGTTTTTCACAGATATCCCACACAAGAATATGAACACTGCTTGTGTATGGTTTAGATACTTTACCTATATTTGAATACGGGATGATTTTATATTAAGCTCACAATAAACACAGGCAAGTATGGCGTGTCAAGTGTTGAGCTGAGAAAAGATTAACTGTAATGACAGATGGGTAATTTACAACATCAACAGGATCCAAATACCAGTAGAAGAAATCAAAAACTAAGAAAGACAGCAATATAAATTTCTGTAAGTGAAGAAAAATAGCTGACATAATACTAAGAACCTATTAAACTTCAAGACAGAGAAAGGGCACTATAGAATTCTGTCTTCTAGAAAGCAACATCTCTCAGAATTTCTGAAGGAAGATATTAGGCACAAATTTTCCATACAAAAAAATCTACTTACATCAAACAATGCCTATCCACATGACGTAAGCAATATCTTGAACAGCACATATGCTAGGCATGTCATCCATTGAACATGTCTAGTGTATCATTGGCTACTTTGTTCAGCATGGTCCTCCGCAACCAATAATCTTTGACACTCTCTGGAACATGCTCACCCCCCACACAAACAAATATCTATCCAAGCCCTGTTTGGTAGTCGCAAACCATAATAAATTCTCAAAGATGGAGCTCAAGTACAGTTCTGTAATCATAATCTGTGGTTCGCATTTCATTTCATGACAAATATACTTTCTGGAGCTGTTATCTTCACAAACATTAGTGTTTTTCCTAATTTTTATCTGGGTAAGCAGAAGGATAAAATACCACACAAGTTACAAATCAATAGTAGGGGAGGTTATTCCAACACTTTTATTGGTCACAAATTGCTAAAAGCTAGCACTATGTTAAAGAGATGCTAGTACTTTTCTCACTATAACGTGCAACAATAGTCCAGCAACTTTCTGAGGAACTCCTTGTAACAGAACCTCTACGAAGTTTAAGGAGGTAGGTGACTGTAAGTGGCAGGTTGTAGTTTTTAGTAAATCTGGAGGTGTGCTCAAGCAGCTTAACTAACTACACTAGCACTTTCCTATATAAACATAAATGTCTGTGTGTGGTACTGTTTTAATACCTCATGTAGAATGGACATTCAAATAAAATTTTTACCCAGTATTCAGTGTGTAAAAGAAAATTTTTAAAAATCTTTATTAGATATGGCTGACAAAAATGAACTGAAAATGAGTTACAATTATGAAGTTTATGTGCCAGTTAGTTTTCAGTAGCATGTGATATTTTTAGAACTCTGGAGCCTGCAGAAATATACATCATATAGAATTCCTACTCACTTCAACATTCATTCTTTGTTTTTATAACGAAATCAGGTAGATATGATGGATAACAGACCCTGCATGAAGTTAACACAATTTTGCTAATAGTAGCTATGACACAGGTAAATAAAATTTTTGCAGCTTCTGTATAAGAAAATTTTGGAATCCAGTCTTCGATGATTTCACTGAAGCTATAAGCAAACTGAAGTTAAAGAGAAATACAGTTCAAGGGAAAAAAACTGTCACATTATATTACAGTATAAGCAGATCCTAACTAAAAAACCTGAATAGTTATGTACATAGTAAAGAAGATAACCATTTCATATTCATTTAAGATATTTATTTCTTGTGAAATATTTGTCAAGTATCAGTTTAGATGCTAATATACAGTCTCTGTAAGAAATATAAAAGTAAGGAGTAATTAGTCTTCTTAATAAAGATTGGCTAATTGCTCCAAGGAATTAACTGTGAACCACTGTGAAATAAATTTTAAAGAAAAAGTTGCTGCAAATGGTTCAGTGTAATTATTTTTAACTCTAAGGCTACAAATAAAAAAAATGTAGATGACTAAGCTACGAGTTACATACCGTGTATTTCTGTCTTGATCTCGTATCTTCTTCTCCATCTCTGCATCCGTCAATGTTTCTAGAAAAGGTGCCCATTGGTCTGCCTCTGATGGTGGTCGGAATGGAACTTCAACTGTGGGCAAAGGGGCTTCGCTGCAAAGGATAAACGCAGATATAACAGAATGCCTTCATAATTACAGTGTCCCAGCCTGATAACTAAATGGTGGAAACAAACTACTGAAAATTAATAAACGTAACAATATTAGAGAAGGAAAGTAATTACCATATAGTGAAGATGCTGAGTCGCGATAGGCACAACAAATGCAACTTGCATATACGTGAGTGTGTGTGTGTGTGTGTGTGTGTGTGTGTGTGTGTTGCTGACAAAGGCCTTAATGGCCGAAAGCTGTAATTGTGTAAATCTTTTTGTTGTGCCTATAGCGACTCAAGCATCTCAGCTGTATGGTGAGTAGCAACTTTCCTTCTCTAATATTGTTACATTCCATCCTAGATTTTCCATTGTTTGAAAATTAACAAATATCATCTACTGAAGGTTTTATAGTTTAACAGTTTACACATGCTCACATTTTTAAAAAGAAGCCGAATCTCTGAACTATAAATTCATGCACAAATTATGATGATAATCGTTTAAAATTCATTTGTTCAGAGCATATTTTTAATGCATTGCTATGCTTGGAACATGGAAATAAAAAGAAAGGTAATGCTTCCCACAGTAATTAAATATGAAATTTCTTTTATAATCTGAAGGCAATCACCCCTCCGGCCATCACTTACAAGATTTTAGATGTTAAATCTTTCATTTTTACTATTTAACATTTTCTAATAATTACCCTGTAAAGATTAAAATATTTTCAATCTCACCATGAACTTTAAAAGGCGACTGCTGACAGGAATCAATGGATTTCTCTATTTCTGCCATTGTCAGTTATTTTGCTCCTCAAAACTCTTCTAATTTTAATGTCTCACTTTAACTCTGGCTCTCTCAGCATCAGCTGACTAATTCAACTACATTCCTCTTTTTTTTCTGTTCGTCTTATAATCTCTTCCCAAGGTAAAATCCCGGAGTGAGGCAAACCTCAAAATTTCTGTTTCTTCTCCCTAAGCTTTAATTTGTTTTCCAAATTTTGCCACTGTTTCCTTTATTGATTGATGAATGTACACATTGAAAAGTATGGGAGATGGGCCACAATCCTGCCTCACTCCCTTCGTAACTACTGCCTCTCTTTCATGTCATTTGTTTCGTAACTGCAGTCTGGTTTCTGTACATTGTGTAGATAATGCTGTGTTTCTTTTTTCCTGCCCCTGCTACCTTCAGAATTTTTAAAAACATGTATTCCAGTGAATAGCATTGAAAGCCTCCTCTAATTTTAAAACTCCTATAAATAGAGGTCTGTGCCGAAATCCGCAGTAACCGTCAGCTTGCAGGTAAAAGCGTGCACGATTGTGGACACCTGCAAGTCGTTTGCAGATATCCGCAATTGGTCTGTACTGAAGGACAAGCTCAATCTTATTATATGCCTTTCATAAAACTTTGTTACCTGTGGTCAATGAATGAATTGACATCACACTTCAGTTGCAATGTTTGCTGAACACTTGGAAGTCTATGGGGGTTCTTGTTATGTCTGCAAGATCTAGATACAGTGGAAGTATGTTTCTGCCATTACCTTCTGACTACAACCACTTCATCTCTAACCAAGGGACTGATCATCTAATGCACAGCCAACAGATTACAAGGCTCAACTGTGTCAGTACATTTGATTGCTCAAAGCAAGCAACACTGCTCCATGGTGTGCCTGCCCATTTAATTGTTCACAAAGGGATGTGTACTATTCTAGTGGACTATGAATTGTTGTAAGACATTTTACTGCACTTCATAATTATTTTATTTCAGAGAATGGTGTATCACTATATAGGTTCCCTGCAGAGTGCCCTGAAGAAGGATATGTACATTGTTACAATCTCCTGGCAGAAAAGAAGTGACACATTCTTCTTCTTGGTTTTGCACACTTTTAAATGTGCATTCTATTTCAATGCTATAAGCAGTAACAGAGCTCAATTAGGCAATTTCAAAGAACAACCACATTTATTCTTCAGAATTTTCGTTTCATTATTTCACTCCTGTTAATCACATGTTCCATTAACTTCATTCAACATAAAACTGGAGATTCTATCAACATATCTGTTTAGTATATTTAAAATTAAACAGTGCAATGCATGTTACAGTGAGTAACATGTTGACATAACTTATAATTGTGGTACCTGATGTATGTATGATAAAACAACTATGTGACAAACATTCAACAGTATGCAACATATGACAACTGGTACCACGACTTTATTTGGCTTCCCACTGCAGCCAAAACAATGCACAGAAAAGTTTGCAAATCCTATTTCAGTAATTGTAACAGTATGTTATTAATTGCTGATCATATTGAGAATATGATGGGCCATCTTGTACTACCATAATTATGGTTATCTAAAGTATGAAGCCCACGCTTAAAATATTAAAAATCAGGCACAAATTTTTCTCTCATTGAATGGCTTTCTATATAAATAAAGAACAAATACATTTTGTACCACTCTTATATGGAAGAAGAAGAAGAAAGACAGGGAAAAGTGGGGGGAGTGTTTATTTGTGATATGATTGGCTTGAACTGCTTTACAAAATTTTTAATACCTGCAGATGCAAATTCAGATGCTGATAAGAAACTTGTGGATGTGGATAAGGGTCTTGTGGATCCGGATAGTATTTCCCTAATCTTCTAAGTTGTGGAGTGTGTATTGCCTTGTTTCTGTACTACCTTGCATGTTTTACATTACTCAGGGATCCAAACTAATCTTCCTCTAGCTCGGATTCTGTAATTTCTTCCCATTCTTCTATAAATAATTTCCATTGTATTTTGCAACCATGACATATTAAACTGACAGTCTGATAATACTATATGTCAGTATATGCCTTCTATGGTAATTGGAGGGTATTTCGCCTATCTCTAACACCCCACGTACCAGATGGAACAATTTCCTCATGGTCAGTTCCCTTAAGGACCTAAATAACTATGAAAGAATCCTAACTACTCCAGGTATCTTCTTTCAACTTAGTTCTTTCAACGTTTTGTTGAATTCTTCTCACAGTGTTACGCAAGTCGACCCCCCCCCCCCCCCCCCACCTCTCCACTCCAAATCTCATCCTCTCCTCTTCTCTTCTATAATATTGTTTCCAAGCTCCTTTCCCTTAAGTAGTCCCATACCTTCCTCCCATGTTTCGACTTCCTTTCTTCACTTAGCACTGAGTTGCCACTGAGGTCTTGAGGTTCATTCAGCTGGCTCTGTTTTCTCCAAAGGTTCCACTAATTTCCCTATACAGAGCATCTATGAGGGAGACTTTAAAAAGTAAGTCCTACATTATCATGATCCACCAAGTAAATTTTATTCAATGCTGCATTGCACTTCAAAGGGACACAGATACATTACACTATTTTTCAATATAGTTACAGTCTCAACAAGCAATGACTTACGTTCTACCAACCGTACAAATTCCTTGAAGACAGGAATCCACTCCTTAGTCATGGAGCCATTTAAGAACTGCTGTGTGAACATCCTCACCATTGGAAAATCCCCCCCGCCACCCGCATGTGTTCTATTAATTTGTCAAATACATGGACATCGCATGGTGCAAGATCTGGACTTCCTGATCAGCATCACCCTTATCTGTATGGACTTTATCAAATTGGTTGCACCTTTCACTCCAGCTGGAAGTGACAATTCATTTTGTCCACATACTGCCAGAATTTAACAGTGAAAGTGTGCAATTTAGACATTTTGCTCACAAAAGTCATACTGTCCTGAATACTTCAACTTTGAAGTACGTTTTCGGATGCTATGCCATTTCAGTCGCACACTGTGATGCACATTTTATCCATATTGCACCAAAATTGTGCCCGTACACATGTGCTCTTTCTTGACAATGGTGCCCTCTTGTTGTGCAATGGTCTTAGCAAGAGCAGACAATATCTAACTTACATTCTAATATCCCTGTGTATCTTCCTCAAAGTTATGTTTAGTCCTACAGCTTAGTATTTCTCCTCTAGTCACCATTTCTACTTCATCTTTTGCATTCTTTGTAATTCTATTTTTTAAACATCTGTATCTGATTTTACCTGCTTCATTTGCTGTGTTTCTATATTTCCTCCTTTTATCAATTAAATTTAAATCTTGTATGTATCCGGCCCTGTTGACCTAGTTGTACTGCTGTTGCTTTTATTGTCTCATCTTTCAAAGGTATTCATTCATCTGCTATTTAATTCTTCAATTTCTGTTGGTCATTGGTTAATGCTCCCTTTTGAAACTCCTAACCACCTCTTGTTGTTTCAAATTATTTCAATCCTATCTCATTCATTTCCTAACGTTTTGCAACTTCTTTGGATTTTATCAAAGTAAAAGATAAATTAGGATGGAGTCTACTATTTATGAAACATGAATTAAGCTAAAAAAATTCTCATATTTTTCTAGGTCTTATAATAACTCTTTTCCCACTTGCTTGTAGTTCAGGATCTTCTGAGGAATTCTGTGATCTGGCATTCTCGTGAAGTGTTGCTTCAAATCTTCATGATATTTTTGAATTTTTTCATTAATGCTGAAAATATTTAATTTGCTGTTCTAATATCATCTCTTCTGGTGTAGTCCTTCGTCTTTCTTAGAAACATCATCTTCACTGCCATTACTTTATAGAATTTTATGGACGTTTCTTTTTGAACTTTATGGCCCAATGTTCTGCTAAGCTTGGGATTTGTGCATTTTACTTTCAATATCAGGATCCAAATCAAAACTTATAGCCCAGCCTAAATAAGAGATTTGACAGACTTGTTCTAAAACTGAATTATCCAAAACAATTTTTGATCTGATTGGATATTTTCCTCGGAATGCCATTATTTTTGTTTTGTTACTAGAAATTTTAATGTTGGACTTCTTGCAAATTTCGTTCAGCTAGTATACTGATATCTGGAGGTCATCTTCATTCTTCTGAATAGTAACGATCTCATCAGTGAACAAAAGTACATTCAGGTAGTCCTCATTTGTTATCTTAGTTATTTTATTTACTTTACATTTCCATTTGCGAAGAATGAAGTCAATATAGATATTAAAATGAGAGGGTGACAGTCCACGTCCTTCGTTAATAAGATTCCTACCTGTGTTTATTACAATGCATGTAGTTTGTAAAGACTTTTCACCACTTCTATTAGGCAGGGTGTTAAGTTTGTATAAATTTGTAATGTAATTAGAAAAAAGTCCATAAACAAATTAAGTTTATAATGTCTGCATCAATAACTGTGTGGTCACATGGCTGACTGCTATGCAGAGAACACAGGGTCAATTTCTGGTAAGACCAAGGATTTTTCTTTGGTATGTGAACTTGAATGGGATCCACCCAGCCTCGTGATGCCAAATGGTTCAAATGGCTCTGAGCACTATGCGACTAAACTTCTGTGGTCATCAGTCGCCTAGAACTTAGAACTAATTAAACCTAACTAACCTAAGGACATCACACACATCCATGCCCGAGGCAGGATTCGAACCTGCGACCGTAGCGGTCGCTCGGCTCCAGACTGTAGCGCCTAGAACCGCACAGCCACTCCGGCCGTCGTGATGCCAAATGAACAACTACTTGACTGAGAAGTAGCAGCTCCAAGGTCTGAAAAGCCAAGAACAGTCGAGAAAGTGGTGTGCTGATCCCATGCCCCACCATACTGCATCCACGTGGCACCAGATGACACAGAATGACGAAGTGGCTGCCTGGTATCACACTGTCCTCTGAGCCTGAGCGCATACTTAAATTTGTAAGTGATGAGTAGACGGTATACGCTACAAAAGCTAACTTGTTTAGACATTCTAAATGTATCTGACATTTAGATTCACACATATGAGCCCTCTGGAGTGAGATTTTAGGAGCAATGTAAGGTCTCCACGAATTTTTGTGTATGTGTAAGAACTGTGGAAATGATATCTTCACTGTACACTGAAAAGCCAAAGAAAATGATACACCTGCCTAATATCGTGTAAGGCCCCCATGAGCATGCACGGAGAAAACTGACACAATGAATCCTGAGGGCTGTCAAGAGTACAAAGGGATGGAGATCTCCTCTGAACAGCATGTTGCAAGGCATCCCAGATATGCAGAATAATGTCCATGTCTGCGAAGTTTGGTTGCTAGTGGAAGTGTGTAAACTCAGAAGAGAGTTCTTGCAGCCACTCTGTAGTAACATGTTTCCAGTCGTCAACAGTTCAATGTCGGTGTTGATGGGGACAGGCAAGGCATAAAGCTTAGTATCGAACATTCATCAAGGGTACACAGATAGGTCTTCGGCTCTTAAAGCCTCTATCGATGACATTTCTGTGAATGGTTCATACACAAGACACTTGTTGATGGCCCAGCATTGAAATCTGCAGCAATCTGCATAAGCGCTGCACTTCTGTCACGTTGAATGATTCTCTTCAGTCGCGTTGGTCCCGGTCTTGCACGATCTTTTTCTGGCCACAGCGATCTCAGAGATTTGATGTTTTACCAGATTCCTGATAGTGATGGTACACTCGTGAAATGGTCATATGGGAAAATCCCCACTTTTTCACTACCTCAGATATGCTGTGTCCCTCTACTCAAGAGTCAACTACAACACCATGTTCAAACTCACTTTTCATCTTGATAACCTGCCATCACAGCAGCAGTAACCAATCTAACAACTATGCCAGACACTTGTTGTCTTATATAGGCATTCCCGACCGCAGCACTGTGTTCTGTCTGTTTACATACATCTGTATTTGAATACGCATACCTATACCAGTTTCTTAGGCACTTTAGTGCAGAATCAAAGTTGTTTGAAATAGTTCCTACGTATGCTCCTAAACATGAATCATCATAGAAGTAGAATAATTGTTATTAACTGAGACAAGGATAGGAATATAATTGGCTCCTGAATGAACTGAGTGTCTTTGAATGTCTGAGTGTTTTGAGGAAGCAGTCAGAGGACAAAACTGATTCTGATTCAATAGAGTTCCAACAAAGTGATAGCTGGGACTGGGTACCAAAATGGTGCTATTAAGAAACTTTACTTTTAGAGGATAATAGGTTCTGTTTCAAGCACTTCTGCTACATTTTCACATAATTTGGAAATTGAGGTGTTTAACATAATCCAAAAGGACAGGCACAGTTTTGGGAGCTTTCTATCCAGTATTTGAGTTTCCTTGTTGGTGCAAATGACGAAGAAATTGAAGAAATGTATGAGGAAATAAAAGAAATTATTCAGATAGTGAAGGGAGACGAAAATTTAATAGTCATGGGTAAAAGCCGCCTGATAGAATTTTGCACAGAGCACCAACTTAATCATAGCTAACACTTGGTTCAAGAATCATAAAAGAAAGTTGTATACGTGGAAGAAGCCTGGAGATACTGAGAGGTTTCAGATAGATTGTATAATGGTAAGACAGAGATTTAGGAACCAGGTTTTAAATTGTAAGACATTTCCAGGGGCAGATGTGGACTCTGACCACAATCTATTGGCTATGAACTGTAGAATTAAAACTGAAGAGACTGCAAAAAGGTGGGAATTTAAGGAGATGGGACCTGGATAAACTGACAGAACCAGAGGTTGTACAGAGTTTCAGGGAGAGCGTAAGGGAACAATTGACAGGAATGGGGGAAAGAAATACAGCAGAAGAAGAATGGGTAGCTTTGAGAGATAAAGTAGTGAAGGCAGCAGAGGATCTAGTAAGTAAAAAGGCGAGGGCTAGTAGAAATCCTTGGGTAACAGAAGAAATATTGAATTTAATTGATGAAAGGAGAAAATACAAAAATGCAGTAAATGAAGCAGGCAAAAAGGAATACAAACGTCTCAAAAATGAGATCGACAGGAAGTGCGAAATGGCTAAGCAGGGATGGCTAGAGGACAAATGTAAGGATGTAGAGGCTTACCTCACTAGGGGTAACTGCCTACAGCAAAATTAAAGAGACCTTTGGAGAAAAGAGAACCACTTGTATGAATATCAAGAGCGTTGATGGAAACCCAGTTCTAAGCAAAGAAGGGAAAGCAGAAAGGTGGAAGGAGTATATAGAGGGTCTATACAAGGGTGATGTACTTGAGGACAATATTATGGAAATGGAAGAGGATGTAGATGAAATGGGAGATACGATACTGCGTGAAGAGTTTGACAGAGCACTGAAAGACCTGAGTCGAAACAAGGCCCTGGGAGTAGACAACATTCCATTGGAACTACTGACGGCCTTGGGAGAGCCAGTCCTGACAAAACTCTACCATCTGGTGAGCAAGATGTATGAGACAGGCGAAATACCCTCAGACTTTAAGAAGAATATAATAATTCCAATCCCAAAGAAAGCAGGTGTTGACAAATGTGAAAATTACCGAACAATCAGTTTAATAAGTCACGGATGCAAAATACTAACGCGAATTCTTTACAGACGAATGGAAAAACTGGTAGAAGCCGACCTCGGGGAAGATCAGTTTGGATTCCATAGAAATATTGGAACACGTGAGGCAATACTGACCCTACGACTTATCTTAGAAGCTAGATTAAGGGAAGGCAAACCTACATTTCTAGCATTTGTAGACTTAGAGAAAGCTTTTGACAATGTTGACTGGAATACTCTCTTTCAAATTCTGAAGGTGGCAGGAGTAAAATACAGGGAGCGAAAGGCTATTTACAATTTGTACAGAAACCAGATGGCAGTTATAAGAGTCGAGGGGTACGAAAGGGAAGCAGTGGTTGAGAAGGCAGTCAGACAGGGTTGTAGCCTCTCCCCGATGTTATTCAATCTGTATATTGAGCAAGCAGTGAAGGAAACAAAAGAAAAATTCGGAGTAGGTATTAAAATCCATGGAGAAGGAATAAAAACTTTGAGGTTCGCCGATGACATTGTAATCCTGTCAGAGACAGCAAAGGACTTGGAAGAGCAGTTGAACGGAATGGACAGTGTCATGAAAGGAGGGTATAAGATGAACATCAACAAAAGCAAAACGAGGATAATGGGATATAGTCGAATTAAGTCGGGTGATGCTGAGGGAATTAGATTAGGAAATGAGACACTTAAAGTAGTAAAGGAGTTTTGCTATTTGGGGAGCAAAATAACTGATGATGGTCGAGGTAGAGAAGATATAAAATGTAGACTGGCAATTGCAAGGAAAGCGTTTCTGAAGAAGAGGAATTTGTTAACATCGAGTATAGATTTAAGTGTCAGGAAGTTGTTTCTGAAGGTATTTGTATGGAGTGTAGCCATGTATGGAAGTGAAACATGGGCGATAAATAGTTTGGACAAGAAGAGAATAGAAGCTTTCGAAATGTGGAGCTACAGAAGAATGCTGAAGATTAGATGGGTAGATCATATAACTAATGAGGAGGTATTGAATAGGATTGGGGAGAAGTTTGTGGCACAACTTGACTAGAAGAAGGGATCGGTTGGTAGGACATATTCTGGGGCATCAAGGGATCACCAATTTAGTATTGGAGGGCAGTGTGGAGGGTAAAAATCGTAGAGGGAGACCAAGAGATGAATACACTAAGCAGATTCAGAAGGATGTAGGCTGCAGTAGGTACTGGGAAATGAAGAAGCTTGCACAGGATAAAGTAGCATGGAGAGCTGCATCAAACCGGTCTCAGAACTGAAGACCACAACAACCACGTTGGTGCGAAGAAGTGTGTTGCTACAGAATGCTTATGGACAGGCTAACACAACTGAGGATGAGTGAGTGACAATGGGAAGAGATATATTTATATTTAGCACAGAGATTCTATTCATGAAGTGTCACACTGAAAGATACCCATCTATGACCGTCACTGTCTTCTCACTGCACTCAAAATAATGTCTTGGATTAAGCGCCCAAGGAAATCTTTTCTCTGGAATTCAGACTTCTTCACAATCATTTTTGATCCAGAATGCATATTTCATTCTGCGGTGGGACTTATGATGATATGAAATTTCCCGGCAGATGAAAACTGTGTGCCAGACCGAGACTCTAACTCAGGACCTTTGCCTTTTGAGGCAAGTGATCTACGGACTGAGATACCCAAGCACAATTCACAACCCACTCTCAGAGCACTGCTTCCCCCAATACCTCACTCTGTTGCACAGGGCAATATTCATTCTGGAAACGTCTTCTAGGCTGCAGCTAAGACATGTCTCCACAATATCCTTTCTTCTGAGAGTGCTAGTTCCGCATGTGAACTTGTGTGAATTTCGGAAGGTAGAAGATAAGATACTGGTGGAAGTAGGGCTGTGAGAACAGGTTGTGAGTTTGAATGGGTAGCTCAGCCCATGAAATGAAAAGGTCCCGAGATTAAGTCTCGGACCAGCACATAGTATTAATCTGCCAGGAAGTTTCATTTTTGATCCAGCTGAGTCAGATGACTTGTATGATAGTCTCCAGTTGATTAAGATTTAAGGTGATTGAAAGGAAGACTCCATTCTGGGTAACTTACAATATTATCCATAATACAGTGAAATGGGAAGTGGATCAGTAAGCCCGATGTTAGACTACAATAAAATTTGATAGTGTAATTAAAGGAACTCAAGTTAGGCATTCGTCAAATTTTCTTTGATCAAATCTAATGCCTTGCCTTAGATATGATCAAAGGAAGCATTCGTCTCTTGTTTACTGCATGGACAAATCAACCACTTGGAATGCTAGCATCGCTGCAGCTGTCTGAAACGTTAATGAACACCTCATCACTACAGAACCCATGACTATCACTAACATAGTTCAATGTGCATCGTGCAACCTGGACAAGGAAGAAACTGACGATAAGGATGATACAGAAGAGCCTCATCATTCCTCTGCGACATTTAATGACGCAGTAAATGCATTAGAAATATTTAAACAATTTGTGAAACGCCACGATGTTTCTGATTAAATAATGACGCAGTTATCCCATTTTGAAGGTACTGTGTACGCTATTGCTGCATCAAAAGAAAAAACAAGCTAAAATTAGGGACTTTTTTATGAAATGACATTTTCTACTGTGTAGAGGTTTACATTTTTCTTTATGTCCTTGTTAAGCATGATACCTAGTAACCCTATGTAACATTTTGTAGAATGTAACTTTTTGTTTACTGGATTTTTCATTGGTGTTTACCAATTAATTTCACAGTATGGTGCTATATTTCATATATACTTATTTCACACTTATACAAATGTATAAATGAAGTTTTAATGTATTTTCAGTAAATGAAGTCAATGTCACCTTATTTGGTACAATGTTACTGAATTCCATTCACTCTGTTTTCTTTTAGTGGATACTCATTCCATCTGTAGCAATAAAATAGCAAACATAGTTGGATTCTTTGTAAAACAGTCCACAATGTGTGGAAACTGTTGTAGGAAACTCCACACAGAATATCACCAATGTAGGAAAAGATAGCCTGCTACTTACCGTAAAAAAGACACAGTAAGTTGCAACCATGCACAATTAACAGGCACTTACTCAAAGCTTTTGGCCACAGCCTTCATCCACAAAAGAGAAACGGAGAGACACACACCATTCATACACACAAGCAAGCACACCCCACACAAACATGACCGCCAACACTGGCAGCTCAGGTCAGAATGCATCTGGAGCAGGCAGGGAAGGCTAAGGGATAGTAGTGTACGGGTGGGGGCAACTGAGGAACATTGTCAGGCAGAGCAAGCAGCGACTAGAATGCCAACAGACGCAGTGTCAGGAGGTTGGCGGGGGGGGGGGGGGGGGGGCAGAAAGGTGGGGGGGGGGAGAAGAGTGAAAAGGAGAGGATTGGGGAAATGCATTGGCAGCATGTGGCAAACTAAGAGGCTGGAGATGAGAATAGGGATGAGTTGATACAAGAGGAGTGGTGGAAATTGTTGGGTGGAAGGTGTAGGGACAGTGTGTAGTAGCTTGAGGCCGGGACAATTACAAGAGCGGAGAATGTGTAGTACGGATAACTCCCATCTGTGTAGTTCAGAAAAGCTGGCGGTGGAGGGGAGAATCCAGATGGCTCAAGTAGTGAAGTAGCCATTGAAATCAAGCATGCTTTGCTCAGCTGCTTGTTCCACAGGGTGGTCTAATTTGCTCTTGGCTACAGTTTGGCGGTCGCCGTTCATCATGAAGGACACCAGTTGGTTGTCACGCCCACATAAAAACCTTTCTACCAAAACCCTCAGCTCCATAGGAGTTTCAGTCATATCCAAAGGCTTCATCTTTAGCCCTACATCCAAATTTAACCGTGCTGGACTTGTCGAAGCCCAACTCGCATTCTCCCAATCCCTGCAATGGGAGCACTTCTTTGCCATCAATCTCTCCGACCAAAACCAACCTTACTGCAACACTCCACTGAACACTGCCTCTCCCAGTTCATATCACCATCCAACCATGATCCTTCCCCCTCCCACCAAACCACCTGGTGGTCACCTTCCAGGAATTCATAACCTCCAATTTAGCTTCACCATCCTTCCCCGGGTCCTTCCTCAGAATACCAACCTTTCAGCAGAAGAAAGGCTAGCCACACACAACCTCAAAACAAATCCTGATCTTATCATCCTATCTGCAGGCATAGTTTATACCACTGTTGTTATGAATCATAGTGCCTACCTAGCAAAAGGCCTCTGGCAATTACCTGATTCCTTCACCTGTAAACTCTGCCTGTGGTCCCATCCCAGAAGTCCAATAAAACCTCCAATCACTGCTTAATGCCTTTGGCCCTTCCCAGAATCCATGTCCCTCTTCAACCCTCTGAGACACCACACACCACCTTCATATGCTCCTCAAATACCACAAACCCAAAAATCCTGGATGCCCCACTGTGGCTGGTTATTGTGCCCCCACTGAAAGAATTGACCAGCCTCCAACATCAAAGATACCAACCACTTCCTTCACCAACTCTCCACCATCCCCACCCCTTCAACACCTGGGTCCCTGCTCGCCACTGTTGATACCATCTCTCCATACACGAACATCCCCTGAACCCATAGTCTTACTGCTACTGAACAATTTCACAACATCTATCAAACTCCAAATCCACTACATAATCCCTCATACAGCTTACTAGCTTTATCCTGCCACACAACTACTTCTCCTTTGAGGGAAGGTATGCAAACAAATACGTGGCACAGTCATGGGCACCTGCACAGCACCCTTCTACGCCAACCTTTATATGATCCATCTGGAGATACCTTCCCAACCTCCCGAAACACTGAACCCATAGTCTGGTTAAGATTGATTGAAGATATCTTCATGAGCTGGACTCGGGGCCAACTCACCCTGTCTTCATTCCTTTACAATCTGAACACCTTCTCTCCCCATGCTCTTCACCTGATCCTCCTCAAGCCGCATTCAACCTTCCTAGATCTTGACCTCCACTCTGATGGCTCCATCCACACTCTGTCCACATTAATCCCACCAACAGTAGCTGCATTTCGACAGCTGGCATTCCTTTCACAGCAAAAAAGCCCTCCCATACAACCTGGTCACCAGGTAATGGTGTATCTGCAGTGACAAGAACTTCCTTGCCCATTACACTGAGGCTCTCGCCAATGCCTTCACAGACAAGCACTATACCTAGACCTAGTCTGCAAACAGATCTCCCACACCATTTCCCCACACATTCCCAATCCTCCCAACACACCCAAGAACCAGCTAAAAAGGTGTGCCCCCTTCATCATCCAGTATCACCCTGGACTGGAACAACTGAAGCAGGGTTTCACCAGGACTTTTGTTAACTGTCACAATGCCCTGAAACGAGGGACATCATACCAAGAGATCAATCTCACCACTCCTAAAGTGCTGCTCTATCAACCACCAAACCTCCAGAACATCCTACTCCATCCCTACGCCATTCCCAATCTCAACCACTTGGCACTAGGATCATATCCCTGTGGAAGACTCAGGCACAAAACCTGCCCAATCCACTCACCCAGCACTTCCTATTTGAGTCCTGTCAAAGGGTTATCCGACCCCTTCTGGGAATGGGCCACCTGTGGAAGCACCTATGTCATATGCCATCTTTCCATCAATTATTGCACAGCTTTTTATTTTGGTATGACTACCAACCAGCCATACACCAGGATGAATGGCCACCGCCACTCTGTGGCACAACAAGCAGCTGAGCATAGTATGCTTGACTCAATGGCTGCTTCACTACCTGAGCCATATGGATCCTCCTCTCCACCACCAGGTTTTCTGAACTGCACAGATGGGAGTCATCCTTATTACACATTCACTGCTCGTGTAATTATCCCAGCCTTAACCTACGGTAACACACTGTCCCCACACTCTCCACCCAAAAGTTTACCCCCGTCATATCATCTTCTTCCCATTCTCATCCACCAGCCTCTGCATTTGCCACCCGCTGCCAACGCACCCACCCATCTTTCCCTGATCCTCTGCTTTTCCTTTTTTCCCCACCTCCCTGCCCCACAACCTCTTGATGCTGCACCTGTTGGCATTCTAGTCCCTGCACACACTGCCACGCAGGGTTCCTCTGCCCCCCCCCCCCCCCCAGTCTGATCATTACTATCCCCCCTCCAGATTGGTGCTGCCATCCCACACAACAGGTGTATTCTTGCCTGACCTAATGGAGCTGGCTGTCATGTGTGTAAGGTGTGCTTGCTTGTGTGTATGAATTGTGTCTCTCTCTCTCTCTCTCTCTCTCTCTCTGTTTCCCTTTTGCTGATGAAGGCTGCTGCCAAAAGCTTTGTGTAAGTGTCTTTTCCCTGCGCTTGTCGGCAATTTAACATGTCTTCTTTATGCCAAGCAGCAATCTATCTTTTCCTACAATGTTGTAGGAAACTTTCTCACAGTCAATTAGTGAATATTTAGGTGGAAAACAAGAGTCACCGTGTGTGTGCGCTCGCACACACACACACACACACACACACACACACACACACCTAACACTGTGCCGGCTGGACACACAATTTTCCTTGTATGTCCAGCTCACATTTTGTCTAGTGGTCGAGGAAGTGGTGTGGGGGGGAGACACACACGTGTGAATATTTATATTTTATCAGAATTTTCCTTACATTTATACATCTACATCAATACTCCGCAAGCCACCTCTTGGTGTGTGGCAAAGATCACTTATGGTACAATTATCTGATTCCTCCCCCTTCCCTATTTATTCACAGATAGTGTGTGGGGAGAAATCTCTAATTCTCAATTTTTTTCATTGTAGTGGTTCCAGAGTGATGCACAACATTTGAGAACCAGTCAAACAAAGGTTTTATAGGCCATTTCCTTAATTTTCATCCTACGAATCTCAGCCTAGCTTTGCTTTTGCTACTATTTGTTTTATGTGGTCACACCACTAAGGGGACCACACCCTACCTATCTAACCCATGTTAATTTACGCAAGTATTTGACCCATTTCTGATAAAACTATTTAATGCAGGACCCTAATATTTTTACTGTATGTTACATGATGCTAATAGAATCAACTGTACTAAAATCTACTTAATCCATTTTATAGTTTTTAAGAAACACTTTTTTAAATTTGTTAACAAAAAATATTAACTTTTTTCTGCTGAAAATATTTTTTTGTGAACTTCCTAATGGGGGAATATTAATGAACGTAGTACCAGATGTGGCTTTTTTATGTCATGCAGAGTCTCTGAAAATTTCATTCATTTATCTATGATAGTTTCTGATATAATGGGGCATATGTACTGAAAATTGCAGTTTGCGGGAAATTGACTTTAAAGAAAAACCTTTTGAAATTTGTTACTTACATTTCATTAAAACTGTCCTGCTGCATATGATGGCCCTTGTTTGGCCTCTAGCAGGTCTTCCAGCTTCTTTTTCACCTTCCTGGATGTTTGTCTTGCTTTCTTGGCCATATTAGATGCAGACCTGTCTGCATCGGTTATCCTCATTTTATCACAATGTTGCAGCCCCATGATCATATTTTCACCAGGATTAATTCCCAGCATTTTCAGTACCCAACATTTTCCAATATTACCACAATTGAATGTAATAACAGCATCATGAACTCCTAGTTTCATTGTATGCATGCCGACAAATACAGTTTTAGGAAGGCGGTTCCAAATTATGCTGTTGAAACATTCATTTAGGTTCTGTGTCTGCCCGTGCAGAAATTTCCTTAGAAGGTCAGGATGAGCCAAGTCTCTGAAAATAGGTTTAATTGCTGTAATAACAGCAGCAGGAAGAGAATGGTAGTGAGAATAAGATCCTCCAGTTGCCTGAGCCCTATTGTATTTGTACCACGAATTTTCTCCTGGTGGACACAATCCATGACATGGTTTATCATTAGCATAGGACTTATGGAAGAATATGGTCCTGTCCGGTCAACAATTTTTCATCTTCTAATTTTTTTCCTCTTATATCAACAGTTAGTTTTCTCAGCCTTGTTCCCAAACTTTTTGAACATGGCCTACACAGTCTATTTTGCTAATAATTGCATCTCCATATGGCTTAGAGTTCACCACAAATATTTGGTGTACTGTATGCCTCTTGTTTCTACAGTGTGAAGAAATATTTGTTGTACTCCATCAACTTCCATACCAGCACTTGTTCCTCTAAAATTAGCCCCACAGTTGTGTTCTTTATGTTCAATGACTTTACAACATTTGCAATATTTCGACATTTCCACATCTAACACTTTACCGGTGTCTACACTTGTGGCAGTCACTACTCCATTCAGAGAAGTATGTCCTCTTTTCTGCCAACTTCAATCGAGTGCAACTGCAATATCCGAACATCCATCATTTTCTTCCACTGCTTCCCTGGCAGCCAGTTTCATGCTTTCCTCACTGATCTCACATACAGCTTTCTCAAATATTGCAGTCAGTTTTTCAAATTTATTTGGTGGTTGATGTAAGTACATCATTGAACAAAATGTTCTCTCTGCAGCCATGCCCTTGCCAATGGACCGTAAGGCATGAACTAATCTAGTTTTGATTCTGTAAGGGCCACTTGTACCTGGTTTTGAAGAACTCATAAATGAAATCACAGCTGACCATTTAGTGCAAATTAAATCCAAAGCAATTGCTAGGCCTTTTCTCCCACCGGCACTCTCACAAATTAGCACATCTGTGACTCACCACACTGTGTACATTGTACAAATTTAAAAATTACACCTGATAATATTCTCAAATTTATAATAATTTTACTGCACCCCTTGTCACTTACAGTAAATGTGTTGTCATTCTCTTGAAATGGTGAGAGCTTCTTTGATGATGCACTTGTTGAAGAATTACAATTAGAAACACTGTTGCCAGGCAACATAACCTCTTGTACAGAAAGCTTTCTAAACTTGTTTCCTCTAAATTGTCATTTCTTGAAAATGCCTTTATGTTTCGTCACCTTCAATAAACACAACAAAACACACGTAAACAACCACTGCAAACAAAAGTTTAACAACTACTCGCAATCACACTTGAACAAAACTAACCGCGTGTTGTTTACAAACAGCAGAAACAAAAGAATACCAACTGTTCCATTCCAAGGATAGCCAACACACACTCGGGAGTGAAAACAAAGATGATGTGACTTACCGAACGAAAGCGCTGGCAGGTCGATAGACACACAAACACAAACACACACACAAAATTCAAGCTTTCGCAACAAACTGTTGCCTCATCATGAAAGAGGGGAAGGAGAGGGAAAGACGAAAGGATGTGGGTTTTAAGGGAGAGGGTAAGGAGTCATTCCAATCCCGGGAGCGGAAAGACTTACCTTAGGGGGAAAAAAGGACAGGTATACACTCGCGCACACACACACATATCCATCCACACATATACAGACACAAGCAGACATATTTAAAGACAAAGAGTTTGGGCAGAGATGTCAGTCAAGGCGGAAGTGAAGAGGCAAAGATGATGTTGAATGACAGGTGAGGTATGAGTGGCGGCAACTTGAAATTAGCGGAGATTGAGGCCTGGTGGGTAACGGGAAGAGAGGATATATTGAAGAGCAAGTTCCCATCTCCGGAGTTCGGATAGGTTGGTGTTGGTGGGAAGTATCCAGATAACCCGGACGGTGTAACACTGTGCCAAGATGTGCTGGCCGTGCACCAAGGCATGTTTAGCCACAGGGTGATCCTCATTACCAACAAACACTGTCTGCCTGTGTCCATTCATGCGAATGGACAGTTAGTTGCTGGTCATTCCCACATAGAATGCATCACAGTGTATGCAGGTCAGTTGGTAAATCACGTGGGTGCTTTCACATGTGGCTCTGCCTTTGATTGTGTACACCTTCCAGGTTACAGGACTGGAGTAGGTGGTGGTGGGAGGGTGCATGGGACAGGTTTTACACCGGGGGTGGTTACAAGGATAGGAGCCAGAGGGTAGGGAAGGTGGTTTGGGGATTTGATAGGGATGAACTAACAGGTTACGAAGGTTAGGTGGACGGTGGAAAGACACTCTTGGTGGAGTGGGGAGGATTTCATGAAGGATGGATCTCATTTCAGGACAGGATTTGAGGAAGTCGTATCCCTGCTGGAGAGCCACATTCAGAGTCTGGTCCAGTCCCGGAAAGTATCCTGTCACAAGTGGGGCACTTTAGTGGTTCTTCTGTGGGGGATTCTGGGTTCGAGGGGATGAGGAAGTGGCTCTGGTTATTTGCTTCTGTACCAGGTCGGGAGGGTAGTTGCGAGATGCGAAAGCTGTTGTCAGGTTGTTGGTGTAATGGTTCAGGGATTCCGGACTGGAGCAGATTCGTTTGCCACAAAGACCTAGGCTGTAGGGAAGGGACCGTTTGATGTGGAATGGGTGGCAGCTGTCATAATGCAGGTACTGTTGCTTGGACTCACAGTGAAGAAGAACTTCAGAATTTCCTCTCCAACCTCAACTCCTTTGGTTCCATCAGATTCACCTGGTCCTACTCCAAATCCCATGCTACTTTCCTTGACGACCTCCACCTGTCCAATGGCCAGCTTCACACGTCCGTCCACATCAAACCCACCAACAAGCAACAGTACCTGCATTATGACAGCTGCCACCCATTCCACATCAAACGGTCCCTTCCCTACAGCCTAGGTCTTTGTGGCAAACGAATCTGCTCCAGTCCGGAATCCCTGAACCATTACACCAACAACCTGACAACAGCTTTCGCATCTCGCAACTACCCTCCCGACCTGGTACAGAAGCAAATAACCAGAGCCACTTCCTCATCCCCTCGAACCCAGAATCCCCCACAGAAGAACCACTAAAGTGCCCCACTTGTGACAGGATACTTTCCGGGACTGGACCAGACTCTGAATGTGGCTCTCCAGCAGGGATACGACTTCCTCAAATCCTGTCCTGAAATGAGATCCATCCTTCATGAAATCCTC
Organism: Schistocerca nitens; assembly: GCF_023898315.1. Classification (NCBI taxonomy): domain Eukaryota; kingdom Metazoa; phylum Arthropoda; class Insecta; order Orthoptera; family Acrididae; genus Schistocerca; species Schistocerca nitens. Next base: position 245,217,654 of record NC_064622.1, read on the forward strand.
CCCACTCCACCAAGAGTGTCTTTCCACCGTCCACCTAACCTTCGTAACCTGTTAGTTCATCCCTATCAAATCCCCAAACCACCTTCCCTACCCTCTGGCTCCTATCCTTGTAATCACCCCCGGTGTAAAACCTGTCCCATGCACCCTCCCACCACCACCTACTCCAGTCCTGTAACACGGAAGGTGTACACAATCAAAGGCAGAGCCACATGTGAAAGCACCCACGTGATTTACCAACTGACCTGCCTACACTGTGATGCATTCTATGTGGGAATGACCAGCAACTAACTGTCCATTCGCATGAATGGACACAGGCAGACAGTGTTTGTTGGTAATGAGGATCACCCTGTGGCTAAACATGCCTTGGTGCACGGCCAGCACATCTTGGCACAGTGTTACACCGTCCGGGTTATCTGGATACTTCCCACCAACACCAACCTATCCGAACTCCGGAGATGGGAACTTGCTCTTCAATATATCCTCTCTTCCCGTTACCCACCAGGCCTCAATCTCCGCTAATTTCAAGTTGCCGTCACTCATACCTCACCTGTCATTCAACATCATCTTTGCCTCTTCACTTCCGCCTGGACTGACATCTCTGCCCAAACTCTTTGTCTTTAAATATGTCTGCTTGTGTCTGTATATGTGTGGATAGATATGTGTGTGTGTGCGCGAGTGTATACCTGTCCTTTTTTCCCCCTAAGGTAAGTCTTTCCGCTCCCGGGATTGGAATGACTCCTTACCCTCTCTCTTAAAACCCACATCCTTTCGTCTTTCCCTCTCCTTCCCCTCTTTCGTGATGAGGCAACAGTTTGTTGCGAAAGCTTGAATTTTGTGTGTGTGTTTGTGTTTGTTTGTGTGTCTATCGACCTGCCAGCGCTTTCGTTCGGTAAGTCACATCATCTTTGTTTTTAGATATATTTTTCCCACGTGGAATGTTTCCCTCTATTACAAGCTTTCGCAACCCATGGTTGCTTCATCAGGAGAGAGGGAAGGAGAGGGAAAGACAAAAGAATGTGGGTTTTAGGGAGAGGGTAAGGAGTCACTCCAATCAAGGGAGCGGATAGACTTACCTTGGGGGAAAAAGGGACAGGTATACACTCACGGGCGTGCGCGCACGCACGCACGCACGCACGCACATACCCATCCGCATATAACAGACACAAGCAGACATATATAAAGGCAAAGAGTTTGGGTAGAGATGTCAGTCGAGGCGGAGGTGGAAGTACAGAGGCAAAGATGTTATTGAATGACAGGTGAGGTATGAGCGGCGGCAAACTGAAATTAGCGGAGATTGAGGCCTGGCGGATAACGAGAAGAGAGGATATACTGAAGGGCAAGTTCCCATCTCTGGAGTTCTGACAGGTTGGTGTCAGTGGGAAGTATCCAGATAACCCGGACGGTGTAACACTGTGCCAAGATGTGCTGGCCGTGCACCAAGGCATGTTTAGCCACAGGGTGATCCTCATTACCAACAAGCACTGTCTGCCTGTGTCCGTACATGAGAATGGACAGTTTGTTGCTGGTCATTCCCACATAGAATGCATCACAGTGTAGGCAGGTCAGTTGGTAAATCACGTGGGTGCTTTCACATGTGGCTCTGCCTTTGATCGTGTACACCCTCCGGGTTACAGGACTGGAGTAGGTGGTGGTGGGAGGGTGCATGGGACAGGTTTTACACTGGGGGAGGTTACAAGGGTAGGAGCCAGAGGGTAGGGAAGGTGGTTTGGGGATTTCATAGGGACGAACCAAGAGGTTAGGAAGGTTAAGTGGACGGCGGAAAGACACTCTTGGTGGAGTGGGGAGGATTTCGTGAAGGATGGATCTCATTTCAGGGCAGGATTTGAGGAAGTCATATCCCTGCTGGAGAGCCACATTCAGAATCTGATCCATTCCCGGAAAGTATCCTGTCACAAGTGGGGCACTTTTGGGATTCTTCTGTTGGGGGGGTCTGAGTTTGGGGGGATGAGGAAGTGGCTCTGGTTATTTGCTTCTGTACCAGGTCGGGAGGGTAGTTGCGGGATGGGAAAGCTGTTTTCAGGTTGTTGGTGTAATGGTTCAGGGATTCCGGACTGGAGCAGATTCATTTGCCATGAAGACCTAGGCTGTAGGAAAGGGACCGTTTGATGTGGAATGCGTGGCCGCTGTCATAATGGAGGTACTGTTGCTTGTTGGTGGGTTTGATGTGGAAAGATGTGTGAAGCTGGCCATTGGACAGATGGAGGTCAACGTCGAGGAAACTGGCATGGGATTTGGAGTAGGACCAGGTGAATCTGATGGAACCAAAGGAGTTGAGGTTGGAGAGGAAATTCTGGAGTTCTTCTTCACTGAGTCCAGATCATGTAGATGTCATCAATAAATCTGTACCAAACTTTGGGTTGGCAGGCCTGTGTAACCAAGAAGGCTTCCTCTAAGCAACATATAAATAGGTTGGCATACGAGGGGACCATCCTGGTACCCATGGCTGTTCCCTTTAATTGTTGGTATGTCTGGCCTTCAAAAGTGAAGAAGTTGTGAGTTAGGATGAAGCTGGCTAAGGTAATGAGGAAAGAGGTTTTAGGTAGGGTGGCAGGTGATTGGCGTGAAAGGAAGTGCTCCATCGCAGCGAGGCCCTGGACGTGCGGGATATCTGTGTACAAGGAAGTGGCATCAATGGTTACAAGGATGATTTCCAGGGGTAATAGATTGATTAAGGATTCCAGGTGTTCGAGAAAGTGGTTGGTGTCTTTGATGAAGGATGGGAGACTGCATGTAATGGGTTGAAGGTGTTGGCCTGTAGGAGGATGCTCTGAACAGTCAGTGTGGATGTGGGAGAGGAAAGATTGAGAACTTTTATTAAGGATAGGAGTTGACTGGTGTGTTCATTGGCTCAGTTGATGTGTAGGTCAAGGATTAGGCGGGTGAGGGCTATGGATTGTTCAGTTTGGAACTGGTATAGGGACTGATGGAACGACAGGTTACAGCCAGAGATGGGAACTTTAAGTGTGAGGTCTTTGGGGGTAATGCCAAGTGTCAGACAAGCCTGCGTAATATATATATATATATATATACACACACACACACACACACACACACACACACACACACACTCCTGGAAATGGAAAAAAGAACACATTGACACCGGTGTGTCAGACCCACCATACTTGCTCCGGACACTGCGAGAGGGCTGTACAAGCAATGATCACACGCACGGCACAGCGGATACACCAGGAACCGCGGTGTTGGCCGTCGAATGCCGCTAGCTGCGCAGCATTTGTGCACCGCCGCCGTCAGTGTCAGCCAGTTTGCCGTGGCATACGGAGCTCCATCGCAGTCTTTAACACTGGTAGCATGCCGCGACAGCGTGGACGTGAACCGTATGTGCAGTTGACGGACTTTGAGCGAGGGCGTATAGTGGGCATGCGGGAGGCCGGGTGGACGTACCGCCGAATTGCTCAACACGTGGGGCGTGAGGTCTCCACAGTACATCGATGTTGTCGCCAGTGGTCGGCGGAAGGTGCACGTGCCCGTCGACCTGGGACCGGACCGCAGCGACGCACGGATGCACGCCAAGACCGTAGGATCCTACGCAGTGCCGTAGGGGACCGCACCGCCACCTCCCAGCAAATTAGGGACACTGTTGCTCCTGGGGTATCGGCGAGGACCATTCGCAACCGTCTCCATGAAGCTGGGCTACGGTCCCGCACACCGTTAGGCCGTCTTCCGCTCACGCCCCAACATCGTGCAGCCCGCCTCCAGTGGTGTCGCGACAGGCGTGAATGGAGGGACGAATGGAGACGTGTCGTCTTCAGCGATGAGAGTCGCTTCTGCCTTGGTGCCAATGATGGTCGTATGCGTGTTTGGCGCCGTGCAGGTGAGCGCCACAATCAGGACTGCATACGACCGAGGCACACAGGTCCAACACCCGGCATCATGGTGTGGGGAGCGATCTCCTACACTGGCCGTACACCACTGGTGATCGTCGAGGGGACACTGAATAGTGCACGGTACATCCAAACCGTCATCGAACCCATCGTTCTACCATTCCTAGACCGGCAAGGGAACTTGCTGTTCCAACAGGACAATGCACGTCCGCATGTATCCCGTGCCACCCAACGTGCTCTAAAAGGTGTGAGTCAACTACCCTGGCCAGCAAGATCTCCGGATCTGCCCCCATTGAGAATGTTTGGGACTGGATGAAGCGTCGTCTCACGCGGTCTGCACGTCCAGCACGAACGCTGGTCCAACTGAGGCGCCAGGTGGAAATGGCATGGCAAGCCGTTCCACAGGACTACATCCAGCATCTCTACGATCGTCTCCATGGGAGAATAGCAGCCTGCATTGCTGCGAAAGGTGGATATACACTGTACTAGTGCCGACATTGTGCATGCTCTGTTGCCTGTGTCTATGTGCCTGTGGTTCTGTCAGTGTGATCATGTGATGTATCTGACCCCAGGAATGTGTCAATAAAGTTTCCCCTTCCTGGGACAATGAATTCACGGTGTTCTTATTTCAATTTCCAGGAGTGTGTATATATATATCACAAACATACACACAAAATTCAAGCTTTCGCAACAAACTGTTGCCTCATCAGGAAAGAGGGAAGGAGAGGGAAAGACGAAAGGATGTGGGTTTTAAGGGAGAGGGTAAGGAGTCATTCCAATCCCGGGAGCGGAAAGACTTACCTTAGGGGGAAAAAAGGACGGGTATACACTCGCACACACACACATATCCATCCACACATATGCAGACACAGCAAAATCCTTTTCAGAGTACTTAAATAAAACATTAATCTATCAAAATATGATGAAAACCGATTTTTTTTTCAACCTGAACAACAGTGTGGTCCCCTTAAGGTCACTCAGGATGATTACATATTATAAAGTAGATACTGTTTCCAGCAATTCGTCATCAATTGTGCAGTTGTACAGCAGTGGATTTCTCCTATGTATTTCTGATAGTTCAATGTACAATACTTTTTCATGGTTAGTTCTTCATGTAAAATGTACCACATTGTCTTCTGTTATGCCTATGTCTATCCCTTACATTTTCCATCACATAGCGTCCAATTAAAATTCTCTTCCTTATTTATTAATTACTGAAAACCAGAGAACATACTTCTTACAATTCTTCATGAAGTCCGAATTAATTTCATTTGATGACAAACTACCGAAACCAGGATTTTATGACAGCATGCGGTGGTAGATTTTTTATTTGAACTAAATGTCAAAATCTATTTCAAACAGTTATATGAACAAAAATATTTTGCAGATCAAGTTGACATTTGAATTATAGTTTTCCGCAATATGCAATAACATGATAATAAATTAAAATTTCAACAATATAAAACTCATGGGTGCCCGGACAAGAACTTTTCCCCCTTTCCCTCAAATGAGCAGAACAGTTTGTGCAATTTTTGTCAGCGGAAACATATATATTCAAATGATCAGAATACTTCATGAAATTTGTCAGCTGAAACATAGATATGTGAGTATTTGCAGATGAAATATGTAACAACAAGAATTACAGTTGTGTGGAGCAGTTTATCTATATGTAAGTCTGCAGGCTTTCATGGCCAGTCATTGAAGTAAAAATCATGTAGGATATTAGGCTGCATCATTTTGCTCTGCAAATTCTTCTAGTCAATCGATGTTTCAATCCTTCTGCTGAGGTGTTCTTCAAGATTTGTGGCGTTCACTGTCAGCTGAACACTGTCCAAGGCCACAGTCGCATTTGCTTATAAAAGGTATTTTTCCAGCAATTCTGCTGAAGAAGTCAAGTTACAGGCTCAAATTTGTCCAGCTACAATTGGTGCGCCATCCTCATTATATGTGAAGGAAGTAATCCTGCACTTACTCTGAACATGGGTACTTGGTAAAATTCCTAAGACTGCTATTGGTGGGCAATTTTCATTGGATAGAAGTGAAACAGGCAAATCAGGAGGAGGAGACATTTATCAAAATATTATTGTCGTGTCACACAGGTGGCATCCTGGATGTTGTTTGTATTTCTCATGTACCATGACTGCATATTCCCTTCCTTCATGACCGGAAACCACAATGCTGGAAGCCTATAGCCATCTTCTTTATTGAAGATGAAATCTCATTTGCTTCTCAGACTTTTGTTTTATAAATATTGGTTACCTTTACTAGCACATATATGTTAGTGAAATCAACATCATGGATACAGTTCACCTGATGTTCCAATATTGTAGATATCAAAGCTGTTGATGGATCCCGTGTACTGCAAGTTAAAAAGTGACCCTATGAACAGAACCATTCACAGAGTAACTAATCTGTCAACAGACTCTAGGATGGATAGCTCTATTATGAAGAATCTAATGCCACAGACACCTGGACCAACCAGAACATATGGTCTACAGGAGATATACAAATAAGGGTGTTCACGTAGACCTACAGTTAGTGGAATCAACTCTCCAACTTACTTTAGCAGTTACGAGAGGTGTCCAATAAGTGAGCATTTGTAACAGAGGTGCAATCCAAGCACAGAGCTGTAATTGAGTTTCTTTTAACGGAAAACCAGAGCACTGCTAATATCCACAGGTGCTTGCAGTATGTCCACGAAGACCTGGCAGTGAACAAGAGAATGTTGAGTCATTGGGAGAGGCATCTGTCATAATCACAACAAGGTCACGCTAAACTGTCCGAATCCCCACGTGCCGGCTGACTGCTCACTGTGGTGACCCCTGCAGTGTTGGAATGTGCAGACACTTTCCGTGAAGGATGCACTCCACGGGAAGATGTATGCGAGTGGAATACATTGGGGCTCTGACGTCGACCAGTAGATTGGTACAATGAGGATATGCAGGCCCTCCCTATAAGGTAGCAAAAGGCCATCGCACTGAACGGACATTATGTTGAAAAGTAATGTTTCGCAGCCATAAGAGTGGAGAACAACATGTTGTATTGGAGTCCTGCTTTCAGAAAAAAGGTCGTATGATTTATTATCTCTCATATTCTCTAAGTGAACAGACAGTAAATCTATTCACAATGCGACAATAGAACAACCCACGCATGTAAATGTTAAGGAAATTTGCAAGCTTTCAGAGCCCGTGGCTCTTCCTTCTAGCACAGGGTTTCAACAGGAAAGAAGAGGAATGAAGAAAAACGACTGGCAACATTAAGGAAATGAGGAGAGTTTGAAAAAGTCACCCAGAACCTTGTGTCAGGGGAGACTTAATGGATAGGATGAGAAGGAAAGAGTCATTGTTGGGAACTGCATGATATTTGAAAACCTAAGAGTTTATAGGTAGAAGATACAGTAACAAGCGAGACAGAGATCACTAACAAAACATCATGCAAGAGTTAATAAGAGTGGAAAGCTAACTGCACTGTGTATGGTAGACGTGGGGGGTTTCAAGGGTGCGGGGGCTGTAACAGACAGATTAGAAAATAAAAGACACAAAAACTATAAGGAGTTGAACAAGAAAGGAACAGTTACTGAGAAGAAATGCTGAGATGGAAGAAATTAATGTAAATTAAGGCCATGTGGATGGCGAGAATGAAGGGCCATGTTGTAGCTCCAGTTTCCACCTGCAAAGTTCTAAGAAACTGGTGTCTGGGTGAAAAATACAAATGGCCAGTGTGGTGAAATGTGCACAGAGTTCATGAATGTCACATTGTAAAGTATGCTCTGAAACAGGATATTGTGCATTGCCACTATACATCCTCTGCCTACACACATTCATCCTAACTGGTAACTTGCTAGTGGTCATGCCTACGTTAAAGGGCAAACAGTGTTTACATAATAGCTGGTATATGACATGTAATTTCATTGATGGCTCTGCCTTCGATAGTATCTGTTTTGCCAGTTAGAGCTGGTATAGGTGTTGGTAGGAGGGTGCATACGGCAAGTCTAGCAGTGGGGTTGGTCACAAGGGTAGGAGCCATAGTGTAGAGAGATGGATTCAGAAGGAGCACGGAGACTGACAAGGATATTGCAGAGCTTGTTGGGCTGGTGGGGTAATTACATCCAGTGAAGGCTGAGGTGGGAATGGCTGTGTATTGCTGTAAAGGGTCTGCACCTGAACAAATATGTTTGCCTCTAGTGCCAAGGCTGTACGGAAGGGAATGTCTGACATGGAAAGGATGGCAACTGTCAAATGTAAGTACCGAATTTGTGAATAGTTTTGATGTGAACGGAATTTGACAGAACGTATTTGGACATTCTAAAAATTTTAAGAAGCCCATATGGCAAAGATGTTATCAACGTACCTAACCCAAACCAGGTGCTGAAAGCTTATGAATCCCAGAGAAACTCCAACCAAGCAACCCGTCAAGAGTTTGGCATACGCAAGAGCCATCCTGGGTCCCATGGCCGTGCCCCTGAACTTTTTGTATGTCTGCCCCTCAAAGGTAAAATAATTGTTGATAAGTATAAAGTTGGTTAACTTGAGCATGAATGATGTCATAGGTTTGGAATCAGGTGGGCACTAATTGAGAAAATGTTCAGTTGCAGGCAGACCATGCATATGAGGGATGTTGATCTGGCGGGGGTGGCATTAATGGTGGCAAGCAAATAGTGTGATCGAAGTAGGATGGGCATAGATTTCAGTTCATCTAGAAAATGAGTGGGGTCTGTAATATAGGAAGGAAGTGTTTGTCTTTGTTGCAGGTGTTGGACAATTAGACAGACATTTGTTCAATGGGTGGTTTGAAGGCAACAACTGTGGGATGACCAGGGTGACTGGGTTTGTTGATCTCAAGTGTTGTCACAGCTCCACAGAAGGCAGCTGTTTTCAACTGTAGCAGTTATCAATTCACTGCTGAAAGCTGGCAAAAGCACTGCGAGCTCTGAGGAATCTTCTTACAACTGCCTTGACTATAGGGCATAAAGAGTATATAGAAAGCCTACCAACACATAATCAGTCAAAGTTAGATTTCTTAAAGAAGACTGAAAGCCAGCCAACTAAAATGGTTTTGTCTATTTGCAGTGCTTTTCAACACAAGTTTAACAGGAAGGGCATGAAACGGTCTTCTCACTCAGTTATGGTACTGTCTGTTTCCAGAGTTCATGACCACATCCACAGTATTCTAAGGAAAAAAAATGTTATACAGACAACATTTTTCGGTCAGAACAAAATACAGGATTTTTTCTGGTGCAAGACATGTACACCTGATTCCCTCTTCACAGTGGAAGTCTATGAAATGACATGTGGCTGTGACAGTGTGTATATAGGCAAAACAGGAGGGACTGTAAAAGAACATATTTCAGAACACAAACACCACACACAGTTAAAACAAAATGTGAAATTTGCAGTAACAGAACACCAGGAGAACTGCAACCAAGACACTGATTTCACCAATGTACACTCCTGGAAATTGAAATAAGAACACCGTGAATTCATTGTCCCAGGAAGGGGAAACTTTATTGACACATTCCTGGGGTCAGATGCATCACATGATCACACTGACAGAACCACAGGCACATAGACACAGGCAACAGAGCATGCACAATGTCGGCACTAGTACAGTGTATATCCACCTTTCGCAGCAATGCAGGCTGCTATTCTCCCATGGAGACGATCGTAGAGATGCTGGATGTAGTCCTGTGGAATGGCTTGCCATGCCATTTCCACCTGGCGCCTCAGTTGGACCAGCGTTCGTGCTGGACGTGCAGACCGCGTGAGACGACGCTTCATCCAGTCCCAAACATGCTCAATGGGGGACAGATCCGGAGATCTTGCTGGCCAGGGTAGTTGACTTACACCTTCTAGAGCACGTTGGGTGGCACGGGATACAAGCGGACGTGCATTGTCCTGTTGGAACAGCAAGTTCCCTTGCCGGTCTAGGAATGGTAGAACGATGGGTTCGATGACGGTTTGGATGTACCGTGCACTATTCAGTGTCCCCTCGACGATCACCAGTGGTGTACGGCCAGTGTAGGAGATCGCTCCCCACACCATGGTGCTGGGTGTTGGCCCTGTGTGCCTCGGTCGTATGCAGTCCTGATTGTGGCGCTCACCTGCACGGCGCCAAACACGCATACGACCATCATTGGCACCAAGGCAGAAGCGACTCTCATCGCTGAAGACGACACGTCTCCATTCGTCCCTCCATTCACGCCTGTCGCGACACCACTGGAGGCGGGCTGCACGATGTTGGGGCGTGAGCGGAAGACGGCCTAACGGTGTGCGGGACCGTAGCCCAGCTTCATGGAGACGGTTGCGAATGGTCCTCGCCGATACCCCAGGAGCAACAGTGTCCCTAATTTGCTGGGAAGTGGCGGTGCGGTCCCCTACGGCACTGCGTAGGATCCTACGGTCTTGGCGTGCATCCGTGCGTCGCTGCGGTCCGGTCCCAGGTCGACGGGCACGTGCACCTTCCGCCGACCACTGGCGACAACATCGATGTACTGTGGAGACCTCACACCCCACGTGTTGAGCAATTCGGCGGTACGTCCACCCGGCCTCCCGCATGCCCACTATACGCCCTCGCTCAAAGTCCGTCAACTGCACATACGGTTCACGTCCACGCTGTCGCGGCATGCTACCGGTGTTAAAGACTGCGATGGAGCTCCGTATGCCACGGCAAACTGGCTGACACTGACGGCGGCGGTGCACAAATGCTGCGCAGCTAGCGGCATTCGACGGCCAACACCGCGGTTCCTGGTGTGTCCGCTGTGCCGTGCGTGTGATCATTGCTTGTACAGCCCTCGCGCAGTGTCCGGAGCAAGTATGGTGGGTCTGACACACCGGTGTCAATGTGTTCTTTTTTCCATTTCCAGGAGTGTATGTGTTCTGGCCAAGTAAACTGATATTTATAGAAGAAAATGTCCAAGAAGCAATTACAATCTCAAAAAAATGTATGTAACTTCGATAGAGAAGACAGCTATACACTTCCGTCTTTGAGGTTTCCCACCATCAATGAAATGAATATGCAACCACAGTGGGTGAGAAGTACAAACAACGACCAGGAGACCAGCTCTGTGGCACGACAATAAATTCTTCCTCTTTCGCTTTGCCTGTTTCACTTCTATCCAAAGACGATGGCCCACCCATAGTAGCCTTAGGAATTTTACCCAATACCCACATTCAGCTTGAGTACAGGATTACTCCCTTTCTATCCTATGACAATGGCCCATCAAAGGCAGCGGGAAAGATTTTAGCCAATAACCCCACTCCTTCAGCATAATCGCTCGCGTGAAAACTCACTGTATTAAGTGAATGTGGTATTGGTCTTCGACAGCGTTCAGCTGACATTGAACACCACAAGATCCTGACGAAGATTCCAGCAGAGGGGTCGAAACACAAATCAAGTAGAACTTGAAGAGGAAAATTACATGGCCTAATATTCTGTAAGATTTTACCTTCAGTATATTTCATATTTGTATCTAGTAAAGAGGATATCAGGAATGATTACTGTAAGATAATGTGGCTTTTATACACAGTTCCTTTTAACTGTTACTAATTCTGTAAGTAAAGTGAAAATCAGTACCTAAAGGCATAAGTACGTTGATGCCAGCTTAGTTGTCCACGGATACTGTATGCAATAGCTGTCACAAACTCTCCACCCAGACCAAGTTCTGCACAAAGTTTCATTGCAAATGTTTCAGGATTATTTTCTTTTTCGCTCATGTCCCATTCAACTTGATCCACTAAAGAGGTATTGCCAACATGGATGTTCAGCTGAAACACATATCAAGCATTCAACAAATTTTCCATAGTAACTACGTAAATCAACAAAATACATAATAATTCTTTTTTTTAAAAAAAAAAAAATCTGTCATAGCAAACACACTGCTGATGTTTAGACCAATGTGAAGAATTATTCTATTATTAACATGATTTTTAGTAGTACGAAGTTCTACATTCATACAAAATCTCCTGCAAGAGCAGCAAAATGAAAAAAAGCGTAAACACCCAGCTTCATGAACACACGATACCACTTCAGCCATACAGGTGAATCAGCAGTAGCAGATTGGGCACTGACATGGGGTAACCATGAAATGTTATTCTTCGAGACTTTTAACTGCTACTAAACTAGATTGTGCTGAAATGGTATAGAAATTGGTGGAAATGACAAACCTTTTCCAAAAAGGTGTGCCTTCATTTTAAATAAAGCAAACAGTGTTAACTCACTGACTAAACAAGCTCCAGGACCCGTAACACTCTAAATTCGAAAGCATCAACAATGTTCAGTTAATCACATGACACAATGAAAGCTGCACAGCTATGACTGACCAATTCAGCTACTTTACAAAGTTCTCATTTTTAAAGAGGCAAACATCTGAGATGGAATCAACAAACTCCAATGCCTCTGAGGAGCTACCACAGCAGAAAATGAAACACTAGGCAGAGCACTGTGCTCAGAAAGTGATTCTCAAACCGTTTCAACCCAGCAACCCCCTTGCTACCTCAGAATAGTGACCACAGCAGTTTGGCAGTTTTGAGGTGAATCATCTACGTCTGTATTTGCAGGTGTGTCCTGTCTTTGTGTATAATGTCTTGAAAATTTGGAAAGTGAAAAAGATCCTATACATTCTAGTTAATGATATAAAGGTACAGTGTGACAATGAGTGAAGACACCATATCTATAGCCTTAATAAAACTCATTTTGTGTTCCTGTGCCATAAAATTTGTAGAAATGTCACATACACTTTCCCCTTGCTAGCTGCCTCATCTGAGTGTATAGCAAAAGATCTTTGACTTCCTCATTATTTTCTTGCAAAGCTTGTGGAAAAGAAATGCAGCACCTTGAGGTACTCTGATTAACACTTGCCAGACGACATACAGATAGCAACAGACTGTGTTCACAGCAATGACACATGGACTGTCAAAATTTTATCAGCAAATTGTCAAAAGTAATCGTAACAAAGTTCTAGAATTGACCGCCCTTTTAGGAAATTTCTCACACTCAAATTATTCCCAGGACTGAGAGTTGGCAGAAATCTGAAGCAAAAACTGGAACATCTGTGGATTCACTGTGAGAGGGTAAAGACAGACAGTCTTGCAACTTTGAAAGCATTTTCTGAAAATTGTGTTAAGCAGTTAGTTAAGACAGTCCACATGTAATAGAAATACAGGGTGTTTATAAATGAATATCGGGGTTTTAACACTTTACAACATTTATTATATTACACTTACAGTTATAAATGATATGTCAAATGAAAGAGCAACTCAAAAAGTTTTACCAAGAACCTTATAAATGTTCAATGTGAGCACCATTTGTCACATGGCACATATCAAGTATATAGCAGAGTTCTTCCCAAATGTTGATAAGTGTGTCTTCAGTGATTGTAGCAACAGCTGCTTCAATCCGGTTTCTTAATTCAGGGAGGTCTGCTGGTGGCGGAGGCATGTACACACGATCCTTGATGAAGCCCCAAAGGAAAAAAATCACTTGGTGTTAGGTTGGGTGAACTTTGAGGCCATGCCTGGTCATTGGTCCCCTTGCGGCCTATCCAGCGCTTGGGTACAGTGAAGTTCAACTAATCGCGTACTTCGCTATGCCAGTGCTCACATTGAATATTTATAAGGTTCTTGGTAAAACTGTTTTGAGTTTCTCTTTCATTGGACATATCATTTATAACAGTAAGTTCAACATAATAAATATTATAAAGTGTTAAAACCCCAACATTCATTTATAAACACCCTGTATTTGAGACATTATAGCTACAAACAGGCATCACCTCATCGATGACGTCAGAATAGACGTTGGGATTAGTGATCACTATATCATAGTGACAATAGTTACTAAAATTAATAAACCCATTGCAAAAGGTAGGAGATTATTTTTGCTAGAAAGAGAAGATAAGCAGTTATTCCTCTCATACAATGAATTGACATCATTTAGTTCCAGTATGATGGACATAGAGGAATTATGGGCAAAGTTTAAATGGATTGTGAATCATGCTCTAGAGAAATATGCGTCGAGTAACAGTATTAAGGATAAGAAGACCCACAATGGTTTAACAATGAAGCCCAGAAAATACTGAGGAAGCAAAGGCTAAGGCACACTCGATTTAAAAGAGAATGCACAAATGACTACGGGCAAATGTTACTAGATGTGCAAACCATACAACTACCACCGTCCTACCTTAGCAAAAGATCTTGCCAAGAACCTGAGAAAATTCTGGTCGTACGTAAAATAGCTAAGCAGGCCTAATACTTCTATCCAGTCACTCATTGACCAGTCTGGTGTGGCGCAAGAAGAGAGCAAAAGGAAATCAGAAAATTTAAACTTGGCATTTAAGAAATTGTTAATGCAGGAGAATCGTACAAACATGTCATTTGACCATCAGCCAGGCATCCATATGGAGGGCATACTAATAAACATCCCTGGCATACAGAAACAACTGGAAGAGTTGAAAGCAAATTAATCACCAGGTCTGGATGGGATCCTAATTCAGTTTTGCAAAGAGTACCCTATGGCATTGGCTCCTTACTTAGCTTGCATTTATCGTGAATCTCTTGCCCAATGTAATGTCCCAAGCAACCGAAACAAGTGTAGTTGACTCCTGTTTATAAGAAGGGTAAAAGAATGGACCCACAAAATTACAGACCAATATTCTTAGTATCGATTTGCTGCACAATTCTTGAACATATTTTCAGTTTGACTATAACAAATTTCCTTGACATATAAAAGCTCCTGTTCACGAATCATGATAGTTGTAGAATACATCGCTCATGCAAAACTCTGCTTGCCCCTTTCTTACAATATCCTGGGAATCACAGATGAAGGGCAAAAGCTAGATTCCATGTTCCTGGATTTCCTAAAAGCATTTCATAAGGTGCCCTACTGCAGACTGTCAACGAAGGTCTGAGAATAGGGAACAGGTTCCCAGAGACGCGAGTGACTCGAAGACTTCTAAAGTAACAGAATCCAGTAAGGTGTCCTCAACAGCAAGTGTTCTTCAGCAAAAGGGAATTGTCATGCGAGTCCCAGAGAAGACAACTTGATGATACTGTGGTGTGCAGGAAGGCGGTGGTGTTGAGTGACTGTAGGAGAATGCTAGCTGACTCGTACAAAATTTCAGTTAAGGCAGGTGAGCAGAAAAACAAACCCATAATGTTCATATACAGCATTAGCAATGTGATGTTTGATACAGTCACATCAATTAAATGGCTAAGAGTAATGTTTCAAAGTGATACAATACAGGATGAGCATGTGAGGATTGTGGTAGAAAAGGCAAATTGGCCAACTCTGGTTTCTTGGGAGAATTATAGGAAAGTGTGGTTTATCTGTAAAGGAGACCACATGTAGGGCACTAGTGCAATGCATTCTTGAATGCTGCTCAATATTTGGGATCCATGTCAGGTTGGATTGAAGGAAGACACCCAAGCAATTCAGAGGCAGGTTGCTAGATTTGCCAGTAGGTTCGAACAACATGAGTATTACAAAGGTGCTTCAGGAACTCAAATGAGAATCCCTGGAGGCAAGGTGAAGTTCTCTTCGAGGAACACTATTCAGAAAATTTAGAGAACCAGCATTTTAAGTTCACTGCAGAATGATTCTACTACTGCCAACGTACTTTTCACATAAGGAACACAAAGATAAGAGAAATTGAAGCTCATAAGGAGGCACATACACAGTCTTCTTCCCTCACACTACCTGTGAATTTAACAGGAAAGGAAATGACTAGCAGTGGTACAAGGTAGCCTCTGCCACACACTGTATGGTGGCTTCTGGAGTATATATGTAGATGTAGAATGCAATTTTATCTTGTTAACATAGTTCACAAATTTATGCAATCTCCCACCTTAATTTTTATAAGGTCATACCTATGGATTACCCATTCGAATGAAATACTTAAGGCAGTGCAGATATTAAACTGAAACAATGAAAATCCAGGACGGAATAATGACAGTATTAAGAAAAGAATAAACTGCTACTCACAATGGATATGTGAGTCAGAGACAGACACAACAAGAAGACTGCTAACTTTGTGAGCTTTTGGTCGAAACGCCTTCTTCTAATGTAGAACACACACATTCATGCACATACAACTCACATATGCATAACCACTGTCACCATGCTTAGTCCAGCCTTGGTGGTCAGAGACAGGGGTCATGTGTGTATCAGTTGTGTTTGTGTGAATGTGTGTGTGTTTTCTACATGAGAGGAAGGCCTCTTGGCTGAAATCCCACATGGCTAGCAGTCTTTTCGCTGTGTCTGTCGGTGACTCCACATCTCC
Source organism: Schistocerca nitens (assembly GCF_023898315.1). Classification (NCBI taxonomy): domain Eukaryota; kingdom Metazoa; phylum Arthropoda; class Insecta; order Orthoptera; family Acrididae; genus Schistocerca; species Schistocerca nitens. The sequence continues at coordinate 245,233,788 of NC_064622.1, forward strand.
TCTATATGGTGAGTAGATATTAAATTGTGTAAGAATCCGTGACACTGACTGACTGTGAATACAGCTCCATCAATTGCATGTGAAAGTATATTTGTTCAAGGAATATTTATTTCTTTGAAAATATCTTCCACTTTCTTGTAGAGAGAACAACATTTCTGTTGGCAGTCAAACTTCTGGAAAACGATGCCTTCCAGTGCTTTGCAATAAACTTCTAATGAACAAAATTTAGAGTACTGGCAATGCTTCAATATCTACTGCCACAGAATCTTCCACGTAAGAGGCTATCTCACTGATTCTTTTGACAACTGTGCCATTACCTGAAGGCATTTATTTCATCCTGAGACATACTGAGAGTAATGAAGGCTTTGCTCTGGTAACATGGGTTTCACCACACTTTCCATTTTCCATTCCGTGCCAAGTGGTCTAATATCGAGAAATGTTCCCACATGAACATCATGGATTTTGATGAAATTTTGTATGAACATTCACACAGGTTCTCAATGAACACTGGTAAAGTTTCAGTTTCAGAAATTCAATCCTTGCAGAGATATAGTCACTTGTTTGAAACCATAGCACAGCTTCCAATAGTGCGTCCTTGAATTTTCAGCAACTTTGAGATGAGATATCTCTAAGTATTTGCATGAAAGAAACAAAACTTGGCCATCCTATACAATTTTAGAGCTCTTTAAAGTAAAATATTAAGAAAAGGATTTCTGAGCAATTTTCATATAGATAATTTGAAGCAAAGTTGGGCAAAAAAAATTGCTGTTAAAAAAAAATGCGAACTTTAGTTTTTTGTATCTCCAAAAGTAATTGTGGGATGTACATGAAACTTTGCACACCATAACTCACCAACACAAGGTCTTAGAATATAAAATTTCATTCTCCTATTGCTTTCCATTATTTCACAAATCTAGGGTGAAGTTAACGATTTTTCAAAAAGTGCTAAAAATGGGTATTTTTAGTCAAATTTTTCAAAAAAGTGTTTTCTCCAAACTCTTCTAAACTATGGTCATTAGAAAGAGCATATTCTAAACTATCTAGAGAAGTGGATTTGGTTTCACAATGCAAGCATATAAGGCCCTAAAAAGTAGCATCATCAAAGAGGCGCACTGGAAGTATGAACACATTTTTCTGGCACTCAAATTATACCTGAAACCTTTTATTATGCCTAATAAAGGTTTATTAGTGCCTTGAATAATTGAAATAAAAAGATCTGGTAAATAGGCAATGAGACTGTCAGAAAAACTTGAAAACTATGAGAAATAGCCCTTCTGCTTTTATTGTAGGTGTTCGTCTGCATTAAACTGTTCTCATTTGTAAGAGAGAGAGAGAGAGAGAGAGAGAGAGAGAGAGAGAGAGATCATAAAGAATTCAATGAATAAGAGCTTCATATTTTTGTTACTTCTCAAAATTGTAAATATTTACAAGTGGAAAATGAAGACCTAATTTTTGGATTCAATTGTATAAAACGTTTTTCCAAAAAAGAATTGGTTTGCTTGAATCATGCATCAAGTGATGTAAATAAATTTTCCAATCAATACTGCAGAGATTTTAATACCTAGGTGTTGTACCCTGTGAATTTTTGTCTTAAAGTTATTAGGGAAACATGTAAAATGGTTGGTTAAACATCTAAGAGTTTTAATTTTGTATTTAATCACACTTAAATGTAGCCTACTACCTTGGTAAATACGTAACCACTAGTTTCACAGAGAAAATTCACAAGATTCACTGTTTATAGAAAATATAATGGCAACAATTAGTTTAACAATCAGATTGTGTCATTATTGTGAGCCTTGTTTGAACAACCAGTATTTCAGTGGTGTGTTTGCAGCATAGTGAGTGGGTTCTCTTGACAGTGTGGCTTGTTAAGTGATTCATAAGACCATCAAAGTTTGTAATCTAATTTATAAAAAAATTGTTTTGATTGTGTCTTTTATAGCATATATCTCTTATTAGATTTTTTCATTGGTATTATACATTGTGTATAATTTCATTCAGTAGCAATTTGTCTGAAATTTAAGCAGATTATAATTTGCACTAAGAGGCCAAATACATTATTTAGTTAGTGATTAGAGATGGATGCAGAAGGGAACAGCATACCTTCCTGCTCAATTGGGCAAGGAGATAGTGGAACGAAGTGTCATGTCGCTTTCTTTGCCAACAAAGCTGCTTTAAAATGGTTTGCGGATTTTAGTGATGAGGAAAAAGAGTTGTTGGTCCGACGTTCTGAAGCAAAGACGGACAATACCTCTCAAGTTTGCCTACACCATGAAGCCCTGTTATTGACACAATATGAGAGGCTACAAAAAAAATGCTTCAATCCCTTAGGGAAGGTGAATCATAATGTTAAGGCAGGAATTCACACTCTTGATACTGAAACAGCTAATGAGGCTTCTGATATGTTGAAGCAGCAGCTTGTTAATAACATAAAGCCAGGTCAGAAAAATTTTACGGCTTGCAGGACTACCTTAAACAAACACTTGGACGAAGCTTTATCAGCCTCATCATCACATTCTGATGAGGACTTTAAACAAAAAAAAAGAATTAAATAGTAGCTTATTGTCTATCGGTATTTCACCCCTGAAGAGAACAGTAAGCTACAGAGATAAGCCCCAATATGTGAAGAAGAAAATTCAAAAGGCTCAAAATGTGACTAAAAACAGAACTGTAAATGCAATGGGAGTAAACCGACAAATTGAAGATGCTAGTGAAATTTAAGGAATGTGGAAACTGTGCCGACTATGCACATTTGCTGACTGAACTGAAAGCCACGATGCAGAATGCAATTCATAAACAACAGATGCAAATTTTAACCTTGGCACCTGTAAGTTGGACAGTCAGACAAACAGCAGCTCAGTTTGGTGTGTCCGAAAGAATGGTGAAGAATGCTCAGAAGCTTAAGGCAGAGAAGGGCATTCTGGCACTTCCCAAAAATAGGCAAAGCAGGAAATTACCAGCAGAAGTTGCTAGTAGAGGGCGAAATTTTTTTGAATATGACGAGTATAGTAGGGTGTGCCCTGGAAAAAAAGATAGTATTTCAGTTAGACTTTTAGATAGAAAGACATACATGCAGAAAACATTGTTACTTTGCAATTTACGGGAAATGTATGTTATAGATAAGAATATAAATGGTCCAGAAATAGGGTTCTCAAAGTTTTCTGAACTTAGACCCAAATGGTGTGTAACAGTAGGATCAGCTGGAATGCATGCAGTTTGCGTCTGTGCAATTCACCAAAATGTTAACCTTATGCTTAGCGGAACTGGTATACGTGAAAATTATAAGGCGATTCTCAGCAAGGCAGTTTGCAGTTTGAACTCTAAACAGTGCATGCTACATCGCTGTGAAAGGTGTCCTGGGCCCGAAGTTATAGCATCTGAAATTGCCAGCTATTTCCTAGATCATGAGCCACAGGAAGTTATAGTGTTTAAGCAATGGATACATACCGATCAGGCCACACTGGACACGAAGCAAATGGTAGTGGATGAATTTATTGAAGATGTAAAAAATAAAATATGGAGTCTGTCATGCCATCATTACATTGCCAAGCATCAAAGCTTGCATCTTAAAGGCCTTAAATGTCATCTGAAAGACGAAGAACTTGTTGTCCTAATGGATTTTGCAGAAAACTATTCTTTTATCATTCAGGGTGCTGTGCAAGGCTTCCACTGGTACAATAGTCAAGCAACAATTCATCCATTTGTTATCTACTTTCGTCAAACTGAGAAAGTAGAATCTTTAAGTTTTTTGCATTATCAGTGATTGTTTGCGGCATGGCACTATTGCAGTTCACGTTTTTATCAAGGAGCTCATCAAATATATAAAAGCCCGGTTTGCACAAATATCCCATATTCATTATTTCAGTGATGGCTCCAGTGCTCAATACAAAAATTTCAAGAATTTCCTAAGTTTGTGCTATCATAAGAGTGATTTTGGAATGACAGGCGAATGGAATTTTTTTGCTACTGGTCAAGGGAAATCATCTTGTGATGGGATTGGAGGTACAACAAAGCGGTTAGCAGCAAGAGCAAACTTGCAACGGCCACTTAATGGACAAATTCTTACTCCCCTAGATCTGTTTCACTTCTGCTCTGAAAACATTAATGTAATTAAATTTGTTTTCATCAGTAAAGATGAAATTGAAAAAATATTGTGTCACAAGAACAGAGGTTTAAACTTGGACAAACTGTAGCAGGCACTAGAGAAAATCATCACTTTTTACCTACTGATGAAACAACAATTCAGGTCAGCAGAGTTTCAAATGATTTTTCATCTTTTCTAGCTAAAATGGGTCACAGTAATGAAGGAGGCATATTAATGTCTGCTCTCCAACCAGGACAATATGTTGCATGCCATCTATGAAAACGTGTGGTGTATTGGGAATATCTGAGACCTCCACAGAGCAATGGGATGCATTAATAAACTTTATGCACGCACATGGTCCAGCAAATTCATTTTATTGGGCACCAAGAAGTGACAAGTGCTGGGTTCCAGAACACCACATTATTGCAGTTATTATAGCACCATCAGTAAATTCGTCTGGCCGGCAATACACCATTCCTCCTGATATTCTGGCCAGCAATACACCATTCCTCTTGATATTCATCAGAAAATTATTGTAGCATATCAAAAATTGAAATAGGTTAGAGGAAACAATCTAAGGAACCCAAGAGTACCTTCTAATTTTACACAGGGCACTTAAATAATTTTACTATCAGGCTTGGGAAACTGTGTAAAGAAACCCTTATCAGGCTTGGGATCCTGTGGTACAGAAACCCACCTGTGGCTGTTGTTGCTAAGCTATCGGGCATGGCCCCTATGGCAATGGGAATGCTGGTTTTCTCAGGTGAAATGATACTAGCAGTGGTTAAGCCACCATGAACCATAGCAACTCATTTATACACTTCTTTTCCATCAGTAAGCTGGTGTTGTTCATTAAACAGGCAACTAATAATTAGATGATTATGCAAATAAATTTTACAACTTACATTCATTCTTAATAATAATTGTGATTTTTTTTTTTGTGTGTGTGTGTGTGTGTGTGTGTGTGTGTGTGTGTGTGAGAGAGAGAGAGAGAGAGAGAGAGAGAGAGAGAGTGGGGTTGGAGGTGACAATTAAGAAATACCATTGTTTCTATTTTTATTCTTTTGCTGTTCGGACTTAAGCTACGTCCTATTCATCAGGACTTCTTATTTCACTTATCCCAGACATTAATAAACATGTATAAGGCAAAATAAAAGATTTCAGGTATAATTTGAGTGCCAGACAAATGAGTTCAAACTTCCAGTGCGCCTCTTTGATGATGCTACTTTTTAGGGCCTTATATGCTTGCATTGCGAAACCAAATCCACTTTTCTAGATAGTTTAGAATATGCTCTTTCTCATGACCATAGTTTAGAAGAGTTTGGAGAAAACACTTTTTTAAAAAATTTGACTAAAAAGACCCATTTTTAGCACTTTTTGAAAAATCGTCAACTTCACCCTAGATTTGTGAAATAATGGAAAGCAATAGGAGAATGAAATTTTATATTCTAAGGCCTTGTGTTGGTGAGTTATGGTGTGCAAAGTTTCATGTACATCCCACAATTACTTTTGGAGATACAAAAAACTAAAATTCACATTTTTTTTTAAACAGCTATTTTTTCGCCCAACGTTGCTTCAAATTATCTATATGAAAATCCTTTTCTTAATATTTTACTTTAAAGAGCTCTAAAAGTTGTATAAGATGGCCAAGTTTTGTTTCTTTCGTGCAAATACTTACAGATATATCTCATCTCAAAGTTGCTGAAAATTCAAGGACACACTATAGAAAGCTGTGCTATGGTCTTAAACAAGTGACTGTATCTCTGAAAGTATTGAATTTCTGAAACTGAAACTTTACCAGAGTTCACTGAGAACATGTGTGAATGTTCATACAAAATTTCATCAAAATCCATGAGGGGCACGTGGGAGCCTCTACACCACTTGGCATGGAATGGCCCTGATGTAACTTTGTAAGGAGAGTGATATTTTTTTTTTTTTTTTTTTAAATAACTCACCTATGGTGCTGCATTGCTCAGACTTCAATTTCATAGCTTGGGAAAATAAACTTACCCACATTTGATATGATTACATTTCATTTAAGATGTAATAAAAATTTAGTTTTGATTGTGAATGACTGCACATGAAATTGATTTAATAAAATCCAGATGGTGTTGTCACAGCGTTCTTTTCCTTGTCACTTTCAGCTAGTAGGATATGGTAATATTCTTTGAGTAGATCGAGTTTAGAAAATAATTTCTTGCCTACAAGGATGGAAATTTGCATCATTTATGTGAGGAAATTGATAGCAGGCAACCGCTGTCTCTACAAATGTGCTACAGGCAATCCAGCTTTCCTACCACGTGCACTATCTCACTGGGATTTAGAGGGGTGCATTATATTATGAATAATTAAGAACTGGAATTCTTGTGCAGCCAAATTTAGTTTATGTGGATCTAACATGTGGGCTCTTGAGTACATTGGCATGGCGCTGCTGGATGCAATATAAAGTTTAACATCCTGCTTGATTTCTCCCAGTCTAAGGGTTGGTTTTATCAGTTCAAGGATTTTTTAAAGTAATTCAGAGTATTTACTGTTAGCATGGAGTGAACTACCGGAATTAGACAAATCAACTGCACACTGTAGTGCAGCCAAATGCAGCTGGGAATTACTGCCAACTAATAACTTTCTTGTCAGGTCTATACGAGCCAAACTTTAGTCTGCACCGATTATACCTTTCGTTGTGATGGGTACAATGTAAGGCCTCTCAAAAATGCATTTTAAACCTAAATCAACAGTTTAATAACCTTTATTCATTAAGTATTAACCTCAGATCAAACCACAGCATAAAGTTTGTAGTCTGTCTCTTTAACCTTATCCTTGGGACACACCGATATAACAGAAACATACGCACTGCTGTCTACCATTACCCCAAAGTACTGTTCTCTAACAAACAATCAATACTGGCAGCCTAGTATAAATATCAGTATTTTCCTTGCTGTGGCCCCTACTACGAGATCATCACCACAATTGACACTGTCGTTCCCACGATTTGGATTTTTGGACTTCAGTTTCAAGACCTTTCACTGATTCAGAAGAATCGCATGCCACAGGGGACATTTCCCCTGAAGATGAATTAAGCTCCTGAGTGTTTCGTATTTCCGTCATCCCATAAGCCATTTGTGCTGGTATGTCCACATTTTCTTCAGAAATCAGTAAAGTATTTTGGACGCTACCAGGAAGTTAGTCTAGCCAGTTAATCTTTAAAATTTTATCTTAAACATTTGTTTCTCCATAACTTTTTATTTTCCAAAACCAGTGACTGGGTTTCATATCACCAATTTCTTTGTTTCTAGTCGAGTCTTTGTAAGAAGGCCTGTGACAGTTACAGTGGGCCAGGCACAGCAGCTTTGTGTGTCTTCTAAAGCCAATCACATTACATGATTTTGTAAATGACGCTATGGAAATGCCTCACTGCTGCCAGAGCTCTGCAGATGGCTACTGTTTTTGCCTGCAGCCATTTGCACTTTGTACCTGAAAGATGACAATAGGGCTGTCAGCTGTCTTGCGATGTCTCGACTATTGTATCTTAATTTGATATTCGTCACTTTTCTTAAGTCATAAGCAGTCTTTCTTTAGTTAACAAATGTTTGTTGCTTTCGCCACTGTTCATGAGAGCCTATATTTTTTTGACACCAGGGCTCTAACTGTGGCAACAAGTAACTGAATTTGGTTGCTTCTGTCTGTATTCCTGTGATTGTAAACCGTACTTCAGCCTGAAAAAACAAGTATCAGGCTTTTCAGTCCTGGACAGAGGAAATTTCACACTAACTTTGTCTACTTCCATTTTCATATGACTGGGATATTATTTTCCCTCTATGCGTCATCATATTTTATTCTTGTGCAGATCACATCAAGGTCACCAGCTGTTGGTCTTGTTTTACAATTAACCACAAAACGCAGTATTTTAAACTTGAAAATATATTTGGAAACTTCCATTTCTTACAAGACAAATATCACACACTAACAAAACAACTTATACCTAGACCTCTTACTCTGTGCATTTCAAAATGTCATTCATTTTAAGAAAAATAAAGTCAACACAAAGAAGCTTTTTTTTTTGCAGAATTGTAGGTTATGAACATGAACATAAACCTATAGTGGCACCTAGGCCAAGCTTTGGTATGGCACTAGTAGAAATGTTTCCAGTGGCTTGTTTCTTGGTACCAGTACCGAGAATGGTAATTCGAAATGCGAACAGTCAAAAGACCACGTTGCACAGCTAACAGAAATGCAGACGAGGGTTTTAAAGAGCAAGGAGAGGACCACGGCAAGCGTCACACATGTTGCCACACGACCGCATGTGTAACAGCGTCATGGCATTAACTTTAATAATTATACTGACAATCAATGGGATAGTTGATACTGGTGTCATAATTCACAAATAAGTGCACTTCGAACTTTCATAAAGTGATGGAAAATGGTGAACTGTAAAGAATGATCAATGCGCTGTAAGCCGGGAATGTACAAGCGGATATAATATGGCAGCCAGTCAAAAAGTGGCTAATTAGCATCCAACTCCAGATGTGAAAAACAAAGTGCCACACTTTAGAGAGTGCACGGAAGATTACAACCAAAACCACGTATCGACAGAATCATTCTAACAAGGCCAGGCTTTAGTGGTTATTGTGGTAGTCATGAACTATATCGCAGCCATGTTGCATGGCAAACAATTACAAGGCATTAAACGAAAATTGTGCACAGCTTGCTTTGTTATATCATTCAATAGATATCATTTCCACATGGATAGTGAACTGTACAACAGAAGCAACATATGGAACTCGAGACGTTGATATCTTCTCTTCATGCCACAAACATCACTCCTGCTTCATCCAAGAATATCCAATTGCTTTTTCCATTCCAAAACCAGAAGATTTTGTGATAGTCAAAAGGTAAGGCTGCAGAATTATACAATCTGTTGTAGCTTCCGCCATTAAGAAGGCATCGTGGTGAGATCATTTAGAAGCAAGTAACCTTCAACTATGAGTCCAGTGCCCAGTGAGACCATTCACAGCCCATCAGACAATTAAGAATGAAAATCAAAACTAAAAAACTGGGGAGGGGGTGGAACCATCACCCTCATGACCACTAGGGCACTTTGTACATGTACGATATATGAGTTCGAACTCTCCGAGTTTCGAGTTGATCTCCTGATGGTGTTACTTTACAGATGACCATTAGTCTTTGGGAGACCTTGGTAACAGTACCATTTGATCTAGGTTATGAATTTTTGGCATCAAACACCTAGAAAGTGAGCTGTGCCTGCAGACTATGTTGAGAGCCCAATGCACAAACAAAGAAATATGACACACGCCAGTGGCTGTGTGTGGGCAGAGTAGCAAATTAAGTGGACATAAATCTCCGCTCAGATACTTACCTCACAGTGTGTCAGGGAGGAGGCTGGCCAGAAGTGAACGCACTGATGGCTCATCCCGAGTCTTGTAATCACGCAAAACAGAATTAACTTATATACAAAATTCAGTTTCTTAATCGATCATTCATAACATTAACCAGTTAGTTCATAAGGTAGTCGTCAGCAGATTACACAATGTAAACGAAAACAAAGCTGCACTCCCAGCTGATTATAATTTGCAATAAATGAAGTCTGAGTAGCTGAAATAAAAAGAAAAAGCCAAAGGGACATTGCACAATTCCACAAAGCAGTTTTTCAAGTTGATTGATTGGTCTGGAGGGTTTCAAACTTTCATCTCTTAAGATATTTTCACACATGAAGCACAACAGTAAACGTTCATTTTGAGGTGAGATGATGAATCCACATTTCAAGTATTCATTTAATTATTGCGAACACTTCTTTTTCTCAGTCATTTTGAGAAAACATTATTCCAAAATGCACTCACTGGCTATGTCGTTAATTAAATACCACAGATTTCTACTCTGCTCAACTGAATGTAGGGCACAGCGTACCACAACATACAAAAGCTTCAGAAGTCTCAATACTGGAAGGCTCCATTCTTTAATTTGGAAACAAGTTTTCATATGTGAAATACAACGGTTGTTGCTGAGCTAATGGGGTGGTTGCATGGTGAGTCAATTCACAAAATTCCCTGGTCAAAGCTTTGCCTGCATCTCAGCTCATCCATTTCACACAAAACTACGACTCAAAGGCACAATACTTGGTGATATTACAGCAGCTTGAGAAAGAGAAAACATTATTTCTTAGAAAAGGTATATTTATATGTGTTTAAAGTTATTCTGGTCACACTTTTATATGAACTTGTAATAAACATACCCTTTTAACCAAATGGATTCAATTCATGTGCTCTGCAGTATACTACCAATACTTAGGAAACTACTAAATTCACCAACATTTCTGCCTTTTAGTAACTAAAAGGAAAATCATCGAAGCAAACACGGAACACTCCCTCCCCAAAACCCCTTTCGATCACAGTACTGCCTTGCGTAAGTTAAACCGCCACAAAAGACAATAATGCCCAGGTTGAGAATCACTGCCCGAGACCTGGGCCAGGAACTATACATTGTTAGAATATTAAATATTTGCCACAAGAATCACATCAAATGTAGCTGTCAGCTATAATTCTTGACTAACAATATTTATGCTGTCAAACAATCGAACTGTGCACAGCAATTGTGTTAACAAAAGGTAACCGATACACCTGATAACCACAAACCCAAATTCTCCACAACCTTACACAGTCTTTTTTTTCTTCTTTTCACATTTAAAATTTATCACATACAACTATTGATGGCAATGTAAACTGACACAACAAGTTTCAACTTAAATTCACTAATGTGTCACTTGCTCATGAAACCACAGTAATTAAAAACAGCATTATGTTATCTATTCTTCACGGCAGAAAGACTAGAGAAACATTTCTCACCTGCAAAGGAAACATATGTGCAGGTCACATATTTCAACACGTTTTCTTACACGTAAGATGCTCCTCTTTCCCAGAAGATTAATGTGAAAATTGTTTTATAAATATCACTCTTATTTTAAGTACACTTTTTCCCAAATCCAAACATACCTTTATAATAACTCTTTGGTCTGTATTCTCTTCTATGATACTGTCAGTCGGGAATCCATCGATTTGTTGACGGATAGCTTGTGCAATGGCCGGAACAAATGTGAGGGGATTAAGATCCAAATCATCGCAAAGCACTTCAGCAAACTGTTCAGGCGATATTAAGCTCTCTAAAACAGACAAACTCACAAGATTTCTTTTTCCACTAATAAACAAAGGAGTTAAACTTTTGGGAGGACAACAGTAATATTTAATACCATTTTTGTTCCATGTGAATGTATCTCGAAGCTTTTGTCCTTCTATTTCCATGTCCAAGCGAATAGGCACAAGAAGTTCCACTTGTGAAGCATTTTCCATAATGGTTGTAGGGTCTGTGTCATCAAAGCTGAAAATAAAGCAGGAATGTATTTTGCTATTAACATTTAAATTTTCACTGAAAATTACAGTCCACATACCTAAGTAGTAAAAAGCTATATTTGTTTCGTTCCACACAGTTAGACAGTCATAAAAGTAAGAGAAATAGCAAACACCATAACTGCTCTATTGCAGCAGGTGGACATAATATAATGTAATTGGATAGATAAAAAATCTGCTCACCAAAGGGCGCCACATGCAAAAAAAGTTTACGTATACAAGCTTTCTGAGCCAGTGGCTCCTTCTTCCGGCAGGAGGGTTGAAGGGGAAGAAAGAGGGGTGTAGAACAGGACTATGGAGGGTTAGGAAAAGGGGTATAGTTCAGAAAAGTCACCCAGATTCCCGGCTCAGGGGAGACTTACCGTGTGGGATGAAAAGGAAAGATCTATGTGCCTAACAACTGGTAATGAAGATGGTGTCTAATTACCAAGTGGCTTACCTCTTACCTTCCAGTGTTTCCAGATCAACTCTGTTGGTTCATTACACTAGTCTGCAAATTTTCACTTTTTAATTTTTACAGAAACGGAAGCAGCAGTGCTGTATTGACTTACATGCATTGATCATTAATAGCACTGACTCCTAGCTCAGAATTACAAGTTAATAATATGTTTACATTTCACAGTCACACTTAGGGAAATTAAACATCCTGCATGCAAAGGCATCGTGACAAGAGTTCCTTGCCCTAAGTAAGCGAGTCAGATACTCCCACTATAATCTGTTAACACTACTTTATACCATGACTTGTGCACACCGTCCAGTCATGTGAACATTGTCAAATGTTGAAACCAGATGCAATTTTAACTATTGTTATCATGGTACCTTAAGTTCACTTGTTACTGGAACTAGCATCTTGGCAGTTGGCAGTGAATATATGTATGGGGAAGTACCGAAATTGAACTGTATCATTGTGCATGTGTATGCTTTCACAAAAATTACCAGCACCTGCAGTGACACACCTGATAACTTTTGTTACATATGTGCTAATGTTATTTGTGGTTCAAGAAGGCGACCACTGACTAAAGCATTGAATTAAAGATACATCCCATATTTCGGGTGTCCAGTTGGAGAATAGTTGTGGGCTCCACACATCTAATGCAGCTAATGTTCGTCTACACTGAATGCATGGTAAAACATCTCGGAAGTTCAGAGTGCCTGTAATCTGGCATGAATCCACATATCATGCAATCGATTACTATTTTGTATGGTACCTCCTCGAGGGAAGAGCAAGAGGAAGAGCAATATTCAATACCCTGACATCCCCTCTGTCATTTGCCATGTGGCTCATGGCGAAAGACTGATAGTTCCTGTTCCTCCACATGTACCACCATAAGCAGTGACAGCAATGATGCCCAACTGACAGATACAATCAACAATGCGCAATCATCTGCCAGTAACAAGGACCCTATATTTACACCAACATCAACTGGAGAATAACACAAAACCACACATTGGGAGCCCGCATCTCGTGGTCGTGCGGTAGCGTTCTCGCTTCCCACGCCCGGGTTCCCGGGTTCGATTCCCGGCGGGGTCAGGGATTTTCTCTGCCTCGTGATGGCTGGGTGTTGTGTGCTGTCCTTAGGTTAGTTAGGTTTAAGTAGTTCTAAGTTCTAGGGGACTTATGACCACAGCAGTTGAGTCCCATAGTGCTCAGAGCCATTTGAACCATTTGAACCACACATTGGGAACTCAGTGATTTGGTTAGATATTTAGATCTACCTAAGAGTAAAGCCGAACTCTTGGGAGCAGTGCTCCTCCCTGACACAGTCCACGTGTGTTGTTTCCAAAGCATAAGAAAAAACTTTTGTGTCATTTCAATACTGAAGGCGAAATTACATTCTGCAGTGACAATGACGTTCCCTTGGAAGACCTGAGCACTACATACAAACCAGACAAGAGGAAACTTCATAGATGGCTAAAAAACAAGCCTGAGAGCAGTACTGTTACACAACAGTAATGAAAGGCCAATCAACCCTGTGACATATGGTGTTATACCATGTTGAAATCCTTTGTAAAGAGTGTTAATTACTAAGCATGAATGGCTGATATGTGGAGATCTTAAATGTCAATGCGATGCTGTTGAGTTTTCACGGGGTTACACTAAGTATTGTTGTTACCTGTGTGAGCGGGACAGATTCCCAACACAGTTTCACAACAGAAGAACACTACACCCAGAGCAAATGACCTCAACGAACAGCTCTGGTGCTTGGGTCAAATAATATTGCCAAAAAACATTTACTGAATCTGAACAAATTTGTTCTCTCACCATTGCACATTAAGCTAAGACTCAAGAAAGCATTTGTTCAGACTGTGTGCAAGAATGAACCAGCATTTCAGTATTTGCGTAGCATGTATCCACGACAAAGCACAGAGAAGATCACAAATGGGAAATTCATTTGTCCATAGATATGTCAGCTGTTGAGTGACACACACGTTGAGTCCTCTCTAACCCCTGATCAACAGCAAGTGTGGAATTGTTCTCGTAATGTGACAAAATTGTTCTTCGGAAATAGGAGAGCCGAAAATTACAGGACCTTGTGGACAAACTCATTTATGCTTATAAGGTCACTGGCTGCAACACGATCCTGAAGAAGCACTTTCTTTACTCCCACCTCGATATGTTTCCACAGCACTGTGGCACATTCAGTTGTGAGCACTACTACAGAGACACTCCCGACACCACCCACATGACGAAGGCAAATGCACAGCACGAATAAACCATTTAAGTTCAACTAACTGTTGACTAGGGCAGATATATATGTTAAACATGAATACCCAACTTCTTTGTAACCCTGAATTAGGAGACAATTTTAACTGTGGTATTCGTGTTTAGTGCTTCGAAATCTATAAACTGACTACTTTAGTTTCTGCAAATAATCCACTGTGGACCAGTGTTGTTAGTGAGCATGAGTTCTTTTAGAAGTTGCACCTTGGGAGGGAATGAGGTCTATGTAACAATTAGGTTGGGATTTATGACACTACAGCATTACAACACTAATCCAAAAGCATTATTCAGTTTTTCTCAGAAACTGCCATGAACACCGCTACTGTGTCATATTCTGCTTAGAAATTCTTAATGGGAGACACTGCAGTCACTGATTAACATACTGCAACTGACCAACAATTTGCATGGCAATTCAGCAGTCCTGAGGAATAAATCTTTGCAAGGATTTCTGCAAAGGTATTACGACAAGGCCGCATCCTAGCACATCCTGTAGAATACTGCAGTTCGGAGTAAGGCAACAAAATTAGCTTTGCTTAGGAAAATAAGGCAATAATGGAACACTGAGTTTGAAATTTATGAAGGGAAGAATCTTCTTGGAGAATTTCACAATTTATACTATCAGCTGCAACGATAATCAGACAAATTCTTTGAATATACATGGATGAGCTCAAAAACTTTCAATTATCTCATTAACAAATTAAAGACACATTTTTCTTACATGATCAAGAACTTCAACAGCTGATAAGTACAGAAGAATGACTGACTACAGTAACAATGGAAGAATGAGTTATGCTCTGGAGGAGGTGTCCATGGTGCGAAGGTAACATTTTAGGCTAGTAATCACGATTGTTGTTTGGTCCTCGGTTCAGTCCTGGCAACTTCTTACATTTTAACTGACTTGGCTACAACCCTGTCACCAATACTGTGTACTAAGTTATGTATATACTGTTTACACTGCACTTGGCAGCATATTTTGTGAAGTTCTGCCGAAGTACTTCTCTTTACACACCTATCCCAGTACATGACACACATTAAATTCCTAATAAAACACAAAGAAAAACAATGAAATTTTACTGATATCTGATTCGTGGGAACGTAATTCATCAGCAATCAATGTTAAGGCCAAGTGTTTCAGTTAATCTAAATAATCTGCGTAAGTAAAGCAAACAAAATTTTTGAAAAGAAGTCAAATGTTTTGTGCAATGATTTGTCTAAAAGTAAGAAATAAAACATATTAGAGAAACAATTGGTGTATCTCATTTTAAATATACAGAATTTCAAACATCACCCTAAGGCATAACAAATATTACTCTGATATATTTTATTCCTTTTAGACAAATCATTCCACAAAATGTTTCACGTATTTCTTTCATTTTTTTATTTTATTTTCAAGATTAATTCAGAAAGCATGACCTTATTGACACTTCACTTGCCTTCCTAACATCATCAGTTCTTGAAATTCCTAAATTTAGTACTTGATTCAGAGGAAGCCTTTTTGCAGTGAAATATCACACCAAGGCATCTTTTTTATTTATGCAAGACAGCGAGGCCTTGAACAGATCAACTTTTTAACAGTTCATTTCATTTACTTACCTAGCGGCAACTGTTTGTAAAATATTTCAATTTTTCCTCAAATCAGTAATTAAGTCTATCTTAATTACCCTGATTACTTTCCAGCATTTAATATTTTCTTTCAAAACTAGAACGCACATTGGTCACATTGATACCCCTTTTGTTCATTTCTTGCTGTTTTGCTATGAAAATTCGAACAAAAACTCATTGGGTAATTTATAGGGAATCATGTTTTCACTCCACTCAAATATTTGACAAAAAATGCATCAACTGTTAATAATACAATAAAATATCCTTTTTTTCCAAAAAACATCATTTTGACATCTTGAACAGTGAATGAAATATGACGATTTTTACAATCACTTGATCCCCTATGTGCAGTAAAGGATTCAGATCCCATCTGTTGATGTAACAACCGATATCTAGTGAACAAGAAAGAGATATCATTCCCACTCTCAACTTTAAATACAATTTCAATGTATTGGCCACATTTCATACGAAATAATGTATGGCCTAAAATGAACTACAAGCCAAGTCTACACAATGTGATTTTACCTCTGCAAACTTAAAAATATTGTGCAGTCATTTAATTTTGTGCACCACAGTGACTATGACAAATAATGAAAATAAATTTAGTCCTTCAGTGCATGAAGATATCAAGCTGTAAGATGTGGAAGAATCAAATTGCTTTCATTTGAATTCAAATGTCAAAAGTTGTACAGGACAGGCAGCACCATGGATGTCACTCCCTCAGGACACTTTCCATACATATACGTGGAGTTGTGTTTTGTCATCTGAAGCTGTCGTGCACTGTCTGTCACTTACATAGGATGTGGCCAAAAGGTATAGAGTAACTTAACATAGGATGTGAATGTACACATCAGGAGAAAAGTGTATCCATTTTGATATACAGACACAGACATAAGTAGCAAAAGAATGTCTGCAAACATAGATAAAGTAATTACAAGTGGTAGAGTATATCAGCTGTAGACAAACATGAAGTTAATTCACATTATGAAACTTCAACCAACCCTTCAACTGCTCATTTTTTCATTTAGTTGTATTTTAATCAAGAAGCAAAAAACCGATCTCTACAATCTAGAATTATATATCAAATACATTTTAATGATACAATCATTTAGCATCAGCTGCTGAAGTCCTATTTTATCTACATATATTAATCTGAAAGATTTTTAAAATATATATTTCTATGATCTTTTATGTAGTTTTGAAATAAATTATACTGTATCAGATAGTTTAGTATTACACTGACCACAGTTATCATGGAAAACTGCAAACTAGGCAATTTCAAATACTCTCACTCTCCATCGCCTTAATTACAGAGACAGGAGTGCTGTTTGAAATAGTCTCATACAACATTCTGGTAGTCGGTAGAGAGAGAAATAAGTGAAATTTTCAAAAGAAAACACTCGGACGTTGGCGCGCCAGGTCCATATAGTCTGCGGCCATTGTCAAAGCTTCACCCTCCATTGCCGGTGGTGAACTGGCGAAACGTCAGAAAAATCATTAGATGAACGTTGGCCGAAGAACCCGAGACAGATGCCAATAGGCAGTTTCTCAACAAGTGGCCACGAAAGCCTTAACAATTTTGAATCCCAAATTACTTAGGTATATAATAATTAAGTGCCTAAATACTTCTGTTCCAAAAAAGGGTAAATGCTTATAGTTTTATTCTGAAGCAATGTGTTTAATTTACTTGTGTTGGAGAGCTGGTCTGATGTACCGGTGTGTTTGGTAGACCCAAAGTGGTTGGTACCCTCCACTCCCCGACTCGACATTGAACTTCACTGAACACTTTACTGTACAGTGTATGCAATGGATAAATTTGCTTAAGACATATACTACAGTTTACAAATCATAGCAATATTGTTCTTAACACAATGACCATTTAAAGAAGTTCCAAAGTGGAAATATTTAGGTTTAACCCAATTAGGTAACAATGGGTAAACGCATCACATATGTTCACCTAAAATAATGAACATTGGAGAAGGAAATTCAAAATGACTGCAATTTTCAACAATAAAAACCACAAGAGTTTTACAAAAAATCATGATTAATCCTAAAGCAATAATAAATAAAATATGTCTAACAACATATTGATACACTCACGCCTCTGAACGCATTACTTGTAACTACATAAACTTCATCACAAAGAACAACAAATTTAAAAGCTTTCATCTTGGTATTGTACACTGGATCCCAAACATCATCACAAGTAATTTAAGAATTTATTCTACACAAAACTAGTCTTAAATTACAAAAGTGTGATCATACTTACCAAAGTGGAAATGTTCGGACTTTTTTGTTGTTTACACGATTCCTATTAATTGGTGTTGCTTGAGGCACTGCATCTAGATGTGAACTGTTGGGTAAGGAAGGTACCCATGGCATGCTCTTCTTAGTCTTTCCTTCCCTACATTGATATAGATATTTAAAAAATTATTACGAATTAAAACTGTTACATTTACTAGTTGTTACAGAGTGCTCCAGAAAAACATAAGAATTTGGAAACTATCTCACTACTAAGTCTCTTGCTTGACATTTCATTTACTGTCTACAGACGGTAATGAAGATATGTACGAGTTTGATGGCTTCTGTAACTGCACAAACAGTACTTACAAGTCAGTGTTTAAGAGGAAGATTAAATTTTGCAGATCATCAAATCTTAAGTATAAATTATTATACGAGTATACCACACAAACTGAAACACAAGTAAATATTTCCTGCCTAACCAATACTCGAAAATCGTGACTTGTTCGTAAAAAAACAGCAAAGCGTTTCTGACAAGCAAGACTGTAAATACGATTCCTGCTTGTTTTACCAACATCAATTTAAGCTGCACCATTAGGCTCCTGCCTAACCACATCCTCGAAAACCATGACAAATACGTAAAAAACAGCAAAGTATGTTTCAAAAGCTATGCACTCAGGTTTCTGCCTAAACACATGTAAGAAGTGAATATGCATCAAGTCGCAACATTACCCAAAAAATTGGTCATGTGCAAGTAGGACTCACACTCTGACGATTCTGCACTAACATAACTATGTATATAGACAGTCAAGAAACCTCTATGATTTCTGGCCTGTTTTGACATCCTGTGAATTAAACGACTTTCAAGAATGTTTTAATTAAAAGTTTGAAGTTGGGAAACAAACTACTTTTTTTTTCATCTGATGTAATTACAAATTAACAATAAAGAGGCTTGCACAGGAGAGTAGCAAGGAGAGCTGCATCAAACCAGTCTTCGGACTGAAGACCACCACCACAACAACAGCAGCAATCTTTACTTGTAATGGAAGCCTTTCTTACTACCAAAAATGTCACGGTTCCAAATCCATAAAGTATCTTATAGGTTTTGATGACTGACTTTGTGAGTATTAAAGTAAGTGACATAAATGGCCATATCTTTTGAGTGCTTTGACTTTGATAGGTCTACCCACTCCCGAGAGAAAAGGACTTAACACACAGAAGAGAGACGGACGGACAGACAGATAATAAATCACAAAAAAAAGCTGTAATTACAAGTTAACAATTTTCAGGCTTTTCCCTTAGTTGTACTGTGAACCTTTTTTGTCAAATTTCATAATTCCAAGCCATCAGGAAGTGCCTTTTAGGTTTTGATGTGTGAGTTTCTAAGTTTCAGAATATCTACATCTACTTACTTACATTGTAAGCACTGTATAGTGCATGGTGGAGGGTACCCGTACCCCTACTACTCATTTCCTTTCCTGTTCCACTCGCAAATAGAGCAAGGGGGAAAATGACTGTCTACATGCCTCTGTACAATCCAATTTTAATGGTCCTTAAGCAGAATGTATACTGGCAGCGGTAGAATTATTCTGCAATCAACAACAAATGCCGGTTCTATAAATTTTCTCAATAGTGCTCCTCAAAAAGAACGTTGCCTACCTTCCAGTTATTCCCATTTGAGTTTCTGAAACGTCTCCATAATATTTGCGTGTTGTTCGAACTTGACTGATATGAAATCTAGCAACCCGTCTGTGAATTGCTTAAATGTCTTCCTTTAATCCGACCTGGGTGCACATCCCAAACACTGGAACAGTACTCATTAATGGGTTGCACTAGTGTCCTGAATGAGGTCTCGTTTACAGATGGACCACACTTTCCTAAAACTCTACCAATCAATCGAAGTCAACCGGATTCATTTTCAATACTACAATCCTTAGATGCTCATTTCATTTTGTATTGCTTTGCAACGTTTTGTCTAGATATTTAATCGCCATGACTATACCAAGCAGCATTAATGCTATACTCTAATATATGAGTTTGTTTTTCCTACTCATCTAAATTAACTTTTGTTTTTCTACATTTAGAGCAAGCTGCCGTTCGTGACACTACCTAGAAATTTTGTCTAAGTCACCTCGTAACTCCCCTGCAGTCACTCAGTGACGACATCTTCCTCCTATACACCACAGCATCGTCAGCAAATAGCTGCAGACTGCTGCTCACATTTTCTGCCGGATCGCATATAGAGAACAGGAACAGTCTTATCACATTTCCCTGGGGAGCTCTGATGATACCCTTGTCCCTGATGAACACTCACTGTCAAGGACAATATACTGGGTTTTGTTATTGAAGAAGTGTTCGAGCCACTTACATACCTGGGAACCTATTCTGTATGCTTGTACCTTTGTTAATAGATGACGGTGTAGCACTGTGTCAAATGCTTTACAGAAATCTAGGAATATGGAATCCACCTATTGTTCTTCATCCATGGTCTGCACGATCTCATCTGAGAAAAGGGCAAAATATGTGACATAAATGGGCATATCTTTTGATCGCACTATCTTAGAAGCGTAATTTTCTAACACTACCAAGGGACCAAAGACCTTAGTGTGCGACATCAATTCAACTTGATATACACTGAAGAGCCAAAGAAATTGGTACACTTGCCCAATATCGTATAGGGTGTCCGTGAGCATGCAGAAGTGCCGCAGCACGGCGTGGCATGGACTCGACTAATGTCTGCAGTAGCGCTGGAGAAAACTGAAAGGCTGTCCATAAATTCATAAGAGTATGAGGGCATGAAGATCTCTTCTGAACAGCACATTGCAAGGCATCCCAGATATGCTCAAAAAGGTTCATGTCTGGGGAGTGTGGTAGCCAGTGGAAGTGTTTAAACTCACAAGAGTGTTCCTGCAGCACTCTGTAGCAATTCTGGACGTGTGAGGTGTTGCATTGTCCTGCTAGGATTGCCAAAGTCTGTCAGAACGCACAATGTACATGAATGGATGCAGTTGATCAGACAGGTTGCTTACATACATGTCACCTGCCAGAGTATTTCTAGACCTAACAGGGGTCCCATATCACTCCAACTACACACCATTACAGAGCCTCCACCAGCAGTAACAGCCCCCGCTGACATGCAGGGTCCATGGATTCATGAGGTTGTCTCCATAATCATGTATGTCCACCCCTTCGATACAATTTGAAACAAGACTCGTCCAACCAGCAACATGTTTCCAGTCGTCAGCAGTCCAATGTCGGTGTTGATAGACCCAGGCGAAACATAAGGCTTTTGTTGTGCAGTCATCAAAGGCACATGAGTGGGCCTTCGGTTCTGAAAACCCGTATCGATGATGTTTCGCTGAATGGTTCGCATGCTGACACTTGATGACCCAGCATTGAAATCCACAGCAATTTGCAGAAGGGTTGCATTTCTGTCATGCTGAATGATTCTCTTCAGTCATCACTGGTCCCTTTCTTGTAGGATCTTTTTCGCCGCAGTGATATCGGAGGTATGATGTTCTACCGGATTCCCGATATTCACGGTACAGTCGTGAAATTGTCGTACAAGAACATCCCCACTTCATTACTACCTCAGAGATGCTGTGTCCCATCGCAAGTGTGCAGACTATATCACCACATTCAAACTCACTTAAATCTTGATAATTTGCCATCCATTGTAGCAGCAGTAACCGATTTAACAACTGCGCCAGGCTCTTGTTGTCTTATATAGGTGTTGACGACCATCTCTTTGTATTTGAATATGCGTGCCTATACCTGTTTCTTTGGTGCTTCAGTGTATTCACCAGTTTGGGGGAGGGGGGTGTCTTAACAGATGGATAGACAGACATTTGGATTACACATGCGAAAGAATTCTTTTTTTCTTCGTTTGATATAATTACAAAGTAACACTTTTTGGATGTTTTCCTTTACTTGGAGGGTGAAGCCTTTCTTCTTGTTAAATTTCATGATTTTACGTCTGTTGGAAGTACCCTATATGTTTTGATGAGGGAGTTTACGAGCATCAAAATGTGACATATATGACTATATCCTTTGATTGCACTGACTTAGAAGCTTATGTTTATTACACTCCCAAGGTACTATAGACCACAGTATGAGACATAAATTTCACCTTGATATGTTTACCTGTTGTTGAGGAAACAAGAGCCTTAACAGACGAACAGACTACATACAGATAACACATGGAGAGAAAACAAAAGACGTTATGTAATTATAAATTCACAATTTCAAACTTTTCTTCTCGCCAAATTTCAAGATTCTGAGTCAATCGGCAGTACCCTATAGGTTTTGATGAGCGAGTTTTGAAGTATTTATGTGACATAAATGGCCACATCTTTTGAGTTCATTGATGTAGAAGCTTTTAATTTTTAACACCTCCGAGGGACCATAGACCTTCATTTGCAACAATAACTTCAACCTGACATGGCTACTCATTCCTGAGAAAGAGTGTGTTTTAACAGTCGGACAGACAGGCAGATGGACAACAAAGTGATTTTATAAGGGTTCCATTTTTAATTACTGAGGCAAGATAAAAAATTGCCAATTTTAGAGTTATAGTACACATACACTTCAAGTAATGGCAGCCTGAAGTTCTGAAAATATGCAGAAAATTCAAGAAATATGCCTGTAACTCCTCCATATATAAAACTGTGAAACACGTAATTTTGGGAAATTCTCAGAACAAGCTTTCAAATGATACACTATAAGGTCATATTAAAAAAATGTACACAATTACAGTCAATGACCTTGATCTTGAACTTGAATATCTCAAAACATGTCGTCTTCAAGACTGAAAGAAATTTGCTTCTTCATGTTACAAAATGCAACAGAGTAAAAAATCAAGTTGGGATGAAACTTGGATTAGATGACATAAATTATTATATACAATTATGTGATGCAATTAAGCAATAGAAATTGTGTGCAGATTGCAACATCTGATGTGAAGTACTGAAAAACATCATAACTGTTAAAAAGGTGGTGTGAGAGTAATGGACAGTATGGCAGCAAGATGAACTAGCCTATAGCAAGCATTCTTATAGTGAACTACCAGAGGTAAGCTCGAAAATGAATATGTCAAACAAAATATTCTTACATACACCAAGTAAAGCTACACACGATATTAAGTTTTGTTACCTGACAGTATGTGATGAAACAGAAAGTGAAGTATTTGCTATTAAAGCTTGGATGGCAGCTGAATGCTACATGCACACAGGAAGTTGTAACAAAAGGTCTTGAGTGTCATTACTGCGCAAGTCTACTATGAAGACGGATTGAGAGGATTGTGTATTACTGCGACACCTTCAGGAAAGATGGACGCAACCGATATGAGAAAAGTCTGTGTAAAAGGCAAATGTGGATGGTTGATAAGATATAATGACAGAACACAAGATGTGCGATAGATGTGGGAAAATATTAATACAGAAACAAGCTCTGTGGCTTAAATACATTGAAACACATGGGAGTAACAAGCCTGTGTAGCTCCTCAGGCGAGTGAGGCACGTCTGTAGAACCAAATATTGTTTTAGTAGCATTAAATGACAGTTTAGTATCTCTTAGTGACTCCCCGGTGAAAAAGAAGGGCAGAGAGACAACATAAGCACATATTCCAAAGCGAATATGGACCCAGAGTGGGAGGAAATGCAGAGCATGGAACAAATGTGGGATCTGAAATTTTAATGCAACTGAAAGATGTCAGTACCACCACCACCACCACCACCACCACCACCACCACCTAGGCTGCACAGGCAGCATCATCTGCCACAAGCGACTATGAACACCATCACCACCTGGCAGTCACCCTCATTCTGCTGTGACTCCATGCGCATTTCACTTCATCATTGAACTGTAGTAACTGCTTGCCACGTGCCACCCCAAACATTGTTAAACCTGATACTTGTGATAAGAGAATGTACTTGTTCTAGAAGTGATAAGTGTGTTTTCATGTTACAACATAACTGACTGTGTTCATGGGCATTTTCCACATTCGTTTTGCCACCACAGACCCTGCGTTCCAGGCTACACGTATATTGATGGAAGTCATGCTCCACTGCAACAGCAGTTAAATGGACAGAGATGTCAGGAGGCCTTGTTGTTCGTGCTACTCTCCTGGCAGTTGTATGACAAGTCAGCAGACGAGTGGGAGGCATACAAGAATTTCCGACAGTATTTTGCTGCATTCCAGGTAATCAATTCAATCATGGTCAAATCCCTTTTCCTGTTGTGAATCACGTCTAGTAAACACTGGCTTTCATTCAAACTGGCCCCTCTCACAGAACCGGTAACCTGAACTTTGATTAAAGGTATGCCTTGTTATCTACTTCTACTTTCGCCACCATTACCATGTGGTTGCATCCCATATAGAGTTTTATCAGTGTCAAACACCCGAACCAATTAATCGTGCATGGGCAGCTGATCTGTGGGGACTCAATACAAAATGCTGTTTTGTGACTCCTGTACATAAGAAAATTGTATGGCGAAGTGATGATTTGGGATGCTATTATCTAGGAACTCTGAATAAGATAATGTGTCAGAAAGCTCTAGAATTTGAAGACCCTGCTTTGGAGGACATTTTAAAATTAGCACAATCCAACAAAATTTCCCAAGCAGCCTTCATTTCACACCAAAATAGGAATCTGACCTAACCAAAGTAGTCAATGCGGCAACCGCAATCTAACTAGAATCTACCACGGATCCCTCAAACAAAAAACCATGTCCAGTTCTTGGAAAAAGGCATAGGTCACACCTGTCAACAAGAAGGGTAACAGAAGTGTTCCACAAAACTACCATTCAATATTCTTGACATCAATTTGTTGTAGAATCATACAACACAGTCTGAGCTCAAACACAATGAGATATATTGAACAGAATGACCACCTCTGTGCAAAGCAGCATGGATTTCAAAACCATCGATCATGTGAAACCCAACTCGCACTTTTCTCACATGACACACTGAAAGCTTTGGATCAAGGTGTGACGTCACGAGTGCTTCACTGCTGTTGAAATAGCTCATTAATATTTTATAAAATTTTAGACTTCATTTACTTATTTTAAAGTTTATTTGTGTTAATATTTGCCGTAAAAGTAACTTATTAGTGGATTGTCATTCATCTCAGTCTTTCTTCCTGTGTTATTGACTCGAGTGGTCTATTATTTGTCAGTGTGTTTGCGTCGTTCGTCTAAGCCTCGCATGTGCTGAAGTCGTTTAGTAAATTTTGTGCTTTAGTTTTCAACTGATGTTTATTATTGTTTCTAGTGAAATATTTCAGTAAAATTTTCATTCAGTGTTTTAACTTCGCTTAGTGTTACAGTGGCCGTTTGAATTTTTTGGTTTTAGCTAATAATTTTGTGAAGTTTTGTTAGTATTGGCTGTGTTGTAATGTAGTTGCTTTCTTAGTAGGCAGAGAATTTCGAGACCATTATTGTTGGTTCTTAAATAGTTCTTCTGGTATAACTGAACTTTGGTAACGTAGACGTATAGTTTTTTCCAGTAACTGTAAAATTTTACCATGAGTGAAAAGTGTGGGCTCTGTCGTAGGTTTGTGAGTAATGGATTACGGTGTGGGATTTGTTCAAAGTATTTTCATTGGGGGGAATGCAGTGGGGAAGCCAGTGATCATTTTAGTGAGATCCTCTCCTGGGAATGTAGAATCTGTAGTAAAAACAAGTTGATAGAGGAGCAGGAGCATAAGATCTGTGCCCTTCAGGTGCAGTTACAATGCGCAAAGGAGGAACTAGATAGATTGAGGAGGGTGAAGGGTGGTGGGGAATGGGAACTGGCAGTTGGCAAGAAGGCAGCTAGGAAGAGGAGGTATTCAGACAGTTTTACTTTGCATACATGCAATAGATATGACCAACTGTCAGAGTTGAATGGAGAGGTGCCTCGTGTAGCTGTAGATGTAGGGAACTTGCAGCAGTCCTCAGCAATTAGGAGGCCTAGGTTAGTTGCAAAGTCTAGCAGAAAGAAGGTTCTGCTGCTAGGTAGTTCCCACAGTAGAGGTGTGGGCCAGTAGTTGCAGGAAGTGCTGGGGAGTAGGTACCAGGTCATCAGCATTGTGAAGCCTAGTGCAGGGTTGGCTCAGGTGACTGAAAGCATAGGGCAGTTATGTAAGAATTTTACGAAGGAGGATCACGTAGTGATAGTGGGTGGAGCAGGGAACAGTCTCAATAGGGATGGGGAATATGATATCGGCGGTGACTTGGTCGAGATAGCTATTCAAACTGGTGGCACTAATGTGCATTTTGTGCAACTGTTTCAGCGTCATGATTGGCCTCAGCTTAATGCGGGTGTTAGGTGCCTTAACGTGGGGCTGGGGAGGGCACTGATGGCAGAGGGCATGGATCAAATCTCAGTGGTGCCAATTGGGTCTATCAGTAGATCAGGTTTCACTAGGCTTGGCCTGCACTTCAATAGGTATGGGAAGGGGAGGCTAGCTAAGCTTACAGGTGACAATGTAGTGGGTGGTGGTGGTGGTGGTGGTGGTGGTGGTGGTGGTGGTGTCACTCATGGAAAAACTCCTATAGTAGTTGGTGTTAGAGCTGCACCTTTTTTAGATTGAAGTCAACTGAGAGGTAAACCTGCTTAAAGGAAGTCCCTCAACTAAGGGCTCATCTTCAGAGGATGTAATGTTTCCAAGAAGAGAAGGAATTAGCATATTTCATCAAAATATAAGAGGTATTAGAGATAAAGTTAGTGAACTGCTAATAGATGTTGACTCTGAAATTATTGGTATATCAGAGCACCACTTAAATAATTTGATAATTCAGAGGCTTCCTTTACCAGGCTACAGATTAGCTGGCTGTTTCTCAAGGAGTTCCTTGTGGTGTGGGGGAGTGGCTCTTTACGTAAAGAACAGTATTCCATTTGAGTCCATAGACATATCACGACATTGCACTGAACAGATATTTGAAAGTTGTGAAGGGTTAGTTGAATTTAATGAAACTAAACTTCTAATTGTTGTTGTTTACAGGTGCCTTAATTCCGACTTCAGAGCAGTTTTGCGCTCAAGCTAGAGAGGGTTCTTGATTAACTTTGTAGGAAGTACCAGAAAGTAGTTATATGTGGTGACTTCAATATTAATTTTGTATATGATTGTACAAGAAAAAGGATGTTGGTAGATCTCCTAAATTCATATGATCTGAAGCAAACTGTCCCCCCCCCCCCCCCCACAAGCTAGGGTGCAGGGGAACAGTAGCACACTCATAGACAATATTTTTATTCATTCTTCATTACTAGATGGGCATTCTGTTAGTAAAAGTGTGAATGGCCTTTCAGACCATGATGCACAAATTTTAACACTAAAAGACTTTTGTACTCAAACCAATGTCATATTTAATTACAAACTATGTAGGAAAGTTAATCCAACAGCAATAGAGAGTTTTTTAAAAACTTGTCAAGGAACAAGAGTGGTAGGATGTTTATAGTGCCGATAATATAGATGATACATACAATGCTTTCCATAACACATTTCTCATGCCCTTTGAGAGTTGCTTTCCATTAGAACATTCTGAACGGGGTACTAGCAGTAATGGACAGCCCGGGTGGCTGACTAGTGGGATAAGGATATCATGTAGAACAAAGTGGGAATTATATCAAAATGTTAGAAGTAATCACCATCAAGCTACAGTAGCCCATTACAAACAGTATTGTAACGTGCTTGAAAATGTTATTAGGAAGGCAAAGAGTATGTGGTATGCAAATAGAACAGCTAATTCACAGGATAAAATTAAAACCATATGGTCAGTTGTGAAGGAAGTGTCTGGTCAGCAGCACAAGGTCGATGATATAAAGTAAAATATTTCTGTTACTGATAAATCAGATATATGTACAGTATTTAACAATCATTTTCTGAGCATTGCTGGTGAATTAAATAAAAATTTAGTTTCTACAGGAAACCATATAACTTTCTTGGCAAATGCCTTTCTGAGATTGATGTCTGAAATACTCCTCTGTGATACAGACAAGAGGGAGATTGAGTCAATAATTAAATCACTGAAGACTAAGGACTCTCATGGTTCTGATGGAGTGTCTAGCAGAATATTAAAGTACTGTGGTGCACATGTTAGTGCTGTATTTAGCCATATTTGTAATTTTTCCTTTAGGAATGGTCAGTTTTCTGAGCGATTCAAGTACTCAGTAGTAAAGCCGCTTTATAAAAAGGGAGAAAGGGATAATATAGATAATTTTAGACCTATTTCTATGCCATCAGTGTTTGCAAAAGTTATTGAAAAGTCTGTGTATGTAAGGATAATTGATCTTTTTATATCATACGATTTGCTATCGGCTTTAGAAGTCATTTAACAACTGAAAATGCTATATTCTCTTTTCTCTGCAAGGTACTGGGTGGGCTAAACAAAAAGTTTCGAACACTTGGCGTATTTTTTGATTTAATTAAGGCATTTGATTGTGTTGATCACAAAATATTGCTCCAGATGTTGGACCATTATGGAATATGGGGAGTAGCTCACAATTGGTTCACCTCTTACTTTAGCAACAGGCAGCAAAAGGTCATTATTCACAATGTTGATAACAGCTGTGATGTGGGATCTGAGTGTGGTACTGTCAAGTGGGGGATGCCCCAGGGATCAGTGTTGGGGCCGCTCCTGTTCCTTATTTATATGTATGATATGCCCTCTAGTATTACGGGTAACTCTAAAATATTTCTGTTTGCTGATGACACTAGCTTGGTAGTAAAGGATGTTGTGTGCAACATTGACTCGGTTTCAAATAGTGCAGTACATGACCTAAGTTCATGGCTTGTAGAAAATAAACTAATGTTAAATCACAGTAAGACTCAGTTTTTACAATTTCTAACACACAATTCAACAAAACTTGACGTTTTAATTTCACAGAAAAGGCATATGATTAGTGAAACTGAACAGTTCAAATTTCTAGGTGTTCAGATAGATAGTAAGCTGTCGTGGGAAGCACACGTTCAGGATCTTGTTCAAATACTTAATACTGCCAGTTTTACTATTTGAATGGTATCAAAAGTGAGTGACACTTCGACACGAAAATTTGTCTACTTTGCTTATTTTCATTCACTTATGTCATATGGTGTTATATTTTAGGGTAACTCTTCCGATTCTACAAGGATATTTTTTGGCTCAGAAACAGGCGGTTCGAGCAATAAGTGGTGTTGAGTTCACGAACCTCTTGTCGACCTCTGTTCACGAGTCTGGGTATTTTGACATTGGCCTCTCAATATGTATATTCTTTATTGTTGTTTCTTGTTACCAATATTAGCTTATTCCCAAGAATAAGCAGCTTTCACTTGGTTAATACTCGGCAGAAATCAAACCTCCATTTGGATGGGACTTCCTTAACTCTCGTGCAAATTAAGTGTGCAGTATAGTATACTGCTGCATCCATTTTCAATAAGATGCCACTCGAATTCAAAAATCTTAGCAGCAATCCACGTGCTTTCAAATCGAAACTGAAGAGTTTCCTCATGGGTCACTCCTTCTATTCTGTCGATGAGTTGTAACGAAGCAGGGTTGCCCACTGCTATCCTGTTTTGGTTTTACACTCCTTCAGTAACTTAGTTAAGCAATGAACTTTTATTTTATTTTTATTTATTTATTTATTTTTTTTTCATTTTTACTACTCAGATTCCAACTACAGATTCTGTGGCCTTCAGCCTCATAGTACAGAATTCAGAAATAATTTAAATAAAATTCCCCTAGTAAAATCTATTATTTCAGTACATTCTAATGTCTATTCTGAAAGTAATGAGCTAATTAGTTTTATTGGAAATGCATCCTATTACAAGTTATGAACAATGACATATATTGTGCAATACATATTAAGTAAAATTCAAGTGAGCCTATAGATCACATTCAGCTATAAGACCGCATCCAAAAGAAAGCCTAAATTTTACTGATTCCAGCAAAGTGTTTAAATTAACCTAAAGTCTATTAGTTACATTGATATTAAGACTTGAAATCTGTAGCCTGTATGACTTTCAGTGCCAATTGTGACCAAACTACTAAATAATTCTGAGATCTGTTTTGATGCTTTTGCTACCTTTATTTTTCTACGTAAAATGACTCCAGTCTCAACTTTGTAAGTGCATTAATTAAGAATTAAGTAAATTTGAATAAGCAAAAATTATTGTTCAAGAGGGCGGCCATGGTTATGTTGGGAATTCCCACTGCGGATGCATAAGTTAGTTCCACGTATTTAAATTGATACAGATCACTCATGTTATTTAAGTAATAAAACCCAATAGTTAACTTCAAAACCAATTAGAAAGGATCATTTTAACCCTGGGAAATTATAAACTATAATATATTAACAGAAATAGTCAAATATTCAAACACTTGTCTATGTAAGGTCCGAGCTGGAGCAGTTCTGAGTTAGTTCTTGGTCAGATTCTCATGGAGCAAAAGTGTGGCAAGTCGGTTAATTTTTCCGTCGGTACCAAAAAAGTGTAATTGTGAACACTGTTAAAGACTGGAAGTTTTTGACCTACCTAATGTGACGAGTAAGTGTAAGAGGCCTGGTCACATGAATATTGTGTGTGTGTGTGTGTGTGTGTGTGTGTGTGTGTGTGTGTGATAACAAATAAATCGCACAGTGGCTGTCATAAATGTTCAACAATGAATATGGTCTTCACTTTTGATTTTGGAAAACTTAATCTAGGATCCTGGCTTCTTACTTTCAGTGTGATTTAGGTGAGACGGATTCAGCTACCGGGAAGACAATATCGAATAGGCAAAGCAAGGTAGGTCGGGAACACTGCGCACTATCTACTGGGTGAGGAAATGTTTCAATACATCCGGTTGTGACGTGAACTTTGTAAGTGGCACTAAAACAAGGATACAGCCCGGCATGTTACAGAGTTCCTTGAAAAAATTAAGCTGATTCTTATCGTACTGCTGATAGCGTTTACTTAAACTTATGGACTGACTTTTTTCAGGTTCATGAACATCTATTTTTATCTGTTATTACTTTTATGTAGTAACTTCATGTACTGACACGTTCCATGACCTTGGAGATTTGCTCCTCAATTTGGTCCTACCGAACTTGACGTGTAAATAAATAAATAAATAAATAAATAAAAAGGCAATCAGATAGATACAATGTTCCTTTATTTCCTAAAAAGCACTAGACTCAGTACCACATCTATGCATATTGTCAGAAGTACGATCATATGGGGTATCAAGTGAAACTTTTAACTGGAATGAGGACTTTTTGGTAGGAAGGACACAACATGTCATCTTGAATGGAGAGGTATTATCACATGTAGAAGTAACTGTGGATGTGCCCCAGTCTATTGGTACCCTTGCTGTTCATGCTGCATATTAATGACCTTGCAGACAACACCTATCCATAATGAAGTACTGAAAAAGCTGCAGGATGAGATTTCGAAGTGGTGCAGAGACAGGCTTACACTAAAAGCTCAGAAATGTAAAATTTTGCACTTCACAAAACAAAAAGCATAGTATCCTATGACCTTAATATCAATGAGTCACGGTTGGAATTAGCCAACTCATGTAGGAATATGAAATGGAATGGTCACATTGGTTCAATTGTGGGTTAAGCAGTTGGTAGACTTCTGTTTTTGGTGGAATACTGGCGTAGTGCAATCAATTTACAAAAGTTTGTTTACAAATCACTCATGCGACTGGTTCTAGAATATTATTCAAGTGTGAGGGACTTGTACCATAAAGGGCAGCAGGAATGGTCACAGGTTTGTTTAATCTGTGGGGGAGTGTCACAGAGATACTGGCAGACTCTTGAAGTCAGGTGTAAACTATCCTGTGAAAGTCTGTTAAAAAAGTGTCAAGAACCGGCTTTAAATGTTTACTCTAGGGATATACTACAACCTCCTATGTATCACTCACATAGGGACCACAAGTATAGGGTTAAAATAATTACTGCACGCAATGAGGCATTCAAACAATCATTCTTCTCATACTCCATAAGGAAGAAACCCTAATAACTGGTACAATGGGATGTACCCTCTGCCATGCACCTCATAGCAGTTTGCAGATTAGAGACATAGATGTAGATGTAGAACCACTGAGAAAAACACAGAGGCCCTACAGCTAAATCTCATAAACAAGGAAAGCAATCTCAGTGTCCCCCAACCAGGCCTTGTTCCCATCGTACCTGGAATGTTTTTCAAAAACAAGTCAGAGATGACTGCACTGATAAGTGGGCACAGTGTGATTCAGGTCAGAAGGAAGGGCATTATATATAGGAATACCTAGGCCACGTTATCTCCCATGATAGTATTAAACATCAACAGAAGCTGGCCGAAATCATCGCTGAACTTCCTCACCCCAGGATACCATCAAGGACCTCCATTCTTTCTTGGGGGAGATCACATATTACAGCAAACTCATCCTCAGTGTGGTGTAGATTGCACACCTGCTAAACAACCTGTGGAAAAAAGGTGTACCTTTTGTAAGCTTGGAGGCATGCGAACAGGTGTTCAAGACTCTGGAGCAGGCCTTCCTATTGGCACTATGTCTCGTCACATTTCAACTCGGTAAACAGTTGGTGGTGGTGACTGATGCCTCTGAACGGGGCCTGGGGGCCTTCCTGGCTCAAGACACAGATGGCTCAGAACATCCAATCACATTTGCACGAAGCTGCTCAATGCCACACGAAAGAGGTATTTGCAAATCGGAAGAGAGGCCCTTAGGATTATCTTCACACCAAAAAAATTACATTTTCCTTATACAGGAAGTGGTTTCACTGCATTACAGATGATAAGCTGTTACTCTCCTTCTTTGGTCCAACAGCAAAGTTACCTGAGAGGATTGCCCACCACCTCCAATTCTGGGCACTTTCTCTCAGCAGGTACCATTACAAAATTCACTTCCATAATATCATGCTACACACTAATGCTGATGCCCTTTCCCATTTCCTGATGGGATCTGCCCCTGGAACCCGACCTGCAGTTTTATCGAGACGACACCTCATATTTCCATTTGGATGATGAGACTTAACTGGCAAGAGTACACTTTCTCTGCCACGGAGACCTGTGTGGCTGCAACAACTGTGAATGACACCGTCTTACAACAGGTGCGGCAGTACATCTAACACAGCTAGACTGACCTCATTCCCAGTCAGGTCTCCAACACCTCTGTGCCATTATTTTCACCTTTGCCACTGCCTCATCCAGGTGGATTACTTTCAACCCCTCACTACGGTCCTCTCTGGTGGTCCTTCCAGAAGGTTTGGTTCCAACGATACAACAACCCATGCATCAAGGATGCTGAAGATTCTCATGAGCTAAACTGCTTACCCAGCTCCATGTGTGCTACCCGGATAGGGACCGGCAGGTCAAGGATGTTGTTTGCAGCTGTTCTCAATGCGAACAACAGCAGGCGGCACCCTTCAGCCTAGTGGAAGCAGGTTCATATAGACTTGGACGGACTCTTCTAGGATACTACCCAGCTGATTGTCACCATGGCATACTCAAACTTTCCATATTTGGCCAACTATCAGTGCATGGGTGCGGAAGCCTCTGTCGCATCACTCTGTAGAATCTTTGATACTGAAGATCTTCCTCTAATGCTGGTGTCGGACAATGGACCGCAGTTCCGTTACTAAGTTTTTTGCGAGTTTTGCTGCAGCAATGGCGTCGACTACCTGCTGTCACCATCTTTCCACCTCCAGTCAAAGGCTCAAGTGCACATTCAAGACACAGACGGAAATACAGGGCCGACACTTTTTCAGATGCAGCCCTCGAGATGGTTCTTTTTTCTAAATTTCTCGGTTCATACAGGTCAACTCGAACAGAGAAGATTACAGCAGATCTCCGTCACTGTCAGCCCACCACATTTCTCCATTTCATGCTGCTGTTGCCTGTGGGGCCATCTGTGGTGCTGCTGGGCCATATGTGGTGCCGCCTCCCCATTTCCGGCCAAGCACCTGCATGTGGGCACAGGCATTCGGCTGCCAGGACAGGTGGATTCAGGCAGTCCTCCAGCAGCAGTGGGGCCGCTGTGAGTTGACTCTGGACACAGAGCACCAGATGGCGATGCTCCATCAAAACAGTCATCTCCAGAATGAGATTTTCACTCTGCAGCGGAGTGTGCGCTGATATGAAACTTCCTGGCAGATTAAAACTGTGTGCCCGACCGAGACTCGAACTCGGGACCTTTGCCTTTCGCGGGCAAGAGCTCTACCAACTGAGCTACCGAAGCACGACTCACGCCCAGCACTCACAGCTTTACTTCTGCCAGTACCTCGTCTCCTACCTTCCAAACTTTACAGAAGCTCTCCTGCGAACCTTGCAGAACTAGCACTCCTGAAAGAAAGGATATTGCGGAGACATGGCTTAGCCACAGCCTGGGGGATGTTTCCAGAATGAGATTTTCACTCCGCAGCGGAGTGTGCGCTGATATGAAACTTCCTGGCAGATTAAAACTGTGTGCCCGACTGAGACTCGAACTCGGGACCTTTGCCTTTCGCGGGCAAGAGCTCTACCAACTGAGCTACCGAAGCACGACTCACGCCCGGCACTCACAGCTTTACTTCTGCCAGTACCTCGTCTCCTACCTTCCAACTGGCAGAAATAAAGCTGTGAGTGCCGGGCGTGAGTCGTGCTTCGGTAGCTCAGTTGGTAGAGCTCTTGCCCGCGAAAGGCAAAGGTCCCGAGTTCGAGTCTCGGTCGGGCACACAGTTTTAATCTGCCAGGAAGTTTCATATCAGCGCACACTCCGCTGCAGAGTGAAAATCTCATTCTGGAAACATCCCCCAGGCTGTGGCTAAGCCATGTCTCCGCAATATCCTTTCTTTCAGGAGTGCTAGTTCTGCAAGGTTCGCAGGAGAGCTTCTGTAAAGTTTGGAAGGTAGGAGACGAGGTACTGGCAGAAGTAAAGCTGTGAGTGCCGGGCGTGAGTCGTGCTTCGGTAGCTCAGTTGGTAGAGCTCTTGCCCGCGAAAGGCAAAGGTCCCGAGTTCGAGTCTCGGTCGGGCACACAGTTTTAATCTGCCAGGAAGTTTCAAAACAGGCATCATCTGAGGCAGGGGACCTGGTTGGCCTCTCCTCCAGCCTGCCCAGTAGTCACTCACCATGACCTTCATTCATCTCCTGTCATACCCTCTGCTCCCTCTCCTCCTACCTTGGGCTGTCATTGCCTCTGGACTCTACACCCTGTGTGACAGCCATGGCCTCGCTGTCATATTCCTCTGTTTGTGGGCCGCTCGTGATGGACTGGATATTGGCTGACCACCAGGATGCCGTACCAGCCCTGCCGGCGCCACTCCCACCACCACTCCTCCCTTCCAGGCCGGGGACAGATGTGGACTTGGATGGCCTCTGCTTCCTGCAGTGGAGATGCAGTGACACCAACTGCACTTCTGGCTGTACACTCATGTCCATGCTGACCAGGAGCTGCCGAAGCTAGAGAGGCTGTCCAACAACCCTGACAACGTCAGCCTGGTTCAAGGAACCAGCAGTATAGCCAGCCGGATGTGGGTTGCACTGCTGAGATGCAGCTTGTCACTTCCCCATGGATGAAGGGGTGTGGTGGCTCATCAGACTACCACCTAGATGTCGGGCACCAGAAAAGTCTCCAACAGTGGCCTCTAGGAGTAGAGACAGTGGCCAAGCAACCACTATGATGATTGTGCAGGCACTTTCAACACCACTTGCCACATGCATCTATATAGGCGATCACTACCCGGAGTTCATCCCCATTCTGCTGTGGCTCCATGTACAATTCACTTCAGAACAGACCTGCTTGTAACTGCAACGTGGCATAACGAACATTGTACTCATTGTTACACCTGGTACTTGTGATCGGAAAATATCCTTGTTCTAGAAGTGATGGTGTGTTTCTATGTTGTGGGTTACAACAATTTATTATTTGTTACAGATATGCATAAACTTGCATAATGGATCACATTTAATTTGTTGTCATATTAGAACGCCTTAAATATGACATCGTGAATATTCATCTCTTCCTATATCATTTGCATTTGGCCAATCATTTGGTGAACTTTATAACCCATTGCCATAGAAAACCCAATTATATTTATCAGATCGTGCTGCAGTCCAAAATAAAAAGTGCAATGAAGAGACTTTCTGCCCCTGCCAGTCTGCAGTGACGTTGTTTCAAGAACATTACACTGTGTCACTTTCTTAAACGTCTACAGTAAATATGACAAAGGATCTCTCCTTCAAGAGCAGTTGTACAAATCTGCACTACTGCAATACCCTCAAATCATGCTGTGTCACTCCCAGTGCTCATAGAAATATCCAAACAAAAGTTTTCTTCCATTCAGTGGACATGAAAACTTAATCTCTAACACTGACACAATAAAAACTCATACTTTGGTCATATCATTGGGTTTGGTTCATATATGAACGAAGGTCACTGGTGGCTTGGAGTGTCTTAAATGTTAATGAAGGTACCAGTGGAGTTAAAACAAGCTTCTTATATCTTCATGGTGTTTCACCTTCGTTTGTGTATCCAATAAACCTGACAACTTTTCTGAGCACAAGTGCCTTCTTACAAAGGCTTATGTGCAAATAGCAATAGTCCAAACATAAGTCCTGTCACCAAAATGCAAAAATAGTGTTTTATCTTGTTACCCAGTATCGAGGTATGGTAACTCGTCACATTACATTTTACATCGTGTTCGTTTGTGTAAATCTGAATCTGTTTGCCATGCCTTCCACACATGTTTAGCTTTGATGTTATCTAATGTTCTGCATCACTTGAGGTCAAAGGTAACAGTCTGTTACCTTGCATATTACAAATGCTTGCTAGTCACCTGTTCACATTGCTTCCAACATTACTGCACAATGCTAACATGGCATCTTTTTAACAGTGAACATGTTTTTCAGTGCTTTAAGTCATTCTGTTGCAGCCTGCGTACAATTTTTATTCCTGTATTGCATCACATAGTTGTAAATATTTATTTCTCTCTCTTAATCCCAATTTGACTTTTTAGTATGATGTATGGTGTAACATGAAGAAGAAAATATATACTCAGGTGAAATGTTGAAGTCACTGACCTTAACTCTGCAGATTGCTTGAATATAGCCATTTTGCTTATCATCTGAATGCTTGTTCCCAGGCCTTTTCAAAATTTCCTGTTTCACATTTCTATGTCTATTGGAATAGAAGTTATAGTCTTTTTTGTCAGACATATTGTTAAAATTTTTGCACATTTTCAGAATGTCAGGTGACCATTATTTTTATCATACTTTTGGTACAATTCTGTAATTTGGAATCCTTACATTTTTTTGCCATGTGCAACGAACACATCAAATTTGATGAAAATAGATGTCGGGTTGGAACCTGTGTTGATCTGACATGGAATGACTTGTACGTAGCTGGATGGTTCGAAATCAGGGATAAATAAGTAGCTGCGGAGTGTTATATGAATTTCAAGTTCATATAAACCTTTTGTTGGAGGATTAGATGTGACAAAGGAAGTTCATTGATATTCCACACGGTTATGACTTAATTGCCGGTGGCATTATGTTTGTACAACTTCCAGGTGTTGTGAGCTGATAGTACAAGTAAAGCATGATGAAGGTACTGTACAGACCAAGCGGAGTGACGTACTGCACTGCTTCCATAATGGCCTTTGCCTCTGCGGTAATTACTTTCATGTAATAAGACAGGATGTACTTGGTGATCAAGACAAAAGAAGACACCACCTATAAATAATATAATAAGAGAGGATGTACTTGGTGATCCAAGACAAAAGAAGACACCACCTATAAATAATCTATCAGTTATTTTTTGCCCTGTCTATGAACATTTTAATCCCATCCAATCACTGTATTTGCATCGCTGTCTTGAATGTGATTTTAATGTTTGATGTTTCACTTTAGAGAAGTAGATGGACACTGGTACAGTAAAGAAGCATTGCTTTGAAGTAGTGGTTTTACTAGTACACTTTTAGTTTCCCACGGGAAATGATATCTGTGTGTGTGTGTGTGTGTGTGTGTGTGTGTGTGTGTGTGTGTGTGTGTGTGTGTGAGAGAGAGAGAGAGAGAGAGAGAGAGAGAGAGAGAGAGAGAAGGAGGGGGGTTGACGTAAAAAATATCTCATTAAAGGTTTATAGACAAATGTCACTCTTCCACTACCTTAGCACGACAAACTACTACAACAATGAGACTTCTGGAAAGGTTTTTACTCCAGTGTTATCACTGGAATAGAGTATTTTCATAATACAGAGGTGTAACTATGAGATCAACTAAATATGGCACGTTAGCTTTGGAATCACAGATATCAATATGACAGCTGCTCAATTTGCTTCTGTCGACAAATCACAGCACAGGACAGCTGATCCTGTCAGCCAATCACAGCACTCCTGCAAATATGATCTCATCAGCCACTCACAGCGCAGAACACCATCTATTAGCCTGGGACCTAAAAGCACAGCTTAAGTTGCTGTAAGCGAAATGTGTTACACTAAAATTAGTAACCTTTCACTGTTTTTCCCCAATTTGCCACAAATTACAAAACTGTGTTGGATGGGACCTAGTAGCACAGCTTAAATTGCTGTGAGTGAAACAAGAAGCAAATAAATGAATAAACTTGGCTGCCACAAACATTTGGCTGTTTTTTCTAAGTATGTCATGAATTACAAGGCTGTTGTTAGGTTGGAACCTAAAACAACAGCTTAAATTGCTGTGAGCGAAAAAAGCAGCAATCAAATTAATTAGCTTAGTTGTGACAAATGTCTGTTTTTTCCCAAATATTTTGTCTGTTAACATGGAAAAAAAAAAGGATGTTTCCTTGAGGTTGTGTGTGCTGTGATTGTCTGACAGAAGCTAATCAGGCACCTGCCATGTGGATTTCAGTGTTTCCAAAGCTAACATATGTTATTTTGTGATTTTTGTATTTATGCATGCACATACCTACCAACCTTCAAAAACCAAGTAACAGGAGATTTGGTGTTAAAAATCAGGAGGTATGAATGATCTGAAACTGCAGTGCTTTTTGAGTACAATCCCAAGACAACGGATGTGAGTCTTTCTGTACGATATCACAAAGCTATATAATGACTATAAAACACAAATGGAAAAGATAAGACTAGTAAATGATACAAAGCACAAATATAAGTCAGGAAGCAAAGGAATATCAATTACAACACAAATATAGAAAAACAGCGTAACTACACAACACTTTTCTTCCTGTTAAAATTAACACATACAAAATTGAAGATGTCCGAACTTGGGAGTAAAGGTAGGAAACTAAACGAAATGAATTACACCAAAATAAGTGCTTCTTTCCCCAACCCACAATTCCACATTTTTTGTCATGCTGCTGACACAGGGATTTAATTTCAAGTTATACGAATATGAAAACTCAACAACAGTGTTCCACAGAGATATTCTCATATGACGTTTACCCACAAATCTGGTACATACTAAGAAACCATATAAAATGTTGAGGATATATTATGTTAGAATGGAATGTGACCCCCCCCCCACCCGAGTATAAATGCAAAACTAGCAGAATTTATGCTGATAAAAATGTGACTTTTTACCTCTTTCTGCTGAGCCACCTAGCTGACATCTTGTTCACAGAGCTATGAAGTGTATGTATTTTCCATGAACATCAAAATTTTAAACAACATGGAATCTCAAACCAGTATGTATATTATCTTTGACTGTATGGGCGCAGCAGTGCAGAAAGCCAAATAAAGGGGCATGAATACAATAGTACACATTATCTCTCGTGTACATTCTGATGCCTTCTCATTTTACAAATGAATTCACTACATTATTCTTTCATTTTTGCCAGTACAATGTGTAACTGCATATGAAGAACTTGATGTCACCACCAATGAATGTCTAACTCTATATGAGTAAAAACAAATAATTATATTATGCAGGAACTCTTGCCAGTTGGTACACAATTCAGATAAAAGAAAACTGCATCCAAATGCTTCAATGAAATTATCAACTTCTGATATTAACTTTCTGCTTTTTTTGTTTCAGCATATAACAAACCAAATATCATAAACATCATTTAAATGCTGCCTAAAGCTATTAAAAGAAATATGAGGTGGAGGAAAACTTGAATAAAAATGCATTTCATTAACTCGCATAGAGACTAATACCGACCAACTCTGTCTGTTGGTCAGAATGGAAAAGAACACTTTCGATAAAATCAACTATACCAGAGTCGCACAATAATTAAAATGAACTTAACAATTGAATGTAACAGCTCAAAAAAGCTTTTTCACTAGCACTGTAAGTTGCATAGTTCATGCTTTTTGGATCAGACAGCTCTTTCTCAAAATACTTTTGACCACAGGAAATCACTAAATAGCCACCTGTGGGGATAAAAGGAAAATTGTACACTTGGTGTAGTTCAGTAGAACAAGTCCCATCTCCAGTCATTAGCGGAATGTGGATTGTGTACACTATTCAGCCTATCAAAACCCACTGAAGAGTCATTTCAAGCTTAGACCATATGTACATTGCCACTCAAGAAGGTTTGTGAGCAGAAGATTCCCACTGAAATGATGGACAACACAGCGACATTATTAAAAGATTCAACTAATATCAGAGACACAAAATATTGAAAAGCTGCCTCTGAACAGTGGTCCATGACCAACCACACCAATTAACACTTGATACCTAAAAATAATGGCACGTAGATACCCTGAAGAGAGTGTAGCACAACTGTCTCTTTTTAGAGGCATCTGGGAGGGCTATGTCAACTAGACAGTATGAAACCCTACCCTGTAAGATCAAATAAGAGTGACAATACAATTTCCCCAGCACCAAGTCGCAAGAAGAAACTTTTCCCAAGCCAACTTTCTTCTTGCACCGTGGTGCTGGAAAAATGGGGTCAAGTTCTCCTCAACAAGGATGGTAGAATTAATCTGGTGCCTGATGACCATCACAGAAGAGGGTAGAGGTGGTGAGGTACCAATGCATGCATATCTCAGGCATGCACTCTTACAGGTTCAGCACAAAAGTGGGTCAGTCATGTTTTGGGCCAATATCATGTACAGATACTGGTCACCTCTCATCACCATCAAGCAATGGGCCTTTCACATGCTAATGTGCTGCAGCACACTCTAAGTATCACATTAAAATCACGTGATTTCTCTTTGAATGTGAGGAGTAAATCACACTAAAAATATGCTGTTTCTCTTTGAATGATCGCTGGTATGCAAATAAAATGGACAACACATTTTGCAGCCATACCTGATAACTAGAAACTGTTATCAAGTGCTGAAATGATGGTCAGCCGCACTATGATCAACTCAGAGAAGGGACGCAGTGATCTGTTTTCGACTTCTGGCACTATGAGTGCTATATTACTCACAGCACCAGGTCACTATTGTTCTTTGAAAGAGCATGTAACAAACTGTGCAAGCATTGAGTATGAGGGATTTTTGAGCAGCGGTTGGTGGTCTAGCACACCGACTGGCAATTTGTTGGCTTTATTCCTTGCAATGTTAAATTATTACTTATAAAATTTAAGTGTATTTAAACAGTTTAATTTAAAAATTAATATGTTCAATTTAGTTATGATTCCTATCCTTGTGAATCAAAAGTCTATACAGGACACCACATTGTAGCACATCGCTATAATTTTGCACGAGCTGCCACTGCTATCAAGGGTAACTTGAGAGCTGTGCAATACTGGGCCAGAATCCTCTAACTTATTGTTCAGATCTATAGTCAACATTTCGGTGACCAAGACAATGCATGAGCACACCATGCCTACTTCATTAACACTTTCTACAGGAGGCATATAGCAACCATGTGGGGTGACCTGTGGTATCTGTGGACATGAACTCAACTGAGCATGTTTGAAACCAGCAACTAGCACAGTGTTGTCTCAGAAACACTCTCCACACACTGTACAGGACTATCATAAGAACACACTAGTCAGAACAGCAACATCTGTATGATCTTGTGGACAGCTGGAACAGGAAGAGCCAAGCTCTTTAAACTGAGTAGAGAGGATCAGTACAGTACTGAATAATATGTAGCAGAAGGCAGTTTACTAAGAAGTTTTGTATTTTACAAAAGAAAAGCACAAGTTTATGTATGATTAAGGCACAATTCAACAGAAGCACAGAACGAGGTTCAGTTTGAAGAACTATTGGATTCTACTCCAGGAGTAAACCCAAACATGAGAAATGACTGGAAGAGCTCTACACGACAATACATCCAGGATTTAGCTAATCACTTGTATGAAATGATTCTCCCGTCAAATAGCAAGCATGGTTTACAAAGAAATGGGAAAATAATTCAAGTAGAAAGGGAAGTCCAGGATGGAATAACAATTTTATGAAAAGGACACATTGCTACTCATCACATCTAGAGTAGATGTTGAGTCACAGACAGGCATAATGAAAAGACTGCTATACCTTTTAGCTTTCGGCCAAAAGGCCTTTCTTCTGAAGTAGAAAAACAACACGCACACCCCCACCCCCATGCGCATAGCAGTCTTTTCATTGTGCCTCCTCTATATATGATATGTAGAAAGGGACATCAGTTAGCCAACTCAAAAATTGAGAAGTGGATTAAAAAAGGCTCTAAGTACCAAAGTTTTTAATTTGAGGAAAATGAGTTTTAAGTCTAATATGTACTTAATGTAACAGCAAAAACAATAAATTTTTGACAATATAGTTTAACTGGATAGATAAAAAAATGTGCTTGCCAAGCGGCGGCAGAACAAGTAGTTTCATTCAGATATTCAAGTACTTGTCAAATCCAGTGAGGTTGTCCTCTTTCAGCCTGGGAAACAACCAGTTTTGTAGCACAGCAAGATAGTCTAAGCATTAACCACATTTCCATCGAAGAATAATAGGCCATAAACAGATGAGTGGGATATTGCACAAAACACATGTACTTTGGATGAATCTCATACACATCACTGTGTGCATGCGCGTTCTGTTAAGCCCCAAATTCATTGTGTTTGTTTACATTCCCATTAAGGTGTAAAGTCACTTCATCACTGACCATGATGTATTGTGTGACATGCTGTGTTGTGGGGAAGTGTTATCATTGTCAATAGCATTCTGAAGCTCATCAGAAAATGCCACACGTTAGCATTTGTCTTCATCACATACAGCCTATAACAGCTGTAACTTGTACTGCTTCATAACCAACAGATGTCTCAAAACACAATATTGTCACTGTAGGCAGTTGTGACTCCCGACTGGCACAATGAGTTGTAGGAATACGTTGAAAAGTGGACTGATTTCGTACATTTTTGTCCAAAACACAAGGGCTGCCAGAACTCTTTCCTTTACATACACATCCTGCACCCACAAATTGTCAATTTCAGCTGTGGAAGTTCTATCCTTCCTTTTGATATACATTCTGTCTCTAGAAACTGTCTGTAATGGTTCTGTATTTACGTGACCATTGCGGCACTCCAACCCCAGTTCTCGATACCAGTAATATCGTACTACTTTTCTGCGAAGTAACGGACATATTTTTGTGACAATATTCACATTTGGATTTATTAATGTATAGGTACTCCGATGTATCGATATATTAAAGTGATATGGTTCTTGTGTGTATTCATTTCTGTGAGACTGTCATAATCTTTGACTGACTTGTAACCGTTTTGGCGTGAATGCGCAGAGAGCAGTCTTTGTTTCACTTTGCAGAAGTAAAGTTGTTATTTCACTTTTTAAAAGAACAGTCAAGTCTTGTGTTTGGTTAGAGTGGAAATTAAATATATGAAGATTGATACAAAACTGTTTTCTTGATGATGTGACAATTAAGAAGTATATGTGAATTTGCAAGAAGTTGAATAAGAATGTGGATCATGAACACCAAGTCAAAAATTAATTCTACCATACCATTGTTCAGATCTGGGATTGTTTGATCGTTAAGAATTTCCTGAAAAAATGCATCTGTTAGGTCTTCAAATATTGCTAAAATACAGATCTGGACCTTCTAGCAGTCAAAGTGGAATTACCCTAGAATCAACAAGATGAGCCATAACAACTTCGACGAAATCTACGCGGGAATCCATTCAAGATAAGTGCCAAAATTAATGACTTTTTTACAGTGACTTCATTACTTCCATTCTGACGATACCATCCACAGTCAATAACTTTGTTGTTGCCCGATAAAGCGAACAAATGCGGCGTGAGCAAAATTATTAATCTGATTTCTAACCTACTTTGCAAGTGGTGGTATTGCTAGAATTTGGGTGCTCTTGCCGGGATAGGCAGCACCGTGTATTTGAAGACTAATTATTTAAAAATTGAATAATCAAGAATCAAATAGGACGCAACTACATGACAAAAACGGAAGTAAAATTAACAATACAACAGAGGAGATAAAGGATATTCGACGGAGAAGAGATCGACAGTGAGATAAGTGACCACAATTTTTTTTATGTTCATTATTAA
The DNA here is from genome assembly GCF_023898315.1 of Schistocerca nitens. Lineage (NCBI taxonomy): Eukaryota > Metazoa > Arthropoda > Insecta > Orthoptera > Acrididae > Schistocerca > Schistocerca nitens. The sequence goes on from NC_064622.1 coordinate 245,278,198, forward strand.
CTTTCAGAAACTTTAATTATCTAAACTAGTATTCCATTGTTATCAAAAATGGAAAAAGTTGAAGTAGGGAAAGAAACCATGAAAGATGAACACAAAGTAGACACAATAGATTTGATTTTTGATCTTATAAATAAGCAGAACGAACTTATAAATAAGCAGAGTGAAAATTTAAAGGCTGAAACTGACGAAAAACTAGGAGAAAATCTAGACAAAAAATTAAATGTCATTAAATCATCAATAATAGATGAGGTCAAAAACACATTGGAGGACTATAGGGCTATAGAATCCAGGGTAGACAGAATAAAAAAGGAAATTGTCTTTGAAAATGAATTTGTTGTAGAAAACAGCAATAGAGTCAGGGAAATTCAAGAACTTCAAAATGAAATTATGTCACTAGAAAACAAACAATGTTAATGCAATCAGTGGCGTTGAGAAAAAAGTTGATAGCTTAGAAGCACATCTTACCAATAAAGTAGATACACTAAAAACCAAAATAAGTGAAGTTGAAGAAAATGTTGTCAACAAAAATTTGTACAATCATGGACCAGTGTGGTCAAACCTGTTAGTGAAAAGTTTTCCTTGTGATAATTTACACCCAGTTGATTTTCTGCATCATTGTAAGCACAACTTCGTGTCAGGCATGCATGTCTGATAATTCAAAAATTAAGTTGGTCAAAAAATTTCTGGAAGGAGGGGCTCTATCCTGGGCAAATCAAAATTTCGATAAGTGGGAGACCTTTGCAAATTTTGAAAAAAGTTTTTTACACAAATTTTGGTCAGAATCAGAACAGGGGAGGATAAAATCTGAATTTTTAAATGGACCTATTTTTAGAGGGAGAGTAGGCACTATGAAATCATTTTGTAAAGAGCAATTAAGAAAACTGATACACTTGGATAAACCTTTTGATGAAATGACACAAATAGATGCACGATGGTTACCTGAAAAATTACAATGGCATTTAGTTCACGGACCTGATGATTCTTTGGAACAATTTTTAAAATTTGTTGACAAATTAGACAGGGCTTTGGAAAGAGGGAGTATGCAAAATTTTAATAATGGTGAACACCAATGGCGGGGTGGTATTCAAATAGGTATGGAGAAAGAAAGGAAAACAGAGATAACAGATATGAACAACACAGGGGAAATAATAGGGACCATAATGGTAATGACAGAGAGAGAAACTTTGGAAATAGGAACAGGGAAAACGGGCAGGAAAACTCCGGGACACCTCAATGAGGGTCCGCAGTTTTGAGGCGAGGAAATTTAATTACAATAGGACCTACACTAATAATTGGGAAGCAGCAAACAGGGGAAGAAGGAGAAATGTAACTTACTATTATCAAAAACACAGTGAAAATCAAACTAAATATACACCACAAGTAACAAACAGTGATGTCCAGTACCATGTTAACACTTTAAATTTTGATCAGAAATTTTGGGATACAACAAGGGAAGGTAATCAATTTGAAAATAATGTTGTAACAACCATGAAAACAAACCAGTTGAAGATATTGCTGCTTTGTCAGAATTCTATGATTGCGTTGAAAATGACAGTCAAGGTAACACTGAGATATCTGAACAACATTACAGTTTTGATTTAAATACATTATTTGATGAATGTGGAGAAATATGTAAAGAGAGTGATGTAGAACTTAATTTAACTGTGGATAAGATGCATGAAGGAGAAGGTTTTGATTTTGATGAGAATGCGAAGGCTAATGCTGTTGTTGAAAATGATATGGAGGTAAGTGAAGCTGTGGTTGAAGGTAAAAATGAGTATCAGGCATTTGTCGAGATTATTCCAAGTGAAGTGATGAAGTTGTGTGGTGATGATGTTTATAATTGTGAGCATAATAATAAGGTAAGTGTGGTTGGCAATAAGGAGGTTAACATTCAAGCATCTGAAGGACAGGTAAAATTAAGTCAATGTGATCAATCTAAGGTTGTTGAGAGCTGTAATGTTGTGTCGAACAATAGTGTAAAGTATTTAAACCAATACATAAAATTCTGAAGGAAAAGGTGAGAAGTTTTTCAAAATATTATGGAGCAGTTGCAATTACAAAACAGATAGGAAGGAATTTTGGAACTATTTAGCTAAAATTTGTAAAACATTATATCCCCACTGGTGGCAAAGTGTAAAAAGTAATGAATATTTATTGTATATTCAACCTGTTGTATCCATAGAGAATAGCAATGAAAGTGTTAATGTGTATGTACAGTTATTAAAAACTAGTCAGGAAAGTAACGAGGGAAATTTTAAGGAAATTGAAGGCGATTTGTTACATGAATCATTAAAAGAAAAGGTGGAAGAATGTGAATTAGGATGTCCTTACATCAAAGCTAAAGTTAACAATTGGGAACGTAAATGTCTCATTGATACAGGGAGTCCAATTTCTACATCTACATCTACATCCATACTCCGCAAGCCACCTGACAGTGTGGGGCGGAGGGTACCCTGAGTACCTTTATCAGTTCTCCCTTCTATTCCAGTCTCGTATTGTTCGTGGAAAGAAGGATTGTCGGTATGCTTCTGTGTGGGCTCTAATCTCTCTGATTTTATCCTCATGGTCTCTTCGCGAGATATACGTAGGAGGGAGCAGCAATATACTGCTTGACTCTTCGGTGAAGGTATGTTCTCGAAACTTTAACAAAGGCCCGTACTGAGCTACTGAGCGTCTCTCCTGCAGAGTCTTCCACTGGAGTTTATCTATCATCTCCGTAACGCTTTCGCGATTACTAAATGATCCTGTAATGAAGCGCGCTGCTCTCCGTTGGATCTTCTCTATCTCTTCTATCAACCCTATCTGACACGGATCCCATACTGCTGAGCAGTATTCAAGCAGTGGGCGAACAAGCGTACTGTAACCTACTTCCTTTGTTTTCGGATTGCATTTCCTTAGGATTCTTCCAATGAATCTCAGTCTGGCATCTGCTTTACCGACGATCAACTTTATATGATCATTCCATTTTAAATCACTCCTAGTGCGTAATCCCAGATAATTTATGGAATTAACTGCTTCCAGTTGCTGACCTACTATTTTGTAGCTAAATGATAAGGGATCTATCTTTCTATGTATTCGCAGCACATTACACTTGTCTACATTGAGATTAAATTGCCATTCCCTGCACCATGCGTCAATTCGCTGCAGATCCTCCTGCATTTCAGTACAATTTTCCATTGTTACAACCTCTCGATACACCACAGCATCATCCGCAAAAAGCCTCAGTGAACTTCCGATGTCATCCACCAGGTCATTTATGTATATTGTGAATAGCAACGGTCCTATGACACTCCCCTGCGGCACACCTGAAATCACTCTTACTTAGGAAGACTTCTCTCCATTGAGAATGACATGCTGCGTTCTGTTATCTAGGAACTCCTCAATCCAATCACACAATTGGTCTGATAGTCCATATGCTCTTACTTTGTTCATTAAACGACTGTGGGGAACTGCATCGAACGCCTTGCGGAAGTCAAGAAACACGGCATCTACCTGTGAACCCGTGTCTATGGCTCTCTTGAGTCTCGTGGACGAATAGCGCGAGCTGGGTTTCACACGACCGTCTTTTTCGAAACCCATGCTGATTCCTACAGAGTAGATTTCTAGTCTCCAGAAAAGTCATTATACTCTAACATAATACGTGTTCCAAAATTCTACAACTGATCGACATTTAGTGATATAGGTCTATAGTTCTGCACATCTGTTCGACGTCCCTTCTTGAAAACGGGGATGACCTGTGCCATTTTCCAATCCTTTGGAACGCTACGCTTTTCTAGAGACCTACAGTGCACCGCTGCAAGAAGGGGGGGGGGGGCAAGTTCCTTCGCGTACTCTGTGTAAAATCGAACTGGTATCCCATCAGGTCCAGCGGCCTTTCCTCTTTTGAGCGATTTTAACTGTTTCTCTATCCCTCTGTCGTCTATTTCGATATCTACCAATTTGTCACCTGTGCGACAATCTAGAGAAGGAACTACAGTGCAGTCGTCCTCTGTGAAACAGATTTGGAAAATGACATTTAGTATTTCAGCCTTTAGTCTGTCATCCTCTGTTTCAGTACCATTTTGGTCACAGAGTGTCTGGACATTTTGTTTTGATCCACCTACCGCTTTGACATAAGACCAAAATTTCATAGGATTTTCTGCCAAGTCAGTACATAGAACATTACTTTCGAATTCATTGAACGCCTCTCGCATAGCCCTCCTCACACTACATTTGGCTTCGCGTAATTTTTGTTTGTCTGCAAGGCTTTGGCTATGTTTATGTTTGCTGTGAAGTTCCCTTTGCTTCCGCAGCAGTTTTCTAACTCGGTTGTTGTACCACGGTGGCTCTTTTCCTTCTCTTACGATCTTGCTTGGCACATACTCATCTAACACATATTGTACGATGGTTTTGAACTTTGTCCACTGATCCTCAACACTATCCGTACTTGAGACAAAACTTTTGTGTTGAGCCGTCAAGTACTCTGTAATCTGCTTTTTGTCACTTTTGCTAAACAGAAAAATCTTCCTACCTTTTTTAATATTTCTATTTATGGCTGAAATCATCGATGCTGTAACCGCTTTATGATCGCTGATTCCGTTTTGCGTTAACTGTTTCAAATAGTTCGGGTCTGTTTGTCACCAGAAGGTCTAATATGTTATCGCCACGAGTCTGTTCTCTGTTTAACTGCTCAAGGTAGTTTTCAGATAAAGCACTTTAAAAAATTTCACTGGATTCTTTGTCCCTGCCACCCGTTATGAACGTTTGAGTCTCCCAGTCTATATCCGGCAAATTAAAATCTCCACCCAGAACTATAACATGGTGGGGAAATCTACTCGAAATATTTTCCAAATTATCGTTCAGGTGCTCAGCCACAACAGCTGCTGAGCCAGGGGGCCTATAGACATCCAATTACCATGTCTGAGCCTGATTTAAACATGACCTTCACCCAAATCATTTCACATTTCGGATCTCCGTCAATTTCCTTCGATACTATTGCACTTCTTATCGCTATAAACACGCCTCCCCGTTCACTGTCCAGCCTGTCTCTGCGGTATACATTCCAATCTGAATTTAGGATTTCATTACTGTTTACGTCTGGTTTCAGCCAACTTTCTGTCCCTAGTACTATATGGGCGTTGTGACCGTTTATTAATGAGAGCAGTTCTGGGACCTTTCTATAGACGCTCCTGCAGTTTACTATTAGCACATTAATATTGTTATTCCCTGTTGCATTTTGCCTACTCCTACCTTGCCGCGTCTCAGGAGGTGTCTTGTCGGGCCTAGGGAGGGTATTCTCTAACCTAAAAAAAAAACCCCATGTGCACTCCACACGTACTCCGCTACCCTTGTAGCCGCTTCCGGCTTGTAGTGCACGCCTGACCTATTCAGGGGGACCCTACATTTCTCCATCCAATAGCGGAGGTCGAGAAATTTGCACCCCAGATCTCCGCAGAATCGTCTGAGCCTCTGGTTTAAGCCTGCCACTCGGCTCCAAACCAGAGGACCGCGATCGGTTCTGGGAACGATACTACAAATAGATACCTCTGATTCCACCCCGCGCGCGATGCTTTCCGCCTTCACCAATTCCGCCAACCGCCTGTACGAACTGAGGATGACCTCTGAACCCAGACGGCAGGAGTCATTAGTGCCGACATGAGCAACAATTTGCAGTCGGGTGCACCCAGTGCTCTCTATCGCCGCCGGTAGGGCCTCCTCCACATCTCGGATGAGACCCCCCGGCAAGCAGACAGAGTGAACACTGGCCTTCTTCCCCGACCTTTCCGCTATTTCCCTAAGGGGCTCCATCACCCGCCTAACATTGGAGCCTCCAATAACTAATAAACCCATCCCCCCGTGTGGCTGCTCGGACCTTGCTGAAGGAGCGGCCACATGTCCACTCACAGGCAGAGCGGGCGATGCCACACGGCCAGTCTCCACATTGACCCTCCGCCTCGTGCCCCACGAACGCCGCTGAACCCGCCACTCCCCTTGGGGAGAGGGTGGCCCAACCGCGCCCGGTACCCGCGAAGATGTCTCGACAGCAGGGACAGTGGGTGAAGCACGTAACACCTGGGGTGTACCTTGCGACGCACCAGACTCCCCACTGCCGCTACACTCCGAGGCAGCAGCTTGAAAACGGCTGACTGCGGCCATCAACACGTTCAGCTGTTCGCAAACAGTGGCCAGCTCCTCCTGCGTCCACGCACAGCAGTCACACATCCTATCCATCCTAAGGAATCAATTTACTGAAGAGAGTTAATCAACTTTTAACTAGACTGCTAATTCACTAAAGGCGGCTGTTTATTGACTAAACTGCGATTGCTAGCCACTTCTTGTAGAAAACAATGAAAATAGCACTACTGGCACTATGGTTGACTAAAGGGACTCTCTCTGACTGTATTCAAAACAAACATGAAATCTATGGAACACTATTAATAGCACTCGACAATTGAAGCTTCCTAAAAGCAAAAACACAGGGAAGAAGAAGTGACAAGTAAGAAAAATACAGTTAATACTTAAATTAAGGTAGCTCGCTGCACAGCAGACGTGAAGCAGACGGCGGTTAGGACGACACTGACACTACTGGCACTATGGCTGACTAATGGGACTCTCTGACTGTATTCAAAACAAACACGAAATCTATGGAACACTAATTTCAGCCATTTCAGAAAAAATTAGGAACAAAATTAGGAACAGGATTAATTTTGTTGAAGCACCTGTGTTAGGAGTAAAGATAAGAGGAGCCACAGGAAAGCATAGTAAAGTTATTAAAAGTCAAGTACTGTTATCATTTGAAATAGAAGATGTAAAATTTTAGCAGGGTTCTCTTGTAATTCCAACATATTATTTGGCATGGCCTGGGTGTTAAAGGTAAGTGCTGCATTTAGCTCGAGTGAGATGAAATTAATTGTTTGTGAACCCAAAAGAAATATAACTGTGTGTACACAACTATTTATTACACACTGTGGAGAAAATTGCAATCACATCAGAAAAATCATAAATTATGAGGAGAATTTGTGATTTTATGAGGATAAGGCTGAGCTGAATTTATGAAATTATGAAAACCTAGTCAAAAGTAAAGTAGATGAGGCAGTCAACTTAGACATTAATCAGAAGAGACAGTTAGAAAATTTATTGTGGGAATTTCAAGATGTTTTTAGCGAAAACCCTGGAAGAGTAAGGAACTATCAATGCACTCTACAACTTAAAAATCATGAACCTTTTTTCCTCAAACCTTACAGTATACCTTTTGCAAAAAGAAAAGAAGTAGAAAATGAAATACAAAAAATGGAAGCATGGGATATAATTGAGAGGAGTGACAGTGATTACAAAATCCTTTAGTGGTGGTTTCCAAACGAGGAGGGGGTGTTAGACTTTTACTTAACTCTAGACACCTTAACAATTTTTTTAAAAGAGAAAACGATCGCCCTAAGAACATACACACGAACTTTTGCATAAATCTGAATGTGTAAAATTCATGAGCAGTTTGGATTTAACTTCAGGCTTTCACCAAATTTCTTTAGAAATAAGTTCTAGAAAATACACTGCATTTTTGTATTGAGGTAAAAGTTATCATTACTGTGTGCCATTTGGACTGACTGTTTCTGTTGCAGAATTTATTAGAGCACTGGATCTTGTTTTGGGGGATGAGTCACTGTCAAAACTTACTGTATATATAGATGATATTTTGATTTCTGGAAAAAACATGAGAGAACATTTTGAATTGATAACACAGATATGTACAAAATTGAGGGAGGGGTGTATGACTTTGCAATTAGAAAAATGTAAATTTGGAGTAAGTGAATTGAAATTTTTGGGGCACATTATTTCGGAAAAAGGGATTGAACCTGACAAGAGAGAAGACTGAAGCAATAGAGAATTTTCCTGTTCTAAAAAACAAAGAACAGTTAAAATCTTTTTTTGCTGGATTTTATAGAAAGTATGTCAGTACCTAAGCTATGAATGCCACTTGTTTGTGTGATATATTGAAGAAAAACACTGTGTGGGATTGGTCTGCTGAATGTCAAGAAGCATTTGATGAAATTAAGAAACAGCTTTCTCAGAGCAAAATTTTATATATATCTGACATGTCCTTACCTTTCTGTTTAATGACACAGGATTATGAGCACATTTATTCCAGGAAAAATTTGTTGGAAATCACATTGAACACCATTCCATTGCATTTGCCAGTAGAGTATTGTAAAAGTATGAAAAGACTTGCACTGTGAATGAAAAGGAACTTTTGGCTATACATTGGGCTTTCAACAAATTTAAAAATTATCTTCTTGGACATAAAGTTGTTGTTTACTCTGGCCACAAAGCACTAAGCTATTTACAACAATGTAGACTGTATCATAGTAGAATCACCAGATGGGCATTATTCTTGCAACAGTTTGACTATGAAATTAAATATATTAAAGGAAAGGAACATGTAATTGCCGATGCACTTTCTAGGTCACCCATTGGGCTAAATTTTGAGAATAACTTAGGAATTGATGATAGAAATTTCAAAATTTCGTATTTGAAGGGGGTAACAGAGGAAGAGGACATTTTGAAAATTTGTAATGACATGAGAAGACATCAAAATCATGATGAGAATTGGAGACTGGTCAAAAGTTATTTGGGAGTTAAAGCAAAGGTAGATGAGTATTACAAGGTACACATGGGAATTCTGTTTAGGAGACTGAGACCTGATTTGGATGATTGGAAATTATGTTGGCCTGAGCAACACATAAACACACTGATTAAGTACATACATGAAAGCTTTAGACAAAGTGGTTCTACCAAGTGCATACAGAAGAATCAGGAAAACATCTATTTTTATAATATTGCAAGAAGAGTGAAGAAAAAGCTAGTGGCCTGTGACCGTTGTCAAAGAGTAAAGGTAAGTAATCAGACATGCAGAGGGATGAAGCAAAACATTTTGCCTAGCAAAAATTTAGAGCTAACAGCTTGCAACATCAATGAACCCCTCCCCAAGTCAAAAGGAGGTTACTGCTACATTTTTGTGATTGTTGACATATTTTCAAAATTTATCAAATTATGTCATTTGACGAAAGCCACAAGTAAACAGATTACATCCAAGCTAACAAATGAATATTTCAAAGAGGTAGGTACACCCCAAGCCATCTTGTTTGATAACTGATCACAATTCACACAGAAAGTTTGGAGAGTTGAAAATGCAAATATAAAGCATATTTTGATTTAAGTTTACCATCCATCTAGTAATCCAGCAGAGAGATACATGAGAAAGATGGAGCGCCTTTGCAGAACATACTGTAGTAAAAATCATGTAAATTGGATTGAGTATGTGAACGACTTTGAAGACATTATGAACAGTTTACAACACACATCCACTGGCTTTTCAACATTTGAAAATGTTTAACAAAAGACCTGATAGTTTTATTTCTGAACACACAGATTTTCCAACATGTCAAATTTTATCACCTCAGGAAAGAGAACAAATTGTAAAAGAAACCATGAAAAAACAGGGAGAATACAGAAAGAAAAGACATGATTCTAAGGGTAGGTTTTCTCATTTTAATGTTGGGGGATTTGGTTAAGATGAAGGAGAAATCTTAACTCATGACCTCAGAATTGAAGAAATTTTTTGACATTTATATAGGGTCATTTGCGGTGAAAGAAAACCCTCATCCCAATGCTTATAGATTAATTTACACAAAGTCTAGAAAATTATTCGGATTGCGAAATGTAACTGAGCTGAAACCTTCTAAGTCAGAGACCTAAGATGAAACTTGCTAATTCAATAACCTAAAACACAAGGAAGATTTTTCACACTACACATTATTTATGAAATTTATGCAATGCCTTATGCTATGGAGTCTGTATATTGTTACACGATTTATCTGCTGTTACGAGGAGATGCAGAATGTGTTTTGTATTGGGCACTTGCTATTTATTGGACTAATTATCGTGTGAGGATACTTGTTTTCATATTTTGCTTTATGTACAGTATATGCTGTGAGGACTACATATAATTATGAAATTTATTTACTGTTTGAAGGAGATATAGAACATTGATTATTTTGTGTGCTTATTGCTTATTGAATCATTTGTTGTATAGACACACCTATTTTCACATTTTGATTTACCTATGTGCTATGACATGTAATATATCAGGTGTTATTTTACACATACCATTCATTGAACATTTGCTTCGACATAAGAAGACATTTGATATTTATAATTTCTTTGTGTGCTGTGAATCTTACCATGCTAGTTGTAGTTTGCATATGTTAGCCATTGGACAGCCTTGCTAGGCATACAAGAACATTCTGACATTTATATTTTTGTGTGTGTTAGGGCATGTACCATGTTAATTGTAATTTATACATGTTAGGTATTCGACATTTTTGCTAAACATATATGAACATTCCGACATTGATATTTTTGTGTGTACCTTACTGTTTGGAAATGATCTTGAAATACTTGCACTGTGACAAAATGAAGAGACTGTGTGTGACGGGAACATAAGAATGATAGACAGGTGTTCAAATTTTGTCACATTGCTGATGAGAATTAATAATGAGAGGACAGAGAAACTGAGAATCAGTCTTTAAGTGAATGAGACTAACTGCCTGTGTGACCAATATATCACATTAGCAGAAAAAGGAACTATATGAGGAGAGACTTGATCATGAGAGCAAGATTGATAGTGGTGAAATGTATAGTGTGTCATGTTTTTAAAGGACTGGAGAGGTGTACATTCAAACAATTATGTTGGGAGAGAAATACAAAGAACTGGATTTGTGAAGAAAGGATTAAAAATGAGTAATTTATTGACTTTGTCTTACAGGCAAAATACTGTGGATTATTGAATGACAGACTGACCGCAATTGATGTACTATAAGCATTTCTAATGTTTTTTTGTGTATATAATGGATATTGAATAGTTTTGTAGGTACTATGAACATTTTCAGAAATCATTGTTTTCATAATACTTATTGCAACTTATTATCAATTACAGAATAATTTCTTTTAATAACTTTGTTCTTTGGGACACCCAATCGCATGCAGCTTGTGCATGGAATTGTGTGTGTGTGTGTGTGTGTGGGGGGGGGGGGGGGGGGTTGTTGTAATGGTTCTTTATTTACGTGATTATTACGGCACTCCAACCCCAGTTCTCGATACCAGGAATACCGTACTACTTTTCTGCGAAGTAACAGACATATTTTTGTGACAATATTCACATTTGGTTTTATTAATGTATAGGTACTCCGATGTATCAATATATTACAGTGATATGGTTCTTGTGTGTATTCATTTCTGTGAGACTGTCCAGGATTTTTCCTGGATTTCCCGGTTAAAAATACACTTTCTCCCAGGCGAAAACACACTTTTTCCGTGTTAAGTGACAGTATATTTTCCCTGCAAAACTTATCGATCCTTTGAATGGTTATGGGTTTATACACGGGCGTTGAATTTCCCGGCTGGAAAACATCTTTGATGTGCAGCAACATGTACGCTGTTTATTTTCGTATTATGAAAGTATACATTGGAATTCCACAAAACACTACATGTTACTTTCCGAATCATTGAAATCGATATTGCAATGCGCTTTTGTAAGCCAGTTATTGCTCATGTCACGTGATCTTTCCGGCCGATAACAGCGGATATTCAGAGCATAGGACACATGATGTAGCCAGCCAACAGCAACGTCACTGTTAAGTAACACGAACACACAAACAGAGAAAGTTAATAATTTAAATTAATATACACAGTGTTGCTACAAGAAAAGCAAAGTGTTCACATATAATATTGGTCTCTGGGGTTAATAGGCTACAACAGAAGCTAAGCTTTCGCATATAATGTTGATCTTTTTTGCACGTCCTACACTTTGTAAGATATATCACACAAATGCGCCAGTAAAATTTTTTAATAATAACATAAATGTCTTATCTTCAGGGTTCGAAATTCTTTTAAATGGCTCGTCATCAAGAGTTGATTTTTAAATTAGAGTCAAACGCTCTGTGATTTAATAAATTCATGGTACATTCTCGCACGTAGTTCAACTTACGTAAAAGGATATTTACTTCGAAAGTAACGCTTTTCAAACCACCATTCGCAACAGTTTCGCACGACCTGTTAGAATTAAGATTCATTTCCACAGTTGCCAGAGAGTGCAGATAACAGGCGACACCACACTTGCGCAGCTACCATGGCGTAGGAAGCCCGTATGTACATACGTGTAAAACATCGAAAGGCATACATTATGTCATAAAAGGAACAAGACATCAGAGGATACTCCAAGAGCATCGGAATTTCGTGAACCACACTAAAATGTGCACATTTAAAATGCATGCTTAAAGTGCACATTCGTATATCCAGATTCCCAGTGAAGTAGACCTCGACCTTACATTAAGCTTTTCAGTGTGGTTTTCGGGATGTAAATTTTCTTGGAGCACCAGTACTGTATTATATCATGTTTGGTTCTTTATTATGGCATAATGCCATATGTGCTAGAAGATGAAAACGTGCACTTGAAATGTTGCAAACAGTTGAAACTAGCCAGTACTGTGGAATTAAACATTTCGTTTCAAATACATAGACTGCCTCTACCGAAAAGGTTAATAAAAGTCACAAGTTCTTTAGCAAACAGACAAAAATAACTTCATTGTTCTGCAAGGCGATTAATGCTTGACTGTCAGAAAGGTGGAAATGAAATAAAATCTGAAACTAATAACATATTTTAGCCTTCTTATTAGTGAATGTGTTTTAATTCATTTGATAGCACCTGGCCACAGATATCCATTTTGTCTTTATTTGACGTAAGAGTAAACGAAGGAGAAACAGCAAAATCACTAAATGTAAACATGGCTCACGTGGAGACTACCCACTAAACTCAGACTGCTCTGCGCATCATCCCCGGATCTACGATATTTGCTAATCGGGAAATGTAAGACATGTTGTTTGGTCTTAAGTGTGCCCAAGTGTAGTGCCACGCCTCTTTAGACAGCATTTTTCTATCGCACGTCACTGTATTTCTTTCCGTGGAATTTAAATGTGTATATTTAGTAATGGATGCCATCAAACTATATTCAGGACAGTGGAAATTGAAATGTCCTGTGGTGCCTCTCCTGCTTCCATTCGGCCGGTTTGACAGCCTGGTCCTCTTTCTTTTTTTAAAAAACCACCTAGCGATTAAAAGTGGATGGGATTACACGTAGTCAGGAGAACAAGAACTCTTCAGAAAATATACTCTCTTTATTGCCTATTAGTTAATAACTTGCTGTTTTGTGTGACAAAAACTTAAATATAGGACACATAAAACCAATAAAGACAAAAGACAAGCAAGAAAGTACGCATTTCTTCAATTCTTAGCTCCTAGCCTTTTTTTCTCTCTAATCTTGTTACAGCTTTACATGGCGCAGTTTACTTTCTGCGAAAGAATCTATTACCTCATCAAAGTTCGTCAAACGTTTTGCTACATGAAAAACCCAAATGTCGTTATCCAATACTGAAAAAGCTGTTAACACAATTAAAAGCTGTTAACACAATTACTACCCAAGACTGGTGTGGTTTCTCGCTCCGATTATGTCTATTTTGTCACTGTCTGCTAGATAAAACAAAATAGCCCTATCTAATATTGCAGCAATTTTGTAACACACACTAACAGGGTGTATACGTGGACAAGGAAAAAAATTCCCGGATTTCCCGGTTAAAAATATACTTTCTCCCGGGTGAAAATACACTTTTTCTATGTTAAGTTATTCCTCGGCACTGTAAAACTCATCAATCCACTGAATGTCTATATACCAACGTAGAATTTTCTGGGCACTCAGAAAACGATGCTCGGGGAGGGAGGGGGGGGGGGGGTACGTTTTCTAAGACATTTGATGTGCAGCAAGATGTGCGCTACATAACTTCATATTAAGACGGTATAAATTTGAATTCCGCCAAACAACGCATGTCACTTTCCGAAGCATTGGAATCGAGATTATGATGCACTTTTGTAGACCATGTCACATGATCTTGCCAGCTGATGACAGCATAGGACACGTGATATAGTCAGCCAATAGCAAGATCACTCTTAAGTAGCGCAAACACACAAATAAGAAAAGTTAATGGTTTAAATTAATATACAGAGCATTCACATATAATATCGGTCTGAAGATTAATAAGCTGGAAGAGAAGTTAAGCTTCCACATATAATGATGATCTTTTTTGCGCGTGATATGCTTTAAGATACATCACACAAATGCGCCAAAAAAATTTTTAATTACGACATAAATGTCTGATCTTATTGGCTCGAAATTCTTCTAAATGGTCATCTGATTTTTAAATCAGAGTCAAACGCTTTGTGATTTAAGAAATTCATCGTACATTCTCGCACGTAGTTCGTACTTCGTAAAAGGAAATTTGCTTTGAATATAACGCTTTTGAAACCACCATTCACAATATTTTCCCGCGACCTGTTAGAAATAGGTTCATTTCAGCAGTTGCACGAGAGCGCCAGATAACAGGTGTCACCACGCTTGCGCAGCTACAATGACGCAGAAAGCCCATATATATGTTCGTATGTGTAAAACATTAAAAGATCTTACATTATGTCATAAAAGAAACAAGGCATCAGATGATACTTCAAGAGCGTCGGAATTTCGTGAACCATACTGAAATGCATAATTCGTCTTAAAATGAACACTTGTATGTAAGTTTTCTTGGAGTACCAGTACTGTATTATCTCATGTTTGGTTCTTTATTATGGCATAATGGCATACGTACACTTGAAATGCAGCAAACAGTTGAAACTAGCCAATAGCGTGAAATTAAATACTTTGTTTCAAATAAATTGACTGTCTCAGCAGAAAAGACTAATGAAAGCCAAATCTCTTTAGCAAACTGGCAAAAATAGCTTCATTGTTCAGCAAGGCGATTAAGCTTGGCTGTCAAAAAGGTGGAAATAATATCTTAAACTAACAACATATTTTCGCCTTCCGTAATTATGCGAACGTATTTTAATTCATTTGATAGCTCACGGCCACAAAACTCCGTTTTGTTATCATTTAACGGTGAGAGCAAAGAACGAAGAGTAAAAAACAAAATCACTGAACGTAATCACAGGTCACATGGAGACAACCCACCTCCCCACAACAACTCAGACTGCTCTGTGCATCAGCCACAGATTTACTATATTTCCCAACCGGGGCAATATTAAATAGTGGCGCATAGGCACACTTATGTAACCAGAAGCAGGAGAAGTTACTACTCATACACGACTCAACTGCACATGCGCACGAGCCCGCCCGCAACTGCTCAAACGAATCTAATTTAAACAGTTGTCACATCACGCTCATTGGAGGCAATTTGTTGTTATGAAGCATTGCAGTCTTCCTAAAGCCTTAGACACACTTTGCTGTTGGCAGACGCTTGTATGAGCACTGTATTGTTGTTCTATATGGAGCATTTCCTTTGCAACTTAAGTTTTTTTTCCCTCTCGTTTGTTTTGTTGCTGCAGTACTAATCTGCAGTAGCAGGATACAGTAATATCCTTTGTTAGAGTATTGGTTCTTACCAGTCAAAATCACAAAAATTAGACTGAAAACTAAAACGATGAAAAATTCCCGGAATTCTAAACAATTCCCGGGTTTTTCCCGGTTTTCTCCCGGATGAAAAAATTCCCGGGTTTTTCCCGGATCTCCCGGTTGTCCCGGGTCGTATACACCCTGACCAAATAACGAGACTGTTTTGGCACAAATGGCCATTTTTATAACAAGACAGAATATAATTCACGAAGTACAAATATCAAATGCCTACTAGGCCTACTACAAGCAAAAAGCTTAATGTTAGGAAACAGTTTCACATTCCATTCATGAGATCGAAAAGTAGTATTATGAAATTGTTATATAAATTAGGAATCGTCTTATTCTTCCATAATTTGTATGATGTCCCCGTCTCTTCTCCTTCCCCATTCTAACAAACAATCTTGTCACCACCAATTGTGTAGCTATTCCTGTCACGGTCAAAATTTGTTCGCTGATTAACTTCACAAACCCTGCTAGAATCACAGGTTTAGTTGTCCCACGATTATTCTCCGGTTAGGCGTTGTTACGTACTTGTACAACACGTTTTCCGCGTTACTTCCAGAATAGAACTTACGCGGCTGCTAGCCGGGGACTGTACAACTGGTCCTTACTAGTGTAGCGATCTGGCCAAAAATTTTCTGTCAAAATTTCACTTTCTTGGATACACCGAGAAAACAATATGTAATCTGGGGTAATCAGCCACTATCCAAAACAATTTTCATTGCCCAAAAGAGAGTTATTAGGAGAATGAGCGGAGTCCAGCCTAGCCGTTCTTGTAGGAACCTTTTCAGAAAATTAGGGATACTGACAACTGCATGCCAAGATATCTACTCCCTGCTATGTTTCATTGGTAAAAATGGATAATTGTACAAAACCAATGATTCATACCATACCCACAATATCAGGAGGAAGATGGACCTCCATTATGAATCAAAAAACCTTACTACTGCACAAAAAGGAGCCCATTACATGAGCTGCAAGGTGTTCAATTCTCTCCCACCACCACTGAAATTACTTATCCACGAGCTTCCCAAATTTAAACAGTTCAAACAGTATTTATTAGATAATTCCTTCTATTCGGTAGAAGAATATTTCAGTAGAGTTAAATGTAACTGATTTTTTCATTTACTAATTTGATGTGCTATTGCGCATTACAATACTCACAGTCACTGTTAACATTACTGTGTCTTTCATTTAGCTATTAAGATCTACCATTTTTTTAATGTAATTTTTCCTATACCTATCAATGTGTATTTTGTCTTATACTAGATATCCTCTTGCAAGAGGTACTTTTATGTATTCCTTTTGTATTATTTGTAATAGTTGTGATTTCACGCTCCTCGGAGGCAATTTGTTGTTATGAAGCATTGCATAGTCTTCCTAAAGCCTTTGACACATTTTGCTGTTGGCACACGCTTGCATGAGCACTGTGTGTCGTTATTGTATATGGCACATTTCCTTTGCAATTTAAGTTATTTTCGTTTTTTTCTCTCATTTATCTTTTATTGTTGAAGAGTTATTCTGCAGTAGCGGAATACAGTAATATCCTTTGTCAGAGTACTGGTTCTTACCAGTGAATGTAAAAAAATGTAACTGAAAACCAAAACAAGGAAAAATTCCGGGAATTCTAAAAAATTCCCGGGTTTTTCCCGGTTTTCTCCCGGACAAAAAAATTCCCGGGTTTTTCCAGGATCTCCTGGTTGTCCCGGGTCATATACACCCTGCTGTCATAATCTTTGACTGACTTGTAACCGTTTTGGCGCGAATGCGCAAAGAGCAGTCTTTGTTTCACTTTGCAGAAGTTAAGTTGTTATTTCACTTTTTAAAAGAACAGTCAAGTCTTGTGTTTTGTTAAAGTGGAAATTAAATGTATGAAGATTGATACAAAACTGTTTTCTTGATGATGTGACAATTAAGAAGAAGTATATGTGAATTTACAAGAAGTTTAATAAAAATGTGGATCATGAACACCAAGTCAAAAATTAATTCTACCATACCATTGTTCTGATCTGGGATTGTTGGATCATTAAGAATTTCCTGAAAAACGCATTTGTTAGGTCTTCAAATATTGCTAAAATACAGATCTGGACCTTCTAGCAGTCAACGTGGAATCACCCTAGAATCAACAAGATGAGCCATAACAACTTCGACGAAATCTACATGTGAATCCATTCAAGATAAGTGCCAAAATTAATGACTTTTTTACGATGACTTCATTATTTCCATTCTGACAATACCATCCACAGTCAATAACTTTGTTGTTGCCCGATAAAGCGAACATATGCTGCATGAGCAACATTATTAATCTGATTTCTAACCTACTTTGCAAGT
Organism: Schistocerca nitens; assembly: GCF_023898315.1. Lineage (NCBI taxonomy): Eukaryota > Metazoa > Arthropoda > Insecta > Orthoptera > Acrididae > Schistocerca > Schistocerca nitens. Next base: position 245,296,056 of record NC_064622.1, read on the forward strand.
GGTGGTATTGTGAGATGTCGATACCATCTGTGAATGTTCCATCCATTCAGAGGATTAGTTTTGATACCTTAACTTCAAATGTCTTTGCACTGCAAACACAGAATTACATTTTGCACACCTGAGAAAACAAAATTATTTCTGCTGCAGAGTAGCCACTTTGCAACACAAGACGGTAACCAGGCAAACAGAAGATAACCAACATCTAGCAACAGTGAGTATAAACTAGACAACATATTCGTTTCATCAATAACTGAGCCATGGTGCAGTGACCAATAGTTCTGACAATATAATACTTAGTAATATGTATTTTCTCTGTGAAACACCCTGTATTTTTACTGCGTTCAACACTACAGTCTTAAGATGAGTTGTGTATTATAAAGATACACTAGTCTGGCCTCAGCAACCAGAGACAGTGGTCATGCATGTGTGAGCTGTGTTTGAGTGAACGCATGTGTGTACATGATGTCTATTTCAGAAGAAGGCCTTCTGGCTGAAAGCTAACATGTTTAGTAGCTTTTTGTTACACCTGTCCATGAGTCAACATCTCCTATATATGGTTGAGTAGTAATGTATTATTTTCACAATATTATCAGATATACACTGACATGTTTTGGTGTTCTAAAGGAAATATAACTGTATCAATAAACTGACAGTCAAGTTTGTGCAAGATCAATAAAATCCACTTTTTCACAGACAAAACACCGACCAACATATATTTGATTCCATGAAAAATATTATGAATTAATGAAGAAATATGAGAATTTCTCAGAGTAAGCAAATTTGTTTCCTTATTTTGAAGAAAGTAAGTAACTTAATCAGATACCTGGGAACTGGTGGTTCTGAAGAATGGACAGAAACAGCTTTGTATTTTTCATCATTTCCTTCAATGATATCCTCAACTTCTGAAGCTCTCAGCAGTGAAACACTTGATGCCAGTACATGCTGACTCAGCCCTGAAACAAACGCAATGACAAATCTCAGACTTACAGTTAGGCAGTGGAAGGTTTACCATAAATTTACATAAGTAAATGCTATGAATGGTGAGCTGGACAAAATTAATTCATTCATTACCTCATAAATCGTGCTGTGTAAATCCCATGAGTAAGGAGAGATTTCTGAATGTGAAAAAAGTCAAGTTATACATTAAATGATGAAGTAGCAACTTTACGCTACGTTTGTAATATATACCCACAGCTAATTAAAAAAACAAAAACAATTGCATAATCATAACAAAATACAAACTTTAACAGCAAGAAATAAGGAAAATGGAAAATTAGTGTTTAACACCTCAATTGATGGCAAGGTCATTAGGGATGGAGAACAACCCCAGATTGGGGGAGGAAATCAGACGCACCCTTTTCAAGGAACAATTCCATTTAGCCTCAAGTGATTAACTCAAATCACAGTAGAACTAAATTCGGATTGTCGCATGAGGGTTGGAACTGCTGTCCTCTAAAATGCAAGTCCAGTACCTTAACACTACATCTCTTTGCTTGGCACTAAGAAATGAGAATACTGTTTACCCGTACACATTATAAATTGAAGTCCCCTGCCGCTTTTTTCCGTTTGTATACTATGGTTAATCTCAGCATCTACTGCGGAGATTTTAATATGGTTTTCACTAAAAGATGATTGATTCATGAGAAATGTCTGTGTATATAACTTATTGCTTATAGTAATAATGATTGGGCAATATACAGACTGTAACTGGTAGCAAATTTTACTGGTTTATGGAAAGAGATATTGTGTCAATGGTAGGAGCTACAAGCTGGTCAGCTAGGGCGGAGGCAGTATCTGATGGGAAAATAGTAAATAACCACTATAACTCCAGGCTAATCTCAAGAATTACTGTAGTGATTTCCACAAGGTTTTCGCTAATCAACAAATGTGTTCACAAAGGAGATTTGTGTGTATCTGTACATATTATAAATGATTGCCCACGTGCACATACTAAGTTTTAATTGTGAGAAATCGAGGCAGGTCACAGTTAATATACAAACTGAAGTAAGTTATTTTAATCAGATTGAAATAGAGGTGGCGGTTACCGCTGAAACAACCAGTTTTCTAATTTTTTTTTTTTTTTCTTTCCAGTGCCAGTTTAACCTTAGTGTTACAGATGCTCAAAATAACCAGTTTCTGAAATAACTAATTTTCAATTTTAATTCCCATTATTTCCTATAATAAACACAGAAATCAAACAAAGAATGAAAAATCTTGATGCCCACAGCTTCAAGACGCATGGAATTTTTATGTTAAACTATGAATTAATTGTTTTTTCTCCTTACATGATGTCACAAGTTTGCTGTGTATCATCCCGTTCTTAAATTTTTAAAGCAAATGGGGCATTGTACTTCACTGACACTGCACTTTGTAAAATACTTCCTGACTAGGGATGTCACCATTCTCTAATGCAACTAATGTCTGATGACAACAGCAAGGAACTACCATACAGACCAGCTGAGGCAAGTCTCGCACACTGCATGAACATGCATACAATCCAACAAGCCACACATTACGGTCTCGGTATATCTGTACCAGTTCTCATGCTATGTGTTTGTTGCTCATTTCTATTGGCATTTATATTAAACTAGTACCAATTCCTTTTTCCATTTTCTATAGTAACACAATATTTCAAAGCAGCAGAACTTTTACGAATTAAAATTACACAATTTTTTTAAAATGTTTATTTTAAAAACCAAAACTTTTAGCACTGTTGCTATGGCTATTTAATATTTCGTTTTTTTACCTGCTTATTAGTAAAAAATAGGAAACACTTGTTATGAACAAGACCAAACAACTACCGAAAAATGCCAGTTATTCAAAACTAAAATATTGGTATCACTTTAACCAGTCAATTTTTCCCATCCCTAGTTTGAAACATGCTTTCTCCTCAGAGGAAACTTACACATTCGTATTCACTATTCTGCATCTGCTGTAATGACTGAACATGTACCAAATTCTCTCTCCAACAGATATGACATATGGGTACGATTTTCAAGAGATTGACCAAATAATGTTATAGAGGAATGAAGTGATAGATCTATTTTATTTCAGAGATATGCTTAAGGTTATCTGTAGCCTTTATTAGAAAAGCTTATGAGTTGGGGCTGTTCACTGACCAGTAGTCTTGAAACATTATAAAACAATTTTATTTGAGATTGTATAAGCCTGAAGCACACTAATATTCATAAGCTATCGTGTGCTATGTAAACACTGAAAAATCTTAACATTATTTTGTTCCAGTTTCCTCTTGGGCAATTATTAGTATCACATATATACATCTAACGATATAAACTGTAAGACCCACTACAGTGTGTAGAAGAGTATGAAGGTATTAGTCGTGTTTTGTTTGTCTGTTGCGCAAGGGGAAAAGGCTGTCTATAAGACTCTGAGCATGCCCTGATCTCTATCTTACATTGATGATACCTGCAGCAGAAATGTTGTACAGTCCTCATCCGATAAGTCTCTAAATTTATCCAAGAGGATTTCAAGAGAACATTTTTCTATCAAAGATTAGCACTTAAGTTCTGTTAACTCTGTTCCAGTTTTGTATGGACTATACCAACTTCTTGTAAGTTATAACCCTACCAAGTCCATTAAACAATACTGGGTTCCATTAGTAAAGCATTATCTGAGTCAATGATACACGTGTGAATATGCTCTGTGTGATTCTATCTTGGTTATCAGTTAATAATGTTACAGAGGGTCAAATGCCTTTGGAAATCTGTGAAGACAGAATCTACCTATCCACACGAGTCTAATATTTGCAACATCTCACTTGTGAATAAAGCAACAAGAGATTTGTACCTGAATCTGTGGTGATTCAGTAAGAGAGTTCTAGGATTCTGCAACAGATGGATGTTTGTAATACTTTTAATTCATTCCATGCTTCTTTTATACTTTTTGTAAGCAGGAGTGACCTGCACTCTTTTTCAGTCATTCAAGACTAGGCACTGGACAAAAAATTCTAAATAAATGATTGGTGGGAAAGAGGCTCATTCCATAACATATACTGTTGTCTTCAGCCTGAAGACTGGTTTGATGCAGTTTTCCACATTAGACTATCCTATGCGAGCCTCTTCAATTCTGCGTAACTACAGCACCTATATCCATTGGAACCTCCTTTCATAGTCAAGCCTCTGTCTTCTTTAACAATTTTTCCCTCAATACTTTCCTCCATTATGAAACCGATAACTTCACATTGTCTTAGGATTTATCCTAAAACTGATCCAATCTTTTAGTCCAGTTGCACAATAAATTTCTCTCTCTCTCTCTCTCTCTCTCTCTCTCTCTCTCTCTCTCTCTCCCCCTCCATTAGTTAACCTATCTATTCATCCAATCATCTGCATTCTTCTGTAACAATATTTTCAAAAGCTTCTATATTCTTTTTGTCCCCACTGTTCATTGTCCATGATCGAAAAGAAAATTTCAGAAAATACTTCTCATCATTTAAATTTATATTCTTTGTTAGTAAATTTCCCTTCTCAGAAAGTTTTTCTTGCTAGTGCCAGTTTGCATTCACTTTACTTCTGCCATCAACAGTTATTTTGCTGCCCACAAACCAAACCTAATCTAATGATCTCAGTGTCACTTGATTCAAAGAACTAGTTTTATTTAAATATTCATTTTGTAACTCCTTTCCAACACAATATCCATTCCAATGGGCTGATCTTCCAAGACCTTTCCCTTCCCTGCCAGAATTACAAAGTTATTGGGAAGCCTTGAAGTTTTTACTTCTTCTACCTGAACCTTTATAAACTAGCTACTTATTTATTCTGTGTAACAATGTAGAAAGCTTTGGCAAGCCTGCACATGGGCTTGAGAGCAGTGAGGATATTTTACTTAAACACTTTCCTCTTCAAATTAAATTTGACTCCTTCACTACATGTGAATCTGTCAACAGTATCATTGCCTTTCATGTTCTTGCAGTATTGTGCATAATTTCAGGGAGCCAATGTTTTTCCTGCCAGTAAAACTTATACAGTGGTATCTGTATATGATCCACAAGTGCTTTCAAAACATGTCAAAATGCTGTTCATTCAACAATGAATAACGAATAATCTGCATCTCATGTAGTCAATTTTTACAGGATTTACTGAAAGACTTCCCAAATTTCCTCCACCTTTTCTGTTGCTGCAGAAGAAAGCCTAGCGAAGTTCTGAGCATATTACCAACAAAAGTTTTTCTCGGGGAGACACTTTATTGAAGACTGGGTGAAAGCAGCATCTAAGTACAGCAGCATAACAATGTTGTTAAAATATAACGATGTTCTTTTTTAAACACAAATAACTTGTCACTCTATTCTCAACACTGACAACTCTGCCATTTAGTGGCACTAAACAGCACCAGCAAATTTAACACTAATAAAAAAAAAAGTCTAAGTAAGAAGATAGGAAAAAGATTGTGCAATCCAAAGCAAAGTATGGGAGGGAATCATATTTCAATTAGGGGCACTTCTGAACAGTTTGAATTTCTGATGGCCAACAGGTAATAACAAAGTTCCATATCTAACTATACACAAGAGGACAGCTATTCAACAAATACAGTTTTGTTATATGAAAAATAAAAGCACATATCTGTTTTCAATGGTGTAGTTTTGCTGCTTAATATTAACCAAGGTAAATGAGATTCACTCAATTAATGATTTGGGAGATTCTCCATCTACATATGCTATATGCTATAAGCCACATGAAACACCTTTTCTCGACAAGTAACTGAGCTTTAATTTTAATGACCACGCATGAGGCAGACTTTAGCAACCCCTTTGAGGTAGATTTCAGGGATCAGCATGAGTCTACAATACTACCAGTTGTGGTGGGGGGTGCGAGGAGTGCAGTTTTGTTTTGTTTGAAACAATTGAAATGTTAATTTATGCTGTGTGTGTAGTTTATATTGGGTTTGTACAGGGCAATGTAATTTGTGCTGGTGTAGGCACATGGCGTTTGGCAAAAATTGAAACTTGGTCATTACTCCAATGATACCCTTGTATTTCTTGTGGGAGGACTACAGACCAGTTCTCAACAAAATCACAGTGGAGCACTAGCATAGTTCTTCAGCCTGTACACATCCTTTCACTTCTGCAATGTGGTGGTGTAGCAATTTCTTCAGATGCTGGTGTGTTACTGCTTTCACTGATCATTTACCACGTTCATCAATGAAACTGTCAAGGCAACAATTTTCTTAATCAGTTTACTTTCCTTCCATGTCGCATATGTAATTTCTGCAGAGTTATCTGCTACGTCTTCCAGGCCAAGTGTCTGTAAATACAGTCCTCCCTTTCCAGGGCAGCCACCACATTCTTGAAACAAACAAGTCTCTCGCTTTATGTCACATACTACTAATGACCTCATAGGTCCAATCAAGCTGTCATATGTCATGTGCTCTAGTAAGTTCTTCAAAGTTACCACACAAAATTCATGCAGTACATACATAAACAGACATCTCTAGGTGGGTGTGGAACTACCCACTTAGGTTGTAGTGCATAAAATTTTGATCTTCCAATATGAGAAGATATATAGTTGCTCTTATAAACTGCAAAAGTTTCTTTAATACTCCCGAGTCATGTACCTCTTCACTTTCACAACTTTTTGACCTTTAACTATAACAGTTACAGTGTCTTTTTTTGTTGGCAATCTGGTGAGAAAAGTCCAATCTGTCTTCCAGATAAAATGACTGCACAATCTGAACTTTAGCTGCATCTACAGTATGACCATAACAGGGATCTGGTCTTCCAAAGACTCCTTTTACAGACATCACATTTCTTGATTTATCTACTGTGTACTTTGATACCAATAGACCATGGTTCAAAATTGTTTTCTTTGAAAATGTCTCTGGAATATTAGTTAAAATTTTCACCTTGTCACTATAGGATGCACAATATTCAACAGCTGAATTAATATTTGTGAAAAATTCCTGGCAAGAGGTGCAGGAGTGTTTTGGTTCAGTTTCTACTTTGAAGAGTGAGGACAGTTGTAGTGTATTCATCCATAGCTTTAGTAATTTCTCTGCACTTTCTTGATCCATAGAGCTTATGACTCGACTTCACTGACCATGGTTTAGTAAGACCAACACCTACCTCTGTAGCTGACTGATTCATGGTATTTAACTCTTCCTCTATCGATGCAAAATCTGCATCATCTGCACCATTGGAGGCTTCACCTTGTTCAGATACAATCATTGTTGTTATTCTGCCAAAACATTTAGATCACGAAAAGTGGTCACTGGAAATATCTTCACTTTGAAACAGAATTATGGATGCGCAAATAGTCAGCACACTTCACTCTCCCGTGGCACCAGTCAGAAGACATTTTCACAAAACACACTGCAACTGTATCAACTGGCAAATTCTTCACGAAAACACAGAACTCTCTGGATGGTCTCAGATTTCTTAGAAGCCTCTTCAGTAAGCAAATTAGCACTGAACAACTATAATACAGAAATTTGCAATGATCAACCACAGCAAAGGAACTGACAAGAAACTACAACAAAGTGTAAGAAATATCTGCAACAAAAGCAATAGAAATAAATATTGTAAAAAAGAAATTAGTAAGAAAGAACTTCAGTGAAGACATACATTACCCTTCAGAGGTATTTAAAAAAAAAGAGAGAGAGAGATTTTTAAAATAAAACCTGTCCAACTTAAAAGAGGAAGCTTTCCTTTACAGAGAATACAGTGTTACATGGTACTTATCAACAGAAAAAAAAATCTAACTTTTCTGGACTGGCATTTTTGGAAGGGAAAAAAAACTGTAAATTATAAAAAAAACTGTAAATTATAAAAAAAATTCAAAAGGGGACAGAAAAAAAACTTTGACAGTTATGTCCAAATGGAGGATACCACTGCAATCATACAGCAAATATCTTTCAAATAAAAAAATTGTAACAAAATATCTAGAACTGTTACAGATACAGCATTTTAAAATTTTTTCTGAAATTCACATCTTAAAAATGGTGATCGCAGTGTCATCTTTGGAGTCCTGTATCTCGGGGCAGGAATTTTTTGAGATAACAAAAAAAATACGTGTTTCTTACTTACTCCTGAATTTTAACATATGCTAAATTCAGTGACATCCAAGACTACAAAGGTAACCCCCCCCCCCCGCCAAAAGCGATACGGATTATGCCTAATGGTCTTTTGACATATTTCACACTGGCTACAGTTATGAGGACATACATACAGAACAAGTTTTACTCTCTAATATGGTATTCATCTGGCATGGACACTGCTATTTACTAGTTTTTGTAGGTCTGTATTCCCACAATTTATTACTGTACATGTTCACTCGTTATTCTGACCCTTGATTCCTTTTGTTTTTTAGTCTATGTTCATACACTGAAATCTGCTTATTAGTTGCATCATAAATACGATGTCTTCGAAGTTGACCATTTCACCTCTTCATAGCTTTTATCATGGACACCTAGTACTAGTAACGTAACTTTGGTATTACAGTGCTTACGACATATTTAGATTTTACTGTGTAATATTTGGCAAGACAGTGTTATTGCTTTCCTGTTCACTGTTTTATTCCGTACATAGTTTCGATAATGACTCCTATACTTTGTATAGTATAGTGTTCTCATTTTATGTATTAGACCTGTATTTTAGTATTTTGTCTTCCTTTTTACTAGGCAACCAAAGTCTTTTTACTCTTTTATTGTGATTCAATTCAATGATGTACTTTTCCCATATACTACCTGTTATTTGTATGGTTTCTGCTTGTTCATATTTTTGTATTTATTGATATTTTATGAAAACTATTTAGGAGGCTACAAGTAATGCTGTCAGGTACTTTGGTACATTTCTCCACCTACAGATTCCCCTAATTTTCACATGATGTCTTCAGGCCCAGTACTAATTCTTTTATGTGAATTCGTTTCACATTTTTATACCCCCCTCCCCCTTACTGGAACTCTTCTGTCTTCTGCAAGCCAATGAATGCAATTGTAATAGTTACTAGATATCTTCCTTATTTATGTCATCTCTTTTGAATATATATTAGTGAACAGTACCACTGTCAGTAGTGACATTCCTCCTTTTTATGTCATGCTAGTTCTGTTTTACTTTTATTTATTTATTTCCCCTCCTTGCTCATTTTTTTCAAATACAGGTTGTTTCCTGAATGTTTCCTATCTGTCATTCCCTATTTTCATCTATGTTGACGGACTTTTTTGTTTCAGTGATGCTCATCCAGTAGCTTGTGCGTATGGATATCTTGTTGATGCTTTCCTAGGCTGTAACGATTACTTTTAGGCTAGTGGATTGGGTTGTCCTCCGGTGTTTTCTTGTCTGTAGATTCACCTACAGTTGAGTCGGCATTAAGTTGATTCCTGACAAATGTAGCAGCCTGGGTGTGGCAGCTTCGCGTGCCAAACTCAACCAACAGCTTAACATAACTGATTGTGGTCGTTTGGTTCTAAGTCGAGTGGAAGGACTGAACCAGGGACTTCGAAAGTGAGTACAAGTGCCAGAGTTTGTAGTGCTCATGAAGAGCACTGAAGATCACTTAATATTAGGTACAGAAAGCTGGTTAAAATCTGAAATTTATAGTATTGAGTTTTTTGAGGAAAATTTAAATGTGTATCGAAAAGAATAGGCAAATGGGAAATGGAGTTGGTCAATTTGTCGCAACGGGGAAAAAAAAAAAAAAAACTCAAATATACTGAGAGAGAAACTGAAGCTGCATATGTGACTGACTGAGCAAGACTTTGTATCAGGGTTGGCCATAAAATGATAATTGGGTCCTTCTATTTCTCACCAGACCCATCTCCTGGTGCAAGCGAAAACTTCAGAGAAAACCTCAGTTCATTTATCTATAAGTTTCCCAACCATACTGTAATCATCAGGAGACTTTAATAATCTTACAATTAATTGGGAAAATTATACTTTTGTTAGTGGCAGGCATGATAAGACATCCTCTGAAACTTTACAAAATGCTTTCTCTGAAAACTACCTGGAACAGAAATATTGTTGCTGTTGTGGTCTTCAGTCCTGAGACTGGTTTGATGCAGCTCTCCATCCTGTGCGAGCTTCTTCATCTCCCAGTACTTACTGCAACCTACATCCTTCTGAATCTGCTTAGTGTATTCATCTCTTGGTCTCCCTCTATGATTTTTACCCTCCACACTGCCCTCCAATGCTAAATTTGTGATCCCTTGATGCCTCAAAACATGTCCTACCAACCGATCCCTTCTTCTAGTCAAGTTGTGCCACAAACTTCTCTTCTCCCCAATCCTATTCAATACCTCCTCATTAGTTACGTGATCTACCCACCTTATCTTCAGCATTCTTCTGTAGCACCACATTTCGAAAGCTTCTATTCTCTTCTTGTCCAAACTGGTTATCGTCCATGTTTCACTTCCATACATGGCTACACTCCATACAAATACTTTCAGAAACGACTTCCTGACACTTAAATCTATACTCGATGTTAACAAATTTCTCTTCTTCAGAAACGATTTCCTTGCCATTGCCAGTCTACATTTTATATCCTCTCTACTTCGACCATCATCAGTTATTTTACTCCCTAAATAGCAAAACTCCTTTACTACTTTAAGTGTCTCATTTCCTAATCTAATCCCCTCAGCATCACCCGATTTAATTCGACTACATTCCATTATCCTCGTTTTGCTTTTGTTGATGTTCATCTTATATCCTCCTTTCAAGACACTGTCCATTCCGTTCATAAATAACTCTACCTCAAGTTTAAAAGAATAGTTGGCCATGCACTGTACAAATATTTACCCAGTAGACTAGTTCACAATGGGAGGGAACCTGCATGATACACAGTCGCTGTAAAGAAATTTCTAAGGGAACAGAGATTACTGCATGGTGTAAAACAAAGTGTATGGATATATATAGAGTGTTGCTGAATGAAGCGTGTTTGTCTGTGCTTGATGCCTTCCTTCAGTGACTATCTTAGCAAAATAATGTCAAATGACATTTCACAAAAGCCAAAAAAATTCTGGTCATATGTAAAGGCTGTTAGTGGCACCAAAGTTAGTGTCCAGTCTCAAGCAAATGAGACAGGAACTGAAATGGAAGGTAGCAAAGCAAGAGCCGAAATACTTAACTCCATTTTTAAACATTCTTTTACGGAGGAAAACCAGGAGAACTGCTCCAATTTAATCCTTGTACTACTGAAAAGATTAATGAAACAAGTATTAGTGACAGTGGTGTTGAGAAACAGCTGAAATCGTTAAAAATGAACCAAGTTCCAAGGCCTGATGGAATTCCTGTCAGATTCTGTACTGAATTTGCTACTGAGTTAGCCCCTCTTGTAAAGTAATCCAAGAAACAACCACCCAATATCATTGACGTCGATTTGTTGTAGAATCTTCGAACACATTCTGAGCTCAAACATAATCAGGTATCTTGCACAGAATGACTTCCTCATTGCCAACCAGCACAGATTTTGAAAACATCAATCATGTGAAACCCAACTTGCACTTTTCTCAAATGACACACTGAAAACTTTGGATCAAGGCAACTGGGTAGAGCACAGTATTTTGATTTCCGAAAAGAACTTGACTCACTACCACATCTATGCTATTGTAGGTAAGACTTTGGTTCATTGGTAGAATACTGGGAAAGTGCAATGAATCTACAAAAGAGATTGCTTACAAACCACTCGCGTTACCCATCTTAGAATACTGCCCCAGTGTGTGGGACCCATACCAGATAGGACTGACGAAGGATATTGAATGCATACAGAGAAGGGCAGCATGTATGGTCACAGGTTTGTTAAAATCCACAGGAGTGTGTCACAAGACATACTGAACGAACTGAACTGACAAACTCTCTAAGACAGATGAAAACCATACTGAGATAGTCTATTAACAAAGTTTCAAGAACTGGCTTTAAATGGTTACTCTAGGAATATACTACAACACCCTAAGTACCACTCACACAGAGATCATGAGCATAAAATTAGAATAATTACTGCACACACAGGGGCAATCAAACTATCATTCTTCCCATGCTCCATACATGAATGGAACAGGACGAAACCCTAATAACTGATACAATGCGACATATCCTCTCCCATGCACCTCATGGTGGTTTGTAGATGTAAATGTAGAACATTATTTTGCAAATGTCTCTATAGCAACATCTCAGTGTTGTCTCAGCTATGAGCACAGTTACTGTTTTCACATAGCCATCAGTGCTTCACAGTCGAAAGCTGGCAACAGTGCTGCGAGCTGTCAGGTATCTTATGCTGTCTGAACTACAGTAGTTAATGCCTGACCCCCTTCTCTGTCACTGGTAGCTGAGTCATATTTCTTACACTTCCTTGCTCTGACACTGCTCTGATGGTAAATGACACAAATGCCTATCTCACTGAATTATTCATTTTATGTAGTACTGACACCTTTGACTCACGACGTTCAATCGCGGAGGTTCTGAGTTGCACAGATAGCACAACAAAAGGACTGTTAAACAAGTAAGCTTTCACCCAAAAAAGACCACTGAAATCACTCACACACACACACACACACACACACATGCAACTTTCACATGAATGACGCAGCCAGGCACTGTGGTAACATGCTTGCACACGCCCGTTTTTTGTCTAATTCTGTAGAAGGCCTTTTTGGCCGAAAGCTTACTTGTTTGACAGTCTTTTTGATGTGCCTATCTGTTCAACTCAGCTTCGCTATACAGTGAGTGGCAACTATCCTTTTCATAATACTGTCATTACTCCATCCTGATTTTCCATTACAAATTCATAGCAAATCCTTGACTGTACTTGAATGTATTACATTACAGGTTTCCTTTCACTTGTATGCATCTTTTGTTTCATTTATACAATAGCACTACAGCATCTTATTATGTATTTGTTTGATGGCTTGTAAATTTACTGTATAGGACCTGAAGATAACTCTACTGAGGGAGGCAAACTGGTAACCCAAATTAGAACCTATAAAATGGCTCGAATGGAATATTATTTTCACAATTCAAAGTTTTCAGGGATGAACATTGATTGTCAGCTAACATGGAAAGAACATATAAAGATACTTGCAAAAAGAATGTCATCAGCATTTTATGCTCGTGGGGTGTTAGAATCAAGTTGATAATGGTCATTGTCTTGTGGTGACACATAGGCCGTCCCACATAAAACCGAAACACCTCACACACCAGTTAATCATCTAAGGGACCAAACTGCTGAGGTCATCAGTCCCTAAACTTATGCACAACTTAAACTAACTTACACTAACTCATGCTAAGAACAACACACACATCCATGCCCGAGGGAGGACTCGAACCTCCGGCGGGAGAGGGCATTCAATCCGTGACATGACGCCTCAAACTGCGCCTCAAATTGTGTCATCGTGTACTAAATGATATGAAATTAAAAATCTATTGTGTGAGTGTGGTGCAAGAGTTGAAATCTGAGGAACAGGAAAGAAGTGTTCATTATTGTAACTGGCTGTTTACATCAACTGCTAATGGTTACTTGGACTCCTTGATTTTCATTTGTCAGGTTAAGTAAACTCCCAGAATCGCACATACCAGTCACAGAACAACTCACATCTTCTGTGTGAAGAACCGCAACCCTCAGAGAAGATATAGCTATTTGGTCTGTGTTGTCCGGCATGCACATTACTGACCTCACATTTTTCAATTACACTTTAAATAGTGCCAAATATCTAGAGATCTTTAACTCTTTCTGTGCACAATTTACAGTTGTAGAGAAGCTGTATATAGTATTCCAACAATATGGAGCAACTGCTCACACATCCAACCAAAGTATGGTTCATATCATCAACATGTTCCCTGTAAACAGATTTGTCCGTAGAAGCTTTTGACCCTCAAAGTCCTCAGACTCAACACTGTGTAATTTTTATTTATGGGGCACGCTAAAAAGCAACATGTATGCTGACAATTCTTGCATAACAGACAATCTTAAACGGAACTAACATCACACTTGCAGCATTACAGTGTGTTGCTGATAATGACATCACACGAAGTCAATGATGCCTCAACGCCCATAGCTACCACTTCCAGCATGTCTTATAAAACAGATAACTACATGTTTTTTTTAAATATTACTATTAACTATTCTTTTTTAGTTTGTTCAACATTACTTGAATATTAGGTGTGAGGCATACCAGTTTTATGTGGGGCACCCTCTACTATGTTTACATACACTCACTTCTTAGGTATGGGATTTTTTTCTGGGGATCGGAGGCACAAAGCATGGACTCTGTTTTTAAGTTGCAGAAAAAGGCCTTAAAAATGATAGCTGGAAGTAGCAGTCGAGCTCATTGTAAAGATCTACTTAAAAAATTGAGCATTCTTTCTGCACTAAGCTGAGTACATCTACATGCACCAACTAGGAATACAAGGAAACACACAGCCGTATAAAGGTCCGGTCACCTATGTCCAGGCTATGACAGGACTGAGTGCCGGATAAGTGACGCCTATGCTCCGGCACCTTCCTTTAGGAGCCATAAGTAACTGAGGCTCATTCTAGTACTGCCTCAGAAGTGGTGGTCTGAGTGTGTTGGTGAAAGTTGTAAATATGTGTGCTAACTTACATAATAATGAATTAGTGCTTTAAAGGGAGGGGGGATGGGGACCGAGAGGAGGGGTTGAATTGGGGATCCACAGTGCCTGAAAGACAAGACCAGTACAGCAAGGGTTTTGAACATTATTTTCTCATCTCATGGATGACGAGACAAAGTTTTCTGAATATTTTAAGATGATGCAGCACATCTTTGTCAACTTTTAAACAAACTAGAAACAAAACTGAGGAAAAAATGACACTTTCTGGAAACTATCAATTTCATCCAAGAGTGCCTAGCTGTCTTTGTACTTGGTATTCTGGAATATTTCATTTGTCTGGACAAACACAGGAAACTTCAAACTACTTCTATTAATCTTTCCACATCCATTGTTTGTACAGAACACAGTCTTGCACAGCCTACAAAACAATTCTACCGTCATGTCCCTTGACTTGAAAAATTAAACAGAACAAATTCAGCCCGGCATGATCTCAGCTCACTGATATTCCTCGAGCATGACATGGTCATGCCTGGACTGTGACATTTATTTTATTGGTATATTTCATCCTCTGAGTGATGGCCAATGCACAGGTGCCTCAGCACAGACATGGCCTGGACATGTGTGACTGGACCCTAAGAGATACAACATATTGTATCACTGAATTACATCAATAAGAACGCAATGAAAGTAGTTTACAAGTCTCTAACACTGAACAACTTATGGCCCAGAGGCCCATGCTTGTCCTTATACAGACGCTATCCATGTCAGTTGTTGCTGCTGTAGTGCTACATGCGAATAGTGGACCTAATGATGACGGTCAGAGCCTAGGGTGCCCCTGGCAGCCACCACAGGTTGTTGCAGGTGTGGCACTTGAATGTCGGCACACACTGCACTTGATGTAGTGGCCCCACTTACATCTGCTGTCAGCTGTAGGTGTAGTAACTAGTGGAGTACTATGCTTCTCATTCCTTGCGGCAGGAAAGACCAGGCATCGCTGTCCACAATGCTTTAACTGAAGAGGCAGCCAGTCATGCAAAGTGCCTGATCCACCCGGACTGGCGCGTACAGGCTTAACTGAGTGAGACAAGGGCACTCCTGCCGGCCACAGAGTCCGAGAAAACTGTGGACATGACTAGCAGTAGGGAAGCAAGAGTCATCTGAACACTGGAATCAATGTTGATGGGCACCAGCATGAGAAGCAACGATGGCAAACAGGAGTAGAGAGGCTCTGGTGATGGTGAGCGTGGTTACATTCCTGCTGGCGGAGGCACTGACACA
Source organism: Schistocerca nitens (assembly GCF_023898315.1). Taxonomy (NCBI): domain Eukaryota; kingdom Metazoa; phylum Arthropoda; class Insecta; order Orthoptera; family Acrididae; genus Schistocerca; species Schistocerca nitens. The sequence continues at coordinate 245,311,840 of NC_064622.1, forward strand.
AGACACAGAAAGCAAACCTGCCGTTTGAACAGATGAAACTCCACTCTCCGAGGTAGGTGGGTATGACCAAGCCTGCTTGACTCTCAGAGCAGCCAGGGCCAATGAAGGACATGGCATCAGGCCCACAGCCTGAGGAGGGGGCCATGCCCATACTGGGAGGCAGCTTGTTTCAGTGGCATGCCACAAGTTGATCTTTGGTGCAAACAATGAAGATACTGTGATTGCACTGGCTGTGGACAATGTCTGAATGCCCTGTCCCAGACTGGTGCAACACATATGAATGTGGGCAAATCCAATGCAACTTGGGGCACTTGCATGGCAGCAAGAGTTTCAGCAGTATGAGCAGCTGATGACCACGCAGGAGCTCGGTGGGACTCTAGGCCCCAACTGGAATCATTCTGCAAAAAACAGGAAATCTACGTACTTGCAAATCTTCGTCTTAAAACATTCGGGCAAGGTGTTCCACCTCGCCATCTGACTGGCGATGGAAGGGGTATGTCTTGGCACAGTGAATGCCATTATGTGTACAAAAATATTTGAAACATTGGACAATGAACTCAAGATGTTTGTCTGAAACCAGGGAGTAAACAAGCCTTCTACAGGGAATATCTCTGACAGGGGATCGACAGATGGACAACAAACAATACAACAACACAAGAAAAATGAGAAGTGTTTAAAAAAGCAACAGCAAAAGCAATCTTTCCCAAGGCTATGTAGGGAACATCCATGGCAAAAAAACAGTGTGTAGTACAACTCACTGAACTAAACAGTTTTGGCAGGCTGCAACATCTACATCACACTCCCCAAGCCACTTAACGGTATTTGGCAGAGGGTACTTCTGGTTCCATTAACTGATCCCTTCTTCCCTCTTTCACTCACAAATGATGCATGGGAAGAATGACTGTCAGTGAACCTCTGTATTAGGTCTAATTTCTTGAATTTTCTCATCATGTTAATTTTACAAGATGTTGGCTGTATGGGAGGAAGTAGTATGTTGTCCAACTCTTCCTCTCTTGTAACATCTGTTACTGGAATTTGTTGAGCATCTCTGTAATGGTCTTACACAAACTAAATGACACTGTGGTAAAATATGCTGCTCTGTATCGAATATTCTCTCTTCCTCTCCCCGATAAGTCCTATCAGATAAGGATTGCAAACCGACCAGTTTGTCATCAATAGTGTAGTTGTACAGAATGTGATTTCTTCTCCTACATATGCACAATATGTTACACTTATTCACGTTCGGAGTTAACTGCTAGAGCCTGCACCATTCATAAATCCTCTGCATGTCATTCTGCAAATTGATACTGTCTTCTGACAATGCTACTTTCCTATAGGCAACAGATCTCATCTGCAAACAGCCTTAAAGAGCTTTCAATGCTTTTACTAGATCATTTATATACACTGTAAACAGTAACGGTACATCACATTTCCCTGTGGTCCTCCAGAAACTACATTAAATCTGTCAATTTTATTCCATTAAGAGTGACTTACTGTGTTCTATCTGCAAATAATTCTTGAATCCAGTTGAATATGATCTGAAAGTCAAAAAGCATGTTTCATAATTTTAAAACAGATTGACATCAGGCCTATAATAAAGTAAATCTGTGCTATGAACCTTCTTAAAACAGGAATGACCTGTACTTATTTCCAGTCGCCCTTCGTTAGTCCAACAATCTACAATAAACTGGTGCTAGAAGGAGAGCAAGTTATTTTGCGCAATCTTTGTAGAATCTTATAGGTATCTCATCTGGTCCTGATGCCTTTCCACTACTAAGCAATTGTAGTTGCTTTTCTATTTCCACGATCGATTATCTCAATATCTGCCATTTCGAATTTCATATGATGATTGAAAGGAGGGACTGTATAACTATCTTCTGTGTGTAACAGTTTCAAAAAACCTAATTCAGTATTTTGGCCTTCTCTCCGTTATCTTCCATTCAGTACCAGTGTTATCATTGAGTGAATGAATAGAGGGTTTAGACCACTTACTGATTTTACATATGATCAAAATCTCTTCAAGTTTTTATTCAGATCAGTTGAGAAAATTCTACTTGCAATGTCATTCAACGCTTCTATTATTGCTCTCCTCATACTCATTTTCACTTCTTTCAGGAACAAGGTGTTCCTCCCCCCAATTGATGCCTGGCCAAAATGCACGGCAGTGTGTGCCAACAGTTGAGTACGAGAGATGCCTCAGTGACCCTCAATGTAATAAGAGGAGGACCTCCTGCCGCAGAACTGCTGGAACCACGAAATGAAGATTAAACCCTTTAATCGACACGAATGCCATCCAAGAGAGAGAGGCGATGACGTAATGTATAAAAATTCTGAAGCGGGTCCATGTGCAGCCGGGCATATGGTCGAGCCACAGATGTCATGCATACCACCTGCCAGAGCAATGGTTCCACCACCATGGCAGAGGCAATGTGGGAAGCCATTCACAGTGTGCCTTGCCTCTGCGTCCAGCTAAAAACAAAGTAGTTCTTCCTGGTTGAACGAGTGGTCAGGGCTCATCGGAAGCCAGGTCTGAACACCTGCAATCGCCTGTTACAATGTGAGATGGAAATCGATCTCATAATTGTTAATGGGACAAGAACAGCCAAACACTGAAGACAATGAGCAGCTTTGTCCAGTAAGGACAGTGAGTGGCTAACAGGGGAACCAAGGAGTTATGGACAGTAATTAAATGAAATTTTGCATCATAGAAAAACACATGGATTTTTTAAAGGTCTACATCTACATCTACATTTATCAAGAGGTTATTATTCCACCTGAGAACAATGTTACTGAGCCAATGTGTTTTCGACGCAAAGACAATTGGTTGTTCAGAGCCATCTGAATGGTGATGGGCCCCCATCCCACACGGGACGTGTCTGTGGCCAGGACCACATGCTTCTGGGTTGAAATGTTGCAAGAAACAACACAGAGGGAAGACAATCCTTATGTCACAAAGCATGCTCACAGTCCGCAGACAAAAAAAGTATTTTTCCAAAGCAACAGATTCAAGGGATGGGCAATAGTAGCCACTCTGGGAATGAACATGAGATATCATGCCACATTGCTGAGGAATGCCTGAAGTTCTCATAGAGTAGACGAACGAGGCAAAGCGGTAATGGTGGCAACATGTTTTTCCATGGGACATAAACCCTGCCAGGAAATTTCATGAGCCAAATACACAAAGGAAGGCTGGAGAAAGTGGGACTAGCAAAATTAAATTTGGGGGTCCCGGCCTGTTAAACAGTCAACAAAGAACGAAGGTTACGTAGGTGATCCTCCGAGGTAGCACCAGTCACAGTGATGTTATCAAGATAGTTAATGCAATAAGGGACAACTGTCATAACCTGTTCTATGAAACACTGAAACATGGCAGGTTCATTAGCAACCCCAAACATTAGCCGCTGATACTGACAAGGGGCGAAAAACATATTAACCGCAAGAACTTTTTTCATGCCTCATCCAGCAAAATATGAATGTAGGCTTCTGCAAAGTCGATTTTCGAAAAGAATTAACCCCCAGCCAACTTTGTGAGCAATTTCCTCTGGGCAGGGGGAGGGGTAAATGTCTAAGACTGCCAGTACATTAATAGTGACCTTGAAGTCACCACAGAGCCGTAGCTGACAGGACAGATTCTTTACGATCACTAAGGGCGTACTCCGATCACTTGAGGATACTGGTCTAATCACTACCAATAGTATTAAGCGATCCAGCTCTGTCTTAACCTGCTCATGTAAAACTACTGACACCGGCAGGACCCGAACAAAGCGAGGGCGTGTGGAGAGTTTGAAGGTGATGTGTGCCATGAAGTTGTTTGCGCAACCTAACCCTGCTCTGAACACTTCAACTCTTGCTGTCACTAGTTTGTGATTATAGTGTTAGTGAAGGTTATAGTTATCCATAACTTGACTAAAGCGACTGTTTGTTTCACTTCATTATTAGTTCTTGTTTTTTATTGTTTCTTATTTACTTTGTCAATTACCGTACCAACATTGTCTTATTCCCATTTTTATTTACCGGTTTATTATCACATCCCTGTTCTTGTTAATCATTGGCATCATTGATAGTACACTTTTTGTGTACAGATTATTGTAGTTCTATTCACCTAGTTTCTTTTCTTGTCACTACTCAACTGTTTAACAACTTTTGCAAATCCTGCTAACCTTGGCCATAAGACCTCCCTCCTTTCTGAAGATATCACCGCTTCCCCTTCCGGGAACCTGTCTCTGCCCCCCCCCCCCCCAACTTAGCATGTTTCATTATGCTTTGTTCCCTTGGTAGTGCAGACCCATCACATGTGTCCATAAGCCACATCATAACATTCTTCACCTGAAGGCACTAAGCTCCATGTTGCAAACGCATATGTCCAAATTTTCAAGAACAGACAGACATCCATGTAATACTGACATCCATGTAATACTTTTGTCGGAGACCTGGATCAAACCAACTATTCCCACAAGTTCGGCATATCTAGACCGCCACATCTTTCTAAGATTCAACACACATAAATAGGTGAGGGGAAGGAGTAGGGGTGTACATATGCTCCGATTTATCACAAACAAGTGGAATATATGTTCACAGAAATCAAATCCCTTAACAGAAAGTGCCTGATATGCGTCCTCTACCAACCTCTGTTAAGTGGCTGTGTTTGCCTTTGAATGTGCTCTTTCAAATATTGAATCGACTTATGAGCATATAATTATAGCTAGTGACACCAACATCAATTTTCTACACAGCAGTTCTTCCAGTCTGAAGTTTATGCGAATGCTTTCTTCTCCAAAGTGTTGCTATAGAGCAATTTGTACTTCTCAAACACTTGCACCTAGCATGTCTACCAATGACATAATTTTCATGACAATCTCACTAGAATGACCCAGAAAGAAACATCAACTGATTACACACCAAAGCCTCAAACACATTAATTTATCTGAACCTGCAACTGAGGCACAAGAAATAGCTTGCAGTAAATCTTCTACTCCCTTCTTGGACATAAATGAAAAATTTCACAAAATTACTGACTCACTTAAATGACAAATATGCTCCCTTAACAATCAGAAAAGTAAACCTGTGCCCTGGCTACGTGAAGAACTAAAACAGGTCATGAATCACAGACACACTGTACATCAAGCATACAAACTATGCCCTATGCATGAAAATAATATTGCTTTCAAGGAGAGACATCTGGTTTTATGTAAGTGACGGAAAAGAATTTGATGTGACATAAACAAATATGATGACCACTATTAAGTAATACATGAGGTAGAAATGTAAGTAACATTACTGCACTGTAATATGGTTATGTTAGCGTGAGTTATGGAATGTCCATCACATGGAGGCAGATAGTATCTATGCAGACATGCGATGCTCTTTCACGTTTATTTCAGGTGCTTGATAACGGCACGGCCAAAATTTGCCAATAGCATGATTTTAATTAAGCGGGACAGCCCACAACGGACAATATTTTCCTTTAGCAGAAACAGAACGGAGTAAGTTAATCTGTGAGAAATAATAAACTCAGGCACGCCCATATATTAACCAACAACAGAAGTACTCCAGCTGATCAAATTATCCCAGCCAAAGAACTGAACCAGTACTCCGCACAACCTACAACTAAAACAAAACAGACACTACTCAAGTATTACCCGGGCGTAAACTACTAATGCTATGAAAAATTCTATCTAAACCATATTACTCGCATATAAAACAAACCACAATGCGAACCAGATTGACATTAATTTTTTTTCTTCTTTTTGACTCAGTTGCATCGCAGTCCAAATGATGTACCTTATTACTGACCATCTGCTGCCCACTATAATATATATCGCCTTTCGTTACTGACATATTTGCATTCTTCCTCCACTATCAATGACATTAGAATATATAGTCCACAATCAGACAATTAAAAAAAAATCTATTAGACAAATACCAACCAGGTTTCCATAACATCGCAACACAACATCCATCTGCCTTTGTAAAGGTAACAGATGTCCTGAAGTTCGCCACTGATGCAAAAGAGGTGACTTCTTAGCAGCCTAAATTTCTTGCTAAGTGCAGTGAAATAGCTTCGTTCCCACCTGACGTCTCGCCAGCAATGTGTCATGTCCATCACCATAAAGTCACAATGGAGGCAGGTAGTATCAGGCATCCCAGGATTGGGTTGCTGATTTTGGGAGGGAGGGGGGGGGGGGGAGTGGGGAGTGACCAAAGAGTGAAGTCATCAGTTCCATCAGATTAGGGAAGGAAATTGATCATGCCCTTTCAAAAGAACCATCCCAGCATTTGCATTAAGTGATTTGGCAAATCACAGAAAACCTAAATCAGGATGCCTGGATGCAGTTTGAACCGTTGTCCTCCCGAATGCGAGTCCAGTGTGCTAACCACTGCATCACGTCACTCAGTTGTATCCCCAGACTTCAGTATCAGGTCCTATACTTTTTTCATTGTATGTAAATGATGTCCCATTGCAAATGCCACATGTACGCAAAATGTATCTAGAAGCAATACAATACCAATAAATCTGAAAACAGCTATCGAGAATCTCAATACCGACCTGGAAGTGCTTTCAAAGTGGGCAAAGAACATAGTGTTAAAGCTCAAGCCATTTAAAACTGAAGCAGTACTGTTGGCCATTCAAGGCTGATTAGCCTGTGTGCCCCTCAATGTGTCATCTTTATGATGAGTATCAATCTGTCCTTTTCACAACTGTCAATATTCCAACCTGAACTATATCAGAAAACTTCTATTTTGTACACCTGTAAATTCTTTTATGCCTGCCTCTATCATTATTGTTATTATTGACATCACTACTACTACCACTACTACTACCACTACTACTACTACTACTACTATCATTATTAGTGGCAGCAGGAGCAGCAGCAGTAGTAGAAATATTGACAGTATTAACTTTATTAGTTCATAGTCGGTATCACCTACACACACCGTCTCTACATGCAAAGAAATCATTTTGATACTATTTGTCATACTAAAGTTATTATTTCTTAGGTAACTATGATGTACATAAGATACGGTATGTGTGAAACACTGATCCAATCTAAGAGGTGGCTTGATGGCCTCAATATCAGATTAAATAAATAAATAAATAAATCTGGGGCAAACAAATATGAAAACTCAGAAGACAAGGAAGCCAATTTGTGATAAGGCACTTGGTCTCACAACAGATGCAAAGCATCTGCAAAAGAAAAACCACAAGTAGCAAAGACAACTAACCCAAACAAATTTTAGGTACTCGCATTGTTAACCATCAAGTATGTAATGGAACAGACAACTGACTTGTAAACTGTGTCAGCTGGGAATTGGCCGAGAATAAGAATCTGTTACCAAAGCTAGACACATGCCTGAAGTGGGGACTCTAACCTGGCATACGTTTCCACGTTGAATAGGGATGCAGTTGCCCCGTTCTGCGTTGCAGAATTAATGGCATATCCATCGCCTGCACTTCAGTGAAAAGTTTGCTGTGGCCTGCAGGCAATGGCAAAACAATTTGAATACTGCCGTTCAATGGTTTCTACAATGATTCCTGAAGGGGTAGAGATCAGCATACCACTGCTTAAAGCTCTATATAGAGAAAGTACGGCGAACTTGCCGGTGCCCGCTATTTTGGACCCACTGCACTGCTGGTGATACATTGACTTCTGCAGAATATTTAGCTGAGTATATTAAAGAAGTCAACTCAACTGTCTAATGCACTGCCTAAGCATTAAATTTTCCATTTAAAAACCATTCACCCTGAAGACCCATACAGACATACCATCATTTTACCATCCCATAGACACCCGTATGGGGGGCTTAGAAATAGCCTTCCTGGCACTGACTACAACTGTAAGAGTTGAAAACAAATAAATCGTCAGATTTGATAAGATTCCCACTTCGGTTCCATATAGTGTACTCTACACGTGGTATCGAGTTTGAACACCTGTTTTCGTAATTAGCGTTAAATTGGTCCTATCCAATAGTCAGCTGGACAGAAGGGAACCAATATTAGTTTGCAAGTGCAAGGAAAAATCTATCACTAATTTAAAGCGCTATATCGACTTATTTCTTGTTCCTGCTACTCGGTACCATGAAAATTAGCCCAATGTCTTGTTGTAGGAGATAAAGCATTGTATTCAAATATATATGAGCGGTACCTTAGTAAACAGAATTGATAAACACGCCTATATGATTATGCATGATTTATATTTTTGTCAAATCTATTTCATAAAATTTTGTCTGGAAGTTGTTCTATGACATTAGGAGAATGATTACAAAAGTGCCAAGAGAATACAATATTTGTAAAATGTGCTTGAATAAAAACCAGGCCTATGATCAAAAATAGGCTGTAGGAAATAGTAACAACTGTATTAATATTAATACAATGTAGATTACCGGCCAGGTTGCAACAGTAATTGTAGTCTCCTGGTAACATTAAGGACTGCTGAATGATAGGTAGTAGGTTCGGTATTGCCCAGGTTTTTTTTTTTTCCATATATAGAGTGGAGCAAAGTGTAACTTATTATTGTGAGCATCGTAAATATAAGATTATAAGTTTAAACCATACTGTACAGTCACATCACTGAGGCATTATTCTACTTAAAACTTCGAAGATGCACGACACTTCCTATGCTTCACACATAACACTTGGGCCCGCAATGGCTGCTAATGTCACGTGATGTGGTTTCAGCCAATCCTGAACTGTGGACAGAGGTAAACGCAGGGGAAAAGGATGGCATACACTCCTCTAAACAGAGATTTACTGCTGCTATGTGACCCCTCCACCTTTTTAGTGAGTTACATGACTTGGTGCAGGCCCCACACTTGTGTTGTACAAAACACGATGGGCACAAAGAAGTGGCATTCACTGTTCCTGCTACCAAAGACGCGTTTGTGCATGTCGGCCTTATTGGCAGCTACCTCCTCTTCTTGCTGCACATTAGACCATGTGCCAGGGCTGCATGCTGTCAACAATGTTGACACCACACCAGACTTTTAATTCGCAGCCCATAGTGCAGGAGACCACGAAAGACCATGCAATATTCAAAACCTCTTCTAATATGTGGTCCTCCAACTGAAGGGCACAATGACACTGCTTCTTATCTGGAGACGAACAAATGATTGCATCTCTGACCATGGTGTCCACATAAGACTCCCGAGACTTAACTGTGATGAACCAAGAATCACGGTTGAGGCCATGAAGTTCTGTCAACCAAGATTGATATGATTACATTGGCTGCTTGCGATACTGGTAGAATTCAAAATGTGCAGTGACTAATGTGTAAACTTGTGGTGTCAGGAGGGCAGCAAACGAAACATGTTGTCAAAAGAAAGCGGCACTGATTCTTGCAATGAAGCTAATTCGCACAGTAAGTGGTACATATGAGGGGGTCCCAACTGTAAGAAAGGAGCTTTACAGACCTCCATATAAGGAGGCCCCACTGCAAGAAAGGAGCCTCGCAGACCTCCAAGTTGACCACCCGCAATGCCAAGAAATGTTGGTGAAGCTGTTTCTCATAAACTTCCCACTTTTCCGAGGGACCAGAGTAAAGCCTCCATGAAAGAGCCAAACTGAAGAAAACCCACAGAATTCGAAACACAAGAAAGTTGAAAAGCCAAGTTCGAATTTACCCAGGAAAAAACAAACAAAAACTGAAAAGAGCATTCATGTCAGGTGGTAAGGCTGTATAATGAACTGTCAAATGAAGTGAAAACAGTTTACTAAAATACATGTTCAAAAGGCAGCTAAAACATTCTTCAAAAGTAATGCATATCACAGAAAGATGACTTAGAAGAATCAAAGTAGTGAATAATAATGTAATGGAATAACTACAGCACCTTGTCACATTTCAATAATGATTATATGGTTACCTGCTTTCACAAGGAAATCTTATCACGAAGTAAAAGGCAAGAAAGAAATGTCCGCTGGCTCAGTTTTTCAGGTGGAGAGAGGGGCACATAGTTGAACGAAGAGACTGGAGTTGTTGAAAGGGGGCACAGCAGCAACTTCACAGACCAAGAGTCTTCGGTGGGTGTCTTAGTGTGCTCAGCAGCAGAGTGGAACTATGTTTCACATTGCTAGTAACCACAAGCAGTCCAGGAGTTATCAACGTGTGTCCCCAGTGCGTGTGGCAACGAAGAATGAAACTGTGTTTTATTTGCGAGTTACCTGTATCAAATTTTGTGTAAATCGAGGAACATTATATAATAGGGACTTACCAAATGGGGCAATACAGCTGTTACAACTGCCCTCATCTTTGGGAGGAAGGAGTTGCTCTGTCCATTGGTTTTTCTGAATTGATAAAGCAAATGCTTGGATGGTTCTTTAATGAAGGCCATAGTCAACCATTTGTTCTATCCTCAAAAGCCACCTGTTATGTATGTTGTGTGTTGCATATTTTGGCCTTCAATTTCCACTGTATTACTTTGACAAATCCTATATCACTGTGAGACGATTCTTTGATGAATAAAGATAAAAAATAAATTAAAAAAGTTAATCACCGGTTGCTGCACTAGCCATCTGTTTCTGCCATAACAGCTATACACTTATTCAGGGTCCACTCTCGGTAGTGCATAAATACCTCGGTCATAAAACATAGTCTGGAAACTCTCTTGAGCACCTAGTTCAACGACTCACATAAATTGGAAGTCTTTTAGACCTTGTAGCTACTAACAGACATGAACTTACCTACAGAATCTGTATCCAGACTGGAATTAGTGATAATGTCATCATCATGACAATGATTACTAAGTTAATAAATTCATCAAATAGGCTAGGAGAGTATTTATGCTGGAAAGAGCAGATAAGCAGTTGTTAGCACACTACATACACACGAATGGACATCATTATCTTCCAGTGCTATGGACACAGAATAATTACGGGCAAAGTTGAACCTGATTGTAGCTCTTGCTTTGCAGAAGTACATAGCAAATAACTTGATTAAGGATTTTAAAAAAATAAAAATAAAAGAAGGGTTTAATATCGAAATTCAAAAATGCTGAGGAAGCACAGATTTTTGAACTCTCAGGTCAATAGAGAAAGTGGAAATGTTGACACGCAAAAGTCAGTAGATATTCATGTGCACGAAAAAGAAATCGATGCAGGAAGTGTACAACTTCCACCATCATATCATAGAAGGACCTTGTCAAGAACCTGATAAAATTCTGTTCTTACATAAAATCACTAAGCAGGTCAATGGCTTCTCACTAGTTACTCTTTAATTATTTGGTATAGTAATAGAAGACAGCAAAACAAAAGCCTAAGCATTAAATTTTCCATTTAAAAACCATTCACCCTGAAGACCCATACAGACATACCATCATTTTACCATCCCATAGACACCCGTATGGGGGGCTTAGAAATAGCCTTCCTGGCACTGACTACAACTGTAAGAGTTGAAAACAAATAAATCGTCAGATTTGATAAGATTCCCACTTTGGTTCCATATAGTGTACTCTAAGGCATTGGCCCCTTACTAATCTTGCATTTATTGAGAATCTCTCGCCCAGTGCAATGTTCCAAGAGACAAAAAAAAATGCACCACACTCCTGTATATAATAAGGGTAAAAGAAACAACCTGCACAATTACAGACCAATATCCTCAACGCAGTTTGCTGCATAATTCTGCAGCATATTCTAATGTCAAATATAGCAAATTTACTTGAAACAGTAAACCTCCTGTTCACAGCTTTAGAAAACATCATGAAATCCAGCTTGCCCAGCTTGCCTTTTCTCTCACAATATCCTGTGAAACACAGATGAAGGGCAACACGCAGATGCCATATGCATAGATTTCTGGAAAGCATTTGACACACTGCCCTACTGCAGGCAGTTAATGAATGTCCAGTCATACAAGATGGGCTCACAGATATGAGTGGCTCAAAGATTTGTTAAGTAACAGAATGCAGTATGTCATCCTGAAGAGCAAGTGCTCTCAGAGATGAGGGTATCATCGTAAGTGCCAATGTAAAGTACACTGAGACCACCCTTGTTCTCTATACATGCAAACTATCTGACAGAAAGGGTGAGCAGCAATCTGCAACTGTCTGCTGATGACGCTGCTGTCTATGGGAAAGTATCATCACTGGGTGGCTGTAAGAGGATTCAGGATGACTCGAACAGAATTTCCCTTTGGTGTGATGAATGGCACCCTTTGTAAACGTACAAAAATGTAATCTAATGGAGATGACGAAAAACAACCCTGCGATGTTTGAATACAGTATTAGTGATGTGCTGTTTGACATGGTCATGTTGATTAAACCTAGGCATAATGGTACAAAGCAACATTAAATGAAGTAAGAACACAAGGCTGGTTGCAAAGAACGTGAATGGTCAATTTTGGTTTATTGAGAGAATTTTAGGAGACTGTAGCTGATCTACAAAGGAGGCCACATACAGAACACCTGTTTAGTACTGCTTGAGTGTTTGAGATTCCCAGTAGCTCGGATTACAAGAAGACATTGAAGAAATTCAAGGGTGTGCTGCTAGATTTGTTATTGGTAGGTTTGATCGACATGCGAGTAATTTGGAAATTTCCTGTGAACTCAAATAAGAATCTGTGGTGGGAAGGCAACATTATTTTTGTTAAGTATTACCAGGAAAATTTGATACTGTCAAAAATAAGCTCATTATATTGAGCGTTGTAATGTGAGCATGCCAGAGAGCACTTATGTATGTTCATCCCGCAACATTATTAAACACACGTTTGGTTTCTTTGCCTTCATCATTACTATGGTTACTATGTCATATTTGGTTTACAATAAAGAGCAACAGTGTTTAATTAATCCCAAGCTTATTTACCCTGTTATTTTCTGCTAAAAAAAAGGGTCACAGACATCAGATAACAGAACCACACCATTGTGTACTTATAGCCTATACTTTTCTATTGCTGGTGACTGTTTGATGCACAGAAACACACAACAGAAAACTATACATACACCTTTCAAACTTCTGCTCTTTCTTTAGTGGAAGTATACATATTCACACAAACAACCATGCTCACAAATCCCACACAAGTGTGTGCTGTTGCTGATGCTATCTCCCCCCCCCCCCCCTGTTACCTTTGATATTATACTTTGAGGAGCTAATAAGGATATTTCTTGCTCCTACAATAAGCACCTGGGTCTCTCCATCAAAATCTCTGCACAAGGCCCCTATGTTCTCCAGAACCTGCAAAGCTCGGCACTAGGTTTCACAATGCTTGTGAACTGGTATTCTGCACCAGGTTTTCCTGTAGCATTTGACCTATGCCTCACCCATAACTAACACCAAGCAGCACAACCTTTTTTTTTTTCTTTTTTTTTTCTATCTTACTTTTCTACTGACATAGCTTTAAAGTTGACCCTACCCATCCGTTAGACTAAATGTTGTTCAAAAATTGATTCGAGGCTCTTCTATTTCAAGTAATAGGTTAAAGTGATTGCTAACTGCAATTTGAAATGTGATTTCTGAGGTTTTCTCCTTTTGCCTATTCCTTGTCACCTTTTCCCAGCTCCCACTGTCTCTTTCCTCCTTCAAACTATCAAATTCAAAATACACCATTTGTAATTCTGCCCTAAGGGCACAAAACTTTCTTCCCTATTCAAGGATTTTCCTTTCTTGACTACATAATATGTTGTCATTATGTCACCATCATGGCAAAACTACTGCTCTCTTGAGGTCAAGCTAAAACATAAACAGATGCAGAACATTCCCACTTGCCTAATGTGTTCTCATGAGCACTTTTGAGTACAGAAACCTGCACTGTGATAGATCTGTTATCTCCACCTCCAAGACGGTGTAATTCCCTGGGCACATGTATATCCACTGCCCTCTTGGCAATCATTTCCTGCAGTTTATATCCATTCAGCAAAATCATACTGTATACATGAACTTGTTGGAAAACAACAACACTGACATTTGTTGTGATAGAAACAGCTGGCAGATCTGTTGCCAAAACCTTTAACAAGAAACAAATTCACATCAAATAGAAAAGCTGTGTGAATTTCCTCAAAAACAATATCAAGTAACATGAGTGGGAGTATTGTCAACAATGAGCTTGTTATGTTGACTTTTGATATAGTTCAAAGCTTTGTTTCTAATGGTCGTTAATGTGAGCAGCTCATGCAGGTTTCCACATGTAGGTTTGCAGCTATTGGAACTTTACAACATACAAAGATTTTGCTTCTCTTCTTATTAATTTTCATAATATACCTTTCTGAGAATAGTTTGCTCATGCCTTTACAGCCTTCTGGAGACTCTTTAGATTCAGCTACCAGTGCTATTCTCATATGCTAATCTATGCAAAGTTATATCCATGTATTGTTATTCACTCAACATATGTATATTAACATTTGTTTACTGCATTTTCGATGTATGTTTCAGTGTAATGGGGAATGTCATAGTTATGAGAAAAATTTCCTGTAAAAAAAACAAACGTTTATCTCAACCACTGGCACGATTAGAACTTGCATTTTTCTTTCTTGTCCTCAAAACAAGCTTAAAAGTGTGAGTTGCAGATTCAACACTAACACCATGGGGCAGAAAATGATTATGGGACTTGGACAACTTTAGGCCTATGTAACTTTTTGTTCTTCCCAATGAATCAGAGAAGGAAACAAAACACTGCCCAATACACTTCAACAATTCAATTATATTGATGTGCATGTCCTTACAGACATATATACCTTCAATTCCAAGCAATAACATGATATCTCTCCAATGCAATAAACTCACATGTATCTACATTTGGCACCATAAATTATATCAGACTTCATTCAGCAACTCTCACGTCCCCGCACACTCACATCTACCGAGTCTTCATCTATCCCAATCACACTTTTAGCCTGGAAATGGTTTCTCATCTGGACTTATGAAATGAATGGTTATACCGTCCACATTCATTAGCAAAATGTTTCTAAACAAGCGGCAACAAACTAACGTAACAGTTGATACTATTAAAAATTACAAACATTGCGTTCTCTAGCACTTAACAGCAAATTTACAGCTTGACTTCATTACCATCGGCCAGTGCAACAATCGCGAAATAGTTGTGAACATGCGATCGATTACGCCGAGTACGGGAACGTTTAACATGTTGCTTCATTTATTTTATGAAAACATGGTAAAGAAATACGGAACACTGGCGAAAATTCTGCAATTTCATACTGTTTACTTACCGATTTCAACCAATTTCTTCCTTTCATCGTTTGTTATACTTCTCCTGTACATTCCAGGATACTTCTTGTAAAGCGACCCACGGAACAGCCGCAAGTAATTGCCGACCTACACAACAATTACATTCGCTCAGTAGTAAATCATTGTTAACTAAATATAACTGCATCATTGTAGCAGGAATTACAAGCGGTTATTACAGAGGATTCTGAAAGACTATAATTAGAAAATTAAAGGTGTACCTCCG
This sequence comes from Schistocerca nitens, assembly GCF_023898315.1. Taxonomy (NCBI): domain Eukaryota; kingdom Metazoa; phylum Arthropoda; class Insecta; order Orthoptera; family Acrididae; genus Schistocerca; species Schistocerca nitens. The sequence goes on from NC_064622.1 coordinate 245,327,226, forward strand.
ATCCAATGCAGTAATATTCCCCATTTTCTTCAACTTGAAAACTAATAGGTTTGTCACCGTAAGTTCTAATAGCCATTCTTGCCTTCACAGTACACACAACAGGCGACAACCAAAACAAATCACCGATAATACCGCCACCAGATTTCACTTCGGACGAATTACAAAGCACTCTCTTCGCAGAAAGTACAGACTAGAGGGACGCTCCAACAGAAGTGAAGCAATATCTGTCATCTATATTGTGTTTGGCACAGAGTAATAAAGCCTTTGGCGTAGTCATTTAACCAGTGATCTCTAGATAGTATTAAAATCTTTGGATACAGCTGTCAAGTGGCGAGACAGTTTGGTTTACAGGAATCGATATAGAAGTGTATCGGTTAGTGTTGCCGGTAGCATGACATTATTTAAAGAGTAGTATGCATCAGGCGTTCTGTTAAAGGATACATGTTTTAATTCAAAACAGTATCGTCGTCTTTTTGTGTATGTTGATTGCTATTAAGAAGTAAAGTAAGCAGAATTCGACATACTGTGTGCTACAGTATCTGTGGGCAATTGATAACTAGGAGTGGAGTCCTTGTGGGCGTCAATTTAGGGGAAGCGGTACTGTGGGTTGTCGAAGTGTAGAGTTGGAATGTTTGCTGTTATTACGGGTGGCTTAGTACTGGAGTTTTAGGTTGTTTACGAACATCAGCCTTCACCGAAGCGATGACAACCACGGAAAAGGGTAATCAGGATATTCAGATTTACATTGGAAGTAGTCCTAAAGGTTTTTATACTAATGCCGAAAAACTATTGTAGGTGAAATAGCAAAACTTCAGCAGCACCTAGCTTTACTGAAAGAAGAATATGTCAAACTCCAGGCACATGGAAACGAATTAGAGAGGAAATACGCTCTAGCCGCAGCTGCTGCGGGAGAATTGAACGAAAATAGTTTCGTTTCCAGACTGTTGAGGACAGTAGCAAGTCTCTTCAATCAACAGCTATACAGGTAATGAACAAAATGATTAGCCTTTAACGTGTGAATGTCTCCCACAATACAGATTCTTCTTCCTGCTTTGCCTTTCACTGTCATATTTTATATGTAAAAAAACTATCCTATGTTCATTAAAGAAAACAACCGAACTAACTGATAGTTTACTCGTTGATTCACTTGCTCTGATCTGTTATTACAAACATACTTGCTTTCGGCACCTAATTTCAAATAATTCTTCCCACAAAACAGACCCATTTCTGATCACAGTGGGCTGTAATGCCTGCACATTGATCTAGTAAAACCCTTATTTTTCTCTTCTTGTTCCGTCTAAAATTTTGTCAACATTAAATTCACGTCTGAATGCTGTATCAAGGCTTAAAGAGGGTCAATAATCCATAAATTTGATTTGAACACAATAGTCAGTTATCTTACACAAGAGGTGTGCATTGACTTCTCTCGAAGCAGTCCGTGGAATCTCTCACTCTGTGCAACTTAGTGTTTTGCTTACACTCTTTTAATACAGGGCTTGAGAGTAATATTAAACACTGTGCAAACCTCCTGTCTTCTATGCAAAACTTGACATTTTGGAATGTTTCTAGGACACTTAACAAAGCTGGTACATCAATTTGGTGTAAAAAGGATTTATGGAAGTGTAGAATGGGTATCTGTCTTAATATCATAAGCCATTAAAACTCACTGTACAGTTTTTACGTTGGAATTTGTAGGATAATAGCTAGTGTTGTGTTAAACATAACATAGTAAACAAAAGTTTGTTGCTCAACACAGCCTCAGCAATATAAATTCACATTTCCTTATTATTGTACACGCAGTTACTCTCCCCTACATCTGACTTTAGTTGCCTAATAACTGGAAAACACAAATTGCTGTCATACTGGTATCTATAGATCCATTACATGCTTTGTAAAAGTTGAGAACTTCTTTCATTGAATTGTACCACATTGATGAGAGAACTGTAAACTAAACTTTATAGCCGAAATACAATAACTGCCACTGACAGAGGTCAGTGAGTTGAAGGGGCTTGGGTGGGAGGTAAATCAGTGTTGTCAACTAGAAGGGGCAAGCTACATGGTCATGCAATTGTTATAAATCATTCTGTGTTCGGTTCTCCTTCTGCTATCTCATTATGTAATTTACTTTGCCTGTATGTACCTATAAAATGGATAACACTGGAAGCACATGGAACCCAAGGAATGAGGAGTTAGCTGGCTCCTACCACTCAACTCACTGAAATGCCAGTCTCTAGCTTATGTGTTTATGTGTGCATTTTCATGATGTTTATTTTTCTGTGCTTGAATTACACCATTTCCATTCAGTGTTTGATGGCATTAACAGCTTTGTTGTTTGCTGTTAGTAAGTATTCTGTTGTGCATTATTATCCCACAATTTTACACATCAGTCACGTTGAGGTTTTTGTTGTTCTGCACAGAAACACACAGTATCTATTATGATTCAAATTGCAGTTGCTGGCAATCTAGATTCATTTTGGTATTCAAAATTCTGGCCTAAAGCCTGTTAATAAATATTCATATAAATATAAGTAGGTGGTAATCAGGTGTGTGTTGTTTCCTTACATGAACTGAGAGGTTGAAAATCTCTTGTTTCCCATTTTTAAGGTCTGTTAACATCTTGGTTACCTTGCCAGGGTGTTGGCCATATCATACAGGGCTGCTATAAATGATTCATTTGTTTTCAGAGCTCTGTATTTTACAAAGTATTACATAGGTAAATATGATTGATGCATTAATAAAACCATAAATTCTCCAGGTTTGCGTTTTGCGCTGTACAACAAAGGTTGTACGAGTGCCCCTCTGGTCACACAATACACATCCAAGTGATGATAAAGTTCTTTCCATTCCACATGTAGCAACACCCTGTCAGTGATCAGCACAGCAGCATTGATTTGATCTCTGAGCTATTCCCATTTTCTTGGCAGAGGGGGTACATATACACAGTCCATGATGTATCCCAAAGGAAAAAAATCACAAGGCATTAGAACAGATGACCAGGATGGACAAAGAAACGAAACCACTTCATCTTCACCACTACAACCAATCCAGTGATGGGGGAAGTTCATCGTTGAGGTAGTGACAAACATCATTGCCTCAATGGTAGGTACCCCATACTGTTGGAGGATGAAATTCTCGAAATCACCAGCCGGTTGTGGAAATAAGCATATCTGGAACACATCTGGGTAAGAGATACCAGTCAGTCTCCTTACAGAAGGATAAATGGTTCCTACAGCTTTGTTTGTGACTTTGCATAGAAAACATTGATTTCCAGAGCCCCACATTTTCACATTGTGATACTTAACAGTTCCAGATAAATGGAAGAGTGCTTCATTGGCAATTATCAGCTTGGTGGAACCTCAAGTGCTTCCCACATTGTGACACTTGGTTGATCAATACTTTCTGTTTACAGAGACAACCAGTGTCCCTAAATTGACAACACTAATGCGCAATGTTCTGTATGTGTGGCAGTTCTTTTCTGTAATTCCTTCTGAATGCAAGCTTCACTATTGTAACAGATATACATCCTGCATATTCAAGCACACGGAAACTCGTTTCTTGCTCATTGACCATCGTGTCAAGGCACTGCATTTGTAATGCCAACAGGTGGGCACACCACAAACTCAGTGAGTTTAAGATTCTATTCAAATGTCAGTTATATTTGTACACACCTGAAAAATATAGAACTTTGAACCTGAATGAATGATTTATAGTAGACTTGTTTATTTTTAAAAAATAATGGAGTTTGGGTCTAGCAGGATAATGCTAATATGGAAGATTTTGTGGATATATCAGTTTTTCCCTCCTCTTCCTGTGGCAACTACTCTCATTATGTTAGGTGTACTAGGGTTGGCTAAGAAGTCCAGTACTGAGACTAACCATAAGGTTTAAGTCGGCCTGCTTTGTGTGGGATGGTCTATCCAACAAGGGAACAGTATGAAACTTCCTGGCAGATTAAAACTGTGTACCAGACCGAGACTTGAACTCGGGACCTTTGCCTTTCGCAGGGCAAGTGCTCTACCATCTGAGCTACCCAAGCATGACTCATGGCCTGTCCTCACAGGCTGTGGCTAAGCCATGTTTCTGCAATATCCTGTCTTTCAGGAGTGCTAGTTCTGCAAGGTTCGCAAGAGAGCTTCTGTAAAGTTTGGAAGGTATGAACGAGATACTGGCAGAACTAAAGCTGTGAAGATGGGACGTGAGCCGTGATTAGGTAGCTCAGATGGTATAGCACTTGCCCACGAAAGGAAAAGGTCCCGAGTTCGAGCTCAGTCCGGCACACAGTTTTAATCTGCCAGGAAGTTTCATATCAGCGCACACTGTGCTGCAGAGTGAAAATCTCATTAAGGGAACAGGATACATCACCGTATAGAAGTGTATCAAGGCTGACAAATTTTCTAAACTTTGAGGCTGACATCCCCTATTCTCAGCTTCGGCTACCACCTCCACCACATATTTAATCAGTTAACTCTTGGAGGTGGTCACATCTGGTATGCATTTTGCTTCTCATTGTGAGACAGTGATGTTTGAATACCAGATTCATGGTGGTGGTTATGTTACAGGTTCTGCTAATGCTAACACATATTCAGCGTCTTAAGTGCTTCACAGTATATTACAGTCAGTATGTGCCCTTTAGAGTGATTGATTCCCCCTGCGGGTCTAGGGGTTAGAATAGGCCCGCGGTATTTCTGCCTGTCATAAGAAGCCACTAGTGGCCAGCCACCAGCAGCCACTAGGCGTTCCAGGACTCAATTTAATGCAAACACTTGTGACCCCAAATTGTTTTCCTCTCTGGCCACACCATGGGAGGAACGAAAGGCTAAGAATGGCAGTGAAGCTTATTCACCCCGCTACCTAGTATGTACAAGAATTGAATGGGAATACTTTGTGTCCATTAAGCTTCAGTTCTATGAAGAGCATTTAGAGGACAAGTTTGGTGAGGTGTAGAGCTTGTCTAAAATGCCCTCTGGGTCAGTTTTGATAAAAACAGCATCCTCTTCCCTGTCGCGGGCATTACTCACTTGTGACAAGTTAGGGGACGTTTGTTACCATCAAGTCCCATAAGAGGTTAAATATGGTTCAGGGTGTTATATTCCATAGGGACCTTCTTTTGCAGTCTGATGACGAGCTACGCACCAATTTAGAGCGGTGAGGTGTTCATTTCGTGTGGCATGTTCATCGGGGTCCGAGGGATAATCAGGTTGCCACCAGTGCCTTCATCTTGGCCTTCGAGGATGATACATTGCCTGAGAAGGTCAAGGTGGTGATCTACCGCTGTGACGTGAAGCCCTATACCCCTCCCCCGATGCGGTGCTGGAAGTTTGGCCAAATGTCTTCCCGCTGTAGTTCGAGCCTCACATGTCAAGATTGCGAACGCCCATCACATCCCAAAACTCCATGTGCCCTGCCTCCCATCTGTGTCAACTGCGGAGAGCATCATTCACCTTCTCGCCAGACTGCAGGATTTTACAGAAAGAGCGGAAAATCATGGAATATAAGACCCTGGACCAACTGACCTACACTGAGGCTAAGAGGAAATATGAACACCTCCATCCTGTGCGAATGACTTCCTCTTATGCCGCCTCTATGACAACAGTGATAGCCCCATCAGTTCAGCGAATTCCAGTCAACTCCCTGAGCCATAAGACTACAGCTGCCCCTTGACCGTGGGAGGGCACTGCCTTCCCTGTTGCTCCTGCACCACCTACTTTGGGAGCAGCACCCCCCACCCATCAGGGACATCTGTCCCCACTTCTAAGCCAGAGAAGCATCCAACTTCTTCAGCTCCCCGTGCTCGGAAGGGGTCCGTTGGGTCCCTCCCTGCCCAGGTTTCCACCAGTGGGAAGGACGACGCCTGCCAATGGTGTAAGTGCCCACAAGGAGCTGTTCGTAGGGCTTCACGATCCTCCTCAGTCCCAGAGACTAAATCAGTGAAGCTCTCTGTCAGTGAAACGCAAGGAGCAGCGAGAAAAGTCCAAGAAGAATACCTCTAAGACCAAGGAACTTGCACCCACACCATCGCAAACTACCAGCTCTGCAACTGAGGATGGTGTGGAGATTCTGGTGTCCGCTGAGGATCTAGATCTCACTGGACCCTCAGACACCATGGAAGTTGATCACGCAGGTACTCAGTTGGTGGCAGCAGGTGATCCAGTGGCGTAATCTGCCTCCTTGTTCCCTTCATGCCTTTTTCGGTTGCTGACAATGTCATCCTCCATTGGAGTTGCAGCAGATTTTTCCTCCACCTTGCTGAGCTCCGACAACTTCTCAGCCTTCACCCTTTCTTCTGCATTGCTCTCCAGGAAATTTGGTTTCCAGCGATGCGAACCCCCGCCCTCTGTGGCTATCGGGGTTGTTAAAAGAATCGGGCAGCTTATGAGAGGGTATCTGGTGGAGTCTGTGTCTACGTCCTTAACTCTCTTTACAGTGAGTGTGTCCCTCTTCAAACACCTTTAGAGGCTGTCACTGTTCAGGTATGGAAGCCTCAGGCTGTTACTGCAGTCTCTATCTTGCACCGGATGGTGATGTCCCACAGCATGTATTGGCTGCGCTGATAGCCCAACTGCCGCCACCTTTTCTGTTATTGGGCGACTTTAACGCCCATTACGCTTTGTGGGGTGGATCGGTGGCAACAGGACAAGGCACTGTCATTGAGCAAGAGTTGGCACAGCTCGACCTTTCTCTTTTAAATAATGGTGCCTCCACACATTTCAGTGTGGCGCACGACACATACTCAGCCATCGACCTTTCGGTCTGCAACCCTGGCCTTCTACTGTTTGTCCAGTGGGGTGAGCATGACGACTTGTGTGGTAGTGACCACTTTCTGAACTTTCTGTCACTGCCCCAGCATCACTCACCTGGGTGCCTCCTCAGATGGGCTTTGAATAAGGCTGACTGGGACTTGTTCGCCTCCATTGCCACTCTTGAGCCACTTTCTCATGGCGCCATTGATGTGGTGGTTCACACGATCACCACTGGCATCATTTCTGCCGCAGAATGTGCAGTTCCCTGTTCTTCCGGGTTCCCTTGGCAGAGGACTGTGCCTTGGTGGACACTGGAGATCGCTGAAGCGATTAGAGATCGCAGGCAGGGTCATAAGCAGCACCCATCGTTGGAAAACCTCATTACCTTTAAAAGGCTCTGTGCCAGAGGCTGATACCTTATTCACCAACGGAAGCAGGAATGCTGGGAATGGTTTGTCTCCACCATTGGCACCCATACCTCTCCATTGCAGGTTTGGTGCAAGATTAGGCTACTCTATAGGTATCAGACATCCGTCAGTGTACCTGAGCTTTCCCTGAATAGAGCAGTCTGTACTGAATCAGACATGATTGCAGAAATCTCAGCTGAGCATTATGCTCAGAGTTCCACTTCTACGAGTTAGGCCACAAGCCTTCTCCTCCCTGAAAGAGCAGTTCGAAAGTCGGAGCCTTTCATTCTACACACGCCACCCCGAATTGTACAATGCTCCATTCAGTGAGTGAGTGCCCTAGCCGCTTGCCCTTATACGGCTCCTCGACCGGATCGCATCCACTATCAGATGCTCAAACACCTCTCGGTGGACTGCCAGTGACACCTCCTCAAGCTTTTCAACCGTATCTGGGTTGAGGGTGAGTTCCCCTCAGCATTATCATCTCATGTTGAAGCCTGGCAAGAACGCCCTGGAGGTGGACAGATACTGCCCCATTAGCCTCACCAACGTTATGTGCAAGTTGCTCAAATGCATGGTGAGCCAGAGCTTGAGTTGGCTACTTGAGTCTCCGGGCCTTCTGGCTCCGTCCCAGGGTGGATTCCGAAAGGGCCGCTCTGCCACTGATAGTCTGGTCTGCCTGGAGTCTGCCATCCGCAAGGCATTTGCCCGCCGTCGGCATCTGGTTGCCATCTTTTTTGACATGCGGAAGGCATACGATGCGACGTGGCGACATCACATCTGCACCACGCTTCATGGGTGGGGTCTTAGGGGCCCACTCCCACATTTTATTCAAAATTTTCTGTCGCTTTGTTCCTTCCCCGAGCAAGTTGGTTCCTCCCATAGTTCCGCCGCCCGAGTCCAGGAGAATGAGGTCCCGCAAGGCTCTGCCTTGAGTGCCCACTTCTTTTTAGTTACTATCAATGGGCTAGCTGCAGCTGTGGGAACGTCCGTATCAGCTTCTTTGTATACTGATGACTTTTGCCTGTAATATAGCTCCACTGGCATTGTGGTAGCTGAACGGCGGCTACAGAGCACTATCCGCAGGGCACAGTCTAGGGCCGTCACGCACGGCTTCCAGTTCTCGGCTACCAAGACCTAAATCGTGCGTGTCTGCCGGCATCGCACTGTTCACCCTGAGCCATGGCTTTATCTTGACAGCGAACTCTTGCCATGGTGGAGATGCATCTATTTTTGGGCTAGCTTTTTGATGCCTGGTTGACTTGGCTCCCTCAAATTCGACAGCTTAAACAAACATTGTGGCACCATCTTAAAGCTCTTCGTTGTTTGAGTCACACCAGCTGGGGTGCCGATCAGTCTACCCTTCTACTACTGTATCAGGCGTTGATTCAGTCCTGTCTCGATTATGGGAGCCTGGCTTACAGTTCGGCATCACCTCCTGTGTTGGGGTGTTGGGGTTGCTTGACCCCATACTTCACTGTGGGTTCCGACTCGCAACTGGAGCTTCCCACACGAGGCCTGTAAACAGCCTACTTGTGGAGGCTGGTGTCCCTCCATTGTGGACCTGCCGCCAAAGACTGCTGGTCACTTATGCTGCATATGTGCGTAGCTTGCCCAGGCATCCAAATTATCGTCTCCTGTTCCCCAACTCGGCCTCCTTGTTGCAGAACGGCAGCCCCGGTCAGGGTGCACGGTCACAGTTTGCGTCTGGGCTCTTCTCTCTGGGCTTGAGTTTTTCCCTCTCCCACCTCTTTTTCTGGGCCCATATACGTATACCCCCATGGTGTCTGCCCCGCCCATGCCTTCGGCTGGATTTGGCACAGGGCCCGAAGGACTCAGTCCCTCCTGAAGCCCTCCGCTGCTGCTTTGTTTCCATCTTTGCCGCGTTTCACAGCTCTGATGTGGTCTATACTGATGGTTGCTGGACGAGTTGGTTATGCTCTTACTCTTGGGATCATTCTGAACAACACTCATTGCCAGCTGGCTGCAGTGTTTTCACTGCCAAGCTGGTTGCCATCTCTTGTGCCCTAGAGTATATCCGCTCCTGCTCAGGTGAGTCCTTTGTTATCTGTAGTGACTCCCTGAGCGGTTTACGAGCTGTCAACCAGTGTTTTCCTCACTCTCATATGGTGATGGCTATCCAGGAGTCCATACATACTCTTGCCCGTTGCGGCCACTCTGTGGATTTTATATGGACGCCGGGTCAATGTCGGCATCCCAGGTAATGAATGTGTTAATACACTGGCCAAACAGGCTGTCAGTGAACTGGCTTTGGAGATTGGCCTTTTGGAGTGTGATCTCTGTTCAGTTTTGTACCAGAAGGTCCTTGGTACCTGGGGGTGATGAATGGCGCACCCTACCTTCACATAACAAACTTCGGGTTGTCAAGGAGACTACCAGTGTGTGGTGCTCCTCCTTGCGGGCCTCTTGCAAGGACTCTGTTGTACTCTGCTGGCTGTGCATTGGCCACACCTGGATGATGTACGGTTATTTATTGCGCCATGAGGACCCACCTCTCTGTCCCTGTGGTTCAGCATTGACAGTAGTCCACATTTTGTTGGACTGTCCACTTTTAACTGCGCTCAGGCAGACGTTTCGCTGCGTGAAACACTCCCTGCACTTTTAACGGATGACACTGCCATGGCAGGCTTAGTTTTGAATTTTATTCGTGCAAGGGGCTTTTATCACTCAATCAGAGGGTTTGTCTCTTTCTTTTGTGTTGTCTGGCCTTTGGCCTACGGTTTGGATTGGGCTTTTTAGTGTCTCTCTTGGTGGTTGGCTTTTCCTTTTTTTGTTTCCATGGTTGGCCAACCACTGTAAGACTGTGTGTATTTAATTCCTCTTTTCTGGTCTTTGTCTATTGTTCTGTGTCATCCCTTGTCCTCTCCATTGCTTGTTTTTGTTACTTGTGGATGTTTCATGATCGTGGAAAAAGGGACCGATGGTCTTTGTAGCCTGGTCCCTTCAACCCCCACAAACCAACCAGAGTGATTGATGGATTTGGCTTCAGGAGATTCTTGTGACAGTAAATGACAGCTCAGCTATAGCCGTTGTCAGTTCGCATTGAATTTTTTCATTGTTCCTGTCTTGTATGGCTGTGACAATATTGTCTGCATAATTTTCATCTCGATATTGCATTAATATACAGGTCATTTTTATAAACATTATGAAGTAAGAACACTGCCTCTGGGAATTCTGTTATTCTACAATATTATTAACCTGCTATTTCTTCTTCAGCTTCTTTTTTCGCCCTGGAAGTAGTTGTCGTAGAATCTCTTTTTCTGAAGAGATTTCCATAAGGGATGTAAAATAGAACTCATCTATCAACTGATAAAGTTTCAGTTAAATTATTTATTGCTGATTCACTTTATCATCAAAAGCAACACCAGCAAGTTTCCTTTCCTCAAATGCCTCCTCAATAAACTGAACTGAATGTAAGAACTGTACATGACAGAACCTGCTACAACAAAAATAAACTTGCTCTGAGATGGTTTATCGTTAATAGTCACTGAAATTGTGCTCATAATTATCCATCCCATAAGCTTAAATGTTTGACAGAGTGAAGAAGCTACTTGTCCTTTCATTTTGCTTTACTGGCGTTAATACAATGTTCACTTGTCTCCAGAGTTTAGGAATGTTCATTGTTTTGTATATCTATTGGACTAAAATAGAATTAGTACTATGGGCTCAATGTCGTTTACTTACTTCTTCACATGACTACTTTGTTGTTATTGGATTCTTAAGGCAGTGTGCCTATGTTGCCACATCTTGAACAGTTGTCACTTTCCAGCCCTTCTCCGTTGTTTTGCCTTTTATCTGAGAGGACACTTGATTTGATGGGGACACTGCTGTGATCACCACTTCAGTACTTCATATTGAAATGGGATTTACTCATCTCACTACATAAAATTTTCAAGTCTTTTGAGTCTGTGAGTGTTGAGTATGGGGCCCTGAGCCATTACAGCATTTCTGCCTTTGACTTCATTTACATTTATATACTGTAAACCACTGTGGAGTGCAAGGCAGTGGGTATGTGCCATTTTACCAGTTATAGGGTTTCTTCTCATTCGATTCACATGTGCATGGGAAGAATGATTGTTTGAATGTCTCCATGCATGCTGTAATTAACCTGGTCTTGTTCTCGTGATTCCTATGTGAGCGATACATAAGTGAAACTTCATGGCAGAGACTGTGACTTGAACTCAAGACATTTGCTTTTCGCAGGCAAGTGCTCTACCAGCTGAACTACCCAAGCACAACTCATGACTTGTCCTCACGGCTTTAATTTCACCAGTTTCTTGTCTCCTATTTTCAATGCCTTAGAGAAGTTCTCCCACAGAATGTGCAGGACTAGCACTCTTGGAAGTAAGGATATTTTGGAAACAAGGCTTAATCGCACCCCAGGGCCCCTCAGGGGGCTCAGCATTTAGTTGCTGGGTATGGGCTTGGCGACCCCGGGGTCCCTGAGCTGGGGACTGGGAAGCGCCACCAGTCCTCAATACCATAAGCTCTGAGCGTGCTTAAACGACCACCGTAAGGCGCGGCAGTGGAATGTTGTACGGTACAGAGCCCGGGGATCTTGGCTTAACTGCCTGGGTCGTGAGGATGGTATAAACCTCTATAAAAAAACCTCAATCTCAAGGTGTGCTGCGCGCCGAGGAGATGCATGGTCGTTGAGGTAGAACAGTTGCTAGCGGGCAACCTCTGGGGAACCTGCCGCCCCCCGGTTGTATTAGACTTACCCAGGCGAACGGGGCTCTGTCTGGGTGGACATTCCTTCCCCTAGCTGCTCATGGGACCACCATGAAACGAAATACGAATAGTGCACAAGCACGAGTCTCCAACAAAGGAAAGTTCAATGCTTTACAGTATGACCCCCAATCGTTCCCTTCCCTGTCCACACCAGGGGAGGAATGGCAGTCTGAATTACCTGGTGCGACATTCTCCTCAATTTCTGGTTTGCAGCCGAACATATGGGGACTCATTTCTGACCACAAAGCCTCAGTTTTTTGTGGAAAATTTAGAGGACAAGTTTGGAGAAGTTGAGGACATGTCTAAAATGAGGTCTGGAACAGTCATCGTACAGACAGCATCCCCAGCACAGTCGCGGGCATTGCTTGCTTGTGACAAGCTCAGTGATGTTGCAGTCTCCATTACGCCTCATCAGAGCCTCAATATGGTTCAGGGACTTATTTTTCATTGTGACCTGTTGTTGCAGTCTGACGACGAGCACCGTGCAAATCTGGAATGCCGTGGTGTCCACTTTGTACAACTTGTCTTCAGGGGACCTAAAGATAGTAGGGTCGCCACCGGCACCTTCATCTTGGCTTTCAAGGGAGACACCCTGCCCGAGAAGGTCAAGGTGATGATATATCGATGTTATGTTAAGCCTTACGTCCCTCCTCCCATGCGCTGCTGTAAGTGCTGGTGGTTTAGGCAAATCATCGAGATGTGACGCCAACCCTACCTGTCAGGATTGTGGACATGCCTCCAACCGCAATGTCCCGTGTTCGCCGCCCCCTGTTTGTGTCAACTGCAGACAGAAACATTTACCTTGCTCGTCAGACTGCGCAGTTTATCAAAAAGAATGGAAGATTGTGGAGTATAAGACCTTGGGCAGGCTCGCTCACACAGAGGCTAAATGCAAGTACGACCGACTTCACCCTGTGCGCATTTCATCAACGTTTGCCTCAGCAGCTTCGATGTCGCCATCCCTGGTGACGAGCCCCCAAGCTCAGCTGCTTTTTGTGGGCCCTCCAGCCCGGCTGTCTATTCCTGCCCCCCAGGTAGTTGGGGGAACGCCCTCTTCCGTTGCTCCCCTGTTATCAACATCGGGAGTAACAACCCCTCCTTCTTTGCGGACTTCAGTCCCCACCTCTGATCCGGAGAAGTGCCCGCCTCCTCTGGCTCCCCTTGCACAGAAGGGATCGCTTGGTGCCCTCCCTTCCACGATTACTGCCCCTCTAGATGTCAGCCAGAGGCTGAAGAAGCCGCCACCTGAGAGCCTTAGTGCTTCCAGGTCTTCCTCGGTCCATGAGCCTGGGTCGGAAAAGCCCACCCAGCCTAATACACCGAAGGACAAACGGGACCCTACAAAAAAAAAGATAAAGCAAATGGAGAAGGACATAGAGACAGAAAAAGAGTTCACCACTGCACCTGAAGATGATGTGGAGCATCTAGTGTCCCCTCAGGAGCTAGATGTTGCTCGACCCGCAGCTCCTATGGAAGTTGATCAGGCCACTTCACAATCGGTGGCAGTGAATGCTTCTAAGGCGTAACCTATCCCCCCCCCCCCCCCCCCCCCAGGTTCTTTCATGTCTTCACATTCGGATACCAACAGATTTTGTGCCGCTTCCCTGCCACTTGTCTGGCCCTACAGGAAACCTGGTTTCCTATTCAGCAGACCTCCTCGCTCTGTGGCCACCGGGGTTACTATAAGAACCGTGTGGATCATAACAGGGTGTCTGGCGGTGTCTGTGTTTATGTTCTTGCCACTGTTCCTAGTGCCCTAGTGCCACTTCATATGGCTCTCGAGGCTGTGGCTGTTAGAGTCCAGGCAGGAATGGAGCTTACCATCTGTTCTCTCTACCTTCCCCCGGATGAGGTTGTCCCTCTTGCCGACCTAGCTGCCTTGCCCAGCTCCCCCCGCCATTCCTCCTTTTGAGGGACTTCAATGCCCACCACCCTTTATGGAGTGGGGCCCAGATCTCGGGCCAGGGTAGGAACGTTGAGGCTCTCTTGGCACAACAGGACATTTGCCTCCTTAACACTGGTGCTCCCACATATTTTAGCTTGACTCGTGGCACATACTCGTCCATTGACCTCTCTCGTAGTAGCCCAGGTCTTCTTCCAAACCTCAGTTGGAGGGTCCATGACGACCTCTGTGGTAGCGACCACTTTCCTATCCTGGTTTCTCTTCTTCAATCCCAACCCCCTGACCAGCTGCCACGATGGTCTCTTCGTGGAGCTGATTGGGCAGCCTACACCTCAGCTACTATGGCCATTGCTCCGCTTCCTGGTGACATTGATTTGGCAGTGGATGAGATCACTATGGCAATTGTTTCTGCTGCCGAGGCCACTGTCCCCTGCTCTTCAAGTACCCTAAGGTGTAAGTCAGTCCCTTGGTGGACACCAAAGATTGCAGAAGCTATCTGGGACCGCCGGGGAGCCCTGCAAAGACACTGCCGTCATCCTTCCCTAGAGTATCCGGTTGCCTTTAAACGGCTGCGGACCCGGGCTTGGCGGTTTATCCGGTGGAGCAAACGGAACTGCTGGGAGCGATATGTTGCCACCATAGGTTCTCGCACGTCCCCATCTCAGGTGTGGTCGCAGGTTTGGCGCATTTTTGGCTTTCACCCTCATGCATCTGTCCCTTGCCTTTCTCGTCGGGGTACAGTTTGTACTGACCCAATTGCCATTGCCGAACATCTGGCAGAGTACTTCGCTCATATTTCCGCGACAGCAGGCTACAGTGCAGAATTCTGCACCATTAAAGAGCAGGCTGAGCGTACACAGTTGTCGTTTCGCATGCGCCGTTTGGAACGATACAACGCCCCGTTTAGTGAATGGGAGTTCCAAAGTGCCCTTACAGCTTGCCCCGATACTTCTCCAGGTCCAGACTGAATTCACAACCAGTTTCTTCACCATCTCTCAGCGCATTGTCAGGGTGAATTACTCCCCCTGTTTAACCGCATCTGGACAGAGGGTGTTTTTCCAACTCGTTGGCAGGATAGTGTTACCAGCCTGGTGCTGAAACCTGGTGCAGATCCGCTGGTGGTTGATAGCTATCGCCCTATCAGCCTTACCAACGTTATGTGCAAACTCCTGGAACGGATGGCGAGTCAGCCTCTCATGTGGAACATCGAAGCTCGGGGCCTCCTAGCCCAGAAACAGGGCGGGCTTCCATCAGGGCCACTCAGCGATCGACAATTTAGTCTCACTAGAGTCGGCTATTCGTACAGCTTTTACTCTGTGAGAACATCTAGTTGCTGTTTTCTTTGATCTTCGGAAGGCGTACAATACCACCTGGCACCATCATATCCTTGCTACGCTGCACGAATGGGGCTTATGGGGTCCACTTTCAATTCTTCTACGGAATTTTCACTCCCATCGCTCCTTTCGGGTTAGAGTTGGCACATATTTTAGCTCTGCTCATATTCAGGAGAACGGTGTCCCACAGGGCTCGGTTCTCAGTGTTCCCCTCTTTTTGGTGGCGATTAATGGTCTTGTGGCTGAAGTGTGCTCATCGGTCTGTTCCTCTTTATATGCCGATGACTTTTGTCTTTATTACAGTTCCCCAAGCATCAGTGTCGCTGAACGGCAGCTGCAGGGAGCTATCCGTAAGGCACATTTTTGGGCATCCAACCATGGTTTTCAGTTCTCAGCCTCTAAGACCCAAGTGATACATTTCTGACATCGTCGAACGGTCCACCTCCAACCAGAGCTCTACCTTGCCAATAAACTCCTTCGTATTGAGGAGACGCATCGCTTCTTTGGCATGCTGTTTGATGCTCAGCTCACTTGGACACCTCATCTTCGCAAGCTTAAACAGCGGTGCTGGCAGCACCTCAACATCCTTTGCTGCCTCAGCCACACCGTTTGGGCGGGCTGCACAAACAACCCTCCTACAGCTCTATAAGGCCCTAGTCTAGTCCCATCTCGACTACGGGAGCGTGGTGTATGACTCAGCAGCACCTTCCACATTGCAAATCCTAGACCCGACTCTCCATTGTGGTGTCAGACTGGCGACAGGTGCCTTCCGCACTAGTCCAGTGACTAGCCTTCTTTAGAAGCTGGAATCCCTCCCCTACGATTCTGCTGGCGACAGTTGCTTGCGTCATACATCGCCCGCATCCATGCCTCACCTGACCACCCAAACTGCAGGCTCCTTTTTCCATCTTCTGCACTCCCCTCCTCACAACGGCGGCCTAGGTCGGGTCTCCCAATTGCGGTCCGCATTCGTTCCCTTCTCTCGTCACTAGACTCCTTTCCCCTTCCTCCATCCTTCCTGCCCTCTTCTTCTACCCCTCCTTGTTCCCTCCCTCGCTTGCAGCTTTGCTTGGATTTGTCCTGCGACTCCAAGTCCTCCATTCCACCTGCCAGTCTTTGTCAACAATTCCTGGCTCTTCTTGCCTCGTTTCACGGTGCAGATGTAGTCTACACCGATGGTTCTGTGGTCGATGGACGCACTGGGTTTGCTTTCATCCACGGCGACTACGTTGAGCAGCATTCCCTGCCTTGTGGGAGCAGTGTTTTCACTGTGGAGCTGGTTGCTCTTTATCGTGCACTCGCTCACCTTTCCTCCTGTCCTGGGGAGTCATTTGTCATATGCAGTGACTCCCTGAGTGGATTACAAGCACTCGACCAGTGTTTTTCTCGGGACCCTTTGGTGCGCGGTACTCAGGATACTGTTTTTGCTCTTGCCGAGTGTGGTCATTCAGCGACGTTTGTGTGGACCCCGGGCCACATCGGCATTCCAGGAAACGAACGTGTCGATCGGTTGGCCAAGCAGGCCAACACTTCGCCACCCCTGGAGCTTGGTCTCGTGGAAAGAGACATTCGGTCAGCCCTGCATCGCAAGGTCCGCGGTGTCTGGAGCTCTGAATGGTCTGTCTTGAACACGCCAAATAAACTCCGCATGGTCAAGTCGTCCATGGCCATATGGAACTCATCCTTGAGGGGCACGCATAGGGACTCAGTTGTTCTCTGCCGTCTCCGAATTGGACATACGCAGTTGACCCACAGCTATCTCCTTCGTCGTGAGAACCCACCCAAGTGTCGCTGTGATGCAGGGCTGACAGTGGTCCATCTTCTGATGGACTGCCCCCTTTTAGCCCCCTTGCGGCAGTCCTTTAATTTACCAGCTGCACTTCCTTTAATTCTCGGTGACGATGCCTCTATAGCTGACTCAGTTTTACGTTTTATCTGTGCAGCTGGGTTTTATCACTCGCTCAAGTGTGGGCGCTCTCCCATGATTTATCAGGCTACATCCACTCCAGCAACTTTTAATTGTGACGTGGATACCAAAATAGTGTCTTTTATGGTAACAAGTTGTGTTGGTACCTCTATCAACACTTTCTTGCTGGAGGTTCTTCGTTTGTCGTTGAGTGGTTGACCTTTTACCTGATCCATCAACCACTGTAGTCCGTTTTCCTCTAGTCAACTATTTGCTCTGCTCCTTTTAAGTGTCCTCTGTTTTGTGTTACTGTGGTGTTCATTTTAGCTCTGTACCCCTTGGTGTTCCCTCCCTCTGGGTGCAGAGGTTACACTTTTACTGTCTAGGCTTTTTATGAGTATGTCTGTTTGGAACTGGGGACTGATGATGACCTTGATGTTTAGCCCCCATCAAACCCCAAAACCAACCACACCCCAGGGCATTTTTCCGGAATGAGTACATCACTATGCAGCAGAGTGAGGTACCAAGTTCCCGAGTTCAAGTCTCAGTCTGGCACACAGTTTTAATCTGTCAGGAAATTTAATAGCAGCACACACTCTGGTGCAGAATGAAAGATTCATTTTGATATGTAGGTGTTGTAGTACATTCCTCGAGTCTAAATTTAAAGCTGGTTCTGGAAACTTTGTAAGTAGGCTTTCTCAGGATAGTTTACATATATCTTCAGGAGTCCTCCATTCCAGTTTCTGCAACATCTCTGTGACACTCTCCCACAGTTCAAACAAACCCGTGACAATTTGTACTGTCCTTTGTTGTATAGTTTCAATATCCCTGTTAGTCGTATTTGGTATGGGTCCCACACACCTGAATAATATTATAGAATGGATCATAAGAGTAAATTTTAAGTAATAACTGTTTTATATTGATTGCATTTTTCCAATATTCTATTAATAAACTGAAGTCTACCCACAACTGAGATTGTGTAATCACTAAGACAACATTATAAAAAGGATATAGTGCTACTCATTATACAGTGGAGAGGGTAAGTTACAGATAGGCACAACAAAAATACTACTAAACAAGCAAGCTTTTGGCAAAAATGCCGTCTTCTGAAGTAAACAATACACACACACACATTCATGCAAACACAACTCACACACACAGGACCACTGTCTCTGGTCACCAAAGACTGCAAGCAACTGCCCGTGATGGAAAAGTCAGTCTGGGTGGGGGGTAAGGAGAAGGCTGGGGCCAGGAGGGGAAGGGATACTAGGGTAGGGGTGGAGGATGGTAAAGTGCTGCTAAGGGAGTACACAGGGATGTGGTGTGGGGGGCATATGGCAGGACAGCTGGTGCAGTTGGGGGTTTGACAAAGGAGGAAGGGGAAGGGAGGGGGGGGGGGGTGGAAAAGGAAAGAAAGAAAGACTGTGGGTGTGTTGGTGGAATAAAAGCTATGTAATGCTGGAATGGGAGCAGGGAGGGAGATAGCTGAAAGACAGGGAGTAATGAATGTTACATGGTCCAGCTGTTTCTTGGCCATTGTTTGGTAGTTGCCATTCATGCAGACAGAAAACTAGTTGGTTGTCATGTCCCCATAGGATACAGGACAGTGGTTGCATCTTCGCTTGTAGATTACATGGCTTGTTTCACAGGTAGCCCTGTCTGTGATGGAATAGGTGACGCTTTTGACCAGACTGCAGTAGGTGGTGGTGGGAGGATGTATGGGACAGGTCTTGCTACTAGGTCATATTACAGGAATATGAAGCAAGGGTTGGGAGCAAGAATGGAGTAGAGTTGGGGCCCAGCAAGAGGTAGTTGAAACCTGGTGGAGAATGTGATGGAGTTGTTCCAGATACCCAACAAGATCTTTAGTGTCTCCTCAAATCTGTAGGCCTATCCCAGAGCCTCTTCAGTCTCTCTCTATCCTTGCCCCTACCGCTCCATGCATGCCTATCCTACCTTCTAGATGCTTCATAAAATCGATAAAGCCATCCACCCAGGACACCTCATTGTGGCCGGTTATTGTGCACCTACTGAGATTCTCTGCTCTTCAGCCTATTACCTGCAGCCTACCCTCCTATATAAAAGACACCAACCATTTCCTCAACTGACCCTCCACAGTTCCTGTTCTTGCACCACACTGTGCCCTACTCATTACTGTAGATTCCACATCCCTTTACAATAACATTCCTAATGCCCATTGGGCTCGCCTCTATTGACCACTACCTTCCCCAGTGCCTGATGAGTTCCAGATATACCCCCTACCTGGTCACTATGACCTACTACATTGTTATCTACAATTACTTCACCTGTGAAGTCATCATCTACAAACAAATTTGTGGTACAGCAATGGTCACCGCATGGTATTGTCCTGTGCCAATCTATTCATGGGCCACCTGGAGGAATCTGTTCTAACCTTCTAGTATCCCAAACCCCACATGTGGTCCAAATTCATTGATGATATGTTCATGATATGATTGAGGGTGAGGACACCCTAATCACATTCCTCTGGAACCTCAACACCTTCTCCCCTATTCACTTCACCTAATCGTCTTCAACCCAACAAGCCAACTTATTCGATGTAGATCTTCACCTCAAAGGTGACTACATCAGTACCTCCATCCATATAAAACCTACCAACCACCAGCAACAACACCACTTTGACAGGTGCCACCCATTCCATGCCAAGAAATCCTATCCATATTGCCTAGCCACCCACAGCCGTTGCATCTATAGTGATGAGCAGTCCCTCTCAAAATATACCAAGGGTTTCACTGAGGCCTTTAAAGATCATAATTAGACTCCCAACCTTCTACAAAAACAGGTCTCCTGTGACTCATCTTCCCAGTCTCCCATCAGCTCCCTAAGTCTCACCGCCCGGCCACAGAGGAGCATTCCCCTCATAAATCAGTACCAACCAGGACTGGAGCAACTGAATTACATTGTCTGCCGGGGTTTTTACTACCGCTCGTCGTGCCCTGAAATGAGAAATCTTCTGCCCACTATCCTTCCCACCCCTCCCACAGTGGTTTTCTGCCATCCACCTAACCCACGCAATATCCCCGTCCATCCCTGGACATCTCCTCCCAAACCATTGCCTCATGGCTCATATTCCTGTAATAGACCTAGATGCAGGTCTGTCCCATACATCCTACCACCAGGGCTACACGAAAAGCAACATTTTGATCTAACAGCTAAGCTGCAACCGCTGTGGTGCATTCTGTGTGGGCATAATAACCAACAAGCTTTCTGTCCACATGAATGGCCACCGACGAACTGTGGCCAAGAAATTGCTGGACCACCCAGTTGTTGGGCATGCTGCCCAGAACAACATTCTTCACTTAAGTGAATGCTTGCAGCCTGTGCCATCTGGATCCTTCGTACCAACACAAACTTTTCAGAAAAACAAATGCTTACTTTAAAAGGGTTTGGCTGATTTTTTTCTCCAGCATTCCCTAATCTGACCTTGTGCTCCGTCTCTGATGAAGTCGTTGTCAATGGGATGTTAAACACTAACATCATCATCATCCCCATCCCCATCCCCATCATCATCAGCATCCTCATCATCAGCCTCATCACCACCATCCTCACCCTCCCCACCCTCCTCCTCGTCCTCCTCTTCCTCGCCATCATCCAAGATAACATTCTGCATCTTCCCTACAAAAAAATCCTCAATCAAGCCACAAATTTTCTCCTAACTACTTTGATATGAAACTTACATAAGAGCAAACTGAATTTTTTTCTTATGTTCTTGGTTACATCAGCTGGTGAATCTGGCCGGTGATACAAGCATCCAATTACTGTTTTGCCTGTCCCTGATAATGAATCTTGTCCAATCAATCTCACATACAGCTTCAATTTCTATCTCTGTGGGTCTGACTTTCTTGTCTTCTGTGACAAATACATCACATCCATTTCCCATTAGCCTATCCTTTTGATGTACGTTTAAATTTTCTCCAAAAATCTCACTATTATCAATTTCATGATAAGGAATGTTGCTACTCACTATATAGCGGAGATGCTGAGTTGCAGACTTAAAGCTTTCGGCCAATTGCCTTTGTCAACAGTACGCACACACACACACACACACACACACACACACACACAACACACACACATGACTGCAGTCTCAGGCAACTGAAACCACACTATGAGCATCAGCACCAGTGCATGATTGGAGTGGTGACTGGGTGGGGGAAAGGGGGAGGCTGGGGTGAGGAGGGGGAGGGATAGTATGGTGAGGATGGTGGACAGTGACGTGCTAGTGGTTGGGCGGTGGGTAGGGTTGGGATGGGGTGGGGAGGGGGAAGTAGTGGAAAAAAGAGACGTAGAGAAAAAAGAGGAAAAAAAGGGAAAAAAAACTGGGTGTGGTGGTGGAATGATGGCTGTGTAGTGCTTGAATGAGAGCAGGGAAGGGGCTGGATGGGCGAGGGCAGCGACTAACAAAGGTTGGGGCCATGAGGGTTATGGGAACATAGGATGTACTGCAGGGAAAGTTCCCATGTGTGCAGATCAGAAAAGCTGGTGTTGGTGGGAAGGATCCATATGGCACAGGCTGTGAAGCAGTCATTGAAATGAAGGATATCATGTTTGGCAGCATGTTCAACAACACTTGTTCCTTGGTCACAGTTTGTCGGTGGCCATTCATGCGGACATACAACTTGTAAATTGTCATGCCTACATAGAATGCAGCACAGTGGTTGCAGCTTAGCTTGTGGACCACATGACTGGTTTCACAGGTAGCCCTGTCTTTGATGGGATAGGTGATGTTAGTGACTGGACTGGAGTGGGTGGTGGTGGTGGTGGTGGTGGGAGGATGTATGGGAGAGGTCTTGCATCTAGGTCTATTACAGGGGTATGAGCCAGGAGGTAAGGGATTGGGAGCAGGGGTTGTGTAAGGATGGACGAGTATATTGCATAGATTTGGACCTAACATACCTCTGAATACAGAGCTAGGGGGTGGAAAAAATTGCCACATCATCATTCAGAAGCTCAAAGTGATTTTAAGTGTGACACAGTACAAGAAACAAGTACTCAAGATTAAATTTTTGCAGCTCTGTTTTCTTCAGTTTTAAGTACGTACCACAGTCTTATTGTTGTTTACATGGATGGATCCCAGCAAGGGAATTCCCTCGGTTGTTCAACTCTTTTTCCCTGATAGGCTCTTCCAAGTGCACCTTCTGGAACAATTTAAAATTTGTGATGTGGAATTATATGGCATTATGATGGCAATGCAGTGGATTCAGTGGCATCACAGTGCAGGTTTTGTGATCTGTTCTGACTATCACAAATTGCCCACCGAATGTACCTGGTAGAAAAGTTGATTCAGCTCATGCATGACATCTTCAAGCAGCTCCAGCACCAAGACATAAAGGTGTTCTGTCCCTAGGTACCTCGTAACATTGGAATACAGGGATGATAAATACCTGAAGAAGCATGTCTGGATGGTGTTGTATGTTGAAGAATCATCCCCTTGCAGATCTTCATCTTATTATCTGACAGTGTAAACAACTATCAATATTGAAGAGCTGCAAGTGATGGACAACAAACTGCACTCACTCAAACTGACTCTATTGCCATTTCTGATTCATGTTGGCCACACCATTGGAAGAAAGTGCTGTTCACCAGACTGCACATAGGACATGGCCTTTAACCACCAAATTTCCTCCTCTGGCTGGAGGATCCACCACTCTGTGATATTTGTGGTGTGCCACTTTCAGTTCAGCATATTTTGGCAATGTGTGTATTATATAGTGACACCAACGAAGCTCTTAGGTTGACTGGAGATCCGCCCACTATCCTCCCTCATTGATTCCAATGTGTCATGGGTTTTGAAAATTTATGAACTGTTGGGCTTTATCCCTAAAGGGCTGGGGAGGGGAGGTGGCCATTAATGCATTATAAACAACTCTGCCTGTGGGGTACACCCTTTGTCATTGTCCTCCCCCTCCTCCTCAACAACCCCCCCCCCCCCAAATTACAATGTTGGTATGCCAACTCTTCATAATGGTGGTGATGAACATGCTGTTAAATGCCCCCCACACCCCAGATATCTTCTTCTTCATCCATAGGGACGTTATATTTCAGACAGACAAAGAATTATGCCCAAATTTGGACATTATATCTGTCAGGACCAATGAGGTCCTAACGACAAGAAAGTAGATGCCAGATCATATATCTTGAGTTTTGTGAGTAACATGTTACCAGATAAACTTAAGTTTATGGCTTCCTTGTGTAATGTAAAACCTATGCACCACTCCCTACCCTCACCCTCCCATCCTGCCCTCTGCCCCTGAGGTGCTTAAAATATATGAAATTCACCCACATGTCATTTGATTGTACATACATCCCTGAAGATTGCAAACAATCAGTACACAAGGATACAAGCTTCTCAAAACGGTCTTACTGCACCAATTGCAACCTAGGATCACTCCTCTAGCAGTTAGCCAACTGGTCACATCATAAGAAGGGAAACTAAGATCCAAGAGTTGAAGATCTTTTATTTAATGTATTAGGAATACAGAAACAAGTACTACTGCATTTACCCTGGCCAGATGACACACACTACTCCCAAAAAGTAACTCTTCCATTATAAATATTCCGTCCCCTTCCTTGTCGCTGGGTACTAGAGGTTCATCTGTTCTAGTGAGGGAGGCAAGACATTCTGCATCCTCAATCCCTAACCCCTGTATCTGCACTGGGGACCTCAGCCACCCCCTCCTGTATAATGAAGACCTCAACCCAGCTGACATCCCATAGTGGAAGGCAGCTCACTTGTGACCCTACTACCTTGAGCAATGCAAAGCGGCACCCAAATGACAGCCAGTGGCTGCAGGAGATGCAAAAATTGGGCCATAGAATGACCCACTTCTCATCTGTACCAGATTCAGACCTGTAAAGTGCTACCTAACTGAAATCCCATAAGGAAAAGGAGAAAGAAGAAATCGAAGGTGAAGGCAGACCCAGCTTACCTGTATCTTACCTCCACTGCTGTTAAATCATGCAAGTAGGGAACAGTCAACATTTCACCATACCAAACCAAATAATGATTAACAGTTCCACCCTTTCTGCACTGCCATTGGACACAATCACAACCCTGATTCAGTGGAATTGTAATGGTTATTGTTACCACTTTTCTGAACTGTAGCCTGTGTGCTCATTTTACTCAGTAGATTGTATAGCTCTTCAGAAAACCCAATTCCTTGCAACATATTCACCCATTTTATGTAATTGTGAAGCCTTTTACCTATTAAAAGAACTGAACTGACCCTGAGGGGCTTCTGCTGGTCTTTCAGATGACCTCTTCTGACCAAATACCACAACTGAGGTGATGGAAGTGTACATAAAAACAAATGTAGAATTCACATTTGTAACATTACACTCCACAGCCCTGTAATTCCCTCCCCTCCCCTCCCCTCCCCTCTAACCCTCCGATACCCACCCCTCTCTGGCATCCCCATCAGAGGGGCAGCTGACACTGTGAGAAGAATGCTCTGGAAATAAAGTTTCTGGGGATGTGACATGAGAATGTTATTGCACTACTAATTTAGTGGCATGGTGCCAGCCTTTGATGTTGACCCAGCTATTTCCCTAGGTTTTGCTTTCTTTCATCAACATCTTCATTCATTACCCTTACATCACTTCCTGACTGATGTAATCTTGGTGTCCCTCTGGGTTCGACTTCATTTTCAAATTCCCTCTGGGTTTGACTTCCATTTTTCAATATTTTTTTTTAAAGTGTGGACTGTCGGGAAGAATGCCTGCATAAATGCACATATGTGTTAAAAAGCCATCATGCTAGCCAATCCGACATGGCAGGTTCATTATGTGACCTTCCGGTAGACAGCACAAGGATCACACTTCTGATGCCTAACATGCTAGCTCCCCAAGCTTGCCAAGGAATAGATGCCCATCTTCCTGGGGCATCAGGACACCTGGCAAAACTCATTGTTTCGAATTAACTTTATTGTGGCTGGTTGGCACCCATGGGGGCAGTCCTTAGAATAAGCGGCATCAAGATGGACATTTTGCATGTGAAATGTATCAAATTAAACCAACACAATGACCATTCTGGTTTGGCCATCTCAACAGACATGTCTAAATATTTGAAAGCAGAATACTTGGTGTGTAATAGAATAGTTGATAGACTTTTAATTGACAAAGCCATCATTTTTTGTGAAACACACATGACAAATATGGAGAAGTTGACTCAGTGGGGAACATGCGCAATGGCACACTATTGATTAAGGTGTCCTCTGAAGTGCAGTCTCAAGCTCTTCAGACCTGTGAATGACTGGGTGATTTACCAGTGACTTTTTGTTCCACATAAAACTTTTGCTTATGGTGCAGTGAGACATTGCTCTCCAGACAGACAAGGAGTTGCGAGCTAATAATTTCAGGTGGTGAAGTGTGAAGTTTGTCTAACACATACCAAAAGGTCTCAAGGATAACTGTGCAGGTACAGGTACTTTCCGCTTAGCCTTTGAAGGAAATGTCCTCTGAAAATGTTAGTTATGGTGTACAAGTGTGACATGAAACCTTATGTCCCACCACCCATGAGGTATATCCAGTGTTCATGCTTTGGTCATATGCCATCCCTGCTGCACGGCACATCCAAATTGGGGAAACTGTGGACTTCGACTCCACAGAGGTTGTCTTTGTGAACAACTGCCTTTGTGTGTCAGTTGTATGGAACACCATTGTTCACATTCATTGGTTTCCCCAGTATTTAAAAAAGACAGGAAAATTCAAGAATATAAATCTCTTGACCACCTGGCATATACTGAGGCAAGAAGAAAGTTTGAATGCCTATACTATGTTGATATGATTTCTGTTACGCTAGAGTCACTGCTGTCACCCCCTCCCCTCTCCCCACCTCAGTTTTTTCCAAACCCGATCTGCTGTTGCCTTTCACTCTTGTGGTTCTCATGAAACCATCATCAGAAACTGGTTCCCATACTCAGCCAGAGTAGCAGCTTCCTCCTACAGCATCTACTGGTGACGTGACTCGCTTGAGACCCCTCTCCCCAGAAACCCATTGATTAGAGGCACAACACCAGCCAGTGGCTGAAGGAACCACAGCTTCTAGGTCCCAAAGCTTCTCACTCTTTCTTGTCCTCACTCTTTCTTGTCCTCACTCTTACAGCAGAAAGCCCTCACAAAAATCTTGGCCACCAAACCAGAACAAGTAATTTCCTCTTATTCAGCAGTCTGTATCACCCCCCAAGAACTTCACTTCATTGATGACCATTCCCAATGCTTCGCAGTTACTGTGCATTCTGTTGGAATTGTACTAGCTCTGGGAGGCAACTGGAGGGGTCTGCATATTGGTACATACAGAAGTTATAAGCGAGTTTATTCCCCTCTGTACTACATTGGAAGCAATAGTGGGGCGAGTGCAAACTACCCCAACAATCAACATTCGTAACACTTATTTACCTGTGTGCAGGGCACTTCTTTCCTTGAAATGGCCAATATAATCCAACATCTGCCCCCTCTTTTCTCCTGCTTGGGGATTTCAATGTGCACCACCCCTTGTGGGGAAGCAACACATTGATCTTTCTGATCTCAATCTATGTTGCCTCAGTGATGGTACTCCTACCCTCTTCAGTGCCACACATGGCACATTTTCGGCTATGGATCATATGATTTCTTCCCCCAATGTTGTGTCTCCACTCATTGGTCGCTCCATGATTCTATTTGTAACAGTGACAACTTGTCAGTTAATGTGGCACTTCTTTGTCATCCTCTGACAAAGCAGTCTCTATGAAGGCCTCTTCAAAGACCCAACTGGTAATTACAAAACCCTGCTGCCAATTCACCTTCACTGCCCCCCCCCCCCCTCCCTGTCCCAAGTCTGATTGCATTGATAAGGTACTGGGAGACACATCTGATGCTGTCACACATGCTACTGGAACTGCTATTCCTCTCTTCTGTAGGCATGATCTGCTGCTGGCCAGGCCCATTGTGGACCAAAGGTATTGCAACAGCTATTCACCACCATAGGGGCCCTGCACCATTTCAAGTGGGCCACCCTCCTCACTTTTTATTTAGTGTCTCCATGCTAAGGCTCGCTGTCTAATAAGTGTAGCAAGAACGTATGCTGAGAGTGCTATGTCTGCTCTGTGGGAATTATGCCTTTTCCTCCCAGGTGTGTGACAAGCTCTGTTGCCTTCTGGGCTGCCAACGATCAACTGTTCCACGTCTTGTCCTCCAGGATGGTCTCTGGCAATCACTCTTCCAGGTCTCGTCCTATAGGATGGTCTTTGTAGCAATGCTTTGGTTCTTGCTCGACACCTTGCAACCCACTTTGGAACAGTGTCCTCTTCTTAGCCATCTACCTTCATAATGTAGAAATGATAAGTTGGAGACATCCCCCTATATGTCTCGACCCCTGCCAAGCTGACTTCTATAATGGACATATCACTGACAGGGAACTGCTTCAAGCTCTTGCCTCATTTCATGATATGGCTCCAAGCCATGATTTTATTCATAATCAGATGATACAACTTCTGAACCTCAAAGGCCACATCTATTCAAGATCTTCACCCATATTTGGCATGAAGATGTCTTCCCTTCACGCTGACAAGATAGCATCATCATCTCAGTTCTTAAGTCAGGCATAAAATCAATGTCTGGTGACAGATGCTGACCAGTGAGCCTCACAGACATGCTCTGCAACCCATTTGAAAGGGTGGTTGCCAGCGTATTGTAATGGGTTCTCAAATCTCGAGGTCTTTTGTCCCTCTTATCAGTGTGGTTTTTGGGACATATGATCCACAGCTGATCATCTGGTCAGCAATCCAACATCCTTTTTTTCCAACATAAGATTGCAGGCTTTTTTGACCTATGTAAGCCATACAAAACCAATTGATGCCATCACAGTTTACTTAAACTCCTGTGACGGACTTTTGAGGCTCCTTAACAATTTTTATTTATCAGTTTTTATCCAGTCAGTTGTTAGTGGTTTAGAGTTGCTACTTCACTCAGCTCTCCACTCACCATGATATTGGCATCGTGCAGTGCTCCATGCTGAGTGTCACACTCTTCCTCATCACCATCAATGGGCTAGTGACCTCCTTCAAGCTACTCATTACTCCTGTGTTGTGTGTCAATGACTTTTGTATTTGGTGCAGCTCGAACTCCATAGCCTTGGCTGAAAGCCAGCTTCAGTGAGCCATCAGAAGGACTTCCACTTGGACCATTACCCATGGTTTTCAGTTCTCTCCTGCAAAAAAGCAACTCAAGAATAGGAGATCCAGGAATACAAATCAATTGAACACGTCTTGTTTGCTGAGGCACAGAAGAAATATGAATGCCTGCATCCTATGTATGTGAGAATCAATTACCCTAACATCACGACTGTAACTCCTCCCCCCCCCCCCCAGTTCTGCCTTCCCCAAACCAGATCTTCCTCCACTGTCCTCTCCTGCTGTTCCCGCAGTACCTTCTCAAGGAACCAATTACTGTACCCAGCTGGAGAAGCGTTATCCTTTCAGCATCTTGCAGTGACAGGACTCCCTCGTGGGATCCTTTTCACAAACAACCCCAGACTGGAGACCCAACACCAAACAATGTATGAAGGAGCCACATCCTATGGGTCCAAGGCTGTCCACTCTTTGTCTTCTCACCCAGTGCAGATAGCACCTTGAACAAACTTTTACCACCAAAGGCTCCTCTGGTGCTCCCAGAGGTGCCAGGTCCCCCCCCCCCCCCCCCCCCCATGCGTTAGGATTCTGAGCCAATATTTGTGAATGTGGTACTATCCCCACTGGTTACAGACAGTGATCCTGTGGCATGACCCGTCCTTCTGGCCCCTTTCACCTAACGCCCCCATCAATCATGTGATCATTCTGTGGAGCTGTAATGGGTACTACTGTCACCTACCGGAACTTGATCCTCTTCTGTGGTTTGTGTGGCTCTCCAAGAAACACATTCACTGATGACCATTCCCCAAT
The DNA here is from genome assembly GCF_023898315.1 of Schistocerca nitens. Lineage (NCBI taxonomy): Eukaryota > Metazoa > Arthropoda > Insecta > Orthoptera > Acrididae > Schistocerca > Schistocerca nitens. The sequence continues at coordinate 245,356,222 of NC_064622.1, forward strand.
GCTCCATGATTATTGCGTGCCCTGTCAGCACCAATTTGGTGCCGAGAGGAAGTCTGAAGGGGTCTATACTTCGGTACGTACAGATGTCATTAGTACCGGCCTGTCTAATAAACTTCATGCATTCAAAGATACTCCAATCATGTATGTGGTTTTCTTCCCTCCGCTTCTTCTGGTGGAAATCTATCATCCTCTGCCATCTTCATATCCACCATACTATGTTGACACCCGGTTTTTTACTCTGCAGTGAGTCGCCCTCCTTCGTACTTGAGTGGCCCCCTCACAGTAATCCGTATTTTGCTGGACTGCCACCACCATTTAGCCTTTGCACTAAATACGCCTTCCCACCTTTCATATCCTGGGTGTTAGCAGATGGCCTTCACATTGTTAAATCTGTCCTTGAAATTCTTCGTGAAAATGGTTTGTTCTTCCAGGTTAAGTACCTGGATTTCTCTTTGGAAATGGAGTTCCCCAGACAGCATTGGTTATGGAGGCCTTGGCCTTGCCTCCACACCGGCCAGATTCTCCCCTTCTTTTGCCTACATTTTGTCTGGTCTTTCATTCTGTTTTATTTCCCCTTTTCTTGTGCCTCTTTTCCTTGGGTCTTGCCCTGTTTTATCATGATCATGGTGTGGTTCGAGGTTTGGTAGGAATTGGTGGCAGTGCTGGTGCTCCAACACGCATAGCATCTCTGGATTGTCCCTGCTCTCGCTGTTGTCTCTCTGACCCTCCCCTTCCTGTTCTTTACTCTTCCTGCTGTTGCAATATTCTCTTTACCTCTTTGTTTGCTCATTTCCCCTTCTCTTGACTGGACTGTGCTGTTTGTGTGGTTCCTCTCTTGGTTTCTGCCACCTTATATCATGGGACAGATGACCTCCCTGTTTGGTCCACTCTCACAATCAACCAACCAACCAAGCAAGCAACTTCATCCATAGTTCACAGCATATCATGTGAGCAAAAGGGCAAGCTGATTTTCATACAAGCGATGATTTCTAAAACCATACTGATTTGCACACATTAGCTTTTTGGTCTCAAGAAAATTTATTTTATTCAAACTGAGAATATGTTCAATGATGCTGCAGCAAACCAGTGTTAAGGATATTGGTCTTTACTTTTGTGGATCTGTTCTTGTACCCTTCTTGTATACAGGAGTCACCTGAGTTTTTTTCCATTCATTTGGGGCTTTGCAGGGGATGAGAGATTCGTGATAAATGTAAGTAGGTAAGGGGCCAATGCAGTAGAGTACTCTTTGTAAAACCGCATTGGGATTCTTTCTGAGCGTGGTGATTTGTTTTTCAGTTTCTCAATTTGGTGGAGTGTTATCACTATGTGGGACTTGCCTTCAGTGTCTGGTTGACATGGCTTCCCCATCTTCGCCAACTTAAGCAAATGTTCTGGTCACACTGTAATACTCTTCACTGCCTCAGTAACACCAGCTTGGCTGTAGACCACTCTACACTGTTGTGGCCTTACAAAGCTCTGGCCCTGTTCTGTCTTTAATATGAGTCTCACATAAGGCTTGGTATCGCCTTCAGTATTGCGGATACTGGAGCTGATAAACCTTTTTTGGGTCTACCTTGTGAATTAAGTTTTGGACTAGCCATGTGAACAGCCTACTCACAGAGGCTGGGAACCTCTGCTATGGATCGATCAGCCAACAACAATTGCTGCTTAACTATGCAATACAAATTCTTTGCTTCACTGAGCATTCAAACTAACATAATGTTTTTTTCTAGTAGGTAGATCCACTTCCCACTACTGCAGCCCAGGACTGGAGTCACAACTGCAGTTCATATACAGTGTCTCCACTCTGATCTTGAATTTGGCCCACTGTCACTTCTTATCAGGAAGCAATTGCATGCACTCCCATAGTGCATACCCTTTCATTGGATCTGTCTCTAGTATCCTTTGGACCAAAAGACTCTGTTGACTCCATGTTTTTTGCTGACTATTCCTGACCGTCCTAGAATTGCTGGGTTTGGAAGTAGTGTACACTAATGACTCCATAGTTGATAGATGAACTGGTTTTACCCATTCACATGCCAAGTGCAGTGAATTGTACTCCCTGCCAAACAAATTCAGCATATTCGCTGGAAATTGGTGGCCATTACCTGAGCCCTCAATTAGATTCTTTCATACACTGACATTCTTAATCAGCAGTGATTCCCTGAGTAGTCTTCAGGCTTTTGACTTGTGGTATGCTTGACACCCTTTGGTAGTGGCTATCCAAGATCGTGTCTCTGACCTCCATCAAGTCAGTCATCTTTGTCTGATCCCAGATCACATTGTGATCCCAGGAAATGTACATGCTGACCAGTTGGCTATTAGGATGCTGACTTTGGAAATGGGGGTACAGGAACAGGACCTTTGGTCACCTCTACACAATCAGTTGTTGGAGGCTTATAACAAGTATTGATGTGCCCTTGTTTCTGTGAACAAACTGCAAGCAATAGAGGGGATCACAACACTGTGACAGTCTTCCATTCATGCTTCTCACAGGAAATCTGCTGTTCTGTCAGCTTCACATTGGTCGCACTTGGGGACCCATTGCCACATACTACAACCTGGGGATCCACCACAATGTTGGTGTGGTGCACATCTGATGATGATCCACATCCTACTGGACTACCTCAATTTGGTCACCTTAGGGATGAAACCTTAAATTTGCTCACACATTACTTCTGGTGCTAGTAGGCAATGCCAAACCAGTTGACTTAGTTTTACATTTTACCCATGAAGATTGTTTTTACTACTCTCTGTGAAGTGGGGCACATTGGCCTCATCACCTGCTTGAGGAATTGATGTGCTATGTCACTTGCCCTTGGTGGTCCAACCTGAGTCCTGCCCATCCCATCCTTCTACTTCTTATTCTTTTCCATCTGTCGTCAGTTTACTATCTTGTCATTGTTCTCTTTCTGAAATATTGTCTTGTCCACATTGCTAATTTTCTTGTGGTAATGGAGGGAGAGGGAACAGCAGTCAGATGCAGAGGTTGCAGCTCCAATTGCATAACATATCCCAGGGGCCTCAAGCTACTCACGTTCGTCCTTGTAACCCTCTCTCACTTCTGTTTGCTTCTGTCTGTTGGTTTTATTGATTCTCGGTTATAATCTGGTTCACTCGGATTTATTTTCTGTGTCCTTCCTTGCTGAGGACTCTTCTTGGCTTGACATGCATGGGTTGGAGGGACTGTTGACCTCATAGTTTGATCTCTTTAATCCCATCAATCCAATAATCCAGTCTTCCACTGCATCATATTCCTGCAGCAGGACAAACTCACTCATGGCTCATTCTTATCCCATTCTCTTACTGCATTTCACTTCCCAACCTCAGCCACCCTTTCCTCTACCTTCACCTCTCCATCTCCATCCCCCTCTCCCCACTCCACCTGACACAACCTGTTACACAAGTCGCAGTACAATATTGCATCAGTGTAGCGGTATGCATATGCCACACATGTGTAGAAGGCATATAATGGATCTGTACAGAAAATCATTTCAATGTGCATTTTCCTGCCCCCAGACTTCGTGATGGCTGTTGCTGTGACACTAGTCACTTCCTAAGCAGAAATACAGTACAGGCCAAAAGTTTTCGATCATCTATCACAACTATGGATTTGTGGTTAAAACAGGGATCATGATTTGACTATTCCATCATGTCCCTGTTGTGACAATAAAAAAAAGTATAAAATGTAAAAACTAAGTGCCCCTGTTGTGCATTTGACTAGTTCACATAGAAGGGCATCGATGAGTATTCATAGCAGGCCTCATTCCTTCAGCTGTATACTTGCATCAGTTTGCATTCATTTCTGGTATATTGTGTGCATCTAGCAGTGTGTGTGTGTGTGTGTGTGTGTGTGTGTGTGTGTGTGCGCGCGTACCTGCTCAAGTTCATACCATATTACCTCCTCGTGCAACGAAAGCAGGAGACTGGAACTGAAAAACATGCCGTAATTGTAGCTCTGCATGAGGGAGGCTATTCTACTAGGACAATAGCAAAAAAAAAGTTGGCATGTAAACTGGTTGGCATGCAAATTGGTGCCAATGCAAGTGTTTCATGATCTGGAAGACCCTGAGTAACATCATACAGGAAAGATAAGTTCATTTATGTACAGAGTAAACATCAGAGGATTTGTACTGCATCTAAAATTTGCAAGGAAGTAAATAGTATGTGAGCAGCTGTAAACTCTGTCTCAGCGTTACAATTCTGTTTTGTTTTAAACGAGTGCATAGTGGTCAAAAACATCTATCACATAAACAAAATAAGGTGAAAAGATTGCAATGGGTACAGCAACACAAAAACTAGAGTGAACAGCAATGGCCCAAGGTGTTACTCATGGACAAATCTGTTTGAAGTATTTAAATGCCATCGTCAAATATTTGTTCATAGACTTTGTGGAGAACATATGAAGAGTCAGTGTGTGATGTCGACTGTGAAGCATGGTGGAGGGTCGGTTTTGATATAGGGATGTTTTGCTGGTGATCTAGTGATAATTAATGGAATATTGAAGAAGTGAGGATATTACAGTATACTGACCAAGTGTAGTTCCATCTGGCAACTCTTACTGGTCATGGGTTCATTCTGCAGCAGGAAAATGATCCGAAATATGCTTTTGAATTGTGCAGATGGTATGACAATATGAAATAGAAATGTGGAGAACTGAAGAATATGATTTGACAAAGTAAGTCACCTGACTTAAATCGTATAGACCTCTTATGTTATGAACTTGACTGGGAGTTCAGAAAACTGAGAAAGTCTAATGCAGAAGATATGTGGAATAATTTCCAGATGTGTTGGACTCCAGTATCGGAAAAAACACTACAAAATTGTTTCTCCAGAATGGCAAGAGTTTATGCATCTGTTCAGAGGGCAAAGGGTGGATACTTTGAAGAGATTACAATCCAAGCCATATTTTATTGTACTTGCTGATAGAGAGAAAAGGTATTTTGTTGGTCCATTTAGTTAGTACAATGTATTTGTACATTGAAATAAAGTATGAAGTTTTTTATCATGGGTGATCAAAAACTTTTGACTTGTAGTGTATGTATATACCACATCCAACATATGTTGTAACTCTTGTTGTTACTGATGATATAGCATCTTTATTGTCACTGGTTCCCTGCTCAGTGTTACCTGACTGAAAAAGTTTGGGTCTGTTTCAAGATGTTACCATCATTAGTCAGCCTCCATTTGCTCAAAGTAATTTTCAGGGAACACATTTAGTGCAGTATTACATAAATGCATCTCAATGTCAGCTGGTAAGTTTAAATTTCTCTCCCTATTACCAGAGCAGGTTCTGGAGATGTACATGCAACATGTTGTAAGCTTCCCCTGAAGTGTAATCAAACTGTCCACAGCAACCCTGGAGGCAGTGTGTCTATAAAATAATCCAGTTAGAATGTTTATCACACATTTAATGCTTCCTGCACCTAGGTTATTTCACATTTGCAATCTGTAATAACCACTCTAGATATTATGAAGGGTTTTTCTATGGCAATACCTGCACTACCATCATAGGTGTACTACTCTTAGTAACATCTCATGATCAATTCAGTTACAGGTAACTGCTGTTACAGAGTAACTGCTTCTGTCATCACAGGAAATTGAGTAATAATTCATTGCGTCCTGTGATAGGGATGTCATCAGATCACATACTGACTTTTGGGGCAACTGTCTAATGTGGAAAGGACAAGATGCACAATATTAGTACATTTGATAGATGTAAGGTAATGATGAGTAATTGAAGCAAGAGGTGTGTCATCTCAGAGGTCAAGCAAGAACAGCAGGGCATTTTGCATACCATCATCTAAAACAATAATGTTTGCTAATTCATGATAAGTCATGTTGATGACAAGTCATAGTTGACTGTGGGTGATAGATGATAGTGGAAGATGAGCTACAGTGCAACTGATAGTTCACTGATTCAGTACTAGAAAAAACCGTCAGATTGGCCATACTACCCAGACTGCTCATTTCTGTGGTGTACAGAAGCAATCGCCCCACTTGTATACCTCTTCAATCTGCATGTCATGGGCCATAGAGAATAGAGCATGTGTAAGGACACTACAGTTGGATGACCAAAGTATGAGAATATATGGCCTGGATTCATCGTGCTGAAGTGTTGTCAAAGGTGTGTACAATACACACAGACATGAACACAGACAATGTTCTGAAACACTCTTAAAAACTTCTGTGGCCTGCAGGGCTATCTATTCTCAATCCCTAGCGTGCCATCAAGCAAGCTGTACATGCATTGAGCCCAGCTCTGGCTTTTCTCTGTGAGTACTGGTCGGTGATTGAGCTGTTGTGGATCAAGTTGGCTCTTTGAAGGTTTTGATGTCATGTGGAGTCCAAGCCACTATGTACTGCCACTGTCATCAGAGCATTAGATAAGCATCAAGTAGATACCTCTAATTTTCTTGTTAATGGTTGTGTGTCATTCCTGAAATACTGTTGTTAGCCATTTGACATCCTCTGCTGGATAAAGGCCTCCTCTAAACTTGTCTGTGCGTTAACATTTTTAGTTACAGAGACCAAGCGAGGTGGCTCAGTGGTTAGCACTCTGGACTCGCATTCGGGAGGACGATGGTTCAGTCCCACGTCCGGCCGTCCTGATTTAGGTTTTCCGTGATTTCCCTAAATTGCTTCACGCAAATACCGGGATGGTTCCTTTGAAAAGGGCATGGCCTACTTCCTTCCCCATCCTTCCATAATCCGATGAGACCGATAACCTCACTGTCTGGTCTCCTCCCCCAAAACAACCCAACCCGTAGTTACAGACATTAAAGTTTAGCCTGGAAGTTTTTCTAAAGTCTTACATGCAACTTTCATTAGGTTATCTTCTCAGTTTCTTCTAATTTCTTGGAGTTGCTCCAAGAACATCCTTCAGCTATCTACAGTCCATTCAACTGGCTACCTGTCCGTTGAACTACACTTCATCTGGGGGGTTGGTCTTAGTGACCCTTCAGTGTTCTCCATATGTCGCTATTATCTCTCTGCAGAGTCAGAATTTTTCATTTTAGTGCCATTTTAAATCACCTTATTTTCAGTGTTTTTAATTGTAATTTTAAATTGTTTTTATTTTTTGCTATTAACTGTTGGAATAAAATTTTAAATTGTTTTTATTTTTCAGTGATATAAAGGTGAAACTGAGTGGAAGATTAGTACCTGCTCACCGTCTTGTACTAGAAGCTCGAAGTGAACACTGGGGTTCGTTGTCTGACAGCTTAGGTAAACTGAGTACTTCATATATTACTTTCAAAATTCCCTGCACTAAAAAGAAATATCTTCTGGAACCTTGCCTTTCAGCAAAGAAAAGAGTAATTATACTTGCTCTGAGAAAGCAGTAAAATTATTCTTTTTGAGTTAATATTAAAAAAATGTTTTTTTATGGCTACATTGCAATTACTTAATGCTTATTCTGCTATTACATATAATTCGAAAGGACACTATCAGTTTTGTTGACAGAAAAAAATATGTGGCTCTAGTAAAGTGTGGCTGACACTTGTTGTTCATTAGGTTGTGCACCAAGGGCTGAGATTAAAACCAGAATCTTATCTATATCTTAGTCTGGACATAATGTGTTGATTCTAATACACCCAGCAAATGATAAAGTTATCCTACAACCCATGCAGGTTTCTTAAGTAGTAAGAGTTACACAGAATCTGCATTTGTACACTGGAAGCCAGCAAGCCACATTGGGGTGGATGGTGTACTAAAAACATTTTCCCCACCTTCTCACTTCTGAACATGGGGAATGTGTGAGATGAATGAGTGTCAGGATCCCTCTTGACATGTCTCAGTTTTTTTTTTTCTATTATTTTCCTCTTTGGTCATTAAGAAAGGTAAGAGTTAAAGGAAGTAATACTATTCTTTACTTACATTGCTATGCAAGTTCTTAGAATTTTGAGAGTAAGGTTTCGTAATATCTATTTTCTGTCTGACTCTAATGCTGACTGTACTAAATAGTGACAAAGTATTCGTTGCATGTCCCTTAAATCATAATTCCAATATCTTGCTATGGTGTGAAACGATCTAGTTCTGCAGTTGTCACACTTTCTCAGGGGAAAATATGGCAACATGCTGATCATTTACATGATTCTCTTTTACATTAATCTTAAGCTTCATTCATTTTTTATTCATACTTGTGGTTTCAGTTTGTGTTTAAAGTTAATTTTATCGTGCATGAAATTCTTCTTAGGTGAGTGGCCAAAGATAAGTGAGGGGTAGAGTGTAACTAATTTCTCCTTTTATTTTCGAATTGCAGGTGATTGTCAACAGCTAGTTTTATGAGGAAGTAAACATGCTGTGACATGCCCAACTGTTTAAAGGGCAAAGTTAGATTTTCTCTTGAGCTATAATTATTGAATAATATTTAGTTCATCTTTATTTTTGATGGTGGATACTGAAAACTTGGGCTTCATCTCCAGATTATGCTGTAGAGTCTGGACATTAAAAATTGAGCCCAGTATAAATCGTGTAAATAAATACAACGCTTCAGAGATTCGTGTGCCATTTATTCATAAAGTACATTATCATTTTATGATAAACATTTCTTTCCACAGGAACATTACAATAGCTTTATAACTCAGAATATCCAAGTAAAAGTTAATTTCACAGGGGAATGTATACATTTTTCAGTCCTCATTCATTTTCTCCACTTGCTTTCACGCTTGATCACAGTGGCTCATGCTCTGGAGCCAGTATGTTACTCCACCATGGGGCAAGGATGCCATAGTGTATGCAAAAATACCTCTTCAAGTACTTTATATCATAAAGCAACTATGATCGCTGTCCCACACTGAAGACACATGTCGCCAAGATGACTCTCCACGTGCAAATACATTACAAAATCACACAATAGTTGCACTCCCCTATATATTCAACTATAATACAATTTTGTTGTTCCTAATAAGGATAGACATAGGACTACAAATCACTTCCAAAGCGATACATAAAGCCACAGAATTAAAGAAGTGGTTTATGTTGGTTTTCTAAGTGGTGCCCTGTTTGCACTTTCTAAAAATTGTCCCAGTAAATCTGTGTGGCATCGGCCTTCCTACACAACAGGATTTATCTGATCATTCCACCCTCATCTTCATCTAAAACATTAATCTGCAGTTCACAATTAAGCGCGTGGCAGAACAGATACAGGTGCTTGCAGATACTGGATGGCTGTGATTGATATCAGAGACTAGTCACCAACTGTGTAGTTAAACAATGTCATGTCTGTTTTTCTTTTTATGTATACACTCAATAGATTTATTAACCCCCAGAGGCTCACCACTCTTTGGTGAGTTAGTGCTTGGCTACAATGAGGCTCCAGCCTTTGCAGCATCTTTTCCCTTTCATGCTGCATGCCTGTCCTCTTGCTATTTTTTTCCACTCCCTTGGGTAACATGTCTGGGATATTTTTGAGAATAAGTTCTGAATTTTCAGTAGCCTGGCATCAGAACAGCCTCTGCACTATGAGATTACTTTTTGTTTCTTCTTCCTCCCTATGTGCTCCTGAAGGCCGGCCCATGGGTCTAGAGCATAACAGGTGACTGGATAACATGTAATTCCCAGCCCCGAGTTAACAGGTAGGGTTTGAGAATGAGATTTTCACTTTGCAGCGGGGTGTGCACTGATACGAAACTTCCTGGCAGATTAAAACTGTGTGCTGGACTGAGACTCGAACTCAGGACCTTTGCCTTTCGTGGGCAAGTACTCTACCAGCTGAGCTACCCAAGCACGACTCACACCCCATTCTCACAGCTTTACTTCTGCCAGTACCTCATCTCCTACCTTCCAAACTTTACAGAAGCTCTCCTGCGAACCTTGCAGAATTCCCGTATTTACTCGAATCTAAGCCGCACTTTTTTTTCCGGTTTTTGTAATCCAAAAACCCGCCTGCGGCTTAGAATAGAGTGCAAAGTAAGTGGAAGTTATGAAAAATGTTGGTAGATGTCGCCACAACTAACTTCTGCCATCAAATATATGTCGCGCTACACAGGTATGCTTTGCAGGCACAAAGATAAATACTGGCGCCAAAACCTCTGCGTCAGTAAATAAATTAAAAGGTAGAAGAATGTAAACATTATGCCATGTATTCTTTCGTATTTGCTGCTATTTCATATAAATCCTGTTTGTCTAATAAACTACGAAACTAGAACAGCAAACACGGAAGAATATACATATCATGTCATGTTTATATTCGTATTATTCTTATGCTGAATAGTGATACAGTCAGAAACTAAGCACGGCAACTGACTAGATTTTTAAATCTAAGATGACCCTAATTTCTGTGCAGAATGTAATGTACTAAAGAGTCATCTGCAAAGATTTTCAAACGGAGAAAAATTTTCGCTGAACTCTCGTTCAGAACATCTTCTATCATACGCAGTCTATTATTTGGTTCTTGTTGATCATTATCAAAGAACGCAGCAGTGTAAGTAACAACAAATAGCAGTCTCTTGCCATTGTTTCACTAATGATACAATTTATATATATATATATATATATATATATATATATCTAAAAAGAAAGATGATGAGACTTACCAAACAAAAGCGCTGGCAGGTCGATAGACACACAAACAAACACAAATATACACACAAAATTCAAGCTTTCGCAACAAACTGTTGCCTCATCAGGAAAGAGGGAAGGAGAGGGAAAGACGAAAGGATGTGGGTTTTAAGGGAGAGGGTAAGGAGTCATTCCAATCCCGGGAGCGGAAAGACTTACCTTAGGGGGAAAAAAGGACAGGTATACACTCGCACACACACACATATCCATCCACACATACAGACACAAGCAGATGTCTGCTTGTGTCTGTATGTGTGGATGGATATGTGTGTGTGTGCGAGTGTATACCTGTCCTTTTTTCCCCCTAAGGTAAGTCTTTCCGCTCCCGGGATTGGAATGACTCCTTACCCTCTCCCTTAAAACCCACATCCTTTCGTCTTTCCCTCTCCTTCCCTCTTTCCTGATGAGGCAACAGTTTGTTGCGAAAGCTTGAATTTTGTGTGTATATTTGTGTTTGTTTGTGTGTCTATCGACCTGCCAGCGCTTTTGTTTGGTAAGTCTCATCATCTTTCTTTTTAGATATATTTTTTCCACGTGGAATGTTTCCCTCTGTTATATATATATATATATATATATATATATATATATATATATATATATATATATATATATATATAATTTTTTTTTTTTTTTTTTTTTTTTTTTAATTGTAAGCGGCGGTAGAGCACACAAAGGCAAGGCATGCCGCAAGCGGCGACAGGGCATAAACACTCATTATCAGAAAGAGACAAACAGTGCATGACACAGTACGATAATGCATTTTCAGCTTAGAGTGACATAAACACCTGTAACAAAGAGAACGGCACTTATCAGATCAAAGCAAAATAAGCAATCGATTCAAACCAGACAAAGCACGCGAAAAAGGAAGGGTACCCGTATAAAAACGGACGGAGCGCCTGACACACAGCAATGGCTACCTGGTAAAGCTTAACTGTTAAGTTTACGACTCGAACCAAACTACTGTAGCTGTATCTTCATCCATTCTACCTCAATTGTGTTTCATGTTACAATAGACCAACTGTTTTTCGATTTGGAGGGGCGGTCTAAAACTTTTCTCTCACCTTGAATTTAGAGTCTCAAATTTCAGGAACGGCTTAGATTCGGGAAAAATTTTTTTCCTTGATTTCGAGTCTCATTTTTCAGGTGCGGCTTAGATTCGAGTAAATACGGTAGCACTCCTGAAAGAAAGGATATTGCGTTGACATGGCTTAGCCACAGCCTGGGGGATGTTTCCAGAATGGTAGACCACTTGCCCGCGAAAGGCAAAGGTCCCGAGTTTGAGTCGCGGTCTGGCACACAGTTTTAATCTGCCAGGAACTTTCAGGTAGGGTTTGCTCACACCCTCTGGTACAGGCCAGGTCCAGAAGGACTGATTGCCTAAACTGCTACCTTCCCAAATTGTCAATTGGCCCCTCTGTCAGGTGTTTGACTGATGTGACCTAAGGCAAGAGAGCACCCCAGTTGGAAGTAGTGCTGGCGATCATGGGGGATTTACTTGCAATGAGCCAATCACCATGTTACTCTACATTTTGTACATGTAAATAGAATGAGGCTAAAGATTCCAAGACTCTCCCAGCTGCACCTCGATTCCTCGTGGTATCACATAATGAAGTAGTTCAGTCCTTTGCTATGGTTAATGCATAATTCAGAAAGGTATTTATGGAATTGCCGGCTCTGTGAAACCCTACTCTCATTTATGCAATGACAATTTGTTTTTGGAGACTAATTGTGATTCTCAAGCACAACAACTGCTCGCAGCTTCGGTCTCCACAGCTATCCTGTTCATGTCGAGGCCTATTAAATGTTGAATTCTTCATATGGGGTTATTTACACTAGTCTACTCGATGGTCTGACCAAGGGAGAAATCCAAACTTACCCCTCTGATCAGGGCATCACTGCAGTCCATTGGGTGATGAAAAATGTTGATGCATGCTTAGTGCCTATACGCACTCTTTTTCTCGCATTTGATACGGTAGTGCTTCCATCAAAGATGAAAGCAGGCTATGAAGTCATGATGGCATGACCTTACATTCCAAACCTGAAGTGATGTTACCAGTGTCAACATTACAAACATACTCAAATGTCCTGTTGAAACATGGCCAAATGTGTTACTTCCTGTAAGGATGCTCACAAGGGCGATTGTCCACGTCCTCCTCCCCACTGTAACAATTGCAATGGCGACCATTCAGACTCATGCCGAGAATGTCCCATGTATCTTGATGAGCGGGCCATCCAGGAGATCAGGGTGAAGGAAAATGTACCTTACCCTGTCGTTCGCAAGTTGTCAGCTAATCAAAAACCCTGTGTTTTACCATCTGGCACTTACAGTACCATTCTTGCTACACCTCATTCTCAAAGGACATGGCCATGCAGACATGAAACGTCAAATTCAACACCATAGTTGTAAAATCAGCCAGTGTCACAGTATCATCCCCATCTACTTCTCCTCTAACTGTGCAACAAGCCCTCAAATTTTGGCCCCCAGTGCCAAAATCACCTGCTACACAACTGGCAGTCTGAAAAGGACAGAAGGAATACTCCTGCGAAGATATCCTTCCAGCCAACAAACATCTGAGTCTTCATCTGCCAACTGCAAAGGCCCCAAGAAATCAAAGGCAAACAGGCTTCTCCTTCGCCAACTCGGAGATCCTCTTCAATTGTATCGCCACTCGATATCCTCCCTTAGTCAACCTCCGTTTCTTCAGTGCGCACCGCCAACTGTTCTTTCAACCTGGAATCCGCAGGCAGACCCAGTGAGAATGCTGATGCCTCTGTAGATCTCGTGGAGCCGGATTGTCTAACCTCTGCACCCAGTAGCAATGAGTCTTTGAAGGCTCACACTCGGCAGCTGCTGAGATAACTACACTGAATTTTTTCCCTCCTCCCACCCCCGTCACGACTGTCCTCAAATGGAATGTTGGCAGCGTTAGATCCAACAAGAAGAATTATTGCTGCTCTTGAAATCGCGGCATCCACTTGTTTTCTACCTCCAGAAAACAAAATTGTGCGTCACTAAGGCAAACATCCTCCAACTTATTGGACAACTCCCTCAACCCTTTTTGCTGCTCTGTGACTTGTTGCTCTTCCAGAACCTCTTGGCTGACCTTCTCAATGCATTCAACATCATCTGTCCTAACACTGGAGCAGGCATGTTTCTTTCAGACTCCACACACACTTATTCCCATTTCAACCTCTCATTCTGCACTGCCTAGCTTGCTCATCATCTTCAGTGGTCTGTTCTCTCTGGCTCGAGTGACCATTTCCTGTGTGCTATCCATTTGCTGACTCGTACCCCATCTACGTGTAAACCCAATTGGCAGCTTGCTAAGGTTCACTTGAGGCTTTACTCCTCCCTGGCGACCTTCAACAAACAACATTTCCCCAGTTGTGATGAGCAGGTAGAACACCTTACAGATGTTATCCTTGCCACCGTGGAATGTTCCATTCCTCGCACTTCAACTTTACGGTGCCATGTACTTGTCCCTTGGTGGACTGAGGCATGTCATGACACAATTTATGTGTGAAGACATGCTCTCCACATTTTTAACTCTTATCCTATGATGGTGAAGTGGATTCATTATAAACAGTTGCATGCACAGTGTTGTCACATTCTTCAGGAACAGCAAAAAAAAAAAACTAGCTGTATTTCATTTACTAGTTCTTGTAACTGTTCCATTCCCTCTTCCATTGTGTGGGCCAACCTCTGACGGCTCTCTGGGACCAAGGTCCATTCCAAAATTTCCAGCCTGACAATAGCAAATGATGTCATTGTGTACACCATTGCTACCTCCAACATATTGGCTGCTATTTTGCGGAGATTTTGAGCCCCATCCACTCCCACCAGGACTTCCTCCATCAGAAACAAAAGAAAGTGACAGTCGTGATACCTGTCTCCTCAGAATTGTGCATGCTACAATCCCACCTTCACTTCACAGGAGCTAGATCATGCTCTCACTTCATCCTAACCTTCCACCCCAGAACCAGATGATGACCACATTCAGATGCTGCAGCACCTTGCACATTTCGTCAAGCATTTTCTCCTTCATACATGCAATCACATCTGGGCGGACGGCACGTTTCAAAGATGATGGTGTGAAGCCACTGTCATACCCATACCTAAGCCTGGTAAGGACAAACACCTTCCTTCTAGCTACTGCACCATTTCTCTAAACAACTGTGTTTGCAAGGTACATATGATTCATGCCCGGCTGGTATAATGACTGAAGGCTCACAATTTACTAACCACTGCAGAATGTGGATTTCAAGTGTGCCGTTCTGCAGTTTACTATCTTGTCACTTTGTCAACCATTGTCAAGACTTGTTTTCTTGTGCAGTGCCAGACCGTGGCCATGGTTTTTGATTTGCAAAAAGTCTATGACACCTGCTGGAGGGGTGGTATCCTCTGTACTCTCTACACGTTGGGCTTCCAACGTCACCTTCCCCGCTCCCTTCAGGAATTCTTAAAAGACCAAGTTTTGAAAGTACTTATGGGTTTGGACTTGTTGGACACCTTTTTGCAGAAAAATGGGATACATCAGGGCTTCAGCCTGAACAACACCCTCTTTGCTATCACCATTAACCCTGTTATGGCCTGTCTCCCGTCGGGCATCTTTGGCTCCTGTTTTGTGAAAATTGCAGTTCTCCGTAGGCTTGTCTCCTTGAGTGGCACCCTCAGGGACTCAGTATTCATTTTCTGGGTAGAGGCTCGGTGTCTCTGGGGTTCCTGAGCTTGAGGAGTGGTAAGTGCTACCAGCCCCTTGTCACCGTAAGCTCTGGGCATGCTTCAGCAACCACCGTGCGGCACAGTGGTGGAATGTTGTATGTCTCAGGGAATGGATATCTTGGCTTGACCACTTGGATCACAAGGATGGTGAAAACCTGTATAAAAAAACTCTATTTGAAGGTGTGCTGCGTGCTGATGAGGTGCATGGCTATTGAGGTGGAACAGTCGTTAACGGGAAACCTCTGGGAACCTGCTCCACCTCAGTTGTATTAGGCTTACTCAAACACGCAGGACTCTTTCTGAGTGGACCCTTGTTTCCCTAGCTGCTCGTGGGACTGAGATGGAACCCTCAAAAATCATCATCTCCTCCCAGTGGGAAGTATTCACACCCATACATCCGAGAGAATGAGATAGGCTAATCCTTGTGATAGTAAGAATACTGTGGACTTCAGTAACAGGGCTCATGGATATGTGAATAACAGTGTGTTTCTGGTGATAAAGAGGAAAGAGAGGACATTTGAAAAAAGTGTCCCACTTCTATATCCATAAGGGTTTGGAAGGCCTTGCTGGCACCTTAAAAATTGCGATTGTGTAATGGCTCATTGTTGGTAGAAACTAACAGGTCAATGCAGGTGACACTTTTCAGAAATTGCAAAAACTGGTTAAATATGATACCATTGTTGAGATGCACACCTCTCTGAACTCCAGTAAGGCCATTGTCATGTGTTGAGATATCATAGACATGGGCATAGCAGAACTGAAGTAAGAATGGGCATCCCAGGGGAAAGTCAGTGTGGAGCAATGAACGTAAAGGAATAATGGAGAAACTGAAAAGACAGGCACTTTCATTGTCACATTCTATTCTCCGATACTATGGTGGGGTTCCTTCTACTTTAATGTTCACCCTTACGTTCCAAACCCTATGCGGTGCTATAAATCC
Organism: Schistocerca nitens; assembly: GCF_023898315.1. Taxonomy (NCBI): domain Eukaryota; kingdom Metazoa; phylum Arthropoda; class Insecta; order Orthoptera; family Acrididae; genus Schistocerca; species Schistocerca nitens. The sequence continues at coordinate 245,372,448 of NC_064622.1, forward strand.
CAACATTTTGGCCATACAACCATTAGTTGCAGAGGTGAAGTGATCTGCGGGAAGTGCAGAAAAGCCACTCGTGCTGTTGGAACTGACTGCCAGTCTCCAGCAATCTGCATCAACTGCTCTGGGAATCACCCCCTCTGGAGTCGAGACTGTCCTGTTTGTGCTGAGGAATGCAGAATACAGGAAATAAAAGTGACTAGTGGATCCCCTATGCCGAAACCAAAAAAAGAATAAAAGGCGACGAAACCCCCGGTCTTTGTCACCTCGTATTCTTCCATGGTGCAGGATCTTATTCTCAAGGCGGATGCTTTGATGCAGATGAAGTCTAGTGTGCCTGTATCCACTACAAGCACCTGTACTTGCACATGTACATGCCACCAAAAAAAAAGAGTAAGGACAAAGCAATCCAGGCAGCTGCACAAAGAAAGACCACAACAGTTCCGCAGTGAGCATCCAGAAGATACAAGAAAAGCAGAGTGCCTCTCAAAGCCCCCTTTCTTGCTTATCCTCGAAGGACAGGGTGCAGGGAAAAAGCTCACGATGCTCAGGTCAAAAGCTGTCTTGAGTGTTGTCAGATGTCATTCTTTCCCATCTGACTGGTGAGGAGGATGTCATGGAGTTAGATGCCTTCGATCCAGGTAGCCCATCCACTACCTCATGCTCTACAAGTGCTTCATGTCCGCAGTGCAAGCAAAGGGGTAAATTAAAACCACATCGATGAAATGGCTCCCATCCTACAGTGAAACTAGCAGGTATTCAGGATGCCAGAATGCTTGTGGAGGAACTCCATCACTTATCTCAGGGTAGAACACTGTGTCTCCAGGTGACTAATTTCCATTAGTCTTATGCCCCTGAGCTACAAGCCTATATCCTACACAGAAAGGATGACCTGAGTGGAGAGAGGGCTAGAGGAGATGTAGGTGTTTTTGTCAGTACCCTCTACCACTCCTCACCTCTATGCATTAGAACGACTTAATGAGCAGTTGCCGTATCAGTGCACGTACATCATCTATTGACGATGCTAAAGTTCAGTTTACATCCACAAAATACAGCTGGTCCATCTAGAAGGGCGTGTGCGGCGACAGATTTAATTGTATTCTTCTTCTTGTCGGCGGCAGAAGTTGTCATCCCCTTTATCCTCTGTGGTGATTTTAATGCACACAATGTGCTTTGGGGCTCTGCAACTACCAGTCCCAGGGGTAGAGCAATTGAGAGGCTTCTCATATGTCGTCATACGCATACTTGCTAAATATGGGACAGAGCACACATTTCTGCACAGCAAATGGGTTGTTCTCTGCTATTGATCTCTTACTTTGCTCTCTAGCTCTTGCTCACATTGCTCAGTGGGAAGCAGTCAATCACTTTCATGGAAGTGATCACTTCCTGGTCTGGATTCATCTGCCAGATGGAGTGGAACCCGAAAGGAAACTGCCACAGTGAGTACTCAGTAGATTAGACTGGACACTTTATAGCCTGTTGGCCCAGGTTGAACATTGTGCCAATGTCAAGGCATGGGTGGATCACATTACCATGCCACTGCGGCATCCATCCCACAGACCATAGGACAACTCCCCCAGGGGGTCCACAACTCTTTTGTGGATACGTGCGTGGCGAGCACGGGGCCCCGGGCCATTGCAGCCTTCTTTCTCTCCCGGGCTGCATTTCCTTTCTCTTCCCCTCCTTTCCCCTCCATGCTCCTTTCCCCTCGCCCTCTCCTCTCCCTCTATTGGTGTCCTTGCTTATGTTGGCCCCCGCTATCCTCCTGGTTCTGTTGGTTTTACACTCCGGCTTTGTTGCGTAATCATCTCCTCCTTTTGGCATTCCTTGGTCCCCCTCTGGGGTATGACCTCCATTACAAAATTTCTCCTCCGTAGTGTGAGCCATTTGGGGAAGAGCACCTTACCTAGTGTCTCCGACATGCGCCCTCCTAGTACATTCCACCTTTTCTTTCACGTCGTTGTCTGATGCTAGGGTGCATAGCCAGCACGGTAGCCAGCCCGTGTGGTGGGGTCGCTATGTACCCTTTTGGTTGAGCCCCCTGAACACACAGGGATCACACTTCTGATACCTGAGCTGTGACCTCCTCATGCATGCCTTGGAGTGGTTGCTCGTCATCCTGGAGCATCGGACCTCCCGGCAATGGCCGCCGTGCCAGACGGCCCTTGCTGTGGCTGGGTGGCGCCCGTGAGGAGAGCCCCTGATCAGAGTGGGTGGTATCAGGGCGGATGCTATGCAGATGAAACGCATACGGGTCCAAAACTCTGGCCGTTCTTCTGCGGCCGTCTCTCTGTGTGGAACTGATTCCTCAAGTGCTGCTTCTCTTGCCCCTTCGGCCTTCCCTTCCATGGCTACCCCCTGGGAAGAGGGTCAGGCCCGTCGTCTAGGGGTGAAACCTTTCCCCCGTTATCTAGTTTGCACCAGGACTGATGGAGATACTTTCACTAGTGTCAAACCTTTATTCTTTGTGGAACACATTGAAGACAAGTTTGGCGAAGTGGACTCCCTGAGCAAGATGCGGTCGGGTTCGTTGCTGATAAAAACTGTTTCAGCTGCCCAATCTGCGGCCCTTCGTGCCTGTACCCATCTTGGCACAACTCCTGTGTCCATTACCCCTCACCAGTCTCTAAATATGGTACAAGGTGTGATTTTTCACAGGGACCTCATCCTTCAAACTGATGAGGAACTTCGGGACAATCTCGGGCGGCAGGGTGTTCACTTTGTTCGGCGTGTTCAGAAGGGTCCTAAAGATAATCGTATTGATACTGGTGCCTTTATCCTGGCCTTTGAAGGGGATACCCTTCCTGAGAAAGTTAAGATTATGGTCTATCGCTGTGATGTGAAGCCATACATCCCACCTCCTATGAGGTGTTTTAAGTGCTTGCGTTTTGGCCACATGTCTTCTCGCTGTTCCCAGGCCCCTCTCTGTGGTGACTGTGGACGTCCACTCCATGAGGGGAGTCCCTGTGTTCCCCCTCCTGTATGTGTAAATTGTCATGGTAGTCATTCTCCACGTTCACCAGATTGCCCAGTATATAAGAAAGAAAAAAAGATACAGGAGTATAAGTCCCTCGATCGTTTAACCTACACAGAGGCCCGTAAGAAATATGCATGACTGCACCCTGTGTCCATGACATCTAGTTACGCCTTGGTTACATCTTCACCCCTTCCTCCCCCTTCCTTACCCCCATCCCGGACCCCTCTCCTCCCCTCCTCCCCTGCGGCTCCCACACCTTCTCCTATGGGCGCTGCTCCCCCTCCCCAGCCAGAGAAGTGTCCCACTCCTTCGGCGTCTGCCGGTCAAGGGCGCCTCTCCCGGGATGCCCCTTCCCGGCATCTTCCAGGTCAAAGGTCTGCTGCCGTGCGGCGACCGCGAGAGCCGTGGTCTGTCGGCCCCCAGGTCGCCCGGTCTCTTTCTGTTCCTGATCTTGCTGCAGCTGGCTCCTTTATGCCACATAGCCCTCCTCGATGTCAGCCTGAAAAGAAGAAGAAACATAAGTCCCGGGACAAAGAGCCTCTGGTGTCACCGGAGGTCCCTTCCCCGACTTCACAACCGGATTCTGACCTGTCGTTCATGGATGTCGCCCCCTCCTTGTCGGTGACGGGTGGGGACCCGGCGGTATGACTGGATTTAGCGAGTTCAGCCCTCCTTTAAACCATCGTTCTGTGGTTCTCCAATGGAATTGTAATGGATACTATCGTCACCTTCCGGAATCGAAATCCCTTCTTTCGTCCTACTCTGCAGCTTGTGTGGTTCTCCAGGAATCTCATTTTACTGATGCTCACTCACCGACCCTCCGTGGGTTCCGTGTTTTCTGTCGACATTGGGTCGGACCCTTGCGGGCTTCTGGTGGCGTTTGTACGTTGGTCCATACAGACATTGCTAGCACGTGGATTCCTCTCCAAACTACATTGGAAGCGGTTGCTGTTAGGGTCCACTTAGACTCTGCAGTCACAGTTTGCAATCTTTATCTCCCTCCTGACAGGACTCTTACACCTGCTACCTTAACCACCCTTCTTCAGCAACTTCCTCCTCCCTTCCTCCTCCTTGGGGATTTTAATGCTCATCATCCTTCGTGGGGCATTGCCTTTCCATCTAGATGAGGTCTTCTTATAGACCAATTTATTGCAGACCACGACCTGTGTCTTCTTAATGATGGCTCCCCTACTCATTTCAGTGCCGGTCATGATACCTTTTCTGCCATTGATCTTTCTCTTTCTTCTCCCTCTCTCCTCCCTTCATTACACTGGTCGCCACACGACGACCTTTGTGGTAGTGACCATTTCCCGTTGATTATCATGGTCCCTTCCCGCTCCCCGATGGACAGGTTACCTCGTTAGTCTTTCCACCGCGCCGATTGGCCTCTATACATTGCACAGGTCGAGTTTTCTCCCTCTTTGTCGGGTTGTATTGATGACGTCCTACGTGACGTGTCTGACGCGATTGTTCGCGCTGCTAGCCTTGCGGTCCCGCGCTCATCTGGACCATTTCGTCGCTGGCAAGTCCCGTGGTGGAGTACGGCCATTGCCATTGCCATCCGTGATCGCCGTCGAGCTTTGCAACACTTTAAGAGGCACCCATCCGTAGCCAGCCTTACTACCTTTAAACGCCTCCGTGCTAAAGCCCGTTATTTGATCAAACAGAGTAAGTGGATATGTTGGGAAAGATTCGTTTCTTCCCTTGGTTCTACTGTCCCTCTGTCACGGGTATGGGCTACACTTCGTTCTCTCCAAGGTTGCCATCGGCAGTCCACCCTCCCAGGCCTTCACCTCCCAGATGGCATTTGTACGGACCCATTAGTTCTTGCAGAACATCTTGCGACCCATTTTGCAGTGGCGTCAGCCTCCTATCCAGCTGCTTTCCTTCATCAAAAACAGCTGGCTGAAGCTTCCACCTTATGTTTCACCCCTTGTGAGTCAGCATCTTACAACGAACCTTTTACTGAATGGGAATTTCTTTCTGCTCTATCTTCTTCTCATGATACGGCCCCTGGCCCAGATTCCATTCATAACCAACTGCTTCAACATCTCAGTGCTCCACAACGGCAACATCTTCTTCGGGTGTTTAACCGTATCTGGCTCCAGGGTGACTTCCCTTCTCAGTGGAGGGATAGCATTGTGGTTCCTGTCCTTAAGCCTGGTAAGAACCCCCTATCTGTTGACAGCTATCGGCCAATTAGTTTGACCAATGTTGTTTGTAAGTTACTTGAACGGATGGTAGCCCGTCGGCTCAATTGGGTCCTCGAATCTCGGGATCTATTGTCCCCTTACCAGTGTGGCTTTCGAGAGGGACGATCTCCAATCGATCATTTACTTCGCTTGGAATACGCAGTTCGGCAGGCTTTTTCCCAGCACCGCCATTTGGTTGCAGTGTTTTTTGACCTTCGCAAGGCCTATGACACAGCCTGGCGCCATCACATCTTACTAACCCTTCATCAGTGGGGTCTTCGGGGCCCACTCCCGATTTTTATCCGCCAGTTCCTGATCCATCGGTAATTCAGAGTTCGAGTTGGTACTGCTTTTAGTTCTCCACGGACCCAGGAGACGGGCATCCCACAGGGTTCTGTCTTGAGTGTCCTTCTTTTCCTCATTGCTATCGATGGACTTGTGGCCTCTGTCGGTCCCTTGGTCGCCCCTGCCCTGTGTGTGGATGATTTCTGCATTTGGGTTAGTTCCTCCTCGATGGCATCTGCAGAACGGCAGCTCCAGGTGGCTATACGGCGTACCTCTGCATGGACCCTCTCACACGGGTTTCAATTCTCTCCTTTAAAATCGCGAGTGGTCCACTTCTGTCGCCGTACTACAATCCACCCTGATCCAGAGCTCTATCTCGCTGCACAACGATTGCCTGTGGTCCCACAGTTTCGTTTCCTGGGTCTTCTTTTCGACAACAAGCTCACTTGGCTGCCCCATATCAGACTCCTGAAGGTAGGATGTTTCCGTAAACTCAATGTCCTTCACTTCCTTGCCCACTCCTCTTGGGGTGCGGACCGTTCCCTCCTACTCCGTCTTTATCATGCTGTAGTTCAGTCTCGCTTGGACTATGGTTGTCAAGTTTATGGTTCAGCTGCTCCTTCCACACTGCATGTGCTGGATCCAGTCCACCATCGTGGTATCTGTTTGGCCACTGGTGCCTTCCCTACTAGCCCTGTTGATAGTCTCCTGGTTGAAGCTGGGATCCCCCCCCCCCCTTTCTGTTCGGCGGTCCCAGCTTCTGGTGTCTTATGCCCTCACTATCCGTTCTTCTCCCATTCATCCTTCCTATTCTATCCTGTTCCCAGACCATGGACGTCGCCCACCCGACTCCCGCCCTCGGGCGGGTTTACCGGTTGGGCTGCGCCTTGCGTCTCTTTGCCGTGATTTTCAGCTTCCTTCTTTGTCCTGTCTTCCTCGCTCCCTCCCCTCCACCCCTCCTTGGTTAGTTCCTCGGCCTCGAATTCGGATGGATCTCCGCCGAGGTCTGAAAGATTCCATCCCCCCGGTGGTGTTCCGTTCCTTTTTCCGCCAAATTTTATGGGAGTTTCGGGATGCTGTTGTTTTTTACACTGATGGCTCTAAATCTGCTGATCATGTTGGGTATGCCTTCACGTCCTCTGTTGGAACAGAAAGTCATCTATTGCCACCTACATGTGGGGTGTTTACTGCGGAATTGATGGCAATGTCCCAGGCCCTTACCTTTATTAAACAATCCCAACACAACCGCGTTTTGTTATGTACGGACTCGATGAGTGGCCTTCTTGCTATTGACCGGTGTTTTTCGCGCCATCCCTTGGTCTCTGCCATCCATGACCATCTCGCTGATATTCACCGTGCTGCTTGTTCCATTGACTTCCTTTGGGTCCCTGGCCATGTGGGTATCACGGGTAATGAGCTCGCTGATCGTTTGGCTGGGGGAGCAGTTACTTACCCCCCGTTTTCTGTAACCCCTCCTGCAGCGGATTTACGGCTTCACATCAAATCCCACTTCGCACAGTCATGGGCCACTTCTTGGGAGGCTACTCCCCTGTCTAATAAACTTCGTGCAATTAAGGTGACACCAGGCCCATGGCGTTCTTCCTTTCGCCTCTCCCGAAAGGACTCGACCACACTGTGTCGTCTCCGCATTGGCCATACCAGGCTGACCCATGGTTTTCTTTTGCGTGATGAGCCACCCCCGCTATGTGGTTGTGGAGCCTTCCAGTCAGTGGCCCACATTTTGGTTGAATGCCCCCTTCTTTTGGCTCTGCGTGCTAAGTACAGACTCCCCCACACTTTACCTTTGATGTTGGCTGACGATTCCCGGATGGTCTCTCTGGTTCTCGGTTTCCTCCGGGAGAGTGGTTTTTACTCTCAGTTTTAAGGTTTTTAATCTCTCTCTGGTGTTGGGGCAGGGCGGTGAGTGTTCGGGTGTCTCCCACTGTAGGCAGTGTTCAGAGATTCCCGATTCACCTCCCTGTCCGGAATCCTCTTTTCTTCCCCTTTTACTCTGTTTTTACCCTCTTTTTTTTTTTTTTTTTTTTTTTTTTTTTTTTTTTTTTTTTTTTTTTTTTTTAAGAAAAGGCTTGGTTAGTCTTTCTATTCCCATACGTACTTTCTACATTATAGCAGTTGTACCTTTTAAGTCACAGGTGGTCTTGCCTATGCTGCTTCAGCATAGTGTTGGGTTCGTTCTCTTGCTGCGTTCCCTCATTTTGTTTTTTTACCAATGACAACGTGACTGCCCTTTTACGTTTTTCTCTTTTTCCGTTTTATTGTTCTGACTTTTCTGAGATGTCCCATTAGCAGAATGGAGTATATTTGAAACAAGGGACTGATGACCTTGCTGTTTGGTCCCTTAAACCTCAAACAACAAACCAACCAACCATAGGACAACAGAAGAGGCAACCTGTCCCTTGGAGTGATGAATGCCGTCCTGAAATCAGGACTAGGCATGCGGCTCTGCATAAGTTAAAGTGTCAGCCAACTACAGAGAATCTTGCAGCCTTTTGAGTGGTGAGTGCTGCTGAATTATTCAAAAGAACAAGAAGAGGTTGTGGCAACAGTTCCTGAACACTAATAATCATTCCACAAAGAGTTCTGTTGTATGGGAGACCATCAGGAGAATTTATGGGAGAGGAGGGAAGTGCCCCATGCCTGCTGTAATGGGGAACAGCACTCTCCACACCAATCCACGGGATGTTGCCCAGAAAATGGAGGCCTATTTTGCCACAGTTAATGCAACTGCCAATCAGGATCCAGATTTCCAGCACCATAGAGCGTTTGCTGAGAGGTGTAGTTTGGACTTCTGGCTCACCACTTATTTAGATTGCAACTTTCCATTTTCCATGTGGGAGCTGAATTCTGGATTGTCTGCAGCTCATGACCAATTCCCTGGTCACAATAGAATCCATTATAATGTGCTGCGACACTTCACAAGGTGAAGCAGAGATATTCTTCCTGCATTTGTTAATGCCATTTGGATGTTGGGTCACTTTCCCAGCTCATGGCATGAGGCAAGTTTAATTTCTGTCTTAAAACCTGGGAAAGACCATATATCCCCGAGTAGTTACTGCAGTGTTGCTCACTACTTGTGTGAGAAAGACCTAAGAGTGGGTGGTCAACTGCTGCCTTCTATGGGTATTAGAATCCAGGCGCTTCCTTAGTTGCTTTCAGTGTGGGTTCTGGAAGTATCGCTCCACCTTTGATAACCTTGCCCTACTGGAGGCAGCTATACAACAAGATTTCCTATGCCAGCGTCACCATCTACGTATATTTTTTGACATTGAGAAGGCCTATGGTACTACTTGGAGGCATCTTGTCCTCAAGCGGCTTCACAAATGGGGTTTTCGTGCTTGTCTTCCCATTTTTATTCAGTCCTTTCTCTCACGATGATATTTTAGATACTGAGTTGGTGACATCCTGTCTGATTACTTTGAGGAGGAGAACGGTGTCCATCAAGGTTTAAGTGTGACTGTCTTTGCCATAGCTAATAATAGTATTACATCAATAGTAAAAAATATTATCCAATGTTCTTTGTTTGTGGATGACTTCTCTGTGTTTTCCTCTTCTTCAAGCCTCGCAATGACAGCATGTCAGTTGCGACTAACTCTTCAACATTTGGATGAATGGGTGCAGTATAGTGGCTTTTAGTTTTCCTTGGAGAAGTCTGTGTGTTCTTTTTAACAATTCTTGTTCCATTTTAAACTTTCCTGAGTTGAGGATGAGGGACTCTGTCCTTACTTTTCAAGACACATTGAGGTATCTGAAACTCATATTTAACTCTAAGCTTACATAGTTACCACATCTTAAGGACCTGAAAAAACAGTTACTTAAGACTTTAAATATTTTAAAATGTCTTAGTCACAGTACATTTGGGCAGACAGGACTTGCCTGCACCTGTGTTACAGGACATTTGTGTGATCTCAGCTTGATTATGGGTGTATAATGTATGGCTCTGCAAGACCCTCTTATTTAAAGATGCTGGACGTGGTGCACCATGAAGGAATTTACAATGAATTAAGAACTTCACCTGGTTACAGGAGTTGATAAGTATCAACAGGGACAGTTGAAAAATGTGTGCCCCAACTGGGACTCAAACCCGGGATCTCCTGCTTATATAGCAGACACTCTATCAAACTGAGCCTTCAAGGACACAGAGGATAGAGCGACTGCAGGGACTTATCTCTGACACACTCTCTGTGAGACCCACACTTCCAACTTACTGTCCACACACTACATTTGTAATGCTCCTGCCCACTGTACTCATTACTCGCGGCAGTCAATCTACTGATTCCCATAAGAGTTTGAACAATGTCAGTGCATCTGCACTGAAGAAGATCATTGGCCAGTAAGTCTTACTTGTAGGAAGATGGTATCTGTTCTTTCAGACATGTCCAAAAGAACAGATGGCATCTTTATATAGATAAGGCTTACCGGCCAATGATCTTCTTCAGTGCAGATGCACTGACATTGTTCAAACTCTTACGGGAATTGGTAGATTGGCTCTCTGAGAGTAATGAGTATAGTGGGCAGGGGCACTACAAATGTAATGTGCAGTAAGTTGATAGTGTGGGTCTCACAGGGAGCGTACCAGAGATAAGTCCCTGCAGTCGCACTATCCTCTGTGTCCTTGGTGGCTGGGGGATAGAGCGTCTTCCATGTAAGCAGGAGGTCCCAGGATTGAGTCCCGGTCGGGGCACACATTTTTCAACTGGCCGTAGGGGCATTCAGAACAAGCCCAATACCAATCCTCTGTGCCGAGGCTGTTGAACTGCCACTTCACATCAAGCGACTGCTACTTACCGTGTGCCAGGTGTATAAAACATTGTCCACACAATACACACCCACCTACCATACCGTTGCTCAGCCTCCACTGTGAAAGCTTTTTCGTAACCAGCAACAGGCAATGAGGCCCTATGGGATTTGTGCTCAGGATTGCCTTCTAGAGAGGGTGTGGCTGGTCTTCATGTTTTACATCGCAGTTGAAGCGAATTTCCACCTTGGCTTCTGTGGAGGCCCAGACTTATTATAGATTCCCATGGGGATCGAGGGGGTTAGGATAGGCCTGAGGTATCCTTGCTTGTCATAAGAGGTGACTGAAGGTGTCTCACACTTTTCGGCCCTCTAGTTCAGGTCCCATTTTACGGTTTGACCTGCCACTTCCCAAATTCTACAGAAGTGCGGGTCATATGGGGAAGGGTGCCTTACGTGGTGCACGAGTTATCCATAGTGCCCTTAGATTCGATCTCCTGAACCTCTTGTCATAGCTTTGCATCTGCACCTGCAATTCAACCATTTGGGTGAGGACACTTTCCGGGGTACGTCATCTGCTTCCGTTGTCTCCTGTCTTCTTTGCCCCCATGACAGTATTTAATTTCTCTGTGCTCAATATCCAGCATGGTAGCGAGTCCATTGCGGTGGGGCTGTCATGTACCCCTGACAACACAGGGATTGCACTGCTGATGCCTGAGCTGTAAATTCCCCACGTATGCCAAGGAGCAGATGCCTGTCTTCCAGGGGCATCAGGACTCCCGGCAATGGCCATCATGCCAAGTGGTCTTTGCTGTGGCTGGGTGGTGCCCATGGGGAGAGCCCCAGCTTGGAGTGGGTAGCATCAGGGCAGATGACCCCCAATGAAGCGGACTAAGTCATCTCTTGCTGGTGATCATATGGTGACAGCAGTCTCTAAGAAGGGCAAGATTGGGTACAATGCTGACAGACCGTGGGGGGAATGTAGGACTACAGAAAGAAATGAGCTATATTCGCCTTGGTATTTAGTTTGTAGCAGAATGGACGGGGACTCATTTCTAACTATAAAGCCTCAATTTTTTGTTGAACATCTTGAGGATAAATTGGGTAAGTAACAGCACTGTCTAAGATGAGAAGCAGTGCAGTCTTGATTCAGACAGCATCCCCAGCCCAATCCTGTTCAGTACTCTCTTGTGACTGGCTGTGTGACATCCCTGTTTCCGTCACTCCCCATAAAAGCCTCAGCATGGTACAGGGGATTATTTTCCATCATGACCTCCTCATGCAGTCTGACGACGAGCTCTGCACCAATCTAGAACAGCAGGGTGTTCATTTCATCCAGCACGTTTACAGGAGATCCAAAGACAACAGGGTTGCTACCGGTGCCTTCACCTTGGCCTTTGAGGGTGCCTTTTTCTTAGCAGTCTTCTTTGTTTGCTTGCCCTCTTGCTTCCCTTTAGGGGCTTGCTGGGAGGACTTCTCTGAAGTACCTTCAGGCACGGAGGAAGACCGTGAAGCTTTTTGTCCGCCACCTTTTGTCTCCTTTAGCCACTGGTGAGTGTCTGCTGTGGCATTAGTGGAGACATTGGGAAAGAGGGTCGCAAGAGAACCCTTCCGCTCGAGAGGAGCCAAAGGAGGCTGTTGCTTCTTCAGTTGAGGAGAGGAGACCGATGTCCCCTGCATTTGTGGGGCCTTGCTCCCAAAGTAGGTACTTTGAGAGCAACAGAAGGAGATTTTACCCCTACCACCAAGGGGGTAGATGTATTCTGGAGGCCTAGAGGGCTCACTGTTCGTGGCACAGTGTGTGGTACGACTGGTACTTGTGATAGTGATGGTAATGTAGCTGCAGCATATGTGGACGTCATTCAGATTGGGTGTAATCATTCAAATTTACGTTTAGCCTCTTGGTAAGTCAATCAGTCCAGGGTCTTGTACTCCATGATTTTCCGCTCCTTTTGGAGGACTGTGCAATCTGGTGAGCAGGAGGAGTGCTGCTCTCTGCAGTCCATACAAGTGGGAGGATGTACACAGGGAGTCTCTGGATGCAGTGGACTTCCACAGTCTCGACACATGGCATTGGAAGTGCAACGGGAAGATGTGCCCAAATTTCCAACACTTAAAGCGCCACATAGGGGGAGCAACATATGGTTTAACATCACAGCAGTAAACCATCACCTTGACCTTTTCAGGCAATGATGATGGCCCCAAACATCACCACTCCCTACCAATTCTGCACCTGCGCATGAGGTGTAGATCTCAGAATCCCCTGAGGACCTGGATCTCACTGATGATGCAGACATACCGCTTCTTAGGACTGGTTTTCGACAACAGATTGACATGGCTTCCACATCTCTGTCAGTTGAAGCAGAAGTGCTGGCAGCACCTCAGTGCCCTCTGCTGCCTGAGCAACAGCAACTGGGGTGCAGATTGCTCTATGCTGCTGTAGCTCTACAGAGCCCTTGGTCAATCTCGTCTTGACTATGGGAGTCTGGTTTTTGGTTCGGCAGCACCCTCAGCAGTGCGTTTACTCGACCCAGTGCACTACTGCAGTGTTCCACTGGCAACAGGAGCTTCTAGGATGAGTCCAGTAAGCAGTGTGCTGGTGGAGGCTGGAGTCCCTCCATTGAAGGTTATGCGTGCACTTATGTTGCACGCATTCATAGTTCTCCTGAGCATCCGAATTACCATCTCCTTTTCCCATCACGGCGGTTCATCTCCCGCATCGGAGGTCCAGTTCAGGGCTTAAGATTGTGGTTCACGTGCAATCTCTTCTGTCTGAAGTGGAGTCCTTGCCTTTACCAACTATACTTGAGATCCATTCACATAAACCTCCATGGTGTGCAACTAGGCTGCAGCTTTTCCGTACATTTCACAAGGTCCTAAGGACTCAGTTAACCATGCAGTGCTCTGCTGTCACTTCCTCTCGATTCTTGACATGTACCAGGACCGTTAAGTGTTTTACACTGACGGCTCCATTGCTGATGGTCATGTTGGCTTTGCATATGTTCATGGAGGACATATTGAACAGCACTGCTTGCCAGATAGCTGCAGTGTTTTCACTGTAGAGCTGGCGGCCATTTCTCATGCTCTTGAGCGCATCTGCTCATGCCCTGGTGAGTCATTTCTTCTCTGCACTGACTCCTTGAGCAGCCTGCAAGCTAACGACCAGTGCTACCTCTGCCATCATTTGGTAGCAACCATCCAAGGAATCAATTTATGCCCTGGAATGGTCTAGTCATTCCATGGTGTTTGTGTGGACCCCAGGGCACATTGGAATCCCAGGAAATGAACTTGACAACAGGCTGCACGAAACCACTTCTGGAGATTGGCATCCCTGTAACTGACCTGCAATCATTATTACACCACAAGGTTTTTCAGCTTTGGGAGATGGAATGTCATCATCTCAGCAAGCACAACAAACTGCGTGCCCTTAAGGAGACTATGAAGGTGTGGAAAACCTCCATGCGGGCCTCTCGCAGGGATTCTTTGGTTCTCTGCTGGCTCCACATTGGCCATACGTGGCTAACACATGGCTACCTCCTCCGTCATGAGGACCCACCTCGGTGTCACTGTGGCTCACATATGACTGTCATCCACATCTTGCTGGACTACCCACTTTTAGCCACTCTGCGGTGGACTTTTACCCTTCACAGCACCCTACATTCGATGTTGGGCGACAATCCCTCAACAGCAGATTTAGTCTTACATTTTATTCGTAAGGGTGGGGGGGGGGGGTTTATCGTACCATCTAAGGGTGAGCGTTTAGCCTTCTCTCTGAGGTCGCCGCCCTCCCTCCATTTTAACTCTGTTGCACTTTCTTTGCATTTTTTTGTCTTGGTGGTTGTCTCTTCCCTACATTTGTTCATCTCGTCTTGTCTTTTTGGAGTGGACATTTTAATGTGTTGCAGAGTGACTGGCTCATCCTCTTTTATTACTGTGATCAGCCAGCCCAGACCATAAGCTCTATGGTTTTAATACCTTCTTCTACTTTTCCTTGTGATGTATGTTCTCACTATTTTTTGTTCATTCCATTCAATTTCATTTTAGGTGTGGCATTGGGTGTTTTTGTATGTTGAGCCTTGCTTGTGTCGGGAAAAAGGGACTGATGAGCCTGTAGTTTGGTCCCTTTATATCCCAAACCAACCAACCAACCAACCTATTTTAGACTTGACCAACTTTAAGATATGTCATATGTCAGATTTTTTAACATTTTAGATACGCATCACAGTTTTGCAATAGTGTGAACTGATGGCTCCAAACAAGGGAATTCCTGTGGCTACTCTGTTGTGGTCTCCAACCATATAACCAGGATTCGCCTTCATGACAAGTATACCATTTTCTCAGTGGAGCTCCACATGATCCTGAAGTCACTGGAGCAGATGCGTCATATTCGGGGCAAATGGTTTCTCATCTGCTCTGATTTCCATAGTGCCTTACAGTCGTTGCAGAATCTGTACCCAGCTGAGGAATTTGTCCAGCTGATGTATGACCAACTGTACTGCGTCCAATGGCAGGGTGAGCAGGTGTCATTCCGCTGGGTACCAAGTTATGGGGGAAATGAACAGGCGGATCGGGGTGCCGAGGAGACCTGCCGAGGATGGGACGTGGCACAGTGTCCTATTCCCTTGCAGGCTGTCATTTCTGCACTACCCAGAAGTCTGTGCAGTTGTGGGATGAGGAATAGCTGGCAGTGACGGCCAATAATCTGCGGGTGGTGAAGTCAACAACCCAGCCATTGTGTTCCTCCTGATAGCTGCTCAGGTGGAATGAAGTGACCCTCATACATCTTAGAATTGGGCACTGCCCCCTCACACACAGTTTTTTTCTCCAGCGAGAGCATCCCCCATTTTGTGATAGTAGTGGCATGCACATCTTTATCTGCCATGTTTTAACAGTGCATTTTATACTGTGATGCAAGGGCAGAAGCAAATATTGGTGGGGATCTGCCCTCTATTGTAGCTGGTGATGAGACAAATGTGACTAAGGTTTAAAAGTTTTGTGATGTGTCTGGACTCTGGGCTAAACTTGTAGGCTGGAAGTTTTAGTGCATTGCAGAGTGGCTGGCTCCCCCCTTTTTCTTCTTGCAGTCAGCCAGCCCCGTAGATATGCTGTATTGTTTTTTCTCCTTATACCACTTTCATCCTGCATAGTTAATGTTTTAATACCGACACAATACTTCACTCTTTGCTTTTGTGCAGTTTTGCACATAGTTTGCCAATTTTTGTAACTTTTGTTTTCCGTGCTGTTTTATCTTCATGTTTTGTGTATTTTACTGACAGTCCTCTCAATCAGTTTTCACGCGGGCACTGAAGACCTTGCTGTTGTGCGCCCATACAAACATCTCCACTCCCCTCCTTGAGCTTTGGCTTCAGTGCCATCTGGATTGTCTTTACTGATGAAGTATTGACAATAGCTTTCGCTTTTCCACTGACAACACCATTTGTATGAATTTCATGCAGTACGATGGGGTTTCTTCCACTGTCTTAAAGCTTGGGCCTGTTGATCTTCCATTTGCTGAAACTACAAAAATCCTGGGGCTCATGCTTGAAAAGAAACTATCTTGGTCCTTCCATGTGTCTTACCTGGCCGCCTACTGTACCCGGACGCACACTGTCCTCAGCGGTACTTCGTGGGGAGTGGATCATACCACCCTCCACCATTTGTACCGATCCCTTGTCAGTTTGAAACTAGTCTATAGGTGTTTTGTTTATGCATCTGCACGTCCATTCATCTTACTTCTTCTAAATACAATCCACCATCTTGGAATTTCTTTGGCCACTGGCGCCTTTAACTTCCCGATGGGTGTGAACTGATCATCACCTTGGCTTTGTGCAGCAGCCCTTGTTCACCTTGGACTTCATTCACTTCCTAAGGACACTACTCTAGATTCAATGTATTTCTGTTAAGTTGATCTTTGCACAGAATTTAGTGTAGTACCTTTGTGTACACTGATGGGTCTCAAGACTGTCCATGTTGTTGGGTGTGCCTTCGTCATTGGCACCAATCATTTTCAGTATCGGCTTTAGAGAGACTGCTCAGTATTTACAGCAGAGCTGTTCACACTGTATCAGGTCACACAGTACATCCAGTAACATAGGCTTTTCAATTGTATTATTTGCTCCAATTCTCTATGTGCCATTCAAAGCCTGTGTGTGCTGTGCACAGTCCGCCCCTCAGTGCAACAGGTCCAAGGAAGCTTCCACTTAGTCACTCTTGAGGGAGCCACCACGATTTCTATGTGGATTCCTGGTCACATCCATCTGATAGGAAAGCAGGCTGGTAATGCTACTGCCAAGGCTGCAGTTCTTGTACCCCACCCCGCGACTTTTTCCATTCCTTCTAATGGCCTCCATGTTGTTGTCTGTCAGCAGCTGGTGTCACGTTGGCATCACCACTGCTCTTTCCTTCATGGGAACAAGCTCTGAGGAACTGAAGCTCTCCTCTTGGCTGACCTTCTCTCGGCCCTCCCTCCACGAGGAGACTGCCTTAACTAGGTTGCGTATTGGACATTGTCATTACAGCCATCACCATTTTTTAAGTGGTGATCCTCTGCCACTTTGTGCTCATTGTCATCAACCTTTGCCATTTTCTGACTGAATGCACTTTCTTTAACCACATACGTCCTAATGTATGTTTGTCGCCAGAGTTATCAGCCAGTTTAGTGAGTGATGTGTGTTCTGTCAACTGTGTTTTTACTTTTTACCTGTCATAGCAATATGGCGAAGGACATTGAATCTTTTGTTTGGGACCTCCATTGTCTCTATGGGATATTTTGTGGACCTTTCTCCAGGAGGAAGTCCTCGTTCTTAGCTCTCTTTTCTTCTACTGATTGGGCTTAACATGTAGTCACTTTTAACTCCTTTTTCAGATTAATGTTCTAAGCTTCGTACATCCATAATTGAAATGGGGGACAGTGGGATGTCAGCTGCTATAAATTTATATTAAAAATGAAGAAATTCCTCCAGCTGTATTTAAGGTGCCGATTTTATTTTGGCAACTAGTTTCAACATTGTATCGTCATCATCTTCAGACCCAGCACTTGCTGATGTCAAATGCGTGCGGCTGATACTAGAAGTCAGTGGTGAGATATGGGCGTGCTCTGTGTGGAAGGTGACTTACTACCCACCTTCCACACAGAGCACGTCCATATCTCACCACTGACTTCTAGTATCAGCCGCACGCAGTTGACGTCAACGAGTGTTGGGCCTGGAGATGACGTTGTTACAACATTGAAATTAGTTGCCAAAATAAAATCGGCACCTTAAATACAGCTGGAGGAATTTCTTCATTTTTAATATAATGTTCTAAGGTTCTGACATGAGCATATATGACCTTAGTTATTTTTTTGTGCCGTAAAACAAAACAAATCAAACGAAGCAATATGTTTATTAATATTGGGGTCAACCACCATTATGTGCACCAAGTTCAAATGCCAATCATCTGTCCTTTGTCTTTTAACCATAATGTAAGGGTGTGTCGTCCTTGTGTACACTTGCACTGTCTTCACAACACAAAGTCCCAGAGAATCATATTATAGTCCTCATGCTGTGTCATTTATGTATACAATAATGACTGAATAAACTCTGTTTACTGTGAGGTCTTCTGTGCAGTTAAGTACTTATTCTGATATCCCATAAACATGCATAATAAGTGTGGGGAGCTGTAATGTAGGCTGTCCATCAATCAAGAAACTTGATGTCAACTCCGTGAGCCATTGCAGGTGTTACTTCCTTCCTGGGCTGCATTCCCATCCCCATCCCTATGCCCACCCCTCCCTGTCCTTACTCCTCCTGTGACTCCTCCTTCCCCTCTCTCGGTGTCCTTGCTTACATCAGCCCAGCTGTCGTCTTAGTTTCTGCTATTTATTAAGATTGTGTTCCTCATTTTTTTTTTCTTTCATTATGTTTCTGGTAGTTCCGGGACAAAGCCTGTCTGGTGCCCCAAGGGGGCAGACTCCCCCCCCCCCCCCCCTCACACCCTGAGTCTGACCTCTTGTTTATAGGTGTCTCCTCATCCTTGTTGATGACACATTGTGACACAGTGGCACAACCAGATTTGGCCCTTTTGCCTCCCATTTGGATCTTCATTCATGCTTGTTAAATACAATTGTGACAGATACTACCACCACCTTCCAGAGTTGCAGCCCCTTATTTCCTTTACTCCACAGCTTTTGTCGCCCTCCAAGAATCTCATTTTACCAATGCTCATTCACCAACCCTTCAGGGTTCCGTGATTTGTCGGAACCTGATCGGCCCCATGACGGCTTCCAGTGGCATTTGCACTTTGATTATTAGAAAAGTTGTTAGTACATGGAATCCTCCTCTATACCGCATTGGAAGAGGCTGTTGTCCAGGTCCAAGTGAACTCGGCGGTAATGGTTTTTAATCTGTATCTACCTCCCAATTCCCCTCCTTAAACAGCTCCCCCCAGACTTCCTCCTCCTCCTCCTCCTCCTCCTCCTCTCTGTCACTGATCTTTCACTCACTTTCCCTCACCTTCTCCATTCATTACACTGGTCGCTGCACCATGACCTCTGCGATAGTGAAAACATCCTATTGGTTCTCTCAGTACTGTCCCATCTCCAAATGGCCAAGTTACCCTGCTGGGCTTTTCATTGTGCTGATTGGCCTCTATATACCTCCCAGATCGTGTTTACCCATTCTTTGTCAGGTTAAACTGACAGTCATCCGTGACACTTCTGATATGATTACTTGCCCCACTGGCAATGCTGTCCCTCACTCAGTGGGCCCATTTTGCCGTCGACTGGTCCCTTGGTGGAACACAGACGTTGCCATCGCCGTCCAGGAGCACCATTGAGCTTTACAATGCCTGAAGTGGCACCCGTCCTCTGTCGGTCTTATTATCTTTACATGCTTTAACACCAAAGCTGTTACTTAATCAAACAGAACAAACAGGTGTGTTGGGAATGCTTTGTCTCCTCCCTCGGTTCTTCTGTCCCCTATCTTACAGGTATGGGCTACCCTCCACACCCTCCAAGGTTGCCAGTGGCAGTCTTCCATCCTGGGCCTTTCCCTCTCAGGTGGTCTTTGAACAGATCTATCAATTGTTGCAGAACACCTTGCAACCCATTTTGCAACAGCATCAGTTTTGGCTTCCTATTTGGCCACTTTCCTCCTCCAGAAGTAGCTGGCTGAAACTTCCGACTTACGTTTTACCCTTTGTCTGGTGGAATCCTAGAATGAATTTTCTTACTGACTGCAAACTTCTGGCCCTCTCCTCTTTCCAAGATTCAGCCTGGCCCTGATTCCATCCATAGCCAACTGCTTGAACACCACAGTCCCTCATAGCTACAGTATCTCATCCAGTTGTTTACCACATGTGGCTCCAAGGTGTTTTCCCCTCTCAGTGGAGGGACTGTATGTAGTTCCTGTCCTTAACTCTGGCACGGATCTCTTGTCCATCAATAGGTACCAGCTGATAAGTCTGACTGTCTCCTTTAAGTTATTTGAACTCTGTTGGATGTTTGAATTGTGGGACCTTTTGTCTCCTTACCAATGTGGTTTCCAGGAGGAAAGGTCTCCAATTGATCATCTACTTCATATGGAAACTGCAGTTTCACAGGCCTTTTATCAGTGCCACCATCTTGTTGTGGTTTTCTTCAATTTTAGTAAGGTCTATGACATGGTGCCATCACATCTTACTTACAGGAGTCTTCAGGGTCCTTCCAGATTTTCTTGCCAGTTCCTGTTCCACCGGATCTTCAGAGTTCTTGTTGTCACCACTCTCAGCTCTCCACAGACCCAGGAGAATTGCCTTCCACATGGTTCCATGTTGTGTGCCTTTCTTTTCTTCATAGCTATTAATGGACTCGTGACCTCCATAAGACCGTTTGTCAGCCCAGCTCTTTATGTGGATGATTTCTGTATCTGGACTAGTTTCCGCTCAGTAGCCTCTGCGGAGTGACAGCTTCAGCGTACTGTATGGTGCACTTCCCCATGGACTCCTTCACACAGTTTTAAATTCCTCCCACTTAAACTGCAGCTGGTGCATAACTGCCACCATACTATGGTCCATCCCAATCCAGAACTCTACCTTGATGCCCAATGGCTGGTCCTGGTCCTCCAGTTCACTGTTTCTGGGGTTTTTTGCTTAACAATGAGCTTACTTGGTTACTCTACATCAGCCTTCTGAAGATGCCCACACTTCTCGGGGCACAGATCATTTTACTTTTCTCCTCCTTTATCTGGCCTTAGTTCTGTCCCTTCTGGACTATGGTTGTCAAGTTTGTTGCTCAGCTGCTCCTTCCGCACTGTTCCTCTTGGACCCGGTCCACCATTGTGGTATCTGTTTGGCCATCAGTGCATTTCACACTAACCCTGTTGAGAGGCTTCTGGTTAACATTCGGATCCCCTTTCAGTTTGGTGCTCCCAGCTCTTGGTTTCCTATGCCATCTATCTGCTCTTTTCCTACTCATCCCTCCTACTCTATTCTTTTTGCCACTTCGGGATGCCACCTGCCTGCTGCTCAGCCTCAGATGAATTTACTGGTTGGGCTCCACCTCATTTCTCCCCACCATGATTTCCATGTTCCCTCTTTGTCCTGTTCACCACATTCTCCCCCAACACCTCCTTTGGTTTGGTCCTTGGCCCCCAATGTGGATGGGTTTCTTCTGGGGTCCGAAAGCCTTCTCCATTCCATTATTTGCTCTGCTTGCTCATCTGAGAGTTTCGGAATGCTATTGTTTCCTTACACTGATGGCTCTAAATTCACGAATCACATGGGTATCTCTGCACATCTTCCGTTGGTGTGGAACACTGTCTCTTTCCTTTCACATGTGGTGTCTTTGTCGCAGGATTTATGGCTTTTTACTGGACCATCTACTTTGTTAAAAGATCATTACCTGAGTTTTGCTATGTACAGACTCGATGAGTGGCCTTCAGGTTATCACCCAGTGTTTTTCCCACCACCCCTTGGTCTCTGCTATCTACGACCTAATCACCTATCTTCACTGTGCTGCATGTCCAGTTGATTTCTTCTGGTTTCCCAGCCACATGGGTATCCCAAGGAATGAGCTTGCTGATTGTCTGACTGGGGGAGAGGGTGGGGCAGCCACCTATCTCCGTTCTGTTTAACACCTCCGGGAGTGGAGTCACAGCTTCACATCAGTTTTCTTTTCGCTCAGTCATGTGCTGACTCTTGTGGAGCTACTCTCCTGTATAATAAATGTTGTATGATTAAGGGGACTCCCACCATGTGATGTTCCGCCCTGCACCTCTTTCAGCACTAATCTACCATCCGTTGCATGATTGTATCGTACATACAAGGTTGACACATGGATTGTTACTTCGTAAAGAGCTACCCCCTCTTTTTTGTGTGACCCCCCTCACGGTGATCAATATTTTACTGGACTGCCTCCACATTTTGGGCCCTGAAGGGGCTTTTCACTCTGACGACGACGCCCCCCCCCCCTCCCTCTCCCTGTCCCTGTGGGTTCGGGGGTAAGAGTAGGCCCGAGGTATTCCTATCTGTCATAAGGTGCATTAAGATCTTTAGCCCACTTTCTCGTCGTCGCATTGCAGTCCCACCCATTCTCCATCTCTTGGGCAAGGACACCTTCCTGGGTGCATTTTCCACCATGCTCTATGCAGTGTCGCTTTCTGTATCGACGATGACCATGGACTACTTTGCACCTGATCTCCAGCACGGTAGCCATTTAGTTGTGGTGGGGCAGCCATGTACCCTGTTGGTTGTAGCCCCCTAACAACACAGGGATCGCTTTGCTGATGCCTGTGCCTTAACTCCCCACATCTGCCAAGAGGTAGATGCCTATCCCCCTGGGTCATTGGGACTCCCAGCATTGGGACTTCTAGCGTCACATGTCGGGATTGTGGATGCTCATCACATCCCAATACTCCGCATGTGCCCCGCCTCCCATCTGTGTCAACTGTGGAGAGCACCATTCGCCTTGCTCGCCAGACTGTTGGATTCTCCAGAAAGAAAGGAAAATCATAGAGTACAAGACCCTGGACCGGCTGACCTTCACAGAGTCTAAGAAAAAAATTTGAACGCCTGCATCCTGTACATATGAAATTGTCTTACGCCGCCGCTACAACAGTTTTGGCACCATCAGCTCTGCCAACCCCAGCCACCTCTCAGAACCGGAAGGCCACACCTACCATCTTGATGATGGGGAGCAAACCCCCCCCCCCCCCTCCGACCATCGGGGACGTCTGTCCCCACTTCTAAGCCGGAGAAGCGGCGTAAGTCTTCTTCAGCTTCTTTCGCTAGGAAGGGGTCCCTTGTGTCACTCCCTTCCCAGGTTTCTGCTAGTAGGAAAGATGACACCCACCAGTACCTGAAGAGCCCAAAAACAGCTGGTCATAGGGCTTCACGCTCATCTTCAGTCCGAGAGACTGAGCCAGTGAAGTCCGACCAGCCAGGGAAACCCAAGGAGCAGTGAGAGAAATCCAAAAAGAAAACCCCTGAGACCAAGGAAATTGCAGTGGCTCCCACACCACCACTACCTACAAGCTCTGCGTCTGAGGATGGGGTGGAGACTTTGGCGTCAGCTGAGGACCTAGATCTTACCAGACCCACAGACACAATGGATATGTGTAAGTCTGCAGGCTTCCATGGTCATTGTCACTGAAGTTAATATCTTCTGGGTTATTAGGCCGACTCATGTTTCTTCTAAAATGATCGACATTTCCACCCCTTTGCTGGGATCTTCCTCAGGATCTTTGGTGTCCACTACTGCTAGAACAGCATTTTAGAAGAAACATGACGCAGCCTAATAACCCAGAAGATTTTAACTACAATGGGTATAGACTGCTCAGGCAATAAGTCAGTGGCAGCAGGTGACTCTGAGGCATAAACTGCCTCATTGAATGTTCCATGCCTTCCCAGTCTCAAGATGTCATCCTCCAGTGTAATTTCAGTGGTTTTTTCGACTGCCTGGCTGAGCTGTGGCAACTGTTAAGCTTTACACCTGCTATGTGCATTGCCCTCCAGGAAACCTGGTTCCCGGCAATTTGGACCCCTGCCCTCCACGGCTGTAACAGATACTATAGGTACCATAGTGACTATAATAGAGTTTATGTCCTAAACTCAGTCTGTAGTGAACCTGTGCCCCTTCAAACCCCTCTTGAAGCTGTGGCTGTCAGAATAAGGACGATGCAGGAAAAAGCTGTCTGCAATGTATATCTTCCTCTAGGTGGTGCAGTACCCCTGAATGTATTAACTGCACTGATTGATCAACTCCCTAAACCTTTCCTACTTTTGGGAGATTTTAACACCAATAACCCCCTGTGGGGTGCACCGTGCTCACTGACCGAGGCAGAGATGTCGAAACTTTACTATCTCAGCTCGATCTTTGCCTCTTAAATACTGGTGCCGCCACACATTTCAGTGTGGCTCATGGTAGTTACTCGGCCATTGATTTACCAATTTGCAACCGAGGAATTCTCCCATCTGTCCACTGGAGAGCACATGACGACCTGTTTGGTAGTGACTGCTTCCCCATCTTCCTGTCACTGCCCCATCATCAGGCCCATGAACGCCTGCCCAGATGGCCTTTAAACGAGGCATACTGAGAAACTTTCACCTCTGCTGTCACCATTGAATCTCCTCCACACGGTAACTTCGATGTGATGGTTGAGCAAGTGACTACAACAATTCTAACGCGATGCCTCGCTCTTTAGCGTGCCCCTGCATAAGGCAGTCCCTTGGCGGTCGCCGAAAGTCACTGGAGCAATTAAGGAGCATCGGCGAGCTCTACTGCAGCATAAGCGGCACCCTTCCCTGCAGCACCTTATAGCATTTAAACAGCTCCGTGCCCGCATTCACCAACTTATCAAACAGAAGCAGGAGTGTTGGGAGAGATATTTCTCAACCAGTGGATGCCATACGTCACCTACCCAAGTCTGGACAAAGATCAGATGTCTTTTTGGGTACCAGACCCCAACAGGTGCTCCCGGTGTTACCATAAATGGCGTGTTATCTACAGACACAAACATGTTATCTACCGACACAAACGTGATTGCCAAGCACTTTGCTTGAGCCTCTGTGACTGAGAATTACCCCCCAGCCTTTCGTTCTCTCAAACGGCGGCTGGAAGGGAAAGTTCTCTCGTTCACTGCACGCCACAGTGAATCCTATAACGCCCCATTTACAGAGTGGGAGCTCTTCAGTGCACTTGCACATTGCCCCGACACAGCTCTTGGGCCTGATTGGATCCACAGCCAGATGATTAAACATTTCTCATCTGACTACAAGCAACATCTTCTCGTCATCTTCAACTGGATCTGGTGCAATGGCGTCTTTCCATCTGAATGGTGGGAGAGAACAATCACTCCAGTGCTCAAACCCAGTGAAAAACCGCTTGATGTGGATAGCTATTGGCCCATCAGCCTCACCAACATTCTTTGTAAGCTGCTGGAGTGTTCGGTATGTCGGCAATTGGATTGGGTCCTGGAGCCACGTGCCCTATCGGCTCCGTGTCATGGCTGCTTCCGCCAGGGTCACTCTACCGCTGATAATCGTTTTTCCCTCGAGTATGCCATCCGAAAAGCCTAATCCAGACAGCAGCATGTGGTTGCCATCTTTTTTGACTTACATAAAGCATACGACATGACCTAGCAACATCATATCCTTGCCGCATTGTATGAGCAGGGTCACCAGGGCCCGCTCCCGATTTTTATCCAAAACTTCCTCGCGCTCCGTACTTTCAGTGTCCAAGTTGGTGCCTCCCATAGTTCCATCCATATCCAGGAAAATAGAGTCCCACTGGGCTCTGTATTGAGTGTCTCTCTCTTTTTAGTGGCCATTAACAGTCTAGCAGCAGCTGTCGGGCCCTCCATCTCACCTTCTCGTATGCAGACGACTTCTGCGTTTCATACTGCCACTCCAGTGCTGGTGTTGCTTAGTGTCTCCATCCACAATGTGCAGTCATGGGCTCTAGCCCACGGCTTCCAGTATTCAGCTGCAGGGTCGTGTGTCATGCACTTCCGTCAGTGTCATACCATTCATCCAGACCCAGAACTTTACATTCATAATGATCCACTCACTGTAGTGGCGACACATCGATTCTTATGACTGGTTTTCGATTCTTGATTGACTTGGCTTCCTCATCTTTTTCAGCTTAAGCAGAAGTGCTGGCATCACCTCAACACTCTCCGTTGTCTGAGCAACAGCAGTTCAGGTGCAGATCGCTCTACGCTGCTGCAGATCTACAGAGGCCTTGTCCAATTCCGAATTGACTATAGGAGTGTGATTTATGGTTCGGCAGCACCCTCAGTGTTGCATTTATTCGACCCTGTGCACCACTGCGGGGTTCGACTAGCGACAGGAGCTTTTAGGATGAGTCCAGTGACCAGCATACTGGTAGATGTTGGGGTCCCTCCATTGCAGATCAGACATGCACAACTGCTCACCAGTTATGCAGCAGACATTTGTAGTTCTCCTGAGCATCCGAATTACCATCTCCTTTTCCCGCCTGCAGCAGCCCATCACCCACATTGGTGGCCTAGGTTGGGGCCAACGATTGCAGTTCGCATGCAGTTCCTTCTCTCAGAACTGGAGTCCTTCCCTTTACCACCTCTACTTACAGTCCATTCATGTACGCCTCCATGGTGTAGGCCTCGGCTGCAGCTTCTTCTGGACCTTTCACGTGGCCTTAAGGACTCCGTTAACCCTGCAGCTCTCCGCTGTCATTTCCTCTCGATTCTTGACGTTTTCCAGGGCTCTGAAGTGGTTTATACTGATGGCTGATGGTCATGTTGGCTTTGCCTACGTTCAGGTTGGCCATATTGAACAGCATTTCTTAACAGATTGCTGCAGTGTACTCACTGCAGAGCTGTTGGCCATTTCTCGTGCACTTCAGTATTTCCGTTTATGCCCTGGGGAGTCTTTTCTTTTATGTACTGACTCTTTAAGCAGCCTGGAAACTATCGGCTAGTGCTATCCTCGTCATTTTTTAATAGTGTCCATCCATGCCCTGGAATTGTCCAGTCGTTCAGTGGTGTTCGTCTGGACCCCTGGTCACGTCAGAAACCGACGAAATCAACTTGCTGACAGGCTGGCCAAACAGACTGCACGGAAACTACTTCTGGAGATGGGCATCCCCCCAACTGACCTGCATTCATTCATACGCCACATCCGTCTATGCCCTGGAACGGTCCAGTCTTCCAGTGGTGTTCGTCTGGACCCCTGGTCACATTGGAATCCCAGGAAATGAACATGCTGACAGGCTGGCCAAACAGGCTACACAGAAACCACTTCTGGAGATGGACATCCCTGCAACTGACCTGCATTCGTTATTATGCCGCAAGGTTTTTCAGCTTTGGGAAACGGAATTGAGCCATTAAGGGGACCACGAATGTGTGGAAGTCCTCGATGATGGCTGGGTGTTGACAGGACTCTTGAGTGTGTTCCTAATGGTGCCACTGGTAGCAGTGCAGTGGATTCCGAATGTACGGTTGTACTGTGATAACTTCATAGACTTCTTTGATCTTTGACAATAGAAACACTCTATTAGAAGTGAGAAAAAGTGTGTGTGTGGGCAGTAAGGATGGATTTACTTTTTCCGTCATCCAATGGACAGCAATGACACCCTGATCAAGGAGGTACGTTTGGATTTCTGACTTGGTCAGACCATCAAGCAGCCTAGTGTATATAACACCACAGGAAGAATTCAGCATTAGATTAGGCCTCGACATGAACAGGATAGCCGTCAAGGAGTGAAGTGGCAAGCAGTTGGTGTAATTGAGAATCAGAAGTAGTCTCCAAAAGCAAAGTGCCATTTCATAAATGAGAGCAGGATTTCCAAACACCAGAAATTGCATCAACACCTTTCTGAATAATAAATGGATTTACTGAAGCAAAAGGCTGACAGTCTTCAGTACATGAAACCACAAGGAACCATGGTGCAGCTGGGAGGGTCTTTGAATCTTTAGCCTCATTCCATTTGCGTTTAGCAGACATAGACTAAGATGATGATGTTTGGTTCACTGCGAAAAAATCTCCTATGATTGACAGTGTCTCTGATGGCAAACTTCTTCCGACTGCGGGCCCCCTCAGAAGGGGGCGCACCTGCCTTAAGTGACTGTTCACACCTCAGATCACACCTCCCGAACACCTGACATAAGGACCAATGGGCAATTTAGGAAGGTAGCAGCTCAGACCATCAACCTCCTTGGGCTTGGCATTTACCAGGGGCTATGTGCGAACCCTATTTGTCATCTTAAGGCTGGGAATTACACATTAGAGAGTCACCTGTTGTGTCAAACATGTGGGCTGGCCTTCAGGAGTGTACAGTGAGGAAGAAGAGATAGAGGAACCTGAAATGCCGAAGTGGAGAAAGGATAACAAAAGGGGAATGAAAAAGACAGACGGAATGAAAGACAGTGAAGAGACTGTTCTGATATTGGTGGCTGAATACGCAGAACACATTTCCAACATCATCTCAGACATGTTCCCCAAGGGAGGGGGAAAAAAATTGCAAGAGGATAGACATGCAGCATGGAAGGGAAAAGATGCTGCAAAGACTGGGGCCCTGCAGTAGCCAAGCACGAAACTGCCAAAGGGTTGGTTGGTTTAAAAGAGGGGGAAGGGATCAAACTATGAGGTCATCAGTCCCGTGTTCCTAATAAAACAATGCCACAAGTGTGAGAATAACACAGACAAGACATATAACACAAAACAGAAAGAAAGATAAGACCACAATAACGAAGGAAAGTCAATGAACACTAAAAGGAACGAAGAGGACAAGAAAACAACAGAGAGATGCAAGAAACAGTTAGAAGAGAGTAAAACAAGGAAGCAGATTACAGTGGCTGGCCGACCACAAAAATAAAATGGAAAAAGCCAGCCACCCTGCAACACATTAAAACCTCCACCCTAAAAGCACTACAGTGGGGGACACAGAGGAACAAAGGACAGGAGCTAAACCCTCACGAATGAAACGTAAAACCAATTCAGCCAATGAGGCATTGTCTGCTAAAATCAATGATAACGAGTCCAGCAACTGAAGGTGAAGTCGCAGGGCACCCAAAGAAGGACAGAGCAGAAGAATATGGGCCACTATCAACCAGGCGCCACACCGACACAGGTGGGTCTTCACAGCACAGGAGGTGGCCGAGGGTCGCCCAGGCATGGCCAATGCAGAGCCAGCAGAGAACCACAGAGAGTCTTTGTTTGCTAACCATAAAGGCTCCAAGAAGTCAAACAAATGGAAACAGTTTTTTCCTTCACTGACTCGGAGATCCTCTTTGACGGTGTCTCGTGATACCCTCGCCCTGCCAATGTCCGTGTTGCTTGTGCACACCTCAAACCGTTTTTGTGCCCTGGACTCTGCAGACTGATAGAAGGAGAATGCCAGTGCCTTTGTAGGCCTCATGGAGCATGACACTCCAGCCTCTGTGCCCTGTAGCAGCAAGTTTTCGAAGGTGACACCCCTTCATCTTTTTTTTTCTTTTTGTCCTCATTATGACTCTCCTCCAATGGAATGTTCACGGCCTTCGATCCAAGGAAGAGGACTTACATCTGCTCTTTGACTCGTATTGTCTGCTTGTTCTCTGCCTCCAGGATACAAAATTGCGCCCTCACAACTGCTTTGAGCTCTCGTATTTCTTCCCAGTCTGCTTCGACCTGCCCCCTGAGGACAGCCTTCCATCTCATGGGGAGTCATGCTGCTCATCTGGGATGATGTTCATAGTCAACCCATCTCCTTGATTACCCGGCTCCAAGCTGTTGCAATACACATTTTCTTTCCTCACTTGATATTTATCCTTCGTACAATTTACATCCCTCCGTCATTTGGTGTCACCAGGACAGACTCCCTCCAGCTTATTGGGCGACTCCCTCACCCCTTTCTACTGCTCTGTGACTTTAATGTGCACCATACCCTCAGAGGCTTGCCCAGAACCTGGCCTCTTGGCTGACCTTGTCAGTCAACTTAACCTCATCTGCCGTAACAGGTAGCATCCACATTCCTTTCAGATTCCACTCACAGCTATTTCCATTTGGACCTCTCCTTCTGCACTGCCCAGCTTACCCATCATCTTGAGTGGTCCCCTTCTCTCTGACACATACTTGAATGTACATTTCCCATTTGCCATTCGATTGCTGACTCCTAGACCACCTATGTGCATATCCAAATGGCAGCTTTCTAAGGCTGACTGCAGGCTTTACTCCTCCCTGGCGACCTTCAAAAATGTTCAGATGTGTGTGAAGTCATATGGGACTTAACTGCTAAGGTCATCAGTCCCTAAACTTACACACTACTTAATCTAAATTATCCTAAGGGGAAACACACACACCTATGCCCAAGGGAGGACTCGAACCTCCGCTGGTGGAGACCTTTAATGGACAACATTTCCCCATTTGCCATGACCAGGTAGAACATCTTACAAACATTATCCGTACCATGACAGAAGATTCCATTCTTTACACTTCTTCTGTATCATGCAGTATCCCAGTTACAAGGCAGACTGACACGCCTTTTGTGTGCAAAGATGTGCTCTCCACATTTTTAACCATCATCCTATGATGGCAAACTGCATTCATTATAAACTGTAGGAAGCACAGTGTCATCACATTCTTTGGGATAGCAAGAAAGCTAACTGGATTTCATTTACTAGTTCTTTTAATAGTTACACTCCCACTTGTCATGTGGGCCATCCTCTGGTGGCTCTCGGGGAACAAGGTCCATTCCCCAATTTCTGGCCTGACAGCAGCAGATCATTTCATAGTGGGCCCTATTGCTATCTCCAACACCTTGGGCTGCTGTTTCGCGGAAATTTCAAGCTCCTCCCACTATCACCCTGCCTTTCTCCATCAGAAATGAGTGGAGGCGGCTCGGGATATACCCTTCTCTTCTCAGAATAGTGAGTGCTACAATGCTGCCTTTACTATGAGAGAGCTAGATCATGCTCTCAGTTCATCCCGATCCTCCACTATGGGGCCAAATGCTGTTCAATTCAGATGTTGCAGCACCTTTCTCTTGTGGGCAAGCACTTTTCCTTCATATGTACAACTGCATATGGGCAGAGGGCACAGTTCCCAGACACTGGTGTGAGGCCAGTGTCATACTCATACCTAAGCTCTGTAAGGACAAACAACTTCCTTCTAGTTACTTTCCCATTTCTCTCACCACCTGTGTTTGCCAGGTGATGGAACATATGGGTCATGCCTGGCTGGTATGGTGGTTAAAGACTCACAGTTTACTAAACTCTGCGCAGTGTGGATTTCAAGCACACTGTTCTATAGTTGACTATCTTGTCACTTTGTCCACCCATGTCATGAATGATTTTCTGTGGAAATCACAGACTGTGGCCATGTTTTTTGATTTGGAGAAAGCCTATGACACCTGCTGGAAGACTGGTATCCTCCATAATCTCTACATGTGGGGCTTCCATGGCCACATGCCCCGTTTCCTTCAGGAATTCTTAAAAGACCAAGTTTTCAAGGTACGCATGGGTTCTGCCTTGTCAGACACCTTTACGCTTTAAAATGGTGTGCCTCAGGGTTCCGTCCTGAGCGTCATCCTCTTTGCTGTCATAATTATCCCTATAATAGCCTGTGTCCGACTTAACATCTCCGGCTCCCTTTTTGTTGACGGTTTTTCCATCTATTGTATTTCTCCACGGACCTGTCTCATTGAGTGGCATCTTCAGCAGTATCTTGATAATCTTTAGTCATGGAACATCAACAATGGATTGTATTTTTCCACTGACTAAACCATTTGTGTGAATTTCTGGTGGGGCAGTTTCTTTCTTCCACTGTCTTTACACCTTGGGCTTGTTGTTCTTCTGTTTGTTGATACTATGAAATTCCGGGGGCTCATGCTGGATAGGAAATTGCCTTGTTCTCCCACATATCTTACCTGACGGCCCACTGTGTGTGGTCCCTCAATGTCCTACATATCCTAAGTGGTACTTCCTGGGGAGTAGATTGACCCATTCTCCTCCAATTGTACCAGTCCCTTCAAAACTAGACTATGAGTGTTTTGTTTATGCATCTGCACGTCCATCCCTCTTACACTGTCTCAATACTATCGATCATTGTGTCACCCGTGTGGCCACTGGTGCCGTTTACACTAAGTCAGTTGAGAGGCTGTAGGCAGAAGCTGCTGAACTACCCCTGTCCTACCGCCGTGACTTTCTCCTCAGCAGATAAGCATGCCATTTGTCTGCCATATGTAGCCACCCATCCTATACCTCCTTTGATGACTTCTTTGGTCACTAGTATGGGGCGTGTCCCTCTTCTCTGTTACCTCCTACAGTTTACTTTCAGCTGTTGCTCCAGCAGCTTAACTTCATGCTACCTGCCACTTTCCAGGTGGGTGTGAACCCTTCAACACCTTGGCTTCGTGTGGTGGCCTGTGTTCACCATGGTCTTCATTCACTTCCTAAGGACACTACTCGTGCCTATCTTTGTCACCTTCAGTTTCATGAACTCCACATGGAACTTCACAATAGTAGCTTTGTGTACACTGATGGCTCTCAGATTGACCATGGTGTCGGCTGTGCCTTCGTCATCAGTGCCGACATTTTTGGTATCGGCTTCCTGAACACTGCTCAGTATTTACAGCAGAGCTCTTTACGCTCTATCAGGCCACGCAGTACATCCGGCGACACAGACTTATCAATTGCGTCATGTGCTCCAACTCTCTCGGTGCCCTTCAAAGCCTCTGTGTGCTGTACACTGTCCATCCCTTAATGCAACAGGTTCAGGAAAGCTGTCACTTGCTCACTTTTGATGGAGCCAGTGTAATGTTTATGTGGGTTCCTGGTCACCTTGGTCTGACAGCAAACGAGGTCCCCTGACGCAGCTACCAAGGCTGTAGTCCTCGTACCACAGTCTGCTAGTTCTTACATTCCCTCCTATTACCTCTGTGTTGCCATCTGTCAGCAAGTGGTGTCACTTTGGCTTCACCACTGGTCGTCCCTTCATGGGAACAAGCTCCAGGGAATTAAGCCTCTCCCAGCAGCTTGGATGACCACCTCTCGGCCCTCTCATCGTGAGGAGATCATTTTACCTAGGTTGTGTATCGAGCACTGTCTTTGTAGCCATCGCCATTTGTTAAGTGGTGCTCCCCCACCACTTTGTGCTCATTGCCCTCAACCTTTGACGGTCTGCCATTTCCTGACAGAATGCCCTTTTTTAAACATTTGTGTTCTCATTTGTTTGCCATCTGAGTTACCAGCCATTTCAGAGAACAACGCATGGGGTGTTGACCATGTTTTACTTTTTATCTGTTGTAGCAATATGGCACACATTTAATCTTTAGTTCAGGACCTCCGTATCTCTATGGCTTATTTTGTAGACCTTTCTTCACGTCCCTGTTTTTAGCTGTCTTATCTTCTGTCAATTGATTTAATGTGTAGTTGGTTTTAACTCTTCTCTTTATCTTTGTATTCTACAGTTTTGACTTGGACGCATATGACCCTTTTTAGTTTTGCACCCTAAAACAAAAAATAGGAGTCAACATGGATTACACAATCAGTTATACTGTGCAACGCTGCTAGCTTTGTCAGTTCTCAAGATTCAGAATATGACATATACTATATGGCCATTCACACTAAACCTGTTCCCCCACTCTCCTTGATGTGGGTGTTTGTAGACAACACTTGCATGGTTATGTCTGTCCTCAGTTTCCTCTGCAAAAGTGGTTTGCTCTCCTTGATTTAAGTATGTGAATTTTGTTGTGGAATTGGAGTCCTTCGTTTAACACTGGCAATGGTTTGGGAGGCCTTTGGCTTTGCATCTACGCCGGCTGGTGCCGCCTCCACCCTCCCACCTCACCCTTTTCTGTGTGGTCTTTTGCCCCATTTTGTTTCCTGTTTTCTTGTATCTTCTTCCTGTGTGTTATTCCGACCAAAGTACGGTGTGGGGATCAGAACAGGTTGACAGGGGTGCCGGCACCCCAGTGTGTGCAGTGCCTCTATGGTGCCAACCTGCTGTCGTCCTGCACCTCCTTTCCTGTTCCTTACTCTTCCTGCCGCACCTATATACCATCAGCCTCTCCATTTGCTCGTTTTCCTCTGTCATCAACTGTACTGTGCTGTTGTTCCTCTCTTTATTTCTGTCACCTTGGATTGTGAGATTGATGACTGTGCTGTTTGGTCCACTCCCCCTTCAACCAGCCAGCCAACCAAACAACCAACCAGTTAGCATGGGCTCAGCTGTATGTCATATTCTAAATCTTGAGAACTGACAAAGCTAGCAGGGTTGCACAGTGTAAATGGTTGTGTAATCCATGTTGACTCCTATATAAGACTCTTCAAAACAGCTCATCACATGGGAACACAAAATATGTTCCTATTTAACTACAACAAATTTATCTCAGTGTCATAGGTATACAGTGCTGCTTACCTGCACTTCAATCATTTGTGAAGGCTGGAAAGTCATGTGCTGTTTAAGTGGCCCAAAGTAGACTGTTGCATGGTTAAGTACTTCCTTTCTTATCAGTAAGTATCATAACTGCCCATTGGTCAGCACTCTATTTCCTTCTCTTTTATGCCCCAACTTATTTTTGTCTATAGCTTTTGCAACTGTGCAGTGTTTAAAACTAGAAAACTTAGTCATTTTCAGTGAACCAGTTTCAGAAGATAGAATATGGTATTTCTCCATTCACTTTACAATCTTATGTTTCAATGCTTTCAAGATGAATGAGCATCTGGACAAACAAATTTTATCTATTGCCTGAATTTAGATGGGATCAATATTTCTTAGTGCTTTTTTAAAAAACATTTTAAAGGATTTTATAGAAGATCTAGTTCTTATATACACTAATAGAAAAAAAATTTGTAACACCAAGGAGGAGTTGTGTGGCATGAATGAAAAGTTGTTAGGTGTGTTTCTACATCTGAAAGTTGATGTCTATTAAAATGTGGTACCAGTGACGTAAGAGTGATGCTAGTAGTGCCATTATGAAGCTGCAAATCAGACTTACTTTAAATACTTGCTGTAATGGTTGTGAGTGTTATTTACCTTTGAGATTGGGCGGGATCAGTTGATGTTAGTCAGTAATGCCTTTAAGGCAACAAAGATGCCATTATTAACACCTCACTCAGTTCGAAAGAGGTTGTACAATAGGGCTACAGGGTGCTGGATATTCCTCCTGCAGTATTGCAGAAAGACTTGGCAGGAATGTAGCCACTGTACATCTTTTCTGGCAGTGGTGGTCATGACATTACACAGTCACAAGAAGACCAGGCTCTGAATGGCCATGTGACATTGCCAAGAGGGAAGACCACTGGTTCGGCATATGGCTCTGGTGCATTGTACTGCATCTGCAGCAGCACTTTGAGCAGTTGTCACCTCAGTGACACAACAGGCTGTTGCAAAACATTTATTTCAAGGACAGCTCCAAGCCAGACACCCTATGGTTTGCATTCCACTGACTCCAAACCACTGCCACTTAAGAATCCAGTGGTGTTGAGCAAGAGCCCATTGGAGGGTGGGCTGGAGATCCGTTGTATTTTCTGATGAAAGCTGTTTCTGCCTCAATACCAGTGTTTTCTGTGTGTTACGAGGTGGCCAGCTGAGGGCCTGCAGCCAACCTGCCTGCATTATAGGCACACTGGACCTACAGTAGGAGTTGTGGTCTGGTCTGCTGTTTTGTATAACAGTAGGAGCAGTCTCATGGTTATCTCACACACCCTCTCTGCAAAATTGTATGTCAATCTGGTGATTCAACCTGTTATGCTGCTATTCATGAACTGTTTTCCAACAGGATAAAGCTCATACACATCCAGTGTTGCAAAACAACATGCTTTATAGTTTGTCAACATGTTGCCTTTGCCTGCCTGATCACCAGATCTGTCTACATTAGAGCACATATGGGACATCATCGGACAACAACTCAAACGTTATCCACAAACAGCATTAACTGTTCCTGTATTGACCAAGTGCTGTAGGCATGGAACTCCATCTCATTGTCTGACATCCAGCATCTGTGCAGCACAGTGCATGCACATTTTGCATGAATTCACCATTCTTGTGGTTACACCAGTTATTAAAGTAACAGAATTTCACATTTGCAATGACTTACCTTGCACTTACATTAACTTGTGATCTTGCAGTGTTAATGACTTAAATGTGTCACCTAGACAAATGCATTCCTGAAATTTCATTACTGTGTGTCAACTATTTTTGGTGTTGTGATTTTTTTTCCATCAGTGTATATTGAATGCTTTCTCCATAGTTGTACTTATGCCTGTTTTTATTTATTAAGTATATTCAGCAGTAATTCAGCTTCATTTGAATGTTTCGGGGAACTCTTTCTGCTTTTGCAGTTAAGTATCTAATGTTGTAATCAAGCCTTCATGATTTTCAGCATCTCTTGCCACCTGCCATGTGCTAAATTGTATCTCACTGGGCCTAAAATCGATTTTAATTTTTGTCCTAGGTCCTCAACATTGTCCTTTCCCGAGCTGAAAGTCTTTTGCTGCATACATAAACAGTTTATTATTTAGATATTCATTTAAGGCCAGTTTCATAATAATTCTATATTTTCAAATAGAGCTTTCAAATGAATGAGGACCTTTATTTCCAAAGCCTGATCTGTAGGAAAAATCTATAAGTGTACCAGCAGATGAGTGTGCGCTGTTTTCAGTTCAGTTAGTGTCTGAGGGAGGCAGTTGCCTTTTCCTCAGATAACAAGTGAGCATGGCAGTAATTTCTTGGTTCAAGGTAGGGGTATATATACTGTGATCATGAAGCTCGATGTGCTGTGAAGAAGACGATCATCTTCACTGCTTTCAATACCTAGCTGTACTACAATGGGACTCCCTGTGGATATTGCCATCTGTCAGAGTTGAAACAGCTAATGTCAATTTAATCCTTTAGTGTGTTGCTTTATGAGAATTGTGGCACATGGATATATGTCCTCCCATAGTTTCTCAGTACTTCATGGGGTGTTTGCACTGTGGTCTAGCACTCATCCTATAGTGATCAGGTGGTGTTGAATGCTGATCTTGTAGCAATAGCTAATATAGTCCACTTAACCATGATATTAGTAATCTGTCATGAATATCTTCAACTTAATAGAAACATAAAATAGCAGAAACTTAAAGAGCTAATACAACAATTACACCCGGCCTTCATCTCCATTTTTTGAGGCAGCACAAATACGGACAGCAAAGACAAATTGTTGAAATACTTCTTTAATGAACTGGACTTTTGTTCATTGAATAATGGGACACCAATGCACTTTTGGTGCTGCATGTGTTAGTTTCTCTTCTAGTGGTCTTACCTTATACATCTGTACCCTAGCACTAGTGTGAAAATGGTACATTCATGACTTATGTGATAGCAATGGTAATCCCATCATATTGACAATCCCATGCCTCCAGCTGGAGAGTTGCTACATTGGTCCCTGAAATGATCTAACAGCAGGCAGAATCCTCTGCACCCCAACTCCCACCAAACCAAATGAAAGGGATTTATGAAATTATGCAACATGCTACAAATATCATTATACATGCAAAGAAAGCTACTATATCTTGTTCATTTGGAGGCCTTTAATGCAAGTCTGTTGTTTGGTGATCCAAATAAATAGCCAAGATAGCTAGAAAAAGGCGAGCCCTGCAATGCACAGTTAAAACTCCTTGACTACCAGCATCATTCTGTCCAAACAAAACTGGAGAGAAGTATGATTACTTACCAAACAGCAGAAGAAAGGCAGTCAATATTAATAACTGCACATATCTCAGCTGCTCAGGTGGGATAAGTTGAGACACAGAAGTGGATACTCACCCCCAGCCGAGATCACTGGAATTATCATCACTGAAGTCCTCTGTACTGATCCTCATCCAAACCTACATCAAGGAGCTCTTTACCAAAGCATTACATGGAAATGTCGGCATTGGCTGGCTATTATATGTTGGCTACTTCCCAGACACCCTAAAATTCTGACACAAGTTGCCTACCTTTATACAGAACTTCTTGCCTTGTAGGTTCTTTCAGCCATTAGAAAACTAAGTGAATAAGAAATCCAGAATGTTACAGGAGTCTGTTGTAAGTATCACCCTTTTCACTACTGCAAAAGATGAAACTGTGACTGCCCTGGGACTAATGTATCAATAGCACAATATGTTAATACTCTTCGCATCTGTTGTGGCTCCTTGTCACTCTATTTACCAAAAATTGTCTGCAAATGGCATTACATAGAACACAGACATAGTCTGAAATTTATTGGTGCTGTCTTTGATCGGTGAACTCCCAGGATGTGCCTGTATTCTTGCTTCATGATAGCAAGTTGAACTGCATGCCTCATGTCAGGTGACTTTTATGCAAAAAATTAACTCATTACTTTCATCATAAATACCACCTGCAAAAGCAGATAGAACCACCCTCATAAAATTGTGTAAATGTTTTTTTTTAAAAAAGGAAAGAAACCTGACCAGCTTTGATATGACTCACCAATATATGGCTAGAGCACTCTATTACACTAGACACCCCACACTCTTATCCTGACATCACAAGTCCCATAATGGCATATCCCCTGCCCTGCCATGAAAATGTACCTCACACATAACATTAAGGTTCACAGTATCCCAGTAATTTAACACTGTAATTGCACTCTGTCCTGCAAGGATATGAACCCTTCAGCCAGATCCAAAGATGGCAAAAAAGTTGACTATGCATAAGCACAAATAATTTCTTCAAAAACTGTTCTGTTTCAAGTGAGTGTATCATTTATACTGCATAATTAAGAATACTCCTCAAACCACTCATCTATATCAAAACCCTCTCCATCAAAGCAGCTCTTATATATAGTGACTCTCAGCAATGTCCAGGCAACAGTAGGGTGCTTTCCAAAATATCTGCTAAAGTAAGACATTCAGGTGCTTGTGTACAGCCTTTGCAGAACAGGAGCCACCATTGTCTTCCTTTTAGTGAAGTGTCTTGTCAACACTCTTGGCGTTAGCTACCTTTATTAACCAGCCAAGGCAGCATTTATGAATAAACCATTTATGAACACCATCCCTGAAGCTGACTTAAGAAATTATCTTCTATGAAGACCTCTGCATAAATGAGAAGACTAATGGTAAAGTAACACATATCTCAACAAACTCAAGATAAAAGAAATTGCCACCAAACAATGGAACTCATCCCATCAAGCTTTGCGAAGAGTGCATATGTCCATTTGCTTTGGACACACCAAGCTCGCACATGAATACATCTTTCAACAAAAAGATTGAT
The DNA here is from genome assembly GCF_023898315.1 of Schistocerca nitens. NCBI lineage: Eukaryota > Metazoa > Arthropoda > Insecta > Orthoptera > Acrididae > Schistocerca > Schistocerca nitens. The sequence continues at coordinate 245,410,818 of NC_064622.1, forward strand.
CCAGGTGTTAGTGCAGAGTGGCTGTGATGGTTTAAATGACTAAACTTATTAGATCTGTGGCATATCCAAAATGCCACAGGTATCACAAGTCTATGTGTATCCTGGGAATGACACCACTGTTGTAAATGAAGCATTAAAATAACGGCAAGAAAGTGACTACAATGATAAGATCTGATTCACTTGTAAGAAAATTAAATTTATCAATAGATACAATTGGAGGACCTTATTTCTCTAGAGGCTCCTCAGCGTGATAAATATTATTTGTTCTTTACATTGATCTTTGACTCTTGTTTTTCCTTTATTGTGCTTTTTATGCACCCTGTCTCTCCATTTATTATTTGGTTGCGAACAAATGCTATTGCTGGAGTGGAAAGAGACACTTTCATGATGATGATATCCATCGATAGCTACAAATTGTTAGAGCAAATTGTTGAAAACAATTTTTTAAAACCGGCATTTCATGATATCTCAAGTATTGGACAACTTTCTGTAGATTTTATTGCAGCGTTCTTCAAGAGATTGTAACAATAAACAATTAGGATACTGTAAGTTCTTTGCTCATTAGGTTCCAAAATATGTTTTGAGAACAGTAAAACTCAAAACTCAATAGATGACATACTTTCTGTACTTCGTTTACCATCTCAGTACCAACACAGGATTATTGAACAGTATTGTGACTGTAATGAAATTTTGTATGGCTAAGCCTCCCATCGAGTAGACAGGTCACCAAGTCTTTTTAGATGATGCAACTTTGGTGCTGCGCATCTCAATGAGGATGATATGATGATGAAGATATGACAACACCCAGTCCTCTAGATGATAAAATCTCTGACCCAGCGAGAAATCAAGCCCAGGCCCCTTGCATGTCATTCTGTCACACTGACCACTCGGCTATTGGGGTGGACATAATTGTGACTGATGACAAAACATGGGTTTCCTGTTCTAATGCAGGAACAAGTACGCAGTCAGTAGTGTGGGGTCACACTGCTTCGCTCAGTGAGCTAAAAAGAGCATGCCAACCTCTCAGCCGGAAATATTATACTATTGTTTGAGGTGCTAAACAAATCTATTTTGCAGAACAGGAGGAGAACTGTCAATTCTGAAGGCTGCTGTGGCACACGAAGAAAACTGAGAAGAGCCAAGACAGTGTCGTAACTGGTATCATGTTCTTGCATGACAATGTTTGGCCACACACTGCCTGGCTGGCACTAGAATAGTCGTCATTTCAAATGTAATATTTTTGAACATGCACCTTAAAGTTCAGACTTAGCTCGAAGTGATTTCCACCTCGTAATGTACATGAGAAATTGGCTTGGCTCTCAACACTTTGACTCCCATAAATCACTTCAGGATGATGATACAAACATAGAATTTTTAGAGGTGGAACCTAGAGGCCTTAGGCTAAGATCAGTGGTAGGATGAAAGAGAGGAACTTAGAAGGAAAGGCAGATGTGTAGTTCAAGATAAAGGAAACAAGGAGGAATCACATGAGAGATAACAGAACACTAAGACAACAACACTCAGAGAATTTTGTTTTGTATACAAGGGGTATGGTTAATAGGAATTTGTTGAGGTATGCCATGGATGTGAATGAACAGCATGTTGTTCTCTGATCAGAAAGTCCTTGCATTGCCCAAAGAACTTGATGTTACAGTCTTAAGTAATGCATATTGTTAAAGTCCCCTGAAAAGTACCTTTAAGGATGCAGTGCTTAGCATATGTGAAAGAAATGGAGTGCCTCTGCAAGTTTGCTCTAGGTTTACAGATATCTGATACTGAGATACTTAATGGTTGATAAAGCATTTTTCCTTTAAAGATCAAAATACACAACTGAACTACAGTTGCAGTACTAAATTTATAAATAAGATGTCACAAATAAGAATATGCAATCCGTTTCGTGATAATTATTAGATAGTGTAGTTAAGGAATGTTTGTGTGTCAGGGCATGACTATCAGTGTGGTTGACTGGGGCAGTTCAGCTGTGATTGCCCTGGATGAATGCATATAAGTACTGCTGCTATCAGGAAGCATTAGAAATAGGGAATTTAGTAAGTAATTAGAGTTAGTTTTAATGCAGTATAAACAATTTGTAATGTACATTTTTGAGTAAATTATTAGTACACTACTGATCGTTAAAATTGCTACACCACGAAGATGACATGCTACAGACACGAAATTTAACCGACAGGAAGAAGATACTGTGATATGCAAATGATTAGCTTTTCAGAGCATTCACACAAGGTTGGCGCCGGTGGCGACACCTACAATATGCTGACATGAGGAAAGTTTCTGATACACAAACAGCATTTTACCAGCGTTGCCTGGTGAAACGTTGTTGTGATGCCTCGTGTAAGGAGGAGAAATGCGTACCATCACGTTTCAGACTTTGATAAAGTTCGGATTGTAGCCTATCGCGATTGCGATTTATCGTATCACGACATTGCTGCTCGCATTGGTCGAGATCCAATGTCTATAAGCAGAATATGGAACCGGTGGGTTCAGGAGGGTAATACGGAACGCCATGCTGTATCCCAACGGCCTTGTATCAGTAGCAGTTGAGATGACAGGCATCTTATCCGCATGGCTGTAACGGATTGTGCAGCCATGTCTCGATCCCTGAGTCAACAGATGGGGATGTTTGCAAGACGACAACCACCTGCACGAACAGTTCGATGATGATTGCAGCAGCATGGACTATCAGCTCGGAGACCATGGCTGTGGTTACCCTAGACGCTGCATCACAGACAGGAGCGCCTGCGATGGTGTACTCAACGGTGAACCTGGGTGCACGAATGGTAAAACATCATTTTTCAGATGAATCCAGGTTCTGTTTACAGCATCATGATGGTCGCATCCGTGTTTGGCGACATCGCTGTGAACGCACATTGGAAGCGTGTATTCGTCATCGCCATACTGGCGTATCACCCGGCGTGATGGTATAGGGTGCCGTTAGTTACACGTCTCGGTCACCTCTTGTTCGCATTGACGGCACTTTGAACAGTGGACGTTACATTTCAGATGTATTACGACCCGTGGCTCTACCCTTCTTTCGATCCCTGCGAAACCCTACATTTCAGCAGGATAATGCACGACCACATGTTGCAGGTCTTGTACGGGCCTTTCTGGATACAGAAAATGGTCGACTGCAGCCCTGGCCAGCACATTCTCCAGATCTCTCACCAATTGAAAACGTCTGGTCAATGGTGGCCGAGCAACTGGCTCGTCACAATACGCCAGTCACTACTGTTGATGAACTGTGGTATCATGTTGAAGCTGCATGGGCAGCTGTACCTGTACACGCCATCCAAGCTCTGTTTGACTCAATGCCCAGGTGTATCAAGGCCGTTATTACAGCCAGAGGTGGTTATTCTGGGCACTGATTTCTCAGGATCTATGTACCCAAACTGCGTGCAAATGTAATCACATGTCAGTTCTAGTATAATATATTTGTCCAATGAATACCCATTTATCATCTGCATTTCTTCTTGGTGTAGCAATTTTAATGGCCAGTAGTGTATATTCTGCTGCAATGTATGTAACTGCAGACTGTATTCTAAAATTACAGTATACTTTTCTTTTTTTCCACAGTACTTATTGTGGATAGTTTTCCATTCCAGTAGACAACAAACTTTATATGTGTTAGAAAATAAGTAAGTAAATATCGCAGTCTGGTGATGTCGGACATCATAATTTTATTCAGAGGAAGTTTATCGGTTTTGGAAAGATAAATAACAAATGCTTAATCTGAAATGCTATTAAGTAGAAGAAATAATACAAATGTGTGGTTTCAAGGTTTTTCTTCTAAATTTGCTCTAGCTATTTTGCTGTGTTTTATTTTAAAGCCTAATGAAGATTACTCTTTGGACAACCCTTCTATTATGCGTTCAGTAATAGTGTATGATTGAGGTGAGGCACATAGATTGGTTTAAATGGCACAGTTGATGTAATAACATCAATATGGAAAGGATAGATTGCTACTCACCATGTAAAGGAGGCACTGAGGTGCAGACCGTCACAATAAAAAAAGACTTGTGTGTGTGTGTGTGTGTGTGTGTGTGTGTGTGTGTGTGTGTGTGAGAGAGAGAGAGTAGTCTTTTTCATTGTGTCTGTCAACAACTCAGTGCCTCATCTGTGTTGAGTAGCAATCTATCCTTTCCATATGACTGTTATTCCATGCTGGACTTCCCATCAGTTGTGGTAATAGGTCTTAGGAAAACCCACAAAGCACATAGAGGACAGCAAATGACATGTTTTAGATTAACAACTCCATTTTAGTTTAGACAAAAATTGATATAAAATGTTCAGTCAAAACACCTTCAGCTGTCTAAATTTCGACTGATGACCTCAGAAGTTAAGTCCCATAGTGCTCAGAGACATTTGAACCATTTGTCTGACCTTCCAGTTATTTTATTTGAGCAACTGGTTTCAGCACTACATTGTCATCTTCAGGTGGCCTGACCTATTGGACAAATCTCAAATCTGGTCCAGTCAAAATAAGAGCCAGCATTCACCATAGATTTCTTTTTAACATGATGATCCCTTCGATAACCACTTGAGTTGGCAATTTGTGATCAAAGGGATCACTGTGTCAAGTAGAAATCTGTGGATACCAGTCACTGAAGGCTGGCCCATATTTTGACCGCAGCAGAGGTGGGTATTCATCCTACACGTCAATCAGGTGGACTGAAGATTGCTTAACGTAGTGCTGTAACTAATTGCTCAAATAAAATAACTGGAAATTTAGATGGCTGAAGGTGTTTAGATTTGACATTTTATATTGAACAGACAAGGTGCTGCAACCATTTATACAGGGTGGTCCATTGATCGTGACCGGGCCAAATCTCTCATGAAGTAAGCATCAAACAAAAACTAGGGGAAACTAGACAGTGCTATGGTTGGCCCGCTAGATTGTGCTGCCATAGGTCAAACGGATATCAACTGCGCCTTTTTAAATAGGAACCCCCATTTTTTATTACATATTGGTGTAGTATGTAAAGAAATATGAATGTTTTAGTTGGACCACTTTTTTCGCTTTGTGATAGATAGCTCTGTAATAGTCACAAACATATGGGTCACAATTTTAGATGAACAGTTGGTAACAGGTAGGTTTTTTAAATTAAAATACAGAATGTAGGTTCATTTGAACATTTTATTTCGCTTGTTCCAATGTGACAAATGTATCTTCGTGATCTAATCATTTATGAGAACTCAAGCTGTTACAGTGTGATTACCTGTAAACACCACGTTGCATAAATGCTCAAAATGATGTACGTCATCCTCAATGCATTTGGCAATATGTGTAACGACGCTCCTCTCAACAGCGAGTAGTTTGCCTTTCATAATGTTGGCACATGCATTGACAGTGCGCTGACGCATGTTGTCAGGCGTTGTCGGTGGATCACAATAGCAAATATCCTTCAACTTTCCCCACAGAAATAAATCTGGGGACGTCAGATCCGGTGAACGTGCGGGCCATGGTATGGTGCTTTAACAACCAATCCACCTGTCATGAAATGTGCTATTCAGTACCGCTTCAACAGCATACGAGCTATGTGCCGGACATCCATCATGTTGGAAGTACATCGCCATTCTGTCATGCATTGAAACATCTTGTAGTAACATCGGTAGAACATTACGTAGGGAATCAGCATACATTGCACCATTTAGATTGCCATCGATAAAATGGGGGCCAATTATCCTTCCTCCCTTAATGCCGCACCATACATTAACCCGCCAAGGTCGCTGACGTTCCACTTGTCGCAGCCATCGTGAATTTTCCATTTCTCAATAGTGCATATTATGCCGGATTACGTTACCGCTGTTGGTGAATGACACTTCATCACGAAATAGAATGTGTGCAGAAAATCTGTCATCGTCCTGTAATTTCTCTTGTGCCCAATGGCAGAACTGTACATGACGTTCAAAGTCGTCACCATGCAATTCCTGGTGCATAGAAATATGGCACGGGTGCAATCGATGTTGATGTAGCATTCTCAACACCGACATTTTTGAGATTCCTGATTCTCACGCAATTTGTCTGCTACTGATGTGCGGATTAGCCGCGACAGCAGGTAAAACACCTACCTGGGCACCATCATTTGTTGCAGGTCATGGTTGACGTTTCACATGTGGCTGAACACTTCCTGTTTCCTTAAATTATGTAACTATCCGGCGAACGGTCCGTACACTTGGACGATGTCATCCAGGATACCGAGCAGCATACGTAGCACATGCCCGTTAGGCGTTTTGATCACAATAGCCATACGTCAACACGATATCGACCTTTTCCGCAGTTGGTAAACGGTCCATTTTAACACGGGTAATGTATCACGAAGCAAATACCGTCCACACTGGTGGAATGTTATGTGATACCACGCATTTGTACGTTTGTGACTATTACTGTGTCATCTATTACCAAACAAAAAAAGTGGTCCAACAAAAACATTTGTATTTATTTACATACTACATGAATAGGTAATAAAAAATGGGGGTTCCTATTTTAAAAAATGCAGTTGATATCTGTTTGACCTACTGCAGCGCCATCTAGCGGGCCAACCATAGCGCCATCTGGTTTCACCCTTAAAGCTAGACTAGTTTCGTTCTTTGTAGTTTTTTCGTTTGACGTTTATTTCGTGAGATATTTGGCCTGGTCACTATCAGTGGACCACCCTGTATAAAGATGGACCTACAGAAACATTCATACAGTTACAGAAGCTCTCCGGGTACCAGGATACAAATAATTCTCTTCTTGTTCTATGTTTTTGTGTATTCTGCCTTGGTTGGAGTGAACGTTTTTAAATAATAGGAAACCCTGGAAAAGTGCTATCTCTACAGTTATATTAATATATACATATTACTTATGTGACTGGAAAACACATTTCCTGCTACTGTTGCTGTCGCTGTAGTTTAGAATTGTGAACAAAGTGTGTAGACATAAGGAAAGATTTTGTCACTCACTAGAAGTAAATGTACCTGGATTTACCCTCAACAAGGAAATCTGTGGTTTGATAGCAGGCTACATTTTTTAACATATTCATTACAGCTCTCTCATACTTTCCAGAAATGGTCTGTTAGAGACCCTCTGAGCAGTCTATCTTTATCTTTAATTAATAGTTTGTTGTATCGGTTAACTACCCCTTTGTCATGTCTGTCTTGTCTACACTTGACATTATGTAATTTCAGATTGGAGTTTCTTGGAGCCAGAAGTGGGTTTTGCTGTTCTGAAGTGGGTATATACTGATTTGGTGGATTTTTCTCAAGGAGATTCTTTCACACTAGACCTCATGAAGACTGCCAATAAGTTCCACCTTGATGAGCTTGTTGCAAAGTAAGGTTGCATCTTGTTTAATGACAAACTCTTTAGTAATTTCATTCAGTGCAGAGGTGTTATAAATAATGTTACATACTCCATTGATTTGTTAAAATTTCCTTTTTTTTTTATGGAATGGACTGATATTATTTGTTTATTACATAAATGAAACTTGGTTACCATATTTACAGTATATTAGGTTTTATAATGTTGTCTATGATGATTTACTAATTATAGAATAATTCATAGAATTAGGAATAGACTGGTAAAGAATCATAGCTTCAGTAAATTTCACATTTTGATGATACACTTAAAGCTGAAACTTTGTGGATTTTAGTTTTAAAATGAGCTCCTCATCCAGGCCCTGAAGGCCCAAGGGATGTTAACTATTAATTTTAAAAGTGATCATATTAAAAGTGAGAATTGTTGATAAACGTAAAGGCTCTGCTCAGGGAAGAAAGAGAACATTGGTAAAATGAATAATGAAATGGGACCTGAAACATGTAACTTCCTTTGTCACTCTTCTTGTCAGTGACATCTTCAAAAAAATCAAGAGCATGTTAATGAACTGCCAGACTGCCACTATGATTATAAGTCCTTGAACATGTTTTGTGTGTGTGTGTGTGTGTGTGTGTGTGTGTGTGTGTGTGTGTTTTTTGTGTTTGCGTGTGTGTTTTGCGTGTGTGTGTGTGTGTGTGTGTGTGTGTGTGTGTTTTCTTTGAATCTAATCATTTGTATGCCTAAGCATATCACGTTCTTCATACTAATTTGATGTTTCTTGCTTGCTGCCTTTATGTTGTTGCAGTTTTAATGGCCAGCAGTGTATTTCATCATAAAACATACTCTTCGGTGCTATTTTGTAGTACATAAATGGTTTTTTTAAGATAAATGCAAATAACAGCATTGCTTTCCAGAGATTGGAAGTTATTTGAAAAAATGTCTATCTAGATAAGTTAATTAGTTAATCAAACATTTTACTTGGAAATAAATTATTCCTGGATAAAGGCATTCAGCCTTCTCATAAATACAAATATTTATTTGTTGTGTACTCTTCGAAGTTTTAACTAACAAATAACCCCATTCTTTGTTTGCATCTTGATCACTCATCTATCAGTTACAACCAGTATATGTTCCTGTGTGTCAACATTATTTCTCCCCAGGGGGCTCGCTGTTCTTTCAAGATTCGTGTGCCCCACTGCGGGTTCGGGGCTAAGAATAGGCCCGCGGTATTCCTGCCTGTCGTAAGAGGCGACTAAAAGGAGTCTCAAATGTTTCGGCCTTATGTGATGGTCCCCTCTCGGGTTTGACCTCCATCTTTCTAAATTGTTCCGAAGAGCGAGCCGATTGGGGAAGGGCGCCTTACTTGGTGCATTGTGTCCATCTTGCGTTGAGAACTTTCGCCAGCTTATTCGTCGTTGCATTGCAGTCCTGCCCGCTCTCCATCTCTTGGGCATGGATCTGTTCCTGCGTGCACTTTCCGCCTTCCGATGAGCAGTGCCAGTTTCTGCACAGATGAAAACCATGGACGACGTGTCACCTAAAATCCAGCCCGGTAGCCAGTCCGTTGTGGTGGAGCTGCCATGTACCCTCTTGGTTGTAGCCCCCTGACAACACAGGGATCGCTCTACTGATGCCTGCGCCGTTAACTCCCCACGTATGCCAAGGAGTGGATGCCCATCTCCCTGGGGCATCGGGACTCCCGGCAATGGCCATCCTGCCTGGTGGCCTTTGCTGTGGCTGGGTGGCGCCCGTGGGGAGGGCCCTTGGTCGGAGTAGGTGGCATCAGGGCAGATGACCCGCAATGAAGCGTGGTACATCATCTCTCGCTGGCGGCCAGCTGTCAGCAGTCTCTAAGCGTTCCATGCTCACTTTAAGGCTCATGTGTATGACCCCAAATCGTTCCCCTCCCTGGCCACACCATGGGAGGAACGACAGGCTATGAATGAGAGCAAAAGATATTCGCCCCGGTATCTCGTCTGTACCAGAGCTGACGGGGAATCGTTTGTGTCTGTGAAGCCTCAGTTCTTTGTCGAACATTTAGAGGACAAGTTCGGGGAGGTGGAGGGCTTGTCCAAAATGCGGTCAGGGTCAGTCTTAATAAAAACGGCATCCTCTGCTCAGTCACGAGCCTTGCTCGCTTGTACGAAGCTGGGGGATGTTTCTGTTACTATCACCCCACATAACAGCTTAAATATGGTCCAGGGAATTATTTTTCACAGAGATCTCCTTTTACAGTCCGATGACGAGCTGTGCGCCAACTTAGAGCGACGAGGGGTCCATTTCGTCCGGCGCGTCCACCGGGGTCCGAGGGATCACCAAGTTGCCACCGGTGCCTTCATCTTGGCCTTCGAGGGTGACACGTTACCTGAGAAGGTCAAGGTGATGGTATACCGTTGTGATGTCAAGCCCTATATCCCTCCCCCGATGCGGTGCTTCAAGTGTTGGAAGTTCGGCCATATGTCTTCTCGCTGTGCTTCCAGCCTCATATGTCGCGATTGTGGTCGACCATCCCATCCTGATACTCCATGTGCCCCGCCTCCCATCTGTGTCAGCTGCGGGGAGCACCATCCCCCTTGCTCGCCGGACTGTAAGATTCTCCAGAAGGAGCGGAAAATAATGGAATACAAGACCCTGGATAGGCTGACCGACACTGAGGCTAAGCATAAGTTTGAACGACTGCATCCAGTACGTATGACGTCCACTTATGCTGCCTCTGTCTCTCCTGTTATGGTTCCTATAGCTGCACCACACAACGTTGGCTCTCAGAGCCAGAGAACCACACCTGCCCCCTTGATGGTGGGGGGCACTACACTCTCTGTTGCTCCTGCTCCATCTACTTCAGGAGCAACACCACCCCAACCATCAGGGACATTCGTTCCCCCTTCCCAGCCGGAGAAGCGTGAGACTTCTTCGGCTACTCTAGCCCATCCCAGGCTTTGCCCAGTGCCAAAGCGGACACCCGCAAATTTTTGAAACAACAACCGATCGCTGGTCATAGGGCTTCACGGTCGTCGTCCGTCCCTGAGACTGACCCACTGGGGCCCTCCCAGCCAGACGCTCCAAAGGCACAGCGTGCAAAGCCGTTGAAGAAAAAGGCTCCCAAGCATCCTGACATTGCGGTGGCACCTGTCCCACCGCAACCTTCCAACTCTGTGTCTGAGGATGAGGTGGAGATTCTTGTGTCTGCTGAGGACCTCGATCTCGCCGGTCCCTCAGACGCCATGGATAGCAACTGCACAGGTGCTCCATCGGAGGCAGCAGGTGACCCAGCGGCGTAATCTGCCTTCCCAGTCCTGTCACGCCTTTCTCAGCCATGGACAATACCATCCTCCAGTGGAACTGCAGCGGTTTCTTCCACCATCTAACTGAGCTCCGACAACTTATCAGCCTTCACCCTTTCTTCTGCATTGCACTTCAGGAAACTTGGTTTCCCGCAATGCGAACCCCCGCCCTCCGTGGCTATCGGGGTTGTTATAAGAACCGGGCAGCTTATGAAAGGGTGTCTGGTGGCGTCTGGATATATGTCCTTAACTCTCTTCACAGCGCGTTGGTACCTCTACAAACAGCTTTAGAAGCTGTCGCTGTTCGGGTGTGGACGCCACAGGCTGTTACCGTCTGCAGTCTTTACCTTCCACCGGATGGTGCTGTCGCGCAGCATGTCCTGGCTGCTCTGATAGCCCAATTGCCGCCACCTTTCTTGCTACTGGGCGACTTCAACGCCCATAACCCTCTGTGGGGTGGGTCAGTGGCGACAGGTCGAGGTGCCACCATTGAGCATTTATTAGCACAGCTCGATCTTTCGCTTTTAAATGATGGTTCCTCCACACACTTTAGCGTGGCGCATGGCACGTGCTCCGCCATTGACCTTTCCATCTGCAGCCCTAGCCTCTTACCGTCTGTCCAGTGGCGAGTGCATGACGACCTGTATGGTAGTGACCACTTTCCGATCTTTCTGTCACTGCCACAGCGTCGGTCTTCTCTGCACCCCTGCAGGTGGGCTATGAATAAGGCTGACTGGGACTCGTTTTCCTCCACTGCCGCTATCGAGCTTCTCCGTAGTGATGACATTGATGTGGTGGTTCAATCGGTCACCACGGGCATCGTTATTGCCGCCGACTCTGCCATTCCTCGTTCTTCTGGGTCCCCTCGGCGGCGTACTGTGCCTTGTTGGTCGCCTGAGATCGCTGCAGCGATTAAAGATCGCCGGTGGGCGCTGCAGCGTCACAAGCGACATCCCTGCGTTGAACACCTCATCACCTTCAAACGGCTGCGTGCGCGGGCCCGCCGCCTTATCTGCCAAAGCAAGCAGGAGTGCTGGGAGCGGTATGTGTCCACCATTGGCCTCCATGTCACTCCATCGCAGGTCTGGGCCAAGATTCGTCGCGTCTACGGCTATCGGACCCCTGTCAGCGTCCCTGCGCTCTCACTGAATGGAGCAGTTTGTACTGACTCCGGCGTCATTGCAAATTGCTTGGCAGAGCATTTTGCTATGAGTTCCGCTTCTGCGAATTACCCCCTGGCCTTCTGCTCCATTAAAGAGTGGATGGAACATCGGAGCCTTTCGTTTCACACCCACCATCCAGAATCTTACAATGTTCTATTCAGTGAGTGGGAATTTCGCAGTGCGCTAGCCGCTTGCCCTGATACCACTCCTGGGCCAGATGGCATCCACTGTCAGCTGCTGAAACACCTTTCAGTGGACTGCGAGCGATGGCTCCTCGACCTTTACAACCACATTTGGGTCGAGGGAGAGTTTCCGTCGCAATGGCGGGAAAGTATTGTTATCCCCATTCTGAAACCTGGGAAGAACCCTTTGGAGGTGGACAGCTACCGTCCCATTAGCCTCACCAACATTCTTTGCAAGTTGCTTGAACGGATGGTGAGCCGGCGGTTGACCTGGGTACTGGAGTCACGGGGCCTTCTGGCTCCATCTCAGGGTGGGTTCCGTAAAGACCGCTCCGCCGCCAACAATCTGGTGAGCCTGGAGTCGGCCATCCGTACTGCCTTTGCCCGCCGTCAGCACCTGGTCGCTGTCTTTTTCGACATGCAGAAGGCGTACGATACGACATGGCGCCATCACATCCTTTCTACGCTTCATGGATGGGGTCTTCGGGGCCCTCTGCCGATCTTTATCCGCAATTTTCTGTCGTATCGTACCTTCTGCGTGCAAGTCGCGGCCTCCCATAGTTCCTCCCAAGTCCAGGAGAACGGTGTGCCCCAGGGATCTGTTTTAAGTGTCTGCCTGTTTTTAATAGCCATTAATGGGCTCGCTGCGGCCGTGGGAAATTCTGTCTCTGCTTCCCTGTATGCTGACGACTTCTGCCTTTACTACAGCTCTACTGGCATTGCAGCTGCTGAACGTCAGCTACAGGGCGCTATCCGCAAGGCGCAGTCTTGGGCTGTAGCGCATGGCTTTCAGTTTTCGGCTGCCAAGACCCGTGTTATGCATTTCTGCCGGCGCCGAACAGTCCATCCTGAGCCACAGCTTTATCTTGCCAACGAACTCCTTGTCGTGGTGGAGACCCACAGGTTTTTGGGGGTCGGTTTTGATGCTCGGTTGACTTGGCTGCCTCATATTCGGCAGCTTAAACAGGCGTGTTGGAGGCATCTAAATGCTCTGAGATGCTTGAGCCACACCAGCTGGGGTGCCGACCGATCTACCCTGTTACGGCTCTACCAGGCGTTAATCCAGTCCCGTCTGGATTATGGGAGCCTGGCTTATGGCTCAGCATCCCCATCTGCGTTACGGGTGTTTGACCCAATCCTCCAAAGCGGGATACGCCTTGCCACTGGTGCCTTCCGTACCAGCCCTGTGGACAGCATCCTAGTGGAGGCGGGTGTCCCTCCACTGCGGTTCCGATGCCTACAATTACTGGCTGCTTATGCTGCCCATGTTTTTAGCTTGCCCGGGCATCCAAATTACCGTGTCCTGTTCCCGCAGTCAGTCGTCCATCTGCCAGAACGTCGGCCCCGGTCGGGTTGTCCGATCGCCGTACGCGTCAAGGAGCTACTCTGCGGGCTTGGGTTTTTCCCTGTTCCACCTCCTTTCCAGGTACCTCTGCGTACACCCCCGTGGTGTGTTCCTCGCCCTTGCCTTCGGCTCGACTTGGCACAGGGCTCGAAGGACTCAGTCCCTCCAGAGGCCTTCCACCGCCGCTTTTATTCCATCCTGGCCACGTATTAGGGCTCTGGCATTGTTTACACTGACGGCTCGATGGTTGCTGGTCGAGTCGGTTATGCGCTCACTCTAGGGGACCATTCCGAACAACGTTCCTTGCCGGCTGGCTGCAGCATTTACACTGCTGAGCTGGTCGCCATCTTTCGAGCCCTAGAGTATATCCGCTCCTGCTCAGGTGAGTCCGTCGTTATCTGTAGCAATTCCCTGAGCAGTTTACGAGCTCTTGACCAGTATTTTCCTTGTTCCCGTCTGGTGATGGCTATCCATGAGTCCCTGCATACTCTTGCGCGTTGCGGCCGCTCTGCGGTCTTCGTGTGGACCCCAGGCCATGTTGGGATCCCCGGCAATGAGAATGTTGACCGGCTGGCGAAAGATGCGACTAGTACACCATCTCTGGACATTGGCCTCCCGGAGACAGATTTGCGAGCATTCCTACGCCACAAAATTCTGGACCTTTGGGACACTGAATGGCGCGCCCTGCCTTCACGCAACAAACTTCGGGCCATCAAGGGGGCTACCAGTGTGTGGCGCTCCTCCTTGCGGGTCTCTCGCAAGGAGTCTGTTGTCCTCTGCCGGCTGCGCATTGGGCACACATGGATGACGCACGGCCACCTATTGCGACATGAGGACCCACCTTTATGTCGCTGCGGCTCCGTTTTGACAGCGGTCCACATTTTATTGGACTGTCCACTTTTAACCGTGCTCAGGCAGTCGTTCGCACTGCCTGACACGCTCCCTGCTCTTTTAACAGATGACTCGGCTATGGCTGACGTAGTTTTATGTTTTATTCGGGCAGGGGTTTTTTATCATTTAATATGAGTGTTTATGTTTTATTTTATTGTTTTGTGTTGATTCTGGCCTTCGCCTATGGTTTTCAACTGAGTTTTTAATGTGTTCTCGGTGGTTGGCTTTTCCTTTTTTTGTTCCTGTGGTCGGCCTACCACCGTCACACTCTGTGTGATTTTATTTCGTTTTGTCTGATCTCTGTCGGAGTCTTTCTTGTCCCGTGTCATCTGACGTCTTCCCTGTTGTTCGTTTTTATTCTCTTTGGGCGGTTTTAATTTTTTTTTTTTTGGAAAAAGGGACCGATGACCGTCGCAGTATGGTCCCTTTAATCCCCCAAACCAACCAACCAAGATTCGTGTGTGGCGTACACGGGGCCACGATCTACTGTAGCTACTGTATTTCCTTCACCCCGCCCTCCCTCCTTATCCTCACTCCTTCCCTGTTGCCCCCTCCTTCCCCTAACTCAGTGTTCTGATTTATATCTACCTGTCTATCCACCTGGTTCTCTGTCTTGCTTGCAATTTTGTTCCTTCTGCCTGATCATTCATCCTTTTTGGCGTTTAGGTCCCTGCTTGAGGTTTGACCTCAACTTCTAAATTTTCTGTTTTTAGTGTGAGTCATTTGGGGGAAGAAGTCCCTCCCTAGCATCTGTGGTATGGATTCCTCTTCCCCCTTCCTTCCCCACTGTACCCCCTCCCCCTCCCTCCACCCTGCTAGGTCACCAGCACGTGTAGTCAGTCCGTGTGATGGGGTGACAAGTATCCATCAAGCTGAGCCCTCTGACAACACAGGATTCGCACTACTGATACCTGAGCTGTTCCCTCCCCATGTATGCCAAGGAGTGGTTGCTTGTCTACCTGGAGCATCAGAACTCCCGGCAACAGCCACCATGCCAGGCAGCCCTTGCAGTGGCTGGTTGGTGCCCATGAGGGGAGCCCCTGGACAGAGTGGGTGGTATCAGGGCAGGTGCTTGGCACATGAAGCGTGTCAAGCTGCAAAAATCTGACTGTTCTCAAACAGCCATTTCTTTGAATGGTGAAGGCTCACAGAGTGCTGCTTTGTATGACCCAATGGCCTTCCCTTCCCTGGCTACGGTATGGGAGGAGGATGAGGCTCGGTGTCTTAGGATGAAACACTTTCCCTGCTACCTCGTCTGTACTTGGATGGATGGGGACACATTCACAGCCACAAAGCCTTTTTTTTTTTTTTTTTTTTTTTTTTTTGATAATATAGAGGAAAAGTTTGGTGAAGTGGAGTCTCTCAGTAAGATATGGTTGGGCTCCCTGTTGATCAAAGCTTCTTTTGCCGCTCAGTCTGCAGGTCTTTGTGCTTGTGATCGTCTCGGCAATGTTCCAGTGTCTATTACTCTCACTAGTCTCTTTCTGGCTTTCAAGGAGGATAGCCTCCCAGAGGAGGTCAAGGTTCACATGTCTTATGGTGAGGCTCACCAAAAATAGGAGACACTCCATCCAGTGTCACTTTCTTCAATTTTTACCTCTGTTACATCCTTTCCCCTTCCTACCTCTTCATTACCCCAGTGCTGTCCCCCTTTCCCCTCCCATTCTCCTGCAGTTCCCATGCCCTCCTGTCTGGGAGCTGCTCCCCCTCCCCGGCCAAAGAAGTGCCCCCCTTCTTCGGCACCTGCCAGTGATGCCACCCCACCCCACCCCTCCAGAACCGCTCTTCCCAGCATCTCTCAGGCTGGAAGCCTCCTACCCCAATTTGGCAACAAGACGCACCACCATCTACACGCTGAAAGGCTGCCTGCTCTCTATTGATTCCGGATCTTGCAGACGTCTGTACTCCCTCTGTGCCCTGCCCTCCTCCACCTCCAAAAGAGAAGAAGAAGAAGAAGAAGAAACACAAGTCCCTAGACAGGGCTCCCAGTGCCCCCAGAGGTACCCTCTTCAGAACCTGAGTCTGACATCTTATTTGTGGATGTCACCCCATCCTTGTCATTGATGATCACTGACCGAGTGACATGACCTCCTCTTGACTTCTGAATGTCTAACTGGACTCTTGCCACACTGCACAGTGTAATTGCGACGAATATTATCATCATCTATCAGAAATACAGCACCTTGTTTCCTCGTATACACTTCTGTGATGACCATTTGCCAACATTTCGTGGTTATTGGGTATTCTGTCGGAACCATGGTGGCCCTGGGGTAGCATCTGGCGGGGTCTGCACGTTGGTTCACTCGGATGTCATTAGTGACTAGATCCCCTTTGTACCAGCCTGGAGGCAATAGTGATTAGAGTGCAGTCGCCATGTGCAATGTCTAACTCCCTCCAGGTAGGCCACTTCCTTACGTTGAACTGTCTACCTTAATACAGCAACTCCTGCCGCGTTCCTCATCCTTGGGGACTTCAGTGCCCACCACCCACTGTGGGGGAGTGCCACTTCCACAGGTTGGGGTCTCCTAATTGACCAACTTATTACAAATTTTGATTTATGTCTCCTCAATGATGGTTCCCCTTCACTGCTGCTCATGGGACTGTTTCTACTGCTCTCGATATCACGATCACCTCCCCCACTCTCATGGCTCCCCTACACTGGTCGTCCATGATGATGTTTGTGACAGTGACCCCTTCCTGCTGATTGTGTAGTTTCTCTACTGCCACCAGGCAGACAGGCCCCCTCATTGGGCATTCTTCAGGGACAATTGGCCTTTATATATGTCTTCTGTGCACTTCGACACCTCCCTCTTGAAATGCATAGATGCAGTCATGCAAGGCGTCTTTCTCACTATTCTTCATGCTGCTGTCACTGCTGTCCACCAATCCACTGGTCTCCTTCATCATCAACTGGTACCATGATGGACCAAGGATGTAGCAGTACTGTCTAGGAATGCCGATGGGTGCTGCAGCGGTTTAAACGACACCCTTCACAGACCAGCCTCCTTGCTTTTAAGCGTCGCCATGCTAAGACTCGTTACCTTCTCAAGCAGAATAAAAAGGAATGTAAAAAGGAATGCTGGGATTGCTATGTTTCCTCCCTGGGGATGTATGCCTCTTCGTCGCAGGTTTGGTCCAAACTCTGTAGCCTTCTGGGCTGCCAGCGACAGTCACGTGTTAGTCCAGGGTATTAATCTCCAGGGTGCTGTGTGCACTGATCCATTGGTTCTTGCAGAAGATGGCATCAGCATCCTCTTCCTACTCTGCTACCTTTCTCCGGTAGAAACAGTGAGTAGAACAGTCCCCCCCCCCTTTGTTTCAGCCTGCACTAAGCTGAACTCTGTAATGAACCCTTCACTGAATGGGAATTCTTGCAGGTTCTTACCTCTTCATGTGACACAGTCCTAGGCCCGGATTCCATCCACAACCAGATGATCCAACACTTGGACGTTCCCCAGAGGCAACAAAACTCAAGGTCTTCAACTGTACTTGGCTCACTGGTGCTTTCCCTTCACAATGGTGAGACAGTATAGTTATCCCCGTCTTTAAGCCTGGGAAGAACACAATGTCTCTCAACAGCTACCGCCCTATTGTCTTGATGTATGTACTTTGTAAAATGCTCGAGAGGATGGTAAGCTTCAGATTATGTTGGGTACTTGAATTTCGTGGCCTGTTTTCCCTGTATCAGTGTGGCTTCTGTGAAGAATGATGTCCAACTGACCATTTACTCAGATTGGAAACAGTAATCTGACAGGCTTTTATTAACCGCCGGCACCTTTTCACAATCGCCTTTGACCTACATAAGGCGTATGACATGGCTTGGCGCCATAAATTTTTAGTTTCCCTCCATGACTGGAGCTTCAATGGCCCCATTCAGGTTTTTATCTGTGAGTTTTTATCTCACTGGCTCCTCCGGGTTCGAGTTGACGCTTCACTCAATGCCCCTTAGATTCTGGAGAACAGTACCCCACAGGGTTCTGTGTTAAATGTCCACTCTCCCTGTGGCCGTCAATGGGTTTGTATTCTCTGTTGGGCCTGTGGTTACCCCAGCATTGTATGTTGACGATTTTTGCATTTGGTGCAGCTCCCACTCGGTAGCATCTGCTGAGCACCAGCTCCAAGGTGCCATTCCCCCTGCGGGTCCGGGGTAAGAATAGGCCCGAGGTATTCCTGCCTGTCGTAAGAGGCGACTAAAAGGAGTTTCAACCGTTTCAGCCTTCCATGTGATGGTCCCCCTTGCGGTTTGACCTCCATTTTTCAAAATTCTACAGAAGTACGAGCCTTTTGGGGAAGGACACCTTACATGGTGTACCACTGGTCCTAAGTGCACTAAGACCTTGGCACTCAGCATTGCACCGGCGTTGTAACCATACCCACTATTCCTCAAATTGGGCCTAAATGCCTGATGGGTTGTCCAAGTTACGCCCATCTTGCATCTCCATCTGCACCAGCGATCATGATGGACTTTCCATGGCACCAGAAATCCAGCACGGTAGCCAGCCCGTTGTGGTGGGGTCGTCATGTACCCTCTAGGTTGTAGCCCCCTGACAACACAGGGATCGTACTGCCGATACCTGAGCTGCACCCTCCCCACGTCGGCCAAGGAGTAGATGTCCGTCTCCTTGGGGCATCAGGACTCCTGGCAATGGTCATCCTGCCAGGTGGCCCTTGCTGCGGCTGGGTGGCGCCCGTGGGGAGAGCCCCTGGTCGGAGTGGGTGGTATCGGGGCGGACGTTTCGCAGATGAAACGTCAACACATATCAGGTTGCTCTGTGGCCGAGTCTTTCAAAAGAAAAGGTACCGTTTCAAGTTCTGGTTCTCCTGCCCTTTCCCCCTTGGCCACTCCATGGGAGGAGGGACAGGCCCGCCGGCTTGGGGCGAAGTACTTCCCCCGCTATTTGGTCTGTTCTCGAACCAATGGGGGGACATTCGCCACCTCCAAGCCCATGTTCTTTGTTCAGCACATTGAGGACATCTTCGGGGAAATCGAGGCTCTCAGCAAGATGCGTTCGGGGTCCGTTCTTATCAAGACCACCTCCGCCACACAGTCGGTGGCGCTCCAGGCGTGCGACCGCCTAGGGGACATCCCAGTATCCATTGTCCCACATCTCGCACTAAATAGAACGCAGGGGGTTATTTTTCATCGTGACCTCCTGCTACAATCTGATGAGGAGCTCAGGGCCAACCTGGAGCGCCGAGGCGTGCATTTCGTCCGGCGAGTCCAGCGCGGCCCCAAAGACCGTCGCATCGACACTGGGGCCTTTATCCTCGCCTTCGAGGGGGACGTTCTCCCGGAGAAGGTAGAGGTGATGTGCTACCGGTGCGACATGCGACCTTACGTCCCGCCTCCTATGCGCTGTTTTAGGTGTTTGCGCTTTGGGCACATGTCGTCACGGTGTGAGGCTGAGCCCCTTTGTGGCGATTGTGGACGTCCTCTCCGTGAGGAACATACATGCACCCCACCACCTCGGTGCATTAATTGTCCTGGCGTCCACTCGCCTAGATCCTCAGACTGCCCCGCATATCAGAAGGAGAAGAAGATACAAGAAATCAAAACTTTGGATCGGCTCTCTTATTCTGAGGCCAGGAAGAAGTACAACCGCGTCCATCCCGTGTCATTGACCACTTCGTTTGCCTCAGTTGTGTCCACTCCTACCGCGGTATCCTCATCCCTATCCTGTCCCCCCTCCGCCTCCTCCGCCCATCAGGGGGCTCTGCCTCCGCCTCCCAAATCCCTCCTTTCCAAATCCTCCTCCCCCGTGGCCCCCACCTCCTCTGCCCCAGGGGCCACCCTTCCTCCTCCTCCTGCCCCCATGCCACCTGAGAAGCGATCCTCTTCTCAGGCGTCCATCGGGGAAACGTTCCGGACCCCAGCTTCAGAGGTCCGGCGTTCCAAAACGGACCCTGCGCGTGAGGACCTTCTTCGGGTCCAGGCCACCATCCCTGTGCCTCCTCGGCCTTCCAAGAAGGCCTCCAAGAAGAAGTCTCTATCCCCCTCTCCACCCCGGCGCGTTTCGTCCGACGCTCCATCTGTGAGTCGCCGCTCCCGGCCGTCCTCAGTTTCGCCGGGACGCTCTGCTGCCAGGCACTCAGCTGGCCTTTCGTCGGCAAACGATGCTGCCCCTCCTACACAACCAGGGACAGCAGCCGCAGCTGGCGACGAGTCGATGGAACCGGATCCGCCTCCCGTCGGTTGTAGCGTTGTTCCCTCGCAACCTGGCCCTCCGCGGCCGTCGAGGTGACCAGCTCTTCCCCCGCCTCGTTCCCCCAACTTTTTGACTAGCGATGGCGTTGTTTCATTGGAACTTAAGAGGTATTCGATCTAATCGGGACGAATTACAACTGCTCCTCCGCCTGCACTGTCCGCTCGTCCTGGGTCTCCAGGAAACCAAGTTGCGCCCGACTGACCGTATTGCCTTTACCCACTATACCTCGGAGCGGTATGACCTCACCCCTGTGGACGGTGTCCCGGCTCATGGTGGGGTCATGTTGCTCATTCGGGACGATGTCTATTACCATCCCATCCCATTGACCACCCCACTCCAAGCAATAGCTGTCCGCATTACTCTTTCTGCTTTTACTTTTTCAGTTTGTACCATCTACACTCCGCCGTCATCTGCTGTTAGTCGGGCTGACATGATGCACCTGATCGTTCAGCTTCCCCCGCCGTTTTTATTGTTTGGCGACTTCAATGCCCATCATCCCCTTTGGGGCTCTCCTGCATCCTGTCAAAGAGGCTCACTCTTGGCGGATGTCTTCTACCATCTCAATCTTGTCTGCCTCAATACTGGCGCCCCGACTTTCCTCTCGGACTCTACTCATACTTACTCCCACTTGGACCTCTCGATCTGTTCTACCACTCTTGCCCGTCGGTTCGAGTGGTATGTCCTTTCTGACACCTATTCGAGCGACCACTTCCCCTGTGTCGTTCGTCTCCTGCACCACACCCCATCCCCACGTCCTTCGAGCTGGAACATACTGAAAGCTGACTGGGGACTTTACTCTTCCCTGGCGACCTTTCCAGACCACGATTTTCCCAGTTGTGACAGTCAGGTCGAATACCTCACGGCTGTTATCATCAATGCTGCCGAACATTCCACTCCTCGTACTACTTCTTCTTCACGTCGCGTTTCTGTCCCCTGGTGGAACGAGGCTTGTAGGGACGCTATCCGCGCTCGACGACGTGCTTTACGCACCTTTCGCCGCCATCCTACGTTGGCGAATTGTATTTAATACAAACGACTCCGAGCGCAATGCCGTAGAGTCATCAAAGACAGCAAAAAAGCTTGTTGGGCCTCTTTCACCAGCTCCTTTAACAGTTTTACTCCCTCTTCCGTCGTTTGGGGTAGCTTGCGCCGGCTGTCGGACATTAAGGCCCACTCCTCGGTACCTGGCCTGACCTCAGGTAATGAGGTCCTTGTTGATCCTGTGGCTGTCTCCAACGCCTTTGGCCGCTTTTTCGCGGAGGTTTCAAGCTCCGCCCATTACCATCCTGCCTTCCTTCCCAGGAAAGAGGCAGACGAGGCTCGGCGACCTTCCTTCCACTCGCTGAATCTGGAAACTTATAATGCCCCCTTTACTATGCGGGAACTCGAACGTGCGCTTGCACTGTCCCGGTCCTCTGCTCCGGGGCCAGATGCCATTCACGTTCAGATGCTGGCACACCTTTCTCCGGCGGGCAAAAGCTTCCTTCTTCGTACCTACAATCGTGTCTGGACCGAAGGTCAAGTCCCCATGCGTTGGCGTGACGCCGTTGTTGTTCCTATACCCAAACCCGGGAAGGATAGACACCTTCCTTCTAGTTACCGCCCCATTTCTCTTACAAGCTGTGTCTGTAAGGTGATGGAGCGCATGGTTAATGCTCGGTTAGTCTGGATTCTTGAATCTCGACGGCTACTTACTAATGTCCAATGCGGCTTTCGTCGCCGCCGCTCCACTGTTGACCACCTTGTGACCTTGTCGACATTCATCATGAACAACTTTTTGCGAAGGCGCCAAACGGTAGCTGTGTTCTTCGGCTTGGAGAAGGCTTATGATACCTGGTGGAGAGGAGGTATCCTCCGCACTATGCACAGGTGGGGCCTACGCGGTCGCCTGCCCCTTTTTATTGATTCCTTTTTAACGGATCGAAAGTTTAGGGTACGTGTGGGTTCCGTATTGTCCGACGTCTTCCTCCAGGAGAACGGAGTGCCTCAGGGCTCCGTCTTGAGCGTAGCCCTTTTTGCCATCGCGATCAATCCAATTATGGATTGCATTCCACCTAATGTCTCAGGCTCTCTCTTTGTCGATGACTTCGCGATCTACTGCAGTGCCCAGAGAACATGCCTCCTGGAGCGCTGCCTCCAGCGTTGTCTAGACAGCCTCTACTCATGGAGCGTGGCAAATGGCTTCCGGTTCTCTGAAGAGAAGACGGTTTGTATCAACTTTTGGCGATATAAAGCGTTCCTTCCGCCATCCTTACATCTCGGTCCCGTTGTTCTCCCATTCGTGGACACAACTAAGTTTCTAGGGCTCACTTTGGACAGGAAACTGTGTTGGTCTCCACATGTCTCTTATTTGGCGGCCCGTTGTACACGTTCCCTTAATGTCCTCAGAGTTCTTAGCGGTTCATCTTGGGGAGCGGATCGCACTGTCCTGCTTCGCTTGTATCGGTCGATAGTCCGATCGAAGCTTGATTATGGGAGCTTCGTCTACTCGTCCGCTCGGCCATCCCTCTTACGCCGGCTCAACTCCGTCCACCATCGGGGGATACGTCTTGCGACCGGAGCCTTCTACACTAGTCCTGTCGAGATTCTTTATGCTGAAGCTGCCGAGTTACCATTGACTACCGGCGCGACGTACTGCTGTGTCGGTATGCCTGCCGGCTGTTGTCTATGCCCGACCACCCCTCTTACAAGTCCTTCTTCGCCGATTCTCTCGACCGTCAGTACGGGTTGTATGTGTCTGCCCTGCTGCCCCCCGGAGTCCGCTTCCGTTGCCTGCTTCGACAATTGGATTTTGCCCTCCCTACCACGTTCAGAGAGGGTGAGAGCCCGACACCACCTTGGCTCCAGGCTCCGGTTCGTATTTATCTTGACCTCAGCTCACTCCCGAAGGAGGGTACTCCGGCTGCAGTGTATTGCTCACGGTTTGTCGAACTTCGTGCTCGGCTTGCCGGTCACACCTTTATTTACACCGATGGCTCCAAAACTGACGATGGTGTCGGCTGTGCCTTTGTCGTCGGGGCCGCCACCTTTAAATACCGGCTCCTCGACCAATGTTCCAGCTTTACGGCCGAGCTTTTTGCTCTCCATCAGGCCGTTCAGTATGCCCGCCGCCACCGCCATTCATCGTATGTACTCTGCTCTGACTCACTCAGTGCTCTTCAGTGCCTTGGAGCTCCCTATCCGGTCCATCCCTTGATTCAACGAATACAGCAGTCCCTCCATTCTTTCGCTGATAATGGTGGTTCTGTCAGCTTTCTGTGGGTTCCCGGACATGTAGGAATGCCTGGGAATGAGGCTGCGGATGCTGCAGCCAAGGCTGCAGTCCTCCTGCCTCGGCCAGCCTCCCATTGTGTCCCGTCATCTGACGTTCGTGGGGATGTATGTAAGAGGCTTGTGTCGTTGTGGTGGGATGCTTGGTCATCCCTCCAAGGAAACAAGCTCCAGGCAGTAAAACCGCTCCCATCTCCTTGGACAACATCCTCCCGACCATCTCGGCGTGAGGAGGTCCTTCTGACCAGGTTGCGGATTGGGCATTGCCGGTTTAGCCACCGCTACCTGCTCTCCGGTGACCCAGCCCCGCCGTGCCCTTGTGGTCAGGCATTAACAGTGCGCCATGTTTTATTGTCGTGTCCCCGTTTTAGTCAATTTCGTGTTGTCCTGTCCCTGCCATCTACTTTACCGGATGTTTTAGCTGATGACGCTCGAGCAGCTGCTCGTATTCTGCGTTTTATAACTTTAACTGGCTTGTCCAAAGACATTTAACCTTTTTCCTTATTTGTCAGGTCCTTCTGGTGTCCCCCCATCCCCTTGAGTTTTACCAGATTCCATGTGCTCTCACAACAGTGACTGGGCGCTAATGACCTCAGCAGTTGAGCGCCCTTAAACCCAAAAAAAAAAAAAAAATAATCCAAGGTGCCATGCGACAGGTCTCTGCATGGTCCACCTCCCATGGCGTCCAGTTTTCTCCATCCAAAACATGGGTCATGCATTTTTGCCCTTGACCCACAGTACAACTCGGTCCAGAACTTTATTTAGGTGACCAGCACAATCCTGTTTCTTGGGTCTGATTTTTGATAAAAAGCTGACATGGCTGCCCTATATTCCCCACTTAAAGACTGCCTGCATGCAGAAGCTTTCTGCTCTCCACCTTCTGGTCCACACACCTTGGGGTGCAGACTGTACCACTCATCTCCATGTTTACCGTGCTCTGGTATTGTGCAGACTAGATTATGGTAGTCAGGTTTATGACTCAGCGGTTCCTTCCACTCTGCAAATACTTGACTCTGTTCACCATTGTCAGGTCATGTTAAGTCGTCTTGCAGAAGCGGGGGATTCCCTCTCTGTACATGCAATGGAGCCAACTCCTGGTTTCTCATGCGATCAACATTCACCAATTCTCTGATCATCCCATGTACCCCGTCCTCTCTGCAAATGAGGGATGTCTCCCTCCTGGCAACTACCCATGGGTAGGATTGCCGGTTGTACTGCATCTCACTTCTCCCTGTTGAGATCTCCATCTCCACTCACTGGAATGTGCCACATGTATTTCCTCGCATAACCCCTGAGATGGTGCCTAGACCACTGATTAGGACCGACATATTCTGGGGTCCAAAGGTCTCTCTCATCCCTATTGTTTTCTGGCAACCTGTGTGTGCCATCCTTCAGAGTTCAAGGGTGCCACCATCTTCTACACTGATGGTTCTAAGACAGTAAATAAGGTGGGATATGCTTTTGCATCTCCTATTGGCTTAGAACACCATTTATTGCCGGGATCATATAGTGTGTTCACAGCAGAGCTTCTAGCCATTCGCAGAGCCCTCCATTTTGTTTCATAGGCCTCCTTTCACATGTTTTAATTTGTACTGATGCAGTGAGCAGCCTGCAGACTATTGACCAATGCTACTCTCGTCGCCCTCTCGTCGCGTCACCCTTTGGTCTCTCCTATCCATGCCTTCTCTCTGCCTGTGGCCTTGTCGCCTGCTCAGTTGTCTTTCTCTGGGTCCCAAGTCATGTGGGTGTCCCAGCGAATGAACTGGCTGTCTGTCTGGCTAGAGAAGCAGTTACTTACACACACACACACACACACACACACACACACACACACACACACACACTCCCAATTCCCTTTCATGATTCCAGCTGCAGATATGTGGATCTACATCAAATTTCTCTCTTTGCCCAAAAGTGGAATGACACTGGGTGCAATACTCCTTGCAGTAATAAATGCCGCACAATCAAGGAGTCTACTGTGCTTTGGTGCCCTTCCTTCCACTCCTCTTGGAAGGAGTCCACTGTTTTATGCTGTCTACATGTTAGTCACACCAGGCTCACCCATAATTTCCTTCTGCTTAACCAACTGCCCCCACCCCTGCTCCCCCTCCCCACAATGTGGTTGTGGAGTCAGACCGACAGTATCCCACATATTGGTGGAATATCTGCTTCCTTTGGCCCTTTGTGCTATGTATGGTCTTCCAGATTCCTTAATTTTAATATTAACAGGCAAATCTGTTTCTTCTGTGAAAGTGGTATTTGTTTATGTTTTAGTCACTACTTAAAACAGCTTATACGATTTCTGTTTTTACCATGAGTGAGAAGTGTGTGACATGCCGTAGGATCGTTAGTTCCGGGGTATGGTGTGATGGGTGCTGTAGTTTCTTTCATTGGGGCGAATGTAGTGGCGTGGGAAATGGGGACATAAATGAGGCTCACCAGTGGTATTGTAGGATCTGTAGTAGAGATAGGAAAATACTGGAACAGGAAGGGAAAATTGCAGCTCTTCAAGCTGACCTAGACAAGGCAAGGGAGGATCTGGACTGGTTAAAGAGGGAGAAGGGTGAACAGAGGTGGGAAGTGGCAACAGGTAATAGGGGGAACAGGCAAAGGAGAGCATCAGACAGCTGTGTCATAAATCTTGAAAATAGATTTGACCTGTTGCCTCAGTCAGAATCGGATAAACCTCATGTAGCTGAAGCTGTAGAAAGGGCACAACAAGCTTTTCAAGGACTTGAAAAAGGTAGGGAAACTTGTAAAGAGAAAGAAAGTTCTGTTGTTAGGTAGTTCCCATGGTAGAGGTGTTGGCCAACTACTGCAGGAAAATCTAGGTCCAGAGTACCAGGTCACAAACTTTTTCAAGCCTAGTGCAGATCTGGGTCAGGTAACAGAGGATGTAGATGCTTTATGCAAGGATTTCACAAAGGAGGATGCCGTGGTTATAGTGGGTTGTCCGGGAAATAGCATTGGCAGAGACTCTGAATATTCCATAGAGAGTGACCTGGTGAAGATAGCATCAGCAACGAAGCATACGAGTGTGGGATTTGTGTCTGTGTTGAGACGCCATGACCGGCCTCATTTGAACTCTTCCGTAGGGAGGGTGAACTTGGAGTTGGAGTGGCTGCTTAGGATGGATATAGGGTCCCATATTGGTTTGATTCCTGTGGATGCTATCGATAGGTGGGACTACACTAGGCATGGCCTTCACCTCAATAGGAAAGGGAAGAGAAAACTGTCTGGGTTGATTGCAGAAAACTTAAGGGGGGACACTGGCACAAGTGGTAAAATACCAGTGGTCGCAGGTGTCAGAGGGATGCCTTTTTTAGGATAGGGAAGGGGGAAAGAAAACGAGTTTTAAGAGAGATTGGCAGACACACTCAGTTTGAGAAAACAGATGAACAGGAGTCAGATTTTATCATACAGCCTCCATTTAAACAGTGTTTAACAGAAAGTAATCAGAAACTGCCAGTTCATCTTCGCCAAAGCAGTTACAATCCCATTAGTATGCAGTATCAGTTATCTTTATTACACCAGAACATTCCGGGACTTAGAAATAAAGTTGATGAACTACTCATTTGTATTGATGAAATGAATTCATCTAACCAAATTGACATAATCTGCCTCCCTGAACATCAAGTGACCACTGATATAGATATGTGAGACATTTCAGGATTTAAGCTAGCTTCCTACTTCTGCAAAGTGGATATGGATGGAGGAGGAGTTGCCACACTTATCAAAAACTGCCATAAATTCAAGAACATTGACATTAATAAATTCTGTTTAGAGCAGCATCTAGAAGCATGTGCAACAGAAGATCCTTGTTTTAGATGTAAATTCTAAGCAGATTATCAAGACTGCTAAATCTGAGTACAGGAGAGTAGTCAATCAACCAAAAATTGAGTGTTTTCTAAAACTGCTCAAAGATATGAACTGGAAAGATGTTTATAGTGCTCATGACATGAATGAAAAATAACACATTCATGAACAATGTCAGTACCATGTTTGAAAACTGTTTTCCTCTAAAAGTTACTCAAATTAAACAGAAGTCTATAATAAAACCATGGATTACACAAGGAATAAAGATTTCCTGTAAGACAAAAAGGAAAATGTATCTGTCGACCAAGAATAGCTCCAATGCTGATGATTTAGCTAAATACAAGGAATACTGTAAAACATTAAAAAAAGTAATTCAGACGTCTAAACAAATGCACTACGAGAAGAAGATAGCAATGTCAGGGAACAAAATAAAAACAATATGGGATATAGTGAAAGAGCAGACTGGTAGAACCAGAAAGGAACAGGAGCAAATATCACTAAGGGTAGACGACACATTAGTAACTGATGGGCATAGTGTGGCAAATCTATTTAACAAGTACTTTATATCCGTTACTGATAGAATGGGACTTTCAGGATCAGTAAATAATGCCCTTGATTATCTGAAACTAGCCTTCACAAATAGCTTCAAGTACATGAATATATCACTCACTTCACCAAAAGAAATAACGTCCATAATAAAATCTTTAAAAACAAAGCATTCTAGTGGGTACGATGAAATATCAACAAAGTTAATTAAGGCATGTTCATGTGAGTTTAGCACAATTCTAAGTTACTTGTGTAACCAGTCAATTATAACTGGGACATTTCCTGACTGGCTAAAATATGCAGATGTTAAGCCTTTATTCAAGAAAGGGGATAAAGAGATACCATCAAACTTTTGCCAGCATTCTCAAAAATTTTAGAAAAAGTAATGTACAGGCAGCTGCTCAACCATCTGACCACAAATAACATATTATCAAGAACACAGTTTGGATTTCTGAAGGGTTCTGATATCGAGAAGGCTATTTACACCTACAGTGAAAATGTACTTAATTCATTAAATAACAAATTACAAGCAGCAGGTATTTTCTGTGATTTGTCAAAGGCATTTGATTGTGTGAACCACAACATCCTTTTAAGTAAATTAGAATTCTATGGTGTCACGGGCAGTGCTGCAAAATGGTTCAAGTCATACCTCACTAACAGGAAACAAAGGGTGTCAGTGCAAGGGACTAGTGAATTAAGTCATCAGTCATCATCAGAATGGGAAGAAATTACATGTGGTGTTCCACAGGGATTCATCTTAGGGCCATTGCTTTTTCTTGTGTACATTAATGATCTCTCATCAGTTACACTGCCAGAAGCAGAGTTCGTTTTGTTTGCAGATGACACAAGTATTGCAATAAATGGTATGTCAAGTGTAGTTCTAGAAAGATCTGCTAATGATATTTTCATAGATATTAATAAATGGTTTAAAGCCAACTCACTGACATTAAACTTCGAAAAGACTCACTATATGCAATTCAGAACCTGTAAGAGGTTTCCACCCAGCATATGAATAAAATACAAAGAAGAGCAGATAGAAGAGGTTGACAGTCTTAAATTCCTGGGATTACAACTTGATAATAAATTCAGTTGGGAAGAGCACACCACAGAACTGCAGAAACGCCTTAACAAATCTGTATTTGCAATTTGAGTGTTAGCAGACATAGGCGACATAAAAATGAAGAAGCTTGCATACTTTGCCTACTTTCATTCCATAATGTCATATGGTATAATATTTTGGAGTAACTCTTCAAGTCAAACAAAAGTTTTCAGAGTCCAAAAGCGTGTAAGACGTATTATTTGTGGAGTAAATTCACGGACGTCCTGTAGAAACCTCTTCAAAGAACTGGGTATACTAACTACTGCCTCTCAGTACATTTACTCATTAATGAAATTTGTTGTAAATAATATATCTCTTTTTTCCAACAAACAGCTCTGTTCATACATACAATACCAGGAACAAAAATGATCTGCACAAGGACTTAAAAGCACTTACTTTAGTTCAAAAAGGGGTCCACTACTCAGGAACACTCATCTTCAATAATTTGCCAGTAAACATAAAAAATTTAGTTACAAATAAAGATCAGTTTAAAAGGAGCCTGAAAGACTTACTCGTGGCCAACTCCTTCTACTCCATTGACGAATTTTTTAATAGAAACAAATGATGTATTGTATATACTCATACTATAAGTATTGTTATTTCAGCTTAAAAAAATAAAAATTGACATGTTCCACATCCACGAGGATCTCCTCAGCACGGATCTATGGAACGAAAACTAATCTAATCTAATCTAATCTAATTTCCAGATGTAAGGTTTTACTTTATTCCTGGAGCAGGGGCAACATGGTTGTGGTTGGGACCTCTCTTCATGTCTTTTCAGTCTGGGACCCCCATGACCACTCCCCTTGGAAAGACTGCTCTTTTCTCCATTTTTAGATTTGCTCTCACCTTTTATGCCTTTAACTTTATTATTCTTTGATTTGACTCCCCTGCCTAGATCTGTCAACTTTTAGTGGATCCTCTTTCACTGTGAGTAACTTTGGAGACATGGGACTGATGACCTTGCTGTTTGATCCCATGAATCCTCTCAACTAATCCAAAGCTGTACTGAGGATGATAACATAAATCTGCTTGTAAAATTAAGTAGTTACCTCATATTTGTAGTAGCACAAAATTATTGTGCTAAGTAAGAACTCAGTGGATCCCATAACATATACATCAAGAGGTTTAGATGAAGATAGTTCGCTCTGAAATGATACAACATTGTCATTGACCCTACTGGATGAAAAGTTTTTGACTTCATTCTGAAAGTTTAAAAGGAAAATTTATTGTGATTACATTTTTAAATGCTCACATATGGTTGTCTAAGGTGGTACTGAGATGTTTTACTTTTTGAGCCTCTTAGAATGAAAATATAGGGGACAAAAGGTTGAACAATATTGTGCAGATGCTATTTAATGAAATAAGAACAAGGACGAAAAGTTATTAAACTTACAAATCATGATTAATCCTCTAAAAACGTTTCATGGGATACGTTTGACTGTGACATGTTAAATTTTTGAAGGTTCAATTTTTATTGAAATGCTGAACAGGTTATATGTTTAACTTTATGGTATAAATTTTACTAGCTAAAGACACTTACCAGGAAAATAAATGGGTTTCATAATGAGTAAGTTTCCAAACTAAAATTATTATTGCAAGAAGTAAAATATCAATGTTCAGTTGTGTGCAAAAGAAATGTTTGGAGCCTGGATCCATGGTATTGTTGGTTATCCCAGTGGATAAGACAAAAAAATAGCATGTTTGAAAGATTAACTGATGACGTAAGTGTAGATGTGTTAGAGATACACAGGAATCACAAGAAATTATATTCAGTAACTATCACACCTTTGAAATACTGTGTACACATTAAATGTATGTGCTATAAGTGATGTTTGACATATTGGAAGCAGAAAAGTGTATTGTGAAATTGCCGTTCAGTGCTTGATGGCTGTGTAAAACAGGTCATGAAACTTGAAGAACAGGCACCTTAAGTTGATACATGTTTCCCACAATTTGTAACAGTTATGTGTATGCATGACAGCAGAAAAGTAAACAGTATGCTGTTAAAAGAATGTGCAAGGGTTTGTAAGCTATCTGTTCTTAATGTTCTTGCCTACATGACATGTTGTTAAAGTTGCTTGTGTAAACTGATTGGTGTGTACAAGACCAAGTCTGTTACATTCGACATGTGTATGTGTGGAAATGTGTCTGTCCCTACATAACATAAAAGAAAATTTTTAAATGTGACACTCACATCATCAATATCATGCATTTGATGATCTAAGGCCAGTACTGACCAGTAATATAATTTATATGCATGGTACATTAAATGAACAAAACTGACAGTCTGCAGTGGTTGAAATGGTTCCATACATGAAGAAATTATCAAATTTGTTTGATATGAAAGAACTCTGTGCAGTTATGTAGAGCTCTGGATTGCAAAAATTCCATTCTATCTACTGACGACGTAAGAAGCTGGCATTTCTGTCCCTCTTGCTGCAGCTGTGAGAGAGAAAAAAATGTATTATGAATCTGTTGGTGTATGCTTCATGGCTTTATATAACAAGTTATGAAAATTGGAGAACAGCCCCCGTAAATTTTGCATCACCCTGGCTGATTTCTACTGAGAAAGTGTTAGAACATGCTGCAGCTACTGCAGCACTGTCTTACACCCAGTTTAGAAACAAATAAGACACTAATATTGTTATTCTTGATGAGAGGGGGCTAACAACAAACTTCAGACATATAGTAACAGGCGAATTGGTTGAAGAGTCTGAAAATGAAGTCGTAACACAAAAAGAAAATTCACTTTTTAAAATTTTGAATTAGTCTGCAGGCAAGACTGACACTGTACTGTGGCAAATTTATTTGCCAAAAACTAAGGACAGACTTCGACTCATCAAATTTTTGGTGAAGAAGATAGAAGTTTAAAAGCTTTTTCTTGTCACCAAAGTGTCCATCCCTTGTTGGCTTCTTCGCTTCTTTTGCATAATTTTTTAGCTTCAACACAGCAATATGTTACTGTTATACAGACAGTGGAGCATCAGAGGAATAGAGTTCAAACTCTTCCCCAGCTGTTAAGAACTGTGTGTTTCATAGATCTATAAACTCACTCTAAATTAACACTGTGAACAAGAGGAATAGAAATTCATTGCTCCATACTTACCCAAATTATTTAGCGCTTATTAACTCTACTACATTCAATGTTTATGTGACGTTAAATTGCAAAGCTGTTTTCTTGCTCTCCCTACCTTTCTCCTAACATCCCAGCTAATGAATGTGTTACTCCATATCTTTGATTTACGTTTTCTGTTGTTCATATTGCTGCTTTCTCTGAGCCAATTTCGCGTATTGAGTGTATTTAGCAGAAATTTGTAGATGCGATGCTTTAGTGCTGCTTGCTTTGACAGCTGACCAGCACGTATTATTTTTATGTATCCAGGTGTGAAAAAGCTCTAATGGCATCTGTGAATGTCCGTAACTGTGTAAGATTTTACACAACTGCTGATGAAATAGGTGCAAATACACTGAAAGAACACTGCTCAGGACTCATATCAGCTCATTGGGTAAGTTAGTATGATAATAATTGCAAAAAAGAAGTCCTAAAATTTAAAATTCATTTAGCAGATCATGCTAGTAAGAGATTTTGCATGTAAGTAAAAAGAATGGTGCCTCATTCCCTATTCCACTGTCACATAATAAGCTTACATGTATTACTAATATGAGAGCAAGTCTGTAAAGAATGAGACTCAATTTTTAATGTACAGAACAATTGTGGCAAGCTTTCTTTCAAATTAATCTCCTCCTGAGTTATATTTAATGTCTGAAAGTGGATGTCAATCCTGTAAGGTGTTCCAAAACTCATCCTGTAACATTACAGACATAAATTCGACAGTACAATTCTTTTTTACCTTAAAATAATTATTTTGCTGCTAGTGAGGGGGGAATACATTAACATGAGTTTAACATCATAGGATG
This sequence comes from Schistocerca nitens, assembly GCF_023898315.1. Taxonomy (NCBI): domain Eukaryota; kingdom Metazoa; phylum Arthropoda; class Insecta; order Orthoptera; family Acrididae; genus Schistocerca; species Schistocerca nitens. The sequence continues at coordinate 245,443,847 of NC_064622.1, forward strand.
TAATTTGTTATTTTCATTAGAAGTGTTCTAGCTCTGATTTTCAAACTGATGCGCAGGAGGATACAGTGACTGTTGTAACTTGACATTCATGAACTATGCTACCCAGTCAAAAGGACTTGCTCATTCAATAGATCATTTTAATGTGCGGCTTGAGATTCCAGTTTGCACCTAGGGATCATAGTTATGAAGTCAACTTCCAGTCAGCATTAATGCTGAAAATGAGACCTCTCATCATGCTCAAGTACTTCATGGCTCCTATTCAGGGATTAACATTATTGCCACTTTTTGTGTGCAAACACATCCATGTCCATGCCAGCAAGACAATGAATACTGCATTAAGTTTGAAAAAATTCATTACATCTCCAGTGTGACCAATATTGTTGGGTGGTCGTTTAGCAAGACAATGAATACTGCATTAAGTTTGAAAAAATTCATTACATCTCCAGTGTGACCAATATTGTTGGGTGGTCGTTTCCCAGCAGTGGCAATAACTTGAACTTAGATTGAATTATGAGTCAGCTTAAATTGTTTTTACCAAGAAAATGAAAGTCTTATATGCCAGCTGTGACATTTTAAAGGTTGTCACAGCCAAGATTTGCAGATGCAAGAAAAATTTCAAAGGTCCATGTGAAGATATTTTGTTTTGCTTAGGTCCATGTTAACATTTTATACTATTATGTAATTGAAGTTTGAACAGGGAGAAAGAAAAGAAATGAGACAGAACAGAATATATCAGCTGAATCAGAACTTTGTGCAGAATCATTGGTGACAAGTGAAAATGCATGCCACACAGAGATTTGAATGCAGGATCTCCTGCTTAGTAGGCAGTTGCATTAGCCACTGCACTATCCTGACAGTGTTTATCGCAAATGTGCGGACTCTCTCAGTATGCTTCCCAACCGACTTACATTCCCATCCAGTGCCACATATCAGCAGTCCCCGTCCATGTCCTTCATGCTCGCTAATTTTTAGATTCCTGCTGGATGTTGAATGAAATGTGCCTCTGCACTGAAGGTTATGGATTCATTGCTGATCAAGGTGAACCAATTATATCAACATGTGGTGTCTGTACTTTTTCACATGTCTGAAAGAATTGAAGGTGGGTGGGGAGCATGCCATGATAACCAGCACATTTGCAATAAACACTGTGTCCAGATGGTGCAGTGGTTAATGCAACTGCCTAGTAAGGAAGAGATCCCGGACTAGACTCCCGGCCCGGCATGAATTTTCACTGGTCGCCACTGATTCTGCATGAACTCCCAGTGCAGCTGATGTCATCAATCCATTCCCTTCCTTTCCATTCCTTTCCTTTCGTTTGCACATTCTGTCTCACATTCAATTACGTAATATGTATCACAGCTGTGAATTCCTTGTGATGTCCTCTTTCAGACATGTCTGAAGGAACAGATACCACACATTCATATAATTTTGTACTCTTTTTTTTATGGACAGCCTTATGTTCAAGTAGCACTCGTTTCAGAATTGCTTGTCTCTCATGTAAGCAATCATTCACTACTGTATATGTGCTAGAACAATAGGGAAAAACATCATCTCACTTTTTACTCACATAGCCCTCATATTCTCATATCTAGAAAATTGTGTGTGCCACATTAACTGTGCCACAATTACATTTTTTTTTTTTTTTTTTTTTTTCTCTATTGAAATATTTTGCAAATATTCAAAAGCAGTAAATTATAGAAATGAGTAACATGTATGAATGGAACATGTATTATAACATACAATTTGAGTATCTCATTTGTTGCAGGATGACTTCTCAAGTGAAGACTTTGCTCATATGAGTGCACCACTTCTGTACAGTATGTTCAAGTCAAAAACAGGCTTCCCATTACATGCTGCAGTTAGACTTCATAGAGAAGATGTGGTTTTTCTGTATCTTGTTGAAAACAATGCAGAAGTAAGTGTAATTTTAAAAATATTTCTTATGCATGTTTTTGATTGTTGTTAATAAAATGATATTCTGTCGAGATATGTTCCATAGACATGGGGTATCTTCAAATATTATGGATATTGAATGTCATGACTCATTAATCTTTCATAACACATGTAAGCTGTGTCCCTTCTCTAATTCAGGCTCATCCAGCCCGGATAAAATTTTCAAAGATTTAATAACTTCCATCAAATACAAGAACTGTGGTGCTTCACCAGGAAACTAGATCAGGGGATAGTTCATTCACAAAAAAGCTCTCTCTGTAAAACTGAAGAGTTTAAAGTGGTTATGTCAAAACCAAGATTTGATCAAGACTTTTTATGTATTCTTGGGGGAGATGAGGGAATGAGAGAGGGGAGAAGTGGGGGGGGGGGGGGGGGGGGGGAGAGGGAGAGAGAGAGAGAGAGAGAGAACTAACATTCAGCTTTGCCAGTCATTTATTAAATTAGCGAGAGATTTGTTTTTCAAATACATTTTTATGTATGCTTTTTCATGCATAGCACGAGACTTCATACAAATTGTATCTATTTTCCTATTTCCACTCTGGTTATTAACTGTGCATAGCTGCAAAACTAAATGAGATTGCAGCCTAGTAGCTTACACTTAATCATCTTATGGATTAATAACACTCTCTTAATTATAATAGTAATGATAGTGGCAGCCATTACTCAGATTTAGCATTTTTCAAATGTTTTCAAACTTCAGATTAAATTTCAGTCTGCAGCGGAGCTGTGTACATTAGTTTGAAACTCCCTGTGCAGATTAACTGTGCTGGACCAGTACTCAATCTAGAACCATGCTTTTTACAAGCAATTGCTCTCCAAATGAGCTGTTCAGATGTGACTCGTGACCCATCCTCACAGCTTCACTTGCACCAATACCTCTTCTCCTATCATGCAAACTTAACATAAATTCTGCTGCTGCTGAGTATGCAGGACTACAGAAGAGTGCAGACCTATCAGTCCTTTTTCCAATATATATAAAATATTCACTTAAAATTATCGCTGACAACATATAAAAAGAAGTTGTGGTCTTCACTGTGGGTGTTGGTGAAACATAATTACAGGTGGAATAAATAAATAAATAAACTTTCTTGCAGATATTTTACTAGTTATTTATTCTTACAATCTGGGTTTCTGTTCATTAGCCCATTGTCATGTACTGCTAGCAAAGATCATTGCCAGTAACATTAGACAAAGGGCCGATAAATAAAAAGCTATTGTTAGTATTCTGAAAGAACACTTCAGACTGTTATAAGTAGGCCCAAAACAACTACAATTTGCATCTCTATGGCACTGATTCGTTGTTGCCACAGCTGAGTGACATAGCTCTTTTCAGTATCTGCTGAGCGAGGTAGCGCTATGGTTAGCACACGGGACTCACATTCAGGACGACGATGGTTCAAACCCACATCATGCCGTCCAGATTTACGTCTTCCTTGATTTCCCTAAATCACTCCAGGTGAATGCCAGGATGTTTCCTTTGAAAAGGCATGGCCGATTTCCTTTACCATCCTTGACACAGTCTGAGCTTGTGTTTTGTATCTAATGACCTTGATGTTCACAGGACATTAAACCCAATCTTCCTTCCTTTGAGTAGCTCACAATAATGTTGCCAACTGTCACTGACCTCCTTCCTCCCTACAGATACTTGATCACTGCAAAGTTGTGAACAGATTTGTAGAATGGTACAATGAGTTACCTTTTTTTTATTCGTAGATTTGGAAGATTGTTTACTCAGTTTAAACAAAATGTGTTCAAACAGCCACAGAGAAACAGTCATTTACCAGCCCTTGTTAGTATACTGAGGAATATGCACATCAGTGCTGCAGCTTCCATTGCACTTGATCAAGATAATCTGATATTCAGAATTGAAAGATGTCGTGCAAGGAAATTTTGTCACCAAAACTGCACTCGCATTCCTCAAAAGCATCCTTAAACTGAAAAATTGAAGGAGTATGTATCAAACAGATCATGTGGAACCCAATTTTGTTTTGTGGACCACATTGGACTGTTTTCTCCTATTTTATTTATTTATTTAATGGGACTTTTGGATTGCAGAATAGATGATCTGCCACCGCCCCCCCCTTCCCCTGTCCCCCGATACTCTTGTAACTGTGCACATCACATTGAGACGATGTGGGATCTTCTCTATGACGTATGCAGTGTGCCCCACCATGGTAGGTGTGAATTCATTATCATCCCTAGGAATTTAGTTTGGCTCTTCACCAGGAAAAATTGGTTGTTTAATCTTACGTGAGCTAGTCCCTGATGACTGAGGGCTGTAAGTCTTTAGATGCCAACAGGTATCTAACTGAAATGTTTCTGTACTCATTTAAAGTTGGTATCAGAAGTATAATATATGTATATATCAACAGCATTTGTAATACTCGAATAGCTTTTGTCTTCATGGTTGCCATGTCTGCTTTGTAAACATTAAACAGAATAGGGAATAATATACCTTTGCCCTGCAGTTTTATTTTTTACATGTAAAAAGAGGTATCTCCTAACAAAAAATTGCTCATACATAAACAAAATTTTATGGCAATCCTATCCCAATCATTCTTTGCCCTTCAGTGTCAACAGACATCGATGCAACATTCTGTCTTTTCGCAAATGCAGTTTGTGTGGCCATAGCGAGTAGTCAGATTATCTAATGTAGAGCGATGTTTCCGAAAACAATCTGGTAGTATATTATTAGTTTCAAGCCACGATTCAAGACGATTTTTGATTAATTGTTCCAAGGTTTTTCACAGTGCCTGAAGAGTGTGCTACGGGTCTGTAGGAGTCGGCAGATACTGAATCCTTCGAAAGTTTCAGAATTGGTATAGTGATTTAATTGGATTGATAAAAAATCTACTCACCAAGCCGCAGAAGCGCGCGCGCGCCCACACACACACACACACACACACACACACACACACTAAAACTGTTGCCATTGGCGCCAGGGAAGGGAGAAGGATGAAGGGCGAAGGAAAAGGACTGGAGAGGTCTAGGAAAAGGGGTAGATTTTGGGAAAGTCACCCAGAACCGCAGGTCGGGGGAGACTTAACCATACGGCACTTGTTTGAGGGAGCAAGTGGTTGGTGGACATGCTCAATCAAAATACTGTATGTGAATGACAGTGGAATTTGTAGATGATGGGACTCCTTTCACAGCCTATTTCGTTGATGGTGCAGAATGAGTGGATATTGGAATGTGTGTGTTTTTTTTTGGGGGGGGGGGGGGGGGTGAATTCTCATGGTATGGAAGATTTTTGTCATTTTCAGAGCTACCTCACATAATTGCCCTCTTCGTTTCATATTTATCATTTAATTTTTTTACATCTTTTATTTTCTTCAGGCTGCTTTCTCTAATCCTTACACCTATCTTGCTAATGTAATTTCTCATCCTTATATCGTTCCTCTACCCCCCCCCCCCCCCTACACACACACACACACACACACACACACACACACACACACACACACACACACACACACACATCTTGGAACTCTCAAATTTTCTCTCACTTGGCAATCATATTGAGGCATCAGAATGGGACGTGTGTGTGTGTATGTGTTTGAATTTCTCACTTTGAATGAACATCGGGTTGAAAGTATAAGCTGTTAGCTGTAAAACAAAAACTGTTTGTCACTGTCCATTTATCATTTTTTATTAAAGGTGTCTGCCCTATCAACAAGCACCAGCATTCCATCCAAGACTTTCATTATCACAATATCTGTCAAATGTACAGTTAAATAGACTCCTTATTTTTGAAGAAAGAAAACTTTAAATGAAAAAGTTCTTTGTTAAGATTTCTATTGTAACAACCACTGCTATTTTGCCTGACAATTAAATTTTTGTTGCATACTACTACTATGAATAAGAAACAATTGGATATGCCAACCATCCCAAGACCATAACGTGCAAGTCGATACAGTGGCGTCCAACTGAAAGATGTGCACCATGCAGTTGCACACACAAATTTATTAAATCCAGAATTAGGTTTTCTGTGGTTTTACTATATTAATCAAGGGTGGTTCCCTTTTTTTAGAACAGCACAGCCATCTTTCCTTTCACACTGTTATCCAATCCAAGACTTTACTCCAGCTCTAAATGCCTTATTGTTGATTGGATGTTGAACCTTATTTTCAAGAAATATATGTCCATTAGAGAGTTGAAGGATGTTTGCTGTGGTATGGTTTGTTTATAATGCTCAATCAGTATCAAAATTATATAAGTAATAGCTAAAGTGAATGCTTTGTGACTTGATAAAGTGAGCCATTGCACAACAAACTTGTGAAACTGTTCTGGCAGTCAAGAACAAATACCAAAAAATGGAATTTATTAATAAGTTATATAGGTAATTATCTGTTCATAATTGCATGACAGCTTTTTAATTTAATATGAGAGAGTGAATTGCTCTGGCTGTTCTTTGCACACCTCTATAATGCATCTGAATGTACTACATATAAGTAAGTAATGACTGATGAAAAATCCTTCTCAAAGAAAAAAGGTATAAATCTGTCATGTTGAGAACGTTTTGTTTATAAGAATGAATTTGAGTGTACATATCAGTAAAATGAGTGCAGATACCACCTTTATCTATAATGGGATGGGATTTTTCCCCCTGGTTTGCTTAATGCTGTTCTTCAGTTCACATTTGTTTCACAGTTCTGTGTAATAATCTTACCCTGTTAGCCTGCATCCCTTCATTTCTCCCTCAAGTCTTTTGTAGATCATGTACTCGGGTTACTATCAGACACAAAATATTATTTAATTGTAATTTCTGATTTGTGAGATCCTAAATAAAACCAGAAGAAAAGTTAACATTAAAGCATACTTTATTAAAATAAATATTTGTACAATTTTTTTAAAAAATCATTTCTTACATCAGTAAAAGATGTAGCTCCATCAGTGGTTTTTTTTTTACCAGTATCTAGTCCATTATTCAGAGAGACAGATATGCAACTCCTGATTTTCATAGTTAATGTGACTAGTTTTTCACAAAAATATTCATTATGGCTACTTTTATTTGGTGTACCATGTAATAACACTTCAGTGGTTTTTGCGGTACAAATTGCGAGGTGCATGATAGAGGAACATGTGCTAAACAGCTGTATTTTCCCAATACATAGAAATTTATTTGTTAAATACTGTAGTCTTTCAATAAATTATTTTTTTGGGCATGTGCATGGGTTGTTTGTTGGTCTCTGATGGCATGGTTTATGATAACTGTTATCTATAAACTGCATAAAATATCAGCTAGCAACAAGGCGAAAAGCTATTACGTATGTTGTAATTTTGAATACTGATGGTGATGTCAATGACACTTGCATATGGCAGTCACTTCTGCTATGTTTTGTTTTAATTGCGTGTAAATGATCGGCTGATGAAAGCTGTTTATTTTTAAAATCCTGTGGAACTTAAATACAACAGTTAAATGATAAAGGCACTTCATGTGTCATTTTTTTTTCTTACTAATTATCAAGTCTTAAAAATCTTACGGACATGAAGAAAAGGAAATACTTTCAGTGAAACACATGGTTTAGCCATGCCATTCCGTTACTTCTATTTAGAAAAGCACTGAACTTCCGATAACAGTAGATCCAGTGATCCTCACACGCTGAACCATTACCAGGCCAAGTGCTGAAAACAGTAGTTCATTGATATATATGTAGACTTTGCTACCGGAGGCTGCGGATATATTTCATTGCATTGAAAACAAATATGACTGCCATAGCATCTGTGTGGTGATGTGATGGTTCATGTGTAGGCTTTGCGGAATTGCAAAGGTTCCCTCTACAATAGCAGTAGGTGGTTGCTGCAGTTCGAAGGCCCTCACTTTCGGCATCATGGCAGCCTTCTTCATAGGCTGCATCAATCACAACATCTTGTGTAACCCACTGATCTTCCAACAGAGTTTGGTATATGTAGCGTTGAGCAGCACAGTCCTTCAGTTCCACATGTACAGTATCTGGAAAAATGACACGTGTAAATTTTTGGCACAGAGATGGTTGTGAGGTATTAAATTGAACCAAGAAGTGGAAGCATTAAGAGGAATGATAGTTATAAAACAGCGAAGCAGTGCAGAATTAGGAAGTGTTGAGGAACATGAGCTATTTGTGATTGCGATTTACATTTATATTCATATTGTTAGGTTTGCCCAACACCTAAAACCTTCTGTGAACCTCTTGTTTTGTGCATTTCCATCAATTTTTCTCTTTGTTCTATAATGGTGCATAGTATTCCTGTATAGTCAACACTTCCATACTTGCAAAATCTTTGTAATGTACATTTGACACTATGATTGACACAATAGTTTGTAGTGTATGTGTAGGATTGTGGAGATTTAGCACTGTTTTTCTAGCCAGTTCTGTCTTGGCATTATAACTATATTTCCTTGGCATTCCACACAGTTTGTGATCATTAAATGTTCTTTCCCAAGACAGAATTAATCCAGTCAGCTATTTAACTTTACCATAGTTAATACATTTAATTGTCATACTTTTTGTTATATAAAACAATTCTCTGAATTTTTCTTGTTTTATTCTACCAGTCTTTAACATTCTTTCTCTCTTGATTTTTGGTTTTATGTTCAAATTGGTTATTGAATAAAATTAGAACTTATGTGCTAAGAGCTGTTGTACTGCTCTCACAATGGAAGACAGTTTACTATATAGTGTTTGAAGTAGTTTTAGTTTGTATAAACCATTAAAGAGTGTCTGCTTACTTGTTACTTTTGAAGTATACAAAGGTTCAAAATTTTCCATTGGGTGCTATTTAGGAACCATCTAGATGCTTTACAATGAATATTCACATTGCTATTTCAACCTACCTGTGTGGGCAATATCATACAATGTAACTTGTGTGATATTGCATGACGTGAGTAACCACTTTTTGTTTGCATAAAGGGAGTAATGGTATGTCATCTCATAGTTTCATTTTAGTTTCATTTCAGCCAGGACTTACAAGTTCCGAAACTTAGCTGAAGCAGAAATACTTACGACCCTTTTGTAATGATAGCTCGAAGATCTTCTTCATGCAAAATGTTGAGTGTGGGCAATCAACCTGATATTTCTCTGACCCATCAAATCCAGAACACAAACGCTCAGTCTCATTGCTGTATTGACTCGGTGGACGTATAGTGCATTTGTAGCACTTCAATCCTGAGACAGTCACCAAAGTTGCTGAAAGAATAAAGAAAAACATTAGTAGTTCCACTCTACCACGTTTCTGTAATAACAGTTACAAAAGTCATCAAAACAAAAAGAAACATTTCAAAGGTTTGTAATTCATATCCAGATAGAACCAAAAAGAAAAATCAGTTGATGTATAAGGTGCCAGTGGGGAAAAAGTTCATTGTGGGGTGCACATTTTAAAACTGTATTTGTTCCATACGCTTCCAAAATAATAACTTAATGATTTTTCTTTATTGAGAACATTTAAAAAGCAAAAGAGAGATACTTCTTATTTGCTGATTTGTATGAACAGCTTTTGATAACCTTGTTACTCAGAGACCAAAGAAGTAGCCATCATGTCAAGAGTCATAGCTCTCACTGTACTAACATAACAACAACACAAAATATTGACTAACGATCAAGTAAACTGGCTGTGTTGTATTGATACCTAAGGATTTTCCTTGGATCACTATTTCACATGTTACCTTTTTTTCTTATTTTGAGGTGGTTGTATTTGCTAATGTGTTACAGTTTTCAGGTAGTGTATATGTAAAAGAAATTATTAATTTTCTAAGAAAAAGTTACCTCATTTTCGTTGTTTGAGGGTAAGCGTTACCCATTGACCTTGCTCTTCTTGAATGCAATACTAATGCACTAATAGTTTGCAACAAAAACTAATACAGAATTAAAACATAGAATTCAAAATTTAGTTTTGCTTTTCATTGGGTAACATTTGGGTCAGTGTTTATTCTTGCATTAGAAAATAAAAACATCTAAATCTTCTTACATGCTCCTCAAGCCACCATGTTGTCCATGGCAGAAGGTACTTTGTACTGTTACTAGCCATTTCCTTTCCTTTTCTGCCCTCAAACAAAATGAGGGAAAAACAACTGTCCATATACCTCTGTATGAGTCCTAATTTCTCTTATCTTAATGGTCCTTAGCAAAATGTATATTGGTCTCAGTAGACTCATTCTGCTTCAAATGCTTCTTCTCTTATTTTTCTCAATAGTGTTTCACATAAAGGATGTAGTTTTCCCTCCAGGGATTCACAAAGCATCTCTGTAATAGTCTCAAACGTACCTCTAACAAATCTAGCAACATGCTTCTGAAGTGCTTAGACGTCTTCCTTTAGTCTGATGCGGTGGGGATCTGAAACACTCAAGCAGTACTCAAGATTAGGACACACTAGTCTAGTGTTCTGTGCCGGCCGAAGTGGCCGTGCGGTTAAAGGCGCTGCAGTCTGGAACCGCAAGACCGCTACGGTCGCAGGTTCGAATCCTGCCTCGGGCATGGATGTTTGTGATGTCCTTAGGTTAGTTAGGTTTAACTAGTTCTAAGTTCTAGGGGACTAATGACCTCAGCAGTTGAGTCCCATAGTGCTCAGAGCCATTTTTTCTAGTGTTCTGTATGTGGTCTCCTTTTTATATTAGCAACACTTCCCTAAAATTCTCCCCATAAATCAGGGTCGACCATGTGCCTTCCCTACTACTGTCCTTTCCTGCTCATGCACACCACTAAAACTGTTTCTGAACATTGCAGATTTGGTTCTTCCATTCATTTGCATTAACTTACATTTTTCTGCATTTAGAGCAAGCTGCCATTTATCACCCTAATTAGAAATTTTGTCTGTTATCTTGTATCCTACTACAGTCACTTGACGACAACTGTTTCTACTAGCGAGAAATAGCTCCGATGGTGTAGCATTGTAATGCATTACAAAGATACTGCAAAATAATGAAGCAAGTAACCCAGAAAACTAAGCAGCTTTATTATAAGTAAAAGATAATTACATCAGACAACAAAATAAAAACTGTAGTGTTGCAAATCTCTTAAACGAGTACTTTGTTTCTGTTACTGACAGTTTGGGGTTGTCAAGTTCGGTAAACGGTGCAATGGAAACCTAAGACCAGTCTCTACAAATAACTTCAGTAAAATATAAATGACACTCATTTCTCCCAAAGAATTAGCATCCGTCATAAAATCCTTAAAATCAAAATATTCTAGAGGTTATAACACATACCAGAGGAGTTAATCAAAGAGTGACACTCTGAGTTGAGTTCTTTAAGTTTTTTGCATAATCAGTCTCCTAATAGTGGAACGGTTCCAGGCTGGCTAAAATATGTTGAAGTTAAACCTCTTTACAAGAAGGTGGATAAAAGAGATACTACCAAACTATCAACAAGTTTAACTTTTGGCAGATTTTTCAAAAATATTTGAGAAGGTACAATCATCATCTTAAGCATCTGACTGCAAATAATATGTTGTCCAAGTCACAGTTTGGATTCCTTAAGGGCTCAAATATAGATAACGCTGTTGACATGTACAGTGAGTGTGTACTTCATTCATTAGATAACAAATTAGAGGCTACTGGCATTTTGTGTGACTTGTCAAAAGCCGTTGACTTGTGGGGAATCACAGTATTCTATTAAGTAAATTAGAATATTATGATGTCACTGGCAGTGCTGCAGAATAGTTAATTTTACCTAACTAACCGGTAACAAAGGCTGTCATTGCAACATGTCTCTGAACTAAGCAATCAGTTGGGAATTAATTACATGTGGTGTTCCTCAAGGTTCAATCTTGGGTCCGTTGCTTTTTCGTTTGTACATTAATGAATTCTCATCTGTTACACTGCCAGATGCTAAGTGTGTTTTGTTTTGTTGCAAATGATCTATACAGTGCAAAAAATAGCAAGTGAAGTACAGATTTAGAAATTTCTGCTAATCAAATTTTCTATGAATTAATAAATAGTTTAAAGCTAATTCACTTTCATTAAGCTTTGGAAAGACTCATTATACGCAGTTCAGAACCTGTAAGAGATTTCCTTCCAGCATATGTATAACCCATGATGACATGCAGATAGGAGAGGTTGACAGTGTTAAATAGCTAGGATTACGACTCGGTAATAAATTCAGTTGGGAAGGGCATACAACAGAATAGCTGAAGCATCTAAACAGCTCTGTATTTGCAATGCGAACGACGTCTGATGTTGGAGATATAATATAAAAATACTTGCATACTTTCACTGTATTATGTCGTTTGGGATCATATTCTGGGGCAACTCATCAAACCGAGTAAAAGGTCTTAGAGTGCAAAAGACTCTTTCTTGGTGTAAATTCAAGAACACCATGTAGAAACCTATTCAAGAAACTGGATATTGTATCCACTGCTTGTCAGTATATTTCACATAACTTAACAATCTCCTGACATATGATTAGGGAAGCGAGTATTATAGTCAAATGTTCTTTGTTTCTTTATGTTATACTTTCTGACATGTTCCACACCCATGAGAATCATCTCATTTTTGGGTCTATGGAACGAAAACTGAATCTAATCTAACCACTGCATCGTTGACAAACAGCCGTAGGTTGTTGCTCACCCTGCCCGTCAGATTATTTATATGTATAGAGAATAATTTACAAATACTTTCTCTTTAAACATTGTTTTAAGAAGAACGATTTTAAATATTTTTTGAAAAACTATGACTTTATGCAAGAGGTATAAATCACTTCTTTATTAAAACTATAAGATCATGTCAAACAACAGATTATCCTCAGATATTATGAATGACGTTAATTACAAGTTGTGTATGCAAACAAGATAATTTGTATATCGACTAACGTCATTTATTAACTGCATGAAAATCAGATTTATACATTGGGCAATTTCTGTGAGGATGAAGCAGTATGCCAATCAGAATTACTGATATGTATGAATGAATGGTATGCATGCATTTTGTTTCAAGAAAATTATGAATAAAACTGATCAAATGCTAGAGGGAGACATTTGGTGAGAAGCATTAAGCCAAACAATAATATTTAAGTAGTTTAAACATTTGTTTGAATTACTGCATATGAAGACAATGAACAAAGTGTGTTCATATTAAAAAACGTGCAACACAGCGATGTAACCCCTACTGCCCCACTATACATCGAAGAAGCAATGACAGAAATAAAATTTCAAGAGTGGGATTAAAGTTCAGGGTGAAAGGGTACAGGATATGGATTGGGAGTAAACTGAAGAAAGATGAAAGTAACAAGGAGTAACAGAAATTATATTAGCAATATACTTAACATCAAAATCGGTGACCCCGAAGTAGATGGAGTTAAGGATTTCTGCAACCCTGGGGCAAAATAAAACACATCAGACAAAGCAAGAATGACAGAAAACAGATTAGCTCAGCAAAAAATGAGGGCATTCCTGGCCAACAGAAGTTTACTAGTATCAAACATCAGCCTTAATCTGAGTGAGAAATTTCTGAGAATGTACTTTTTGAGTACAACATTGTATGGCAATTAATCATGGACTGTAGGGAAACTAGAACAGAAGAGAACTGAAGTGTTTGAGATGTGGTGCTATGGAATCATGTTGAAATTTAGGTGGACTGATACAGAGAGAGGTGGTTCTCCACACACAGACTGAGATGGTTCTCCGCAGAATCAGCAAAGGAAGGAACTTATGGAAAACAATTACAAGGAAGAGGGACAGGATGATACAACATGTATTATAACATCAGAGAATGTCTGTTGTACTTGAGCGAGCTATAAAGAGTAAAAGACTGTAGCAGAAAACAGTGTGACTTAAAATAAGTGATGACATAAAGTGCAAATGCTGCTCTGAGATGAAGAAACCGGCATAAGAATAATTATAACTATGTATGACGGTAGTATCTGTTCCCGAAAGAACAGTTACCGTCGATGACCATGCAGCTTTGCTCGAAATGAAATGATAATTAAATAGACACCCTAGCTGCAAGCAGGCGTTGATACACTTCATTGGGGACATGTTGAAAATGTGTGCCCCGACCGGGACTCGAACCCGGGATCTCCTGCTTACGTGGCAGACGCTCTATCCATCTGAGCGACCGCGGGCACAGAGGCTAGTGCGTCTGCAGGGACTTATCCCTTGCATGCTCCCCGTGAGATTCACATTCCCAACATGTCCACAACACTACATTCGTAGTGCGCCTAATAGATGTTTGCCCATCATACCCATTACTCGTGGCAGATTAATCTACCAAGTCCCGTACGAGTTCGGGCATAGTGTGTGCGTTCGCACAAGAAGGTCAAAGGCCGGGAACCCATATTTTTAATTATATATGACGGTAGTATCTGTTCCCGAAAGAACAGTTACCGTCGATGACCATGCAGCTTTGCTCGAAATGAAATGATAATTAAATAGACACCCTAGCTGCAAGCAGGCATTGATACACTTCATTGGGGACATGTTGAAAATGTGTGCTCAGATGGATAGAGCGTCTGCCATGTAAGCAGGAGATCCCGGGTTGGAGTCCCGGTCGGGGCACACATTTTCAACATGTCCCCAATGAAGTGTATCAACGCCTGCTTGCAGCTAGGGTGTCTATTTAACTATCATTTCACTTCGAGCAAATCTGCATGGTCATCGACGGTAACTGTTCTTTCGGGAACAGATACTACCGTCATATATAGTTAAAAATATGGGTTCCCGGCCTTTGACCTTCTTGTGCGAACGCGCACACTATGCCCGAACTCGTACGGGACTTGGTAGATTAATCTGCCACGAGTAATGAGTATGATGGGCAAACATCTATTAGGCGCACTACAAATGTAGTGTTGTGGACATGTTGGGAATGTGGATCTCACGGGGAGCGTGCAAGGGATAAGTCCCTGCAGACGCACTAGCCTCTGTGCCCGCGGTCGCTCAGATGGATAGAGCGTCTGCCATGTAAGCAGGAGATCCCGGGTTCAAGTCCCGGTCGGGGCACACATTTTCAACATGTCCCCAATGAAGTGTATCAACGCCTGCTTGCAGCTAGGGTGTCTATTTAATTATCATTTCATAAGAATAATTCTTTGCAGCCTGCATCAAAGCAGTCAGAAGACTGATGACTAAAAAGAAAATCACTGAGAATCTACAGAATTTGAGAAACAGTACATTATAGAACCATTCACCAAAGTAAACAAAGCAATCTTTAAGAACATTAGATAGACAACCTTGATATATGTAGCATTATTGGTTTGTTATAGTGGTCATCTCTCAGTGAATTCCTATGGATGAAGTGATTATGAGGTAAAATGCAGTTAAGTTCATTTGTTGTCTTCTGAACAATGCACATTGAGAAAATCTGATATAAATGTAAATTTAGCTGCTAGCTACAGTCAGTTATTATCCAAACTTTCTGTGCTGTCATGACTTTCGATGAGTGGTAAGTGTTTAATTATGATCCAGATACATAGCAGCAACCTTCTTCATTGTAGATATCATTAGACACAAGGCTAAAGAAAATATTGGATATCTTTAAGTCACATTTCAGTAATAAATTGTTCACAAGGAACTTTTTTCCTTCTTATTCAGAAATGGGAAAATTGCAATTGTTGCTTTTGAGCTTGAAGGGACATCCTTTGAGTTGGAGTGAAGATAGGGATATAAAATAAGTTTCCTGGCTTTCAAAAGAATTTGCTGGACCTGTGAATAGTGTTTAGTAATACAATGAGAGTTATTATGTGCAAATGTTGTGTATTGTAGATTAAAGTGGAACTGGTATTATTCCTTACATCATTCATATACATTATGTCCTGCACTAGGTATCTTTGAAGAAAGGGTAGGAAGATGAGGACTTGACTTCAGTTTCATACTTGGATGCGTCCCGAGTGCCTTACAGAAATTTAGATTGTTGAATTCACATAGCATATCCTGCAATACACACATTAAGTACAGGGTGTCTATAAATGAATATCTGGATTTTAAGGATTTATAATATTTATTACATTAAACTTAGTTATAAATGATATGTTAAATGAAACAGCAACTCACAGTTTTACCAAGACCCTTATAATGTTCAGTGTGAGGTCTATTTGTTACATGGCACACATCAAGTCTATAGCCGAGGTCTTCCCAAACATTGACAAGTGTGTCTTCAGAGATTGTAGCAATAACTGCTTCAATCCAGTTTCTTAATTCAGGGGGGTCTGCTGGTAGCAGAGGCACATATACTCGATACTTTATGAAGCCCCAAAGGAAAAAATTGCATGGCGTTAGGTTGGGTGAATGTGGAGGCCATGCAAAGCAAGCCCTGTCATTGGGCCCCTTGCGGCCTATCCAGCGCTTGGGCTGTAGACTTGATGTGTGCTGTGTGACAAATGGTGCTCACATTGAACATTTATAAGGTTCTTGGTAAAACTGTTTGAGTTGCTCTTACATTTGACATATCATTTACAACTGTAAGTTTAATGTAATAAATATTATAAAGTGTTAAAACCCCGATATTCATTTATAAACACCCTGGTCATACCAGTGAAAGAAGTATGTCACATATGGTAAAGACATTTCAGACATTACATTACTCATCTTGGACTCCAAACTTCCTGGAGCCAGTTCGGTGCCATCCACTAACCCACCATCCACTAACCCACCCCTTGTGGGAATGGCTTTTTATTTTCTATCCTCATCTGATGTTCACCTGTACCTCTTCATCTTGTACTTTCTGGCCTCTTGCATTATTGGCATCTTTGTGTACCAGATATCACATGCATCTAGCTTACCTTCAGTTTTCTTTGTAATCCATGTTTCATTTTCACACTTCTCTCTACGCTAGACTGTCATTCAGAAATTTCAAAATATATATCAACATTTGATATTTATGCCAGTAGATTCAATTTATAAAAACTCTTCTGTCTCTGTGCCCATTTGCTGCTGCCGTCTTGTTTGATACTTGTCTAACAAATTACATGATTCTTTCACTGTGTATTTATTCCAAATATGGTGTTTCACTGTTCACTGTTCTCTTTCGTCATCTGTCATTTAATAGAAGTTGTTTTTCCTAATCCATTGATGATACGTTAACAGAAGCATTTTTATACCATTATCTGGTAACTTGGGCATACCCAGTGAGGAGTAGGGAAAGGCAGCTGCTATCCTAAAAAAAAAAGTTCACGAACCGAACTCGCATCGTGCCCTATTAGACAGCCAGATGCCTCAGTACACTGTCAGTTTAAAGAAAGAAATACATAATACTACTTCGTAATTCACCATGCAACTAACATAAGCTTCCCCCTCTCTGCCCCAGCTCAGGTTATGGGCGAATTTTTGCCATTTATTGAATTAAATGTATCCAAGATGGCTCTGCTGTGTTTCACCACAATCTTGATGCTCACCATATCCTTCAGTCATGCAGCCGGCTGTAACTTCTCATAAAACCATATTTTCTAGACCTGAATTTGGGACACATTAAAAAATTTTGATACTGCAAAAAAATCACAATTATATCTAATAAATGCAAAATATCCCTTTATTTTGTTACAAAAGTACATTAACTAGAACTAATAATCTAGTAACAAAACATACTGATACAGGTGAAATAAGTATCTAATTAGGGATGAATTGTTTCACAGTTGTTATACGTGGGACGAGTGGGTAATTGGAATTACTTTTGGGGGGGGGGGGGGGGGGGAGGACAGGTAGTATTCTTAATTATCAAGTGTACAAGTGTATCTTCTATATTACCTCCATTCAAATTATACGATTTTATGTCATCTTCTACCCAACTATCGATAATAGTTGTGTATGAGTTATGCAAATAGTTGCAGTGTTATCCATCTCGTGAGGAAGATGTGCTTTGTTGTGCTCCACTTTTTACATAATTTTAGTGAGATATACTAAAGAGTTTACAGTGTTCATTTTTTTCACAATAGTTGGGAAGTAGTCATGAAACTAGCTGAGTGCAAAAATCTGCACATTTTTATCTATTTTCACCAAGCACTGTATCAGACATTACATTACTCATCTAGAGCTCCACACTTCGTGGACCCAATTCTGCAAATACTGTTCTCAGGCACAAGAGAAGCTGGTTGATGTCTGTAAGCAAGTGGAATGCTGAGTGTCACAAAAAAAAATGTATTTTTGCTATAACAGAAGTTTTAGTTGATGTTTCTGCTTTCTACAATTGTAGCAATTGTATTCTCATTCAAAGAAAAGCTTGTTCACACCAGACTTCATTGTATATCTGTGCAAGTAAAGGTATATTTTTGTTAATTTCCCAAACTAAAAGTTGCACATAATGTATCTTGTTAATCAGCGTATGTGATTTACAGTTACTGTAGTGTATACTGTAACTAACATATTGTTTTGCATTTAATTTTTCCTTTCAACAAGAGTGTATATTATGTACATGTATCATAAATTAACCCAATTTTCGAGTTTATGAATGACCATAACCACAAAAAGTTTCAAGGTATTGGTAATTTTTATTGTGGGTTTTTCTGTGTTTCTAATCGAAATCTCTTTTTGGGTATTAATCACTTCAAGTCTTCAAGGGCTCTGGTGGTACTTCTACATCAACAGTCCAGAAATTAAGAGAAAATCAGCACGCGTAGTTTAAAGTCATTTGTTTACTTCTTAAAACATTGTTCCAACTGCATTGCAACCCCACTGTGACTGAAGATCTCAGCCATGGAAGGAGTTAGTTGTTATTCATAAGCAAGTAGGAATCATTCCATCTGCTGTCAGATGCTTGGGAGCTGCTGCAAATGCATGTGTTTGGAGGGGTACCAAGAGGCATGTACCAGAGATACCAAATGTACCTCAGATCTGTCACTGCTCGTCCACTTAACTGTGAGTGGTGAGTCAAACTCTGGGCAATGCACTTAGACAGGAAACATTGGCCAGAGAAGAACTCCTGGTGTTAACACCAATCTCCCCAACCAACTGAAACTGAACCAGTGAGTCTCACTTCACTTGTCGGGAAATATATTGTCCCCCATGTCAACGGTAGGCAAACACAAAAGGGTAGGGGTTTGTTAATCACCATCAGTTCAAACATCGCACTAATAATGGTGCACCTTACGGAAATGACAGCAAGGGATGGAAAGGAACACCAGGTGCACTCGCGTCTGTGGAACCTCATTCAACATATTGAAGAGGCTGCTCTAGCAGTCATTGAACGAAAAGGATGCAACCAAATGCAGATTGGAGCACACGGAACACATTATGCCTCCTGTCATCTGAGCTCCAAGGTCATAATTGGATCATTTCAGCCATTATCAGAGGAAGTTGAAGGTACTAACCTTACTTGTGGAGTATCAATGAAGCTCACAGTCTGCATTCTTGCCCCCCCCCCCCCCCCCTCCCAGAACTTATTGTGGATCCCTGGTTCTGAGTCGAGTGTAAAGTTTGAATGAGAGATTTTGAAGGTTCCGTGACAAGCTCGACTCAAGCTTCCTACACTTGGGCTATGTAGTTGAGAAATGTAGAGTCTCCCTAAATAGGTCAGGTGTGCACTAGCCACTAGAGCCTACTACACAGGTAGCTGACTGTTTGTAGGATGTATGCAAGGGTGTTTTAGATCAGGCGAATCTCTATCTAGGCAATAGCTGTAGGAAACCCGAAAGTATCGGTATAAGGTAAGAAAAATGCTCCCTACAAATGAGATCATTAAAATCCTAGTAATTAATTGCCGAAGGATTAGCAGAAAACTTCAACCGTTTGAATCTAGCTTGGGAAAACTGCCATAAATGTTCATTATTTCTAGTCATTACACGAATAGATACACGTAGTAGATACACGATTCGTATGCTGATCACAAAACTATGTGAGTCACAACTTCAATCATTTATCATCTACATCTCTATGGAATCAGGTTTAATAAATAGTTATATGTATGGCAAGAATATTTTTTTGCCTGGTAAAATTCCCTCTATAGGTATGACATGGTGACTCACAGGAGTAGTTGTTTGGATAGAAGTCTGAATAATGTATAGCACTTCGGAGCAACATTCACTTATTTCTGTCACTATCAACCTTAGC
The DNA here is from genome assembly GCF_023898315.1 of Schistocerca nitens. Classification (NCBI taxonomy): domain Eukaryota; kingdom Metazoa; phylum Arthropoda; class Insecta; order Orthoptera; family Acrididae; genus Schistocerca; species Schistocerca nitens. Next base: position 245,463,742 of record NC_064622.1, read on the forward strand.
TTGCATTACTGTGAATGTATCAACAAATTTAAACCGTTACAGATTCAATTATAAATCACACATATGTAGTCCCTAACTGTGTGTTACTTCTGATTTTGTTTACGAATACGTGAACATGCTGAGCACGTCTGTTAACTATGATTGACTAGGTTGTCATCTGCGCCGAAAAAGCTGTTCGCACCGAACCACACAGTCTTTACTAAAGATTGTCTTTATGCTTCATTCAAAGTGGCACAGGCAACAGTTGCCAGACACCATTACCAGAGGTAACCAGATAACATCGGCCGACAGCTAGGTCACAGTAAGTCCGATCCCATTGTTGGTTTATGGTGGGCTGAAGGTGGTTAGACTATAATCGATTCTGCGTGAAGTAGATTAGATTTTAACCTTAGGCGGACTTCGAGATGATTGCTGCATTACTACTTTAGCTATCCAAAAGACATTGAATTCATGTGAATGACTTGCATCAGTCTTGAAAATAAAGTGAAGACTGCACACTCTGCCCTCAGTTATAGGAATAACTGATAAGTTTTAAGAATATATTAGATGAAAGGAGAAACTTCTATTACATAGTCCTCATGGTTCGTGGTGAAAGTGAAAAGCAAGATTACACACTGTTTTGCTGTATTTATGTCAAGTTGTGCAGACATATGCCAGTTGACCTTAAATGACTGTCATTCAACTTACATGTAGAAACTCGCATACCACATTTGCAAACCACTTCATGACAGAACTACCATGCTGCTGGCATAAAAATGCCGATAACCAGTAATAATTTGTAGACAGTCAATACCACTTACAACAACCCAAAAAAAGATCCACTACAGTAATAAGCATGAGTACGCCATGATTCTCCCTTGAACAAATTGTTTTTGAGGTTATAATTTTTATAATTTTTGAGGTTATAATTTTAGGTGTTACACCTAAAAATTTCTGATAAAGATTTTGCCTACTTTGTGGTTTTCCATAAATCTGCGATTTCAATCCATAGATTACGAACCATGTCCCAATTATATTTTTCATCCTCAGTATGCCACGAGTTCACTCTTTCATGGACTAAACTTATCAGATTCTCTCAGTCCATATTCTGTGTGCGAATATCAGTCAGTTTGACGGAAGAAAACAAACTAATTTGAATTCACTGATTGTCGTCAGATGTCTGTACGTTCGGACTATGAGATAAGCTACATTGTGACAGCGCACGTAGTTGCGTTCTAAGTTTTAGAGATTGGCCGTCTTTGGCCGATGTCAGTCGTCAGTGGAATCAATAGATATTGGTGCCACTGTGACCGCAACCAAACATTATTAGACTTCCGTTCTTATGACACAATAATGTTAACTGAAGCAAGCACTAACTCTTCGCGTAAGCGCATAATATTTAAAATGGCTTCGTTGTCTTATCTATAAACTGGTTCACACAACCCCATTAGGGAAATATATTGCCAAATGGGAAATCCAAACCACTGTGCAATCGACGCAAAGCATGTGTGAAAACTCATGATTAAGTGCTAGCAGCTAGGAATAGTAATAAAGACCTTTCTAGATCTCGTTACCCTCTGATCCAGCACGCAACGCCAGTAATAATGTTACATTCGTTAAAAGAATTGTAGACGGTAATTTCTGGTTTTGGAGCACGGTGAATAATTCTATATGAATAATGCAATTTACGTGTAGATTTTCTCATAGGAATACATAGCGCGGTTAAATAAGTTTTCTTGTCACGGCTGCGTTATGAACATGTGGACCGAAGACGTCAGACTTCAGAGATCTCTCGAAAGATACTGCAGGGTTAACTTGTGTGAGTAGAATTGAAGGAAACGAGTGCTCCTGTAACAGTTGCTTGGCCTTCACGCCGTTAATGCACAAACACTGCCTAGGTGTTTGCCACGGCGCTGCCAGCTACGTGTCATTACCGTGTGCCATATTCATTCCAACTAGTGGCGGTCTACCTTTGTGGAGTTTAGTTACTGAACGCTGGTACATTCACCACATGTACTTGACATGCAGCGTGCGATGGATGCAAAGCAAATTTTGTGTTGGTATTGTAGGCTGGAATCGATTTTGCAAGCGTGATCAAAATATCGATTGTACGAGCGTCATTTGTTCTGCACATTAATGTTGTCTGAATCAGATGTTCAGCTTTCTTCAGTGTGCTCTGTATACTCGAAAGCGAGAGAGAGAGAGATTGCGATAATCTCAAGACCTCGATGAATGTGGAAGTAGGCGGAGTTGTTAAAGTTACCCTACTCCATTAATATGCGTGAATCCACGTACAGCAAAGGATTTGCGTGAATATTCTGGAGACATGGAATGGTTAGAAAACTTCCCAACGGGGAATTCCTGTCAAAGAATTAAGTTACCGAATGTTTTATCGACTGCCACTGTGTACGAGAGCTTATACGAGTAAGTGTCGACAGCTTAACAGATTTGATGGCTAACTGAATACAAGCAGTTTGATTTTGCTAATTGGGAAAATATATAAATATTTACGCGCTCTCCGTCTGATAAAGGTCAAATATCCTTCTCTTCAGTCAAGTGAACGAAATGACTAACTTCGTTGTTAATTATTGAGACACGAGTTAAGATTGTAACAACGAAAACTGCACAAATTTCCAACAATATTTGGAACAATAAACAGAACACTCAACTAGAAAATTCGAAAAGGTACCAAAATTAAAATTTACGAAACTCTTGTGATAATTTTACTGCTGTTTTGTATCGAAAGTTAGATAAACAAAAAGAAAATGCTAGGAAATAACAGGCAACAAATAAGAGATTCTTCAGGCGCGCGAAGAACGCCGCAGAGAGATTTTAATAAGTAATGAAGACGTTCGAAGTGAGTCGAAGGCGTATGCTAATGAGGAAATAACTGAATACAAAAAGAGGTGGAAACAACGGAGAATTGAGGACAAAATTAAAGACTACAAAAGAAAATTCTGAAGTGGATCCCGGAATACACACACATGGATCGACCAAAGAAACGATGGCTATAAACTTTGCCTAATCCCTGTAAGGCGACGAAGATTCCAAAGTATATTAAGTATTCCGGGTCAGTCCAGAACTTGTACTTCAGTCTACACAAAATCACCTTGTCACATTGATGAATATGGTAAAAATGGGCTAGCAACCTGACAACCCAGTCGTGGCACACTTGCTGTAAAGCATTTAGATGCTAGAGCATTAGATGAAAATGTTAGTTGGAGCTAAAATAAGGGAGCGATGGGAATTCAGTTTACGGAAAAACTTTTTTGGAGAGCATATAAACGTGATAGTCGTATTTCTGGAGTAAGATTTAGTTGTCGAATGCCCAGAATGCATTGATAGAGCGGCTTCGCGAACGTATTTTCTCATTCTTATGGAAACGTTACTATAAAAGTTTTACAGTATGGATCCACATATTATGCTTCCTAAGATAGTTCTAGTACACTAATCACGCCTATGTTCGCTTGTAACGAAACTATTTGATGAAGAAATTCTGTCTGTGAGTCGGGTTCTTCTTTGTGAAGTCAGCTTGTGTTGAGCAAGACAAAGGCAAGAATTTCCTGCTGCAACGAAATAAACAGTGCATTTTTTAGACCTATGTGTAGAACAAGTGACTGTCGCATCTCCATCTTGGACAAATTATGTTGAAGATAGTCTTCAAGTGGAGGCATTGTCATTTCGTTATCATAATACTCATATTATGGCGAAGAAAGCAACTGTAGTCGTCTTCTGGACAGTCCATATGTTTTACAGGATAGTTTCTACAGGTACTCTCTCATCTTCCAATTCCCGGATTCTGTTTTCCGATCTTGTAGGCTATACGCCAGTACCAAGAGCTGCTTGTAAAACACTATTGAAGTTACTTTTTACTAAAAGTAAAAAACAGCGATTGCTATCAATAACTGTGATGGTAGTGCCGTAACACAAATCTCCGTTTCCGTTTCGCATTTTTGTGTAAGTGGGAGTTTTGTCCTTTTTCCATTTTTTTTTTTTTTTTCGGACAGATGTACAAGATCCCTAACAGATGTATTAGTTAACAAATTTACTTCCTGGCTGAAAATCAGATGCCCTTACGCTACACCCACACAACTGTACACTTCCTTGTTAAATATTCGCTTGTAGTCACGCTAATTTGATTTCGTCACTCTGTCAATCGAAGGATCTGTTCTTGAAGGCCCTAGTTCCTTTGCGGCTGACTTTTCCCGGTACTTTACTTTCCTGTTCCCAGAAAGAGACTTTCACCCTACAGCGGACTGTGCGTTGAAACTTCTGGCAGATTAAAGCTGTGTGCCAGACCGAGACTCAAACTCGGGACCTTTGCCTTTCGCGGGCAAGGGCTCTACCGACTGAACTACCCAAGCACGACGCACGACCCGTCCTCACGGCTTTACTTTTCAGTTAGCATTTGAAATCGATTCAACATGGTTCATATTTTCATTGCACACGGAAGCCGATTCCTGCACTGTGGAAATGATTAAACTAAAGTAGTAATGTCTGCTAACATGGTCACTTGATTAGAATACGAATGAGGCGCTGAGATTCACAAGGGCCTAAAGCACACCGCCGTCGATCGCAAGTTTAAGTGAATATCAGAGAAACCAGTGATACATATTTTCGTGAATTTTCATGTATACAATGTGGACCTACAGCACAGATAAACCTGACTCGCCATAAGATAAACAGATTTCAGAAGCTCGAATAAATGCTACTATCTCACAATCGACGGTGATGTGCGTATGATTCTCTCTAGGGAAACTCCCCATCGCAATCCCCTCAGATTTAGTGTTAAGAGGGGCCCAGTGGACAGACAGCCCGTCAAAAACTGAACACAAATCAAGTATAAAAACAGGAAGCAGGTGTACTGAACTAGAAAAAAAATAAATAAACGAAAGAAAGCAAAACAGAAGTAGTGGCCGATCCAAGTTTAACAAGTGCATCGTGATTATGTGGACACGGTGTTGGACTGCAAAATGGGCGAGCTTTGTTCAAAGTTCCCTCGTGCCAATTTTTTTCTTTTTTTCCGCTTTATTCATATTTGTGCCTATGTCGTGCTGTAACGTCCGTTTGCAATAGTGAGGCGTAGAGAAGGGACCTATAATGAAAGCTGAACCTGCACAACCACTCTATTAGCAGCCGAAAGGAAGTGGCTTTCGAATGGGAACCGCAAACGCTTAACGACAAGTCGACCGAATCCTCCACCGGGAAACACGTCCGTCGTGTCATACACGACGTTAGTGACAGAACTTTTGTCATGTGAAAGGAATCTCTTATCGACGCACCTAATTTATATATTCTGGTGCGTGCGTGCGTGAGGCATGCCTCCGTGCCCGGTTTAGGTGTTCGTATAAATGTGAATGTGATCACTCGCAGGGAAATGATGGAAACATAGTAGTTGGTCACATAAGCTGCAACAAATGAACGCAACAGTTTCACAGTCGCACAGTTTTCCCTGTGTCTACTAAAACATTTGTTTTAACATTATTGAAATTACGTTCCGTTTCGAAAGTTTTGACTCTTGAAATCCTTTGTTGTAACATAGTTCACATCCGTTTATTTGTTGTTTTTATTTCTGGTAGACGTCCATGTGGTATCTCGTCTGCTTTCACTATTTATCACATTTACTGCCAAAACTACAGAACAAGACATGTCATCGTGTTGTGAAGAAGAAGAAGAAGAAGAAGAAGAAGAAGAAGAAGATAGCAAGAGGGAGCTTTGAACCCGGCTCGTCTATCTTGCGGTCAACACCATGATCACTTTTTTAACTTGGTTTTTATCACACCGACGGTATTATAGAGCTTGACCGCGTTAAAAATGTTAAAACTCTTACCATTAAAGTGCAAGTCGCCCGAGAGTGGCCAACAGCAGACTGACTACACTTTATTTCATTGTTAAGATCGTAATCGCTACAGGAGATGGACAGCTTCTGGCTTCTTACGGAGGACAACCGTCGATCACGTGAGTATTGTATCCGCGTGAAGTGGAGCCGCAGCCTTCTACGCTCGCCTTCGCCTCATGAGAAATCCCAGCTCAGTGACTGCTTCAAGCCGGTCTTCTGGAAGGGTAGTTTCTTTGTTTTCCGTTTCGTGTCAGGTCTGTATCCACTCTCTGGTTTCCCGAGTTTGGATTTCTCTGTTTATCTTCTCTTGCCAACGACGGTGGCGCTGTTCTACTTTTGTCAATGTTGCAGTTGTTGAGCTTGGACCGTTCACTGTTTCTATTTAGATTTTTTTCCACAGTGCAGTGCACCTTCTTCCTGTTTACATGCTTGATCTGTTTTCAGTTTTTGATGGTCTAGTGCACCTTCTTCCTGCTTACATGCTTGATCTGTGTTCAGTTTTTGATGGGCTACCCACTGGGTTGTCTTGTCACTAAATCTGAGGGGGGTGCGATGGGGAGTTCCCCGTGTCAGCGCTTCAAATGTATAAAATTCATAACTTAATATACCATAACTCATTCATAAACCCACAAAATAGGTTTACTGTCAGTATAACTTTAACATATACTGACGTCCGATCTAATTTTATTACAAAATCTAGTGAGTGAATTAGCGTATCCGTGGAGTGTGCTATCAACTAGTAGGATATAATCCGAACGAACGAGGATAAAAGTCTTCTAACTGAGTGGCAACGAAAAGCTGTTCATATCGTGAACCGTGCACGTTGTTTATCAAATCCCTATGTATCTGGCCCGTAAGGCAATTACCTAATGCGAGTTGCACATGCGCAAAAGCGCCTTAAAATGTGCACGACTGAAGCTGTGCCCACGACCCTGACGCCAAAGTTCACGGAGTCTAGAGGAACAGTAGCGCGATAGATGAAAGTGCCGCATCTCTCAGGTAGCAGCATTCAAAGAAAAATAACCAATAAATCCGCAAGGTGTCGAAAGTCAGTGTGTTCACGTGCTCTTGTACTCGTACTCAACAGCCGCCACTGGTCAGGAGCCCAGGAGAGGCTTTTCAGGGGATGTGCTGTTAGCAAATTTGCTCGCGTCGGTCGTCTGCTGTCGTAGCCCATTAACGCCAGATTTCGCCGCACTATCCTAACGGGTACGTTCGTCGCACGCCCCTCATTGATTTCTGGGGTTATATCGCGCAATGTTTCTTGTCCGTTAGCACTGAACAAATGCCGTTGCCCTCCGTCGTTAATTGAAGGCTGCCGGCCACTGCGTTGTCTGGGGTGAGATGTAATGTATGAAGTTTGGTATTCTCAGCACGCTCTTGACACTGTTCCGCGAATGCCTAGCCCTTTTATACCTCGGGTACGAGATACTACCGCTGGTGGGTATCGCTATCCATTCTTCTTGTCACCTCAGTGTATGTCCGGAGTGTAGCCTTCTGCGGAAGATAAACGTAGACGATAAGCATTTCAGACAAAAAGAGAATAGAAGGATTTGAAAGGTGGTGCTATATATCAGATGCGTAGATCGAATAGCTAATAAGGACGTATTGAATCGGATTGGGGAAAATCGAAATTTTTGGCACAACTTGACTAAAAGAAGGGATGATTAAGAATCAAGGAATGTTGCACTGGAAGGAAGTGTAGGGATAAAAGCTGTAGAGAAAGACCAAGGCTTGACTCTGGTGATCAGATTCAGTTTGATGTATGTTCCAGTAGTTACGCAGAGACTGAGGTTTGCACTGGATAAGCTAGTGTGGAGAGCTGTATGAAACCAGTCTTCTGATTGTCAACCAACAACAGCTACTACTACTACTTTTAGAAACGATAATTGTGAATTTTACTCTGGGGTTCGATTTGTTACGGCGAGCAAACGCCGGTGATGCAGTGTCGCTTCCCGTGAGAAATAAGTTAGCCATCTTAAAATGTTTCTATTGTGTTTGAAGCCGACGAGTTTGTATTTGACGCTCATGATCCGACGACAGTATCTGGGGTTAACTTTCATACACAGCGTAGCGCCGCCATGAAGTCAGCATAAAGCTGTAGTGGGTCATTAGCCAAGAAAGCCCGCTGTATTCTCTGCGCCAACTGCGCTGGCCCCACGCGGCTGCTCTCAGCTGCTCGGGGTCGACGGCCGCAAGTCCCTTTGTAGGTCAGGTCTGTGGGTCAGTCGTACCTTCTCTTCTCCCAGGCTCAGCCAGGGGCCGATGCTGGAACCGGCGCTCTCGTGAAATGGTAGCGTCTTCCGATCGTTGTTAGTGTAGCAAGCATTGTTTTGTATATGCTCTGAGTTCTTTTCTTCGTCCTCTTTGCCTCTCGACCTGGTGCAAGGTTTTCTAGCAGAAACCGAAAGAAGTTGAGGCATTTGGGTGGACTGGGGTTCGAATCTACGGTCTACTCTGTCTTAGGCTTTCCATAGTTGTCTTAAATCGCTTAAGTCAATTACCACCGTGGTGCCGTCATTGTCTGTTTACGTTTGTGCTCTGTCCCTGACCTCGCCGAAGTCGACCTACGATAAACCTCTTCCTTGTTTTTTTCCCTTCCGCCTCGTCACAGGGTTGTCACCTGCCTTAAGCGAAGGGTAGGTTAATAGAATCTGGTGTGCCTAAGGTAATTTTCTTACTAATTGCAGGATTGTATTTGTTCCTAAATTGTCATGCATGTGCCGATAATTCAGTGGGAAGATTGTGACTTTTAGATGAATATTTCGTGTATGACAATATCTGTCCTAAACTTTTTATTGCGCCATTTTACCTGAACGTGGTGAGAAAAAATGATGCATCTAATGAAGTTAAATAACACGTTGTGGGATTAAATTTTTTACTTTATGTAGTTTGTTATATTCTGATTTTGTTTTAGCGTGGTAATTAATTCAAATTGAGCTTGATCAAAATGTGGAACGTATTAATATAAACTATAGAAATAGAGCATTAAGTCCAGTGTTAAGTTCAATCAAAACTTAAGAGATGAGTTGTTTGTGTAACAAAACATAAATAATTATGTAGTGAGTCACATCCACTTACACTAAATGGCTCATACGACCCGGATACTCGTCCCTACCAAAATCCTCCGTCTTTGACAGTTTCATCACATACTAAAAAACTTATTGTTTCGAATCAATATTCCATATCATCTAGTTCATTGTAGTCGCACGATTTGGTCGGGTCTACCTCCGATTTAGATTTAGATGATAAAAATCCGAGTTCCTTATTTTTTATACATTTTGCCTTACCAGGATCTGCTTTCATCTTCGTAATTTTTCGTTGTTTTTGCGGTCTTCCTATTTTCTTTGGTCTTACATTTTTAAAATTTTTTAACGCCTCTTTATATCACGTATACGTCAAAATTGCGGTGTTGCTTTGTTACCGTATTTGCAACGATATAATTATAATATATACTTATAACATATCAGCTGTTGTGCGTCATATGGTCCACATTACATTGGCAGACTAATTAAGTTACAGAAAGCATCATATGTAGTCTGTTAAACAGTCTTATCTTTGGATTTAGAAACGTATCATAACTGTATCATACACGCATTTAATAATAAAATACACAATTGGTCGTACCTCTTTCATCATATGGCAGTTCTGGTGTTTAGCTTGGGTGTGTGGCTCCCGGAAAACCGTCGATATCGAAACATTTATAGTTCTGTGCATCTTCGTTGTGTACTTTCCTACAGAGGTCCGCACTTAGGCTTTATAACTTCACTGTTTAAAAAGTTTAATAGATGCTACTCCCATTTTAGTGACAAGCTACATGTTTCCCCAAACTACACATGGATTGTCTGTAATAGCGCCAGTAGCCCTGCCAAGACCAATCACTCTACAGTTGGTTGTTACGACCGTTGGGGCAAATCCAATGACAATGCTAGTGACAGGAACAAAAACTAAGTAATCTGTGTCTGCAAAACTACTTGGCAGAAAAGTCGAAATGTATAATTTTTTCCTGAATTTGCTTGGGTGAAGAAGTTTAAGGGAGTAGAAGGCGGGTTTGTGCAGTTTTCTTTGCATGTCCGGTGGAGCACGGACCGTAGAGCATATGTTTCTATGGAGTGAGCACAGCCTACTGCACATGTTCTCAACATCAAACCGGGCTAGTTACGTGATTTTGGGACGACGCTGATTGTAACCATTTTGCTACAATATCGAAACTTGAATATTATACGTATTCGCCTTCCTTTATATGAATTTCTACACGTCTTAGTAACAGATGTAGTGCGGTATTGTTGTTGCTACGGATATAAGGAGATGTATTTGGTAGGAGGACCAGTATATTGCACGCCTAATGTATAACTGTAAATGTATTCATATGATGAACTTTATTTCAAGACTCAGTATTATAAAGTGTTGTACTGTAAAGCTAATTGCTGCGATTTTTTGGCCGTGTGCTTACGAGACAGGCGCTAGATTTGCACGTGTGTTGCAGTAAACTGCCAATCAATGTATACACATTCGTGCTATGTTCATACCAGATAAAATTTCTAGAATACAGTCCGATTAATTTCCTCCAATTTACGCAGGTTTTGAAACCATCGTGTGTATTTAAATACTTACGCATGAGAAAAGTCCCCTGCATTATGTGATTTTTGTGTTCTGTTTTCCCGAGAGATGAACAATGAGTCAAAAATTGAAAATAATAAAGAACAAACGAGTAGTATGATAAGCTTATTTCCTGTAATAATTTCATAGTTCCAAATGCGCTATTTTTTCGTGAGATTAAGGCGTTCTGTACACTGTCATTGTGACGTAATTCATTAAAACTGATTCGACACTATGAAAAGTACAACACAAAACGTAAAAAAATATTGTTGGCGGTCGCTTCTTTCATTACTTCAAAACTCGAGCTTTGATCTTCTATTTTATTTGTTCGTACATAGTGTATGGTTTTACTTTTCTGATGAGGTGCTGAAATTTTTTTTTAGATGTTTTACTTCTCAGTAAAAAAGCTTAAGAATGAATATAGAAAAATGGAAAATAATGGTGTTAAAATGGTGTAAAGCGCTTACTTATTGCAACGATTTCGGACTTTCAAGTGCGTTGTTTTGTTGTGACAGTTCGGCGCCCTATATAGTGTTATTGTAGCGTAATTAATTAGCACAAAGATTCGATAGTATGAATAGGTGCACCAGAAAACGCAAAAAAGTCACACCTCTCTGTAGGCGAAAAAAAAACGGAAAAAAGGGAATCTTAACATACAAACACTCCTACAACCAAGTAAACTTATTAAATTGCGATATACATTAAAAGAACAGAAGATTAAAATTTTGGCATTTCAAGAAACACGAAGGACGGACAGGAACAACATGAATTTCGGTAATTTTCGTCTTTTTAAAAGTAAAACTGATAAAAGAATATTTAATCATGCACCACATTTGGGATTTGCTTTTGCAGTCTCCAAAAACAAAATTCAATAACGGAGGTAAAACCCATTAATAATACACTAATGACAATTTCTCTTAAACGCGCAAATAAGGCATACACCTTAATTAATGCCCGTTTGGCAGTCAATGAGGATAACCGTTAAAAACCTGAAGTAGTTAATGAAGCTTGGGAAACATTAGAAAGCATTATCTCGAGAATTCCCTCACACCATGTTAAAATGTAATGAATGTTTTTAATGCTCAATTAGGTAAAGAGAAACAATATAAGAAAACTTCGGTTGGATTTCCTGCACATAAATGGACAAACCAAAATGGTGAAAGACTCGTTGGAACGTGCAAAAATTTCACCTTTAAAATCATGTCAACTCAAGATATATGTAGAATACAAAGTTTCGCGGTACTTCTGAAGGTTATCTGTCTGTACCAGCGAAGTAAAAACACTCAAAACGCGCAATGCGGGCTAAAATGTGGCCGTCGTAAATTCGACTCACTTGAACTGTAGGGGATTTTGCGGACAGATTTGTCGTTTTGCGCATCCTAATGCTCATCGCTCCATAGATATTTATACTGTATGGCACGGACTAGAGACTATAGTGATTCGCCAGTTGTAGAGAGGATAATCGTAGTCTAGAGGAACCGGCGGATTCATGATCAGAGAAACTGTAAGGTTTTTATTCTGCTGCCCATTAACTACTATCAGGCTTTTCTCGGCGTTAAGGTGTCTGTGTGGATCAATAGTTAGTGATCGGCTGGAGACAGCACGTGGTGTTTTGCCATTCAGTCCAGTGGTTGCATTGTTGATTTTCTTCGCTGTGGGTTTCAAGCATCTTTAAGTGGTGTAACAAGCTTGTCTCGCGGGTCTAAGCGTGATCCTTGCATAGAATTTTCCGAATTTGCATAGGACTTTACAATGCATGACTTCACACGCGATTGTTGTCACCAAACAAAAGATCTAATTGCAGCATTTTTTATTCTGACCGGCGATGTGCTTAATGCAGTTCTCCACAACAGGTGTGGACATAGAAATTTTTACGTCTTTCCACAGAATAGAACATAGCGTGTGGCCGATATTCTGAAAAAAAAAATATCGGAAGTACTGGATAAATTAGTTAAAAACTTTTCGAAGTGGCTCTGATTGGCATTTAACCATTACAGAAACGCAAAAAAATTGTTTGATGGAGTTGTCAAAAGATAGGGCGTTGTTATGGACGGCTGTTCTAAAAACATGTGACCACGTGTTGCTGGCGGAAATATCGTAATGAGAAGACATTAAAACGTACACAAGCACGCATTGTACGGTTTGAATTACAGTAACCAACTTTTCAGGTCGTTGACTGTATCCGTCAGTTTTTTATGCTATTTGTCATAATAGGCTTGTACGCAAAGGCGGACGCTATTCAGTCAGTAACTCCGACGGACGACCTCATCTAACACAACTGATGGAAGCGCACCGATGCCCTCACCTTCCTTTTTTTCGTCATTTTGAGGAGGTCGGAAGCCGTTTAACGGGGAAAATAAAATCAATGGAAAACACCATAGTTTCATTCATAATTATATAATTTAGGTAGATATTAGCGACGGAAAAGGAACTAGTGCTGTTTGGTTACTGTCCGCTTGCCGTGGCAAGCGATGCTATCTGTGCTATAATAATAATAATAATAATAATAATAATAAGTCTATTTGGCCAGAAAAATCACACGATGTCACTGGGCTGCGATATCCAAGATCGTTGAGTCAGCAGACCGCTCTCCTGCCTCTGTCGGCTGTCCTGACCTTGGGACCCCTACTTCTCATTCAAGTTACTCCTCAATTGGTAGAACGAGGCTGAGTTGACCTCGTTCCAGTTCTACCACCAAGAAACTGTTCCTGGTAGTACCGGGAACTGAACCAACGTCCTCCGCATGGTAGACGCGCTGACCACTGAGTTACATAGGCGGAAGACAGTAATAATTAATAACAATTTCCTGTGGCACTGTGGACAAATGCGTGTCCCTAATCTACCCCATTTACAGAACCGGGCAAAGAGGACGTTTTGATCTTTAAAAAAGTTTATTTGCTTTATTCTGATAATCGCTATTTTCAGACTAATTTTTTTCACTTTTAAAAGAATTTATTAATTAGTGGTACATTCATTTTATTTAGCAAGACGTTACGTCGTTGCAAGTAAAAGAACTAGTGTAGCTGAACTCCGATAATATCAGCCTATATATTGTTTTAGTACCTTCGTAGTTTCCTGAAAAAGTTCTCAGTGTAGGGTAAATACTAGCACTTCCGAAACATTTGCAGACGATCAAACTGGCCGTTAACAGAGAGAAAAGGGGCAAGAATCCAAAACTTGTTAAATCTTGTACAGTGTCTCATGCAACAATTGGTACGCAGTAGACTGGTTTAGATATTGCCACTTACGAAAATCCATATCCTGCGCTGGAATAATGCAACTTCTGTTATGCTTCGAAGCTCTCAAAAGAGCATCTATGTAATCAGTATGGGTATTGTATAGATATTCTCGATCATCAGTCTCACACAGCTCCTGAAATCGATTTAAGCTTGTATCGGTGTGTTTGGATTCTGTTTCACGCGGTTTTTTCAGTCGTGATACGCACTGGTTTCTGCATAGTTAATGAGTATGAAACAGTGTGTCGTAATAGAACTTCTCGAGTGAACCGCAGTTTCTGAAGTGCATGTCTTTTTATGCGACACATTCGGCGTCTGGTCCAACATTTCAGATCTCTTGTCTACACTTCATCAAGAGCGAGCTGCTGCTGGAGAGCATAGGATGGAACACGGTAGGGCAGATGGCACTGCCCTTTGATACTGTAGATCGGATATACATGTCTCACTCTAGTCGTTGATAGGCGCCCACTCCAGACAGGACGGACATGACTGTAGTGGAAAGATTCAGAGTAGCTGACTTGGAGTGCACACAGGTTGTAATCTTGTTTGTGCTGTTGAGAATCGAGGCGGGAGAAGGACTGAAAGCTGATGCCGAACCATAACTTGCTGCCCTCGAAACACCACAGGGGGCTGTCAAGCCTAACGTCGTCTAACTTGCTTAGTGTGTCATGCGTCCTCGCTCCCGGAGAAGTAACTGAAGGGCTTGGAATGTAACTCCGGTCGCTGACCCAGACTGATGGTCTGCGCACTTAATTGAAAGCTACAAGCCAAGAATAAATGTTAACTGTTTTTTAGCAATAGGTCAGTTTCTCTTGTCATCCATTTGCAGCACATGTAGAAGGTGCGTCTGAAAATCTCGACGAATAGTCTCAGAAAATAAAGAAAACAAGAGTTGCAAACGAAATACCTTTACTGGCCTTCATAGTAATCACCATTAGCTACAATATCGGTTATAGAGCTGTTGGAAACTGCCAGCAAACGCTTGTTGTGAAATGGCTCCATCACCTTTGTCACGCACTGTTAGATATCCGCATCATTACAGCGGCCGGCCATTGCAGTTCACACCACCTGGAAACACTGGACATATCAGCCTCTGGATGATTGTTTTTTTTTTTTCTGTGCGTATGAAACATATTGTCGCACTATCTGCAGCTATGACTTAAAGCACGGCCGGTTTCACGATATACTCCATCACATTCCATCAGTTCTCATAACTCCAGTACACCAGTATGCATTCTTTAAGAGTCCGAACGTCCTGCTCGATCTGCAACCTCCAAGGAATTCGCCTTCGATCTTACTAGTGCGAACCTCTGTGATAACTGTGGTGCACCATTTTTCATTCGGTGTTTGTGGTGCAAGTTAATGGTTCGTTTTGAACATTCCTTGAATGTCGACGCTATCCATTTTGTGAAGTGTAATCATACATCCCATAGATTTATGCACCTGCCGGACAGTCATTTTCTGTGGCCCACTTAATGCACATGGTGAGTCGTTAGCAGCTAATATTTTTCTATTCGTAATTGTTAACACTACAGTTTCAAATGAGCCTTACAAAAGATTCAACTCGCGAACTTGCACAGGGAAAGGGTTTCTTGTTAGAGAAACAGTTGACAAATTTCGTATTTAGGATAGTTGAGACGCATGATGGTTAGGAAGAGAGAGAAACAGAAAAGTAAAAACATTCAAAACCAAACATCCGAAGTGCATCAAAAGGATAGTTTACTCTCTGTGTGCGTTACCAGCTCGAGTTAGGGCCGTGAACTGCGGGTTTTGAACTGCATGTTACCCGTGGAGCAATGGAGAGATGCGTGATGGGAATTACTATGACAGACTCGAAAACATATTGAGAAGATTAGAGTTGGAAATATGATTATAAATGCAATAAAAATTAAATGAATGTGAATGATGCAAGTAGTTTCTCGAATGCATGGCGGATGGATGAAGTAGTAATTCCCTATATTCATAGAGATAATAGAACACGGAGAACACGACCTAATGGAACATCGGTGGATGGCATTAGAAAACATACACGAACAATTTGGGCGATTGTAACTGAGGACAATGTGTGGGTAAACCCTGGAACGAGTCCTTTTATCCAGCAATGCATTTGAAATGGCTGGTCCTGATACGACAACCTGTAAGATACAGTAGTGAATCAGACCCCTTAGCTAAGCAGTGCTTACGTTGCCACATTGCGTTCTCCGCCACTGGTAATAAATTTGTGAATGGTGATCACGCAATGATTTACTTAGATTGGCGGTGGAAACCTCAAAATACTGCTGCTGCAACACCTTATTGGAATTTTATGCTCCAAATATTCCACGAAGTGATGAGTTTCTTGCCAACACGATGCTCATTGTTCTGTTTTTGCCCATCCATTCTTTGTAATAGTCAGCGATTGCCGTATTTAAACTGTGCAGCATAACAGTTGTCATTTGCGAGAAACGTAATAGCGAGCGCCGCCTTATGTTGACTCATGTCTCGGAATGTGCATCGTATGGTCGTTCACAGCAGGACGACGCCACAAGAGAGAAATTCATAACAACGCAACGGCGCGTGGGAGACATTGCATTATACATCGGCCATTGTGTAGTTTTCTGCGGAGTTCGCGCAAACTGGAGCAGCTTCGAATGATCTCATGCTGCACTTACACATGAGCGACAATCGGAGACAGTAATTACAGCCTCTGTCTTCATCTCGTCTCTCTAAGCTGCCCAAGTAATGGCTGTAATGTTCTCAAATATATCAGGTATTTCTTGTACTTGCACAGAATATAGGACACCCAGCAAAGTACAAAACGTATGGAAACAGAGCGCTGTAAGAACAAGTGCGACTTCAGGAACATGGGACCATTACTAGTATCTGCATTCTACTGTGTATAGGACTTACAATTTATCGCAAAGTACCAACGCTTTGTCGTATTTCGACAGTGTCTCGGACTGCAAAATAAGTCACTGATCACAGGCAGTATGTAATTGACTCAAGAAACTGTCCATTCATCCATCTATTATGTTTCTTAATCGACGAAACTATAAACAAAATTTTATATTAGTTGGTCAATGCACGTTTAACGTACAATGAGATACTTAAAACGACACTCAAATAGACGTTTTGGGAGTAACTTAGTCTGAATTTTGAGCACCTGGTTAATGACTGGCGCTTACGTAAGTGCCAACTTTACAAGAAAGTTTGTCGCCTTGGCTAGGGGCAGCAAGCCGACTTTATAAGAAAACTCGAGCGCCAAGTCTCAAGTTGTTCAGGAGTAAGAGACACTGTGTTGGCTTTACGATCAGAACAATGCTTTTTGTACAGCTAATTTAATTCACTACCAGCAATCATTTGCAATGATAACAAACTTTAGTAAATAGGATTATTCCTTAATTCAGTGTTGAATCGTTCCCATTCTTGTGCATTTATATTGTCAAGACGCTAGTACATTAATAATTATCTAAACTGGAGGATTGATTAGTTTTATGGTATCGAAAGCCCATGTTTAGTTGTCTCCAGTAAACCTTGTATCAGTTACGTGCTTCTGAACTGTTTTTAGTATTTACTCGTAAAAATATTAATTCATACTTAATAATAACTGTCACTCAGATCTTAAGCAGCTCCCTTTCGAAAGCTGGTTTTATCCAGCATTGTGGGTTTGGTTTGTTTGTGCAGGCTCACGATGTTTCACATCGTTACTTGCAGTGATTTGATGTTTGAGGATTGTTTGCTTTAAAACACTACGCCTACGCTGCTTGTGAAGATAGTACGCAACGTTGGAACGGTTCTTATTTTAGAAGTAAATTTTTCCGACTGAGGAGTCTAACTTGGATCTATTCCGTTGTAGTATACATTCTACCGAGCCACCAGAGCAGCTCCACGCGTCGATATAAAGCTTCACATTGCCGGCACTTCCCTCCTTTCTGTGGCAAGTCATTGTATGGAAGAAAACTAGTGTCTGCGTAAATGTGTGAGGAAAATAACAGTACCTTCAGGTTGCCTCACGTCAGCACCTGTAACGCGCAAACCAAGTATTTTCCGATTTCTCGCGTACCGCCCTTTCCTCTTCCTAACGCCAATAGCAGATGTCCGCAGCTAGTCATAAAGGGCAACGAAAGAAAACGACATAGATGGGGAAAGAATGAGTAAACTGTTTCATTATTTAAAAAATAATCGTCATAACCTGATAATGAACGTATCATATTGTGAGACAACACGGGCTATGCCTTCATGGAAAAATTTTTGCGGTTGCTTACGGAACCATGATATACCCAGGCGTACATCTCTTCGTCCGAAGCAAATCGACGGCCACGAATCTTTTCCTTCAGGGCTCCAAAAATATGGAAACGGCATGGGGAGATATCGGGACTACATGAAGGATTATAAGGGCTGCCCAGCGAAAGTTGTGCAGCGTAGTCGAAACAATTTTGACAACATGTAAGCGGGAATTATCCTGGGACAGAATGATGTTGTCGGTCAAAATTCCTGGGTGTTTAGACTTGATGATGCGCTTCAATTTTTGCGAAATTTCGACGTACCGATATGCATTAATTGTGGCGCTATGTTCCAGAAAGTCTGAGAGCAGCGGGCCCTTGCAGTCAAAGGAAAAGGTGATCATGACTTTCCCGGAGCTTGCGTGCGCCGCTTTTGGAATTTTCTGGTGGAGGTGAATCCATATGCTTCCTTTGTGGGCTCTGATGCTTTTCTCCGGTTCCATGACACCATGTTTCATATCTCGCGACAATACGGGACACTAAATGATATTCTTCATCGCGATACCGTTCCAGGCGCTGCTGTGATGTTGACATTCTGTTCAACTTCTGCCCCTCCACCAGACTGTGGGGAACCCAATGCGCACAGCTTTTCCAGAACTTCAGTTGCTCTATCACTGTGGCGGGAGCGGTACCGTGACAGATGCTCAGCCGCATGTGGTCATTCCTGAAGGCAGCATCCGGCAATGGCAGAAGGGGTAATGAAACGACGAGCTCGCCCCGGCCGACTGCTGTCTTTTAGTGACACGTGAACTTACCGAAATCGTTTATTTGACGCAAACACACGCGCACGTGACATACTGTGTTCGCCATACGCAGCAGACATTCGAAATTGAATTTCAGTTCCTGACGCCTCCATAGTGAAGTCGGACGTACACACGAATCGTTGGCCCTTCGCACATCTAACAAATGGCACAGCGGAGAACGTTCGCGCTGTTCCTTCCTGATTTCCAATAAAGGGCACTTTTATGCACACACCTACCTCCGCTACCAACGTCCTCCTCATGCTCGATATATAGTCTCGTTTTCATTTGACTGTCCCGTATATATGGTTTGTAAACTGCGATGTGTTACCCCTTCCATCTGATAATGGCGTTTAATTAGATGGTAACCTGCCACTGTATTTAATATGGCTTGCTTAAGGCTCCAGCGACGCAAGCGGCCACTCGGGGCGCCAAGCTGAGACTGCAGAATTTGTGTAGGCCTGCAGATGGAGCCTGTGACGCTCAGCCAGTGAACGGGCTTCTGGCATGACTGTAGATAGTCAGCCGTCCGTTTACCGTGGCATTACGAGCGTGTTACTCAATTTTATAGCAAGCTGGGCGGACTCGAGGTCTTTCTGGAGGGACTGGAACGAGAAAAATTCTCCGTCCTTATCAGGGGTGGAAACAACGACCTCTAGGGCCCTAGTCCAGAACTTTATCGGCCAGACCACCACGGACATGCGTAAAGGATGTATCACAATTAGTAGACTGAGGAACTACGGAGAGCAATGAATCTAGTTAAAAGTGTCGGCAGTTTTTGAAGATGATGAATCAGAAGAGGGCTTCAGGTCCGTGATAACTGATAAAACATTGCTTCCTGACAAACTTGGATCTCGTTCAAACCTTGAGAAAGAAAAGAATACTCGTTCTATGAGAGTGAAGAAGCAATTTATGTATGACGCTAACGGTGACCATGTTGACGGTGAAACAGGAAGCTCCTTTAATGTAATTTTTTTTCTAACTTATTATCGTACCGAGAGCCTACTTCCCCAAGATAGGCCACCGTCAAGGACGCAGGCGGAAAGGAGTCGCAGAAACAGCTCAGAAAAAAATTAACCGGGGTCAATATGAAAGTTTTTCTACCCCTCCCTCATATTCCTATCGTCGACCTTCTGCTTACGAGTAGTAGTATTTGGCAGTTTGTCACCTCGGTACAGCTCTGTTGTAGTTGCAGTAACGTATCTACTCACTAAAAGATTAAGTTTATGGACTGTCACAGCAAGAGCTTCAGCATTCTATTCGACATTCATGATCTACAAACATGGGATTGGGGAAAACTAAAAGCTGCGTGTATGTTTCTTATGACTGTGTTAAATGATGATGACTGTGACATCAATGGAAAGGAACTTAATGGTGAAGTTTTGATCGTAGTATCTATTCTTCCTGCTGAAAGTGCTCCAAAAGGCTCATTATCTTCTATAACAAAAATACTGACATTTATCCAATACCTGCGTAAGTTAACGAATACTCGTGTATGTACCTGTATCTGTAGCTAGTTTTTAAAATTCACGTTGATAAATGTCAACTCTTGTATCAGGGCCCTTTGTGCGAACTGTCATCTTAGGCCATTGAAAGCGCTACTTTGAAGTCAGTATTTTGGACTATATTTTAATAGGTCTTGCAAAGTTAAAAGCTATAAAAAATATCAATACAATGTTTTTATAGAGGGAAAAATTTTCAGTGCGTGTAGTGAACAAATGTAGGAATTATGCACTACTTCAATATTATAGTTTCTGTTCCATATGTGTCTGATTGTTTTGCTTTTCAGTTGCGTTAATAAAAATATTGATCATGTTAACCAATTTTCAACCACTTTTATGACAAATTGTCTGATATTTAACTACTCACTGCTGAATTTCCTTCATATGTGACACACAACTTACGCAGTTAAATAGCGTCTTACAAAGTGAAGCGCCAAAGAAACTGGTATTGGCATACATATTCAACTACAGAGATATGTAAACAGGCAGAACACGACGCTGCGGTCGGCAACGCCTATATAAGACAAGTGTTTGGCGCAGTTGTTAGATCAGTTACTGCTGCTAAAATCTCGGGTTATCGAGATTTGAGTGAGTTCGAACGTTCTGTTGTAGTCGGCGCACGAGCGATGGGACACAGCATCTCTGAGGTGGTGATGAAGTGGGGATTTTCCCCGTACGGCTGTTTCATGAGTGTACCGTGAATGTCAGGAATCCGGTAGAACATCAAATCTACGACATCGCCGCGACCGGAAAAAGATCGTACAAGAACGGGACCAACGACGACCGAAGAGAATCGTTGAACGTGACAGAAGTTCAACCCTTCAGCAAATTGCGGCAGATTTCAATGCTGGGCCATCAACAAGTGTCAGCGTGCGAACCATTCAACGAAACATCATCGATATGGGCTTTCGGAGCCGAAAACCCACTCGTGTACCCTTGCTAACTGCACGATACAAAGCTTTACGCCTCTCCTGGGTCTGTCAACACCGACATGGGACTGTTGGTTAGTAGAAACATGTTGCCTGTTCGGACAATTCTCGTTTCAAATCGTATCGAGCGAATGGACCTGTATGGATATGGAGACATCCAACTCTGGCAGGTGACAAGTATGGAAGCATCTTGTCTGATCAGCTGCATCCATTCATGTTCATTCTTCATTCCGACGGACTTGGGCAATTCCAGCAGGACAGTGCGATACCCCACACGTCCAGAATTGCTACAGAGTGGCTCCAGGAACACTCTTCTGGGTTTAAACACTTGCGCTGGCCACCAAACTCCCCAGACTTGAACACGATTGAGCATTTGTGGGATGCCTTGCAACGTGCCGTTCAGAAGAGATCTCCACCCCCTCGTACTCTTACGGATTTATGGACAGCCCTGCAGGATTCATGGTGTCAGTTCCCTCCAGCACTACTGCAGACGTTAGTCGAGTCCATGCCACGTCGTGTTGTGGTACTTCCGCGTGCTCGCAGGGACCCTGCATATTAGGCAGGTGTACCAATTTCTTTGGCGCTTCAATGTATGTAACATGTCAATATAAAACTAGATTTTCTTTGTATTTCTGTTCTGTTTGTAGAATTTAGATTATTTTTGATACCTAAGATAATTAATGCAGTCATTTTATATTAAAGAATAAACGCATTTATCTGTGTGGTTACTGATCACTTGTGTCGATGGGGACACTAAGTTTCGTTTTCATACGTGCTACTTTGTGTAAAATTACGACACGAAGAAATGAACTTCTTAAAAGTGTAAGTGTATCTGTTACTACTGGTCAAATGTACGCCCGGTAGCATTTTGTTTCAGTAACTTGATATTGAAAGTGCTGTACGTCACTCATTTTGAGATTGCGAAAGACTATCTCTCGATAGAGATTTGATCTGATTGCAATTTTATGTGGTCTGCAGACTGCGTTGCCATTCGCCTCGTGCAAAAGCTACGAGAATATGTGTCAGCACATATCTATGCTGTGGGGCCGTATTCTTGCTTCCGTACAGCTGACGTCGGTTATGTGCCTTTGGTGGACGCAAATAACGTAACAGTAAAGTCGCACTGGCTAGATTAAAGTATAGCTCTAGTATGGAATCTGGAGTTCGCAACTTCCAATTTTTCATTCGGGAACAGTTTATCCAGTGGATTTAATGGGCGTGTCAAGACTAGAATTGCTAATAGACCAGGACTCAAAAACTGGTACCCAAATGAGCTCACGCTATGTAAAGGCTGTACTTAAACCATCCTTTTCTTTCAATTTGCCGTGTAACAACAAAGTATTACTATTAATGGAACAGTTTTCATTTGTAGCTAACTGACTTATCTTTGTGGCCGCCCGACCATAAGTCCCAAAGTTTGGTGTGCGTTCTCCGGTCGATTTTTTGATATTTCTTCGGTTTCTTAACATGGTCTCCATGTGAGTCGCTGCGTGAATCGGATTCTGGGTGAAGCTGTAGGTTGCCCTCACAATTGTCTGGATGCGCCAGCTCGCGAACCAGAATAAGGCACCTCCAGTAGGCCCTGTGGTAAAACCATTCTTCTAGCTGTAGAAAATATTCTTGGTTTTCTTGCCGTATCAGACTTAGGTAAAGCGTCAAGTTCGCCTGAGTCGTCTTCATGAGTTGCTCCTGACGAAGGAGTTGGAAGTGATCATCGAAAGCTTGAGGTTTTATGTAGATCTGATGCGGCAAGAAAACTGTGAAAGTTCTATTTGAGAATGTCGTCACGAGAAGCATCTTCCCCATACAACCTTTACGTTCACGACAAGTTTTGTGTTTCCATAACTCATATAGTTCTTAGAGCGCGTAATGAAAGAATCCTGTATTATTTAAACTGCTAAATTATCAGTCACACCCATTAATCGTGCCTTATCTCTATTGCTGGAAGGATATCGATGTAGTAGATATTAATCTGCGATGAGGTAACCAAAAAGAACCTAACTTATTTTTGAAATTAACTGCATTTTCAAATAAAAATCCTTCAGTCTCCTTTAAAGTACTCTTCACTGCATTAATACTTGTCTAATCTTTTGTTGTGTTATTCCAAATATTTTCTTTTTTTAAATTATTCTTTTATGATGTCCGACAGCGCCGTCATTGCTGTTTCCTCATCCAGTGCAACTTCGGCAGTATACTGTTCTTTCCTGTTCCCGTTCATTCGGGTAAATAAAAAAAGTCGCACGTGGCAAGGTCGGTTGAACAGGTAGGTTGGGGCACGGGCATCATGTTGTTTATTCAGGCGACCTCTTTACGGGTAGGCCACAAAACCACACTAGCGCTGTGTGAACTGGGGCGTTATCGGTGTGGAAAAACCAATGGATGACTGCCGTAAATAAGACTATTTCCGCCTCAAATCGTTCCACAATCTTTTTAAGATATCTAGGTAGCCAGGTAGAAATCCTATTCAGCTGTTCAACCTTGCGGAACCCCTCTTAATGGACGATTCTCCATACACCGATAATAGTAATCAGGATTGTTTTTATGTTTATCTTCACTTGACGACTTTATTTTTTTTTTTCGAAACCAACTTTCGAAGTCTTATTTTGGTTTGGTAGTTGCTTCGTTTCAAGGATCGTAGCACCCTGATTCGTCACCCGTGATGAGCCTGGAAAAAAGGTGTGGGTCATTTCTCCCACGCGAAGTTGTTTTTGTTCAACAAACAGCAGTCCAGGTACGAATTTAGCATCCACGCTTCTAGTCCCCTAATCTTATGGCAGACTGCTCGGAAACATCTTCAATCATCCGCCTTCGATCTTCCAGGATGATTTAGCGATTTTCTTTTCAACATTTTCATCGGTTCTGACCACGGAGGACGATCAGAAAGAGATTGCTCATCGACATTTCATCTCTCTTAAAAGCGTTTACCACCCAAACTTGGTTTTTCTCAACTGCATCATCCTTGTAGAGAGTTTTTAACGTTTCAGAAGTTTTTGTGTCAGCTTTACTGAGCATGGAGCAAATCTTTACGACCGCGTGCTGGTCACAAAAAACAGCGAATACAGAACACTATTGTAATTTAAAAAACGCAAGCGGAACGGAACCTTCTTTAGCGACGACTCTTGGCTTACTGATTCGGAAATGATAGCTATATATGCTTCTAGTGATAGAACGCTGTACTACAAATACTCCGCCCAATAAATTTCGTTGGTTTCTTTGGGTACCTCTCGCATACTGGGTGATCAAAAAGTCAGTATAAATTTGAAAAATGAATAAATCACTGAATAATGTATATAGAAAGGTACAAATTGACACATGCTTGGAATGACATGGGGTTTTATTAGAACCAAAAAATTCAAAAGTTCAAAAAATGTCCGACAGATGGCGCTTCATCTGATCAGAATAGCAATAATTAGCATAACAAAGGAAGACAAAGCAAATATGATGTTCTTTACAGGAAATGCTCAGTATGTCCACCATCATTCCTCAACAATAGCTGTAGTCGAGGAATTATGTTGTGAACAGCACTGTAAAGCATGTCCGGAGTTATGGTGAGGCATTGGCGTCGGATGTTGTCTTTCAGCATCCCTAGAGATGTCGGTCGATCACAATACACTTGCGACTTCAGGTAACCCCAAAGCCAATAATGGCACGGACTGAGGTCCGGGGACCTGGTAGGCCAAGCATGAAGAAAGTGGCGGCTGAGCACACGATCATCACCAAACGACGCGCGCAAGAGATCTTTCATACGTCTATCAATATGAGTTGAGCGCCATCCTGCATAAACATCGTACGTTCCAGCAGGTGTTTATCAGCCAGGCTGGGTATGATGCGATTCTGTAACATATCGGCGTACCTCTCACCCGTCACGGTAGCAGTTACAGAACCAGAATCACGCATTTCCTCGAAGAAAAAAGGCCCGATAACGGTAGTTGGAGTAAATCCAACCCATACCGTGACTTTCTCGTCGTGCAATGGAGTTTCCACTACAGTTCTAGGTTTTTCGGTAGCCCAAATTCTGCAGTTGTGGGCGCTGACAGACCTTCGGAGCGTGAAATGAGCTTCGTCGGTCACAACACGTTACTCAACCAGTCGTCATCTTCCTCCATCTTTTGAAACGCCCACATCGCAAATGCCCTCCGTTTCACTAAATCGCCAGGTAACAGTTCATGATGCCGGTGGATTTTGTACGGATAGCATCGGAGGGTACGCCTAAGTGCCAACCAAACGGTAGTGTTGGGATGCCGGTGCGACGTGCGACTGCACGAGCGCTGACTTCCCCGTGCATAGACGGACCCGCTACAGTCTCCATTTCTTCCTGAACTGTCTCAGCAGCTTTACGCCTTGTGCTCGGTCGGCCACTACGGGGTCTATCGTAAAAACAACCCGTGGCTTCTAACTTCGAAATCATTCTCGCCACAGCTGCATTTGTCAACGGACCTTTACCCGTTCGAATCCCCTTCCTATGGCGAGAGGATCGTAACGCTGAACTAGCACATTCCCCATTCTGATAATACAGCTTCACTGAAAGCGCTTTTTCAGGTGACGTCAACACGCTGCGACTGCTGGCGCATCTGATTCTCTCTCTCATTACAGCTTCTTTTATACACGACTGTCATGCACAGTCACTGACGTTTTGCTGTCCAGCGCCATCTGCCGGACATTTTGTGAACTTTTTTTGTTCTAATAAAGCCCCATGTCATTCCAAGCATGTGTGTCAATTTTTACCCCTCTATCTACATTATTCCGTGGTTTATTAAGTTTTCAAATTTATACTGACTTTTTGATCACCCGGTATTAGTCAATTTTTTTGCTGATTCCGAGTGTCTACTCTACATACAGTATTAGGCCTACGTTGTTGTCGTTGGCAGGGAAGCGAGTCGTCAGTAACCATTGGTTGGCAGGGCGCGTGACCGAGTCCCGTAGCTGGCTCGATGAGCGAGGCGCTCTTATGGTTGGACCCGAGTGTCGGCTTCCGCGTCCGCCGCTGCCAGACGGGTCGACCCGCTTCTCTGGGACGCAGTCGTCCCGACCCGTCCGGCATCTAGCCGGGCAGTCACTCCAACTGTACTGCACGCTACAGAGCGCCCTCTCCCCACAGTCTATATTACAGAGTGAACGGCCCATCCGAATCATGGCTCATGCCTATCCGACGGC
Source organism: Schistocerca nitens (assembly GCF_023898315.1). Lineage (NCBI taxonomy): Eukaryota > Metazoa > Arthropoda > Insecta > Orthoptera > Acrididae > Schistocerca > Schistocerca nitens. Next base: position 245,489,982 of record NC_064622.1, read on the forward strand.
TTGCAGAGGCAACAATAATTTGAATTTCAGTATTTCATATAATTATTAACAGATTTTAAAAATCGCAAATGCTTTCATCGTCTAACCTTGCATTTGGGAGGCGCTTCGGATGGGGGTTCGGCCATCCAGATTTGTGTATTCCGTAGTTTCCGTAAGTATCGGGCATATTCTGGGATGGTTCCCTTGGAAAAGATACGGCCAGTTCTCTTACGCATCCTAATTTGTCTCTCTAACGACCTCGTCGTCGACAGGACTTTAAGCTCTGTTTTTTTTTTCTTTTAATATTTTCCAAAGTGTCTGTTTTTATACTGTTAGTTACTGCAGGAGATATTAACATATTGAGCGCTCTAGGGGAAACTGTACCCCAGAGTGTCTCCTTTCACCTGTGATTTTTACGGTTTAGCAGTAGTTTCAGTTGTTTCGTTTGTCAGGCTGTCCTCTAGCCGCGCGGAGTGCTAAGGTAACTGTTAAGGGCTATAAAACCATAATAAACGACTACGTTTGTTCAGTGACTCGGTAGTAGTTATACTGCGTTACCTGCAAATTCCTGTAAAACTTTCCTTCCCACACTGTTAGAAATGTTAAAGAGGGGGTTGATGTGTTCCAAAATCATATTCATATACCGTCGGGTTATAATTAAAGTGCAGCTACTCACAGAGGTCCAGTTTTTGTAGCAAAACGTGGTAGACATTCTAATGCTTTAATGTGGAACCGATCTACGCGCGTGAAAAAATTAGGTCCAATTTTGGCCACCAGGTGCAAATCTGTCGCTGTGAATGCGAGAAAGGCGTAACAATACGTTTCCATATGCAAAGGATTAGGAACGGAACGTGGACAGAAAAGGTGGAACAACTGAAAAAGGCATAATGTTGATTTTATTATTAACCACCACTTATACAAGTCAATATGAGCACTGGAGAAATCGACGAGATGCAGTACATCACCATATTTGCACCAGGTGGTCAAAACTGCAACTATTTTTTTGCAGCGGAAATGCGTTCCACATTAACGCATTAGTATGTCCGCCAAGTGTAGCTGACATACAATAATTACAGCCCACACTACACTACTTTAATTATGACCGCTGTATGTCGCTGTATTTGAAAAGTATAGAAGGGTTCTTAATTCATCCCCCCACCCCCAGTTTTTGTCAAATAACTGCAACCTTTTTTTCAGGAAAAATTACCTAAAATGAACGCACTGCTGATGGGATATCATGCGGGTCTATCCCCTGGAAGATTCGCGCTGTCTTGGATGCCAAAAAAGATAGGTGTTCATATTCTTACAAATTCCTGTACACCTGGCAGCGGGTGTGGATGCCAGCCACCTCTTGGCTGCTTCTAGAGTCAGGTTCCACCGCGACGACGTAGCTTATCATGGAAGTGTTGAATGAGTTCTCGCCTGGAGCCTGCGGTAAAGCAGCTGTAGCAGGCTAATTGCTTGTCGTGGTGAAAGGCTGGGTGTGCAGGGGCGCTTTCGCGAGCAGGCGCCGGTCGCGAGGCATCGAAGCGTGCGACTCCCGGCCCCTTCGCGAAAGTCCCGTTCTCGCCCAGCCATTCAAATTAGGGCAGATTCGATGCTTCGCCGTGCTCAGTTCGTAGTACTGAGTTACGGCTCCACAGACACATCAATAGTAAATTCTTGTTCAGGTAATACAGCAGTCATTAACTAGAGGGCCGATTTCTTTGAAGGAGCGGCGACGTGAAGGGAAACGACTCTATTTTGCAGCACTAACCAAAATGATCGACAGTTCGAAGCAAATTTGTTTATTTATTTATTTGGTCTTACTTTTATCATACGCAGTACCATACCCTGCGCGACTTGGTGTTATTGGCTTGTGGACTTGTAAGGGAGCAGTCAAATCAAAACGATACACATGGAGAAAAAAGTAAAACTGTCCATTGTTTCAAAAGTAATCGCTATAATTGTTAACACATTTATAACACTTTGAGGCAACACGGTCAGTGCCGGCCGGAGTGGCCGTGCGGTTCTAGGCGCTACAGTCTGGAACCGAGCGTCCGCTACGGTCGCAGGTTCGAATCCTGCCTCGGGCATGGATTTGTCTGATGTCCTTAGGTTAGTTAGGTTTAATTAGTTCTAAGTTCTAGGCGACTGATGATCTCAGAAGGTAAGTCGCATAGTGCTCAGAGCCCTTTGAACCCAACACGGTCAGTGCTGTCATGGAAAAATGTTTGCGGTTGCTTAAGGAAACATGGTTGTACCCAGGCGTGCACATCTTCGTCCAAAGCAAATCGACGACCACAGATGTCTTCCTTAAAAGAAATCACATGGGGAGAGATCCGGACTGCATGGAGGACGTGTAAGGCCTTCCCAGCGAAACTTCCACAGCATAACTCAAACACCCTTGGCAACATGGCGCCGTGTTAGACAGTCAATGAGGCACAATTAACGCACATCGGTACCTGAACATTTTGTAAAAATCGAAGCGCGTCATAAAGTCCAAACTCCCAGGAATGTTGACCGTCGGCATCATTCAGGTGCAAATTGGAGTCAGCTCATGATATTCGTAACCTATTTTATATGGGAAAATGCTGCGTTCGTGGTCAGTCCCAGGAAGCAGAATATCGACAAAAAGGAGTATGTTCTAAAAGCAATAAGACGAGATGGGGAACGCTCCCGTAAATCCGAACGTCAACGTGCAGAGATAAACATACACTATCATACGGTATCTAGGTAACAGTCCACCGGCGAAAAACTTTTGCCGCCATAATAGCAGTATGTCAAGGAAAATGGACTGCAGTTTAAGGACTCCCAGTAAGCAAAAAATCCAAGGCGGTACCAATGTGGGAAGTGCATGCCAGAATGCTCAAGGCCTACTGAGAAAAATGAATAACAGCCTGCTTGTGGGCCGGTGCCTACCTCCGCTTTTGGTCTTAATGGGAATCATTACCCAGCAGTCCATTTTCCTTGACATACTGCTATAATGGCAGCAACAGTTTTTAGCCAGTGGACTGTCATCTAGATACCATATGATGATGGGTTCATCTCTACATGTTGGCTTTCGGTTTACAGGAGCATGCTCCACCACATCTTGTTAATTTTAGGACATACGCTTTTTTGTGGGTAATCTGTTGCATGGGACTGACTGAATAATAGGTCTTCCCATAATATGTTGCGTTTATCATAACATGACCACAACTTACAACTGAAGGTGCAGCTGTAAGTGCTGTGAAACCGGTAGTGCATAAGAATAAAAGGATTTTACAGCTGAAGCGGTTTTATTTGTCAATACTCCTAACAACGCAAACCTGCAGCGCACTTTGCTATAAAGTTGGGTATCCGTGTGTTAAATAGTTTTCCATCTGTACTGACTAAAGTATAGAAAGTTTAATTATAACCGCCTTGTAGGTGGCTGGATCAAGCGAAGATTGCCAACCTACGCCTTTACATTATATGAAGAGGATCTGAAGATCGCTGTAGAAGGAGATGTCTAGTCGAAGATCAGAATGAGAGCACTTACCAACTTCAGCGAATTTTACACATAATTTCCAACATTTTCGAAACTCTTTCTCGCTGACACATCCCACAAAATAATGAAAGGAAAAAATTTTATTGCCGACTACATTTGTGTTGTTTAAGCAGTAAACTTCATCAGGCTGACGTTTTAATTTATTACTTCTTTGCTACTAACTCTATTCGCAACATATTTAGCAAACTGTACTGTAACACAGGGTGATCCAGAAATCCACTGACAAACTTTGAGGTGATAGTTTGGACCAAAACAAGAAAAAAATGTCCGGGAAACATGGGCTCTAAATTGCATTCCGTAAGAGCTATGAGCAGTTGGTTAGTAGAAGAGATGTTTCACAGTAGCGAAGATGTAAAAGTGCTCACACCTCTTAAGCTATGCGTTTTAAAGTCCGTGTTTACGAGGGTAGTGTGAAAAGTTTCCGGTCTAAGTAAGAAACAGGATTTTTTTTTCAAATGGACTTTTATTTTCCAACATTATCTCCTTGCAAGACTATGTGCTTCTCCCAGCGGTGATCATCGCTCATTAACCAGCCCAAATAATAGTTAATGCCTCTTCATTCGACGAAAATTTCTGCCCTCTGATCTAAAATTTTAGCCGAGGGGGGAAAAAAAACGGCTTGGGACTAGATCTGATGAGTAAGGAGGGTGGTCAAGCAACTGAAGCCGCAGTTCCTGGATTTTCGCCATGGCAACTGCTGAGCTGAGACGGCACAAGCGAGCAATCGTGGCATACAGCGGGCAGTCAGCTTTCTCGCCCGTAAATTTTCAGTCACTATGTGACGACACGTTCTTTGATATGCTCACAGCCTCTGGTGTGTCTCTTGCCTTCATGCGGCGGTTGCCTAGCACAATTTGGTGAACGTGAGCAGAGATATCGTCAGTGGTTGCTGCTGTGGGCCCTCTCGAACATTCATCGTCACCCAAGCTGGTGCGGCCACGATTAAATTCAGCTGCCCAAGATATCGCGATGGTAAATGTGGATGCAGACTCACCATAAACAGCGCTCAGCTCGTGTTTAATTTTCTTAGGCATCTTGCCTTTCAAAAACAATATCTATGACGGCTCGAGGCTCGATTTTGTCAATTTTCAGAAAACTACGCACATCAACTCATTAAAATGACCTCAAACAAGTACTCCGCTTCCAAAATGGCTGAAATTTTGGTGATTTCCTTACTAGGCATGTGCAAACAAATTCCCCAAATTTTGTTTCAAGTCTGGCTTCTTTCTGTGGCGGTCGGAAGCTTTTCAGACTACTCTTGTACTGGCCATTTTTTCTTGTTTTGAGCTCTCAAATTTGTCGGTGTATTCCTGATTCACCCTGTATGCAGCTGAACGTACCGCACAGCTGAACGTGCTTGCAAAATTATGCCAGTTTACGACACACAGTATAGGAGATGTGACTCTTAAACATTGAGACGCATGAAAATATAGATTTTCTGAAAACTGAGTGCAAATTAACAAACTCATACTTATCCCGTATAATAAAACCAACTTAATTAGGCTCTTTCATCTTGAACCTCATAGAGTTAACATGTTTACGACAAACCCACTTGCAAAGTAATCAGACGTTTGATGTTTTCATTTTACACATGAGTGTTAGATTCTTTGAAGAGTAGTGTGTGTATTGGTGGAAGGAGGGAAGTGAACATCGTGACGGAACGTTGAAACACTTCCGGCAGGATTTTTTTTTCAGCGACGGTTGCCGAGCGTCTTCGCGACTGAGACGCCAACCATTGGAACAGACATCGCTGGAGCGGGGTTCGTTCGCCTAGTCGCGTGCTGAGTAGGCCGCAATGAACGCGTCGTCGCCTCAGCCTTGCCGCAGCTGAGTGGCCACGCTTTCCACGGGTTCGTCGGCCTCCTGCAGAATGTGATTCACACACCGCACGCTTGCGAAAGATGCTGATCTCGTTGCTCAAGGTGGGCGGGCACTCCCGTCTTTCAGCAAGCGGGCTCAGTACACAGTGGCGACTGTGGCATTGGCCGCTGCTCCACTGGGGTGTAAATAATGATTCCGTAATCGGGACAGTCGGTGCAGCGTTGCGTGTTTCCATTTTGCTGCACTGTTTGGACCTGTCGACAGTTCTTAAACTGTTGGCAGAGATGCATTCTGCCCAATATTCGTCGTCACCTTTGTCGCCATTGTCCCGCAGCCTTTAGTGTGCTGTCTAATGTAATGGATGTGCGGGGAATTTGTCGCTGCTGATGATTAATATTTCTAAAATTGACAAAGTATTCTCTTTTTTTCACACACAGACGAGCATTTCACAAAGCCGTAACCACTCTCGGCCAGTCAAAAGTCAACTTCGAGTGTCCACGATAACGACGAAAAAAGAACTGTTATAGAACCTGAAATATGTGAAGTAACTAAGTAAGTAATGATAAAAGGAATAAAATCATACCTAAAGATATCGGCAAGAAATGGTTTTCGCCGCCTTCAGACGTGTTGACAACGCGGTGGAAACGACTTCTAGCATGTGCACGATTTTATTCTTCTTCATGATTACTTTACGTAGCTACTTCAGAGATTTTATAAATTCTGTATTGATTCATTGTTTCCTCTCTCTATCTATTGAAGCTGACCGTAGGGTAGTCGAAACCGGTAAAACAATTCTGAAATACTCCTGTGCGCTAATTATATCCGGTGAAATAGGCTCCGCCTGTAACCAAATATAAAAATACTCATGTGATACATTATTTTTTACGACGCAGTGACTTAATCTCCATGTATAGTGTGTCATTTTTTTCCCCAAAACTGTCAGTTTTCTTGGTCATGGCCTATTAAAGATCTGGAGAAGCTTTTTAGCTAACTCGATACAGACGAATTTCGGACAACGATTGCTCTGCCTGAAAAATCATCTTTCTTGACTAGCGCGACACAAACTTCGTAGAACAGCCGCACGTTTTGCTCAAGAACAGAAAGCTACAGTGGTGGTGATCAATTCTTGCTGCCTGGTGATACGTAATTCGAGCACGAGCGGCAGCATTGTGGTGTCATCTGTGAAGGGGACGTGGTAGTCGAAAGATACTCCAATGTATGTAGGTTTAGGTCTCTGCCCTGTTATCCAGGTAGAGCAGAATTAAAAGTTCCCTCCACCCACTCGCAGCCATCTTGATTAAAGTTTTCAACGATTTAATTAAAGTGTTTCCTACAGATTCAACACTTCGGTTAAAACTGCCGCGACCGAGTTCCTGCACCATCTCTGTCCAATCCGGCTTCTGTTCTGCCTTTAAAGACCTAGACGTCGACAGGACGCTAGATACTCTCTCCTCTCCTTTTCTGAAAGAGAGCTCAGTTCTTGTCATCCGTTGAGCCAATATTTGTTTCTACCGAGTGTTTAGACACTGGGGCTGGCCTACTACCTAACGTCAAAGTTAAGCTGTCTGGAATAATTTTCGCAATAGTTCACACATCGAGTTAGCAGCTTCGAAGAGCTACCTGAAACGCACTACCGCCTCCCTTGCTTTCAGTGAAGTGTACCCTGAATTATCTAACTTTTGCATCTGCTGTATTGAAGAGTAGCTGACCGATTGTCACAGCTGTTTCATTTGCGAGGGTTTCTAGTTGCCTCTGACAGATACTGAATTAGCACTCGTTTACCTGGGGGAAATTTAAGGTTAGTTGCCAGTTATTGCATCAAAGAGAAATTTTCATCATATATGTAACACATCACCTTCAACTTTATGAAACCGGTATTTGTGCACTTCCGCAGTTTAATTGAAATGATTTCTGTGTGTAGTGTTGACACGAATTTAGTATAGATATTTCGCAAATTGTGGCTGGTAGTTCATAACAACAGTTGACGAGGAAAGCGTAGAGTAATTCGTGGGATTTATTAAAATATAACAGCTGTTCTCTTCGGCGTTCTGCACGACAATTTAATCGGCAAATTAGCCATCGTTTGACTGGCTCCAATGTTCCACAATTACTTATAATAGCATTTATTTGTATAAAAAAATTAATTGGTCTGGAAATTACACACCATTTAACATTATGCAACGGCTGTTAAACATACAGGTCAGAATTTTCTGATGCGTAATGGTGCATTTTCTGTCAGTTCGCGTAGCTGAACAGGCCGAATACGGCCTGGCGTAAAGAAATGAGAAACCGAAAATCCAAATGTCCCCATACTACTGGATTAAAAAACTACTGTCAGAAATGGGCGCGCGCAATTTTGCCCGGAAGCTTTGCAAGAATAAAAAATGGCTGCTCTTGTCTATAATATTTTGACAGGACCATCTTTCGGTTACCACTTGTCTTCCAACAGAACTTTTATTTAGGCTATCTTTCACTTGAACAATATTTTCTGGTGTTCGGAATGGTTTTCTAATTATCTCTTTTTTCTTTAGGTTACTTACAAAGAAATACAAAAAAAAAACTTTTTGAGACAGCTTTATTTTTACCAGTCAGTACCAGGTCGTTTGTACAGTACTAACTGAGCGAGGTGATTCAGTGGTCAGGCACTGAACACCCATTCGGGAGAATAGCGGTTAAGTCCTTGTTCGCTCATATAGATTTAGATAACACACAGTCTACCGAAATAGCTTAATGTAAATTTAAATTTTCGAATAACTCTTCTTCAATATTCTGTCCTTTTATAGGCCTACTATATCAACTCGGATCGTTAGCAATTATATTCTGCTGCACATACATTTTCTAGTTGGACCATACGAAAACGTGAGGAAATCATATTCTTTGCACGGTTTGTACCAAAATTTTGATAACTGTTTGTCGAGATGGGCTCTAAGACACCTCTATTCATTTGATAAGTCAACGTCCCTACTTCTCCTTTCAGCGTTGACGTTACTTTTAACTGCGTGTTTAGACGCAGGAAGTGCACTACTCTTCACGCAGGTAACTGTGAGAGAATAAGAATGCAGTAGTTAGTTAATAATGTTTCTTACATTGTCTCTATTGAAATTACGTAGAACGAATCCATTTACTCGCTATGTATATGTGAATTGTGTGTGTATTTGGTTGAGTGCCAGCCACTTACGATTTACTAAATAACACAGTGGCTTAAATTTACTAAAAATGAGGTTATTAGTGATTGTCACTTCTCACTCTTGTTAGGTGTGAAATACAAATTTACCCCAAAAAGTAAACATACTTGTCTATTGTTTACACATGCCATGACGTTTAATTAATTAGCCAAAAGATAGGATTTTATATTAGAAATTTCTTGTTCTACCTATCACTCATTTATGTTACTGAGTTAATGATAGAAGATTTTTGTGGTTGCATATTGAATTCCTTTGAGCCACTAGAGTACGCTTAGGATTCTCCTATATATGACTTCAGTATTTTGTACAGCTTTTATTTATCCTGTTGACTTGAGAGTCGTTGATACTCGTACTTCCGCCGTTATAGAGATCATGTGCTCCGGGTACCTTACCAAGCAGCAAGCAATTTATCGAATGTAAAAAGCTAAAGTTATAGTGAAAATAAAGTTTGATTTGAAAAACCAAAGCAATTGGCTAGGCAAAATCATACAGGAAGTGGCACAGTGTTGTCTTCCTCCGATCTTCTGCGGAATCTACTGTTCAGCGTGAGCTCCGAACCACGGTGCGACACAGCATTTATGCAGCAGAAAAAATACAGCAAAATATCAAAACAATATTCTCCACTTACGACATGCCACACGGAGACGCTTCATGCTCATTGACATTGTCTGCCTTCCCGTCGCTGCATTGGATAGTGGGTGATAGAGCATGAGGAAAAATAAGCTGTGGTTAATAAAAGCAACATAATAGTCCAGTAACATGATTTTTTTCTGGTAATGATCGCCTTCTTCAATACATGAATTCATTTTGCAACGTTTCTTCGCTGTGTGGTGTTGACTTTGCATTGCCTTGCATTATCTCCAGTGAGTAATATCCGCCCGCTAAAATGTGACGCAACTTAAGCAGTCGGAAGTCCATTCGACTAACCAATGCAGGTCACTGTCTTCTTGTTAATTCATTTGTGATGGTCGAATAGGATCGCCATCATTTCCGGTACCGTCGAGACAGTTAAGTCTTATACCAACAGTTAACAATAGACTGAGTGTTATTCCGATCGCCACAGAAAACCCCATCCCACGATACTTATGTCATCCCCTCTCGCCTTCGTCAGTAAGTTCTAATTTTTTATTTTTTTGAGCGTTCTGTCTCTAGTCTCCGTCTCCAACTTACACTGAAATTGTCTTTGTTTAACGTACCGGTGCAGAAGCGAATTTCTATAGACTTTTCTGTTATATATTACCAGTAAGAGGATGCGTGATACAATATCTAAATGTCTCGAAAGCTCATATTACATCCTTTCGGTAGGGTACTTTCCGCTATCGCTGATTTTCTGAAGTTGATATACTGTTGCTGTTCGATATTCAAACTTATGTCGGCGGAATATTGCGCAATAAACTACTGTTGCAATTTCGTGCGAAGAACGTATCTGCAGTTTACGTTGATAGAGGCTTAATCGCAAAGTTGAACAGTGTTTCTGCCCTGGTTTAAATGACTTTCATCAGTTATCAGATAATCAGTTCTGGGAAACGTCATGAAGTGAGAGTAGGGATGATGTAATATGAGGACTTGGTGTAATTTGAGCAATAAATCTTTCCCTTTTGCACTGAATGCACTGCTAACGCATTATTACCAAATATGCGTCGTTGTCGTATGACCACAACCATTATGTGGTGGTCCTCGCCACCATGTCGTCACCATCACAAGAAGAGATCTTCACACCCAGACCTGTTTCTCTTCGTGATCTTGCGTAGCACGAATTGTAAATTTTGGACTGTAGAATCCGTTTCAGAAGCGCGGGGGAGGGAGAGTGGGGGGACGAAGCGAAGAGGAGGGAGGGAAGCGAGCGACTGCCGGCGGATGCCACTCATCTGGCGCAACGGGTCCCCAATAATTGGTCGGGTCCAGCGCGCGAACTGTTGCTGGTCGCGCAAGGCGGGAGAGCCGCGTGCACCCCCCAGCTGCGGCTATTTCCTGTGTCTGTGAATGGCAGCTGTTGGTGTTTCGTGGTACAGCGTGCTGTTCAGTAGGTACGGAACGAAATTAAACAGCACTAAACTTAAATGTGCAGTGTGCATGTACTAGGAGGGCGTACTGAAGAGTAATACCTCCGAAATTTTTATGTGACTACTCTAAAACATACAAACGTTATTAACCCTTTCGTGGATAAAATTCATTTTTTACAGATTTTTAAAATATTAAGGTTATAACAGTTTATTTTCAGTCCCATTATTATATTTTCACCACCAAAATATTAAGTTCTCCATTTTTTCACAACAGGAAGTGGGACACACATGTCCCATGAACCAACGCAAGATAACTTTTCTGCTGACTGACTGATTTTGTAATTTTATTTTTTTAGCCATAAACAGGATTTTGCAGAGAATAAAATAACTACAAATTATAAATGCATGTAATCTTTTTATTTGTGTAGAGCCAGTGTAAAAAATATTCATTACATTTCAGTTTTCATGATACATGATCAATACTTACAAAACTTTACAGGCCATGAAACTTGGAAAAACATGGTGTGGCACAGAGTGGTACACCACAAGCAGTGCAAACAACTTTTGTTCTTTTCTCTTTAGAGTTTGTGCTGCAGAATCTGCATCGCTTCCTAGTGCCACTGTCTTTCGGTACATGTTTGCCTACGTTCACGAGCCGGACGTCATCTGGCACACTAGAGACTCCTCTCTATGCTGGGAAGAAAGTGGGCATTTCTTTTATCTTGTTTGCGGGATGGCAATGGTGAACCCAGCTGTCATTACCTGTTAAAACGTTGTTAAGAAACCCAGCACCCCTCACACTCAAAATGATAAAGTAGTTTTTGACTGATGTCTTCTGTTTCGCGTCAGGGGTGTGCATTTCAGGCACCCGCCGTGCACATAGCTTTCTGTACAGCAGTTCTGCAGTGGGGGCTCTACACGCTCTCGTGATATGCCACAATTTGCTGAGAGCTGTCTCTGCGTTGTCCGAAGATTTTCTCTGAGTTTATCAACCCTATTCTGATGCGTCTCGTCGGTATCGAGCATCTTGCGTTCAGAGCTCTGTCGTACACGTTGAGGTTAGCACCGCCGCTTCCTTCGTTACGAGCACGAAAAACCCAACGTCGCGTATCACCACCGTACATAGTTTTCAGTCGCCTATGCGTTTCAGTTCGAGGCACGTTTACTGCGCTAGAAACTTCACTACAGCATGCCGTTTCTCACGCACCGATGTAGTTACGAGGGTCGTTCAGTAAGTAATACCCCACTTAAGAAAACAGCCATTAATATACACAAACGTCCTTCTAGGTGCTTCACATTTGCTGTTTGTTCTGTGCGCTGGTGAAGTTTCGAACCGTTCTGACAGATGCAGAGCCGTAGTACAGCGTCGTCTACGTACGACTCACGTTGTAAGCAGCGTGCTTCTTGTGTGCAGAAAAAGAAACCGTGGTGAACATCTATAAACAGTTGTATGCAGGTGTGGCGATGCTACAGTTGATAGCACAGTTGGGCGATGGGTAAAGAAAGTTACAGCCTCAGGAAATGCACAAACAGAGCTCCATGATCAGCCACGCTCGGGACATCCTGTCACAGCCTCTGCTCCAGACATGCCGAATCGTGCAGATGGCATTATTTGTGCCGAGCGGCGCATCAAAACACAATTGGCTCTACAGTTGTCTGCAGTATTGGAGGTGCATCTGCAATGATCGAGACTCTCAGATGTTCAAAGAGGTGCTCACGATGGCTTCCACGAATGTTCACAGCGGGCCACAAGATTCAAAGGCCGATTCATCTGAATTGTTGGAGCGTTCTGAGAACATGGGGAACACACTTTGAAGATGACGAGCGTGTCAGTCATGCAGTTAAAACATGGCTACGCCTACAGGACAAGAGCTTTTACCAGAAGGGAATACATGCTCTTCCACAATGTTAGCGTACGGCCATAGAACGTGATGGAGGCCACGTAAAAAAAAAACAGGACATGGACAAGACATGTTGATGTATATTGTCACCAAATTCTGACTCTTAACAATAAATATGTTCTAAAAAAGAAAGTGGGGCATTATTTATTGAACGACCCACGTACGTTGCACAGTGCTATGTTACACGCTACAATTTGGAGCCCTCTAGTGGGAAGCGTTGCAACTTGGGTCAACGAAGCTGAGACGTCGACGGAGTAATATGGATGACATGTAACACCTCAACCGATAATAAGAACAGAATAAAAGATTTGGAGGCATTTATTTTCAGCACGCTCTCGTAAAGCGCTTCAGTTTCCGCTGCGATACAGTTTTAATCCAGCCATATTTTCGTGCAGGTGCAGCAACTTCTTTGAGTTACACTTCGACAAATCTTTCGTGTCCTGTGGAGGTACTCCACAAAAACTATGTGGAAAGCAATGCCCTATAGTATATAGGATAGCGTATGCGGGCCAATAAAGTTCTATACGGACAAGTAAAATGCTATCCGAAACCTCCTGTTTTGCGTCCGTAAAAGTATCTACAAATTCCTGATCATCAACCGCAAATGCCATTTTTCAGGAGTTTTATTTTTTTCGCCAATTTTCTGTAAAAGTTCGTTACTGACTGTAGATGGACGGCCACTTCGTCAAAAATATTCGTCCTCCCACTCTTGAGGGGGTCACAGAAGTCATCTGCAAAACTACTGTCCAATATTTTTTACATCAGTCTGTTGAAGAATTGGGTGTCAAACGCAATTTGTGACGGGATTGGGGATTTCTTGGTAAGAAAGACGCGGCACGTTATTTCGGATGAAGAGTCGTAGACAAAAGCAGAAGTAATTTCTGGTATGCCTCAGGGAAGAGCGTTGGGGCTCTTTCTGTTCGTGTTGTATATTAACGACTAGCACACCATATTAATAGTAACCACAGACTTCTAGCATACGATGTAGGTATCTTTAATGAAGCACTATCTCAAAACAGCTGCTCATATATTCGGTCATATCTAGATAAGACTTGAGAATTGTGCCAGAATTGGCAATTTGGGTTTAACAGTCAGAAATGTATATTTTTGTGGTTGTCAAAACGCGAAAACGTAGTAGCTTCTGACTAAAACAGCAGCGAGTGAAAACTGAAATCAGTCAACTTGGCATATAGCTGGGTGTAACAGTTTGTAGGAATATAAAATGAAATGATCATACAGGCACAATCATAGCTATTGGCATGATACAAGAAAAATGTATTAGTCTGCAAAGGAGAACATTGGTGCGACGCATCGTAGATTTGTGGAATTCCAACACTATTCGGGTATGTTGGGTCCATTAACAAACAGGGCTAGCAGAGAACGTTGCACGTACACAAAAAGGGGGGCGGGGGGCAGCATGAATGTGACAGGCTTGGTCGAGCCAAGGGAGATATTCACCGAGACGCTGAAAACCTGAACGGGCAGAAACTTAGACTGACACCAACTACTCCGCGATAGCCTACTTGCAAAGTTCTGAAGACATTATTACGTGAGGAATCTAGGGATATACTGCTACAGCCCGCTATGTATTGTTGCTGTGGGGCCCGCTAAAACAAGGTAGACTTAATAATGTGCGCATAGATACATTTAAGCAGTCGTTATTCCCGCGCTCATTAGGCGAATGGATCGGCAAGAAACATGGCACATTCTTCGGGTTCCGAAATATGGTCTCTCTTCCGGCAGTAGACCACTGGAGTAACAGATTTGAAAACGGCACAGTTCATTCCCGTATTCGATAAAGATAGTTGCACGAGGGCATATAATTACGGGACTATATTCTGATATCACCCTTTTGTAGAATTTTGTAAAACGTTTTATGCTCGTGTTTTCTGACAGATTTGGAGAATGAACATCTCCTGTATATATTAACAAAGATGCTGTAAACAACAGGCATCAGTTTACGACTTGAAAAAAGACAACATGTAGTAAGACTCCATATTTATCTGCTTCTCGAAATACCCTTGACGTTACCAATGTCGTGAGCTAGACGTCATGTTTAGATGGTGATAATAATATCACTCGACTTTCATTGTTCTCATAGTAATCCTAGAGACAGTGAAGTGGTTGAGATTTCGCGGCCGTCGAATCAACTGGATCGTGTTTTAGATTCAACGTAAATTCTTTTGGTATCATTCGCCTCCAAAGTTCCAGTAAAATTATGCATCAATAATACGTTGCCCACATGCCGTTTCCATCCTATAAAAACTGTTACTTGAGGGGTTTCAAAATTTCTTGTGTTGTTTGCACCATATGTTCGTCTGACATAAATGTGGGTTTAAAATAAATAAAAACAAAGTGGCACTTGAAGTGAAAAAACTGTAATACTTCAGAAAGAAAAGAGATTATGTTGTAGCTTATAAAACACGTTTTGCTGCGGTGAAAATGAGACAAATCTTTATCGTGAAGAGGCTTAGTTTGTTAATGTGACACTACTGTCCCCTCAAAAATGTGAGTAGTGAGTTTAAAATGAAGCTTGAACGATCTTGACTTCGACTAACGGTTTAGCGAAAGAATTAAGTTAGGACTTGGTTTTTCGGCGGATACGTCTGGCTGGCACTATCAGGGCACACACAGGAAACGCGTTTTTGGCGGTCGCTAGATAACTTTTCAGGATTTCCACAAGGGGAATCTTGTACACTCGTGCATCGTGGGGCTGAAATATTATGCACAGACATCCTTGAAGGCTGTGCGTGATTGCGTTTTTCGTTGTATATTGAATACGCATGCGTTCTATTAGCTGTATAAAAGATTGCCTTATCCGATAGAACAGCAAGTCCTGTGAGTATCTAATTAGTGTTAAATTTCGAGGTTGTAGGCGCCCATTACCAGGGAATATCATTTCTGTCAGGAGAGAGAGAGAGAGAGAGAGAGAGAGAGAGAGAGAAAGAGAGAAATTAAACGCAATTTCGGAATAGTCACATGTAAGTGTCTGCGGTTTTCCAGATGATCACCTCCAACATAAACGTTCTGCATCCGCTGCCTGTGAACAATTTTGTTGTGGTCACGATACTGCCGCCGCGGTCTTCGATATGATCTGAATGATGTCACGTATGTGGAATGCGGGCGCAGAGAGTAGAGAAGGCCATAGGCGCTGGCTACAGGCATTCTGCACTTCAGCCGTCGCAAGACACAACCGTTCAAATTAGGGGACTTGTTAGCATCACGCAAGTTTCGAACTTGGATTGAGATGGAGTCGATATGCATGAAATTTCGTATTTGCTGGGTTGGTACTGTCGTGCAATAACGTGAGTCATGTCGATGCGATTTATGGAATAACATTCTGACACAGCTTTTGAAGTGTTTGAATTCCTTTCAAATATAAAACTGTAATGCCCTTCCATCATGTTTGATTTCCCTTCATAGCCAACGCAAATTTAACCGTAGGTCATGATTTACAAGGAAACTTATTTTCAGCGATTAATATGGCCTCTGAAAGATGATTTACGTAACTACAGCTGGAAACGTAGAGAATAGTGCACAGTGTGATTTTACACGATCATCGATTGAAGGTGTACAAAGCAGGTCATCCCACCTTCTATCAAAAGAGAATTAACGATGCTAACTAACCTTTGTGTAGAATGGGTGCTGCGTATCTTGAATGCTGACAACAAGCAAATCTGAATTTGAATGAAGCAATGACAGAGTCCTTTTAAAATAATTCAGTCGATTTCGTGCGTAAATTTGTTGCTTTGGATGAGACGATGGCTTAACAGATTCATGCCATAAAAGATTTTTTTGTTCCAACAGTGTAGATGGTTGATTTTATCTGCTCGGTAGATTATGGTCAGTTGTGTGTGTTCCAACAGGCGTTCGTCATATTAGCTATCTTGCAAACTATGAAACAACTGATTAATACTACGGAAGTCTTCTGAATTAAGTAGATGAAAAAATGTGAAAAGGAATGACGTAGGGATTTGAAAAAAGGAATTTTGGAACATCCCCTGTATTCAGCAGATTTTATAGCCTCGGACTTATTCACATTTCCGCATTTAAAGCAATTTGTGGCTAGAAACGTTTTGACACCGGTAATGAGATTGTCGTATTAGTATAAGTGTGTTTCGCATACTATAGCGCAGTCTAACTTCACACCTGGCGTGGGGTTTAATAGGGACGACAGTAAGAGGTTCTGCCTGTTTCACTGTTCCGAGCAATCCTCTCTTGGAGTTTCAAGTTGGACTGCTCATATAGGTTCTTCCAGGACTGCAATATAGAGATGGAACGACTCACTCGAAAATGAAGTATATAATCCTAAAAGTGGATTTTTTTACCTTAAAAATGTATCACTTTTCCGCCTCCGCTCTTACTGAATAATTTTCTTGATTCTATTGCTGCGCTCTTTGTGCTGTAGATTTAACGCTTTTGCACTTGTTAATAATACCTGTTCACGAGTAGTCCATAATCTCATCATCTTGGTATAGAAATCGGTATAATAAAATCATGTGAGGTGTTGCAGCGGCTAAGGCACGGGCTAAGTAATTAGCATGGAGCTTTCTTGAACTCTCTGACAGCTCATACTAAACTGAGTTCTATGTAGATTACCAATACGTTAGTTTTGGATGAGCGAACAATTGTAATTTGGCAGGTCTCATAATGTTTCCGTAATTTGTTTTAATTTTTTTAGAAATCATTAAAAACAAAATGCTGAGTGTCTTTTATAGTAGATCAGTAAAAGTCGTGCATGGATACAGACGTAAACGATAATACAGTTTACCAAGATAATTTTTTGGGGTTTACAACCCGTATCTTGACAGCCATATTTTTGGTTCTTTCGTAGTAGAGCAATTTTATATGTATCAATCAAAGCACAACATTTTGATTACAATCTGCAGTAACGTCCAATATTATCCGTCGTGTGAAATGGCATCCGGTTTAGTAAAGCATACGTCAATCAATACGTAAGAGGACAGCAAGCCGGTGAAGAACTTAGGAATGTTACATGGTACATTGCAAACCTCAGTGTAAAAGAAGTCCTCTGAGTGTATTCGTATCATAGTAGGAAACATCAAAATTTCAGTTTGAGAAACCGTAAAGGGTGGTTGGTGATCGAGCAACTGCCTTCTCTCTGACGATAGTTATTTCCGAGGGAGGCCTTGTTATGCGAAAACCGACTCATAGGGTAAATAAATTTTGTCGAACATACAAAGCTGGTGTTTCATTCAGGAATCTCTAGCGATATTTAATTATCGGCAAGTTTTTCCTTCACATAGGAAACAGAAAGTAATAATGATTTAATATTAACATGCTAAGTTGAAAGTGGATGGAAAAAGCGCATAGAATTTTTCCCGTCGACAGCGAGGTCTTGCAGAATTTTCCTGGGTCAGGACAGGAAGGATGGAGGGAAAAGTGTCCTCTTCAAAGGAACCACCCCAGCGTAAGCTTTAATCGATTTAGGATAGCGATGAGAAATATCTGCAGTAGTCAGTCGACTATTTTAAACCCTCCCTCCGTCCGTCCCTCCCTCCCTTATTCTCTCCTCTCACCTTTCTGAAAACGGTCTAGTATCAAAATGAAGTCTTGAGGTAAAGCAATAATGAATTCGAAGGTCGCTTCGTATATCGCAGAGCTATATTAGCCACGGACCTGATAGAAGCGGCATGTACACGTGTTCCACCGACCACTGACCGACGTACCCAAAAATTTGGAAGGGAAAAGGGTGATGGGGCGGAGCTGTATTTTGATGTAGACCCCGAAGCAAGGCGTATCTAGACATTTGTAACACTCACAAATTGTTGCCGGAGGTAAATGGACCAATAAGCAATAGGAAAATATATTGTCGGAGGATTTGAACCTAAACTTTGTATTTCTATGTAATGAATAAAGATCGAAGCACTGAATTTAAATTTGTACCAAGGCCAGGATTCGAACCCACGTCTGCTGTTCAGTAGACAGAAATGCTAACCACTGCACCATCCTGCCACTGAGGGTAACACAGCCACACGGATTACCCTAGCACGCATGTTTCCCTTATACAAACTCCAATCCACGCCTCAGCCCCTCTTGATGTTCTCCTTTTTAACTGGTATAAGTACTGCAGAGGCTCTCCATCGTTGGAGTAACAGCTTAGAATTGAACAAAATAGGAAAACCTGCCTGTGCCTCAGGCGTAGGAGATATTCATTGTAGTTGTTGTTGTTGTTGTTGTTGTGGTGGTGGTGGTGGTGGTGGTGGTGGTGGTGGTGGTGGTGGTCTTCAGTCCTGAGACTGGTTTGATGCAGCTCTCCATGCCACTCTACCCTGTGCAAGCTTCTTCATCTCCCAGTACCTACTGCAGCCTACATCCTTCTGAATCTGCTTAGAGTATTCATCTCTTGGTCTCCCTCTACGATTTTTACCTCCACGCTGCCCTCCAATGCTAAATTTGTGATCCCCTGATGCCTCAGAACATGTCCTACCAACCGGTCCCTTCTTCTTGTCAAGTTGTGCCACAAAGTCCTCTTCTCCCCAATTCTATTCGATACCTCCTCATTAGTTATGTGATCTACCCATCTAATCTTAAGCATTCTTCTGTAGCACCACATTTTGAAAGCTTCTATTCTCTTTTTGTCCATACAAATACTTTCAGAAACGACTTCTTGACACTTAAATCTATACTCGAGGTTAACAAATTTCTCTTCTTCAGAAGTACTTTCCTTGCCATTGCCAGTCTACATTTTATATCCTCTCTACTTCGACCATCATCAGTTATTTTACTCCCCAAATAGCAAAACTCCTTTACTACTTTAAGTGTCTCATTTCCTAATCTAATTCCCTCAGCCTCACCCGATTTAATTCGACTACATTCCATTATCCTCGTTTTGCTTCTGTTGATGTTCACCTTATATCCTCCTTTCAAAACACTATCCATTCCGTTCAACTGCTCTTCCAAGTCCTTTGCTATCTCTGACAGAATTACAATGTCATCGGCGAACCTCAAAGTTTTTATTTCTTCTCCATGGATTTTAATAGCTACTCCGAACTTTTCTTTTGTTTCCTTTACTTCTTGCTGGATATACAGATTAGATAATATCGGGGGGAGGCTACAACCTTGTCTCACTCCCTTCCCAACCACTGCTTCCCTTTCGTGCCCCTCGACTCTTATAACTGCCATCTGGTTTCTGTACAAATATTCATTACCATAGGTAAAGTTGCTACTTAATGTGTCTCTGTAACGTATAATTTCATCTGATTCTTGGAGCCACACCGTTCTACTAGTAAAATGCCGTGTGATTGGAGAACAAGCTCCGAAACGCGTTCTGATGTATTTTGTCTGTGTTAACCTGTTCCTTCAAGTTTTCACATCTCAGGCCGTCTGCAGAGAACGGTGCCTCGATGACACACAGAGAGAGAGAGAGCGCATCACGTTGAAGTCACTCGCAGCACTTGGAGCTATGCAAAGCTTGTGGAGCCGAGAGCGTGCCTCGACCGGCTGAGGCAGGCCGCGGGTGAGAGACGCGGCCTGGTGGGTGGCGGGCGCTGGTCAAGGC
Organism: Schistocerca nitens; assembly: GCF_023898315.1. Lineage (NCBI taxonomy): Eukaryota > Metazoa > Arthropoda > Insecta > Orthoptera > Acrididae > Schistocerca > Schistocerca nitens. The sequence goes on from NC_064622.1 coordinate 245,509,904, forward strand.
CGCTGGGAAAGCGCCCCTCTGCGGCTTACGTCACAGCGGGTGTCTTCGCGCTAGACCTCTAGTAGTGCGCTGCTGGTGGCCGCGGCGCCGCTCCGAAGGGGGGTGCGGGGAGTGGTACGAGAAAAGGGGGGGGGGGACATGCCGCCGCAGTCTAGAGGTGCTCGGCGGCTCTCCCGCGGCGCCGCTGCGGGTAGCCACCGCTCTGGAGTTTCTTCTTGTCCGTACGGAACACAGCAGGCTACAGACACCGCTGTTCGGCAGCGCGGGATAATGCAAAACTATCTATATAGATCATAAAATTGTATATTCCACATCTGCTCTGAATCGATTTCAACCAAACTCCATACACGCGTCATTTGCTGTCTGGAAAGAAAAGAAAAACTGTGTGTGTGTGTGTGTGTGTGTGTGTGTGTGTGTGTGTGTGTGTGTGTGCGCGCGGTCGCAGGTTCGAATCCTGCCTCGGGCATGGATGTGTGTGATGTCCTTAGGTTAGTTAGGTTTAAATAGTTCTAAGTTCTAGGGAAATAATGACCTCAGATGTTAAGTCCCATAGTGCTCAGAGCCATTTGAGCCTAGCTGCTTTGCCGTGGGATGCGTAGAAATCTGCGACAAGTCAAGTAAATAGAACGTAGGAACAGTTAGATGTAGTGAAAATTAAACTATTGAAACTAGAAATGCGCCATACGAGGAGCATTAAATGTACATTAATTTTAGTCTCTATTGATTAATTATTGCAAAGAATCGATGTTATTTCTGGCATTAATGTGCTTATCAAGCGTCGTCCGACTCTGTAGCCTGAGAATAGTACATTTGATTGCGTATTTATTGTGAAGGAAGGACGTGAAAACACGCAGCAAAAGTCTCATAGAAAACTTCTTAGGTCAATAATTTTGGGGTAAGTTGTTATTTGATGGCCAAGGCGCTCCTGATAGCCCCTCTTACAACAATGGCAGATGCGCAAAGAAAATCACCGGTATTCGGCATTTGTTCCACAGTAGACGCATTAGCTTTGAGAAATTTTAGTCATCCTACAGTACCTCTGTTTGCGAAAGTTTATTTGCAGTTCGTAGGACTTCTGCAAAATACGTCACAGTGATGGAAAGTGTCCCACTAAATGATTCTCATTATAAATGCCAAAGCTTATTGTGTTAGTTGCCTGGCACTCGCCCTGCATATCCGATAAATGTTAAGACAGGTTTGCTTTTAGCCTTCATTGTTACTTGATATTCACAGCCAGTTGCTCCCTTTACACCACAGATTCTAACCATTTGATCTGGATGCACTTAAACCAAGGCTATCGAGAACCGCGAAATAAATTCGGTTTGTCGGTAATGCCGTTCTCTTGCACTAGATTCGTCGGCATGTTAAGTATTTTGTAAGGAGAAAATTTTAATTATTCGAGGTGTCTCGAAGAATATGTGATTCATCTTTTAGATACACGTGCAAGTAGTCGTGGTGAACGGTGCTTCCGAACTGTGGAGACAAACCTTGACATTTCTGCGCTGACGCAGCGATTGCTTCGGTGAAGAGTGTAAACGACGCGATTTTTCAACCTCAGCTACAAGTAACCATGGAATACAGGGAAGCATCAGTGGTACACAGCGCTGCTTATTTTGCTCTAATAGCTTGTGGCACGCCATTCCAGACTGACACTGTATGTCCAACGTCCATCATTGCACTAAGAGCTGCACTGGAACGATTTTGATGAACTGAAGGTTTTCCTACTGTCACTTGACAGGTGGGAGATACAGTCCAGAGCAGTTGCGATTTTTGTAATGGCCTCGAACTAATAACTGTAGTTTGCTCCGAAACAGTGTGTGAGAGAGAGAGAGTTTTTTTGGGAGGGGGGAGGGGAGGGGAGTATCTTAAGGCATTTCCAGACAGTAATATCCTAGCATGGAAGACATTCTCTTCTTCAGAGACAGGGTTAGCAGCCAACGCTTCATATGCATTTGTGAATACAAAGCATGAAAAACAGAGGCGAGAACTTCAAAAAATTGTTACACAGGAGTGAAAATAGAACGCACCGAATAGCGCCGTTTACTGGTACTTGGACGCTCTTCGACGGTTGTTTTCGTCGCTGCGTCGTAGTGATTAGTGGTGACTAGAAAAACTGGATCGACATACGACCTTGACTGAACGACCGACTACTACTTCAGTTTTCCTTAGCTCAATGGTTTGTGCAGTGGCAACGTGTATCCTCGTTGTATGTCTGCTTCAACGGCAGTTGAGATGGTCTGTTTGAAAGATCTTGATAATTTTAGACGTAACCACTAATCAGTTGTTCAGCAGCGCAGCCTATTATGGGAGGATCGTTCGAAAAGGAGTTGCTGCTCCGCAGTAAGTTTAACTATTAAAATAAAATTTTATAGGAAAACTGTTTTAAAAAACTACATGTCCATAAGCGTGCTGTGGCTAGAGATTTCCGGATGTTATTGTACAGTAACATATAGCACGTTTCCATGAGCTGCCACAGTGCGGAAAAATACGCTGTTTAATATGGTTTCATAAACACCTGCAAACTACAGGAAGATTATATGGGTAGACTATATAACAGATGAAGAGTCACATAATTGTATTGGGAGAAGATATATTTATGGCACAATTTGAGTAAAAGAAGAGATCCTGATGCATCAAGGGTTGTAAATTTACTAATGGAGGGAATTGTAAAGGGAAATACAGACGTGGCTGCGGTAAGCAACTCCAAATGGATATAGGTGATTTGAAAGGCTTGCACATGACAGAATAGCGTGGGCAACTGCGTGTCAGTCTTTGGACTGAAAACAACAATAAAAAATACCTGCTTCATTTTACAGTCGATAAAAACTATTGGTTAAAGATGAATATGTGAGAAACAACTGTACGTCAGCAGACCGTCGCTGTCAAATATTCTGCCGCCACAACACATTGAAGTAAATGCAGCCTGCCAGTTCTTTACCGTTTCAACTAATCCTTTTCAGCATTGCACGTCATGTATCACCAGGCATCAAACCAAACCACACTTAAACTTGTTCTTTTTGTGGTCTTCAGTTCTGAGACTGGTTTGATGCAGCTCTCCATGCTACTCTATCCTGTGCAAGCTTCTTCATCTCCTAGTACCTACTGCAACCTACATCCTTCTGAATGTGCTTAGTGTATTCATCTCTTGGTCTCCCTCTACGATTTTTACCCTCCACGCTGCCCTCCAATGCTAAATTTGTGATCCCTTGATGCCTTAAAACATGTCCTACCAACCGATCCCTTCTTCTAGACAAGTTGTGCCACAAACTTCTCTTCTCCCCAATCCTATTCAATACCTCCTCATTAGTTACGTGATCTACCCACCTTATCTTCAGCATTCTTCGGTAGCACCACATTTCGAAAGCTTCTATTCTCTTCTTGTCCAAACTGGTTATCGTCCATGTTTCACTTCCATACATGGCTACACTCCATACAAATACTTTCAGAAACGACTTCCTGACACTTAAATCTATACTCGATGTGAACAAATTTCTCTTCTTCAGAAGCGCTTTCCTTGCCATTGCCAGTCTACATTTTATATCCTCTCTACTTCGACAATCATCAGTTATTTTACTCCCTAAATAGCAAAACTCCTTTACTACTTTAAGTGTCTCATTTCCTAATCTAATCCCCTCAGCATCACCCGATTTAATTTGACTACATTCCATTATCCTCGTTTTGCTTTTGTTGATGTTCATCTTATATCCTCCTTTCAAGACACTGTCCATTCCGTTCAACTGCTCTTCCAAGTCCTTTGCTGTCTCTGACAGAATTACAATGTCATCGGCGAACCTCAAAGTTTTTACTTCTTCTCCATGAATTTTAATACCTACTACGAACTTGTCTTTTGTTTCCTTTACTGCTTGCTCAATATACAGATTGAATAACATCGGGGAGAGGCTACAACCCTGTCTCACTCCTTTCCCAACCACTGCTTCCCTTTCATGTCCCTCGACTCTTATAACTGCCATCTGGTTTCTGTACAAATTGTAAATAGCCTTTCGCTCCCTGTATTTTATCCCTGCCACCTTCAGAATTTGAAAGAGAGTATTCCAGTTAATGTTGTCAAAAGCTTTCTCTAAGTCTACAAATGCTAGAAACGTAGGTTTGCCTTTTCTTAATCTTTCTTCTAAGATAAGTCGTAAGGTTAGTATTGCCTCACGTGTTCCAACATTTCTACGGAATCCAAACTGATCTTCCCCGAGGTCCGCTTCTACCAGTTTTTCCATTCGTCTGTAAAGCATTCGCTTTAGTATTTTGCAGCTGTGATTTATTAAACTGATAGTTCGGTAATTTTCACATCTGTCAACACCTGCTTTCTTTGGGATTGGAATTATTATATTCTTCTCGAAGTCTGTGGGTATTTCGCCTGTCTCATACATCTTGCTCACCAGATGGCAGAGTTTTGTCATGACTGGCTCTCCCAAGGCCATCAGTAGTTCTAATGGAATGTTGTGTACTCCCGGGACCTTGTGTCGACTCAGGTCTTTCAGTGCTCTGTCTAACTCTTCACGCAGTATCTTATCTCCCATTTCATCTTCATCTACATCCTCCTCCATTTCCATAATATTGTCCTCAAGTACATCGCCCTTGTATAAACCCTCTATATACTCCTTCCACCTTTCTGCCTTCCCTTCTTTGCTTAGAACTGGGTTGCCATCTGAGCTCTTGATATTCATACAAGTGGTTCTCTTCTCTCCAAAGGTCTCTTTCATTTTCATGTAGGCAGTATCTATCTTACCCCTAGTGAGACAAGCCTCTACATCCTTACATTTGTCCTCTAGCCATCCCTGCTTAGCCATTTTGCACTTCCAGTCGATCTCATTTTTGAGACGTTTGTATTCCTTTTTGCCTGCTTCATTTACTGCATTTTTATATTTTCTCCTTTCATCAATTAAATTCAATATTTCTTCTGTTACCCAAGGATTTCTATTAGCCCTCGTCTTTTTACCTACTTGATCGTCTGCTGCCTTCACTACTTCATCCCTCAGAGCTACCCATTCTTCTTCTACTGTAGTTCTTTCCCCCATTCCTGTCAATTGTTCCCTTATGCTCTCCCTGAAACTCTGTACAACCTCTGGTTCTTTCAGTTTATCCAGGTCCCATCTCCTTAAATTCCCACCTTTTTGCAGTTTCTTCAGTTTCAATCTGCAGTTCATAACCAATAGATTGTGGTCAGAATCCACATCTGCCCCTGGAAATGTCTTACAATTTAAAACCTGGTTCCTAAATCTCTGTCTTACCATTATATAATCTATCTGATACCTTTTAGTATCTCCAGGATTCTTCCAGGTATACAACCTTCTTTTATGATTCTTGAACCAAGTGTTAGCTATGATTAAGTTATGCTCTGTGCAAAATTCTACAAGGCGGCTTCCTCTTTCATTTCTTCCCCCCAATCCATATTCACCTACTATGTTTCCTTCTCTCCCTTTTCCTACTGACGAATTCCAGTCACCCATGACTATTAAATTTTCGTCTCCCTTCACTACCTGAATAATTTCTTTTATCTCGTCATACATTTAATCAATTTCTTCATCATCTGCAGAGCTAGTTGACATATAAACTTGTACTACTGTAGTAGGCATGGGCTTTGTGTCTATCTTGGCCACAATAATGCGTTCACTATGCTGTTTGTAGTAGCTAACCCGCACTCCTATTTTTTTATTCACTATTAAACCTACTCCTGCATAACCACTATTTGATTTTGTATTTATAATCCTGTAATCACCTGACCAAAAGTCTTGTTCCTCCTGCCACCGAACTTCACTAATTCCCACTATATCTAACTTTAACCTATCCATTTCCCTTTTTAAATTTTCTAACCTACCTGCCCGATTAAGGGATCTGACATTCCACGCTCCGATCCGTAGAATGCCAGTTTTCGTTCTCCTGATAACGACGTCCTCTTGAGTAGTCCCCGCCCGGAGATCCGAATGGGGGACTATTTTACCTCCGGAATATTTTACCCAAGAGGACACCATCATCATTTAATCATACAATAAAGCTGCATGTCCTCGGGAAAAATTACGGCTGTAGTTTCCCCTTGCTTTCAGCCGTTCGCAGTACCAGCACAGCAAGGCCGTTTTGGTTAATGTTACAAGGCCAGATCAGTCAATCATCCAGACTGTTGCCCCTGCAACTACTGAAAAGGCTGCTGCCCCTCTTCAGGAACCACATGTTTGTCTGGCCTCTCAACAGATACCCCTCCGTTGTGGTTGCACCCACGGTACGGCCATCTGTATCGCTGAGGCACGCAAGCCTCCCCACCAACGGCAAGGTCCATGGTTCAAAATGTAATGTCTATCGAAGTGTTTGTTTGGTAGTTATGGAAGAAGTCGTAAGGAATTTTAGTTGAAAGTTTGTTAGTGATAAGCAGGAGTTTCGGCTGCTAATGCTGCTCTGGCATAAAATCCCGGTAGTCAAGACATATTCATTTAATGCCGGTGGCGGTTGCGCTGCTATGAGCGACGTCGTCCTTTCGGTCTTGCTATCGTTGGTTTCTGGACAACACGGCCGTGAAAGCTGAATCTGTCACGTTTTGACTTCTCACTGACCGATACACCTAAGCTCCAACGGGAAGTGTACTCCAGTAGTTGATAGGGAAGTCGGACAATTTAGTCGTATGTACCATTTACAGTTTAGCGTTCCCTCTCAGTTAGTGTCTTAGACCTCCCAGAGGTATGATTCCGTTCAATGCTTCTCTGGTGTTTACACTTGACAACGTCCCCAGAAGCTTACCTGGGGCTTATTACTCTTGAGACTGAAGCTGACTGCATGCCAAAATTTACAGGTCCCTGCCGTCATGATCCCTTTGAACGCAACAGTCTTTTTCCTCATTCGAACGAGAACAAGTGCCTGCACCCAACAAGTCGGCTGCACGACCTGACATCCCCAGAAAATTCTCCAGATAGCGTTAAAATTCCTGTCGTACTATGGGACAAATTTTTCCGATTGATGTTCCTCCAACTCCGCGTTTTTTGTTGCGAAAGACGCGTAAGAATGCAAGAAATACTCTACCTTCATTTTATTTCAGTATTTCAGGTGGTCTACAATAATTTCACGACTAACATACGCACTAGAAGAGCAAATTATTTCTTTATGTGGTAGTCAACATGACGGACCGATCATCCCCTTTGAATGATCAACTGATGCTACCAATTTGGCTGTACTAATGTGTGATGCAATAAAAGAAATTATTCAGATAGTTAAGGCAGACGAAAATTTAATATTCATGGGGGACTGGAATTCCATAGTAGGAAAAGGAAGAGAAGGAAAAGTAGCAGGTTAATATGGACTGAGGGTAACGAATGAAAGAGGAAGCCACCTGGTAGAATTTTGCACAGAGCGTAACTTAATCATAGCTAACACTTGGTTTAAGAATCATGAAAGAAGGTTGTATAAATGGAAGAGGCCTTTAGGCACTGAAAGGTATCAGATAGATTATATAATGTTATGTCAGATAGATTATATAATGTTAGAGATCCACCCATGAACCCTGGACCTTGCCGTTGGTGGGGAGGCTTGCGTGCCTCAGCGATACAGATGGCCGTACCGTGGGTGCAACCACAACGGAGGGGTATCTATTGAGAGGCCAGACAAACATGTGGTTCCTGAAGAGGGGCAGCAGCCTTTTCAGTAGTTGCAGGGGCAACAGTCTGGATGATTGACCGATCTGGCCCTGTAACATTAACCAAAACGGCCTTGCTGTGCTGGTACTGCGAACGGCTGAAAGCAAGGGGAAACTACAGCCGTAATTTTTCCCGAGGACATGCAGCTTTACTGTATGATTAAATGATGATGGCGTCCTCTTGGGTAAAATATTCCGGAGGTAAAATAGTCCCCCATTCGGATCTCCGGGAGGGGACTACTCAAGAGGACGTCGTTATCAGGAGAACGAAAACTGGCGTTCTACGGATCGGAGCGTGGAATGTCAGATCCCTTAATCGGGCAGGTAGGTTAGAAAATTTAAAAAGGGAAATGGATAGGTTAAAGTTAGATATAGTGGGAATTAGTGAAGTTCGGTGGCAGGAGGAACAAGACTTTTGGTCAGGTGATTACAGGGTTATAAATACAAAATCAAATAGAGGTAATGCAGGAGTAGGTTTAATAATGAATAAAAAAATAGGAGTGCGGGTTAGCTACTACAAACATCATAGTGAACGCATTATTGTGGCCAAGATAGACACAAAGCCCATGCCTACTACAGTAGTACAAGTTTATATGCCAACTAGCTCTGCAGATGATGAAGAAATTGATGAAATGTATGACGAGATAAAAGAAACTATTCAGGTAGTGAAGGGAGACGAAAATTTAATAGTCATGGGTGACTGGAATTCGTCAGTAGGAAAAGGGAGAGAAGGAAACATAGTAGGTGAATATGGATTGGGGGGAAGAAATGAAAGAGGAAGCCGCCTTGTAGAATTTTGCACAGAGCATAACTTAATCATAGCTAACACTTGGTTCAAGAATCATAAAAGAAGGTTGTATACCTGGAAGAATCCTGGAGATACTAAAAGGTATTAGATAGATTATATAATGGTAAGACAGAGATTTAGGAACCAGGTTTTAAATTGTAAGACATTTCCAGGGGCAGATACGGATTCTGACCACAATCTATTGGTTATGAACTGCAGATTAAATGTGAAGAAACTGCAAAAAGGTGGGAATTTAAGGAGATGGGACCTGGATAAACTGAAAGAACCAGAGGTTGTACAGAGTTTCAGGGAGAGCATAAGGGAACAATTGACAGGAATGGGGGAAAGAAATACAGTAGAAGAAGAAAGGGTAGCTCTGAGGGATGAAGTAGTGAAAGCAGCAGACGATCAAGTAGGTAAAAAGACGAGGGCTAATAGAAATCCTTGGGTAACAGAAGAAATATTGAATTTAATTGATGAAAGGAGAAAATATAAAAATGCAGTAAATGAAGCAGGCAAAAAGGAATACAAACGTCTCAAAAATGAGATCGACAGGAAGTGCAAAATGGCTAAGCAGGGATGGCTAGAGGACAAATGTAAGGATGTAGAGGCTTGTCTCACTAGGGGTGAGATAGATACTGCCTACATGAAAATTAAAGAGACCTATGGAGAGAAGAGAACTACTTGTATGAATATAAAGAGCTCAGATGGCAACCCAGTTCTAAGCAAAGAAGGGAAGGCAGAAAGGTGGAAGGAGTATATAGAGAGTTTATACAAGGGCGATGTACTTGAGGACAATATTATGGAAATGGAGGAGGATGTAGATGAAGATGAAATGGGAGATACGATTCTGCGTGAAGAGTTTGACAGAGCACTGAAAGACCTGAGTCGAAACAAGGTCCCGGGAGTAGACAACATTCCATTAGAACTACTGATGGCCTTGGGAGAGCCAGTCATGACAAAACTCTACCATCTGGTGAGCAAGATGTATGAGACAGGCGAAATACCCACAGACTTCGAGAAGAATATAATAATTCCAATCCCAAAGAAAGCAGGTGTTGACAGATGTGAAAATTACCGAACTATCAGTTTAATAAGTCACAGCTGCAAAATACTAAAGCGAATGCTTTACAGACGAATGGAAAAACTGGTAGAAGCGGACCTCGGGGAAGATCAGTTTGGATTCCGTAGAAATGTTGGAACACGTGAGGCAATACTAACCTTACGACTTATCTTAGAAGAAAGATTAAGAAAAGGCAAACCTACGTTTCTAGCATTTGTAGACTTAGAGAAAGCGTTTGACAACATTAACTGGAATACTCTCTTTCAAATTCTGAAGGTGGTAGGGGTAAAATACAGGGAGCGAAAGGCTATTTACAATTTGTACAGAAACCAGATGGCAGTTATGAGTCGAGGGGCATGAAAGGGAAGCAGTGGTTGGGAAAGGAGTGAGACAGGGTTGTAGCCTCTCCCCGATGTTATTCAAGAACGGAGGAAAGAAATACAGTAGAAGAAGAAAGGGAACTAGTGAAGGCGACAGAGGATCAAGTAGGTAAAAAGATGAGGGCTAGCAGAAATACTTGGGTAACAAAAGAGATACTGATTTTAATTGGTGGAAAGAGAAAATATAAAAATGCAGTAACTGAAGGAGGCGAAAAGGAGTACAAACGTCTCAAAAATGAGATCGACAGGAAGTGTAAAATGGCTAAGCAGGAATGGCTAGAGGACAAATGTAAGGATAGATACTGCCTACAGAAAAATTAAAGAGGCCTTTCGGGAAAAGAGAACCACCTGTATGATTATCAAGAGCTCAGATGGAAAACCAGTCGTAAGCAAAGAACGGGAAAACAGAAAGGTGGGAGTAGTATATAGAGGGTGTATACAAGGGCGATGTACTTGAGGGAAATATCTTGGAAACGGAAGAGGACTTAGATGAAGATGAAATGGGAGATATGATATCACGTGAAGAATTTGACAGAGCACTGAAAGACCTGAGTCGAAACAAGGCGCCGGGAGTAGACAACATTCCATTACAAGTACTGGTAGCTTTGAGAGAGCCAGCCATGTCAAAACGCTTCCACCTGGTGAGCCAGATGTATGAGACAGGTGATATACCCTCAGACTTCAAGAAGAACATATTAATTCCAATCCCAAAGAAAGCAGGTGATGACAGGTGTGAAAATTATCGAACTATTAGTTTAATAAGTCATAGCTGGAAAATACTAACATGAATCCTTTACAGACTAATAGAAAAACTGGTAAAGCCGACCTCGGGGAAGATCAGATTGGATTCCGTAGACATGTTGGAATATGCGAGGCAGTACTGTCCCTACGACTTATCTTAGAAGAAAGATTAAGGAAAGGCAAACTTAAGTTTCTATCATTTGTAAACTTAGATAAAGCTTTTGACAATGCTGACGGGAATACTCTCTTTCATATTCTAAAGGCGGCAGGGGTACAGTGCAGGGAGCGAAAGGGTATTTACAATTTGTACAGAAACCAGATGGCAGCTATAAGAGTCGAGAGGTACGAAAGGGAAGCAGTGGTTGAGAAGGCAGTCAGTCAGGGTGTAGCCTATCCCCGATGTTATTCAAATTGTGTATTGAGCAAGCAGTAAAGGAAACAAAAGAAAAGTTCGGAGTAGGTATTAAAATCCATGGAGAAGAAATAAAAACTTTGAGGTTCGCCGATGACATTGTATTTCTGTCAAGAGACAGCAAAGGACCTGGAAGGGCAGCTGAACGAAATAGATAGTGTCTTTAAAGGATATAAGATTAACATCAACAAAAGCAATAGGAGGACAATGGACTGTAGTCGAATTAAGTCGGGTGATGCTGAGGGGATTGGATTAGGAAATGACACTTAAAGTAGTACAGGAGTTTTGCTATTTGGGGAGCAAAATAACTGATGATGGCCGAAGTAGTAAGGATATAAAATGTAGACTGACAATAGCAAGGAAAGCGTTTCTGAAGAAGAGAAATTTGTTAACATCGAGTATAGATTTGTGTCAGGAAGTCGTGTTTCTGAAAGTATTTGAGTGTAGTCATGTATGGACGATAAATAGTTTAGACAAGAGGAGAATTGGAGCTTTCGAAATGTGGTGCTACAGAGGAATGCTGAAGATTAGATGGGTAGATCACGTAACTCATAAGAAGGTATTGAATAGAATTGGAGAGAAGAGGAATTTGTGGCACAGCTTGATTAGAAAAAGAGATCAGTTGGGAGGACGCGTTCCGAGGCATCAAGGGATCACCAATTTATTACTGGAGGGAAGCGTAGAGGGTAAAAATCGTAGAGGGAGACCAAGAGATGAATACACAAGCAGATTCAGCAGGATGTAGGTTGCAGTAGTTACTCCGAGATGATGAGGCTTGCATAGAATGGAGTAGCGTGTAGAGCTGCGTCAAACCAGTCTCTGGACTGAAGACCATAACAACAACAACAACAATTGCCGGTCGTCATATTCCAGAGATGACTAAATTTTGATATCACAGCTGATTCATTAGTGAAATTGTTCGCATAACCGCCTTCACTCTGATAGTGAAAATTGTGCGATCTCATATCCCAAAAGCATCCCAAAAGCTTTACAAAATAAATAGCTGAAATCTGTTCTCCGAAATCAGCGTTTCAATCTTTCTTAAAAGTTTTTTAGTCAGAGAATGACTTGGATCGAGTGACCTAACCGCTCACGCACGTGCGCGCGCACACACGTACTCGCGTTGACGGAAGAGGACTCAGATTGACCCTCAATGGGGAGCTACTCAAGTGCCTAGGTCTTCCCACAGCGCGAACGGAACCTTTCTCGCATGCGCCTCGTTATTAATAGCCACGTCCAAAACTACGGTGGGGTAGTTTCGGTTATTATCTGCATTCCATAGGTCACTAACACGATGGTAGGTGTTTTCTACCGCAATAAAACGTTTACTAGTAAACCCAAAGCGAAATATTTATCGTAAAAGAGAAATCAACTATAGAAGTTTAGCCCACCAACCTGTAGAATTGTATGTCATCAATTTTATTTCATGAATTCAGTGACAGTGCTATCCGACAACAAATGAGGAAACTCTTTCAATCGTGTTTTGGCTATTACCCAGTACGACAGAAATAATGGATCGTTGTTTGACAAGTGGGATATACTGAGATGGAAGCCACGCCTCTTATAACAATTTCGGATCTGAAGATGTTTACGCACTAAGTCGAAAACGGTTATCTCAATAAATGAAAGAAGTTAGTGACATAGACTGTTTCCTTCTACTTTCTTATTTCTTCATTCTTCAATTATGATGAGCTCTGCTCAAACTGCAGGAAGTAAGCGTAGAGGGTAACTTTCAAATCTTTCTCTGTCATGCATTTTTGTACCCCCTCGAATGTCGCAAATTGCTTGTCAATAGGAAGCATACTGAATATAGTTTACTTGAGTGTACAGTTTTACCTCTTGAGGAATTTTTTTTTTAATTCTAACCATAATGCAATATGTAGTACAATAATTAGATTTTACAAGAGCAAGGCGACACTAGTGGATAAGCACGGTGCTGAAGTATGGGTCGTTACAAAAAGGAACAAGGCAGACTTCAGGCTTTTTAAATACAGCTGTAGGTGCACCGAGAACGGACAGAACACGAAACAGAAGATACTACCCCGTCGCTAAGTATCTGCATCCGGATGATAGCCTCATTGGATATCGCTAGAATTAGACTGCTGAAGTAGAAAATACGTTTACAGTACTGATATAGGAAATACGTTATATGACTCAGTGGCTCCCACACAGTGAACAGCCCAGTGTCCAAATGAAATAAGGAACAGCTAGTGGTCGAAAGGCCCGTTGTTTGAAGGGACGATGATGATGGATTTTTTTTTATTATTATTATTCTGATGCCTTGTCAGTCTGTGTGGCAAATGAATGTACGTTGCAGTGCCGAATCGAGCAAATATCTCGCAGAAAACCGGTTGCCAGTCATCACACAGCCTGGTGAAAAGAGCGATTATCGCGTCCGTTTCACTCTCCGATCCGCCTCGTTTTATATGCATGAAGGCCGTTGGCTATAAAAATGACTTGACTAAATTGGACATGGACTCCGCTGAGTGGCGCAGTGTAGTTATTTGAGTATTCCCGGTCACTCAGTCGCACTGTTCTGTCAGTCACATGCTGCGTAGGCGCCATAAAGAAATATCGTACCAGGAGCCGTGTTATTGTCGTTAAAGTGAATGTTCGCTGGGGGCAGGAAAAAGAATAACTAAACTTATCTCTCTTACACATTACCAGCTCTTGTAAATATGAGTCAGTGTTCTCCCTTTGAGTGGTGCTTAATAATTTCTCTACATTTAACGAGTTCATCATTGGTAACTAGCATTGCTGTCCTGGGTAGTCGTGCTGTTTGATGTCGTTTTTGCGTACGGGGTATTATGATTATTGTTATTATCGTTGATTTCCCTTTGAAGAAAACGCTAAAACACAATTTTCATGATACTTTTTTCTGTCTCTTTGTTTTTTCTTCTCCAAAACCTCTCATATATTCGTTGTGTATCTTCTTCCTGTCGTCTGTCCAGCTTTCTCCCCTTACGGTGTTTGCTGAAATTTGTTTTCTGATTTTTTTTTTCCGTCTTTCATTTCGCGTCCGTCATATCTGTTCTGGAGATGTTCAGTTTCTTCAAGTTTTCAATGCTTCCCTTCGCGCAGGTAATGTCACTTTATTAATTGTCATTATGTCAAAAGTTTTCTTGGTCAATGTGTTTTCGTTCATCCTATGTATGTGTCTATAGAATTTGGGCTCTCTTTTTCCTGGTGTTTGTAATCGTATTTGTTCGTACAGTTCGTTTATCGATCTCTCTATCCCGATCCCCTCTTTCTAAACTGGCCCGTAGATCTTTCTCAATGTTTTCCTCTCTCGTTTTTCCATGTCCCTGATTTTCGTTCTTTCCTTGATTACTGTTGTTTGTGAGGCATACAGGGCCTCCGGTAAAACTAGTGTGCTACAGTGTCTTAAATTTGCATTGATGGGAATATTTCTTTTTTTTATGACCCCTATAGCATCGGCAAAGGCCAGACATTTTATGCTAACGGTTCTGTTTTTGATTTCGAAAGGTTCCGAGTTCTCTCCCATAAACTTCATTTTGGATGTTGTATTTGGTAATAATAATTTATTATTATTACTTTCCACTGAACACGGTTCCTTGCCGCGATAAAAGTGTCCGGTGGAACATCAGCAAAAAGGATTAAAACGCAGTGCGACAAGAATTCTTGTAAGTCCCCGTAGCCGGTTGTGCGCTAATACCGCTACTCGGTAGCTAGCTAGCTAGCTAGCTAGCTAGCGCTTTCGTAATGTATACAGCAGGTTCGTAAAACTAAGAACGTCGATTTTTCGGAAACGAGTGATAAGCCCATCGTATAATTTGTTATATCTAAATATTTAAGACAACTAGTGTCACCACATGTCAACATTTTCGCGGGAAGTCCCAATTTTTAGGCGTAGGCGTTACGCGGTATACCAAATTTTGCGACTTTCGGGCGCTGCCAACAATTCGAATTATATTGCGGTCAGGTACATTGAACTTCTGAAGTGAATTTCTTGAACGCGTCGATGGCGATATGCAAGAATGTTACAAAACGGAGCGCGAGGTGGTCGCGTCAGCAGCATATCTTCCTTTGTTGTATTGTCACCGCCAAGGCACTGTTTTGTGAGCAGTGCTTGAACGTCTCCCTCGCTCACCCACTGAGTGGCTGCGACTTCTCTTGGCGCCCCAGTTAGCACTTTTTATCAGTATTGTTCATTTTCATCTATAAGGAACTACTTGTCATGACAAAATTTACACTGATTTTCTGCAAATTGGTCTGGTGAAGCTATTGGGCGTATGCTTCCGTCGTCAGTAGAGATTTAAAATACTGCTTGATTTGTAAGAATCTTTTTATTTTTCAGTGCATAGACCATAAACGGTTTTGGGCTATTATACGCTCATCATCAGGTTTGATAACTTTTCTCTGCGCTCGCCGGTGGTAACCGCGATCTACTCTCCGTCACGGTGCTCGGGGTCGAGTCGCAAAATTATCACATCTAATGTGAACCGGACGCGGTCTGAACATTGAAAAAATTTTCAATCTCTAATATAGTTCTCAGGTGCGGATGTTTCCGGCAGGATTGTTTGTTTGCCTTGGTAATGATGATTTTCATTTTGGTATGTTATTAAATTGTCGGTGACACAACCTAGATCAGTAAGCAGCTAAAACTTTCACCCGATGGCAGCTGCAGGTTGCCTATCTAGCGGTTTCCCGCGACAGCAAAGATTTGATATACCTGCCAACTCTCCGATTTAGGAGGGAGACTACCGATTTCCCACTTTTTCTTTCTCCTCCCAATTACCCCATTATTTCTCCCGATTTGTACTGATTATCGCGAAACCTAACATTTGTTTTGAAAACCCGCCATTTTCGTTTCTTTGTCAGTGGTCGGAATCGTTGGCTTATTAGTCAGTTTTTAACGATACACGTACCGAAGTTTATAGAAATGAGGACGTCGGGCGCGACCTGTATATCAATAGCTACTTGCCCTCTTTCAGTGTTTCCATTTGTGTTTCATAACTGTTGTATAGCTTTGTGACATGAGAGAGAGGGAGAGAGAGAGAGAGAGAGAGAGAGAGAGAGAGACTCAAATCAGTTGTCGTGGGTGTATACAAAAATGAGCCGCTGTTTCTTGTTGATTCACGTCTCTTGATTCTCCTGATTTTTAAAAGTGAATCTCCTGATTTCTCGTTTTTCAAGGTTTGCGGGTAAGCACTATTATTGGCAGGATTTAAAAATATGTAGTACTATCGTAATATACTTCTTAAGACGTATAATCTGTCGTTAAACGTGTAACATAAGAAGTCTAATATTGAAGCTCGAAACTGTGCGTATGTCGTAGACAGCATAATTCGCGGAGAGCTAATTACGCTGATTATATGAATCAAGTAAGTATTGGAGAATGAGAGCACTTAGTGACTTCCAACAAACTGTACACATTATTTCAAACCTTTTCGAGGCTTTTTGTAGCTTACAGCTCTCAAAGTAATGAAAAGAATTAATTTCATACTACATTTTCGCTGTTCATACAATAAAACTTTGCTATTAGGTGTTACGTTTTAATTTATTACTTTTTTACTAGCAAACTCCATTAGGAACGCATTTCACAGACCGTGCACATGCACCACTGAGTATACCTGCAAAATCATATCATTGTACGTCACATGGTTCAGGGGTAAGTATTGAGAGCTGTGAAAAACTAGGTTTTCTTAAAGTGGAGCGCAAATTGTCCAGACTGGACTCGGCCAGTGTTTGATAATAAGAGCTCGTAGTGTTCCGACAAATTTTAAATATAATTTCACACCTTTTCTAAATTATTTTTCGCTTACATCCCAGGCCGGCAGGGATGGCCGAGCGGTTCTAGGCGCTACAGTCTGGAACCGAGCGACCGCTATGTCGCAGGTTCGAATCCTGCCTCGGGCATGGATGTGTGTGATGTCCTTAGGTTAGTTAGGTTTAAGTAGTTCTAGGGGACTGATGACCTTAGAAGTTAACTCCCATAGTGCTCAGAGCCATTTGAGTCTACATCCCAACAAAGCAGTTCACCGCTTACTAAATGTTTGTTGTTCATTCTGTAGACTATAAAAATTTTACGATCTTAACTTACATATTTAACCTATTAATTCATTTGTAAAGTAATCAGAAGTTTGAAACTTTTCGATTCTGCGAAGAATCGGTGATGGTGGGTACTACTGTGTGACTAAAATAACGTTGTGTCATGCTTGATGTTAGTCGTGTTACACTCAGAAATGCGTCTCGGTGTATGATCGCCATTCATTCGAATTTCCACAAAACTCGGCCACAGGTAACCACGGTGTAACTTCCCTACAACGAGGCCTCTTTCTTCCAACTAAATTCTTGAAGGTAGGAAGAATATATTAACGGATGATCTTTCTTAAGATGCAGGGGATTCTGGAATACTGAAGTTAGTATTACAGTGACCACAACATATCACCGGCCCCGAAAACATAACTTGCTGCGATACATCGCTACCATTGCTTCCTGCCCGTCGCCGGGAGGCCATTGAAAACAGTCGTGGATAAAGAAAATCGAAGGAGCAGTGAACGTGCTGGGAGACGGTGCTATGAAGCTGTATCCCCGAGCCACTTGGCAGGTGCTCAGAATGTGGGACATTTTTTGCCGCGAGCTTTTCCTTCCGTGCCGCGGGCACGCCGGTTCCCTCGCTGCGCACACCTGTGGCTGGGGGCCGTGCGCGCCGCAGCCTCCCCCCTGCAGCACTCTACTCGCCGCTGCAACTCCATATTTCTGCGCTTACTTCTACCTCTGCTACTTGGCGGCAGAATACACAAAGTAATAAGAATAACAGCAAAAACTCTTAATGCACTCGTTCTGTTGTCAGCCGACAAATATAACAGCGAACTTGTATTCTTCGTCTATACCGTGTGATTTGGTGCTGCTCCGTCTCTAATGACCTCGTTGTCGACACAAACTTAAAACATAACCCACCTTCATGCCACTTCGTACTTAGCATGCAAAATTTGAAGTCATTATTACGTATTTATTCTATGAAAAACAAAATTGTCACTACAGTTTTAAGAGTAAAACACAAACTAAGGATGTTCGATAATCCAAAATTAAATTTTCATTCTGCAGCCGAGTGTGCACCAATATAAAACTTCCCGAAAGATTAAAACTGGATGCCAGACTGAGACTCGTGACCTTTGTCTTTCGCGGGCAAGTGCTCTATCAACCGATCTACCCAATCACGACTCGTCCCCACAGCCTTACTTCTACCATTACCTCATCCGCTACAGAGTTAAAATTTCACTCAGGAAACATCCCTCGGTCTGTGACTAAGCGATATCTCCGCAGTATCCTATCTTCCAGGAGTGCTTGCTCCACAAGTTTCGCAGAAGAGTTCTGTGAAGTTTGGAAGGTACGTGACAGGAAGGTACTGGCGGATGTAAAGCTGTGAAGACAGGTTGTGAATCGTGCTTGGGTAGCTCAGTCGCAAAAGAGAAAGGTCCCGAATCCGAGTTTACTTCCGGCAGTTTTATTTGACAAGCGTTTCATGTTCGATGTTGATTATTGACGCTTTGCATCGATTTTCGGCTTACAAGGCAACTACCGGAAGATAAATACCGACTCAGAAGACGGTTCCTGGTCCCCTCCATCGCCGATCACACATTTCCTCTCCCTCTAGGGATTCGGAGAGCCCCGTTAGAAAGCAAAGATGACGCAAACGGGTATTTGTTTAGTCGGGCGAGTGACCACTGCAAGAACCGACTAATTTACACTGTCTGATCAAAAGCATCGAAACACCGCAATATAATGTGGAACTGACTGACCTCTAGATGTCACGGGAGGCGGACCCCCGATAGGCAACCTGCAACCTACGCCAGAGAGAGAGAAGCCAGTGCTCTTTACACCATAGATAATATGCACAGGCGGACGTCACTTTTTCATTTAGCGTGGAATAAATTAAAGTGTGGTTTGATGGAGTATATTAGCCGTTTATGACATCGTTCCGGAAAAAATGGGAATCGACCAGAAAAAAGTTACATTTTTATTACTGTAGACGCTCTGGAGGTTTTACATTCATTGTTAAAGTTAGTAGCCTCTATACATTTTTTCCTTGCCAGCTTAATGTATTTTAGATTGGTTCATTGTGGATCTAGAAACACACCGGAAAAGTCAGTCTGTTGTGACGTTTAGAAACGCTAAAGAATGACAGCATGGCAAAACAATATTACAGTAGCTGATTTTCGAAAACGGAACTTACATTGTTACGAATACTAGCATTTTCATGCGATCATTAACTAAACGCAAAAAGATTATGATCGATGATTTGTTAATTGACATCTCATTTCGAGAAATACAATTAAAACAATGGTGGCACTGATAACCGAACTGCCGGCAGCATGATTTATTATCTTTTAATGCTACTTCCTGAACTACATACGTCATTGCGACAGAAAAACGAAATCTCTTGTAAATAGTAGTGCCCCAGAATTTTCAAAGACGATTTATTCTTCCCAAGGCAAGAAATCTGTAGACATGTTATGCTATATAGACTGAGAGAACTTGCAAGAGGTCTTCAAACCAAAAATCCAACTCCAGAAAGCACTGCGAACATACAGATCGAGAGAGACCCGTGGAAAAAGAACGGCGTCGCAGGTAATCAGTCGATCACGTGCAGTTTCACCGATGGCCACTTTCCCCTGTGTATAGGCTCTAGGTCCGAGTATAAAAGAAGGCGTGGGAGTGTTGTGTTGTTTGTTAGTAGAGAAGCTGTCACATCAGCATAGTCGGTCAGGAGAGCTCAGTGACTTCGAACGTGGACTAGTCATTGCATGACATTTGCGTAAAAATCCGTCAGAGACATTTCAGTCTTTCTACAGTTGTCCAAGTGTGGTGATGGTAGTGGTGGTGTGTGTGTGGTTGTGTGTGTGTGTGTGTGTGTGTGTGTGTGTGTGTGTGTGTGTGTGTGTGTGTGTGTGTGTTTGTCGTCAGCCCTGTGATTAGTTTGATGCGGCCCGCCATGAATTCATCTCCTGCACCAACCTGTTTTGTGATACTGAAGTCGAAACGCGAAGGAACGAGCACAGTTCAACCACGCCCCAGCATACCTTGTTAACTGACGGACAGCGACGTCGACCTTTACGAAGGGTGGTTGTCATGAAATCAGTGGAAGGAGTCACTCGTGAGTTCTAAAGTGCTGCCAGCAGTCCAGCTAGCACAACGAATGTGCGTAGTGAGTTAAAAAGAATGTGATACATTCGTCGAGCAGCTCCCCGTAAACCACACACTTGTGGAGTCAATGCTAAGCCACACTTGAGGTGGTTAAAGACCTACGCCACTGTAAAATGTGTTTGGGAATGATCGACCATGCTATACCATGTGAAAATCCGATGAGAGGTCCTTAGTTGCCCTCATGTGCAGTGCCAACAGTGAAGTATGGATATGGTGGTGACAGTTTTTTTTTTTCTTATGGCCCCCGTATTGTCCTTAAGGAGGACATGGAAAAAAATTCCAGCATTATGTACAGATTACAGTATAGGAAGTTAGCAGACGATGCTTGTATCATCATGATAATGCGCCCTGTCACAAAGAAACTGTAAGGCGACGGTTCGTGGAGAATTACATCTCTGAAATGGAATGACCTGAACCCCATGGAACACATCTGGAATTATTTAGAACGTAGACTTTGCTCCAGACCCTCAGCGTTCAGTATCACTATCATCTCTGGTTTCGACTCTTGGGGAAGAATGGGCTGCTATTCCTCTGCAGACGTTCAGACACTGCAGGGTAAAACGTTTAGCGATGGGACTGTAGCTGCTATTCCATCTGAACTTGGTATGCACATTTGGAAGACATTGCACGATAAAGTAATCGTAAACGTCCGATATTCGCGATGAATTCATAGTTTCCGGGATAGCTAGTCAGATGGATAAGGAAGCTCAGTAGAAATGTGTAGAACGATCAGGAAATTTTTGAACTATTAACGTTAACTGCGACCTTCTAAAAGTAGCTGAACGTGTAAGTTGCACGCTATACCTAGATTTTGACTCGTTTCATGTTAAAGGATTGATATAAACAAGTAACCGGACGATATCGGGTAATCAGATATTACCGAAACAGTCCGAACATAATTAAACCAGCTTTTTGACACTTGATACTATGGTAAAAGAGTGTTTCTTTATGTGATTAACACTGTTATTTTAACTAGTTCAATATCCAGTAGTGGAATAGTGTTATGTATTATTCGAAATAGCACTCGTGAGCCGTTTGAAATGCAGTCCTGTTGCGATTTTTGTTGTTTTAAGCTTAATTGTTCGGAAAAACAACCGAAAAATGTCATAAATGAGGGAAGAAACAGCAAACATGGCGGAATTTCGTCTCCATTGCAGGACCGAACAGTTCAGATCTTTGCGTCCGTATTTAGAACGTCGTCCGAATGTTTTTGGAGAATACGACTGTCAAAATATTAAAGCTTTTCATCGCCCCATAACTATTTTCGAGATGACCCGAGTGTCGTTCCATTACAATGAAATCATAGTCACTTCAGTGTGAAATTCCATAAGGCAGTAGTAGGTAGTAAATATACTGCATAGAAAAGTACTCAGCTTCTCGCGAAAAACATTGTTGAAACTAAAAATGTCGTGTGACTAGGGCCTCCCGTCGGCTAGACCGTTTGCTGGGTGCAAGTCTTTCGATTAGACGCCACCTCGGCGACTTGCACGTCGATGGGGATGATGATGATGATGATGATGATGATGATGATGAGATGATATATGATGATGATGATGATGATAACACAACAACCAGTCCCTGAGCGTAGAAAATCTCCCTCCCACCCGGGAATCGAACCTGGGCCCGTAGGTTGACATTCTGTCGCGCTGACCACTCAGCTACCGGGGACGGACATTGTTGAAACATTTTGTAGAGATATTGTAAGTCGTTTATGAAATATTGTGTCAATTTTACGTGCGCTTCCGTGAATTTATTAGGTTACAACTTAATGAACGAATCATCAGCACAGACTGTTGCCGTAAATGTTTTGGTCCATTTGGTTTCATATGGTTCTTTCATTTGCTCTTTTCTTCTATTGAAGGCGTCTATTATGATTATGGCTCTCGTCAAAATGTTGCATAGGCAAATGAATTCAATCTATTATTACACGATATTGGATACACGTTATTAACATCGTCTGACAAATAGTTTGTGGATATCATGCTGGGCAGAAGGTCTTCAGCCATGTTTTTGACTGACTTTCTGTGAAAATCAGTTGTTCTATTTTTAACCTTCTAGCTGCACAGTTAAGGATTACGTCGCTCACCCTTTCACCAGACAAGATCCGTTATTCGAAGAATCGCGAGCTATGCATAATAGATTGACCTCGAGTCATTCTCATGTGGGCGCCATTCTTTGAGAGGCGCTTAGCCTTGGGTACGCCGCCAGTATTTCTAAAAGCAAGAGGCAGCAATCCCATTGAAGCAAGAAATGTCAGGAATTTCAAAGATAAGCGCCTGGTTCGCGCATAGGTAAATGTGTAAGGGCTATAGCAAGGAAGCACCGCGTATTGTTCTTGAAGGAACCGGATATGTTAGTCATTTTAGCCGTTGTGCTGTATTTTTCGGCAGATTTCTGGTGAAAGTCTCAAAAATATTTGTGATAATAAACTGGATTAACTACTTCATTATATCTAACGTGACGTATCTCTAATCCTGCTCTATACATCCCATAGTATCCCTCCCAACGCACCACAAAAAAAAAAAAAAAAAAAAAAAAAAAAAAAGTCACCAGGGAAATGAAAGGAGGAATAACACTGACACAAGTACTGACTGCAGCAATCGACCCTTGTTGGTTGCTACATATACGAGTATATGCGTAAGAGATGTCTATAGATGAAAATAAAACTAGGCAGCTAGCTTCACACTAAGCGACGTCGACGTTGTGAATAGTTTTCTAAACGAGGTTTTGGATGAAATAAATGTTGTTTTTATTATTGCCCTCTTCAGTCGGAATACTGGCGCGATGCAGCTCTCCATGCCATTATATACTGCGCAAGCCTCTTCGTCTCTTCGTAGATGCTGAAACGTGCATTAGCTCTTAAGCTTGAGCCTGTTTACTGGAATGGAGCAAAGATCTCTTTCCACAAGAGAAGAATCCGCAAATCTATCATCATCGAGTATTGCTTTATCAAACAAAGTAGCTTGATGCCGTTAAGCTGAGTCAGCAGTGGAGTTAATATTGTTTTTAATAAGCGTCTTCGTTTTCAGATTAAATTTATTTACGTCTTCAAAATACGAGGGCTATTCCGAAAGTAAGGTCCGATCGGTCACGAAATGGAAACGACTATGAAAATCCGATAAAGCTTTGCACAGATGTGTTGGGTAGTGTCTCTAGTATAACCCCAGTTAGCATCACGTCGCTCTTCTCATTTCTGAGCTCGCAGTGAGTGCGTAAAGATGTCTAGAAAATAGTGTCTGCCGCCAAGTACGGGGGACTGGTGAGAAATTTCCCCTGAAGCTATGCAGCTAACATTACATAACTGTCGTGCTGTTTCGTCTTCAAGACAATTCTCAGCCGCATTCTGCAGGGGCAATGAAGATGCTCCTGCATCGTTTTCAAATGGAAATGTGAGATTACCCACAATACAGCCCGTAATTGTCTCCCTCTGAGTTTCAGCTCAGGTCACATGAACCGCTGGTTATGAAGACAACATTTCGGCACAAGACAACGAGCCGTAGGCCAGCGTAGAGAACTGGCGGAGAGCACCGGCGGCTGCCTTCTATAGCGAGGGTATGGGAAAGTTGGTACAACGCTACGATACACGTCTAAGTCGGGTCGGCGACTATGGAGATAAGTAGCTGCAAGGTGTATCTAACTGTTGCAAATAAAACATTTTTGATTTTTACCGTGGTTTCCATTTCGCGACCTATCGGACCTTACTTTCGGAATAGCCCTCGTACGATAGCAAAATATTCTTCACTGGTGGAACACCATTCTCTTGGAGTCCGACGTTTTCTCTAATTCAAATAGAGGATCGTATGTTATTGAAGGGACATTCGCTGATCGTATTGTACGTCTCTTTTCCCCAGA
Organism: Schistocerca nitens; assembly: GCF_023898315.1. NCBI lineage: Eukaryota > Metazoa > Arthropoda > Insecta > Orthoptera > Acrididae > Schistocerca > Schistocerca nitens. The sequence goes on from NC_064622.1 coordinate 245,533,940, forward strand.
GGATCGTTAGCATCTGGAAGTGCTTCTAATTCTCTGCTAAGATAGATTACTATGCTACCAATTTACAACCAAGTTTTTCTGCTTCGTTTAAGCAGGTATTGAAGAATATGGACCCACACGATACGTTGTTAGTATTAGTCAGTTATATATGCTTGACATCACTAAATTATTGGGGCGAACTAGAGTAACAGGAACTATGGAAGTAAAAATTTCAACAGCCAAGGTCGCTAATTATTTTTTATGACTGGTTTTGGCAATCTAAGTTTCCATCATACTATCTTCCGCAGCGACACCTCAATACAAGTCAATGATATATACATGCATTGGTATTAGATAGCGTGCACACTGTCTTATTTTCACACCCATGGTAGTGCCTACGACAGTGAATGATTTGAAGAGCCACATTACAGCACCGTGTGGTTTCATCCAGTCAACATATGCGTTTCACGTTATTAAACTTACGTAGCAGCTTGCTTTACTTTTGTTACATATTTATGTTTCTCTTGAAGTTCACGTACACGTGTCTCTAATTGTACAAGAGTTAATTTACTCATTCGATCAGTATGCAACTTTTTTCCTTACTGTAACACTCGGATCGTTACAGTACCAGCATCATATAAAAGTATGCTAAAAGTTGACGTTTTCCTGGACGTAGGAACGCTCATATAAGACATCGTATCACCTTTAACAAAATCTTGCAAGATAAAGGATTAATTCGAACGAAAATTTACTGTGCAGTGTGCAGCTATAAACAGTGGTGATTCGGATATTTATACTATTATATAACGTTGAAATAATTTGTAACATACGAAGATTCCGAGTTATTGTCATATAACACTTTTATTTTACTTTTCGTTTTGGGCATGTATATTAAGGCTTGTTGTAGTAAGAACCACCCACTGTCAGGGTATACGGTGGTATATTTTGATTGCTGGGAGTGTGTAGAGTTTTGCTTAGTTCATGAATTCGTCGCAAATGCATTACCACAAACGCGAACACAATTAGCACTGAACATTGAGAGCTGGCTTGATCGTACTGTTTCTGTAACATTTGCATGACAAGGGAGGTAAAATGGACCAGGCCTCAATTATTGCATTTAATCCTTCCCGCTTGTACGTTTCATCATCTTAACGAACTATGTTCTGCTTTGCCCACCGCTTATCGAGATGGCGAGTGTCGGTCAGAGGCTGCACAGTCTATCATTATCTCTGCAGATGAGACATAAATGTAAGCATGCAGAAGCTTACCGAACGGTTACATTCTATATATCGAAAACCTCCCTTCGATGTGAATCCACTAAGATACATTATGTAGATCAGACGTGACAAGTTTATTTACAAAAATCTCAGAAACTTGGCCGCTGACAACGTAGAAACGTCGATGGTGATCACTGAAGTAAATTGTTCTGTCTGCAGTGACGTGGGTTGTTGAAGCATACGAGTTTCGTAAGTTCGGAAGGCAGGCCGGATTGGAGTACGTGTATCGGCTCATGGTTTGCGGTCCATTCAGCCGTAGCCGTTCGCTCTGACGTGAGACAAGAGTTGCGTGCATCGACCGTCGTCTTTGACAAGTGAGTAAAGAGTAACTTGTATTACGTGAAGAAGCACCTCATTAATAATACCTCTTGCTCTTTGTGTGTAGCTACAGAAGAAACCTTGTCCATTGAGGATGTAGTACTGTAGCAGAATGGCGGCACAATATTGGATCATGTGATAGCTAAACTCTGTGAGCCTTATTATCCCTTGATTTTTCCGCAACTGTGACGAAAATGCAGTTGTATATTCTTCTGCAACTACTTACATAGTCTTACTAATTGATATATTTTAGTTGCTTAAATGGGAATAGGACTCACCCGGCTCCTTCTGTTGATAAACAAAGAGCACACAGTCTGCTACAATAGATTCAGTTACGATTCGTATTATATTATTTTATAGCATACAGATGTTTTGTGTTAAGCATGATTAGGGGCACCATTGACAGACATACAGCTACATGTGACTGCTTTGCTACTCTCTTAATACACTTAAATTTCACCTACGGAAAAGGTATCCGCAGCTAAAAGCATAGATCGTGACGGATTTAGACAGACTCAGTCCCGCTTTAGTGCGTCACCGTAAGTGTCACTGTGTCTGACGGCTATGTGGAGGAATCTGGTTCAGTTCCCGGTACTGCCAGGGATCTGACCTCCGTGGGAAACTGGAACAGGGTGCACTCAGCTTCCTGATGCCAACTGAGAAGGTTCTTGGTTGAGAAATGTCGGCTCCACTGTCAGCGGCGGAGAAAGCGGTATGTCGACCCACGTGGCCCTCCATAACGCATCCGAATTACGCCAGTGGAAAGGACAACACGGCGGCCCTTCGGTATTCGAGCCTATCGGTGCCGGTATCCAGAGCCGATATTCATTACGCTGGCGAAAAATTCCTGGGAAGACTGGATTAAATGCAACCGCCACCAAATGACCCCATTATTAAACGGCATTCGCACTGAGCAGACAACACGTATCAAAAGTATAAGTCGTACCGTTGATCATAAATTTAGATACACACGTTTTCACAGATGAGGGAGAGTAAAATTATTCCAATCCAGTTTCACCAAAGAAAACTAGGAATTTCCCCTCCTGGTCATTTCTTCCACACCCCACCCCCCCCTCCCTTTCTTGCAAATCCCTTCCTTTTCTGTTTGTATACTTCCTCAGGCTCTGAAACAGATAACCCCGGCTCTCACTTATCGGTCCCTTGCTGCCGCCCGCCGTTTCGCAGCCACCGGTAGCGCCAGTGCTCGCTGGCGTCACTCATTTGGTATGCACTCTTGAATTTAATGAGCGGCCGGGAATGTTGGTCTCCGCAGTTACTGTCGCCGTAAATGCCGCACATGCTTGGCCGCAACACTTCCCCCCGGCGGAAGATCGCACACAAGCTTCATAAGCTCGACGGCAGAGCGACGTGGTGCGAGTAGGTATTGGCTTCTTCCATTACTAAGATTTTGCTCGTCCGCTTATTTCTACAGGGTGAGTCCGAGTCCAAAGTACAAAATTTCGACTTGTTTCAGAGATATTTTCTAAAAGTGAGTATTTTCATATCTGGCAGCAGTATAAACTAATAGTTCCTCGAGCTACCGGGCGCATCAAGTGGTTAAATATCCACGAGCTTTCGGAGTGTACAATATTCGTTAGAGAAATTGCATTTCTGTCGATTTCTTACCACCATTAATCTTAGTACTTCACTGAACGTATATGGCCGACAGTGCAAATGTATACCGTAAACAATGTGCGTGTTTTGTTCGGAAACAACCTTCTTCCATTCACTCACAATATTTTCTGTTGATTACGGTAATGCACACTTTTCTCTTCGTCCTGAAGCTTGTATAAAGTTTTCCTAGGTCTGGTCTCGATATGTTTTTCCGATAGTGTTCGTTGTACTCTCAACAGTGATAAACAGCATTCCGGACTAGTTCACTGTTGAAAAGTTGGCCGATATACACCTTTTCCCGCAACGTTGGCAACCTCATGACATGCATACTAAAAGATATTTCCACTTTTGCGACGATGCTTTCTCAGAAACCAAGGTAATCGGGGTAACAAACCAAATAAATTATAATTGCAGTATTCATAACAAGCGCCTGGAGACCACGAATCTCTTACAGAAAAATATTCGCAGTAGCCCAGAAAAACCTAATTTTGCGGGACTTCGGGTCACACCGTGTATTAGAAACTAAATCAGTGCTGCACCTCGCGTGAAGTAATCATCATAGACTGACCAGCCGCGAGCTACTGCCCGAATTTGTTTTCGACCTTTCCTACCCCGCTGGAAATGAACTCTTTGTTTTTATTTTATTGTTGCAAGAGAAACTTCGAACCAAGCTATCACTGTGAATTTTATGACATCAATCACAAGCCGTCAAACTGAAATGATTTGTCAATGTGGAAGTAAGTTCACTCACTCACTCCCTGTTATATAAGTAAAATAGACAAAAACGAAATATTCATCTTTTTCCTGGCGTTATGCCGTGCCCTGTCATCACGCCCCCCCCCCCCCCCCTTTCCCCGCGCCCACATCCTCGTCAAATCTCCTGGGGCTGAATTTCTGTTCCCTATCTGTCTGCCGCTAGTGTAATCTCATGTCAAAGAGTGTGAACGTATTTGAAACGTTTGAGAATCTTGTAACTTAGGTAGAACGTTGGTGCCAGCCCGACATTCATCCGGTCGGATGTGGGCAAACTCATCTAAAAACCACATAGTCTGGTCGGCACACCGGATTCGACCAGGAATCGGCACGACTCCACGTACCCCGGAAGCGCGGCCGACCGTTGTGGCCGAGCGGTTCTAGGCGCTTCAGTCCAGAACCGCGCTGCTGCTACGCTCGCAGGTTCGAATCCTGCCTCGGGCATGGACGTGTGTGATGTTAGGTTTAACTAGTTCTAAGTCTAGGGGACTGATGACCTCAGATGTGAAGTCCCATACTGCTCGGAGCCATTTGAACCGGAAGCGCGAGCTGCTAACGCAAGCTGCTACCAGGGCGGGTCAAATAAATAAATTATTTGTGATATGAACTTCCTGGCTGAATAAACTGTGTGCTGGCTCGCGACAAGGTTTCCTTGTTAGAGCCCCGGTCCGGCACACAATTTTAATGTTAGGAATTTTCAGATCGGCTTACTACGCTGCACGGTGAAATATTCACCTTGCACTGTAGGTAAACAATTCCCCGCAGTATCTTCTCTTGCAAGAGTACTGGTGGGGCTAGATAGACTTTTGTGAAGTTGGAAAATAGGAGACAGGTACAGGCAGAAGCAAGATGTGATTGCAGGTCGTGAGTCGTTACCTGGATAGCTCATTTTGTAAGATCATTATCCGCGAAAGGAAATGTAAGGAAAAGTTTCGTCTTGTAGTTCATTAATGGCTTTCGAGTACCAATGTGGAAAACCAATCGCAATAATTTACCACCTCTGAGAAGGGAACCAATTTTGAAACTGATCCTGTGTGGCAGATAATCGCATTTCACACTGCAAGCGTTACATTTTAGACTGAACTCAAGGACATTGGCTTAAGTTCTACGATCTTGAAATGTGAAAGTTCGATACGGGAGTATCATAACTTGTTGTAACAGTGTGCGAACATCCATTCTGCCATCTCGACTCTGGTCACTAGTGCTGAGAACTGCTCAGTGAATCATCAAAATCTGGACATAAAGTTTACTGCTATTTGTTACACCGAATAAGTGGTGTTTCTGTATTATTAATTCCTTACGTTGATTATATCTTTCTTAAGTAGGTCATATATCACCTCTTTTTCGAAGAACTCCATCTAGATACCTGGTGGGACTACGTAGTGTCTGTTGATTTCAGTGTTCTTTCCTCTGCGGACAAAAGGTTGCTGTGATGCAGGTTGATAACTTCACAATACTACGCCTCAGTGCCGCGAATATGTGCTTTTACAGGTACCTGTAAAAATGCGCTCATTTGCAAGAGTAGTTACACTATGCACGAATTGCCTGAGGTTCTCAAAACATAAATCATTGTCAAATTGGTTCTTGATGTAGAACAAATACTATAAGCTGGGTAAGGAAATAGGTGAGTTCAGTGGAAAACTAATTGGACATCGTGAATCAAATGATTTTTAAATTTGATCAACTTATAAAAATACTGAAATTTTTAAATATGCAAGTGTTCATCCTGTTAGTTGTATAGCTAAACATATGGACACTCAGATTAAACAACAACGCAGTGTTACGACAACAGCGTTAGCTTTCAAGAAGTTATCTGCGCTTTCACATAAGAGTTGATGCAGTGATTCGGTTTGGCATTGAAATAAAGTTCCTACCCCCCCTCTCCCTCCCCCCCCCCCCACGGTAAAAACATGTCGTGAATTGCATGAAATGGGTTATGTGCACAGTTACGGGAAACAAGGCAAATTGCCTCTATGAGCAGTGTATGGTTCCGGTTTCTGCTATTTTTTTTTTCTCTAAGAAGAATATAAAAGTGCACATACCCTGTCACAATGATATAACAATGAGAAGTTGGCAAGCACTTTCACTGTAAAAAGTAAACCGACAGTGTTTATTCTTGTAGTGAGAAAACATACATGCATGAGGTGAGAACTGTTTGGTACTTAAAGTAGCGAAAGGCAACATTTATGTTAAAACTATTCGAAGACTGTACAGTGCCCGCCACGTACATGTTATGACGATGCGAACCAACTGTGGCACAGACAAATTGAAACTTAAATTGCGATTGCATCACGATTCTCGCTTAAAACACACGGCACAAACTGCAAAGCATAGCAAAGCGATAGTGGCACAGTGAAATGCAGGTCTTAAAGAGTAAGAATTCGTACCAACTGCAAAAAGAGAGGATCAAAGTTTTGCGTTTTTTGTATATTTACTGCATTTGAACTCTCAAATTATCTGAAAGTTATTAGCTTTTTTTTGGGGGGGGGGGGGGGGCAGGCAATGTCGCGCGGGAACAAAATCTACCTTCTCTTTAGCTCTGTTGTTAAGCAAGTTGTCAACGTCGTTAAGTGTAACAGCGTTTGTTTCTTTCATAAAATGTCTACATTTTGCACCGCACAGAAGCGAGCAGTTTGTTAACTGTCCACTTTAATCTGTACCGCATGCCATTTCGTGTGCCACCGCTTTATTTCGCGCATAAACGAATTAATGAAACTAGCACTAACTTGCAACATTTTGTGCTGAAGGAATCGTTTATATTGCGTTATCTATGTAGATATCAGCCTTCAATCAATTTACATAAATCGTAATACTACTGAAAACCAACATTATTTATGAATCTCAATAAGCTTTCGACACAGATGATTGGCCTTAATTTGTTGTATCTACTGCACAGGAACTTTTACTTAGTCGAGGACTGAGTGGTTTTAAAGCAGAAGGCAGCTCGACTTTTGATCGTCCTGAGTTGGAGTTACTACCAGCTTTCCGTCTCTGCCGAGTAAATACTTACACCGCGAGCATTATCGATCTCGTGTTAATGGTGTTCAGAGTTGCTAGGCAAAAACTTTGCTAGAGGTCGTAAATTTGTGCTGGAAGTTAATCCTCAAAACTTTTATAAGTGTAAAAGAGTAACATAACGTTATTCCACAGGCGCTGAAGCGTTGCACGCCTTTTGTTTTTGCAGTGATCTTATTAATCAGGTAATGGTCTGCAGTCACGCAATCTGTGCGCGAAAGGTTCGCTCCGTCACGAGAACTGGTGATCGGTATTTAACGAGCCAATGTGGTTCCTCGCTGCACCGTACAATTATATCAAAAGAGAGAAGGCACTTTAATCACTGTGACGTTTCCTTTACAGAGCGAGACATTGTAGCATTCGAACCGCATCACGGTCGAAATACATAAACACGTGACAAGATCTTACTTTAGCTTTATGAACTCACAAACATCGCCGCACCAGTTGCTGTCTCCGCCACTGTAAAACTTTCGGTGCAGAGGTGAGAGATGGTGTTCCCTGGGGGAGAGGGCCGGGAGGAGTAGGTTGTAAAGTTCTTCTCGATGCGCTCGTAAAATGTCTTCAGAAATTAGTGTATTTCTCAAAACCTATCTTTTCGTGTTTCGAAATTTCATAATTATAAAAAAAAAATTGGGCAAGAAAAATCAGAACTCGTTCGCTAGTATGGAAACGACGTCCTAAATACAGAACTTGTCTTGTGGAAGTCTTAATATCGCACTGTCTATTTGATCCGTTAGTTCAAAAATCTCACGATAATAGGATAACAGCAAATGAAGTAAGTATTAAATTTTCAAACCACTAAGTCACACTTGCAAGCTGTGGAAAAACAATGAAAAAAAGCTGGGGGAGGGTCGTGACTTTACATCAGTCAAAGGCGAGTGAAGAGCCATACGATTAAAAACTCTAATTCCAGCAGGGCCTTCCCATTGATGTTCCGATAGTTGTACGTCTTGTATCGTGCAACTACACGCTCGTTGTTTCTTACTAGCCTCTACGTTAAAGGTCTTTTTTTTTTTTTGAGAAATATTTCACAAAGTTAAGAATGTGCAAAGCCGTTGTGGGTCTTCTGTGCCTCTTAATTGCTACCACGACTTGTACGGTGAGTTCAAAGAGTAAGTTACGCAATATTATATCAGCCAAGTGGCATTTAATGAACGCTGCACTACACTTGAATGTGACACTATTTTTCAACTTAGTCACCAGCTCCCTGAAACGGTCGGAACGTTAAAATTTCTCGACGGTAGAAATCCGCTGCTGGGTCACTAAGCTGTTCGAGACTCGCTGTGTGCAACGTTCCCATCATTGGAAAATTTTTCTCGTCCAGATGTTCATTCAGCTGGTCCAAACAATGGAAACCGCATGGTGGAAGATCTGGACCTACCGATCAGCAACACTGATGTGTGTGTGTGTGTGTGTGTGTGTGTGTGTGTGTGTGTGGCCTTGGTCAAATAGTTGGCACCATTTCACTAGGGCTGGAGGCGACAAAGCATTTTGTCCATATACCGCCAGAATTTCTTGTTGAATCTGTGCACAATTTACACGTTTTGTCTACAAGAATCGTACTGACTCACATTTCAAATTTGTAGTACGTTTTCAGTTGCCGCGCCATTTAGTTTCTCACAGTGTTGCACCTGTTACCGATACCTGGACAGAGCTCCCACTGCAGGAAAGCAGAAATATGTACCTCTTCTGGCAGTGCACCACTCTTGCTGCGCAATGGTATAAGCTTGGGACCAAGGTGTAACTTACTTCCGATGTCAGTAGGTATATGTTAGTTCGTTTTTAACTACATCAATATCCGAATGAAACTATCGAAATTTAAACTTCCTGGTAGATTAAGACTGTTGGCAGTACAGCGACTCGAGCCCAGAACTTAGCCAGCAAGTTACGGTACGCAAGAGAGCAAGAGAGTTTCGAAGGTAGGGAATAGATACTGGCGGGAGGAAAGCTATGAGCGAGCGTCGTGAGTCGTGCGTGGATAGCTCACTCGTAAGAGCATTGGCCACGAAAGAAAAGGTTCTAATTTCAAGTCCGGCCTAGACCACAGTTTTAATCTGCCAGTAAGTTTCAAAACGGCACACAATCCGCCGCACAGTGAAAGGTTCATTGTCAGAGCGTGCATCTTTCATCAATGTTCTGTAGATCATTCTGCAAATCTATGCTGTCTTATCTTGTTGCTACTTCCATGTAGACAATAGCGTTATCTGCGAACAATCTTAAAGAGCTTCCTAAGCCTTCTGATAGATCATTTATGTACATTGTAAACAGTATCTATCAAGTCACACTTCCTTGTGTCACTCCGGAAATAACCTGTACGACTGCAGATTTTTTCCCTTTAAGAGCGACACGTTTAGTTCCATCTGCAAGGTCGTCTTGAATCCAGTTGCAAATTTGGTCTAATATTCGGTAGCTCGTAACGGGCCGGTGTCAGATGCATTACTGAAGACGAGGAACACGGCATCAACTTAAGCGCCATTGTCTATAGCGCTGTGGATGTCATGGAGGAACACAACAAGCTGAGTTTTCTAAGGTCTCTGGTTTGCGGAATCCCTGTTGATTCTTATAAAGGAGAATTTCGTTCTCCAAAAGATCATAATTCTTGAGCATAAATAATTGACGTCAACGGTATAGGCCAATAATTACATGTATCTGTCCTACAACCCTTTTTTCCAGTTGCTACGTGCCTTTCGTTGCTCCATCGAACTACGATAAACTGCTGCTAGAAGGGGGAGCAAGTTCTTTCGCATAATCTTTGTACAATATTAAAGGTATCTGATCTGGTCCCGGTGCCGTTCCACTACTAAGCGATTGTTGTTGGCTTTCTGTTTAGCTATCGGTTATCTTAATATTGCCATTCACGCTGTTCGCCCAGAAGTACAGTTAAGACTACCGCGTTCCACGGTATAAAATCTACACAGGAGGACTTCTATGACCGATCACTGCTGTTACGAAGTTAGTGGCCTCTGCATCTGGCATTATCTATGATTGCGTCACGGGAACACCTGGGTTCATTTAAACCAGTATAAGTGGAAGGGAGGTCGGTTGAACAGGAACCAGTTACCCAGTAAGAGCTGAGCGAGCGATCTGCAGCAGCGGAGCTTCGTCGTAGGAGGGAGTTCTTCGTGACTTGACGTGAGCACGCGAGGCTTACCGGAAACACCACGATCGTTACGGTACCACGCACCATTGTGCCTAGCGGAAAACACGTGTGTGCGCGCGTCCCACGGAATCATATGATCGCCTAAGAGGTTCGTATTTCCGGAAGCCGTACTACCGTTCAGTTCAGTAGACAAGCGTCATGTTTTCATGGTGCAGATAGCCCACATCTCTCTTCACCATCTTTTGAACCATCGGGAACAACTCGTTTGAATGTCTAGTTCTCACAGAAAATAATTTTAACCGAGAACTGTATCGATCACCATGATTGATTGGCTATATTTAAACCTTTAGTGTGCCGTGTCCAAAGTTATTTCAGTAGGGAGGCAAGATCTGTCAGAAGTGTTGGACATTGGGATGCTAGTGGATCAGTGAGTTCGTAGGGACATACACAAGCATACGCCGAAAATTTGTGCAGGAATCATAACGCATTCCGCAAACAACAGTACTGGTAACATTCAAGTGCTATGTTCGTCCCAAGTTAATAGAGGCTTTCACGACAGTTCCGAAACGTTGCCTAGTGATCAAAATACGTGCAATATCGGGCTAGTTTTGTGAGTGAAGATTTTGTAGACACGGGGACTCGTCACAGTGAGCTTAATGTGAAAGAACATTGGCGTAGCACAAACGATTGTTGTACTGCCGATACTATTTAAGATATTTGTAAATGAATGGGTGAATAAAGTGGGAAGCTCCGTTAGACGGACCCAATGTTACAATTTTGTAGTGGATCATAGAACATACAAAGGATCCATGCTTGCTGCTAGAACTGGTAGTCACCGTCAACATATATTAAACCTATTACTCATAAATAGGCGGAATGATAGATTGTTGTTCATTAATACTGTTAGCGATGGTTAGTGAAAACATTAATAGCCGGTAAATATAAAGAAATATGACCACCTGCTGAATAGTTTCTTTGCCCATCTTTTGAACGAAATAAATCACTGATTCTGAGTCCGACATTTGTTGGTAGGATTGTGGAGGTATATGGCGTCAGACGTCTACGCACAGGTCATGAATTCGCGCAAATAACGGGCCATTGATTTATGTACGCAGTGGTGGCGCCCGATAGCGAACCAGGTGGGTTCCATAGGATTTATATCAGGCGAATATGGTCGCCGAGACATCAATGCGAGTTCATTATGACGCTCTTCAAACCATTGTAGCACGGTATGGCTCCGAGACATGGACAATTACTCTGCTGAAAGGTGACATCGCCGTCGGAGAAGGCATCAAGCATGAAGCATGCAGGTGGTTCGTAGCTGTCAGGGTCTCTTCGATTACTACCACAGGTCCCATGCAAGCGCAGGAGAATGTCTCCCGTAGCATAATACGGCTCCCACCAGCCTGCGTCCGTGGTGCGGTGCATGTTTGGAGCCGCCATTCACCTTGATTACGGCGTTTGTGGAGACGACCACCGACCTAGTGTAGCAAAAATGTTATTCACCCGAAGAGCCGACACGTTCGCATTTATCGACTGTCGAATCCCATGGTCCCATGCCCACTGCAGTTGCTATGCCGTTGGGTCAACATATGAACACGTAAGGGTCGTCTGCTGTGGAGCTCCGCGTTAAACAGAATGCGATGAACAGCGTGCTCCGAAACACTTGGGCGTGCACCAGCATTGTCGTCTTTCGGTAGAGGTGCCACAGATCACCATCTACCCTAGTTTACAGAGCAGACAAATCTTCGAACCCCACGTTCTGTGATTACTAGAGGACGCGCGACCATTTAGCGTCTAGTGGTAGTTAACACTGCCCTTCTTTCCCTTTCCATAGATTCTCTCGACAGTAGCTTCGCCGTTTTCCGTGTACACGTTCACATGCTCTGCGTAATAATAATCTTCCCCTTGTCAAAATCGCTTACCTCAATGGATTTCTCCATTTGCAGCCTATATCTTTGTGAGGATGATACCCTGTCCGTGTGTGCTCCGCTTACATACTTTTGTTAACGCATAGCGTGCCTTCAACGCCACCAGGCGGCATCCAACGACGCCGTGGACAATGGTCATAATGTTTTCGCTGACCAGTGTATGCGGTTGGACCTAACAGAAAGCGGAATGACCACGTAAAACTAGTAGCAGGAAAGGCAGATGTTAGAGTGAGATTCATTGGAAGAACCCTTAGAGAACTATAGTCATCGGTGAAAGTTATAGCTTACAAAAACATCAGTCGTTCGATCTCGAGAATTGTTCATCAGTCTGGGTGGGGTCTCCATCATGTACGGTCAATTCGTTGTTACACTTCCGAAAGCTTACTTTCACAGACGGTCGGGCAACATACTACCCCCCCCCCCCCCACACACACACACAATCTAGCGAAATAATTTCTTTAACCTCTTGTGAACGGAGTGGGAAAGGGAAGAAATGAAAGTTCTACCCTTCGACACACGCTGTAACTTGGTTAGCAGATTACATGTCTGCGGCTACATTTGTGTGATTTCATGGTTACATCGTGGTTAGAGGTGCAACGTGTTTTTTCACCGACTGCAGCACGAAGGTTGTTGTATTTTGGACGAACTGCATTATGTTTTTTGCTGTCGACCCTACCTCGAAATCCTGGCATGGTTTATTGTTTCCTCATTTGTAAAGGCAGCGACATCAGTGCATAGTCCGCCCCCGGTAGCTGAGTGGTCAGCGCGACGGACTGTCAATCCTAAGGGCCCGGGTTCGATTCCCGGCTGGGATGGAGATTTTCTCCGCTCAGGGACTGGGTGTTGTGTTGTCCTAATCATCATCATTTCAACCCCGTCGACGCGCAAGTCGCCGAAGTGGCGTCCAATCGAAAGACTTGCACCAGGCGAGCGGTCTACCCGACGGGAGGCCCTCGTCACACGACAAAATCATTGAATATACCCATTTGAATAGCATATGGCCTTCGATTTACTTTAGAAATGAAAAGTTGGTTCCCGTTATGGAATTGGGATCGGTACTCGAATGGATAACACTCTTGACGAATTTATGCCAAGGGGGATGGGGGTTTCATATGTAGTTGCATATATTCAGAAAAGGAATTTATATCATTCTTAGGTTTGTTGTTCTGCCTTCGGATCTTTGTTCGGTACATGCTTGATTTGGGAATGCAGAACATTGATCGTGAGGCTGACGCTAGACTACGATTACTTAAGTGATGGAGGTCATCGGGGAGGAAGTTGTATTCGTCACTATGTTTCCTCAGTACTGAAGTTCTTTCGTCCTCTTAAGAATTGTACTTAACATAATAATCAGCAAATGTTCTTTATCAGTGGAATACGGGCATTAGATAACTTTTCATATACAAATAAATAACTATTATTTTCTGCTCCGCGTCAACTCAGAAGATTGTTTATCTCGTTTCTGAAGGAGCAAACTAGTCGCCGCGTCTGCCCGTTGAGCTTCATTTATTTTTTTAATTTCTGAAGACTTTTTAGCAGACTACATGAGTGGCCGAGCGGTTCTAGGCGCTACAGTCTGGAACCGCGCGACCGCTACGGTCGCAGGTTCGAATCCTGCCTCGGGCATGGATGTGTGTGATGTCCTTAGGCTAGTTAGGTTTAAGTAGTTCTAAGTTCTAGGGGACTGATGACCTCAGAAGTTAAGTCCCATAGCGCTCAGAGCCATTTTTTTGTTATGGTCGTGGTAGAAGAGACCTTTCTTGTTCGTTGCTTCAAAGCCAAACAAGTTTAATATGTTTATTAAGTCACGAAATCAGTAGAAAAGCAGCAGATATCTAAGCGACAGGAGCGTTGAGCGTTGACGTGGTGATTGCAATACACCTCACAACGGCCTTTGGTTTGCACGTTGCGGGTCTCCAAAGTTCCTGAAAGAGCTGCGTGACGGATTGTTGCATTGCCACATAAATTACTCCCTGCGGCACCTTCTTGGCGAAGTAGTTGCCACGACAAATTACTTTGACCTGTTTGCGGCTAAAACGCTGTTGGCAAGTCTGTACTGCTATTCCACTCTCACCTGTGGCCTGTTTCGTTCTAATGGAGAGCTCCAGAGGTCCACTAGTACAGAGCATCTCATGAATTTGGCTAAGCAAAGTCACTTTTTAGCGAAATTGTTCTATTGCTACATGTTTGTTAGTCTATTACATGCTACTGTTAAACGCAATCGCAGAACTGCTGTCGAAGACATACAGGTGTGTATATACGATATAATCCTCACACAGTTTACAGACACTAAAAGCAAAAAAAAAGTAGCTAGGGAGGGTTTTGGTTTAATTAATTTAAAAAAAGTAAATTCTTACTAATAGTATTCTCAGAGGATGGTGCCAAATTCGGGGCAGGTTCTAAGTAGTAACGAGATTTCCCTCTTCACCACGAAGAAGAAACAGCTGCTGATGTAAATGAAATGATTTTTTCCCAGCTAGCGACTTTACAAAATATTTTGTTGGAGTGACCACTGGTTACGTTAGAAACTATAAATTAACCTTAATCAAGCATCGTTTAGTCCCATTTTTGAACCAGTCTGCAAAAGAGCTATCATCCACGTTTGTTACTATTATAAATCGTAACGTTAAGTTTGTTCTTTACCATTTTTGTGACACTTTTTTGAGAGGTTTGAGATGCGTTACCTGGCAATAGAGAAAAGTGACTTATCGCAATACTTAGTGGCTTTTAGTCGCGACTATTTTCGGACCTCCTACTTTGTGCACCGTGACAAGTTTGGAAGCCAAAGTCAATGATAGCGCGCGAGCAGTTTACTATTCTTGGAAAACGATATGTGGAAATCTTTGGAGCTGTGCATGGGTGTAACACAGAAGCGTGTGCGTCAGTTTGATATTACCAGTAACTTTTTTTTGCAAAAAGTTGATTTCCTGTATCAGAATGTAGTTCTGCAGTAGTCATACTTGAAGGCGACCACCACGAATTGAACATACTTGCTTAGTACACAGATTTGCAGTATCAGTCTTGTTCATTTGCACTTAGTACACATTTATGGCATAACACGTTTATTTATAAACTGCTCACTCACTATCACTCACTTGATGGAGGATGGTGAAATTTGTCACAGCGTAAGGTTCGCGATGGAAAAATAGCCTCTTACTAATGGGAGACGTTTAGTTTCTTTTTGTACATGGGTTGGATAAAAAGTAGTGGCAAAACGGCTATAATTCATACCAGAATTTATTGACATACCGTCACCGTATTACATGACCTAAATATAATCGCCGTGCATCTTGATCCCTTTCCCCCAAGCAGATGGAAGGCGTCCTGCATCGTCTGCGCGTCCATATCTGTCGATGTCTCGCAAGGACCGCTCTAAGGCACAGATGATGTCTCTTACGTTGCTACGCGTGCCACGAAGTAGTTCCTTCTTTTTGGCGAACAGTTCGTAATTGCACGAATCCATATTTTGTGAACACACTGAATGTTCCAGTATCTCCCACCCCCACGTACGCAGGAGCTCCTGCCGTGTGGCATCGTGCATTGTCATGGAAGACGATGAGATGCAGTGCCACAAGGTTCCGTCGCATTATTCTCAGTTCGGGACAAAGCTCGTGTAGCAACAAATTGCAGTAGTACGCAGCAGTAAGTGTCTGCACCTGCGGTATAACGAGATGCACGTTTAACCCGTGGATATCGTAAGCCATGACAACCATCACTTTGCTAACAGCTGGTTCACGGCGCACGTTCTGTCGACGAGGAGAAGTAGGGCGATTCCAATCATGGGATTGTCGCTTTAATCGTGGTTCGCAGATCGAGTCCAGCTTTCGTCCGTAGTTGCTACCCTTCAAAGCAAGTACCTACCCTCCCTGTGGTAGCGGTTGCGCAATTCCTTTGCAAGTGGATAACGATGCAACTGTTCTACCTCGGCCACAGGATGTAGCGCCCAACGCGCTGCTGTTTTGGGGAAGCCAAGAATATCGTGCAAAATATGGAACATCGTTTTGCGGCACACGCCTACATCTGTGGCTGACTCAAGCATAGTTGATCGGCGATCCTCATCCAGCAGCAAGGCAAGGAGCTCCAATGTCAAGTTGTCCTTTGGGGTTCGTCCCGAACGGGACCGATCTTGAATGACATCCACGCCACCCCGAAACACCACTGCTTGGACCACCGTGTGCCACTTCAGTCTTGATCAGTGCACGTTGTTCGTGTTTCCTAAACATGCTGGAAGGACTCTTGAACTGGCCTCCCACAATTCCAGATAGTATACACTGCACCTGCTTCAAACATACCCGTCGCCGCTCACTGCCCTACTTCAACTGACCTGCTGATATCAGTTAAAGACAGCGCACATGCCACTTGACACACATCCTTCTTGTTACGGCAGGGTTGCCACTACTTTTTATTCAACCCTCTTATAACATTCTGTGGAGGGTGGTGGTGATTACGGACAGAGGATACGTTTTGAAATATTGTTGTTGTTGTTGTGGTCTTCAGTCCTGAGACTGGTTTGATGCAGCTCTCCATGCTACTCTATCCTGTGCGAGCTTCTTCATCTCCCAGTACTTACTGCAACCTACATCCTTCTGAATCTGCTTAGTGTATTCATCTCTTGGTCTCCCTCTACGATTTTTACCCTCCACGCTGCCCTCCAATGCTAAATTTGTAATCCCCTGATGCCTCAGAACATGTCCTACCAACAGGTCCCTTCTTCTTGTCAAGTTGTGCCACAAACTCTTCTCCCCAATTCTATTCAATACCTCCTCTTTAGTTATGTGATCTACCCATCTAATCTTCAGCATTATTCTGTAGCACCACATTTCGAAAGCTTCTATTCTCTTCTTGTCCAAACTATTTATCGTCTACGTTTCACTTCCATACATGGCTACACTCCATACAAATACTTTCAGAAACGACTTCCTGACACTTAAATCTATACTCGATGTTAACAAATTTCTCTTCTTCAGAAACGCTTTCCTTGACATTGCCAGTCTACATTTTATATCCTCTCTACTTCGACCATCATCAATTATTTTGCTCCCCAAATAGCAAAACTCCTTTACTACTTTAAGCGTCTCTTTTCCTAATCTAATTCCCTCAGCATCACCCGACTTAATTCGACTACATTCCATTATCCTCGTTTTGCTTTTGTTGATGTTCATCTTATATCCTCTTTTCAAGACACTGTCCATTCCGTTCAACTGCTCTTCCAAGTCCTTTGCTGTCTCTGACAGAATTACAATGTCATCGGCGAACCTCAAAGTTTTTATTTCTTCTCCATGGATGTTAATACCTACTCCGAACTTTTCTTTTGTTTCCTTTACTGCTTGCTCAATGTACAGATTGAATAGCATCGGGGAGAGGCTACAACCCTCTCTCACTCCCTTCCCAACCACTGCTTCCCTTTCATGTCCCTCGACTCTTATAACTGCCATCTGGTTTCTGTACAAATTGTAAATAGCCTTTCTCTCCCTGTTCAAATGGTTCAAATGGCTCTGAGCACTATGGGACTCAACGTCTGAGGTCATTAGTCCCCTAGAACTTAGAACTAGTTAAACCTAACTACACTAAGGACGTCACACACATCCATGCCCGAGGCAGGATTCGAACCTGCGACCGTAGCGGTCTCGCGGTTCCAGACTGCAGCCCCTAGAACCGCACGGCCACTTCGGCCGGCTTTCTCTCCCTGTATTTTACCCCTGCCACCTTTAGAATTTGAAAGAGAGTATTCCAGTCAACATTGTCAAAAGCTTTCTCTAAGTCTACAAATGCTAGAAATGTAGGTTTGCCTTTCCTTAATCTTTCTTCTAAGATAAGTCGTAGGGTCAGTATTGCCCCACGTGTTCCAACATTTCTACGGAATCCAAACTGATCTTCCCTGATGTGCTGTGGTAGAGAGGGAAAAATCTGCGGCTGTGATATAAGGCCTATAGCAGGATTGATTTAGACGGTAGCGGCGGGAAAGACGAAAGTTACTGTTCGGTGAGGTATGGGCAAGAAGGGTTCTTAGTTTTTAAAAAAAAACTATTTAGTGTGCTCATTATTTCCCTGTAACATTTTAGTTTGCTAGGTAACTGTCAACTGTAATACGCACATAAGCATTACCGACAGTGAGTGAAACGACGTTTGCGTACGGCGCTCTCCAGCCAGCCAGAAAACCTAAAAAGCACGATTTGACACTGCTCCTCGCTGTGTCGATCGCCAGTGTGTATTCGTGACAGCGCGAGAGAATCACGGCTGTAGTTGGCACGGGCAGCTGATTAAACATGCCGCTGGGTTCGCGCATGGAGCAGATGCGGTCGCAGTGCTGCGAATGAGAAGTCCCGCCTCGAATCGAGCGATGTGGTGCAGTTGTAAATTTTGACTTGGTCGCATTCGGCAGTGTGTGATTAGAACGGTGCTTCCACCGTCCCAAGCTAGATTTTCCTTGATTGCTAGCTAACCACGCAGTGCGAATAGGAATAGGAATGCTTACGACAGATTGCGGCAAATTACATCTCTGATCTGTCAAATCTGCAAGATTGCTGTTTCGTTACTGTGACGTTCACTATTATCACAAAATATTTTTATATTTTATATATCATGTCCCGTAGAACCAAATTGAGGGGCAAGTTTCCATGATCATGGAACAAGTCATCACATGAAATTATAACAGAAGAGTAATAATAGATAATATGAAACCGCTACGAATCCTATGCAGACGGCAAGCCGTAAATTTATACAGGCATAGTCACCAACATAACACAGGAGATAGCTTAATTTTTTAATTTTTCAAGGAGTTCCTCAACAGAATAGAGGAGTGAAACGTGAGGAAACTCTTCAGTTTGGACTTCAAAGTGCATGGATTGAAGCTAAGATTTCTGAATTCTTGTGGCAGCTTATTGAAAATGGTTGCAGCAGAATACAGCACGCCTTTCTGCACAAGAAGCAAGGGGGTGCGTTTCAAATTCAGATAGGATTTGTGCGTAGAATCAACTGAGTGAAAACTGCCAGTGTCAAAATTCCCGGACTACTGAACAGGGGTCGACAAGAGGTTCACGAACTTACACCACCCTTTTCTGAGCCGAAAATACCCTTTTTGAATCAGAAGAGTTAACACAAAAAATAATACCATACGTCATAAGCGAATGGAAATAAGCAAAGTAGACGTCTTTTCGTGTTGAACTATCATTTATTTAAGATACAGTTCTATTGGTAAATAAAGCAGCATTTAGTTTTTGAACAAGATCTTACTATCAATCTGAACGCCTAGGAATTTGGACTGTTCAGTCTCACTAACCATATGCCCATTATGTGTTATCAGAATCGCTGTTTTTGTTGAATTGTGTGTTAGAAACTGTAAAAACTGAGTCTTACTGTGATTTAGCATAAAACACACACACACACACACACACACACACTTACTTTTGAGAGCAGTATTGAAACGCAGGTCGACAGGTGGTCGTTACGAAGATTTCATCATATGTCTTGATTACACGACATTTGTAGCTTCCCTGCGTCGGAGAAGAAAGCCGAAATGGCTTTTTAATGAAACTCTAGCGAAATAGGAATGAATTTCAGTTTCTGATGACAGTTTCTAAGTAAAGGAAGTCCTTGATGTTGGAGTTACGGCACGACTACTTGTCTAGAAAACCTGGAGAATTGGGAATTTTCAGGGGATTTGAATTTACTGGAAAAGTCTGGAAAATCTCAGGTAATTGTGGAAGACTCTGAGAATCTAGAGACACTCTAGCAGGAGTTTGTTGTCGATACAACGATTCTAAGTCATTTTGTTACAAATCATTCTGAGGTTCTGCTTCGGGAACAGTCGGTTGCGTAGCCGCGTAAGGACAGGTATAGAGGACACTGAATTTTTATGTTTGTTGCTCGATGACAGCTCGCTGGCCTCGGGAATATCCGTTACTGTCCGTATGTTCCCGGCAGTCGGATCGTTCCCCACTTGATTATCGTGAGTGCGGCGGAAAGTAACGTGCGCCTGAGAATCTGTCACGTCGTTGTAAATCCGCCATTTGCACAAAAGTAAAAGTGGCTTCAAACTGCATAAAAGATATAAATACGTATCCGTATTTGAACTTACGTTTTGTGTAGCTCCACACAGTATGTTCGGTCATTTCTTATTATTTTCGATACAGAATAGTACTTCGCCACATTTCTCGTTGTGTCACGATCCAGTTAGAACCATACTGTGCGTCAGGTTCAGAACATAATGCATAGTTTTTTTGTCTATCTATATTACATTCCATTGAAAATAGTTCGAATCGTGCTCCTGCTAGGATTTCGCACGACGTTATCGCACAGTGATTCGACATGGCATCGATTGGTGAAGAATGACACTAGCGAAGAAAGTTCCAAGGGCGGCAAGAGCTCATGATTTCCGTAATTATTGTTAATAAACTGTAAATCCTAGCTCGATGGTTCCCAACCTCTGCGTAATTACCTCCTGAGGGGTAGAAACAGTGTGTTCGATTCTGTTTTGGTCACGAAACTAAATTATGTGTCAAAGTTTATTACAATTATCAGTATTTTGTGGGATTGTAATACTGATTACGTACGTTCCGAAAAATTCTTTTTTTTTACATACTTGCACGCTGTGCAGAAAGTGGTGAGGGTAACAGTTAATACAATGAATGTATGAACTTCATCTGCCTCACCTTGTCAACACGCTACACACGTATTTTGTACGAAGCGTTTGCGACAGAAAAAAATATGCATATACATCACATATGCTTATATATCTTATGAAAATGCCTCCTCCGAGTTGTAGGTATATCACGCAGTGGACCAGAACTTGCTTCACAACAGATAAACAAACTAATTGACGGCACAACGCAACATTAGTTAAATAATGGCTAATGCCTTACTGTGAGGCGTACACAGTATTATTATTATTATTATTATTATTATTAATAATAATAAAATAATAATACTAAATAATAATAATAATAATAATAATAATCAGCGAAAGAAACAACACAGTGAACACATGAAGAGTTCAAACGCTCTCTGAAATGGGAATAATCGATGATGATAATAATAATAATAATAATAATAATAATCGCTTTTGGCAGCCTGAATCTTCCAGTTCGTCAGTTCATATGTAAGGGTCCAGCAACAGAGTGATTTACAAACTAAGTATAGTGCATACTTTTGAACCTGGTTGATTTTAAATGAGTGTGCAGTGTATGGGTGAAGCAAGCGACTCTAGGGAGAAGATTGGTGCGGAGAAAACATATGTCTTGTAAAAAGTGTCGCCCCTATGTGGCTGTTTAGCTTTCTTTTCTGCGGAGGACAGGTAGGTAGCACTCGCAATGCACTGAGTATTGCTCCATTATTCTGAAGAAAAAAAGAACCGTAATAATTGTTTCAGTGACTGATCAGTTCGTGGTTTAATAAAACACTTACAAAAGTAATGTTGTTGGGGGAGGCGGAAAGTTTAGTAGCTAATATCTAATTGCACTCAGGGGTAATGCTCTGAGAAAGGTTGGGTACCACTGTCCCAGGTGAACGTAGAATAAGAGTTGATACGCAACACACCAACTAAAAACAAAATTAATTTGCACCCGCAATAACTAGTACAGTACAGTACAGTTTGCTCTCAACTGCGGCCAGGATTGGGCCAGAGAACCAACACAAAGTCGACACCCTGAGTTAGTACATGAGAATTAGAACCAACACAAAGTCGACACCCTGAGTTAGTACATGAGAATTTATGTCAGCTTTTCGTGCACGAGTCCGCAGCTCGTGGTCTCACGGTCGCGTTCTCGCTTCCCGAGCACGGGGTTCCGGGGTCGATTCCCGGCGGAGTCAGGGATTTTCACCTGCCTCGAGATGACTGGGTGTTTGTGCTGCCCTCATCATTTCATCATCATTCATGAAAGTGGCGAGATTGGACTGAGCAAAGGTTGGGAATTTGTAAGGGCGCTGATAACCGTGCAGTTGAGTGCCCCACAAACCAATCATCATCATCATGTTCGTGCACAAACCAGCAAGGAATTGCACAACAGGAAGGACTGGCGGTTAAAACAATAGTGATGCAGTGGCGCTCGTACGCCGCGCGGCAGCTTCCAAGCCAGGAGACATGTACCGTACCGTACCGTACCGTATCGTACCGTTGGCCGAATCGCGCTCGCAGCGGCGAGGGCAGACGGGCCGGCGACGTGGAAACACTGTTACCGCGGCACCGTGTAGCTGTCCCGCTACCCCCCGTCTCCGTTAAGCTGACAGACACGGGCGCTCTTGTGCCGTAACAACGTACAGCGAGGCCGGCCGGAACCGCGGGGAGCAGATGTGCTTGCTTACGCTAGCTACTGCCGGTAGCATTCCCCTGCTGAATATCGGGCAGTTGTCTGGCTGAACAGCTCCCACACTGAAATAGTTAACGTCCAACTGCACCACACAATAATTACGTGCACACTGCACAAAGCAATAGGTCACCTCCGGGAGACGACATGCTCACACAGCATGTCACCTCCATGACGGCCTCAGTTTGGCAAGGAAGAGAGAGTGCCGAAGTTTTTTTTAGGTATGCTATAGCCAGCCGAAGCCTATCGAGTTGTAGGATGATGTCGATTTACACGTTTTGCCCCCTGTTCCAAATTGTACCAGGCATTTCCTGAGGGATTAACCCTCTAGTGACCAGCGGTACGTATGTGTCCACCATGCAAATTTATTTCCCCGAGTTCGCAGAGATACGAAGTTCCTCACCGCGATCTAACATTGAATGTATCAACTGTTTGGAGCCAATGGGCTGATTGTTTGGCACGAAATGAGCGAGATATCGCTTAATTATTTGAGTTGTGCAATGTGTTTCATGTAATTTTTTTTCCTGGTTGCAATAGATAAGCTCAGTAATGGTTTTACTGTCTCTTTAACATTCTTTGCAAGAAATTTACATATTTGTGCGCATATTTCAATTAATCGTTTGGCTGGTGTGTGTAGTTACATTATATTTGCGCCTTGTGTTCATATTTGTGTCTAATAACCTTATTTTAATTCCCTTGATTTGATATGAACTAGAAAACTGCACAAAATTCTGGTTTGTTTTGTGTGATGAATGGTACTTCTCTTTGTATTTCTCTTATTGAAAGCTGCCTTAAAAGAGCAAGATGAAAAAGAAATTTCACCGCATTTTCCTCCATTATTACAATTACTCGTGACGAAACTGTTCACTGTTCTTATGTCCAAACGAAAATAGACAATGCCACCATTTGACTTACCTACTGCCAGTACTATATCCATCTAAAATGTCTCCCCTATACGGGAATATACTTAAAGAATGCACGAGTGCAGGTTGTAGACACATGGTTGACGACATGGTTGGAAGTTTGAGTCTGACCGTGGATCGTGTTCGGATAGCCTAATTGTAAAGCGACCGCTCGTGATAAGCGGGAAATCCGGGTTCAAATCCCAGTTCGTCACAAATTTTCACTGTCGTCATTCCCTTATCCAGCTGATAGTTGTCCATATTCGCAACTGCGAGTACATGTCATGAACAGCATATCTTTATCTCCGCTGGTCGAACCGATCTACAGCCCCCGTTACAGATGCGTAGTCCTCTACGGCTGGAGGGTAAGAGAAAGCTGAGGCTCTGCCGTCCTCTTTTTCGGTTTTTTTCCGAATATTTTATCTCTCGGGTGGTGAGCAGCTGACAAAATTATAAATGGCTTATTATCTTTCCATATTGCTGCAGATACACACCGTTTTGTACGGGTGAGCAAATAGGCAACTGGAAAAAAATTTCCAGCAAGGAGCACAGCTAAGCGTTGCAGACAATGCAGCACGCACAAGCAAGAGATAAGGACTTACTTCATATGTAGCTACTGCAAAGTACTACTGTGTATTCAGCCACGTATGAAAAACTTCATAAAAATGATCTATGAATAAATAGAATTGTTTGACATAATAATGGTACTTACTTACTTTCTTCTTTTTGCAGGTTCTAATCCCCAGTAATTAATTATTTTAAAGGATACGTATGTCCCGCTGGACTTCAGTACGAATAAATTTAGGCAACCATTTATTCATCCTCGAGTCCAATGGGTCATATACGTCACACTAAAAATAATTATGAAATTATAAACAATCGAAACTAAGAAACATAGCCTGACTCAGTATCTACTCCAGAAGCAGGAAACCCAATTGTTACAGTAATAAGCGAAATTTTAATTAATTCGGCCATGAAAGGGTTAAGATTGAGTGATTTTCTCCACGGTGTGCTCGTCTTGAAGACGCAGAACAGAAGGCAGCACGTGGTCACGGAGAATGTTTAAACAATCATCGTGGTTAATGGTCACGGAAACTTGAAAAGTGTAGCGCAGATTATGGTACGGGAAAAACCTCCGAAACTTCGCAGGACTGCCTCGAGCCTGAACTACATCCTACACAAACGGCACATTAAACGCCTTAGTGGGCCAAAGGTTTGCTCCAGTCTTCGCATCATCTGAAGAGATACAAAATCGCGACTAGTCGGACAACGCACACACCTCCAGTTGGATCGTCCAGTTTTTGTGTTGTTCGGCCAATTCCGTTTTTACGAGCAACGTCCATCGAGTGCCGGTTCTTTGCAATGTTTGTTTAGAAACTCTTTATGATTGACTTGCCAGTCGGGTGTGAAATCGATTGCCAGTGACGAGGCGTGACACCCGTCTCCGGTCCATGTCGGTTAGGATCTTTTTACGAGCCCTGTTATTACATCGTTGCGAACGATACGCTATCGCCAGCCGCTGTGCCCGAGCGGTTCTAGACGCTTCAGTCCGTAACCACGCTGCTGCTACGGTCGCAGATTCGAATCCTGCCTCGAGCACGGATGTGTGTGATGTCCTTAGGTTTAAGTAGTTCTAAGTCCTGGGGACTGATGACCTCAGATAATAAGTCCCATAGTACTTAGAGCCATTTGATACGCTATTATTGTAGGCACCTTTCACGACCTCCAGTAAACTTGTTCATCCACTGCCGCAGAGTTGATAAAGTTTAGTAAAACTTGTCAAAGAGAAAGTTAAAGTTTGAGAAACAGACGCACACTAATGCACAACGAACAATAGCTTCTTAAGTCACGTATGATATTTGTGTGAAAAAAAAAAGTTGTCACGATAGAACCCCCTATGCACATGGTAAAAAAGTTTAAACTTTTACTTAGTAGTACACTGGTCACCTCGCGTACATAATCCATAACTGCAGAGAATCTGTGGGAGGTTTTGTGAAGAGAGTTACGGTCGAATACATTGCTAGGGCTCCTAAAATTCCACACGTAGCGTTCATCCGGTTGGACGTTCTGAAACGCAGATTGAAACACTTGCTCTCAACGCAATATCACATTTCTACATCTACATCATACTCCGCAATCCACCTAACAGTGTATGGCGGAGGATACTTCTGTTATCACTAATTGATTCCCCCCTTCCCTGTTCCACTCGCGAAGGCGCTTGGGAGAATAATTGTCGATAAGCCTGTGTATTAGCTCTAATTTCTCGAATTTTGTTGTAGTGATCGGTTCACGACGTGTATGTGGGAGGAAGTAATATGTTGTCAGACTCTTCTCCGAAAGTTCTCTCCCGAAAGATCAGTAGTAAACATCTTTGTGATGCACAAAGCCTGTCTTATAACATGTGCCACTGCAATTTGTTGATCATATCTGTGACGCTCTCGCGCCGGCTAAGCGATCCCCTGACGAAACGAACCGCCGTTCGTTGGATCTTCTCTACCTCCTTTAATCACTCCTACCTTGTAAGGATCCCACATCGATGGATAGTACTCAAGAATCGGTCGAAGAAGCGCCTTGTAAGCCACTTCTGTCATGGTTGAGGTAAATTTTCTTAAGATTCTTCCTATGAGTCTGTCTGGCATTTGCTTTTCCTGTTAATTGTTTTTGTGGTCGTTCCACTTAAGGTCGTTCTGGGTAGTTACTCCTAGATATTTTACAGTAGATGCTGTCTCCAGAAATTTGTCATCAATTGTGCAGTAGTGCATCTTTTTCCGTATGTATGCGCAATATGTTACATTTATTCACGATCAAATGCCAGAGCCTGCACCGTCGATCAGTCTTCTGCTTTCCTATAGACAACCGAATCATCTGGGAACAGTCTTGCGAGGTACCATAATTTTAATACAGATTAAACTAGGGTAATTAAGAAAAACAACCAATTTCACGCATGACTATCCGGCTGTTGTGTGTTCGTGTACCTATTTCGGTTCAAACGTCGAAGATTCAGCTCTGTACGCTACAGCAAACATTTTGTACACTACCGTATTACCACATAAAACGAAGATATGCTACTGTGGTATTTACTGATTTTTGCCCATTTTAATGTTTCCAATAATGAGACATACATAGACCTATGTATGAATTTTCATCATGTCTTCTACAGCTATAATGGACATACATGATAACAGCACATTTGAAATCTGTAGCCTGCACGAGTAGGAACAGAACAATAACTTTAAGAAAAGATAGCCACCACCTGTTGCTCTCCATATGAAGTGATTATTGTTCGCGCCTTTTTCTTCCGTTATTACGGGCGGCTCTATCCTGTATTTGTGTGTACACTCCGCAAAACACTGTGTAGTGTATGGCGGAGAGTATATCATACCAGCATTATCGATTTCCTTTCCTCTTCAATCCGCCTGTTGAGGGAGGGAAAATGACTGTCTAGATGCCTTTGCGTGCCATAATCTGTCTTTTCTTACGCATATGATTCCTACTCTTGATAGACGATAGTGGCAGCATTGTTTTCCCTGAACACAAATTACCTGAATTTACCCACAGGATTTAGCGACAACTATGTCATCTTTCTTATAAGGGTTCCCATTCAGGTTCCCTGGGCATTCCTCTTATACTTTTGTGTGGGCTACACAGACATTTCACGATCCTAACAGCGTGTGTCTGAATTCGTGCATTGTCTGTTGTCATGCCTATGTGCTTAGTAATTCGAACACTATAACAGTCCGCTAGAAGTGGGCACACCATCGTTTTTATGAGATTTCCTTTAGAAATGCATTGCACTTCTCCAGAGCCGTTTCAATGAATTTAACTCTTCCCCTTGTCTTGATTTGCCTAATAATTAGTGTACGTGATCGTGTCGTTTCACATCGCTAAACGTTACAAGAAGAGATGTATTCTAGATGTTCACTGCTAACCTTATATTGAGATACTATTCTTTCTTTTCATTATAAGTATTAACTTATGTCAATCTACATTTGGAGAGAGCTGCCGTTCACTGCAGCAGGTAGGAATTCTGTTCAACACTTTCTGTAATTTCTTACGATCGTCCAACCACTATGGTGTCCGGCACACATCATCATCATCATCATCATCATCATCATCATCGTACAGTATTATAATCCTACTGATCCACTCTGATGCACTCTTGAGACGAAAAAAACTATGCATCTCCAGGAATTATTCGAATGGGACGGAAATTGGTAGATGCGATGGTACATATACAGATAAACAATTTCAGAAAAACTGGATGGTTTATTCAGAAGAACGAATATCACAAATTGGGCAAGTCAATAACGCGTTGGTCCACCTCCGGCCCTTATGCAAGCACTTATTCGCCTTGGCACTGATTGACAGATTTGTTAGATGGCCTCTTGAGGGATATCGTGCCAAATTCTGTCCAATTGGCGCGTTAGATCATCAAAATCTAGAGCTAGTTAGAGAGCGCTATTCATAATGGTCCACGTTCTCAATTGGGGAAAGATCCGGTGACCTTTCTGGCCAAGATTGGAACTCTCACCAAGTGCGGGCGGGCATTATCTGGCTGAAATGTGAGTTTAGGACGGCCTGCCGTGAAAGGCAACGAAAGGGGGTGTACAGTATCATCGGCTTACCGCTGTGCTGCAACGGTGCTGCGGGTGGCAACCAAAAGGTCCTGCTATGAAGTGGAATGGCACGGCACTCCAGACTATCACTCCTGTCCCACCTATGTCCAGGTCGTCTCCACACACGTCTTCCGCCTGAAATATCATTGACTTGAGTAGAATTGTCTTCAGTGAGGAGTCCCAGTTCGAAATGACCCCCGATGGCCAGAGAACACGCGTATGGAGACGCCCCGGAAAGCTGTGGGATACCACCCTGACCTGTCGCCCGCCATACGGCTCGACAACCTGGAGAAAAGGTCTGGAGTGCCGTTTCGTTTCACAGCAGGCCGCCTTCAGTTGTCATCCGCGTAAGCATCACAGCGCAGTGGTACGTCAGCGATATTCTACACCCCGTTTTGTTGCCCTTCATGACAAGCCATCCTGTGCTTACATTTCAGCAAGATAATGCCGCCCGTACACGGCGATAGTTTCTACTGCTTATCTTCGTACTTGCCAAATCCAGCCTTGGCCAGCAACGTCATCAGATTTGTCCCTAATTGAGAACATTTGGAGCATTATGGACAGGGACCTCCAGCCAACTGAGGATTCTGATGATCTAACCCACCAGTTGAACAGTTTTTGGCATTATAGCCCTCAGGAGAACATCAAACAAATCTGTCAATCAATGCCAGGCCGAATAACTGCTAGCATAAGGGCCAGAGGTGAAGCTCTTTCTCTTTAATAAATTATCCATTTTTTTTCTGAAATTGTAACCATTATTTTCCCTGTACTTCACCACATCTACCGATCTCCGTCCCGTTCGGGTAAGTCGTTCGTGGTGCATCACCTACCTCCATCCCCA
Source organism: Schistocerca nitens (assembly GCF_023898315.1). NCBI lineage: Eukaryota > Metazoa > Arthropoda > Insecta > Orthoptera > Acrididae > Schistocerca > Schistocerca nitens. The sequence goes on from NC_064622.1 coordinate 245,562,587, forward strand.
TTTTTTATTTTAGTGTATATCGTTCATATGTGTTGAGAAAGTGGGAGAGGTTCTTACGCATTTTTGGGGCACACCTGATGTTACTTTCGTTTCTGTAGAACCTTCGCCGTCCAGTATAGTGTCTCCATCTGCATTTGTGAAATATTCTTTTCGTCAAGTACACATTTGAGAAGATGGTGGATAGGATCGTGTGTCTGTCCATAGCTGACCATGTGGTACAGTATCGAATACCTTTCGGAAATTAAAGAAGGCGAAATCTAACCATCCTTACCTATTGTTTGCAAGATATCCTATATAAATGAAACAAGCTGTGCTCCACACGAATAGTTTTTCCTCAATCTGTGCTATATAATGTCCGTAATACACTAACTCAGAAGCTTGTTGTAGCCACTACGCACTACGCCGTTTGGCGCCCTACCCTCAGTTTCCAGCCAACTATCTGTTAGCTCCCATTCCCAGACGAAAGATAAGGCATGCTTGTGTCTCGTGGACGGTCCGGCTCAACGTGTGGGGCATTACATCGGAAGGAGATTTATGTTTTGTTTGTGCCAGCATGCTCCTCGCAGTCCCATGTCCTCAGCACATCGCCAGCTTGGGAACACGTACAGGACGATACGACACGTGCATCCGGCTGAAGTGTTCGCTAGAACAATTCCAGGTCTGTTACGCGTGTCTCAATGCAGGAGTTCTAGAAGCAAGCGCCGCATGTGTGTCTTTAATTGGCAGCGTGCTTCTATTTCTGATTATTATTACTGAGAGTTTCCAAAAATTGTTGTATTTCGTCTGCTTAGCTTATCTCGATTAAAATAGTCCTTAAAGTGAACTAGTACCGCTAGAGGTGAGTAAGAGAACACGCAATCACGTTAACTTTCGTGTATAATCCACACTTTTGCAGAAACAGTCTTTTTACGCTTTCTGCACTTTTGACCACCCTTCAGAAGCTCGAATAACCACCATTTTGCATCGCGGACGGCTGCGAGGCGTGCAGGGAGAGAGTCGTTGAGGTTCTGGAGGATACCGACAGAGATGGGGAGCCACTACGACTCGAGTGCCGTGTGCAACTGCTCTAGGTTTCTCGGTTGACGATCCATATCGCGAGCAGTCCGATAGAGATCCCTCCCACATGTTCGTGATTGGGTTTAAATCCAGAGTTTGGTGGCCAGGGGAGTACAGTAAACTCAGTGGCGCTGTTCGGACGAGAAATGTACGCTGCGAGCTGTGTGACCTGTCAGAGGAAGTACGTACCGCTTGTAGTGGTGGACATGGTCCCCAAGGATAGACGCGTACTTGTGTTGATGCATTGTGCCTTCCAGAATGGCGACATCATCCAGGGAATGCCACGAAAACATTTCCCAGACCATAACGCTTCCTCTTCCGGCCCGGACACTTCCGACGATTGTTGCAGGGTGTTTGCTTTCAGACGTTTCACACCGTACCCGCAAACGGCCATTTGTCCGATGGAGCGTAAAACGTGAGTCATCTAAAAACGCCACCTGTCGCCATTCAGTTGACACCCAGTTGCGATATTTGCTTCCAAATTCCAGCCTTCGTCGCCGGTGAACAGCTGTCAACGTGGGTGCATGAACCAGGTGCCTGCTGCGGAGGCCTATACGCGGTCACGTTCGCAGAACGGTTATTGAGGAAACCCTGTTGGTAGCCCCTTGGTTCATCTGGGCGGTCAGTTGTACAACAGCTGCCCCGTCTATTCGCCCGTAGACGTCCCGGCAGCCGTCGTTCACCACCAACATCTATGGTCCGTGATGCACCACAGTTGGCCAGGCGCCAGTTTTGGACGGCGACATTTTGCCATGCACGGTGTACTTTAAACACTGCGTCACCCGAACAGTTAAAAAACTTAGTCGTTTCGGAAATACTCTACGCTTGGCCGAAAAGCCAATGATTATGTCCTTTTGGACGTCAGATAAATTGCCGCGTTTCTGCATTGCGACCAATGCATTGTATTGCGCTTCCCTCCGACACGCTTTAAATGCTCTCCACTGCCAATGCTGCCACCTGCCGTCTGTGAGTGTTTATTGCAGGCTGATGTCGAACATAGGCGGTGGTCACATTAATACGACTGGGCCGCGTAGCTATATGATTGATTTACGGCCCAAGGAAATCATTACGAGGTTCCTTTGATTGCCGCTGCTACAGTTATTAACATAAGAACTTCCTTGTAAATCCTGCCAATTATAACAGCATACAGCACTCGTATTGGATGTTGCTCTCGTTTTAATCGTGTTTCGTTAATGATTCAGGTGATAAAAAACATTTCTCCGGGTTACATACTGAAATTACGCTTATTTTTCCCCTTGCATCACTTCCATCTTAAAATTTCCGTTTCGCCTTTATTTCGTAAGGCTAGATTTTAGATTTGCCCCTCAGCATTGTCTCGTATTTCCAGTCTTCCTACCTACCGCACTGGTGCTAAAACAGAAATTTGTATTTGCGGTATTTGGACTCAGTATTCCCAGTTTCGAACATCTGAGCTTACAACCCACTGTTTTTGAGTACCGCAGCCATTATCAAATCAGAAATTTCTTGCACAAAATCAGTTTGCCCTACCGAGAATCGAACGCGGAACCTTGCCTCTCGCGGCAACGCTCTTACCAACTAAGCTATCGAAGCACAACTCCCGATCTTCTGCGACAGCATTTCTGTCAGTATCCCTCACCTGCTTCGGAGAAGCTCTCGTGGGTACCTTCCTGTTACGAAAATTCTCCGCGAGGTACAACATTCAGAGTTCGAGTATTGCTCTCCCACAGATTTATTCTACAAAGTTTCCAAGCAGTACACACTACAAAAGATTCGTTAATGAATTATCATATTTGTCAGTTGCCTTAGCTTTGGTTCAAAAATGGTTCAAATGGCTCTGAGCACTATGGGACTTAACATCTGTGCTCATCAGTCCCCTAGAACTTAGAACTACTTAAACCTAACTAACGTAAGGACATCACACACATCCATGCCCGAGGCAGGATTCGAACCTGCGACCGTAGCGGTCACGCGGTTCCAGACTGTAGCGCCTCGAACCGCACGGCCACACCAGCCGGCTGCCTTAGTTTCCTTTTCTGCGTTTAGAGTAGTGCGAAAAATCTAGGCGTGACATGACCAGGCCACTACCTTTCTCCCTCTTGTGGGAAAAGTGTGTTATTTTCTCCACAGGGTTCCTTGCTTTGTAATTGACTATAATGCCTACGTAGTTACACTTAACCAGCTCTTCGTACCGTCAGTGAAATTGTACGGCTGATGTTTTGCTTTTTGCTCTTCTTCGGCGAGAGACATGGCGTACGGGTATCTGCATCAACATGCTGTTAGCTTTCAACTCACTTATGATTGGTGGTTTGTGTTTGTTTTCTTTTTCACCCCGCTGTCCCACATACATTGCAACTGGGCGCATCTCTGACCAGTTGTGTGTGTGTGTGTGTGTGTGTGTGTGTGTGTGTGAGAGAGAGAGAGAGAGAGAGAGAGAGAGAGAGAGAGGGGGGGGGCAGAGCATGTGTGAATGTGAAACAACGAAGCGACTCGCCAGGTGGATGTAGGCGTTAGAAAGCAATTTCTGGTGGATACTAAAAACCGTAGGTAAGACCCATACAATAACTGGCTCATTTAAAGACGGGCTTAAAAAAGCAGTGTTGGGAGACAGACAAAATGAAGACGTCGGTTGAAATACAGATTTTGAATTAACTCCTGTTATATTGCAGAAAAGAAAAACAATATATAGGGATAAACTGCGCTCAAGAGAATAAAGATATGAATGCCGCCACTTCGTGGCAGACAACCGAGATACCGTAGTAAGATTTAACGAAGCTTATTAGCGATTACTGATCGATGTGGCTCAAATGTTGAAGATTAGACTTGCATTCGAGAAGAATTGAATTCAGTTATGCATTCGGCCATCCACATTTAGGTATCCGCTTCTCTTATATCGCTTAAGGCGGGTGGTTCCCCTGAAAAGGACGTGATTGATTTCCTTACCCAACCCATTGTATCTGAGCTTGTGCACAGTAACTGGCGTGCCTTCCCTGTTCCGTCGGATGTTCTGCTGACGTATATTTTCATATTCCGAGAGTGAAGGCCGTATCGGGAGCCTATGAACAATGGACACTTGTCGAAGCTTCAAGACCATACTTTTAAATCGCGAGGTAGTGTGTTGTGTAGTGATCTAAAATAAAATTGCGTACCAACCATAAAATCGAGAGCCCAGAAGAATCAAATGATTACAGATGCAAGCAACCAGACAAACTCAATTTGTAGCAGTGATTTTTCTGTTGCTGTTACAACATTTTAGGAATGAAGTGCTGTAGTTAGAGTACTACTCGAGAGGACCCTCGGAAATCAGAAAGATAACTGTCTCAGTGAACCACGAACAGTCTCACTAGAAAGCTGCAGCCTCATTCCGTGTCCTTGGTCACAAAACCGGTGTAGCAGAGAGCAAACGGTATCGCTGTAGGCTCCCAGGTCGGTCGTTAGATTTTCTGATTGTAAAGCATTTGCCAAACTGAACGTTTGTTTGAACACTACGTGCCACTTTACGTACTCCGGTACTGTCTTTTCCATTGAGAGAAACAGCTTACACAGGAATTAAGCGAACATGACGCTTCAACACACAGTACAGCAATAGGCGACATCCATATTCAGTATCAGAAAATCCACCGAAGCCTACGAAATGTTGTTTGGCAGACAACAGAAATGTAAAAGCACAGCCAGTCATCTTCTTGATAGTTCTTGCTATACCCAGACACACAGATCCTTGAGTAGGATTCCGTAATCAGGTACATGTGCAACAATCATAGTGTTGCTTTTTAGATACACTAAGCTCACCGCTAAGGTAAGGACTGATGGACTGCAAAATACTGCACAAGATGCAAATTAAAAAAACTGTTCTCTCCCTCCCTTCTTTCCACTCACACACATCCCGCCACGCTCACCCCTGTCTATCTCCTACGTTCTCGTTATTTTTCTCTCAGCAATTTCGATAGCGCGGAATACGTCTCATTCTTCCCTCAGTGATTTCAACAAGTTCAGAGTAAAGCATTTTCAGCGCTTCATAGTTTCCAGAACTTTGAGAAGTCTGATCTGGGATGAAGGAAAATGGGTGATAGTCACTGGATGCGAAACGAGAGTAACACACAGTTAATTTCCTTTGTATTGCCATTCTATACATTTCTCCCACCTTTCGGCTTTCCCTTCTTTGATTAGTACTGAGTTGCCATCTGAGCCCCCTCATTACAGCTACTTCTCTTTTCTCTTATGACACACATAGGCTTCTTACTGGCAGCATCTATCATTCCCGTAGTCTTTCAGACTTTTAGATCTTGGCATTTCCGCTATAACCATTCCTGCTTTGCGATTTTGCACTTTCTCTAAATCTCAGGATTTAGACATCTGCATACACTTTCGGCAGCTGTCTTGCTGCAGTTTTATATTTTCTCCTTCGGTCTGTCTAATCCAGTATATCTTCTGTTATCCAAGGATTTCTGCTTGGCATTCTCTATTCTCTTTTTCCCTGTTTGAGTCAAGGAAGAGACAATGGAATTCCTGTACAAGAAACTTCATGGCTTCCTTAATTCTTGGCAATGCTCCAGGATTAGCGTCCCAGATTGGAGAGCGCGCGCGCTGGGTAACATTACATCCACATACGGTGAAACAGATGAGCTAGCTAGCAGCCACGCACTATCCGATCAAAAGTGCGAGGACACTTATTAGCCGACACAAATTTGGGCTGTGTCCACCCTTCAACTTAACGAAGGCTTGAACTCCGTGGGGATGCTGAGGTGTCTGAACGTCTGTGGAGGAATGGTAGCCAATTCTTTCTCAAGAGCACAATCGAGAGAAGGTAATGATATTGGAAGTGGTCATAGTAATTGACCCCAAACGTGTTCAATTGGGTTCAGGCCACTCCATTTCAGGAATGTTATTGTGCACAAACCGTTCTCTCGAGATACTGCTTTATGGCAGTGCATTGTCATGCTGATATCAGGACGTGCTAAAAAGTCTCCATTTTTTTTATTCTGTTGTCAATCTCAGTTCAGGTGTTAGACGTTATGCACATTAAATTGTAGCGCGTAACATGGCGGTGTGTAAAGTAACTATGTCGGTGCGTGAGAAAAAGCGGGCTGTAAATAGTGTTTCGAATACGAAAAATTTGTCCACACCTGGAACACCCTCTCTTTCAGCATGACAATATCAGACTACCTACCAGAGCTGCGATGTCTGCAACAAGCCTTTGGTTCGCTGTCATCGACCGTCGTCCTGATGGTCCCGACTTGGCCTCGTCCGATTTTCGGCTGTTTCTGATTATTAAAGAACACCTCAGAGGACTTCACTTTGATTGTGACGAAGTGGTGAGGTTGTGGCTTCGACGGGAGAAATGAGTTCGTCGCCTGGGCGGCTGCGTTGAGAAATAAATATGAAGACATGAAGAGTAAAGATGTAAAATGCTAGTAAAGTTTTAATAGTTCCGCCCGCCCCCCCCCCCCCCAAAAAAAAAAAAAATCGGAAGTATTACTTTCCAGCACGAGCTCGCACAATCCGCCATCGAGCCGATCTGATCCTGTACAGTACGCTTAAAAATGCTGTAAGTGTGTTTACATTCTTCCGTATTTAGCATTTTCTTAAGCAGAGTAAGGGGGAACACACCACGCGTTTCTGGTCATCCATTCGCTGGTAACGTAGCTCATTACACCACCTCAAATGCCTCTCACCGTTGACTGTAGAAGTGTCTGTTTTTGGAGGAGCTGCTCGGCCGTTGTACCCCGTCCTTTTTACCTCCGTACGCGGTGTCATTGTGCTAGCTAGTCTTTGGAATCCACGAGTAATTTCTTCCACTGATATCGCGCGGTATTTAACCACCACCCTCGACAATGCTTGAGCATCCATATCCATCGGTACACGCGGTTTACCTGGTCGTGGTTTAGCTGCGGTTGTCCCTTTGTGCTTGCACTTATCATGTTACCGTTAAGTCACCTTTGTAGTGGAGGGTACGCCTCTCGCGGCTTCTCATGGTCCGGATACATTTGATCAGATACTTGTGGTTTTCGGCGCCAGCTCTCGCGGAGAGGATCGGGGCCGTGCCTCGAGCCACGACCGGTTCACATGTAGGTGAGGGGGCCAACAGGCCCGGCTCGTCATCACAGAGTCCCACCACCTGCAAATGCCACGCAGCGTCAGAAAGCTAACAGCGGCGCTCTTCGGAACTACACCGATTAGCAGCGGACGCCAACGATTCGCCTACAAGGGGAGTGCCCTAGTGCGAACGTCTGAAACCGAATAAAAACTAAATAGGAGATGAATATGTTCCACCACCCATCAAGGCCATTCACTTGTAAGACACTCTGCATTTGTGTACCATCGATGATTGGCTTCTGTGTCTTTAGGGTTCGTCAGGCTTCAAAGACAGAATACCATGTTACAGTTATGACCAGGAGTTTCGTAAGAGTCAAAGATGATGTACTATTTGATAAAAAGTTAAGGGGGGTAGGACGTCAAACGGGCCGACTTGGAGCAGGAGAGGCACCACAGGACATTTTAATTTCCACTGTCTATACTTCTACAAGTAAATTCATAAAACTTTGTCAGCATGACCAGGAAGGATTCAGGATTCACACTCATAGCAGCGGAAGTTGAAAAACATAACAAAATAATTTTTTTTTACATGTGAAATTTCATCATTTTTTTCACTTACTATTGGCTGCATTTGTTGCTGTAGGTACGCTTTCCTTCATAAGTAAGAGAGACTGTTCGATGAATTTTGCGCAGCATACAAACCATACTTACAGGTGTCTGAAACTCTATAATCTATTTAATTTATGAAAAAATGAATGAGCTGTTACGTTTTAATCTTTGTTTAGAAAAAAAATCAAATTTTGTAGTTAATTATCTCAATTTTTACCACAGTTGATTTGGAAAATTCTAGAGCTTCGTACACCTGTAAGTATTGTTTGTATTCTGTGCAAAATTCATCACAGGATCTCTCTTACTTGTGAAGAAAAATGTAACTATAGCAACAAATGCAGCCAACAGTAAGTGAAAAAAATGATGAAATTTCATATATATATATATATATATATATATATATATATATATATATATATATTATGTTTTTGCACTTCCACTGCTGTGAGTGTGAATCCTGAATCTTTCCTGGTCGTGCTGACAAAGTTTTATGAATTTATTTGTAAAAGTATAGACAGTAGAAAATAAAATGTCTTGTGGTGCCTCTCCTGCTCCAAGTCGGCCCGTTTGACGTCCTACCCCTCTTAAGCATCTGAACTTAATGTCAGATTAAAACTGCGTGCAGGATTCGAACTCAGACCCGGAAACTAGCCTTTCGCGGGCAATGCTCTGACTGACGGGCGGTCAACTGCCAACGAAAACCTCACTGATATAAAATATCAGCGAAAGTCGGTCAGAAATACTTTGAGGAAATCATAGTGACAATCTGAGATGGAGCTGCATTGGGCATGTAGTCAGTGCAAGTGAAGAAAGAAGCACGAAGTTCTTTGCAGGAATTTGCTCCAAAAAAGACTTAGACGACAACATAACTGAAAGTTTGTAGACAAACAATTAAAATTGATTGTGATCTGTTTTTTCTGCTACCGGTCGAATTTATTTATTTTATGTTTAACTTGCTTGCAACGCGTTTCAAGAATGTTTTGCTCATCATATGGCGTTTAAGTGTACAGTTCTTTCTTAGAGATAAAATGTCTTAATCTAAGTTAACATAGAACTGTTCTGCTGCTGGGAGAGAGCGGACAGTGAGTGGCCAGAAATGATTGACGTCACGTCATGTGTGGGATGCAGATCGTCTTGCATCAGTTGTTATGGTGTGGTAAACGTGTGATATACTGTTCTTACGTCGCTTGTTCACATGCGATTTTTGTGCTCCAGAGCTTCAGCTGCATCGCTGGTACACTGGAGGAGCTATTGTTCAACATGACACTGCTTAATCTACCACTGTTTTTGGCGTACTTTAACTGCACAAACGGTTCTCGAGATACGTAAACAGTACACCGTAAATACAATGTGGAGACCCTGCAGCGTGTGGATGAGTATAGACTCGATTCTTTCCAACGATATTCGCAATACTGACAGTCAGGGTTTAAATGTCATAGAGTAGCTATACGTCCGCCGTGTTTGAGCCAAATGGAACTGCCATGTTTTCTGAGTCAAAAGCCACACCGAAGGATCTGACACAAATCGATTTTCAATAATCAATCGATATTTAAATCGCAAAACTGTTTTAAAAAGTCAAAAAGATAAAATGAAGAATTTTGACGTTGTGGATTCAGTTATTTCATTAAGAAATTATCACCATTTGTTGTACTGTGAATTAAAATTTCAATTTCTTTCATTGTTATTCCACATTGTCACGTTCCCTAAACTTAGCCATGATTTTCCACGCAGTCACGCTCTCTAAAGTTAACCAGCATTGTCACAATTAATTAAAATTATTTGGATGCGTAAAGTTGTAGATCGTCTACACGAGTCCTCGTTGCAGCATATAGACTGCTCTACTAAATAGTAGTTTGTAACCATCACTTTGAGAAAATAACTGCGTTCATGTTTCCCTTAATGGGAGAACCGCTCAACTGTAATAACATGATACGTGAATGCATTGTAAGAACACTTGCTTTCGTTTTGCGCTGTTTCCGGTCCGTAGACCTCAATGCATAGAGTACTGATTCATAGGTTCGGTTTGTATTTACAGGCAGGCTTGTTTGGACGACCATGAACACACTGTCGTAGCAATGTCTCATTATGAAGGCAGAAATGTATGCAGTCGAGAAACTAATAATAGATGGCCACGCGGACGAGCTAACTAGAAATGGTAGGATGTCGTTAACAGGGAGATAAAGTTCGTTGGCATCTGCTTAGAAAGAAAGGAAAAAAAAACCGAAAATTGGGTTCCCAGCCTCTGAGAAGCAGAGGCTACTAGAGCGCGAAAACGCAAGAATTATGAAGCAAAACCATATGGAAAATTCTGGAAGATGCTGTCGCCCAGGGCAGTGGAGAATAAATCTTGCTTCGTGCTGTTGGTAATACCACTAATGGAATGTGTTTATCTTCGTATACAAATGTAGTCTGCAAACCACTGTACGGTGCGTGCTGGAGGGTATTTACTGCCTTTCCTGCTCCGTTAGCAAATGGTCTGGATGGTGAAGGAGGGGGGGGGGGGGGGCAGGTGGAATGTTTGCTTTCGTAAGTGCTCTATCTCCCTCACTACGTCCATACAGTCTTTACGCGAGAGGAAAGTTGGAGGCAGTAGAATCTTTTTCCAGGCTATCGCGAATTCTGGTACTTCACGCTTTCAGCGTTTCGCGTGAAAATCTTCTTCCCTCCAAGGGTTTCCATCTAAATTCGCGGAACATTTCCATAATACTCCCATACTGAATGAATCGGACGGGAATCGTTGGAAGACTACTAGGTAGCTCTCGCGAAAGCTTGTTCGGTAAAGCAAGCTTTAGTGGAGAAATACAGTGCAACCATTACACTACCACCACCGTATATGTCGTGCAGGGATAATGAAGAGCAGGATAAGAAAGAGTAGGGCACGTGCAGAGGCTATAGACATTTTTTCTTTCTGTCAATACGCCATTGGTATAGGATGGAAATCTGTAAATTTGGGCGATAATCTCTCCGCTATTCACTGTACACTGCCGTGCGTAGTATATATGTAGAAGTCCTGGTGTTGGACAGAAATACGGAAACATCGTGAGAAATGCATGCTTGAATGTAAACGTAGATGCTAGCCAAGTCTGTATGTTGTCCTCTTGTGTTTGACCACCAACGGCACATTTGCAATGTCCTCAATACGTTGTGTCAGTCGTGGTAAGAAATGTGTTCTGTGTAGTCGAGTGCATTATGTCGGAGTTGAGTGAATTCGAACGTGTGCAGACTGGCGGTGCTCTATTGTGGCTGCTTCCATAACGAAGGGAGCCGAAGTGCTTCGTGTTACAAGAGGCACAGTACAGAAGATCTATATCGCACGCACGGAAAGCGGAAAATCACCGCCCTCTAAGTCACAACGCAGACGAAGGGGTGTATTGAATGATCTTGATAGGTGGTAATTGATGAGTATTGTAACGAAAAATAAGAGGCCGACAGCTGCAAAGATCACTGTAGAACTGAATGTCACAATCGCGATTCTTTCAGCCCCAAAACAATACTAAGGGAGCTTCATAAGCAGGAAATTGCAGGACGAGCTGGAATACCAGCACCGAAGTCTTAAAACCTGGACTCTGGAACAGTGGGGGAATGCCGTTTGGTTGGAAAAGTCTTGTTTCACACTGTTTCCAACTTCTGGTCGAGTTTACGTCCGTGGAGTGAAACTTGGCGGAGGTTCGGTGACGATTTGGGCAATCATATCGTGGCATTCCATGGCCCCCATGGTGACTTGGCAACGTCGCATTGCTGCCAGGGATTATGTGACGAATCTGTTTCCCAATGGTGATGCTGCGTTCCAAGCCGACACGGCGCTGTTGGCAGAGCTCTAATCTTCCAGGACTGGTTTTGTGAAGACGAGGCTAAATTGACGTATCTCCCCTCGTCACCACAGTAAACCAGACTTCAATATTATTGAGCCTTTGTGGTCTACTTTGGAGAGAAGGGCACGTGACCGCTGGCAATCTCCACCATCGTTACTGGAAGCTGCCACTATTTTGCAGGGAGGCTGGTATAAGATTCCCTAGAAAACCACACAGGACCTGTATTTATCTATACCTAGGCAACTGGAAGATGTTTTCAAGACCATCGGGTTTCCTACACCGTATCAGGTTTGTTGATGCATTGCGGTTTTGTTGTTTCTACAACTTTGCCCAACCCCTGTGTATGTAGAAGAGCAGAGTTACTATCACACTTCCGTGGTGCAGTCCTGATTTTACCTTTGCGTCTGAGGAACACTCACCGTCAAGGGACTTGTATTCCCTTACAGAACAGCAGCGATCCTACGGAGGCGGGAATTCAGGTTTGGGTTCTGGAGGAGGGCGGCGGGGCACAGTTTGTTACTATCTCATCCCCATCCCCGCCCAGGTGTAATTTGCCATCACCCGCACTTTTGAAGTGCCACAGTTGTGTTCGATTTCAGTATAACAACAATTTTAAATAAATATGATATAGCTGTTTACATCAGTGCGTAGCGCAATGTCCAAGAAATCACAGTTCAGGGAAATATGGCATTTGAAAAGCGTACGTTCGAAAATCTGGGATGCACATTTGTCTTCTATTGAATTTAATACAAACAAACTCTCACTACTTCAACGCCGTTATAATTTATGCAATATACCGCAAAATCTAATTTTGCACTCATGAATATTTCAGTAAGCACTAAAATTGTGAACACTGTTGTGCAGGCTACTCTATGAGAACGTGTAAATAAGGAGAGTGCCATTTATCTGATTTGTATCACTCGGTGTTCAGGAAGCATTTCTTTTCTAATTTTTTTTTCCTTTAACAGAGGGCCATTCTCTTTATCCTGCCGCACCCGAGTTGCTGTGCTTTTCGGGTTCTAACTGTCGAATCGGATTTGTTGTTTGAGAGCAGGTATCAGGCTGGGAATGTGCGCATCTGTTGGCTAAAATGTAATCGTCAGTCCGCAAACACATCCGCGTGGGATACCGGAAGCAAGTGAAAATTAACTTGTGTTAAGTGCAGCTTGTAAATTATAGAATTCCTTGCCATTTTCGAGACAGTTTCCATGCTACTTTATTGTCCGAAATTTGGGTGTGAAAAGTGGAATTTGAGATAAGTGAAAAGATAAACGCTTCTGTTAAATTTGTGTGTACAGTTTCTGTCCAGACTGTAAAATTTTCGTGAGAACTTCGAGAATTTGTCATAACAAATGTTTCGTATCAATATGTAATTTAATTTCAATCTGTTTTATACAGAGTTTACACTGAGTATTATAATGGTTGCAGAACAGATAAATCACAACTTTGGACCGCTGCATGTCCGATGAGCCAACTACATAATAGCTTTGTGCCGGTTTTTCATTCCTTTTCGGCGCTGCCCTAGCTCTCGCATTCTCTCGGTAATGGATTTTTTAGACTTTTTTAAATTTCTTTTGACATGAACTTTCCTATAATTTGCGTTTTCTACAATTTCGAGCATATTTACGGGTCATACCAGACATCTTTCATTACTTTGTAATTTTCAGTTTAATACAGTTTTTCATTTATATTCAGGCGAATATTTTATTATTGTATCAACGGTGGGTCCTAGCAGTGTACCTCAGCTTCCTCAAAATGACACCCAAATTAGTGACCTAACTGAAAGCATTTCCACGCAACAGCAATATTTATAAACGGTTCAGTCACCGCTACCTATGTTTGACGTCACCGTCCAATGACATCTCACAGACGGCAAGTGGCGGCGGCAGAAGCAGCAGCAGCAGCAGTGTAGGGTATTAAAGTGTGGCGGGGGACATGGAAAAGTGCAGTAGTTGCCGTATTGCGGAAACGGAGCAGTTTATCTGACGTCCAAAAGGGCATGATCATTGGCTTTTGGGGCAAGGATGGAAGCATTTCCGAAATGTGTAAGTCTGTAAACTGGTCGCGCGCCGCCGTGGTTTAGCATGCATAATGGCGCTACCCAAAACCGGCGCCGAGGCAGCAGTGGTGCACCACAGACCATGGATGACAAGAGTGAACGACGGCTGCAGAGATGTTTACGGGCGTACAGACGTGCAGCGGCAGAGCAACTGACCTCCCACATGAACTAAGGGACTACCAAGTGTCTCTTCAGCGACCTTTCAGCGAAGTTCCGCAGCAGGCGCCTGGTTCATCCACCCATGCAGACCACGCTTCGTCGGCGACGAAGGCTGGAATTTGTACGCCAGTAACACAACTGGACGTCCACTGAGTGGCAACAGATGATCCTTTCAGATGAATGACGTTTTATGCTCTATAGGGCAGATGCCCGTTGGCGTATACAGCCCTGCAACAATCGTCGGGAGGATCCAGGCCGGAAAAGGAAGCGTTATGGTCTGTGGAATATTTTCATGGCATTCTGTGGGTGACTTTGTCATTCTGAAAGACAGACTGGGTCACCACAAGTAGGTATCTCTCCTTGGGGACTATGTCCACCTCTACATGCAATGTGTTTTTCCTGGGCACGAAGGCAACTACTAGCACGACAGCGCAACGTGTCACACAGCTCGCAGTGTACATGCGTGGTTCGAAGAGCACCGAGATAAATTTACCGGACTTCCCCTGGCCACCAAGCTCCACGGATTTAAACCCAATCGAGAATCTATGCTACCACCTTGTTCGGGCTGTTCACGCCACTGATCCTCAACCGAAGAACCTAGTGCAGGTGGCCACGGTACTGGAGACCGAGCGAGGTGGCGCAGTGGTTAGACACTGGACTCACATTCGGGAGGACGACGGTTCAATCCCGCGACCGGCCATCCTGATTTAGGTTTTCCGTGATTTCCCTAAATCGCTCCAGGCACATGCCGGGATGGTTCCTTTGAAAGGGCACGGCCGACTTACTTCCCCATCCTTCCCTAATACGATGAGACCGATGACCTCGCTGTCTGGTCTCCTTCCCCAAACAACCCAACCCATGGTACTAGAATCGGCGTGACTCCACATCCCTGTCTGTGCGTTCCAGCACGTCGCGTATCGGACCGCGGTTATTCAGATTTCTGACAGGTGTTCGCACTAATGTGACTCAACAGTGTAACTTGCACAAAGCTAATTTGTAGCACTCAGGCGCCTTTGCCTACGGTAGCACGTAGACGTCACAGGCAACACAAATACTGCGGGATAAACATGTACAGACACGATTACTCCTTGTGCGCCTAATCACTGCTTACGCATTATTAGTCTCGTAGTCATTTGCGATTCAAATTTGGCGGTATTTTGCCGCACAAGCTCTGTTTCACAGAGGAAGACTGCACTGTAGTTCCTTCTCTAGATTGTCGCACAGATGACAAAATGGTAGATATCGAAATAGACGACAGAGGGATAGAGAAACAATTAAAATCGCTCAAAAGAGGAAAGGCCGCTGGACCTGATGGGATACCAGTTCGATTTTACACAGAGTACTCGAAGGACCTTGCCCCCCTTCTTAAAGCGGTGTACCGTAGGTATCTAGAAGAGTGTAGCGTTCCAAAGGATTGGAAAAGGGCACAGGTCATCCCCGTTTTCAAGAAGGGACGTCGAACAGATGTGCAGAACTATATACCTATATCTCTAACGTCGATCAGTTGTAGAATTTTGGAACACGTATTGTGTTCGAGTATAATGACTTTTCTGGAGTCTAGAAATCTACTCTGTAGGTTTCGAAAAAGACGGTCGTGTGAAACCCAGCTTGCGCTATTCGTCCACGAGACTCAGAGGGCCATAGACACGGGTTCACAGGTAGATGCAGTGTTTCTTGACTTCCGCGAGACGTTCGATACAGTTCCCCACAGTCGTTTAATGAACAAAGTAAGAGCATATGTACTATCAGACCAATTGTGTGATTGGATTGAAGAGTTCCTAGATAACAGAACGCAGCATGTCATTCTCAATGGAGAGAAGTCTTCCGAAGTAAGAGTGATTTCAGGTGTGCCGCAGGGGAGTGTCGTAGGACCGTTGCTATTCACAATATACGTGAATGACCTTGTGGATGACATCGGAAGTTCACTGAGGCTTTTTGCGGATGATGCTGTGGTATATCGAGAGGATATTGTATTGAAATGCAGGAGGATCTGCAGCGAATTGACGCATGGTGCAGGGAATGCCAATTGAATCTCAATGTAGAAAAGTGTAATGTGCTGCGAATACATAGAAAGAAAGATTCCTTATCATTTAGCTACAATATAGCAGGTCAGCAACTGGAAGCAGTTAATTCCATAAATTATCTGGGAGTAGGCATTAGGAGTGATTTAAAATGGAATCATCATATAAAGTTGATCGTTGGTATAGCAGATGCCAGACTGAGATTCATTGGAAGAATCCTAAGGAAATGCAATCCGAAAACAAAGGAAGTAGGCCACAGTACGCTTGTTCGCCCACTGCTTGAATACTGCTCAGCAGTGTGGGATCCGTACCAGATAGGGTTGATAGAAGAGAGATAAAAGATCCAACGGAGAGCAGCGCGCTTCGTTGCAGGATCATTTAGTAACCGCGAAAGCGTTACGGAGATGATAGATAAACTCCAGTGGAAGACTCTGCAGGAGAGACGCTCAGTAGTTCGGTACGGGCTTTTGTTGAAGTTTCGAGAACATACCTTCACCGAAGAGTCAAGCAGTATATTGCTCCTTCCTACGTATATCTCGCGAAGAGACCGTGAGGATAAAATCAGAGAGATTAGAGCCCACACAGAAGCATACCGACAATCCTTCTTCCCACGAACAATACGAGACTGGAATAGAGGGGAGAACCGATAGAGGTACTCACGGTACCCTCCGCCACACACCGTCAGGTGGCTTGCGGAGTATGGATGTACATGTAGATGAAGCAAATTCGACCGACGTCAAAACTTTTGAGAGGGGGTGGGGGGGGCGGGGTGGGGGGGACGGTTCTTAACCACACTCCACAACCTCAATGCCCTCCTTGGACCTTGCTCCTGATCGTACGTAGTTGCACGAGGCAGAGGCGTTACGCGGAGGCGCTGGTGTATGGCGCGCCACAGGCAGCCGGCTTGCGCAGGTCGGTGCCGCCGCCGCCGCAGATGCATCCTTTAACGGCGCACGGGCGCGCTCAGCTGTGGGCGTCGCCGGCCTCGTGAGTCACGGCCGAGCGGTCCCGCATCGATTCTCTCTCGGGGAAACGGACGCCGCCTCCGCACATTTCCCTTATTAGCTGCCTCCCATTCTCCGATAGCGCGTCTCGCTTCTAATGGCACCTGCACAGGTAATAAACGACTGACGACGCGACGGTGTCAAAGCGTGCTCCCATTAGCACGCAGTCCCTCCGCGAGAAGAAGGGGTGAACCGGAACTTCCTCGTACTGCGCCATATACTTTCATTATTTCCCGCCTGCTTTGTTTCAGAAAGCAGCATTTACGAAATAGTACATTATGCTAGGTACTAATCACTGTTCCATTATACACATTGTGACCACCCGCCTGTGTTCGACGTCAACGTGGAGTAACCTCTCACAAACTACAGGCGGCAACACTAGCAGTGAACGGTATATTAAGAATGTCAGGGGGACGCGGGAAAACAGTGCAGTCATAAAACATGAATGCTGAGCACGCTTACACTAAGTTTAGCTGCACAAAGCTACCACGTGAAATCTAGCGGCGCTGTAATACCCGAACGACTGCAGATTCTTAAGGTAGGCGAGAAAATTCCCCGACCCAGCCGGGAATCGAACCCGGCCCCAGAAGATTGACAATCCGTTACGATGACCGTTCAGCTACCGGGGGCGGACATTAAAACTGTGTGCCGGCCCGAGAGTCGAACTCGGGACCTTTGCCTTTCGCGGGCAAGTGCTCTACCAACTGAGCTATCCAAGCATGACTCACGACCCATCCTCACAGCTCTACTTCCGCCAGTACCTCGTCTCCTATCTTCCAAACGTCACAGAAGCTCTCCCGCTCTAGGAGACGAGGTACTGGCGAAAGTAGAACTTTGAGGATGGGTCGTGAGTCGTGTTTGGATAGCTCACTTGGTAGAGCACTTACCGCGAAACGCAAAGGTCCCGAGTTCGAGTCGCTGTCCGGCACACAGTTTTAATCTGCCAGTAGAGTTTCATATCGGCGCACACTCCGCTGCAGAGTGAAAATTTCATTCTAAAAATAGTTCTGTTCGCAAATGATTAGCGGCTTACTCGTCAGCAGAGCGATACCATACGTATGTTGATTCATCCATAGTTAGTTACTGGAAACAAAGAATTGTACAAAGACCCCTTTTATAGAGATGCCATGCCAAAAGAAGATTGCGCTCGACCACACAAGGATTTTCTCGTGGGCGAATACGTTTAGCAAAAAACAATTCAGCCTGAGGAGAGGGTTAGCTTTGCAGAAATAGCTTTATTCACTTCCTACGAAGTCACTCACACTTCCATTAACGGCATTACAAATTGCTGTATGTTGGCTTGTTCTTCGAGGTACTAATATCGTATTCACAAGTCAGTTACACATTTCAGACAAGTACTGAATTCTAACATAGATTGGCTGTGTGATTCTCTAGATTTCATTTATGCCGTGACAAGTCTTCTTCGCATTTTCTAAGTTCCGAAACGTTTGAAACGAAAATATTTGATTATTAGTTTCTCTGGGTTTAGAGGGTGCTGTTCCGCGACCGTTTACTCAAAGAAAGTCTACTCCAGTTGCTGATACACTTCTTTCTCAAGTCCAAGAACGGTTTCGGCCGTAACATTCAGGTTATTTTCAGATACTCTTGAAAGTAGACAGTGTGATATCAGAAACCGTTCGTGGACCTAAAAATAAATATGTAAATCAGCAACAACAGGAGCCGTCTTTCATTAGTAAAGCAAATATTTGAGTTACCGTTACTTCTGTGGTTTTTTCACCACACGGCTTCCAAGAGACCACAACCTAGTTTTACACTAGCTTCCGCAGCCAATTCTCGTTTGATGTCTGGCGATGGACTTCGAATATGTTCTTACCATACAGTGATATGTGCGGTAGCTCGATATTATTTACACAAAAGATCCTAGAAACTACAACATACACTGGTGTACAAAATTTAAGGACGATGTTAACTTTGGCATGAAGTGTCACTGCCAAGAAATGCTCCATACATAAAAAGAACAGCTACCGTGTAGTACAGAAGGTAATGACACGAACGGAAATGACACCTGGACATTACAGAACGCAGGGCTGGTTCTTAATAGGGTATGTGGTTATCGCCGACGGTAGTGCATGCTGTGCAAAATGCTCCCATGCTGACCACGTGGTTGGTAAGGAGTTGTTGTTGACGGCGTTCCATTCCTCCAACAGGGCGGTTGACATCTGCTGGATGGTCGTTGGCACATGTTGACAGGCTGCCTTGCGCCTTCCCAAAGTGTCTCACATGTACTCAATGGGATTTAATTCGGGGAATGAGCTGGACAGTCCATTCGCCGAATGTCCTCTCGTTCCAAGAGCTGCTGCTCGTGCGCTGTGTGACGTGGTCGCGCATTGTCATCCACAAAAATTAAATGATGGCCAAATGCAGCCTGACGCACGTTGTGAAGGAGTACAAAGTTGCTATAACGTTGACCGGTGAGCTACCGAGTTCAAAAGATTTGGGGGTCAGTACGCCCATGCGGCATTATGCCTCTTTTCACTGTGATACCTGGACCACCAAAACGATCATCTTCGACCATGTATCTGTATTCATTACGTATTCCCACCTCTCACCATACGGGGGTACGTTCAGAATCGCTACCCGGACTGAATCTGCTGCCAATCAGAGAAGAGAATGTGACTCCAATACTCTTGGTCCAGTCCCTACGCTCTTGGCAAAACTGCTAACGGTGCGGCCTATGTGCTATTGTCAACGGTACACAACGTACTGGTCGTCCGGCCGAGAGACCACCCCTCTGCAGTCACCGGGACATTTTAGAGCGTGAGACTGTGTCCTGTTAAATGTGGTTCTAATTACACCCACTATTTGACGTGGGTCCCTTCTTGCTTGTTGCACAATGTAGCGGTCATCCGTTGCCGCTGTTGACCGTGGTCGACCACCTCATCTCCTTCTGGCAGCAATGCTTTTGGTTACGAACGCGCCCTGTACACGTTAAACAATGCCTTGAGTGATACCAAACTCCTGGGCTACACTAGTCATATTTCTCCCTTCTTCCAGTTTCCCAACGGCTCATGTCTGTGTGAATTCATCCGTATGTTTTCTCAACGCCATGTTGTAATGAAATGAACACCACCATCACAGTGCACCGTAACTGCACGCTGATTCACACACACTTGTCTTTTTCTCGTCCCTTCAACTGCCTCGTGTTGCGAGGCCAACCCCATTTAGCGTTGTGGCGTGAGGTCAAACTTCCTGTGCGCGACGGGGGGACCTCTAACAACATGCTGCCACACTATCATTCGATTCTGCGGATTTGTTACTACGTTACGCTACTTCACCTGTGTCCTCCAAAAGTATTGCGAAGCATTTTATATTCAGCCAACGTGATGGGCCTTGTAAACACGACTGCTATTTTGCCATGTGGTAAAGCACGAAATTTTCGCTTTGTTCGATTTTAAGATGGCTAAAGGCCGAAATTGAAATAGTGACTCTTAAAAACAAACAATTTTGAAAGACAGTCATCACTGTCTGTATTTAGAAATTTCTTTTGACTGTGAACCCCACCCAAGAAAAACTTAAAAAAAATACTGATGTCGTTATATCAAATGGTTCAAATGGCTCTGAGCCCTATGGGACTCAACATTTGTGGTCATCAGTCCCCTAGAGCTTAGAACTACTTAAACCTAACTAACCTAAGGACATCACACACATCCATGCCCGAGGCAGGATTCGAACCTGCGACCGTAGTAGTCGCGCGGGTCCGGACTGCGCGCCTAGAACCGCTAGACCACCGCGGCCGGCGTCGTTATATCAGTTATACAAAAGACACCTAGTAAGTGACAATAAAAATTGCAAATATCAATTTAAGAACGTTAGTGATCTTGCAAGATTATCCTTACAAAGTTATTACTTGCTGTAGTCGTTTGGTCGGATAGGGATTTGCCTTTAAATATTGACACCACTAAAACTGATCCTTTATGTATCTTCTTCAGATCTGAAAAGGAATGAGGCGGGGAGCGTTTCTCAGGAGGCATTTCGGAAGAATAATTCACGGATGGGATCTCTGTCCAACGGGTACAATATTTCGGCAAACTATTTCGTTGCCATCATCTGGTGCGCTGATTTTTTTGTTGAAGTAATTGACACGCCGTCGAGTGAACAGTGCCTTTGTAGGAGACGTATGCCTGGAAAAAGTCTTCTTTTTGTCCCATTTTTCCATTCGTTTTTTTGTGTGACGCAAGCATAGTTTGTACACATCCGGGGGCTGTGCATGTGTATACACACACACACACACACACACACACACACACACACACACACACAATATTATCCAATTATCCTTCCGTGCTGTTTTGGCGTAACGTTATCGCCGTCTGCTGGGGTTTCATGAAGACAACCGCACCACATGTGCGTATGTCAGCGTCCTTTACCTGCACTACCATATGAGTTACTAAGAAATACGACAATGGAAGCTTCCATCTCGTAAAAACGTACAGGTCATTTTGAACTGTTACGGCAGCTCGCTTATCGCGATATGTCTACGGACCAGGTGGAATTAGTTACTGCTGCAGTCGGCGCATCCCTCCCTACTCACAGCAGCTGGAGGAAGAACAGTAAAAACGTGTTTCTTTGTTTGTATGCCTAGTTTAAAAAATATTCAGCGTCACAAGATGCTACGATTACAGTTGCTTGGCGTGAACAAAAATGTTCTCTTTCTATGTAACCTACAGAAAAAATAGCTGTACGAATATAATATCATCCGACCGTACAATGGAGCTGAAGTTCATTCTTAACAAAATCCAGAATTTATGGACGGGTAACTTAGCAGCTCAAGTATCACACGAATGATGCAAAAGTTTCTGCAGCTCAAGTGTAACATGAATGACGCAAATGTTTCTGATTGTATACCCGGCTGACAGTGATTCTCTGAATTTCGTTGCTTGTTTTTTTACTTTAATTAACAACACTCTTGTTAGAAATATATTGATGTGTAAGTAGGTTTCCGAATCTGATGACACTGATTGCGAGAGTGAAAAGTTGCTTCTGCTGCTGGACTTAAATATTTGTATTAAATGTAATTGGAGAAATTTAATACATCTACAGAATCTGGTAGAAGTATTTATTAAAAACCATATTTTTATCGTGCTCGAATACATGAAAATAGGTACAAAAGGCGGGCTTAATACCGCAGACGTGAAACGCGGAGAAACATCGTCACCAAGTCACAACGACTGATCGTGACAGATTGTTGTTGAAGAAGATTGTGGAGAAAAATAAAGAGGACGTCAGTTGAAAAGTCACTGAAACACAGAAAAAGTCATGCTGAAGTATTAAAACCTGGAAGAATCTTATGTGGTCGGATGAGTCTTGCTTCACACGATTTTGCCGCGCGGGATTAGCCGAGTGGTCAAGGCGCTGCAGTCATAGACTGTGCGGCTGGTCCCGGCGGAGGTTCAAGTCCTCCCTCGGGCATGGGTGTGTGTGTTTGTCTCTAGGATAATTTAGGTTAAGTAGGATGTAAGCTTAGGGACTGATGACCTTACCAGTTAAGTCCCATAAGATTTCACACAAATCTGAACATTTTTTCACACTATTTTCAACTTCTGGCTTAGTTTAGGTTCCAAGAGTTAAACATGGCGAGGGTTCGGTGATGATTTGGGCAGCCATACTGTGGTATTCCATGGACCCTATGGATATTCGTCAAGGCAGATTTACTGCCAAGGATTATGTGACCACTTTGGCTGATCAGGTCCATCCCATAGTAGCGTACAGTGTTTGTTCCCCAATGGTGATACTGTGTTCAAATGGCTCTGAGCACTATGGGACTTAACTGCTGAGGTCATCAGTCCCCTAGAACTTAGAACTACTTAAACCTAAGTAACCTAAGGACATCACACACATCCATGCCCGAGGCAGGAGTCGAAGCTGCGACCGTAGCGGTCGCGCAGTTCCAGACTGTAGCGCCTAGAACCGCTCGGCCACCCCGGCCGGCCTGATACTGTGTTCCAAGGCTACACAGCCCCTGTTCACACAGCCAACATCGTCCTGGATTGACTTCGTGAGCAGGACGATGAAGTGTCGATCTCCCCTGGCCACAGGTTGTTAGCAGGCAGTGTTAACTAAGAGACGTGCAACTGTAGTCTATCAATGTCGTTGTCACAAATTGTACTGCAGCAACATTTCTAAATCAAGTGTTCAGTGCATTCTCCAGAACGTCTTGAAGAAGAGGAAAATGTGTGCAAAGTTTGTCCCGCACATCTTGACTCCTTAACGAAACTGTCGACGCGTAGACGTCTGCCGCGACTTGATAGATATGCGAAAACTTCGTTCATTCTTTTCTGGAAAGAACTTGGTGTTACCCATTACGAACCTGGCACGAAACAACAAAGTGCAGACATTCAGGTCAATGTGAGGCGTGAGTTGAACAACATCCCAAAGGAGGACTTGCGTGACAGTTTCACACGCTTGTAGGAACGTTCTGAGCGTCGTAATCAAGTGGAGGGAGAGTATATACAATACATGAAGCATTAAAGTTTTCTGGTTTTTATTAATCCAGTCCAGAAACCTTTTGGACTGACTATATTTTTTTTCATGTGGTGCCACACATGTCATAAGTATTTGAAAAATATCACTTAACATGCAGTCGTCAGTACGTAGAGTGCTCTCCATTCCAGAAGGTGGAAATTGATAATGACAGTATCCGAAGGATCATGGTCTCAGTAATTCTACTACTGAATGTATAAAGTGCTAGCGAACACGGCAAAGCTTCGCAATTGCTAAATATGTACGCGATTTGGATATGCGTTCTGATACCCATCTCTGCCCCTCTCTCTGCCCAACTCATCCTCTCCTCGTCCTCCCCGTCTCTGTGACCATTACCACCTCCCCCCCCCCTCTCTCTCTCTCTCTCTCTGTGTGTGTGTGTGTGTGTGTGTGTGTGTCTCCCTCTCTGTTTCTATACCTCATCCTCCTTCCTCTTTATATCCACTCCCCTCCCTCTTTCCAGCCCCTCTCTCCCTCTACCCATCCCCCCTTTCCATTCCGTCTAGCTGACCTTGAACCTCGTTTACTGTCATTGCCACTGAATCTTTGATTGGGAATTGAAGACTCTTAAAAACAAATGGGTAAATCGGTTGGGATCGTTGGTATACGGAAGAATGAAAGGCTTCTCCTGCGGCTAGACTGTGAGAGTGATATTATTTCTCGTAGCTTCAGTCTGCAAACGGGTAGGATCACAAACTTTCGGTCAATTCAGATTCCGTAGTAGTAGTAGTAGTAGGAGGAGGAGGAGGAGGAGGAGGAGGAATATTATAACCATAAGCCCATAATTCATGAATTCAAATTTCCTTTTTTCTGTTAAAACTGACTGCGAGGAAGAAAACAAAGCACACATACACATGACACGTCTTCCAAAACACGAAAACCGAATTTCGGGAACCGTTTTACGCTGTCATGTTTACGTGTTGAAGTCTTAACCGCATTTGCTAGTTAGTTAAATTTGGCGTCTGGAAAACAGCTGATGCAGTTTCTGATTCAGTCAACACATTCGATATTTCTCTTCACTTAAATTTAGCAGGTACACAGCTTCTGCTCAGTCTAATATTTCTTCTCCTCCTTCACTGCACAATAAGTACCTATTAACCGAATCCTGGAAACAGGACATAACTTGATAAACCACATACGTTTCAAAACCGGTTGCGTTTACACGGGAGCGAAAATAGATTGCGGAATTGGAGAACCGGCAACTAGAAATAACCTATTTTGAAGTGTTTACTTGATCATCCAGAAGCGGTATTGGGAAATCGGTTTACGAATTCCGATTTGGGGAACCCAGTGAAAACGGTGTAATGGATGTGTAAACAATGTTTGTTTAAAATTATGTATAAGGAGAAAAATATGTATTGGAGAAACATGTATAATGGTTCAAAAACCTTGCTATCATAGTTGAAAGTGACTGCAAGAAAGAAAACGAAACCGCATATTTTACTCGCAGTCTATTAAAACAGAAAACTTGTACAAAGTTGTTTCAGAATATGTATAACCATTATTTGCGTGAAAATTTGAGTATCATGTAAAAATTTGAAATAAATCAATCAAGTACTTTCCGATATTTTTGGTAACAAAGCTAAACAGCGACTTAAATGTATATCGTAGTATAGAGTTTAATGTTGACGACAATGTTGCAGAATGGCATTTATTTATTTCGCGGCACTGTAAGAGCCTGAAGATCAGCTGATGGAAAAAAGAGTGGTATATACAGAAATATTTTATTATCAACTCTTGGCGTTTTGAAATATGACTTTTTCAAATGATAGAGTATTGTTTCTATGAGATTTGTACTCCTGCATATTGCTGTGCGTTTACACAGGCAACATTCAGATATAGTATCTTAGTATATTGAACCTCGTTACAAGGAATTCCTCGATCAGTCTAACTAGATGCCCTGTGTGTTTTGGTACATTCGATAACTGGAAGCGATAGTGTTGTAGGTAGTGAGAAGCGGGCGTGGTAATTACGACGATAATCACTCGCACTCCCGCCACTTAATATGTATACTTTAATTCTCACAGCTTACACACAATGCGTGTAGTATAGAGCGCGTATTACAGAGAAGAGCTCTGGCAAAGATAAAGTGGCTCTTGCTGCGGTAGGGCAGTGGTTCTACGTCCCCACAATGTCATACTGCCCACAAAGCCTAATTCGAAGTCAGCTGCTATCTAACACTCGGTAATTACTATGTTTTGTCAATTATTTGTACATTCAACTCATCGCAATACTGCTTTCACTACGTTTACATGCAACACATTTTCCTAAAGACGAAAGCTGAGTTTTGGATAGTGTTTTTCGCTGTCGTGTTTACATGTCAAGGTCTGAAGCGGATTTGTTAGCAGGCGTCTGGAAAGTAGCTGTACAAGTTTCTGATTTTGTCAGGACAATTTGCCATTTCTCTTCAGTTAAATATTAGAGGTACAGAGCGTCATATTCAGTCTAATATTTATACTTCACCTTCACTGCACAAAAAGTCACTGCATCCATCTTGTCCGAAAATTTTCAGCACGACTTAACCTGGCAAGCGAGCACGATTCAAAAACACTTGTGCGTTTGCGTGGAAGCGAAAATCGATTGTAGTAGTAAAAACTGGCACCTAGAACAGGATTTCCAGAATAGATTTTGGAGTGTTTACGTGAGCAACCAGTTGCCATACAGGGAAATAGGTTTACGAAATCCGGTTTTGGAGCCGCATGTAAACATAATGTGTGTTTACTCGAAACGACGTACCATTGTAAATAAAACACGTGTAAAAATGACGTCAAAGGAAGTCCAAAGTATTTTATGATAGCATGCATTTCATTGATTTAGAAGAAGAAGAAAAGAAGTGGCGGTTCACTTTGTGTCTCCAAAGGAGACAAAGTCGCCATTGGAGAACGGAAGTAGACACTGAAGTATTTTTGGTTCTGATGACAATACAAAATGCCCTTGTCCAAACATGCTAGAAGTCACTGAAGTAGAAAAAGATCACTGATTTCTTTTTTTTTTTTTTTTTCACTTTAGTGAAACTTTCGTTAAGTAGAAATCTCAGACTTTAGACTGCAAAGCCTTCTGGAATATTCAATTGCCGGAAGAACGGTGGCGAAATATTTTCGAGATTTCACGAGGTACGGTATAGCTGTGAGTACCCTTGCTACTATTAGATATGTATTACATGTTATGGCTTGCTTCAAAATGATATGATGCAGGTTCAGTTTGCGAAGGCCGTATCTTGAGTAAGGAACTGCCCTTCCGACCCCACAGCCAATAGCATGTCTAAGGTTAGTGTATATGTCTAGGCGGCAACGCAGAGATTCGAATACTATTCTTGCCAAATGCGACAACTACAGTATCATTACCACTACGCCAACTTGCTCAGTAAGAAACGCTGGAGTAGGCTGGTCGAGATCCTTGGACAGTCTCCGTGGCAGGGCAGTTCCATTTTCTCATAATACTCCCTACCAATTTGCTCTTCCTGCTTCTTACTTTCTGTAATCGTTCAATTTCGCATCTATGAATAGCACTTCCCCTAGTTACTTAAGGGGAGTTAGAACGAAAAAAAAAATTTTTTTTTTACGTTTTCGGATTTTTATCCCATTATAAAATTTGCAATTTTCCGAATAAAATGATATATGTATATCACTTATAAACTCACATGGTAAGTATTTTATTTTTTAAATACAATCTACACCAGTTGAAAATGTTAAAATTTTTGAGTGCATTACTTCAAGATGTAGTAAAATCGGTAATTTTTTATGTAGAGGGCTGTGGACTGCTGTGTTATAAAGGTTAAATTACGTGTTTGTATTGGTAGCACTGTCAAAAACAGTATCGTATCGTTTCATAGTATAATAAACACGCCTTGTATGTCGGAGTGCTAACAGAGACAGGCTGACCGACAAAATGATTGAGGAGCTACAGCAGTATTATTGGATGGCCATTAGAAATAATACTGAGGATTTGTTGAAATTGAAGCAGGTAGTATGGGCTACCTTCTTCCACAGACTGTCAACTGATGGGAAACCAGTACACCACCTGTGCCGTCCTGGACCTGATTCACGGTGCAATTACCGCAATGCCCAGTGCTCAAACAGTTCATACAGCCATAAACATTACATCCCAGCAGGTCATGTATATCATAAAACCTATTTATAGAGACCTGGCATATCCTGAATTACTGCAGAAGTGTCTGGATTGTTAGACTCAAAATCCTAGTGAGTCGTTCACTAATCTTATATGGACTCGCTTACCAAAAAATATTTTTGTTGGAATGAAGACTCTAAAGTGGGTGGGTCAGTGATGCTGTTATTGCTTTTAATGATGACAACATTGGTAGGGTGAAAGTGCTACAGCATATGGGAATTAATCCTGGAGCAAATGGGATTAGATAACTTGAACGGATGGACAAGGTTCGCATTGATAAAACAGAGTATGCAGCACAGTTGGCCACTAAGGAGTCCAGAAAATAGAAAAGAAGAAAAAAAACTCGGAAAAAGATCAAGAGGATAAAGCACCGTATGTGCAGGGTGCTTCTGAGTAACTAAAAATAAAAAAAGTTAAGCATATATTGTGGTACAGTCTTTTGAAACTTTAGAAGCCGTTCCTGAAAATTTACAGTTTCTGTTGCATTTTCCCCCTAAATCTCAGAAACCACTTCGTGTAGAGCATTAAAATTTTCAGGGAGAAATAACATACATATCCTGAGTCTACTGAACTAAATGAAGAACATAATGTTAAGTATAATTAAAATTATTTAGGATAACGTACAAAAAGTACACAAAATTTTAACCGTGTCATTAAAAAATTGTATTTCGGGAAGCAGTGGCTGAAATACAATTACTGTAGTTCAGTAGACTCAGAACGTACAGTTTAATTTTCATGTCAATGGCTACAGTGTTTCCTGAAATACAGGGAAACCAAGTCACTAAATTTAACATTGTGGGGATAGGGCGTTCCAACTCCCCTTAATAGATTTGACAGTCTGGCGGACCAAATGTTTCAAATTTATTTCCTATTTTTGCGCGATTGCAGTGTATTTATCCACAACTAAGATGAGCTGTCCTTCAGTGCCTCTTCACTCAAGTCGCTCGAATGACATCGCCAGCAAGTGGGAGACAGTGGTTCCTGCTAGGTCGGTGGGACTCACCTGCGCACAGCAGGACAAGAAGCAGGCACGGCGACATGGTAAGGCGACGCGTCGTCTTTCTCAGTCCGTGTGCATGGTGGCGCGGCGCGCACAGCTCGGCCTGTGCCGGGCACTCGAGGTAGTTCTCGTAACGTGTGAGCGGTTCGGCTGCTTGCCGCTGACTGGCTCCCGGCTCACAGCCAGCTGATCGCCACCCTGCTAGCTGTCTTCGGTTGGAGCGGGGTGTGTGTGTGTGTGGGGGGGGGGGGGGGGGGGCGGAGGGGGCGGGTTGTAGTGGAGCGCTGTGCACGCCGCACTGCTGGCGTCCATCTGCCCCCAAACCCTCAGGCTGGTACGTCTACATCAGGGTTTCTCACACACGGTAAATTGCGCACGGGCAAAGCGAGGTGCCGAGGGAATTTACACGTTGCTTCGGTCTAGCTAGGGGTTCATTCGCCTGATCTCGACTTGCATGGTGAAGGTGCTGTGGTGCGCCGCCAAGTGCGTTGATAGACGTCTTCTGCGTTTACATCTGTATTCTGCACTCCATCGTGAGGTGCAGAGGGTATGTTTCATTGTACGGGTTATTAGTGTTTCTCCCCGTTCCATTCACGTATGGAGCGCAGGAAAAGCGATTGAATACCTCTGTGCGTGCAGTAATTAATTATTCTTCTCATCTTCACGATCCCAATGTGAATTATGCGTAGAGGATTGTAGTATATTCCTAGAGTAATCATTTAAAGCCGGTTCTTGAAACTTTGTTAATAGACTCTCAGGATAGAAAGAGGGATTTTGCGGTTCTGTTTTTCCAAGTACTAAGTTTAGCTAGGATGCCTGTACAGTAGCCTATCTATCATATTTCGACGCATTGCCTACTTTAATGTAATGGTTTGCACTCGACTACGCCATTGTGGTCACTCTGTGTTGCCGAATGACATAGCTAGGTATCTGTCTTCCACGGCTAACATGTATCAGGTTCCAAACCGGCGTGTCGCGACGTTTTGATATTTTGTACAGTACTATGGAGCGTGCCGAATTCTTTTTTTCTCTCCGTATGAATAACTTCGTAAGTTTATAATAAGGGACGTGTTACTTTTAATGTGAGCACTTATTAATTTCTATACAGTCCGCGCAAGTCTCCAACTATCACAGCAGGCAACTCTTTTCTATTTCCAAGAATTAGAGCGAAGGTAATAGTATGGAACATTGCTTTACCTTACTCTTCTAACTTAGTGAGCACAATCTCACATCGTCAGTTTAACTGTATACACGACTTAAGAAAAAAAAAAAAAAAAAACGCTTTTATGATAAAAGCGTTGGGGAAGCTAATGCTTAAGTGAAATAAAATCTTACTAGATTACCTTCTCATAAGTAGGGCTTAAAATAATGTGTAAAAAATTGAGTGCATATTGCTAAATAGGAGCGCCGCAATTCATAGATGCTTCAGGCATCGCGCAATTTCAAACCATCCCTGCTGGGAAGTGCAATATGGATAGTACTTCAGATTGTACCACGTATTGGAAGAATGATCGCTTAAATGCCTCTGTGTGCGCTGTAATTAGTTCACTATCTGAACAGCCCAATGTAATGTGGAATCGACGTCTAGATGCCAGTGTAAAAGGACGCGGGGAGTATTATTTAGGTCGACAGGAGAAAGGCAGTAACAGCAGAATGGGTCGGTTTGGAGAGCTTCGAACGTGGACAATTCATTGTCTGTTGTAGATCCATCAGGGACATTTCAATCCTTCTGAAGCTGCCCAAGTCGACTGTTGGTGATGTGGCAGACCTTGAGCATTTCTGACGGTAGTTGTACAAAATCGCATGATAATAGCGGAAGGAATCAGTCGTGAGTCCCAGTTTGCTACCAGCAGCCCAGGTAGCACTGTGGCTGTACGCAGGAAGTTAAAAATGATGGGCTACAATGTTGGAGACGCTCCTCCGCGTCTCCTCCCTTGTGTGTGTGTGTGTGTGTGTGTGTGTGTGTGTGTGTGTGTGTGTGTTGTCCTTAGCGTAAGTTAATTTACGTTAGATTAAGTAGTGCGTAAGCTTAGGGGCCGATGACCTCAGCTGTTTGGTCCCTTTAAGACCTTACCACAAATATTTTCCGGTTTTCCAGACACTTCAAATGTCAAAATAACCAAACACATATCTCAGCATATCCGTAGATGCTGGGTCGTTTCTGACAAAACGACGGTCAACGTTTTTGTCATAATTTAGATGCCTTTTAGAACGCGATAATCTCATTCGAAATAGTGGCACAATGGCTAGCTTCGCGACCGTCCACTTTAGCACCCAGTGTTCGAAACCGGATTATTATTATTTTTGTTTATTTTTATCATTTATATGCTCATGTCCGTAGAAGGTTACTACACGAATGTTTCTTGTTACTTTATGTGATACAAGGGCGGGCGTTACATGTGTTGTAAAATTAGAAATGGGTTTCACCATGTCATATATTTATTGTATGATGCATGTGTGTGTAGCGTCGGGGGTTATAAACCTTTTAAATTCTTATATTTCATTCTTACATAATTTCTCTATTATTTTATTCTCCGTTTAGAATTTCTATGTTTATGATGTATCGTCCAAATATTCGTAAAGAATAAACACCACGAGCGTCGCGCGAAGGCAGGGCCGCCACACTGACATTTCTTCGTATGAGTCTCATTCGGAAAAGAAACATCGTTAAAATTGTTGAAGATTTCCATCGTTGACAGTAATTTCGGACAAACCACGCATAACGGATCACTTTTCCGAAAACTGGAGCTTGCACTTGATTATGAAACAAGATACTCTACAGAAATTCACCAAAAACATTTTCAAATAATTTTGCCATTTATTCATTTTTTTAAAATTCATTCGTCAGACACACAATGAGTAGACGAGTTATGACAACGTTATTTCAGTATACAATGGAAAACTTTCGTGTAGTAATCTTCTAAGAACATGGCTGGATAGCTGAAAAATAAAAATAATAATCGGGTTTCGAACAAGGAAGCTCAGAATTGCGAAGCAGCGGCGACAGTCACTGTGCTACCGCTTTGGTCGAACTATTTACTCGCTAAAAGGCATATGCACTGATCAGCCAGATTATAATGATCACCGACCTACTATCCGTATAAACCCGATAGCTTTGTCATGACTGTTAGCCAGCTGGACGCACGGTGCGAATACTACAAGTGCGAGTGCTGTCCGTGTGTAGAATGGGGAATGGCGCGAACTATCTGAGTTTGACTGAGGGCAGATTGTGATGGCCCAGAGGCTCGGCACGAGCATTTCGGAAACTGCGCGACGTGTCGGGTATTCAAGGAATACTGTGTTGAGTGTCTTCAACACGTGGCGAAACCAAGGTGAAACCACGTCCAGACGTCGTGGAGTTGGGGGGCCACTCCTCGTTACAGATGTCGAACGTCGTAGGCTGTTCAGACTGGTAAAACAAGACAGGCAGTGTACTGTGGCGGAACGAACATCAGAGTAAAAGTGTATCTGAACACACAGTGCACCGAACACACTCCTAACGATGGGCATCAGCTGCCAACAATCCATGCATGTGCCAATGTTAACACCACGACATCGGCAACTACAACTGAAATGGGCACATGACCATCGGCACTGGACGTGACGTCTTCCAGGCCAACAGCTCCTTGGCACCTATGC
Organism: Schistocerca nitens; assembly: GCF_023898315.1. Lineage (NCBI taxonomy): Eukaryota > Metazoa > Arthropoda > Insecta > Orthoptera > Acrididae > Schistocerca > Schistocerca nitens. The sequence continues at coordinate 245,594,587 of NC_064622.1, forward strand.
TGCAGGAAAGATACAAACTGATAGCGGCTGCGTTACGGTCTGGGGAACATTCGCGTGGGCATCTGTGGGACCAATAGAGCTCGTGCAAGGCACCATGATGGCCAATGAGTGTTGCACACAGGTTGCAGAGCTCGTACACTCCTTCATGACGATCGTGTTTGTTATGGTAGTGGCACTTTTCAACAAGATAATGCGCCATGTCACAAGGCCAGAAGTGTGATGAAGTGGTTCGACGAACACAGTAGCTAGTTCCAGTTATGTGCTGACCCCCCCAGTTCGCCAGATCTCAACCTGATCGAACACATCTGGGGTGTGATTGAACATGGTGTAAGAGTTCATCGCCCCCTCCCCGGAATTTATGGGAATTAGATGACTTGTGTGTACAGATGTGGTGCCAGTTCCCTCCAGCAACCTACCAAGGCCCATTGCTTCCATGCTACAATGCATCACCTCTGTTAATACATGCCAAAGGCGGACACACCGGCTGTAAGGTGGGTGGTCATAATGTTGTGGCTGATAAGTGTAAAGTACCTCGGAAACAGTGACCATCATTTTCTAAGAAACAGTCGAATATCGAAGAGTAAGTCGAGACATGTGTTCTTAGATTGGCCCCTGTTCCACTGAGTGAAGTTTCTGGGCAAATGTGTTTTGGCATTTGTGTGTTCTCCTCATGAGTGACAGTTCAGGTGGTGTAAAGAGTGACACCACGGGACAGTTGATGACAGGCAACTAGTGTTATGGAGTGATGAATCACTCTGTGGCAATCAAATTGAATGATTTGGGTCTGATGAGTGTGTGGAAAATGTGATCTGCCATAATGTGTAGTGCCAACAGTGAAGAAGTTTGGTAAGGGGGTACTTTCCATGCTCGGGGCAGTGTCCCATTATTGCACTTAAGAAAACGCTGAATGCAGGAATATACAAACACATTTTGCAGCAATATCTGCTGCATACAATAGAGGAGCAATTTGGATATGATGATTGTTTGTATATGGATGACAATGCATCCTGTCACAAAGCAGCATCTGTGGGCTACAGTTTGTGGACATCATCACTACTGAACTGGCCTGCCCAGAGCCGTGACCTCAACTTGACAGAGCACCTCTAAGATCAGTTAGGATGTAGAATTCGCCCCAGACCCCAGCAGCTAAGAAAACTACATTATCAGGTTTCATCTCTAGAGGACAGATGGGCTGCCACCATTCCACGGATATTGATAGGGTCATCAGCAGAAATCTACCAATCATGAAGACAAAGTGTGGACACATGCCATATTAATTCCACTAATAGGTATCTGGATACTTCTGGTCAGATATTGTGTAAGCCAGTCTTCACAGTTCCTACAGGAACCATGCATAAGCAGTTGTAACATTTACCTAGATTTGTAAATTAATATTGGTTCAAGTGGATCGCTGGATGGGTTTTCTTTTTCTTCATGGATCTGTCAGTCAGATGAAAAACTTGATTTCATTTATGATTATATTGGGTGTAGTATGTCCTTGCCTCCCTCCAACCTTTGAGTTGATCTGCCCGGCCATTACAGTGGTTCCATAGCTTCACATATACTGCTAACCAAAATCTTGTAATATAATAATTTGTTTACATCACTTCAGCAAACTTCCAAGAAATTGTAATTCAGCAAGATACATAAGGCAATAATCACTTATAAGAAAATTTGTGGAATGTGTGTGCCATTCAGTTGATTTAAGAACTATATTAGCAATAAAAACACAACTTTGATATGAAAATTTATATGATGAAAAAACAAAATGGGCATTCGCCATTATCAGTATTTCACTTAGCACTAAGATTATGAAAACTGACTTTTAGACTATGGCTATGCAATCAGGTAAAAGAGGTAGACAAGGAAATAAATGCTAAAATAAAATTCAACGTACTCCATAGTAAATTTTTGTCGGTATTTGAAAGTAGTTTTCATAGCAACCAGAAAGCAACTATACTGTTAACAACTAAAGGGATTAAAAATTGTGTAAAAGGAAAACTGAAATTTACGTAAAGGCAAGACCAAGTCAGTATCTGGCATTACTTGCATTCTACTGAAACTATTGTAATATTTTAAGGGAAGCCGTTACATTGTCGAGAAATGTATGTGTCATGACAAAAATTAATACTGTAGATGATGATGTTGTAGTCATCGTTGTCTTGAGTCTGAAGGCTATCTCTCCACTGCAGTGTATCCTGTGCAAGCCTCTTCATTTCTGAGTAACTAGTACAGCCTACATCCACCTGAAACTGCATACTGTATTCATGCCTACGCCTCTCTCTACAATTTTTAACTCCCTCCCCACCCACCCGAACACCCTTTCCTCCCTTACCAGATTTACTACTGCTGGTCCCTCTGGATTTGTCTTATTAACCACTCTCATTTTTATACAGTTATACTGTACATTTCTTTTTTCCCAAATAGATTCAGCACCACCTCATTAGTTACTCAGCCTATCCCTCTTCCGTCATACAACATTTCAAAAACTTTTAATTTATTTTTTCAGAAACACTTTTGTTGCTATTGCCAACTGGCTGTCGTCAGTTATTTTGCTGCCCAGATATCACAATGCATCTACTACTGTTGGTGACTCCCAGTCTGACTCTCTCGACATCACCTGATTTAATCTGACTGCATTCCATCACCTATGTTTTACTTTATTTGGTGACCATCTTGTAATTTCTGCTGAAGTCACTGTGCATTCCATTTAACTGCTCTTCCAAGTCCTATGCTGTTTGTGAAAAAATTATCATATTGTCATCAAACCTCAAAGTTTAAATTTCCTCTCATTGAAATTTAATTCCCTGTCGAAATTTCTGCTTAGTTTCTTTCACTACTTGTTAAGTGTACAGATTGAATATTATCAAGGACAGGCTGCAACTCTGCCCCACTGCAATCTGGTCTCTGTAAAAGTCATAAATGACCTTTATAACTGCTACCATCAAAATTTGAGAGACTGTGTTTCTTTAAACTTTGTCAATACCTTTCTCTAAATTACAAAATCTGTTAACACGAGTTTGCACTTTCCTTAGCCTGTCTTCCAGGACCAGTACTATTCACAGCTGTCAGCACCTGCCTTCTTTGGAATTAGAATTATTAAATACTTCTTTAAATCTGAGGGTATTTCGCCTGTCTCGTATATCTAGCACATCCGGTGGAATAGTTTCATCATGGCTAGCTCTTCTAAGGATCTAAATGCTTCTCTGGAAGTATGATCTACTTCAGGGGCCTTGTTTCTGCATAAATTTTTCAGTGATCTGTCAAATTATTCTCACTGTATTATGTTTCCCCATCTCATATTCACCTGCTTCCTCTTCCCTTACAATAATACTGTCATCAAGTTTATTTTCCTTATATATAGCCTTCATATATTCCTTTCACATTTCAGCTGCCCCTCCTTTGCTTGATATGGGCTTGCCATCTGAGTTCTAGAATTACAGAAATTCTCAGAAACAATAGTTCATATGGTGTTTATGAATTTCAAACAGAATTTTAAAGAACTGTTCTAACGTAATACAATACATCCTATCCTTAATGATAGCCTATATGTAATGCATAACAGGTGTGGGTGTTTTTTTTCCACTCAAATTAAAATATACAGTTGCTACCTCTTTGTAAGAAAGGTGAGGGAGACTTAAATAATTATTGTCTAATTTCCTTACTACCATATCTTTACATAATATTTGAGAAAGTAATGTACTTAAGAATATCTCATATTTACAAACAAACAGTTTGCTTAGCAGTTTGGATTCCAGAAGGATTGTGTGACTAAGAATGATATTTCACACATCAAATATTACAAGTGTGAAAAAATAATATCATTTGATATTTTTTGTTACTATTTAAGGTGTTTGGTGTTTAAATCATGTTACACTCTTAGGAAAACTTGAGTTTTATGGAATTGATGGATTTACAAACAACTGGTTTGAATCATGCTTAACAAATATAATGCAGAAAGTTGTGCAGAATAATTCAAGCAATGTTGGAAGGAGAGAGAATTTCAGTGATGGGAGAGAAATTATGGAGTCACACTGAGTTCAGTTTTGGGTACACTCCTACTTCTTATATATGGTATGTGAATGACCTTTGATTTAACATTCATCAAGCAGAATTTGCACTTTTTGTAGATAATACTTATGTTGTTAATAAATTCCTTTAGAGAACAAGCAACAGAAGAAATTAATGATGATGTTTTTCAAAAAATGAAAAAGTGGGGTCTGAATATAGATACAACCATAATTTTAAGAGAACACATTATATTCCATCAGTTTTGTACAACAAATAGTCATATCAAAAATTGATGTAGCCCATGAACAGGAGTCAGTAAGCATGGGAGGATGCTCCAGATTTTCTGGTTGTTGGGACAGCTACAGTGTGACCTACACATTAAAATTTAATAAAATAAAAATTTCGTTAGCTGTTCTTCACTTTTATTAACAACATGCTTTTTAAAGAGATACTATAAGTGGAGTTTAGAACAAGAAAATATTGGATATGACATTTGTTGTGAATAGTCGCGTCTACTACCATCTCAGTTAGGCTTAAATTTTTGCATTAAGTTGGAGTGAAAAAGTTTAATGCAGTCATAAAATTTTATAACAGAATTATTTAAAAACAAAAAGTTTCTTCAAAATTTTAAAATATAAAGTACACAATTAGATTACAATATTTACAAAAGGTGGGCATAAAGTACCCCATCCCATTTGTATTGCTGGGGACGAATTAAATATAATTTACAATTGTGTAAATGCAAATATTGGTAAATGCCATAGTCAATAAAATTAATAAGAAAAATAGCATATCTGCTAACTTTCACTAAGTAACTTTACTGTGGAGAGCATTACACTTGCAAATAATTAAATTACATACACGTACCTAGTAGCAGCTCTGGTGGACTATCATTATAATTCATTTCATACTGTCTTTCGCCTTCAGTGACACATGATGCAATGAGATAGATGAGAGACTGAAAGGTCAGAGGAGCCATTCTGATCGATGACTGCTCAACCTCCACCCTCAACTCATGGAGGTTGGTCAGAGCTTGGGTTCAGGATGGACAAATCTAATGGTGAAATGGCATCCTACATGTATGCAATAGGATTGAGGCTGTGTGATTTTTTAATTTTTTATTTTTATTATTTTTTTTTAATTTTTTAGGGGGTGGTCGTCTGACCCAGTTCAGGAGTTATTAGGAGGGTGCATTGTGTTGCTGAATTACTAACAGACACAAATGCAAATAAGTAAAAGAAGCCATGGATGATAAAAATTTCAATTAATTTTCCAAGGTGCCAATATGCAGATTTCTCCTTCAGCCAGAAACTCTACAGGAAAACATACTACTTGAACTGTTGATACCTCATTTGAGTAACCCTCATGTTTTACACAATGATGGAAATGGAGGCACCATGAGCACCTTGACTGTTAACAATATCAAACTGGTTACTCAGTATTTACATGCCTATGATGCATGTTGATCAATATTTCATACTTATTTTAACTCTTTTTCAGAACAGAAAAAGTTGTTGTCCTAGATGAAGAATGGTGCAAGTATGTAATGGTTATTGGATGTATCTGACCTTACTGGAAATTTTTGAGTGATATGCTAACACAGCATTCCCAGAAGATGTGCATATGCAACTTATCACCATCTGTTGGACTTTGAGAAAGGTGGAATCATTGGCTTTAGGCCTATGGCATCATCATGCTGGCAGGTTGCACACACAGTTGCCTGGAGTGCAGTAACTGAAATAAATGTAGGGTAACAGTGTGGCAAGAAGGGTGCATGGTGATCCTTCCTTAAAGAATGCACCTTGAGGAGATACGACTCTTGAATGGACTCTGACATATAGGTGGATGTTAATGACTGAAATAGTAGCCATAACAAAGTGCCAGTAATGACACACACACACACACACACACACACACACACACACACACACACACACCAGATTCAACTCGGACGTCCTGTGTAGACACTAATGTGTCTATAGACAATGTGGTGAAATGTCACAGGAAGAAGTGACTCGTGACATCCATACCTATTCAGCTTTTTGGTGTGGAGGAGACTATTGGATTTTGCAACAGGTCTGGAAACCCAAAACTGTGTGTATTTGGTTACTGATGAATTGCTTTGTTAAAATTTTACCAGCAGTATGCTAAGAATGAGTACAAGTAAAAATTGTCAGTATAGAATATTCCATTATATGAAAGTTATGTTAAACGAAATTATATAATGACACAAATTTTATGTTTTATCTGCTTTTTACCTGTGAGAGGTAATACTTCCGCAGTTACACATGTTTAATGAAGATATTGCCTTTTGTATGTTTCAGCTGGGAGTAAAATTAAACCAGTTAGATGTTCGTGGTGATCTTCCATTGGACTTAGCACTTCGTGATCATCAAACTAGTATTGCTCGCACTTTGGTGGAACATAAGGCTGATCTTGATGCAAGGGACAGCCAAGGGTACACGCTCTTGCATCGCGCTATTGACAGAGGTGAGCCATCCTACATTTTTAATTAAAATTAATGAATATTTGAATAAAGGACAGGATCAGTGTACTGATAAGTAGCATATGTTATGTAGCTGTCATGGTCATGATAATTACTACAAAAATATTTCATTATATGTAGATAAAGGTAATCAGTTAAATTGTGCATTGATACAGCTGCAAAAAATCACTATCTGTTAAACCAGGATAAATTCCAATGAAAGCTTTTGAGTATCGGTACTGTCTGTCGAAACATCATTGTTTGTCTTTGTTAGTTGCTGAGAGTCAGTTTGGTCCAATCACAACATCGCTAACTAGTACTAATTGCTGGGGAAGAACACATTCCTGAGAGAAAATATTGTGTGTCATTTGCAGTTGACAATACATATGAAGACTGAGCAAGACCAGGAAGAGGTGGCATTTGCTGTAATGCTTATGTGTTTTCTCCCAGGTAATATTAAGTAGTGTGCTGTCCTACTTCAGGACAGTTTGCTTATGGGCAACCATGATTTTGACTTGTGCCTTTTCCTTTAGAGAATTATTTCCTTGTTGATTTCATGTGTTTTCAGCAGCAAATTTCTGCTATCACAATTACAGAGTATGCAGGTGGTACATAACAACTCTCTGCCTTGTATTGTCTGATTCATACTTGAGAATCGTTACATGCAAAGTTGAAAAGTGCCTAGCTTATAAATATAAACTGTTGCCAATGTATTTACTAGTGTCCGTAATTCTAACCATTATAATATTGGTTGGTTGTTTTCGGGAAGGAGACCAGACAGCGTGGTCATCAGTCTCATTGGATTAGGGAAGGATGGGGAAGGAAGTCAGCCGTGCCCTTTCAGAGGAACCATCCTGGCATTTGCCTGGAGTGATTTAGGGAAATCACGGAAAACCTAAATCAGGATGGCCGGACGCGGGATTGAACCGTCGTCCTCCCGATATAATATTGGTCATGACAGCCATTTACTACAATAGTCGGCCATGCCCTTTCAGAGGAACCATCCCGGCATTTGCCTGGAGTGATTTAGGGAAATCACGGAAAACCTAAATCAGGATGGCCGGACGCGGGATTGAACCGTCATCCTCCCGATATAATATTGGTCATGACAGCCATTTACTACAATACAGTACTCTGTGCAACAACAATTTTTCAATTATTTCAGATTCCTGCATTGTATTAATAACAATTCACAACTTTTTTATGAAAGGCAATCATTGATCTGCGCTTAAGCATTGTTGATTAAATTTAATTATGCCCATTCACGTAAAGCAAGTTCATATTGTGTATATGTGGCTCTCTCCATCCTGTTTAAACTCTCACCACATGTTAGGAGGTACCTGAAAACCCTACCACCAAATTATCTTTGTATTCCTAATACCTGTTACTCCACTTCATAACCCTGATAAGCACACTCCAAGATATTTGTAAGTAAGTTCATATTGAAATTTCTATAAATATAACTTGACTTGGTGCTTTTGCAGTGATTTTTAATTAATTACTTAATCAAAACAACATTTTCTTTACTGAGACAGGTGACACAGACCAGAAATACTGTGTTCATTATCGGAATAGACAAATTTAATTTCACTCTGACAATCCTTGTTGAGATTACCTATTGCTTCCACTATTTACAACAAGTGATTACTGTGGAAAGTCCATAATGGTAATGTAAAGTTCATTCTTATTATATTCCCATAAAGACTATATAACTTTTATGCGAAGTCAGTGTTTTTTTCCAATGGAATATTTGCTAGTGAGAGACATTACTAATAACTCTACCCAGTGGTAGTTACAGATATTTGCTTGGATTGTTGAAGCCAATGCCATTCGCAAATATGACTGTGAACTCATAGAGACAAGAATAACTGTGTCACCTGTTTCAACTGGCCTCCCACTTTAGCTATAGAATGATTTAAAGATAGCCTACATTTGTTGATATGGAAATATTCTGTGATATTTTGGAATTGCATCTAAATGATAATTGCTTCTTGCCTCAATATGTGTTTTAACAACCAGGCAGTAAACTTCAGATGACTTCTATGGCTGCCATGAAGTTCTCTGTTGTGGTGACACCCTTCAAAAGAAGTCCTAGTAGACGTCCTCTTCCTCACTCTTCATTAGCTGTAAAACTTTGTTCAATTTCAACTTATTTGAGTTCACTGTGTGACACAGTGCCAAAACACTCTGTACAAACGACTCTGTTGGTTCCACTTGGTGTTGCCTTCTGTTCCTCAGTGGCTCTTTGCTGTGCGGACTCAATGCTGATTGTCACCAAATGCATTTGTAACATATTCTTGAAATTTGTCCCAACTCTTGCCTGTTGTTCTCAAACTACTGTTGGGCTGTTCTGTCAAAGTGAAAGTAAATATTGGCAGCACACACCATGTCATTCCACTTGTAGTTAGCGACATAGTGAAATCACTTCCAATCATTTCTCAGGGCCTGGCCAGCTTCCAACAAAAACAGTGCTGGATGCATGATGAACATGTAACTTAGTGACCCCTCTGTATCATTGTTACCTCAACAATAGGTTGAATGTACTGTTCGTATTCCAGTTCTTCCCCCTGTCTCCACTGTACTGCAGCAGCTCAAAAATTGTGAGTTATCCAATTTATTTTTTCCTCTGTTCCCATGTGTTTAAAATTTCAGTCCAAAATGTTCCCTCCCTATACCTGTATGCTAAACACTGGTCTGGGAGAGTTCACCTCCCCCTCCTTCAAGCCCATATGTGGTCCACACTCGTCTATATTTTTCATTTCTACTGCTCCTCTCTCTTTCGCTCCCACTGCTTCTATCTCCATCCATCCATCCATCCATCTTCCGTTCACTGCCACTCTCTCCCCCATCATCTTTTTTCTCTTCCTCTCCCACTGGCAGCGTCTCCTTTCTCTTCCTCTTCCTCTCATCCTTTCACTTCCTCTGTCTCTCTGCTACTCTCTTTCAGTACAAAAATGTGTGAATATGTTCACATGTCAAATTTTTTAGTGAGCAAGGTAGAATGGATTTTGAGGCAACTGGTTCTCCATTTTTCATCAGAGTCTCTCAAAGAGGAACATATTCTCCTTTTTTCTGCTGGTTCCCTTCTTTTCCCTGCTACAGCAAGGTGTGCTGCTTATGTAAAATGAGTTCTGTAGGACAGTAAAGTTTCGACAGTCTGTTTATACACTTTGGATACATTTATGCACTTTGGTGCACATAAAGACAAATATGTATGCATAATATAAGGTTAATGCAAAATCATTTGCTTTACATTTTTTCTGGAAGTTCTTTACACACATGTTAAGGTCCTTTTTATCCCCCCCCCCCCCTCCCCCTCCTTTTCAATGCAGTACCACTCTATTCATATTTCTATTGGCATGAATGCCCATTATATAGAGGCAGTTAGCATGAAGTTTTATTGATGAAAAAATGCTGATTAAAAACAGTTTGATGACCTCAGAACCCTTCTGGTGCCCCTTGGAGCCCTTGGCATGTGCTCACTATGTCAGTTAAAACTACATTTATGTCTCAGACTGGGTATTACGTGCATATGTACGGTAACTTTGAACCTCTGGATCTCATTAAAGGATAGTTATATCAAAAAAAGGTAAAGGTTCCCTGAGTATATCACCTTAAGAATACAGGGTAAAAATTTTGATGATTTGCCATAAATAGAAATTCTAGAACTGACCATGCCCACAAATGGTACTTCTCATATCCAAAAGTCATAGTTTTTATTGGTGTTTTCTCAGGGACTGCCCATGACCAAATGATGCTTTTAACGCAAAATAACCAACAGATTTGCTCAGTTTGCCTGGGCAGGAGGAGATGTGAAATGTTTAAATTTTGACCCTGTACTGAAGGATAGCTATAGTATATGTGTTCTTCCATTAAATATACAAATGACCATTAGGCCAAGAGCTATCCACAACAGAAGTTTTTACCACTTGAAAAAATGCATTTTCGTGCATGACTCTTTGGAACATAGTGGTACCCTGTACTGTTGTGCACAGACTGAAACCGAACATATAAAAAGTAAACATAGTTGGCACTTATCCTGGAGAGATCCCTGGACTTAAGTTGTGGAACAATCCCATAGTAGTATTTATCAGCGAAGTGGAATATTGTTTTTTGATGCCACCAGGGTTCCCCAATAGACAAATTCACTAACAGGTTCTGTTGATATCTGGTCATTTTATAGCATCATATTTACACTACTGGCCATTAAAATTGCTACACCACGAAGAGGACGTGCTACAGACGCGGTATTTAACCGACAGGAAGAAGCTGCTGTGATATGCAAATGATTAGCTTTTCAGAGCATTCACACAAGGTTGGTGCCGGTGGCGACACCTACAACGTGCTGACATGAGGAAAGTTTCCAAACGATTTCTCACAAACAAACAGCAGTTGACCGGCGTTGCCTGGTGAAACATTGTTGTGATGCCTTGTGTAAGGAGGAGAAATGCGTACCATCACGTTTCCGACATTGATGAAGGTTGGATTATAGCCTATTGCGATTTATCGTATCGTGACATTGCAGCTTGCGCTGGTCGAGATCCAATGACTGTTAGCAGAATATGGAATTGGTGGGTTCAGGAGGGTAAGACGGAATGCCATGCTGGATCCCAACGGCCTTGTATCACTAGCAGTCAAGATGACAGGCATCTTATCCGCATGGCTGTAACAGATCGTGCAGCCATGTCTCGATCTTTTAGTCAATAGATGGGGGCGTTTGCAAGACAAAAACCATCTGCACGAACAGTTCGATGACATTTGCAGCAGCATGGACTATCAGCTTGGAGACCATGGCTGCGGCTACCCTTGACGCTGCATCATAGACAGGAGCACCTGCGATGATGTACTGGCTCGTCACAATACGCGTCACTACTCCTGATGAACTGTAGTATTGTGTTGAAGCTGCATGGGCAGCTGTACCTGTACATGTCATCTAAGCTCTGTTTGACTCAATGCCCAGGCGCATCAAGGCAGTTATTACGGCCAGAGGTGGTTGTTATGGGTACTGATTTCGCAGGATCTATGCACCCAAATTGCGTGAAAATATAATCACATGTCAGTTCTAGTATAATATATTTGTCCAATGAATACCCGTTTATCATCTGCATTTCTTCTTGGTGTAGCAATTTTAATGGCCAGTAGTGTAGTTCTAGTTGTATTATTTGCATTTATTTGGTTTTATGTATGTTCACTTCCAGTTCCCTTTCTATTGCTGCTGTCATCAGTGCAATATTTGTTTCTTTAACTGCTAGTTCTATTCTTGCAAAGATATCCACATCATCTGCATAGGCCAGAACTTGCACTGTTCTGAGGAACATTGCGCCTGTTATGTTGATTAGAACCATTCTTGTTACTTTTTCTAGTGATATATTAAAAGGTATACATGAGAATGCATCCCTTTGCCCCAGATCATTTGTTAGTCTCAAAATTTGGTGTTAAATTTACTTGTATCTGTACTTTACAAACTACTTTTTCCATAGTCAAGTTTATGAGGCATGTTAACTCTTGTGCTATGCTGAGTTCATTCATGGCTTCAATAAAATTATTTCTTTTTGTGGTGTCACATGCTGCTACAAAACTAACAAATATGAAATGTTTTAAGACTGCTTTTTTTTTCAATATTTGCTTCAGGGTGAGTATTTGGTCAGTAATTGATTTGGATCTAAAGCCTGCCTGATATCTCTTGATTGCTTTTTTTCTGCAAAAGGTTTTACATGGATACAAAGTGGAGAGGAGACTATTTTATATGCAATGTTCAATAATTTAGGTCCTCCATAGTTCATTCATTCCAGGGTGTCCCTTTTTGTAAGCATAACACACATTACTCCCATATTGTAATCATATGAGATGACCTTTTGTGTCCATATAACTGAGATCAGAGCATGCAGGTACTTAACTAGATAACCTCCATAGCACTTAATGAGCTTGGCTGTCAGTTTGTCACTGCACGGTGTCTTATTGTTGGTTAGTTCCTTTATTGCTTGCTGAATCTCAGGCTTTGAGGGCATCTCATTTACCTCTTCTTTCACTTGTTGGTTTTCAGTTTGTTCTCATTTTTCAGCATTCTCTGAGTACAATAATTCCTTACAGTAATCTGTCCAGTTATGTAACACTCCCTCGTGTGATGCTATTAATTCACCATTTTTCCCTTTATATTTCACTGGTTTCCATTGAAAGCCCGTTTTAAGGTTATTGACCTTTCTATACAGCTTCCTGATTTCATTAACATCATCAAGTAGTTCAGTGTGCAGAAAGTGCCTTTCAAAAAAGGGTTTCTTCTCTGCCTTAAGAATCAGCTTTTTTGCACACCTTTTCCTCTATAGTCACCCTCTAACATTTGTGTTCTTTGGGTGTCCATCTTGTTGTGTAGTTCATTCTCCTTTTTGCGTTGCCTCCTCACACTCATCATCATACCATTCATTTCTTTTGTTGTTCCATACCAATTACTTCCTGCACGGCAGTCTGTATTTAATATCGGTTTTTATATAATTATTACCAATCTCCCATGCTGTTCTCAATATGTTGCTGATACATTCATAAGCCCCCCATGAACCACGGACCTTGCTGTTGGTGGGGAGGCTTGCGTGCCTCAGCGATACAGATGGCCATACCGTAGGTGCAACCACAACGGAGGGGTATCTGTTGAGAGGCCAGACAAACATGTGGTTCCTGAAGAGGGGCAGCAGCCTTTTCAGTAGTTGCAGGGGCAACAGTCTGGATGATTGACTGATCTGGCCTTGTAACATAAACCAAGACGGCCTTGCTGTGCTGGTACTGCGAACGGCTGAAAGCAAGGGGAAACTACAGCCGTAATTTTTCCCGAGGACATGCAGCTTTACTGTATGATTAAATGATGATGGCGTTCTCTTGGGTAAAATATTCCGGAGGTAAAATAGTCCCCCATTTGGATCTCCGGGCGGGGACTACTGAAGAGGACGTCGTTATCAGGAGAAAGAAAACTGGCGTTCTACGGATCGGAGCATGGAATGTCAGATCCCTTAATCGGGCAGGTAGGTTAGAAAATTTAAAAAGGGAAATGGATAGGTTAAAGTTAGATATAGTGGGAATTAGTGAAGTTCGGTGGCAGGAGGAACAAGACTTTTGGTCAGGTGATTACAGGGTTATAAATACAAAATCAAATAGGGGTAATGCAGGAGTAGGTTTAATAATGAATAAAAAAATAGGAGTGCGGGTTAGCTACTACAAACAGCATAGTGAACGCATTATTGTGGCCAAGATAGACACAAAGCCCATGCCTACTACAGTAGTACAAGTTTATATGCCAACTAGCTCTGCAGATGATGAAGAAATAGATGAAATGTATGAAGAGGTAAAAGAAATTATTCAGGTAGTGAAGGGAGACGAAAATTTAATAGTCATGGGTGACTGGAATTCGTCAGTAGGAAAAGGGAGAGAAGGAAACATAGTAGGTGAATATGGATTGGGGGGAAGGAATGACAGAGGAAGCCGCCTTGTAGAATTTTGCACAGAGCATAACTTAATCATAGCTAACACTTGGTTCAAGAATCATAAAAGAATGTTGTATACCTGGAAGAATCCTGGAGATACTAAAAGGTATCAGATAGATTATATAATGGTAAGACAGAGATTTAGGAACCAGGTTTTAAATTGTAAGACATTTCCAGGGGCAGATGTGGATTCTGACCATAATCTATTGGTTATGAACTGCAGATTGAAACTGAAGAAACTGCAAAAAGGTGGGGATTTAAGGAGATGGGACCTGGATAAACTGAAAGAACCAGAGGTTGTAGAGAGTTTCAGGGAGAGCATACGGGAACAATTGACAGGAATGGGGGAAAGAAATACAGTAGAAGAAGAATGGGTAGCTCTGAGGGATGAAGTAGTGAAAGCAGCAAACGATCAAGTAGGTAAAAAGACGAGGGCTAATAGAAATCCTTGGGTAACAGAAGAAATATTGAATTTAATTGATGAAAGGAGAAAATATAAAAATGCAGTAAATGAAGCAGGCAAAAGGGAATACAAACGTCTCAAAAATGAGATCGACTGGAAGTGCAAAATGGCTAAGCAGGGATGGCTAGAGGACAAATGTAAGGATGTAGAGGCTTGTCTCACTAGGGGTAAGATAGATACTGCCTACAGGAAAATGAAAGAGACCTTTGGAGAGAAGAGAACCACTTGTATGAATATCAAGAGCTCAGATGGCAACCCAGTTCTAAGCAACGAAGGGAAGAAGGGAAGGCAGAAAGGTGGAAGGAGTATATAGAGGGTCTATACAAGGGCGATGTACTTGAGGACAATATTATGGAAATGGAAGAGGATGTAGATGAAGACGAAATGGGAGATAAGATACTGCGTGAAGAGTTTGACAGAGCACTGAAAGACCTGAGTCGAAACGAAGCCCCGGGAGTAGACAACATTCCATTAGAACTACTGATGGCCTTGGGAGAGCCAGTCATGACAAAACTCTACCATCTGGTGAGCAAGATGTATGAGACAGGCGAAATACCCTCAGACTTCAAGAAGAATATAATAATTCCAATCCCAAAGAAAGCAGGTGTTGACAGACGTGAAAATTACCAAACTATCAGTTTAATAAGTCACAGCTGCAAAATACTAACGCAAATTCTTTACAGACGAATGGAAAAACTGGTAGAAGCAGACCTCGGGGAAGATCAGTTTGGATTCCGTAGAAATGTTGGAACACGTGAGGCAATACTGACCTTAAGACTTATCTTAGAAGAAAGATTAAGAAAAGGCAAACCTACGTTTCTAGCATTTGTGGACTTACAAGGGGAGGCCGCCAATTGTGAAATTCAGATTCGATTCATACTGTGCATAATAAAAGCTCATGGCCAGAGGTGTAATGTGGCAAAGCACCAAGATGCACTTCTCAGCCGTTGTCGAGAAAATCGACACTTAAAAGAAACCATTGCGGTGAAATACTCTCTACGATTAATAATTAACTCGAGCGTCGTGGCGCAGCGGTATGCACTCGGGTTCGTAATCCAAAGGTTGCCGGATTGAATCTCGCGCCATGCATTTTTTTTATAATTAGCTTTTTGTAATTCAAATATATATATATATATATATATATATATATATATATATATATATATATATATATACTATTAATGAATTACTTATGCATGTTGGTGAAGGCGGATCGCTCTCCAATTGTACCGCCTCCATTTTTCCGTTTTATTAACCGGGTGTACCAAAGCTCTCCCGTCCGCACTGATTTTCGACGATGTTATAAGTTGCGCTAGGGACCGCATCTACCTTCTTTCGAAGTTAGCAGGCAACTACGCTGTTATGCGGCGGCTCGTTTCGGCCCATGCAACATCTGTCCTTCAAGTGTAACGAGCGAGTAACGGAGTTTATATTTCATACCTGCCACAGCAAATTTGTGTTCGTGGGGTCTCTATTCTAATTCGAGCGTTTGACTTACGCTATACGTATTCGTTTCGGAATATCGTTTCTACGTCTTCCGTTAACTATACGTGGTTAACATTATGAAGACAATTAATAACATTTGTGAAATACAACTTTGTTTACGGAAAACATAATGATGTTCGAAGTCGCCAGTTTTTCCACGATAAACGACTTTCAACAACGTACTATATGCATAATTGTTGCAACTGATTGCCGCTTACCGCTGCACCACGGCCCTGTAGAAAGTTATTAATCGTAGAGAGTATTTCACCGCAACGGTTTCTTTTAACTGTCGATTTTCTCGACAACGGCTGAGAAGT
The DNA here is from genome assembly GCF_023898315.1 of Schistocerca nitens. Lineage (NCBI taxonomy): Eukaryota > Metazoa > Arthropoda > Insecta > Orthoptera > Acrididae > Schistocerca > Schistocerca nitens. The sequence goes on from NC_064622.1 coordinate 245,610,817, forward strand.
GCATCTTGGTCCTTTGCCACATTACACCTCTGGCCATGAGCTTTTATTGTGGGCAGTATGAATCGAATCTGAATTTCACAATTGGCGGCCTCCCCTTGTTAGAGAAAGCTTTTGACAGTGTTAACTGGAATACTATCTTTCAAATTCTGAAGGTGGCAGGGGTAAAATACAGGGAGCGAAAGGCTATTTACAATTTGTACAGAAACCAGATGGCAGATATAAGAGTCGAGGGGCATGAAAGGGAAGCAGTGCTTGGGAAAGGAGTGAGACAGGGTTGTAGCCTCTCCCCGATGTTATTCAATCTGTATATTGAGCAAGCAGTAAAGGAAACAAAAGAAAAATTCGGAGTAGGTATTAAAATTCATGGAGAAGAAGTAAAAACTTTGAGGTTCGCCGATGGCATTGTAATTCTGTCAGAGACAGCAAAGGACTTGGAAGAGCAGTTGAACGGAATGGACAGTGTCTTGAAAAGAGGATATAAGATGACCATCAACAGAAGCAAAACGAGGATAATGGAATGTAGTCAAATTAAGTCGGGTGATGCTGAGGGAATTAGATTAGGAAATGAGACACTTAAAGTAGTAAAGGAGTTTCGCTATTTAGGGATTAAAATAACTGATGATGGTCGAAGTAGTAGTAGAGGATATAGTAGTAGTAGTAGTAGTAGTAGAGGATATAAAATGTAGACTGGCAATGGCAAGGAAATCGTTTCTGAAGAAGAGAAATTTGTTAACATCGAGTATAGATTTAAGTGTCAGGAAGTCGTTTCTGAAAGTATTTGTATGGAAGTGAAACATGGACGATAACTAGTTTGGACAAGGCGAGAATAGAAGCTTTCGAAATGTGGTGCTACAGAAGAATGCTGAAGATAAGGTGGGTAGATCTCGTAACTAATGAGGAGGTATTGAATAGGATTGGGGAGAAGAGATGTTTGTGGCACAACTTGACTAGAAGAAGGGATCGGTTGGTAGGACATGTTTTGAGGCATCGAGGGATCACAAATTTAGCATTGGAGGGCACCGTGGAGGGTAAAAATCGTAGAGGGAGACAAAGAGATGAATACACTAAGCAGATTCAGAAGGATGTAGGTTGCAGTAGGAACTGGGAGATGAAGAAGCTTGCACAGGATAGAGTAGTATGGAGAGCTGCATCAAACCAGTCTCAGGACTGAAGACCACAACAACAACAACATCATTCATAATCGGGCTGCATGGTGACATCATGTGCAATACTTCTTGCAACACCTAACTTCACTGTACCAAAACATCAAATTCATGATGGAGATAGAAGAAAATAATCATCTTCCATTTCTGGATGTGCTTGCCAAACAAAGACCAGGTGGCACACAAGGACAAAGCATCTACTGTAAACTGCTGTATATAGATTAGTACTTTAGTGCCTCCGCCGTCATTTCTCATCACAATGAGCACGCTAGTGTACAGAGCACACACAACTTTGAACCAGTACAGTCTAGCAGCTGAACTATTGTGCATACAAGCTGTGTTCTATAAGAATGTGTGTAGCAAGTGCCAGATAAAACATGCCATAAGACCAAACAAGCTGAGGCCTCAGCCTGCTGAGAATGAAGAGCAGTCTCGAGAATGAAATTTTCACTCTGCTGCAGAGTGTGCACTGATATGAAACTTCCTGGCAGATAAAAACTATGTGCTGTATGATACTTGATCTTGGGGCCAGAGGAGATGAGAGAATGACTCGTGCGTTGGTAGCTCATCCAATGGAACACTTGTCTGTGAAAGGCGGAGACCCTGAGTTCGAGTCTGTCTGGCACACACTTTGTCTACCGGGAAACCTGTTGCGATAACTATTATCCTGTACACTGAGAATGCATCAGTGAAAACTGGAAGAATACTGTGAAAACGTTGTGTCAGGTTCATATTCTGCCCACCAGACAAGATGTGAGCCATGTTGGGGTCAGTCAAGAATGACATAGGAGTTCACTAAATCCCCTGCCAGTGCAGGAAAATGTGTTCAGGCTAGACTATCTGGATTGCACAGGAGAATTGCATGGAGCATAGATGCCACACAGACAATGAACAGCCGACAAAGTCAGTAATGAACAACAGGAAGTCTGCTGCAGCAGAGCATTGCATCTCCCTTTGACATGCCATGAATTAAGACGGCATTAAGTTGTTTTATCACTTAAACACTATCTTGGCTTGTATTCTAAAAAAGACTGTAGAGATCCTGGCTACACAATGAACAAATAAAGCTAAGAAAGGCTTGGAATCCAGCCGTGACCATGGTTAAAGTACAGCACCAGTTTGTGTGGAAATCGACCTATGTCACAGCAACTGAAGAGAATGAGGTTGTGTCACCAGGCTGGCAGATCCCTCCCCCCTCCTTCCCTCTTGCTCCCGATTGCCGATGCCTATGCTCACAGTGAACTTAAGTAAGAAGTTCCAGAACATGGTGAGAGACACTGGATAGCATATTCAGTTAGGTATATTTAGGATATAGTGGTATAAAGGCATTTTTCCATTAAGGTAGGAGAAAATCTATAACAGGAAGTAAGACTTGATAGTTAATGAAACAAATTTGTAATGCTGATGGCATTAAGAAATGTGTTTTTAAAATTTTTGTATTTAATTCAAAAATTTATCATATCAAATGTTGAAGTAGTAACTGAACATCATGTAAATCAGTGTAACATTTCAATCATACTAAGCATTTTGTGTTTGTTTCATTCACCTTGACTGTAACAAAATTAGTAGACAACAAATTTGTAAAATTCCAGAAGTCAATTTCCTCTAACTCCTATCTTTTACTTTTTCGCAGGAGATGATTATGCAGCAGAATTCTTGATAGAACATGGTGCAGCAGTAGGTGCCGTAACACCAGAGCAAGGCAACACAGCACTGCATATGGTGGCAAGTTTGTCACCTGCAACCACAGGGGATTCAACTATAAGTGCCATGACTGGAATTGCACAGAAACTTTTAAAACAGGGTCTTAGCCCAAATATGCAAAACAAACAGGGTTTGTAAGTAAAATCTTATAAACATTTTACTGCATTGTGGTGAATTTGACCAGTAATGTTCAAAGTAATTCACATTTTAGGCAGGGTGGCACACAAAGAACTGGCACCCAGTGCCAGACTGCTCATTGTTGCCTGCCAGTTGTCATATATTGTTTTGAAGCTGTTGCCGCTATATTTCGGCTTATAGTGGGCAACAATTCATGCATAATTGGGAGCAGCCTGTACTCGAATCCTCTTGGGCTCAGCAGCACTTGTTTGTTGGGTATGGGCTTGGTGATCCCAGGTTTCCTGAGCTGGGAACTGGTAAGCACCACCAGCCCCTCTCACTGTAAGCTCTGGGCATGCTTCAGTGACCATCATGCTGCAGGGTGGAGAAACATTGTGTGTCATGGAGAACGGTGATCTTGGCTTGACTGCCCAGATCACGAGAATGGTAAAAACCTCTATAAAAAAATCCTCCATCTCAAGGTGTGTTGTCTGCCAATGATATGCATGGCTGTTGAAGTGAAATCTCTAGGGAAACTGCCACACCTCATTTGTGTAAGGCTTACCATTGCACACAGGTCTCTATCTAGATGGATTTTTGTTTTCCTAGCTGCCTGTGGGACTGATATGGAATACTTGAAATTTTCTCTTTTTCTTCCCAGCAGAATGGATGGGCTGCTGGTAGGTACCAACTCCCAATCTGACAAGATGGCTCGTGTAGCCAGTCATCCTGAGTCAGAGATTCTACAGAGTTCTTCATTATAGTAACAGAACTCATGCTGCTGGTCAGAATGTGTGCTTGATTGTTTCAAGATGGCAGTGTAGAGAAGATTTTATCGTTTCATATTAAAAAAGGTTTAGAGGGCATTGCAGGTACATTGAAATCAGTCAAATGACTGCATAACAGAACAGTGTTGGTTGAAACTGCTAGTTGGGAAATGTAAATGTTTTGTGGAATATGCCATAGAAATGGAGCTCCACAACACATTGAACTACAGCAAAGATGTTTTATCATGTAGAGATCTGGTTGACATTCCCAAGGAGGAATTGAAAGATGAGTGGGCTTAAGAAGGGTTGTCAGTGTGCAAAATATACTGAAAAGGGTGGACAGTGTTCTCATAAAATCTGAATCCTTCATCCTTACCTTCAATAGCATGAAACTTCCAGAGCATATTAAGGCAGGTTTTCTTTACCTAAGCATATGGCTCTATGTCCCCAACCTATTGTGTGTTTAAATGCCAGCTATTTGGACACACCACCTTAGGATGTAAGGGTGAAGCCACTTAGGATAAATGTGGTAATGCTGTCCACAATGTAGTTGGTTGTTCCTCTCCTCAGAAGCGTGTAAATTGCTCTGGAGATCACCCAGTCTGGAGTAGGGACTGCAGTGTCTTCCTCAAAGAAAGGTAAAACATTGAAATGCATCCTGTATGGTGAGGCCAAGATCATCTATAAAGCCATGCAGCCACATTCACTGCATCTTTTGATTTGGCCCTTAAAAAGCCTGTTTTGACAATCAAAGCTTCCACACAAATGGAGGTTGCTAGTGTCAGCACTAGTACCTGCATTTGTAAGCACACTTATCAAGCTGCAGTTGATTCAGAGCCCTTAGCCCTCCTGAGGACATCAGATAAAGCCACAGTCACCACCATTGTGGAGTTGGTGGTACCTCCAAATGCAGAGCCGAGTATACAATCCAGTACTGCCTTCACTGCTGCTACAGTAGCTTTTAAATGCCCTCCCAGACAAAAAAAAGCAAATGGGAATCTTCCACCGCAGGTGAAAACAGGAGGTAGACTGTCAGACCGTGTTGACGTCATTAAACTTGATGGTTCTAGTGCTTCTGCTTCAGAGGTGATGGAATGCAAAGTCTGCTCAGAGCAACCATCTTTCCCCAAGGCAGAAAGACAGGGAGAAAGTGCAACCACCATGATAAATGGCTCCCCTACTACAGTGGAACAAGAATGGCTTCAGGACTCATGTGGATGAACTGAAACTCCTGGCACAGGCATGCTCCATGTTCTTGAGTTTACAGGAAACACATTTCCAAGCCATTGACACCCTTGTGCTACATGGTTATGCCTCCACTGGAAGGATGAGCTGACTGGGGAAAGAGCCAAGGGAGGGGAAGCTGTGTTTGTCAATAACACACACGACTTCACATCTGTCTCCTTGGTTACTGACATAAAAGCAGTAGCCATTGCTGTTCATGTGGATTAGATCATCACTATCTGCTCGTTGTATTTACCTTCGCAGGATGCAGTAAACTCTGAGGCTCTCACAGGCCTTATTGCACAATCACCCCTGCCCATTTCTCCTACTTCGTGGTTTCATCGCCCATAATGTATTATGGGGCTCAAACTATACTTTCTCCAGGGGTCAAGTCTTGAAGAACCTCATGATGTTTCAGGAGCTGTGCAACCTCAAAAAAGGCAGTCCCACTTATTTCCCAGTTACCACTGGGTCATCCTCAGCCATTAAACTTTCTTTCTGCTCTCCAGCCCCTGCAGACTTAGCACAGTGGAAATCAACTGATGACCTTCATTCCATTGACCACTTCCCACTGTGGATCCACCTACTTCATCGGGGATTGGATTGCTTGAACAAAAGCCACAGAAACAGTTAGTAAGCAGGGCTAACAAGATGCTGTTCAGCCAGCTGACTGTGTTTGAACTTGGAACTGGGTGGACCATATCACCTGAGTGATCCATCACGTCACTGACTTGCCCATCAAAAGGCTTCAAGTCATATGAAGGGAGGACCTGTTCATTGGTGGACTGATAAGTGCCATTCAGTGATCCAGGACAAGCTTGTAGCTCTTTGATGATTTAAATGCTACCCAACAGCAAGAAACCTCACAGTCTTTCAAGTCACAAGAGTCAAAGCTTGATACGTAATTAAGAAGAGCAAGAAAAGTTCATGGCAAGCATTCTTGGACTCTGTCAACCCATTGCAGGTGTTCTATGAAAGTATGGGAACCCATCAGGAGGATTTCTGGTAAACGCAATCATTTACCAATAGCAGCTGTCCGCCCCTGCTAGCTGAATGGTCAGTGTGATGGGTTGTCAATCTTATGGGCCTGGGTTCAGTTCCCAGCTGGGTCAGGGAATTTTCTCCACCCAGGGACTGGGTGTTGTGCTGTCCTCATCATCATCCTATCATCCTCATAGACTGCAGGTCATCGAAGTGGTGTCATATTGAAAGACCAGCAAATGGCCTGCCTGATGGGGGGGCCCTAGCCATACGATTAAATAAATAAATAACCAATAGCAGCAGTTATGAAACAGGACTGTCTCCAAATGGCACTCGAAGACATCGTTCAGGTGATGGCAGAGCATTTTGCAGTGATAACTGCTAATGCCAGCCATTACCGTGTAACTGCAGTGAGGCACAATTTGGACTTCAGATCCCACAATTCTAAGTCTTATAAGTGCCCTTTCTCCATATGGGAGCTGGAATTGGCACTTTCTAAGATTTGTGATACTGTACCCGGTCATGGCCAAATCTGGTACTGCATGCTTTGACATTTGCGTGCAGCATCAAAGGAAATCCTCCTCAAATGTTTTAATTTGCTATGGCACTCTGATCACTTACGCAACTCATGGATAGAGGTAGTTTTGATCCCTGTCCTCAAATAAGAGAAGAACCATATGTCCCATTAGTTATTGGAGTGTTGCCATATGAGCTGTGTAGGAGAGACACTGGATCGAATGGGTAACCATTGTCTGTTATGGTCATTAGAGACCAGGCAACTCCTGGATTCTGGAGATTTCAGTCTGTCGACAAACTGATCCTGCTAAAGGCGGCTGTTCAGCATATTTTCCTACATAAACATCACTGTCTCAATATATTCTTTGATGTCAGTAAGGCATACGACATTATTTTGAGATAAAGTGTTCTCATTAAACTCCAGCAATGGGGCTTTGGTGGTCATCTCCCCATCTTTATACCATTTTTCCTGTCTCAGTGATTTTTTTATTTTTTTTTAAATTTTTATTTTATTTTATTTATTTATTTATTTATTTTTTTGATCAGCTGCAACTTACAGTACAGAGGTTATCTTACATATGAGGGATACCATTCTACATTTTACAAGCTCAGTGAGGTATCTGGGCCCCATTTTTTACTCCAAATTATCTGGTTACCACACCTGTGATACCTGAAAGCCAGAACCCAGAATGCACTGAATATCATGAAGTCCCTTAGCCTAAGGTCTTGGGGTGCAGACAGGGAGCATATGCTCCAGTTTCATAGGGCTTTCATGTGTTTGCAGCTAGACTATGAGAGCACAGGCCTCCCTACCTGAAGATTATTGACACTATCTGCTTTGAGGGGATCAGGTTGGCCACCAGTGCTTGCAGGACATGCCCCATACCCAGCCTCTGTGTGAAGACTGGGAAACCAACACCCACCATCCGGCAAAAGTTCCTACTGGTGTATGGGGCATGCAAGTTCCTCGCATCTCTGACTTCCCCTCCATGCCGTTTTTCCATTTGTCCACAAGCAACAATGCTGTTTGGGATCTGCATGTAGCATGTGCTAAAGTCACATGGTGTGGAGTATATACAACTCCAACCACCTGCCACCCTGTTTACTGCTGAGGCCCAGTGTAATTTTAGATTTGGTGCAGTATAGGGGAGATTGCACTCCTGCATATGTCTTTAATACATTATTTATGACGTTTTAACTGAGCACCACAACTCCACAGCTGTCTTTACAGATGGATCAAAACAAGTGTACGCCATTAGTTGCTTTATTTTGCCTGATCCTGTTCAGAAGGTCCAACTGCCTCAAGACTTTGCTGTCTTTGATTCAGAATTATATGTGATCTTGTGGGCACTGGAGCAGATGGGACGTGCTTAGAGAGCAAAATTCTTTGTTTGTTCCAATTCTCAGAGTGCCTTTCGCTCTCTGCAATGCTTGTACCCAGCAGATAAAGTAGTCCAGAATGTCCAGCACACCCTCCAGGACAACAGTTGGGGAAGGTGGTGTCTTTCAGCTGGGTATCAGGGCATATGGGTATTGAAGTGAGAGGAAGGATGGATGCAGCAGACAGAGAAGCATTTTGTTATCCTCAATTATGCTGGTGTGCCATCCCCGTGCTTGCTATCACCTTACTATTGAAGTACAGAATCAGGTGTCAGTGGGAAGAAGAGTGGCTGGAAGTGATAGATAATAAGCTGCATCTCATAAAGCCCACTAGGCAGCTGTGCTGTACCTTCTTTCAACCATGAAGATGGGATGAGTTCCTCTTTACTCGTCCTCTGCTCCATGGCTTCTTGCTCTGGCAAGAGGACCCTCCAATGTATGGAGCTTGTGGCATATCGATTACTGTGCACCACATTTTACTAGACTGTGCTTTATTTTCATACCAGCTGGCAGTGGCAGATTTGCTCTCTATTTTAAGTAACACGAAATGAATGTGGTTAGAGTGTAAGGTTTTGTGATATGTGCATCTTGTTTCTGAAAATTGTATAGAGATTTTCTTAATGTGTTAACAGGGTTACTGGCTCATCTTTGGAGAATTTAAAGGAGGGAGAGGGAGAGGGAGAAGGGGTGGGGGGTCGGGGGGAGTGCGTGTGCATGTGTCAACAATTTTAGTTCCTTTATCCATATTTTTTTCTTTTAACATTTGTTAGGATGCAGATAACCTAGCCGTTAAACATTCCATGCACCCCAAAAGCAACAAGAAGCTTGTACCCAGTGCTGGTTTTTTGTGCACCTCCCTGTACATAGTACATGCACGTGTGTGCACAAAAATAAATGAAATTTAGTCATTGCTGCTGCCCTGGGTGTTCACTAGTTCAACCTACATATAGGATGGCACATAAAAAAAATGTCCCCAAGTACAGAATGCTCACCAGTTATGCATGAATTGTTGCCTGCCATAAGCAGATACAACAAAATCAATAAACATGTAATAATTAGTTAAGACACCTTTTAGAACCATAAGGAAGAGTATGACATACATTATTGTGGAAGGTGTCGGAACAAGTATTGTAGGTTATAATCAAACTATATAGACTAAAAAATGAAAGAATAGTTTCAAAGGGAGTGTATGAGAGTTACCCTCAGAAAATAAAATTAAGAAGCAACTCCTAAGACAAGGAATACTCTTAATTCTCAGACAGATTCATCATGACATGAGATAGGTCACATTCCATTGTATAGTTACTTGAAACCAGCTATTAAGGCAGCATTATTGCTGTGCTTGATAATTGGTGACTTACTTTGTCACAAATTGTGAAGCTCATCAGTGGTCTGGTTGAAACTGTTGAGAAATATAAGAATAACAAATGTCACTTGTCACCAAATAGAGAATATGTGATTTTGGAAAATGGAATAAAAATATCTGTATTCTTGAAGAAAATGTAGCTGAAGTATAATATTCAACAAGGTAACAAGAATACTTACAATAGAAGAAGTGAATCAAAAGTTGAATATTCATGGAACCAGTGTAAAAAACTGGTAGTAAGTTTTGTTTACAGAATTTAAGAAGATTTGAAGGAAAAGGGGACAAAATCCAGCAGAGAAACAAAGTTTTAAGTAAGTGAATGGTTCAGAGTCTTCAGGATTATGTACTTGTATACCCCAAGACCATTCTTGTCTTGTATAAACTTATTAAGAATCACCTTCATGGAGAATAGGAGTAAAAAGAGCAAACTTCTGAGCAGCAGAAGTAGTTGTGATATGGTGTAGTACATGGAGGAAATACTTCATTTGGAAAGCAAAATTGCTTAATGCCAAAATGAGAAGGCTAAAAAGATTAATACTAGAGAGATGAGTTCATTCATAAAATAGAAGTGTACTACACGTTCATAAAATAGAAGTGTACTACAGTCAGTTGTGGAGCAGGGTTTACGTAAAAAAATTTAAATCGGTGTGGTTGAAGAAAGGCATTTTATGGAAGTGAAATGCAAATAGTGACAGCTACTGAAACAACATACGGAAAGTATTTTATAATACTATCACAAAACCATGGCAAAAAATTAAAATCTGAATTACTTTCAATAATATTATGAAAAGGATAGTTGCTACTCATGACCACAGTCTGTGGCAGCTGAAGCCGGACTACGAACAGCAGCACATGATAGGAGAGGCACCTGAGTGGGGGAGAGGAGGAGGCTGAGACAGCGAGGGGGAGGGATAGTGTGTGTGTGTGGGGGGGGGGGGGGGGGTGGTAAAGTGCTACTACTTGGAGAGTGCAGGGATGAAGTGGAGAGAGGAGAGGCTAGAGTAGATAGATACAGTTGGGAGGTTAGACGGTGGGCAGGAGAGGGAGGGTGGGGTGAGGGGTAGTCGGAAAGGAGAGAAGTAAAGAGACTGGGTGCGTTGGTGGACTAGAGGGTTGTGTAGTGTTGGTGGGAACAGGTAAGGGACTAGATGATTAAGGACAATGATTAATGAAAGTTGAGGCCAGGAGTGCTATGGTAACATAGGATATATTGCAAGGAGAGTTCCCACCTACCCAATTCAGAAAAGCTGGTATTGTTGGAAAATGAAGCAGTTACTGAAATGAAGAGGCTGCGCGTTTGGCAACAGGGTGGTCCAATTGTTTCTTGGCCACAGTTTGTCAGTAGCCATTTATACAGACAGACAGCTTGTTGGTTGTCATGCCAATGTAGAGTGCAGCACAGTGGTTGCAGCTTAGCTTGTGGATCACATGACTGGTTTCACAGGTAGCCTGCCACTGATGGGATAAGTGATGTTCTTCACAGGACTGGAGTAGGTAATGATGGGAGAGTGTATGGGACAGGTCAATTACAGGGATACGAGTCATGAGACAAGGGATTGGGAATAGGGTTTGTGTATGGATGGACAAGGATATTGTGTAGCTTCAGTGGGCAGCAAAATACCACCATGGGAGGAGTGGGGAGGATAGTTGGTAGGACACCTCTCATTTCAGGGCTCCACGAGAAGTAATCAGAAATCTGGCAGAGAATGTAACTCAGTTTCTCCATACCTAGGTGGTACTGATTTGCAAGGCCAATGCTCCTCTGTGGCCTTATGGAAGGACTTTGGGAGGCGGTGGCTGGAAAGATAAGGCACATGATATCTGTTTTTGTACAAGGTTGGGATGGTAGTAACCGTCTGTAAAGGCCTCAGTGAGACCCTCGGTATATTTAGAGAGGGACCACTCATCACTACAGATGCGATGGCCATGGGTGGCAAGGCTGTATGGAATGGCAGATAACCTTGTAGGTGGGGCAACCACAACATTGAGTATCCATCTTGGGTATTAATAACTGCTTCAGCTGTATTTGGTCCTTTATTACTGTGTCACTACCAGTTTTGTGGCGCTAAAAGCCACATCTTCAGGTGAACATATGTTTTAATGATATATTCATCTGAAGATGTGGCTTTTAGTGCCACGAAACTGGAAGTGATGCATAATTATGGACCAAATACAGCTGAAGCAGTTATTAACACCCAAGATGTATTGAATGGGTGGCTGCTGTCAAAGTAGAGGTATGATATGGACAGTGGTATCGATGTAGCCATTTTTGAGGTGAAGGTCAACATCAAGGAAGTTGGCTTGTTGCATTTAGTGGGACCAGATGAAACAAATGGGGGAGAAGGTGTTGAGGTTGTGGAGGAATGTGGATAGTGTGTCCTCAGCCTCGATCCATATCACAAAGATGTTATCAGTGAATCTGAAGCAGGTGAGAGGTTTGGGATTCTGGGAGGTTAGGATGGATTAATCTAGATGGCCCATGAATAGGTTGCCATAGGATGGTGCCATGCAGGTTCTCATAGTCATACCCCAGATCTGTTTGTGTGCACCTGGAAGGCACTATCCTATACCAACCTATTCATGAGCCATCTAGAGACCTTTCTAACTACCCAGAATCCAAACCACTCACCTGGTTCAGAACCACTGATGACCTCTTTCTGAGCTGGATTGAGGCTGAGGACATGCTATCCACATTCCTGCAGAACCTCAACATCTTCTCCCCCATTCACTTCTCTTGGTCCTACACTACCCAAAAAGCAACCTTTCTCAATGCTGACCTCTACCTCGAAAGTGGCTACATCAGTACCTCTATCCATATCAAACCACCAATCACCAGCAATACTTCCACTTGGACAGCTACTTCCCATTCAATACAGCCTAGCCACCCATGGCTGTCACATCTGTAGTGACAAGAGGCCCCTCTCAGAATATACCGAGAGTCTCATTGAGGCCTTCACAGACTGTAATTACTCTCCCAGCCTTGTGCAAAAACAGATCTCCTATGCCTTATCTTTCCCGTCACCCACCACCTCCTAAAGTCGCACCGTATTGCCACAAAGGAGCATTCACCTCGTGACTCAGTACCTTCCAGGACTGGAGAAATGGAATTACATTCTCTGCCAGGGTTTTGACTACCTCTCATTGTGTCCTGGAATGAAAAATGTCCTACCCACTATCCTTCCTATCCCTCCCACAGTGGTATTCCTCCGCCCACCAAACCTACACAGTACCCTCGTCCATCTCTACACAACTCCTGCTCCCAACCCCTTGCCTCATGACTCATATCCCTGTAGATTTGTCCTATACATCCTCCCCCCACCACCTACTCCAGCCCATTAAAGGAAAGGCTACCTGTGAATCCAGTCAAGCGATCTACAAGCTAAGCTGCTACCACTGTGCTGTGTTTTATGTGGGCATGACAACCAACAAGCAGTATGTCTGTGTGAATAGCCACCGACAAATTGTGGCCAAGAAATAACTGGATCATCCTATTGCTGAGAACGCCGCCCAACACTTCTTCATTTCGATGACTGCTTCACAGCCTGTGCCCTTTGGATCCTTCCCACCACCACCACCACCACCACCACCACCACCACCACCACCACCACCTGAATTGCACAGGTGGGAACTCTCCCTGCAATATATCCTATGTTCCCCTAACCCTCCTGCCGGCCGGTGTGGCCGTGCGGTTAAAGGCGCTTCAGTCTGGAACCGCGTGACCGCTACGGTCGCAGGTTCGAATCCTGCCTCGGGCATGGATGTGTGTGATGTCCTTAGGTTAGTTAGGTTTAATTAGTTCTAAGTTCTAGGCGACTGATGACCTCAGCAGTTGAGTCGCATAGTGCTCAGAGCCATTTGAACCATTTGAACCTAACCCTCCTGGCCTCGATCTTGGTTAGTTATTGTCCTTACCCATCTAGCCTCTTCCCTGTTTGCATTCCAGCAGTACAAGGCTCTCTCTTCCACCAATGGACCCAGTTTTTCTACTTCTCTCCTTTTCCACTACCCCCCCCCCTCCCCTTCCTCTCTCTCCCACCCTCCATCTAAGCTTCTGACTGTACCTAGCTACCCTACCCTCTCTCCATCTCATACCTGCACACTCCCCCTAACAGCACTCTCGTCCCCCACTCCCATCCCGCTATCCCTCCCCCTTGCCACCCCAACCCACCTGGTTGCCCATCATGTGCTGCTGCTCGTAGTCTGGCTGCAGCTGCCAAAGATGGTGGCCGCGCGCGCGGGTGTGTGTGTGTGTGTGTGTGTGTGTGTGTGTGTGTGTGTGTGTGCGCCTTCTGACTGTGCGTCTGTCTAGCTGTCTCTATCTATTAATCATTTTCAACAAAGGCCTTGTTGGCTGAAAGCTCACTTCCTGACAGTCTTTTTGTTGTGCCTATCTGCAATTCAGCATCTCTGCTATATGGTGAGTAGCAACTATCCCTTTCATAATATTTTTCATTGTTTAATTTTACATTGATGGTGTACAAATAGGTAATGCACATTATTTATGTGCATAAATACCTGCAAGGGGGACCAAGAGTGGTGGGGGGAGCACTAACCCGCTCATGGAATCGAGCACAGGGCTCTCATTCATTACGCAGTTCTCCCACATTTCTGGTAGTCATTATCAGTGACTTCTCTGAACTGGAAGTTTGATGTCATGTCTTGGATTTGTTTGGTTGTCATACTATTCATAGGTAATTACACCTTCTCTTCTATGTGGCTGCAATTTTGGTGCTGTTCTGATGTTGTGATGACTGTGAAGCTGTAGAGAAAACCGCCAAAATGGTGTCTTCGATTGTTGCTTTGTCACTTCCTCATATTACCCTTATATAAATCCTGTAAGTTCCCAGAATAACATAAACCAGGCACCAGTACATGTGCCAATCATCCAGCCCCACAGTTCCCCGAAGGGCATATCCTCTCTTTGCTGCACAAAGGTATCACAACAGTAATTTATGTTTCCTGTGAATGAAGAGAACCCACAATGACTTGCTGTTTATACCTGGCCGAGCTACTGTAGAGAACTCTGACAAATGTGGCCAAGTTACGCTGTAGGTGTGTACCGTCATACTTGATCATAGGAGGTAAATCAATCAATCAAAAGAGATACTGTAATGTCATTTTCTGCAGTAGAAGAGAGGGGAGAAAAGTGTGAATTTTCAAGATCCATAACATGCACTGCCCAGGTACTGAATGATTCTAAAGCACTGTGGGGAGCAACCCAATGCTAGATGTAGGCATAGAGTTCGGTGGGTGTAGAGTTCAGTCATATGGTGTTATGTCTGCTGTACCCACCAATTGGAGGGTGGTTTTGGAAGGTTTCCCACATTCATCCAGTTGAGTGATGCCGCCCCCCACCCCCCTCCTCCAACAAATGCAAAAATTCTTAATTTTTTAAATTTTATTTTATTTATTCATTCATTTATTTTGAGTCATCAGTCTTCTGACTGGTTTGATGTGGCTTGCCAGGAATTCCTCTCCTGTCCCAACATTTTCATCCCACAATAGCACTTGCAACTTATGTCCTCAGTTATTTGCTGGATGTATTCCAATTTCTGCCTTCCTCTACAAGTTTTGCCTTCTACAGTTCCCTCTAGTACCATAGAAGTCATTCCCTGATGTCTTAACAGATGTCTTATCATCCTGTCCCTTCTCCTTGTCAGTGTTTTCCACATATTCCTTTCCCCTCTGATTCTGCACAGAACATCCCCATTACTCACCTTCTCAGTCCACTAATTCCCAGCATTTGTCTACAGCGCTACATCTCAAATGCTTCAATTCTCGTCTATTCCCGTTTTCTTTAAATCCATGTTTCACTACCATACTGTGCTCCAAATGTGTGGTCTGGGAAATTTCTTCCTCAAATTAAGACCTATGTTTGATACTATAGACTTCTCCTGGCCAGGAATTTTCTTCCTTCCAGGGCTAGTCTGCTTTTGATGTCGTGCTTGCTCCATCCATCACTGATTATTTTCTGCCCAGGTAGCAGAATTCCTTAACTTCATCTACTTAGTGACAATCAGTCCTGATGTTAAATTTCTCACTGTTCTCGTTTCTGATACTTCTCATTACTTACGTCTTTTTTAGATTTGCTCTCAGTCCATATTCTGCACTCATTATACTGTTCATTCTATTCAACAGATCGTGTAATTCTTCTTCACTTTTACTCTGGATAGTAATGTCATCATATCACTTTGAATTTTAGTTCCACTCCTGGACCTTTCTTGTATTTCCATCATTGCTTCTTCGATGTACAGATTGAACAGTAGGTCCAAAAGACTACATCCCTGTGTTACACCTTTTTTAATCCACCCACTTCATTCTTGGTCATCTACTCTTATTATTCCCTTTTGCCTTCTGTACGTATGGTATATTACTCATCTCTCCCTGTAGCTTACCCCTATGTTTCTCAGAATTTTGAACATCTTGCACCATTTTACATTGTCAAACACATTTTACAGGTCGACAAATTCTATGAACTGTCTTGATTTTTCTTTAGCCTTGCTTCCATTATCAACCCCAATGTGATAATTGCCTCTCCCATGCCTTTACCATTCCTAAAGCCAAACTGATCACCACCTCACACGCCCTCAATTTTCTTTTCCATTCTTCTGTTTATTAGCCTTGTAAGCAATTTGGATGCATGAGCTGTTAAGCTGATTGTGTGATAATTCTCGCACTTGTCGGCTCTTACAAACTTCAGAATTGTGTGGATGATATTTCTCTGAAAGCCAGGTGGTATGTCACCCGTCTCATACATTCTGTGTACTAACATGGATAGTAGTTATGTTGCCACTTCCCACAATGATTTTGGAAATTCTGATAGAATGTTCTGCCTTGTTTGATCTTAAGTCCTTGAAAGCTCTCTTAAATTCTGATTCTAATATTGGGTCCCCTATCTCGTCTATATTGACTTATGTTTCATCTTCTAACACATCAAACAAATCTTCCCTCTCATAGAAGCCTTCAGTGTACTCTTTCCAACTATCTACTACCTCCTCTACAGTTAACAGTGGAATTCCTGTTGCACTCTTAATGTTACCACACTTGCTTCTAATTTCACCAAAGGTTGTTTTGATTTTCCTATATGCTGAATTGGCCCTTCTGACAATCATTTCTTTTTAGATTTCTTCACATTTTACATGCAGCCACTTCGTCTTAGCTTCCCTGCATTTCCATTTTATTTCATTCCTCAGTGACTTGTATTTCTGTATTCCTGATTTTCCCTGAACATTTTGTACTTTCTTCTTTCATTCATCAACTGAAGTATTTCTTCTGTTACCCATGGCTTTCTTGCAGTTACCTTTTTTGTACCTATGTTCTTCTTTCCAACTGCTGTGATTGCCCTTTTCAGAGATGTCCATTCCTCTTCAACTGTACAGCCTACTTGGCTATTCTTTATTTACACCACTCAGTATTAATAGTAGAAAGCATAGAAGCAATGCAACACATAAGTGAATGTGATCAAATGTGAAAATATTTATTCTGTATTCTCCACTTCATGGAACGTTACAGTGGCATTTTTTGTTGGTTACATATGTTGGTATCAGACGTGGTTTTCTCAATCATTCTCATTCTTTGTATTTGAGATTTTTAGTTTCACTATCACCCTAACATTATTGGGATATAATACTTTTTGTGAATATTTTCTACTCATAAATAACAAGTCATTGGTTACCCTGGATGTATTTGAAGATACAATTTCAGATAGTTGACTAAGAAAGGTAGCATCTGTATTCAAAATAATGTATCTTACAAGGACCAAGTGGATGATTTTCAATTGTTTGAGCTGTCAAAATAAATACTTGAGGCACATGTTTTCAAACTCATTGAATAAGTTACATAAAAAAATAGCACTTTTAGAATTTTGCCTTCTTAGGTAAATTTCGGGACGTGCCATACTTGTGTGCCATTCCTTAAGGTACATTGCCTCTGGTTGAAAATGGGGCTAATAGATAACCCTTTTGTGGCTGCTAGGCCGTGCATCCAGCCTGCCCTATGTGGTGACTGAAACGAAAGTATTCTGTACATCACTGGTGGGCAGCTGACTCAGCCTATGACCTCTGCAGTCTGTGTCCAGTGTCAGCTAATTGCATGTTCCAGCAAACATAGAACCAATCTTCAACAATGTTCTTTATAAAATCAGTATCACAGTATACAGTCACAGTGCCCATAGGTTTTGATAATCACAAAAGAGAACTTCAACACTAATCTAGGCTTCCTGTTATAAGTTTGCCCTGGGCTGAGTAAAATTTTGTTTATAAAAATAAGAACTTTTATATTTGTGATTGGAAAATTCTGTAACTTGAGATTTACCCTAACGATATGCATGCCTGTAACATGTTTCAAGTTATAAACATTTAAAGTGAACAGTTCCTAGTGAAGACACCAAAAATTCAGACAGTCTTCTGTTATACACGGCAGCTAGTGTTAGAAACTGCATGTAATTTGATGCAGTGCTCGCCTCTTCTTACATCTGATAAGTGATTTGTGTAGAATAATTCTTGCCCTTTATCATTATGCATGTATGTGTCATGTATACTTTGTAGATTAGGAAATAAAATGCAGCTGCTTGACTCTGTGTACCATTTTCTGTTCAGTGTGGCAGCTGAGAGACTGCAGCTGTTCTGCTACACTGTTTGTCTTTTGTAACATCTGATTCTTCCATTCATTAGTATAATTCGTGCCCTTCAGATTACATATGTTTGTGCCAAATGTCATGTGTTCATTAGGAAATAAAATTGTATCTATTTGTTCAGCTTGTAAGCAGAAAGGAATCTTAAGCAGGTGAAAGCTGCAGCACTTTCTGACATAACAAATAATGGCAGTTAACAATGGTGTTGGCAGTAATGTTGACAGTAGTGAGTCGCCATTCTGTGGTGCATGTGTACCTGCTCCCGTGCCCAACCATCGGGTCCTCCTGCCTGCTAGGTGTAAATAAATGCCTCTAGATGTCTGGCTGTTCTACCTGCTAGGCGTACTTGTACACCTGTAGCTGTCTTTGTGCTGTATCTGCTGGGCATACATATATGCCCATAGCCTTGACAGGGTTAAGCCAGCTTCAGCTAAAAAAAAATTGTATAAATCAAATGTAATGAAAAGAATAGATTGTTACTCACCATAAAGATGACATGTTGAGTTGCAGATAGGCACAATAAAAAGAATGCTGCACATTGAACTTTTGGCCAAAGTCTTCTCCGGCTGGAACTGCTGGAGATTGCGGTCATCTGTGTGTGAGATGTGCCTGCTTATGTGAATGTAAGTGTGTTTTCTTTTCTGAAGAAAGTTTTGGCTAAAAGCTCAATGTGTAACAGCTTTTTGTTGTACCTGTCTGCAAAGTCAGTGTGGTATCTTTACGATGAGTAGCAATCTATCCATTTCACAATATTGTTGATTTTACTTTCTGGACTTCATTGTATGAGTCAAATATCTTATTTGGGAGGTGGATTAGCACTGCCAGATCTTCGATGGAATAGCGGACCAATAAAGTAATCGTATGACAACAGAAAACTGTTTGTTGGGAGTGTGTATATTAGATTAATGCTCCTGTCCTATAAAAGCTCCCGTCATCAACTGAACAAGAACAAAGATAGTGAGTTGTTACAATGGAGAAATGTGTACTTAGAGTGCATAATATGTGACCTTGTGGACTTCAGTCAAATTCAGTTTATATAAGTGTGCAGTATGCCATCTAGGTACACCTTTATTACACAAACTGCTTGTTGGATCATGAGTTTTCTGCTTCAGAGTTTTCAATTTTTCAAGGATACATCTGTACCAGAGAGGAATTCATGTGCAGGATATCCAAAAAGATTGTGGAAGGTCACATGCAAAAAAAAAGCCCTTCCAAAATTAGACTAGAGAGCACTAACAAAATATGAATGGCCACAACAAAATTTTGTAATTACAGAAACGGAGCAACTGATCTTTTGAAATAATACACATTTTGTTAAGGACTTTCAAGATTTAAAACTTGCTTTCTCTCCTCAAATCACTGATCTTTACACAAGTTCGCATTTTGTGGATTTCCTTAAATCTCCTTGTGCATCACTTGACTGTTAGCTAACAGGGCAATACTTTTTACTGTGGGGGGCTGTGTAAAGCACTAGTGATGTTAGACAATTTTCTGTACAATATAACAGTGATTCTAGTGAGAGAAAATGTGATAAAAATGAGCGATAATACCATTTTGTGTAAAATAGTTAATTAGTTAGTTATTTGCATGTTCCATAGATTATCTGGATGATTTTTTTTATCAAAATGATGTGAAATGAATCAATTTACAGGATATCCATCCATGATTAGTGTTAACATTAATGAAAACACTATTATTCTTAGTCTCATTCATGCAACTACATTTTCTACTTTACTGGCTACCAGTTTTTAAGTAGAAATTCATCAGTAGCTCTCTCTCTCTCTCTCTCTCTCTCTCTCTCTCTCTCTCTCTCTCTCTCCTCCCCCCCCCCCACCCATGCCGTACCATCTCCCTTGCTCCATTTCATTATTGGATATATATATATATATATATATATATATATATATATATATATATATATATATATATATATATATATATATATAAAAAGAAAGATGATGAGACTTACCAAACAAAAGCGCTGGCAGGTCGATAGACACACAAACAAACACAAATATACACACAAAATTCAAGCTTTCGCAACAAACTGTTGCCTCATCAGGAAAGAGGGGAAGGAGAGGGAAAGACGAAAGGATGTGGGTTTTAAGGGAGAGGATAAGGAGTCATTCCAATCCCGGGAGCGGAAAGACTTACCTTAGGGGGAAAAAAGGACAGGTATACACTCGCACACACACACATATCCATCCACACATACAGACACAAGCAGACACAGACAAATATGTCTGCTTGTGTCTGTATGTGTGGATGGATATGTGTGTGTGTGCGAGTGTATACCCGTCCTTTTTTCCCCCTAAGGTAAGTCTTTCCGCTCCCGGGATTGGAATGACTCCTTATCCTCTCCCTTAAAACCCACATCCTTTCGTCTTTCCCTCTCCTTCCCCTCTTTCCTGATGAGGCAACAGTTTGTTGCGAAAGCTTGAATTTTGTGTGTATATTTGTGTTTGTTTGTGTGTCTATCGACCTGCCAGCGCTTTTGTTTGGTAAGTCTCATCATCTTTCTTTTTAGATATATTTTTCCACGTGGAATGTTTCCCTCTGTTATATATATATATATATATATATATATATATATATATATATATATATATATATATATATATATATATATATATATATCAGTAGATGTGGTATTTTTGGGCTGTTGTTTTTGCTCTTATAAATGTGCATATCTTAGTCTTTGTTAATGTGCAGTTTATATTCCTTTGTCTTTTGTGGGAAGTTAAAAGCAGAAATGCAAAGACACTGTGTGTGCAGCAACTTGTATCTGCTTTAAAATTTATTATTTTGTATCCATTGCTGTGTGCATGCTGTAGACTCACATTTTGTTGCAGCACTGCAGTACATTTAAGTGTCATGGCATGCAATGAACCTATGTTCTCACTTCTTCTGGAGTCTGACGCAGATCTCAATCTGCGCACTGAGGAAGGGCACACCCCATTGTGGTTTGCACTGCTTGTTGGACCTCCATACAATGACAAGAGTTTTGCTGCTAGACTTATTAATGCAGGAGCTTCACCAAACCCAGTAAGTAAATTCGTTATACTCTTATTTCTGTGCTTCCAATTGAGGCAGTATAGTCTTCAAAGAAGTACCACTTTTCACAATTGTATTTCACACATATTTTCATTGTTTTCATGCAAGAAATTTCAATCATTGCATTTAAAATGAGCTTCCTTGAAATTGGTTACGTAGATTGTTACTGATCCTTTGTTATGGAAATCAGCTTCGAATTTCCAGTTTCTACAGTTGGCTTTTCAGCAGAGGTGGAATGATTAATATTAATATTTGTTATTTGTCTTCTACTAGAAACATGTAGTCAGATAAGATGGCAAACTGTTGGATCACTGAGATATTGAATTGAACTGATTTTAGGATCCAGCAGCAAACCTGAAGAGATTTCCATGTCAGATAAACAGTTCTAGCAAAGGCCTCTACTAACAAAAATCATGTAGTATGCTAGTGTGAAATGAAAAATATATGTTTCAAATGTATATGTTATGTACAAACATCATATTTGTGTGCAGTGTTTGATTTGCCACAGTAAGCACCAGTACGCCACATCGGTACCTCTGATGATGAAATCAGAGCAACAGATTTTGAGATTTGATGTGATTGAACTTTTGCTGTGCTTGAAGCTGTGTAAAACAGATTTTGTATTCCCACTTTTAAAATGCTCAGAAAAGCTGTAAACATTTTAAGAAGTCTAAATTTAAAAAAAAGCTCTATGGAAAGTCACAGTACTGGAACCTCTATTTTTACTGATAAAGCACTGTCTGAACAAGCCACTTATAAGTGGCAGTAAAGACAACGATACTAAATGCCATTCTGATAATGGTATCCAAATCGTGGAATGAATATGATAATGGTGAGTTCGTAACAACTGACTTTTTGAATCAGCATTTTGTTGTTTTGAGCCTTGTACTCTTGTCTCCTTGGCTGGGATGGTGTCAACAAGCTCAATATTTAATGAAGATGTAATTTCTATGAAACACTTTTGTGAACCTGTGGAAGGCTTCATTGTTCTTTTCAAGAAAATTCCCAATATTTTGGATCCTAAGTGTCAGCTGTGTATCAGTTCTGGAAGTCAATGAAAGATGCAGATTATTGATGTCCTAGTACCAGAGGACAGCAGCTTGTGTTGCCACATTGCATAAACAGCCATTACTGATCAGTTACCAGATGAAACAGAAATGAGTTGTTGTACCCAGAGTATGATCTAAAACCACGAAGATTATTTGCTAATGAGCAAGCCTATCTTAGCTCGTCACTGCCATCCAATTTACTGTAAAAACAGCAGGAGGGGTGAGTGTGTGGGACGGCAAGTTAATAATTATAATGTTATAGTCCGACATCTGTGACGTTGGTAGTTGTACTACACAGTCTTATTCACGTGAGCCTAGTAACTAATCCTGTGGTCAGCCAGAAAGCGAAGGGCAACCTAGTGCCCTTAGTTTCTAGTCTGCCCGGCCACATTCTGGTCCAGCCCATTGAAAGAAATGTTTCTATTGTCCTTCTACTTAGCGGGATCAGGACTATGATTTTAAATGAAAGTATAAAGTTCTAGTTAACACGTAGATTGAGCAAAGTTTCTCACATACAACACATTGAAATTCACTATGTTCAATAGACAGTAAATCTTTCTATGATAGATAGCACAACTAGCAGTTCAGAGGCAACCTCTATGGTACGTTCCTACCAGATTGTCTTTTGCCCTGACTAATACTCAAATGAATGTTCAACATACAGTTCAAAAGTAATGCTTGCCATAAGAGTGGAAATAATAGTCACCATTTGCCCATCGAGTTTAATTATCATGGACAGCACACTAACAGTTACTTTGGTGAATTTTAAGCAATCCATGATGGTGTACAGTCCTCGCGAGTTCACTATCCATTTTTACTGCAAATACACGATTTGTCACAGTCTGACTCTGACGTCATCTGAGGCAGAGCGGGATCTGACATTAAACAGACATGGATCTTACAGTGGTTGAGTGCGAAGTAAACCTTCCTACTGCCTCTCGGGCTGTATTTATATAGGTGCCGCAGCGGACAGCCGAGGCAACATCTTTTGTGATGATGATGTTTGGTTTGTGGGGCGCTCAACTGCGCGGTTATCAGCGCCTGTACAAATTCCCAACCTTTGCTCAGTCCATTCTCACCACTTGGATGATTGATGATGAAATGATGAAGACAGCACAAACACCCAGTCATCGTGAGGCAAACATCTGTTGTCCACTGCCTGACACACGGCAGCAGCCTCAGAATGACTGCTTTCTCGGGCACATAATCTTTAATAACATAGTTATGAATTAATTTAGAATCTTCTTAATTTTTATTTGTGTTCAGGTAAGTTGTTTGAAAGTACAGAAAAAGTTTCAGCTTGCTTGAATAAAAACTTTGCCCTCTAGAATTTTTATAGTGGAACTAACAGTAGATTGTTACCTCTGACCCATACCTTTACTAGAACTTGTTTTGAATGATATTAATACAGCAACTCTAAAATTTGGTATCACTCTATTATTTGGTATGTTTTATCAGCTGCTTTAACCAAAATTTTCTATCATTAAAATTACAGGTACTTAATCTACTACAATTTGGTATATTTTAGCTACAAAATTTGTTTTCACTTAATTACCCAAAAACTATAAGATTTGCTTAACGTGTGTCTCAGTTATTATTTTTAGGGTGAACTGAAGCATAAACCAAATTTTTACATTCGTAAGTCCTTTATTTAGCACCCTCCAGTTTTTCTAAAAACATGGATTCCGGTCGTAATTATCGGTCTTTTGTTTTGAAACTTGCACCACTTATTTATGAGCTCTAAAGGCATATTCTGGCTTTCTAACTGTATTATTTAGCAATTTCCATTTTCCTCTTAAAACAGCATTTTTACAGAAACTGTCAAGTCTAGGTACATAAAGACTTGATATTTGAAACATTACTATACTGAAATATATTTTTAAAAAGTTTTAAACATAAATTTTGACTTTTAATTTTATACTTAATTGTGGTTCAATAATTGTGTGCTACGCGTGGACGCGTTCATGTGACTTGGCGCTACTAGCAGTGAACTGGGGTAAGTCCCAGCACACTCACTCACCTCTGTATCTCACGCATGATAGAGTGCTTGCTTTGCTTCAGGTGGAGCAACATTATGTTCAGTCATGAAAAGAAAATTCTGCCTTCGTGTGGCTGTTTGCAGTGCCATCACAACTAGGAGTGTGTCGGACAGCAATATATTGCTCCAACAAGGAGCCTCATGATGTAGGATGCTACACCCTGCACAGAACATAATGATCTGATGATCATTTTAGGCAACACTGAACATCCCAGTGTACATCCAGAACATCAGTCATCCCATCTGTTGCCATTTGTATTGCACTTGCAGTTGATGCTCATTGACACAGTTCTGACACTAATCAGTGCTCTCTCAAAGACATGCGTCTGGTTATCTGGCCAACATGATAGTGAGAACTGCTCATTATTGACCAGACATGTGATATGATGGGATGACGTCTAATCTGATGTCCATCAACACTAAACACCCTTCATAAATTTCGAAAACTTGTAGAAGAATACTTTCTTGCAATAAGACATCCCATACCTCCAAGATCATTTCTCTGCCTAATTGCAGCACTACATTGTTGACAGAGGAGTCTATACAAGAAACTGAAGTTACTACCAAAGACAGTCTGTCCTTTCTTGTGGCAGCCTGTGATTATGTCCATATATGGTTTCAATCTAGATAATTTGTAAATGAAATTTGTCAAGTGGGGCCTTTGCTCCAGGAGTTTGCTAGTGTATTATTAACTTCACATTCCTATTATGATACTGAAATGTCTCCAAACATTAGAAACTTTTTTTTTTTTTTTTTTAGGAAATACAACAAACTCTACTTTCAGACAATACTGAGGTGCCCATGGTGTAGTCATAAAAATAAAAAGACTGACAAGAAATTGTTTTTGAAACATTTTCTGTGAGTAATCACTCTCAAAATACTTTGGAAAATCTTTGAAGTTTGACAGCATTGATATTGTATGTAATGAGAATTGCTTATTGTTTTCCCAGTCATGGATTTTTTTGCACAAATTTCCTTATTTTACATAAAGTTGCCACATCCGATTCTAGAGTAGAAATGCTGAGTGAAATAATAACAATTTCTCCAATAAAATTTGACTTGTAACAGCATACACTTAAAATAGTTCATGTTCACTTTTATTCACTATGAACTATGCATATAAGTGCAAGGTGTGATTAAAAAGTAATAGGAATTTTTTAATTTCACAGGCTTTATAAATCCGGTTTTCAATTTTTTATATTGTTGATTTTCAATTTTTTTTTATGTTGTTGGTACACATGTTTGCATTTTCAGCTGTTATGTAAAAAGGGTGTTTCAAAAAGGACTTTGTAGCTTTGAAAATTCATAGAAATTAATTCATAGTACCTACAGAGGTGTCAATTTGTAGGAAAATACATCAAGTTTTGCCTCATGTAGTTCACTAGTGCCGAATTGCACCGTAAGGAGTGCTAGTGGCAGTTGTGTTAATGATGGCTGTCTACACTGGACTCAAGCATGCTAGCTGTGTGTTTTGGTTTGATGAATCAAACTCGGTGGCAACAGTTCAGCATAATTTCCATACCAAGCATGCTAAAGGTCCTCCTAGCAGGCCTACAATTTATGAGTGGCATACAGGTTTCTACAAAACAGGTTGCTCGGTAAGACGTGGGAAATCATCAGGTCGTCAAAGTACATCTGATGACGTCATTGAACGAGTGAGACAAATTTTGTCAACAGCCCTACAAAATCGACCTGGTGTGAATCTTGCGAACTGCAAATCTGTTGAGAAACCATTTGCATTTGAAACGGTACAGACTGACAATCGCACAAGCAATAAAAGACACAGATAAAATTGGTCGTAAGAACTTCTTTGCGGATATGTTTAATCGATTACATGAAGATGAACATTTATTGGACAAAATCAACTTTTCTGACAAATCAACTTTCCGTTTAAGTGGCAAGGCTAACACACACAACTGTAGGATTTGGGGGCAGTGAAAATTCACATTAAACATTGCAACATGTTCATGATAGCCCCAAACTGAATGTTTTTTTGTGCATGGAGCAAGAACAAAGTGTATGGGCCCCCTTTTTTCTCAAGTGAGAACCACCAATGGGATAGTGTACCTGGAAATGTTACAATGTTTTTTGATATCATGTCAGATGAGGATCACCAAGAATAAAATGTTTACTTCATGCAAGATGATGCACCACACCACTACCTGGCTGACATCCGGCATTTTCTGAGTGACCGCTTTCCAGGTCAATGGATTGGCAGTGATAAGCCAATTGCATGGACATCATCTTCACCAGAGCTGACACCACTCAAAATATATAAATAAATTGGGCCCCCTTATATATATATATATATATATATATATATATATATATATATATATATATATATATAAAGAAAGATGATGAGACTTACCAAACAAAAGCGCTGGCAGGTCGATAGACACACAAACAAACACAAATATACACACAAAATTCTAGCTTTTGCAACCAACGGTTGCTTCGTCAGGAAAGAGGGAAGGAGAGGGAAAGATGAAAGGATGTGGGTTTTAAGGGAGAGGGTAAGGAGTCATTCCAATCCCGGGAGCGGAAAGACTTACCTTAGGGGGAAAAAAGGACAGGTATACACTCGCACACACACACATATCCATCCACACATACAGACACAAGCAGACACAGACAAATATGTCTGCTTGTGTCTGTATGTGTGGATGGATATGTGTGTGTGTGCGAGTGTATACCCGTCCTTTTTTCCCCCTAAGGTAAGTCTTTCCGCTCCCGGGATTGGAATGACTCCTTACCCTCTCCCTTAAAACCCACATCCTTTCGTCTTTCCCTCTCCTTCTCTCTTTCCTGATGAGGCAACAGTTTGTTGCGAAAGCTTGAATTTTGTGTGTGTGTGTGTGTGTTTGTTTGTGTGTCTATCGACCTGCCAGCGCTTTCGTTCGGTAAGTCACATCATCTTTGTTTAAATATTATTATTATTATTATTATTATTAATTTTTTTTTTTTTTTTTTTTTTTTTTTTTTTTTTTTTTTTTTTTTTTTAAATGGGTGTTCATCAAGGATATTGTGTTTGTACCACCTGTGCTGGCTTCTCTACCTGAACTTAGAGCAAGAATTTATGCCATCACTGATCAAGTTACACCTGCAATGCTACAGTGAGTTTGGGTAAAAAATTGGCTTGCAATGGTATGTGTGCAGGATAACCAACGGAAGCAGCATACATCTTTAGTTTAAGGTAAAAAAAAATACTTGATGGGTTTCCTTGAAAAATAACACTAAACCCAGCTCTGTATCTTCTTCCAATATATCTATATGAGTTTTTAAAGTTGTAAAGTCCTTTCTAAAACGCCCTGTATTTAATTTACTGTTGGCAGTCGAAAAGGTTATACAAGTCGTCGAGTGCTCGACAAACTTTTACTTTCAAAAAAGATGTATTAAAGTATTTTCATTAAATTTTACTTGAAAAATGGAATAAGGTGCAGCACTGCATTTGAAATTATGACTGTGGCTTTTGGCAAAATTACTGCAAGATAAGAGTTCATGTGAGGCATAAACATTTCAAAGAGGGTAGAGAAAACACTGAAGACGACGACTGCCCTGGACACCCTAGCACTTCAGTCACTGATGAGAGTGTGGAAGACGTAAAAGAAAATGGTTTTGGAAAATCGCCTAATCGCCATCAGACGGATTGCTGGTAATGTCGGCATATTCTCTGGTTCATGCAGAATAATTTTTTTTGGGTGTTTTGGGTAAGAGACATGTTGCAGCACCGTTCGTTCTGAAACTATTGAATTTCGACAAAAAATTATGTCGTCTACATCTACATCCATATCCATACTCCGCAAGCCACCTGATGGTGTGTGGCGGGATGTCACATACAAATCGCTCAGGAAGTGCTGAATGGAATCAACAGTGATCCAGAACCACTAAAGAAGATTATAACAAGTGATGAAACATTGCCATACAGGTACGAAATCAAAACTAAGGTCTATTTGTCTCAATGCAAATTGCCTGAAGAGCCAAGACCAAAAAGAAAGTTTGACTAATTCTGTCACATGTGAAGATTTTTCTCACTGTTGTCTTTGATTACAATGGGATAAAGCATCATGAGTTCCTACCTTATGGTTGTATGGTCAATAAGCAATACTGTCTGGGAGTTACATGCTGTTCACATGTAGCAATCTAAAGAAAATGACCAGAATTGTAGCAAAACCACTAGTGAAAATTAAATCATGATAATGCTCCCACTCACACCTCCATGCTTCATGATTTTTTGGCAAAATACAGAACTATTATGTTGCCTCAGCCATCATATTCACTGGACATGACCCACTGCAACTTCTTTTCATTCTTGACGCAGAAGAGAACCATGGATAGACATAATTTTGCCACTGTTGATGAGATGAAAACAGAATCACTGAAGGAGCTGAACACCATAACAAAAAGTGAGTTCTGGAAAAGCTTCCAAAATTGGAAAAAGTGCTAGCACATGTGTATTATAGCTGAGGGAGATTACTCTGAAGGGGATAGAGTAGATGTTGATGAATAAATAAAGATTCTGTAAGTAAAACAAAAATTCCTGTTACTTTATCACATCTCACATTGCATTTAGGTGATGGCAGGAACAAATCAAAGGTGGGGTTTTGGGATGGCTGTAGAGGTGTAATGTATATGTGGTCAGGTAACAGAGCTACTAATTATCAATTCCCTGGCTATTAAAGTTAATCACAGTAATATCCATCAAGTTCAAGATTCCATTAGAAGAATGTTAGTGTTTCTTTCAATGAAATTTAGCATATTCGTTGTTGAAGTGTTGTGGTGTATAGTCAGATATGATGTTGGAAACAAAAAAACAATCATTGAGCTGTTTCTTTTTTTAACTGTACATAATTGAATCAGTACTTGCGTAATTCAGAAGTAATTTTAAAATCGTGTTGTCTTCACTGTAGTATATCTCACATATTTGCCTAGATCTACACATCATCTGCAGACTCGCTTCTACACCTTGTGGCTCGTGAAGGTATAGAAGAAGCTGGACTATTCCTTTGCACTCATTCGGCCTACAGCAATCATGTCAACAGAAAGGTCAGACAATAGATTACATTTTATACCAGATACAAATAGATGCTATGTCGATGATGGCGACTTTGTTGACAGTCTACGCATGGTTACAGGGTGAGAGTCCTCTGCATGTTGCATGTGCAAGGGGCCTTAGCAAACTCGTTGGCAAGTTACTTCGCTGTGGAGCTAATCCCAACTTGCAGACATTAAGGCTCACGGAAGGAGGAGGGAACGATGATAAAGTAGAGATGGCATACAGACAGACCCCCTTGCATATTGCGATAATGGAACAGCAGGAAGAATCAATTCAATCCATAATAGACTTCAAAGGTAATATTTCTTCAGTTTATGAATTCTACAAGTTATTAATGTTATGTGTCTTAGAGATGAAAATAGTTGTTATGTTACACATGCTGGTAATTCAACAGTAGAGAAAACTTGAATTGAGATAGCTTGAAAGTTTATATAAAACTGCTCAACTTACAGGTTAGACATCTTGGAGTTCAAAAGTTAGTTCCTAACAGTATTTTCACTTCTTACTCTTAGCAGTTTGTCTTCTATCAGTGGCTGCTTCAAGCAAGGTAAAAAACAATTTTCAATGACACTGTATGCGATCAGCCCCACAATATCTTCTTGATGTGGAATTGTTAGTAATAGCAATCTCTCTTCACCTACTTGAAGTATCTCTTTCAGTCTGTGATGTCTCGAGTATTATTCTGCTGCATTACCTCGAATAACTGAAGAAACTGCTTCTTTTTTACTATTCATTTTATCTGTGAAGCTTCAGCACATTTGCACCAAATGAAACAAATTACAAGCAGTTGTCTCATTTGCATAGATGAATTTAGTTATGAACTTCTTTCGATAAAAATATTTCTTTTAATTACACTATTTAAAAGTATTTCTCATGCATAGTCTCACCTGTGCATAGGTTATTGCTAACTATCTACCATACACTTCATGATGATGGTTTGGCTTTATTTTCAGTTTTTAAGTTACTTGAGTTCCCATCATTTAAGGCACAGTGCCTTGAAAAGTAGATAGGCATGGGGGGAGGGGAGGGGGGTTCTCTCTCTCTCTCTCTTTCTCTCTCTCTCTCTCTCTCTCTCTCTCTCTCTCTCTCTCTCTCTTTCTATGTGGTAGAGGGGGGGGGGGGGCAAGGTAGTTGGAGCCTTGGTAGTTACAATTTCACAATTGTGCTCTGTACCATTCCTTTATAGCCAGTTAGTAGCAATGATGATAATTTTTAATTTTTAGAAGGTATGATGACGACGAATACCACAGCAGGCAGGTTAATTGAAGAGAAATGGACGTCCCTAGAAAGGGCTATCACCAAAGTTGAATCAATAAATTTGGATTAACAAAGGTAACTTTGAATAAATCTTGGGTGATAGAAGAAATCCTTAACCCTTGAGTGAATACGTCCATGTATAAAGTACACCAATCACAAGTAACATTGTCTTGTTCTGTTCTATTGTTATTTTAAAATTGTGAACCGGCACCTGTTGCTTCATTACTGCTTCAGGTAACGCAGTAGTAATTTGTGTTGTCATGTGAGAAGCAGTAGTATAAAGTAAAAAATGAGCTAGGTGAGAAAAAGTTTATGATTTGTGCAAGAAAATGACCCAGCCTCTGAGCTGGCAGCACAATCCCACAATGAGGTAGTTATCTACAAAATGACGTAATTAAATAAGCAGCTGGCACGGATCTGATCGAGCTTCCCTCTTTAATGTTTTGAGTGTTTCGTACTGTGTGGGGTTAACACTTGTATGCAACAACAAATATGATATATTGAAAAGTTTATTTAATTATTGGTTAGTTAAATAATGATTTAGCGTATATAATGTAAGTTTTTTCTATCATTGTTTAGTTAAACTAAGTGTAAACTGTGATTTTGCTCATACTTGTTTACCTTGATAACATAAAGACTGCTATTCTTTACATGTCCTCAAAGTGTGCCACACACCCACTCATGTTATGAACAACAGCTCACTTGTTCGAGGATTAAATTGATTGGTGAAAGAAGAAAATATGACATGTACTGGAAAAGGAAGGAATACTATAGTATAAGTCACTTAGAAATGAATTCAATAGGAAGTCAAATGGATGCAGGAAAAATGTGAATGGTTGACAGATTTGGTGTTTAGGAAAGATAAATTAACTTTTGGTAAAATTAAACACAAGGATATCAACATTAAGAGTGTGAAAGAAATGTCACTGTTACACACAGATGATAGAGTGAATAGGTGTAAATAGTATGCTGAGGGTCTCTACAAGGGGGAGAACCTTTCTACTGACATTATAGAATCAAACTGGTCGTCAGTTGGGAAGGCACAGAGGATCCAGTATTACAGTCAGAGTTTGAAAGAGTATTGGGAGATTAGTGATCTACCAAGGTGGAAGGTATAGATCACATTCATTAAGAGTTTATGTAATAATTAGATGAAATGGCAACTAAACAACCATTTATGTTAGTGTGTAGGATTTTTGAGATTGGGCTGACACCACTCAAAGAATATCATTCACGAAATCCCAAATATGCCAAAATTAGATAAATGCAAGAACTATTGCACAGTGACATTAATAGCTCGTGCATCAAATTTGCTGACAAAAAAATATACAGAAGGATAGAAAAGAAAATTGAGGCTATGTTAGATGCTTTTAGAAAATGTGAAGATACCAGAGAGACATCTGTGATGCTGTTCATGTTAATGTGCTAAAATGCAAGAAAAACACAGAACTACTTCACAGGATTAGTTGGAAAAAAAGGTGGCTTTTGGTAATGTAAAATAGTGCCAGAGATTTGAAATTCTCAGAAAAATTTGTAAAAGCTATAGGGAAAGATGGGTAATATGCAGTATGTACAAGAGCCAATTGACAACAAGAATGGAAGACAAAGAGAGAAGTGCTAGGATTGAAAAGGGAATAAGGCAGGGATACAGTTTCCCCCCATGTTGCTCTATCTCTATTGAAGTAATGATGGAAATAAAAGACAGGTTGAAGAGCAGGATTAAAATTCAGGACAAAACAATACCAGAGATAAGATTCACTGATATGATTCACTGATGACATTGCCATCCTCAGTGGAAGTGAGGAGGAGTTACAGGAGCTGACAAAATGGCTGAACAGTCTTCTGAGCGCAGAATATGGATTGAAAGTAAACTAAAGAAAGTCCAAAGAAATGAAGAGCAGCAGAAATAAGATTAGCAATGAACCTAACATCAGTAACGAGGCTTACATAGCAGATGAAGTGAAGAAATTATGCTATTTAAAGATGTCATCAATGAATCTGAGAGGGAGGTGGAACTAAAAATTTTGGGTGACTAGGAAGGATTTCTTTAAGTAGCCCACAAATTGCTGACATACTAAGATATTACAACAGCCTGCACACCCTTGTCCAAGCAAATAAATTTAGAGGGAAGCTGAAAACATTTGCTTACAGTGAAGCTGGAAAATTAATCCTATTTTGAAAACTGTTTTGACTGCAACATAGTTTAAGGAAACTTTCAGCATTCTACACTAAGAATAATTAGTTGCAGTGAAACTTTCCAATTTCTGTTTACTCATAAACATCTTAACAGTATATTTATTAAATTTCTAATTTGTGATTCATATAAACATGTTTGTTTGTAAAATGTAACTCTCTTTGCCTCAGATGTTTCATTTGTAAATGGTGCCATCTCTACCACAAGGGTACTTTACAGTTTTCGTAAGTGTTTGAAATGTAACAGGGAGTCAGTTGGCTCAGTGCGTGCGTGTGTGTGTGTGTGTGTGTGTGTGTGTGCGAGATTCGCTACTGGAGATGCAAATGCCCTTCATTGTTTTTTATTTACAGCCATTTCATCATCTTGGCCACGGGTGTTGATACCTGCGATCTTGACAAGTGTGACAAATATGCCGCCAAAGTGTCTCCTAGAGCAGCTGCCCTAGCAGTGCTGTCCTTGGTAGTGACAGTGCATATCAAACAT
This sequence comes from Schistocerca nitens, assembly GCF_023898315.1. Taxonomy (NCBI): domain Eukaryota; kingdom Metazoa; phylum Arthropoda; class Insecta; order Orthoptera; family Acrididae; genus Schistocerca; species Schistocerca nitens. Next base: position 245,643,798 of record NC_064622.1, read on the forward strand.
CCGCTTGTGCTGTGTCAGGCTTTGTGGACATTTTGCATGACTGAGAACTGACCCCATAGCAAACCTGGCCACGGTGTCTTCTGTTATTGCCCAGTGGAGGCAACCAAGTGATAGTAGGATAGTAATACCCTGGAGATTGGATGGATCCAGCTGGCTGCAACAGGCTCCAGTGGTACAGGGCTGGGAAGACCTCTGTTCAATCCCTGTAATATGTAAAGGTGACTAGAAGAAGAAGACCCATGTTAGTGGCATAGTGCAGAACTATAAAGAGTGTGGGTGGTCAGCTTGCAGAGAAATGTTCAAGGCCCAAAGATAAAGTAGGCAGCTGCATCATAGATATGTCATTGTCTTCATGGCAGCATCTGACACATGATAGGTGTCGTTACATAACATAACTGTCTGATGAGTGGCTGCTCCTAGGGAGATAAGTACTGCTATCAGAAGGTTGTCTATGGAGAAAATATAGCACTTCCACGTTCCACCATCATCTGGAAGCTTCTTGGACAGTAGTAAGCAAGTGAGGACTTGGTCATTGCTCACGGAAGTTGGTCAAAGTGCAGAAGTAGCTTGCTATTGAGGATGCCATGTCAGCATGGATCATTGACTGCAGTGGTCAGTGCATGGAACATGACACTGTGGCTACAGGCATCGTTCAATTAATTACATTTTTCCCTCATTTCCTATTTAAAAGTTAATTGCAACGAAAGTACTAGAATATTTACATTTATACACTCAGCAGTTTGTGCACAATCTTAATTCATTTATTTGCTACATGCTCCATTACAATATTTGTTATGCTTACACGTATGTATTTTGTGTGCGTGGGGCATGTGCGGGGGGTGTGTGATGGTGGGGATAGTGGTGGTGATGGTGGGGATAGTGGTGGTGAAAGCCAGTGCCAGCACACATCCTACTCCTCGTGAATAGCACCAAGGGGACCACCAAGCTTAACATCCCTACCCGACAGACAGATCACCACCGACACTGTCCAATGCCATCTCTTCATGAGACACTGTGGAGACATTTGGTATTTAAACCAGGACATTGGGACAAAGTCTAATGATCAAGAAATGTACGCTACCACCTCTCCTCCCCTTGCTAGTCAAATACTAATGGTGAAAATTTTTTTCCACCACCAGGATTCAAACCGGCTTACCATTTTATCAAGTGTCACCGCACAAGTGTGCATTTGTGATCTTGGACATGGAGGCATGTTTGCACTTTCCTATTGTACAATATTTTATATCTCAGCAATTAGGAAAATTTATTCACTACTGTAAGAAATCTGCAGTAGCCTTGCATTAGTTGTGTTCACGAGATATTGTAACTGGGGAATCTATCCAGAACTTGCCTAACCTTCTGCTCTTATTACTCTATATTAATTCCTCATGATCAGAGAGATTTATCTAGTGCTCCATGCTTCAAGAGCATTCACATACCAATGACCCATCTAAAGCCACTAAAACATCTTCATTTGTGCTCTTCAATAATCCTGCAATTATCCTTAATTCTCCCTCAACTATAGGCAGTTTATCAGTACCACCTGTGCTTATACAAATCCTTTTAATTTCTTTACTTCCACTTACATTATTAACATCAACATACGTCCCCCAATGTCAGCTCTTCTGCTTGGTCAGCCATTGTTGGTGGATCTAACCCTATTAGGAACATTGCTTCTGGAGGGACCTGGAGCAGTTCAGTTCATGACCATTGACTCATCTTGCATACTCAATGTCTTGCATCCTCAATGTCTTGCATGTCAGAGCTTTGCTGTTTTGAGGCTATGCCACATGATGTGAAGGCAGTAAGATCTAACAAAACATTACCTTTGTGATCCTTTATTCTTGTTCTAAATCATAGGCACAGTACCATAGTTTAAACATATCTAATCAATCTAAGTAGTATCTGTTAACTAGTTCGCTGAGGGTCACATTATCCCCAGATTACATGTCCCTAATATTCCTGACTTATACTCAGTAACTGTGACTTAAAATCATACTGGATACTTACATTTAATTACTGACACATATGGTGCTCATATTGTTCTGAATTATCCTAAAACATTCACTCATATTGTCCTAAATTATCCTAAAACATTCACTCTGCTCTCTGACATTCCTCTTTAAGAAAAACCTATGGGTATTCTGGCCTATTCTTAAAAATAACCTTAAGTTTTTGGAGAACATAAAGTTCCCCTCGCCTGAGCCAGGCATTTTCTCAGCACTGGCTGGTGTAATGTCCTTGCATATTACAAATGGTAACAGTTCATCCTTTGGTCCTTTTCTGAATACTACAATAGTATCTAATGCTGATATTATGGGGAAAGTAGGGAGAGGTCAAGCCCAAAGATGTAGGGAATCACGTGAGTGGCATTAAGTTAAAATCCAAGCTGCTACTTAGAGGCGTAGCTTTAGCCCTCGGTGATTTTTCAGCACTCATCATATGTATCTTCATGTAACCTTTTCCTCTTGTGGTAGTTCTTCTTTTCATGAATCTTTTCCTTACATGGCCCTTGCTACACAAATGTGACAGGGTATCAGGATTGTTTGGAGCAGGGGAGAGACCTCTGCCACAAAAGGGGTAGTTGCACAAGGAGGTGGCAGCCCGTGGATACAAACACAATTATTCAGTCATCTTGGTCATAGGTGTTAATCTTTAAGTCCTAAGCACTGTTCCCCCACTGATGCGGCATAATGCCCCATGGATGTTTCATGTAACCGAGCCTGTAGCCCATAGCAGACCTGGCTGGGGCATCTGCCATTGTCTCGGTGAATGTGGCCAAGTGAAGATAGGGTGACCCAGCGCACTAGAGGATTGATGGCTGCCGCTGGCTGCATTATCTGCCAGTGGCACAGGACCAGGGGACCTCAGTTCAGTCCCCGAAACGTGGGAAGGTGGCTATGTCCCAGCAAGTAGTTCTGCGATGGTGGCAGATTGTAGTGCTGCCAGGAGCGTGGGTGTTCAGGTAGCAGTCAATGGTTAGAGGCCCAGTAACAGTCTGTCAGTGGTACATCACTTTCATGGCAGCATGTGACATATGGTGGGTGTTGCAAGATATCCCAACTCTCCGATGATAACTGGCTTGCCCAAGAGTTATAAATACGGCTGTCGGGATACTTTCATCACATGGAAGCTTCTGAAAAGGTTGTCAGTGCCCAAGGGCTTCGTAATTACATGAGATCAATATTGTCTTAGACCACAAATTTCTATATTCAAGTGAACTGAATAAACAGATTTGCAATCGGAGACTTTTTAGGTTTTCACATATTCTCAAACATTGGACTGCTGATATCTTCAGTGTGATCGTGTCACTCCTCAGCATCGACTTGGTCATTGCTTTGTGGAAGGAGGTCAGAACACAGAAGTGGCTTGCTGCTGAATGTTCTCTGTCAGCATGTGTCATTGATTGTGGTAGTCAGTGCCCAGAACCCAACACTGTGGCTACGAGTAATATTTGATTCATTAGATCATTACAGAAAGAAATCAGACATCTGTTATGTGTACCAACAATTGTTTCTCAATACAGCTGTCATTGATGCATATTTAGGTACGTAATGATTATGCTGCTGGCGAAATCAGTGTCGCAATTCTGTGGAATGTTCCTTGAATAGCTTGTCATGTGCAAAGTTAATTTGCCATCCGTGAATAATTCTATTGTTATATTCACCACAAGTTAAATTCAGATGTTCTGTTTTCTGATCCTTTAATTGTGAGTGATTTTAAAACAGTAGAATCCTGTACTATATGATCACCAGGACCAATAAAACTCTACTCTACACTACTCTATACTTTCTTCTCAGGGCCCATGCCAGTATTTGTGTGTTAAATCATTTGATGAGCTATTCACAACTATTAAACAACTTCAGTAAATATTGCCTTGCTTTATTACTTCCAAGTCCATTTTTGTAACACTCTTTCATGAGATTTTATGTATTTTTCCTCATCCTCCTCCTCACTTTCTTTTGCTCCCTTTTTTTCTTAGATTAAGAGGTGTGTGTGTGTGTGTGTGTGTGTGTGTGAAGTCTGTATTAATATCGCCTTTATTTTTTGTATAGTGGCTTTGTCGGGACGAAAGGAACAGAAGGGGATAGCTCCAGATTTGAACCTGAAGGACTCTTCTGGTAATACTCCTCTTTCATTGGCTTTGAGTAATGGCATGGAGCATTTCGTACCCACTCTTATAGAAGGTTAGTAGTCTCTAATTTATTTATCATTATTGATAATAACTAAAGAGATTCAAGCTCAAATTGTTGAGTTCTGCACATGCAATAATTTTCTCACTTTCCTTGTGGAATTTCTGCAACTTGGTTGCATCGTCCTTCTCCTAACTGTGTCTATTTGTCAACTGAATTCCAAAGAGTAGCCATCAGTTCTGGAAACACTAATAATTTTGGACATCACTGCTCACTTGAGTACTATGAAACATATAGCTGATTCTTTACAGTTTTAAAGAAAGAAAAACAAATGGATCACAACAAATATCTGAGAAGAAAAAGAGATTAGTTCACAAAATTATGTAGACAGCACATCCATATCCCAAGAATTGGATTTCTATTTTAAGCATTATAAAAATATTTTAACTTAAGTCATAAAACAAGCACAAAAAAAGGCAAATAATTCCTTCATAGCAAATGCTCCAAATAAAATGAAAGACATTTGGGACATTGTAGTACAGGAAACAGGAATAAAACAGAGAAAATACCATAGCATCAAACTCAATGAAAACTCACCTGTAATGTCTGATCCCCAGCACATTTCAAATAATTGTAACTCTTTTATACCAAGATATATACCAAGATGGCCACCAAGTGAGAGCACAGGTTTTTTCTTCGTTCGCTAAAAGAACTTATTTAAGAGGAAATAGTGTCAAATTTAAATTTTGCTTTGTTTTGTATTCTTGCTGTAGTGTCCGTTCTTGTCACACAACTAAATATTAGCCTCCCAGCAGTGCTTGTTCTTGAAAAAAATTGTTCTTTTGCTGAAGTCCTGATAATCATGACATAACCCGAAATTTTGTGTGACATAAACACACAAAATTCTATTCAAGTTTTCTTGATAGTGCAAAATTCTTTTAAAAAATAGTGCTACCAGTTTCATCAGTGTCTATTGTCACAATAAAAGTGTAATTAAACATTTCTAAATTGTATTTAACTAACACATTTAATATTGTTTACTAGTCAGATAGACGCAATCTAGGCCTAAATTTTCCAAGTTATAAACGTTTAAAAACCTGACCAAACGCACCTGAGAACATAAACTCTCTAAAAGCAAATTAATTACAAACTCATTCTTCTGTCATTGTATCTCTAAATCAGTACAAAAAAAACAACCACCGCACATAAGACCTTCGTGTCATTTTTTGTTTACATACAGCCAATCTCGCGTCCTTGACAAATTTAAAACATTTTTTAAACTTGATTATTCTTTCGCAACTGACCATGAGTGAGAAATGTGGGAGCTGTTGTAGGGTAGTGAGTAGAGGGATTTGTTGTGCAGTGGAGAGAATGTTGGGAGAACAGAAGAGGCTCTCTCCTGGAACTGCAGAGTATGCAGTAGAAACATTTTGATTGGGGAACAGGAAAGGAAAATCTATGCCCTTGAGGCACAGTTGGAGGAAGCAAGGAAGGAACTCATAAGGATCAAGGGAGATAGGGGGGAGGAGGGTGGTTGGGAACTGGCAACTGGTAGGAGGATAGGAAGAAAGAGAACACCATCTGACAGTTTTATCATCAACACAGAAAACGGGTATCAACCACTGCCAGAGTTAAGTGAAGAAGAGCCTCAGGTAAAATGAGGGTCAGGAAATGTGCATCACACTTGAACCGAGGTCAAGAAGCCTAGGAATGTACAAAGTGCTAGGAAGAAGAAAGTGCTGCTGCTAGGTAGTAGCCATGGGGAGGTGTAGGCCCTCAGTTACAGGAAAGTTTTAAGGGCAGCGTACCAGACCACCAGTATCTTCAAGCCAAATGCAGGACTAAGTCATGTGATAAAGGACCTAGGGTCTTTATGTATACCAAACTACTTAAAAATATATCTAAAAACAAAGATGATGTGACTTACCAAACGAAAGCGCTGGCAGGTCGATACACACACAAACAAACACAAACATACACACAAAATTCTAGCTTTCGCAACCAACGGTTGCTTCATCAGGAAAGAGGGAAGGAGAGGGAAAGACGAAAGGATGTGGGTTTTAAGGGAGAGGGTAAGGAGTCATCCCAATCCCGGGAGCGGAAAGACTTACCTTAGGGGGAAAAAAGGACGGGTATACACTCGCACATACATTTCATATCCATCCACACATATACAGACACAAGCAGGCATATTCAAAGACCAAACTACTTAAAAACATTGAGACAATAACCGGCTTGCATAAATTCAAAATTCCAGTGCATGACTACTTGCTACAGAATGGCTTATATTGCTGTATACTTTAAACAGTATAACAGTTTCCATTCAAAATTTAGTGCGGTTATTTAACTCATACTACATAACTATGTACTGCTGTACAATTTGATTCACTAACTATGCAATACAATAATGGTTTTGTTTCTGTTAATTATATTGACAGGAGGAGCTGATGTCAATGTTCGCAATGGAAAAGGTCAAACATTGCTTCACCAAGCTATTTTGAAGCAGGATACACATACAGCATTATTCCTTCTTGACCAAGGTGCTGATATGAATGCTGTGTAAGTTTGTATTGAACTTCTATCATTGGTATCACTTTCATGTCTTGTGGTTATTCTCAAAGTGAGATAACAAAAAAGAAGAAAATTATTTTTAACTAAAACTACAATTAAAATATGCAGACTCACTGCAAGATAATTCTGCAAATAAAACAGTTTCCACCATTATTAGAAAATATGCTTGCATGCAGAAACATTTAACATGGAAGCAAAAAATATGTACACTCATAAGATGATAATATTTCTCAAGTTTCACATGCCTTTGTATGTTTAAAACACTGTTGTGATGATGAATATGCATCTGTTTACTATTCAAACAGTTATTTAACCTCAGTATGGAGGTCTTTTATTGTGAAAAATGCACAGCATATTCATAATTCTGATGATTCCATAGAAAGGCTTAGGACACTTACACAGTGAGGGCATACCCTGCTACCCACAAATTTAAATATGTCTTTATGTACTAGTTTCCTTACAGTAGCACTGTCCATGCAGGCGAGTTGGTTTGCGTGCTCTGGATCCTGAGGGCTATGCCGGTGGTAGCTTAGCTACCAGCGGGGTCACCCATACCGGATTGGCCAAGGGGGAGGAGCCAGACGAAGTGGGTTCCACAATAGCCCACTGGTCCTTTTCACCTATCCCAAGCCTGTCCTTACCCTGTCCTTTTCCTGCCATCTCAAATCATAATAAAGGGTAGGGGAGACTTTTAGGCGTAGGGAAGCCAGCTGCCCTAGGGGAGTAAACCCTTACAAGAAAATTGGGCAAGTCTGGAGGCTCTTAGGTGGCAGCCCCATCACCAGACTACCGTATTTACTCGAATCTAAGCCGCACTTTTTTTCCGGTTTTTGTAATCCAAAAAAACCACCTGCGGCCTAGAATCGAGTGCAAAGTAAGTGGACGTTCTGAAAAATGTTAGTAGGTGTCGCCCCAACTAACTTCTGCCGTCAAATATATGTAGCGCAACACAGGTATGCTTTGCAGGCACAAAGATAAATACTGGCGCAAAAACCTCTGCGTCAGTAAATAAATTAAAAGAACAGGTAGAAGAATGTAAACATTATGCCAGGTATTCTTTCGTGTTTGCTGCTACCTCATTTAAATCCTGTCTGCCTAATAAACTACGAAACTAGACCGAGAAGACGCGGAAGAATATACATATCATGTCATGTTTATATTCATATTATTCTTATGCTGTATAGTGATACAGTCAGAAATGAAGCACGGCAACTGCCTAAATTTTTAAATCTAAGATGACTCTAATTTCTGTGGAGACTGTAATGTACTAAAGAGGCGTCTGCAAAGATTTTTTAACGGAGAAAAATTTTCGCTAAACTCTCGTTCAGAACATCTTCTATTATACGCAGCTATTATTTGGTTCTTGTTGATCATTATCAAAGAAAGCGGCAGTGTAAGTAACAACAAAAAGCAGTCTCTTGCCATTGTTTCGCTAATGAGATAATTTCTCTCTTTTTTTTTTTTATTGTAAGCGGCGGTAGTGCGCACTAAGCAAGCTACGCCGCAAGCGGCGACAGGCCGTAAACACTCGTTATCAGAATGCGACAAACAATGCACGACACAGTACAATAATGCATTTTCAGCTTAGAGTGACGTAAACAACTATAACAAAGAGAACGGCACTTATCAGATCAAAGCAAAATAAGCAATTGATTCAAACCAGACGAAGCACGTGAAAAAGGAAGGGTACCCGTATAAATACGGACGGAGCGCCTGACACACAGAAATGGCTACTTGGTAAAGCTTAACTGTTGAGCTTACGACTCGAACCAAACTACTGTAGCTGTATCTTCATCCATTCGACCTCAATTGTGTTTCACGTTACAATGGACCAACTTTGTTTCGATTTGGAGGGGCGGTCTAAAACTTTTCTCTCACTTTGAATTTCGAGTCTCAAATTTCAGGAGCAGCTTAGATTCGGGTAATTTTTTTTTTCCTTGATTTCGAGTCTTATTTTTTAGGTGCGGCTTAGATTTGAGTGCGGCTTACATTCGAGTAAATACGGTAGAGAGCTGTGGGCCAATCACTGGCACTCCCAAAAACAAATGATTAAAGAAATAGCAGAAAAGAACAACCGGACGCACTCAAGTATGCCGACCTTTGGCATGAAAAGGACAACAAAAATAGATTTCTGGAATATTAGAACATTGAGAGAAGCCAGCAGACTGAAAACAGGAGATGAGTTACAGGTTGGACATTCTCGGACTTAGTGAGGTGAGATGGCTAGATTTTGGAGCAATCCAAACACAAGATGGATACACCTTTTTATACCACTCTGGACCCACTGGGGAGTATGCAGAGCACAGAAATGGGGAGAAAAAGAGCCTTATGGAATGAAAACTGGTTTCAGAAAGACTACTGACAGCAAGTTTTAAGACAAACATTTGAAATGTCAGTCATCCAATGCTATGCTCCTACAGAAACCTCTGATACTGAACAGAAGAAAAGAGTTTTACCTCTCCTTAAGTGACACTATTAAGAGTACCAGTAAGAGAGACCTCTTGATTATTATGGAGATCTAAATGCAAAAATTGTAAAGAACAATGAAGGTCTAGAGCATGTAAAGGGAATCCATGGTATCGGAGAAATGAATGAAAATGGGGATATGTTTTCAGATTTCTGTGCCAGTCATGATTTGGTAATTGGAGGTACATTATTCCCACACAAGAACTGCCATAAGGTTACATGGGTATCCCCTGATCACAGAACGTAAAACCAAGTTGATCATATAGCGCTAAACAAAAACTTTAGAAGGTTGCTGATGAAAGTGAGAAATAAACGTGGGGCTGATGTTGGCAGTGATCACCGCCTTATTGTTGCAAATTTTAGACTAAAAATCATGGCTAAAAATAGAAAGTTCAAACAAGGGAACAAAAAATATGATGTGGGAAAACTTAGAATAAAGCAAAACAAGAAGCTTTCTGTATTGAGCTAAGGAACTGCTATGAGGCACTCCAAGAAGCACAACAAAATGATGAAAATAGTGTCGATGATACATGGACTCAGATTAAGGACGTCTATTGCAATGTGAGCAAATGGGTCCTTAGCTTTAAAAAGCATTTAAAGAAAGATTGGATGTCTGAGTGTACATGGAATTTGATCAGCTGTAGGAAGGAGATTAAGCAAAATTAAATCTGAGTAAAACAAGACAGCAGAAAACTCGAATGCAAGCTGAGTATGCAGCTACTGACACTCAAATAAAGAGAAGTGTAAGGAATGATAAGAGAAAGTGGATGGATAAGCAAGCTCTGAGAGCAGAGATAGCCACAGCAAGGGGTGCTACTAATGAACTGTACCGCATCACTAGAATGTTTCCAAAAAAGGTTTCAACAAGAACAGACTTATGAAAAGCAAGGAGGTCGACTTTTGACGACAGAAGACCATCTTAGAAGATGGAGAGACCATTTTTCTGAAGTCTTAAACAGAGAGCAACCTGAAGAGAGGGAGAGGCAATGAAATTTTCCATATGCCAGTGACAGAATCAATGTAAACACACCAACTAAGACTGAAATTAAAATAGCTCTCAAACAGATGAATAATTGGAATGCTCCAGGAATGGATAATATTGCACCTGAGGTGCAAAAAAAGCAGACATTGACACCACTATAAATCTACTGCATCCGTTGTTTGAGAAGATATTGTCAGAAGAGAAAATACCAAAAGATTGGAAGGAAGGACTGATTATTAAGTTGTCAAAGAAAGGGGATACTACCAATTGTAATTACTGGCGAGGCATCACCTTCCTATCTGTACCAAGTAAAGTACTCTGTAAATTGATGCTAAATCGTATGAAGGACTCACTCGAGGCACAACTAAGAAAAGAGCAAGCTGGGTTTAGAGAGCACAGAAGTTGTGTCGATCTCATCAACACACTGTGTATAATACTTGAGCAGAGTGCAGAATGGCAGAAAACACTCTACCTTATATTTATTGATTTTGAAAAGGTGTTTGACTCTCTTAATGGGAGAGTTATGTGTCATACCTTGGAAGAATATGGAATACCATCAAAGATAATAAATATTATTAAAGCCATGTATGATGGATATGAATGTAGGGTACTACACAATGGGAAACTTACTGAGTCTGTCCAAACAAATGCTGGGGTGAGGCAGGGATGTATTCTGTCACCTACCTTGTTCTTGTTGGTACTGGAAAGTGTAATGAAAAGAGTTGTTGGTGGTAGGAGAAGAGGTATTCAGTGGGGAATGCAAGACAGGCTTGAAGACCTTGACTTTGCTGATGATATCTGTCTGCTCTCGCAAAGATTGCGTGATATGGAAGAAAAGTTGAAAAGACAAAGAGGAATCAGAAATCGCAGGAATTAAAATAAATGTTCAGAAAACTAAGGAAATGAGAATGCAATCTGAAAAACAAGCGAAGCTAACAGTGTATGGAAAGGAATTGGAACAAGTAGAGTCCTTTGTATATCTAAGAAGTACCGTCTGTAAATATGGAAGGGTCAAGGAGGATGTAAAGAGTCGGATATGGAAAGCAAATGGAGCCTTTGTACAACTGTACCCTGTCTGGTGTAATAAGAACATCTCAAGACAAACAAAGCTGTGCTTGTTTAATAGCATCATAAAGTCAGTCAGTCCTGTATAGTTGTGAAACATGAATGGTAACAAACATGATTGCAAACCAGCTGCAAGCCTTCATAAACCAGTGTCTTCAGCAAATTATAAATGTGAGGTGGCCAGATGTTATATCAAATGACGAATTGTGGGAGATGACAAACCAGCGACCAATCCGCGAACAAGTAAAGGAAATAAAATGGAGGTGGATTGGTCACACAATACGCAAACAACAAGAAGCTGTTGAAAAGGCAGCACTGGATTGGAACCCACAAGGAACACACATATGGGGCTGCCCGAAAAGAATGGTTGAAGGAGCAGCTCTGAAAGCTGGTAAAACATAGAGTGAAGTGAAATGTTTGGCTGCCTTATGATCCAAGAGGAAATAAATCAAGTCAGTCATGTACTAGTTTGGGGGAGGGGGGGTTTACACGCAAATAACTCCTACAAAAAGGTTTGTCACATGCTTCTGTTCTTGCAAAATCAAAGTCAAAAGCAATGCTGTGAGATCCATTTACAACTAGATGGAATTGTTAAAACCCTTAAAAATAAATCAATTTTTTTATACATCTTAAGGTCACAACTTAATAGTTTTTCAAAAGCTAAAGAATTCCCTGATTTCTATCTGCTGTAGATATATTTGGGGAGGAAGGCCATTATTAATGGAGTGCTGACCAAGTGGTAGAAAGCCAGCAGTCAGATCAGGCAGTAACCGTGTGACTGTGACTCGATCCCTGGATCAATTCACACTTGTTGCACAGTATATAGTTTTATTAAAATTAAATAAACCTCACTAGGGGAAAAAAAAGAGTTGATTTTCTTACTCAGCTGCAAACCTTTGATACATTTGATACGTGGTGCAGACCTCCTCCCTCTCCCCCATCCCCCCTCCCCCATCCCCCCCTCCCCCATCCTCCCCCACCCTCCCCCCTCACCCTCTCCCATCATCCCCCCTCCCATCATCATCCCCCCCTCTCCCTGCCCATCCCCCTTCTACCCCCTACATCCCCCATCCTCCCACAAACTCGCCACTGACCATTTGACTTCATAACAAGGTACAGTGGACTGGGCCATTGTGATTGTGATGGACGTATAATACCATTATTCAACAGAAACTGAAATTCTTTCTTAGCTATTTGCAATTTATGTGGGTCCAACCTATGAGCTTTACTATACACCAAAGACCCACTAGAAGTAGGTAGATAATGCTGTGCTTTATGCCTTAACACCTTTGGTACTATAGATGGTTTTGTTAGCTCAGGAAATTTCTCTGACAGCTTTGAATAGGGACATGTTGCAGAGAGTGAGCTTACTGAATCATTAGCATTCACAGTGGTTACCTCTGCAGAAATTTTTAACTTAGTAATGTTATCTATTAGCTTTTTATTTTTCAGATCTATGTTGTTGTTGTGGTCTTCAGTCCTGAGACTGGTTTGATGCAGTTCTCCATGCTACCCTATCCTGTGCAAGTTTTTTCATCTCCCAGTACCTACTGCAACCTACATCCTTCTGAATCTGCCTAGTGTATTCATCTCTTGGTCTCCCTCTATGATTTTTACCCTCCACGCAGCCCTCCATTGCTAAATTTGTGATCCCTTGATGCCTCGGAACATGTCCTACCAACCGCTCCCTTTTTGTCGTCAAGTTGTGCCACAAACTCCTCTTCTCCCCAATTCTATTCAATACCTCCTCATTAGTTATGTGATCTATGAGTAAACCAAAATGATGAAGAAAATAGGCTCCCAATATTCCATTTGATACAACTGCTAATATAAATGGCCATTCAAATGTACGTTTAAGATCTAAATCAATGGTTAACAGCTTTGACCTGTAAGTTTTTATTTCAGAACCATTTGCGGCATAAAGACTAAAGTCAGAGGGTTCAAGTTTCTTAGTTTTTGACATTGGTATAACAGAAAAATCTGCACCGCTATCTACCAGATAAGATCGTTGACAAGTTCTGTCTTTAACAAATAGTTGATTTTGTCAGCTTTCTGTAGGAACTAGGGTAGAACACTCAGCTGCTTTTGACTCTACCCTTCCCTATTTTCCTTATTTTTCTATTGGCAAGGTGGTACACACTTTTCAGGTTTATGCCATGAGCCAAATTTGAAGTGATAACAACAGTATTTACTATTTGTTTTGAACTGTGTTCTGTTTCTACTTCTGCAGCGCGATCTGGATCTGTTTGATTCTTGGAGCATCTTAACTTCATTTTCTAAGTCTTTAATTTTTACAAGATCATCTTGGACTGATAAGGATGTGGAAGAAATGGATTGGGCTGAGGTAATTTGAAGCTTCTCAGCATATTGCACCTCCACTATATGATTGGCCATCCGCACAATTTTGTCCATTGTTTCTTCACTAATATACTCTTACTATTATTAGGAAGTTTATCGAGCCACAATGTTTTTAAAGTGTGGGTTTTTTTATGCTCATCATTTTCCTTGAAAATTGTTAAGAGTCGTTCTTTTGCCAGTGAATATTTATTATTTTCATCACTGGTTACCAGATCCCAGATGTTTTAGACATATTTTTTGGTTCAAGCTGGGCCAGCAGGTAATTGGACTTACTTGCTTCCGTTGCTACAGCAGTGATTGTAAACTGAGCTTCGACTTGGCCAATCCAAATATCTTTCTACCCAAGTGGGAGGAAGTTTTACGCTTACCTTATTAATTTCCAGAGTACTCACAGGATTGCCCTCGTCAAGTCCACTTCCTGTCGACATTTTGAGTATTTTTATTAAACACTTTCTGTGACAAATTCCAGCAGATTGCACATTGGCAATTCGCTGATAATTATGTTGCAGGATTTTTTTGTTTCATTGCTGATCACGGGGGGGTCACCACTTATTGGTGGTGTCTGTGGTAAGCACGCACAAATAAGAACTTTCAATTTCTTTATTATCGAATTTTATAACACATGAATCAGCGTGTTACTTAGACAACGATACATTTACAACTCTCTAAAACAAGACAATCTTCTTCTGTTTCCTGTAACATTGCAGAACATATATCTCTGAAGCCAACCTTATCGATTTCAAAACACTCGATAACACACACTGAAACACCATCTGGCAGAGCACCTGCTCCCACAGACATTATGCCATAAAGTGAACTGATATGGGAATAAAGCCAAAATATTTCAAACAATGAAAAATTGAGTGTGGGATGTAATTGATTAAATGGAATTGTTACAACCTAATATATTTGGCTGACAAGGTGATAACCTCAAGGGTCTGAGGACTGCAACAACATGTGTTGGAGTTGTGCAACCAGAGCCAAGTGGTTACTCATCACCAGAGTCAGATGATTCTTAGGATGACAGAATGTAGGATTCGATTGGGGGGAAAGAGGAATATTGTGGAGTAGTTTTTGTGTGTGCATGGAGAAACTATGTTCACTGTGAACTTGTGAGTTGCATTGGACTGTTCTTTTTTTCCATTGTTGGAGTGTGTAACTGTGAAAGTAATAGATAATATAAAGAAAATTCAGACCTGGTGCTTTTCCTATGATGATGATGATGATACAATCAGGAAAGTGCATCCAACATCATATTGACAATACTTTTGTGTTGTTGTTCTAATTATTAAATGTTTTTAAGGTTTCCTTCAATTTCAGGTGTCAGTTACTATTATCGTAAAATACTATAGCAATTTTTTTTCTTGTTCTTCAAATCAAATGAGTTGATGGGAATAATTATTTAGCTGTGTTTTTTTTTATTTATATGTAGTACACAAGAGAATGAAACTTCTCTTCAGTTGGCAATCCAGAGTCACTTGACTCGCGTTGTGGAATCTCTTTGTCAGCGTGGTGTGGACATGTCTGTGCCAGATGCCAGTGGAAACTGTCCTCTTTGGGCAGCACTTGCAACCGGACAGGATGACATTGCCTCTGTTCTTGTTAGGTATGTGTGGTATAAACATATGTAAGTGAATATCTTTTTTATGTAGTTTCAAGCTATTTAAGAATTTAGTGCATCGTTAAGTATCTTTAAGTAGCGTTCATGATACACAGTGATAATGCTTTTGTTAGCCCTCTTCCAAAAGAATGTAAAAGTATCTTGAGAGGACATCAGTCCAACCATTTTAGGGTAGTATATAAAAATCTCTCTTAAGTCTCTTCACAGGATAATATTTTTGTGTAACACAAAATATCTGCAACTAAATTTCCTAGTTCTGTGACCAATGAAAGTGTATTTTTTGTACCATATTCATAAATACGATCAGAGGCGCCTGTGAACGAACTTCCATTTTACTTCCATTTTCCTTTGTGTTAACAACAGTATCTGCTAAACAAGTCAAATATACTGCACATAATCATAGCTTGTTTCGATAAAATGCTAATTTATTGTATTGTATCTCCTAAAAAGAGTAGGCCCCCATGTAATCTACTTTGTTGAATGAGTTTACTAAATCATGTGTACATATAAAAGTTGAACAAAATTACCTGACTGTTTTGACACATTTTATGTGGATTTCAGAGGCACAATACCTCCTCCATTTTCAACCTCCCCTCCCATTTCACCTTTTGTTTTGGTTTTGTTTTCAGACAATTTCAGGGGTGAAATAACAGTTTAACAGTAAGTGTAAGTGTATTTGGTAACGAGACACTAAATAATTATAAGAAACAGAGCTAAACAAACAAATAGCATAGTTCTGCAAGACTGAAAACAAGTACTTTCTGAATGAAGGACATGCGTGATCAGCAATGGCTAGCCATTCGAGTTTCCAAAGATTAAGGCCATTTTGACACTTTTGGCTCAACTAATTTTTTGTAATCAAAGTTTCCTCGTGTTGTCATTTGTTCTTGCATTGGCTGAAGTTACAATGCAGTGTAGTGATATGGACAGTATAGTGCTATGTGGTGGAGAGTTTTGTTTACATTATTGTGTTATCCAGTGACTGTGAAATATACATAGAACTTTGATGATTGCCATTCGTGAAATCAGCATTAAGTGCATACTGTAAGTGAATGATTTGGAGAGAGGGAGATATGTTTAAAAAAATTTTGAACAGTCTAAGGTAGCAAAATTATCTTAATTTTCAAAAAATGTACTGCAAATGGCCACTCTGTCCAAGGAAAGTAATGTAGTCATATGACTGACCATGTAAATATCAAAATGTTCTCGCAGATACTGATCATAGTGCTTGATGGTGTTGCATAGAACATGAAGAAACTGAAATAGTATGTGAATAATAATGATAAGTCTTTCCCAGGGGACACCGCCTTACACAAGATGGCCGCCGAGTGAGATCACAGATATTTTCTTCGTCCGCTAATAGAACTTATTTAAGAAGAAATAGCGTCAAATTTAAATTTTCCTAGTTTTGTATTCTTCCTGTAGTGTCCATTGTTGTCACACAACTGAATATTAGCTTCGCAGCAGTGCTTGTTCTTGAAAAAACTTGTTCTTTTGCTTAAGTCCCGATAATTGTGACATAACCCGAAATTTTGTATGACATACACACAAAAAATTCTATTCAAGTTTCCTTCATAGTGCAAAAATCGTTTCAAAAATACTGCTGGCAGTTTCATCAGTGTCTATTGTCACAATAAAAGTGTAATAAAACATTTCTGAATTGTATTGTTTACTAGTTAAATAGAAGCGATCCAGGCCTAAATGTTCCAAGTTATAAACGTTTAAAAACCTGACCAAACACGCTTGAGAACCTTAATTCTCTAAAAGCAAATTAATTACAAATTCATTCTTCTGTCATTGTATCTCTAAACCAGTACAAAAAAACCACCCACCGCACACAAGACCTTCGTGTCGTTTTTTGTTTACACACAGCCAATCTCGCGTCCTTAACAAATTTAAAACATTTTTTAAACTTAATTATTCTTTCGCAACTGACCATGAGTGAGAAATGTGGGAGCTGTTGTAGGGTAGTGAGTAGAGGGATTTGTTGTGCAGTGGAGAGAATGTTGGGAGAACAGAAGAGGCTCTCTCCTGGAACTGCAGAGTATGCAGTAAAAACATTTTGATTGGGGAACAGGAAAGGAAAATCTGTGCCCTTGAGGCACAGTTGGAGGAAGCAAGGAAGGAACTCATAAGGATCAAGGGAGATAGGTGGGAGGAGGGCGGTTGGGAACTGGCTGCTGGTGGGAGGATAGGAAGAAAGAGAACACGATCTGACAGTTTTATCGTCAACACAAAAAACAGGTGTCTACCACTGCCAGAGTTAAGAGGAGAAGAGCCTCAGGTAGAATGAGGATCAGGAAATGTGCAGTTCACTTCAACCAAGGCCAAGAAGCCTAGGAATGTACAAAGTGCTAGGAAGAAGAAAGTGCTGCTGCTAGGTAGTAGCCATGGGTGAGGTGTAGGCCCTAAGTTACAGGAAAGTTTTAAGGGCAGCGTACCAGGCCACCAGTATCTTCAAGCCAAATGCAGGGCTAAGTCATGTGATAGAGGACCTAGGGTCTTTATGTAAGGACTTTACAAAAGAGGACCATATAATAATAGTGAGTGGGGCAGGGATGGGGCATATGACATAGGTGGTGACCTGGGCAAGATAGCTTCCCTGACTCATAGCACCAACATAGACTTAGTTGAGCTGTTCCGGCATCATAATTGACCACACCTTGATGGAGCTGTAAGGCGAATCACTGTGAGGTTAGGGATGGCTCTGAGGACAGCCGACTTTGCTCATGTTTCTCTGGTGCCTGTCGGAACTATCAACAGATGGGGTTTCACTAGGCATGGCCTACACCTAAACAGGACTGGGAAGGGAAGATTGGTACAGCTGATTTTGTGAAAGTATAGGGGGTGGATCTCGAGCCACACATGGTCAAATACCTGTTGTCGTAGGTAGGAAATGTAGGTCTCTTTTAGGGTAGATCCAGACAACAGGTTCCCCTGCCTAAAGAGTATCTCCAGCAGTTTAAAAAAATACTGAAACAATCACTCACAAGACAGATATTAACACTTCAAATATCACACATACCACTTGTCACAAAGAAAAACAAACCATTGGAAAGAGTAACATGGTGCATTTCACAGACTTAACAACCCTCCATCAAAACATGCAATCAATAAAAAATAAAATACAACTATTAAAAGTTGAGCTCCAATCTTTAAACTGCACAGTAGTTTGTATTACTGAGCACTGTTGTAGAGACACAGAAATCCAACATACATTATTATCATTATATGAAAGGGCAAACTGTTACTGCAGAACTCCTTCAAGAGGTGGAGGATCTTGCATTTATATCAGAAAAGGAACACAGTTCAAATCAAGAGATGACCTCAGTACCGTAAGTGAAGACAAAGACTTTGAAATATCAGGTGTTGAATTAACAGGGCTTGATATCACCAAGAAATTAATCATTTTGTGTGTGTATAGATCTCCCAGGGGTAGTGTGGACACTTTTTTCAATAAGTTAACAGAAGTTCTAGATAAAGTCTCAAGTACAAAGGTCAACACAATTCTGTGTGGGGACTTTAACATCAACACTAATATCATAAATGAATCCAGCAGCACCTTCACAAACATCCTTCAAAGTTTTGGCATGTCCCTATTCGTCAGTAGTGCAACAAGGGTTACTACAATGACTGCATCAGTAATTGACCATGTGGCCACAAATATGGACAGGCAAAAATGTGATGTAGCTGTAAAAGATCTCAGACTGTCAGACCATCTCTGTCAAATAACAACAGTAAAGTCAGGCATCGAATCATTCCCTAAACTACAAGCCTACAAACGACTTCTACCAGAAATCAAAATAAAAGTTTTTTCGAAAGATTTAGAAAAACAAAGGTGGGATGAAGTGTATAAGGAAACCAATGTGAATATGAAATTATCTAAATTCTCCACATTGTTTAAATTGAACTTGCAAAATGCATTTCCAGAAGTATGCATGTCTGTATCAACATCTCACTAAAACATATGGATAACAACAGGTATTAAGAAGTCCTCCCAAACACTTAAACACCTTAGTTCCATGAAAAAGATTTGCAATGATAAAGAATTCTTAAGTTTTAATCATAGATACAAAAAGATCTATAGGAAGGTGCTGATTGCTGCAAAAAGTCATTTAATGACAAAATAATAGATAATGAAGGGTACAAAAGCAAAGCGTTCTGGGTTGTTATAAAATAGGAAACGGGGAGAGGCAAACAAATGCAGAATAACATACTGCTAAAGGAGGATGATAAAGTAATAAATGATCCACAGCACTAAGCAAACTATGTAAACGAGCATTTTTCAAATATTGCAGAGAAGTTACGGCAAAAAATCCCCCAAACAAATATAACACCTGTGAATAATGTTGCACTAAATACAATGAGGTTACTCCCAACCACAGAGAATGAAGTCAGTAAAACAATTCAAAAAAAAAAAAAAAAAAAAAAGTCAGTAGGCTTAGATGAATTGTGTATTCTGAAACAATGCATAGGGATTACACAAGGCCACTTAACAAATATAATAAATGAATCCTTCACATCAGGGACATTTCCAGAGCAGTTAAAACAGGCAAGAGCTGTACCTTTGCTTAAGATAGGTAATGCAGAAGACAGAGAAAATTACCGGCCCATTTCTCTGCTGTCAGCATTCTCAAAAATAATAGAAGCAATTATGAAAGACAGATTGATGAACTGACTGAATAAATATAATCTTTTAAGTGAATCACAGTTTGGTTTCTGAAGTGGCAAAAATACGGAGTCAGCCATAGTAGAATTCACAAAAGTTGTACTTGATGCTCTTGATAGAGTTGAGTGTGTCACATGCATATTTTTGGGTCTTTCTAAGGCGTTTGATACAGTTGACCGCAAGATTCTGTTAAATAAATTAGAAGCATTAGGAATAAGAGGGGTAGCTAATGACTGGTTTTGATCATACCTAACAGATAGGTACAAAGAGTAGAGATAACACATACTTATCCCCAAGCTATGTACGGCACAATACTAACACCTCTTCCTCTTTCTGAGCTCAACATCTCACTCATTACGGAGAGATGCTGACTCAGTTTTTCAGGATAGCAAATGGGAAGTTGTGGTACAGAAAATGGCCCAGAGATCACCTGTGTGTGTGTGTGTGTGTGTGTGTGTGTGTGTGTGGTGAGTGAAGTGTTATGAAACAATGTGTGTATAGTGTGCGTGACTGATAGTGAGATATGAGTGAACAATGTGGCATTACATTATTTAATAAGTTATTTGTAAAAAAAAAGTATTGTATACCAGGAGTAAATCTAATGATTGTCTCTAACTAGAAGTCTGTAAACATATGTGTATGCGAATTAGCTTATTTTAAGTTGACTTTGACATGCACTATATCCTTGTAAAAAGAGACCTATGGATGAATAAAGCTACTACTACTGCTAATGCTACTGCTACAGTAGGCACCTTCAGTGCCGGGTGGGCGGGTTTGCGTACTTTGTTGAAGTCAAGAACTGTGCCAGCGGTAGTGTAGCTACCAGGCAAAGGAAACGGATAAAGGACCTGACAGTAGCATCATGGAATGTGAGGACAATGCTTCAGCCTGGAAAAATGAAAGAAATAGCCAATGAAATTTTAAAATTTAAGTATGATGTTATAAGGCTACAGAAAATAAGATGGCAAGGAAATGGACAGATATATAAACCTGAGTATTCATTAGTATATAGTGGAGCAGAAGAAAGAACAGTCCAACTTGGAACAGCGTTCACAGACAAACCCCCCCCCAATAATACACAGTTATATGGTCAGTGCACTGGTGTTTAACTTTGATAAGTCTCATTAATAGGTTTCAAGCAAACATCAACATACTGCTACAATAGTTTACTGTTTAACATTTATGAGCAGTAAAACCCTAACCACACAGTTCATGCCGCATAATATGGTACGTATTGAACAGACACTGGCATTGTTTTAACACATGGCCTAATTGTCTTACACTTATTTCACAGTCAAGTTGATGCATTGTTATTGTTCTAACCAACACAGGTTTCTTGTCTGAAATTCGGCCGTGGACTGACTGTCTCGGGACCAAAAATCGGGCTCTTATATCATCACAATAACAGGCACTCAAGCTATACATTAGTTGATGTTTAAGTTGCAAAAATTACAGTTAAAACTGAACTCCTTCAACTAACTGCATAAATCGATAAAATTGCATCTTTTTAACAGTTTCTTATACGACAAGGGTTAGGCCAAATTATTTGTTTAAATGATGAAATTAACAGATATAGTTACACAAACAATACTTTTGACAAAATTGGTTATTACTTTAGAATTAATTAAGGTCTGGCTTTGCTAACATGTTTTCAAATAGAGCCAAATAAATACTTTAAGAATGCCAGTGTTTCATCTTCCAAATGTTTATAATTAATACAGTATTTATATTTGTTTATAAGTCAACAATAGAATTTAAGTTACGGAACAATTACTTATTTCACCGTATAATGAAACATGCACCAACAGAGGAAAAAAAAGGATATAATTAAAGAGCAGTTTTACAAAGACTTGGAAAAAGTATGCTCCACAGTACCTAAATATGACCTCATGCTAGTAATAGGAGATTTTAATGCAAAAAAAAGGAGGAATGACCATCCATATAGTGTTTCTGGAAAATATTCACTACATGAAGAAAACAATGATAATGGAGACTCACTATTCCAATTCACAGCAAGGAATAATATGATTATTGGAAGTATCTGTTTCCCCACACCAAAGGATCTATCTGGCTACTTGGAAGTCTGTAGTCAATCAGATTGACTATATTTTAGTGATTTGCATGCCACTCCACATCTGTTGTGGATGTACGGAGCTGCAGAGGACTGAACTGTGGCTCTGACCACTTTGTGGTAAAATCAGTCTTGCGAGAAAAGCCATCATTAACAAATGGCAACAGAACAGGAAAGAAGATTAAATGGAATACTAACAAAATTGAAAATACGTGATGAAGTAAAAAAATATCAAGCAATACTAAACAGAAAGTTGAGCAGTGAAGAGACTGCAGTAGGAGTAGAGGAAAGGTGTTGCAGAAGAAATACGAGGAATAAGAAGGAGCAGAAGAACTCAAGAATGGTTTGATGAAGATTGCAGGTCAGCAATAGGGGGAAAGAACAGGGCAAGAACAAAAATGCTACAGAGGGAAACCAGAAATAATGTGGAACAATATAGAGAATTAAGGAGAGGAGCTAACAGACTGTGCAAGAGAAAGAAAAGAGAGTGGAGTAAGAAGAATTTTAAAGAACTAGAAGAGTTAAAGGAACAGAGTGAAATAAGACCGTTCTATCAAGCTGTAGGCAAAATAAATAGATTCCAGCCAAAAATAATGGCATGTTCCAGTAAAGATGGGAAAATTATAAGGGAGGAAGAGCATATTGTGGAAAGATGGGCTGAGTATTTCAAAGATACACCAAGTCCCAGCCCAGAAGATGAAGAGACAGCTGCACACTAGGAAAGAGTGGAGCTGGACGTAGAAAATGATGCCAGTGAGGCAAGAAAGCCAACACAAGGGGTCTCCCAAGCTGTGCACATGATAAAAAACAATTGAGCCTCAGGGGAAGATAACATAATACCTGAATTATTAAAAACTGGTGGTGAGGCTATAATAAACAGACTGCACACACTAATATCAATATATGGGAAGTGGAAAATTTTCCAGAGAATTGGAAAACTGGAATAATAATCCCCATTTATAAGAAAGGGGACAGAACAGCATGTGATAACTACAGATGTATAACACCCCTAAGTGCAGTTTATAAGATCTTCACGAGTACATTAAACAAAAGGATACAGAAGTGTGCAGAAGATGTACTAGAGGAATAACAGTGTGATTTTCGATCAGACAAAGGAAAAACTGATCAAATACTTTTGATAACACAGATGATGGAAAAGTTCTATGAATATGATGTAGATCTGCATTTCCTATTCATTGTCTTCAAACAAGCCTTCGGCAGTATAAACCAGCAAGAACTATACAGAGTACTGGAAAAAGTTGGTTTATGTGCTAAACTAATAAGACAAATCAGAGTGAGAATGACAGAGACAAAAGTAAAAGGTCCTTAGCAGAACAAGTGAAAGCTTTGATTTTAATAAAGGCATGAAGCAAGGTGATAGTCTCTCCACTGTCCTATTCAATACAGCCCTGCATAGTGCAGTAAATAAAATCAACAAAAGAGGCACCATGTTTGTAAAAACTAGCCAGATACATGCATAAGCTGATGACATTGCTATAGTAGGAAGAAATATCGATACACTGCGAGAAATATACTAGGCAATGGAAACAGAAGCCTTAAAAATTGGCCTCTTAGTAAATAAAAATAAAACAAAATATATAGTAATGTCACAATATAAGGCCAGACGAACCACTAAAGACCTAAACGTCAACTAGAAATGCTTCAAAGGGGTGTCCTCTTCTAACTACTTCGGAGCCCTAATAAATAACAACAAATGATAACAGCATTTGAAAGGCTATAAGGGAAAGAATACAAGCAGGAAACAGAGCTTTGCAAATATGTAGTTTCTCAGAAATAGCCTTGTTACAAGAAAAAAAAAAAAAAAATACTGCAAATATACAACTCCCTAGTCCACCCAGTTATGAATCACATATGGGTCACAGATATGGATGTGGACAGAAAATGACAAAAATGGACTAAGAACCTTTGAGCAGAAAATACTACACAAAATCTATATTCCAATAACGGAGAAGAAGGCTGGAGAATATGCCACAGTGCCAAATTACAAGTGTTAATACAAGACAGGGAATAGTAGAATTTGCGAAATCACAGCGAATATGAAGGCTGGGACAACCCAGCTAAGCAAAAAGGGAGACCTAGAAGAAGATGGATTGACAATGTAATAGTGGATTTCAGCAGTATGGAAATCTGGGGGTGGAAAAGAGCAGCAGAAATGTGGAGCAAGATTGTTGGCGAAACCAAGGCTCGCCAAGGGCTGTAGCACTACTGAAGAAGAAAAAGAAGAAGAATAGTGATAAGTAATAAAAATGAATTACAGGTGTTTTTCTCAGTTACTTTAATGGTTGAATGGATTGTTTGTTATTGAACTATGGTCACTAATGAGTTAAGTTACATGCATTGTATGGCTAGGTTTTAATGTTTCTTACCAACCATATTTGCTGAATTTATTTGAAACTGCTGTTGATTTAATTAACCACTCTTGTGACAGATAATGAGAAACAATGGGTGTTATACATCACAGAACATAAAGCTAATAAAAATTATGATGGTGTTCTTAAAGAAGAAAGAAAATGACATTTTGCAATATTTTTTAAATTAATATTTTTTCCCCTTTGATTTTCCAAAGCTTCTGTTTTCACATGATTTATCACATTACCATTTAAACAAAATTTTCATATTCCTGTATTTAAGTCATCCTTACCATTCAGATCTTTAAACAATGGAATCGGGTCCTCATCATACTCGTACGGTACTGTTGAATTTATACTAGAATGGAAATGTCATTGTATCACATGGTTTCCTCCCTATAAGCTACCTTTGTGTCTTTCAGCTCTTTGAATGTGTTCTTCCAACTAACATATCAAAAGGATTTTTATGTTAAAAATTGTTATCAAATTTTTCTTGCTAGGTAAAGTACAAAATAATAGATATATTGAGTAGATAAGATAAATGTGTGTAATGGGCATTACGGGATGGAGGGGAAGAGACATTGTAAGAGAAAACAGACACTGGAGCATTTAACACAATTACTAATACTATAGGGTGGTGTAAATTTAAAGGGAGAGATTTTAATACAGATGAAAAGTAAGTGAAGATGGCGCAAACCACATGAAACTGTGTTCAAATTAGGAAACTAGGTGTAAGTAGAAGTGTATTTATTGTGCAAAATTCAATTACATCTAGTAAGATGGCATTCAAACCTAACTGTTAAAAAAAAAAAGTGATCTGGGTAACGAAAATTTGTCCGAAGTCTCTCTCTCTCTCTCTCTCTCTCTCTCTCTCTCTCTCTCTCTCTCTCTCTCTCTCTCTCTCTCTCTCTCTCTGAATTCTGAATTACCCCCTCACCACTCCCATTCCAACTTCCCCAAATTAATACCTGTGTATCCCTAAATAAGGAAGCTTTAAGTTCTAAAAACTACAGTTAATATTTTCTTCTTTCATTGTTTCTGTCCTCACTATTGGAAATGTTACCTCATAAAATTGTTTAGTGGCCAGCCATCTCTCTGTAACTTTAATAGTCTTTTAAATTGAATTTCTGAATCGAATTCATTACATATTGTATGACACAATATAATGGCAGTATCAAGAAAAAAGTGTTTCAGAGTTTTCATTGGGATGTTAGTAATCACATGAGAGTTTTTACTGGTAAGAGAATTGCGAGTTTTTTTTATTTCAAAGGCTAACAAAAAGTTGCTGAATGTTTGTTGAAATACTTCTCAAATTATTTTAAAATCTTCGATATTTGGCCAGCAGATGCTGTCAACCAGGCTAGGAAAACCTAACATTATACATCAAGTACCCATATGAGGATGCGGGGCACAGCAAAGGGGAGAAGCTAGAAAAGCTTTGGAATAGGAAAAAGTGCCCTCACTCCATTTGGATGACACCACCATGCCGAAAATGATTTCAAAATCATAACAACCTGAGGAAACTTAAATTCATGCTTCTCACGTATGCTACAGGTTTTTTCTTCCAAACTAGCTACACTAGGTTTTTCTGTGTAATGGAAGCGGTTATTGAAAGAGTTTATGGAAGCGGTTATTGAAAGAGTTTAGTATGTGGATGCTGTTAGGTTTTTCTTAAACAACTAAATCAACTACAGTAATGGACATATTTCCTATTTTCACTTTTCACAACCCTCACTCTCCCCTACTCAAATATGATTTTAATTTTGTCTCAAATTATTAATGTTGGAAAATAACAAATAAACAACTGTGTTGAAATAGCAAAGGCAATTTCTAATATCTGTCACTATGCACTGTACAGCAGCTTGCAGAAAGTAAAACATACTTGTAGTGTAATCATCAGCACTCATAACTAAAACTGTATGGAAGGTGTCTTGAAATCACTGCAACCAGTTGCCTTATTGCAGTAATTTCAAGAAACCTTTGTATATCACAGTTGCAGTGATTCTCATCCTTTATGGATACAAGTTTTGAAACTGTATTGTTACAAGTATCTTTGCAAAATGAATTTGAGATTCCTTTAATCTTATTTACTGAATATTACTGCAAGCAAAATAAAACACTTCTACAATTGTGCTTCAGTAAAGTATTCTGTTCTATTATTTTGAAGTAGGTGTAGTCTGGTGGAGCATCTCACTGTGCTCACTAATACCTAATGTTAAAAGTCAGTACTTCTCATTCTGTTCAAATGACAGAGGCAGACTATTTGTTGGATTAGTTTTTATCACACAACTGAAATCACTTTGAAACTGGCTCTGAGCATTTGCATGTTAAGCAGTTACTGTATATGCATAGAAACTAATGATGTTACTGTTTATAACCACTACTATAGGAATGGAGCAGATACAGATTGTTGGTCTGAAGGGCCTGAGGGTTCGTACCAGACCTTACTTCACAGAGCCATTGATGAGAACAATGAATCAGTAGCTCGGTTTCTTATACAGAGGTAAGTAATTTGAATGATTGTTTACAATGCTGTTGGTACTTAGCTACTGATATTTAGTCTCATGTCAAATGTCCACATCATATAGTTATCACATCAGCTTTATTAACAGATCACTTTCTTTGGCCCATTTTGATTTCATGGACAAATACAATCATTAGTCCACATCATAGTACCAACTTTCAAGCTTGTCATGTAGCATAATACAGAAAATGAACCTTCTGCTCATTCATTTCGCTTGTGCCAGTGTAAATATAGTGAAACTGATCTGAGAAAGAGTAGCCATTAATGGTGACTTTTTCTGTTTGCTTGTTAGTTGGTACATAAAATCTAGTCACAAAAATTCAATATTAGTGTTCTGCTTCTCTCCTTCATTCATCACCCCGTTCATATGCTCAAATGGGGGAGATTGTAAGCTATTTATTAATAAAAACTGTACTGGCAGGATAAATTATTTTAATAAGAATAATAAAAGGCAGTGCATTTACCATGCAGGTGTATATACTCCAACAATGTGTTGTTTGTTTGTCAGAATTTGAGTGTAGCTATTGGAAACTTATTATATTATTTATTTAGTATTCTGTTCTTGTATTTATAAGTTGAGAGAAACACAGCATAGTTTTCCCTTACTTACTTTGAAGGAAAATGCTGGATTAAGGCCTGTAGTCCTGTGAACTAGTGTTTATTTTTTCATTTGCTACTGCTTTATGATGTAATTAAATTTGCAAAGCTTCAAATAGTTGGTGGCATACTAAATGTATTTTTAAATAAAGTTTCTATTTCTTTCTTTTCATTTTGTGCCTGTTACAGTTAATAAAGTTTCAAAAACTAATGTTAGTTTTCAAAATGTAGGAAAAGAGAGATTGCTACTTAGTATAAAGATGACACATTAAATTGGAGACAGGCACAGATAACAGGCTCTTGCACACAAGCTTTCAGCCACAGCCTTCATCAAAAGAAAGAAAGAAAGAAAAACACTCACCATTCATTCACATAAGTAAGTGCACTTCAAGCCTAATGACCACCAACCATGACAAAATTCTGGTCCAAGCTGCGGGAGTTGGTGGTCATTTGTACATAAAGTGTGCTTGCTTGTGTGAATGAATGGTGTGTGTTTTTCTTTCTTTCTTTTTCTGGTGAAGGCTTTGGCCTAAAGCTGATGTGTAAGTGTCTTTTAATTGTGCCTGTCTGCAAATTAATGTGTCATCTTTATACTAAGTAGCAATCTCTCTTTTCCTACATTGTTGATATTCCAACTTGGGGTTTCCGTTGCTTAATGTTAGTTTTGGAAATTATTGATTGTGTAATATCTGGCATGTCACAATGTAGTACCATACAAGAACCTGTTTCACTATCTTTTACATTTATACCAAGCATAAAGTTGATACACTATAAATTCCTCTCAGTGGATGTGATATGAATGCCCCAAGACGACCTGGACCAGGTGGAAGAGGTGGTGAGGAAGCAAGAAATCAGCAGGGCCCTCTTCACATGTGCTGTGAGTGGGGCCTAGAAACTGTAGTACAAACATTAATTGAGCATGGTGCAGCTATCAACAACAAAGTCAGTATAAATTGCTCTTGATTAAGACACTATGACAATGTGATATGTTTGTATAATGCTACATTTAAGAATATAAACAGAAATATTTTTGGGATTAAATCTTCAGTGTTCTCAAATTTCCATTATTCAAAAGAGAAAATATGTTTCTACTGGTTTTAAGCATGATTACAGTGTCAGTACTGGATGACTGTATTAGTTAATTTAAGAAATGTGTACAGTTAGCTTCACAGAACAACCATGGTAGGTGCAATATAGGAAGTTGGGATTGGTGACAAAACTAAGAACTTAATACAAGGAACAATGATGGATGTTGTGTTGCATTTAAAGTACATAGATCCACTATTCAAACTTTCAATATGAGACTTGTGACAGGAGGTCACCACTACTCCCCAATGCCATATTCCAGATTTGGATCAAGAAGTAGAGGAAGTAGTTCATGATATTTGGTAGTGAGAAATGGAATGATAGTTAAAGAGGTTTGGGATCAAAAATGACTGGGTAGATAGCCTTTGCCACCGATGTGCCAATAATTGAATAATTTGAAGAATCATTCAGGATACATGTCAAAACATCCTTGGAGTTACTGCAAAGATAGAACTAATGTTACAGGTCAAAAAGAATCTATTGTGGACAGTGGAAGCCAATGCAGAATGACTAATATTGTAAATAAAATAAATACATGGAGGAGGGTATAATGCAAAAAGGTGCACATGGAATAGTTCTCCAGGAAAGAGTGAGGAGGTTGGAAACAGCATACTACCTATGGCCAAATGAGAAACTTTCTAAAATATAAGAAAAGAAATTCTTTACAGAAAAGAAGAAATTCTAAATAAACACTATAAAAGAGAAGATTCATGAGGATACGAGATTGTATTGTGAGCAGGAGAAAACGACCAACAGCATTACTCTAATAATTCGCAAAAATTCATGTCAACGTGCTGCGCAGCTTTGAGGACAGGTTGTGAACTGTGCTTGGATATCTCAGTCTGTAAATACTTGGCTGCGAAAGGCAAAGGCCTGATATTAGAGTTGTGGCCCAGCACACAGCTTTAATCTGCCAAGAAGTTCCACAACATGTGCATATTCTGTACTGTTGTCAGGAGTATTTCTAAGATTGCTAGCAGGCTCATTGATATGAGAAAATCTTACTATCTCAACAGTCCTAATAAATTCTGCTTGATGCAGAGAACTTAATTTGCACTTTGGGTTGTTACCAGGCAATAGTAATAAATTCCATTCGCTACTGGCAGTAACGATTATTCCAGTGACAACCACAACTCATTGTATTAGGGACATTAGGGACGAAATGAGGAGAAATCTAAATTGGGTTCTGGGAAGGACATGTGTTGCTATAGAACATGAATATATTTGCATTCTTCAGGTAACACAGAAATGCAAGTAAATGTGACAAGAAAATATTTTCAGGTCATCAGATACCATCTTTCATTTAACCCTTCGGTGGGCACACCTTTCATACTTCCCCGAGTGGGCGCGTTGTGGCTTTTATGCCGCAATTAGTATTACATTTTTAATCTAAGGAAAAATAATCTTTATATAATCACCAGTTACATTTTATTGCAGAAAACATAACATAACATTACATGGCTCTATAAAAATAATATTTTATTTATTTGTGGCCTTCACAGTCGTCTACTATTGTCACTGTAATTTATAACAAGCCGATACTCTTAATTGACTTCATGGTTCTTTTAATTATATCACTTAATTGCACTGATTCACATGAAAAGAAAGTAACAGGGGAACACATTATGAAATGGAGCATTCATAAACTCCCACTCCTGTTTATGGTTGTGAGTGAATTAGTCAACTTCCATCTGCAGCTCACTTTCACATTGCTCCCATCTATGACACTATGCTTCTTCCATATATTTTTCTTATATTTCATACATTCTCTTTTGGTTCTGTTGTTTTTATGCCTGCCACATATGTAACAAATTCCAGGATTTGTTGGCTCCTTGGTCTTCTCGTCTTTGTGCCTATACTTGGTCGAGAAGGTGTGAATATCCTTGGGAAGTGTCTCAAGCAACGTTTGTTGATTCAAATGTTCTTCCATTAGGTCCAGAGCAAGATGTTTCAAAAAAAATTGTCTTCTTTCTTTATTATAGGAGTGTTGAATTTGAAAATAATGTTTGCATTTATCCCAGCAATATCTACATGTCTGTAGAAAAATGCAAGTGGCCATTGTCGAGTTATTGTGGAGGTACTGTAGGATGAGCACATCTGATCTACAGTGTCTACTCCTCCTTTGGTAGCATTGTAGTCCAAATTCACTCTCAATTTCTTAGTCTCTTGATCTGTTTCATTTGTGCTGCACATTGTCGATAAAAAAAATCACAGCTTTGCTCTTTTTAGGAGCACTTAGACCATACAAAAATCGTCTTGAAAACCTAAGAGACATGACTGGACTTCTCACATTTTCATTTGCTTGGAATTCTTGAGGTATTTCCTTCTTTCTTTTTTTTCCTGGTTCCCAAGAAAGTCAAACCTTTGCCAAGGAGGTTTTCAGCCAGAGGGTAGCTAATGTAGTAATTGTCAGTCATAAGATTTCTGTTTGTTTTCTCAATTGGTGTTACTAATCTTTGCACAATGTCATCAGGCTTGTTAGACTTCAGGTAGGCTCCTGGCATCTGCTTGCCACAGTAAATCTCAAAGTTCAGGGTGTAAAATGTTTTAGCACCACACAAGGCGTAAATCTTGATCCCATATTTTGCAGGCTTCTTAGGGATATACTGTACAAACCTGCAGCATCCTCTGCAAGGATGCAACATCTCGTCAATAGCGACAAACTCGCTGACATTGCATTGAGCAAGTCAGTTGTTGACAAACTCTTGATGGAAGTCCCGAATAGGTGCTAGTTTGTCATTTTGTTTATTTCATTCCGTGTACCCAGGTCATCGAACCTAAGAGTTCAAAGTAGAAAGCGAATGTGCTTATAGCTGAAGAAAGCTCGTAAAATAGTCATTTCTGTACCATCTGTTTCCAATTAGTGTGTCCTCTTTTCTTTATACCTATTAGATATAGCACACCTAAAAGAGCCTTTATCTCTGGTTTTGCAGTGTCTCTGCAGTCTCATTCTCTTGAATATTGAACTTCAGCTATTTTACTATTCTGGATGTATTGGTTTGTATTTTCCACAATGTTGTCAATCATCCCATCAGTAATTTCTTCTTCCATAACTTCAGCACTTGCTTTTGGACCTGGCAAAACTTTTAGGATGTTCTTGGCCTTGGTTTTAGAAGAAGAAGGAAGTGGTTCACTTATCCAAAAAGTTTCTTTATCTTTTCCCACGTAAAATCGGTAATCATCTGTTTGTTGTCTCCTCTCCTCAACCAGGTGGTCATCTGTTTCCTCCGTTGATTGTTCAGAGTCACTGCTGTGGTTTTCTTCTTCAATAACTTCCTCTTCCAACTCAGATTCACATGAATCTGACAATTCTTGTAATTCATCTTCTGACAATTCTCACAATACTTTGTCATAGTCTTCAGGACGTACAATTAGACGGTGCCTGTCAAATACCTTCCTTTTCTCCATTTACACACTTTTATCAGACCTAATGAAATATGTGCTTTTATAAAAGTAATATATTGTGGTAAATCAATGTCCAAGATTGTAAAAAGTAATGAAAATTGCATATAGGAACTCTGATTCAATTCGAATATTCCAAATATACTAATATAAAAGAAAAATTACCTTGAGGCGAAAGAAAAACACAAGTATAGAAAATACTTAAATAAAAAGACCCATAACGGCAAACACACTGCAAATGCAACACTAGCATTTCAAAAAACAATAGTGACCAAACTGCTGAAAGCATGAATTGCACAAATGTAGTAAGTGGTGACATCTGTTGAGAGTAACAAATACGTATCTGGACTTGGACACAACTGTAACGCTATCTGTGATACTAACAGAAAACTAAATCTTGTGGCTAACTGCTGCAGGTGCACCCACCAAAGGGTTAACATAGGAGATTAGAAAACTCTGTGAATGAAGTTTACATTCTGGTCTTCCCAAGCTCTATACATTTACAGAGTGATAAGAAACCCTAATGCATGTTATAATGGAAAGAACACTCTGCCAAGGACTCAACAGTGGTTTGGAGACTATGAATGTAGATATAAAATATATGCTCGTGTGAGGTTTTCATATTAAAATTTGACATCATCAATGATTTTTCAAATCTTATGATAATGTATTACAAATTTTGTGTTCAATGTTATGCAGGACATTCAGGGCAAAACTCCATTACATATAGCCATAGAAAACCAGCATGATGGTATTATTTCTCTGCTGCTTTGTCATCCTGGGTTAGACTTGACACTAAGGGACAAAGCTGGTCTAACACCATTTGCTGCAGCTCTCACGTACCGTAATAACAGAGCAGCGCAGGCCATCCTTGATCGTATGCCTACAGCAGCTGAGCAGGTGAGTTAGATATTTAAGGCATTAAAAATTATAAAATTTTGAAAAATGCGTATTCAGAGATGAATCTGAACATTTGAAACATTGTGTTGCACCTATAATCAATTCAGAGATGTTCAGTTTTCAAGTAGTTGTTTGTTTTCTTTACTTCCATATTGTTCTCATACGTTTTATTCTGTTTCCATGATCGAGACACACTGTAGTATTTATGGTACATATTCATCCATGATTTCCACATAGTAATGATCATCAAATAAATTTGCATATCACTATATAACTACATTTTAGCTAATACAGTACTAGAAAGTTTTGGGTGAAATAGAAATGTAAAAGAAACAGAGGTGTAGCTACTTTCCGTTCAATTAAGTTTTAATAAAAACAGAGTCCAAATCATAAAAATTTATTTATTTTCTATTCTAGTAAGTGGTTTCGACATAGAAAAATGTCTCCAGATCAGGTGCTATGATGACGTGAGGAGGCAGTTCACAGAGTCGTTGATTAGTACTTACTGGTTCATATTGCAACTGCTAGTTGAGCAGTTGTGACAAGTACCAGCAGGTACTGCTCAGCAGCACTGTGAACCAGCTCACAGTGTCATTTGGTCTGAATATGGTCTCGGAGACAAAAACTGGTTACTGGAATCGAAAAATAAATAAGATTTTTTATCTGTGTAGGGGACGTTCTCTAAAACTCAGCAAAATTTCCAGTATTGCTCTTGTGCCTGTCCACAGCTCAGTGGCCCAGCTATCCAATGAGTGATTACTTTTTCCCTTCCCATTGCAAATATAGTTTATGATGGTATGTGGAAGCATTGTAATTTTTAGTTATTTTGTAAATCCTAATAATTTACATTTTACCTTACAACATCAAACACTTAACATTGTAATTTTGTTTCACTATTGGCAAAGCAGCACTACATGCTTCCTACTAGCATGGTTGTAATTCAGTATAAATTATTGTAGATCATGATCAAAGTGTTGATTTTTCTTGGTATTGATGATACAGGCTATATTTTTAAGTATAATTTGCACTGAAACATGATGAATGGCAAATCTATTACAAACTCTTAAAGGGAAGTTAAGAATAGCCCACATTTCTCAGCAGTGCTCATTCTGAAGGAATGCCCATTTGCCAGTTTACATAAATATTTCCAGAGGTTGTTGCATATTTTTTAAATTCATGTAAAACATGCAACAAAGCTTTTATTTCATTGCTATACAAATAACACATGTAAATAGTAATACTTTTGTTATTGTTGACAGTACGATAATAAAGGCCGGAACTTTCTGCACACGGCTATCCAAAAGGGAGACATGGAGAGTGTTCTTTTTCTGCTTTCCATACATGTGGATGTCAACTCAAGAGTGCAAGATACTAGTCAGACACCACCATTGCAGCTTGCTGCAGCTGCTGGATCAGAAATGCTTGTCAGATCATTGGTGCTTGCTGGAGCAAGGGTAAGGCACACAGCTTACAAAAATATATTATATTACTGGGCTGTCAACATGAAAAATGCAAGTTCCTTGTCAGATTACACAAAATAAGTTTCTTGCTTTCCTAATAAAAACCAATACTGACACTGAAATATGATAGGGTGATGCA
Organism: Schistocerca nitens; assembly: GCF_023898315.1. Taxonomy (NCBI): domain Eukaryota; kingdom Metazoa; phylum Arthropoda; class Insecta; order Orthoptera; family Acrididae; genus Schistocerca; species Schistocerca nitens. Next base: position 245,678,211 of record NC_064622.1, read on the forward strand.
CTCATTGATCACTTCATCATTTTCATGTATATTTGGCAAATTTTATTCTTAGTGTTACTTTATTATTGCCTGTTTTTTTTTCACACCTTGGAATCTTCCCATTTTTAAAACTTTATTCATAAAAATGAACCTTCATAAAAACAAACCTGTAAATGTGAACTCTCAGATTTTCTCAGTGTGATTGATATATAGTGTGCTTTCAGTTGCTCTGCTGAGTTTTGTTTCCATTATATGCATGTTCTTATGACCAATTCAGCCATCTTCTTCACGTGCTATGAGTTTTGCTCTTATGCGTACTCGCTGCATGGACTCCAACCAGACTGTGAACTATTGTTGGACTCGCACCACCATTTACAGCTGAGTTGATTTCCAACACCCATTACACCCTTTGATGATATTTTATTTTTCAGAGCTCGCACTGATATTTTGCAAAATGCAAATTCTCCCTGCATTTTCAGCTCTGTGAATGTGATGACCAATGAGATTTTAATAAACTGAGTGCCAGACTCCGAGCATTACTTATGTTGAAACCACCTTTCATATCTGTTAGCTTTTCTAACATCTTTATTTTAATGTTGTTGTTGTTGTTGTTGTGGTCTTCAGTCCTGAGACTGGTTTGATGCAGCTCTCCATGCTACTCTATCCTGTGCAAGCTTCTTCATCTCCCAATACCTACTGCAACCTACATCCTTCTGAATCTGCTTGTATATTTATCTCTTGGTCTCCCTCTACGATTTTTACCCTCCACACTGCCCTCCAATACTAAATTGGTGATCCCTTGATGCCTCAGAACATGTCCGAACAACTGATCCCTTCTTCTAGTCAAGTTGTGCCACAAACTCCTCTTCTCACCAATTCTATTCAATACCTCCTCATTAGTTATGTGATCTACCCATCTAATCTTCAGCATTCTTCTTTTTTAATAGACTCCTTAATTACACTGCCCCAGAAACTTGAACTTGGTGTTTTCACCCCAACATTGGTCACATTGTATTCCATTTCATGGTTATATTCAAGGCAGTGATCAGCAACAGCAGATTTGATTGGTTATTTTACTTTGGTATTAATTCCTTGCATCTCTGACTGTTCTGATAGTCTGTGTCATGTACGACATGCCATATTCTCATGAAATGCAGTAAACCCTTCGATTTAAGAGACTTAGATTTATCATTATAAGGAAGACTGTTTATCGTACAAGGAGAGGTCCCCAGTGATGAGATCGAATTTTTGAAACCACCTATAAGGCTGTGTAGGTTAAGATCCCAGGAATTGCACATGGCAGCTATTTAGCCTGGTGGGCCCCTCACTTGTGAGTAACTGATGAAAAAAAAATTTCAGGATCTTGAGTGACACTCAATGCCATTAAAAAAAATTCATAAACTAGGCTTGTTCCATGGTGTAATGAATAGGATAGTAGCATCACATGTGGGAGGCTGTGTGTTCAAGTCTTGTCAGGTGCAGTAATTTTTTATTTAATTAATTCGTTTGAAAGCAGTCTTTTATTTAGTTAATTTGTTTGAATGTAATTTTTTTCTGTTCCTTTGTCACATTATTTTAATCAACATATAAACTTTCTCATTTATTTCATTTTTTCTCCTTAACATTCTTTTTCCAATTGAAATTTTGGTGAATATGAAATTTACTTTATCTATTTAGTATTCAAACAATGGAATACCCAGGATAGAATAATAATAATATTATGAGAAGGATAGTTGCTACTCACCATATAGCCGAGATGCCTAGTTGCAGATAGGCACAACAAAAAGACAGGAGGTTAGATGGAGGGCAGGGGGGGGGGGGGTTGGGGTGAGGCAGTGGAGGAGGAGAGAAGTAAAAAGACTGTGGGTGCATTGGTGAACTAGAGGATTTTGTAGTGCTGGAATGGGAACAGAGAAGGTGATAGGTGGGTAAGGACAATGACTAACGAAAGTTGAGACCAGGGGGATTACGGGAACATAGGTTATATTGTTGGGAGAGTTCCCATCTGCGCAGTTCAGAAGCTAGTGTTGGTGCTTAGGATCCAGGAGAAACAGGCTGTGAAGCAGTCATTGAAATGAAAAACATCGTGTTGGGGACCTTACTGAGCAACTGAGTGGTCCAGCTGCTGCTTGGTCACAGTTTGTCAATGGCCGTTCATGCAGACAGCCAGCTTGCTGGTTGTCATTCCACATAGAATGGAGAAGAGTGCTTGCAGCTTAGCTTGTAGATCACATGTCTGGTCTCACAGGTAGCCCTGCCTTTGATGGAATACGTGGTGTTTGTGATCAGACTGGATTAGATGGTGGTGGTGGTGGTGGTGGTGGTGGTGGTGGTGGTGGTGGTGGTGGTGGTGGGTGGATGTGTGGGACAGCTCTTCCATATAGGTATATTACAAGGTTATGGGTCACGAGGCAAGGAGTTGGGAGCAGAAGTTTTGTAGGGATATTGTGTAGGTTTGTGGGTGGGGAATACTGCTGTGGGAGGGGTGGGAAGGCTAGTTGGTAGGACTTTCCTGATTTCAGGGCACAACAAGAGGTACTCAAAAGCCTGGTGGAGAATGTCATTCAGTTGGTTCAGTCTTAGGTGGTACTCAGTCTGTTGTTAGAAGGTGGGACTTTGCGAGGTGGTGGGCGACTGGAAAGATAAGGCACAAGAGATCTGTTTTTGTACAAGGTTATAAGCGTAATTATGGTCTGTGACGACCTCAGGTTGAGGAGAACCAGCTGAAGCGAATGGGGGAGAAGTTGTTGAGGTTCTGGAGGAATGTGGATACGGTGTCCTCACCCGCAATCCAGATCACAAAGATGTCATCAGTGAATCTGAACCAGGTGAGAGGTTTTAGGTTCTGGGTGGTTAGAAATGATTCCTCTAGATGTCCAGTGAATAGGTTGGCGTCAGTTGGTGTCATACAAGTGTCCATAGCAGTACCCGCTTTTGTTTGTAAGTGGTGCCTTCAAAGGAGAAGTAATTGTGGTTGAGGATATAGTTGGTCTTGGCGATTAGGTAGAAGGTTGTTGGTTTGGAATGCATCTGGCATTGAGAAAAGCACTGTTGAATAGCTAGCAAGGCATGGGCATTAGGTATGTTACTGTAATGTGTAAAGGGTTGGGGCATCAGTAGTGACGAGCAGGGCAGCACATGGTAAAGGGACATGAACTATGGAGAGCCGGTGGAGGAAATCGTTGGTTTCTTTTATATAGGAGGGTAGTTTGCAGATAATAGGCTTAAGGTGTTGGTCTATGACGGCAGCCCCACCCAGTTGCTTCTTCCATCATGTGCTGCTGTTTGCAGTATCGCCTTGGCTGCCAGAGATTCTGTGTGCATGCATGTTTATGTGCATGTGCACATGCATGTGTCTGTCTGTGTGTGTTTTATTTATTCATTTATTTATTTATTTATTTGCATGTCTAGTTCTGTAGAACCAAATTGAGTACTAAACCTCCAAGGTCGTGGAATGTGTCAATACATGAAATTACAACATAAAGTTATAACAGATAAAATAAAATTTTTATGAACAAAAAAAAAGTCAAGCCCTAAGTTTAAGTAAATGTAATCAACAATATAACATAGGAATCAGCTTAATTTTTCAAGGAACTCCTCAACAGAATAGGAGGAGTGGCCCATGGGGAAACTCTTCAGTTTTGATTTGAAACCGTGTGGATTGCTGCTAAGATTTTTGAATTCTTGTGGTAGCTTATTGAAAATGGATGTGGCAGTATATTGCGTACCTTTCTGCACAAGAGTTAAGGAAGTGTGATCCAAATGCAGATTGGATTTCTGCCGAGTATCAACTGAGTGAAAGCTGCTAATTCTTGGAATAAGCTGATATTATTAATAAGAAACAACAGTAAAGAATATATATAATGTCAGAATACCCAGACTAGTGAACAGGATTCGACAATAGGTTCGTGAACTTACACTCCTTATTGCGCAAACTGCCCATTTCTGAGCCAAAAATATCCTTTGAGAATGGGAAGAGTTACACCAAAATATAATACCATATGGCATACGCAAATGAAAATCAGCAAAATAGACTAATTTTCATGGTGAATGATCATTACTTCAGATACCGTTTGAATAATAAGAATGGCAGCATTAAGGCTTTAAACAAGATCCTGAACGTGGGCTTTCCATAACAGTTTACTATCTATCTGAACACCTAGAAATTTGAACTGTTCAGTTTCACCCATCATATGTCCATTCTGTGAAATTAAAACGTCTGTTTTGTTGAATTGTGTGTTAGAAACTGTAAAAACTGAGTCTTACTGTGATTTAGCATTAGTTTATTTTCTACAAGCCATGAACTTGTCATGAACTGCACTATTTGAAATCAAGCCAATGTTGCACACAACATCCTTGACTGCCAAGCTAGTATCATCAGCAAACAGAAATATTTTAGAGTTACCCATAATACTAGAGGGCATATCATTTATATTAATAACGAACAGGAACAGTCCCAACACTGGTCCCTGGGGCACCCCCATTTGACCATGCCTCACTCAGACCCCACATCTCAGCCATTCTCAACAATTTGAATAATGACCTTTTGCTGTCTGTTGTTAAAGTAAGAAGTGAACCGCTTGTGAGACACTCTGCGTATTCCATCAGGGTCTGACTTCTGGAGCAATATTTTGTGTTTAACACAAATGCCTTAGTTAAATCAAAACAAATGCCTAGCGTTTGAAACCTTGTGTTTAATTCATCCATTACCTCACTGCAAAAAGAGAATATAGCATTTTCAATTGTTAAACCACATCTGAAACCGAACTATGCATTTGATAGCAAATTATGTGATATAAATGATCAGCTATCCGTACATACACAGCCTTTTCAATAACTTTAGCAAATACTGATGGCGTCAAAATAGGTCTAAAATTGACTATCCCTTTCTCCCTTTTTATAAAACAGCTTTACTACAGAGTACTTTAATCATTCAGGAAACTGACCATTCTTAAAGGAAAAATTACAAATATGGCTAAATACTGGGCCGACATGTGCAGCCCTTTTCTTTAATATTCTGCCAGGCACTTCATCATATCCATGAGAGTCTTTAGTCTTCAGTGATTTAATTATTGACTCAGTCTCCCCCTTGTCAGTATCGCTGAGAAGTATTTCAGACATCAAGCTCGGAAAGGCATTTTCCAGGAGAGTTATATGATTCCCTCTAGCAAGTAAGTTTTTATTTAATTGACCAGCAATGCCCAGAAAATGATTGTTAAATACTGTACATATATCTGCTTTATCAGTGACAGAAATATTTTTACTACAAACTCACCTCCACTACAAACTCTCTTCAGAGACTGTGTCGGCTGCTGTCGACATTACAATCGAGACCACCGCTGACTAGAGCGAAGCATGAAGGCGACTTAACAGGCACAATCCTCTAACACCCAAGGACGACTTCTCGTAATGGTGGATGATAGGATAGTAGAAGCAGTAGAGTGATAGTGTAAGAAGTAGGGGGATAGTGTAAGAAATTGGGTTATTTGGTGCAGAAAAATTTTATTGCACAAGAAACACTGAAAACAGCTAGGGATCCGACGGTCGTCACTCCACCCGTTAGCACAGAACGTTAACGTCCCTGGGAGACAGATGTGACTCTGGTCGGATCCCATGGATCTGACATTAACCTCACTCGATTACTTGCGGACCAATACTTCTCGTTAAATTTTGTGTGAAAGCCTCCTCACAACAAAACCATTACCACTTTACTAGACAACACAACATTAAGTAAAGTTATTCTATTTTCTAGTCTGTCGTGGACAAGTTTTAATTCTTCACACAAGTCATCTATAACATTGTTATTATCATTAAGTTTGGAAAAAGCAACAGTCGAAACGATTCTGGAGATTATTCTCACGGCAACTTTTCGATCGATTATTCCCTCTACTTGTTCCTCCAGATTACTTATATTTATTAAGTCTGAAGTGACTAGTTTCTCCTTAAAGTCATGTTCCACGTTATCTACTTGGGTACCAACATGTGCAGTTTGCGATTGGACCATAGGTATTAATTTGTCCTGTTTTTCCAAACCCTCTTGTAAGGTGTGCAACCTCTGCTTTACAGCATCGAGTGAAACATTGCATATGCTTTGAAATGATCTTAACTTTTCGCCAAGTTCAGTTTCTACATTATTACATTTATCTTCAATATCAAATTCTAAAGCAAAACGAGGATAATGGAATGTAGTCGAATTAAGTCTGATGATGCTGAGGGAATTAGATTAGGAAATGAGACACTTAAAGTAGTAAAGGAGTTCTGCTATTTGGGGAGCAAAATAACTGATGATGGTCGAAGTAGAGAGGATATCAAATGTAGACTGGCAATAGCAAGGAAAGCATTTCTGAAGAAGAGAAATTTGTTAACATCGAGTATTGATTCAAGTGTCAGGAAGTCATTTCTGAAAGTATTTGTATGGAGCGGAGCCATGTATGGAAATGAAACATTGACAATAAATAGTTTGGACAAGAAGAGAATAGAAGCTTTCAAAATGTGGTGCTACAGAAGAATGCTGAAGATTAGATGGGTAGATCATGTAACTAATGAGGAGGTATTGAATAGGATTGGGGAGAAGAGAAGTTTATGGCACAACTTAACTAGAAGAAGGGATCAGTTGGTAGGACATGTTCTGAGGCATCGAGGGATCACCAATTTTGTATTGGAGGGCAGCGTGGAGGGTAAAAACCGTAGAGGGAGACCAAGAGATGAATACACTAAAAAGATACCGAAGGATGTAGCTTGCAGTAGGTACTGGGAGATGAAGCAGCTTGCACAGGATAGAGTAGCATGGAGAGCTGCATCAAACCAGTCTCAGGACTGAAGATCACAACAACAACAACAACAACAACAACAACAACATCAAATTCTAGTTTTTTTAGCTAAGTCCTGAAATTGGTTACTCTGTGTCTGACTAAAGTCAGTGAACAGATGGTTTACGTGGATAGTCAGGCAATTACTTAATTCATTCTTTAAATCTAATTGCAAACTCTCCGCTTTATCATTTAAGGCACTGAACTTAGCGTTTAAAACCTCACCCTGTGCTTCTAGCTTTTCACTTAAAGTAGCACTTAGTTCCTTTCTTATAGCAGCTGAATCCGCCTTTTGCTCATCTAATCTATCATTTAACTGAGTATTTACTGAATCTAACTTGGAAGACTTAGTTCTTGGCTTAAAGTAGCTGAATTTGCACTCTGTGCATCTAATTTTTCACTTAAAGTTGCAATTTGAGCATGTTCAGCTGCACTTTGGTCATCTAATCTAGCATTTAGTTGAGTACTCACTGTGTCTAATTTAAGACTTAGTGATTTAATTAAATTTACTACTTCAGTCCAGTCTGGCATTTCTTTTGTCACTGTCATGGCCATGGCTGGTTCTGATGTTTCCCCAGTTTTTTGAGAATTATCCATATTTCTTTTTTACTTTTAGATTGAGTTGTTGTTAAAAAAACTCTCCTCTGAGTATAATACCTATACTAAAAGTCTATTATTGAACAGTGTCCTTAACTTCACACTCAATTAATTGTCTTTCGCTCACCCAGCATAGAGTTTTAGGCTGCGTCAGTGAGCAGGTTTGGAATCGGCGCCGGTGAACAGCACGGGCATCGTCGGTGTCGGTGAACGGATTTGTAGTCGGCACCAATGAGCAGCAGCTAGCGTCATTCATGTTGGTTGCTGGTTGTGGGGTCCACACTCCCGCAATGTGTGTGTGTGTGTGTGTGTGTGTGTGTGTGTGTGTGTGTGTGTGTGCGCGCGTGTGCGTGTGCGTGTGCGTGTGCGTGTGCAGGCGCGCGCTGTGCTGTGCTTACTCTCCACGCTGGATCTTCATCGTTGAATAGATCTCATCGTAACTCTTCTTAGTCTAAACTGTTAAGATTTTTCCTTGCGTCTTTTTCTTGTATGGTATTTATTAATTTTCACCCCTTTTTACCATTTATGCAGAATCCAACTCTGTGAAACAATTTCCCTGCCTTGTTACTATTGGTTGCTATAGCAACTCACAATATTTTTTTATCTTGATTTCGTTTGTAATGTCCCCTTTCTTCGAGTCCTGATCATGTCGATCACCATGTTTGAACGGTTTCAGCGACAAGAGGAGCAGTGCAAAACTGGATTGCGAACTTCACACTTCTCTTACTACAGTTGACTTACTTGAAATGATTAGCTGATCCTCTTCTTTGGATATGTGGCTGCATTGATCTCCATAATTTCTTCTCCGAAGAAATAATGCTGGTTAGAGGAACCAAAAAATTACTATCACTCTCACTTGAAATAACTCGGTACTCTCATACTTGCAGTTCAGCTCAGATGTATTTTCCTTTCCACAAGTTTCATATAAGCATACAAACTCTTGCAAGTCAACTACACCGATACCCATTAGATACAATTAAATATAATCACAATTGCCTGGTTTTAACAACCAAATAATTTATAGGTGCCCCATGCGTCTTACTTCGTTCTGAACTAGGACATGAAGTAAGTTAAAAGTCTATAGTCAAATGTTCGTTTTTCTTTTCTTTTTTCCCCCAACAATCACATTCACTAACACAGCAAAGAATAGCATTTAATTACTGCGTGTCCTCTCACACAGTGTCTGTGGTTCTTGCGGCAAACACTTGTCGGTGTTGTTTGAGTGCTCCGCATATAGTCTTCTCATTTTGAACTTCCAACCTGCACACAGAAACCAGCAGCGCAGTAGATACGTTTCTGCTCTCTTGCTTTTAAAATATCAGGTGTTAGAGACGGTGGAAGGCCGAGTGTGTCTAGAATTTGCACCGAAATTCTCGAGTCACTAAAACATTGTCGACTGTCTTAGAGATACTTAGAGATGAATACTAACTGGTACAAGTTAGCGTCTTCTAATCCTCATAATACTTATAATATAAAGTGTAGTTACTAGATTACTCATCATTTCTCAGGTGTCTTCATTCTTAACCTCATCCTTTAATAAATAGTTCATTTTTTCATATTTGTGATTTTATTTCCATGCTAGAACATTCTCATTATGACAAGAGAATTATGTTTTATTGATTCTCTCTCTCAGTTGTCACATTAATTGATGTTCATGTGTTCGTCCATTGCTTCTCAGCTAATGTGGTAGGTGGTTTTCTGAGGCCCCCCTCCCCCCAGTATGTGACACAGCACTTAACTCTTCTCTCATGCTTATAGCACTACTGTAACTAACACCTCCCCTAGAAAAATCATAAATCCAGCCATTGTTTATAAGATTATAGTAAAAAGAAAGGAAAAAACCCATACAAAATCTTAAGAAATTCATTGTTGACACTTATTCATGTATCTACATTGCAGCTAGTGATTTATCAGTTTGTACTCTGTTAGTTATTGATTTTCTACAGTTGTTCATATTTGACAAGAACAGCTGACTGATGACAATAGGCCATTTTCCTGTGTTAAGATTGTTGATATTCGGATCGATTATAACATTTAAATAGCACTTATGGTCAGTATGCTCACAAAATATCTATTATTTTTGTGTAGTTAAAGTTAAAAAAACATTAAATATTACAATCTGTTCATGTTATTGAAAATGCTCTGTTATTGGCTGATGCTCTTGTGATGTCACAGGCTAGGAATAAGATGAAGCTATACGTGTGTTATAGGCGCATTAGTTGAAGTTATGAGGTTTTTACATGCTTTTACAAACAGTTCAGCTATTTAGTGATGGAAAACACAGCTACAACTTTTAAGTAACAGTAGAAAGGAATTTTGTCAATGCTGATAGTGGAAGCCTTGCAAAAGTTGATGCATTTATGCTCCACCCATTTAGAGCAGCAATATATGCAACAATCGACATCCTTTTCCCTGCTCGATGCAACATCATTAAACTTGCTCAAAACTGAGGAATTGTAGAACTACTGCAAATGGATCCTTACAATATAACTAGATTGTCAACTATCAGTCATGAGCTGCCAAAAGCACAACAAAATTATTCTTTGCAAAACTTAGCGATGATTTCCTGTGCAGGACACACTCAGCAGAGGTACTGAATGTGTCAGGCGATCTGTGGTGCAATGGATAGCACATTTGCCTGGACTGACACAGGTCACATGTTCGAATCCTCGAAGGGTAATATAGTTTTAAAAGCTTTACATGAAATACCAAAATAGCATTAGCAAGAAGTGATTGTAGCAATTGTTTCGACTAAGGGATGTTTTTATATAGCTTCACAATAGTCGTAATCTGAGAAATGGACAACAGAGAGTAAATGCATTTACTTTGTGAGCAAACAATTCACTTTTTTGCAAAGCATTGGTAGTAGTGAAGATATCACCAAACGTCCACAGTACAGCAAGGTGAAGAACTACGAGGTTATATGGAGAGATATAAAGCGTGTACAATGTGCAGGTGACACAAACATAAGGGCTGTGAGGATTGTGAGTGTAAACTAACTGTAGGGTCTGAAGCAGACTTGCTTACATTTTTATGTAAAAGCGATGAAACTGCAAAAGTTTAATCAATAAGGATCCTGGCTGGACAGTATGAAGATGAAAACACAGTTTCTAATAAAGTTAAAAGTATGTGGTCACATTAATTAGAAAATACCTTTTTGAACATGATGTATGTGAACAGCGATCACAAATATAAGCGCATATAAACACCAAGGAAAACACAATAATATTCTGAAACTTCCTGGCAGATTAAAACTGCATGCCGCACAGAGACCCGAACTCGGGACCTGTTGCCTTTCACAGGCAAGTGCTATACCAACTGAGCTACCCAAGCATGACTCACGCCTCGCCCTCACAGCTTTACTTCTGCCAGTACCTCGCCTCCTACCTTCCAAACTTTACAGAAGCTCTCCTGCAAACCTTGCAGAACTAGCACTCCCGAAAGAAAGGATATTGTGGAGACACAGCTTAACCACAGCCTAGGGGATGTTTCCAGAATGTTTTCTCATTCTGGAAACAATAATATTCTGTTTCTGATCGGTGTGGTTAAGTTTTGTAATTGTGATTTTGTTTTCATATGAGAGGACTGTCGAGTTGTTTTACAAATAAGTTAAAATGTTCTTGAAGGTTAGATTCAAATCGGCAATCTGTGGATATCATCTTATAAAATTCAACAGTTTACAATTCCAACAACTGAGCTACATAATAATTGTGGTGTAGTTAGTTAAAACGACAATTTTCACTTGAAGTTTAAAACGACAATTTTCACTAGAAGTTTAAAATGACAATTTTCACTAGAAGTTTAATTTTGTCGACTGATGCTATCCTCCATTGTAACAGTGTGAAAGCATATCTCAGAGGTAAATTAATGTTAAACTTCAGAGTGCAAGACATTTCTAATAAAGTGAGGGAACTTTGGCATTGACATGTTGTGGTATTCTGCCAGTACAGTGCAATCACTTTTTACGCACCACCCCATTCTTTGGAACAGCCGAAAATAATTTACCAGGAGTTTTTATGTATGTATAATGTGGTACTACACACGATTTGTAATCCATTCTCCAAAATATAAATTCCAAAACAAGACATCACTGTGAATTAGCTTTGAGACAGTAGGAGCAGTGAACTAGCCGTGGCGTCACAGGCATCATGCGACTCGAATGGAGCAGTTTAGTGGATGTCCAAATCATTTGAACTTCATTTCCATTTTTATAAAAGAATACTGAAATTCAAGAGGAAAAATGGCATGTTAGGAGCATAATATGACATAATTAATAATTTAAGACAATTTACAAAAAAAAAAAAAAAAAAAAAAAAAAAAAAAAAAAAAACAGTCTAATACACTATTGAAGGTTCTTAGCATTCTTCATCTAATGCATTTAAATGTTAACCATTGTACCATATCTATACATTTAAAATATTGCATTAAGTACCAAAATAATGCAACATTCATACAAAATATATGAAAGATAGATTTGAATTGAATCATATATTTTGACCGGTATAAATGCTAGTCACTTGTATATGAGATATCAGTATATGAGTAAAGATATCAGTATATGAGTAAAGATATCAGTATATGAGTAACTATGTGTACTCTTTTACAGTACATGTATATTCTGTGACATATTTGGCTGTTCCATATACCTGATTCTAGGACAGGATAGTGAGAGAGAATATTTATTAAAAGACCGTAGAAAAGAAAAAGAGTGAACAAACTGTTCCACAGAAAATGATAGTGTAAATAATAGATCAGTTAACTCTGGGCCTTACAAACATCACCCTGCTGAACTTTCTTAGATGGATGTTCTCCCAAGGGCATAAATCATTTTATCACATCTATGTTATACAGACCTTTATCTTGGTGTGTTGTGGGGTCTGCAAGATATAAAGCTGCTGAGTGTGGTGTGCTCAACATCCTGTGTGGTCCACAATACTTTGGAAAAAATTACTCATTTCTTTCTTTATATTGGAACTATGATGAATTCGAACAAGCACTAACTCATCAGTATTAAATGTTGGAGTAAGTGCTTTACTATTAAACTTCTGTATCCTCATATCTACATCTGTGTATAGATGTAGTTCTTTTGTCTTATGTATGTCTTCCAAATTTTCTTTGAGTGTAGATGGCCACTTAAATAATTTCAATAATGGTTCCCCAACAAATATTCTTCTCATAATTTCTGCTGGAGATAATCCAGTAGTCATGCATGGTAATTCATCAGAAATAAATAATTAATACATAATGTATTAGTATCCAAGGAAATGTGATTTGTATGGCCTGTTTTAGCTTTCTCAGATAATAGAGGGTAATTATGAAGAATAAGTAAATAAATAAATAAATAGTTCATTTATTACTGTCTGAAAATGGGGAATGAGTTGTACCCACGTTTATGGTATTGTGAACAATATGTTCTACATAGTCTCCCCAGTGCTTTCATGACCTGTTCACATGGGTTGGATTGCGGGTGGTATCTTGATATAGCTACATGTCTCACCATTCCCATGCAAGACACTCTTTGTTACTAATAAATTGTGAGCAAAAGTGGTTTTTGTATATCCCTGAAATGTTCCTGTAAACAGTGTACACAATGGGTGTATTTACTTACTTAATTAAATAAAGCCTAACATATTTTGACCACCATTCTAGAAGTGCAGAAATATACTGAACTCCACTGTGACTATGAGGTAGTTGACAAAAAAATCTATGGCAGTTCAGTCATGTAATGCCATATGTATTATAGGATACAACCTATAAGGGATACCTATATTATCTTCTTCCACCTTCTGACACACTTCACAGCATCATAAGACTTCTCAAATTTTTGAAATAATAGAATTTGTTCATGTGTTGTATACATTTTGGTATGGATAAACCGTATTAGATCTCTCAGTATATTTGTGGGATACACAGCCTTCAAGCTGTTTAAACTTCTTTTGCTTTACAAACCAAAGCATCTCGTTTATAGAACCATATAGATTGCTCTCTGGTTGTTCATAATGCTGTTTTCTCCTTACTTATCTTATCATCAAAATAAGTATTCTGTTTAATACTTACAACAAAATTTCTTACTTCATCATTTGTATAAGTTAATGAGAGGAAATTTACAGTGAAAATCACACCTGAGCCACTAGTCCTCATCATGTCATTCAAACATAGAGGAAATTAATATAATAGAGGGAAACATTCCACGTGGGAAAAATATATCTAAAAACAAAGATGATGTGACTTACCAAACGAAAGCGCTGGCAGGTCGATAGACACACAAACACAAACATACACACTAAATTCAAGCTTTCGCAACAAACTGTTGCCTCATCAGGAAAGAGGGAAGGAGAGGGAAAGACAAAAGGATGTGGGTTTTAAGGGAGAGGGTAAGGAGTCATTCCAATCCCGGGAGCGGAAAGACTTACCTTAGGGGGGAAAAAGGACGGGTATGCACTCGCGCGCACACACACACTTATCCATCCACACATATACAGACACAAGCAGACATATTTAAAGCACCTGCTAAACTGGTGAATGAAACTTTTTTTTACATTTCTTGGTTCCGTACATTCCTTAATTGCCCTCGTGTGTTCTGGGTCAGGTTTGATCCCGTATACGCCTACCAGATGCCCTAGGAACTTAACCTCTTCTCATCTGAAGTGGGATTTGGTGAGTTTAATCACAATTCCTTTCTTTCAAAATTTTGTAAGGCTTCAATCAATTTTTTACAATGTTCTTCCCAGGTCTTAGATACTATTAAAATGTCATCTACATATATCAACAACTCCTGTAGTAATTCATTCCCTAAGGCTTCATGAACCATGGACCTTGCCATTGGTGGGAGGCTTGCGTGCCTCAAAGATACAGATGACCGTACTGTAGGTGCAACCACAACAGAGGGGTATCTATTGAGAGGCCAGACAAACATGTGGTTCCTGAAGAGGAACAGCAGTGTTTTCAGTAGTTGCAGGGGCAACAGTCTGGATGATTGATTGATCTGGCCTTGTAACACTAACCAAAACGGCCTTGCTGTGCTGGTAGCGCAAACGGCTGAAAGCAAGGGGAAACTACAGCCGTAATTTTTCCTGAGGGCATGCAGCTTTACTGTATGGTTAAATGATGATGGCATCCTCTTGGGTAAAATATCCCCCCATTCGGATCTCCGGATGGGGACTACTCAAGAGGACGTCATTATCAGGAGAAAGAAAACTGGCATTCTACGGATCGGAGCGTGGAATGCCAGATCCCTTAATCGGGCAGTTACGTTAAAGTTAGATATAGTGGGAATTAGTGAAGTTCGATGGCAGGAGGAACATGACTTTTGGTCAGATGAATACAGGGTTATAAACACAAAATCAAATAGGGGTAATGCAGGAGTAGGCTTAATAACGAATAAAAAAATAGGAGTGCGGGTAAGTTACTACAAACAGCATAGTGAATCCATTATTGTGGCCAAGATAGACATGAAGCCCATGCCTACTACAGTAGTACAAGTTTATATGCCAACTAGCTCTGCAGATGATGAAGAAATTGCTGAAATGTATGAAGAGATAAAAGAAATTATTTAGGTAGTCAAGACAGACGAAAATTTAAGTCATGGGTGACTGGAATTCGAGAGTAGGAAAAGGGAGAGAAGGAAACATAGTAGGTGAATATGGATTGGGGGTAAGAAATGAAAGAGGAAGCCGTCTGGTAGAATTTTGCACAGAGCATAACTTAATCATAGCGAACACGTGGTTCAAGAATCATAAAAGAAGGTTGTACACATGGAAGAGTCCTGGAAATACTAGAAGGTATCAGATAGATTATATAATGGTAAGACATAGATTTAGGAACCAGGTATTAAATTGTAAGACATTTCCAGGGGCAGATGTGGATTCTGACCACAATCTATTGGTTATGAACTGTGGATTAAAACTGAAGAAACTGCAAAAAGGTGGGAATTTAAAGAGATGGGACCTGGATAAACTGACTAAACCAGAGGTTGTACAGAGTTTCAGGTAGAGCATAAGGGAACAATTGACAGGAATGGGGGAAAGAAATACAGTAGAAGAAGAATGGGTAGCTCTGAGGGATGAAGTAGTGAAGGCGACAGAGAATCAAGTAGGTAAAAAGACGAGGGCTAGTACAAATCCTTGGGTAACAGAAGAAATATTGAACTTAATTGATGAAAGGAGAAAATATAAAAATGCAGTAAATGAAGCAGGCAAAAAGGAATACAAACATCTCAAAAATGAGATCAACAGGAAGTGCAAAATGGCTAAGCAGGGATGGCTAGAGGACAAATGTAAGGATGTAGAGGCTTATCTCACTAGGGGTAAGACAGATACTGCCTACAGGAAAATGAAAGAGACCTTTGGAGAAAAGACAACCACTTGTATAAATATCAAGAGCTCAGATGGAAACACAGTTCTAAACAAAGAAGGGAAAGCAGAAAGGTGGAATGAGTATATAGAGGGTCTATACAAGGGCGATGTACTTGAGGACAATATTATGGAAATGGAAGAGGATGTAGATGAAGATGAATTGGGAGATAAGATACTGCGTGAAGAGTTTGACAGAGCACTGAAAGACCTGAGTCCAAACGAAGCCCCGGGAGTAGACAACATTCCATTAGAACTACTGACGGCCTTGGGAGAGCCAGTCCTGACAAAACTTACCATCTGGTGAGCAAGATGTATGAGACAGGCGAAATACCCTCAGACTTCAAGAAGAATATAATAATTACAATCCCAAAGAAAGCAGGTGTTGACAGATGTGAAAATTACCGAGCTATCAGTTTGATAAGTCACAGCTGCAAAATACTAACACGAATTCCTTACAGACGAATGGAAAAAGACTGGTAGAAGCGGACCTCGGGGAAGATCAGTTTGGATTCCGTAGAAATGTTGGAACACGTGAGGCAATACTAACCTTACGACTTATCTTAGAAGAAAGATTAAGAAAAGGCAAACCTACGTTTCTAGCATTTGTAGACTTAAGAGAAAGCTTTTGACAATGTTGACTGGAATACTCTCTTTCAAATTCTAAAGGTAGAAGGGGTAAAATACAGGCAGCGAAAGGCTATTTACAATTTGTACAGAAACCAGATGGCAGATATAAGAGTCAAGGGGCATGAAAGGGAAGCAGTGGTTGGGAAAGGAGTGAGACAGGGTTGTAGCCTCTCCCCGATGTTATTCAATCTGTATATTGAGCAAGCAGTAAAGGAAACAGAAGAAAAATTCGGAGTAGGTATTAAAATCCATGGAGAAGAAATAAAAACTTTGAGGTTCGCTGATGACATTGTAATTCTGTCAGAGACAGCAAAGGACTTGGAAGAGCAGTTGAATGGAATGGACAGTGTCTTGAAAGGAGGATATAAGATGAACATCAACAAAAGCAAAATGAGGATAATGGAATGTAGTCGAATTAAGTCGGGTTATGCTGAGGGAATTAGATTAGGAGTTTTGCTATTTAGGGAGTAAAATAACTGATGATGGTGGTCAAAGTAGAGAAGATATAAATTGTAGACTAGCAATGACAAGGAAAGCGTTTCTGAAGAAGAGAAATTTGTTAACATCGAGTATAGATTTAAATGTCAGGAAGTCGTTTCTGAAAGTATTTATATGGAGTGTAGCAATGTATGGAAGTGAAACATGGGCGATAAATAGTTTGGACAAGAAGAGAATCGAAGTTTTCGAAATGTGGTTCTACAGAAGAATGCTGAAGATTAGATGGGTAGATCACATTACTAATGATGAGATATTGAATAGAATTGGGGAGAAGAGGAGTTTGTGGCACAACTTGACAAAAAGAAGGGACCGGTTGGTTGGACATGTTCTGGGGCATCAAGGGATAACAAATTTAGCATTGGTGGTCAGCATGGAGGGTAAAAATCATTGAGGGAGACCAAGAGATGAATACACTAAGCAGATTCAGAAGGATGTAGCTTGCAGTAATTACTGGGAGATGAAGCAGCTTGCACAGTATGGGGTAGCATGGAGAGCTGCATCAAACAAGTCTCAGGACTGAAGACCACAACAACAAGGCTTCATCAAGAACCTTAATGAAAACTGAAAATGAGAGTGAGAATTTCATTCTGAAAATGAGATGTTCAAACTGAACTGTAAATCTAGAAACTGATACAATTTATCATCATATAAAAATGCTTTGTATGTTCATGTTATCTGTCAATAAAATTATGTCAAGTCCATTGAACTGAAATGCTTCCCTCGTTTGAATTCGGCTAGCAAATTGACTATTTGTACATGTCGGTCTCCTTCCATTTATGTGTATTTATTCAACATGCGAGCATTGAACACCAAATGTGGTCCTCCTGTAGCTTTCCTTACCACTAGCAGTGGATTATTGTGGACATTAAGATTTCTATCTATAACCTTGTTTTCTGCCATTTTATTTATTTTGTCTTCAACTGCTGCTCGCAAAACTAAAGACATGGGATATTATTTACAAAATGAGGATTCACCGTCTTTAGGTTTGAAATGACACACACAGCTTTGTATTAGTCCTGATTTGTCAGAAAATACATCTCAGTACTTCTGTAAGATATTATGTAAGTCTTTCTTCTGGTCTTCGGTTAAGAGATTAGACTTGTAAGCCTTATGACATAAATCTTCTCGAGCTATACATTCTCCTTCATTTATTTCATTACTTATATGAGTGTGTGTTACTAAATACACACTCATATATACCCTTTTATATTGTGTTGGATGGTTCACATAGAGACATTGTCCATGTTGCATATAAAAGATTTTGCTGTCGAAATCTAACTGTCCTGTATATTTTATTAACCAATTGATTCTTAATAATACCTGTAAGTTTACATTTTTGCCTGAACTTAAAATTATTTGTACTTAATGTTGTTTGAGTTTCTTCTCTGAAAATTCTCCCTTTAGTGACAGTTATTCCAGTGACATGCAACGGCACACCTCCCCCCCCCCCCCCTCCAACTGGCATCATGTGATAGTAACATGGGTTCTTAACATATACTAACTGTTCTTGCGATAGTAATGAGATTTCACTTCCTTTGTGCCTAATACAAAAGTTTTGCTTATTCTTCTTTTGAAAATTGTTTTTCTTCTACCAACTGATCCCTCACTGATAATATTTGACTAAACAAAGCCTATTTCTGTTTCTTTGGGCCTACTGCTGAAGTAGCACATCCTTGATTTTGGACCCCTCTCTAAGATGATCCCCCATTTTCCTACATTAAAATGGTTATGTTAGTTCATATCATTTTGATCAGAGTGAATTGTAATCTGGTTCATACTAGTGTCTACAACTTTCACAGGATATTTTGTGAAAAATTGAATATTCGCTTGTTGTGTAGTTTTATTATGTTTCTCTGGTACAGTTATTTTGGGATATATGACAATAATTACTCTCCTTTCATCCTGTTCTTCTGTTTGTATACAGTATTATATGGGCTGTAAGACACACATTAATTTTTAAGCAATTTAAAGAAAAAAACATTTTTACCATTTTTATAGTTAGATTGCAAAGCAAGATTAAACAAATTCGTAGTTTATAAAACTGAACTGTCCTTTAAAATCACTGAGAATTATCATCTGAACTTTCTTCTTCATCAATATCATCATCATCATCATCATCATCATTGTCAACTATGCTATTACTTTCAATTTATAGCCCACATTACGAAAGTAGCTGCTAACAAAAATATTATAGTGTTACTGATAACACACATAACTTTCAGTTAAAGTTCACTGACACTGTAGGTGGCAATGATGCATCATAGGCTAGACAGTGTTCCGTGTTTGTGATGGTGGGGTGGGAAAGAGACAGTGTTACCAAATTTGTGAATCACTGTAACTCGCAATCATCGCATGGGTGTACTGTTGCCACTAGTTGGCTCCATTGTTGCCAGATAGACATTTTTATAATAACTTCATGTATGACGCACCTGAGTTTGGGAGGCAATTCTTGAAAGAAAAAGGTCAGTAGCTCCTTCACATCCTTCCTCCTCTATGCAAAATCTCGTTCTGTATTACTGTGGAAGTTTCCCAACTAACACTTGTGCAAAATAGTTTTACTCTGATTGCATTAAATTCCATTCAGTATATTTCTTTTAGCCACCCCAAGAATTATTATAATACTTAAGTGTCTAAAAATTGTAACATCAATGCCTCCTGTTTACTTATAGACGGATATTTTCTTTTAAATTGTTCGTTAAAGTCTTCCCATTATTTAAAATCCTTGGAAATGACTGTTCCCCATTCTGTCATGTCACCGACTAAATAACTAAGTGCTCTTGGGAAAGCTCTAGAAAAGGCACGTAAGAAATACAGTGAAGTGCCAAAGAAACTGGTATAGGCATGCATATTCAAATACAGAGAGATGTAAACAGACATAAGATGGCACTGCAGTCGGCAATGCCTATATAAGACAAGAAGTCGCAGGCACAGTTGTTAGATCAGTTACTGCTGCTAAAATGGCAGGTTATCAAGATTTAAGTGAGTTTGAACATGGTGTCGTAGTTGGCGCATGAACGAAGGCAAACAGCATCTCCCAGGTAGCGATGAAGTGGGGATTTTCCCATATGACCATTTCATGAGTGAATATCACAAATCTGGTAAAACATCAAATCTCCAACATTGCTGCTGCCAGAAGATCCAGCAAGAATGGGACCGCCAATGACTGAAGAGAATCATTCAACGTGACAGAAGTGCAATCCTTCTGTAATTTGCTGCAGATTTCAATACTAGGCGATAAACAAGTGTCAGCATGTGAACCATTCAGCGAAACATCATCGATATGGGTTTTCATAGCTGAAGGCCCACACGTGTACTCTTGATGACTGCACGACACAAAGCTTTACACTTTGCCTGGGCCCATCAACACCAACATTGGACTGTTGTTGACTGGAAACATGTTGCGGGGCTAGTTTCAAATTGTATCGAGCGGATGGATACGTATGGGTATGGGGACAACCTCGTGAATCCATAGACCCTGCATGTCAGCAGGGGACTCTTCAAGCTGGTGGAAGCTCTGTAATGGTGTGGGGCATGTGCAGTTGGAGTGATATGGGACCTTTGATACATCTATATACAGCTCTGACAGGTGACACGTACGTAAGCATCTGATGCAGTTGGACAATTCCAGCAGGACAATGCGACACCCAACACGTCTAAAACTGCTACAGAGTGGCTCCAGGATGATTTTTCATAACTGATTTTCCTGTGTTATTATTGTACTTAGTATTTCCTCTTGGTTAGTCTATCAGCTTCACATTGCATTTTAAACACAGCTAATTCTGCATTAATACTATCCCATTGCACCTTAAGAACACCCTCTAATTTTTTAAACATTTCCTCTTGAAATTTAGCAAATAAAGCAGTCGCATCAATTCCATGTGTCTCACATGCCTTTTGATGTGTTGCGACTGGCTCAGAATATTACAAAACTTATAATTCTGAGTTTGCCACTACTTAGCAGTTGTGACAAATTTTATAATTTTAACACAGTTCATCTATGTCACTCCTTACCAATGTCTACTATGAACAAATCATAAAATTTTGTCATAAATTTTGGTTAATACATCTCACCATATGATGTAACTGTGTGCTGTGGTGAATCACAGTGTAGTTATCGGCACTGTGTGGACACTTTGCGTCATCAGTAATCTTCTCTTAAGAACAGATGTAAAATATTCCATGTCACAACTAGAACTGTATGTGCACAACTCATTTCTACACAGACATCGTCATCTTTAATGTTTTAATAATTTGAGTGCAGTTGTATAATGTATGCACTGCTAGATGTTCCATTGTTGACTTCTTGAATTTGACAACATACGTTCTTGAATATTTTTGTGAAATTTTTGTTTAAAACCTTCTTTTCATCTCTTTCTTTGCACCTTATCTTCTCGTCCTTCATTGAGGTTGCTAAATGAAATGTTTTGTGGCTTATTTTCCTACTGGGGGTGATAGGAATGGGTCATTGAAACCTTCCATCTGAGCTCTTATATTTTATTGGATTTTCCAATTCTCTCACATTTTCTGTCAGCTACCATACAATATCCATGCTGCAGGGGTTGTGCTATGCAGTGCCCTTGAACTGTGAACCAGCTTCCTCCCTTTGAACTTCGATCCACAGAGTTGAAGATACTGAAAGAGACATTTTTCTTGTATTCAGCAGAATGACACTCCCAGAGATGATGAACATCATGTATTTCCAATAACATACACTCCTAACATCTGACTGGTCGATTTCATAGGCATTAAATTCCAGATAGATGTTTTCATGAGTGCGTCTCACAAGAGACTCTGAACAATTTTTACAGTAAAATCTGAACTTCAGTTGTTTTGGCAATGATTTCTTTGACATCATGGGTGTCACCTGTGCTCCTTGCTCTTCACTCACAGCCCCATGGAGCAGTTAACTTACCCTAAGCAGGTAGAAGCACAAGTCTGCTGCTTTCATCACTGATAGCACAGGACCACTACAACTACAATCTGCACAAGCCATTAGAAACTTCCCAAAAGTGGGACACTTTGTACTTACTAGCTACCTTAATGCACAAACATATTTCATCAGGCAATGGAGAGCAAGGACATGGAACACCTCATTCTACGAATGACGTGTCGCACCTCGTTCTACGAATGACGTGTTAAACTTCAAAAAAAGTTCATAGATCTGCCATGGGTACTTACATAACACTTTCCTATGTCAGTGTTTTCATGGTCCATCTAAAGATATCATTCTGGCCACATAGATACTGCACCTTTCACCTAGTCCATTTTCAGAAACCTTTCATTTGTAAGAGATTCTATTCTTATCCCTCTAGAATCTGAACATTTTTCTCTCTTTCAATTTATCTTGTTCCCTTTGAGAGTGCCTAATTCCTTGATGTTCATCTCCACGTCAGCAGTGGCTCTTACAGAGCCTTTGTTCACATCAGATTACTGATTACCAGCAGGATCTGCAATTCAACAACTGTCATTGATTACACAATAAAACATACCTCTCACAGTCCTCCTCAGGGTATACTAAAAGTCTTTATGAGCTGTTTATAGGTTGCAGGCACCACCCCTCCACTAAATAGAGCTCCTTACCCATACAACATGCTGCTGAGCATAATATGGTTGACTTTAATGGCACCTTAATAGTCCCCCTGTTACTTTTCTACTCCACACTAAGACTTCCATATTTCCATTTAGTGTCTCCTTTTCCCCCCTTTTCTCATTCTGGATCCTCAATCTTCCCCAGTATTCCTGACAGTTTCCCTACGTCTTACTGCTTAGGTGTTTGCATGGCACAAATCCATTAATACATGTACAGTCCCTATCACCTACTCCAGCCAAGAGCTCTCAGCCAAAATCACTACTCAGGTTGACCCTTCCACTCTGCATCAGTGTGCATGATACAGAATTTCATAACAAATTAAAACTGTCATACCAAGATTTCAACCAGGATCCTTACCTTTTGTTGCTATCAGTTGACATTTCCTGTGGGAGGTAAGAGTTCAGATTTGACTCCAGATCTGACATACTGTTTTAATCTGCAAGGAAGCTTCAAAAGCACCATTTAATTTAGTGGAATTTCTTCTTATTAATTCTTAATTTATAGATATCAAAATCTTTTGTGGATTTTCTTTTACTTAATAGAATTTGCTATTTATTTAGCTTGTAACTTATGTTTGTAACAGGCATTCAGATGTTACTGCTATTTTATGGTTTCTATTTTTGCCAAATTGAAATAAAGGTATTTGCAAATGAAAAATATCTATCACTATTTAATATATTTTTTATGACGCTATGGCATGAGCATGATGCATTGCTATAACAGGGTTTCAGCAGGCAGTGGTCTTGTTCAGACAGCCAGATGATAAAAAGAGAGAATAAAGAATCATTGTAGAATGTATGAAATCTGTTACATAATATTTTTGTCCTGCAGTCTTTTGCTTTTTGCCATTTGTACCTGAGAATTATCAAAGAAGATACAGATACAGCTACCACTTTCTCAGTGCAAAGATAAGTCTATTTCTGTGTAGTTATTTAGCCCCAGGGATTAGATACTAATATACAAGAACAAACATCTTATGCATGTTGTAAAAATACTGTATGTTACATTCTTATCCTCTTTGCTAACTAGGTTCTCTCTTAATGTGACATTTACTGAAAGTTTCTCACTTGATTTACACACTACTGTGAGTCAGTCTGGTTACAGCTCAACAATACAGTATTAAGAGTAATAATCCAGCAGTTGAAGCAATTGTATGTTTCCTGTCTGTGTGAGAGTGGATGTGTGTAAAGTTGTCCAGGTGCAGTGTGTGTGTGTGTGTGTGTGTGTGTGTGTGTGTGTGTGTGTGATTGCCAAGCCTATCAATATTCAGTAGTGAAATAGGTTGGATTCGAATAGATATTCAACTATATATTATCAAAGTTTTTATATCAGTATTAGAGAAGGGAAGTTGCTACTCACCATATAGCGGAAATGCTGAGTCACGATAGGCACAACAAAAAGATTCACATAATTATAGCTTTCGGCAATTAAGGCCTTTGTCAGCAATACACACACACACACACACACACACACACACACGCGCAAATGCAACTTGCACACACATCTACAGTCTCAGATAACTGAAACAACAATGCCAACAGCAGCACCAGTGCATGATGGGAGTGGCGACTGGGTGGAGGTCAGGAGGAGGCTGGGGTGGGAAGGGGGAGGGATAGTATGGTGGGGGTGGTGGACAGTGAAGTGCTGCAGTTTAGACAGAGGGCAGGAGAGAAGGTGGGGAGGGGGGGAGGAAGTAGCGGAAAGGAGAGAAATAAAAAGAAATTAAAAGACTGGGTGTGGCGGTGAAATGACAGCTCTGTAGTGCTGGAAAAGTTTTTATATGTCAGAACAGAGAATTATTTTAGTGTTGCTGCAGAACTGTTACATAATAAACAGTACGAATGTTGTGGTAACAGTGAAGTGTATTTGAACTGTTACTGCAGTTAGTCAGATATGAAATAAAACCATAATATTTCAAAATTAACTTCTGTAGTACCCTAGTCAGAAAGCTTATTGATGATGTAGCTCTGCACCTCTTGGGGCCAGCTCAAATGTGGTAATTTAATATGAACTATAGGTGTTTATTCATACTTTGTATGTTACTTGAATATTCATATAGTGCATTTAATTAATTCTGGCAGGTAGATGACCGTGATGCGCACCGAAGAACAGCTTTGCATGTTGCAGCTGGAGCAGGTCATGCAGCTGTTGTGTCAGCTTTGCTACAGAATGGTGCTGATGCAGATGCCTCAGATTCAGAAGGAGATAATGCATTGCATATTGCTTGCCGTGAAGGTCAACTAGGCACAGCACGTGTACTTCTTACTGAATCACAGCTGGATGCCGAGGTGAGAATAAATATCACATCTTGTTTTCTCTTAACACACTGTACTGGTTATTTCCTTGGTATATTCCAAGTTTTCGTAAATAGTGGAGAGAAAAAAATATTGAAGGTGAAGGATCCCAGTGTGCAATTTTCAAAGTACTAAACAAACACTCTTCTGACACGTTTGTTACAAGGGAAAATTAGAGTAATTTTTGTTGTTTTTGTTAATGCTGTGAGAAGTGCTGTTACTGTTTCTACTGGATTGCTAAGTATTGTGTTTGAAAGTGGTCTTAATGTTGAAAGGCTAACTGTTAGTTCATATCTGAGTAGTAGTTTAGCCACATTGCTAAATGCATGAAACTGGCAGTATTGGACGTCACTAATTGTCATTATGCAGATGCCTCTCTTATTTTATTGGTATTGTTTTGTACTATGATATTTGAGTGTGTTGGCTATATCTGTACATGGCACATTATGAAATAAAATATGCAGTACATGGCGTATGTGTATATTAATGACTGCCTGGAGTATGACTTTCAGTGAGTTCAGAATAACACATCACAAACATCAAATTACATTCCATTATATTCTGAAAATCCTTTGGCAAAAATAACCAGTTTGTATTTTACGTTTGATAACAACTAATCACAAATCTGTTGGTAGAACTAATTATTGATTGTTCACAATTGTACGAGTAAGTAATTGTTTTCTTTTAAAAAAAATTAAAATAAAAAAAAACACCACCAGTACTGCTAGAAAGTTTGTAACTACTGGCTTAAACTGTGGGTAAACACATTTATACACAACACAAGCAGCACAGTTCAGTTTAGTAGAGCTACTAAAAGTTCTCAATGATACGGTCACAAATATCTTCATAACAATTAAAGTTCATGTGCACATAAACAATGCAAGCAACAACATTTTCCATTTGTCAGTGAGTACTGTACAGTACAAATACTATCATCTGATTCTTTATAATATTCAAACCACATTGCAATGAAGCATTAGTAGAAATGTTCCCACTTTCTAGATAACAGAATTTACGTCAAGACAAAGTACAGTCCAGGTCTCACGCAGTCCCTCCATATGCTGACTGCCTCATGTCTGTGCTGGTGACAGTGTCTAGTTCTGGAATTCCTCAACTCAAATTACAAGTGCTGATGTGCTTCTTGAATGTCCAAAAATTGTGCACTCACAATTGTATTCGATTTTCGTTCACACAAGCTGCTACAGTAGGATAATTGATTTGTCATTCTTGAAAGTGAAGAACATATTTCAAAAGTGAAGTATTTCTGCTACATTAAAGTTATGTGCTTTCTCACCAGGTTTTTTGGCTTCTATTATCCAGTGCCTATGTTGGTATTTTTTCCCTTGAAATGTGAATTAAGCAGCTTTTTGGTTCAGATCATCCCTTTCCCCCTGCCATTTCCAGCATTAATTTCAGTCTCTCTGTCAAGTCTTACTTTAATATCAGCTTCCTGAATTAAAATGCCAGCAGCAGTTTAGAAAATTTGTTGTTTAGGAAACTTGTTATGCTTATTCATGTTCAATTTGCCTCTGGGAGGATCAAAATTTGTATATCAAGTGACTGCCCTTGGTTTGTGCAGATTGTGAAATTTAAAAACTTATTGTTGTGGAAATACTGCATGAAAAAGAGAGAGAGAGGGGGGGGGGGATTTAATTTTTGTAGTTGCCATTTAAAAGTATAGCTTAGCATTTACTTGGTTTTAATCTTTGTAGATTAGTTGGGTTGTGAACTACCTCCCTGCAGGTTTCACCAGAAGTAAAATGGATTCTGAGCAAAAGGGAGACAAACTGTCAAACAGCTCTAAAACACCATCAGATCTAGTCTGAGCACATTGAAATTAGCTGTTTATTACTAAGTTAATGTTTTAACTTAAGATTGGCTCTCAGTTCTCTACTAAGCAAAAGTGATGTGGATGTGATAAGGTCAAGACCTAAATCACCTTAGACGAACGTCACAGTAGGATTTAAATCTCATTTATCTTCCATCCATCAGGTTATCAAGGAGATGTTCATATTGATGATTGCAACTTTAGATTGAACAAAATCTTGACAAATTTCTACGTGTGTACTTCTCGTTATTATCATTATCATCCTCATCATCATAGTCATCGTCCATAGTCTTACTGATTGTTACAACCTGTCACTTCATAAATAACATACTAAGTTCTTGGGAAGTAGGGCTACAAATGAAAGGCATATTTAGGACCATCTAAATTTTGTACAAAAAAGCTAAGTAAATAGCACTTGATATTGACATGCTCACGTATTACCGTGTATTACTAGCAGCTAAATGCAAATTGGTTGTTATCTTCAATTCCACATCACATTTTATTTTTTACAGGCAGCAAATCTGAAAGGAAGAAATCCTCTGCATGAACTTGCAAGGGCATCAAAGGACACAGCAGCTGGGATTGCTGAATTGTTCATCGAATGTATGCCGCGTTACCCACTAGACAAGCCAGATCTTGATGGCAATACAGGTGAGAAAATCTGCGAACTTCTTGACCTCATCTGCAGCTCTTAACATTATGGGCTCTTAACAAAACTTTGAAGTAAAAGTGGAAAAGTGAACAACTTTGTAGTTCAATAGTTATTTTGTGTATTACTCAGCAAAGTGAGGAGTGAAGTGATAAAAAAAAGAATTTGCCTTTTGTGTGTGCACTATGGGATTTTAGTAACTGGAAAAAGGAACTCCATGTATTTTGTTAGTAACACTTCAAAAGAATAGTAATGAATATAACTGTTCACTGCAGCTGAGTAGAGGCAGGCAATGAGTGAGAACAAGAGATGTAGCAGTTCACAGTTGAGTAAAAATTAAGTTTGAATGTCCAGGAGCAGTTTTGGACTGCTCATCTCACCCACAGCAATAACTGCTGAGCAACAAAGAGATGCTATACCATATTCTCCTGGTATAATATGACCCTGATTATAAGACAACCCCGTTTTTTTCCGATAGGCTCCTTGTGAAAAATTTATTTTTAACATATTCTGAAATGAAGCGGATGAAGTTGTCTCTTGCTGGTGGCCATATGATCCCAACAGTCTCTGTGAAAGGAAAATCTTCATTTAATGCAGAGAGATATGTCCCTCAATTTTTTTAATGTGGGTTGCAGGTCTGTGGATGGATAAGTGTGAAGAATGGGGATGGCAGATGACTGGATTACCTGCCATCCACTAGTAATACCTCCACATCGACAGTTGTCACCCCTCCGTACCAAGAAGTCCCTACCATACAGCCTAGCCACCCTGGCCGTCGCATCTGCAATGACGAGTGGTCCCTCTCGAAATATACCGAGTGCCTCAGTATGCCTTTACAGACAATAATTACCCTCCCAACCATATAAAAAAAAATACCAACAACAACTCCCATGCCTTATTTTCCCATCACCCACCACCTCTTAAAGACCCACCATCCAACCACAGAGGAGCATTCTCCTTGCGACTCAGTACCACCAAGGACTGGAGCTGATTTAGACTACCTCTCGTCATGTTCTGAAATGAGAAGTTCCCTACCCACTCTTCCCACAGTGGTATTCCACTGCCCACCGGACCTACACAAGATCCCTGTCCATACCTACACAGCCCCAGCTCTCAACCCCTTGCCTCATGGCTCATATCCCTGTAATAGACCTAGATGCAAGACCTATCCCTTACATCCTCCCATCACCACCTACTCCAGTCTGTCACAAGCATCACCAGGTAAGGCTACCTCTGAAACCAGTCATGTGATCTACAAGCTAAGCTGTAACCTTTGTGCTGCATTCTATGTCGGCATGACAACCAACAAGCTGTCTGCATGAATGGCCACCGACAAATTGTGACCAAGAATAACTGGACCACTCTGTTGCCGAGCACACCGCCAAACACAATGTTCTTCATTTCAGAGATTTCTTCACTTCCCACCACCACCAGCTTTCCTGAAATGTGCAGGTGGGAACTACATTTCTGTAACCCTCCTGGCCTCGACCTTCATTAGTCATTGTCCTTACCATCTAGCCGATTCCCTGTTTCCATTCCAGCACTACACAACCCTCTATTCCACCAGTGCACCCAATCTTTTTCCTTCTCCCCTTTTCTGCTACCTCCTCCATCTCTCCCCCACCCTTCGTCTAACCTCCCAACTGCACTTAGCTGCCCTATTCTCTCTCCACCTCATCCCTGATTGCTCCCACTAGCAGCACTTTTACCATCCCACACCCCTGCCCTGCTATCCCTAACCCCCCCCCCCTCCCCCCCCCTCTCTCTCTCTCTCTCTCTCTCTCTCTCTCTCTCTCTCTCTCTCTCAAATTTTTAACTCCCACACTTGCCTCCAGTACTAATATGGTGATACCTTGATGTCTCAGAATTTGTATTAACAGATCCCTGCTTTTAGTCAATTTATGCCATAAATTTCTTTTCACCTCAGTTTTATCCAGTATCTCCTCATTTTTGTGATCTGCTTATGTATGTATGCTTTATAACACCACATTTCAAAATCTTCTGTTCTCTTTTTGTCTGAATTTCATATTATTTTACTTAAAAAAAATGGAAAGGATAGATCGCAGCTCACCGCATAGAGGAGGCATTGTAGAGGAGTTGTTGGCGGACAAAATGAAAGAGACTGCTAAAATATTAATCTTTCAGACAAAGTCCTTCTGAAATCTCTCTCTCTCTCTCTCTCTCTCTCTCTCTCTCTCTCTCTCTCATGCAAGGCTACACACCAGAAAAATGCATCAAAGAACTTTGCCATTTATGCAAAGTGCTTCCAATAATTATTGAACTTTTGGATGGCAGAAATACATTCATTAATTTGGACTTCAGAATCCTAATTCCCTTCACAGTAGTCTCCGTGGTAATGCATGTGCTTCTCAGAGTGATCCCATCATTTTTTGAGACACTTCTGGAATGCATGGTTTGGAATGTTTATCAGCCAGGTTGTCACATTTTGCATGATGTCTTCTCTTGACTCTCAGTGTTCCTTTCAGGGGTATTCCCAGCTTGTGTAATAACAAAAAGTCACACAGAACCATGTAGGAGGAGTAGGGAGCTTGACTAACCACAGGAATGGTGTGTTTGGTGAGAAAAGTCTGAGTCAGTCATACAGAGTGGGTGAGTATGTCATTATAAAGGAGCTGCCATGCACAAATTGTTGGTCAAAATTGAAGGGTCAATCCAGTGCTTACCCCTATCTCATTTGCAGGTCGTATACTGTGACATGATGGTCTTCTGTGACTAAAACCTGCTTTTCCTCAATTACATTATCATTTTGGTTAGTTGAGGGTCTGCCTGAACACAGGTTACTGTCACTGATGTGTGGCCTTCTTTGAAGTGATTCTACGACTCCTTTATCCATCAGTTTCTCATGGCATCATCCCCAAAAGCCTCTTGAGTCTTGCAAATGGTTTCCACTGGGAAATCAACAAGCTTTTGACCAAATTTGGTGTGTCATTTTACAATGTGCCGAAAGCCATCAAGCACTCACTATACCATAGACACTCATAGCCAGAATGCCAGGGACTGATACTTCTTAGTGGTGGGAAAAAATTCACAAGTGTGCATGAATGTCCACCACAACATTTCCACCAAAGAAAGTATCCTGTGCTTCATAGGTCTGTTCAGGAAAAAAAAGTGGGCTGGTACTTTCTGGACAAACCCTGTATTTATAATGGATGTTAACAAGTTTTTCATTTTCAGAAACCTGATTTTTCCCATTTCATTTTATACCCTCTCTTCTTCCACCACTGTCATTTATTTTACTGACCTTATAACAAAAATAATCAGCTACTTCTAATATCTCATTCGACTACTCTGAAATTCACAATCAGGTGATTGGCTGTGGGTATGTCGAACCAATTTGCTATTTCTCTGCCATTCCTTCAAATACCACATGGGAAAAATGAACACACAAATTTTCCAGTGCGAGCTCTGATTTATCTTATTATTTTATAAGGGGCAGTCAAGTGAAAATGAGACATGTGGAAAAAAATGTAAGTAAACTGTTTATTATTTCAATTGCCCACAACTGTTAACCCATTTATCCTACTGAGAGATGAGATGGTCAGTGCCTTCATGTAAAAATATCTGCAGTTGCTTAATGTAACAATCCCCAGGGTAATTTTCTCTGTTCCAGATTGACTCTGTTGATGTCTGCCTTAGTATTAATGAATTGCTTGACACCAGTTTTTATCGATATTTATGTAATTTTGATTCTGTTGATGTTGGTCTCTCTGTTAATAAATTGCTTGATACCACTTTTTGTTGATAGTTGTGTAATTTTTAGCTTTTTCTGGGGAACTGTTTTTTATTGTATTTATCCATTATTTCTATGGCTTTATCCTATTGGGTAGTTGTGAAAATATTTGGTATGCTTTGTATACAGATATATGTTCATTCTGAAAAATCCAGGTGTTGTTACACCCAACTTATACATTAGATAAAAATAGTTATTTAAGTTAATACTAATTATACATAATTTACACTAATGTGTAAATCTGTATTTTTCTGATGAGCATAGTTAATGTCACAGAATCGATCAACATAAAATCTTTGGAAATCATTTGCTATACGAGTGTCTTTGGTCATAAGTTGATTCCATGCGCAGCAGTTGGTGTAAAGTAACGATTATAGCTCCACTGAGTTATGTTTCATCTCAGTTTTGTAAAGCAAAGTAATGCCATGCATTAAAGATGTAAATCTGATCTGAAGAACTATGTGATGAAAAGTATGTCAAGGAATACATTTGCCACAGTTAAATGTTTGGCCAGAGCGCGCCGTTTGTGTGTGTGTGTGTGTGTGTGTGTGTGTGTGTGTGTGTGTGTGTGTGTGTGTGTGTGTGTGCGTATTTAAAATATTAATAATACAGTTGGATGTTGCCTAAATTACGATGAATGAAATGGAGGGTGAAGCTTTGACAATGCCAGCCACTCGTGCTGGCGAAGGGTCAGTAAAATCATTAGATGAATGTTGGTCGAAGAACCCAAGACAGAACCCAGTAGGCAGTTTGTCAACAAGTGGCTACAAAAGCCTTAACAATTTTGAAATAAAAATAAAATTTCACCTGATGAAGGCCCAAGAAGCCAAAAGCCTGTTCATGACCAAATAAATATAATTTTACACAACTTTAAGTCGTCGGCACATGGACCATGCTGTCGAACGTTAACGTTGAGCGTGCCAAGTTCAACGTGCTGCTGAACGCTCAGGAACGATGCTACTTGTGCATACGGCATGTGGGCCCCAACGTGGTATACGCGATCGCAACGCATTCCAGTGGCAGTTTGAGGGATGTTTCTAGTTCATAAATCACACTGTTTACTCAACAGGCGCACGTAAAATTACCAACTTAGCTCTATTAAAATGCACATTTCCTCCATCGTCCACGAAAGGGAAAGTACCATGTCCAATCAATAAGGACACAGGCTTATAAAAGTTCCATTACAAACAGTGCGATACAAATTTGGAATACTTCTCCACATAAGATAAACATTATTTCATTATTCCCACATTTTAGTAAAACCCTGCGGTCAGTCTTACTTGATCACTGTTCCTACCCAGTAGTAGAATCTTTGCAACATGTGAATTACGAAGCATAAAAGAAAAAGGAGCAAAATATCTTTATACAAGTAGCGCAAGCTGTCCTGTAGATTAAGCCAATAGAACAAAAAAAAGGTGAACTTACATTTACATAACATCAAATATTATAGCATATACTTATATTAAACTAATAATAAAGTATCAGAACCTAATAAAAACGCGAATGTTAGGGAAAAGAAATCGGAAGTGTTGAGACGCGAACCACCACCTCAACAAAAATTCATTACTGGACAGAGATGCTACTCATTACGCTAAACCAACAACATGCTCCTGCCACTTAATCATACTATTTTACGCCATACTAAAAAACATTAAGTGTAGATAATTGTGTTACTAATTGAAATTTAATTATAACAAATTGTATCAAGAACAATGCGTTTTGGGTGCATCTTCGGTGTGTCGCTGCCTTCAAATAGCCTACTCTCATAATACGCAAGTTACAATAATTATTTTGCCACAAATATGATGTTTCTCATTATTTTATTGGAACGAATCACACAAATAACAATGGGTTTTCCAGTGATTATCAATTTTCTGGTGCTCAGAAGCGGCATATATACATATAGGCTTGAAATGAATGCCAATATGGCGCCTCGTAACTCTGTACTGAAGGGAGGCGGCATGCTTGTGACGTAGGTGGCGTTGTGCCACCTCATTGGTCAACGCTCAGATGCACGCTCAGAATATCTGACCTGCCAGATATAGGAAAGATTTCCCGAACGTGCTATTCCATGCTATGACGTCAGAAACTCGGCACGCTCAACGCTTAACGTTCGGATGCACAGTCCGAGTGCTGACGGCTTTAGGTGGTGTTCCATTTTTAAAGTAAAAAAGTATACTTGAGAGTGTTAAAGATTCTTGAGACACTTGTCTCAGGGGCTTCCAGCTGTCAACACTTGCCTTCAAATAGTATTCCGTGTTGGTACAAATTGTATAACAGTGCTGAATATGTGGCATGTGGTAGTTTAATCATTTCAGATTTATGACTGTTGCTTATTGTCTGATGTCTGCTTTTCATTAATGTATGTGCTTTCTGTATTCTAGCCCTTCTTTTGGCATACATGAAAGGCAACGGGAATCTATGTCGTACACTGGTGAGATCTGGTGCTTGTCTTGGTGCTATGAACAAGGATGGTATTACAATTTTCAACTACCAGGTTGCAACAAAGCAGCTTCTTCATAGGTTTGTAACTTTTCAGCCAATACATACTGCTCAAATTTGCTATTTGTTTATCCTATTCTCAAAGTTACTGATACTGAAATGAGACAAGATAACTTGGGGACAAGAACCAGCAGGAGAGGCATAGTGAACGGATCTAGGTTCATTTCCCATCATAAGACATTGCTTTACTTTGAGAAGCTAGATTACCAGCAACATGTCCTGCTGTGGAGTAGCTTTCTTAATTTAGGTTGGTTGTGTGCTGCCTTGTCTTGTCAACTGTGAATTGTTTTGGATGTAACCATATTTTATGGAATAAATTAGGTGAATATGATGAGCACACAGTAATCTCTCCTTCCTCACTTAGGCCCCTGTCTGTTTACACAGTTATTTCTTCCGTTTTATCTCATTTTAAATCAGAGCATCTAAAGAAATGAAAGTCGTAAATTAAAACTTTGTTTTAGAGGTATGAAAGCAATGTAGAGGAAAGCTAGAGAAATGGACAGCATCAACAATGGAGAAATGGACAGCATCAACAATGAACTCCTAAAATACGTTGCAGTTTGTCTTGACCTGAGACTGCTAAGTCACTTCAGTATGGTTGGTAAAGGAGAGTCATAACAAGAGCAAGGCAACAAGTTGTTTAAAAAAGGAGACTGAGGTAACTTCCAGAGTTATAAGGGTTTGGATACACCACATAAGGCTTACATTAGGATCTTGAACAGCAGTTTAAAAGTAATATCAGATTGCTTTTTATGTTAAGAAAAAATGGGTTTCTGTAGAGAAATATTGGCAACATACATGGTATTTGTAATGAAGATGATCACTGAAAAACAGACAGAATATAATCAAAAGACACAGTTTACTGTAGAACATAACAAACAAAAGAGGGTACCCACTCTATATGATAAATTCTTTAAGAAGCTATGCTAAAACACAACAATCAATTATACATAAATGGAGAGCTAGCAGCACCTTTCTTCACTAGCAGAGGGGTCAGAAAAGACTAAAACATGATACTCACAAAGAAAACTATGGCTTTTATAGAAAAGGACCCCATTATAGCAGTAGTGAACATTGCAGTAATAACATAGGTATGCCATTTTAATTAGAAAGTGATGTCACATGTATGACAAATACACTACTGGCCATTAAAATTGCTACACCAAGAAGAAATGCAAATGATAAACTGGTATTCATTGAACAAATATATTATAATAGAACTGAGATGTGATTACTTTTTCACGCAATTTGGGTGGATAGATCCTGAGAAATAAGTACCCAGAACAACCACTTCTGGCCGTAATAACAGCCTTGATACGCCTGGGCATTGAGTCAAACAGAGCTTGGATGGCGTGTACAGATGCAGCTGCCCATGCTGCTTCAACAGGATACCACGGTTCATCAAGAGTAGTGACTGGCATATTGTGACAAGCCAGTTGCTCGGCCACCATTGACCAGACGTTTTCAGTTGATGGGAGATCTGGAGAATGTGGTGGCCAGGGCAGCAGTCGAACATTTTCTGTATCCAGAAAGGCCCGTACAGGACCTGCAACATGTGGTCGTGCATTATCCTGCTGAAATGTAGGGTTTAACAGGGATCGAATGAAGGGTGGAGCTACGGGTCGTAACACATCTAAAATGTAACGTCCGCTGTTCAAAGTGCCGTCAATATGAACAAGAGGTGACCAAGACGTGTAACCAATGGCACCCCACACCATCATGCCGGGTGATACGCCAGTATGGTGATAACGAATACATGCTTCCAATGTGCGTTCACCGCGATGTCGCTAAACATGGATGCAACCATCATGATGCTGTAAACAGAACCTGGATTCATCCGAAAAAATGACGTTTTGCCATTTGTGCACCCAGGTTCATCGTTGACTACACCATCGCAGGCACTCCTGTCTGTGATGCAGCGTCAAGGGTAACCGCAGCCATGGTCTCTGAGCTGATGGTCCATGCTGCTGCAAACGTTGTCGAACTGTTTGTGCAGATGGTTGTTGTCTTGCAAACGTCCCCATCTGTTGACTCAGGGATCGAGACATGGCTGCACGATCCGTTACAGCCATGCAGATAAGATGCCTGTCATCTCGACTGCTAGTGATACAAGGTCATTGGGATCCAGCACGGCGTTCCGTATTACCCTCCAGATTCCACCGATTCCATATTCTGCTAACAGTCATTCAATCTCCACCAACACAAGCAGCAATGTCGCTATATGATAAACCACAATCACGATAGGCTACAATCTGACCTGTATCAAAGTCGTAAACATGATGGTATGCATTTCTCCTCCTTACACGAGGCATCACAACAACGTTTCACCAGGCAACACCGGTCAACTGCTGTTTGTGTATGAGAAATCGGTTGGAAGCTTTTCTCATGTCAGCACGTTGTAGGTGTCGCCACCGGCACCAACCTTGTGTGAATGCTCTGAAAAGCTAATCATTTGCATATCACAGCATCTTGTTCCTGTCAGTTAAATTTTGAGTCTGTAGCACATCATCTTTGTGGTGTAGCAATTTTAATGGCCAGTAGTGTAAGAAAGTAGGAAAATTCCGAAACATATGAGGAACAATGAATATGTGTATGAGAAACCAGACATAAAAAAAAAACCACGAAGGAAGTTTTACAAAGCAATGACTGTGGTTCAGTGTCAAAGTGCCAGACCACAAATCCAAACGTCTCGGCTTCGACTTGTGGTCAATCATATGGTTTTTATCTGTCATTTATCACTTCTTTCACCTTTGGCAATGTTTGTTGATGTGAAAAATACCCAGCTGCACCTCAATTCAGAATCCATGTCAAACTGTAGGTCCTCCTGTATGTGTCTGGATAAGTTAGTTCAAAGGTCAAAGGAAGGCAATGGCATACTATCTCCAACAGGACCATGTCTAGCAAAGCACTATGATGCTAAAAATATATCTCGGATTGATGACTGCTTTATTTTACTGATCCTCTCAATACTTTGCAAAAGTGCATCAGTGGTGTCTTACAAACAACAATGAAGTAAGATGATGATGATGATGATGACAGAGCAGCCATTGCACAGAAATGAAAGATACAGGAGCTTAAAACTATGATGCACATCCCATATTGTGAGGCAAAAAAGATGTAAAAGGCTATGCTGCGCCCCCCCCCCCCCCCCCCCCCATCTTCATTGCCGCCTTTGCTTCAGATCTTGAACAACCAATTCAGAAACTGATCTGCTGCACAAATGGAGGTTGCTAGTGTAACCACTAGACCTGTTTTTGTCAGTGCATTTGTGTTGTTGCAGTTATTTTGAAGCCCATACCTTCCCCCAGAACATCAGAAAAGGCTGTGGTTTCTGACATTGTGGAGCTCCCTGCCCCTCCAAAGGTTCAGCCTGGTCCACTAACAAGTTCTAGCACTACCACTGCTGCGGTTGTGTCTGCAAAGCCTCCCCAGGCCAAAAGATCAAAGGCAAATCATCAACTGTTGGCAGAGACGGGAAGTAAGCAGTCCAATGTCGACATCACCCTGACGTCTCTTCATGATTCATCTTCAGAGCTGATGGACCTCAGTGTCAGCCTGGGGCACTGATCTTGCCCCAAGACTGAGCTTCCACCCATTGTGCCCCCCCCCCCTCCCCTTGGCAGAAAGACAGGGTGAAAGTACTACCCCTGTGATAAATGGCGTCCATACTTCATTGGAACATTAACAGGTTCTGGACACATGTGAAGGAACTGAAACTCCTAGCACATGAATGCCCCCCTTGCTTGTGTTTGTGGGAATGCACTTTAAAGCACCTGCTAACTGAATACTATGGGGCTATACCCTCCATTGCAAGGATGACTGGACTCTGCAAAGGACCAAGGGAGAGGTTACTGTGTTCGTCAATACCACACACCACTCCTCTGCTCTGTCACTGGCTACTGACCTGTAAGTGGTTGCAGTTGAAATCCATGTGTGCAAGAGATCATTGTTTACTTGTTGAATATACCTATGCTTTCACAGATCATATAGAACAACTCCTGTGACCATTTCTCCTACTGGGAGACTTCAATGCCCAAGCTGTTCTGGTCTCCAGCCATGGCAGACACTGTTCAGTGGGAAGTCACTGATGACCTTCATTCCAGTGATCACTTCCCACTCTGCAAGGGCTTACTGAATGGTGCTCTCCCTGAAAGAATGCATGGATGATCAGCTGAGCCATCTGGATGCTGTTCAACCAGCCAGCTGTGTTTGAATGCCACGACAGCATCCAGGAGTGCGTGGACCTCATCACACAAGCGGTCCAACATGTCACTGACATCTCCATCCTGATGCCCTCTGGTTATCTTTGGAAGCAACCTGTGCCTTGGTGAACTGATGAGTGATGTTCAGTGGGCCAGGTCATGCACACAAAGTTTAAGTGCCAGCCAGTGGCAGGTAACCTCACAGCCTTTCAGTTGGTGAGGACCAAGGCTCAACATATTGTCAAGGAAGTAAGAAAAGATTGTGGCTAGTTTTCCTGGACACTGTACCAACCATTCCACTTGTTCTACAACAGTATGGGAAGCCATCAGGAGGTTTCCTAGTAAAAACAGTGTCTTACCTATAATGGCATTGTTGAAACAAGATGTCTCCAAGCTACAAGAAATGCCAGGAGACGTTGCACAGGAAATGGCAGGGTAATTTGCACTGACTATCACCACTGCTAGCCAATATCCAGTGTTGTATCATTATCGTGTCACCAAGGAGAGGGTCGAGGTGGACTTTTGGTCCACCAGTTCGGAATCTGCAACTACCTATTAACCATTGGGAGCTGGATTTGACACTGTCTGATGCTCACAATACAGTGTCTGGTCCTAACCCAATCCAGTACAACATGCTACAGCACTTGCAAATAGTGTCAAATGAAATCCTCTTATAATGTTTTAGTTAAATATGGCTGACAGGCCAACTTCCTGACTTGTGGCAAGAGGCAATTTTGATACCTCTCCTCAAACCAGAAAAGGACCGAATGTGTTCCAGCAGTAGAGTGCATAGTCATCTGTTGTCTCATCTGGGTATGAGAGAGCAGGCAGCTCCTACGGCACTCTCAGTGCAAATTGAGGAGGTGTAGGTCAAATACCGACAGCCTGACCTTTCTAGAGACAGAAATCCGGCAGGCTTTCGAACATAACAAGCATTGTCTGGAGGTATTTTTTTGACATCAGTAAGGCTTACAACAGTACTTGGAAGCACAGTATTATCAGTCGGCTACGCCAGTGGGGATTTCATGGCCACCTCCCCATCTTCATTTGGTACTTGTCAAGATGACTTTTTATGTATAAAGTTGGTGATGTGCTGTCAGATTTGTGCAGAACAATGGTGTTCCCTAAGCAATGTTTTTAAGTGTCACTCTTTTTGCTAAAGTCGCTGACAGCATAACGTACAGAGTTCTGTGTAGCGCTCCTTGTTTGTGGATGATTTTGCAGTCTTCTGCTCTTCCTTGAATACCGTCACAGCAAGTCTTTTGTTGCAACTTACAGTCAAAAGGTTTCAGGATTTGGCCACAAAGACTGGCTTATATCTTCTATAGAGGAGTGACAGGGAGAGGGAGAGGGAGAGGGGGGAGGTGCACATGTGCTTATGTCATTCTCTTTGTATTTCTTGAAGTGTCTTAGCCACAGGTACTGGGACGAAGTGTGTCCGCTACAGTTTTATAGAGCCTTTGTGCAATCACAGCTGGACTACAGATGCACAAGTGGCAGTCTTATCTGAATATTATTGATGCTATACATCATGAGGGGATCAGGCTGGCCATGGGCACATATGGAACCAGCCACATACCCAGTCTCTACACTGAGGCTGGTGAACCATCACTTCCAGTTCAGTGGCAACTTCTCGCGGTGTATCAGGCAATTAAGTTCCTTACTGCTCTCACTTTCCCAGCATACCATATTGTTGGTCTCCAGCTGTGGAACACCACCTTACCAACTGTCCGTGGGCAGTGAGTTGGTTTTGGATCTGCACAAAGTGTGTGGTGGAGTCCATTGGTATGGGGCATGTAACGGATCAAAACTGGGATTTTAACCAACTGCTACCCTGATCACTGCAGAGGCCCAGAGTGATTTTAAATTTAATGCAGTACAAGAGATGTTGCACTCCTGCTTATGCTTTTAATACTTTATTTTTTGACATTTTAATTGGGCACCACTGCTGTATTCATGGATGGGTCTAAATGGGATTTCGTTGATGGTTCTGTTGTTTTTTTTTCCCCTGATCCTGAAGATCCAGTTGCTTCCAGATTTTACTGTATTTGATGCCAATTATCTGTGATCTTGAGGGCACTGGAACAGATGAGAATTGCTGTGTCTGCTAAATGTCTCATCTGTTAAGACTCCCTGAGTGCCCTTCAGTCTCTGCAATAAAATAGCCCAGAATATCCAGGATGCTCTTCTCCACTTACAAAGCCTGGGGAAGGTGGTATGTTTCTGCTGGGTGCCAGTGCACATGGGTATTGTGGGGAACAAAACAGAAAATGTAGCAGCCAAGGTGACACATCATGACCCTCAGTTAGCTCAGTGTGCCATCCCCCTGCCTGCTGTCACCTTATTGTTGAGGCACAAAGTTGTGCATCAATGAGAAGAAGAACGGCTAGAAGTGGCAGACAGTAAGCTGCATCCACAACATGACACACCTCCTTCATCCAGCCGTGCAGGTGGGATGAAGTTGTTCTAACTCACCTTCTTGTGGGCCACAACCCAATGATGGATGGCTTTTGCTACGGCTACATGACCCTCCAGTGTGCGGTGTTTGTGGCATACAGATCACTGTGTGCCACATTTTACTGGACTGCGTTTTATTTGCAAACCACAGGGCAATGGCAGATTTACTGACAGACCTGCCAACTATTTTAAGTGACATTCAGATGAATGTGGTTAGTTTCAAGGTTTTGTGATACATCCAACTTCTTTCCTGAAATTTCAGGAACATGTTCTTAATGTATTACAGAATGACTAGCTCACCCACATTTTTTGCAACTGCTCAGCCAATCACAATTCCCAGCACTGTTACTTTAGCTCCTCTGTCATTTTCTTTATGCTTTAATCCCAGATTTAGCACCTTTTACCCTTTCTCGATTGTCTTACGGCATATAAGATGGACTAACTGTGTGTCAGTGCAAGTGAGGAGGTTAGTGTTATTTTGTAGGTTTACTCCTCAAAGTGTGACAACATTTTTATCCACATTTGTTTCTTTTAATATTTGTAAGGGTGTTGATAACCTTGTCATTGAGTGTGCATGAACTCAGAAAAACAAAACAAAAAAAACACTCACTCACTCTCTCACTCTGTCCATTCTGAGATCAGTTTTCTATGATTTCCTGTAATCTTTGGAGGTGACTCGCTGGTACAGATTCATATACCAGGGGTCTCTTCTAAGAATCATCAGGCACATTTTCTATGGTGTTTAGACAGAAATTTGCAGTTACTTTTTTACAATGTGTGGATGGAGTTAGCCACTGTAACAGCTGCTCGTCATGTCTCAGGTGACTAGAGATGGGCAAAACTGTTCTTTTCAGAGATCGGATCAGAACTGTTCACTCCCTGAAATGAACTAGCTCTTTTCCATGACTCACCACTCATTCACAATAGAAAATAAATGGAAGGCACATTGCCCTTTAAACTTGGTTTATTCCAGTACTATACCTGTATTTTGATCTTATTTGATCCTATTTTGAAGTAACACAGATAATGAGTAAGAATTGTGTATTGTTTATTGAAATTTCCACGATATGACAAAGTTTTTGATTATTGATTTATTTTGCACTATCGTGGTTTTTTTGGGTGATTGGAAAATGTTGTAACTTGAGATTTACATTAACAATATATTTGGCTATAATGTATTAAAATTTCATTAACCTCGTACAAATACATCGCAAGCCATATCTTTTTAAAGTGAAAGTTTCCTTCCGAAGTAACCTAAAATCGTAAAATCCGTACTACAATAAGAAAAAAATATATAAATTTGACTGTAAGACCAAAATACTGCATATAGCCTTAAGCAGAATAAAACAAGGAAAATATTGGCGTATCACATTTTGTGATGCGTTTATTCGTTCGCTTGTAATTAAAGCGTAAATTCGAGTGTCCATAATAAAAAAATCCTATAGTAAGAGCAGTCGTCAGGAACCTAATCTGATCAGTTTAAACAAATAAAAATAAAATGAAAACAAATGATGTATACATAACATAATTATGTAATATACATACCAGTGTTACTACAAAGAACAATATGCAGTAGAGACGAACTCCGATGCTGAGGCGCTGAGTCAAGCAGGTCGAGCCGTGAGCTGTATTACTGCTTGAGCTAAGACCGCAGAGACCAGAGTGACACCTGAATTGCTTTGCTCAACGCTCTGGCTAGAGTCGAGAACGGTGGGGTGAGCGTTGAGCGGGCGAGTTCCAAGGGTGGGGGGAGCGGTGAACGGCCACCAGTCACCCGCTCCGAGACAAAATTCTTTTTTTAATTTGAATTTTATGTGCCAGTTTGATAAAGTGATCCAAATCTAATCCGGTGCAGTACATGAAGTTATGAAATGCTGTGTAGCCCTATCTGTTTATTTTGTTCTCTCTGCCATGCTTATTAAACTTCCCTGCTTCTCTCATGTGCGCATTCGGGAGGACGACGGTTCAATCCCGTCTCCCGCCATCCTGATTTAGGTTTTCCGTGATTTCCCTAAATCGCTTCAGGCAAATGCCGGGATGGTTCCTTTGAAACGGCACGGCCGATTTCCTTCCCCATCCTTCTCTCATCCGAGCTTGCGCTCCGTCTCTAATGACCCCGTTGTCGACGGGACGTTAAACACTAATCTCCTCCTCCTTCTCTCATGTGCCAGGTCATGTCATATGCATACTATGTCATATGTCATACTACCACCATGCAGCACTGTTGCTCAGTTACTGGTAGAGTACTGTTTGCTTTGTTTTTTGCTGTCCTTGTATTAAAAAGATTTATTGAACTGAATATTACACCAGATTGGTTTGGGACTGTTCTGTTGTATAGCTCCATAAAATTCTATTAAAATAATGCATTTTGGTTGCAGTGAGGCACAAACCTGTGTTTTCCATTGATACTGCCATCATGTGAAACACCCAGTGAGCAGTATTTGTTAAAGCTATAAAAGATTCTTTCCCTCATTCTAGTTGTACTGAGTAGCACAACTCATCTAATCACCTACCTGTTGAGTGGATATAAAACTACAATTTTGTTGAGATTTCCTGCCAGATTAAAACTGTGTGCCAGATTGGGACTCTAGCTTGGGACCTTTGCCTTGCACGGGCAAGTGTGCTATCGGCTAAGCTGTCCAAGTATGACACACAACCTGTCCCCACAGA
Source organism: Schistocerca nitens (assembly GCF_023898315.1). Taxonomy (NCBI): domain Eukaryota; kingdom Metazoa; phylum Arthropoda; class Insecta; order Orthoptera; family Acrididae; genus Schistocerca; species Schistocerca nitens. The sequence goes on from NC_064622.1 coordinate 245,721,018, forward strand.
TTTACTTCCACCAATACTTTGTCTCCTACCTTCCAGACGTCACAGAAGTTCTCCTGCAAAACTTGCAGTACTATTGCTCCTTTCTTCCAGGAATGAATTAGTTGATTATCTATGCCTAGGAATTCGAATATTCCTTTTAGCTTCTTGGCAAGAGAAAGTGTCAATTCTGTAGCTACAGCAGCTGGACAAAAATATGGAAACTTTACAAGAAATGCATGCTTGAACATAAATGCGGATGTTAGCCAAGCCTACAGATTGTGTTGTTTTACCACAAACAGCACCAGTGCATCATCCTCGATACGTATCAAGTGTCAGTTGTGGTCAGAACAGTGTTCTGTGTAGTTGAGAGTGCACTGTGTTGGAGCGAAGTGACTTTGAACATGGGCACACTGTTGTTGCTTCTATGGCGAGTAACCATGATAGCCTAAGTGGTTGGTCTTTCAAGAGCCACTGTATCAAAGATTCACACCACCTTCAGGAAAGTGGAAAAACATCATTCCCTATGTCACACTGCAGATGGAAGTGTGTGTTGAGTAAACATGACAGAAGCTCATTGAAAAGGATTGTGATGTAAAATAAGAGGACTACAATTGCAAAAATCACTGCAACTGACTGTCACACTCCCAAATCCCATCAGCACCAAACCAACATGAAGGGAAGTGCCGAAACCATAAAACCTGTATTATGGAGTAATGGAAGAAAGTCAGTTGGTTGGATGAGGTTTGTTGCACACCGTTTCCAACTACATTTTGAAAATGACACATGGTGAGGGTTCAGTGATGATCTGGGCAGCCATATTGTGGTATTCCATGAGTCCCATGGCTACTGTTCAAGGTAACATTACTGCAGAGGACCATGTGACCATTTTGGCTAATCAGGTCCATCCCAAGGCACAATATATGTTCCCCAATGGTGATACTGTATTCCAAGACAACATGAGCCCTGGTCACACAGCTCAAATTTTGCAGGACAGTTTTTATGAGCACGAGCCACCGTTGTGAGCAGGCAGTGTTAAGTAGTATATGTGCAACTGTAGTTTATCAACATTGTTGTCACAAATCGCATCTCACCTGGCCACCACTGTCTCGAGATCTCAATATTATTGAGCCTTTATGGTCTATTTTGGCAGGAAGGGTGTATGATTGCTATTCACCTCCATAATGGCATAAAATAGAGAAGAATGATTGCAATGACAAGGTTGGTTGGTTGGTTTTTCGGAAGGAGACCAGACAGCATGGTCATCGGTCTCATCGGATTAGGGAAGGATGGGGAAGGAAGTCGGCCGTTGTAGTGGTTAATAAAAAAAAGAAAAATAGGAGAGAAGAAAAGAAAAAGAAAAGGTTGAAAATGTGGGAAGAAATGGTGAATAAAAAGGGGGTTTTAAAATCGTAAATGACTGTGAAAAAGGGGAAAAATGAAAAGCAAATCGGACTTTGTATTACAGAAAAGCTATCGGACTTCGTTATTCAGAAAAGCTATTGTTGGGGTGGCCCTTGTGGCGTTTTTGAGCAAAAGTTAAACCAATTTCCACTACAAAAAGTTTTGAAAAAGAACAGAGAATAATAAAATGTAACTGACGGGGAAATGGCGTAGCTTTGAGTTCATTTTTTACCAGGTTAACATGTCTTCTTTCGTGCGGCGTCCAGGTCTTCAAAAATCTCCTTCATTTCTGCGTGAAAAGTCTGCTCCAAAATCTTGCAATCGTTCAGGAATCACTAATTTATACCAATTAAAATCATCTTGATACTGTATGCAATTTAATTTACTTTGCTACTTCCATCCTCCGAATTTCTTAACAACTTCCACAATATGTCTACACATTAAAATCAGATCAAGTCTAGCTAATAAGTTTTTTTTTTTAACGTCTTCATCAGATCACGTCTGCCTTAAGCTTCGGCTATCAATAGACAAACAAAATAACGAATAGAAAAACAAAAAAGAGTTACAATTTTAGTGTTTTCTCTGCCGTCGAGCGCTCATACCGCTGCGACGGCACAATTCATGTCTGAGGGAACGAGTGCAGCGTGGCAAAATTCAAAGTCCCGCTACATCGCCCCCTAGACTGTCACGCTAAAACATTTAGCGTGGCAGGCTAGCAAACCTAAAAGTCAATACATGTATATTTTCATTGGAAAGGCCATGTGCATCCATAGGGGATAAACTTTGCCAACACTTACTTTCTAAACTACTAAATACAATTATTACAGTTTTGATCCTTTTTACACAATTAATATATATTTACATACAGTTTGTTTGAACAAGCTGTTCATCAGCGCAGTTAATGTTGTGCGCTTCCTGCGTTGGTTTCCCATTGCATCTCTGGCAGCACGTAGTCTTTGCGCATGCATTTACACAAATGTATTCACATGAGGGCTGCGTAACAACTATATTTCAACTTATGTTCCTTAAAATATCATTCTCATGTCTGAACACGAACTATAAATGTTTTCTTCCACATAGTGGCTTAACAAAACTTAACAAAAGGTTACCAAGTTACACTTCAGAAATAAATTAAAGCTAATGTGTTTCCAAGTTACATTCTTATTACATTTCTTTCAACAGTTGTAATCATCATTATGTTCACTCTGCTTTTCTTGAATTCGTTCATTTTCAAGGGCACTGAAAATAGATTCACATTTAACGTCTTGTACTCACGTATTTTAACTCGTCACAAATGTTTTCTTTCAAACTGAAATTCTTATGTAATCTTAAAGATGTAGACTGTTTACTCACTTCTCTATGTAGCACAATATTACCAAAACATTCTCGCTCATACCTTACTCACATATTCATCATAATATATATATCCTTATACATTAAACATATTCCTCATCAAACATTAATATATCACATATGTGGGGCTATTTGGTATTTCCATTCTCATAAAACTCCAATAATATTTTCCTCAAATAATCTGTCTCCATCAACTACTTCACAGTAACTTACCTTCTTATATTAACTTTAATATTAACTCATTCATACAGATCATTCATTCTTACATCCTCATTCATTCTGCTACATACCTATGTCATTACTGATCTCAATATCTATTATCTCCTGTCTTTAGAGTGCCTTGAAATAACTAATTAATTGTTGATTCACCTTATAATTTACAATTAACAACAAATGTAACCTGTGTAGATCTCATTCATATATGAATATCTTTTCTCATTCAGTAAGTGTACTCACCTGGGTTTACATTCTCTTCATAATTATGTATTCAAGTGTAACTGCAGTATATAATTTCCATAAATGAATGTTTGTGTTCTTAGGCTGTATAACTTAATGTTCGTGTATTCAATACAAATATTTTTGATCTCGTTTTCACAGCAACTTGCTCATGTTCAACTTAGTTATCATTATATTATGTTGTTTTAGTGCACAAAGGGTCTGTGGGGATTCAGGCCCCTTGGCTTGTGAGATAACAGGTATTCTAGGGAGTAACAACCTGGGTAAGGTATGCTTGCTATTCTGAAAGGACCTGTATATAATAGCTGTCATTTTCTGTTCAGTTGTTTTAATTTTGTAGCCTTGGGATGTGAACGCAAAAGAACAAGGTCATCAACCTGATAGGTTTGTTAATTCCTGTTCTGCTGTCATTCTGTCGTCGTACCTGAGCAAACAAATCGTCTCAGCCGTTGCGCTCTTACAACACCTCACAACCGAATTACGTGCGCTTAGCTCGGTCGTCGACTGTTTTCCGTCGTCTGCTGTGTTTGGCCGGGTTCATTGACCAGCTCCACTATGTTTACATTCCGGACGGTTGGCGCCCACGCGTCAGCTGATGGCGCGCCGCAATTGTTATTGCTACTTCGAGGCGGGGAGTGCATAACTGTGCTGGGGAACGGCGGCGGATGCCGTGGACGGTTATGATTTGTCATGCGTGAATTTTGTGTGTTCCACATATTCTGTCGGTGATTGTTACTGTTTTGGTGGTAATTATGTCTGTTATATAGCATGTTCCTGTCAAAGTAGCCCGGGTTGTACCGGTTATTCTCACGTCTCCTACTGCTGTTGTTGTTGTACTGTCTGTGATTTTCATTTTGCTTGTAGTTACCATTTTGATATGGGTGATAATTATTGTTGTTATCGTTATTCCACGAATTTCTGCGGTTGTTCCTACTGTCATACACGTTTCCATTTGAATATGTTTCGCGCGCAGGCATCGTATTGTGTCGCGGCGCGGACAGATGGTTCCACCAACCACCGTCACTACGGTTCCTTTGGGGTGAGTGCTGATTTTGTTTACTAATATGAGTAAAATTTGAATGGCGTGAATCGCCTCTGTAAACTACGTCCATTTGATCTAAGAAGTTTAAAAAACTCTTAATGTCATTCTCCGGTACTCCTATTAATCTGTCTCGGTATGGAAAGGGTAAGTGGCTCCTTAAAGTGTCAATTATCGCTGGCAAGTCGGCTGGTTTGGACCAGTACAGTGTCTTGTCTAGGTACCTCTCAAAGTATTGTCTTAATGTCTCTTTTTTAGGCTCATAGGTCTCGGGGTTGCACACTTCTCTCCTTAGTCTCCGTTGCTCATTCTCAGACCAGAATTCGTCCAAGAAGGCTTGTTCGAACTGTTCAAATGTAAGGCACCGCCGTTTCATAGCGGCACCCCACTTAGCTGCTCGTCCTCTCATGAGATTGGTGACGTATCTGATTTTATCGACTTCTGACCAACTACGTGGAAAAACACCGTCAAATGATCTAATAAACACAATAGGGTGGACTTTGTGCTTGTCCTCACTGGAAAATGTCTGGAAATACCCATGTCTTACAAACGTGTCATTGGCCATGCCGGTTGGCATAACTGTATTGACGTAGTTTGTGTCACTTGCTACTCTAGGTGTCGCACCGTAATATTGCTCGTTTGGTGGAAAAGAAAGCGGCACATTGTAATTTTGATTGGAAATAGGTGATTCCACAATAGGTGTTCTGTCTGTGTCATTAGCCATGGTTTTAGCTGTTCTGTCATTCCCTGACAATGCGTTTGCACCAATTGCCAAACACGGCACAACATTGTCTCGTAATTTTGTCACTTCGTCTTCTATGTGTTTTGTCTCGTCTTTAACATGTGTCTTTGTTTTTGAAAGTATGTCCTGTGTAATTGTTTCAAGTTTTTTGTCCAGATAGTCGTCACACAATTTACATTTGTGTACAATTCTTTCGGCCATGTTGGTGTCGTTGTTTAGTGACGCGAGGTCCGCTCGGTCTTTTAATTTTTCTATCTTTTCTTTGAGGTGGGTTCGTTCAAGATCTACCATTGTGAGTTGTTGGGTAATATTTCCCACTTCTTCAGTCAGCTTTTCTTGGGTGGAGCTAGCTGAAGTGTGGGCCTGAGCTAACTCTTCCACACGGGTGTTCACTTCCTGCTGCACATTAACTATTTGAGTTAACTGATTCTCACATCGGGCGATATTGTTTTTTGTTTCATGTGTGAATGTAACCAAAGTTTCTTCCTGTTTAGTGACTCGATTGGACAATGTCTCAAATCACTGGCTGAGCTTTTGAGTGGTGTTATTTAATTCTGTCATCTGTTTTGTCGTTCGTTCAAAATTTTCGGTCATAGTACGGTTTAATATGTCAAATTTTTCGTCGCTTTTATCTAGCCTTTGTTTAAAGTCCTGACCAAGTGCGTCCAGTTTTGCGTCAATTTTCTGACTAACGTCTCGTTTCATGTCTGCAAATAACTCTAATAGTTGGTCCAGTTTGTCAGTTTCCTGTGTCCGATTTGTGTCACATTGCTGAATTTGTCTCATATTCGGTTCTGACATTGATGTTAACAATGGCGCTGACGGTCTAGTCTGGCGTCCATTCCACATTTCGTCATTTAAAGTCGCCATCTGTGTATTATCACAAATGTTGCGAGTTTGACGCAAAATCATTGCATTGATCTGTGAACTGGTCCATGGAGGGAAACGCGGACTTTCTTGTTGGTTGAACAATGAATCTACTTCACTTAACTCATCTGCCGAAACTCTCTCTACCTTACCGCATTCCATTGTAATAGGATGTATAATCGTAAGTCAAAAAGGGAAAAACATAAGTCTGATTAATAAAGATTTGACTCAAATTTAGGTTGAAATATTTTCTCGTCAATGTAAATGATTGCTCTATTGCAAACAATGGTTGAGAAAGATGCAGCAGGGCGGACAAAATTTGTCGTAACAAATGACTGTTTGGTGGTCAAATTCACGATCTTCACATGCTACAACAATACTATAATTACCACAAACTACAATAGAGATAGATAATTTTGGAAAAATCTAGAAGAAAATTACAGGATGTGTGGAAAGGGAAAAATGGATTCTGCAGTTGGCTATTGAATGCTTGAATGAAACATATTTGTGTGACTCATCATTAAATTTTCTGTCCTGCAGCGGCTGGTCAATCACTTCTGTGTAAATTGTAGTCGTCAAAATATGGATTTTCTTAATACATCTCCATCGGATAATCACCAGAAGGTCTCAAAATAAGTTTTGCATCAATATATGCCATGCAAAGAAAAACAGATTGAATTAGTTACAAAAATCCTTTACAATATTGCTGCATAATCATTTGCTTAAGTACAATAAAGTTGGTGTTTTAGTTACCCTTTAAAGTTCAGGATTTTTGGATATTCTCTGTTGGGAAAAAATACAAATTAAAGTTTCAAATTTGCTCAAAAACAACACATCCGAAAATTGTGTCCTGTCACGGGAGCCAGTTGTAGTGGTTAATAAAAAAAAGAAAAATAGGAGAGAAGAAAAGAAAAAGAAAAGGTTGAAAATGTGGGAAGAAATGGTGAATAAAAAGGGGGTTTTAAAATCGTAAATGACCGTGAAAAAGGGGAAAAATGAAAAGCAAATCGGAATTTGTATTACAGAAAAGCTATCGGACTTCGTTATTCAGAAAAGCTATTGTTGGGGTGGTCCTTGTGGCGTTTTTGAGCAAAAGTTAAACCAATTTCCACTACAAAAATTTTCGAAAAAGAGCAGAGAATAACAAAATGTAACTGACGGGGAAATGGCGTAGCTTTGAATTCATTCTTTACCAGGTTAACATGTCTTCTTTCGTGCGGCATCCAGGTCTTCAAAAATCTCCTTCATTTCTGCGTGAAAAGTCTGCTCCAAAATCTTGCAATCGTTCAGGAATCACTAATTTATACCAATTAAAATCATCTTGGTACTGTATGCAATTTAATTTACTTTGCTACTTCCATCCTCCGAATTTCTTAACAACTTCCACAATATGTCTACACATTAAAATCAGATCAAGACTAGCTAATAAGTTTTTTTAACGTCTTCATCAGATCACGTCTGCCTTAAGCTTCGGCTATCAAGAGAGAAACAAAATAACGAATAGAAAAACAAAAAAGAGTTACAATTTTAGTATTTTCTTTGCCGTCGAGCGCTCATACCGCTGCGACGGCACAATTCATGTCTGAGGGAACGAGTGCAGCGCGGCGAAATTCAAAGTCCCACTACACCGTGCCCTTTCAGAGGAACCATCCCGGCATTTGCCTGGAGTGATTTAGGGAAATCACGGAAAACCTAAATCAGGATGGCCGGACGCGGGATTGAACCATCGTCCTCCCGAATGAGAGTCCAGTGTCTAACCACTGCGCCACCTCGCTCGGTGCAATGACAAGGTGTAGCCTTTACTACTACTACTACTTCTTCTTCTTCTTCTTCTTCTTCTTCTTCATGCCACTGAACAGTATGAATGTGTTCAAATTACAGTCTCATGTTATTCTCTGATTATGGTGTTCATATATTATTCTATGAAAAATAGTAAAGATTTGAACATAGTCTTATTTTTGCAGTTTGCTGGATAATTTATCCCAGGAGCCACCTTGGGCAGAAGGTGACATTTGTTTGGAGTGTGGTATTAAATTTGGACTGACTATACGTAAGCATCACTGGTAAGTGTCAGTTTCAACGATACGAACAAATTTAATTAACACACAGTAAATTAATGATATCATAGAGTTTGTTTGTAAAAACAATAAATTTGAAAATTTTGGCAGCATCCGCACGCGCGCACACACGCGAGCACGCGCGCGCACACACACACACACACACACACACACACACACACACACACACACACACACACAAAAGTTATCAGCTCAATTTGCATTCTGTAAAGGTTTCTGTATTGGAAAGCAATATTTCATCTCACCTAGTCAGATGTACATGTAGTAAAATTAAACAAGAAGTAACAAGAAATAGGACTGTGTTACCGTTTTCTGTCTTCTTCCCAAGGCCAAAGAGTGGCCTAAGAGTGTGCAAACGTTATGGATGATTTGTGAGTGTGATTAAGGTTAATACCAGGAAATATATTCCATGTGTGTTTCGGAAGGAGATAGTCCCAAGAATGTGATGAGTTACATGTTAAGTATTAAGTATCCCACAATGACCCAACAGCTGATAACCTTTTGAGAGACCTTAATAAGAACAGAAGAGAAAAGTGGCCTAAAACAACAGCAGGACTCGACTCAACACAATGTAGTTGGAATGCTTGCATGCTTATAAGAAAAGTTGGTACGGATCTAAGTTTGTCATGTACACATGTAAATGCCAATTCTGTTGCAGCCAAACTAATGAAGATTTCAAACACTAAAACAGACAAGACATACACACAAACTGTGAAAAAGGAATTTTAAATTAACAGGGCCCATGTAGAACCACATCCAGACTACTGTGACATCCCCATTGAGGAACTTGATACAGCCTTGAATATGCTAAATGTAAATGAAGTTTCTGGCTTTGATGGAATATATCCAGTGTTTCGTAAAGCTGCCAGACGTAAAACAAAACTATGGCTCACTGAATTTTTCAGTGAGATTCTGTGAACTGGAAAATTACCAAAGCTTTTCAAACAGGCTAAAATAATTGCCATCATAGAACTAGGCAAAGACAGAACTGATGCTTCTCGCTGCTGATCAGTATCACTGTTCATCATGATCTATAAACTACTAGAAAGACTTATTCTAAATCACATTCAAGAGGTCATTGATCAAATCACCCTTGTCAGACAAGGGGGCTTTAGGAAACATTGGAGCTGCTGCAGCCAGGCCTTACTGTTGACAACTGTAGTAGAAGCAGGATTTCAGCGAGGTCTCAAATTGGCTGCAGTTTTTGTGGGTCATATAGCAGCTTGTGACACTGTCTGGAGGGAGGGATGGCATTGAAGTTCATTGAAATCATTCTATGCCAAAAGCTGTCTAGTTAACAACATGCCTTCTGACAGGCACTTTGAGTTGTTCCTGAAGGGATAAGCAAGCTGATGGGGAACTATAAATAATGGCCTGCCTCAGAAAACAGTTCTCTCCCCATCCTGTTTAACCTGTATATTCATGATAGGTGAGACACACACTCCATGAAAATCCAATATTCAGATGTCCTCGCACGAGTCTTCCAAAGTAAAGACCTGATGCACTGTGAGAGTGTGCCGACATGTGATATGGTGAAACTTCGATAAATGGAGACTTAAGCCTAACTCAGTAAAACTGAGGTTACTGCATTCCGCCTAAGTAGTAAAGACGTCCAAAGGAAGCTACATGTCTCTTTCAATGGAATCAAAGTGCCACATAACTACAATCCAATATATCTAGGAATCACTCTGGATAGGTCCTTGACATTCAAACAACAGTGCATCAAGTTATCTAAGAAACTTGGCTCAAGAATAAATGTACTTTGCAATATTGTCTTAAGCAGCCAGGTTGCGGGCACCTATACTCTATGCTCAACTGCACTCACTCTTGTGTATTCTGCTGGAGAACATTGCAAAGATGAGCCAAAGACCGGGTTTTATCGGCAGAACACTTAAAAGATGCCACATACATTCCAAGGAGAGTGCCTACAGTACACTTATTCATCCTCTTCTGGAATATTGCTCTGCTAAATGAGATCTGTACTGGATAGGATTGATGGAGGACATTCAGAAAGGTCATAGAATGGCAGCTCATTTATTGCGAAATAGGGGAAAGAGTGACAAAGGCATAATACGAGGGCCGTTCAGAAAGTAACCTCCGGTTTATTTAAAAAAATACACCAAGTTAAATAAAAATATTTTAATATATACATCTTACAACTACATCTTTGCACTATTTTTCTACATAGTCTCCATAGCGATTGAGGCACTTATCGTATCTCTTCACAAGCTTTGAAATTCCTTCTGCATAAAAATCACCCGCTTGTGCCTGGAGCCAGCCTGTGACCGCATCTTTGAGCTCTTCGTCATCATCAAACCGCTGTGACCCGAGCCATTTCTTCAAATGCATGAAGAGGTGATAATCACTTGGCGCCAGGTCTGGGCTGTAAGGTGGATGGTTGATAACGTCCCACTTGAAGGACTCAAGAAGGGCCGTTGTTCTGCGAGCAGAGTGAGGACGGGCGTTATCGTGCAAAAAAACGATACCGGAAGTCAGCATACCACGGCGTTTGTTCTGTATAGCCCGTCGTAACTTTTTTATTGTTTCACAGTACACGTCTTGATTAATGGTCGTACCACGTTCCATGAATTCAACCAACAACACCCCTTTGGCATCCCAAAACACCGTTGCCATCAGTTTTCTGGCAGAAAAATCTTGCGAGGCTTTTCTTGGTTTGGTAGGCGAATTTGAATGTGCCCACATCTTTGATTGTTCTTTTGTGTCAGGGTTCACGTACTTAATCCAGATTTCGTCACCGGTCACGATTCTGTTTAACAATGGTTCTCCTTCGTCCTCATAACGTGACAGAAAGTCTAATGCAGAGGCCATTCTTTGAGTTTTGTGGTGGTCGGTAAGAATTTTGGGCACCCATCGTGCACAGAACTTACGGTAACCCAATCTTGCTGTCACTATCTCGTACAAGAGAGTCTTAGAAATCTATGGAAAACCAGTAGACAACTCCGACATTGAGAAACGTCGATTTTCACGAACTTTTGCATCAACTGTGTGAACGAGTTCGTCAGTCACCAATGATGGTCTACCACTCCTCTCTTCATCATGAACGTTTTCTCGTCCACTTTTAAATAAACGTACCCATTCACGGACAACTCCTTCACTCATAACTCTTGGTCCGTACACGGCACAAAGCTCACGATGAATAGCTGCTGCAGAATATCCTTTGGCTGTAAAAAACCTTATGAGAGCACGCACTTCACATTTGGCGGGGTTTTCTATTGCAGCACACATTTCAAACTGCCACAAAAACTAAACTAGCGCAGGTACGACGTTCACTCGACCACGGCTTGATGCCGACTGACCTGTTGAGTGCGTGAACGCACAGATGGCGTCGTTACTCCCCCCACAACCCGCACTGTGACCAATCGGAGGTTACTTTCTGAACCACCCTCGTACATGAATGTGGGGTGGAGGCAGTAATCATGAAAACAAAGGCATTTTTCATTGCAGTGAGATATTTTCACAATATTTCAGTCACCAAATTAACACTCTAAATGCAAAAATATTTTGTTGATGCCAACCTACGTAGGGAGAAATGACCATCATTATAAAATAAGAAAAATTAGAGTTTTGCTGGAAATATTGAAGTGTTCATTTTTCCCATACAGTATTTGAGAGTGTAACAGTAAAGAAATAGTCTGAAGGTGGTTCAATGAATCCTCTACCTGCAGAGTAGACATGTAGATGTAAATATAGGTATTTATCAGTGTGAGTGGATTAGCACTAGTCATAATTTGTTGTTAGTATACTTTACAAACGAAGATGGCAATGGATGATTTATTTTTACCATTCCAATTTTGAAGGTGGTCATTGTAAGATACAAAATTTTTCTGTGTAATGTAAACATTAAAGTTTGATAGTGGGACTGCAGTTGTGACATGATATCACAGATGGAGATCATTCCATAGCATGTGATAAATGAGGAATATAGGCTTTGTGATGGGCATTGTTTGATTGAATAAATAAATGAATGAATGAACAGTATACATATCTTGACATTTCAAACAAGTATATCACCATTCTTGTACAGTTCTTTAGCTTCTTAATCAGGATTACTGATAATTTCATTCAGTGCATGTGATGATTTACATGTCTCTTTACGTAAAAATATGTACATTTGTCCATAATGCCATATTGTCCATATTATCATCCAACTGGTACGGGGCAGCAGTAAATCAGTGTGTCTTACCAGTCATCACTTTAAATTTAAGGGGACACTGCAGATCAAATAGTCTTACTGTAATCATCTGTGATAAATATAGATGATGAACAGTTCCAACAGGGAGGAAACAGCAGCTTATGAAGTAACAAGTTACTGGAGAATTTTGAAGATTTGATTGAACTAATGAAGAGATACTGGATAGAATTGGGGGGGGGGGGGGGGGGGAACAAAACATTTATGGGATAATTTGACTAAAAGAAGGGGTCAGTTGATATTACATATCCTGGAGCATGAAGGGATAGACTAATTTGTAATGGTGGTTAGTGGAAAAGGGGGGGAGGGGGGGGATTGTTGATGGAGACCAAAGTTCAAATGCTGTAAGAGGGTTTAGGTGGCTGCAGGCTGCAGCAATTGAACAGACAGGAAGCAGCCTTGTACAGGAAAGCGTGGAAAGCTGCACCAAACCAATTTATTAACTGAAGATGATGATGACTATAACAACCACTTACAGTTGAAGATCTCAGGGATGTGAAGATAAGATGGTGGAGTAGGAAGAGAAATAAGTAAATTCAAATGGCATGTAGCAGGGTTCTCAGAAGTGTGATGAAGAAACAAAGATCAAATAGAACTAAAATCAGAACAATTGTTTTACTATGGAGGATCAGAGCAGAGGGTAATTTCATGTGTAGGCATTATTGTAACAGAAGAGCATCTTTTGTTTTTAAAATAAGCAAAAGATAATCCAAGAAAACATTAAAATGTAGTCGCCACAATGCTCACATTCTAATAAGCAGATAAAAGGCATGTTCAAAGGGCCACCAAAAGTGCTAAATGACAAGTAATCCTCCTATAAAAAGATTATAATAGGGACATCTGATAGAAAAGAACAACAAAAACTGAAAAAATGATTTTTTCAGTAGAAAACTTTGGATATAGTATCAGAAATGACAGAGCTCATACTTCAGTAGAATTACTGTAAAGTATCAGCAAATATGTTGTTTAGACATTCTTTCACAAGAAAACTAATAGAAAATGTCCTCATGGACAAAATAGAACTGGAAATAAACTTGATAGTATTCTATCAAACACTAAAGAAGTTAAATAATAAAGCAAATAATTATCATCCCAAGAAATTAAAAAAATACTGACATAAGAAAAGACTCCCATTATTTAATTAAAAAAATATGTATGGAAATCACTAAAGATATTAAAGGTACAAAGAAGGAAAAAGACACATTTATTTATGAGAAGGCAAGAGTTTACAATAAGCATTGTATGTTTCTTCAGCTTCTCCTGCCATACTTCATGACATAACAGTTCATGGGTGAATAGTCTGGTGTCAGTGTCCAATGGGCACAATATTTGCACCTAGGTATGCATGGTGGTGTCACCTCTGCTGTTCCATCGTGCCTGTGAAATCAGTCTTTTGTGGGGTATCGCCTCATCTTCTTAATCAGACTAATTATGTATCCCAGATTTTACTAAGGATGTAGCCACAATCATGTTCGATCAGTGGTTCCCTTACTCAGATCTTGATGGATTCTTTAATGACACACATCAGAAGATAGACATTGAGTCAGAATCTAGTAAGGTCATAATCCATTCCTTGTAATTCCGATAGACAATGCCCCATGACCACTGACTTGTTGGGCTGCTGCAATTGCTGTTGGTGTTCTTGAGAATGATTGCTGTTGGTGTTCTTGACAATGATCTAAGACAGTGTGCTCTGTTCAACTTGCCACATTGGCAGTATATCTGGTAGACCCCAGATTTCTGTAGCCTGAGGTTGTCTTTCACATTACCAAGCAGTGACTGTGGTGTTTCCAGAAGTTTGTCCTATCTTTTTGGATAATGTGCCTCAAACAGGAATAAATTCAGTGGCCACCACCCTTGTAAGATTCCTCTTCTGTTTCTGCTAGTTGTGCAGTGGATGCAGGACACAGGGCTATCTGAGCCACATCTTGATGTCATTATACAGGTTGACAATTATTGAACCATATGAAGTAAAATCATCACAATTTCTGAACAGTTTGCATTAGGCCAGTCAAATTGCATGATTGGCTGCAAGGCATGATGGGAATTAGTATGCGCTGTATGGAATATCGGTGCGATATTCCTTGATGGCACGGTGACTATCGAATGTTACATGAAGGTTTTGGAAGATGATTTCATCCCCATTATCCAAAGTGACCCTTATTTTGACAAGATGTGGTTCATGCAAGACAGAGCTCGACCCCATTGAAGCATAAGAGTGTTCAGTGTCCTGCCTCAATTGGCTGCCATATTCTCCAGATCTGAGCACATGCGACACCTTTTTGTGGGGCTGTATTAAAGACAAGGTGTCAGTAATAACCACAAAATCATTGTTGAACTGAAAACAGCGATTCAGGAGATCATTGACATCATCAATGTTCCGACACTTCAGCAAATCGTACAGAATTTGGCTATTTGTCAGCGCCTCATCATCGCCAATGATGCCAGGCATATCAAACATGTCATAACCTAAATCCGAATATCTGTAGCGACATTTACATGTTGAATAAAGGGTGTGCACACCGTAGTTTGTATCTAATTTACATTTTTTCATATAGTTCAGTAATTGTCACCCTGTACTTACATCCCAATGGTGGCTAGTGCAAGCAAATGGAAGGAGTAGCCATGAGGAGTTCACTTTCACATGTTGTCACCAACATGTCTAAGGATTGCTTCAAGGAGGAAGCCCCGGAGTAAGCCCAGTGGAAAACTACCTGTTTCTTCCAGTATGTAGACACCTTCATCAAATGGCTACATGGGAAAGAGATAAGTTGTGAATAAATTCCTTATACATCTGAGTTTTGTACACCAAAACATCAATTAACCATGGAAGCTGAAGTAGATGGTCTGCTCTACTTTCTAGATGTCCTGATACAAAGAAGAGCAGACAGTATGTTGGGCCACAGTGTGTGACAGAAGAAGATGCATACCAATCTTTATTTACGTGTGGACAGTTGCCACCACATGGTGCATAGCAGTGGCATGCTAAAACATAGATACATAGAACTTAAGCCCTCCTAGACAATGAAAGTCTCAACCAAGAACTTGAACACCTGAGGATGGTGTTCTGGAAGAATAGCTACAAGGAGAGGAAAATTTGGAGAGCCGTACTACTACACTCACTGTACAGCTGGTGGGAATAGAAGAGGAATCTCAGGATAATTGTGGAGCATTATTCAGAAAGATACTACAAATTCTCTGGAAACTTTTAGGGAAGATGGTCTGCTGCACGCCAGATAAAACGGGGACACAGCTTGGTAGTGTCAAAGATGACTTAGGACTACAGAAATCCAGAGTTTATTAGATATACTGCCAATGTAGCAAGACATGTATAAGCGGACAGCACCTACTGTCAAAGATCATTGCCAGGAACACCAATGGTGCATCAGATTGCAGCAGTCTAACAAGTCAGCTGTCACAGGACATTGTCTATTGAAATTACATGAGGCGGATTACAACCGTACTAAGGTTCTGATCCAGACATCTATGTTGTGGGATTGTGTCATTAAAGACTCTATAGACATTAGTGGAAGGGAAATGCTGATCCATCATTCATTCCATTAACATTGAAGGTATTGCATGGATCATGATTTGCAACTTCCTAGTTATTTTTCATGCTGAACAACTGAAATGATTGGCAAATCCTGGAAAAGGAATAACTCAAAAATATTTTGAATTGTTAAATACAGAGAAAAGATGGATATTTATACAGAATTAAATTAAAAAATTACATATCCAGTATGGAAAAGGGGACATTATTTTAACTAGGATTTTTTAAATTTTGCTTGTTATAGTAAGTAGGATTGGGAAACACATGAGGCATAATGAGAAACAGGGAGATGGGTTGTCAAGTTCCAACTTGACAACAAAAACCTCACCAAATAATGTAGGATAAAGACAGGGAAGTCATCAGTCAATGTATGAAGCGGATCTAAAATAAACAAAGAAAAAGACTTTGGCACGGTCTTAAATTTAGAGAAATCTATAAACAGCCCACTTCTTCATAAAATAAAAATAAATAAATAAATATTCTTTAAAATTATATTTTAATTTTTAGTTGCATTATGCTGATACATAAGTTAGTTTAATATTGTGAACAATCCTTTGTATGTCATTCAAAGCTTATGAATAGTAAATTGAGTTTGGTCATACTGCAATTTTAGGTGAGTTATATTTGCCAATAGAATAAAAAGCTTACTTTTGCCATCATAGTCAAAGATGATGATATGCCAACTATATAACAATGTATGTTAGAACCCATCCAGATACTTTGCAGTGGTGTACCATGGAAGTCAGCATATGTCATACACAGTCGTGGCATGAAATGGGATAATGACCAGTAAATCTGGAAGTCTCATAAGAAATTTGAATGTAACTTCAATGTGCAGTTAAAGAAGAATTTGATTATAGCCACATCATTTAGGGGCATTAGCCCTGGTATGAAGAGTAGCTTCATACTGTGCTTTGAGGATTTAGTGAGAATGAAGATAGGTCACATCAAACCAATTACAGCTACAAACAATGTTCAACACACTGGATCTATAAGGAAACAGTAACTTTATGCCATACAGCAAAGTGCAAATAAATAAATAAAATAAACAAACAAAACTGTGATACAGTACTCCAAAGAACCTCACATAACACAGATGCTTCACCTTTACAAAAGTTGTAGAGGTATCACAGAGATAAAAGAAATATGTGAAGGGTACACGAGGCACAAAATAAAAATTGGTAGCATATAAAATTTCAAAATGTTCATGGCAGGCAGAATAATAGATTTGATTGATGAAAAGAGCGCAAATTCAGATGGAAATGAATGAAGGAAGATGTAATTAGAAAGTGAAGGTTGTGTTAGTGGTGGTGATAATTATATACTCATATATATATATATCATATACAGCAGAGTATCAGATAGATAGGTGTAATTAGAAAGTGAAGGTTGTGTTAGTGGTGGTGATAATTATATACTCATATATATATATATATATCATATACAGCAGAGTATCAGATAGATAGGTGATGAAATAAAGATACATAAGGGGAAAGAGGAGGGTTGGGAGGGGCAAATGACAATTCTTAGAGAAAGAAGTCACTAAACAAGTCCTAGTTAAAATGGAAAAGTATGTAACAAAAATTTACATTTTTGCTACTCAACATTTTACATGTTCTGTTTCAGTGGCTTGTGTCTTTGGTACAGTGGAACATTTTATTCATTTAATGCAAACAGTACAATGTTGTTTATGTTAAAGTTTGCAGATGCTGCTGGTTCTTCCAGATACAACAAAAAGAGCCTCCTGTAACTATATGTCCACTAGAGAAGAAAAATAAAACTGCAGTACTTCAAATATCAGTAAATGAATTTTCTTTAATATGAATCTTCCCCCAGAGAAAGAGAAATATTACAGTAAAATTGTCGTTTCTCAAATTTCTGTTTACCTGCTTCCTTGTTTAATGTTTTTGATCATATGCCTATGTTTCAGCCGTCACTGTGGGCGAATCCTGTGCAGCAAGTGCTCAGACAGAGATGTACCTATCCTGAAGTTTGCACTGAACAAACCAGTCAGAGTATGCAGTGTATGCTTCAATGTATTACAGGGAGCTAGTTAAAGTGAACTACTTCTGCTTGCCTTCCCCCAACTTCTTTGTGTGTATAATGTCACAAAATACAGTGTCACAAAATACAGTAATGTTATTTCCTCTGAAACTGGAATAGCTGTATTTGGTAGCTAGAATA
This sequence comes from Schistocerca nitens, assembly GCF_023898315.1. Taxonomy (NCBI): domain Eukaryota; kingdom Metazoa; phylum Arthropoda; class Insecta; order Orthoptera; family Acrididae; genus Schistocerca; species Schistocerca nitens. The sequence continues at coordinate 245,738,877 of NC_064622.1, forward strand.
ATGTTGCAGGGAAGTAATTGTTAATTACTGAAAATTCTATAAAAGTTAATAATTTGGATCTTGTTTATCAAGCTGTGTGTGTGTGTGTGTGTGTGTGTGTGTGTGTGTGTGTGTGTGTTTTGACAGGGGGAGGGGAGGGGACATTGCTTCACATTTAACTACCTTATTTCAGCAGGTTTAACCAGTTTCCTTGTACATATACCTTTTTTAAAATAGTGAAACTGTATTTAATTATATTAAATAGTTGTTACATCATTCAGCTAAAAATATAGTTATCTGAATGGGACCAACATTATATCATTTTTTTATACAATGGAAGTAATCAAGTCGATATATTGTACTGTTAAATAAATTGAAAAATATATTACTTAGTTTTGAAACTATGATCATGTGTTTCTAACTTGTATGAAATTATGGGACACAAGTGAAAGAACCAATGAATCTTCGGTACATGCTACACTGCATTCATGAGGCCAACCCACAAGGGAGACACTGAAGTAGTCGTATAACATTTTACCATCTCCTTTTTGATATCAGCTCCATAACAGTTAGTGAGATATTAACACTGCTTGTAATTTTTAGACACATTTATAGATTTTAAGTAAAAAATTCATGAGTCAAGTTGTTAATAACAGCTTGATGAAGAATGAAATCAAAAACCTTTCACAGCTAGATAGTACCGTACACAACTACTGCAGCCCTATTATGATATTCGTTGAATATGAGAAAATAGACTAGGAAATGTGTAATGATATCTCTAAATTTTTGCTGTGTACTTGTTATAAATGACGAAAGTGGATATTTGGTTTTCTCCCATATTCTAAAATTATTTTAATATTCTTCTGAGAAAAGCATTTGAATTATTTGTTGGACTTACTAATGGTATGAGATGCTTTCAGGCAAGAAATACTTGTTCTTACTAATTTTATTTCCTAACTCCGTACAGGCAAGTGATTCCTTTGAATGAGCGCAGCTGATTTTCTTTCCCATCCTTGAGTCATTCAGAGCTTGTGCTTAGTCTCCAATGACCTTAATGTCAATGGTATGTTAAACCCTAATCTTCCTTCCTTCTTTCTACTGCAATATGTGATAAAAGTGAATGTTTCTGTGGGCAGGAGAGTATCAAGTTCTACTACAGCAGTATTATTATTTTTATTGCATTACTCAAAATGGGTATTACATTTTACCATACAGCAACGCTGTTAAATACAGTATCAAGATTCAAATACGGATGACGTAAGGGTATGAACACATCTAACATGAAAGCATACAAAAAAAAATTTATAGTTTGACTCAACCACTTGATACAGAATCACCTAATTGAAGTTGGTGGTTAATGATTTCAGTATTTCATTTGTGATATCTGTTTTCTGGTTACATTCTCGCCACAATTTTTGTTTATTTTTTATGTAATATATAAGTATGTATGACACACAGAAAATATATCATATTGTTATATAATTATATTGATGTATGCTGCCCAGTAGAGGGTACTTATTATTTATTTCTAGAGTAATATTGGGTGCACATACTCATCATGTGCTCATTTGACTATGGTAACCAGCACAATCTTTTCGTAGACATGCTATATGACTGACATACACCAGCAAGAATCTAGAACCTGAAATATGCTTGAACTCTTCTTCAATGTTTGTCATCTCCATAATTTAATTTTTATCTTTTGTTTAAAAGATTTCTTCAAATGAACATTTTACTTTGGTTCTTCATGCTTTGTTATTATGGAAATGTTTTTGAGTATGTTGGCTGACTTTTTGATGGAATGGCTTGCACAGTCTGACCGAACATTGATTGAAAGTGTCATCAGAAATATCATTTTTGGAACCATTACTCCCCACTGCCAAGAATGGAGTCTTTAGTATCAGAAGCATTTACATATCTCAGCAACAGTTAGTGACTTGCTCGTCATGCCGTGTATTCACGATTTAAGCTAAAACACCAAAGCAGGCAAGCAACCCACCGACCTTGCTGCCAGTGGAGTTACACATGAGCAGCAATGCAAAACAAGTCAACTGTTGACAATACATGCATTATTATGTGGAATTAAATTCTTGACAATATAAAGGTATAACATGGCAGTAAATTCCACAAGTTATACAAATGTCTGACTGTAAAATAAAAGGAATTCGTTTTGGGTTTTATTGATCTAAGCACTATGTATGTATCAGCTACCATTTGGGACAAAATTATTTTAACACGCAAAACTATTTTTGAATCACAAACAGCTCTTTCAATTAAAGTTTCATAAACTTCTCATTTTATGAAAAAAATAATAATAAAAATATTGTTTTCAGGTCTAACAAGAATACTGATGACATCTTTTAAAAGCAATGTTTCTCCTGTATATTTTGATTACTGTCATAAAGTTATTTTAGTATCTATGCTGGATTTAGTAACACTTATAAAATGTAATGTCATTTAGAGACATAAAATCATTTGATGTTAATATCAGAAATGAAATGAAATGATTAGTGAAAAGAGGAAAACAAATATGATTATGGTTCAATTATCACCATGGCGTTTGCACTGTAAAGAGAGAAAGTGAAAATATGCAGTCTGATACATGATAACATGCAGTGGAGTTACTGAGTTGCTCTGTGTGAAATCCTATAGCTCATCAAGTTGTGAGGTCACCCTAGTGTATTTGAGAAGAGGGTGACATGTGATAGCAATGTTCTGGACAGTAATTTCTGGTTGGAAAATCCCAGCCAGTTGCATGACTGCAAATCATCACTTTGTATCTAGCTGTGACAGTGCAATATTGAATATAGTGTGTACTTAGTAGTAGAAGCAGTCATGTACAGAATGGATATCACAACTCTGTGGGACTAGAAGAGATGCATAATGTGTTAACAAGCAGTATGGACTGCCCAAAAAACACACTCCATTTACACTTATGCCAAATAAGGAGATCTTCCACAGTTTTGAAGAGGGCTCACCAGCCAGTTGATGCTGGTGGGGAAAGAAGAAGAAGAAATTCAAATAATTATGAAAACTTGGGATAAGGGCAACAGAAATGAGGAGATGGGAGAATGGCACATGGTCCTCCTATCACTGATTCAGCAGTGTATGATAGAGTAGGAAAAATTATGTCAAGTGTTTATCATGGTGCACCATCACAGTAGCATTGTGACATGGTGATGTGTTAAGATATCATGTTTCATATACAGCTGAGACAAATACTAAGTCAGCAGCAGCAGAACACAAAAATCAGTGTGAAAGGCTTATAAAGTTCTGGATAGCTTGGTAATTGTTAACAGAGAAGATACTGATAATATAATGAAAATGGATAGATGAAAAAAATCTACTTACTAAGCAGCAGCAGAACAACACACACATAAAACACACAAAAAGGTTTAACCTTTAAAAGCTTTCAGAGTCAGTGGCCCCTCCTTCTGGCAACTGAGTTGAAGGGGAAGGAAGATGGGCAAAGGAAAAGGACTGGAGAGATTTGACAAAGGGGCGCAGTTCAGAAAAGTCACCCAAGTTCTGGGTGGAACTTCAAGGAGTTCCAGTTCCCAAATTCATATCTTTGTGGTCTTCAAGAGCTCAGCTCCTATTACATTACGTTTACCATTTTCCATGGATCCCTTGCAGAGGAGTCTCTGGGATGTGGAAATAGTCAAAGGTGTGTGTTTTTTTCTTTTTACTCAGATACAAGGATATTGTACAATTCTAATGTAGACAGAGTTATGAGCTATACTACTTGTGAAGATTTTCATCGATGGAGTAGAAGGAGTTGGCCAACAGGAAGTTCTTTAATTCTCTCTGAAAGCAATCTTTATCACTTACAAGACCTTTGATATGCTCTGGTAAGTTATTGAATATATGAGTACCCATATATTTGACTCCTTTTTGTATGAATGGTAAGCTTTTATAGTCCTTATAAAGATTGGTTTTGGTTCTTGTATTATAATCATATTTTGCACTATTTTGTGTAAAAAGACACATGATGCAAATGACAAACGACATCAATGAGTATGTGTACTGAGAAGTAGTATATAGAATATCAAGTTTCTTAAAGAGGTCTGTGCACGATGATCTAAGACTTTCACCAGATATAATTCTAATGACTCTTTTCTGAATTTTGAAAATGTTCTCTTTGTGAGAGGAGTTTCCCCAAAAGATGATTCCATAACTCATTTGTGAATGGAAGTAGGCAGAATAAACTAACTTCTTCATTTTTAAATCACCTATTTCTGCTATCATGCGTACTGCAAATGTAGCTGAACTAAGATGTTTCTTTAAGTCTAGGGTGTGAGTTTTCCAATATAGGTTGTGGTCAATTTGAAGCCCTAAAAGTTTGACACTGTCTACAGCTTTAATTTCATTGTTTGAATAAATTATACTTAAAGGGTCAGGTATTCTTCGTGAGGTACTAAACTGTATGTACTGGGTCTTGTCAAAATTTAGTGACAATCCATTTGCTGTGAACCAACCATTGACACTTACAAATGTTTCATTAGCTGATTACTCAGTGAGATCACAGCCTGATACACACACACACTGTTTCTATTAAAAAGATAGGATGAGAGCCATGAGCCTTCTACTCCTGTTATCCGATAATATTTTAACTTTTGTATAAGGAGGAAAATAGTGTTGAGAAGGCTTGGGAAAAAATAAAGACTGTGTAGTAACAGATGCAGCAGAAAAAACACTGGGCAAGAGAAAGAAAATGAAGAAACAGAAATGGTTCAACGAAAAGTGTCAGAGCAGTAGAAAGGAGGATAGAAGCCAGGATGCTATGTCTGCATAATAAGTAGAGTGAGAATTGGAGGGAGATGTTCAATGCAGCTAGAAGAGAAACAGCAAGAGTTCTGCAAAAAGAGAAAAGGAAATATCTAACTGGAGTCCTAGAATCTAGAAAAGTGGAAAGCAGGAATGGAAACTCAAAGAAGTTGTTTCAGTATACAAAGGAAAGTAAGAGAGGTTAGCAAAGTGAAAACCTATACATAAAAGATAAACATCAAAATATGCCAACACAGCTGGAAGGTATCCTAGGAAGATGGAAAGAGTATTTCTCAGAAATGTTAAATTGCACTGATCCGCACATAACCTTTAATTACGCAATAATCTGAGAGTGACAGCATTAATAATGACGAATGTAGAATCACAGAACAGGAAGTGATACACTCCATTCAAAAGCTCAAAAACAACAAGACAACAGGCGAGGACCAGATATCAGCAGAGATGTTAAAAGAGGGTGGAAGCAAACTACACAAAGAAATTTATAACCTTATCACAATGATCTGGAAAACTGAAACACTGCCTGAAGATTGGAAAACTGAAATAATTTGTCCCATACACAAGAAAGGAAACAGAATGGAATGTGGAAATTACAGAGGAATCAGTTTGCTGGACATAACATACAAAATCCTGTCAATGACCATTCTGGAAAAAACTTAAACCTTATGCGAAAAACATTATTCAAGATTACCAGGCTGGATTTCGAACAAACCGCTCCACAACTGATAATTTGTTTACTATACGACAGATCTTTGAGAAATACTGGGAATTTAACAAAAACATCCACTGTCTCTTCATTGACTTCCAGTGAGCCTACGACAGCATCCACAGAAGTAGCCTCTACAGCACCTTACGAGAATTTAGTATACCCAGTAAAATCATTAGGATGATACAACTCTGCATGGCTCCCAGGCAGCAGTGAAGTTCAGAGGATTCATATCCCCCATCTTTCCAATTAAAACAGGCTTACGACAGGGAGACACTCTTTCATGTGTCCTCTTCAAACTTGCATTAGAAAAAGTGGTTTGGGAGAGTAATTTACATCTATACAATGGTCTCAGATTCGAACACAGTGAAGTAAAACTCCTGGCTTATGCAGATGATATAGTGTTGCTGAGTGAAACTGAAGAAGAACTGAAAGACATGTACAGATGTCTCAGGCAAAGTGCCAGCAAAATCGGGCTTTTGATTAACCAAGAGAAAACTGAATATATGGAAATAGGTCGAGTCATAAACCCAAATTCCTACTTTGAAATTGACCAACATTCTAAATTCAGAAAAGTTCTCCAGTTTAAATACCTTCAATCACGTTTCAACAGTAAAAATATCATAACAATGAATATAAATGAAAGAATAGCCTCAGGGGCAAGATGTCTGTACTCACTAATCAACCCACTCAAAAGTAAAGCTTTGCCAATCACCACAAAGATGAAGATGTACAACACTATTATCTGCCCCATAGTACTGTACGATTCTGAAAGCTGGACGCTTACAAAGAATGAAAGAGAAAAACGGAATGTTTTTGAAAGAAAAGTAATGAGAAAAATCTGGGGACCTGTGTTGGAGAATGGCGTATGGAGAATTAGAAAGAACAATGAAATTTATCAGTTTATGAAGCAACCCACTAACACCCAGAAATTAAAAAGTAGGAGCCTGCAATGGGCTGTACATGTGGCCAGAATGGAAAACAACAGAATAACCAAGAAAGCATTTGAGGAACTCTCCAGGCAACAAGACCATTGGGACGACCTCGTACAGGGTGGAAAGATGACATAGAGAAGGACATCGCACCATTAGGAATTTCAGCAGGGTGGAGAGAGGCTGCGAGAGATAGAAGGCGGTGGAAGCAGATCGTTGATGCAGCGCGTGGTATACAGGGCCTGTGATCACTGGGGGGGGGGGGGGGGGGGAGATAAGGATATCATGCTTAACACAATCAAAAGCTTTAGCTATATCACAGAATATTCAAAGTGGTAATAACTTTTGATTTATTGATTCTAATATATCATCTGTAAAAGTGAATATAGCTTGATCAGTTGACAATCCTTTCCAAAATCCGAACTGATTAAGAATGAGAATATTTTTCTGTACTAAGTTTTTATAAAGTCTATTGTACATAACTCTTTCAAACACATTTGAAAATTATTGTCAATAATGAAATGGGATGGAAGTTTTCCACTGATGATTTGTCCCTGTTTTTGTGTAATGGTTTGACAATAGCATATTTAAGTGTATCTGGAAAAGTACCATTGTGGAGGGATTCATTACATAAGTAACTCAATATGTCACAAAGTTCTGAGGAGCAACATTTAATTATGGTAGTGCTGATTTCATCATAACCACTGGAACATTTATTTTTAAGAGAGCTAATAATATTAGAAATCTCTTTTGGTGAGGTAGGATATAGTTGAATTTTGTCAAACTACCGCGGAAATGCATTTTTTAAATATTTTAAGCTGTCTTCTAAGGAACTATGCAAACCCAAGTTGTCTGCTACTGAAAGGAAAAAGTTGTTGAAAGTGTCTGCAATTTTGGAGGTATCTCTAATCTACTCATTATTTACATTTAACATAATTTTCTCATTTGCCTGATTAGTTTTTCCTGTTTCACTTTTTATTATATTCCATATAGTTTTTATCTTGTTATTAGAAGCATTTATTTTTTCTTGAAATTAAATACATTTTTAGGTTCTGATTACATTGTTTAGTATTTTACAGTATAATTTGTAATGTGATTTAGCTCTGTAGTCATAGTTTTCCCTTGACATTAAGTACAGTCTTCATTTTGTTTTGCAAGATACTTTTATTCCAAGGTTTTGAAACATTTAATCTTTTTGCTTTGATTACTTTCTTAGGGCAGCAATGTGACATATGACCATATTAGAGAAACAGTTACATTTTTCATTTATCCCGGGTGATTTGTATACATCTTTCCAGGCTGTATTCCTCAAACAGTTTTTTATACCTTCAATTTATGTTTCATTTATTATTCATATAGTTTCCCACTTCCCGTTATTAGTTGAATCAGACCCCACTGTATTAAATGTAAGCAACTGAGCATCATGATCTGAAAGGCCATTAAATATTGGATTTATACCATGATTTGCTAGTAGGGTAGTATCTGTGAAAATGTTATCAATAGCAGTGCTGCTGGTACCCATAACCCTGTTTGGGAACTGAACTGAGGGAATGAATTATAAGAAGTGGTAAACTCTACCATCTGGTGAGCAAGATGTATGAAACAGGCGAAATACCCTCAGACTTCAAGAAGAATATAATAATTCCAATCCCAGAGAAAGCAGGTGTTGACAGATGTGAAAATTACCGAACCATCAGTTTAATAAGTCACAGCTGCAAAATACTAACACGAATTCTTTACAGACAAATGGAGAAACTAATAGAAGCCATTCTCGGGGAAGATCAGTTTGGATTCCGTAGAAACACTGGAACACGTGAGGCAATACTGACCTTACGACTTATCTTAGAAGAAAGATTAAGGAAAGGCAAACCTACGTTTCTAGCATTTGTAGACTTAGAGAAAGCTTTTGACAATGTTGACTGGAATACTCTCTTTCACATTCTAAAGGTGGCAGGGGTAAAATACAGGGAGCGAAAGGCTACTTACAAATTGTACAGAAACCAGATGGCAGTTGTAAGAGTCAAGGGGCATGAAAGGGAAGCAGTGGTTGAGAAAGGAGTGAGACAGCGATGTAGCCTCTCCCCGATGTTATTCAATCTGTATATTGAGCAAGCAGTAAAGGAAACAAAAGGAAAATTTGGAGTAGGTATTAAAATCCATGGAGAAGAAATAAAAAGTTTGAGGTTCGCCGATGACTTGGAAGAGCAGTTGAATGGAATGGACAGTGTCTTGAAAGGAGGATATAAGATGAACATCAACAAAAGCAAAACGAGGATAATGGAATGTAGTCAAATTAAGTCGGGTGATGCTGTGGAAATTAGATTAGGAAATGAGACACTTAAAGTAGTAAAGGAGTTTTGCTATTTGGGGAGCAAAATAACTGATGATGGTCGAAGTAGAGAGGATATAAAATGTAGACTGGCAATGGCAAGGAAAGCGTTTCTGAAGAAGAGAAATTTGTTAACATCGAGTATAGATTTAAGTGTCAGGAAGTCATTTCTGAAAGTATTTGTATGGAGTGTAGCCATGTATGGAAGTGAAACATGGACGATAACTAATTTGGACAAGAACAGAATAGAAGCTTTCGAAATGTGGTGCTACACAAGAATGCTGAAGATTAGATGGGTAGATCACATAACTAATGAGGAAGTACTGAATAGGATTGGGGAGAAGAGAAGTTTGTGGCACAACTTGACCAGAAGACGGGATCGGTTGGTAGGACATGTTCTGAGGCATCAAGGGATCACCAATTTAGTATTGGAGGGCAGCGTGGAGGGTAAAAATCGTAGAGGGAGACCAAGAGATGAATACACTAAGCAGATTCAGAAGGATGAAGGTTGCAGTAGGTACTGGGAGATGAAGAATCTTGCACAGGATAGAGTAGCATGGAGAGCTGCATCAAACCAGTCTCAGGACTGAAGACCACAACAACAACAACAACAACAACAACAACAACAACAAGAGTTGAGTAACTAATCTCCAGAAAATTTAAATTAAAATCTCCACTTAGTATGAGTTCATTATTTTTAGAAATTAAGAAATTTAATACTGTATCAAGTTGTTTAGTGAATAGCTGGAAATTACCAGTTGGAGTCCTGTATATTGTGACTACAATTATTTTTCTTTTGTGTGTTTCTACTTGTGTGGCACATGCTTCAAAATGCTGGTAACCACAGTATTTAAGAATGTCAATGTTATTATAATTTTAACCCTTTCTAATGTATGTGGCAACTCCTCCTTTCTCCATCTCTTTTCTACAGTACTTTGAAGCTAAGGTATACCCTTCCATATTAAGCATTTCAATTTCACTACCTAAATGATGTTCAGAAATACAAATAATATCAACAGGATTTGTAGACTGTAGCTCATCTAAACAGAACTGAAATTCATTAATTTTGTTTTTTAAATCTCTGATATTTTGATGTAGTAAATTTACTGTTACTTTTTTTGGCTTCACAAGTATTATGCTTAACATTTTCAGATATATCTTGTTGCAATATTGAATGTGTAGATAATGAGCTTAACCTAAAAAAGAACGACTTCCATGAGTTGCAGTGTCCCCCCTTAAAGAATTTGCTATCAACCTAGCCAGTATATCCTTCCCTATTCTATTGAGATGCAGGCCACGAGAAGTAACCCCACCTACCAATAGTGTCAACAGGAACCAAACCAATCCCTGACCCAGCACCAGCCCGAAGCAGTCGATCTTGACCAGCAGCTTCACCTCCTCCCATGGAGATATTGTAGAAACCATCTCCTTCAGCTGAGTCACCGTTCCCCTTACAGACAAAGATTGGAACAACTTTGACCAGATCGATCCTCCTAAATTTGGGACCTAGACTGTTGTCCCCCTCCCCCTGAAAATCTTCTCCAAGAGAGACATCTGAACAAGCTCCACCAGTTGCAATTTTATTTATTTTATTTTTGAGACCTTTTTATTCCTACCATTTATGTTTAGGAAGCCATTCTTTGCCTTAGTTTTCTTTTTTTTCTTAGAGAAGCTTTCTCCTCTGAGCCCCTGACAAAGATTTGATCCTGACCTGGTACAACTTCTCTGTGATGATTTCTGCTTCTTGGACTGTTCTATTGCCTGATCCCATTGCATGAACATCTTCCATTGGTGCCAGTTCTGATGCATAGGTGTTTGAGGTCTCATCAAGTCTATTTTTGTTCTCCACTTAGGTTGCACGTGAATTAGGATTTATTAGCTTGACACTATGGAGCCCCACATCGTACAAGGCCAATTATTCAGGGAGGTTGCTTGGTATCCCTGAGGCTCCATTCAGGAGAAATCTTCTCATGTGTCATGCACTCCTCAGTGTGGGTTGCATCACACATTGGATTGTGTACCTGGGGGATTGGGGAAGGTCTGTGGGAATGGATGTGGGATATTTCTCCATTATTTTTAACGCAAGCTGTCTCGATGCCATGTCAGAGGTTCTGTGATATGCCCACTGAGCTATAGGCGATGCTAGATTGAGACGAATCATAAACAGTAGTAGATGGTGTGATGATTGAGGTCGTAAGAAATGTACACTAGCTTTCCAGACCTCTAGTGCTACACTTTCGGTAGAAATGACGTCTATGATTTTTAAGCAAGTCTTTCCATTCAACCACATACCTGCATTGGGTCCTATAGAGAAGTCCTTTAATGATTACAGCCACCAGTGAATCATATTTCTTGCACTCTCATATCTCGAAACGTGCCACCTTTCTTGAACCTATGTGCTACAGTAAAATTCCAAGATGGTTTTAAGTAGCCCTTATGTATCTTGCAACTACCCCTCAGACTCTGCACTACTGTCCCTGTAGCTTTGCTCATGTGATTGTTCCAATCTAAGTCAGAACTGAGTAGAAGTCGGAAAAAGCTGTATCTAACACCTTCTGCGACCTGTGTAGAAACAGGCGAAGCCGAGTTACTGCAACAGAACTGTGTTTTGACCATTCCACGGAAGCGAAGCCTGCTCCTACAAGATGAGATAGTATAAAAGACAGTACAAGAACTGGGGGAAGGACGTGGATTTTGCTACTGCATTGTGGTGATTCTCCAAACTACAAGTCGGTACTACAGATCCACATCCCTCAGGGCCCATTCACGTCTATCACCCCAACATTCTATCATCGTTATTCTGTTCCATCCACCAGAGGAAAATTCCGAACTACAAAAGCTCCACTAACTTCATCCAATAGAGAACTCAATAAGATTTTTACTGCATCTCTTTCCTCCCATACATCGAAAACAATTACTGCATGCATGTCGGTATTGAACATGGGAAGATCTTATTAAATATACAGGTATTGATCCACTGCACAAACCCATTTAAAGTTTCACCACCTGTACTGTACGAGAATGACCAAATCCCACAGACTATACTGTAAGACGCAGGAGACACTCCCTGTGAGCTTGTGTCATTTGAAATATTGTTTTTTTTTTCTGCTGTAACACACTTTTTACACTGCCATACATTATTTTTCCACCGTGACTTAGAGGTCTGTGTCAGGTTCTAAACTGTTATTAGCAGGTTCTGATCCATATCTTCTCGTAGAAAACTAGATGTCGCACAGTGTAAATCATGTTGTTACTGCGGCTACCCTAACACGCCACACACACTGGATGATTTTAAATAAAATACAGTTACAACATGAGGAAACTGGAAGAGTTTGGCGGCGTTGTGGAAAGTTTCCAAACTGTTGTCTGAAAGTGATTGACGACCTCAACATTTAAACTCATCTGTCATAGTGACAGAATAGCTGATGGCCCTGCATTCCATTTTGACTGATTCCTCACATTGTAGTCATGTATGCGATCACTGTTTCAGTGCTATCCATCCCCAGAAGGTGTTGTCCCTCCTCCAAAACTCTTTCTCCAACTCAAACAAGCAATGTTAGTCAGTCATAATGTGGTTACCAACAGTGTACCACTGGACAGATGAGGTGATTAGTGCAACAATTTTAGCAATTTTACAGTAATTTCAACACCGAGCAATGCTGCGACAGCATTTTTCCTAATTTCAGTATCATAGCTAAACCGCCCACTCTCTACTTTGCGAGTATCATTGCAATTGTAGATAGATGACTGTGCAGTGCATCCATTCATTGTTAATTGTTGAACACGTACATCATCAAAGTATACCAGACAGTGCTCTACATTTTTCTAACGCCTCCGAGCATAGTGCTTAGTTTACGATCTATCTCAATGGTGATGGGGTCACAGAGCATTCTCGCAGTCTTAGGGTAAAATTAGACTGATAGACCATTCACACTGTCATTGACCAACCTGCCCTGCAGCACCGTTAACAATTTAATCTGCAACTGACCAGAAGTAGACCGCTACATTCCAAATCTCGTGAATGAATGGAGCTACTCGAGTCCTCGCCCATACAAGTACACAAGATCTCTGCAGATGCACAGATGTCAAGGAGGTTAGCACTGCTCATCGGTGTATAAAAACAGATTTGAAAGTGTTGTAATGTAATAGCAGATGGTTAAGAAGAACAAGAAACGGGTGATTTTTATGTATTGATGAAGCTTCAGACAGATGGAGTTCGAAGCATTTTACGTCAGTCAACTACACTATCAACTCTGAAGTATTGTTCTAGAGTCTAGGACCAGTACCTGGAAGGTATTGCTAAGAGAGAACACAAACAAACGCACTCCTAAGGCTACAACGTTCCGCATTTAAAACAGGCTATAATGTTACATCGCTTGAGTTTCTGCCCTATCAGTCATGTGGAATGCAGTGCTGTTAATATTCCAATGGAAGAAATATATTTCCAGTGCATTACATACATCCTTCTTGCAGGTTTCTCTACAATAAACTATGGTATTGAACCGTAAAATGAGAAAACTATCTCCTTAAAACAGTGCCTCTGTGTGATACATGCATAATATAGCTTTCTAGAGGTGTATAGTATCCACTGTCCACATCAGATCATGGTTCAGAAATTATACTATGCTCACTTCAGTTCTATATAAAATGATCATTAGTGACTGAAAATACCTCTTACAATGAAACAGATAAACGCATAGCAGCGGCGCCAGACGTGCGAGATTACAAGTCATGCCACCACTAACTTTGTAAACAGCACATCTGTCAAGCAGATGTATACGCAGGGGATTGTAGTTTCTCACAAACACCTATCACTAACTTGTTATGAAACTGAAGTATCAGTTTTACACTTAAGACGCGAATGGAGTACATCGCATAAATCTTCGTTCCTTTAGAGGAATGTGTCATGTTTCATCACACATGAGATGGAAGTCCTCTGATGACTGAGGAGTTTACTATTAACGATCGCAAGTAGACACTGCTCTTAGACCCACACAGAACTAGCGGTTGTATAAGAGCCGAACGCAGGCTATGTCACACAACTGATGCATCCTGATGGAACATCAGGGGAAAAAAAAAGGTCAAATGACCTTTCTCTCGCATGCATCATGAGTCTACCACTAAATCGTACCTTGTTACACCTCCATCTCAACCGACCAACCCGTCCACTCTGTCATCCTTTAACGCAGATGCTGTTATGTTTAGAGGCAGATCGTTGTCTGTCTTCCTGAAAAGCATCAAATACAGTAGTCAACTTGTGTGTATCACTGTTACCTCAATAGACATGCAGTAGAATGCTGCCTCCCTGAAAAAAAGTGACTGTTTCCCTGGTTCCATTCGCTTCCATGTCAATGTTTACTCGGATACCTCTTGCTGTCGCATGCTTGTTCACATGTCAGAATCTCAAGCGATCTAAAATTTTAGCCTGTTTTTAGTGCGGAACATTGTAGCCTTAGGAGTGCATTTGTTTATATTCTCTCTTACCAATACCTTCCAGGTACTGATCCTAGACTCTAGGACAATACTTTAGAGTTGATAGTGTAGTTGATTGATGTAAAATGCTTTGAACTCCATCTGTCAGTAGCTTCATCAATACATAAAAACCACCCATTTCTTGTTCTTAACCGTCTGCTATTACATAACAACACTTTCAAATCAGTTTTTATACACCGATAAGCAGTGCTAACCCCCTTGACATCTGTGCCTCTGCAGAAATCTTGCGTACTTGTATGGGCGAGGACTCGAGTAGCTCCATCCATTCACGAGATGTGGAATGTAGCGGTCTACTTCTGGTCAGTTGCAGATTAAATTGTTAACGGTGCTGCAGGGCAGGTTGGTCAATGACAGTGTGAATGGTCTATCAGTCTAATTTTACCCTAAGACTGCGAGAATGCTCTGTGACCCCATCACCATTGAGATAGATCGTAAACTAAGCACTATGCTCGGAGGCGTTAGAAAAATGTAGAGCACTGTCTGGTATACTTTGATGATGTACGTGTTCAACAATTAACAATGAATGGATGCACTGCACAGTCATCTATCTACAATTGCAATGATACTCGCAAAGTAGAGAGTGGGCGGTTTAGCTATGATACTGAAATTAGGAAAAATGCTGTCGCAGCATTGCTCGGTGTTGAAATTACTGTAAAATTGCTAAAATTGTTGCACTAATCACCTCATCTGTCCAGTGGTACACTGTTGGTTACCACATAATGACTGACTAACATTGCTTGTTTGAGTTGGAGAAAGAGTTTTGGTGGAGGGACAACACCTTCTGGGGATGGATAGCACTGAAACAGTGATCGCATACATGACTACAATGTGAGGAATCAGTCAAAACGGAATGCAGGGCCATCAGCTATTCTGTCACTATGACAGATGAGTTTAAATGTTGAGGTTGTCAATCACTTTCGGACAGCAGTTTGGAAACTCTCCACAACGCCACCAAACTCTTCCAGTTTCCTCATGTTGTAACTGCCTTTTATTTAAAATTATCCAGTGTGTGTGGCATGTTATGGTAGCTGCGGTAACATGATTTACACTGTGCTACATCTAGTTTTCTAGAAGAAGAAATGGATCAGAACCTATTAATAACAGTTTAGAACCTGACACAGACCTCTAGGTCATGGTGGAAAAAATAATGTATGGCAGTGTAAAAAGTGTGTTACACAGAAAAAAAAACAATGTTTGAAATGACACAGACTCACAGGGAGTGTGTCTTGCGTCTTACCGTATAGTCTGTGGGATATGATCATCCTCGTACAGTACAGGTGATGGAACTTTAAACTGGTCTTTATTGTGGATCAGTACCTGTATATTTAATAGGATCATCACATGTGCTCAATGACGGCATGCATGTAGTATTTGTTTTGATGTATGGGAGGAAAGAGATGCAGTAAAAATCTTATCGAGTTCTCTATCGAATGAAGTTAGTGGAGCTTTTATAGTTCAGAATTTTTCTCTGGTGGATGGAACAGAATAACGATGATAGAATGTTGGGGTGATCGACGTGAATGGGCACTGAAGTACGTGGATCTGTAGTACCTGCATGTAGTTTGGAGATACACAACTATTCAGTAGCAAATTCCCTGTCCTTCCTCTCAGTTCGCGTACTGTGCATCCGCATTACCGTGCTTCTTCCCAGGCTTGTGCACCACCTTGTAGTTGAATTCACTCAGCCTCACAGCCCACCTAGCGAGTCTAGTTGACGCATCCTTCAACCCCTACCACCACTTCAATGCAGCATGATCTGTCACTACCCAAAATCTTCTTCCATGTAAATAACCTTTAAAATATGTGATTCCATATATTACCCTCAGCATCTCCCTCTCTGTTGTTGAGTAATTCCTCTCTGCTGCATTCAACTGCCTGGACGTATAGGCTACAGGATGTTCTTTCCCATCAGTTTCCTGACTAAGAACACACCCTACTGCTTGATTCGATGCATCGCATGCTAGTATAAACTCCTTTTCATAATCTGGGAACACAAGAAAGGGACTTGATGTTAACACTTCTCTCAGTTTCTCAAACACTTTCTGACACTCTTCCGTCCACTCAAATTTCACATCCTTCCATAACCATCGCGTTAATGGCTGTGCTAAATCTGCAAAACCCTTCACGAACTTTCGATAGAAATTGCAAATTCCGATGAATGACTCCACTTCCTTAAAATTTTTCAGTTCCCGAAAATCCCTTACAGCCTGTACCAACCTCAGATCTGTTTGCACTCCATCCTTACTGATAGTATGACCCAAATATTTTACTTTTTCTAATGCAAAATGACACTTCTCCGGGCTCAATGTCAAACGGGCTGCTCATAACCCATAAAGACTTCCCTTAACCACTGTCTATGTTGCTCCATACTACTTGAAAACACTATAATTTTATCCAAATAGACATGACAATGCTGTGGTTTCAAACCCCTGAAGACACTGTCTAGCAACTTCTGAAACGTTGCCGGAGCGTTTTTCAAACTGAATAGCATTCTGATGTACTCGTAATGGCCTCCAGGAGTAGAGAACGCAGTTTTTGGACGATCCTTGTGAGCCGCCTCTAACTGATGATAACCACTTCTCAAATCCATCGTAGAAAAGTACTGGCACTGTCCTAAGTGATCCAAAGTCTCTAATATGTTTGAAATGGGGTATGTGTCCGTTATCATGTTATTAATGAGGTATCATAGTCACAACATAACCTGTATTTCTTAGTTCCATCCATAGATTTTTTAGGCGCAACGGCAATGCCCGCTCCCCAGCAGCTATTACTATGCACTATAATACGTCTGCAAGTTGCTGCTCAATGAAATCCTCCACAATTGGCTGCAAATACCTCAGTATTCTGTATGGTTTATGGTAAACAGGAGCTTCATTCCCTGTTGGTATCCTATGTTGAACTAATTGAGTTGCTGGCAATGGCCCTTGCGGAAAAAACAAATCCTTAAATTCCCACAATAATTCTTCTATATGCTCTCATTCTCCTCCTTTCAAATGCTTAATTTTGTCACACAATGCAGATCTATTGGCAGTTAGTGGTTGATCGCTTCGCCTACCTCTCAAACTCCAGTCTTAGTCATCTGGTACATCCAAATTTGCTACTAAAACTCCTTTTCTCAAATTCGCGTCTACAGCACTAAAATTATCGACATTCACGGGAATTACTCGCCCATTGTTCGCCTCCTGTAAGTGTACAATACTACGTTTCACAAAAAAAAAAAAAAAAAAGAAACAATGGACCAAAAACTTCATTATTCTCCAATGGTTCAGTAACACATACTGTACCCGCACGTAGATTCGACTCCACACTTACCCAAAGTGACTTCCAGGTGCCACCAGACACACACACATGCGAATTAAGCCTTAATGCTAATGTATGTGGTTCAATTAGTTTGTTCACTACGTTGAACGCCCCTCGTGACAGCTCTGCATCGACAACAGTTTCCCCTAGCTGAAATAACATTCCACCAAGTTCCACAGTTCGTTGTCCAAGGTCAATTTTGGCATGATGTTGATGCAAGAAATCTACTCCTAGGATTGTGTCATAGCCCTCATTGACCCGTGGTACTACCTCCATGCATGCGTCAAATCGGACTTTCCCTATGCGAAAGTCAACTGTCACTGATCCCAAAGGTGTGACTTCCTGATCCCCTATAACGTGGTGTGCTTAACTTCCTTCACCCCATTAAACTCTTAGTAGCCACTGACACTTTCGCCCTCGAGTCCAACAAACTCTTAAACATTTTAGTTCCTATGGATCCTACCACTGAACATTCCACCTCTGCACACATATTTGTAGCATTGAAATTAAATGGAAGCTCCCTTAGGTGGGTCTTCGGTGCCCTCTGCCATTTAACGATTGTCCACCTCTACTAACTCTACTTCTCCATCCTCCACACTGCTGATTTCCACCCCTTCCTCTATTCCTTGGTGACTGAGTACATTGACTCTGCACGTTTTCCGTTTGACCACACCTATAACATTTTATAAGCGCTGTAAACACTGCTTGTCTGTCATGTACCCCCATTGCCACTTCTATTTCCTCACAGTGAATTGCCAGCTGAATTGCCGAATACAAATCTTTCAGAGTCCTTTCACGCACTTTCCATGATATACGCGCCGGTAACCCCCTCAAAAATACATCAACTGCCCTTTGCTCAGCCTCCTGCAACAGAACACCATTTGCTTCATCGCTCTGACCCAACTCGTAAGTCTACTCAGTAATTTCTCTTATTCTGTCCAGAAATTTCTCTACTGTCTACCCCTGTCTCTTCGTCATTGTACTCAACTTCTCCCTGAAGTACCGAGCGCTATTCTGTTTCTTGTACCTATGTAAAAGCCCCTCCTTCAACTGCTTAAACTGTCCTGCCTTCTTAAGGCCTCAGAACACGTAAAATGTCTCTTCGCTTCACCCATTAATTTAATCTTGGCTACATGTAACAACTGTTCATCCAACCAACCATTCATCAAAGTCCTCCACAAATGAACACACATCCTCAGATGCCTTGCCAGAAAACAGAATATTCGAACTCGCGGCAGCTGGATCAATCTACTGCTGCGGCATCCTAGGCAACAGTGACTGATCCGATGCTATTTCCCACTCACTTCTAGATGTTAATTCACTCCTCAACTGTGTATTGTCCACTGTCAACTGTGCTACTTTTTCCAACAAAATCCATACCACTTCTGGTTCCGACACACCTTGTGTTCCTGACGCTGCCATTGGGTTGCTTTTGTTCCCCGTTAATCCCAAAACAAAACAATTACATACAAAAATAACTCGACTCCCTACACTTCAGTATCATCATACTCAGTAACATCATACTCAAACCAATACAAAAGTAATTAAATGCCACGAAAAAAAAATCTTACCACCCCAAATACACTAACACTTACTCTGACAACAAAAAATACTATGCCCTCGCAAAACATCTACAATGGCCTGCCATGAGCCATACTCAAAAACACAAAAAAAACGTCCAACACTCAAAAGAAAACTGGTCAGAACTCACCACATCTTGTGACTGTAATGCAGGCGGTGGGCTCGAATGTCGTACTGTACAGATGACGTCCGCCATTCTGACTCCAGATGTAGTATCAACTTCTGACACCAAATGCAACAGCAACACCAAATGTAGCAGGAAGAGATAGAAGGTACTGTATTATGACTCATCCAAGCTTTCCAATTGATTTATTATTTTCAACTACAGTGCCGCAATCCTCTCGGTCTGTGTCACCGGGTTCCGCAATGCTGAGGACATCACTTCGCTGACTGCGAAATGGCTTAGCATGGAATGGTTGCCTCAGCAACCCGTGCACGCACTGCTATGTGTTAGCCCTGTACGGCCGTGATGTCAGGATGCGCCGACAGCTGACTCGGTGGCCTTCGCCTCTACCACCTCAGCATTGCTCGCTGCAAGGCAACTCGCGACACGCTCATTTGCCGGCGTTGCTGAGAATGCGGCAATGAGTGCCCGCGATTCGGCGTCTGAATCTGCAGCCCTTGCCCTGGATGGCTCCGGTGCGTGTTGTGAGTCAAGATGACTGCCTGCAGTAGCAAGCCGTGGCTTGGCCCGCTGCTGGCTGGCTGCGAACCCTGCGTTGGCCTCAGAGGATCGAACCAGTGACCTGCCATAGACTGGAATGCTGGCGCCCCATCTACTGCTGTACTTACCCGCTGGTGTGATACACCCCACTGTTCAGGAGAGCTCCCATATTTTAATGCTTTGTTAGCGAACTGGCACCTATTTATATACAGCTCTGTGTTTTGCTAACCACACTGCTCCGTATCACATACTCATCTCACTTAGGTTGGCCAGTGGGCCACTTCTGCCTGTGACTTGGGCCATGTAAACTGCTGCGTGTACGTTTTCGGCGGTTCTATTCTCTGTGGCCCCTATTTTACTTCGCAACTGCTGGTGAGAGTAACTCACTGTAAACAGGCCTGCGCGTGGCTGTAACTTGTGCGCTCAGAAATATTTCACCAAAACTGACTTTTCCTATCCCAAACGGTAGTGCTGCCACAACTATGTGAAATCCGTCCCTAAATAAATTGCTTGAAAATAAATAAAGTACACTCCTTCCTCTCTCCAGCAGCCCAGCACAGGCTTAGTCTTTTTCCTGCCATTTTTCCCCCAGACCGCAATCTATGATTACTTCACAGGAGGGATGACAGTGCCCTCTGGTGGCAGTACTGTTTACTAGGCCAGTTGCACTCCAGACTTCATGGTGGACATTTTGGATAGAGGTACTGCCTCAAATTCTTTAAATAAAGACTACCAGCAAAATAAAGACTTTAAGTCCATCCCATAGAGTACAGGCTAGGTTCTTTTCCCGCCATTTTCCTTACCCCGAACCGCCATCTTGAAGTAAATCATGGTAGGAATTTCAGCGCCCTCTGGTGGCAATACTGTGTACTAGGTCAGGTGGATTCCAGACTTCGTGGTGAACACGCTGGATGGAGGTACTGCCTCTAATTGTTGAAATAAAGGCAAACGTCCAGCACAGGCTGAGTCCTTTTCCCGCCATTTTCCTCACCACAGGCCGTCATCTTGGATTACTTCACAGGAGGGGCGACAACGACCTCTGGTGGCAGTACTGTGTACTAGGTCAGTTGGACTCTGGACCCCATGGCGAACACACTTGGTGGTACTGGTATTGTTTAAATAACGACTGAAAATAAAGACATGTCCAGCACAGGCCGAGTCCTTTTCCCGCCAATTCCTAGGAAGAGGTGGCGGTCAGATGACTTAGGTTAATGGAGGTAGCCCAAGTGACCTATTTTCCCGCCATTTTCTTAGGTTAGTTGAGGTAACTGTGGTGTGCTGCATTGACCTGATGGAATTTGAACTTCCCGCTATTTTCTGGGGGAGCGGTGGAGAAAGTTGGTGGGGGGGTAGGTTAGTGGAGGTAGCCCAATTCACCTACCTTCCCGCCAACATTCAAACTTCCCGCCAAAAGCCGCCATCTTGGATGACGGTGATTGCATCATATGCTGAGGTCATGGCGCCATCTTGGATGACGCCATCGCCGCCAACTTCGATAACGGTACTTAGGGCCACGCGAACTTTGTCCCACAACTTATGCTTCCACGTATGGTTAGATTATTCGGACAAGTATTTAATGACAATTCATAGTTAAGAATTTGACATGTCAGAATGCATGATAGGACTTCTGAAAACGGATTGGCACACTGCTTGCAACTTTGGAAGTCCGTACTGTGATCCATTTGCTGGACTCTGTAGATAGCTTAACTGCACTGGTATAGGAAGCTCTCCGGTATTGGTATGTGTATGTGTATATATTCAAGAATTAATCCAAAAGTATGTGCTGCACAGTGATCTGTCTGTCAAGAATCGTACTCTAGTCAATGATGCATTAATCGACAAATTCGTATGATCTGGGTGTTAAGTCTACAATAGTTATGCCAGTAGACATAAGTCGAAAACGTGTGACATAAGGCTCGGATAAAAAAAAATGTGGAAGTACTAAAAAAAACGATGACCTCTCCAACTCGTTATGTGTGGCATGTTTACCAAACAGCAGTTGGTTCTCGATTCTGATTGAGTGGAAAATCTAGATAATCATTTCGTGGAGGTGGCGAAGTCTAGAAACCTTATGGGTGTGATGCGTCTGGGGATCAGGCGATGTTTTCATAGAAGTTAGCGAGATCGTCCAAAGCTACTCTTTCTACAACAAACGTGTCAGTTCTTCCTCATCTGGCACACACCGACTATCATGCAGGAACGTACGAGACATAAATGAAAGATGCGAGAGGGTTTCAGTTCTAATTACACCCTTTATTCCTCGAGAAATATGTGATCATGACGACGACATTGCGGGTGGGATTTGTTACTGTTTAGCTTGAAATGATATTCAGCTGTTGTGAGTATGGGCATACCGTAATTTTTCGGACGCTATACACCTATACTGGTACTCGGAAATGTTATTGTACTGGAATGTAAAGCTACTGTGGTTAGTGTCTGACATGTGCAAAGAAAATGATATGGGTGAGACTATGTCCGGTCATAAGGGGCGTGTTTGTGTTTTTTAATAGAAGGTGGCTATGAGAGGTAAGTTGACGCTAAAGACAATTGCTCCATTGAATTTTCTGTCACAGAGCAGCGAATGTAACTGGAGGTGTCTGCAGTCGATAGGAGGTGCAGTACTCACAGGTGCACATTTTAGGATAAAAACACGTGTAGATCTTCTTTGGTTCTGTAGAGTGACCAGATGTCTCGCTTTGTTCTGTGGTCCAGCAGCCAGCCAAGTACTCCTGGTGAGGGGTCAGTGTCTTTGGCTACTGGGTAGCAAGGACGTCTGCTTGCATCAGCTATGGCAGCAGCTGGTTATTCCATCCAGATTTTTTTACGTTTCGTAAACGCCAGCGTCATGTACCATTGCACTGGTAAAACGGGACCTGCCATAGTGAACAAACAATGTGCTATTTAATTATAACTTGTTGTGGAACCTTATAATGATGTTGACTGCTTGAATCATGTTGTTCTGTGATGACCAATTTTCTTATGAAACGACAACACAAGAATCTGCTGCCATTGCGAATGATGGTCTGCTGTGCATGGTCTTCTTCAAGTACAGGTGATAAAAACCTTACACCCAAGTCTGTAGAGGCGTGTTATGGAGCAAATACGTCCAGTGTCAGTAGACAGACGGTATTTGTTTTTGTAGCATTCGTAAAATCTTATAGGGTTCTCAATTAGGTAATGTTAGAAGTCTCTATTACAAGGCATGCTCTGACAACTTGTCTTTTACGTTTTGTAAACGCCAGCATGACATATCTTTTCATTGGCAAAACGGGACATACCATGGTGTAGCTTGTTATTGCCGAATGTAAAATGATTGTGTTTTTCCCGACCTGTGAACAGATAGCGCAGAAGACTGTACTCTGTAATGTTATTTCACATGCCTAAAATGTTGTAATACCCAAATGCATGACAATTTATATACAGACCCTGATCTGAGTGCCAGGGACGTTCTCAAACCATGTAATTTTGTCCGTCAAAGTGAAAGAAATTGGTTAACATATATATTACGTTAGAGTGTACGTTTTTTTTGTGGTTTTTTTTTCAGGTTTAAAGATGTCACTTTTTCTTTACTCCAATGAAAGTTTCGAAGTAACAAAGGCATTCTGTAGTGATTGATAGGTTACACAGCAAAATAGCGGAAGTTTTTTCGATTTGATGCTGGGCTGACATGTATAGGAGATGTGAGATAAGTCATTATTACATGTCAGATGTATCGCTAAAGAGCTCAGATCTCTGAAGTTTGTTTATCTGTTACCGGTAGCAGTGTAGTAATTTTTTTTTATGTCACTAGAAGTCATAAAATAACAGGATGTGGGGAGGAAGAGAGAGAGATGTGAACTGTATGCTGCAGTTGACCATGAAAATGACCATATAGATGCTATTCTATATTGCTAATACAATCGTATGAACAGAATGGAATGCCCAAGTGCATGGCAATTTACAGTTTGAACATGGGGAATGCTGTCAAACAATACCGATTTTTTGCTCATAAAACTAGAAAATATGGAGTGCGCCTATTTTCGTGGAATCATGGCTGTTTTATTAACATCACAATTGTATTTTTTAATAGATGGTCGCTTATAATAGGTGCATTGTCGTTCAATATAACTGTATGACTGAAATGTTTCTCACAGCACAGCGGGCGCCAGCAGATGCAATCAGTCGTGATAAGGGAAGTGTGGCTGCAGCTGCACTTTTAGAGAAAAAACACGTGGTTGTCTTTGTTCAGGAGAGACATCATTTATTTCGCCTTTTTCTGTAGCCTGCTGGAGCCGTGGCCTATTGTGTGTGTAACTTTTTTCTGCATTGATAGTACTGGCACCCCAATCAATGCGCTCCAACGAGGATGCACAGCCTCCGGGAACGGTAGAACAGTTTTGAGTGGTATTGCTGCCTAAGTCACATGTGTGATAGGCAAAAAGTAAGGAAAGGGGCGGTGAAAAGTGGGTCAGGGTGATGGAGGGTGGGGGTAATTGTAGAATGTTTTTAAGACATTCTCATGGCTATTTGTGTACCAGAGCAGTCAGTCATCAAACTTCAAGTGAACATACACACACATTAAAGAGAAAGCGGGAGTGGAGGGGTAGAAAATGGAGGGGGGCGGGGGGGGGACTGCGGGGTGTGGGACAGTTTACAGCACCATCTGGTGTCTATAGGTCAGAGGAGAATAGTCAGTCTTCGAACTTAGAGGTGAAAATATACACATGTGGTTGGGGAAATGGGAATGGGAATGGGAGTGGCAGAAAATGGGGACGGTAGAAAGTACATTAACCTAACCTTCCTCTCCAGCAGCTGGACTGAGACTGAACGTTTCCCGCCATTTGCAAGGGTGGTTGAGTAGGCGGGTGGGTGATGTAATAGGAGTGGAGGGAGGATTGGGCCAAAATTTTCTGCCATTTCCCGGGGATGGAGGGGTGTGTGATGTCATAAAGGCATGGGAGGATGGAACCCAGGCGACATTTTGGATAAATTACCTGCTCCAGAAACCAACTAGCCCCACTACTGCCATAAACTATTAATGTATACCGTGCATGGCAAAATGGCACTACAAAAGAATGAGCAATGCGTGCAATTAAACCAAAATGTCCAAGGAAAACTGCAACAAGGGATGCCGCTGCTTCATAATAACGATTTTCTGTTACTGTCATACCGATTCTGGACTGTACAGCCTTTGAACAGAAACTTTTTGGTCCCTATTTCCAGTTCATTCTTTACTGTGTCACCAGGGCTTCTCCAGATCTTCTTTCTTTTCGAATTTCTCTTGTGAAATACTTTCATGCAATATAAACGTACTTTGCTGTTGTTCTGGCATGCCTGGTAATTTCTGTCAAGAATTCACTCAGTTCCACTCTTCTTAACATTTATTGTTGTTGTTAAAAAAATTCATCGTCATTTGCCCTCTCTGATTTTGCGTTGAAGGAACCAAATTTTCAATGGACTTCTGTGGCTGGCACTCCTATTTTGTTTGATGTTATAATCACCAAGTAACTATTAACGAAAATGTGATGGGTTCTGAATTTTTTGCTGTTGACATATCTTCATAGAACTGTTGTAGTTCTTCATCAGTTGAGGTGGAAGTAGGTGCTTAGGCACAGTTGATTCGAAGCCTAATCTTAGTATATACCTCAGGGATCGTGTAAAGCACTCTGTCTGAAATGGATGTGGTTTTGGTGATACAGTGTTTCCTCCTGTTGTGAGTTAGCAGAGCTACGCCGCCAGTATGTGAATTTACATAAGAGTTGTTCTGAAACATGAGGTGCCCAAACTTGAGGCCAGCGGTTGTTTCACTGTAGACCCTGTTCTGGAATTGATCTTCCAAAAAGCTGACATGTCCTTCAAGTTTCATAGTAGGAGTATTACATGAAGTTTAGGAAGTTTATTTGAAGTTTATTCTATTTCCTTTGTGTTTATTTTGTTGTTTAATTTGATTTGTCGACTTTTTGCATCAGATCTCCTCCAGAATCCGTGTGGCAGACTGACACTTCAATTCGAGATTCCGAGCCTCCAACTCTACTTGCTGGGGTACACTTCTTTTAAGGTTCTGCATTTTCGTTCAAGGAATATTTAAATCACATCTTCTCACGCTGGTGCAAAGTGAGTTGAGAAGTGATACAGGATTGTAGAGAAGTTAATAGAGATTAGGATGGATAAGGTTTTTAGTACATGTTCCCCAGTTCCCCATGGAACATCCAGGTGAGCAAGAACAATTCCTAGCAGAGATCAGTATTGGGGCAAACTACGTTCTGGTGCACTCAGCATTGTTGCCAGATGTATCCAAGATAGCGGGGATGACGTCATCCTACATGTCGATGTGTAGATTTTGAAATAGTGCATGATGTCATCCAAGATGATGGCGATGACGTCATTAAGTATGGCGGCTTTTGATGGGAAAGTGCTATGTCCCCTCCCCCATAAAAATGGTGGGAAGTTCAAATTCCAACAGGATAATGCATCACACCAAGGTAATCTCTACTATCCTAAGAAAATCGCCAGAAGATACTTCACTTGGGCTACCTCCACTAACCTCAGTAACCCAACCGCCACCTCTGCCTAGGGATTAGTGGGAAAAGGACTCTGCCCGCCGTGGGTTGCTGGAGAGAGGAAGGAGTGTACTTTATTTTGGAACAATTTATTTAGGGGTGGAGTATATTTATGACAGTGATACAGAACACACGCTCTCACATGCCACACAGCATACAGACCTGCAAAGTACTCCTAAATAACTCATATACAATTCTCTACA
Source organism: Schistocerca nitens (assembly GCF_023898315.1). Lineage (NCBI taxonomy): Eukaryota > Metazoa > Arthropoda > Insecta > Orthoptera > Acrididae > Schistocerca > Schistocerca nitens. The sequence continues at coordinate 245,765,388 of NC_064622.1, forward strand.
CAGGAACTTGTTAATTGTAAACTGTCAAAATAACACATTGCACAGCCTACAGACCTGCAAAGCACTCATAAATAATGCAATACATTTATGTCCAGAGAGCCAAACAACTGGTAAATTGTCAAAATAATAATCCATCTAAAAGACTCTGCAAATATGCTTGCTAATTGTCAACTCTCGAAATCATGCACCAGTCTTTATTTAAACAATTAGAGGCAGCACCACCATCCACTGTGTTCGCAACGAGGTCTGGACTCCAACTGACCTAGTACACAGTACCACCACCAGAGGGTGCTGTTGTCTAGTCCGTGATGTAATCCAAGATGGCAGGCATGACATCAGCTGATGACGCAAGTACCATTATCCAAGAGTGTGTTCACCACGAGGTCTAGACCTAGTACACAGTACCACGTCCAGAGAACACTGTCGTCCATTCAGTGATGTAATCCAAGATGGTAGGGGAGGGGAAATGGCGGGAAAACAATTCTGCCTGTGCTAGAGATCTAGACTCCAACTGATCTAGAACACAATACGGCCACCAGAGGGTGCTGACATCCCCCCCTCTGATGTAATCCCAGATGGTGGTGTGGAGGGGGAAAATGGCGCGAAAATGACTCAGCCTGTGCTGGGTTGCTGGAGAGAGTAAGGAAGGAGTGTACTTAAATTATTTTGGAGCAATTTATTTAGAGAACGATTTTGAGATATATAACTGATACAGGACAGATGCTCTGACATGCTTGGGGTCACGACACACAGCACACAGACCTGTAAACTGCCCCTAAATAACGCTCTGCAGACACACAAACAACTCCTAACTTACCTTAATAATTTCAGTACAGATATGCAGACTACTCCTAAATAATGCATTACACAGATGTGCAGACACAAAACCAACTCGTACACTGTCAAAATAGCGCATAGCACAGACCTACTCACAAAATAATCCAAGAGACACACAATCAACAAGCACAAGCACCGTCCGCCAAACCCTGTCCAGTACACCACACAGGAGGCTACCCACAGACCCCAAAGTGACGTGGCCGTCAGCTGTCAAATTGCACACAGGCGCCAAGAAGCATGAGACAGCTACATCCCTTTCATATTTGATACCTGAGAAATTCCTCCTGAAATACGTGTTCACCTAGACACCGCTGCTGAGGCAAATGGGTGAGGGTGCAGACACTGTCACAGCTGCGAGCTGCCGCCGGATGCCGGCGAAAGTTGCGTCTATTTTCGGCATACAGTCAGTGTTATACTGACGTTACAGAACTCCAACGCACGCTCACGCAGCTCCCGTATAGGAGACACCTCTGGGCAGCACGTGTCTCAACCTTCGATGACACGACATGAGACACGCGTCTAACGGTGCTTAACTGCCCAAAGTGATTGACGCAATGCTTGAAGTGTGCACGTGTAGCTACACACCTTTGCAAGTACATCCAACAAGGCTCTCAATCTTATACTGATGTCACATGAACATGTAAAAAATAAGAACTGAGTCGACTTCGCGGAAATTGTGAGTGTCCCAGAAATAGTTACTGCTCGTTTCCTTGATGACTCGGCTTCTATGCACGGAAATTCTTGCCCTAACAGGGCCTGTTTACGAAAGCGTACAATAACGTCGAATGCAGTCTTCCTTGTGGACCTAACATGGTACCCCGTCCATCATGTGTCACCCTTCTTGCTTTCAACACACAAACATTCCCACCGCTATGTAGAGGCTCCTATATCCCAGCACAAAGGATGTGAATGAATTGAGCATTATGATTGTCTCTTATCGAATTTACCCTCCGAATTATTGATGCCACTAGTATCGAAGCACCATCCTCCTGTTTTCCTTCTACAGGCGAGACTTTCAGCAGTTATTTTACACAGATCACCATATTGCAATGGCAATTAAATCTTACAAACTACCATACATACAGTCAAATATGGAAAGACTCCTACTCAATTATACTGCTCTCCCACTGAGGACAGGAGCTCGAATATTAGTGCGCAAAACTGATCTCCAACCCAGCAATATATCACCACATACCATGTCAATATAGTAAACATACCATTCGTATCCTGCACCAAACAAAATCATTCCTGTTACATCATTTGTACATATACCATGAAGACAGAAAGTGCCGCATACACTCTTCACAGCACTAGACATTTTTCTGCAGCTGACGGTCACAAATCATCCATACCCAACGCACAACCAGAGCATCCCCAGCAGACCAAAGTCGCTCTCAGAACTGTTCTACAAATTCGGATTCGTTTCACCTCAGGACAGATATGCTACTGCTTCTGGTCCAAACCTGCTTCCTTGCTTGCTCACTTTTCTACACACATTGGAGAGAGTCAGGGATTACAAGAACACATGTATTTTCACATGGTTCGCCATAATATTATACCATTTTCGCGGTACTTCTCGATGTCAAGCACTAGGCAGTATCCTACCGATCGTAGCGCAACATAATTCCCAAGATATAGACTGGAAATTATTTCTCTACAAACCCGAAACTTAAGCTAAGTGGGGAATGCTATAAACCACTGACTAACTAGAAACTTCTAACGTCTGCGGAGACATTTACTCGACAACTCGAAACAAGTAGAGGAAACTGGTATTTCCACTCTCGAATACCAATGTTGGTGATGTAGTAGATTCCAAATCATCCATATAATTTACAAGGTCAACTGAAGTGTTTCTCATGTCAAGAGAACTGACAAACATGTCTTCCACATGCTAGATGCACACACCACAATCGATCTTCTCTCAAGTAAATAAACGCACGACACGTGCAGAAGCAGTCAAACAAACAATTTACTTGGGAGGGAATAAATATCCAGTGCAAATGCACCTCCATATTCAATCTTCTGAAATTTCCACGCAATCACGAAAGCTATCGAACACATACTATGTATTAATTCAAAAATGGTTGAAATGGCTCTGAGCACTATGGGACTCAACTTCTGAGGTCATCAGTCCCCTAGAACTTAGAACTACTTAAACCTTACTAACCTAAGGACAGCACACACATCCATGCCCGATGCAGGATCAGTACCTGCGACCGTAGCGGTTGCGCGGTTCCAGACCGTAGTGCCTAGAACCGCTCGGCCACAACGGCTGGCCCTTCTGAACACAAACTTTCTAAGCCTGATGCTTGAATGCGAACATATCATGCACCCCTACTACTAAGTATAATACTTTGCCAATAACTGATCGCTGGAGATACGAAATAATACTGAGAGAAAGTCGACAGTGGGTGGACATTTCTTATAAGTTTTTCTTGTGACTGTTACCACCATGTCTAGAAAGAGACACGTAATCAGCCAGATGTTACTAAAACTCGATCCCTACAACTACTGTATGTTACTCTCACAAGCAGTCATGGTTCTACAGATGCACACAATTATCCATGTTAAAAGCTATATTGGGTTTATAAATTGCGTTGTGTCATTACCTCTGAATGAAGTAGTTTTTCTATCCGGACAAATACCGAGACGGTATCGCTGGAGTGTATATTATTAGACCAGGACTCCAGTTACAAGTAGCCCACTATGCAACCTCGTTATAAAATCGCTGAATTTTGAACGTGATTCGGCTAAAGGTTCTTGGTACGTAAGCGGTAAATGGGTTTCCTTCACACTGCCCCGGCTAGATATTTCTATAGTAATTGTAATGTATTCTGACTCGATACAATATCAGAGGTTCTGCTATATATCCTATAAGGCGATGACCGACTGAGAAGGAACACAAACAGTAGTAGTGTACTCTAGCTTTTCAGATCTCTAGTGTTACACTATCTGCTAGAAATGATGTCCATTATTTGGAATCAAGTCTTTCCATTCAACCACATACCTGCATCAGATCACCCCCGCAAGTGAATCATATTTCTGGCACTCTCATATCTCGAAATGAGTCACCTTTCTCGAATGTGTCTGCTACAGTAAAAGTCCAACCTGGTTTTAGTCAACCCTCTATGCATCTTGCAACTGCTCCCATTTCTACAACTTTGCGAATGTGATCATTCCAATTTAAGTCGGAACTGGGCAGAAGTCGTAGAAAAACATATCTGCCACCTTCTGCAACCTGTGTAGAAACAGAACAACCTGCGTTAGTGCAACAGGAATATGTTTTGACCATTTGGTGGAAATGCGGGCAATGTGGTGCACCTCCAAACTAGATACAGATACTACAATCCGAAGCAGATCTTATAAAATAAATAAAAATAAAATGGAATAAAATATTAATGATTAATTATTCTGTATGTATGATGATTGGTTGTAATTGGTATTTGCTTATCTGGAATGTGGACGTTTAATTATTCGGTATCAGACACTTGACAATGGCTATTTGGAAAAGGCAATGTAACTCGTAGTTGACCGTGAAAGAAAACTCAAATAATCGGACTTCGTAATTAAATCGTTTCCAAAGACTGCTGCGGTAGGTACGGACTCATGATCTAATCTCAATATTACAATGATTTGCCAGCCATGCCAATACGTCGTACAGAGGTGATTGTCTACTAAACATAAAAAGTTACACAGTTAGTTAAATCAGATATATTCAATGAAATAGCCTACAGTTCATAATCCTACTTACTTTTATAAATATAAATTCATTACAGAATCGAGTGCCTAGTGTGGTTGCAACTCGCAGTATTCTTCTATAACATGAAAATATGGCGGTGTGCCAGACAATAAAATAAAATACGTGCTTCTCGCACCATTTCTACCTGAGCTCTCCCTCTCTTAAACAGACATAAGAGTAACGCAATTATTCTTTTGTCTTTATCAGCGACACAGCGCTGCAGTTGTGTGCCATAGGCTTTATTTATTAGTCACTGATTATTTATTTAATTAATATTTCGCGTTTCCGCGGAAACTCACGCTCGGCATGCAAATGTGCCTTTATATTGCCCCCTGAATTGCGAGGCGAAAGGACGCACCTGCAGGCGAGCAATTCACCTAAAGGCACAAGAAAATCTAAGTTATCTACAACTATTCACATGACTTACATTACACACATTATATACAAAATTTGAATGACGCGGGTGCGCCGTAAAAGTTCTTATGTTGGCAGATAGAGTGCGCACATGCGCAGAAGCGTCTGTGTGACTCCGGCAGTGCCGTTATATCATACAGTTAGATCATGCGGCACAGTAATGCAGTTCATATTGTTCGTGTGCGCGCGTATCTTAGTCGTTGCACAAAGAAAATATTCAACCAAGATTACATATGAAGACTACATTCTATAACAGGTAACTTAGTTTTAAATTTACAATATTTGTTATATCACAATACAACTCAGATTGTTGAATGTTCTTAGTTACATAGTATTGTTTTGAAATACTTCAAAGAAAAATGTCCGTATGTTTCAGGTGCGTCGACCTATTCACATCGTGTCGTTATTACAGTTCATATTCATCTGCTGCACAATAATTTTTTCACAGGTTAGTATCATCGTTGTATAACAACGTGATTAAAACATAAGCGTGTCCATTTCCATTATAGTCGTTGTGATGCAGTTCGTTGTGACTAAAAAACATTGTTTATCACAGATCTGACGTGACCCGTTAGTAATTGGTCCTCGTGCAGTTTGTTTTTTACATTCCGTGGAAGCTTGGTTGCAGAACCTCGGACGGCACATAGCTGGCGTGGATCCTTGGACAGTCCAGGTAAGAGTGTCCGTTACATTTCGAGAACATTTCATTCCCTGAAGTTCCAACCAAAATTCTTCCACCCGTCGTGTTGTTTTCTGGACAGGCACTTTGTGTCCGTTTAATCCAGTTAACATCTTGAAGTTAGGTACTGTAGTATTGTCACTAGACGATGCACGAATTATGCACTTCACATTTTCAGTTTTTTGCTGAATATAGCTCACCTATATGTTCGTAGTTATTAATCAAAGAAATGGTTCATCGCGTTTACATAGGTACGATGCATAATGAATGTCATTAACAGTTTCTTTCACATAGGTTTCTGCGTAGTTGCAGAGTTAGTAATGTTCATTAATGTCCGTGAACAATGGTTCACTATGCAATGTCCTTTTGGCACTCGTTTTGTTCAAATTTCTTTTACATAGTAACAGTTACATTATACATCTTTGAAAGAGAAGAGAAAAAAAAATATAAGTAATCATACATACACACGTCACATATTTTCTTAGCATAAACATAATACAGTTGCACATAAACATGTTTACATCATTATTACATAGCTATGGGTTATTACATTGTGCCACATTTGATTACATGAATTGCAGATAATTACGTCCTCTTTAAGGTTTTTGCTGGGATTTTATCGATGTTTATTTTGTGATGTCATCTGAAATTAAGATAGGTTTGACACAACATTCATTACATCAGTAGGCAAGACCAGGCATTTTCACTACTCAATAAATATTCAAAATAGTAAGAGAGAAAATGTTTGATTCCTCGCGTTTTGTGCGTGTGTGTATAGTGTCTGTGTGGCCTTGACTACTGATAGATGCTTTTCGTGTTGAGAGATGCGCGTCTAATCTATTTCTCAAAGTAAAAGTTCGCTTCACAGATGACGTCTGTCGGTTCGTCAGGTGTCACACCAAGTCAGTGATACCTACAGTCACAAATGTTCCGTGAAAAAATTAATATATCATTCACTGCTACGTAAACATAAATTTTATTTTAATATTCCGTCTTCCAGGTGGTGGCGCGCGCTGAAAGAAGAGTTCTTCTGCCTTCAACTGCGTCACTGGAACCGCTGAAATGAAAATTTCTATACTACTTACTATCTGTGTTGTAGCAACAGAGTTTTTTGGAGTTGCTTAGCAATGTTTTGATGGATGTGACTTTGACATTATTCCGCATGAAATGCTCTAAGATCTCGGTGTGCGTATAGCCCAATAATTTTGTTAGTTCTACGATGTTGTAACAAATACGCACCAGGATGCGGTATGTTAACAATTATATAAGGTCCTTCATATAGCAGACGCCACTTAGCGTTGCGTCGTTTGAGTGCTACAGATTTATGATGAGTACGAAGTAGTACAAGCATCCCTACCTCGAATTTTTGTTTTCTTTTTATTATGTTTCTGTGATGTTTGTTTCGTATCTGTGCGTGATGTGTCAGCGTAGTCAAAACTTCTTTTATTTTCTGTTCAGGTGTGATTTATGTTGTGTCTAGCTCCTACAGCATAGACACAATGAGGTAGCTAGGTGCACGCTAAACTAACGCAGACGGGCGTGAAGTCTGAAACAGGATACTGGATGAAAACTATAAAGAAAAGAAGGGAGCTTCTATTATACTTAACTTTAATGAATCCTTGGAATACATCTCTCTTGAATATTCGTAAGCTATAAGCACTGATACAAATGGCGCCTTGCTAGGTAGTAGCTATGGACTAGCTGAAGGCTATTCAATCTGTCTCTTGGCAAATGAGAGGAAGACTTGGTAGGTCTAGTCGCAAGCAATGTCGTCCGTACAACTGGGGCGAGGTCTAGTCCGTGTCTTGTGACCTGCCATGTGGTGGCGCTAGGATTGCGATTACACAGTGGCGACACGCGGGTCCGACATGTACTACAGGACCGCGGCCGATTTAAGTTACCACCTAGCAAGTGTGGTGTCTAGCGGTGACACCACAATTTCCTTGTCTGACAACTTAGGTAATGGTTCTATCCACTGATCGTTCTGTTTGCAATTGAACATGATCTCGTTAGGTGTGTAATTTGTATCGTAAATATTTAAGTTATTGTGTACGTCTTCGAAAAGACTTAGGTAGGACACCCAATTAGTATGTTTTGATGAAATATAGGTCCTCATGAATCGGTTTAATTCTCGGAAAAGTCTCTCAGTCGCGTTACATTGTGGACTAAACTTTGAAATAGATATACTTTTAATGTTATTGTCCTTCAAGAAATTTCTCCATTTGTACCCAGAGTAGTATGCTGCATTATCTGACAGAATTGCTTTAGGTTTTCCCACGTGCGTCAGGTAATCACTTGAGAATCTTCGTATTATAGCACTTGCAGTGGCGGATTTTAAAGCATAAAGTTTTACATGTTTAGAAAATATATCGTAAAAAGCCAAGATATATTTGACGCCTCCAGAGCTTGCTAGATGCGGTCCACTGATGTCAGTACACAGAATTTCCAGGGGTTTACTGGGTAAAATAGAATGTAAATCTGTCTTTGTGGATAAATTCTGAGGTTTTGATTTTTGACATATGACACATGTTTTCAGTTCCCTGTAAATTTTCCTTCTCATATTGCTAAAATAACAGTATGTGCTGACCTTTGCTAAACACTTCTTCGTCCCATAATGACCCCAAACCAAGTGTGTGTGCCAAATTAGATTACGTTCAGACTCTTTGGGAATGCATACACACCAGTTAGTAGCATTTGGATGTCGGTGATAAAATAACACATCATTGTGTAACTTGTAATACTTAGTCAAAGGATGATTGTGTTTTTCTACCAGTAATGTTATTATCTTATACCAGTGAGGATCAGATTTTTGTAATTTAGCCATGTTTCTGCACATATCAATATAATATTGGTGATACTGCTTGTCTTGCATTAAGAGAATCCTGTAGTCATTTATATTTTCTAAGTCACTGTTGGTTTCATTCATACCTTGTGGAAGTCTAGACAATGCGTCGGCAATGGTGTTGTCCTTACCTTTTATGTACTTAATTTCAAAAGAGTAGTTCTGAAGTGTAACTGCCCATCGTGATAGTCTAGAATGTACAAGTTTACAAGTTAACAAAAATGTCAGGGCCTGGTGGTCAGTATAAATTACTGTATGTTTTCCAAATAAATAATAATTGAATTTCTTGAATGCCCATACTATGGAAAGTGTTTCTAACTCAGTAGTGGAGTATGTACGCTCACATTCAGATAGAGTACGACTCGCAAACCCAATAATTCTTATCTGTTCCTTATCTTTATTCTTTACAACTCGAAATAAGCAACATCCCAAACCAGTACGTGAAGCGTCACAAGTCATACAAAAATCTAAATTGAAATCTGCATGGCTCAATAAGTTTGCATTCACTAAAGCATGTTTAATTGTATTAAAGTCATTCTGGCACTGTTCCGACCAGATCCAAACTTGATTCTTTCTGAGTAGATTTAGCAGATGTTTACTGTTCAAAAGTGGTTGTGGCAAAAAACGTCTGAAAAATGAACATAGCCCAAGGAATGATTTTAACTGCTTTTTAGTTCGAGGACTAGGAAAGTTTCTGATAGCATCTAATTTACTGGGATCAGGACGTATGCCCTGTGAATTAATGATATGTCCTAAATATTTTATCTCACTGCAACCAAACTTTGATTTTCTAAGATTGGCTGTGACTCCAGCTTGTGCAATTTTTTCTAAAATTCTTTGAAGTGTGTCAACGTGTTCATTCCAAGACTGTGTAGCTATCAGTATATCATCAACATAGTGTGTGACTGTCTCAACTAAATCATCGCCAAGCACGGTATCCAGGGCTGTAATGAATACCCCAGGACTGACATTCAGTCCGAAAGGTAGAACACAAAACTGATAGGTTCGCCCCCCGAACATAAATGCAGTATATTTCCGAGAATCAGGAGTGATACTCACCTGCCAAAATGAATTAGCGAGATCTATTGTGGAAAAATACTTTGCATCTAGAAATTTCTGTAATTGCTCTTCTAAATTTTCGGGTTTTGTGTGAACTGGTAAAATTATTTCATTAATTGCTCGTGCGTCTAACACTAACCTAATGCTTCCATTTGATTTTTTGACAACAAGTAGAGGACTACAGTAAGGTGAGGTGGATGGTTCAATGACCTTCCAGTCTAACATTTGTTTTAATTCTTGCCACACAGCAGGTCGTTGAGATAACGGTACGTTATATGTCTTGTGGTAGAAGATCTTGTGAGGCTTAACTTCAATCTTGTACGCATACGTGTTGATAACACCTATTCGTTTGGCAAAAACTTGTAAATATTTGGATAACACTTTCTGTAGTTTTATACGTTCATGTGCACTGAGAGCTGTAGCTTCATTTATCTTATGATCAAGCAATGTTTTCAAGTCCATTAGCTCTGTGTCAAATGAGTGTGTGTGCGTGTCTTGAATGTCATTGTCAAGTACTAACTGAACCTTGTACCCTGTACAGTGTTTGTCATGCTTAAGAGTTCTCCTGTCCAAATCAATAATAATTACACTGCCTCTATCATTTAAAATACATTTACCTTTGGAGAAGTCTATAATGCAGTCCTTCTCGCTCATAATATCTATTCCTAATATGCAATTTGTCACAAGGTTTTGTACAACCAGGAATGGCCATTGTACGGTTCCATTACCTATTTTAATGTTTACAAAAACTTGCTTCGTAACCCTACATGACTTATTACCTAGTGCAGTAGTTATTTTACAGTTTTGGGCAGGAAACTCAGGCACAGGTTCCAATTCACACATCTTTTTATAGAAATTAAAAGACAAAACGCTCACAGCTGCACCTGTATCTAGAATAATAGTAGTTGGAATCCCACCTACTACACCAGTGGTAGATGCTAAAACAATTTCATTTGTGTTTGAACGACATTGTGTACTGTCTTGTAAAAGTTCATCTGATATATTGTTATTGTGGTTGTATCTTATAAATAAAACAGGTAATTTTTGTTTAGAATTATTCGGCATATCATTATTCTGATGTTCAACTGTGGTGCCAAATAACTGATTAACATTGAAGTCGCCCCCCAAGAATTCCTCAGCCACGACCTGGGGCATAGAAGTGACTGTTTCTAGTTTGATGGATTAGCATTTGTACTAGGTACTGACACAGATTGAGGTTGTGTGTCAGGTGTCATTTCTATTATATTCACATTCGGATATTGCCCATTGTGATCTCCAAACTTTTGCGGTTGTTGTTGCTGTTGCGCATTATAACTTACCTGTCGGTCATAAGGTATGCTCCAATTTTGTCCTGGTGGCTGCTGTGTTAAAGCAGTGTTTGAATGAAAGTACTGATCGTTACGAGTCCAGCCTTGACGCTGTCTTGGCTCGTAGTTATTATTATTTCTGTTTCTGTTTGTGTTTTTGTTGTTGCCTATGTATCCGTTGTTACCGTTGTAGTTATTACCGCGGTGCCTTTTGTATGGATTGCCGCATGAAGTGTTATTACTGTTGTAACTATTGTTTGTATTGGAATACGCGTGTTGATTTTGATTTCCGTATTGAGACGGCATGGGAGTTCGCTGTTTTTGTTGTACCGCGTATCCAACTGTGGGCGCGCCAGAATTGAGTTGGCAAGCCTGCATGTTTTGCATTACACTAGTGTAAACATTGTGGCTGCTGTTTTGCCGCGCGAAGCGCTGATCTTCAAGTAACATGTCAACCGAATCTAAAGCTGTTAAAAAATAATCTGAATCGTCATCCGGGATATGTAGGAGTTTTTCTTTAATGTTGAAAGGCAATTTGGCCTTCAACGCACGGAGTATATCGCGTGTTGCGACTGGTTCGTCTAAAAAGTGTCCCATGTTCAAGTATTTTTCAAAATATCTGCGTAAGTTGCCATTTTTACTGTTAAAAGTTTCAGGTTCTAGGATTTGTCTTCTGAGTCGCTCCTGGACGGATTGCGACCAGAATTTGTTCAGAAAAGCACGCTCAAACTCACTGTACGTGGTACATACGTCAGCTTGACTGTATGCCCAGACAGCTGCATCGCCTTGGATGTAACCGACAATATATGAAATCTTTTTCCGGTCACTCCAAGTGCGTGGAACTGCGTTACTAAAAGATTTAAGAAAAATCACCGGATGAATGGTTCGTTTTTCTGGGATAAAAATCTGAAATTGCCTGTGTTTCATTAAGCTTTCTTCTTCCTTTGCATTGTGATATGGATTTGTTCCACTGTAATTACTGCAATGTTCAGCTGGCGAGTAATTACGATAATGTTGCTGTGGTTTACCATGATAATAGCTTGTGTTTGTGGTTGCACCTCGTGGTATGTGTTGTAGTCGTGGTGTGTTTTGTTCTTGTGTGTTTGTCGTGTGCGGTATGTGTGTGTCATACTCGAATGTATATTGGTTCCTGAACTGTACATTTTGACTGATATTTTCGTTACATTCAGACTGTGGTCGATCGGTGAATTGTGTCATTGGTCCAGTGACGGATTGTACTGCGTCACTGATCAGCTGTTTGTTATTAGTAATGTATTGCGCTACGGAGTCGTGCACAATTGTTGGTAAATTTTCACGTGGCATCTATCAAAATGTTTGTCTTTGTTCACTACCCAATCATGAAATTCTTTATTAATGTTTTGAAAATGAGCTGTAGCATCAGATTGTAAGATGTCAGTCAGGTGTTGTTCAACATTGTCAAATTTATTCTGTACGTCAGTAATTCGTTTTTCAAGGTTGTCGTGTACTGAAGGATATGTTTGAATTTGTTCAGTAAGAACTTCACACGTGACATTAAGATTTTTTACTTGTGTCTGTAAAAGTGCTACGTCAGTTGTAGTCTTTTCTTGTGTCGTATTAAGCTGGGAAAATTTAGTACTGAGTTCAGTCATCTGTTTGGTCAGTGTGGCGTCTATAAGTTCCACACGTTTACATAAAGTGTCATTACTCGTCTTGAGTGCTATGAGGTCAGATTTAATTTCGTCATTTTGTGTCTGTAAGGTTGCCATGTTTTCGGCGTTCTGTTTCATTATCATTTGTAACATGTCGGCAATGTTTACCGTTTGCAACGTCTGTGCCCGCGCCGCGTCATTAGACGTGACGTCATGCATTAACATGGCCTCTGACTGAGACTTTGAAATTTATGTGGTGGACGGCCTATTGTCAAAATTTCCGTCAACACTTGCGTCAATGTTTGATAAATCGTCACTACCGGTTGCTGTCGTAAAGTCATTTTCTAACATTTGTCTCTCGTCCGAGTCGGATTGTGTCTGAATAGTACGTCTTTGCTGTTCCATTTTTGCGTATTGATTTCTAGTCATTACCATGCCACACGTGATTTATGTTTCAAGAAAATATTTGACACTGATTTTAAAATGAAATGCAGTTGAGCATGAATCGCTCGTAGCAACAATGGCTGTCCCGTTAATTTAAAAATATAAACTGAATTTGAGATTATTGGTAATGGCTGCTGGCCATGTTACATCATATCGTACAAAAGTCGGCCATATTGTACACTCGTGTATTGGTATTGTTGGATACGTTATTGTTTAGGAAAAAGTGCTAAGAATTAAATTTGTTACTGAAAACTGTTATGCGCGAAAGAAACACTACAGAATTTACTGAAAAGCTAATACACTGAATTATACGTCTGGTCAAGCCTGCTAATGCAAAGATGCTGCGTCTTACCTTATTTTGCTGGAAGCTTCATTGCGTCTTCCGGCAAAACTTTAGAATTGGAAAATATCTTCAGATTTTCATTATCTCTCATAAATTCACGTCCAGGTCCAGAAAGTTGATTTTTGACATGAAACAAAAAAGAACAATGTAACAAATGACAAAATAACAAGTCCGACACACAGTCGCCAATATAAAATAAATAAAAAATAAAATGGAATAAAATATTAATGATTAATTATTCTGTATGTATGATGATTGGTTGTAATTGGTATTTGCTTATCTGGAACGTGGACGTTTAATTATTCGGTATCAGACGCTTGACAATGGCTATTTGGAAAAGGCAATGTAACTCGTAGTTGACCGTGAAAGAAAACTCAAATAATCGGATTTCGTAATTAAATCGTTTCCAAAGACTGCTGCGGTAGGTACGGACTCATGATCTAATCTCAATATTACAATGATTTGCCAGCCATGCCAATACGTCGTACAGAGGTGATTGTCTACTAAACATAAAAAGTTACACAGTTAGTTAAATCAGATATATTCAATGAAATAGCCTACAGTTCATAATCCTACTTACTTTTATAAATATAAATTCATTACAGAATCGAGTGCCTAGTGTGGTTGCAACTCGCAGTATTCTTCTATAACATGAAAATATGGCGGTGTGCCAGACAATAAAATAAAATACGTGCTTCTCGCACCATTTCTACCTGAGCTCTCCCTCTCTTAAACAGACATAAGAGTAACGTAATTATTCTTTTGTCTTTATCAGCGACACAGCGTTGCAGTTGTGTGCCATAGGCTTTATTTATTAGTCACTGATTATTTATTTAATTAATATTTCGCGTTTCCGCGGAAACTCACGCTCGGCATGCAAATGTGCCTTTATAATCTGCTCCATTCATTCAAATCTGTCTCCCCAACATGCTATCATCATTGTTCTGTACCAACCAACACAGAAAAATTACCAACTATAAAAGGTTCACTACCTTCATCCTATATAGAACTCACATAGAAACAAACTGTTGCTAGTGTAATGACGCATAGCTGCGATATGGGTCTGGAGTACCGCGAAAATGGTATAATATTATGGCGAACCATGTGAAAATACATGTGTTCTTGTAATCCCTGACTCTCTCCAATGTGTGTAGAAAAGTGAGCAAGCAAGGAAGCAGGTTCGGACCAGAAGCAGTAGCATATCTGTCCTGAGGGGAAACGAGTCCGAATTTGTAGAACAGTTCTGAGAGCGACTTTGGTCTGCTGAGGATGCTCTGGTCGTGCGTTGGGTATGGATGACTTGTGATAGTCAGCTGCAGAAAAATGTCTAGTGCTATGAAGAGTGTATGCGGCTCTTTCTGTCTTCATGGTATATGTACAAATTATGTAAAAGGAATGATTTTGTTTGGTACAGGATACGAATTGTATTAAAGTCTCGTCTGCAGAAGGAAAAAACGAGGATGGTGCTTTGATACTGACGGCATCAGTAATTCGGAGGGTAAATTCGATAAGAGCCAATCATAATGCTCAATTCATTCACATCCTTTGTGCTGGGATATAGGAGCCTCTACATAGCAGAGGAAACTTTTGTGTGTGTTGAAAGCAGGAAGGGTACCATGTTAGGTGCACGAGGAAGACTGCATTCGACGTTATTCTGCGCTATTTTCGTAAACACGTCGTGTTTGGGGATGAATTTCCGTGCATACAAGCTGACACATCAACAAAGCGTGCATTAACTATTTCTGGGACACTTGCCATTCCCGCTAAGTCGACTCTGTTCTTATTTTTTACATAGTCATGTAACATCAGTATTTGATTGAGAACCTTGTTAGATGTGCTTGAGAAGGTTTGCAGCTACACACACACACACACACACACACACACACACACACACACACACACACACACACTCTTCAAAGGATTGCGTCAGTCACTTTGGGCTGTTAAGCACTGTTAGACGTATGTCTCATGTCATGCTAGGAACAATGTACCCTGTACTACTCTGTTATCAACGACACGTGCTGCCCAGAGGTGTCTCGCTTGTGGGAGCTGCGTAAGCATACCTTGGAGATCTGTGACGTCAGTATAACAATGACTGTATGCCGAAACAATGACTGTATGCCACAACTTTCACCTGCATCCGGCAGCGGCTCGCAACTGTGACAGTGTCTGCGCTCCCACCCGTTTGCCTCAGCAGCGGTGTTTAGGTGAACACGTATTTCGAGAGATATTTCTCAGGTATCAAGTATGAAAGGGATGTCACTGCCTCATGCTTGAGGGCACCTGTGTGTAGTTTGACAGCTGATGGCCGTATCACTTTGTGGGGCTGCAGGTAGCCTCCTGCATGGTTTACTGGATAGGGTTTGGCAGAGTGCTTGTGCTTGTTGATTGCGTGTCTGTTGTATTATGCTTGTGCTTGTTGATTACGTGTCTGTTGGATTATTTTGTGAGCAGGTCTGTAGGACTGTGCTATGCGCTATTTCGACAGTGTACAAGTTGCTTTTGTGTCTGCACATCTGTGTAATGCATTATTTATGAGTAGTCTGCATGTCTGTACTGAAATTATTTGGGTAAGTTAGGAGTTATTTGTACGTCAGCAGAGCGTTATTTAGGGGTAGTTTACAGGTCTGTGGGCTGTGTGTCATGATCCCAAGCTTGTCAGAGCGTGTGTTTTGTATCAGTGTGATAAATATACTGTCTCTCTAAATCATTCTCTAAATAAATTGTTCCAAAATAAATAAAGTACACTCCTTCCTTACTCTCTCCAGCTGCCCAGTGCAGGCTGAATAATTTCGCGCCATTTTCCCCCCTCCACACCACCATCTGGGATTACATCAGAGGGGGATGTCAGCACCCTATGCTGGCAGTATTGTGTACTAGGTCAATTGGATTCTAGATCTCGTGGTGGAGTCAGTGCCTGCAAAATGAAAACTTATGTCTAGCACAGGCAGATTAGTTTTCCACCATTTCCACTCCCCCACCATCTTGGATTACGTCACTGAATGGACAACAGCACACTCTGGTGGTGTTGCTGTGTACTAGATCCGTTGAGGTCCGGACCTCGTGGTGTAATTGTGTAAATAAAGACTGGAGCATGATTTCGAGAGTTGACATTTAGCAAGCACGTTTGTAGAGTCTTTTAGATGGATTATTATTTTGACAATTTACGGGTTGTTTGGCTCTCTGGACATAAATGTATTGCATTATTTACGAGTGGTTTGCAGGGCTGTAGGCTACGCAATGCGTTATTTTGACAGTTTACAATTAACAAGTTCCTGCGTAGAGAATTATACATGAGTTATTTAGGAGTACTATGCAGGTCTGTATGCTGTGTGGCATGTGAGAGCGTGTGTTCTGTATCAGTGTGTTAAATTTACTCCACCCGTAAATAAATTGTTCCAAAATAAGTACACTCCTTCCTCTTTCCAGCAGCCCAGTGCAGGCTGAGTCCTTTTCCCACCAATCCCTTGGAAGACGTGGTAGTCAGGTGTCTTAGGTTAGTGGAGGTAGCCCAAGTGACCTATCTTCCCGCGATTTTCTTAGGTTAGTGGAGATAATCGTGTTGGAATTTGAAGTTGCAGCAATTTTTCTGGGGGAGGGTGGTAGAGGGGGGGTGTGGCACTTTCACGCCAAATCCGCCATTTTAATGACGTCATCGCCGCCATCTTGGATACATCTGGCAACAATGCAGAGTTTAGATTAGATTAGATTTACTTTCATTCCAATTGATCCGTAGTGAGGAGGTCCTCCAGGGTGTGGAACATGTCAGAAAAACAACAATACATGACAAATATTTACAACTAAAACAAATAAGCTAAGGTACCATTCGACAGGTCCCAAGTGGAATGATCGTCATTTTTTAATGAACATTAAGAGTCATTTTACAAATACTAATGCACTGAATTTAAAATAAAGTTTTTTATTTATTTATAAGGTAATAAACATGTAATACAACTACTGTAATACTTATTTACAATGAACACATTACTGTACTGAAATGGTGCAGAAGTTAGATTATACTTATACACACACACACACACAAATTTTCAATGAACACATTACTGCACTGAAATTGTGCAGAAGTTATGTTGTACTTATATACAAATCAGTTGGAAGAAATTCATCAATGGAGTAGAAGGAGTTGGTCACCAATAAATCCTTTAGGCTTCTCTTAAACTGAATTTCATTGGTTGTTAAGCTTTTTATGGCTGCTGGCAAGTTATTGAAAATGTGTGTTCCTGAATAATGCACACCTTTTTGTACTAGACTAAGTGACTTTAAATCCTTGTGAAGATTATTCTTATTCCTAGTATTGATTCCATGAATTGAGCTGTTGCGCCAGAACACAGGTTGCCCTAATATTCAGAGCATCGTCGTCACTCTCTGCGATGATCCTGCATCCAGCAATTCGTCCAAAGTACTACCTTCTATCACAGCTGTCACAATACACCTTAGTAATTCCCATATGAATATTGTGGTAACCTAGGGGCGTCGTTTGCATGAAACCATAGGGGGCTAAATTAATACTTCTCTGCACTGACTGCATGGCCAGATAGTTTACTGCAAGTTGATAAGCTCTTCAACATGACGCATCAGAAGTGATATTATTGTAGTTACTACGAGTGGATGATTTTCGTCGTTTACCCAGTATTTTTAGACGGTATGACAATTTTGCTTAAGGATGACTTATTCTGCACAATTTTGTCAGCGTTCTGTGTTCCTTGTTCCACGTTCTGGCTACACCTGCTTCCCTTTGACGTTAGTAGGTCCAATTTTTCACCCTCCCTTTTGAGCCCTCTTTTTCAGGCATTGCGTATGGTTTCCATTCACAGTACACTTTGTCGATATGGAATTTTATGTTATTCGCACCTTTTGATATCTCTCTGTGGATATTTACGTGCCGGACGAAGTGGCCGTGCGGTTAAAGGCGCTGCAGTCGGGAACCGCAAGACTGCTACGGTCGCAGGTTCGAATCCTGCCTCGGGCATGGATGTTTGTGATGTCCTTAGGTTAGTTAGGTTTAACTGGTTCTAATTTCTAGGGGACTAATGACCTCAGCAGTTGAGTCTCATAGTGCTCAGAGCCATTTGAACCATTTGACATTTACGTATTGCAATCAATGCTGTAATGTTAACCATTCATTTGCGTTCTTGAGAAAAATATTTTCGAAGTCTGTTATGATAAAAAGACGTGTTGCCTACTTATAATGTTTGCAGTATAACCACGAAAACGTTTCGAAAGTGAATCCCATCTCGTGACTGACTGTTTCGTTTTCATTACGCTTACGATAGAAAAACACCAACAATTGTGACAGTTATTGATTGATGATGCTTCTTTTGTAGCGGATGCATCTGAGTATTGTTAGTAACAACGTTCTAGTCTCATTTCATAAAATGGTGTCTCCAAACAAAAACAGACAAAAGAATGAATATATAGACAGATGAATAGAGCCTTTCACAAAGTTTATAATAATCTATGTTAGAACTGGCTGGTATTCCAGAGAAGCTTAAAAATTAACCTTTGACATCAAGGTGGCCATAAGTGGGGTAGCGGCCGAAACTAGAGCCTTCACCCTATATCTGAATGTGTACAAATGTGGTAAAAATTAGCTGTGAAGAATTAGTATTTTTTTTGGGGGGGGGGGGGGATGATATTCTTAACATGGGTTATGCTGAGCAATGTGAAATTCATCTCTTGGGTCATTAAAGAAAAGTATCACCAAAAAAGGGAAAAACATTAAAAAAGACTTTGAAATGTTAAGTATGTAGCTGTATTTATAAACTACTTTTCATGTTAAATGACTTGTTCCACATCATTTGATTTATCGTGCAAAATGATCCATGGAACATGAAACTAACAGACCGCTAGCCTGCAAATGATTGTGCACAGCAAACGTTGAAAGCTAAATAAACATTTCAATTCAAATTATTTGTCTGATTGTATGTAGCAACAGCAGTAAATGCTTCTCCACTTTTCATGTATAACACAATCCGTTACGACTTCATCAAATTTTTTGGCACAATATCAGTATACAATGAAATGAGCACTTAAGCATAAATGCAATGATACAGACTGGATAGAAATATGGAGAAGGGTGGAAGTATGCTGTGCTGGGTAAATAAATGAATTTAAAAATATGTTGAGTTATTTCGTGCTTTATTGTCTTTATGCGAGTGCAGGCTTTCTCAGTGAATTTCATATATGAAGTCTTCACGGGTTGTCAGCCAAGTAGCATTGTCGTCTTGTAGCAACGTTTCGATGGAATACGTCTCCATCATCTTCAGGCGAAGACGTATTCCATCGAAACGTTGCTACAAGATGACGATGCTACTCGGCTGACAACCTGTGAAGACTTCATATATTTATTGTCTTTGTTATTACAAAACAATTATTAATTACTTCCACGGAACTGAGCCATTTGGGGAAGTAAAGAAATCTGTGTATCTTTGACATACCCCAAATGCTGCATCACAAGCATTTCCTCCCTGCCTTCCAAGTTGATGCAATATTAACTCTGCGTTTTGTGCATCTGTATAGCTATCTATTACATTATTGTCTTTAATATAGTTATGAAGGATACATGTAGTTAAAATTAACTTATCTACATTTTCAGGAAGTGCATTTATTTTCCTGAAATATATCCGAAACTTTTGTGCTAACTGCCCAAATGCACTTTCTGAAACACCTTGCTCGAGACAATCTGTAATTAAAGTTTTTTTTATCTGGGCTGTCGCTCAGCTGAACTCAAGGATACGGCCTCAATAAATATGTCTTCAGCGGGAAAGCCTCATCTCCCAACATCACAAAGGGTGCTGGTGTGTGTGTAGCAGGCAGGTTCCGATCAGAGGGCACACTTAAATTGTTGCTTTCCAAAGCTTTGGCGAGATTGGACTGGGCATAAATCCCATCATCACTGTTTTTTTCCATATGCTCCTACATCCACCGCTACAAAATTAAATTTGCATCCACAAGTGCTAGCAACACCACGGAGAATGTGTGCTTATAATTGTGAAACATGGAGCCACTGTTTGGAGGTGCAACTATGTGTACGTGTTTACCATCAATTGCACCAATGCAATGGGGAAAATTCCACACTTTTCAAAATTCATCAGCAATTGTGAGCCACTGCTCTGTTGTAGGTGGAGGCATTACAACATTGAGCATGACATCAATAATTGCCTGCCACACTTCATACACAGTACTGTGCACTGTAGAATGTCCTAATCGAAAGCTGAATGCTATCATCTGTAAGGAGTCCCCTGTAGCCAAGAACCTGGGAGGAAGAAAGAGGGAATTAACAAAAAATAATAAATGACATATGACATTATTTACAGAAAAAGAAGCTTAACACAAATGATATCCGTGCTTTAATTTTAAGCCTGTAGGACAGAACTCTGCAACTTTATAAGTTGATACAGAAATTTAGGTTGATGCAACATGTGTACTGGCCTGTCTTTTTGAAAAGGATTGATACAGTGTTTGATGCTGTTCTTATATTGAATATATTACATGCCATGTAAAATACATTGACACAACCAACAGCAATACATTAGTAAAATTCAATCACAGGTTCTGAATTATTTTGAAAATAAAATGAACTAAATTGCAAATTGTACACGAAAATTTTAGGCCAATAAATAAGCTGTAGATACTGCATAATTTGTCAATCTTGTTAGTTTTAGCATAAATAAGACTTTGTAATAGATTGGTCATGTGGAATAATATGTTAAATTGGCTAAACAGAATTTTTTCATTATAGTAATTGTCATTGAATTTGCTGTCAATTTTAGTGTTAGTGTAAGCAAATTTGAATGTAATCAGTAAGTGAATTACATATGAAACAAGTACTGGAACAGGAAAGGGAGGTAATGACAGTGGCACGTAAAGTGCCCTCCGCCACACACCGTTGGGTGGCTTGCGGAGTATAGATGTAGATGTAGATGTAGAAACCAAAACCCAAAATAAATAAATAATTTGTTGAACACGATAGTAAACCTTACAGAGAAATTCATTATCGACAATATTAGGGTGTCCCAAGAGGAATTGTGAATATTTAGGGATATGGCCCAAATGATCATTCTAAGCAAAAAAGTCTACTAATCATGAGCTCTAAAATGCATACTTTAAGAGCTATCAGCCTTTGTTCATCTTCACTATTGCAGTAAACATCTGTCATACCTCTTAAGGTATGCACATTAGAGCCCATGATTAACTAAAAAAAAGTTCTTGGTTTGATCCATACTACCTCCTCCCAAAATATGGAGAGCAAAGAGGTTGCTGTAGAAGAGGTTTGTTTCACAGTATGGTAGATGAATGCTCTTAGCTCTCATGGTATGCTACTTAGAGCCCATGTTTACTAAACTTTTTACCTTTCCTGTCATTTGCATGGCACAAACTGTATAGTCTTTCACATTATCTGGAACAGTTTGACAACGGGTGCAGGTTGTTTACCAATGCTACCCCTATAGGAACCCACTGCTTCATAGTTAAAAGTCCGTGCCGGGTAACCGCCTTGTCTTAGGCGCATTGCCACGGTTCGCGCGGCTCCCCCCGTCAGATGTTTGAGTCCTCCTTTGGGCATGGGTATGTGTGTTGTCCTTAGCGTAAGATAATTTAATTTAGATTAAGTGTATATAAGCCTAGGGGCCGATGACCTCAGCAGTTTGGTTGCATTGGAACTTACAACAAATAAAAAATTAAATCAAAGTTAAAAATATCGTCAAACCAGATTTGCACTAAACTTTCGTCGCGAAAGGAATTGTCAGATGGTCGTTCGTTAAGGAGCGGGAAAGGTAAACATATGAGTGCCTAAAATGAGAAGAATAAGTGCGTGATAAGTGACTTTCCAAACAAACTCCTGGGTAGGTTTGCTTGCAACATCAGCAAAGTTCATTATCGCATGGCAGCAACATCATCTTACACTGCAATCGAAAGGTGCCTCAGTTGTTGGCAACTAATGGAGAGGAATTCGTAGAACACAACACTTTTTTTTGAGCCACTGGATGAATAGAATTCAGTTGACACTGCCCTTTGCTCCAGTATATCTCTGTTGTTGTCTTAACCGTTAATTACTTCTTAAGAAATTAACATAAATGCATCATAACTCATGACCCATAGCAATAACTCTTAGGAATTCTCAATGAGCGAAACGATGGCTTCCAAGCAAATACACAGTAATGCATTTAGTTTCTGTTGCTTTGAATTACAGCATACAGTACTCCCAAATCCGACCTCTGAACCTTGCCTATTGAATATAAATGTCCCACAACGCATAAATGCTCCCATTTGATCACATATGTCAGTTATCGAGACTTTCTGAATGTTGATAATCATTCATGCCAGAACGATCTTAGTTGAATCAAGCAAACCCTTTTCTGAGGTGTTTTGTCCAAATGCGCTCCACCCACACACAATACCAAGGACCCGTGTTGTCACCACTGTCTTCATTGCTCTATTAACACTAAAGCGAACACTATGTCACAAATGTTTAATTTTTTTCCACTTGCGAAACAATTTTACAACGCTATTACAATGATCATGAGATTCGAGAAGGCAAAATCCAGCACGTAGCTGCAAGGTAAATACTAGAACTTAAAACAAAAACATGAAAGTTAATAAATACGCTCATAGTCCCATGCGGCGTCCCGGTCCCCTAGTCTTGACGGCTCTTGAAGTGAGACGGCGCGACGGGTGGAATTTGGCCGGTTGCCGGAAGCGGGTAGCTGCGGTAGGGCGAGGAAACTCTCGAGCGCATACTCTGCTGATCTCGAGACACCCCCAAGCTCTTTTGCGGAATTGCTGTCGGAAGTTTTTGTATTACCTGTAGGTTAGAAAGCGAAGTGAATTGTCTCTGAGGTTCCATCAGACTGATATTTAAACAGACAGTCGAAATGCGGTTTAAAAAGTGAATAAATGAGTGAGTGGACTCGAACTTGCGATTTCGTGTTCCCATTTCGTGACGTCAAGCACTAGACCACAAGCTCATCCACCACGATAACAGCACCAGAAAGAAACAGTACTTCCCTCAGACACTTCTGTATTTTACAATACTGCCGAAGTGCGCATATGACTGGACTTCGAATCCTTTGGGATGACCGGTTTTAATCGCCGCCTTAAATGAATGACTCGGACCTAGCCTCTGTGGCGGCCAGCTAGCACCCAGGATTTGTGTCTAAGACTGTGCATTCATCAAACACGCACAACATTTCAAACATGTAAACACCAAACTGGTGGCAACTCTGGCTCTGCCAAAGAGTTTCAGGTATGGTACGCTTTTACGGCGTTCGAGCATTATAGACACTGGAGAAAGAAGCTTTGCCCATTGTGGACACCTCAGCTGGAACAGTGGCGCAAACCTTCCTGACTTCTTTAATTTCCTGTTTCGGGTGTCCCAACAACGTCACTACTGATAAAGACAATTTCAATCGGTTATTTTCTATGATCTAATAAAACTCTGTGGTTTCAAACACCACAACACCACCAGACTACCAGCTATCAAGGCAAAAATGGAATGGCTGAACAGTGGCAGCACACTCTGAAATCTTCTTTGATGTGTCATGACATGTCGTGGATATTGATCTACCTCCAGTGATACTGGGACTGTGTGCCGCCATTAAGACACTGGACCTTGTCCTGTGGAATTCATTCGTGGAACACCTCTCGAACTTCCATCACAATTCTTTGAGCGACAGCAAGAGCATCCTTTACGTGAATTGTCGTTTCTCATTCAGCAGGAAAAAGCTCTGTATCTCTAAATTTCGTCCATCTCCAGCATCTTGGCATATGGATACGAATGTTTTCATATATTAAATCTACATATGTGTTCCTCAATATCATAAGGGGTAGCCAAATGAAATCAGAGGCAGATGGGAAAAAGTAGGTACACTGTTTATTGTTTCAAAAGCAATCGCCATACTGTTAATACGCTTACCCCACTACGAGACAAGATGCTCAATGTCTTCATGGAAAAATGTTTGCGGTTGCCTACAGAACCATGATTGCACACAGACAGGCATCTTTTTGTCTGAGACAAACTGATTGCCACCGATGTTTTCTTCAGAGCTCCAAAAATATGGAAAGCGCATGGGGAGAGATGATGACCATGTGGAGGATGAGTAAGGGCTTCCCAGCGAAACTTCTTTAATGTAGCTGAAACATCCTTGGCAACATGTGGATGGTGAAAGAATTTACACATCCTCCATACAGTTCCAATCCCTCCCCATGCGATTCCCATATTTTTGCGGCTCTGAAGGTAGACAGTTGTAGCGATCGATTTGCTTTGGGCGAAGAGGTACATGTCATGAAGAATCATGGGTCCGTAAACATCTGCAGACGTTTTTCCATGAAGTCATTGACTGTCTCATCTTTCAATGGAATAATTGTGTTAGCAGTTGTGGTGATTAATTTTAAAGCAACAAACAGGTTGCTTAGTTTTTGGCATCTGTCTCATTTTCATTTGACTGCCTCTTATGAATTGCTGATGGATGTGGCCAGGGCACCTTCACAAATCTGACACACTGGTCCATACTCCCTCTTGGAGCTAACTGAGCATGCATTGAACATACTACTTAAAAATAAACCCACAATGATTTTTTTGAGTAGTTTAAGCCTGCCTGCTTCTGGGGGACAGTACTATACACCAGCATTATAACTGTCACCTGGCGCTTACACTGGAAAGCACAAGATGCAGATGAGGCTCAGATTTCACCTTCACTTGAACAGTTTTCATGACAATTGGATGTTTCACTGGTGTTACCACAACAACCTCCAATGTACACCAGGGCTAGTGGACTGATACACCACAAGTATCTCTTTGTAAGCAGAACTCTACTCTACTTGGAGGGAGGAGGGAGAAGTGTGTGGCGACACAATTAATCGAAAGTAAAGAGAATGGATGAATGAGAACAATGTGTGATATCTTCTGTACTATTGTTTTGTTCACTCTCTTTGTTCCCTTCTGTGTGGTCAGTGTATCACACTGTGCTTTTATGCTTTTTCAAAAGTGCAAAAATAAATGGCAATGTTTGACTTGTATCAGTTAAATAATGTATTTATTTTGTATAGAGCACACACAATTCCTAGCCTTTGCTGGCTACTTCGCAATTGGCAACTGGTAGCAGTTAGTACTCACAGCAGCTGTGTGTGGCGGACCCTCACATTTTCTGGTAAAATATGGTTTTATTTTATAATTAGGTTGCCTTAAATTAGTTTTTAAATTGAATAAGTTTTGTTATATATGCCGCATTAAAAATGTTACACATTTCAGACCTCTGGTCTGGAGATGGCCATATAGACTGAAACTGGTTACCAGAATTACAAATAAAGAATTTATTATGATTTGCATTGTTTTTCTTAGTTAAAACATGATGTGATGGTTACATCCATGCTGAGCTTACAATGAGCAAAGCGTACATTATCGATGTGACAAATCAGATTGCTTAGCACTAAACAACAAAGTGTTTATTAAGCTTTTTCAACATAAATGGTAATTGTACGGGTGTCTGTCCCCCAGCAGAAACGGTCACACTGGACTACTGAAGGCACCAATTGTTTTATCTGTTGTGAGACTGAAAATATCCACCTCAGTTGTGGTTTTGTTTTATTATAAACATGGCCACTTCTGAAAAATCATATTCCCATATCTTGAATTGTACAATTTTACTGGCAGAATGGATGGAATATAATATAAATCCGAGTTGTATACATGGAATTGTAAAATAAGTGACTACCTATAGTAATTCTCTTACAAGCACTACCAAAAAGTGTGATCCGGTTCGTCAGTTTAGAAAAGAGGGAACACAGAAAGGGGAATTAATTGTATAGGTGCCTCAAACTATGTGAGTGAAAAATCTAGCAAAAGTCAGTAGCAGAAGAACTGAACAATAGAAAGAGGAAGTCACATAGTCAGCTGCAAAATGGTTACATGCCGTAGACATCTGACTGCACTGTTGAACAGGCAGACATGACGGTGTAAAAAATAAACTATCAACCAATATAAGTGCCCGAAAAGAAGAACAATCGTGTAGCAGGAGAGGGAAATGAAGAACTATGATGTCTGACTAGCCCAAACATTTACAAATAATTAAAACTAAAAATGAAAACTGAAATTAATGCGAAAATATAAAAGATTGCAAAAGATGGTAGACCTATAGGGCCATATTGAAGGGACTGATAGAACAAAGAATATTAATAGTGAAAATACGCAGTAAATTAATAGTGCTAATGCCACATGAGTATAAATATAATAACGCTAGTGAAAAAATAGTACTCAGATAAATTGTTATAAAACTACATTAGGAAAATATGCATATGATTTGATTTGATTTGATTTATTTCGTGTTCCATAGGTCCAACTGTGTTGGATACACAAGGACGTGGAACGAGTCAGTTTTTTACAAATACAATCTGATAATCTTATAGCATATACAGAAATTTGAGTACATAATTATATAAAAATTTATACAGTAAATTCTTTGGGCAGCAATACAGAAAAAGAAAATACATATTTTCTTAGAATCATTAAAACACTACAGAAAACAGATACGGAGCACACACAGATTCAGAGCTCAGGTTAAATAAAATTCATAGTGGCATTATGTCAACTTGTATTATATAATATTAAAATATTACAATTTATTTAGTTAAAAATTCATCTAGACTGTAAAAAGTTTTTTGTAGCAGAAATATTTTTGGAGCTTTCTTAAACTCACTATTGTTATGAATCTTTGCCTTTATTTCGGGAGGAAGAGCATTGAAGAGTTTTGCTCCAGTGTAGTGGACACCCTTTTGTGCCAAGCTCAAATTTCTGAGTTCACTGTGTATGTCATTCTTCCTCCGTGTGTTATGCTCATGATAGTTACTGTTTGGTTGAAATATATCTATATTTTTACAAACAAAACACATGAGAGAAAAAATATATTGGCATGTAGTTGTGTATATTTTAAGATTACGAAAACTATTTCTACAAGAGTCTCTTGGGCGCAATCCACATATAATTCTTAAAGCTCGCTTCTGTGTAATGAACACTTTCCTTGCTAATGGCTGGTTGCCCCAAAAAATAATTCCGTACTCAATGAGACAATGAAAGTAGCCATAATATTCCACTTTTGCAGTGTTAGGTTCAACACATGTAGTGACAATCCGTAAAAATTAGTGGTGCTAATTCAGTGTTTGTACAAGCATGATGCCTTTTTAGTTATGGAATCGTGATCCTAAAATGCGGTGGCCATTCTGTAAAACAAATTAAGGCAGCAGCTAATTATATCTTCAACTTCATATTCATTATTTGCATGTGTATTAGGAAAAGTAACAGTATGTCCCCCCCCTCCCCCCCACAGAGTTATTATGTTACTGAAACGCAATTCGTCATTGCACTGTACCTCTGCATGTTAAATGCTACTTCTACAAAAGTAGAGCTGTCTTGTTCTATCCTGCTGTAATTTTTAATTTTTTTTCTTTAAGTGACAAATGTCAACTTGTGTTGTGGACTGTGTTAAGCTCTATAATTAGATCTAGAATTGGAAGAGGAAGGTAATGGTAACATGATCATATTAGTGACACCATTATTCATTTAGAGCTGAGTGTGCTATTACCCAGGCATTTATTTATTACAATATTCTATTAGGCCACCTCCTCTTCCCACCACCTCTCTGTCAATGACATCTTCCCCTCTCTCTGTCCATTTCCTCCTCCCTCTGTCTCCTCCTCCTGACTCTCCTTCTGTCCTTCTCATCCTCCCACCACCACATGTCCATCTCCTCCCCTCCCTCTGTCTATCCATCTCCTCTGCCTCCTTCTCTTTCTGTCTGCCTTCTACTCTCACCTCTCTCTGTCCATCTCCTCCTACCTCTTTCTCTGTCCATCTCATCCTCCCCACATTCACTGTCAACCTCCTACTTCTCCCATCTCTCTCCTCTGCCTGACAATCTGCACATGTATCCCCTGGATTGCATTATGATACTATGTGCACAACATGACAGGCATGCAGGGCAATATAGATGTCATGCTTTACCAACGCTTTTTCACCATCATTCCCATCCCTACCATGTGTGAGCTATGCGGTACCTACCCTCACAGTGCTTCTTTCCAGATTGTTGGTAGTATGTGTGCCAAATGTGATTGAACTCGATCCAGTGGTTTAGGTGGAGATGTTGAACATACATACACTAGAGAGAGAGAGAGAGAGAGAGAGAGAGAGAGAGAGAGAGAGAGAGAGAGAATGGTGCTGTCTACATTTACGTCGTCAGTCTGCAAATCACTATGAACTGTATGACAGGGTACTTGCCATTGTACTATAGTGTTTCTTCCCATTTCATTAGAGTACAGATTGTGTGAAGAATGACTGCTTACTGCTTAAATGTCAATGTCTATGCAGTAATAAATGTAATCTCTTTGCAGCCGCTATTTGAGTGGTATGTAGAGGGGTGAAGAATATCTCCATGTTCTTCAGTTAATACTGGATAACTAGTGTCTCTATTCTTGTGTCTGCCAATTCATGAATCACAGCATTTCGGTGACACTCTTCCATAAGTCAGACAAACCTGTGACCCTTTATGTTGCCTTTCCTTGCACAGATCTATGTCCAATTTCTGCTGTTAGTCGTACTCCGTGAAGAACACGAACATAACATAGAAGACAGCTAAACCCCAAAGAACACAATGCCCCATGAAGCAAAATGACCGACAGAAGAGTCCCATTCACATACACAATCATTTTACTCTGTGCATTGTCCCCAGAGAAATATCTGCAATACAAATGTCGGCGTAAGGTATTGGAATTGGGGAACAATATAAATTGTTAATGGTCACAGCAAACTTCATAATGGATATTATTGATCAATTTTGTACGTTAAAACTCCGAGAAGTGAAACATCGTTTAATGACAATGGCAATTATTGGTACCGAAAATATACACATACAAACATATCAAAGACATAGAGCCTGTTTACTTATCGCTTACTTTATTCCCTACGTAGCAGATAACTTCGTAAACAGCTTTGTTGATCTTCTTCAGTAAAGTAGCCTTTTTCACCTTTTTCACTTAAAGTTTAGTTAATGAAAATTGATTCACGAATTAATGTTTTTATTTATACACTATGGAGGCGAGAGCTCTGTTCAGTTGCTGCAAAACCTAAATCATTTTTCAGTTTCAGACACCTGATCATGCTTATGGGAAAAATGTCCAAGTCGTCACGGAACCTTTGCAATTTATCACGTAACCAAAGCGAAATTATAAATGAAAGGTTAAGAAGGCACGAAAACATAATATAACAGGAGAGAACGCGGGGACAATAGGTTAACTTCTGATGTACGCATGCAACACACTTCCTCCCAGAAACGTCATCGTCAAAACATCCACAGAAACCTTGACGCGACATAACGTTGATGTATGTTGCGGAATGTTTAGACGTGATTTTACGGCAAGGGTGAATTGTGAGAGGACAGGTTAGCGAAGTCGATGCGTTGAATACGTCAAAAGATTGGATTCAATGAATCGATGCTTTACATCGACTGTTATTCAGAAATCGATGTATATCGTCCGTCCCAACCAGTCCGAACTACGAAGTGTTGTCCTTTGTTATTGCCAGGTGTCACTTGTCATGTGTTGTGTGTATTTGTTGTGACTCCGTCTCTAAGGAGGCTATCTTTTTTTTTTTTTTTTTTTTTTGCGAAGGCGCTATGTCACAACTCACTGAATTTGATAAAGGCCGGATACTTGCTTTGTATCAAGATGGCTATGCGATCAGGGCCATTTCCCGTGCCTTAGGATTCAGCAAATCTACAGTTCATCTCTGGGTGAAGAGGATGGCGAAAGAAGGCCACGTTACTTGTCGGCGTCGCTCTGGACGGCCACGGATTACCACGGAGGATCAAGACAAGAGTATACGCCGTTGCGTCGATGAAGACCCTTACAGGACAAGAAAAGAAATTAAGAAAATGCTTCACCTAAGCGTGAGCAAGGAGACCATACGCCGTCGGCTCATCGAGCAAGGAGGGTATGGGCTGAAAATCGGCGAATTTAGGTGTGTCCAGAAAAAAAAAGATTCAATTCAGCATTTGCCCTTCCTTTAATTTACCCCTGTTACTTTAGATTTCAAAAGTAGTTTCGAGAAGAGTGTTTTCGAGTCAACGATGTCAGAAACTTTGTCTAAATCTATAAATACTACAACGATAGGTTTTAGTTTCTCTAGTGAGACCTTAATGATAAGTCTAGGGTCATTATTACCTCACATGACCCTACATTTCTGCGGAATCCAAACTAATCTGCCGTTCTTCAGTAATTAATTCGTGTCAATATTTTGCTACCATGAATTAGTAAACTGAGGGTTAAGTGCGATATTATAGACTTTTTGCCTTAGAGTTGGATTCGTTTCGTTCGTCTTGAAATCTGGTGGTATTTCGCATGTCTCATGTATCTTGCATACCCGATAGAATTGTTTTGGCATGGTATGCCTCCAAAGGATCTCCATGATTCTGACGAAATGTCGTCTATTCCAGGGACTTGTGTTTCCACTTCAGTCCTTCATGCTCTGTCAAATTCTTACCGCATATATGTCCCATGTCATATTCATCCATCTCTTTTTCGCTTTATTTAATTTTGTCTTCAAATCCTTTATCTTTGTATAGATCTTCTAGCTATAGATTCCTTACATCTGTTAGCTTTCCCTCCCTTACATAGAACTGGCTTGCATATCGATTCTCAATGTTCATATAGGTGCTTTCTTTTCTCCAAAAGTCTGTTTAATTATCCCATATGCGACATCTCTCTTTCTCCTAGACATACATGCTTCTACCACCATGCTTATTCCCTTTGCTCTTCCTGTTTAGATATTGCTGCCCATCTCATTTTTTGCCTGCTTCATTTCTTCGTTTTTATATGCTCTCACTTCGTTAATGAAACTCCATGTCTCCTGTGTGAACAAGGTATTTCTGCTGGGCCTTGCATTTTTGTCTGTAAGATCATCTGCTTCCTCCACTATTCATCTCAAAATTGCTACCCATCCTCTCTATTCTATTACTTATCCCTTTGCTAGTCAACAGTTATCTAATGCATCATTTAAACACCAGCTGGTTCTTTCGACTTATCCAGATCCCATCTCCTTAATTTAGACCATTAGCGGTCGGGAGACTTCGTACCGTAGTGATTTACACATCTTCATTGTCAACTCTGCAGTGTACTATTAGTGATTGTGGACTGTATTGTTCGCTTTGTTGCTGAGCTGTGCTTCACTGTCTGTGTTTTGTTGCAGACTGCTTGCTTACAGTACGTGAAGGCGGTGCTTGTTACTCCCCACACTCCCACCTCTGCCCACAGAATATCCTATTCGCTCTCCACACCCCAGCTAGTTTGGAGTACTAATGGCTGCTGTGACGTCACCTTTTGGTGCATATTTTCACAGTTGGTTGTTAGGTGGTGAACTTAACAAAAGTCAAAGCAGAAGAATCTGGTTGTGGTTATGTACTGATCTGTAGCTTAGCCCAAAGTCTAGGTTAGTTTGAAAGTTGGAGCCAATGGAATGGACTTATTCCACCTGTGTGCTTTGATCTGTGATGTCATTGAGGTGTATTGTATCTGTAGGTGGCTTGATGGAGTAAGCAGTGACCTACTGTACGTAAAGTGTCAGTTGACAGTTGCTCCATGCCTTGTGGTTGAGAGCTCAAATGAATACCAGTTACTTTGTTGTGTCTGTCTGCAACTAACCCTCTCTATATGGTGAGCAGTAAACTGTCCTTTCTGTAATATTGTTTTTATATTACTTCTTTATTATTGTTCTGTGTGTCTTGCAACTACCATCTTAACTCATAAACAAAAATAGCAATATTACCCAATCATTTCCTCTTATGGTGCTACCTGAACTGCACCTGTGCCAGAAATGTGGCAACAAGATGAGTTTTAGAGTCATGGACAAAGCTGGACTAGGCCAAAGGCTTCTCGTTGGCACTTCGGGAATGGTAGGAAAACAAGGGGCTAGAAGAACTGAGCTGCACCTCCCTCCCGCCGCTATTGCTGCCTCCCAGTATGGTTCATTGCATTGTTCTGTAATATTGTCATTTATTGCCTGCGCATAGCTGTTGCTCACTGATCTCCTGTAAACAGTGCCACTGATTGTTAATATGGAATTTGTGCAGAGGGTTATGGGCGTTAAAATTATGTTCCTTGTGTGATTGATAATTTCCTCTTGTAAGGAATAACAAGGAATCACCTATGATGAAGAATTGCCTTTCTGTATTACTATGATGGTTTTTTTTTCCATCTGTAGTGTATGGGTCTCTGGTCCATTTCTGTTTGTTTAGAAGTTTAGTAGTACTGGATATATTTTGTAGTTTAGATTTAAAAATCCCTTTCTTGCTATTACATAATCTAGCTTAAGCCTTCTGATGTTTACATCTACCGACATTCTTCGCAAGCCACCGTATGGTGCACGGTGGAGGGTATCTTGTACCATATGCACATCAGAGCCAGGCGAAAATGACTGTCTAAAGGCCACTGCCCAAATCCTAATTTCTTCGTGGTCCTTACTCAACGTGTACATCGGCAGCAATAAACTAGAGTTCGCGAAGCATCTCTGTAATACTCGCTTTTTGATAAAAGCTACTGGTGACAAATCTAGCAGTCTGCCTCTGAATCGTTTCGATGTCTTCCTTTGATATGACCTTATGGGAATCTCAGACACTTTAGCGAAAATCATGACTGTGTCACACTTGTGTTCTTTATGTGGTCTTTTACAGATGAACTGCGCTTTTCTAAATAAAATTCTCCCAATACACTCAAGCTGACCATTCGCCTTCTGTATACTACAGTCCTTATGTGCTTGTTCCATTCCATATCGCTTTGCAATGTTACACCTCGATATTTAATTGATGTGACTGTGTCAAGCAGTACACAACTAACACTGTATTAAAACTTAACGAGATTGTTTTTCCCGCTCATCTCCATTAACTTACATTTTTCTACATTTAGAGGAAGCTGCTATTTGTCACATCAACTAGAAATTTCGTTTAAATAATTTTGCATCCTCCTAGGGTCTCTCAATGATGACACCTTTCTGTAAACCACAGCGTCATCAGCAAACAACTGCAGATTGCTCCTTGTCCTATTGATCAGATGATTTACATACATAGAGAACAAGAGCAGTCCTGTCACACTTCACTAGGGCACTTCTGACAATACTCTTGCCGCTGATGAACACTAGCCATCAAGGATAATGCTCTAGGTTCTTTTATTTAAGAAGTCTTGGAAATCTATTCCGTATATTCGTACCTTAGTTAAGTTTGCAATGGGGCACCATACCAAATGGTTTCTGGGAATCTGGGGACATGGACTCTGCCTGTTGCCCTTCATCCATGGCTTGCAGGATATCCTGTGAGAAAAGGGAAGCTGAGTTTTGCACAGGTGATACTTTCTAAATCCGCTCTGATTTGTGAGTAGAAGCTCTTCTGTGTCAAGGAAATGTATTCAGACTGAGATGAGGTTCAAGAATTCTGCAGCAAACTGAGATATTGGTGTGCAATTTTGTGGGTTCATTCTTTACAATTTTTATATACAGGAGTCATATGCACTTTTTTTCAGTTGCTTGGGACTTTGCACTGGGCAAGAGATTCGCTATAGGCTCAAGGCACCACTTGTGGCCATCTTAAGGACAGTTCAAGATAGGTTATATGTGTGCTATAGGAAAAAGATTTACAAATTATGTCTAAAGGATCCTTTTTTTTTTTCAAATTCTGTACATTGCAGCTATGTAGGAACCAATAATCAAAGTTTTATAACAACAGCAAAAGCAAAAATTGAATATTTAAAGCTTTATTTCCACAGTTTTGGCCACATTAACTCTAGTAAGGCCAGTCATTTTCCCACCCTTGCCTAGTGCATATTATGATAAAACTGCAGCTTTAAATAATTCTTGAATCAATTTGCTAGGAAGTAATCTGTTCTGTATACAAGTAAATAAAAAAACAAACATACATAAAATACAGAAAAGTTACTGAAGAGGAGTGGAACAGAAAAGCAGTCCGCAAAAAGTGTTGTAATGATTGGCCTAGAAACAGTCTACAATTAATTTCCCCTTCGGAGCCATAAAAAAAGACATTTCATTCACATTAAAAGCTGTTAGGGTCATGTAACATATTATCATTCAGACACTTCCTGGAAACAATTTCTTGTCGTTCTCCTCTGTAATAAAACCTCTATCTCCATTAACATTTGATATCTTTTTGTGACAAAACTTGGTATATGCCATGGTATCACTTTTCTTCCAGGTTGGTTGACAGTAGTGCAGCCTTAGGACTTCACAGATTAGCCTTTTCAATAAGTTTTTGCATACATAAGTAGATATTTTCATTAGTAACTCAAAATCCCATTTTGGAACAATCCAGAACCAAGTCCCCTCCCCCCACGTAATACAGAATGTAGACCACAGAGGCCAATACATTCTTGTGGAGCTGGACCAAAATTTTGTTTCATTATGTTTTTGGAGCATTGCACAACTTGCTTACAGTAGCAACCTTCATGCCCTCCTTAATGGCCTCCAATACATTTTTAATTTTGTTGGGAATACCGAAATCACTTAAAAACCTTGAGTTAAAGTATTGTTATATTTTCATAATTTGTATTGCATATTTTACAATGAGAAAAGGGTAGGTAAATTGATAAGTGATGCACAGGCAGGACTATTAATTAGGTCTATCTGGATATAAAATATGAGAAATATTTTAAATAAACCTACTTAAATAAAATTAGCCTTGTTAAAATGCCATCCAAATCTATGTTGTAGATGTTTTGTGTATATTTTTAAAACTGATCAAAATGGGACATACATGTGTCTCTACTTATGGCCACTAGCATGACCATAACCGGGAACCAAGACTAAATATGGATCTGTTAATGACCAAAAATGTTTAAAGGTATGTTTTTGGGTCATACCACATTTAATTTGTAAGAAATGAAACCATAATACTTAACCTTACATCCAAACAGATTATGTTTCTTCTGATGTTTTATTTCAACGTGTATAATATGAAAAGCTTATTATACATTCCATAAAGACAAACTCTATGACACTTGGCTTCTTCAACATAGACCTTTTCGCAGAATTATGACTACAAACAGGGACAAACAAAGTAATGCTGCTGTATCTAATGAAATAGCAAATTTCATGTTGTTTATATTATGCTATTGTAAGATTGGCTGGTATTCAAAGGAAGCTTAAAAATTCATTAATTACATCAAAGTGGCCACAAATGGAGTAGTGGCCGAAACTGGAGCCTTGACTCATAAGTGCAAGCTAAGTAAGGAACCAATGCTGTAAAGTACTTTCTGTAAAAGCAAATTGGGATTCCATCCGGGTCTGATGACCTATTTGTTTCCAACTCTTTAACTTACTTCTCTGTGTCAGGGGTGCCTGCTACTGTCTACAGTGCTCTTTTCATTATTGCTAGCCTGCTTTTAATATCATCCTTGCTCCATCCATCATGGGTTATTTTGCTGCCTGGATAGCAGAATTCCTTAACTTGGTCTACTTTTTGATGCCTAGTTCTGATGATAAGTTTCTCACTGTTCTCATTTCTGACACTTCTCATCACTTTAGTCCCTTTTTTTTCCAATTTACTTTTAGTCCTTATTCTGTCCTACTGGCCTATTTGTTCCATTCAGCAGATCTTATAATTCTTCTTCACTTTCACTGAGGACAACAGTGTCTTCAGTGAATTTTATCACTGATATCCTTTCACTTTGAATTTTAATCCCACTCTTGAACCTTTCTTTTATTTCCATCATTGCTTCTTCAGTTATATGTTGACCGAAAATTATTTCGAGCAGTTAGTCCACGAACCCACGCAAATTGTAAATGGTTGCGAAAACACACTTGACCTATTAGCCACAAACAATCCAGAGCTAATAGAGAGCATCATGACTGATACAGGGATTAGTGATCACAAGGTCGTTGCAGCTAGGCTCAATACCGTTTCTTCCAAATCCACCAGAAACAAACGCAAAATAATTTTATTTAAAAAAGTGGATAAAGTGTCACTAGAAGCCTTCGTAAGAGATAATCTCCATTCCTTCCGAACTGACTATGCAAATGTAGACGAGATGTGGCTCGAATTCAAAAATATAGTAGCAACAGCAATTGAGACATTCATACCTCATAAATTGGTAAGAGATGGAACTGATCCCCCATGGTACACACAACAGGTCCGAATGCTGTTGCAGAGGCAACGGAAAAAGCATGCGAAGTTTAGAAGAACGCGAAATCCTGAAAATTGGCTAAAATTTACAGACGCGTGAAATTTGGCACGGACTTCAATGCGAGATGCCTTTAATAGGTTCCACAATGAAACAGTCTCGAAATTTAGTAGTAAATCTGAAGAAATTCTGGTTGTATGTAAAGTACACAAGCGGCAAGACGCAGTCAATACCTTCGCTGCGCAGTG
This sequence comes from Schistocerca nitens, assembly GCF_023898315.1. Lineage (NCBI taxonomy): Eukaryota > Metazoa > Arthropoda > Insecta > Orthoptera > Acrididae > Schistocerca > Schistocerca nitens. The sequence goes on from NC_064622.1 coordinate 245,802,109, forward strand.
CCGATGGTACTGTTACTGACGACTGTGCTGCTAAAGCGGAGTTATTGAACGCAGTTTTCCGAAATTCCTTCAACAGGGAAGACGAATGGAATATTCCAGAATTTGAAACACGAACAGCTGCTAGCATGAGTTTCTTAGTAGATACCTTAGGGGTTGCGAAGCAACTCAAATCTCTTGATACGGGCAAGTCTTCAGGTCCAGATTGTATACCGATTAGGTTCAGATTATGCTGATACAATAGCTCCCTACTTAGCAATCATATACAACCGCTCGCTCACCGGTAGATCTGTACCTACAGATTGGAAAATTGCGCAGGTTGCACCAGTATTTAAGAAGGGTAGTAGGAGTGATCCATCGAACTACAGACCTATATCATTGATGTCGGTTTGCAGTAGGGTTTTGGAGCATATACTGTATTCAAACATTATGAATCACCTCGAAGGGAATGATCTATTGATACGCAATCAGCATGGTTTCAGAAAACATCGTTCTTGTGCAACGCAGCTAGCTCTTTATTCGCGTGAAGTAATGGCCGCTATCGACAGGGGATCTCAAGTTGATTCTGTATTTCTAGATTTCCGGAAAGCTTTTGACACCGTTCCTCACAAGCGACTTCTAATCAAGCTGCGGGCCTATGGGGTATCGTCTCAGTTGTGTGACTGGATTCGTGATTTCCTGTCAGGAAGGGCGCAGTTCGTAGTAATAGACGGCAAATCATCGAATAAAACTGAAGTGATATCCGGTGTTCCCCAGGGAAGTGTCCTGGTACCTCTGCTGTTCCTGATCTATATAAATGACCTGGGTGACAATCTGAGCAGTTCTCTTAGGTTGTTCGCAGTTGAGACTGTAATTTACCTTCTAGTAAAGTCATCCGAAGACCAGTATCAGTTGCAAAGCGATTTAGAAAAGATTGCTGTATGGTGTGGCAGGTGGAAGTTGACGCTAAATAACGAAAAGTGTGAGGTGATCCACATTAGTTCCAAAAGAAATCCGTTGGAATTCAATTAGGCCTACTCGATAAATAGTACAATTCTCAAGGCTGTCAATTCAACTAAGTACCTGGGTGTTAAAATTATGAACAACTTCAGCTGGAAAGACCACATAGATAATACTGTGGGGAAGGCGAGCCAAAGGTTGCGTTTCATTGGCAGGACACTTAGAAGATGCAACAAGTCCACTAAAGAGACAGCTTGTACTACACTCGTTCGTCCTCTGTTAGAATATTGCTGCGCGGTGTGGGATCCTTACCAGGTGGGATTGACAGAGGACATCGAAAGGGTGCAAAAAAGAGCAGCTCGTTTTATATTATCACGTAATAGGGGAGAGAGCGTGGCAGATATGATACATGAGTTGGGATGGAAGTCATTAAAGCAAAGACGTTTTTCGTCGCGGGGAGGTCTATTTACGAAATTTCAGTCACCAACTTTCTCTTCCGAATGCGAAAATATTTTGTTGAGCCCAACCTACATAGGTAGGGATGATCATCAAAATAAAATAAGAGAAATCAGAGCTCGAACAGAAAGGTTTAGGTGTTCGTTTTTCCCGCGCGCTGTTCGGGAGTGGAATGGTAGAGAGATAGTATGGTTGTGGTTTGATGAACCCTCTGCCATGCACTTAAATGTGAATTGCAGAGTAATCATGTAGATGTAGAGGGGAAAAAGTTTACATCCATGTCTTACAACCTATTTAGTCTGAGCACTTTGTTCTTGGTGTTCCAGTCTTACTGCTTCCACTTGGTTTTTGTAAATATTGTATTACCTGCCTTTCACTATAGCTTACCCCCTATTTTTCTCAGAATTTCAAACATCATGCACCATTTCACATCATTGCTTTTTCTAGCTTGATAAATCCTATGAATGTGTATTGATTTTTCTTCAGCCTTGCTTCCATTATCAACCACATCAGAAAGCCACTCTGGTGCCTTTACATTTCCTAAAGCCAAACTGATGGTCATTTAACACATCCTCAATATTCTTTTCCATTCTTCTGTATAATATTATTGTCAGCAACATGGATGTTTGAGCTGTTAATCTGATTGTGAGTTAATCTTCGCGCTTCATGGCTGCAATCTTCAGAATTGTGTAGATGATATTTTTGTGAAAGTCTGATGGTATATCACCAGTCTCATACATTCTACACACCAGCATGAATAGTCATTTTGTTGCTACTTCCACCAATGATTTTAGAAATTCTAATGGAATGTTATCTGTCCCTACTGTCTTATTTGATCTTAAGTCATCCAAAACCCTTCTAAATTCTGACACTAATACTGGATTCCCTATCTCTTCTCTGCCAACTCCTGTTTCTCCTTCTTTCATGTCATCAGACAAGTCCTCCCCCTCTTAGAGGCCTTCAGTATACACTTTCCACATATCCACTTCCTCCCCTGCATTTAACAATGGAATTCCCGTTACACTCTTAATTTTATTGCCCTCGCTGTTAATTTCTCCAAAGATTGTTTTGACTTTTCTATGTGCTGAGTCTGTCCTTCCAACAAATATGTATATAATCTCCCTCTTCCATTCTCCCCCCTTTTCTTTTTCCTTGGCGTCCCTGCTCTTCCTGTTTGTTTCATTCCTGAGTGACTTGTAATTCTGTATTTCCCAGAACATTTTTGTACTTCCTTCTTTCATTGATCAACTGAAGCATTTCTTATGTTGCCCATGGTTTCTTCACACTTACCTTCCTTGTACTTGTGTTCTTCATTCCAGCTTATGTGATTTCCCTTTGTAGAGATACCCATTCCTCTTCAACTGAACTGCTCCCCCTGCAGGTCCGGGGGTTAGAATAGGCCCGAGGTATTCCTGCTTGTCGTAAGAGGTGACTAAAAGGAGTCTCACATGTTTCGGCCTTTATGTTATGGCCCCTATAGGGTTTGACCTCCATTTTTCAAAATTTTCTGTGAACCAATTGGGGAAGGGCACCTTACATGGTGCATAGTGTCCATCATGTGCTGAGACCTCTCACATTCTTCATCAACGTGGTTCTGCACTTCCGCTCATTCTCCAGCTGTCGGGTGAGGTCACCCTCCTGGGTGCGTTTTCCTCCATCCTCTATGCAGTATCGCTTTCTGCACTGTTGATGATAATAGACTTCTTAGCTCATTTGCACCTGATATCCAATACAGTAGCCAGTCTGTTGTGGTGGGGCTGCCACCACATACCCTGTTGGTTGTAGCCCCCTTGACCACACAGGAATCACTCTACTGATGCCTGCACCATTAACTCCTCACGTATGCCAAGGAGTAAATGCCCGTCAACCTCGGGCATTGGGACTCCTGGCAGTGGCTGTCGTGCCAGGTGGCCTTTGCTGTGGCTTGGGGAGGGTCCCTGGTCAGAGTGGGTGGCATCAGGGCGGATGGCACGCAATGAAGTGTAGTACGCCATCTCTTGCTAGTGGTCAAACAACAGCAATCTCTAAAGCGATCAAGGTCTAACTTCGTGCTAAGAAATACGACCCCAAGTCGTGCTCCCCCCCCCTCCCCTCCCCCCCCCCCCCCCCAGCCACACCATGGGAAGAACACCAGGCTAGGGATGGCAGCGAAGCTTATTCACCCCGGTACCTTGTATGGGGAATCTTTCTTGTCAATGAAACCTCAGTTTTTTGTGGAGAATTTAGAGGACAAGTTTGGAGAGGTGGAGGGCTTGTCCCAAACGGGGTCAGGGTTGGTCTTGATCAAAACAGCATCCTCTGCTCAGTCATGGGCACTACTCATCTGTGACAAGCTGGGGGATGTTTCTGTTTCCATCATGCCCCATAAGAGCTTAAATATGATCCAGCGTTTCATATTTCACAGGAACCTTCTTTTGCAGTCTGACGATAAGCTGCGCGCCTGTTTAGAGTGGTGAGGTGTCCACTTTGTACATAGCATCCACTGGGGTCTGAGTGATAATTTGATTGCCACTGATGCTTTCATCTTGGCCTTCGAGGATGACACATTACCCAAGAAGATAAAGGTGATGGTCTACAGCTGTGACGTAAAGCCATATATCCCTCCCCGGATGCGGTGCTTTAAGTGTTGGAAGTTTGGCCATATGTCTTCCCGCTGTACTTCCAGTCTCACCTTTCGGGATTGTGGACGTACTTCACAGCCCAATACTCCCTGTGCCCTGCCTCCCATCTGTGTCTACTGCGGAGAGCACCATTCGCCTTGCTCGCCAGACTGCAGGATTCTCCATAAAGGACGAAAAATAATGGAATACAAGACTGTGGCCGACTGACCTACACTGAGGCTAAGAGAAAATATGAGAGGCTACATCCTGTGCCGCCACTGCGACAATGGTTCTACTATCTTCCGTTCTGCTGCATACAGTTGGCTCTCAGAGCCATCATACTCCACCTGCCCCCTTGATGGTGGGGAGGGGGGGGGGCACTTCTCTCCCTATTGCTACTGCACAATCTACTTCAGGAGCCATGCCCCCCCCCCCCCCCCCCAACCATCGGGGATGTCAGTCCCCACTTCTCAGCTGGAGAAGCATAAGTCTTCTTCGGCTCCTCTCGCCAGGAAGGGATCCCTTGAGTGACTCCCTTCCCAGGTTCCTACCAGTGGCAAAGCTGACACCCGCCAGTGGCTGAAGCAACCACAGGTAGCTGGTTGTAGGGCTTCAGTTCCTGAGACTGAATCGGTGAAGCCCTCCCAGCCGGACAAACCTAAGGAGCAGCGAGAGAAACCTAAAAAGATAAAGACCCCCAAGAACCAAGGCACTGCGGTGGCACCCACCCCACCACTACCAACAAGCTCTGTGTCTGAGGATGAGGTGGAGATTCTGACGTCCGCTGAGGACCTAGATCTCGCTGGGCCCTCAGACACAATTGATGTCGATCACACAGGTACTTATCTGACCCTGAGGCATAGACTGCCTCATTGAGTATTTCATCCCTTCCCAGTCTCATGATCACGTAATCCTCCAGCGGAATTGCGGGGCTTTTTCCACCACCTGGCTGAGCTATGGCAGTTGTTAAGCTTTACACCTGCTTTCTGCATTGCCCTCCAGGAAACCTGGTTTCCAACAATGCGGACGCCTGCCCTCCGCAGCTATAAGGGATATTACAGGAACCGTAGCGACTATAATCAAGTGTCAGGTGGAGTTTCCATCTGTGTCGTGAACTCGGTAGGTAGTGAACCTATGCCCCTTCAAACCCCTCTTGAAGCTGTGGCTGTCACGATAAGGCAGGAAATAACTGTCTGCAATGTATATTTTCGTCCAGATGGTGCAGTATCCCCAAAATATTGGCTGCACTGATCGATCAACTCCCTAAACCTTTCCTACTTTTGGGAGATTTTAATGCACATAACCCCTTGTGGGGTGGTGCCATGCTTACTGGTCGAGGTATGGAGATTGAAAATTTGCTGTCCCAACTCGAACTCTGCCTCTTAAATACTGGGGCTGCCACACATTTCAGTGTGGTGCATGGTAGTTACTCAGCCGTTGATTTATCAATTTGCAGCCCAGGATTCCACTGGAGAGCACGTGATGACCTGTGTGGTAATGACCACTTCCCCATCTTCCTGTCACTCCCCTGCATCACGCACACAGACGCCTACCCACATGGGCTTTAGGCAAGGCAGACTGGGTAGCCTTCACCTCTGCTGTCACTGTTGAATCTCCCCCATGTGGTGCCATCAGTGTTGTGATTGAGCAGGTCACTACAACAATAATTAATGTAGCAGAAAATGCGATCCCTCATTCTCTAGGGTACCCCCGGCGAAAGACAGTCCCTTAGTGGCCGCTGGAAGTCGCTTAGGCAATTAAAGAGCTTCGGTGAGCTCTACAGTGACATAAGCGGCACCCTTCCCTAGAGCACCTAATACCCTTTGAATGGATCCGTGCCCATGGAAACAGGAGTGTTGGGAGAGGTATGTGTCGACCATTGGGTGCTATATGTCACCTTCCCAAGTATGGACGAAGACCCCCACAGGTTTCCCTGGCATTAACTTTAACAGCATGTTATCTACCAACGCAAATGCGATTGACGAGCACTTTGCTCAAGCCTCTGCATCGGAGGACTATCCCCCAGCCTTTCACACCCTCAAACGGTGGATGGAAATGAAAGTTCTCATTCACTACAGGCCACAGTGAACCCTATAACGCCCGATTTACAGAGTGAGAGCTCCTCAGTGCCCTCGCACATTGCCCCGGCACAGCTCCTGGGCCGGAACGGGTCCACAGTGAAATGAGTAAACATCTCTCGTCTGACTACAAGCGTCATCTGCTCATCATCTTCAACTGGATCTGGTGCGATGGCGTCTTTCCATCGCAATGGTGGGAGAGCACCATCATTCTGCTGCTCAAACCTGGTCAAACCCGCTTGATGTGGATAGCTACTGGCCCTTCAGCCTCACCAATTTTCTTTGTAAGCTGCTGGAACATATGGTGTGTCAATGGTTGGGTTGGGTCGGGTCTTGGAGTCACGTGGCCTACTGGCTCCATGTCAGGACGTTTTGATAATCTTGTGTTCCTCGAATCTGCCATCCAAACAGCCTTTTCCAGATGCCAACATCTGGTTACCGTCTTTTTTTGACTTACTTAAAGCATACGACGTGACCTGGCGACTTCATATCCTTGCCACATTGTACGAGTGGGGTCTCCGGGGCCTGCTCCCAATTTTTATCCAATACTTCCTGTCGCTCCGTACTTTTCGTGTCAAGTTGGTGCCTCCCATAGTTCCCCATGTATTCAGGAGAATGGCATTCCACAGGGCTCCGTATTGAGTGTCATTCTATTTTTAGTGGCTATTAACAGTTTAACTGCAGCTGTAGGTCCGTCTGTGTCACCTTCTCTGTATGTGGATGACTTCTGCATTTTGTACTGCTCCTCCATTACTGGTGTTGCTGAGCAGTGCCTACAGGGAGCCATTCACAAGGCGCAGTCCTGGGCTAGAGCCCAGGGCTTCCAGTTTTCCAAAGTCATGTGTCATGCATTTCTGTTGGTGTTGTACCGTTCATCCAGAACCAGCACTTTACCTTAATGACGATCCACTCACTGTAGTGGAGACATATCAATATTTAGGACTGGTTTTTGATGCCTGATTGATTTGGCTACCTCACCTTCGTCAGCTTAAGCGGAAGTGCTGGCAGCACCTCAACGCCCTCCACTGCCTGAGCAACACCAACTGGGGTGCAGATCGCTCTACACTGCTGCAGCTCTACAGAGCCCTTTTTCAATCCCGCCTTGACTATGAGAGTCTGGTTTATGGTTCAGTGGTGCCCTCAGCATTGCGTGTAGTCAACCCAGTGCACCACTGTGGCATTCGCCTAGTGATGGAGCTTTTAGAATGAGTCCTGTGACCAGTGTCCTGGTGGAGGCCGGATTCCCTCCATTGAAGGTTAGGCGTACACAACTGCTGGCCAGTTATGTTGCACATGTTCTTAGTTCTCCTGTGCATCCGAATTGCCGTCTTCTTTTCCCAACCACGGCAGTTCATCTCCCACATCAGCGGCCCAGGCCAGGGCTTACAATTTTGGTTTGTGTCCTGTCCCTTCTGTCTGAACTGGAGTCCTTCCCATTACCACCTCTCCTCAAGGTCCATTCACATGCACTTCCATGGTGTACGCCTAGGCCGCAGATTCTTCTGGACCTTGCACATAGCCCTAAGGACTCCGTTAACCATGTCTCTTCACTATCACTTCCTCTCGATTCTCAACATGTACTGGGGCCGCGAAGTGGTTTGCACCGACAGCTCGATGGCTGATGGTCACGTAGGCTTTGTGTACGTTCATGGAGGACATATGGAACACCACTTCTTGCCAGATTACCGCAATGTTTTCACTACAGAACTGGTGGCCATATCTCGTGCTCTTGAGCACATCTTCTCATGCCCTGACGAGTCATTTCTCCTGTGTACTGACTCATTGAGCAGCCTAGAAGCTATCAACCAGTGCTACCCTCGCCGTCCTGTGGTAGCATCCATTCAGGAGATCATATATGCCCTGGAACAGTCCTGTCGTTCAGTGGTGTTTGTGTGGTCCCCCAAGACACATTGGAATCTCGGGCAACAAACTTCCCAACAAGCTGGCTAAACAGATTACGCAGAAACCACTTCTGGAGATGGGCATCTCCGATACTGACCTGCATTCTGTCTTACACCGCAAGGTTTTTCGACTTTGGGAGACGGAATGGCGTAACAGTACGCACAACAAACTGCGTGTCATTATGGAGACTATGAATGTCTGGAGGTCTTCCATGCGGTCCTCTCGCAGGGAATCAGTTGTCCTCTGCCAGCTCTGCATTGGTTATACGTGGCTAATGCATGGTTACCTCCTCTGTCGAGAGGAGCCGCCTCGATGTTGCTGTGGCTCACCAATGATGATCATCCACCTCGTGCTGGACTGCCCACTTCTAGCTGCTCTGTGGCAGGCTTTTAACTTTCCCAGCACCCTACCTTCGGTCTTGGACGACAATGCCTCAACAGCAGCTTTAGTCTTACATTTTATTCGTGAGGGTGGGTTTTATCATTTGATCAAAGTTTTAGCGCATGTCCTTTGCCCCTCTGTGTCCTCCACCCTAGTGCTTTTAGGGTGGAGGTTTTAATGTGTTGCAGAGTGTCTGGCTTCTCCTTTTTATTCTCATGGTCAGCCAGCTATTATAATCTGCTCTCATGTTTTGATCTCTTCTGCATGTTTCTTGCATATCTGTGATTTTCTTGTCTGATTTTGTCCATTTTAGTGTTTGTTGCCCTTCTGTCATTCTTGTGGTTTTCTCCTTTTTTCCAGCTGTTTTTTGTATGTCTTGATTATTTTACTCCCACCCCTGTGGAATTATTTCATTCGGAACGAGGGCCCGATGACCTAGTAGTATGGTCCCTCCCCCCTCTTTTAAACAAGCCAATCAAAAAAGAGAGATTGGAATCTCACATAATATTCTAGAGCCTAAAAAATAACAGTACACAGACGCATTATGGCGTAGTGATTCAGGTATGTTCCTAACATACAAAAGGTTGTGTTTTCAAATCTCATCAGGCGCATCTTTATTTTTTAATATATTTTCAAATCTGTGTTGCAGTGCTATAATATCTATATTATTATCCATTGATAATCTAATACGCTGGCTTGCGTTTATTTCTTCTTAAGCCTTTTATGCAAACTTGAGGCCAAATATCTTTAGTCAGGGGCTTGTTAGAAACACTGCTGTTTGGTTTTTATTGTTGCCTCTGTAGTTTTCAACCAAGAGAGCAGCAATATCTAGTGTGTTTTGCATCTATGTAGACTTGTAACCATTCTGCTTGTGCAGACCATTTACTGGGACCATCTTGGAGGTTGCCTACATTTCATGCCCCGTTAAAGCAGTGATATCCACTGACAGTCCCTGACTCCCAGCTAAGGAGACCAGTGAACAAAAACCTGAACTGCTTAATACCATTATCTCAGGTCTGGAGTTTATTCCTCGTGTGAAACAGAATTTGAACACTTTTAGATCACACTTGCAACATTTGACCATTCTTAGTTACAATGAAACTGTTAATACCTTGTTAAAATGTCAGTACAAAGGATAAGAAATTTAAAAAAATCCATTTTAACAAATTAATTAAATAAGAATAATGATCAAAAGCATGTTGATAAAGATTAAAGAATTTCATCGCACCTAACAAGATTCAAACCCACAACCTTCTGCTTATCAGGAATGTGCCTTAACCACTATGCAACAACACCACCCTGTGTACTACACTCATGCTCATAAATTAAGGATAATTGCAGAATGTGGTGCCACACAACATGGCACTACACAAAACAGGCGCTAATAGCATAGGCACATAGGGAACACACACGACACAGATCTGTAAGTCCACGGTATTGATGATAAGTTGAGAAAACTGCCCCAAAACACATGTACTACACAACGCCACAGTTTCCTGCGCATGTACCCTGACATAAATGCGGGATATGATCACCATGCGCACGTACACAGGCTGCACAACAGGTTGGCATACTCTGGATTAGGTAGTCGAGCAGCTGTTGGGGTATAGCCTCCCATTCTTGCACCAGTGCCTGTCGGAGCTCCTGAAGTGTCCTAGGTGTTTGAAGATGTGCAGCAATACGTCGACTGGAGTATTCCATATGAGATTGATGAGGTTTAGGTCTGGACGACAGGCAGACCACTCCATTCACCTGATATCTTCTGTTTCAAGGTACTCCTCCACGATGGCAGCTCAGTGAGGCCATGTATTATTATCCATCAGGAGGCAGGTGGGACCCACTGCACCCCTGAAAAGGTGGACATCCTGGTGCAACATGATGTCCCGATACACCTGACCTATTACAGATCCTCGTCAAAGACATGCAGGGGTGTATGTGCACCAATCATAATCCCACCCCCACACCATCAAACTACGACCTCCATACAGGTCCCTTTCAAGGACATTAAGGCATTGGTATCTGGTTCCTGGTTCACGCCAGATGAAAACCCGGCGAGAATCACTGTTCAGACTGTACCTGGACTCGTCCACGAAGATAACCTGGGACCACTGTTCCCATGACCATGTACTGTGTTCTTGCCACCGGGCTTTACGGGCTCTTCTGTGACCAGAGGTCAGTGGAATGCACCAGGCGAATGAACCATCTCTGCTCACTCATCTGTAGACTGTGTGTCTGGAGACAACTGTTCCAGTGGCTGCAGTAAGGTCCAGAGCAAGGCTACCTGTAGTACTCCGAGGCCGTCTGCGGTCACTGATGATGAGATATCGGTCTTCTTGTGGTGTTGTACACTGTGGACGTCTCGTACTGTAGTGCCTGGACACATTTTGTGTCTGCTGGAATCAATGCCATAATTTTGAGATCACACTTTGTGGCACACGGAAAGCCCGTACTACAACCTGATGTGTTTGACCAGCCTCCAGTCACCCTTGTATTCTACCCCTCATAACGTCATCAGTATGTGTTCTTAGAGCCATTAGCATGTCTGAAAATGTATGCACACTTACTTGCTGCACCTATTCTGACATGCACCAACACATCTCTGCGTATGTGGACTGCTGCCAGCCCCACCGTGCGATGACTGCAGGTCAAATGCACTGCATGGTCATACCCCGAGGTGAGTTAAACCCGCAAACCACCCACCAGAGCGTTTTTTCACCATGTATGAGCATTATCCTTAATTTATGAGCATGAGTGTACTATCATTTTTAGACCATAGAATATTATGCACTTTTTCCCAGTTACTTGTGAATAATGGCCCACAATGGTGAATGCCTGTAGGGTGGTTTCAAAAATTTGATCTCCTTCCAGGGGCCTCTCCAAACAACATTGCTGGTCAGTACTTACATTCAGGAGGTGAAACGTGCTCTAGGCGTACTGCCAATAAACACACATAAAAGTAAGCTGCCTAGCTTTCGGAACTAATAGTCCCTTTCTCAAAAGGAGAGGGGAATTGGTTGTGGGAGGCCAAAAAGGAAGGGCGGGTCACTCAGACCTCAGGACAAGAGTGACCCACCTGTAGTGAGGATGGGGGTAGAAAAAGGTCAAGGTGAGGTGACATGGAAATTGCAGCAAAAATTGTTGACATTGCTTTCATGTTGTTCTTATTATTGAATGTTTTAGATTATATTTAATTCGAAGTATTACTTAGCAGTTTTTGAAGAAATTATACAATTTTTCATTATTCTTCCAGTTAAATGAAGCATTGGTATTAATAACTTAAGTGAGTTTTTTTTCTGTGTAGCACTCAAAAGAATGAAACTCCTCTTCAGTTTGCAAACCAGAGTCAACTGACTGAGGCAGTAGAATCTCTTTGTAGTGTTGACATGTCTTTGCCAGACACCAGCAGAAACTGTCCATTTCAGTCACCACCTGCAACTGGACAGGATGACATTACTCCTGTTCTTGTTGGGTATGTGTAATACATAGTTATGTTTCTGTACACTTCCCAGACTTAAGAATTTAGTGGATAGTTAGTTTATTTAAATAGTGACCAAAATACACTTGGACAGATTGTTCTAAAGATCCTTTCTTAGCCATTAAATTACCCATGCTCAAAAATAATGTAGATGATGTATTGGGAGGACATGCTTGCAACCATTTCAGAATATTATATAAACATCCTTCCTAAGTCTCCTTATATTTTTATATTTTTGTAACTCACAAATATTTTCCTCTAAATTTTCTAAGCCTTTGATCAGTAAAAGCACAGAAAAATATTAAAATTTGACTTGGCTACATAAAATATCTGACCAGATCCCAGGTTTCAAGAGTAGGTTCCCATCTCCCAGTAATATATGAAAGAATCTAAACAATGGTTAAAACTTTAAAAAGGCAAATTGAGAAACATTAAAACTGTATCAATTGATGTTTAGTCCTACTCGTATTCTGCTAGCACCACTGAACCGACACACTTGTTTCCTTCTGCACATCATCTCTTCCATCGGCTGACGTACCAGCATCATGTTACATGCTCTGCTGTTTGTTTATTGGAAAAATTTTATCAGCATCCTGGTGCACCTGTGACGCTAGTGTATATTGTGAGCATGACGGTCATTTGTAATTTGTTCTTGGCATGTAAGCACCCAAAATAGAATCAGCCTTTAGAAGCATAGTGGGCAGGGCACTTAAAAAGTTCCAGTGCGCAAGAAGGCTGGGAAGGTGGAACAAGGCATAATGTCATAGCCAGAGCAAACCATTACTAGGATAATGTCGTAAAAGGCTGCTGCAGAAAGGAATGGGCATAAGACGAAAAGGGTGACTGGATCAAGATCTTGGATTATATATCAAAATAATCAGCAACCAGTTGCATAAAAGAAATTTTATTTCTTTTATCGGTTTCAGGTGCTTAGTCATAATGTTATTTGTGAGTGTCAACAGTAAGATGCATGCAGCATTTTGCTATGGTCATGTGGTTCATAGTGCCTGTACAAAAGTGGTATAAAAAATAAGCCAAACAGCTACTTTTTTACACTATTTTTGTACCGGTGCTATGAACTAAAAGACCACAGAAATATGCTGCATGCATATTTTTGTTGACACTCACAAATAACGTGATTTTTATAATCTTCTGAAGGGGGGCACTAAGTACCTGAAACCAATTAAAGAAATAACATTTGTTTTATGCAGCTGGTTGCTGATTATTATGATATACATGTGGTTACAGTTGCTGGCGATGGGTAAAATGTTAATCTTGAAGTATGACATACACTTCGGAAACTGGTCTTACTTGAAGAATGAAAATATTTTTACATAACAACGACAGCAAGAATATATTAACTTGTCAAGTAATGAGTCTCTCAAATATCTTCTTTAGAATCTTTGCAAGATGCTACAATAAACTATCTCACACATCGAGATGATAATGCAATAAGCATCAGTGAAGTTGAGTAATTGAAAAAGGTGACTGTTTCGTGCCACCTACAAACATATTGATAAACCACAAACCAGCAATCTCCGTGATATTTTTTTGCAACAAGATAACACAAGAGCACACATTGCTCCTGCTATCCTTACCTACCCGCAATATACAGAGGGTGTGACTCTTGCCTTGATCTGCATCTTCTCCATTTCTCTCACCCATTGAAAACATGTGCTGATGCTCTGTCAAGAGACTGCAGTGCCACCATTCGCAAGCCACTATGACTGATGAACTCCACAGGGTTCATAGAATGACATACCAGTATCTCTCATCCAAGCTTACTTCATTTGTTGACTAGCCTGGTGAGGCATTGTTGCTGCTAAAGGTGGCAGTGCTTTGACCTAAATTACGAGGGCAAATCAGAAAGTCTAGGCCCCCCTTTTTTTTTTTGGCCAAATTACAGCTGTAAATGCGAAGTCAACATGTCCATTCCCAACATTGGACCTTTCTTGGTTATGCCGGCCTTATCTGCTGGTAGCTCCATCGCACGGCGCTGCTGTCAGTTGTTAAATATGGTGGTTGTGTTCCAAACATCCACTGCATTAGAGCAACAGTGTGATTCGTTTTCTATGGAGCAAGGGACGAATACCATCAAGATGTACAGGAAAATGCAGCCCACATATGGGGAAAACTGTCTCACTTTGAGAACTGTGAGGTGGTTGCGATGTGAGTTTGACAAAGGCTGTGAAGTTTTGCATGACAATGAGCGGCTGGGGAGGCCACGTTCATTGCTGCCTGATGACATTTGCCACGTGGGTGCAATGGTGAAAGCAGATTGGCATGTGCACATCACAGCCATTTCCTGGAAACTGGCATATCCTATGGGTGTGCTTACAATATCGTTAACAGATCCTTAGGGTACTGGAAGGTTTCATGTCAGTGGGTGCCTAAGCAGTTTGATGGCATGATGAAAGGCAAGTGAATAATGTCTTCACCAAATCATCTGGAACAGTACACCAGGGAGGGTGAAGTTTTCCTGGACCACATTGTTACTGGAAGTGAAATGCTGGAATCAAAGCAGCAGAGCATGGTGTAAAAACTTCCAGGATCACTCGTGATGTAAATATTCTGTTAGCACCATCTACTGGGAAAGCTATGTTGATGGCCTTCTCGGATAGCTGTGGACCGCTCCTGTTGGATTTTGTACAAGGTGCAACCATCAATCTCGACAGTTCTTGTTCCACACATCATGTCTGAGGGCTGTCATCAGGCAGAGGCACTGAGGGATTCTCAACATGGAGAGTGTGATTCTGCTGCATGACAGTGTGCAAGACTGCATGTGGCAATCAAAACTGCTGAAAAGCTCTGGGCATTTTACTGTGAAGTATGGGACCACCCACCATACAGTCCAGACCTCACCCCTAGTAATTTCCATGTTTTCAGATGGCTGAAGAAGTTCCTGGCAGGACAGCAATTCACAGGTAACGATGAAGCCAAGACAGCAGTCCAATGGTGATTCCATAGACAGTAGGATGAATTCTACAGCAGGGGCATTTCAAATTTAGTGCTGCGATCAGACAAATTTGTGAACTGTTGTGGGGACTATGTGGAAAAATAGTGTGAGCTATGTAGAATAGAATGTATATTTGTCATTACCTGTATGTTTGCTTTGGCTAATAAAAAATAGGGGCAAAGACTTTGTGATTTACCTTTGTACATACTCTGTGTACCCCAAATCCGTACACATTATAAAAATGGATGTTGGCACATTAATAATCAGTGTAAATACCACAACACTGAATGCAAGCATGTAAACATGTATGCATTGTGTTGTGCAGGTGCCAAATGTCAGTTTGTGGGTAGGAGTTCCATGCCTGTTGCACTTGGTTGGGCAATATATGGACAGTTAATGCTGGGTATCCAATAACATTGTAGTATGTCCTGTCTACTCACCAAGCAGTGAAGGAGAATAAGCATATAAAAATATTGACATTTGCAAGCTTTTGGAGCCAATTTCTCCTCCTCTTGGCAACTGGATGATGGGGAAGAAAGAAGGGTGAAGGAAAAGGACTCGTGAGGTGTAGGAAATGAGAAGAGTTCGGAAAAGCCATCCAGAACCCCAGGTCAGGGAAGATTTACCAGATAGGATGAGAAGAAAAGAAGACTGATTTTTGGGTTTTGGGGACTGCACCAGACAAGATTTGAAAACACGAGAGCTTAAAGGTGGAAGATAGGATAAGACACAAGACAGAGATCACTTACAGAACAGCACACTTGAGTTAGTAAGAATGGAAAGCTAAATGCATTATATGTGGTACAGATGAAGGGTAACATACAGGTCAGGATATGAAAGATATAGAATACTAAAAGGGAGTGAAGATGGGAATAGTTATTGAGAAGAAATGCTGAGACTGAAAAAACTAACATAAATGGGTGGTGGTATGTGGGTACATATGGCAAGTCTTACAGTGAGGATGGACACAGGAGTAGGAACCACATAGTAGGAAAACAGGTGCAGGAGCAGCATAGGACCTGAAAAGGATAATGCAAAGCTTGGGTGGGTGATGAAAGGCTATTCTAGGTGAGGTGGGCAAAATGTCAGACAGAATGGACCTCATTTCAGGGCATGATTTTATGAAGTCATAGCCTTGTCAAAGTAGCTGATTAAGATTATGAGAAGGAAAGTTGCATCTCACCAAATAGCAGAAATGCTGAGTCGCAGATAGGAACAACAAAAAGATTCTCACAATTATAGCTTTCGGCCATTAAGGCCTTTGTCAACAATAGACACACTGTGGTTTCAGTTGCCTGAAACTGCAGTTGCGTGTGTCTGAGACTGCAGTCGTGTGTCTGAGTGGTGTGTGTGTGTGTGTGTGTGTGTGTGTGTGTTGTTGACAAAGGCTTTGATGGCCAAAAGCTGTAATTGTCTTTTTGTTGTGACTGTCTGCGACTCAGCATCTCTGCTATATGGTGAGTAGCAACTTTCCTTCTTATAATATAGCTGAGTAATACATCGTTTGAGACATAGAAAATACTGAGTGAGAAGAGGTGTACTCCTAAATTGTTCCCCTCCCCCTCCCGAAGGATCGTCAGTACCAAGCTGGATGTGATGGCCCGGGAAATCAGCCTTTGAACTAGGCTAGTGGGTTAATTACGTCCATTGAAGGTTTAGGTGAGAATGGTGGAGTATTGCTGTAAAGAGTCTACAACCGGAAAAAAAAAAAAATTGTCCTGAATGCCAAGGCTGTAGGGGAGGGAACATTTGATATGGAAAGAATGGCAACTGTTAAAATGCAAATACTGTTGTTTGTTAGTAGGTTTAATGTGAACAGAAGTTTGTGTATATTATCTTGAATTGCAGGAAACCACAACCAAAAGCTCACAGTTTTATATAAAGGCAGCAAACACTGCACTTGCTGTAGAAAGTCTGTTAAAAATGACTGGTTTCACACTAGTTTAGGCGTGTCCTCAGGAAATCTAAACAGTGATTAGAAAGGAAGTATTTTACAATTTTTCTCTTTTCACTGGCTTAGTCAATACTGTTAAGAGTCATAGAGTAGACATGTGTATTAGGTACTTACATAATTGTATCTACAAAATTATTTAAACATTTTTCCTGCAGCATCTCCCCTTCATCTACATCTACATTTATACTCCGCAAGCCACCCAACGGTGTGTGGCGGAGGGCACTTTATGTGCCACTGTCATTACCTCCCTTTTCTGATCCAGTTGCGTACGGTTCACAGGAAGAACGACTGTCTGAAAGGCTCCGTGCGCACTCGAATCTCTCTAATTTTACATTCGTGATCTCCTCGGGAGGTATAAGTAGGGGGAAGCAATATATTCAATACCTCACCCAGAAACGCACCCTCTCGAAACCTTGCGAGCAAGCTACACCGCGACGCCGAGCGCCTCTCTTGCAGAGTCTGCCACTTGAGTTTGCTAAACATCTCCGTAACGCTATCACGCTTACCAAATAACCCTGTGATGAAACGTGCCGCTCTTCTTTGGATCTTCTCTATATCCTCCATCAACCCAATCTGGTACGGATCCCAACTGATGAGCAATACTCAAGTATAGGTCGAACGAGTGTTTTGTAATCCACCTCCTTTGTTGATGGACTACATTTTCTAAGGACTCTCCCAATGAATCTCAACCTGGTACCCGCCTTACCAACAATTAATTTTATATGATCATTCCACTTCAAATCGTTCCGCACGCATACTCCCAGATATTTTACAGAAGTAACTGTTACCAGTGTTTGTTCCGCTATCATATAATCATACAATAAAGGATCCTTCTTTCTATGTATTCGCAATACATTACATTTGTCTATGTTAAGGGTCAGTTGCCACTCCCTGCACCAAGTGCCTATCCGCTGCAGATCTTCCTGCATTTCGCTACAATTTTCTAATGCTGCAACTTCTCTGTATACTACAGCATCATCCGCGAAAAGTCGCATGGAACTTCCGACACTATCTACTAGGTCATTTATATATATTGTGAAAAGCAATGGTCCCATAACACTCCCCTGTGGCACGCCAGAGGTTACTTTAACGTCTGTAGACGTCTCTCCATTGATAACAACATGCTGTGTTCTGTTTGCTAAAAATTCTTCAATCCAGCCACACAGCTGGTCTGATATTCCGTAGGCTCTTACTTTGTTTATCGGGCGACAGTGCGGAACTGTATCGAACGCCTTCCGGAAGTCAAGGAAAATAGCATCTACCTGGGAGCCTGTATCTAATATTTTCTGGGTCTCATGAACAAATAAAGCGAGCTGGGCCTCACACGATCGCTGTTTCCGGAATCCATGTTGATTCCTACAGAGTAGATTCTGGGTTTCCAAAAATGACATGATACTCAAGCAAAAAACATGTTCTAAAAATCTACAACAGATCGACGTCAGAGATATAGGTCTATAGTTTTGCGCATCTGCTTGATGACCCTTCTTGAAGACTGGGACTACCTGTGTTCTTTTCCAATCATTTGGAACCTTCCGTTCCTCTAGAGACTTGTGGTACACGGCTGTTAGAAGGGGGGCAAGTTCTTTCACGTACTCTGTGTACAATCGAATTGGTATCCCGTCAGGTCCAGTGGACTTTCCTCTGTTGAGTGTTTCCAGTTGCTTTTCTATTCCTTGGACACTTATTTCGATGTCAGCCATTTTTTCGTTTGTGCGAGGATTTAGAGGAGGAACTGCAGTGCGGTCTTCCTCTGTGAAACAGCTTTGGAAAAAGGTGTTTAGTATTTCAGCTTTATGCGTGTCATCCTCTGTTTCAATGCCATCATCATCCCGGAGTGTCTGGAAATCCTGTTTCGAGCCACTTACTGATTTAACGTAAGACCACAACTGCCTAGGATTTTCTGTCAAGTCGGTACATAGAATTTTACTTTCGAATTCACTGAACGCTTCACGCATAGCCCTCCTTATGCTAACTTTGACATCGTTTAGCTTCTGTTTATCTGAGAGGTTTTGGCTGCGTTTAAACTTGCAGTGAAGCTCTCTTTGCTTTCGCAGTAGTTTCCTAACTTTGTTGTTGAACCACGGTGGGTTTTTCCCGTCCCTCACAGTTTTACTCGGCACGTACCTGTCTAAAATGCATTTTACGATTGCCTTGAACTTTTTCCATAAACACTCAACAGTGTCAGTGTCGGAACAGAAATTTTCATTTTGATCTGTTAGGTAGTCTGAAATCTGCCTTCTATTACTCTTGCTAAACAGATAAACCTTCCTCCCTTTTTTTATATTCCTATTAACTTCCATATTCAGGGATGCTACAACGGCCTTATGATCACTGATTCCCTGTTCTGCACTTACAGAGTCGAAAAGTTCGGGTCTGTTTGTTATCAGTAGGTCCAAGATGTTATCTCCACGAGTCGGTTCTCTGTTTAATTGCTCGAGGTAATTTTCGGATAGTGCACTCAGTATAATGTCACTCGATGCTCTGTCCCTACCACCCGTCCTAAACATCTGAGTGTCCCAGTCTATATCTGGTAAATTGAAATCTCCACCTAAGACTATAACATGCTGAGAAAATTTATGTGAAATGTATTCCAAATTTTCTCTCAGTTGTTCTGCCACTAATGCTGCTGAGTCGGGAGGTCGGTAAAAGGAGCCAATTATTAACCTTGCTCGGTTGTTGAGTGTAACCTCCACCCATAATAATTCACAGGAACTATCCACTTCTACTTCACAACAGGATAAACTACTACTAACAGCGACAAACACGCCACCACCGTTCGCATGCAATCTATCCTTTCTAAACAACGTCTGTGCCTTTGTAAAAATTTCGGCAGAATTTATCTCTGGCTTCAGCCAGCTTTCTGTACCAATAACGATTTCAGCTTCTGTGCTTTCTATCAGCGCTTGAAGTTCCGGTACTTTACCAATGCAGCTTCGACAGTTTACAATTACAATACCGATTGCTGCTTGGTCCCCGCGTGTCCTGACTTTGCCCCGCACCCTTTGAGGCTGTTGCCCTTTCTGTACTTGCCCGAGGCCATCTAACTTAAAAAACCGCCCAGTCCACACCACACAACCCCTGCTACCCGTGTAGCCGCTTGCTGCGTGTAGTGGACTCCTGACCAATCCAGCAGAACCCGAAACCCCACCACCCTATGGCGCAATTCGAGGAATCTGCAGCCCACACGGTCGCAGAACCGTCTCAGCCTCTGATTCAGACCCTCCACTCGGCTCTGTACCAAAGGTCCGCAGTCAGTCCTGTCGACGATGCTGCAGATGGTGAGCTCTGCTTTCGTCCCGATAGCGAGACTGGCAGTCTTCACCAAATCAGTTAGCCGCCGGAAGCCAGAGAGGATTTCCTCCGATCCATAGCGACACACATCATTGGTGCCGACATGAGCGACCACCTGCAGATGGGTGCACCCTGTACCCTTCATGGCATCCGGAAGGACCCTTTCCACATCTGGAATGACTCCCCCCGGTATGCACACGGAGTGCACATTGCTTTTCTTCCCCTCTCTTGCTGCCATATCCCTAAGGGGCCCCATTATGCGCCTGACGTTGGAGCTCCCAACTAACAGTAAGCCCACCCTCTGCAACCGCCCGGATCTTGCAGACTGAGGGGCAACCTCTGGAACAGGACAAGCAGCCATGTCTGGCCGAAGATCAGTATCAGCCTGAGACAGAGCCTGAAACTGGTTCATCAGACAAACTGGAGAAGCCTTCCATTCAGCCCTCCAGAATGTCTTTCGCCCCTTGCCACACCTCGAGACGACCTCCCACTCTACCACAGGTGAGGGATCAGCCTCAATGTGGGCAGTATCCCGGGCAGCCACAGTCGTAGTCCGATCGGGGGATGTGTGGGACGCCCATTGGCAACAGCCTCAAGCTGTGTGACCAAAGCCAACACTGCCTGAAGCTGGGAGCGAAGGGATGCCAACTCAGCCTGCACCCGAACACAGCAGTTGTAGTCCCTATCCATGCTAAAAGCTGTTGTGCAAAGAACGTCTGAACTAATCTACAGAGAGCACAAACAAATCGACACAAAATTTAAACGGTTATTAAAATACAAGATTGCCTAGTAAATGCAGTAATGCTGCTACTTGTGCATTGCTGGCACACTGCTCAGCGGCAGAAGGAGACTACGCGATTTTACACTATTCAGATACTAAAGTGCGATACTATAACTCTCAAATACTATAATACGCCCGAAATTTATGAATTAAACAATGCGAGTACCAAAAACACGCAAAGAAATTAAGAATTAAACTATGTAACAAATAAGTGAGCTAGGAGTATACGACTTTCTGCTGGCAGCTGCTTATCCAACGGCGGCAGGGAGCAGGGAGCTTCTTGTCATCAATTAAATTAAAAGCATTTGTAAAATATGTACAACAGGGTGTCACTAAACAAAAATAAAACAACTATTTGTTTGATTCAGAGAGAGTAAAATAAGCACTTCAATGTTTACAAAATTGCATTTAAGCACAATAAAAACATTCTATAATATCAGCTGGAGTAGATGTGGGCTCAGCCATAAGGAACACTGAACGAATTACAGCCCTGTGCAAGCAGCTATGAGGAAAACTGCATCGGCCATGGTATCCAAAAACCTGCAAGATGATGCTAGAGAAAGTGTGGATAGTGAACCGAATGTCAAAGTGTGTAAGAGGTGGATGTGCTGTACTGAAAACAAATGACAGTTTAAATCAGCAATTGATATAAAACATTGACAATGCATGGATAGAAAACTAACTTCCAGCATGCTAGAATAATTGCTGCAGATCAACAACTTCTGTTAATCAGTACAATGGAAAACCAGCCAAAGTTAAAACTTTCACTTTATCTGTATGTACTGTAACTGTTCATTTCTGTTTCATAATATGTATACATTTATCTTGACATGGATCTTGTATTTTTGGTAATATCATTTTGACTATCTGGATGATTTGAAAATGAGTCCCAGTCTGAAACTAGTCATTGAGTAAATACAAAAGAATGAAGTTCACACCTTTGGCTGGTTTTCTGTTGTACTAATCTACTACTAATATTTTTAATGGATATTATTCCATGCCTTCCCCCATGAACCATGGACCTTGCCGTTGGTGGGGAGGCTTGCGTGCCTCAGCGATACAGATGGCCGTACCGTAGGTGCAACCACAACCGGGGGGGGTGGGGGGGGGAGTGTATCTGTTGAGAGGCCAGACAAACATGTGGTTCCTGAAGAGGGGCAGCAGCCTTTTCAGTAGTTGCAGGGGCAACAGTCTGGATGATTGACTGATCTGGCCCTGTAACATTAACCAAAATGGCCTTGCTGTGCTGGTACTGCGAACGGCTGAAAGCAAGGGGAAACTACAGCTGTTATTTTTCCCGAGGACATGCAGCTTTACTGTATGATTAAATGGTGATGGCGTCCTCTTGGGTAAAATATTCCGGAGGTAAAATAGTCCCCCATTTGTATCTCCGGGCGGGGACTACTCAAGAGGACGTCGTTATCAGGAGAAAGAAAACTGGCATTCTACGGATTGGAGCGTGGAATGTCAGATCCCTTAATCGGGCAGGTAGGTTAGAAAATTTAAAAAGGGAAATGGATAGGTTAAAGTTAGATATAGTGGGAATTAGTGAAGTTCGGTGGCAGGAGGAACAGGACTTTTGGTCAGGTGATTACAGATTTATAAATACAAAATCAAATAGGGGTAATGCAGGAGTAGGTTTAATAATGAATAAAAAAATAGGAGTGCGGGTTAGCTACTACAAACAGCATAGTGAACGCGTTATTGTGGCCAAGATAGACACAAAGCCCATGCCTACTACAGTAGTACAAGTTTATATGCCAACTAGCTCTGCAGATGATGAAGAAATAGATGAAATGTATGACGAGATAAAAGAAATTATTCAGGTAGTGAAGGGAGACGAAAATTTAATAGTCATGGGTGACTGGAATTCGTCAGTAGGAAAAGGGAGAGAAGGAAACATAGTAGGTGAATATGGATTGGGGGGAAGAAATGAAAGAGGAAACCGCCTTGTAGAATTTTGCGCAGAGCATAACTTAATCATAGCTAACACTTGGTTCAAGAATCATAAAAGAAGGTTGTATACCTGGAAGAATCCTGGAGATACTAAAAGGTATCAGATAGATTATATAATGGTAAGACAGAGATTTAGGAACCAGGTTTTAAATTGTAAAACATTTCCAGGGGCAGATGTGGATTCTGACCACAATCTATTGGTTATGAACTGCAGATTGAAACTGAAGAAACTGCAAAAAGGTGGGAATTTAAGGAGATGGGACCTGGATAAACTGAAAGAACCAGAGGTTGTAGAGAGTTTCAGGGAGAGCATAAGGGAACAATTGACAGGAATGGGGGAAGGAAATACAGTAGAAGAAGAATGGGTAGCTCTGAGGGATGAAGTAGTGAAGGCAGCAGAGGATCAAGTAGGTAAAAAGACGAGGGCTAATAGAAATCCTTGGGTAACAGAAGAAATACTGAATTTAATTGATGAAAGGAGAAAATATAAAAATGCAGTAAATGAAGCAGGCAAAAAGGAATACAATCGTCTCAAAAATGAGATCGACAGGAAGTGCAAAATGGCTAATCAGGGATGGCTAGAGGACAAATGTAAGGATGTAGAGGCTTGTCTCACTAGGGGTAAGATAGATACTGCCTACAGGAAAATTAAAGAGACCTTTGGAGAGAAGAGAACCACTTGTATGAATATCAAGAGCTCAGATGGCAACCCAGTTCTAAGCAAAGAAGGGAAGGCAGAAAGGTGGAAGGAGTATATAGAGGGTTTATACAAGGGCGATGTACTTGAGGACAATATTATGGAAATGGAAGATGATGTAGATGAAGATGAAGTGGGATATACAATCTGCGTGAAGAGTTTGACAGAGCACTGAAAGACCTGAGTCGAAACAAGGCCCCGGGAGTAGACAACATTCCATTAGAACTACTGATGGCCATGGGAGAGCCAGTCATGACAAAACTCTACCATCTGGTGAGCAAGATGCATGAGACAGGCGAAATACCCACAGACATCAAGAAGAATATAATAATTCCAATCCCAAGGAAAGCAGGTGTTGACAGATGTGAAAATTACCGAACTATCAGTTTAATAAGTCACAGCTGCAAAATACTAATGCGAATTCTTTACAGACGAATGGAAAAACTGGTAGAAGCGGACCTCGGGGAAGATCAGTTTGGATTCCGTAGAAATGTTGGAACACGTCAGGCAATACTAACCTTACGACTTATCTTAGAAGCTAGATTAAGAAAAGGCAAACCTACGTTTCTAGCATTTGTAGACTTAGAGAAAGCTTTTGACAACATTAACTGGAATACTCTCTTTCAAATTCTGAAGGTGGCAGGGGTAAAATACAAGGAGCGAAAGGCTATTTACAATTTGTACAGAAACCAGATGGCAGTTATAAGAGTCGAGGGGCATGAAATGGAAGCAGTGGTTGGGAAAGGAGTGAGACAGGGTTGTAGCCTCTCCCCGATGTTATTCAATCTGTATATTGAGCAAGCAGTAAAGGAAACAAAAGAAAAATTCGGAGTAGGTATTAAAATTCATGGAGAAGAAGTAAAAACTTTGAGGTTCGTCGATGACATTGTAATTCTGTCAGAGACAGCAAAAGACTTGGAAGAGCAGTTGAACGGAATGGACAGTGTCTTGAAAGGAGGATATAAGATGAACATCAACAAAAGCAAAACGAGGATAATGGATTGTAGTCAAATTAAATCGGGTGATGCTGAGGGGATTAGATTAGGAAATGAGACACTTAAAGTAGTAAAGGAGTTTTGCTATTTAGGGAGTAAAATAACTGATGATGGTCGAAGTAGAGAGGATATAAAATGCAGACTGACAATGGCAAGGAAATCGTTTCTGAAGAAGAGAAATTTGTTAACATCGAGTATAGATTTAAGTGTCAGGAAGTCGTTTCTGAAAGTATTTGTATGGAGTGTAGCCATGTATGGAAGTGAAAAATGGACGATAAATAGTTTGGACAAGAAGAGAATAGAAGCTTTCGAAATGTGATGCTACAGAAGAATGCTGAAGATAAGGTGGGTAGATCACGTAACTAATGAGGAGGTATTGAATAGGATTGGGGAGAAGAGAAGTTTGTGGCACAACTTGACTAGAAGAAGGGATCGGTTGGTAGGACATGTTCTGAGGAATCAAGGGATCACAAATTTAGCATTGGAGGGCAGCGTGGAGGGTAAAAATCGTAGAGGGAGACCAAGAGATGCATACACTAAGCAGATTCAGAATGATGTAGGTTGCAGTAGGTACTGGGAGATGAAGAAGCTTGCACAGGATAGAGTAGCATGGAGAGCTGCATCAAACCAGTCTCAGGACTGAAGACCACAACAACAACAATTATTCCATGCATTGGGAGAACCAATGGAAAATTTATAAACAGTAAAAGTTTTTACTTGCAGCAAAATTCTCATTGAAAACACTAACAAGGCCAGTCAAAATTTCCTAAAGTATTCCTATGTCTCAGTTCTCTCTGGACGTTCAAGATGAGCTCAGGTGATATCGGTAATGCTCAAAAAATTGCTCTGTCGTCCAAAATATTATGGTTCCTAATCTTATTCTCCAAATATATGATCTGCATTCTGTCATGTACATCTGTGATCTGAAGTCCTGTGTCACACAAATGCCCACTTGGTGTTGGTTGTGAATTTGTGTAATTAGTGTGCTATTTAAACAGAGCTGAAAAACTTGTGCCAGCTTGGCCAATATATGTGGCATCATGTTGCTGAGAAAAGTAGTAGTAGTAACCCATTGACTTAAACCTATCAGGAAGCATAATTTCCATGTGCCTAAATTTTTGGCTATTGTTAGGAAAATAAAAAGCCAGGGTTATGTTTTTGAAACCAGGCATTTGCCTGTTCTATCAGAAATTTCTCCAATAAAAGGAATCCTGTGGTACTTTTTTGTTGTGGAATCTGTGTTATAGGTTGTGATAAGAGAGCTGAAGTCATTGAAAGGGATAAAAGTTGTGCCACATTGTGATTCCTATTTAGCCTTCATACTACGCCTCTATTAATGTTATGTACAAAACCATTGTCATAACTATTCTAGGCGACTATAAATTGTATTGCCCGAAACTCGTGTTCAAAAGCTTCCGTAGATAATGGAACACTAAGCAGCCTGTGCAGAAGTGCTCGGAATGTCTCCCTCTTATATTGTGTTGGGTGATTATATGTGCTATGTATACCTACATCAGAAGTCGTAGGCTTTTTATAACATCATATTCAACCGAGTTACATGTAGTCTTTATACATAAGTCTAAAAATGGGAGGATTCCATTTTCACTCCATTCCATAGTGAACTAAATTATGTCTTGTATTTTGTTTAATTCCTCCAAAAAGTTATCATGTTCCTGAAGTGAAGTGAGCCAGTATCTAATAAGGTAATTTTATCAGTGTACCTTGCCCACATCACTATTTTTTCAGAAAATAATTTAAGATTTTCCTCATACTATGTTTGAACATAGTTATGCATATTGTAGTAAAGCGATAGGATAATGAAGAACTCATTGCAAGATCCTGTTTCTGTATGTATATGGTGACTCTGAATTTGAAATAAATGAAGTAAAAAACTAGTTTGATGTAATGGAGTACTTCATTGATATCCCGGGGTCTTCTGCTATGCTCAATAATATTCCTACTTATTATTTGATGCAGCTGGTCAGTCTGGATGCTGGAATACATGTTCTTCATCAGAGGCCAGTGAAGTGCCCTCAAGGATGGAAAGGTCAGAAAGTTTTCTTTTTTAATGAGGGTATCTCTTGTGGAAATATTAAAATTCATGGGTGTTTGAAATACTTATGTAAATAATCTGACAGTAACAACTCCAAAAGGTATCCAGGCCCAGTTTGGGCATTCATTATAGGATTGATTGGAAAATTATCCTTGTGTAACTTTATGACGCCCTTTAGTCTAGGTGCTGTAGGATTTATAGCAATAACTGACCTTTTTTTCAAATGTATTGGGAAAAAATTTTCTGTCCTTTAGTGTCTTCTTAATGCTAGCTACATATTTTGCAGTTGTGTCATATTTAATTGTTATTTACCTCAGTAAACTGCTTAACTTTATGAACATATTGATCTGATTACTGCAGACTTTGATTTTTCTGCCTGTATGATACAGCTTTATTATCCTTAATTTTCTTTCTTTCTTTTTTTTTTTTTTTCCCCTGTAAGGTACAGCCAAAAATCTAGACACAAGGAAAGTATGCTTTGTAATAGGTTTAGGTTATAGGATGTCTACTGCATCTCTTGTTAGCAGTGTGACACCAAATAGCTCCTTGATCTAATTTTCAACAACAAATTTTGCTAGAGCTGTCTAGCTGAGTTTTCGGATACCACTGTCAGTGCAGTTTTCCTCGTAGCTGCTCACATAGGGCTCTATCTAGTTCAGTGTTCCTTACGGCCCCAATAACAGTATTCACTGAGCATGTGAAAAAAAAATTGTAAAATACTTCCTTTCTAATCACTATTGAGATGACCTGAGGATCTGCCTGAGCTGAGATGAAACTGGTCATGATTTTAACAAACTTTCTACAGCAAGAGTGGTGTTTGTCACTTTATATAAAAATAGGAAATATGTAGCTGAATCTCATTGAGGATGGGGTCAACATCAAGAAAAGTGGCAGAAGTTTTTCAACTCAGTTTAAAGGTCATCCCAACTGCACGAATTCACAACCAGCACTAAGTGTTCTTTTACGCAACACAGGATATCGGATCATGGACATACACAAGAGTATGCAGATCATATATTTGGAGAATAATGGTAACAGCCTTAATATTTTAGAAAAGACAGATTTTACAAGTCTTATAAAACTGATAGCCCATTGATCTAATTTTCAACAACAAATTTTGCTACTAGTAAAAACATTTACTGTTTATAAGTTCTCCACTGGTTCTCACAATGCATGGAATAATAACCATTAAAATATTAGTAGTTTATTGTACAGGAGTAACAGTATTGGTTTTCTACCCACGCATCGTCTCTGTTTTATATCACTTGCTGATGTAAATTGTAATTTATTTTATATATGGAACCTCTCCCTCTTTTGAGCTTCGCCATTCGGTGCACTACCCAAACTTTCTCTAGAGCCACTTCGGTGAGTTTTCGGATACCGCTGCCAATGCAGTTTTCCCTGTAGCTGCTCACATAGGGCTCTAATTAGTTCAGTGTTCCTCATGGCCCCCGTAACAGTATTCACTAAGCCTGTGAGAAAAGAAAAATTGTAAAATACTTCCTTTCTAATCACTCACTGATTAGATCAGTGGTAAAGTTGAGGAATCTTGGTCTGGTAAATTACAGGAGGATACCATTCTACACTACTTCTCACAAATTTTGGAAAATGTGACTGGTGAAAGAGCTACAGTTATTAGTATGTGTCTCACCTTTCCTATTTAGGGGTTTAACAATGGTGTATTTCAACCTCCCTCTAAAAATGCACCGAGCTAATAGGTACAGCATACAGCAAAAGTCAGTTAACCAAAACTGCAATATAGTATTTTGTAGCTTTAATGGTTTGTAGAAAGTAATTTGCCGATTGAAATTGCTCAAACTGTCCTCCACTGTTACCTAGACATTGAACACATTGTTTAAACATTGATTTATGTGTCTTGTCACATAACTTCCCATTTTTAGCAGATGTTTCCAAATTCTTCTTTGATTGGATCCCATAAATGCTATAGATTTAATGGTTTTGTAGTGAAAACATGGTCTTTCAATACTTCCCACACTGAAAAATCATCCAGTGTTAGATCCAGCGATCTCGGAGGACCTTGCTTTCCTATCCACTCTCAAAAACTGTCATCCAAAAATGCACAAACGTGTGAACTGCAATGTGGTACAGATCTCCTTGCTCCCAAAAAGGCTTTTTTGCACAGTTTAAAGCACAGGAGTATTGTCTAGTCCAATAACAACTTCCCATAACATTTGAAGATACTGTTCAGAAGTCCCAGTCCCTTGGAAAAAATAGGGGCCTGTGACTCCTGTGCTGCATATATCAGTCCAAAACTTAACTTCAGGAACATTTATCCTGTTCAATAACAAATTGTGGATATTAAGAATACGAGTACATGCTCTTCCATCTTTTTGCTTCATCATACCATTGGACTGTTTTGTGAGTTGGGATATTCTTCTTAAACTCTGTTCAGAAAATTGTATTTTCTTAGAAGCTCTTCTTGCAGATTTCTTGGGTGACTGAGTACCTGTGCAACAAGCTAATGAAGCTAATGATTTTCTTCTATAGTTAGTAATTTTGCTTGACCACTGCATGGCATGTCAGTGACAGATATTGCCTCCTCTTCCCATATTAGTTGTGTTAAGTAAGATGCTAGAATGTAAACTTCTAAATTCAACTCTTCTAACTCTGCGGTATGTTGAGTTCAGATACAGAGGTTGTCTTTTCAGAGCTCTTAATTTTCCAGATGGACAAGAAGCTCTTGTGCCTTATCACTCAGTCCAAAATAAGCTAACCTTACTTTTCAGTGCATTCTTAAACTTTTTGTGTGTGTCTTCTGTTATTACAACTTATTTTGCAGAACCCTGACTCACCTAAAAGATATACCTCCAACAGCAGTAACCACAGGGATCTTATTCAGGTGTGGGGAATGTGTAGCATATTCCTATGTTACAATTGTAGCTGACTTGGTACCCTGCTCTTAATTTGTCTTGTACCGTATGGCATACACCCTTTCATGGCTACTACCTAGCAACAACAGTCTTTTCTTTCTAATGTCTTTTGTTACCAACGTACACATAGTTTCTGCCTAGAAATCTGCTGCAGCTTACCGTGACCTACAGCTGGATGAGGTGCTTCCCTTGCTACTTGACTAACGTGTCAAACTTACTGGATACTAGAAACTCAAATGTAGAAGAAGAACTCTTCATCTTTCACTCATTGCCTGTTACCTAACCAGTTCTTACAGTTGTCTAGTTAAAATCACCCTAATCTAATTCAGCTTGAAAGCATCCCATTCTGTGGGACAGCCTCATTGAGTTCCTCATTCAGTTCTCCTCTACAAATGACAAATGGAACTCCAGCCCACAATATTCACATCACTCCTATATGATTGCCGTGCACCACCAACCACGATTATTATGCATTAAAACAACAAAATCACTTGATACACTTTACAATACAGAAATTTTTGCTACATATGAGTTGCAAAAATTAGGGCTACAGGTTGGTGCTTGAAGTGTATACTGTAATGCAAAAAGCTAGTTAAGAGTGTGGTTTGACAAATATGGTAAATTTTCATGAAAAAATGGAACATTTTTGTTGCATTGTTTTGGTTGGTAAGCTTGATTATTCCAAGGATTGTATAAGTAATTTCAAAAATGTATAGCATACAGTCCCTTGTTGACATCTTTCTGAATTGGTCAGTGTGTTGATTGTGATTTAAAGTGGAGAAAACAGTTTCGTGTTGTTACTAAACATTTTAATTTGAAGGATTGGACGGTCGCACAAATCAAAACAGAATTAGATGAATTTCATGTGGACTCTGCACCATCATTGAAGACTGTTTACTTCTGGATTAATGAATTTAAATGTGCTCAGACAAGCACCTAAGATGAAGCGCACTCTAGCCGTCCAATTGAGGCCACCACAGTGGAAACCATTGACAAAATCCATGATATGGTAATGCAAGGCTGCCAAATAAAAATTTGAGATATTGCTGAGGCTGTAAGCATCTCAACAGAGGGAGTGCATAATGTCCTGCATGGAGTATTGGCTATGAAAAAGCTGTTTCTGACTGCACACAGTTGATCAAAAGAGAATCTGGCACAGCATTTCAGCATAATGCTTGATGATGTTTAATCACAATCCACAAGACCTTTTGCACCAATTTGTAATTGTTGATGAAACCTGGATCCATCATAACACACCAGAGTCAAAACGGCAGTCAAAACAATGTACAAAGGCTGGTGGAAATGGTCCAATGAAGGCAAGGCCATTTTGTCAGCTAGTAAGGCGATGGACACTGTTTTCTTAGGATTCCCAAGGAATAATCCTCATCGATTACTTGAAAAAAGACAGAACCATAAGTAGACTCCCTTATGCTTCATTGTTGGATCATTTGAAATTTGTGTTGGCTGAAAAAACACCAAGGTTGACATGCAGAAAAATGCTTTTTCCCCAGGATAATGCACCATCCCACACACCAGAGATAAAAATGGTGAAAGTGCATGAACAGGGCTTTGAATTGGTTCCTTATCCTCCCTACTTACCAGACTTACCACCAAGTGCCTTCTTCCTCTTGCCTAACTTGAAATTTTGGCTTGGTGTGAAGAAATTTTCATCAAATAAGGAAGTTAGTAGTTGCAGTCCATGAGTATTTTGCAGAGTTTGACATAATCAATTTTTCCAATGGGTTGGGTTGGAAAAGCTGGAGGATTGCAACACAAAGTGTATGTCACTCAAAGGAGACTGTTGAGAAGTAAGCTGAGTTCTTAACAAAACAAACCTCTTTTTTTGCTTTGTTTATATAAGTAATGAAACTGGTAAGAAGGCATCAGACTTCGTGCAGCCGCTCGAGCAACAGCATTGGACTGCTCACACAGGAGATGCCACAATGTTATAGGAGAAGAAGGCGTACCCACCCTACAGTTTATAAAGCAATAGACAATATTGCTATTAATACCTCCAACTGTGTAGGTGCACAAGTCGTCCTGCATGGTCCATTAGTGTTCTGTGGTGGAGTTCTCAACTTTACTATTAACAAAAGTTATACCCTGCAGCTAGGTAATGGATGGGTAACCTTAGCCCTCATACGTGGGCCTAAAGTCGATAAAGTTCCAGGGCTGGAAAGTTTTAACAGCCGTGACGTCATTGCATACCGGACATTTCACACCGCAGAGGTCTACGATAGAGACAAGGGTAAATCATATTACCTGCCGTTCATGCCTTTTGTTCTGATGATCAGGAATCATTGCAAAATAAATGTAAAAAAATTAAACTTGTTGGTGATCTCACCCATTATAACAGAAATTAAATAAAATCTTTGCAACACAAAGTGTATGTCACTCAAAGGAGACTGTTGAGAAGTAAGCTGAGTTCTTAACAAAATAAACATATTTTTTTGCTTTTTCACCGCACTTATCAAACCACTCTCATATTTAACCTAAGACAAGAACTTGACACTTCCATAGTTAGAGTTGTATTAATTAAATTATTTACAATGAAATTTATCTTTTAGTCACCAGTTACTGCAAGTGTTTCCAGATTTTCACTCTGCAGCGGAGTGTGCGATGATATGAAACTTCCTGGTGGATTAAAACTGTGTGCCGGACCGAGACTCGAACTCGGGACCTTTGCCTTTTGCGGGCAAGTGTTATTTGATATTTGACAATGTTTACTATAGCAAGATACAGCTTGCTTCACTTGAAGTGATTTTTTGTAATAATTTATGTACAAAATCTCTGGTCACACCATTTTCAATTTCCCAGGTTGAAATTGTAAGTTTTAACAGTCACTAATTGCTGATAACAAACTTTGTATGTTAGGCATAGATGTAAATCCAGTACTGAAAACTAGAAATGTATTTAAATAAGATTGTATGCTAAATGAATGTGAGATTCATTTAATCTTATTGACTAAACATTACTGTAAGCAAAGTAAAACACTTTTACAATTTTATTTAAAAGAACAGCTTCTGTTGTACCATTTTGATTGAAGTAGGTGCAGTCTCAGAGCATCTCATGTTGGTCACTAATTCCTGATGTTAAACGCCAGTATTCCTCGTTTGTTCAAATTAACATGCTAGATAATTTTTTGAATATTCATTTCTATCACATAGCAACTGAAATTACTCCCAAACTGGCTAGCAGGTACTTTATATGCTTAGGAACTAATGACAATACTGTTCATAACCTCTATTACAGAAATGGAGCAGACACTGATTCATTGTCTGAAAGACCAAAAGATTCCTACCAGACATTACATCACAGTTCCAGTGATGATAACAATGAATCTGTATCCGAGTTTCTTGTGCAAAGGTAAATAATTTTTATAATTCTCCCCTCTTCTGCTGATACTTATGTATGGGATTGATGCTAAAAACTGTAATTTTAGCTACTGTGGGAGTTATTGTTCTCATGCCAAGTGCCACAATCCTATAGACAGATCACATCAAACTGAATTAACATTACACTATTTTGCTTTCATGAGCAAAAATTATGATAAATCAGATTATAGTCTTTTCATTTTGTCTTGTAGCA
The DNA here is from genome assembly GCF_023898315.1 of Schistocerca nitens. NCBI lineage: Eukaryota > Metazoa > Arthropoda > Insecta > Orthoptera > Acrididae > Schistocerca > Schistocerca nitens. The sequence continues at coordinate 245,835,099 of NC_064622.1, forward strand.
TAAAACAGAAACCGGGTTGGTCTAGTGCCAAGCCATTATTAACACCCGTTGCTATTTGTTTCCTTCTTCTTCTAGCAAAAAATGACTCTTGTCAATGTGCCACTTCTTATCACTCACCACATTATCCAAGGGGGGGGGGGGGGTGGGGGAGTGATTGTCAGGGTATATTGTTTTGATAGGAATAATAGCATTACATTGCATTGACAGTGGAGATGTATGCACTCCAACAGTTTGTTGTAGACATATTTGAAAGTAGCCATTCAAAACTTGTGTATTTTTTATTTGCTAGACTCCTATTTATAGCTTGAGAGAAGCAGAGCATAGTTCCATTTACTTTGAAGGAAAATGTGACATTTTTTTTTAAGTCCTGGAATCCCACAAATTAATGTTTACTTTTTGCTTTGCTACTGTCCCATGTTGTAATTAAACAGTGGAAACTCTGAATGGAATATCAACAATATTAGGAAAAGGACAAATTGCTACTCACTGTAAAGTTGACACACTGAGTTGCAGATAGGCACAACAAAAAGACTCTACACATTTAGCTTTTGGACAAAACAGTCTTCAGAAAAGTAAAAACACACACACGCACATTCATGCAAGCAAGCACACCTCATGCACGCAACTGCCATCTCCAGAAACTTGGATAGGAATGCGACTATGACGTTGAATTAAAGTACCAATCTGGAATGGGGAATGGAAGGGGTAGGGATAGCAGTGTATGAGTGGGGAGCAAGAAAAGTGCTGCCTGGTGGGGTGTGCAGGGACTAGATGACCCCAGAGTATCTGGATTCTGGATCCTCCCTCCACCACCAGCTTTTCTGAACTGTGCAGATGGAAGTTGCCCTTACAACACATTCTCTGCTCCTGAAATTGTCCTGGCCTCAACATAAAGTAACTTCGTGTCCCCACCCATCAGTTTCCACCATTTCTATCCTATCACCTCCACTCTATTCATGTCCCTTCACCCTCGCTGTGTGCTGTCTTCTGCCAATATCTTTCCCTTTCCTTGCTCCTCTCCTTCCCTCTCCTGCTTCCCCACCTCTCTATGTCACAGCCTCGTGACTCTGCGTATAGCAGTCTCGTCACACCTCCATCTAGCTCCTGTTTACTCTGCCAGATAGCACTCTTTTTATGTCCCATCTGTAGCTTGCTCCCCCTCTCTGTGTCCCATTTTGCTCAAAGTGCTAGCAGTCTAACCATGTTGTAATTAAATTTACAAAATTTGAAAGTAATCTATGGCTTATTAAATGTCTTTTTGGAACAAAGTTTCCACTCCTTTCGTGTTCATTTTGTATCCATTGCAGATCATAGTTTCAAAAACTATTAATTTTGGAATTTTTTTGTGTAGTATCTGGCAGATCAGAATATGATCTAAGAAATAGTTGGACTATCTTTTACATTTATACAAAGCATAAAGCTGATTCACTATTCATTCTTCTTAGTGGAGGTGATAGCAATGCTTCAAGACAACTAGGACCAGGTGGAGGAGGCGGTGAAGGAGCACAAAATGAGCAGCCCCCTCTGCACACATGGGGAGTAGAAAATGTGGTGCAAGCACTGTCTGAGAACGGTGCAGCTATCAACGCCAAGGTCAGTATAAGCTGTGGCTCATTCAAGTGCTGTGATGATGTAATATGTTTGTGTAATATTACCTGTAAGTACACAAATAAAAATAATGTTGGGATTAACCATTGCAATTCTCAAATTTACACTATTAAAAAATGTATTTCTACTAAATTTATTCACTGTCACAGTGTCAAGAACTTTGTGGCTGTATTAGTTGATCTATGAAATGTGTCCCGCCCTATGAACCATGGACCTTGCCGTTGGTGAGGAGGCTTGCATGCCTCAGCGATACAGATAGCCATTCCGTAGGTGCAACCACAACGGAGGAGTATCTGTTGAGAGGCCAGGCAAATGTGTGGTTCCCTAAGAGGGGCAGCAGCCTTTTCAGTAGTTGCAGGGGCAACAGTCTGGATGACTGACTGATCTTGCCTTGTAACACTAACCAAAACGGCCGTGCTTTGCTGGTACTGCAAACGGCTGAAAGCATGGGGAAACAACGGCCGTAATTTTTCCAGAGGGCATGCAGCTTTACTGTATGGTTAAATGATGATGGCGTCCTCTTGGGTAAAATATTCTGGAGGTAAAATAGTCCCCCATTCGGATCTCAGGGCAGGGACTACTCAAGAGGATGTCATTATCAGGTGAAAGAAAACTGGCGTTCTACAGATCGGAGTGTGGAATGTCAGATCCCTTAATAAGGCAGGTTGGTTAGAAAATTTAATAAGGGAAATGGATAGGTTAAAGTTAGATATGGTAGGAATTAGTGAAGTTCGGTGGCAGGAGGAACAAGACTTCTGGTCAGGTGACTACAGGGTTATAAACACAAAATCAAATAGGGGTAATGCAGGAGTAGGTTTAATAATGAATAGGAAAATATGAATGTGGGTAAGCTACTACAAACAGCATATTGAACGCATTATTGTGGCCAAGATAGTTACGAAGCCCACGCCTACCACAGTGGTACAGGTTTATATGCCGACTAGCTCTGCAGATGACGAAGAAATTGAAGAAATGTATGATGAAATAAAAGAAATTATTCAGATAGTGAAGGGAGATGAAAATTTAATAGTCATGGGTGACTGGGATTCGTCAGTAGGAAAAGGGAGAGAAGGAAACGTAGTAGGTGAATATGAATATGGATTGTGGCTAAGAAATGAAAGAGGGAGCCGTCTGGTAGAATTTTGCACAGAGCACAACTTAATCATAGCTAACACTTGGTTCAAGAATCATAAAAGAAGGTTGTATACATGGAAGAAGCCTGGAGATACTGACAGGTTTCAGATAGATTATATAATGGTAAGACAGAGATTTAGGAACCAGGTTTTAAATTGTAAGACATTTCCAGGGGCAGATGTGGACTCTGGCCACAATCTATTAGTTGTGAACTGTAGATTAAAACTGAAGAAACTACAAAAAAGTGGTAATTTAAGGAGATGGGACCTGGATAAACTGACTAAAGCAGAGGTTGTACAGAGTTTCAGGGAGAGCATAAGGGAACAATTGACAAGGAGGGGGGAAAGAAATACATTAGAAGAAGAATGGGCAGCTTTGAGGAATGAAGTAGTGAAGGCAGCAGAAGATCAAATAGGTAAAAGGACGAGGGCTAGTAGAAATCCTTGGGTAACAGAAGAAATATTGAATTTAATTGATGAAAGGAGAAAATATAAAAATGCAGTAAATGAAGCAGGCAAAAACGAATACAAACGTCTCAAAAATGAGATCAACAGGAAGTGCAAAATTGCTAAGCAGGGATGGCTAGAGGACAAATGTAAGGATGTAGAGGCTTATCTCACTAGGGGTAAGATAGATACTGCCTACAGGAAAATTAAAGAGACCTTTGGAGAAAAGAGAAGCACTTGTATGAGTATCAAGAGCTCAGATGGAAACCCAGTTCTAAGCAAAGAAGGGAAAGCAGAAAGGTGGAAGGAGTATATAGAGGGTCTATACAAGGGTGATGTACTTGAGGACAATATTATGGAAATGGAAGATGATGTAGATGAAGATGAATTGGGAGATATGATACTGCGTGAAGAGTTTGACAGAGCACTGAAAGACCTGAGTCGAAACAAGGCCCCGGGAGTAGACAACATTCCATTAGAACTACTGACAGCCTTGGGAGAGCCAGTCCTGACAAAACTCTACCATCTGGTGAGCAAGATGTATGAGACAGGCGAAATACCCTCAGACTTCAAGAAGAATATAATAATTCCAATCCCAAAGCAAGCAGGTTTTGACAGATGTGAAAATTACCGAACTATCAGTTTAATAAGTCACGGATGCAAAATACTAATGCGAATTCTTTACACACGAATGGAAAAACTAGTAGAAGCCAACCTCGGGGAAAATCAGTTTGGATTCCGTAGTAATGTTGGAACATGTGAGGCAATACTGACCCTACGACTTATCTTAGAAGCTAGATTAAGGAAAGGCAAACCTACGTTTCTAGCATTTGTAGACTTAGAGAAAGTGCAGTAGCCACCAGAAAGATCGCGGGAGGCGCACATCGGCACGGCACGGCGCGTCACGGACGGTAGTTGCTGCATATAGAGTCCCGTCCACTAGAGGGCACGCGAGAATTCGGCCGCGACCTCTGCCAGTGGAACAACAACAACAACAACAACAACAACAACAACTCGGGCAGCACGGGCCGTGCCCAGTCAGTTCACATCGGGCATGCCTATGAGACAGTTCCTGGTCCACTCTGAAGTGCGACGGAAAACGTGAACCGTGTTACTACACAATTCGCGACGAGTAGGGTCGTTCTTTCGTGTGTTGCGTTGTCGTTCCGGTTTCGCAGCATATCCGCGGCACCGAGGAATTAGTGCGGGTTTTGGTTGAGAATCAGGCGGAGCTCATGGCCACCATGAAACAAGTGCTTCCTGCGTTGCTCTCCACGCCATCTGCTCCAGCGCAGTTCCCTCCTCCCTTTCCCCCTTATGACGAGACGGCGGAGGATTGGGATGCGTATGAACATAGCCTTCGGCAGCATTTCCAGGCGTTTCATGTTGTTGATGCGGAGGTATGTCGTGCTCTTTTCTTGTCTTGGATATCTCCCTCGCTGTATCAAGTTTTGCGGCAGCTAGTGCCGTTGCAGGAACCCTCGTCCTTGTCTTTTGACACTTTGTGTTCATTACTGTCTTCATATTATCGCTGCCGCACGCATGTTGTGGCGGCTAGGGTCGAGTTCTATCAATGCAAGAAGCAGCCCCATCAGTCTTACCGGGTGTGGGCCGCTACCCTGCACGGTCTTGGTCGCAAGTGTCATTTTGTCACGGAGCAGTCGCGAGAGTCGTATGCCCACGTTGTGGTGCGCGACGTCATTGTTCGTTCAGCCCCTGATAGGGAGGTCCAGCAACGGGCCCTGCAGTTAGAAGACCCTTCCCTAGAGGAAGTCCTGTCCATTGCTCAATCGTATGAAGTCTCTCATGCCACAGGTCAACATTTGGAAGCGTGGTGCGACGTCGCGGTGGTTCAGGGTGGCGCGGCCGCGTCCACTGCGTCTGGGGTGGACGACGTGCGAGCGCTACAATCTGGCCGTTACGGCTGCTCCTGCACGGCGCGTAAACAGAGTTCCGGCCGCCGGCCCCTGTTTCCGTCCTGTGCGTCGTGCTATATACATCACGATTGGTTGGAGTGCCCCCAGTGTTGGGCCATTTGTTGCAAATGTAATAAAAAAGGACACATTGCTAAAGTTTGCCCCTCAGCCTCAAAAGAATCGAAGGACGCAGTTACATAGGACATGGACATTGACATTCAGGAAGTTTCATCGGGCCAGGCTCCCGACGCATCGGCACACAAACTGTTTATCGATGTATCGGTTCGGTCGTGCCGATTACAACTGCAAGTAGATACGGGCGCGGCAGTTTCTTTGTTGAATGCACAAACTTACTCCGACCTTGGGTCGCCCCCGTTGGCGCCAGTTTACCGGCGTCTACGCGGTTATGGTAAACAGTTCATTCCCCTACTGGGTCAATTCACTACCGACGTGACTTACAAATCAGTCACTCGGCCTATTACTTTTATTGTTGTCAGTGATGCGAGCTCCGCTAACCTTTTTGGCTTGGATGCCTTTCAAGCTTTCGATTTTTCTATCACTGACACCATACAGTTGGTCTCCGAAGATGTTCCCTATCAATCATTAGAATCTTTGATCTCTGACTTTCCGGATATCTTTGAGGAGGGCCTGGGGCGTGTTTCAGACTTTGAAGCTCACTTAACGTTGAAGGCGTAGACTCGCCCGCGTTTTCTACGCGCAAGGCAGATCCCCTTGGCTCTCCATCCTCAGGTAAAAGAAGAGGTAGACCAGCTGGCAGCCCTAGGGGTCGTTCTTCCCATTTCTTCTGGTGAGTGGGCTTCGCCCCTCGTTATTGTCAGGAAACCCTCGGGAAAATTATGTCTTCGTGGCGATTTCAAGGTCACCATTAATTCCCAATTGGTGGGGGACACCTATCCTTTGCCTCGTGCTGATGAATTGTTCTCCGCCATGGCGGGAGGCCAATATTTTTCGAAAATCGATCTTTCAGAGGCTTATCGTCAGATACCTCTTGATGAGGACTCCAAACGGCTGGCGGTTGTCAACACCCCGTTTGGCCTTTACCAATACCAGCGGTTGGCCTTCGGAAAATCCAGTGCCCCAGCGATATTCCAGCGTTATCTTGAACACGTCACGTCGACAGTCCCTCATTGTATTAATTACCTGGACGACATAATTGTCACGGGCCGCAGCACGAAGGAACACTTGCACAAACTTCGCACCCTCTTTCTCAAATTCAGGTCCGTGGGCTTGCGTTGCAACCTGCGTAAGTCAAACTTCTTCCAACCGTCCATTGAGTATGTGGGCTACACAATCTCTCGGCACGGCGTCCAGCCGCTAGGAAGGTTGGTCCAAGGTATCGTTGACCTTCCGCGGCCCGCTTCGCTGAAGGAGTTACAAGCTTTTTTAGGCAAGATTACCTATTACCACCGGTTCATTCCCAGGGCTTCCACCATCGCCCGCCCCCTGTACTGCCTTCTGCACAAGGGTGTTCCTTTTGATTGGTCGCCTGCACGCGAGCAAGCGTTCACCTCATTGAAAGGCCTCCTCACGTCAGCGCCATGTTTGGCTACTTTTGACCCCCATAAGCCGTTGGTCCTGGCTACAGATGCTTCGCAGTATGGGGTGGGGGCGGTCCTGGCCCATCGCAACACAGATGGTTCCGAGCAGCCACAGGCGTTTGCGTCTAAAACTCTCAGTCCCACACAGGCCCATTACTCCCAGGTAGAAAAAGAGGCTTTGGCCATTGTCTACGCTGTTACCAAGTTTCACCCTTTCTTGTATGGCATGAAGTTTCAGTTAATCACTGACCATAAGCCGTTAATATCATTATTTGGCCCCACCTCTCAGATTCCGTATAGGGCAGCCCACAGACTACAGCGCTGGGCCTTGTTCCTCTCTAAGTACCATTATGACATTCATTTTCGCCCTACCGGACAGCATGCCGACGCAGACGCTCTTTCCCGTCTTCGATCGAGAGGAGATTATGTGTTTTCATTTGGATGTGGCGTCCCGCCAAGTGGTTGATGGCTTCCCGATCACTAGTTCTAGAGTCACCAGGGAAACAGCAGCTCACCCGGTTCTCCGGCAAGTGGTTCGCCTCATTCAGCAGGGGTGGTCGTCCCGACCTCCAGGCCGGGCCTCGGACCCTCTTCGTAATTATTTTGTTCTACGAGACCGCCTCTCCGTCTTGGAAGGAGTTCTCCTTCTGGCTATCGATGATACAGCTCCTCGCGTGGTTGTTCCTGCAAGTTTGCGAAGGGAAGTCCTCACGTTATTACATGAGGGGCACAGGGGTGTTTCCCGTACTAAAACCTTGGCTTGCAGACATGTGTACTGGCCCGGTATTGACAGAGAAATTGAGCACTTGGTGGCCGCCTGTTCCCAGTGTGCGAGCCAACAGGCATCTCCCAGGTCAGCGTTCTCTTCATGGCTGCCTGCAACCCAGGCATGGGAACGTGTTCACATTGATTTTTGCGGGCCAGTTTATCAATGGCTTTTGGCTCATTGTCATTGATGCTTATTCCCGATTTCCATATGTGGTTTGCTGCTCCTCAACCACTTCAGAAGTTATAATCCGGGCACTAGCAAAAATCTTTTCTGTGGAAGGTCTGCCAGTCACCCTGGTCTCGGACAATGGACCTCAGTTTATGTCTCAGACCTTCCAGGATTTTTGTAGGCGCTTCGGTATTCGGCACGTTTGCTCTCCCCCCCTTTCATCCACAATCAAATGGGGAAGCCGAGTGCTTGGTGTGCACATTTAAAACGCAGATGAAAAAGTATGTGCACGAATTTCCTACGGAGGAGGCGTTGACGTTTTTCCTGACGGCATACCGGACCACACCTATGGGAGAACGCAGCCCCGCAGAGCTCCTCCAGGGGTGCCAACCTAGGACTCTGCTGCACCTCCTCCGGCCCAGTCCTCACTAGTCTTCGCAATACGGAGTACCCGGCTTTCCACCGGGTATGTCAGTCTGGGCACGTGGGTTTGGTCGCAATCCACGTTGGATACCGCCGGTGGTCCTGCGCCGAAATGGCCGCCGGCTCTATACCTTGCAGACGGGGGACCGGGAGGTACGTCGTCACCAAAATCAGCTACGTCCACGTTTGGGCACCCACCCTCCGACCCCTCGGGCACCAGCTTCCCCATTGCCGGCACCTGTGTTGGTTTCTCAGGGGACGCTACCACCCCTCCCCCCTGTGATTCCGCCGCACTGCGATGGCTCTCAGCCTTGGCAGCCTCCAGTAGCTCCAGCACCGGCATCGCCATCATTAGCGATGCCCCAGCGAGAGCTGGCCCCCCTCGCAGGCCCGGTTTCTCAGGAGGCTGGTTCACCTGTGGTCGTCCCTTCTCCATCGTCCCCGCCAGTGGGTCTTGCCCTTCCCGGGGTGGACCAGGATCCAGAGTTCAACGGTCTGTCTTCCGTTCTGTCCCGGGCTCCAGTGGTGGGACGACGGGGGCCTCTTCGTGTGGGTCACTTCCAGCCGTATTCGAAGGTTCCAGCTCGAGGGTTGGCAGATCCCCTCGACTCGAGCCTTCCGATGGACGTGGAGGTCATCACTCCTGCACGATGCTCCACATTCCGAAGCAGTGGCTCACAATGGCTTCATCCCCCGAAGGAGGAGTGCAGTAGCCACCAGAAAGATCGCGGGAGGCGCACATCGGCACAGCGCATCACGGACGGTAGTTGCCGCAAATAGAGTCCCGTCCACTAGAGCGCACGCGAGAATTCGGCCGCGACCTCTGCCAGCGGAACAACAACAACAACAACAACAACTCAGGCAGCACGGGCCGTGCCCAGTCAGTTCACATCGGGCATGCCTATGAGACAGTTCCCAGTCTACTCTGAAGTGCGACGGAAAACGTGAACCGTGTTACTACAGAAAGCTTTTGACAATGTTGACTGGAATACTCCCTTTCAAATTCTGAAGGTGGCAGGGGTAAAATATAGGGAGCGAAAAGCTATTTACAATTTGTACAGAAAGCAGATGGCAGTTATAAGAGTCGAGGGACATGGAAGGGAAGCAGTGGATGGGAAGGGAGTGAGACAGGATTGTAGCCTCTCCCCGATGTTATTCAATCTGTATATTGAGCAAGTAGTGAAGGAAGCAAAAGAAAAATTCGGAGTAGGTATTAAAATCCATGGAGAAAAAATAAAAACTTTGAGGTTCGCCGATGACATTATAATTCTGTCAGAGACAGTCAGAGAAATTTGTTAACATCGAGTATAGATTTAAGTGTCAGGAAGCAGTTTCTGAAAGTATTTGTATGGAGTGTAGCCATGCATGGAACTGAAACATGGACGATAAATAGTTTGGACAAGAAGAGAATAGAAGCTTTCGAAATGTGGTGCTACAGAAGAATGCTTAAGATTAGATGGGTAGATCACATAACTAATGAGCAAGTACTGAATATGATTGGGGAGAAGAGAAGTTTGTGGCACAACTTGACTAGAAGAAGGGATCAGTTGGTTGGACATGTTCTGAGGCATCAAGGGTTCGCCAATTTAGTATTGGAGGGCAGCGTGGAGGGTAAAAATCGTAGAGGGAGACCAAGAGATGAATACACAAAGCAGATTCAGAAGGATGTAGGTTGCAGTAGGTACTGGGAGATGAAGAATCTTGCACAGGATAGATTAGTATGGAGGGCTGCATCAAACCAGTCTCAGGACTGAAGACCACAACAACATGAAATGTGTACAATTAGATTCACAGGACATGATGATAGGCATAATATAAGAATAACTGCTACTGCCCAGTGCCATATTCCAGAAGGAGATCAAGAAGTAGAGGAGGAATTTCATGATATTTGGTAATGAGAAATGGAATCATAGTTGAAAGGTCTAGCTAGCCTTTGCTAATGATGTGGCAATAATTTCATAATTTTGAGAAACATTCGAGATACATGTTGAAACATTCTAGGAGTTTACTGCAAAGAACAAACTAATGTTACATGCATAAAGGGCACATTGTGGACAATGGAAACCGATACAGAACAACTAACATGTTAAAGAAGGTAGATAAATTCGGCAGGGGACAACGCAGACAGGACTACCCGGAAGAGTGCTAGTGGAAAGGGCAAGAAAGTCGGCAACTGTATACCAACTAGGGACAACAGTTGTTACAATAATCAGTATTACCTTTATCAAAATTGAGGCATTAAATAACTGGAATATTGCAGTGAGCTGTGCTGGAAGCAGTGTGGAGTAATGGTTAGCATCGCTGGCTAGCACACTGCAGGTTGCCTCTCTGGATCCGATGTCCAGCAGAAGTGTGTTATTATGTATTTATGATTCTTAGAAGTTTCTCAAAATCTCTTATATTTGTAATGTTTTCATATTCTGTAATATTCAAAATTTGTACAAATAGCAGCACACTTTATCCAGGAGACAGTTCTGTTCTGTCTGTATATTGGCATTCATAACAAACATGCTTTCAGTGATAAGTGCTGTGCTTCATCTATGACCCCAACTGTGTATTTGGATTTGCTTGTTGTTACGACTTAAGTTTGGTGGAGATGCAGAGTAACCAAAGTACCGTGGTGCCAGTTAAGCAATGCAAAAGCCATTGCCTATACAGACAGGGACCAGAATACAAACAATACATCGTTCCTGAGGTCTGTATTTTCAGCAGACCAATGGATTCCAAAACAACAGTAAGTCAGCTGCACATTGGCATCCATAAGTGTCTTCTGGAAATGCTGGTTGGGAGCTGACAATAGGCTGAAAGGATGTGACGTAGTCACCAATTACGACAAGTAGGATGGCGTGATATGTTTGGAAAATGTGTACTTCTAAGTTGACAGCACAGCTCAGTAATGATTCAAAAGCTATGAAGAGAAGCTGAATAACCAGGACAAATTCTAGGACTAGGAAAAAAAAACAAAGTTTGACGGTCAGCAGCAAGTTGCTTGGTGTAAAACCAACGAAGAAACAGGCTCATCATTATGGACAAATGACACAGTCCTACTTACAGAATGTTTTGGCTCTGTACAACATTGTAAATCTGAAAATTACGGAAGCTGAGAAAATCCCACACTTGATGAAAGAAGCCAAAGAAGACAGCTCTTTTAGTAAACGATGCCATAACAACAGAGGATTTCATAAAGCGATGCCTGCGCAGCAAGGAAATGCAACAGAAGATAGTCAAATGAAAGAGGTATGGTTGACTTCTGAACATGGTCCCTTTGATAGTTGTGGAAAACCATCACAGCCCCGCCTCTCTCATATGCTGTTTAGCGAGAGAAGAGGTACGTCAGTTTACAGCAGCCAGAACTGTCAGACTGAATACACAAGAGATAGCAGCCACAAAAGTGAACCTTGTACATTGGACGGTAACAGATACTCTTGAAGAAAAGGTGTATCGATCTTTAGTAATAATCTCCGTCACTAGATAAATGCGCCAGTAATAATGAGCTTGGCCATCTGAGACATCTGTCACATGATAATCCAGCATTCGACCTATGGAATTATAACCAACTCCTCCGTCAAGTACAATGCCCTATGGAAGACTCAAAATTTGCAAGAAAGAGGACATCACACAGGTATCTTTCCTTTGTGGACACTCTGGACACATTGTATGCTACCGTGGAGAAAGAAGACGTTTGGTCAATGTCTATTACACAAACGTTGCAAGATATTGACCATCATGACAGTCCTATTTATGCCAATCAAAAGCAGTCAATTGTAGTCAACCTGTGGAATGAAGTCCATTGTCTTACCCTTTATAAGATCACTTCCCACCATGCCAAAGCCATTCCCTGCCACCATACAGAAATATCAGCCCCTTTCCTAGCTGTCCAATTCAAGAAAACTAAGTGAAACGATTATCTGTAGAGCTGAGGCAACCACAGGTGAAATTCCCCCATGGATGACAGTTACTAAGATGACAAGAAATCTCATCATTGTCAAAATTGACAGCCAACCTGTTAGATTATTTACTGACTCACAGACTTCTTTTTCTATAAATGTCAAACATTTTATCACTGCCAGGGAGAGAAGACTTTATTCCAATCTGAAAGTGATTGTGCTGAAGGTTGTAAATGGGAAATACATCCACTTGATACGAAAGTCTTCCCCCATGAACCATGGACCTTGCCGTCGGTGGGGAGGCTTGCGTGCCTCAGCGATACAGATGGCTGTACTGTAGGTGCTACCACAATGGAGGGGTATCTGTTGAGAGGCCAGACAAACATGTGGTTCCTGAAGAGGGGCAGCAGCCTTTTCAGTAGTTGCAGGGGCAACAGTCTGGATGATTGACTGATCTGGCCTTGTAACATTAACCAAAATGGCCTTGCTGTGCTGGTACTGCGAACGGCTGAAAGCAAGGGGAAACTACAGCCATTATTTTTCCCGAGGACATGCAGCTTTACTGTATGATTAAATGATGATGGCGTCCTCTTGGGTAAAATATTCCGGAGGTAAAATAGTCCCCCATTTGTATCTCCAGGCGGGGACTACTCAAGAGGACGTCGTTATCAGGAGAAAGAAAACTGGCATTCTACGGATTGGAGCGTGGAATGTCAGATCCCTTAATCGGGCAGGTAGGTTAGAAAGTTTACAAAGGGGAATGGATAGGTTAAAGTTAGATATAGTGGGAATTAGTGAAGTTCGGTGGCAGGAGGAACAAGACTTTTGGTCAGGTGAATACAGGGTTATAAATACAAAATCAAATAGGGGTAATGTAGGAGTAGGTTTAATAATGAATAAAAAAATAGGATTGCGGGTAAGCTACTACAAACAGCATAGTGAACGCATTATTATGGCCAAGTGACACGAAGCCCAGACCTACTACAGTAGTACAAGTTTATATGCCAACTAGCTCTGCAGATGACGAAGAAATTGAAGAAATGTATGACGAAATCAAAGAAATTATTCAGATATTGAAGAGAGACGAAAATTTAATAGTCATGGGTGACTGGAATTCGAGAGTAGGAAAACGGAGAGAAGGAAACATAGTAGGTGAATATGGATGGGGGGTAAGAAATGAAAGAGGAAGCCATCTGGTAGAATTTTGTACAGAGCATAACTTAATCATAGCTAACATTTGGTTCAAGAATCATAAAAGAAGGTTGTACACATGGAAGAATCCTGGAGATACTAGAAGGTATCAGATAGATTATATAATGGTAAGACAGAGATTTAGGAACCAGATTTGAAATTTTAACACATTTCCAGGGGCGGATGTGGACTCTGACCACAATCTATTGGTTATGAACTACAGATTAAAACTGAAGAAACTGCAAAAAGGTGGTAATTTAAGGAGATGGGACCTGGATAAACTGAAAGAACCCGAGGTTGTAGAGAGTTTCAGGGAGAGCATAAGGGAACAATTGACAGGAATGGGGGAAAGAAATACAGTAGAAGAAGAATGGGTAGCTCTGAGGGATGAAGTAGTGAAGGCAGCAGAGGATCAAGTAGGTAAAAAGACGAGGGCTAATAGAAATCCTTGGGTAACAGAAGAAATATTGAATTTAATTGATGAAAGGAGGAAATATAAAAATGAAGCAGGCAAAAAGGAATACAAATGTCTCAAAAATGAGATCGACAGGAAGTGCAAAATGGCTAATCAGGGATGGCTAGAGGACAAATGTAAGGATGTAGAGGCTTGTCTCACTAGGGTTAAGATAGATACTGCCTACAGGAAAATTAAAGAGACCTTTGGAGAGAAGAGAACCACTTGTATGAATATCAAGAGCTCAGATGGCAACCCAGTTCTAAGCAAAGAAGGGAAGGCAGAAAGGTGGAAGGAGTATATAGAGGGTTTATACAAGGGCGATGTACTTGAGGACAATATTATGGAAATGGAAGAGGATGTAGATGAAGATGAAATGGGATATACAATCTGCGTGAAGAGTTTGACAGAGCACTGAAAGACCTGAGTCGAAACAAGGCCCCGGGAGTAGACAACATTCCATTAGAACTACTGATGGCCTTGGGAGAGCCAGTCCTGACAAAACTCTACCATCTGGTGAGCAAGATGTATGAGACAGGTGCAATACCCTCAGACTTCAAGAAGAATATAATAATTCCAATCCCAAAGAAAGCAGGTGTTGACAGACATGAAAATTACCGAACTATCAGTTTAATAAGTCACAGCTGCAAAATACTAACGCGAATTCTTTACAGACGAATGGAAAAACTGGTAGAAGCATACCTCGGGGAAGATCAGTTTGGATTCCGTAGAAATGTTGGAACATGTGAGGCAATACTAACCTTACGACTTATCTTAGAAGAAAGATTAAGAAAAGGCAAACCTACGTTTCTAGCATTTGTAGACTAAGAGAAAGCTTTTGACAATGTTAACTGGAATACTCTCTTTCAAATTCTGAAGGTGGCATGGATAAAATACAGGGAGCGAAAGGCTATTTACAATTTGTACAGAAACCATATGGCAGTTATAAGTGTCGAGGTGCATGAAAGGGAAGCAGTGGTTGAGAAGGGAGTGAGACAGGGTTGTAGCCACTTCCCGATGTTATTCAATCTTTATATTGAGCAAGCAGTAAAGGAAACAAAAGAAAAATCGGAGTAGGTATTAAAATTCATGGAGAAGAAATAAAAACTTTGAGGTTCGCCGATGACATTAATTCTGTCAGAGACAGCAAAGGACTTGGAAGAGCAGTTGAACGGAATGGACAGTGTCTTGAAAGGAGGATATAAGATGAACATCAACAAAAGCAAAACGAGGATAATGGAATGTAGTCAAATTAAATCGGGTGATGCTAAGGGGATTAGATTAGGAAATGAGACACTTAAAGTAGTAAAGGAGTTTTGCTATTTAGGGATTAAAATAACTGATGATGGTCGAAGTAGAGAGGATATAAAATGTAGACTGGCAATGGCAAGGAAATCGTTTCTGAAGAAGAGAAATTTGTTAACATTGAGTATAGATTTAAGTGTCAGGAAGTCGTTTCTGAAAGTATTTGTATGGAGTGTAGCCATGTATGGAAGTGAAACATGGACGATAAATAGTTTGGACAAGAAGAGAATAGAAGCTTTCGAAATGTGATGCTACAGAAGAATGCTGAAGATAAGGTGGGTAGATCACGTAACTAATGAGGAGGTATTGAATAGGATTGGGGAGGAGAGAAGTTTGTGGCACAACTTGACTAGAAGAAGGGATCGGTTGGTAGGACATGTTTTGAGGCATCAAGGGATCACAAATTTAGCATTGGAGGGCAGCGTGGAGGGTAAAAATCGTAGAGGGAGACCAACAGATCAATACACTAAGCAGATTCAGAATGATGTAGGTTGCAGTAGGTACTGGGAGATGAAGAAGCTTGCACAGGATAGAGTAGCATGGAGAGCTGCATCAAACCAGTCTCAGGACTGAAGACAACAACCATACGAAGTGTATTGCAAGAATAACTAAGAATGACAGAACACAGCTCTTTGAATTTGTCATTTTAACAGAATGCAGTCATAACATTGGTGAAGACTGCCAGTCTCGTTAGCGGGATGAAAGCAGAGCTCACCATCTGCAGCATCGTCGACAGGACTGACTGCGGACCTTTGGTACGGAGCCGAGTGGAGGGTCTGAATCAGAGGCTGAGACGGTTCTGCGACCATGTGGGCTGCAGATTCCTCGACTTGCGCCATCGGGTGGTGAGGTTTCGGGTTCCGCTGGATAGGTCAGGAGTCCACTACACGCAGCAAGTGGCTACACGGATAGCAGGGGTTGTGTGGCGTGGACTGGGCGGTTTTTTAGGTTAGATGGCCTCGGGCAAGTACAGAAAGGGCAACAGCCTCAAAGGGTGTGGAGCAAAGTCAGGACATGCGGGGACCAAGCAGCAATCGGTATTGTAATTGTAAACTGTCGAAGATGCGTTGGTAAAGTACCGGAACTTCAAGCGCTGATAGAAAGCACCGAAGCTGAAATCGTTATAGGTACAGAGAGCTGGCTTAAGCCAGAGATAAATTCTGCCGAAATTTTTACGGAGGTACAGACGGTGTTTAGGAAGGATAGATTGCATGCAACCGGTGGTGGAGTGTTTGTCGCTGTTAGTAGTAGTTTATCCTGTAGTGAAGTAGAAGTGGATAGTTCCTGTGAATTATTATGGGTGGAGGCTACACTCAACAACCGAGCTGGGTTAATAATTGGCTCCTTTTACCGACCTCCCGACTTAGCAGCGTTAGTGTCAGAACAACTGAGAGAAAATTTGGAATACATTTCGCATAAATTTACTCAGCATGTTATAGTCTTAGGTGGAGATTTCAATTTACCAGATATAGACTGGGACACTCAGATGTTTAGGACGGGTGGTAGGGACAGAGCATCGAGTGACATTATACTGAGTGCACTATCCGAAAATTACCTCGAGCAATTAAACAGAGAACCGACTCGTGGAGATAACATCTTGGACCTACTGATAACAAACAGACCCGAACTTTTCGACTCTGTAAGTGCAGAACAGGGAATCAGTGATCATAAGGCCGTTGTAGCATCCCTGAATATGGAAGTTAATAGGAATATAAAAAAAGGGAGGAAGGTTTATCTGTTTAGCAAGAGTAATAGAAGGCAGATTTCAGACTACCTAACAGATCAAAATGAAAATTTCTGTTCCGACACTGACAATGTTGAGTGTTTATGGAAAAAGTTCAAGGCAATCGTAAAATGCGTTTTAGACAGGTACGTGCCGAGTAAAACTGTGAGGGACGGGAAAAACCCACCGAGGTACAACAACAAAGTTAGGAAACTACTGCGAAAGCAAAGAGAGCTTCACTGCAAGTTTAAACGCAGCCAAAACCTCTCAGACAAACAGAAGCTAAGCGATGTCAAAGTTAGCGTAAGGAGGGCTATGCGAGAAGCGTTCAGTGAATTCGAAAGTAAAATTCTATGTACAGACTTGACAGAAAATCCTAGGAAGTTCTGGTCTTACGTTAAATCAGTAAGTGGCTCGAAACAGCATATCCAGACACTCCGGGATGATGATGGCATTGAAACAGAGGATGACACGCGTAAAGCTGAAATACTAAACACCTTTTTCCAAAGCTGTTTCACAGAGGAAGACCGCACTGCAGTTCCTCCTCTAAATCCTCGCACAAACAAAAAAATGGCTGACATCGAAATAAGTGTCCAAGGAATAGAAAAGCAACTGGAATCACTCAACAGAGGAAAGTCCACTGGACCTGACGGGATACCAATTCGATTGTACACAGAGTACGCGAAAGAACTTGCCCCCCTTCTAACAGCCGTGTGCCGCAAGTCTCTAGAGGAACGGAGGGTTCCAAATGATTGGAAAAGAGCACAGGTAGTCCCAGTCTTCAAGAAGGGTCATCGAGCAGATGCGCAAAACTATAGACCTATATCTCTGACGTCGATCTGTTGTAGAATTTTAGAACATGTTTTTTGCTCGAGTATCATGTCGTTTTTGGAAACCCAGAATCTACTATGTAGGAATCAACATGGATTCCGGAAACAGCGATCGTGTGAGACCCAACTCGCGTTATTTGTTCATGAGACCCAGAAAATATTAGATACAGGCTCCCAGGTAGATGCTATTTTTCTTGACTTCCGGAAGGCGTTCGATACAGTTCTGCACTGTCGCCTGATAAACAAAGTAAGAGCCTACGGAATATCAGACCAGCTGTGTGGCTGGATTGAAGATTTTTTAGCAAACAGAACACAGCATGTTGTTATCAATGGAGAGACGTCTACAGACGTTAAGGTAACGTCTGGCGTGCCACAGGTGAGTGTTATGGGACCATTGCTTTTCACAATATATATAAATGACCTAGTAGATAGTGTCGGAAGTTCCATGCGGCTTTTCGCTGATGATGCTGTAGTATACAGAGAAGTTGCAGCATTAGAAAATTGTAGCGAAATGCAGGAAGATCTGCAGCGGATAGGCACTTGGTGCAGGGAGTGGCAACTGTCCCTTAACATAGACAAATGTAATGTATTGCGAATACATAGAAAGAAGGATCCTTTATTGTATGATTATATGATAGCGGAACAAACACTGGTAGCAGTTACTTCTGTAAAATATCTGGGAGTATGCGTGCGGAACGATTTGAAGTGGAATGATCATATAAAATTAATTGTTGGTAAGGCGGGTACCAGGTTGAGATTCATTGGGAGAGTGCTTAGAAAATGTAGTCCAGCAACAAAGGAGGTGGCTTACAAAACACTCGTTCGCCCTATACTTGAGTATTGCTCATCAGTGTGGGATCCGTACCAGATCGGGTTGACGGAGGAGATAGAGAAGATCCAAAGAAGAGCGGCGCGTTTCGTCACAGGGTTATTTGGTAACCATGATAGCATTACGGAGATGTTTAATAAACTCAAGTGGCAGACTCTGCAAGAGAGGCGCTCTGCATCGTGGTGTAGCTTGCTCGCCAGGTTTCGAGAGGATGCGTTTCTGGATGAGGTATCGAGTATATTGCTTCCCCCTACTTATACCTCCCGAGGAGATCACGAATGTAAAATTAGAGAGATTAGAGCGCACATGGAGGCTTTCAGACAGTCGTTCTTCCCGCGAACCATACGCGACTGGAAGAGGAAAGGGAGGTAATGACAGTGGCACGTAAAGTGCCCTCCGCCACACACCGTTGGGTGGCTTGCGGAGTATGAATGTAGATGTAGATAACATTATTCTCAGATGGGACTTTCGTTTGCCATTGAATATCTTGTCATCACAAGAGAAACCTGCATTCCAGTGATGATTTTAAGCATTGCAAATGATCAAGGAAAACTTTGAGTCACTAATGGTTATGAGCAGCCACACCTTGTATCTGAAGATATGTGCATAGGAACAGCCAAACCAGCACAGGATGGATAGCTCACAGTCATCAACAAAGAATCATACTTTGATACCACTGCATACAACATGTTGAGGAAGCTACTGTGAAACTCCCAGTAGGATCTGACCTTACTGTGCCAGTCTGATACTTCCAAATCCAGAACAGAGAGAACACAGAGCAAGTGGCCCATGGTAAAACTCCATATCAATACTAGGGATTACCCAACAATTATCCAGTTCTCAGATAAGGTGTCACCAGCTGAATGATGAGTAATTCAGAAGGAAGTGGAGAAAATGCTGCAAGATGACATCGTTGAACCTCAGAGACACTTGGTCCACCTCTGTAGTTCTTATGAAGAAGGAAGGCACATGGCATTTCTGCATCAGATATCAGTGACTTAAACAGAATCGTGGATAAAGGCAGATTACCGAGGCTTTGCACTGGTACACTAAACCTCTTGAAAGAAGCAAAGTATTTTTCGACTTTGGAGATGGAGATATGCTGCTGGCAAATAAAGGTTGACGAAGTTGACCAAGAAAAGAGTGCCTTCATAACACATGATGGCCTTTGAGAGTTCAAAGTTTTGCGTTTCGCATTGTGTAATGTCCTAGCTACCTTCAAGCATATGATGGACAACCTTCATTGACACCTTCAATGGATGGCACATCTTTGCTACCTGGATGACATTATGGTTTTCTCGAAAACATTTTAAGAACATCTAATCCCTCCTGACAGTTATGTTGAAGTATTCAGACTACAGGCTCCTTTCTGAATCCAAAAAAGTGCCTCTCTGTTACCCAAGAAATAAGAATCTTGTGGCACCTAGTTAATGGCAATAGTGTCCATCCTGATCCAGAGAAACGAAGAGCAGTCGCAGATTTCCTGTGATTATTGATCACATTTATGATATGAGAAGTTTTCTTGGAATGTGCTTGTAGTACCGGTGATTCATAAAGGGTTCCTTTACCAAGGCACATGCTTTGCAAATGCTACTGCAAGGAGACTACAAATTTTTCTGCAACAAGGTGCAATAAAGGTCTTCCATTGTCCTTAAAGGGGTGCTAACATCTTAAGCTTTCCTAGCATTATGTGACAAGAATGCTGATACCCAGCATCACACAGATAGTAGCAGTTATGAGATAGGTGGAGTTCAAGTAGAAGTTCAGGAAGACCCTGAAAAGGTGATAGATATGCTTCCAGAGTACTCTCAAAGGCAGAGATGAATTACTTACCATCGAGAATGAGTTCCTTGCAAGTTTTTGGGCTATCAAAAAGTTATGGCCTTATTTATTTGGCAAACCTTTCACTGTTGCAATGGATTACCATTCTCTATGCTGGTTGATTAACCTGAAGGATTCGTTGTGTTGTCTGGCAAGATGGGCACTGAGGCTTGCTTTGAGTATGATGTCACAGTGATTTACAAAAATAGACACAAACACAAGGATACCAAATGCCTTTCAAGGAATCCATTAGCGGAACATAGCACTGTGGATGAAATCACAGTCCATCACTGCATTAAATGACATTGCTAAAACCATAGCAGCACTGAAGAGTGAGGAACCAACCAAAGAAGTCCAGCTAATAAATGAAATATGATAAAAGAGGAACTAAGATCCAGTGGGATAAAAACAGTTGCTCATCATCCCAGTTCATCTACAGTCAGCTATCCATTAGTATGTCCATGATGCTTCAACATTGGTCACCTGGGATTCTTGAAGACTGTAGACATGACCAGACACAGGTCACACAATCTGTTACACTGTGAGTCACTGTAAGCAATGCCAATGACGAAAGCACATGACACAGTTACCTGTGGAGCATCTGATGCCAAGTCCAACCACAGCATTGCCATTTAACTTGATTGGAATCAACCTCTTGGAGAGATTCCTAAAGCCAACAAACGGGAATCAGATAATAGTCCGCACTGACTACCTCACTTGTCATGTTGTCAACTAAGCTGTTCCAACTGCCAAAACTCTGAAAATTACAAATTTTCCTTGTAGAAGGCATCATTTTGAAGTACAGAGCAGACTGTGTGATGATCTGTGATCATGGAAAAGTTTGGCAGTAGAGATTAGTATCAGAGATAATTTCACATTGCAACATCACCCACAAACTGACAACCACCTACTATCCACAGATGAATGGCCTCTCTGAAAGCTTCAATAAGATGTTAGCAGATATGTCCTGTATGTATTTTGATGTTGAACAGAGAGACTGAGATACAATACTGATCATCATAAGCATATTTAAATGATGGAGCTTATTTAATTGATGGTATTAGGCGCAATGCTCAGTTGATTTACCTGATAAGATGTCGGCCACTGTGCAAAGGGTGGTTAGTCCTGTTTTTTTAAGCACTGTCTTTAGTTTCTCACTAACTTTCTTACCATGAGAACCTGGGACCAAGCTGATTTTTTTCTGTCACCTCTTCTATCAATTGCAGTTGCGTGTAGACTGGTTTCCCTGAACACTCTAGAGCTTTAATAATAGGGACCAAAAATGCATAATGAGATTTTATGTATGCAATGTCGTTGGAAATTGTTGGGTCCTTTAGCAGATCTTTAGCTGAAGTAATGCTCGCTGTTATATTCCATGGCCTGTAGCCACGTTCCGTAGTGAGTAAGTATGGGTTTTGGTGGAAATGGTACGTTGGGAAGTTCCTTATGAAATAACTGACTTCTTGTAGGTGCCTTAATAAAAGCCTTTTTGATGGTTGAAACTAGCTTATGTACACGTACATGTGGAAATTCGAGACGTATCATCTCAGCTTCACAACTCATGGCATGGGCAAGAAATGTGATTAGAGCAAGACTATGTAAAATACTTTCAACAATTTAACAGCAACAATGTCCGCCCCCGGTAGCTGAGTGGTCAGCGTGACAGATTGTCAATCCTAAGGGCCGGGGTTCGATTCCCGGCTGGGTTGGAAATTTTCTCCGCTCAGGGACTGGGTGTTGTGTTGTCTCAATCATTATCATTTCATCCCCATCGACGCGCAAGTCACCGAAGTGGCATCAAATCGAAAGACTAGCACCCAGCGAATGGTCTACCCGACGGGAGGCCCTAGTCACACAACATTTGCATTTTTAGCAACAATCATGTATGCAGCTGCATCAGTGTTGATTACAAGTACTTTATTTTCATCTAGACTGTTGGGGGAAAGTAATTTGAGGGCTTGATTAACGAAGTGAGCAGTTGTTTCCTGGTTAGTCTTTTTTAGCTCCTTGCTGCGTATCAGACGAGGTGCAGAGCGAGTGTCAGGATCTAACTTTCTAACAATCAAATTAGCCACATATTGACCTTGTCTGTCAGTTGCCTCATCAACAGAGATCCCCATGTATGGATCACCTATATCTTCCCTTATCCTGCTCAATGTATTTTCATATGAAGTATCTAAATAGTTCTTTCTCAGTGTGGATTCTGATGGAATGCTGCAGTGACAGTATTTCTCTAGAAAATTTTTGAACTGGCTATTTTCAGCTGCATGGAATTGTATGTTTGCTGCAACAATGGCTCGACACAGATCAAGATGAAAATTGTTTTTGTTTGTTGCATTTGGTTTAGTTACAAACATTTGTTTCAAGCTTAATTTATTTTTCAAATTTGGCTGGTGTTTAGTCCCTGCAACATGCTGACTTAAATGTGACCTCTGTTTAGAATGTACCTAAAAATGAAAAGAAATGAGTAATACTTTGTGGAAGAATTTACGTAAGAGATCTACAACCCAGTTAATGCTATATATAATGACCTGGCAAACAATATTAGCAATACCCTCAGACTTTTTCCAGATGGTACAGTTATATACAATGAAGTAATATCTGAAGAAAAAACTGCTCAAATATTGTCAGATACTGATAAGATTTCAGAGTGATGCAAAGATTGGCAACTTGCTTAAATGTCCAGAAATGTAAAATTGTGCACTTCAAAAAACAAAAATGCATAATATCCAATATTGGCAAGTCACGATTGGAGTCTGGCAACTCATATGAATACTTGGTCTTAACCATTTGTTGGGATATGGAATGAAATGATCACACAGGCTGAGTCTTAAGTAAAGCAGGTGGCAGACTTCTGTACATTGGTAGTACTCTCGAAAAATGCAGTTGGCCTACAAAGGGGATTGCTGACGAAATGCTTATGTTTCCCAGTATATGGGAAGGATAAGTACTACAGCTGTGTGGGGGACATACAGAATTGGTCCAACAGCCAATGTTGAACTATGCAAAGAAGTCCAACACCAGCAATCACGGCTTTGTTTGACCAATTGGAAAGAGTCGCAGAAATGCTGCACTGGCCGACTATTGAAGATAATGGCAACCGTCCTGAAAAAGTGTACTTAAACAACTTCAAGAACCAGTATAAAATGAAGAATCTTGGAGTCTGCTATCTGCTACAGCATTGTGCACAATACTGTAACATCTGCATAAGTAAGACTAGACTCACGCACAAAGGGATTTAAGCAGTGGTTCTTCTCATGCTCCGTACGTAAATGGAATGGGAAGAAACTGCAGCTTGCGGTATAGTGGCGAGAATCTCTGCCATGCACTTTGCAGTAGTTTGCAGAATATGGATATTAGAACTAGAATATAAGATTTGTGTGAGGTTTTCAAATTAAAATTTTGCGACATTGATGATTTTCCAAATATGACCATACTGTATTAGAAATTGGTTTTTAATGTGCAGGACATCCAGGGCAAAACAGCATTACATGTATCCATAGAAAGCCAGCTTGATGGTGTCGTTTCACTGCTGCTTTGTCATCCTGAACTAGACTTGACTGTAAGGGACAAAGCTGGCCTAACGCCATTTGCTGCAGCTCTCACATACCGTAATTATGGAATAGCACAGGCCATTCTCGATCGCATGCCTGCAGCAGCTGAAGAGGTGAGTTAGATCCTAAAACCATAAAAAATTCTAAGACATAGGTTTGCATTCAGTGCTAAACCTGTGCATTTGGAATGGGAGCCTCCCCTGTTCCAAATCTTCCTTGTTCTGCAGCTAAGTAGACTATCATCATTTGCTACAAATATTGTGAAATTTCAAATATAAAATTTATTTTAGCTGAAACGGTAGTTTAGTTATAAGAGAAATGAAAGTATTGGTTGTGTATATTGGTCCAAAAATGTGTTGTGTAAGGCAACATAAGATCAGTTGTTCTGTAAAAAGGAAATTTAATGACACATAAAAATGAGTTTATTCACAACAAGATTTTTAACATATACATAAAAGACGGTACAAGGAACAGCACAGCGACTCTTAAGCCCATATTCCCAAGCAAAGTCCAGTCCAAGCCCTATCAGTGTTCCATCTATTTACGTGCCCTCTGAGTAGTGGCACCTCAACTGTTGATTGTAATGTT
The DNA here is from genome assembly GCF_023898315.1 of Schistocerca nitens. Lineage (NCBI taxonomy): Eukaryota > Metazoa > Arthropoda > Insecta > Orthoptera > Acrididae > Schistocerca > Schistocerca nitens. The sequence continues at coordinate 245,859,304 of NC_064622.1, forward strand.
GCACCAGATAAGCAGTTTCTATGGTAATGTTAGGTGGAGTCACTACAAATTGAAAAACATTCAATATTCAAGTTTCTGTTTCTTTTATTGGCTCCATTATTGTTGATACATATTTTAGTCTGCTTCTTTGAGTGAGGCAGACCATATTATTTGCAATAAATATTATTTTATAATATTTATAACTTCTTATTAATTAAATTGAATGTGATTCAGAAAATTCGTGGCTAAACACGATTGAAAATATTGCTTAGTTTGCAAACAGTGCCATCCTTTGGAACTAATACTACATACATTATTAAGGCCTGAAGAAGAACAATGATTCTGAATTATATAAATGGCTCATTTGATTACCACGTCACCATTCTTAGTATTGCCAGTGTAGGATTTTGTGCATGAACTGACCTCTTGATTGTGTCCCATAAATGTTTGTGGGATTCGTGTTGGGTGATGTGGGTGGCAAATTCATTCACTTGAATTGTCCAGAATGTTCTTCAAACCAGTCTTGAACAATTGTGGCCTGGTGACACAGCACATTGTCGTCCATAAAAAATTCCATCGTTCTTTGGTTGCAAAGGGTCTCAAAGTGGCCCAACATAAGTGTTTCCAGGCAGTGATTGGTTCAGGTTGACCTGAGGACCCAGTCCATTCCAAGTAAACACAGCCCACATCATTATGGAGCCACCACCAGCTTGCACAGTGCCTTGTTCATAACCTGGGTCAATGGCTTTGTGGGATCTGCGCCACACTCAAAGGGCCTCATCTGACCAGGCCACGGTTTCCTGGTCGGTGAGGGTCCAACTGATATGGTCCAAAGCTCAGGAGAGGTGCTACAGGTGATGTTATGCTGTTAGCAAAGGCACTTGCATCAGTCATCTGTGGCCATAGCCCATTAATGCCAAATTTCGCTGCACTGTCCTAACGGATGCATTCATTGTGTGTCACACATTGATTTCATGCAGTGCTGCTTACCAGTTAGCACTGACAACTCTACGTAGATACTGCTGCTCTGTTGTTAAGTGAAGGATGTCCATCACTACATTGTATGTGATGGGAGATGTCCCTGAACTTTGGTATTCTTGACACACTCTTGACACAACGGATCTCAAAATACTGAATTCCCTAATGATTTCTTAAATGGAATGCCCCCATGCTTCTAGCGCTAACTACCATTTACCATTCAGAGTCTCTTAATTTCCGTCGTGCGGCCATAATACAGGGTGTATATGACCCGAGACATCCTGGAGATCTGGGAAAAACACAGGAATTTTTTCATCTGGGAGAAAACTGGGAAACAACTGGGAATTTTTTAGAATCCTGGGAATTTTTCATTGTTTTAGTTTTCTGTTAAGTTTTTGTAATTTTGCCTGGTAAGAACCGGTACTCTAACAAAGGATATTACTGTATCCCGCTACTGCAGAATAATACTTAACCAATAAAACATAAACGAGAGAAAAAAATGAAAATAACTTTAATTGCAAAGAAAATGTGCCATATACAACAATGACACACAGTGCTCATGCAAGCGCCTGCCAACAGCAAAATGTGTCAAAGGCTTTAGGAAGACTATGCAATGCTTCATAACAAGAAATTGCCTCCGATGAGCCTGAAGTCACAACTGTTTACATTAAATTCATTTTAGCAGTTACGAGTGGGCCCATGCGCATGATCAGTTAAGTCACGTTTGAGTAGTAGGTTCTCCCGCTTCTGGCTACAGGAATGTGGCTGTTGGCTGTGCAAGCAGTCACAGCAAGCAGCTAGGTGCTACCAGGAAAAGGGGGCACCAAATTCATATTCTTGAGGAAAAAAAACTTGTTTCACAAAATGCCTAGCATCCAGTGCATGTTGGTCTATCGATTATTCATATGATTTTGAAATGCATGCCTGTTGGTTTTTGAACATCTTTGAACACCAGAATGAGATTTTCACTCTGCAGCGGAGTGTGCGCTGATATGAAACTTCCTGGCAGATTAAAACTGTGTGCCCGACCGAGACTCGAACTCGGGACCTTTGCAAAGGTCCCGAGCTCGAGTCTCAGTCGGGCACACAGTTTTAATCTGCCAGGAAGTTTCATCTTTGAACACATTTTAAGTTGATTTCTGAATGAATCGTAAGTTGATTTTTGAATTCATACATAGTGTACATGATGTCTGTCAGGAGAATCCTTGTCGCATCTAGAAATAAACTTTCCGCAGACAAAAGGGGGCGGGGCTACACGAGCTGAGTGGAGTAAAGCCGAAGGGCTGAATACCACTCGCTGTCTGATTATATGGTTGATTGGGTTTGTGAATGATCAACGTTGTTATAATTACTAGCGAAGTCCATAGAGTCAGACTACCAGAATGGAAATAAATAACTAACAGGAATAACAGGTGAGAAAGATTACATATTATCTTGTCCGTCTAATCAAGAAAATGAAATTTTGACAGAAAATTTTTGGCCAGATCGCTACACTAGTAAGGACCACTTGTACAGTCCCCAGCTAGCAGCCGGTTAAGTTTTAATCTGGAAGTAATGCGGAAAACGTGTTGTACGAACATGTAAAATGCCTAACCAGAGAATAATCGCTGGACAACTAAACCTGATTCTGGCAGGGTTAGTGAAGTGTTAATGTTTGTACCACATCTGACACCAAAGGTAAATATATATGATCCTACTTCTGGTCACCAATTGTAAATGTATATGGGGTTTGGGAAAGGAGGGAGGGAAGCAGTTGTTACATATGCCTCGTGACAACAGGGTGCAGGAGGTCAAGCGGTCAGGATTAGAGAGTGGGCAGCCATAGCTGCCATTAAATGACAAAACAGGAAATTAAGTGCAATAACGAGAATATATTTCCAGGTACGGTACACAAGGGGCGCGCCTAGGGTCAGAAGTTACCAGATTTAGGCCAGTCTAGGAGGTCAAACAATTAATTAAAATGGGCAACTGAAGGGGAAGCGGTTCATGTTAACTTACATTGGTGGCCGGTCGTGCAAAGCAGAGCCAGAGGCTCTGCCTTTCAAGAAGATGTCTGTTCTGCTCGAAGTCTGGATTACAAGAGAGAGAAGCAACTGTGTTCTGCACCACACAACACTCCAGTGTCCACACATGTTATCGGTATCCCTCGCACGCTATTGGCTAAAACCAGTGGTGTGAATTCACTAGTAGTTTCAGCAGAGGGCTCAAGGCATCTCTTGTCTGCAGCTTTAACTGGACAGAACTGCCTCAGTTTTGAAAGACAAGCGACTTGTCACGTAGGCACAGCGTAAGTTACTTGGGGAGAACACTCGTAAAGATTTGACTGGGCCTGTGAAATAAATTTTTTAAATCAATTCCCTAAAATATTCCTTGACTGTCTGCCACCATGTACAGAAATTAATCGGCGAACAAAGTTTGACAGTGGCAGGAATAGCTACAGAATTGGTGATGACAAGAAACAGGGACATCAGACAAATTATGGAAGGATAATAGAACTCCAAATTTATATAAAAATTTCGTAATACTACTTTCCGATCTCATGCTTAAGAAACTGATGCGTATGAATGAAATGTGAAACTATTTCCCAACATAAAGCTTTTTGCTTGTAGTAGGCCTGATAGGTATTTGATATAGGTTCTTCATGAATTATTTTCTGTAGTGTTATAAAAATGACCATTTGTGCCAAAACAGTCTCATTTATTTGGTGTGTGTTACAAAATTGCTGCAATATTATAATGGCCTATTTTGTTTTATCTAGCAGACAGTGACAAAATAGATGTAATCTTATCGAGAAACCACACCAGTCTTTGGTAGTATTCATACTAACAGCTTTTTCAGTATTAGATAACAACGTTTCAATTTTTCATGTAGAAAAACGTTCCACGAACTTCAGTGAAGTAATAGATTCTTTTGCAGAAAGGAAAGCATGCCGTGTAAAGCTGTAGCAAGATTAGAGAGAAAAAATGCTAGGAGCTAAGGATTGAAGAAATGTGTACTTTCTTGCTTGTCTCTTTGTCTTTATTGGTTTATGTATCCTATATTTATTTCTATGTCACACAAAACAGCAAGTTACTAGCTAATAGGCAATTAACAGTGCCAATTTTCTGAAGGCTTCTTGTTCTCCCGATTACAAATAATCCCATCTGCTATTAATTGCGAGTTTGGTGTTTTTTTAAAAAAGAGGGGCAGGCTGTCAGACCGGCCGACTGGAAGCAGGAGAGGCACCACAGGACATTTCAGTTTTCACTGTCCTGAGTATAGTTTGATGGCATCCATTACAAAATATACACGTTTAAATTCCACAGAGCAAAATAGAGTGACGTGCAATAGAAGACTGATGTATGAAGAGGCGTGGCACTGCAATGTGGCACACTTAAGACCAAATAACATGTCTTACATTTCCTCGAACATTTATGTTTTATGTTTCAGACTTTTCAGAAAGATGTGCACTACAATATGAACATTTTTTTTAGTATTGACCCGGTTAGCAAATATCGTAGATCCGGGGCTGATGGGCAGAGCAGTCTGAGTTATAGTGGGTAGTCTCCACGTGACACGTGTTTACATTTAGTGATTTTGCTGTTTCCCACTTATATACTCTCACATCACATGAAAGCAAAACGGATATCTGTGGCCGGGAGCTATCAAGTGAATTAAAATACATTCACATAATTACGGAAGGCTAAAATTTGTTATTAGTTTTCAGATTTTATTCTATTTCCACCTTTCTGACAGTAAAGCATTAATCACCTTGCAGAACAGTGGAGTTATTTTTATCTGTTTGCAAAAAGAATTTGACTTTTATTAAACTTTTCCACAGGGGCAGTCAATGTATTTGAAATGAAATGTTTAATTCCACAGTACTGGCTAGTTTCAATTGTTCGCTGCATTTCAAGTGCACGTTTTCATCTTCTAGCACATATGGCATTATGCCATAATAATGAACCAAACATGATATAATACAGTACTGGTGCTCCAAGAAAATTTACATCCCGAAAACCACATTGAAAATTTAATACCAGGTCGAGGTCTACTTCAGTGGGAATTCAGACATATGAATGTGCACTATGCAGTTTAAATGTGCACATTTTAGTATGGTTCACAAAATTCTGATGCTGTTGGAGTATCCTCTGATGGCTTGTTTCTTTCATGACATAATGTATGATCTTTCAATGTTTTACATGTATCTGGGCTTCCTACATCATGGTAGCTCCACAAGTGTGGTGTCGCCTGTTATCTGCGCTCTCTGCTGAAACTGCTGAAATGAACCTATTTCTAACAGGTCAAGGGAAAATATTGCAAATGGTGGTTTGAAAAGCATTACTTTCAAAGTAAATTTCCTTTTATGACAATGTACCATAAATTTCTTAAATCGCAGAGCATTTGACTTTCATTTAAAAATCAATTCTTTGATGACGAGCCATTTAGAATAATTTTGAGCCCTGAAGATCAGACATTTATGTCATTATTAAAAATTTTACTTCACATTTGTGTGATATATCTTGAAGTGTAACATGCGTAAAAAGATCAACATTATATGCGAAAGTTCACCTTCTCTTTCAGCTTATTAAACTTAGAGACCAATACTATATGTGAAATCTTTGCTTTTCTTGTAGTAACACTATGTATATTAATTTAAACTATTAACTTTCCATGTTAGTGTGTTTGTGCTACTTAACAGTGATGTTGATGTTTGCTGACTACATCACGTGTCCTATGCTCTGAATATCCGCTGCATCGGCTGGCGAGATCATGTGACATGAGCTATGACTGATTTACAAAAGTGCATCTTAATCTCAGTTTCAGTGATTTGGAAAGTAACATGCAGTGTTTGAGGGAATTCCAGCGTATACTTTCATAATACAGGGTGTATACACGGACAAGGAGAAAAAATTCCTGGGTTTTTCCCGGATCCCCTGGTTAAAAATACATTTTCTCCCGGCTGAAGCACACTGGACTCGCATTCGGGAGGACGACGGTTCAATCCCGTCTCCGGCCATCCTGATTTAGGTTTTCCGTGATTTCCCTAAATCGTTTCAGGCAAATGCCGGGATGGTTCCTTTGAAAGGGCACGGCCGATTTCCTTCCCAATCCTTCCCTAACCCGAGCTTGCGCTCCGTCTCTAATGACCTCGTTGTCGACGGGACGTTAAACACTAACCACCACCACCACCACCACCACCATCTCCCGGCTGAAAATACACTTTTGCCATGTTAAGTGACAGTATACTTCGCCTCGGAACTGTAAAGCTTTTCCTTTGATAGGATATGGTTTTATACAGCAGCGTAGAATTTTCCGGCACTTTAGAAAACGATACTCAGGGGGAAAAAACACGTTTTGGAAAGATCTTTGATGTGCAGCAACATGTACACTGCATATTTTCATATGACGAAAGTAAAAATTCGAATTCCACCAACAGGAAAAGTTAATGGTTTAAATTAATATACATAGTGTTGCTACAAGAAAAGCAAAGCTTTCGCATATAATATTTGTCTCGAAGATTAATACAAGAGAAGCTAAGCTTTCACTTATAATGTTGATCTGTTTAGCACATGTTACACTTTGAGATACATCACACAAATACGCCAGCAAAATTTTTAATACCAACATAAATCTCTGATCTTCTGGGCTCGAAATGCTTCTAAATGACTCGTCATCAAAGAGCTGATTTTTAAAAGAGACCAAACACTCTGTGATTTCAGAAATCCATCGTACATTCTCGCTCATAGTTCATCTTGCGTAAAAGGAAATTTACTTTGAAAATAACGCTTTCCGAACAACAATATTTTCCAGTGACGTGTTAGAAACAGATTCATTTCAGGCAGTTGTCAGAGAGCACCAGATAAGAGGCATCACCGCGCTTGCGCAGCTACGGTGATGTAGGAAGCCCGTATGTTCGTACGTGTGAAACATTAAAAGATCTTACATTATGTCATAAAAGAAACAAGACATCAGAGGATACTCCAAGAGTGTCAGAATTTCGTGGACCATACTAAAATGCATAGTTCGCCTTACAGTGCACATTGGTATGTCCAGATTCTCTATGACGTAGGCCTCGACCAGATATGAAGCTTTTCCGTGTGGTTTTTGGGACGTAAATTTTCTTGGAGTACCAGTACTGTATTATCTCATGTTTGGTTCTTTATTATGGCATAATGCCATACGTGCTAGAAGATGAAAACGTGCACCTGGAATGCAGTGAACAGTTGAAACTAGCCAATACTGTGTAATAAATTGACTGCCTCAGCAGGAAAGCTTAAAAGTCACATTTATTTATCAAACCGAAAAAATAACTTCATTGATCTGCAAGGCGATTCGTGCTTGACTGTCAGAAAGGTGGAAATAAAATAAAATCTGGAACTAGTAACATAGTTCACCCTTCCGTAATTATGTGAAAGTATTTTAATTCACTTGATAGCTCCCAGCCACAGAAATCCGTCTTGTTTTCATTTCACGTGAGAGCAGTAAACGAAGAGGAAAAGGAAAAATCACTAAATGTAAAAAAAAGAAATACTTTTAAAAAATAAATTCATTTTGTAGCACACATCTTTGTGAAGAGTCTGATACATAAAAGATATATCTTTGAGGATATGTAAAACACGTTATTTGGACTTAAGTGTGCAGTGAGGTGCCATGCATCTTCAAACAACATTGCTATACCGCACGTCAGTGTATTTTGCTCTGTGGAACTCAAACTTGTATATTTTGTAATGGATTTCAGGAAACTGGAAATTAAAAATGTCCTGTAACGCCTCTCCTGCCCTCAGTCGGCCAGTTTGACATCCTGCCCAGCCCTCCCCCCCCCCCCCCCCCCGCCCCCTTTTTTTTTTAAATAAAAAACAAACTCGCAATTAGTACTGGATAGGATTATTTGTAACCAGGAGAACAAGAACTCTTCAGAAAAACTGAGCTCTTTATTGTCTATTAGCTAATAACTTGCTCTTCTGTGTGACATAAGATTAAATGTAGGACACCTAAAATCAGTAAAGGTAAGAGACAGCAAGGCAGTACACATTTGTTCAAGCCTTAGGTCCTAGCGATTTTTCTCTATAATCTTCCTACAGCTTTACATGGTGTGCTTTCCTTTCTCTGAAAGGACTATTACCTTATCACAGTTCGTCAAACGTTTTGCTACATGAAAAATAGAAATTTCGTTGTCTGATACTGAAAAAGCTGTTAATACAAATAGTACCCAAGACTGGTGTGGTTTCTCGATCTGATTACGTCTATTTTGTCACTGTGTGCTGGAGAAAACAAAATAGGCCTTTCTAATATTTCAGCAATTGTAACACACACCAAATAAGTGAGACTCTTTTGGCAATAATGATCATTTTTATAATACGTCAGAACTCAGAATGGAACTTAAGCGGCTGCTAGCCGGGGACTACAACTGGCCCTGTCTCATGTAGCGATCTGGCCAGAAGATTTCTGTCAAAATTTCACTTTCTTGGGTACACCAAGAAGATAATACGTAATCTTTCTTACCTGTTAGTTATTTATTTCCACTCTAGTAGTCTGAATCTATGGATTTCGCTAGTAATTATAACGACGCTGAACATTCGCAAACCGAATCAACCACATAAACATGCAGCACTTGGCATTCAACGGTTCGACTTTGTTCTACTCAGCTCGTATAGCCCCATCCTGTTTTGTCTGCAGGAAAGTTTATTTCTAGATGTGACGAGGATTCCCCTGGCAGAGACATCACGAACACTAGGCACGCATTCAAAAATCAAATTATAGTCATTCAGAAATCAACATAGAATGTGTTCAAAAACCAGCAGGGGTGCATTTCAAAATCATATGAATAATCGATAGACCGACGTGCGCTGGATGCTAGGTGCTTTGTGAAACGTGGTTTGTGTTTTCCTCAAGACTATGAAATTGCCCCCTCCCCTGAAATTGCCACCTGGTTCAGATACCCCGGTTTGCCCTCACTCCGCTCTAAATCCGGGCCTGCTGCACACACATGAATCTGGCAGCTTGGGCGCGCCAGTAAAATTTTTCCGGGTACCATGTGGCTAGTTGCTGCTACTGCTGCTTACACAGCCAACAGCAACATTTCTGTAGCCAGAAGCGGGAGAAGGCACTACTCATACGCGACTCAACTGCACATATGCATGCGCCCACTCGTAACTGAATAAATGAGTCTAATGTAAACAGTTGTGACGTCATGCTCACCGAAGGCAATTTGTTGTTATGAAGCATTGTATAGTCTTCCGAAAGCCTTTGGCACATTTTGTTGCTGGCAGACGCCTGTACGAGCACTGTGTTATTTTATATGGTGCATTTCCTTTGCAATTTAAGTTTTATTTTCGTTTTTTTCTCTGGTTCATGTTTTAATGCTGCAGTATTATTCTGCAGTAGCAGGATACAGTAATATCCTTTGTTAGAGTAACGGTTCTTACCAGTCAAATTTACAAAAATTTAACTGAAAACTAAAACAACGAAAAATTCCTGGATTTTTCCCAGTTTTCTTGCGGATGAAAAAATTCCCAGGTTTTTCCCGGATCTCCCGGTTGTCCCGGGTCGTATACACCCTGTAATAGGAAAATACGCAGCGTACATGTTGCTGCACATCAAAGATACTTTCAAAGGTTGTCTTTTTCTCTGAGTTTTGTTTTCTAAAGTGCCAGGAAATTCTATGCCCGTGTATAAAACCATAACCATTCAAAGGATTGATAAGTTTTACAGTTCCGAGGGAAAATATGCTGTCACTTAGCACGGAAAAAGTGTGTGTTCATCAGGGGGAAAGTATTTTTAACCGGTAAATCCGGGAATTTTTTTTCCTTGTCTGCATATACACTCTGTAATAACATCGGAAATCTTTTCGCGTGATGCGCCTGAGTACAAATTACAGCTTTGCCAATGCACTGTCCTTTTGTACCTTGTGTACGCAATACTACCACCATCTGTATGTGCATATTGCTATCCAATGACTTTTCTCATCTCAGTGCAGTGCAGTATGAATTAATAAAGATTGTAAAAAAAAAAAAGTAGATATTTATGGGTGTTTATAACAAAGCTTTTTTTATGTTGTTGCCTTAAGAAGAACCTTTGTAAATAATGATAGTTTTATTATTATTGACAGTATGATGATAAGGGCCAGAACTTTCTGCATATTGCTATCCAAAAGCAAGATATGGAGACCATTCTTTTTCTGCTTTCAATCCAAGTAGACGTCAACTCAAGAGTGCAAGATACTAATCGGATGCCACCATTGCAGCTCGCTGCAGCTGCTGGATCAGAAACGCTTGTCAGGTCCCTGATGCTTGCTGGAGCAAGGGTAAGTAATGGAGCCCACATAAGCAGTCCATACTGCTGTGCTGCAAACATAAAAAATGCAAGCTCTCTTCTTAGTTTATGTATAATGTGCTTCTTGCATTCTCAACAAAAATCAGTAATGACGCATACATTGATATATTCATTATTTTCATTCAGGTTTCCTAGACGTATTTATCCATACCCACTGCTACGCTGTTAATCTTAGTTTCTCCTATTACACCTGATCACATATCCTGGCTTTGGTAGTTGACTGATTTACCAATGGTTTTATCCATCATATTCTTCATCATTTATTGACCCCAAGGACCACCATGCTCCCCACAGACCTCCATGCTCCCCACAGACCTCCATGCTCCCCACAGACCTCCATGCTCTGTTACGATGACACCATCCCAGAAGGTCACACTGAACATTAATGTTTTCAGTAATTACCCTAAATTACTGAAGGCACAGTTCCTTTTAGAAATACATGACCTATTCGATTCTCCTACCCAACTTGCTCTCCATCTCTCTCTCTTCTCATTGGTAGTAAGTTAAACCCTAATTATCCTTTCTCATTCTCAGTGTGACAGTGTACATGCAGAACTCAAGAATCATCCCTTAACTCTTGAGTCTCCTTTCCAACCAACAACAGTTCCCAGACTTCCACCATCTACATGTTTTCCGCAATCTATATGCCAGTCCACTCAAAGTACCCAGTGATGGATGGTTACTGCTCTCCTATTGAAAGGATCTCTGGTCTTACAGATAAATGCCTCAACATACTATGTGTGACCTACCTTCTTGCATCAAAGCTTCCTCATTCATCTGTCTGCAGTTATGTCACTTTACCAAGGATGAAGGTTCAAATTGCCAACCAACCATCCAGACTTTCGCAGATGTGGAGATGCTTGCTTTGAGAAGCACACGGCTTGCACTCCATCTTTAATGTCCTCATCTGTAATTGGTTATTATAACCTAGTCTTGCTGTCCTTTCTTTACTCCATGGCAATATGTCATTCTACAACAGTACCAAACTCATGTGACTGATAATTTATTCCTAAATTGAACTGTCATCAATAAAACAGATGAGAGTCTCACAGTAAGTGCTTAATGTGACCATGGTCTGTACAAACGACCTTGTCGCAGTGGCTAGAACTTTGATGGGTGACTGTCCAGGTCTTCCAAGCACTGTTGGCAGTTTGTGTAAACTCAGCCATTGTGAGGCCAATTGAGGAGCTACTTGACTGTAAAGTAGCAGCTTTGGACACAAAACCTGGCAACGGCCAGGAGAGCAGTTTGCTGATCACATGCCACTCCATATCCACATCCATTGACGCCTATCGGCGGAGGATGACATGATGGTTGGTCGTTACCTTTGGGTCTTCCGAGACCTATTCCAACTGAGCTTAGCTATGTAACTTTGAAGGTGAAATAGCAGCAATAAAGCATCCCTAAGTCAACCTTAGTTCATGAAGAAGAAGCAGAATTTCAGAGAATTGTAAATACTGACTCAGTGACAATATTCTGAGAGAATTTATACGATGAAAAATGGGAAGTAGTTCACCAAGTGGGCACACACTTTTTTTCCTAAAAGATTTGTTAAAGCTTTGTGAATCTAGTTCTCCTTTCCAGTGGATCAAGGACCATTAAGTGGAATTTGAGAGAAAATCTGGTATCAGATTATCTCTAATCTTGACTTGAAAATGTTGTGTAAATAATATTACAAAATTCTACAGCATATCATCAAAAAAGGAAAAACCGTGTACCATGCTCAAAAAATTCAAAATTTAAAGGATAATATGTAGAATTATTTGGCATGAAACAAATAAGCTCAGCAATGCAGATAGCTTGAAGACCAAGACGACAGCAACAGTGAGACAGCTGACAAAATAGTCAGATCACAGGCAGATTTAATGAAGTATTCCTAACAGTAGCTGAAAACATGGGGACAAAAAATGGTTCATTGAAAGCAGGTCCTATAAACTTGAGCTAGGCAATGCGCATGAGGTCTGTTAAAAAAATTCTGGAACTTTGACTATAAAATTTTTCTACACATACTTTTTACTTTTTGTGCATGGTCTCCTATAAAATACTCTCCTCCACAATTGATACACCACTCCCAATGCCATTTCCATTTCCGGAGTAGTCGTGGTACCACTCTTGGTGGATTGTGTGATGTGCTGCCTATGACTTCTCTTTTATCTCTTCTATCATTACAAGATGCGTGAAGAGTTTGACAGAGCACTGAAAGACCTGAGTCGAAACAAGGCCCCTGGAGTAGACAACATTCCATTGGAACTACTAACAGCCTTGGGAGAGCCAGTCCTGACAAAACTGTACCATCTGGTTAGCAAGATGTACGAGACAGGCGAAATACCCTCAGACTTTAAGAAGAATATAATAATTCCAATCCCAAAGAAAGCAGGTGTTGACAGATGTGAAAATTACCGAACTATCAGTTTAATAAGTCACAGCTGCAAAATACTAACATGAATTCTTTACAGACGAATGGAAAAACTGGTAGAAGCCGACCTTGGGGAAGATCAGTTTGGATTCCGTAGAAATGTTGGAACACGTGAGGCAATACTGACCCTATGACTTATCTTAGAAAATAGATTAAGGAAAGGCAAACCTACATTTCTAGCATTTGTAGACTTAGGAAAAGCTTTTGACAATGTTGACTGGAATACTCTCTTTCAAATTCTAAAGGTAGCAGGGGTAAAATACAGGGAGTGAAAGGCTATTTACAATTTGTACAGAAACCAGATGGCAGTTATAAGAGTCGAGGGACATGAAAGGGAAGCATTGGTTGGGAAGGGAGTGAGACAGGGTTGTAGCCTCTCCCCGATGTTATTCAATCTGTATATTGAGCAAGCAGTAAAGGAAACAAAAGAAAAATTCGGAGTAGGTATTAAAATCCATGGAGAAGAAATAAAAACTTTGAGGTTTGCCGATGACATTGTAATTCTGTCAGAGACAGCAAAGGACTTGGAAGAGCAGCTGAACGGAATAGACAGTGTCTTGAAAGGAGGATACAAGATGAACATTAACAAAAGCAAAACGAGGATAATGGAATGTAGTCGAATTAAGTTGGGTGATGCTGTGGAAATTAGATTAGGAAAAGAGACGCTTAAAGTAGTAAAGGAGTTTTGCTATTTGGGGAGCAAAATAACTGATGATGGTCGAAGTAGAGAGGATATAAAATGTAGACTGGCGATGGCAAGGAAAGCGTTTCTGAAGAAGAGAAATTTGTTAACATTGAGTATAGATTTAAGTGTCAGGAAGTCATTTCTGAAAGTATTTGTATGGAGTGTAGCCATGTATGGAAGTGAAACGTGGACGATAAATAGTTTGCACAACAAGAGAATACAAGCTTTCGAAATGTGGTGCTACAGAAGACTGCTGAAGATTAGATGGGTAGATCACATAACTAATGAGGAGGTATTGAATAGAATTAGGGAGAAGAGGAGTTTGTGGCACAACTTGACAAGAAGAAGGGACCGGTTGGTAGGACATGTTCTGAGGCATCAAAGGATCACAAATTTAGCTTTGTAGGGCAGCATGGAGGGTAAAAATTATAAGGGAGACCAAGAGATGAATACACTAAGCAGATTCAGAAGGATGTAGGTTGTAGTAAGTACTGGGAGATGAAGAAGCTTGCACAGGATAGAGTAGCATGGAGAGCTGCATCAAACCAGTCTCTGGACTGAAGACCACAACAACAACAACAACATCATTACATATCTTCATCCTTTCAGTAAGGTTTACAATTTTGGAAATAAATAAAAGAAGTCTGCACTGGCAGGTCTGGAGAACATGAAGCATGAGGCAGCACAGTGATTTGGTTTTTTGTGCAGTAGTCACGAACAAATGAGGTTGAATGTGCGGGTGCGTTATTGTGATGCATGATCCATGAATTGTCTCACCATATTTCAGGCCATTTCCTTGTCACATTTTCTTGCAGGTGTCACAACACACCCCAATAGTACCATCAATTAACAGTTTGTCCCTGTGGTGTGAATTCATGAACTAATCCGTCAAAACTAAAGAAAACTATCAGCATTGCTTTGACATTTGACCTGACCTGACGAGCTGTGTTTTGGCCTTGGATAACATTTCCCAACCCATTGTGAAGATTAAACCTTGGCCTCTACATCATAACCATAGACCCATATCTCATCACCAGTTTTGTTTTCTTTTAGATTGTGCAAATGAGAACGAGATGTTCCTTAGGAAGATTCCAAGATACTGTGTTAGGATATCATGACATGATCCAACTGAAATGTTAATTCTTCTGCAATCTCGAGGACGGTCAGTCTTTAGTTGGCAGGCACAATTTTGTTGTAATTGCTGACGTGACGTAATCGGTAAATGTTGAGGGCGTCCTGAAAGTGGGTTATCTTTAACTTCTGACTGGCCATTTTTAAACCATGTGAATTATTTGTAACACAGAGTACAGCTTAAGCACTCATCACCGTAGGCTTCTCGAATCATTTCGTGTGTCTCTGTAAAGGTTTTCTTGAGTTTCACACAAAATTTAATTCAGACGTTTCGCTCCTCTAACTCAACCATCTCTAAATTCGCAAGCTGTGTGACACAATGTTCTACTCAATATAGTACTGAAAAATAACTAACAGACATGCAACAATGAAACTTCCTGCAGTTACACATAAAGGCATGTGCAGGAATCCCAACCGCATTTCACTCCAACAAACCATTGCCGTGAAATTACTGAGACATAGTATTTCTGCACCAGCCATCAGTTTTGCCAACTCATCTGTTAGACATATCACAAAAAAATTAGGACAATAGAAATTAGTAAGTCCTCTTGCTATGATGGTATCTCAACCACAGTATTAAAATCTTGTACCAACTTGGTAGTGCCACCCTTGAGTTAACTTTGTAAGCAATCAGAGTCAAGGTGTATTTCCTGAAAGACTGAAGGGTGGAGTAGTAACACCAATATATGAAATATATTACATCCTAAGGCCTTTGTGTAGATCATAACAATCTGCTAGGGATTGGTATGGCTTTAAAGGCCTTCTCTTTTCAAAGATAAAGTCATACCTTAACAATACAAAACAGTGTGGCATTATCAAATGATGCGATAAGAATAAGATTAAGTTTGGAATGAAGTAACAATAACGGTACTGTGCCACAGGCCCACTTCTGTTCTTGGCCAGTACAAATTATTTACCTGGGACATTGGAGGACTTCCTCATTGGTGCACGTACCTTTCCAACAGTCAAGATGATTGTCATCCAAACAATCCTCAATTTTCATTTTAATTCTGTATATTACTCTCATTGGCAACCGCGATGCATGAGTCATTAAGAAGACTGTGCCACAGTTCTCGCATTTTTCTGCCCTTACAATCTTCAGTGGTGTGTAGATGACATTTTCCATTAATTGCACGTTTAAGATTCACAGGTTCTACACACTAATTTGAATAGTGACTCCATTGCCACTACCCTCAGTGATTTCAGAAATTCTGAAGAAATGTTATCTATCCCTTCTGACTCTCAATACTGGATCCCCTGTGTCTTCCTTATTGACCCAAATTTCTTCCTCCATCATTTCTTCAGACACGTCCTCCCCCTCGTAGAGGTGTTCAGTGTACTCATTCCACCTGTCAGTTCCCTTATCTGTGTTTAACAGTGGCATTCTCATGTCATTTTTAAATGTTTACACTCTTTCATTTAATTTCACCAAAGGTTGTTTTGAATTTTCTAGATATTGAATCAGTCCTTCCTACGACCATTTTGGAAAAATTACATAGCTTCTGTCTGTGAGAGAAAATGTGTGTAAAGTTGCGCAGGTGCAAAGTGCATTTGTAGACTGCCAAATATGTTGGTATTCAGGTTTGAAATTTTAACATGAAAGTCCTCTGGGTAAAGTACTGTGTCATATTGTAAATAACCTGTAGACACAGGAGGAGGCCTCTGTAACTGTGGTCGAATCATTGGTTCGATCAGTGATAGTTATTTAGAATATAATGTGATACCATATCCAGAAAACTTTGTTAGCTCACTCTGGCCATGGAAACCTGAGCAGTTACGTAATCTGGCCGTGGAAACCTGAGCAGTTACGTAAATACTAGCCTGTTCCCGTGGCTTCGCTCATGTGTGCACTCAACATGTATATTGCACAAATTTCGTCCTCTCTTCCCTGTGTGTCCACCACTTCTTCCCGCCCCCCCCCCCCCCGCCCCGCCCCCCCGTCTCTCTCTCTCTCTCTCTCTCTCTCTCTCTCTCTCTCTCTCTCGGTGGGTGGGTGTCCATCCCCCCCCCCCCCCCCTCGCAGCTCTACCGCTGTTTGTACCCTTCTATGTCCATCTCAATCTATCTCCAGCTGTGTACCCATCTCTACATGCACGGGCTGCAAAACCGGGTAGATAAAGCAGGCCCATACTACTTCAAAAGCAATGTCTTACCCCTGATTTGTTGGCTGTCCTGGAAAGCAGTTCTATGAGGCAGGCCGATACTATTCCCACACAACACACCTGTTGTACAAGGCAGTCTATACAGCAGGGGGCTGAAAAAAAATTAGTTGCCTGTATCCCCGCTCTTGTTGGAGTTAGGTTGTAAACCCTACAGTGCTGATACTCGTGAAGTTTGCTGTTTGTATACCGAAGATTCAAGGCTTTCAAAGAAGAGCATCGATATACAAATACCCGTCTTTATATACACATATGTAGGATGTATGTATGTATGTATGTATACATGTATAAGCAAAATATCTTTCTCACTCATATATTATGACCAAATCTAGGGCTAGAGTGCCGTGTGGATAGGATTTTGTTTATACTGAAGTTATGATATTAGGAGCTTCATGAATAATGGAGAAGTTGTAGAATGATTTCAAGAGATATAAATGATTAAAGTATCTCAGTACAGAGAATTTAGTTTTGATACAGGACTGTCGTATAACGAAAAGTGTGGCTGTTGTCACAACAATTGAGTGCATCTGAACTATTACTGCAATATAGTTAGATTTGTAATAAACGCATAATATTTGAAAATTAATGTTTTTCTTGAATAATTCAAAAACCTCAGCTTCTTTCAGAAAATGTTCCCAGCACAGAATTAAATCACTTTAAATTTCCCACAGAAAGAGTTCGTCATTTTTTATCTGTGACTAATAGTTTCCATGTTGCAGGGGCTGGAAATTTCGCAGATTATTAAAAATAGTGTTTTAATGGTATAAAATTATTGTTTATTGTTAAATGAAGTGAGTTCAGAAAAAGGATTAATATATGTATCACGTCTAAGTACAGTAGAGTGTAGAAGGGATAAAGTGCATTCTGCGGGTGTGGCAGGGCAGATGAGAGAGCAGGGTGGGGGTTGGAGGGTAGAAGTGTGAGGGAAGGTAGGTTGCCAGATTGTGCTCATGCAGTTCATGCTTTCATATCTCTGCAAACTGAAAAACAAGCAGGTGATTCTCCACTCTCTCTACCATCACCACATCACAAAAAGTGACTACATGGTGTTTCACATAGTTATACCAACTCTCCCCGTGTGCCTTATGAATCACTGGTGATGCAGTGCACAGAGAAAACGTTATTTTTTTGGTGGTGGGGGGGGGGGTCATTTTCCACAAAGTGCATTAATACAACATGGAACAGATCTGAGTTACTAATATTACTAATGCAAGAAATGTGTATGGACAGAATCTGCATAAATCTCCACACACTCTTCTACACTAATAGAGGGAATATTGTTTCTTAGTCATCCTGTATGGCAGGTTCCTGCCCAGGTCTCTTAGGTGAACAGATACGCTAAGTTCACTGAGCTCATGTTTATGTAGTCGAGTTATAATCAGCTTAATAAGTGTGTGCTATTTACATGAATTAAGTGAGCGTTTTTGTAAAATACTTTTATAAACAATGATAAGTGTATAATTTGTAAGTGAACTTTTCAGTGTTGATCGGAAAGTTATTGGATTGTTATATGTGGCACCTCGCTACTGTCTATTGTTGACAGCATATTGTAAAGCAGTGTAATTATGTTGTAGTCAGTTGGCAGTGAATTAATGAATGAACAGAAAGTTATTGCACCTCTTTCACCATTAACTGTATTACTAGGAGACTGCATAATATCTTCTATTCAGGAATTGATGACACTTGTAGAGTGGGCTACTATGAGTGGAATTCTTTACCACACATCTGTAGCATATTTTCCAAGATGGGTGTGAAAATGATGTCTGATGAATTGGGACTGACCAAGTCTAGAGTGGTTGTTGTTGTCTTTGTTGTTGTTATGATGGTGATATTCAGTCCTGAGACTGGTTTGATGCAGCTCTCCATGCTACTCTATCCTGTGCAAGCTTCTTCATCTCCCAGTACTAACTGCAACCTACATCCTTCTGAATCTGCTTAGTGTATTCATCTCTTGGTCTCCCTTATAATTTTTACCCTCCACGCTGCCCTCCAATGCTAAATTTGTGATCGCTTGATGCCTCAGAACATGTCCTACCAACCGGTCCCTTCTTCTTGTCAAGTTGTGCCACAAACTCCTCTTCTCCCTAATTCTATTCAATACCTCCTCATTAGTTATGTGATCTACCCGTCTAATCTTCAGCATTCTTCTGTAGCACTACATTTTCAAAGCTTGTATTCTCTTCTTGTCCAAACTGTTTATCGTCCACGTTTCACTTCCATACATGGCTACACTCCATACAAATACTTTCAGAAATGACTTCCTGACACTTAAATCTATATTCGATGTTAACAAATTTCTCTTCTTCAGAAACACTTTCCTTGCCGTTGTCAGTCTACATTTTATATCCTCTCTACTACGACCTCCATCAGTTATTTTGCTCCCCAAATAGCAAAACTCCTTTACTACTTTAAGCGTCTCTTTTTCTAATCTAATTCCCTCAGCATCACCCGACTTAATTCGACTACATTCCATTATCCTCGTTTTGCTTTTGTTGATGTTCATCTTGTATCCTCCTTTCAAGACACTGTCCATTCCATTCAGCTGCTCTTCCAAGTCCTTTGCTGTCTCTGACAGAATTACAATGTCATCGGCAAACCTCAAAGTTTTTATTTCTTCTCCATGGATTTTAATACCTACTCCGAATTTTTCTTTTGTTTCCTTTACTGCTTGCTCAATATAAAGATTGAATAACATCGGGAAGTGGCTACAACCCTGTCTCACTCCCTTCTCAACCACTGCTTCCCTTTCATGCACCTCAACGCTTATAACTGCCATATGGTTTCTGTACAAATAGTAAATAGCCTTTCACTCCCTGTATTTTACCCCTGTCACCTTCAGAATTTGAAAGAGAGTATTCCAGTCAACATTGTCAAAAGCTTTCTCTAAGTCTACAAATCCTAGAAACGTAGGTTTGCCTTTCCTTAATCTATTCTCTTAAGATAACTCATAGGGTCAGTATTGCCTCATGTGTTCCAACATTTCTGCGGAATCCAAACTTATCTTCCGCGAGGTCGGCTTCTACCAATTTTTCCATTCGTGTGTAGAGAATTCACGTTAGTATTTTGCAGCTGTGACTTATTAAACTGATAGTTCGGCAGTTTTCACATCTGTCAACACCTACTTTCTTTAGGATT
The DNA here is from genome assembly GCF_023898315.1 of Schistocerca nitens. Taxonomy (NCBI): domain Eukaryota; kingdom Metazoa; phylum Arthropoda; class Insecta; order Orthoptera; family Acrididae; genus Schistocerca; species Schistocerca nitens. The sequence goes on from NC_064622.1 coordinate 245,879,102, forward strand.
GGAATTATTATATTCTTCTTGAAGTCTGAGGGTATTTCGCCTGTCTCATGCATCTTGCTCACCAGATGGTAGAGTTTTGTCAGGACTGGCTCTCCCAAGGCTGTCAGTAGTTCTAATGGAATGTTGTCTACTCCTGGGGCCTTGTTTCGACTCAGGTCTTTCAGTGCTCTGTCAAACTCTTCACGCAGTATCGTATCTCCCATTTCATCTACATCCTCTTCCATTTCCATAATATAGTCCTCAAGTACATTGCCCTTCTATATACTCCTTCCAAATTTCTGCTTTCCCTTCTTTGCTTAGAACTGGGTTTCCATCTGCGCTCTTGATATTCATACAAGTGCTTCTCTTTTTTCCAAAGGTGTCTTTAATTTTCCTGTAGGCAGTATCTATCGACTCCTTCCAAATTTCTGCTTTCCATTCTTTGCTTAGAACTGGGTTTCCATCTGCGCTCTTGATATTCATACAAGTGCTTCTCTTTTCTCCAAAGGTCTCTAATTTTTCTGTAGGCAGTATCTATCTTACCCCTAGTGAGATAAGCCTCTACATCCTTACATTTGCCCTCTAGCCATGCCTGCTTAGCCGTTTTGCACTTCCTGCCAATCTCATTTTTGAGACATTTGTATTCCATTTTGCCTGCTTCATTTACTGCATTTTTGTATTTTCCCCTTTCATCAATTAAATTCAATATCTCTTCTGTTACCCCAGGATTTCTACTAGCCCTCGTCTTTTTACCTACTTGATCCTCTGCTGCCTTCACTACTTCATCCCTCAGAGCTACCCATTCTTCTTCTACTGTATTTCTTTCCCCCGTTCCTGTCAATTGTTCCCGTATGCTCTCTCTGAAACTCTGTACAACCTCTGCTTTAGTCAGTTTATCCAGGTCCCATCTCCTTAAATTCACACCTTTTTGCAGTTTCTTCAGTTTTAATCTACAGTTCATAACCAATAGATTGTGGTCAGAGTCCACATCTGCCCCTGGAAATGTCTTGGTAATCTGCTGTAATTCATTGCTTGATTTACATTGAAATATCTGAAGTTCCTTAACACTTAGGTGACCTACTTTTGTTGCAGAGGGAGACAGTTTAAGCCTCTTCAGATGTTGGGAGAGATGAGGCTGGGATGATGCACTTGATATCCTTCAAGCTGTGAAAAGTATTCCAGCCAGTGATACTGGAGACAATGAAATCGATGTTGCTGAATACATATTGACAGCATGTTACACTTGAGGTGGCCTCTGCAGTGTGGTATGCAGGTGACAGTGCCAGCTGTTGAGCCTTTTTATATAACTACTCACTTAATAAAATGAAAATAACACCATTTTATATACACGAGCTCAGTCTACTCACATAAGAGAACTGAACAGGAAATGCTGGGGAAAGTTACCTTCCCTGGAAGAACGCTAGAACCTGCAGTAGAGGGTGACCAGTAATAAATTTTCCCTCTTATCAGTGTAGAACAACACGTAGAACTTTATGAGGGTTTTGTCCATATGCATTTCTTTCATCACTATTATTAATAATATATACCTATATTCTTATGTAGTGTTATTGCACTTTGTGAAAAATACACCCCCCCCCCCCCTTCCCAGGTCTCCTCCTGCCCCGCCTGGGCATGTGTAAACACTGCATCACCAGTGATTCATAAGGCACACTGTGGTGGCTCTGTACACTTGGACTTGACACATATACTCTCCTACCACTATCCAAAAATTTATGACTACACAATTTTTTCCTCCATATTTGACATTCTTTGGTCTTGATTTACTGGGCTAAAGTTGAAAGCTTATTGGTGATGTAGCTCAGCTCCAATCAATGTTGGCACAAATGGGGTAATTTAATATGAACTTTGTTGTTTATTTTAACTTTTAAGTGCTACTTAAATGTTTATACAGTGCCTTTAATTAACCCTGGCAGGTAGATGACCGTGATGCCCACCAAAGAACAGCTTTGCATGTTGCAGCGGGAGCAGGCCATGGGGCTGTTGTATCAGCTTTGCTGCAGAATGGTGCTGATGTTAATGCTTCAGATTCAGAAGGAGATAACGCATTGCATATAGCTTGCCGTGAAGGTCAACGAGGCACTGCACTTGTGCTCCTTACTGAGTCACAGTTGGATGCTGAGGTGAGAATAAATACAATAATTTTTTCTCTTAATGTAATATATTGGTTATTTCCTCAGTACCTTTCAGGCTTTCATAAAAGACAAAGAAAAGAATGAAGCTGAGTGATCACAATAATCTTCATCTTCTTCATATATAAAAATTCAGCCTGTGTATGTTACGGCTTGTAAAACTCAAAACTTAGTTGACCAATTCACGAGAGATTTTGACACAATGTCACATTCAAATACACACATTTTTATATACCTATTTGTAATAAATAAAGGGGAAATTTAAATCTCGAAAACATATTCACCAATTTACTTCAGATTTTTACATGCTACTCTAATAAATTTGATACCTCATAACAAGGGTTTTGATAATTTTAGGGACAAACACATGGAAGGTGGACCCACAAATTTCATCATTTGTTATTTTGTGGAGTACACTTTATCGCTCAGCAACAATTATTATGATTACAAATAAAAAAACCTCACCAGAAAACAAGTAACAATGCTCACAGGAGTGGTTAGCTCAATGGACTCGCATTCGGGAAGACGATGGTTCAATCCCGCATCCGACCATCCTGATTTAGGTTTTCCGTGATTTCCCTAAATCGCTCCAGGCAAATGCCGGGATGGTTTGTTTGAAACTGCATGGCTGACTTCCTTCCCCATCCTTCCCTAATCCGATGAGACCGATGACCTCACTGTCTGGTCTCCTTCTCCAAAACAACCTCAACCTCACAAGGAAAGTCGTTCAGTGGTTATAAAAGCCATTTATGAACATAATCCTGGTGGTGCAGTTGCTCAAATGGCCTGTCTGATGTGTGGAGAAATTGGCTACCAGGCGGATACACCAGTCCTCATATAATGTGAATGGATAATTTACACATTTCATTATTCAAAATGACTATTGAAAATGACAGTCTTCAACTGGCACATAATCCTTCAATTTTTGTGCAAATTGTGTGATGTTTCATTTGCATTTGGTGGCTGGGAAATTAATTCTCCTCACCAGTGCATGTAGTAGACAGACAATAAGATAGGAACTCTTCCTAAAGAACATTTTAGTGAACAAAGATTATGATTAGACACAATGTTTATTATCAGAATTGAAACAAGATGGAAATGAGGCTAGATACACTTCTCAAGGGCCATTGTGTTCAACCTTCATATGATGGGACAGTGTCCTGGTGAAGACTCCAATAAAGAACATTAGAACCCTTTTTTTGAGTTCCACTGAATTAGAACTCAGTTGTGACCAGTTACATATTGATTCTTTGTGTTTGTGGCTTCTTGGGACTCCTTGGACCTTTTACTGGTGTTTGTAGTTTTTCAGTGTTGAAAGCCAACTATACATTGTAAGTCTTTGTCAGTTCATATCTGAGGAGCAGTTGTCTGTGGTATTTGTGAACTTACAAAGCCACATCAGCAAATGTGTGATAATGATATTGGATGTCACTAAAATCCATTACACTATGTTTTTGTGCACACTAGTAACCTCAAATCAAGGGCATATCTCAGGTGTGAAGCAATTCTTCTCAGTTAAAATTATGCATTTGCTCAGCAAGTCTTTGCCCAATGTTATACAGTAGCTATATTGGCACTCTTTCCTTTGAAATGAAAGTTAACTATCTCCTTGCTTAAGTCCAGATCATCTCTTTCCCATAGTCTACATCTACATCTACATTTATACTCCGCAAGCCACCCAACGGTGTGTGGCGGAAGGCACTTTATGTGCCACTGTCATTACCTCCCTTTTCTGTTCCAGTCGCGTATGGTTCGCGGGAAGAACGATTGTCTGAAAGCCTCCTTGTGCCCTCGAATCTCTCTTAATTTTACATTCGTGATCTCGGGATGTATAAGTAGGGGGAAGCAATATATTCGATACCTCATCCACGGCACGGACCCACACTGATGAGCAATGCTCAGGTATAGGTCAAACGAGTGTTTTGTATGCCACCTCCTTTGTTGATGGACTACATTTTCTAAGCACTCTCCCAGTGAATCTCAACATGACACCCGCCTTACCAACAATTAATTTTATATGATCATTCCACTTCAAATCATTCCTTACGCATACTCCCAGATATTTTACAGAAGTAACTGCTACCAGTGTTTGTTCCGCTATCATATAATCATGCAATAAAGGATCCTTCTTTCTATGTATTCGCAATATATTACATTTGTCTATGTTAAGTGTCAGTTGCCACTCCCTGCACCAAATGCCTATCTGCTGCAGATCTTCCTGCATTTCACTACAAGTTTCTAATGCTGCAACTTCTCTGTATACTACAGCATCATCCGCGAAAAGCCGCATGGAACTTCCGACACTATCTACTAGGTCATATACATATATATTGTGAAAAGCAATGGTCCCATAACACTCCCCTGTGGCACGCCAGAGGTTACCTTAACGTCTGTAGACGTCTCTCCATTGATAACAACATGCTGTGTTCTGTTTGCTAAAAACTCTTCAATCCAGCCACACAGTTGGTCTGATATTCCGTAGGCTCTTACTTTGTTTATCAGGGGACAGTGCGGAACTGTATCGAACGCCTTCCGGAAGTCAAGGAAAATAGCATCTACCTGGGAGCCTGTATCTAATATTTTCTGGGTCTCATGAACAAATAAAGCGAGCTGGGCCTCACACGATCGCTGTTTCCGGAATCCATGTTGATTCCTACAGAGTAGATTCTGGGTTTCCAAAAACGACATGATACGCGAGCAAAAAACATGTTCTAAAATTCTACAACAGATTGACGTCAAAGATATAGGTCTATAGTTTTGCGCATCTGCTCGACAACCCTTCTTGAAGACTGGGACTACCTGTGTTCTTTTCCAATCATTTGGAACCTTCCGTTCCTCTAGAGACTTGTGGTACACGGCTGTTAGAAGGGGGGCAAGTTCTTTCACGTACTCTGTGTACAATCGAATTGGTATCCCGTCAGGTCCAGTGGACTTTCCTCTGTTGAGTGATTCCAGTTGCTTTTCTATTCCTTGGACACTTATTTCGATGTCAGCCATTTTTTTGTTTGTGAGAGGATTTAGAGAAGGAACTGCAGTTCGGTCTTCCTCTGTGAAACAGCTTTGGAAAAAGGTGTTTAGTATTTCAGCTTTACGCGTGTCATCCTCTGTTTCAATGCCATCATCATCCCAGAGTGTCTGGACATGCTGTTTCGAGCCACTTACTGATTTAACGTAAGACCAGAACTGCCTAGGATTTTCTGTCAAGTCGGTACATAGAATTTTACTTTCGAATTCACTGAACGCTTCACGCATAGCCCTCCTTATGCTAACTTTGACATCGTTTTGCTTCTGTTTGTCTGAGAGGTTTTGGCTGCATTTAAACTTGGAGTGAAGCTCTCTTTGCTTTCACAGTAGTTTCCTAACTTTGTTGTTGAACCACGGTGGGTTTTTCCCGTCCCTCACAGTTTTACTCGGCACGTACCTGTCTAAAATGCATTTTACGATTGCCTTGAACTTTTTCCATAAACACTCAACATTGTCAGTGTCGGAACAGAAATTTTCATTTTGATCTGTTAGGTAGTCTGAAATGTGCCTTCTATTACTCTTGCTAAACAGATAAACAGATTACTGGCAATCAGTTCAGCCTCTCTGTTCAGTCTTATTTCTCTGTTAGATTTGTGAATTTCTGTGCCACCTGTTAACAGAAACAATCGTGGGATCATTGACTGAGGAAATGTCTTACAGTGCCACTGTTTTATGTGGCTAAAGGGAGATCAAAATTAGTTTATCAAATGATGGTGTGCTTTGCGTGTTTGCTGAGTTGTTTTTTTTTTTTTTTTTTTTTTTCCATTTTATGCACAATATGTCAGCAATCAACTCAGTCTTGTTATTCAGGTACTGTGCGTTTGAATTTGTGTACCTGCTGCCTGGACTCTAACCGGACTGTGAACTGTTGATGGGATTGCTATTTATCAAACTTGGCAATACATAGCAGCACGAATCTAACTATAGTTAAACCTGGTTGGAGTCACAGTTATGAATACACACAAAACCAAAACTTGCGGCACCTTAAGAAGATGCCTGGGTCAGACTACATCTAAATCTATACTCTGCAAACCTCCCATTGTACTAGTTATTTGTGTTTTTTCCAGTTCCATTCATGTATGGAGCTTGGGAAGAATTATTGTTTGAATGCCTCTGTGCAGGCAGTAATTATTTTAATCTTATCTTTATGGTCCCTATGTGATCATTATGTAGTAGTTTTTAATATATTCCTAGAGTACTCATTTAAAGCTGGTTCTTGAAATGGTGTTAATAGACTTTCTCGGTTTACGTCTGTCTTCAAGAGTCTTCCAGTTCAGTTCCTTCAGTATCTCTGTGACACTCTCCCAGGAATTAAACAGACCTCTGACCATTCATGCTGCCCTTCTCTGATACCTTCGATATCCCCTGTTAGTCCTATCTAATATGGATCCCACAAATTTGAGCAATATTCTAGTATCATTCACATGAGTGATTTCTAATTTACATTTCTGACCATTTAAAACAAGTTTCCAATCTCTGCACCACATTGAAATCTTATCGAGACCTGACTGAATATTTATGCAGCTTTTTTCAGATAGTACTTCATTATGGATAAGTGCATCATCTGCTAAAAGCCTGATTTTACTATTAATATTGTCTGCAAGGTCATCAATATACAAGATGAACAGCAAGGCTCCCAACACAGTTCCCTGGGGCACACCCAACGTTACTTCTACATTTGAAGATGACTCTCCATCCAAGGTAACATGCTGCGTCCTCACTACCAAAAATTCCTCGGTCCAGTCACAAATTTCACTTGATACCCTATATCATTGTACTATTGACAATAAGTGTAGGTTGTGGTACTGAGTCAAGTACTTACCATAAATCAAAAAAATGCAGTCTACCTTATTTCCTTGATCCAAACTTTCAGTATGTCATATGAGAAAAGTTGGGTTTCACATGATCGATGTGTATGAGAGAAGGAAAGTTGCTACTCACCATATAGCGGAGATGCTGAGCTGCGATAGTCACAATAAAAAGATTCACACAATCATAGCTTTCGGCCATTAAGGCCTTTGTCAGCAGTAGACACACATACACACACGTGCGCACACACACTCACACAAACGCAACTTGCACACACATCTGCAGTCTCAGAGAGTGTAGTTTCAGCTCCATGAGACTGCAGATGTGTGTGCAAGTTGCGGTTGTGTGTGTGTGTGTGTGTGTGTGTGTGTGTGTGTGTGTGTGTGTGTGTACTGCTGACAAAGGCCTTAATTGCCAAAAACTATGATTGTGTGAATCTTTTTATTGTGCCTATCACGGCTCAGCATCTCCGCTATATGGTAAATAACTCACTATGTTTGATCTCAGAATATGTTCTAAGATTCCACAACAAATTAATGTCAAGGATATTGGACGCCACTTTTTTGGATTACTTTTACTACCCTCCCTATAGATGGGTGTGACTGGTGCCTTTCTCCATGACCTGGGCACAGTTTTTTTGTTTGAGAGGTCTGTGATAGGTTACAGTTAACAAAGGGGCTAACTCATTCGCAAATTCAGTATAGAATCTGACCGGGATTCTGGTGGGGCCTGGAGCTTTATTCAGTTTTAACAATTTCGGCTGTTTCTCAACATCCCTGACACTAATACTTATTTGGTTCATATTTTCAGTGGTACAAGGATTAAATTGGGCATTTCTCCTGGGTTTTCCTTTGTACAGGAACATCTGAAAATGGAGTTAAGCATTTCAGCTTTTGCTTTGCTATTGACAATTTCAGTTCCTGTCTCATTCACTAGGGCCTGGACACTAACTCTGATGCCACTAACAGCATTTGCATACAACCGGAACTTCTTTGGCTTCTGTGAAAAATCGTATGACAATATTCTGCTACAGTAGTCACTGAAGGCATCATACGCCATTGGTCTCTTGACAGCCAAACACATCTCATTCAGCATATCTCTATCTATAGTCCTATATTATGCAGTAATCTCTCTCTCTCTCTCTCTCTCTCTCTCTCTCTCTCTCTCTCTCTAGAAGTTTCTCTACAGTGATTGTTTACCATGGAGATTCCCTCCCATTATGGACTGTTCTTCTGGGTACACATGTATCCAGTGCATGGACGACTTATCTTTTAAACTTGAGTCATAGCTCCTGTGCATGCTCCTGTCCTGTGCTGAAAGTTTCAAGTTCGTTATTGAGATCTGACACAAATTATTTTTTGTATCTAGTTTACTGAACATATATATCTTTTTGCTTGTTTTAGTTGTCCTTTGTACTTCAGTAATAATAATAATAATAATAATCATCATCATCATCACAACCATGTCATGGTCACTGAGACCAATTTGTGGACATCTTCAAAGAGGCGAGATCTGTTTGTTGCCATTATATCCAATATATTTCAATCATGAGTGGGAGTCCTGTGACAAATACACCATCCCCATTGTGCATTTATCTATCCTTTCGATATACCCTTAAATCTTCATCAAATCTCACTGCTAGAAATTTCTGGTTTCAACTAGCTTTCTGTACCTGTTTTTATGTGAACTTCACTGCTTTTCATGAGTGCTTAAAACTCTGAGCTGCGCCGGCCGCGGTGGTCTAGCGGTTCTGGCGCTGCAGTCCGGAACCGCGGGACTGCTACGGTCGCAGGTTCGAATCCTGCCTCGGGCATGGGTGTGTGTGATGTCCTTAGGTTAGTTAGGTTTAAGTAGTTCTAAGTTCTAGGGGACTTATGACCTAAGATGTTGAGTCCCATAGTGCTCAGAGCCATTTGAACCATTTGAACTCTGAGCTGCCTTATCTAAAAAGCCTTATGTGCACCCCACACACAGTCAGCTAGCTAAGCAGCAGCCTCTGGTGTGTAGTGGACACTTGACCCATTTAGGGGGATCCTACAGTTCTGAACCCTATGCCCCAAGTCCAGGAAGTTGCAGCCTTATTTGTCACAGAACTTTTGAAGTCTGTGGTTCAGTCCTTCCACACGACGGAGAACCAAAGGGCTATTAACAGTTCTGGGAACAATGCTGCAAATTGTGAGCTTCGTTGGAACTCCATGTGCAAGGTTGGTCTTCTCAGCCTTCTCTGCCAGTCACTGGAATGACCCAAGAATGACCTCAGAGCACAGACAACAGGCATCATTTGTTCCAACGTGCACCACAGTCTGTAGTTGGTTGCACCATTTTCCCTCAGTGACTGCTGGAATAGCATCTTCAACATGTAGAATGCGGCCCCCAGGCATACACACTGATTGCACCTGGTGTCTTTTCCTGTCTCTTGCCGCCATTTCCCTAAGTGATACCATCATTCGCCATATGTTTGAACTGCCTACAATTAATGGACCACAACCCTCTTGTGTTTGCCTCCTCCTGACACCAAACAAAACAGGTAAACTGAGTCCCACAGAGTCAAGTTTCAATTTCAGTGAAATACTGAATTTCAAACTTCTTGGTTAGGGGGATCAGTACAACACCCTGAGTCATCCGTGGTCCCCATCCACCATGTACAGGATGCCTAGATCTACCATTGACATGCCACTGCCAGTGAGGTGGGTGAGTAATGACAGAGCCTGTATTTTCTCTAAAGGAGACAGGATTGATGCGAGAGGATAGTACTTGATGTACCTCTGGTACAGGTGTCACAGATACCTGACTCTAAGGAGCTCTTCCAACACACTGATTCACAGTAGCTGTCAATCATTTGACAGTAGTCAGGGCGATTTCCAGCTGCTTACGAAAACCAACAAACTCATCCCGTTTCAAGAACAGCATTCACAGTGGGGCTGCATTTTGGCTGGTGCAATGTATTATAAGACAGTAAACAAATAACTTTAAATTAAGCCCACTGATTAATTTTTAATCTGTTGAGCTAAAAAATTGTTGATTCCCTGTAAGAATTGAAGCAGATACACAAAATGAGATTTGTATTAAGGCAACACAAAAACCTGTGGTAAAAACTACTTGTTTACTTAAAATGTTTTGAGGTTAATTATAGTTGTCAGAAAACTTAGAAACAGAGTTAATTTACAATAATACAGATAATATATAGGACTACTTGTCTTTAAGGGAAGACTAGATGTAACACAATGTGTCAGTTAAAAAATCTGCTGCAGTAAGAAAATCATAAATGATGATTTGCTACAAATTGCTACTAGATTACGCAAAGGACAATGGTGACTTCTGAAAATTCTTGAAAACACACATTTATTTGCGTTGGTATAGAAAGAAGTTCGTGAGTTATGTATTCTTTAGCAGAACTGTGAACCACAAATGCTGATTTGCTATGAAATAAATTACATATCCAAAACACTCGTACTGGTAACTTGTGAAAATATAGTTTTGTAAGTGTCTGAAAATTCTCAAAATAACCTATTTCTCACATAATTGTGCAATGAAACTAGAGAATGAATGTTTTGAACAACGATGGGCCTACTGTTCACAAACATTTTAAGAACAAAATTAAATTTGAGCCTACAGTTAACAATTACAGTAAGCACTCACAAATGTTCAAAATTTTGCAATATATCACAATACAAACTGGTATTGATGCAATCAGTGAGAGATTACACAGAAATAATGTGAACAGTTAACTATGGGAATCTAGAGCTTCAAATTGGCACACAGTCTTGTACACATGGTCTCGCACAAAGAAAATGTTGTAAGTCGGCTTTTGTAAATAAATAACATGCATAGTGCATACTTAGCTGATTTTGTGCACACTTCTACACGGGTGTGCCATAGGAGAAAACCACAGTGTGGGTTTTTCTCGATCAAAATTGCTGAAATGTGCAGCAGCAACAAAGCACATCTTCTGCCTCTTGCAGTTAACAATGCAATAGAAATACTGTGCATAAAATCGAAAGAACTCAACAGAACATCTGGAAGCATGCCATTAACCAATCACATCCAGGTAACATGAGTGATCAAATGACAGCTCTTCTTCTATGAACTGAGAAAACTAAATAGCTTACCGTATTTACTCGAATCTAAGCCGCACTTTTTTTCCTGTTTTTGTAATCCAAAAAACCACCTGCGGCTTAGAATCGAGTGCAAAGTAAGCGGAAGTTCTGAAAAATGTTGGTAGGTGCTGCCACAACTAACTTCTGCCATCGAATATATGTAGCGCTACACAGGCATGCTTTGCAGGCACAAAGATAAATACTGGCGCCAAAACCTCTTTGTCAGTAAATAAATTTAAAAAAAAAGGTGGAAGACGAGCTTTTTTTCTCTGCCCCGAGTTTCGACCACTGCATTTTCGTACATTATCCAATGAAGTAAATACAAATTCGGTATTGTTCATCTTCAAATGTAGCAGCATTTCAATGTACTACGAAAATCCGACTGGCAAGACTGTTTGGGATGTTTGCCAATATGGTCAACTCTTACGTTCTGAATTTTTTCCTACCTGTGAGAAGAGATGGTTGCTGATAGGAACTTTTATGAATTGTGTATCACATGCAGTATTCTCTTCACCATAAGAATAATACGAATATAAACATTTTGCCATGTATTCTTTCGTGTTTGCTACTATCTCATTTAAATGCTGTCTGCCTAATAAACTACGAAACTAGAGTGAGACAACAGCAAACGCGGAAAAATATACATATCATATCATGTTTATATACGTATTATTCTTATGCCTAATAGTGATACAGTCAGAAATGAAGCACGACAACTGACTAGATTTTTAAATCTAAGATGACTCTAATTTCTGTGCAGAATGTAATGTACCGGTACTAAAGAGGCATTTGCAAAGATTTTCAAATGGAGAAAAATTTTCGCCAAACTCTCGTTCAGAACATCTTCTATCGTATGCAGTCTATTATTTGGTTCTTGTTGATCATTATCAAAGAAAGCAGCAGTGTAAGTAACAACAAATAGCAGTCTCTTGCCATTGTTTCGCTAATGAGACGATTCCTGTCTTTTGTTGTAAGCGGCGGCAGCGCACACAAAAGCAAGCCATGCCGCGAGCAGCGACAGGCTGTAAGCACTTATTATCAGAATGCGACAAACAATGCATGACACGGTACAGTAATGCATTTTCAGCTTAGAGTGACATAAACACCTACAACAAAGAGAACGGCACTAATCAGATCACAGAAAAATAAGCAATCTATTGAAACCAGACGAAGCACGTGAAAAAGGAAGGGTACCCGTATAAATACGGATGGAGCGTCTGACGCATAGCAATGGCTACTTGGTAAAGCTTAACTGTTAAGCTTACGACTCGAAAAACTACTGTAGCTGTATCGTCATTCATTCGACCTAAATCGTGTCTCATATTACAATGGACCAACATTGTTTCGATTTGGAGGTGTGGCCTAAAACTTTTCTCTCTCCTTGAATTTCGAGTCTCAAATTTCAGGTGCCGGCTTAGATTCGGGAAATTTTAATCTGCCAGGAAGTTTTACTCTCAGTGCTTTCCAACAGGTGGCAGGCAGATGACATAATGTCAGTGACCACTGATGGCCAGTGAACTGGTTCCCAGAGCCCTGTGTGGTGGCAGCTCTAGCTCCCACGGTTTGAGGGTGGACTGCCCTGTCACAGAGTTGAACTGTGGTCCAGGAACAACATTCTAGATTGTGCCCCAAATATCGCAGCCCCTTGATATTAGAGCTGCTGATTTTAGTATGAAATGGCAAGGTATTTACACCCTTTCTGGCTGCACTTGCTTGGGCTTTGGTGCCATGTGGCACGTAAGTTAAACACTTCATTGGATGTCAGTGTGGAATGGTATCTGCCTTCTTACACTTAGATACTGCTGTTTCAGCTGTTTTCACACTTTGCCTGGCCAGCGCACCTGGCAACGTTGCGACGGCATGACATAACACCCGCACTTGCCTGCGGCTTGTGTTGCTGTTATCTACTTCCTACTCTGGGTGTTTCTGACTTGTGTGGTTGGTGCATTACAGTGGCACGGTTGGAATTGGAATTCATTGCAGGTTACAATTTGCACTAACTGAATGTCAGTTTTGTCTTTTCAGTGTTCTAATCAATGCTTATTGTTGTTTCAATGTTGCTATGGCAACATATGTAAACAAAACTTCCCACTCCTTAGATATAATTCATTTTATTACAGTTTTGATCCATCTGTTTGTTATTCGAACTTTAAATTAGGGAGAATGTTTTGCTGCACCCTGTGACTAAGCAAGCTGGGATCTTTTTATTTCCTCTCTTGTTTTGCCATCTGCCTCCTTAAATTCATTTTTTTCACTTCTGACTAATTACCATTAACATACATGAGTATAATCTGAATTTTCATAAAGGAGAAAGGTTGACCCTCAGTTTTAAAGATTATAGCACTAGATCTAATTTTGTGCTTACTTTTATGTATGTGATTGATTTCCTGCTTTTTTATTATTATCATTCATAGTTAATATATTTTGTTATAGGGTAAAATCAGTAATTGTTTTGTAACTTAAATTCTGTTGTTGACTTACAAACAAATATAAATTCTGAACTAATTATAAACATTTGGAGGAACAACCAGTGGCATCCTTCAAGTATTTATTTGACTGTATTCAAAAACATGTTAGCAAAGCCAGCCCTTCATTAATTCCAAAGTAATTAACAGTTTTGTCAGAAGTATTGTTTGTATAACTATATCTGTTAATTTCATCATCTATACAAATAATATGGCTTAACCCCTGTAGTAGAAGAAATTGTTAAAAAGATGAAATTTTTCTATATATTCCATTAATTGAATGAGTTATGTTTTAATTGTAATTTCTGTAACTTAAGCGTCAAACAATGTATAGTTTCAGTACCCATTATTGTGATGATATATAAAGGCCCAATTTTTGATCCCGAGACAATCAGTCGACGGCCCATTTTTCAGACAAGATATCTGTGCTGGTTAGAACAACAACAGTGCATCAACTTAACTGTGAAATACGTATAACACAATTAGGCCATGTGTTGAAACACTGACGGTGTCTGTTCAGTATGTACCATATTCTTCTGCAAGAACTGCGTGGTTAGGTTTTTACTGCTCGTAGAGATTCAACAGTAAACTATTGTAGCTGTATGTTGATGTTTGCCTGCATATAGTAAATGCTTACTTCAACATACTTCTTATTTCATTACCAATATTTTGAACAAGTAGATGGTGTCGCCATGGGATGTCCTCTGTCTCCTGTGGTGGCCAATAATTTTATGGAGGACTTTGAAGAAAAAGCACTACAGTCAGCCACTCTCAAACCCTCTTGCTTTCTGCAGTATGTGGATGATACATTTGTGGTGTCACCACATGGACTTGATACTCTACCTACATTTCTTCAGCACCTGAATTCATTCCATCCGAATATAAAATTCACAATGTAAGTGGAAAAAGATGGTACTTTACCTTTGTTGATGTTTTAGTACAAAGGAAAGCAGATGGAACCTTGGGACACAGCGTCTACTGCAAGCCAACACATACAGATCTATATCTGCAGACCACAAGCTGCCATAATCCTGCACAATGCGGTAGTGCATTATGGTCGTTAGTTCATAGAGCACAAGTGGTATCTGATCCTGAAAGCCTGTTGAGTAAAATACAACATATGAAGACAGTGTTCTGACAAAATGGTTATTTTGAGAGATAGATACGTAATGCATTCAAGCCCAAGCAAGTTCAATCTATGGAGCAGAATGAAGATACGAAGACACCCACCACTTTAGCCTTTTTGCCATATTTTGGTGCCATGTTGTCAAGAATCTGAAAAGTCCTCGGAAGACATGGAATTAAACGTGTGTTTCAACCATCTGCAAAACTGAGAAACCTGTTGGATTCGGTTAAGGATGACCTTGGCGTGAGGAAATGTGGTGTGTACAAGGTTCCTTGTCAATGTGGGCAGCGTGTATAGGCCAGACATGCCCCACAGTACTAGAATGCTGCGATGAACACCAGCGTCATATACGCCTTTGTCAACCGGAACAGTCGGCAATTGCGGAACACTGTCTGAATACAGAAAGTTAGATGATTTATGAAAAGGCGGAAGTTTTAATCCCGGCATCATCTTTCTGGGACTGCGTCATTAAAAAAGCAATACATATCTGTACAGCCGATAATCTCATCAACAAGGGTGCGGGATTTCAACTGAGCACAGCCTGGAACCCTGTACTGGCTCCTATTAAATAATGATGTGAAAATCAAGATTCTTCGATAACAGGCCCGTCATAACAAATGCAGTGTATAGCGCAAGCGTAGGAGAGCCACCCTGTGATTTTCAGCAGAGGGAGTTTGAATGCGGCACCATCTATCTGCAGATCATTGTGCATGCACAATTTCCGCACATGCGCCTTCTTTGCGCAGGTGCTCTAGAAAGGGGACATTGACGTGTGGATACCGTCAGTCATACCTAGCCACCAGCAAGGTTGAACCACCTGAAGATGTCGGACAGTTGCTCCGAGGAAATATTGTGGAATTTGCACAATGTGATCTGGCGGCAAACCCACGAAGACTATTAATAGGGCTTATCGAAAGTTAACCACTAGTGGACTGGCCATATTAACTGTGTAATATTGGGGGGGGGGGGGGGGTGTTTGAACAGTGAAAGTAAAGAACTGTGACACATAATTGTGCACCTGTTGGCTACATCATTTACAGTAGTCATTGTTGAACTTCCAACCTCCCATTTTTCAACGCAGTACGTTGACACTGAGGACCATCAATGAAGAAGTAAAGCAGGCGAATGTCATAACCCTTCAGAACAACTCCAACTATCCCCATTCTGGGTACTTTTATCATCATTTATTTTTGTATTCATTTTGTGAAACTGAGGAGTTTGTTTCAGCTTGATTATCAGAGCCTTTCTGCTTTTCCTCTCAGTATCTCTCTGTCCATTCTTCTTTCCACCCATTAACTTGTCAAGTGGCTTGTAAGCAAATTTGTGTTGATAATTATAGTTTTAATTTTTTTTTAATTCTTGAAAGATTTCTCCATATGTAACTTTTATGTCTTCGTCATCATCCACAGGCTTGTTGATTGTTACAACTCTCTCTCTCTCTCTCTCTCTCTCTCTCTCTCTCTCTCTCTCTCAATAAATAACATACTAATTTCTTAAGAAGTAGAGTTGATCATGTACCTTGATTTAAAGCATTGCATTAGTAAAGCTTATTTAGGGTCAACTAAATTTTGTACAAAAGAACTAAGTGAGTAGCACTTGATATTGACATCATGCTCATGTATTATATTAATAGCCATTAAGTTAAATTTGCTTGTTATCTACAATTTTGTATCACTTTTTATTTTTACAGGCAGCAAATCTGAAAGGGAGAAATCCTCTGCATGAACTTGCAGGGGCATCAAAGGACACATCAGCTGGAATTGCTGAATTGTTCATAGAATGTATTCCACATTATCCACTTGACAAACCAGATTTTGATGGCAACACAGGTGAGAAATTCTATAACATTTCTTGATCTCTTCAGCTGCTCTTAACATTATGGATCCTTTGTAGCAACAGAAAAAAATAGTGAACAACTCTGTGGTCCAGTAGCATTATATATATAAGATGATGTGACTTACCGAACGAAAGCGCTGGCAGGTCAATAGACACACAAACAAACACAAACACACACACAAAATTCAAGCTTTCGCAACAAACTGTTGCCTCATCAGGAAAGAGGGAAGGAGAGGGAAAGACGAAAAGGATGTGGGTTTTAGGGGAGAGGGTAAGGAGTCATTCCAATCCCGGGAGCGGAAAGACTTACCTTAGGGGGGAAAAAAGGACGGGTATACACTCGCGCACACACACACACATATCCATCCACACATATACAGACACAAGCAGACATCTCACAAGCAGACATAAATATGCTGTCGACCTGCCAGCACTTTCATTTGGTAAGTCACATCATCTTTGTTTTTAGATATATTTTTCCTACGTGGAATGTTTCACTAAAAACAAAGATGATGTGACTTACCAAATGAAAGTGCTGGCAGGTCGACAGACACACAAACATACACACAAAATTCAAGCTTTCGCAACAAACTGTTGCCTCATCAGGAAAGAGTTGAATTTTGTGTGTATGTTTGTGTGTCTTTCGACCTGCCAGCACTTTCATTTGGTAAGTCACATCATCTTTGTTTTTAGATATATTTTTCCTACGTGGAATGTTTCCCTCTATTATATATATATATATATATATATATATATATATATATATATATATATATATTAATAGAGGGAAACATTCCACGTAGGAAAAATATATCTAAAAACAACGATGATGTGACTTACCAAACGAAAGCGCTGGCACGTCGATACACACACAAACATACACACAAAATTCAAGCTTTCGCAACAAACTGTTGCCTCATCAGGAAAGAGGGAAGGAGAGAGAAAGACGAAAGGGTGTGGATTTTAAGGGAGAGGGTAAGGAGTCATTCCAATCCCGGGAGCGGAAAGACTTACCTCAGGGCGAAAAAAGGACGGGTATAACTCGCACACACACACACACACACACACACACACACACACACACACACACACACACACACACATATCCATCCACACATATAAAGACACAAGCAGACATATTTAAAGACAAAGAGTTTGGGCAGAGATGTCAGTCGAGGCAGAAGTGCAGAGGCAAAGATGATGTTGAATGACAGCTGAGGTATGAGTGGCGGCAACTTGAAATTAGCGGAGATTGAGGCCTGGTGGATAACGGGAAGAGAGGATATATTGAAGAGCAAGTTCCCATCTCCGGAGTTCGGATAGGTTGGTGTTAGTGGGAAGTATCCAGATAACCTGGACGGTGTAACACTGCGCCAAGATGTGCTGGCCGTGCACCAAAGCATGTTTAGCCACAGGGTGATCCTCGTTACCAACAAACACTCTCTGCCTGTGTCCATTCATGCGAATGGACAGTTTGTTGCTGGTCATTCCCACATAGAATGCATCACAGTGTAGGCAGGTCAGTTGGTAGATCACGTGGGTGCTTTCACACGTGGCTCTGCCTTTGATCGTGTACACCCTCCGGGTTACAGGACTGTAGTAGGTGGTGGTGGGAGGGTGCATGGGACAGGTTTTACACCGGGGGCGGTTACAAGGGTAGGAGCCAGAGGGTAGGGAAGGTGGTTTGGGGATTTCATAGGAATGAACTAAGAGGTTACGAAGGTTAGGTGGACGGCGGAAAGACACTCTTGGTGGAGTGGGGAGGATTTCATGAAGGATGGATCTCATTTCAGGGCAGGATTTGAGGAAGTCATATCCCTGCTGGAGAGCCACATTCAGAATCTGATCCAGTCCCGGAAAGTATCCTGTCACAAGTGGGGCACTTTTGTGGTTCTTCTGTGGGAGGTTCTGGGTTTGAGAGGATGAGGAAGTGGCTCTGGTTATTTGCTTCTGTACCAGGTCGGGAGGGTAGTTGCGGGATGCGAAAGCTGTTGTCAGGTTGTTGGTGTAATGGTTCAGGGATTCCGGACTGGAGCAGATTCGTTTGCCACGAAGACCTAGGCTGTAGGGAAGGGACCATTTGATGTGGAATGGGTGGCAGCTGTCGTAATGGAGGTACTGTTGCTTATTGGTGGGTTTGATGTGGACAGACGTGTGAAGCTGGCCATCGGACAGGTGGAGGTCAACATCAAGGAAAGTGGCATGGGATTTGGAGTAGGACCAGGTGAATCTGATGGAACCAAAGGAGTTGAGGTTGGAGGGGAAATTCTGGAGTTCTTCTTCACTGTGAGTCCAGATCATGAAGATGTCATCAATAAATCTGTACCAAACTTTGGGTTGGCAGGCTTGGGTAACCAAGAAGGCTTCCTCTAAGCGACCCATGAATAGGTTGGCGTATGAGGGGGCCATCCTGGTACCCATGGCTGTTCCCTTTAATTGTTGGTATGTCTGGCCTTCAAAATTGAAGAAGTTGTGGGTCAGGATGAAGCTGGCTAAGGTAATGAGGAAAGAGGTTTTAGGTAGGGTGGCAGGTGATCGGCGTGAAAGGAAGTGCTCCATCGCAGCAAGGCCCTGGACGTGCGGGATATTTGTGTATAAGGAAGTGGCATCAATGGTTACAAGGATGGTTTCCGGGGGTAACGGATTGGGTAAGGATTCCAGGCGTTCGAGGAAGTGGTTGGTGTCTTTGATGAAGGATGGGAGACTGCATGTAATGGGTTGAAGGTGCTGATCTACGTAGGCGGAGATACGTACTGTGGGGGCTTGGTAACCAGCTACAATGGGGCGGCCCGGATGATGGGGTTTGTGAATTTTAGGAAGAAGGTAGAAGGTAGGGGTGCGGGGTGTCGGTGGGGTCAGGAGGTTGATGGAGTCAGGTGAAAGGTTTTGTAGGGGGCCTAAGGTTCTGAGGATTCCTTGAAGCTCTGCCTGGACATCAGGAATGGGATTACCTTGGCAAACTTTGTACGTGGTGTTGTCTGAAAGCTGACGCAGTCCCTCAGCCACATACTCCCGACGATCAAGTACCACGGTCGTGGAACCCTTGTCCGCCGGAAGGATGACGATGGACCGGTCAGACTTCAGATCACGGGTAGCAGTGTCTGTGTATGTGCGGATGGATGTGTGTGTGCGTGCGAGTGTATACCCGTCCTTTTTTCCCCCTAAGGTAAGTCTTTCCGCTCCCGGGATTGGAATGACTCCTTACTCTCTCCCTTAAAACCCACATCCTTTCGTCTTTCCCTCTCCTTCCCTCTTTCCTGATGAGGCAACAGTTTGTTGCGAAAGCTTGAATTTTGTGTGTGTGTGTTTGTGTTTGTTTGTGTGTCTATCGACCTGCCAGCACTTTCGTTCGGTAAGTCACATTATCTTTGTTTTTAGATATATTTTTCCCACGTGGAATGTTTCCCTCTATATATATATATATATATATATATATATATATATATATATATATATATATATATAAAATAGAGGGAAACATTCCACGTAGGAAAAATATATCCAAAAACAAAGATGATGTGACTTACCAAATGAAAGTGCTGGCAGGTCGACAGACACACAAACAAACACAAACATACACACAAAATTCAAGCTTTCGCAACAAACTGTTGCCTCATCAGGAAAGAGGGAAGGAGAGGGAGAGTTGTTTTTGGATATCTTGTGACGTACCAAATGAAAGTGCTGGCAGGTCGAGAGACATACAAACAAACACAAACATACACACAAAATTCTAGCTTTCGCAACCAACGGTTGCTTCGTCAGGAAAGAGGGAAGGAGAGGGAAAGATGAAAGGATGTGGGTTTTAAGGGAGAGGGTAAGGAGTCATTCCAATCCCGGGAGCGGAAAGACTTACCTGGGGGAAAAAAGGACAGGTATACACTCGCGCACACACACACATATCCATCCGCACATACACAGACACAAGCAGTGACAAATGTCTGCTCGTGTCTGTGTATGTGCGGATGGATATGTGTGTGTATGCGACTGTATACCTGTCCTATTTTCCTCCAAGGTAAGTCTTTCCGCTCCCGGGATTGGAATGACTCTTTACCCTCTCCCTTAAAACCCACATCCTTTCATCTTTCCCTCTCCTTCCCTCTTTCCTGACGAAGCAACCGTTGGTTGCGAAAGCTAGAATTTTGGGTGTATGTTTGTGTTTGTTTGTGTGTCTTGAAACTTTATATTTGTTTTCAGTTTCTTCCTACTTTCTTAAGTGCCATTTTGAGTCCTTGAGTATTGTTACAAAGTTTGTAATGTATAGTATAACTATAACAGCTGCAGCAGTAACTTACAATTTGAATACAGTATGACTGGACATAATTTAGAAGGATAGGAAGAAATCGTGCTTTTATGAATCAGAATTACTATGAGCTTCTATAAAGTATGTTTGTTTTCCAAAAATTAAAAAGCATTCTTGTCTCCTCAATTCTATTCA
This sequence comes from Schistocerca nitens, assembly GCF_023898315.1. Taxonomy (NCBI): domain Eukaryota; kingdom Metazoa; phylum Arthropoda; class Insecta; order Orthoptera; family Acrididae; genus Schistocerca; species Schistocerca nitens. Next base: position 245,900,023 of record NC_064622.1, read on the forward strand.
GTCCCTCCTCATTATTTACATGATTGAACCATTTAATCTTTAACATTTTTCTGTAGCTTAAAATTTCAAAAGCTTCTATTCTCTTTTTGTTTAAACTGTTTATGTTCCATGTTCCATGTTTCACTTCCATACATGGCTACACTCAAGACAAATACCTTCAGGAAAGGCTTCCTAAGTCTTAAATCCATATCCAGTGTTAACAAATTGCTCTTCTTCAGAAACACTTTCCTTGCCATTACCAGTCTACATTTTATATCCCCTCTACTTCAACAATCATCCATTATTTCGTTTCCCAAACAGCAAAACCTATCTACTACTTTGCGACTTATTCTAATGTAATTCCCATAGCATCATCTGATTTAATTCCTTGTCTTGCTTTTGTTGATGTTCATCTTATATCCTTCTTTCAAGACACTGTTCATTATGTTCAACTGCAATTCCAAGTCTTTTGCTGTCAGAATTACAATGTCATTGGCAGACATCCAAGTTTTTATTTCTTTTCCCTGAACTTTAATTCTTACTCCAAATTTCTCTTTGGTTTCTTATACTGATTGCTCAGTGTACAGATTGAATAACATTGTGGATAGGCTACAAGCATGTCTCATTCCCTTCTCAACCACTGATTCCCTTTCGTGCTCCTCAACTCTTATAACTGCCATCTGGTTATTGCACAAGTTGTAGAATAGCCTTTCACTCTGTATTTTATCCTTACTACCTTCAGAATTTCAAAGAGAGTATTCCAGTTAACACTGTTAAATGTTTTATCTAAGTCTAAAGATGCTGTGAATGTAGGTTTGCCTTTCCTTAACCTATCTTCTATGACAACCTGTAGGGTCATTATTGCCCTGCACGTTCCTAAATTTCTCCAGAATTCAAACTGATCTTCCCTGAGGTCAGCTTTGCTACCACTTGCTTCATTCTTCTGTAAAGAATTCATATCAGTATTTTGCAACCACGTTGAGTCAAACAGATAATTCAGTAATTTTTACACTTGTCAGCGACTGCTTTCTTTGGAACTGGAAGTATTACACTCTTCTTGACATCTGAGGGTATTTTGCCTCTCTACATCTTGCACACCAGATGGAAATGTTTTGTCATGACTACCTCTCCCAAGGCTATCAGAAGTTCTGATGGAATGTCATCTACTCCAGGAGCCTTGTTTCAACATGGGTATTTCAGTGCTCTGACAAATTCTTCTTGCAGCATTGTATCTCCCTTCTCATCTTCTATGTCCTTCCTCATTTTTGTCATATTGCCTTGAAGTCCATCTCCCTTGTGTAGACCCTCATGTATTCTTCCCACCTTTCAGCTTTCACTTTTTTTCATAGTACTGGTTTTCTATCTGAGACCTTGATATTCATACAGCTGCTTCCCTTCTCTCTGAAAGTTTGTTTAGTTTTTGTATAAGCAGCATCTACTTGTCCCATAGTGAAATATGCTTTGAGATCCATACATTTGTCCTCTACCCACTCCTGCTTAGCCATTTTGCAGTTGCTGTCAATCTTATTTTTTAGAATTTGTATTCACTTTCACCTGCTTCATTTGCTGGATTTTTATATTTTCTCCTTTCATCAATTAAATTCAGTGTATCCTGTCTTACCTAAGGATTTCTACTAGGCCTTGTCATTTCACCTATTTGATCCCCTGCTGCCTTCACGATTTTCTCTCTTAAAGCTACCCATTTTTGTTCTGCTGTATGCCTTCCCCTGCTCTAGTCAACCATTGCTTAAAGCTCTCTCTGAAACTCTCAACCACTTCTGGTTCTTTCAACTCATCCATGTTACACCACCTTAATTTCCTACCTTTTGCAATTTCTCCAGGTCTCTTCTACACCGAGCGAGGTGGCGCAGTGGTTAGACACTGGACTCGCATTCGGGAGGACGACGGTTCAATCCCGCGTCCGGCCATCCTGATTTAGGTTTTCCGTGATTTCCCTAAATCACTCCAGGCAAATGCCGGGATGGTTCCTCTGAAAGGGCACGGCCGACTTCCTTCCCCATCCTTCCCTAATCCGATGAGACCGATGACCACGCTGTCTGGTCTCCTTCCCCAAAAACCAACCAACCATCTCTTCTACATATACAACATTTTTTCATGATTCGTAACAAAGTGTTAGGGATGATTAAATTATGCTCTGTGCAAAATTCTACCAGGTTGGTTCCTCTTTCATTCCTTTCCCCGAGTCCGTATTCACCTGCCATTTTTCCTTCTCTTCCCTTTCCTACTAGATAGTTCTAGTCTCAAATCACAGTTAAATTTTCATGTCCCATAACACTCCAATAAATTTCTTTTATCTCATCATATATTTCTTCAATCTCTTCTTCATCTGTTGTCTGATTGGCATATAAACTAGTGCTACTATGGTAGGTGTGGGCTACAATAATGCATTCACTACGCTGTTCATCGTAGCTTACCCGCATTCCTTTTTTCTTACTCATTATTAAATCCCCTCCTGCATTACCCCTATATAACTCTGTATTTATAAATACAATAGAAAGAAACATTCCACATGGGAGAAATATATTTAAAAAAATTCTGTGACTTACCAAATGAGATGGTGCTGGTAGATAGACACAATAAAAAACACACAAACACACACACAAATTTCAAGCTTTCGCAACCCACGGTTGCTTCATCAGCGCCTTCTCGTTTGGTAAGTCACAGAATCTGTATTTATAAACCTGTACTCACCTTAGCAGAAGTCTTGTTCATGTGCCAACGGACTTCACTAATTCCCCCTGCATCTCATGTCAACCACTCCATTTTCCTTTTTTAAATTTTCTAACCTACCTGCCTAATTAAGGAAGACAACAACAATAATAATTGTTGTTCTTTTTGTTGTTGTTTCATGTGGCTCAATTGCCTGGTGCAAGTCTCTCAGTTGGTTGTAGCATCAGCGACTTACACATCCCTAACCTACCTCAGTTATCCAGCTGGAGAAAAGGGAATTACAGTTTAACACGGAATCAAAACAGTGTGTCATTTCTGGCAGACAACCTTTTGCTTTCCAGGTGCGTTCTTTATCACTAGAGCACCAGGCCCAACAGTATTGATTGATCTTACATTTTCATTCACCCCCCCCCCCCCTCCCCCTTCCCCTTCTATCCCCTTCTAATAGCTAGATGCTTGTCTTATTGAGGTTGCCGTTATTTTTGAAACATGAGCACATTGGTGTTTTTTAACCAATACAAAAGTTTGGATTTCCTTAAATATGGTTTACAATGTATATCATTAGTGGCCCATCAAAATTTGGATCAGCTTCGTAGTAAAGTAGAGGTAGATGGTTTATTCTGTACTTATAGCAGACAATACCCACAGCTGCCGAATCTTCAGGACCATATGATTGTGATCCATGAAACTGTTTTGTTCCTGACATATCCTGATCTGCATTGAACAGTCTTCAGAGGTGCACACTGTTACACTGAATCATGCCGTCTGGCATCACCTCTGTCACTTTATTGTATTTTAATAACATTGTAATGTGATTGAAGGAAGTTGAATGATTTGGTCTGTAATAGTTCTGAGGTAAGAATTATTTTGGACAGATTGTAGAGGGGAGGGTGAAGTTTGAATGGTACCAGTAGTTGCTTTTGTATGTAAAAAGGTTTCATTTGGGGCTGTGGCAGATGATAAAACAAAAAAAAAAAAAAAATTACTGAAGGTTTTAAAGAAGATACAATGAATATGGTTCTGAGTTATTTGATGGAATTTATGAGAAGAAAATCCATTTATTGTCCTTAGAGAATAAAAAAAAAATAATGTTTGAAGAAATCAAGGCCCATAGAAGCAAAACAGTTTACCATTATACTTCAGATAGTTGATGTGTCAGACAAAATATTGTATGCCTTCTGCAAGACTAAGGTCAACATTAGCTTTCTTACAGACATTACACTGAATATGCAGCTTGTGTGAAACATAGATAATTTGCCCCTAGGACCACTCTAGGATACATAGGATCAAATGCACTGATTGTGAATGATGATATTGAGGTGAGAAGGGGTGGAGGTTTAATATAAGGTATATTGAACATGTTAATTTGAGTGAAAATAACTCATCTCTTTGTGCACACCTGAGAGAGGAAGATCTTAATTGTAATGGTACAGAGGCCTGCCATACCATTCTACATAAAACTGGAAAGGGCAAGTCTATGAATGTATTAAAATAATTTGAAATATGCACACACTTACAGAAATGCCAAAGCGTACAAACAAAATTATGTTACAGGATATTTATTGACAAATAAAAGATCCTCAGTAAGGTTTAGTGCTTGTATCATGTCCAACACTACTGTATTCAGTCCCATTATACTGCTATTTATTGAAGGCTGTAATGTACAAGGTTAATCCAGAAAATACGGTTACTAAAATTTTTTGAAGTAAAAAAAATGAATTTATTTTAATAAAATTTACAGGTTTTGCAGTCTAGATCTAGCATTATTTTTCCCCATAATCACCATTTACCTCAATACATTTTGTCATCTGTGGAATGAGGTTTTTGATTCTAGTGTCATAGACATCTCCCGCTGCCTTTTTCAGCCAGTTCTTCACTCCGATTTTCACCTCGTCATGGTCAGAAAAGTATTTTCCATGAGGGTGTTCCTTCAATTTAGTGAACAGATGAAGTCACTAGGTGCAAGAGGGCTGTGAGAGGAGTGGCTTCAAGCATCCCAACCAAATGATGTCAACAACTCTTGTGTTGCATGAGCAGTGTGCAGACACATGTTGTCTTGAAGGAGACAGACTCCTGTTAGCGTCCTGCGACGTTTGTTTTGTATGGCTTTCCAAAGTTTCATTGTGGTCTTGCAATATCTAGCATTTATTGTTTCACTTCTTTCCAAAAAAATCAACGAGTAGAACCCCTTTCATGTACTAAAACACTGACACCATGATTTTCTTCACTGTTTGCTGAGTTCTGAATTTTTTGGCTGAAGGAGAATGAGTATGGCGCCACTGCATTAATTGTTATTTGCTCTCCAGAGTATGGTGACAAGCCCAAGTTTCACCTCCTATCACTATATAGTTGAGAAAAACATTGCCTTCAATTTCAAAATTGTCAAGAAATTCATGAGTGGCACTGACTCTGCTCATTTTGTGTGCTTGGGCACCCATCGCACACACAACTTGCGATAATTTAGTCAATCGGCTAAGATTTCATGAACAACAGTTCGAGAAATGTTTTAAAAAACTGCATGCAGGTTGTCAATTGTCAAACAGCGATCAGAGAGAATATGTTCTTCAATTTTCTGCACGAAATCGTCAGTCACAACTGACGGCCTTTCATTTCTGTCTTAATCGTGAATTTCCATGCTTCCAAAACTGAAATTTTGTACCCATTTTCTCACATGCTCCCTTGACATTACATCCTCTCCATAAACTGAAACAATTTCATGAAGAAGCAGTGGTATTCATGCCCTTAGCATTTCGGTAGTGAATTACAGCATGCACTTCGTGGGAGTATGCTCATTTCTAACAGTCATAACACTAATTGATGAACTACTAATTTCTGGGAATGCTCATGTCTTCTGCTGGCTTTTTGCTACACAGCAGTGGTACCAACTTCCCCACGGTCATTCTGTGCTAAAGCTACATGCCTTGAAACGTTAGTTTCCGGATAACCCTCGTATTTATTGTACAACTCTGTTGTTCTTTGACATTGTACATACAATTTTGCACTTCTGATTGTTATGACTGCAATTTTTCTATTATTTGTTTGTATTAATGTTTAATTACAATAGAACTATGTTAATAGGTGTTTGATGTTTGTGATGTAAAACCTCAAAATGACACTGGAACAAAAGTACTTTCAATCACTCAGGTTCTTTTTTCACACTTCTGATTGGGTTCTAGGTACTTATTACTGTTGTGATCTTACTTTGCATGCCTACACATTACGTAACACAATATGATATGGTTCACATAACACATGATACTATTATTTTGCACTCATTACTGTAAGTTCACTTTCCTCTGTTTATATCAGTTGACTATTTTCATCTTAAATAGCTTAGATAAAAGGGTTGCCTTTCATGTCCACAGTAACATATTTAGTTTAATACGTACTTGTTGTTATTGGGGTCTTCATTCCAAAGACTGGTTTGATGCAGCTCTCCATGCTACTCTATCCTGTGCAAGCCTCTTCATCTCCAAGTAACTACTACAACCTACATCCTTCTGAACCTGCTTACTGTATTTTATCTTGGTCTCCCTCTAAGATTTTTACCCATTTCCTCCTGTCAACTGATCCCTTCTCCTACTCATGTTCTCTTCTCCCCAGTTCTATTCAGTACCTCCTCATTAGTTATGTGATCTACCCATCTAATCTTCAGCATTCTTCTCTAACACCACATATCAAAAGCTTCTATTCTTTCTTGTCTAAACTGTTTACCATCCATGTTTCACTTTCACACATGGCTACACTCCATACTTTCAGAAAGGACATTCAGACACTTAAATCTATACTCAATGCTAAAAAATTTCTCTTCTTCAGAAACACCTTTCGTGCCATTGCCAATCTACATTTTATATCCTCCCTACTTCGACCATCATCAATTATTTTGCATCCTAAATAGCAAAACTCGTCTACTGCTTTTTTTTAAGTGTTTCATTTCCTAATCTAATTCCCTCAGCATCAACTTATTTAATTCGATGACTTTCCATTATCCTTGTTGTGCTTTTATTGATTCTCATCTTATATCCTCCTTTCAGGACACTGTCCATTTCGTTCTGCTGCCCTTCCAGGTCTTTTGCTGTCTCTTGACAGAAATATAATGTCATTGGCAAACCTCAAAGTTTTTATTTCTTCTCCATGGATTTTAATTCCTACTCCAATTTTTTCTTTTGTTTCCTTTACTGCTTGCTCAATATACAGATTGAATAACATCGGGAATATGCTGCAACCCTGCCTCACTCTTTTTTCAACCACTGCTTCCCTTTCATGCCCCTATACCCTTATAACGGCCATCTGGTTTCCGTACAAACTGTAAATAGTCTTTTGCTCCCTATATTTTACCCCTAAAACCCCTGCCACCTTTAGAATTTGAAAGAGAGTATTCCAGTCAACGCTGTCAAAAGCTTTCTGTAAGTCTACAAATGCTATAAACATAGGTTTATCTTGCCTTAACCTGTCTTCTATGAGAAGTTGTTCTGCCTCGTGCATTCCTACTTTTCTCCAGAATCCAAACTGATCTTCCCCAAGGTCAGCTTCTACCAGTTTTTCCATTCTTCTGTAAAGAATTTTTGTTAGTATTTTGCAACAATGACTTATTAAACTAATAGTTCAGTAATTACCACATCTGTCAGCACCTGCTTTCTTTGGAATTGGAATTACTATATTCTTGAAATTTGTGGGTATATCACCCGTTTTGTACATCTTGCTCACCAGATGGAAGAGTTGTGTCATGGCTGGCTCTCCCAAGGCTATTAGTAGCTCTAATGGAATGTTTTCTACTCCTGGGGGCTTGTTTGGACTAAAGTCTTTCAGTGCTTTGTCAAATTCTTCACATAGTATCATATCTCCCTTCTCATCTTCATCTACATCCTCTTCCATTTCCATAATAAATACTTCCATATAGTTACCTTTCCAATGAAGCTGCCAGTGCTTTTTAATACTGGCAGTGTTGTCTTTACAAGACATTTTAAGCACTGGTATATTGTTTCATTATTTCTTGTTCATGATTCATGCTGTACTAGACAGATTGAAGTTGCTCTCTTGCGCTGTGCACTATCTTAGTTTACAAGTACTTGCAAATTGAGATACTGTATTCAGCACTATAATCTGTGTCAAATCATCTGTACACTGTTTGTCACCTGTGGAGTGGTGTTATGATTCCACCTCAGTTCTCTGCTATGTGCATGAACTACAGTGGCGTTTATACTTGTTATCATTCTGTCAAAATGCTTGGCATAAAACCACATGCTAAATTTATGTGTAACAAAGCTCTCAGCAAGGTCCTAGATATTTGCGAGTATTTTAGTGTAGCATTTTTTGAATGTTCTTATTTTGATGGCCCCCTTTACTAGTGGATCTCTCTGTTACATTATAATGAGTCACCTGAAGATGTTCAACGAACATAACCAGTAGTAGCAGTAAAAGTATTTCTTAACAGCAGCTGAAGTGTATTTTATGTATACCCCAAGGTATTAACAGCTGTGATCACCCTTCCCATTTGCACTGAGAAATAATAATGTGAACTACTTTGAACTAGTGTGTGGCTGCAGCTAGTCACATGATCACATCAGTCCCACAATGGCTGTCTCAAGTACTAAACGTACAGGGTGTGGCAGAAGTCTGGATACACCCCTTTAAAAGTCAAACAGTGTGAGAATCGCAATGGCCTCTGGGATGGGATGTCTGTAGGTGGAGGTGCAACTAATAGGAGCTATGACAGTGGTGGCCATCTTGAAATCTGCCATCTCGGATTTGGGTTGTGTGTTTCAGATGGGAAGGAGATCAGGTGGCACATCGTTTTGAACTGCTTATTTCTCAGGATACACATGTGAAATCAGTTTTAAGATATATTTATTTGTATAGGAGTTATAACCTGTAAAAGTTTAGGGACACTTGTCAGAGTAGATGTTGCAGCATATGCTCAGTATGACCTCTCTGCACTGGACACACATTCGGAGTCTTCTTTGCCAGTCCTGTTGCACACATCGCAGAATCTGTGGTTCAACAGAGGCACACGCCTCCTCAATACACTGGCAAAGATCGGCTACATTGTTGATTTTTACCTCATACACAATTGATTTCAAATGTCACCACAGATAAGTCAAAAGATATAAGATCAGGGGGCTGTGGCCATTGTATAGGACCCCTCCTACCTATCCATTGACCTCCAAATAGCTCATCCAGAAACTGTGTGACTTCAGCAATATGGTAGGGAGGTGCCCCATCTTGTTAGGAGGTTGGGAAATCAGCTTGCAGATTCAACAGTGTTGGATGCTCATAATCACGGAGCATGTTAAGATATCTCTCATAGTTTAAGGTTCCACCAATAGACACAGGACTCGTGCTTCTTGTATTCCAAATCATACACCAAACCATCGCTTTTTCATCACCAGCACCTTTGCAGGCATCCACCCACAATGGGTTTGCATCTGACCAGTAATGATTATTTTGTTTCTTTTTTGTTTACTTCTCCTTCCACATAAAAATTACCTTCATCATTGAATAACACATGTTGTTTGAAGTTTGGATTCCTGTTACACTTACCCAGAGCCCATTCTGCAAGCTCCACCCGTCAATCAGAGTCACCCTCTGAGATGTGATGTTGCAACTCTATAACTTCTACAGGTGCCATGGGGGTGTGCGTGCGTGCAGATTTCAGCAATGACTGTCACTGGATATTGTGATAATCGGCACATACTGCAGTATGAACTTTTCAGAAACAATGCCACAATTACTGTTGCAGTCCATCACAGACACTGTTTCATGAAATTTGTCCAATAATGTGGTTACTGTCATGTGTGAAACATCATTTCTCTCAGGATGCCAGACAGTGAAGGAAGTTGGCAGCATTCACTCTGGTACTTCATCCACCACTCATTAACACAATATCATTGTGTTCCAGCAGTGTAAGTGCCATTGTGGATCACCTGCAAAAATAAACAGAATTGATAACCTTCTTGCAATTTTAATCTTTAATAGGTCATAGCTCTTACACAAAGAAAGACATCTTCAAACAGATTTCACATGTGTATTACTGAGAAAGATGCAGTTCAATTCAATGTGCCACATGACCCCCTTCCTATTTGAAACATGACCCAAATGCAAGTTGTGTATTTTGAGATGGCCACTGCCGTGGCCGTAGCTCCTGTAAGCAGACACCATTGTGATTCCACAGTCTGTTGGACTTCTTTAGGGGTGTATCCAGACTTCATCTTACCCTGCTCTTCACTCCCATTGAAGCTTCTTTTGTACATTTAATTTTCAGTTAACAATATTGCATATTATACAAAAAGCTTAGTAAGGAAGTGTAGCGGGACTTTGAATTTTGCCACGCTGCACTCGTTCCCTCAGACATGAATTGTGCCGTCGCAGCGGTATGAGCGCTCGACGGCAGAGAAAATACTAAAATTGTAACTCTTTTTTGTTTTTCTAGCCGTTTCATTGTCTCTTGATAGCAGAAGCTTAAGGCAGACGTGATCTGATGAAGACGTAAAAAAACTTATTAGCTAGTCTTGATCTGATTTTAATGTGTAGACATATTGTGGAAGTTGTTAAGAAATTCGGAGGATGGAAGTAGCAAAGTAAATTAAATTGCATACAGTATCAAGATGATTTTAAATGGTATAAATTAGTGATTCCTGGACGATTGCAAGATTTCGGAGCAGACTTTTCACGCACAAATGAAGGAGATTTTTTAAGACCTGGACACCGCACGAAAGAAGACAAGTTAACCTGGTAAAGGATGAACTCTTATCTACGCCACATCCCCCTGTCAGTTACATTTTGTTATTCTCTGTTTCTTTTCAATAATTTTTGTAGTGGAAATTGGTTTAACTTTTGCTCAAAAATGCCACAAGGACCACCCCAACAATAGCTTTTCTGAATCACGAAGTCCGATAGCTTTTCTGTAATACGAATTCCGATCTGTATTTCTTTATTTATTTCCCTTTTTTCACGGTCATTAACGATTTTAAAAAACCCATTTTCACTTACGATTTCTTCCCATTTTCAACCATTTCTTCTCTTCTTATTTTTCTTTTTTATTAACCACTACAGAAGGTAAATTACACCAATTAGTAAATTACACCAATTAGTCATCATCATCATCATCATCATCACAACTAATATTATGCTTATTTTTGCAACATAGGTAATTTTTAGAGTAACTAAAGTGAGGTGTGCTTTTCTTTTAAAACTTAAGTTGTCGAATTTGCGGCTGTTAATCATTACCAGTTTACAAGTGTTGCATATTTCATCAGTTTTCATAACTGTTTGTACTTTCCACATTTTAGCTCTTCTTTTGGCATACATGGAAGGCAATGGGAATTTATGCCATACTCTGGTGAGTTTTGGAGCTAGCCTTGGCACTATGAACAAGGATGGTGTTACAATTTTCGACTCCCAAGGTTCAACAAAGGAGCTTCTTCATAGGTATGGAAGTTCTATCGCACTAGTTACTGCTCAATTTATAAAACTTATTAACACTGAAGTGAGGCAGAATAACTCTTGAGAACTGAAGCGAGCTGGAGAGGTACAATATTAGATCCACATTCATTTCCTGTTGTTAGACATGGCTTTTTTCTACTAGCAACATGTCCAACTGCCAAATAGATTTCTTCATTTAGGCTGTTTGGTTTCTGTACTGCTTTTGTGCTGTCTTCTATTGTCATAATTGTGTATTGTTGTGGATACCACCATATTTTATATAATAAAGTAGATGAATGTGATGAACACTCATTAATCTCTTCCCCATCCGGGTTCTTCCCTTTTTCCAGTCCTGTTCCAACAGATATTTCTCAAATTTTATGTTCAGTTACATCAGAGCAAGGGAATGAACAACAATTAATGGAAATGCAAAATCCAATAATAATGCTATAAATTAAAACTGTTTTTGGTTATGATTGTAATGCAGCCATTGCAGAAATTGTATAATGAATCCTTTGGCAAAACAAACACTTGTAAATTGTTATTTTTATTGAATTTTAGCAAGTAGGAAGTAAATTTAGTAAAGAGAAATGTGTTGCTGCAGGGGTGATTGTTCAAAACAATAAATTGATTAATTCTAAAGGTGTATTAGATTTGAATGTACATTATAATGATGTAGTAAAATAGGTTTGAACCCTCCAAAATTAAATAAAGCTATTATTTGCAGAGTGCTTGAGATTTTTTTTATGTGAGCAGTGTTTTGTGTAGGCTGCTGAACATAGTAATTACCCTAGTATAAGACTACTCAGAATATAAGATGACTCCCTCCCCACCCCCACTTCTTTTTATGAGGTTACTTGAGGAATTTTTATTTTTAACATATTCTCAGTAATGAAAATTATAAAGTGCTTTATTGATATAAAGTATCTGCCTAAAAAAGTCAGTGCTGTACCTATTCTAAATTTACACAATTTATTGATTGTCAACAATTTGATTATACAGGGTGAAATAAAATAAACAAAAATAAATGGTTTACATGAATATTTATTTTCACTTCCATTTTTACTTGTAAGCCGACTGCAATTTCATTCTTCCTGACACAATTCCCAGAGTATGTCATCCTCTGAGACATCCATTGCACTGGAAACACACCATTTTTTGCAGTGTTTCATATTTGATTTACTTGCGGTTCTGCACCATGCAGGAAAGATCCACTGGCCCAGTATACATGTTGGTGATTTCTTTAACTCCCTCCTCCCAAAAGTAAGAGATTGGTCTCCTTGAGGAAGCCCACTTACTGTAAAGCTGTCACAGATGAACCTTAAAAGGTCTGTTTACAACAATATCCGTTACTTGAAGTTGAGAGATCAAGGAGCAAGAATTAATAACAAGTCCTTGTTGTTCTTTGCTATTAGATTCTTAACTTTCTGGGTATGTCTCTCCTGAAATCCAACATCAATATTTTCCTTCTTTTAAGCAAAGAATGTGGTATTATTTTCCAAACAGTCTTCATCCAATTTTGCATCAGTTCATTTATCATCCATCCCTCGTCTTGGCTTCTCAGGATAAGTCCAGCAGACAGTTTTTCTTTAGGTATTGTTATCTTGTGACAAATTGCGCATGTATCCAATGCTAATGTTTTTCTGGCTTTTTCATTACTAGCCCTGATTATAGCAACATTTTTAAGGCATTTTGATATGATTTTTATTGATCCCAAAAATTTTGTTGTGTTTTGTTATACAGCGATATGGGACAACTTGTTAAAGTAAAAAATTCTGAACTGTTTTTCCTCTCCACTCCTATGGTGGTGCTTGGTTTTGTATTGTGAATTTCTTTGCTCCTAAGAGTTTCTTTTATTCTCCATGCTTTTACTCTATGAAGTTTTTGTTGTTGCTATGAGTCATGTTTTAGATATTAAAGGAAGAAGATCACTATTGCTAAAGGTTTTGTGTTCTTGCTATAAAATAATATCCTAAGTTCACCCACAACACAACTCACAGTTATATTTGTATAAATATTATAATCAACTTACAATAAGAGAGAATTATGGATCAGAGACAAATTACAATTTCATTATAAAAGACTAACAATACTAAACAAAGTACATTTGTAGAATGAAATAAATCAATTTAAAACGAACGATATTTTTAGGAAAACATTTAACAAGTTTCTTTCCGGCCCATAATAAAAAAATAATAATAAAATCTATAGAATGAGTTAATCAGCTACAAACTTACAGTACAGGAAAAAAATCTAACATGAGTATTTTAGACTGCCATTCATAAACCCATGTACCTTACACTGATGTGTTCCCACTGTCGTCTTCGTCTTCATCTTCTTCTTCTTCGTCATGCATCAGTCAGCACTTGCTTTGAATTCCATGATGCACGCAAATGGAAAATTCTTATTTATCTCCAGCACATTCGTTTGGATTAATTTCTTGAGTAATTGGGAAGTCTTCAGTGCATTTCTCTTGCATGTACTGAACAACTTGCTGCTCTGTATCATGAAAACTACTCTGCCTTGGTCTCCTGAAAATTTGACTTTTTTTCAATCTAGTCTCTACATGCGAACATTTGCTTCTGTGACACCAAATACCCCCCCCCCCCCCCCCCCCCCTTCGCCTTATGCATAGTTGTTTGTGGCCTCTGCTCTCGAATCACCACTAACTTCAGAAAAATTTGCTTTGTATGGTCTTTGTGAACCAGTGGTGAACAGTGAACTCCTATATCCATATTTCTCAAAACCCTTGGCTGAATATCCATTTATTATCACTTGCTACAATTTATAGTTCTCCCAGTGCCAGCAATACAAGCAAACTAATGACAATAATACATTATCCTCTTGGCTCCCTAATGCTAAATTGCCACAACTCATATCAACCTTGAAAATCATCAGTACTGTAGAGCAGCACCAGCTTTAGTGCTGTCACTGAAGCTCATGTTTCATTTGTTGTGCTAGTTTAAGTGAGCATATTTTTGATAGCATTAATTTGTCTTCTTTAGGCATGTATATTACTTGTTTGATTTCATTTCTGACTACAAATGGATTCAGGCAAACTGTACTTCCAATGTGATAGAGGTTCATAAAGAGTCAAGGTGTGCATATTCATTCCCACAGTTGGCAGACCAAAGAAATTAGCTGTTCAAACCCCCTCCCCATCTCCTCATATTCATCCTACATAGTGCTTCAAATTGAACTGGATGTGACCTCAGTTGCCAAAGCTGCACCTGTAAATGTAAGACAACACTTATATTAATGTATAACACAACATAAAAATGATGATATGATGAAGTAAGGAAAAAAATTGGGTTAATTGGTATGTTGATTAGCTTACTACTGCAAGATTTTGAGAATACATGAAGCTTATAATTAACTGATGACTGTTGCATTACTGTTTGGGTCTTTACTGAAATGTTGCTTATTGGTTTGTCAAGCAAACTGAAGTAATTGGTAAGGACCTTACAATAATGCATACAGTACAAATGCATGTTCTGTAGCTTTTTGTGAAGCATAAAAGTTAGGTTCATTACATGCATTGGAAACCTTTTAAATGCAAATGTTCAATTTATTTCTGAAACAAAGCATTTTGTGAAAGAAAGCTTTAATATCTGTGTACTGGACAACGCAGCAAATTGGCATTGTGCCTGTGCCTGCTGAGCTAGTGTCAGTGAAGATTCTTGATAACCTCAGATATTGTAAATTAACCTCCAGGTTAGAATATCTACAGTGTTATAAGGAGGATAAATTGCTTCTCACTGTAAAAGATGACATGTTGAGTTGCAGACAGGCACAATGAAAAGACTTATACATTGACCATTCAGCCAAAGAATTCTTCAGAAAGGAAAACACACACAAACACACACACACACACACACACACACACACACACACACACACACACACACTACAATTGTGGTTGGGTCGGAGCAGCCGGAGATAGCTGTCGTGTGTGTGAAGCATGACTGCTTTTGTGTGTGTGTGTGTGTGTGTGTGTGTGTGTGTGTGTGTGTGTGTAGAAGGCTTTGGCAGAAATCTCAATCTGTACTAGTTATCTTTTTGTACCTGTCTGCTACTCAACGTTCATCTTTACAGTGATTAGAAGTCTATCCTTTTCATAATATTGTTGGTAACAGAAGCTCCATTATTAATCATGTAGCTCATATATTGCTATAGTATTAAATGTGATTAATAATTTACAGAATTGGGTTGTTTTGGGAATCAGCCTTGTGCAAACACAATTAATTTATTTTTATATTTACCAAGACTTGTTTCGACACCAATGTGTCATCTTCTGTGGGTAAAATTTTTATTTCTGTAAAGTACAATATCACATTTGTAGTAATTTAACTGCTGTAGGCCTAAGAAATACAATATTTACAATTTTCTTCATTTGGTTTAGACACTCACCTTAAAATTACTTCACTAACTGAACTGTACTATTATATGTCAGCTTCAGTGCTTTTTTTTTCCCAGCATGTCATCTGCAAACTAGCCATGAAGAAAATTATTGTGTATTTGTGGAGAGCTGTTTTGAGGGTAGAGTTTACGTGTCCCTGGTTGGTGTCTGAATCAACTATTATTTAGTGCACTGTTTTCACTCAGTTTTTCACAAATTTCTGCTCACTACTTCACCTCACATGCACTTAGACAAAATGTGGCAAAATGTGATCTGAGCAAACACTTCTGACAGCACACTCAGTGAGAGGTGTTATGTTGTTGTTGTTGCTCATTTGTTCATCGTTGGTCTTGTGTTTGTTATGGTGCTGATTTTTGAACATATATGAATGTAATAGAGGGAAACATTCCACGTGGAAAAAATATATCTAAAAACAAAGATTGTGTAACTTACCAAACGAAAGCGTTGGTACATTGATAGAAACAATAACAAACACAAACACACACACAAATTTCAAGCTTTCTCAACCCACGGTTGCTTCATCAGGAAAGAGGGAAGGAGAGGGAGAGACGAAAGGATGTGGGTTTTAAGGGAGAGGGTAAGGAGTCATTCCAATCCCGGGAGTGGAAAGACTTATCTTAGGGGGAAAAAGGGGCAGGTATACACTCGCACACACGCACATATCCATCCGCACTTAACAGACACAAGCAGACATATGTAAAGGCAAAGAGTTTGGGTAGAGATGTCAGTCGAGGCGGAAGTACAGAGGCAAAGATGTTTTAATGACAGGTGAGGTATGAGCGGCGGCAACTTGAAATTAGTGGAGGTTGAGGCCTGGTGGGTAACAGGAAGAGAGGATATATTGAAGGGCAAGTTCCCATCTCCGGAGTTCTGATAGGTTGGTGTCAGTGGGAAGCATCCAGATAACCCGGACAGTGTAACACTGTGCCAAGATGTGCTGGCCGTGCACCAAGGCATGTTTAGCCACAGAGTGATCCTCATTACCAACAAACACTGTCTGCCTGTATCCATTCATGCGAATGGATAGTTTGTTGCTGGTCATTCCCACATAGAAAGCTTCACGGTGTAGGCAGGTCAGTTGGTAAATAACGTGGGTGCTGTCACACGTGGCTCTGCCTTTGATCGTGTACACCTTCCGGGTTACGGGACTGAAGTAGGTGGTGGTGGGAGGGTGCATGGGACAAGTTTTACACCGGGGGCAGTTACAAGGGTAGGAGCCAGAGGGTAGGGAAGATGGTTTGGGGATTTCATAGGGATGAACCAAGAGGTTACGAACTTGCCCTTCAATACATCCTCTCTTCCTGTTACCCACCAGGCCTCAACCTCCGCTAATTTCAAGTTGCCGCCGCTCATACCTCACCTGTCATTCAACAACTTCTTTGCCTCTGTACTTCCGCCTCGACTGACATCTCTGCCCAAACTCTTTGCCTTTATATATGTCTGCTTGTGTCTGTATATGTGCGGATGGATGTGTGTGTGTGTGTGTGTGTGTGTGTGTGTGTGCGTGCGCGCGCGCGAGTGCGCGCGCGCGAGTGTGCGCGCGCGAGTGTACACCCGTCCTTTTTTCCCCCTAAGGTAAGTCTTTCCACTCGCGAGATTGGAATGACTCCTTACCCTCTCCCTTAAAACCCGCGTCCTTTCGTCTTTCCCTCTCCTTCCCTCTTTCCTGATGAAACAACCATGGGTTGCGAAAGCTTGAATTTTGTGTGTGTGTTTGTGTTTGTTTGTGTGTCTATCAACATACCAACGCTTTCGTTTGGTAATATATATTATCAAACGAAAGTGTGTGTGTGTGTGTGTGTGTGTGTGTGTGTGTGTGAGAGAGAGAGAGAGAGAGAGAGAGAGAGAGAGAGAGAGAGAGAGAGAGCGTGCAGGGGGGGGGGGGGGAGGCTTTTCAAGCAATTCTATTTCTTGTTTTGTTAATTCTATGTCAGTTAAATTGACAAGTCTGTCATGGAACTGATGTTGTTGTGGCAGATCTCATAAGGTGATTCAGTTTTTTATTTTGTGTTTCTTTCCTTTTGTTCATTAGTGTTTCTGTGTAAGACCTGATTTCTTCAGTTATGTCATCGAAATGGGTTGGTGTTTTTAAGAGATTGGCTAATTCTAGGTTTGCTTGGTACAGCTGAAGATTAAGCTGCTGCTGTTTCATATATAGGAAATTAATTTCTTCTTCTAACCACATAATTTCTGCTTTTCTTTTGGCTACTTGTGTTGCAGGTGACTTGCTGTTTATATTGAATTTAACAAAACCATGGGTTATGTTATTACTTAGACAGATTTTGTTAAACTTGACATAAATACAGTTCACCCAAAAATAAAATCCACCATTGAGAGAGAAGAGGAAACGAAGCTTAATTTCTTAGACATTACCATACACAGAATCAACAAAAAACATAATTTTGGAATTTTCAGGAAACCTACAGCCACAGGTACAACCATTCACATCAACTCCAACCACCCCCAAGCACACAAACTCTCAAGTTTCAGACACATGCTACACAGGCTCAATTTCACTGGAAAAACTCGACTACACGCAGAAACTAAATATAATACACTAAATAGCCTACACTAAATAGCCAGAGAGAATGGATACAACACAAAAATGATAAACAAACTGAACAGCAAAATTAAAAAACGAGTTAAAAGAGAACAAACCATCAACAAATCACCAGCTACAACAGAGAACCATGAACACAAGCTCCAGACAAGCACAGGACACCAGGAACACCCTACAAAGAGTACAGCATGGCAAATACATACAGTAACAAAAATGTCCACAGAGTGGAAAACATACTGAAGAAACAAGGGCTACAAATATCATTCCTCACAAATAACACAGTACAGAAGAATCTAAGAACACATCTGCAGACAAATTCTCCAAAGCTGCAATATATCAGTTAACCTGTAGTTCATGCCAGGCCAAACATACAGAAATTTCAAAATGAGGTATTCCGAACACCAACCAAAAAAAATATGGAAACTGCTCTTCAGATCCTCAGAGCAAACAACAGTCTCTATCAAAAACACAGTCTCTATCAAAAACTCACAATAGAGGAGAACTACCACATACAAAAGCGATAATACAGGGAAAGAGAGTCCTGAATAAAAATACAACACTGTGCAACAAAACATTATCTGGAACACTCATTGAAATATACAAAGGTGACTCCCCACAAAAAACGTAACAGAAAAAAAAAAAAATTCTGTTTCCCCCCTCCCCCCCCCTCCACACACCTCTTTCCATCTCTCTCTCTCTCTCTCTCTCTCTCTCTCTCTCTCTCTCACACACACACACACACACACACACACACACATATATTCAAAAGCAGTGCCATAACAAACACAAGACTAGCAATGAACAAGTGAGGAACGACAACAAAACATAACACACCTCACTGAGTGTGTTGTCAGAAGTGTCTGTTCCGATCACATTTTGTGTAAGTGCATGTGAGATGAAGTAGTGAACGGAAATTTATGAAACACTGAGTGAAAACAATGCACTAAATAACAGGTGATTCAGACACCAACCAGGGACACGAAACAGGACGAAAAATGTAAGTACACAAATGTACATAACCTCTGCCCTCGACACAGCTCTCCACAAATACTCACAATTTTCTTGATGGCTAGTTTGCAGATGGCATGCTGTAAAAAATAAAATAAAGGAGCACTAAAATCGATGTATAATAATACAGTTCAGTTAGCGATGAAATTTTAAGGTGAGTGTCTTAACCAAATGAAGCAAATTGCAAATATTGTATTTCTGAGGCCTACACCAGTTAAATTATTACAAACGTGATATTGTACTTTACAGAAATTAAAATTTTACTGACAGAAAATGACGCATTGGTGTCAAAACAAGTGTTGGTAAATTTAAAAATAAACTAATTGTGTTTGCATAAGGCTTCCCCCATGAACCATGGACCTTGCCGTTGGTGGGGAGGCTTGCGTGCCTCAGCGATACAGATGGCCGTACCGTAGGTGCAACCACAACGGAGGGGTATCTGTTGAGAGGCCAGACAAACATGTGGTTCCTGAAGAGGGGCAGCAGCCTTTTCAGTAGTTGCAGGGGCAACAGTCTGGATGATTGACTGATCTGGCCTTGTAACATTAACCAAAACGGCCTTGCTGTGCTGGTACTGCGAACGGGTGAAAGCAAGGGGAATCTACAGCCGTAATTATTCCCGAGGACATGCAGCTTTACATGCAGCTTTACTGTATGATTAAATGATGATGGCGTCCTCTTGGGTAAAATATTCCGGAGGTAAAATAGTCCCCCATTCGGATCTCCGGGCGGGGACTACTCAAGAGGACGTCGTTATCAGGAGAAAGAAAACTGGCATTCTACGGATCGGAGCGTGGAATGTCAGATCCCTTAATCGGGCAGGTAGGTTAGAAAATTTAAAAAGGGAAATGGATAGGTTAAAGTTAGATATAGTGGGAATTAGTGAAGTTCGGTGGCAGGAGGAACAAGACTTTTGGTCAGGTGATTACAGGGTTATAAATACAAAATCAAATAGGGGTAATGCAGGAGTAGGTTTCATAATGAATAAAAAAATAGGAGTGCGGGTTAGCTACTACAAACAGCTTAGTGAATGCATTATTGTGGCCAAGATAGACACAAAGCCCATGCCTACTACAGTAGTACAAGTTTATATGCCAACTAGCTCTGCAGATGCTGAAGAAATTGATGCAATGTATGACGAGATAAAAGAAATTATTCAGGTAGTGAAGGGAGATGAAAATTTAATAGTCATGGGTGACTGGAATTCGTCAGTAGGAAAAGGGAGAGAAGGAAACATAGTAGGTGAATATGGATTGGGGGGAGGAAATGAAAGAGGAAGCCGCCTTGTAGAATTTTGCACAGAGCATAACTTAATCATAGCTAACACTTGGTTCAAGAATCATAAAAGAAGGTTGTACACCTGGAAGAATCCTGGATATACTAAAAGGTATCAGATAGATTATATAATGGTAAGACAGAGATTTAGGAACAAGGTTTTAAACTGTAAGACATTTCCAGGGGCAGATGTGGATTCTGACCACAATCTATTGGTTATGAACTGCAGATTGAAACTGAAGAAACTGCAAAAAGGTGGGAATTTAAGGAGATGGGACCTGGATAAACTGAAAGAACCAGAGGTTGTAGAGAGTTTCAGGGAGAGCATAAGGGAACAATTGACAGGAATGGGGGAAAGAAATACAGTAGAAGAAGAATGGGTAGCTCTGAGGGATGAAGTAGTGAAGGCAGCAGAGGATCAAGTAGGTAAAAAGACGAGGGCTAACAGAAATCCTTGGGTAACAGAAGAAATACTGAATTTAATTGATGAAAGGAGAAAATATAAAAATGCAGTAAATGAAGCAGGCAAAAGGGAATACAAACGTCTCAAAAATGAGATCGACAGAAAGTGCAAAATGGCTAAGCGGGGATGGCTAGAGGACAAATGTAAGGATGTAGAGACTTGTCTCACTAGGGGTAAGATAGATACTGCCTACAGGAAAATTAAAGAGACCTTTGGAGAGAAGAGAACCACTTGTATGAATATCAAGAGCTCAGATGGCAACCCAGTTCTAAGCAAAGAATGGAAGGCAGAAAGGTGGAAGGAGTATATAGAGGGTTTATACAAGGGCGATGTACTTGAGGACAATATTATGGAAATGGAAGAGGATGTAGATGAAGATGAAATGGGAGATAAGATACTGCGTGAAGAGTTTGACAGAGCACTGAAAGACCTGAGTCGAAACAAGGCCCCGGGAGTAGACAACATTCCATTAGAACTACTGATGGCCTTGGGAGAGCCAGTCATGACAAAACTCTACCATCTGCTGAGCAAGATGTATGAGAATACCCACAGACTTCAAGAAGAATACAATAATTCCAATACCAAAGAAAGCAGGTGTTGACAGATGTGAAAATTACCGAACTATCAATTTAATAAGTCACAGCTGCAAAATACTAACGCGAATTCTTTACAGACGAATGGAAAAACTGGTAGAAGCGGACCTTGGGGAAGATCAGTTTGGATTCCGTTGAAATGTTGGAACACGTCAGGCAATACTAACCTTACGACTTATCTTAGAAGAAAGATTAAGAAAAGGCAAATCTACGTTTCTAGCATTTGTAGACTTAGAGAAAGCTTTTGACAATGTTAACTGGAATACTCTCTTTCAAATTCTGAAGGTGGCAGGGGTAAAATGCCGGGGGGGAAGGGTATTTTACAATTTGTACAGAAACCAGATGGCAGTTATAAGAGTCGAGGGGCATGAAAGGTAAGCAGTGGTTGGGAAAGGAGTGAGACAGGGTTGTAGCCTCTCCCCGATGGTATTCAATCTGTATATTGAGCAAGCAGTAAAGGAAACAAAAGAAAAATTTGGAGTAGGTATTAAAATTCATGGAGAAGAAGTAAAAACTTTGAGGTTCGCCGATGACATTGTAATTCTGTCAGAGACAGCAAAGGACTTGGAAGAGCAGTTGAACAGAATGGACAGTGTCTTGAAAGGAGGATATAAGATGAACATCAACAAAAGCAAAACAAGGATAATGGAATGTAGTCAAATTAAATCGGGTGATGCTGAGGGGATTAGATTAGGAAATGAGACACTTAAAGTAGTAAAGGAGTTTTGCTATTTAGGGAGTAAAATAACTGATGATTGTCGAAGTAGAGAGGATATAAAATGTAGACTGGCAATGGCAAGGAAATCGTTTCTGAAGAAGAGAAATTTGTTAACATCGAATAGAGATTTAAGTGTCAGGAAGTCGTTTCTGAAGGTATTTGTATGGAATGTAGCCATGTATGGAAGTGAAACATGGACGATAACCAGTTTGGACAAGAAGAGAATAGAAGCTTTCGAAATGTGGTGCTACAGAAGACTGCTGAAGATAAGGTGGGTAGATCACGTAACTAATGAGGAGGTATTGAATAGGATTGGGGAGAAGAGAAGTTTGTGGCACAACTTGACTAGAAGAAGGGATCGGTTGGTAGGACATGTTTTGAGGCATCAAGGGATCACAAATTTAGCATTGGAGGGCAGCGTGGAGGGTAAGAATCGTAGAGGGAGACCAAGAGATGAATACACTAAGCAGATTCAGAAGGATGTAGGTTGCAGTAGGTACTGGGAGATGAAGAAGCTTGCACAGGATAGAGTAGCATGGAGAGCTGCCTCAAACCAGTCTCAGGACGGAAGACCACAACAACAACAACAACAACAACAAGACTGATTTCCAAAACAACCCAGTTTTTAAATCGCAAACATGGAAGAACATAAAGAGGAGCTTTAAACCATAGTAAAATGAGTAGTTACAGAATTTATTTTATAAAATGCTGATTTCAGTTAAAGTGTGAGTACAAAAATTGCTCACTAATCATACTTATTCCTGAACAATGTCACTTAAGTGAATGGTTTGCAGTATGAAAGTATGTGTTGAAGTGGGTATGTCTGCGATTAGATACATGCGTATGTGCACTCCTTAGATATGTCCATTATTCCTTGTCCCACCTTTATTTTTCTAATGGCATTTCACTTTCTCCGTAGAAACTGGAAATTCTTTGTCCTCTTAAAATAATTCTTTTTCACCCTTGTGACCAAAATATCTAGATGACCTCTTGCATTATATAATTCTTCCAGTTACTTCTTCCATTCATTCATTATTCCTTAATTTTCTGCAATAATAATAATTATTATTATTCATATATTATTATTATTATTATTATTATTCTCATCTTTTATCATTCACATAATGTTCGCTCTCCCATTCGTTCTGTCCAAATTATTTATTCCCCAAGACATTAAATTGTACCTCCCTTTTCTTTCCAGTTTCTGCTTTGGCCATTCTGCTCTAGGTCTAACAGATTGCTTTTGGAGTTCTTTAGAACTGTATATCTTTTCCTTCCTTCTTTTGTGTGGTGTTTTTTTTTATATTTTCTTCTAGCTTCTCCAACATTTCTGTTACTCATAGTTTGACAATCTTTTTCTCTTTAAGACCAATTGTTTCTTCTGCTGTTTTCTGTTCACAGTTTTTCAGACTAACACAATAGTTGTTACTGTTCAAAGAAAAAATCCAAATTGTGTAAAAGATTTACGAATGTTCCCCAGAGCCCTTTCTTTGTGTGTTCTGGACAGGTAGCTCTGTGATTAAGTCAACAAAAGTTAAATGCAGTTTATTCCAAGTACAAAACCCCACTTATTCTTTGTGGGGTAGCTTTCTGCGATTTCCTTTTCACAGCGTGCACAACCACAAGTACTGTTCATCGAATGTTTCATGCGATATTATTGTCAATTGAAAAGATAATTTGTTTTTCATCACAAGCAAAATGTTTTATAAAATGGAATTTTCTGCCCCTATTTGATAGATGTCCAAAATTAGGCTAAATTGGGCTAATGGAACGGAACATTCGACTTAATGATATTTTCTCTCTTGGACATCTGTTTATTATGTTACTACTTACTTAACTTGCCATTCTTGTCCTGGGCCTGTTCTGGTCCATGCCATGTGGTCTTCCATGCTACTGCAATACAGCATCACTGCTAAGTCACTGTGTTTTGTTGTCCTTGTTGAAAAGTGTATTTATAGGCTCTGTATAGTCTCTGCTCCTATTACTGTTGTTCACTGAGCTACATTTTATTCACGGTTACTTTTGCTGATTGAAGAAAGTGTTATGTCATACCAGTAAACCATTACTAATTTAGGACTGCTGGGTTGTACAGGCACATAAAATTCCATTAAAGGGGAAAAATACGTATTGCTTATGATGAAAAACAAAATATTTGTTAAGGCTGTACAAACATTGCTATCTCTTTCTAGGAATGTTTCCTCAATCATCTGTAACAGTTCAGTTGCATCACTCATACCTTTGCCCCCCTGAAGCCAGACTGTTCTTCATGCAATTGTTTCTCAACTTTGATTGCAACTGTCTCTTCTGTTTTGCCAGCAAACTTACACATCTACACATCAGAAAAATAAAATTGAAAAGAAAGGATTGTTGCAAAACATCTTGAAAACTCTCTTATAGAAAACAATATTATAGTTAAAATTCAGTTAGGATTTGAAAAGGGGAAAAATACAATAAATGCTATCAGGGAATTCACTGACAAGATAAGCTCTGCTTTACACAAGGGTAAAAAAGTCACAGGTGTGTTTTGTGATTTGACCAAAGCTTTTGACTCGGTCAATCACTTACTACTTCTACACAAGTTAGAGAGAGATGAGATCGTGGACAGGGCATTGCAGTGGTTCAAACCTTATTTGTCTGAAAGAAAAGAGAGTTGTTCTAAATTGAATGGAAAAAATCATTCTCAGACTGGAAAAAGATTTGTAAAGGGGTCCCGCAGGGCTCAATTTTAAGGGCCTTATCTTTTTCTGCTGTACATAAATGATTTACCTTTAGGTGTTGGTGTTCACTCCATTTTATTCGCAGATTACACCTCGGTTTTAATTGAAAATGACAATTTAGAACAAATTCATGATACTGTGGAAAATATAATGGGAAACATAGAATTGTGGTTTCAGCAAAATGGATTAAAACTCAATGTCACAAAAACACAATTTATGCAGTTCAGTGCTAAAACATCATCAGCATCTCCCATAAAAATTGTGCACAGTGATTAGGAAATGACTGAAGCAAGTTATGTAAAATTTCTCGGTCTAAATCTTGACAAAAATTTAAATTGGAAGGCACATGTAGACTTCTTAGCAAACAAACTCAACAGCCTAGCTTATGGGATGAATGTCTTATCTGGTTCCACCCTTATGGACACCAAGAAGATAGTCTACCACACCTACTTTGAAACTATAATTCGATACGGAATAATTTTCTGGGGAAATTCTACAACAGTCCAAAGTTATTTACACTTCTAAAGAGAATCATAAAAAATGTGTGTGGTCCAAAAAAGGAACATCATGTCATCCATTATTTAAAAAATTAAAAATACTATCTAATTTAAAAATACTATCTAATCCTTCTCTGTACATCTAAGAAACTTTTATTTTCATATATAAAAATCATGGAATGTAAGAACACTCCTCCAATGCGGGAAATTAGAGAACCTCAAACTAGAGATGGACAGAATGGGAACAGACATAATAGGAATATCTGAGATGCGATGGCCTGAACCAGGAGACTTCAGATCAGGAAATTATCGTATCATTCATACAGGTACTAACCAAGGAACAACTGGAATCGGTGGAGTTGGAATAATTCTAAAAGGAAAACTCGGGAATCTAGTCACAGGATATGTGCAATTTAACTCTAGGATAATACTAGTCAAAATTGGAACCAAACCAAAGAACACGGTAATAGTACAAGTCTATATGCCGACATCGGCAGAAGAAGACGATGTAATAGAAACAGTGTATGAAGACATCAACAAAGTTATAAATTATGTTAAAGGTGAAGAGAACTTAATTATAATGGGAGATTGGAATGCTAGTGTTGGAGAAGAGAAAGTTGACGGAATTGTAGGGAAATATGGTCTAGGAGATAGGAACGAAAGAGGAAGCCGGCTAATTGAATTTTGTGCCAAAAACAAGTTGGTCATAGCGAACTCCCTTTTCAACCACCATAAAAGAAGAAGGTACACGTGGAAAGCCCCAGGAGATACTAGAAGACACCAAATCGACTATATATTAGTAAAATCGCGTTTTAAAAACCAAATCAAGGATTGCAGAAGCTACCCGTCTGCGGATATTAATAGTGATCACAACCCTGTAATGATGAAATGCTTACTCAAACTCAAGCGATTAGAGAGAAAAACGAACAAAGTATGGAACAGAGATAACCTAAAGTCTGAAGAACTAGTGATCCCTTATGCACGGAAAACTGATGAGATGGCATCAAACATTATTCCCGGGAGTACTAACGAGGAGTGGAAACAAATCAAAGAAGGCATACATAAAGCAGCAGAAGAATTTATTGGGAAAGCCAAACCTGTAAACAGGAAAGAGTGGATAACACCTGAAATAATTTGTCTAATGGAAGAAAGAAGACTATACAAAAATGCCTCTGACGAGCAAAGCGAAAACAAATATAGAAAGCTTAGAAACCAAATAAACAGAGAATCTAGGAAAGCAAAAGAAAATTACCTCAACAGCATTTGTAAAGAGGTGGAGGAAAACATGGTTAAAGGAAAAACTGACTTGGCCTACAGAACAATAAAACAAAACTTTGCTAAACGGAAAGTAAAATCTTCAGGAACTATAAAGAACAAAGAGGGCAAGGTACTATTTGGATATGACACGCTGAAGAGATGGCAAGAATACATTGAAGAGCTATATCAAGGAGACCCTCTAACAGATAATATGATAGAATTAAGCGAAGAAGTAGAGAAAGAAGAACTAGGGGACACAATTCTGAAAGATGAATTTGAAAAAGCACTAAAAGAATTACCAGATAAGAAAGCGGCAGGTGTTGATGATATACCTTCTGAACTAATTAAGAAATCAGGAGACAAAATGAAAGCTACATTACTGCAACTCATACAGAAAATATACAAAACAGGTGAAGTTCCTGAAGACTATCAGAAATGCATCATATTCCCCATACCTAAGAAAGCATCTACTATGGACTGTGAAAACCATCGAACACTCAGTCTTCTTTCACACGCATCAAAAATTCTAATAAGAATAATTTTGAAAAGAGTTGAAAACCAATTGAATAGCACTCTAAGTGAAGACCAATTCGGTTTTAGAAGCGGTGTAGGGACGAGGGAAGCAATCTTATCTTTAAGACTAATAATTGAGAAACAAATTTCCAAAAACAAACAAGTATTTATAGCCTTCGTAGACCTCGAAAAGGCATTTGACAATGTTGTATGGCCAGAAATGTTTAGAATTCTGAAGAAGGCTGGTCTGAAATATAATGATAGAAGGATAATCTTTAAAATATACCAAAATGAAACAGCCTTAGTTAAGAAGGAAAACAAAGAAGAAACAGCAAGAATAAGGAAAGGAGTGAGACAGGGATGCCCACTATCTCCAGTAATTTTCAACGCATATATCCAAGAAGCAATAGATAAAATAAGAGAGAATATTGAAGTAGGAATAAAACTTAACGGAATGAAAATAGATATGTTGCGATATGCAGATGATATCGCCATAATTACAGAAAGGAAAGAAGATTTAGAAGCCGCACTCAATGAAATGGAAAACACCTTAAAAGAACAGTATGGAATGAAAATAAATAAGAAAAAGACTAAAGTGATGGTGAGTGGCGCCCTGAACTACAATGAACCCATACGAATAACAATAAAGGGAGAGAAACTAGGGCAGGTTACAGAATTTAACTACTTAGGTAGCAAAATAACAGCAGATGGAAGGAGCAAAAGTGACATTAAAAACAGAATACAACTTGCCAAAATAGCATTCAATGGAAAAAGAAACTTACTGACGAGTAGAAATGTTAGTTTAGACGTAAGAAAGAGAGTCATGAAAACCTATGTGTGGAGTACAGCCCTTTACGGATGTGAAACTTGGACTAGTGGAAAAGAAGAAAAGAGAAGATTAGAGGCATTCGAAATGTGGTGCTACCGGAGAATGGAAAAAATCAGCTGGCGAGACAAGGCTACAAACGAAGATGTCCTCAGAAGAGTGAAAGAAAACAGATCTCTTTGGCGAAATATACAGAAAAGAAGAATAACCTTCATAGGTCACATTTTACGGCATAACAATTTCATTAAGAGAATATTAGAAGGAATCATTGAAGGAAGAACTCGCCGAGGACGACCTAGATTAAGCTACATTCAACAAGTAATAAATGACATCGGGTGCCAGACCTATGCAGATATGAAGAAGAAAGTTGACAAAAGAACGGAATGGCGTGCTGCTGCCAACCAACCTGTGGGTTGATAACCGAAGAAGAAGATAAAAATCAAAACTCGATTGACAATTTTCATTTCAACCACAATTACATTACTCGTCACAGTCACAGTTTCAAACTTATCTCTCACAATTTAAAACTTTACACTCAAACACCATTGTATAAGGGATTAAAAATTTACAATAAATTAAATATCACAAATCTGTTAAATATGGAATTTGACCCATTAAAAATATTGCTATTTAATACACTAGTGGAAAAATGTTATTATACAATTGAAGAATTCATTCAGGACAGTTAGGCAATTTGAAATGAAAAGAAGCAGTAAAGATTGTGTATTGTATAATAAATTGTTAACATATTGTATAAATTGTATTCAGAAATGCCTGCTTAAATATGTTAATTGTTACACCCTTATTTTCCTAAAGTAATTTGACGGATCTTCAGTCCAAAAATCTTTCATTTGTAACTGTACGTTATGAGATGAATAAACTACATACTACATTGTACATTCCTTTGAAACACCCGAGACAGCCAGTATAAGGCTATAACAGATTCTTTTCCCTGTTTTATTCAGAATGAGTAACATATCTCATCTAACAAATTGTTGACTAGATATTTATTAAAACTTTAATTTTCTTTTGTATTCATTCTTTTCATGGAATGAATGAATGTGTGTGTGTGTGTGTGTGTGTGTGTGTGTGCGTGCGTGCGTGCGCGTGTGTGTGTGTGTGTGTGTGTGTTCTTTTAGTTTCATGCCAAGGAAATGTATTAATTATATAAATACTTGAAAACAACAGAGTTATTGTAAACAAACCTCTGTTCTTAAAGTAATCATTATCTTTGAAAATATTAGTGTAATCAAGTAAATATCGAGATACCAATGGAACATAAACAGAAGCTGTTTAACTAACTAGTAAACTAGCAGCTTTTCAGACTAATGGCTTTCCTTTTAATTTATTAGTTTACAGTAAGCACAACTAGTACTAACCAATGTAAGTTGCAATCTGTGCATGGTATTACAAGTAAACCAAGTTTCTGTGGTTTCATTGTCTTTCGATAATGCACATCTTGACTTGGTCCACTTCCCAGAAGGTTGTTGTTCTTAATATAATGTACAAAACACAATTACTGGATGAATGAATATTAACAGATACACACAGGTTTCCAATAATGATTGACACAATCTCTCTAGAAGTAGTACTGTGACTTAAAGATTGACACATTCTTATTCTCATTAGATCACAAGAAGGTAATTTGACATTATTGGTTTCTGCCGTCACTCTTGTAGTTGTGCCACACATTAATTAATCCATGCCAATAAATAGTGTGACACTGTTCAAAGTGTCATCCTATTCTCTGATTAATTTGTTCAAATATGATTTTATCTAAAAAAGATTACAACAATGATTTTATATAAAAAAGATTGCAAAAATGAATTATTTTTGCAGTTTGCTGGATAATTTATCCCGGGAGCCACATTTTACAGAAGGTGATATTTGCTTGGAGTGTGGAATTAAATTTGGAGTGAGTGTTCATAAACATCACTGGTAAGTAACAATTCCAAAGTTAAAGTGGATTGGTAACCTATTTATGATGCATTAGAATTGACTAGCAAATTTATCCAAAATTATAATTTATCTTTTAGCTACAATAGTGAACAGAACATGTGTTATTCTGTAGCATGCTTGCACACAAAAACATGCCATGGGCTAACCTTTTAATGCCTGCTGTCCCTGGATTCCATAAATGTTTCTCTGTGAAGGCAATATTTGATTTCATACACTCAAATGTGATCTTCTCACGGTTCTTGTTTATACAGGGTGTTACAAAAAGGTACGGCCAAACTTTTAGGAAACATTCCTCACACACAAATAAAGAAAATATGTTATGTGGACATGTGTCCGGAATCGCTTAATTTCCATGTTAGAACTCATTTTAGTTTCGTCAGTATGTACTGTACTTCCTCTATTCACCGCCAGTTGGCCCAATTGAAGGAAGGTAATGTTGACATCGGTGCTTGTGTTGACATGCGACTCATTGCTCTACAGTACTAGCATCAAGCACATCAGTACGTAGCATCAACAGGTTAGTGTTCATCACAAACGTGGTTTTGCAGTCAGTGCAATGTTTACAAATGCGGAGTTGGCAGATGCCCATTTGATGTATGGATTAGCACGGGGCAATAGCCGTGGCGCGGTACGTTTGTATCGAGACAGATTTCCAGAACGAAGGTGTCCCGACAGAAAGACGTTCAAAGCAATTGATCGGCGTCTTAGGGAGCACGGAACATTCCAGCCTATGACTCGTGACTGGGGAAGACCTAGAACGACAAGGACACCTGCAATGGACGAGGCAATTCTTTGTGCAGTTGATGATAACCCTAATGTCAGCGTCAGAGAAGTTGCTGCTGTACAAGGTAACGTTGACCACTTCACTGTATGGAGAGTGCTATGGGAGAACCAGTTCTTTCCTTACCATGTACAGCGTCTGCCGGCACTATCAGCAGCTGATTGGCCTCCACGGGTACGCTTCTGCGAATGGTTCATCCAACAATGTGTCAATCCTCATTTCAGTACAAATGTTCTCTTTACGGATGAGGCTTCATTCCAGCGTGATCAAATTGTAAATTTTCACAATCAACATGTGTGGGCTGACGAGAATCCGCACGCAATTGTGCGATCACAACATCAACACAGATTTTCTGTGAATGTTTGGGCAGGCATTGTTGGTGATGTCTTGATTGGGCCCCATGTTCTTCCACCTACGCTCAATGGAGCACGTTATCATGATTTCATACGGGATACTCTACCTGTGCTGCTAGAACATGTGCCTTTACAAGTATGACACAACATGTGGTTCATGCACGATGGAGCTCCTGCACATTTCAGTTGAAGTGTTCGTATGCTTCTCAACAACAGATTCGCTGACTGATGAATTGGTAGAGGCGGACCAATTCCATGGCCTCCACGCTCTCCTGACCTCAACCCTCTTGACTTTCATTTATGGGGGCATTTGAAAGCTCTTGTCTACGCAACTCCGGTACCAAATATAGAGACTCTTCGTGCTCGTATTGTGGACAGCTGTGATACAATACGCCATTCTCCAGGGCTGCAACAGTGCATCAGGGATTCCATGTGACGGAGGGTGGATGCATGTACGGAGGACATTTTGAACATTTCCTGTAACAAAGTGTTTGAAGTCACGCTGGTACGTTCTGTTGCTGTGTGTTTCCATTCCATGATTAATGTGATTTGAAGAGAAGTAATAAAATGAGCTCTAACATGGAAAGTAAGCGTTTCCGGACATATGTCCACATAACATATTTTCTTTCTTTGCGTGTGACGAATGTTTCCTGAAAGTTTGGCCGTACCTTTTTGTAACACCCTGTATACAACACAATATTCTGCCAGGGAAACAAAAATGATATGGCATTAATTGCCTTCTCCTTGCATGGATAGTCATACCTTAACAACAGAATGGGCTCATATTAGCGAATGATACAATAGCAATAAGATTAAATTCATGATGGGAGAAAACTAAATGTGGTGAGCCACGAAGTTTGATGCTTTGCCAACTTCTGTTCTTGGTCTACATACATCATTTACCTGTGGAATTGGTGGACTCTAAAAAAACTGTAATGTTTCTTAATGAAGTAACTATAGTAGAGGGTCCAAACACATACATAACAGACATAGTTGGGAGAATAATGGAACAGACTTACAATTGGTTCACGGACAGTAGCTTAACTCTGTTCGTACAGAAAGTCATATTATAGAAACTCGTATTATCGGAATGACTTACAGGTACCAGAAATAGAGACCAGTGGGCATACACTGAATGAGGCTCCAAGTGTGAAGTTCTTCCAGATAAACAGTAAATGTAGGGGACACCAGCCTGTGGATGACTCAACCAGGAAGCTCAGTTCTGGCCATTTTACCCGTAGAAATCTCTCACTCTGTGTTGGCCTTTAGAAAGAATTTCTAGCACACTTTCCTGCACCTCCTGTGAAACAAAGTGCTTATTCTACTGAGGTAGATAGAAAGATTATTGTGAGAAATTTATAACCAAATATTTTGCAGTAGCCCCTTCAGGAACATAGGAATTCTTACACATACATTGAACACATTGACTCTTTCATGGTATTTGTCATTAATAGCAGGTGTTAATTTATGATGAAATTTGTAGCACCACTCCCGAGCTCGTGATCTTATCGGTTGTACCCTAGCTGACTGGGAAACCATGGCATGGCCAGGTGAGTTCTGTTTCCCATTGGTAAAAGTTGATGGTAGGGTTCAAGTGTGCTGCAGACCCCACAAAGCTACGGACCCAAGTTGCCAACAAGGCACTATGCAAGCTAGTGGTGGCACCATAATAGTGTGGGCTGTGTTCACATGGAATGTAGTGGTCCTGTGGTCCAACTGAACCACTTGTTCACTGGAAGTGGTTATGTTCAGCTATTTGGAGACCAGTTGCAGCCATTCATGGGCTTCATGTTCCCAAACAACTGAATTTTTATGGATGACAATGCACCCTGTCACCGTATCACAATTGTGTTCGTTATTGATTTGAACAACATTCTGGACAATTTGAGTGAATGATTTGGCTTCCCAGAAGATCTGACGTGACTCTCATCAAACATTTATGGGACACAATCAAGAGGTCAGTTCACGCACAGTATAGTGTATTGGCAACACTTTTGCAATTATCGATGGCTTTAGAGGCAGCATGTCTCAGTATTTCTGCAGAGGACTTCCAATGACTTGTTGAAACCATGCCATGTCACATTACTGCACTATGCCAGGCAAAAGGGGGCCTGACATGATATTAGCAGGTATCCCATGACTTGTCATGTAGGTGTAAATGCTTCCTATTACATGGACCCCGCTCCCCCCCTCCCCCCAATCAGCCGAATCATAAAAATTCCATTCTCTGGATCCGATCCCTCCTTCACAATGACCTTCACCTTTTCAGATTTTGCCAGTGCCTGGCCCTCACAAACCTGGTACAGCAAAAACACAGCTCCATGGCACAGGCATCCCAGAGCCACCTCTGTTTCCTCCTCAAGATACTGCTACCATGCAATCCCTGCTTCAAACATCATATCTTTGAAATTGAATTCATTACTCTCCAGGTGCAGGAGGAGCATTCCAGACACCACCTTCATAAGTTACCTAACCTGCTGACATCCACCTCAGGGCACTAGTATTTATCCTCTATCCTATCCATAGTGTTCCTCCTCATCAGCCTGTAATAGTACCCAAACCTTGTCTAGCTGACATTTCAAACTTGCCACATCCCCCAAAACTCCCTATCCACACTCCACCAAATAAAGCTGAAACATTCCTGTAATGCTGTTGTTAACCTTTCCACTAAAATCATCAGCCCCACAGATGTTAGTTCTATCCAAAGGCTTCATCTTTAGCACTACACCAAATTTAACCACGTTGGACTTGTCAAAGATCTATTCTCCTTCTCCTGATCTTTGCAGTGGAAATGCTTCTTTGGCATCATTCCCTCCAACCAAAGCAAACATAATGCCAACATTGAACCATGCATCTCCCAGTTCATATCACCATCCAACCAAACATCATCACCCCCCCCCCCTTCCGACCCACCCATCCATCCTGTGTCACTTTCCAGGAATTCCATACCTCCAATTTGGCCTCACTATCCTTCTCCAGGTCCCTTCCCCGGAGTACCAACCTTTCAGCAGAAGAAAGGACAGCTATACAAAACCTCAAAACAAATCCTTATCTAATTATCCTACCTGCAGATGAAAGTTCACCTCTGTTGTTAAGAATTGCATACCTAGCAGAAAGCCTCTGTCAGTTATGTGTCTCCTCCATGTATGAAATTTGCCATAGTGGTACTATCCTAGAAGTCCCACATAGCCTCCAATTCTGTAATTAAAGCCTTAGGTTCTTCCCTGAATCCATTTTCCTCCTCACCTCTGAAACACTGCACACCCAACTTCTACATGGTCCCCAAAAATCCACAAACCCAATGATCCTCGATGACCCATTGTAGCTATTTATTGTGCCCCCACTGGAAGAATTTCGGCCCTCGTTGACCAATGCCTCCAATTAACTGGACATAATCTAGCCTCCCATATCAAAGATATCAACAACTTACTTCACTGAGTCTCCACTGTCCCCAGCCCCTTACGTCCTGAATCCCTACCCGTAACTGTTGACCTACTTATTGTACACCAACACACACCTCATCCCCATGGCCTTAGTGCTATTACAGTGTTACATTTCCCAAAGTCTTTCAGACTCCATTCCTCATACAATGTACTAACTTTATCACAACTTAATACTACTCACCTTTGAAAGAAAGGTATTCAAAAAAGTCCGTGCGGCACAGCTATGGGCATGCACATGCCATCCTCCTTTGCCATCCTGTTTGTGGGCTTTCTAGGGAAGTCCTTTCTAGCCTCCCAAAACTCCAAACTCCCAGTTTGTTTCAGGTTCATTGATGATATCTTCATGATCTGGACTCAGGGCCAACACACCCAGTCCTCATTCCTTCACAACCTCAGCACTTTCTCTCCCATCCACTTCACCTGGTCTTCCTCAACTCTATGTGGCGCCTTCCTGGCCTTTCAACTCCTCTTCTCTTATGGCTCCGTCTACACCTCTATCCCACGTTAAACCCAACAACCACTAACAGCTGCCATCACTTCCACCTCAAAAAATCCCACTGCTTATCTGCAGTGACAAGAACTCCCTTGCCCATTATACTGAGGATCTCATCAGGGCCTTCACAGATAGGCATTATCCCCCAGGTTTTGTCTGCAAACAGATTTCCCATCCCATTTCCTCCACAAAGCCCCTATCCTCATACCATCCCAAAGAACCTGCTACAAAGGAGTGCCACCTTCATCACCCCGTATCCCTCTAGACTGGAGCAAATAAACCATGCCCTTAGTCAGAGCTTTGATTACCTTTCATCATGCCATGAAATTATGGACATCCTACTGAAGATCCTTCCCACCCCTCCTAAAGTGGTGTTCCATCGTTCAAGCAAACCTCCACAACATCCTAGTCCATCGCTATGCCACTTCCAACCCAAACCCGAAACCCTTGCCACAGGAGTCATGTCCTTGTGGAAGACCTACATGCAAGACCTGCACAGTCCCCCCACCCAGTAAATCCCACTTCAGTTCTGTCACATGCTTATCCTACCCCATCAGAGGCTGGGCCACCTGTGAAAGGAGCTCTCATATACCAGCTCTGCTGCAATCATTGCACAGCTTCTTATATTGGTATGACTACCAACCAGCTGTCCACAAGGTTGAACGGCCAATGCTGAAATTGTGGCGAAGGGCAAAGTAGACCACACAGTGACACAACATGCAGCTGAACATAACATGCATGATGTCATTGGCTGCTTCATAAATCAGGCCATCGGGATCCTCACCTCCACCACCTTCTTTTCGGAACATCACAGATGCAAGTTATCCTTACAACAAATTCTCCACTCCCAAAATTATCCCAGCCTCAACCTATGGTAACCTATTGTCTTCATACCCTCCACCCAACAGTTTCCACCCCCTATGTCCTAACACCTCCTCCCTATTCTTGTCCCCAAACCCTCTTTGTATGCTGCCCTCTGCCAACACACCTGGTCGTCTTTTCCCCTTCTCTGCCCCACAGGCTCCCGATGATACACCATTGGCAACCTAACCCCTGCACACTCTGCCAGACAGATCACTTCTCTCCCCCAACCCCTTATCCGGCTATCCTTCCCCCTTCTCCACTTAATCCAGGTTGTTGCTTCTGTTCTATGTGAGATAGTTGTATTCCGGTGTGAGCTGCTGGGGCTGGTGGTCATGTGTGCATGAGGTGTGCTTGCTTGTGTGAATGAATGTTGTGTGTGTGTTTCCTTTTCTAAAGAGGGCTTTGGCCAAAAGATAATGAGTAAATGTTTTTTCATTGTGCCTGTCTGCAACTCAAATGCCATCTTCATGGTGAGTAGTAATCTATCTTTTCATTATGTTGGTGATATTTCAACTTGGAGTTTCTATCATTTAATTTTCAACATCCATCACTAGCATTCAGAATGGAGTTTTGTAGTTGGTGAAAAGTCAATAGAACTTCCCAGTAGACTTCAAGCAGGAAACTGAAAGTCCTGCAACAGTCAAAACTGAAGTAAAAGACAAATCACTTTGTATGAGGGACATCCACAGGTGCGAGAATATATTTCAACTGATGAAAACTGCAACTGCTGCGTTAAAATCACCCATGACTAGTTCTGCAGCGTTATAGTCGCATCTTCAAGTGACAAACCGGTACCTTTCAATACATAATGTTCTTACAATAACTGTAAGGGTAAATAATAGAAGACCCCTATCCTCCTGCACTAAATTGACATCATAAAATATGAAACCATCATCAGTAAAATAACTAGAGGAACTAGAGCAGAACTTAAAACATCGGAGGAATGTGCTACATCCTCTCTGGAACTGCAGCCAGCCTACTAGTGCAACCGATATTGAATAAGTGGGCCCTGTCCGCAGAAGAATGCTCAGCAGTGCATGCACAGAACCAGAGGAATCAACATAGTCGGCTAGAGGGCTCAGACAGTAACAAACAATTAGGTTTAACTTTTGTCAAACAAATGGCATGCCGCTGACCTAGTTTGAATTTCGCGCGACCTTGGTGTTAACAGTGAAACTGCTGTCACATTTTCAGCATTGTTTGAAATAATCGGTCGAGCTGCGCGGCTTCCTTCTGCGCCACCTAGGATCGAAGCCTACACCTGTGAGCTGAATAGGCTTTGTTCCTAGGTGGCGTTGCTTCCTTTGACAGTCGGCGGAATACCCTTTGTCGCCTGCACCATTACTGTTTCCGTAACTATCCTGCGCGGTGTGAGGTTTGGCTCGTGTATCTCAATGCATCCTTATAGTGATGACTATAATTATAGTCTTATAATTACAGACTTTATGAGGAAGACTTGACTGCAGTATGAAGCAGTTCCTCATTAGTGACAAACATCGAGACAGCAGTGGTCTGTCAACTGGAGGAGAGGAGGGAGATACTCCAAAAGCGAAAACAAGGAGGTATGATGAGAACTCTTTATTGCTAGGCTTCACAGAAACTACAAACATGTTCGCAGTGTGTAGGTTGTTTAATGATTTTAGCTGCTGATAGCATGAAACCTAACAAGTTAAAGAGACATCTGGAAACCAAACATCCAGAATTAACAGGAAAACCAAATTTTTTTTTGTCAGGAAACTAAATGTTTTATCATCTACCCAGAGGAACTTTGCTAAAACAATGAATGTGACATCTAAGGCCTTCTAAGCCTCTTACCAGATTCCTCATAGTGTTGTTAAATGCAAGAAACCACACAAGGTTGCGGAAACTCTGGTTTTACCAGCAGCGATTGATATAGTATCAACAATGTTTGGCGACTCATGTGCTCAACAGTTGAAAAGTATTACTGTCTCTAATGACAGTGCATAGAAGAATTTTAGACATTTTTGACGATTTACTTGAGCAGTTAATCGATAAATTGCCCAACATCTATTTTGCATTTCAAGTGGACGCAGCAACTGACAGTCATAAAGATGCTCATTTGATTGCTTATGCTCATTTTGTTGATGAATTTAACATTTGAGATGAATTTCTTTTCTGTGAGCCGATACTGAAAACAGCTGCAGCTGAAAGCCTTTTGGACATGCTCAATACTTCTTTTAATCAAAACAGTATAACATGGAATAGGTACATTGGAGTATGCACAGACGGAGTGTGCTCTATGTCTGGAATTTGTGGTGGATTGCAAGCCAAAGTTAAAGCTGTAGCTCCTGATGCTGTATGGATACTGCATGATACGTCGGGAGGCTATGGCCGCTAAAGAACTTAATCCACCCCTTCATGAAGTTCTGCAAACAGTTATACCAACAGCTAATATTATTAAGGCAAAATCTATACCTTCAAGGCTTTTGAAAGTGCTATGTGTGGAGATGGGTGCTGAACACACTCAGTTGCTCTTTTTTAGTAATGCTCGATGGCTTTCAAGGGGTAAAGTATTGGAAAGAATTTTAACTGAGGAATGAGGTATCCTCTGTTCAGCAAACTGTTTCAGCAATGGAGATTTTTTACTTAAAATGGCTTACCTCACTGGTATTTTTGAGAAACTAAATATTCTTAACACTTCACTTCAAGGTAATCGGGCAAATGTACTATCTTTGAATGAAAAGGTGAATGTGTTCATAAAGAAATTAGAGCTGTGGCAAAACCGAATGGAGAGTGGCATACTAGATATGTTCCCTCCTCCAGTGTCACTGTTAGAGGATACAGATAATCTGATACTTCCAATAGTGATAAAAGCTTGCTTTCTTCATCATCTTGCAACATTAAAAGTTCACTTTGAGAAATATTTCAGCAACGATTTTGATAAATTTAATTGGGTTAAAAATCCATTCATAAATGCACATGGACCATCATTTCTAAATATAGAAGAACAAGAACAACTTATTGAAATCACTTGTGATACTTCACTGAAGAGTAAATTTAATGAAGTGTCTTTGTTGGAATTTTGGATACGTATTAGCAAGGACTTCCCAATGCTAAGCCAAAATGCAATGAAGTTCCTGATTCCTTTTGCAGCAAAATACTTGTGTGAGACTGGATTTTCAGATTTGTCAGCTATGAAGTTGAACTACAGTTCAAAGCTAAATGTAAACAAAGAACTCGAGTGGTTCTTTCTGCTATTCCTCCACATCTTGAGAAACTTTGTTCTCAAAAGCAAGCTCATCCATTACACTGAACTTTTTAATTTAAATTTCTATTGTTCTTGTAACTCTTGTTTGCTGAATTGTGAATAACATTCATATCATAGTTTTTGAAAAAAAAGAAAATGTGATGAAGATAACAAATTTGTTCCGTATTTTCATTATAATAAATCATGTTATTTTTGGCTTCTGCTGCATAAAATCTTTTTAAATTGAGTTTGGTAAACAAAATAACCTCCCCTCCATGAACCATGGACCTTGCCGTTGGTGGGGAGGCTTGCGTGCCTCAGCGATACAGATGCCGTACCGTAGGTACAACCACAACAGAGGGGTATCTGTTGAGAGGCAAGACAAACATGTGGTTCCTGAAGAGGGGCAGCAGCCTTTTCGGTACTTGCAGGGGCAACAGTCTGGATGATTGACTGATCTGGCCTTGTAACATTAACCAAAACGGCCTTGCTGTGCTGGTACTGCGAACGGCTGAAAGCAAGGGGAAACTATAGCCGTAATTTTTCCCGAGGACATGCAGCTTTACTGTATGATTAAATGATGATAGCGTCCTCTTGGGTAAAATATTCCGGAGGTAAAATAGTCCCCCATTCGGATCTCCGGGCGGGGACTACTCAAGAGGATGTCGTTATCAGGAGAAAGAAAACTGGCGTTCTACGGATCGGAGCGTGGAATGTCAGATCCCTTAATCGGGCAGGTAGGTTAGAAAATTTAAAAAGGGAAATGGATAGGTTAAAGTTAGATATAGTGGGAATTAGTGAAGTACGGTGGCAGGAGGAACAAGACTTTTGGTCAGGTGAATACGGGGTTATAAATACAAAATCAAATAGGGGTAATGCAGGAGTAGGTTTAATAATGAATAAAAAAATAGGAGTGCGGGTTAGCTACTACAAACAGCTTAGTGAACGCATTATTGTGGCCAAGATAGACACAAAGCCCATGCCTACTACAGTAGTACAAGTTTATATGCCAACTAGCTCTGCAGATGATGAAGAAATAGATGAAATGTATGACGAGATAAAAGAAATTATTCAGGTAGTGAAGGGAGACGAAAATTTAATAGTCATGGGTGACTGGAATTCGTCAGTAGGAAAAGGGAGAGAAGGAAACATAGTAAGTGAATATGGATTGGGGGGAAGAAATGAAAGAGGAAGCCACCTTGTAGAATTTTGCACAGAGCATGACTTAATCATAGCTAACACTTGGTTCAAGAATCATAAAAGAATGTTGTATACCTGGAAGAATCCTGGAGATACTAAAAGGTATCAGATAGATTATATAATGGTAAGACAGCGTTTTAGGAACCAGATTTTAAATTGTAAGACATTTCCAGGGGCAGATGTGGACTCTAACCACAATCTATTGGTTATGAACCGTAGATTAAAACTGAAGAAACTGCAAAAAGATGGGAATTTGAGGAGATGGGACCTGGATAAACTGACTATACCAGAGGTTGTAGAGAGTTTCAGGGAGAGCATAAGGGAACAATTGACAGGAATGGGGGAAAGAAATACAGTCGAAGAGGAATGGGTAGCTCTGAGGGATGAAGTAGTGAAGGCAGCAGAGGATCGAGTAGGTAAAAAGACGAGGGCTAATAGAAATCCTTGGGTAACAGAAGAAATACTGAATTTAATTGATGAAAGGAGAAAATATAAAAATGCAGTAAATGAAGCAGGCAAAAAGGAATACAAACGTCTCAAAAATGAGATCGGCAGAAAGTGCAAAATGGCTAAGCGGGGATGGCTAGAGGACAAATGTAAGGATGTAGAGACTTGTCTCACTAGGGGTAAGATAGATACTGCCTACAGGAAAATTAAAGAGACCTTTGGAGAGAAGAGAACCACTTGTATGAATATCAAGAGCTCAGATGGCAACCCAGTTCTAAGCAAAGAAGGGAAGGCAGAAAGGTGGAAGGAGTATATAAAGGGTTTATACAAGGGCGATGTACTTGAGGACAATATTATGGAAAGGGAAGAGGATGTAGATAAAGACGAAATGGGAGATAAGATACTGCGTGAAGAGTTTGACAGAGCACTGAAAGACCTGAGTCGAAACAAGGCCCCGGGAGTAGACAACATTCCATTAGAACTACTGATGGCCTTGGGAGAGCCAGTCATGACAAAACTCTACCATCTGGTGAGCAAGATGTATGAGACAGGCGAAATACCCTCAGACTTCAAGAAGAATATAATAATTCCAATCCCAAAGAAAGCAGGTGTTGACAGATGTGAAAATTACCGAACTATCAATTTAATAAGTCATGGCTGCAAAATACTAACGCGAATTCTTTACAGACGAATGGAAAAACTGGTAGAAGCGGACCTCGGGGAAGATCAGTTTGGATTCCGTAGAAATGTTGGAACATGTGAGGCAATACTAACCTTACGACTTATCTTAGAAGAAAGATTAAGAAAAGGCAAACCTACGTTTCTAGCATTTGTAGACTTAGAGAAAGCTTTTGACAATGTTAACTGGAATACTCTCTTTCAAATTCTGAAGGTGGCATGGATAAAATACAGGGAGCGAAAGGCTATTTACAATTTGTACAGAAACCAGGTGGCAGATATAAGAGTCGAGGGGCATGAAAGGGAAGCAGTGGTTGGGAAAGGAGTGAGACAGGGTTGTAGCCTCTCCCCGATGTTATTCAATCTGTATATTGAGCAAGCAGTAAAGGAAACAAAAGAAAAATTTGGAGTAGGTATTAAAATTCATGGAGAAGAAGTAAAAACTTTGAGGTTCGCCGATTACATTGTAATTCTGTCAGAGACAGCAAAGGACTTGGAAGAGCAGTTGAACGGAATGGACAGTGTCTTGAAAGGAGGATACAAGATGAACATCAACAAAAGCAAAACGAGGATAATGGAATGTAGTCAAATTAAATCGGGTGATGCTGAGGGAATTAAATTAGGAAATGAGACACTTAAAGTAGTAAAGGAGTTTTGCTATTTAGGGAGTAAAATAACTGATGATGGTCGAAGTAGAGAGGATATAAAATGTAGACTGGCAATGGCAAGGAAATCGTTTCTGAAGAAGAGAAATTTGTTAACATCGAGTATAGATTTAAGTGTCAGGAAGTCGTTTCTGAAAGTATTTGTATGGAGTGTAGCCATGTATGGAAGTGAAACATGGACGATAACTAATTTGGACAAGAAGAGAATAGAAGCTTTCGAAATGTGGTGCTACAGAAGAATGCTGAAGATAAGGTGGGTAGATCACGTAACTGATGAGGAGGTATTGAATAGGATTTGGGAGAAGAGAAGTTTGTGGCACAACTTGACTAGAAGAAGGGATCGGTTGGTAGGACATGTTTTGAGGCATCAAGGGATCACAAATTTAGCATTGGAGGGCAGCGTGGAGGGTAAAAATCGTAGAGGGAGACCAAGAGATGAATACACTAAGCAGATTCAGAAGGATGTAGGTTGCAATAGGTACTGGGAGATGAAGAAGCTTGCACAGGATAGAGTAGCATGGAGAGCTGCATCAAACCAGTCTCAGGACTGAAGACCACAACAACAACAACAAACAAAATAAGGAAAAAAATATAAAATATGACTATTTTTATTAATAACAATAGACTGGGGGGGAGGGGGGCGGAGCTGATACTATTTTTTCTAGTGAAGAGGGGCTCTGAGGAAAAAAGTTTGAGAACCACTGACTTAGAGAATATCCTTGTTAATTCCTATTCCAGTCCTGCTCCCAGTCCTGTATCCCTTGTGGTCTTCCCTTGTTGTCCGCTCAGGTGCAAGAACTGTCCCAGACACCCACCTACCACATCCTACTGCTGTCCCGTCACCAGTTATTTCCTACCCAGTGTCATGAGTGAAAGCAGCCATTTTATATATCGGATATTGTAGACATATTGTACATCACTCTCTGTGTTACATGAGAGGCAACCAACTGCCTACTCACATTAATGGCTCTGCCAATCTATAGTGAACTGCAACCAAACTATAGTGAACTGCAAACTTGATCGTTCAGTTGCCAAACATGCTGCACACCCCAACACAAATGACTTCAACAACTGCATCACTAAGCAGTCTGTTCGGATACTCCATTCACTCGCAACTTTTTCTAAACTGTGCAGGTGAGAATTGTCTGTCCGCTTCACCTTACCTTTTCACTCCTTCTGTCTACGTCACTCCTTTCCCATCCAAATAGTGCACTGCCTTCTCTCACCACTCTTCCCCTACCGCCCTCCCAATGTAGGCATTCTCTCTCTCTCTCTCTCTCTCTCTCTCTCTCTCTCTCATATATATATGCTTTATCTCTCTCTCATATATATGCTGTATCCAGTGAATTCTTTCTCCTTTTTGTGCAACCACTGAATGATCTATTGAAAGAGCTATTTCGGTCATTCCCACTAGCCTGTCCTTGCCTCATGCATCCTTTCCTATCCCCTCTGCACCACCAGTCCAGGCAACTGCTTTCAGTAATAGATAATCAATCTCGCTGCAGCCATGGGAGTACTTGTTTGGGTGTCTGGTGTTGTTAATTGTGTGAATGTGTGTACTTTTATTATAATTAAGAGCAAGAGTTTAAAAGTTAGTGTGAATACTGTTCTTTGGTATATTTTTCTATACTCCACACCTGGGTCCACTATAGGTAGGTGGTTACCTTTCCCTTATTTGACATTGTTTCATATAATAAAATAATTAAAATTTGAAAATGTCTGCTTGTGTCTGTGTATGTGCGGATGGATATGTGTGTGTGTGTGTGTGTGTGTGTGTGTGTGTGTGTGTGTGTGTGTGTGTGTGCGCGCGCGCGCATACCTGTCCTTTTTTCCCCCTAAGGTAAGTCTTTCTGCTCCCGGGGTTGGAATGACTCCTTACCCTCTCCCTTAAAACCCACATCCTTTCGTCTTTCCCTCTCCTTCCCTCTTTCCTGATGAAGCAACCATTGGTTGCGAAAGCTTGAATTT
Source organism: Schistocerca nitens (assembly GCF_023898315.1). Taxonomy (NCBI): domain Eukaryota; kingdom Metazoa; phylum Arthropoda; class Insecta; order Orthoptera; family Acrididae; genus Schistocerca; species Schistocerca nitens. The sequence continues at coordinate 245,944,020 of NC_064622.1, forward strand.
TGTGTGTATGTTTGTTTGTCTATCAACCTGCCAGCGCTTTCGTTTGGTAAGTCACATCATCTTTGTTTTTAGATATAACAAATAAGATAAGTTGATACAAACATCACAGAATACTATGGGTGTGAAGTGTAGAAACCAGTTGCCAAAACAGGTGTAGGGAGGTCAATAATATGCTAGTTAGGAACCTGTCACTGAAAAGAAGCAGCGAAGCATATCATGCAGCCAGAAGTCTCAGCTGTAGTAAGTAGAGAAATAATTTTCAATCAGTAGCTAACTAGAGTAAATGGAGAAATAATTTTAAATCAGTAGCTAATAGTGAAATGTATGCAGGATTGCAAATACAGTTCATGAAACAGTTGTAATTAGTGACATTCATAGCAGTTGTATGTCAAATTTTAGAATATATTGCTGAAATGTTGTACAGAGATCAATAGCATATTCACAGAAATACACCTGCACAAACAAAGCGAGATTGCACGATGGGGCCAGAAGCAATAACTGAGTAAGTACAGAAACAATTACAAATCGGTAGCCAAAATAAACGGTCAAAAATAACTATGGAAGAAGGAAGCATAGTGGTATACATGTGTTACAATGAAATAACTAGTTCAGGCATGTATACAAAGTCATAAATATGGTTTGTGAAGTAATTGTGAGTGGTGACATTCATACTAATTGTATGAAGTAAATACAATAGGTTTAACTGAGTGACATTAAATGACTAAAAGCTATAGTGAACTGCAAATACTATTTCCAACTATAAAAATAGGATGTCTACAGATCATTGCTTATACAGGGTGAATCACCTAAAATTTGCACCACAAATTTTGCAGAAATGGAAAGTGCTATTGATGTGCGGTTTCCACAGAATGGATTGGTAGTCAGGAATTTGTATAGTTAGCCAATCAACAGATTGTAATAATACTTATAAAGTGTATTTTGTGTGCATACATACACTTTTTAGGTGAAACAATACCTACTGTCATTAACAAACTAAAAATAGGTTAAATTAGAATGCCATGGTGTTATTTCAGTAGTTCCCATACCACACATTTTCACTCTGTGGATGCTGATGTTCCACCTCACAAAGCTAACGAGGATTGTCAGCAGACCAATAGCGCGTGTTTTTGCGGTTTACCTGGCCATGATCACTAAATGTGACTTCATCACAAGTCTTTTACAAGGTATTGTATTTTGAATAGTTCCTACTCCAACACTTGCAAAAAAACCTGTGGTAGCACACACTGAAGAACTACATACATGCATATGCTATGCTAGTTCTTTGGATTCTGACCAGTAACAAGACAATTGACCATCATAGGTTGTGTTCAAAATGATCATTGGCTGTGGCAGTACATGCTCCCAGTCTGGTGTGGAATGACTGCTGCACATGTGTTAGCATTTCAGCAGAGATGTCTGAGCAGGCTGTAGTAATGTCATTGCAGGCTGCAGTAATGTCGTTGCATACTATCAGCTGTAGACAGCGTATTTCAGCTTTCCCCCATAGAAAATGCCTACAGGTGTCAAACCCAAGCACACTGTAAGCAAACATAACAACATTGTACCTAGGTAGAATATCACAAGCAAGTATTGCTGTGGAAACTTTTCAAAATATAATATCTCGTAAATGACTCGCAGTAGGATCATGCAACAAACATCAGTAACATTGTAATTTACCATACTTTTAGTTTGTTAATGTCAGTAGGCTTCATTTCATTTAAAAAGTGTATGTTCGCACAAAAAATAGTCTTTCTAAGTATTACTGCAATTCAATAGCACTTTCCATTTCCGCAATATTTGCAGTGCACATTTTAGATGATTCACCCTGTATATGTTAACTTCCTGTAACAAAGCTGAATCACCACCTGTTGTTGTAGATTGTCAGACACTATGAACCATCTATATAAACCCAAGATCTCCAATAACATTAATTCTAATAAGGAATATATCACCATTAAGGTAATACCTAAATATGTTCTTGCTTATGTAAAAGTGCCTACATTCATTCATTATGATGAGAGAACTTGTAAACTTGCGAAGTTTATCATGAATGGTAGGATAAAATTTTTATTCATAGTGAATGACAAACTGAATATTAGTACTCAAACAATGGAAACTTCAGGTAGGAGTATCAACAATGTAGGAAAAGATAGATTGCTACTTACCGTAAAGAAAATATTTTAAATAGTAGCAGACACGCACAATTAAGACACTTACATAAAGTTTTTGGCCACACCGTTCATCAGCAAAAAAGAAACGAACACTATTCATACATATAAGCAAGCGCACCTCACGTACACATGACAACGAACTCCAGCATCTCGGGCATTCTGGCCGGAGATGCTGGAGTTCGTGGTCATGTGCACATGCGGTATGCTTGCTTGTCTGTATGAATGGTGTCTGCTTCTCTTCTGCTGATGAAGGCTGTGGCCGAAAGCCTTATGTAAGTGTCTTTCAATTGTGCCTCTACGCAATTAAATGTGTCTTCTTTAGGGTAAATAGTAATCTCTCTTTTCCTACATTGTTGAATATTAGTACTTACAGTCTATAAAACGGCATCACTAATCTACAACTGGACAGTATTTTTACTCATACTGATGACTGCCTACAGAAACAAAAAGGTTTTATTCAAAAGAGACATGATAAAGTGTTGGTGCCTCATATCTAAGCAAGTGATTCCCAGCCGTGCTTTCTGAATTTTATAGTATATCTATAATGAAGCTGAGATTTTATTTAATAATCAAGAATCTGACTTGCTTGACAAAGATTCAAAGCAGAAATACATACTAATTCTGTGACAAGATGTAATAAAGCTGAATAGCAGTTTGTCAAAACTGCTGTCATGGAGTGCTCCATTAAATGTGAGCACCAGAAAACAACAGAAATAAAGTTGAATATGAGCAAAATGCTTACAGCACATTTAAATCGAGCAGTTCACACGCAGGTTCCTAAGCAGGAACAAATGTCCACAGATCACTATGCAATGAAACAAAAACAAATATGTAATCATTTACCCAACCTGATAAGTGAACAAAAATAAAGCACAATGTGATGAAACCAGATTCTGTTTACTATGAAACAAACAAATGTGGAAGAAAGTAAGAAACAAAACTTGCAGCACTCCAAGTGACCTGGCAGCAAACCAAGGTTGTTTCCAGAAGTCCTTAAGAGTTTTACCCTACTGTCATTAAATGTCAGCACGATTCGGAACGCATCATGTCGATTGCCCTGTGTTTCAGATTGCTGCTCCAATCTGTGATCACAAAGCTATGACACTGCAATTGCGCTGATAAAGTGTTGGTTCTGAGCAGATGATTAATTGATGAATTAGTCATTGTCTTGTATTTAAATGCATTACGAAATATGAGACATCAACTCAAATGCTGGTGTTAATGTTAAACTTTGCATGTGCTAAAGTTTAGTTCTGATGTAGCAAAAAGGGTTAACTGTAACTATATGTCCATTTGAGAAGACAGAAAAAGAAAAGAAAATTGCAGTACTCTCTCTGTGTATGTGTGTGCGTGTGATGTAAATCTTACCTTGTAGATAAAGAAGTATTAAATAAAATGGTAATTTCTCACATTTCTGTTTACCTGCATTTTTGTGATGTGTTTAATTACTTGCCTGTGTTTCAGCAATCACTGTGGGCGAAACCTGTGCAGCAGGTGTTCAGACAGAGCTGTACCTATCCTGAAGTTCGGATTGAACAAACCAGTCAGAGTGTGCACTGTATGCTTCAGTGTGTTACAGGGACCTGGTTAGAATGAAGTACTTCTGTTCACTTTCCCCCAATTCCTTTGTGTATATAATGTCAACATACAGTAATGTTGTTTTCTCTGATTTGCATTTGCTGGCTAGAATAATATTGCTTGGAATTAATTGTTGATTACTGAAAAATCTAAGAATGTTAATGCATTTTGATTATAAAGACGTGTGTGTGTGTGTGTGTGTGTGTGTGTGTGTGTGTGTTCAAGATGGGGGAGCCTTATTTCATTCCCGCTCTTTTTCCTTGTACATGGTGGGGCAAATAAAGTGGCCTGGATGAATGGATACAGTTAAACATGAAGGTATGCATATAATGACGCACCCAATGCACACACTACGTGTATGTCTGCCACATGATCCACACTGGTTCAGTGTGCACTGTGTGTGTGTGTGTGTGTGTGTGTGTGTGTGTGTGTGTGGGTAGAGAAGTGCAAAGGGGGGATGATGGTACTCACAGTGGAGCAGCAGGTGTTCATTGTGGAAAGTTACGTGAGAACAAATTTGTGGAAATAGTGTACCATGCAATGCATAGTCCGAAAATAGTGTGCTGTCACCGCCAGACACCACACTTGCTAGGTGGTAGCTTAAATCGGCCGCGGTCCATTAGTACATGGCAGACCCGCGTGTCGCCACTGTCAGGATCGCAGACCGAGCGCCACCACAAGGCAGGTCTCGAGAGACGTACTAGCACTCGCCCCAGTTGTACGGACGACATTGCTAGCGACTACACGTACGAAGCCTTTCTCTCAATTGCCGAGAGACAGTTAGAATAGCCTTCAGCTAAGTCCATGGCTACGACCTAGCAAGGCGCCATTTGTAACATTGCATGTATCTAAAGAGTCTCACTTGTATCGCCACAATCTCCAGATGTCTCATCAAGAACAATGTATACAAAGGATGGATTAAAAGTTAAGTATTCAAGAAGCTATGTACTTTTCTTTATAACATTCATTACGTATCCTGTTTCAGACCTCACTCCATCCTTCGTGAGTTAGCACATGCATCTTGGCCGCCTCTTTCAATTAGTGTGCGTAGTGTTGGCAAGTCTGCCGACACTACAAATAGCATCTGACAAGATCTGTTTTGAAAAAGTCAAAAACGTTCTGAAACATGCCCGCACACCAGAAAATGATTGAGTCCTAACAAATCAACCCAGCGGCTGTGTTTCTTTGTGCCCTGGAACTCTGTTCTCCAGTCCACTTCTATTTGTCCTACCCTTTTTCTTACAATAGCGAAATTGTATTTAATTATATTAAATAGTTGGAAAATATATTACATACTTTTAAAACAATGATGGTGTGTTTCTAATTGCAATGTAAGGATGATAAATGTCATTACTGTTTTTAGTACTTCTAAAAATTTTCATGTTTTCAAAAATTGTAAAGTTTTTACCCTGAAAGCCAATTTTTCTGTTTGCTGCTGTTGCGAGTCAACCAAAACTGAGTATAACCTGCTTGTAATGTTATATTGGGATCAAGACAAGTAAAATTTTTAATAAATAATAGAGATTGGTGGGTCTCTCATATTGATATCAGGATGGATTTTTAGGGCATGCATGTATCATAAGCTCATCTGTACCAGTTTGTACTTGCAAGCATCATGTTGCCACCATCCTTCTGATGATTAGCATACTTAAAACTTTAGTACATAGTAACCATGTAGTATCTGATGCTGACAACCTACGAGATGGACTGGTACACTTTGAAGAGGTAGTCCGTAAAAATTGATATTGTATATCCAGCCAGCACAATTCCCAGTATGAGGGAGAGTCAAAAAAACCGGAATGACATTGCTGTGTGTGGAGCTTGTGTAGTACACATTTCTGCCACTTGACATATGTTGTGCAACTCATTGCCAGTCCATTGCCACCTGTGTTGTCAACTTAGCTTGTTCTATTTTATTCTTGTTTCGTTTCTTATGGCAAGTGTAACTGAACAACTTGCAGCCATGAAATTTTATTTTGTACTCAGTAAAAATGCTGCTGAAGCTGTTTTAATGTGGAAAACAGCTTACAGAGATGATGCTATGTGAAAATTTCAAATTTATGAGTGGTTTGCTTGATTTAAAAATGGTGACATGTCGATTGATTGCAAACCTCATTCTGGACTTCCATTCATTGCCTGAACCGACGAAAATAATGAAAAAAAAAATTGAGACCTTGTGCTCACAGACTGTCAACAGACAATTGATCAACTGTCAAGAGATTAATGCGTGATCTTGGAGCTTGGTTCAGCGAATTTTAATGAAAGAGTTGGGACCGAAAAGACATTCTTCCACCACAACAACACTTGTGCACACACAGCCATCCTGTTAGACAGTTTTTGGCTACAAATGACATTGTTCCATTGCCCCACGGACCTTACTCACCTGACCTGGCTCTGTGCGAGTTTTCCTTATTTTCACACCTGAAAAAGGGCATGAAAAGACACAGATTTGACAACATTGAAGAAGTCGAGGAAAAAATGAGTAAGGAGCTGTCAGCCATTTAAAAGAAGTCTAAAAAAAAAAATGTTTCAAACAGTGGAAGCACTGGTGGGTCAAATGTATTAGTTGTATTGGAGAGTATTTTGAAGGGGATAAAGTTGTTTTTTAAACAATTTGAAAATACATAGCTTTTATAAAATAATTCCGGTTTGCTTTGGGTATCCCACGTAGTGTTAGTCACGGGGAAAATATTAGCCTCTTTGTTGATGACAGCAACATTATAGTCACTGAGAAAATGAGAAGTCTTTGCAGAGAATACAAATGAACCTCTCAAGGAAGTCTACAATTGGTCAATACACAATAAAATGACATTGAACTTAAAGAAAACAAATGTCTTGCATTTCAGTTTGAAGAGAGGAAATGGCACTGTCAAACACAGAAACTACCTCTATAGACTGCATAACAAACACAAAATTTGTAGGAATGATTGATGCTCACTTGAAGTGGTGTGCATACACTAAGACACATGCAAACAGAATATCAGTAGCGCATTATGTCTTTAGAGTCCTGTCAACAGTACATAATAACCAGTGCCTTTTAGTTACATGCTATTTACACACACATCCAGTTAGTAACTATGGGACTCTTTGCTGGGGAACAACTGCATCAAGTAGAACAGTTTCCAAAATTACAGAAGAGGGCCACAAGAATTGTTGCATAATAAGTGTATCAAGATTCATTTAACTTGGATGTTTCCATTTATTTTATTCTCTTATTGTGCACACAATAAATCTTAATTACAACAACAACAACAACAACAGAACAATTTTCTCTTTTTTTGTTAATTTCCAAAGCATAATATTTTTATTATGCCAACATTATTGCAGCAAACATTTTATAAACACACACAAATAAAAATAGTAATTTGTAATGTTCCCTCATCACTCCCTTCTCAGTAGCTTAGCCAGTTTAGGACTTCAACTGACCATGTTGGAAATCAAATTTTATGACCAGATCATGTTGTTCTTGGTTTTTCACCATCTGCAGAGTCTGGTTGTTGACCCTGGGCTGACAGTTCAACTGTGGAGTGTCTTCAGGCTGTTTATCACTCTCTTTCATCATATATAGTGGGTTTAATCAATTAGTCAAGATAATTGTTACATGATCTTTCACTTTAAGTCCAAATAAAATTTTAGGGTCATTTCAATTACTTCGTATGGGCCTTCATATGGTGGCTCTAATGCCTTCTTCACTTACTAACACAAGAGTTGTGGACGTCCTAGTGTATGCGTGATGTTTTCTTTGTTTTGTGGAGATATTGAGCAGGTTTCAGGCGATTTATGTACTGTTTCACTTGTGACACAAATGTTGGTAGGTCTGCAGGCCTTTCTGTGCTGTACTTCTGAGGGGGGGGGGGGGGGGGGGGAAAAAAAGAAAAATCATCTAGTATTCTGATGGGCGAACCATAAACCATTTCAGCAAATGTGACATTAGTGTTTTGTCTGATAGAGCATTGAAGACCAAGAAGGGTTATAGGTGTTATTTGAGTCCATTTAGCAGTTGCATAGGCTTGGATGGCTGCTTAGGTGCCCACGATGAAATCTTTCAATTTTTCCATTTGATTAAGGGTGATATGCTGTAGTTTGGGTTTGATTACAAGCACATATTTTTGATAGTGCATGGAACAGCTCAGATTTAAACTGTCTTGCACAGTTGGTCACTACTCAGTTTGGCTTTCCAGATTTAGTGATCCAACAATTGAAAAATGCTCATGATACTACTCCTGCTTGTGTGCCTTGGAGGCATGTTAAATAAAAATTATATTCATCAGGAGGAGGCATTGGTTTTATCAAGTCAAGGTGAATTATTTTGAAGTAGTCGTTACTATAAAATAGGCATAAGGCACTAGAACATATCATGATACTTCATTGTTTTTTTTCTTTAACAAGCAGTACATGTTTTCAACCAGGTTCGTACATCCTCTTTATATTGATCCAGACAAACCTTAATTAGACCATGTTTACATTCGTCTTAATATCTAGGAGAGCCAAAATAGGATATCTAGATGATTCAGGAATATAAGGGCTTTGTGTTGACACATCGCACCACAGTTGTTTTCCTCCTTGTGTCAAAAGGTATTTTAATTTAAGTGATGCTCGACGGCTAGACTGTAGTTGATAAAGTTCTTTATCATCTCCTTGTGTCTGGTTATATCTTGATTGTTAACTGGAACTAATTCTTCAAGCCTTTATCAAGCTATCAGTGACAACATTTACTTTACCAGATGTATTTCGCAGATTTATAATAAGCTGTGAAATATACTGGAGATAACGTGGTTGGATTGGCATTACTTTCCCATTATTTTGCATAAATGCATGTGTTATAGGAGCCTGGTCAGTATAAATAATGAAGTCTCTTCCTTCTAACAGATATTGGAAGTATTTGACAGCCACGTAGATACAAAGCAGCTCTCTGTCATATGTGAAATACTTCTTCTGTGGCATTGTGGAAAAAGAAGGAAAGGAAAAATATTCAGTCAGTCTCCAGTATTTATCTTACCACTGTTGGATCTGCTGCAAAATAATACAAGAGAGTCATACAAACAAGAAAATGTCAAAAGCATAGCATTTGCGAGATCTTTGCATTTTTGGAACTGTCCAATCTTGGGTTATTTTTAGACGTACCTTTTAGGTAATCATTCAGCAAAGTTTGGTTTTTCAGTAGCATGTTCCAAACACTGTTGATAGAAATTGATGATCCCTAAGAATGCTCACAGTTGACAAACTGTTTTTTTTTTTTATTTGTAGTCTGTTATTGTCGCAACCCTTTCTGGATATGGCTTTCTTTCCGCAGGTGTAATTAAATGTTTAAGAGTGTTAGCTCTCGTACACCAAATACTGTTTTTACAACATGTATCATGAGACCATACTTAATCAGCTGTTTAAAGAGTGAATTTAACTGCTCAACATGTTGCTCTGGTGACTCAGATGCTATTAAAATACCATCCCAATATGGAAAAAGAAATCTAGTTGTCTTAAATCATCATGTTTAACCTCCGAAATGTGCTAGGTGTATTACAAAGTCCGAAGGACTTATGTAATTTGGTAATATGCTTTCAGAAGGTCAGTTTTTAAGAATATAGTTTTATTTTGCAGCATAAAATTACGTCAACTATAGTTCAATTCTTTTATCTTGGCGGCTCGCGCATGCCCGCCTAGACGCGGGAGATTGCTGCGTTGCCAGTTGCACACAATGCACGCGCCAAGAGAAGCAGCGCCATAGTATAGCATAGTTCGCAAGCTTACGTTTAGGGGGGAGCGCACAGTTCATGAAGTAAAGCCACCACGGCCGCATTAACCCTTTCGCTGCTACAAAGATGTGCTCCCTGCATTCCGCGCTGTGGGCGATTTTTGTCGCTGCACTGCTCGCCTGTGCAGACACATTGTGTTCCGACTGCTTTGACACTCTTTATCATTCGATTCCACAAAAACTATTTGGCTCAAAAATTAGATTTTTACCTATCTTCTTGACTGATACCTTCCCCCCATAAATGACTTAATTTTGTTTCTATGTTCAATGCAGTTATTATGCAGCATTAAATATAGTAAACCATTGCACGAAATTTTGAAGAGTTTGTAGAGGTAAAGTCCATAGAGTATACTTTCCGGATGGTCGATTTTAGTTGCCACAATGTTGAGAATGAAATGTGGACAAGATACCTATATATTTCATTTAATTTAAGCACCACATAAGTGTCGTATGTAATATTGAGAAATATTCCACCTTTCGCAACTGTAACAAAAGTTTTACTTACATTGGGCACGTTTGGCTTTATTTTAAAGCACTTCAATCAATCAAAAGGAAGTAGACAAAATACATTAAACAAAACTGTGGACTTACAAAAACATTAGGACTTGAATATACCGTCTGTCAGTGAAGTGCTGAGAGCTATGTCAAATATAATTTTGTGTGTGGCACACACAAACAGCATTTATTTGCTAAAACACTGATGACCCAACACAAACGTTGAATATTGTGCTACCGCAGCACAAAACTATGAAAGGTGACTTGGTAATGGAGGACACAAAATACAGTCCTCTTATATGCTTCAAAAGAGAGAAACGCGTCTGGTCTAAATAAGTCGCTTATTAAGTTGCAGAAGAGGGATATATTTCAATACCATTGGTAAAACTGCGACTGTGGAACAAAAACAAGAAATAGAACATGAATACCATTGTGTATGTGCCATACCTTTCACCGATGGAAGTGCTTTAAAATAAAGCCAAACGCGCCCTGTGTAAATAAAACTTTTATTACAGTCGCGAAAGACGGAATATTTCTCAATATTACATACGACACCTATGTGGTACTTAAATTAAATGAGATATTGTTATACAGTAAATATTATATGAAATTTAGGTATCTTGTCCACATTTCATTCTCAACATTGTGGCAACTAAAATCGACCATACAGAAAGTATACGCTATGGACTTTTACCTTTGCAAACTCTTCAAAATTTCGTGCAATGGTTTACTACATTTAATGCTGCACATCAAAACAAAATTAAGTCATTTATGGGGGGAAGGTATCAGTCAAGAAGACGTGTAAAAATCAAATTTTTTGGCCAAATAGTTTTTGTGAACTCGAATGATAAGTGTGTCAAAGCAGTGGGAACACCATGTGTCAGCACAGGCGAGAAGTGCAGTGATGACAAAATCGCGCACAGCGCGGAATGCGGGGAGCATGTGTGTGCAGCAGCGAAAAAGTTAATGAAGACGCAAAGCACTAGAAATTTCATTCAAACGAATAAAATTCGTGAAGTAAGGCACTCCAATATTGTTTTTAAATAAAGAAAATATTAATCACCGCACAAGGTTTGAACTCATAAACTTTCACTTGGCAGCCCAACACCTTAACCATTCCGCTACCTCTACTCATCGAACAGTGTAACTCCATAAGGACTCTAACACCGCACGCAACTATTTATAAACACTGTTGGTATGACTATGAATTACTCACGCTTCGTCGAAGTACAATAGGAAATAAACAACTACCGCTGTTCTTTATTGCGAAAAGGCAGTTTGTGAGATTGAAACAAACACCTTTCCTTGCTATCGCCTGAATTAGGAGTCTTATTGCTTGTTTGGTTTAATTAATTAATAGAATATGAAGCAATTGGTATAAAGAATGCGTTTCCAAACTTTCTATAAAAGAAAGTCTGCTATCAAGACATTGCTTTTGTTCTATTACTTTATTTATGACTGAACGTTTCTAAAACTGAAGACACTCGTCCGTGCTCTGCACCGCAGTTGAGATCTGGCAACGTCGTTCTCTGTTCATTGGCTGACTGTGTTTTGTGATGTCAGATGCGCAGAACGAACCTAAACTCGGCCGCCAAGATATATGACGTGCACTTTAGTGGGTACCGGGCTGGGAGACTCTGTCATTCATATGGTGATAATCTCCACAATGTCATTACTATTTGGCTTTATAACAAATTGTCGTGGACTGGCCCATTGTAATTTAGTATAAACTGAAATTCATTTTTAGCAGTTTGCAGTTTACATCAGTTCGATCTAAGGGCTTTACTGTATACTGGTGGATCACTAGACATAGTGCTATAATGCTGCAGTTTGTGCTTCAACACCTTTGGTACTGTGAATGATTTTGTTAGTTCAGGAAATTTCTCCAAAAGTTTGGGAACTGGCATGTTGCATAGAGGGAGCTTTACTGAGTACTTAGAATTCACAGTGGTTACTGTTATAACGTCAAGTTCAACAAATATATTTCAGAACGACACAACACATATAAGTCACAGAGAAAGTTTACAAGCAAGACATGTGTACACGTTAGCATTCGAATGAGCACTGAGTCCCAGTCTAGCGGCTGCTGCTCGGCTGGACGCTTAGGTGGCGCAGCTGCTGCATGGCTGGCAGACAGCGCCACACGTAGAAGACGCGCGTGATTGCACGGCGGCGCTTTGAATGATCAGTGAGTCACTACACTTTTCCCCCCTTTGAAATTGTTGCACTGGTCTTGATGGAGGTGTCCTGGAGATGGCTAACGTCCATAGGCATTGTTTGACTCGCCGTAAAGTCTCGAGGAGGAGGCTTCCCGTACAGACGGAAGTGTCCCCGATGATAACGGGTCGAGATGACGGGAGACGAAGGGGTCGAATCTGCTGGGGCCCCATGCACCAATCTGCCCGTTGCAGCAAGTCCAGTTGATATGACAGGAGACATGGGCGATGTGTCGGCGTCCGTTGGAGGAGGAGGCGAGTAGATTTGCTCTGACAGAGGATGGTCATCCGGTTCCTGCACGTCTCCTGGTGGCGTCCGTTCTTGTGCTGGCATCGCGATGATGGTGAGAGGGCTGCGTTGTGATTATTTAGAGATGCCAAGATCCCGAGCGTCAGGTAGAGCCGAAGGTGGCGTAGCGGCATTTGGAACAGGCGTTGCCAGCACACGAGGCCGAAGCAGGTCCGAATGACGCACTGCAACACCCGTGTCCATCTGGATTTCATACAGGCATCTGCCACAGTGTCGTAAGATGTGGCGCGGGCTCCATTTTGGCCGCCTGCCATATCCCCGTACCCAGACGAGGTCGTCGGCGGTGAACCGGCCAAGTGAAGGCACCCGCGGCCGTGAGGTGGAAGGCCGCAGAAGATGAAGTAGCGTGCGGTGCTGTCAGCCATGTAAGAGCTCAGCTGGGCTGTGGTCGCCCATGGGGGTGAAACGGTAAGACGCCAGAAACTGGAGAAGCGCATCATCAGCAGCAGAAGAAGTCAGAAGTTTCCGCATCTGAGCCTTAAATGTGCGGACCAGTCATTCAGCCTCACCGTTGGATTGTGGATGGAACGGCGGGGCCGTGACATGCATAACGCCGTGATGAGCACAAAAATCCGCAAATTCGGAAGAGGCAAATTGCGGACCATTATCAGTAACAAGAGTAAAGGGGAGGCCTTCCAAAGAAAAAATGCGGCCGCGAAAGCACAGGTGGTTGCCGCAGTGGTAGGTGACGTGCAACGGACAATGAAAGGAAAGTTAGAGTAGGCGTCAATTACGAGTAGCCAATAAGTACCTAAAAAGGGTCCCGCAAAGTCAGCATGAATGCGCTCCCAGGGCTTCTCAGGCGAAGGCCACAGTGACAAAGATGACTTCGGGGCAGCGGCCTGTGACGCACAAGGGTCGCAGGCAGCGACCATGTGTGCTACTTCAAGAGTCGATGCCAGGCCAGTACACATGACGGTGCGCCAGAGATTTTGTGCGAGACACACCCCAGTGCCCTTGGTGAAGGAGGCGCAAGACCGAAGCACGCAAAGATGCAGGTACCACGACACGCGGCGAAGCATTGTCAGTGGAGAGGAGGATAACACCATCCCTAGCCGTGAGGCGGTAGCGCAAAGCGTAGTAGTTCCGCAACGGATCAGAAGTCTTAGCGGACGGGCGATCTGGCCAACCCTTCTGAATACAGCGTAAAACCCGGGAGAGGGTAGGGTCAGAACTCGCAGCAGCCGCCAGCCTGTCCCCAGGGATGGGGAACCCGTCCACAACCCGCTGCTCGGCAACATCCAGGTGGAAACACAAAAGTTCGTCCCTATTGAATGCCTGATCAGGACCCATGGGAAGGCGAGACAGAGCATCAGCATTTGCATGTTGAGCCGTTGGCCGGAAATGAATCTCATAATTGAAACGAGACAAGTAAAGAGCCCAACGCTGGAGGCGGTGTGCAGCCTTGTCGGGAAGTGAAGTTGATGGATGAAACAAGGAAACAAGTGGTTTGTAATCCGTAACAAGATGAAATTTTGAGCCATAGAGAAAAACACCAAACTTATGAAGAGCATAAATAATGGCCAAAGCTTCTTTTTCAATTTGAGAATACTTTTGTTGGGCATCCGTGAGCATTTTGGAGGCAGAAGCAATGGGTTGTTCCCAACCGTCAAAAAAACGGTGCGCAAGGACTGCATCAACCCCGTATTGAGAGGCATCTGTGGCAAGAACAAGATGTTGACCAGGTCGATAAGTAGCCAGGCACGGGGCCTGTTTCAGCATAGTCTTCAATTTCTGGAAAGTGGCATCGCATGACGCGGACCAGTGCAAAGGCACGTTTTTATGCCACAGGCGATGCAACGGCTGAGCCACCGAAGCCGCAGATGGTAAAAACTTGTGATAGTATGCTATTTTCCCCAAGAAGGCCTGCAGTTCCTTAACAGATGTGGGGCGAGGAAGGGCATTGATTGCAGCGACAGTTTGCTGAAGCGGACGAATACCCTCCCGAGAGAGTTGAAACCCCAAATACGTGATAGATGCCTGAAAAAATTGTGATTTCTGAAGATTACACTTAAGACCGGCAGTCTGTAAGACATGAAAAAGTGTGCGGAGATTTTGAAGATGTTCTTCAGTGGTGGAGCCAGTGACAACAATGACGTCCATATAATTGATACACCCAGGGACAGGGAGCAATAATTGTTCCAAGAATCGCTGAAAGAGAGCAGGGGCGCTAGCAACCCCGAATGGCAATCGTTAGTATTGATAGAGGCCGAAAGGCGTGTTAAGGACCAGAAACTGCCGGGAAGCAGCGTCGAGAGGAAGTTGATGATAAGCTTCTGACAGGTCAATTTTAGAAAAATACTGGTCTCCAGCAAGTTTAGTGAACAGTTCTTCAGGACGGGGCATAGGGTAAGTGTCGATGAGGCATTGAGCATTTACAGTGGCTTTGAAATTGCCACAGAGACAAATATCACCATTTGGCTTAGCAACGACAACAACAGGAGAGGACCACTCACTGGAAGTGACAGGAAGCAAGACCCCTGACGTAGTGAGACGATCCAACTCCCATTTTATCTGATCACGAAGGGCCACAGGAATGGGCCGAGCCCGAAAAAACTTAGGCCGAGCAGTGGGTTTGAGCGTGATATGAGCTTCAATGTCATTTGCACGGCCTAACCCAGGAAAAAAAAGGGACGAAAATGTCGTCGACAAGGAATCCAGTTGAGCATAAGGAATAGCATCAGAGACAATATTGACAGAGTCATCTATGGAGAACCCAAAAACGCGAAAGGCATCGAAACCAAAAAGATTTTCTGCATTGCTCAGGTCAACCACAAATATGGGAACAGTGCAAACGACGGATTTGTAAGATACCTCAGCATTAAATTGTCCCAAGAGAGAAATCTTCTGTTTATTGTACGTCCGTAATTGCCAGGTGACAGGAGTGGAGAACCCAACTGAAGATACGTCTGAGAATTAATTATAGTGGCAGCAGAACCAGTATCCACTTGCATGCGAACATCTCGACCAAGGATTTGGACAGTGAGGAATAACTTCCCTGAAAGGGAAGAAGTGCAATTGACAGACAACACAGAATCAGAATCAGCGTCATGTTCATGAACATCATGTATGCGGTCGGATTTGCAAACGGAAGACACATGACCTTTCTTTTTGCAATTGTGACACACAGCCCAACGTTGGGGACAACCTCGCATGAATGTTTCGTAAAACACCACGGACATGAAGGAAGTTGCCAGGGGTTTTGCTGCAGTTTCTTAGCGGGTTGTTTACAGCTAGGCCGAGGCTGCGCGTGGGAGCGCACTGCGGCCACGTCGGCCGGCGGGGACGCGCCACATGCGTCGTCAATAGCGCACAGAGGTTGTATTTCCCCGACATCACCCCACGCCTCTATTTGCGCCCCAGCGGCATGAGAAATTTCAAAAGACTGCGCAATGGAGAGAACTTCATCTAGAGTCGGATTCGCCAACTGAAGGGCACGTTGCTGAACTTCTTTGTCGGGCGCCAACCGGATAATAGCATCCCGTACCATGGAATCGGCATAGGATTCTTTGTGAACGTCAGTAACAAATTGACAGTTTCGACTGAGGCCGTGAAGTTCAGCAGCCCAAGTGCGATAGGACTGATGTGGCTGTTTTTGACAACGATAAAAGGCAACACGAGAGGCTACCACATGAGTTTGCTTTTGAAAATAGACAGACAGAAATGAGCACATTTCAGCAAAGGACAAAGACGCAGGATCCTTCAAAGGAGCCAATTGCGACAACAACCGATACATTTGAGGTGAAATCCAGGAAAGGAACAGAGACTTACATGGTTGTTCGTCCGTGACACGAAATGCCAAGAAGTGCTGTCGAAGACGTTTTTAGTAATCAGACCAGTCTTCCGCCGTCTCGTCGTAAGGAGGAAAAGGAGGTACAGCCAACGACGAGAAATGCCCCGCATTTGACGCCGCGACGAAATCGCGAATCGCCGCTGTTAGAAGCGTTTGCTGTTCAAGGAGATTTTGCAATAGTTGCTCGACAGTAGCCATGGAACCCTGTGGGTCAACTGTTAGTAATCAGACCAGTCTTCCGCCGTCTCGTCGTAAGGAGGAAAAGGAGGTACAGCCAACGACGAGAAACGCCCCGCATTTGACACCGTGACGAAATCGCGAATCGCCGCTGTTAGAAGCGTTTGCTGTTCAAGGAGATTTTGCAATAGTTGCTCGACAGTAGCCATGGAACCCTGTGGGTCAACTGTGAAAAGGAAAAATCCACTACCTCATCGCCAGTTGTTATAACGTCAAGTTCAACAAATATATTTCAGAACGACGCAACACATATAAGTCACAGAGAAAGTTTACAAGCAAGTAGCCATGGAACCCTGTGGGTCAACTGTGAAAAGGAAAAATCCACTACCTCGTCGCCAGTTGTTATAACGTCAAGTTCAACAAATATATTTCAGAACGACGCAACACATTTAAGTCACAGAGAAAGTTTACAAGCAAGACATGTGTACACGTTAGCATTCGAATGGGCACTGAGTCCCAGTCTAGCGGCCACTGCTCGGCTGGCCGCTTAGGTGGCGCAGCTGTTGCATGGCTGGCAGACAGCGCCGCACGTAGAGGACGCGCGTAATTGCGCAGTGGCGCTTTGAATGATCGGCGAGTCAGAACAGTTCCCTCTGGTGAAATCTTTTATTTGGTGTTGTTGTCTATTAACCTTTTATTTTGTACATCGAGTAAACCATAATGAGGAAGGAAATTGGCACCACTCACCCCACATGCCTTTTGATATGTCTGCCATGATGAATGGCCGTTCAAAATTTTGTTTGAGCTCTAAATTAATGGTTAACAGCTCTGAACTGTAAGTTTTTATTTCTGACCCATTTGCAGAATAACTGAAATTCATGGGTTTAACTTTCTTGCATTTTGAAAATAATAAAATAAACAAATCTGCACTGCTATCTACCAGAAAAAATAACATTTCACCATTTTGATTGTTAATAAATAGGTGATATTGGCGGCTTGATGTGGGTAGAGAGGTAGAACACTCAGCTACTATTGTCTACCCTTTCTAGTTTTCCTTATTCGGGCACTGGTAAGGCTGACACATTGTTTCAGGCTTACAGTGATAATAGCAATATTTGCCTACTTATTAAATTTTTCTCTGCTTCTACTTCCACTGTGCGATCTTTGCCCACTTGGTTTTCTAAACACCTTAATATCATTTTCATCAATTCTTAATTTCTTGGACTGACACGGACAAGGATGTAGATCAGGGCTTCACAACATACGTGCTCGCGGAGCAAGCTGTGAGCAGCAAGGCGCGAGCACTGAGCAGCGCGAGCACGCTACCCCCACTACCGGACCAGAGCGGAGAATGGGGAGAGTCGCGTGGGGCACACAACAGCTGCCACCAGGCAATGGAAATCCGCGGCCACCTGCAAGCATATCACTCACGAATTATTACTGCGACAAATGAAACAAATAAAGGAGAATGTACACATGCCACATAATTTTATTAGCTTAGTGTATGCCTCTACAAATGTATTAATTTGTGAACTGTTACACAATAAAAGGTGTCACTGAAGTGTGGGATTCTCGGTTATCTTGTACTTTTTGCCCTTTACAATTGCGACTATGTTCGGAGTAATTGTTCTTGTGCATTGTAGGCGCAGTGTGCAGTTTAAATTTCGATCAGACAATGCGTTTCTCAGGCACGTCTTGTTACATTTCATTGCAGAGAACAGTTGTTCACAAACATACGTGGAACCGAACATTGATATTATTGTAGCCGCCAGTTTGTGCAAATGAGGAAATCTATCCTGAGGGAAGTGTCTGTAGAATTCCAAAATGTTTTTCTTGTTCTGAAATTTGTCTCTGTATTCTCTGTCACACTGCAGGTCAATAATTTCTAGTTGCAGCTCAGGACGAATCTCTTCAATATTCTCTGAATATGGAGAGGGGAACATATAAAAATCACTGTCTGGTGCTGTCAGATCTTGAAAGCATTGATCAGATTCTTGCTTAAGGGCAACTAAACTATGTGAATAACGTTCACAGTCTTTGTGAACATCTTGCATGGTTGATAATTTAGGAAAATGAGCTAGATTTCCTGTTGCCAGCTGACTCACCCAAAGTGTCAATTTCATTTTAAAAGCTCGTATTGGATCTATGAAATGAGTAATTAGCAGATCTTTACCTTGTAGTGAAATGTTCAAAGCATACAGATGGCTAGTTAAATCTGCTAAAAACGCGAGATCACAGTTCCATGAAGGCTCTTTCAATTCAAGAACACACATGTTATTTATTTCCATGAACATATTTATCTCATCTAATAGGCAAAAAAATCGATTTAATAATTCGCCACGACTAAGCCAGTGGACCTCGCTGTAATGAGGCAGGCTACCATACTGGCTTTCTACATCCTCAAGAAAGCTTTTAAATTGCCTGTGTTGTAGCCCATTTTTCCTTATATAATTAATTGTACGAACAACAACACTCGTCACATTTTTTAGAGTGATACTCTTTGCACATAAGGTTTCCTGTTGGATGACACAGTGAACGCCCCTTATTTCATTCGGCACGGTCAGTTTTTGCATTTTCTCCTTCAACTGCGCAACGAAACCTGATTTTTTTCCCCTGTAATCGCTGGTGCACCGTCTGTAGACACTGAAACTAAAGAATTCCACGACAATCCTATATTTTCAACACTTTCTTCAACACTACTTAAAATATCACCTCCGGTTGTAGTGTTCTTCATGGCTACTACATCGAGGAGCTCCTCCCTCACCTGAAGATCTCTATTAACACCTCTAATAAATATGGCAAGCTGCGCTGTTCCAGTGATATCAACACTTTCGTCCAGAGCTAGAGAATATGCTATAAAATCGTTACAGTTATTTGCAAGCTGGCTCTGAACGTCATCTCCCATGTCCTGTATGCGACGCATAATGATCATGTCAGATAATGGCACAATACGAAACTGTTCAACTTGAGATGGACACAAATGTTCTACTACAACTACCAAACATTCTTTTATTAAATCGCCATCAGTGAAGGGGCGCAGGGATTTTGCTAAAATCCAGCAATTTTGTAACTCACTCTGAGAGCTGCCTCAGTTGATCTTTCTTCGTCGTCCAGATCTTCTTCGGATAGCTTCCTTTTAAGTTTAGTAACTTCCTGTGCACGATCTGGTCCATCACATTTTCCACTTCCGCAGTCTTTCGCGTGGTACGACATATAATGTCGCTGCAAATTAAATTTCCTAAAAGAATTCAGCGTTTTGTGACATACTAAACATTTTGCAACACCATCTTTTTCTGTAAACAGACACAATTCCTCCCAATGGGGGTTGAACTGCGAAAGCATGATTGGGGTTACAGAACGGCCACTTGACATGATTCCTAACCATCGAAGTGACTGTTAGAGCTGATCGTAGTACTTTAAACGTTACACAGTCGGCGCGAATTCAATAGGCAGGCTGTGGCCCTATTCAAACGTGCGCGCGCATTTCCCCTCCTTCCCCTCCCTCCCTACTCCGCGACCTTGCACCTGCTCGCAAGCACATGCCTGAGCAGACGCGAGTACTCGCGCTCAAAACCGGCCAGTTGTTAAGCCCTGATGTAGATGGAATGGGCTTAACTGATGCAATTTGAACCTTCGCAACAGACTGCATTTTGATGATAAGATGTGCCATTTGAGGAATCTTAATGTACTGTTTTGTGAGACATAACTAACATACTTTGAATACTGCTTGGAAGTTTTCAATCTGAAGTCTTTCTGAGATCTTGGCCAACACATTAGTATAGGCATAGCCTTCTTAATAATTGTCTAGGCTTTGTATCACCAAGTTCTAAACCACTTGAGAGTTTTTTGACTCTCTTCACTTTCTTTAAAAATGGTCAGATGTCATTCTTTTGCTAAAGAATGTGTATTGTTCTCATCACTTGTAAATAGATCCCGATTATTTTAAACAAATTTTGGCTCCAGCTTAACGAACAAATAGTTAAATCACCATAGCTATACCAGTGATGGCAAATTGAATGTTGGCGTGACAAAACCAGATGTCTGGCTTCTCAGTCCTAAAATGTGATAGCTCAATGCTTACTATATCAATTTATGGGTTACTTTCAGGATTATTCCCTTCATATCCATTTGCTGTGGACATTATGCATACTTTTCAACACCGTATATGACAAATGCAAGGTAAATCATATTGAAAATTTCACTGCAAATGTCATTGCCTCACCAGTTATATATTTTCATATTGTGCACACAATGAACATCAGTTACAACAACCACAGAGTATAACTTCTGAAGAAAGAGTATAACTTCTGAAAAAGAAGAATAATAATGCTCATATGCTAACATTATCATGGCAAACATTTTATGAACACACACGATACAAACAATAATTTGTCATGTTCCCACAGTATAATAACCAAAAATAGTCATCAAGCTTATTGTAAAGGTCTGTTCAAAATACTGGGGAAATTACCTACAGAGTGTGGGTACATTTGTTACTGCGCAGACAACTCTGTCCATGGCAGTGGAACAACAATTAGTCTAAACTTACATATAACAGGAAAGAATAAATGTAAAATTCAAAAAAGCGTTTTCTACAAGGAATCAACACTACAATGAATCTCCCATGGAGATTAAAAATATTACTAAACTGAACTACTTTAAAAATGCAGTTAAAATGTGTTTTAAGCAATGCACTCTATACAGTGAAGAATTACTTAGATAACACAGAGTAAGAGATTGGAAAATGTTGAAGCACACTGTGGGTGATGCATACTTCAGTGAATGATGATTCTGTGGTTGAACTTAAGAACACTTTGATTCACAGCACAACTTCACAATAAAATGTGTTTTGGGCTAACTACTGAATGATGATCAGTCATCATATAAGTGTAACAGAAACAAGTTCCATTGGCATAACACCAGTCTCATTGGCAATCTCATCCTGGGAGACTGTTGGAGCAATGTCTGAAGCGCCATGTTGTGTGGAGACAGTGCAGTTAGATGCAAGCATCTAGGCTGGCCTTCGTGAGTTTCAGCTGATGGACTAAGAGCCAGGAGCTGAGCAGACAATTGATTGATATTCATGGAGGTAGCATTTCACCTTAAATATCCAGCAGATTTTTAGAAATCTTCTGTTTCGCCATTAGATGAAATTTAATATCTAATAGCCACAGTTCTCGTGTTTTCGTTTGCGTCAGAAAGTAAACCGATTTTGTGACATATTACAAGTTCCTAATCAGAGGCAAATTATTTAGTTTCACCTGAGTGCTTTGGTAGTTAGGTTTTTGAATACCTGCGTATTATTAGACACGGTTCCTGTGTTTTTGTCAAGGTCTACAGTAGATTTGTGCAGCACATGCCGATAGTCCGTTTATCTGCATAGTTTAGTTTTCCAAGGTCTTTAGTATGGACAGGGACTGCAATTGCTGTGTGTGGATGCGAGCCAAGTTGGTTACACAGCTTGAGGCTGCAGTGAATGGGCACCCCTGTTGTGGTCTGGCCGTGGGGATCCAATGGACGTCCAGCACGTCCCGAGTCCTCCGATCGGTCCTCACTGGTGGCCAACCCAGTTACTGCTCGCACTGAGGTTGACCCCTCACCTGTGGTCGAGTGGGAGGTCACCCCGGGGCAAAGCAGGTGGTGAAAGACTTCCTATGTGGCCACACGCAAGCCCTCCCGAATTTGTCTGACAAACAGGTTCCAGGTGCTGTCTGTGGCTGACAATGTTGCTGAGTCAGATACTGCCGCCTGTACTGTTTCAGGGGAAACCACTCAGCCTGCAAGATCCAGGCAATCACAGAGACTGGCATTATTGGTAGTTGGGAGCTGGGAGCTCCAACATTAGGCACGTTGTGGGGCGCCTAAGGGACGTGTCCGACAAGAAGGGAAAGAAAACCAATGTACACTCCGTGTGCATACCGGGTAGAGTCATTCCAGATGTGGAAAGGGTCCTCCCGGATGCCATAAAGAGCACAGAGTGCAGCCAACTGCAGATGGTTGCTCACGTCGGTACCAATGATGTGTGTCACTTTGGATCAGAAGAGATTCTCTCTGGTTTCGAGCGGCTAACAGAAGTGGTAAAGGCTGCCAGTCTTGCTTGCAAGATGAAAGCAGAGCTGACCATTTGCAGCATAATCGACTGGACTGATTGCAGACCTCTGGTATAGAGCTGAGTGGAGGGTCTGAATCAGAGGCTCAGATGGTTCTGCGACCGTGTAAGCTGCAGATTCCTCAACTTGCGCCAAGGGTGGTTGGGTTTTGGGTTCCGCTGAATAGGTCAGGTGTCCACTATACGCAGGAAGTGGCTACTCGGGTAGCAGGGGCTGTGTGGCGTGGACTGGGCAGTTTTTTGGGTTAGAGGGTCTTGGTAAAACACAAGGAGGGCTTCTATCACAAAGGGTGCAGGCCAAACACAGGAAGAATGTAGTTACAGGAACCATTGGTATAGGCTAATAGTTGTAAACTGTCGTAGCTGTGTTGGGAAAATACCAGAGCTCCAAGTGCTAATAGAAAGCACTGATGCTCAAATCGTTATAGGCACTGAAAGGTGGCTAAAGCCAGAAATTGTTGCGAAGAACCTAATGATGTTCCAAAAGGATAGGCTAAACACGGTTGGTGGTGGCATGTTTGTTGCTGTTAGTAGTAGTTTAACTATCTCGAAAAAGAAATAGATACTTCCTGTGAGTTAGTATGGGCAGAGGTCATTTTTGGCAACCGGAATAAAATAATCACAGGATCCTTTTACCGACCTCCCAATTCAGATGATACAGTTGCTGAAAGGTTCAAAGAAAACTTGAGTTTGATTTAAAACACGTACCCGACTCATACGATAATAGTTGGTGGTGACTTTAATTTACCCTCGATATGTTGGCGAAAATACATGTTTAATTCCAGAGGTTCACATAAAATATCATCCAAAACTGTGCGTGATGCATTCTCTGAAAACTATTTTGAGCAGCTAATTCATTAGTCCACGTGAGTAGTAAACGGTTGTGAAAACACACTTGACCTCATGGCAATAAATAATCCTGAGTTAATATTGAGCATCAAAACTGATACAGGGATTAGTGAACACAGGGTTGTCGTAGCGAGATTGAATATTGTAATCCCCAAATCCTCGAAAAATAAGCAAAAAATATACCTATCACAAAAAGCAGATAAAAATTCACTTGATGCCTTCCTGAGAGACACTCTCCACTCATTCCAAATAAATAATATATGTGTTGACCAGATGTGGCTTGAATTCAAAGAAATAGTATCCGCAGCAATTGAGAG
The DNA here is from genome assembly GCF_023898315.1 of Schistocerca nitens. Taxonomy (NCBI): domain Eukaryota; kingdom Metazoa; phylum Arthropoda; class Insecta; order Orthoptera; family Acrididae; genus Schistocerca; species Schistocerca nitens. The sequence goes on from NC_064622.1 coordinate 245,967,784, forward strand.
ATTTATACTAATTAAATTAACAAATGATGGAGCTGATCCTCCTTGGTACACTAAACGGGTTAGAACACTGTTGCAGAAAACAACGAAACAAACATGCCAAATGTAAACAAACGCAAAATCCCCAAGATTGGCGATCTTTTACAGAAGCTTGAAATTTAGCGCGGACCTCAATGCAAGATACTTATAACAGTTTCCACACTGAAACTTTGCCTCAGAACCTGGCAGAAAATCCAAAGAGATTCTAGTCGTATGTGAAGTATGTTAGTGGCATGAAACAATCAATGCCTACTCTGCGCGATAGCAATGGAGATACTATCGAAGACAGTGCTGCCAAAGCAGAGTTACTAAACACAGCCTTCCGAAATGCCTTCACAAAAGAAGACTATGTAAATATTCCAGAATTCGAATCGAGAACAGCTGCCAACATGAGTAACGTAGAAGTAAATATCCTCGGAGTAGTGAAGCAACTTAAATCACTTAATAAAAGCAAGTCTTGTGGTCGAGACTGTATACCAATTTGGTTCCTTTTGGAGTATGCTGATGCATTACCTCCAACCTTAACAATCACATACAACCGTACAAAAGACTGGAAAGTTGCACAGGTCACACCAGTATTCAAGGAAGATAGTAGGATTAATCCACTAAATTACAGGCCCGTATCATTAACGTCGGTATGCAGCAGGATTTTGGAAAATTATTGTGTTTGAACATTATGAATTACCTTAAAGAAAACAGTCTATTGACACACAGACAACATGGGTTTAGAAAACATCGTTCCCGTGAAACACAACTAGCTTTTAATACACATGAAGTGTTGAGTGCTATTGACATGGGATTTCAGATCGATTCCGTATTTCTGGATGGCTTTTGACATTGCACCACACAAGCGGCTTGTAGTGAAATTGCGTGCTTAGGGAATATTGTCTCAGTTATGTGACTGGATTTGCGATTTCTTGTCAGAGAGGTCACAGTTCGTAGTAATTGATGGAAAGTCATCGATTAAAACAAAAGTGATTTCTGGCATTCCCCCAGGTAGTGTTATGGGCCCTTTGCTGTTCCTTACATATATAAACGATTTTGGAGACAAATTGAGCAGCTGTCATAGGTTGTTTGCAGATGACGCCGTTGTTTATCGACTAATAAAGTCATCAGAAGATCAAAACAAATTGCAAAACGATTTAGAAAAGATATTTGAATGGTGCGAAAATTGGCAGTTGACCCTAAATAATGAAAAGTGTGAGGTCATCCACATGAGTGCTAAAAGGAATTCGTTAAACTTCAGTTACATGATAAATCAGTCTAATCTAAAAGCCGCAAATTCAACTAAATACCTGGGTATTACAATTACAAACAACGTAAATTGGAAGGAACACATAGAAAATGTTGTGGGGGAAGGCTAACCAAAGACTGCATTTTGTTGGCAGGACACTTGGAAAATGTAACAGCTCTACTAAGGACACTGCCTACACTATTCTTGTCCATCCTCTTTTAGAATACTGGTGCACAGTGTGGGGTCCTTACCAGATAGGACTGACGGAGTACATGAAAAAGTTCAAAGAAGGGCAGCACGTTTTGTATTATTGCGAAATATGGGAGAGAGTGTCACAGAAATGATACAGGATTCAGGCTGGATATCATTAAAAGAAAGGAATCTTCTCATGAAATTCCAATCACCAACTTTCTCCTCCGAATGTGAAAATATTTTGTTGACACATGTACATTGGGAAAAATGATCACCACGATAAAATAAGGGAAATCAGAGCTCGTACGGAAAGATATAGGTGTTCGTTCTTTCTGCGTGCTATACAAGATTGGAATAATAGAGAATTGTGAAGGTGGTTCGATGAGCCCTCTGCCAGGCACTTAAATGTGATTTGCAGAGTATCCACGTAGATGTAGGTGGAGATGTAGATTGCTCAGCATTGTCACAGTGGATGTGTTCACTCATTGGTGCACTCAATACCCCAAGCTGAAATGCTGACTCAAAGTTTACACAAAGCCCTCGCAGTCACTGTAACCTGTAGTATTGCAATCGCCGTCCCACCTTGAAGATGCATTGCTTGCTTCCATATACACATTATATGCAAACATCTAAACAACTTCCAGTTTTCATCATTAAACAATTACATGGTTTAAACAATTGTTGATGCAAGGGTTAAGCAAACAAGGTTGAAACAAATATTTAACGTAAGTAAATAATATTCAGTAGTAATTATGTTTGAACTCTTGGTCTTGTAATTTTTATATTATATTTTGTGTCTTCCATGTTTTGTATATTATTAAATCAATTATAACATCCAGAATCTACTTGAGTCTTGCTATATTTTGGGCAATCGTGTAAAAACGTATATGGACAAGAGAAGGGTTCACCCAATGGAATTATTGAATGTGGAAAAAGAGAGGACACACTCCAGGTTTTGTGGTCACTTAGTTTTTAAGTCAGGCTGTTAATAAAAATAAATATCTTGTGAATTAACTTTGTTGGTTTATCCTGAGGCACCAAACTACTACTTTGAAGGTGCAATATTTGCCCAGCTGAAAATTATATCTCGAGCACTAATCGCTGTAAAAATGAATTCAATTAGTGCTTCGTTATTTCTCATATATTATACCCTCCATTACTAACCTTATATTCCATATTATAGTTGACAAAAGCATAAAAGTTTACAAGCTCACAATATATCATAGTCTATATCATTTGCGCACTATGTCAACTCTTGCTTTTTCTTGACCAGTGACATCATGATAGTTGTCATGTTTGGCAGTGTACTGTGGTCTGCAGTGAATCTTCTAGGTGGGATGGTGTTATCACGGAATAGCTGAAAAGGTGTCTCCAAGCTCAGGGATACAGATGTCCATCGCTTGCCCCCCACCCCTTTTGCAGATACACTACATCTACTCTTGCTCTCATGACATGCATGAAAGAATAGAAAAATTACACACAAAAAAAACTTAACACTTGCATCCTTGTTCAAAGTCGCAACTATCTTTCGTTGGTTAGAGATGGAGGGAATAACACATCACTTCCTCTAAAGAGATAGGTTACACCTCCTGCCCTCACTTACAATAGGATGTTGTTGCAACTCAATTTTGTGAGCAACTTAAATATTCTTAACTACACTCCTGGAAATTGAAATAAGAACACCGTGAATTCATTGTCCCAGGAAGGGGAAACTTTATTGACACATTCCTGGGGTCAGATACATCACATGATCACACTGACAGAACCACAGGCAACAGAGCATGCACAATGTCGGCACTAGTACAGTGTATATCCACCTTTCGCAGCAATGCAGGCTGCTATTCTCCCATGGAGACGATCGTAGAGATGCTGGATGTAGTCCTGTGGAAGGGCTTGCCATGCCATTTCCACCTGGCGCCTCAGTTGGACCAGCGTTCGTGCTGGACGTGCAGACCGCGTGAGACGACACTTCATCCAGTCCCAAACATGCTCAATGGGGGACAGATCCGGAGATCTTGCTGGCCAGGGTAGTTGACTTACACCTTCTAGAGCACGTTGGGAGGCACGGGATACATGCGGACGTGCATTGTCCTGTTGGAACAGCAAGTTCCCTTGCCGGTCTAGGAATGGTAGAACGATGGGTTCGATGACGGTTTGGATGTACCGTGCACTATTCAGTGTCCCCTCGACGATCACCAGTGGTGTACGGCCAGTGTAGGAGATCGCTCCCCACACCATGATGCCGGGTGTTGGCCCTGTGTGCCTCGGTCGTATGCAGTCCTGATTGTGGCGCTCACCTGCACGGCGCCAAACACGCATACGACCATCATTGGCACCAAGGCAGAAGCGACTCTCATCGCTGAAGACGACACGTCTCCATTCGTCCCTCCATTCACGCCTGTCGCGACACCACTGGAGGCGGGCTGCACGATGTTGGGGCGTGAGCGGAAGACGGCCTAACGGGTGCGGGACCGTAGCCCAACTTCATGGAGACGGTTGCGAATGGTCCTCGCCGATACCCCAGGAGCAACAGTGTCCCTAATTTGCTGGGAAGTGGCGGTGCGGTCCCCTACGGCACTGCGTAGGATCCTACGGTCTTGGCGTGCATCCGTGCGTCGCTGCGGTCCGGTCCCAGGTCGACGGGCACGTGCACCTTCCGCCGACCACTGGCGACAACATCGATGTACTGTGGAGACCTCACGCCCCACGTGTTGAGCAATTCGGCGGTACGTCCACCCGGCCTCCCGCATGCCCACTATACGCCCTCGCTCAAAGTCCGTCAACTTCACATACGGTTCACGTCCACGCTGTCGCGGCATGCTACCAGTGTTAAAGACTGCGATGGAGCTCCGTATGCCACGGCAAACTGGCTGACACTGACGGCGGCGGTGCACAAATGCTGCGCAGCTAGCGCCATGCGACGGCCAACACCGCGGTTCCTGGTGTGTCCGCTGTGCCGTGCGTGTGATCATTGCTTGTACAGCCCTCTCGCAGTGTCCGGAGCAAGTATGGTGGGTCTGACACACCGGTGTCAATGTGTTCTTTTTTCCATTTCCAGGAGTGTATTATACAAGTGACTCTGGGCTTAACGCGGTAAACAGAGAAAATATTTCTTTAATATATTTTACTCAAAACTACTTAAAAAATAGATGTACCACGTACCTTTTATACCATTTTAATGATATTTCAAATCAGGAACATAGCTTATGCTATCATCTCGGACTCTTATATTTTTGTGTCAGTTCTTGTAAGTTTTAAGTGGATTAAACCCATAGTCTTAGCAATTACCAAGTATTTCCATATATTTCCATTTACATGGGTCTCTCTTCACAAAATCGTTTTATTCACAGTACTTGTTCTCTTTGTCGAAAAGAAAATTCTTGCCACAATAATGTTTTGCATGTGATATTGTTGTATGTTAACATTTTCACTTTGGGTGGACTAACCACCTAAAACAACTGTTCCATTATTGAGAACCACCACTGAGTTGCTACTACCTCTGAGGCATCTGTTTCTTCTTCTTATTTCTCTCGAAACAATGGAAACTCTAGGTTGGACCATTCCGGTCAGAGCTGACTATCATACGTGTGTGAGAGGGGTGTGTGTGTGTGTGTGTGTGTGTGTGTGTGTGTGTGTGTGTGTGTGTGTGTGGTTTTTTTTTTCTGAAGATGGCTTTGGCTGAAAAATAAATGTGTAATAGTTTTCTTTGGGTCTGTCTTCAGTCCAACATGTCATCTTTATGGTGGGTAACAATCTATCCTTTTCCATGTTTCCATCCAGTAATAGTCAGATATGTATATCTGCCGATTATTTACCTATTTCTCTATTCATTTTGTTCAGCAATTTACTTAAATACTTACCTTAAGTTAAAACTAACCTCCCATGAGAAATACACTTATAAACTCCAAGAGGGATTTCTTATAGTCTATAAAACTATAAAACTTTCCAGGTACAAGCAGTTTATCCATCTAAAACCAATAGCATATATAAAACTTGGTAACTATCCTTCACTGATATGGGTTTGCCCCAGACGACTCTTGGGATAGATTTACTTAAGCATGTTCAAATTCATTAATGCATTATTTGCAGCTCAGGAGAGCCTCACATGCTTAAGAGTTTTTGCAAACTTTTGTTACTTTTAATGATTCCAATATACTTAGGCTCTCTATGCGATGACCAGATAATAAAACTCGGAATCCTGTCTCCTTGCTCATTTAATTTTTCAAGATTACAAAATACCACTAAGTGTGTTTATTTTGCTATCTTGGAGGAAGTCTCAAAATTAACCACAGCATACTACCCTTTATGAACACTGTTAACTACACCACTTATTGCAGAAAGACACTCCCTAGAGGTATGTACTTATTATACCCTTCTAGATGGTGTCCTCTTATTCCTTCCCTCACTCCGTTTGGTGTGGATAATCCTTTTGGTTCACTCCACCTTTCACTTACATAAATTTATATACTATCCTTTTTGGCATCTAGAATTCTTCTACTTATTGAACTTGCACATCTACTACAGCTGTTCAAGTGCGCTCCTCAGAGTTTTTTGACACTGTAAACTCAAATATATTTACATCATCTTCACTAGGGTGCTGTGCGAATGTTACCACACCGTTAGTTCTGGTACATGATTGTTTGGGCCTGCCTAATCCTTCTCCCTTTTTATGTGATGTCGATAATGTTCTGGGTTTTCCAGTTTCCTACAAACACATAAGCAGAAATGTGAACCGTGCAAATACACAAGATGAAAAAGTGTAGTACAGTGGGAGAGCTGTCATTTATACTCAGGTGATTAATGTGAAAAGGTTTCCAACATGATTACGGCTGCACTACAGGTATTAACAGACTTTGAATGCACAATGGTAGTTGCAGCTAGACACATGGGACATTACATTTCAGAACTTGTTAGGGAATTCAATATTCTGAGATCCACAGCATCAAGAGTGTGCCAAGAATATCAAATTTCAAGCACTGTTTCTCAGCACAGACAAGCCCCCCCCCCCCCCCCCCTGCCCCAGCAGTATCGCCACTCTGTGGCAAGTTCGTGATTGGCTACACGGGGTCCTGGCCTTTGCAGCATCTTTACCCTTCCATGCTGTGTGTCTGTCTTCTTGCTGTATTTTTTCCCTTCCTTGGGGAACATGTCTGGGCTGTTTCTGGAAATGTATTCTGCATTTTCAGTAGTAAATATCAGAAGACTTTCCACTGCTCTTCCTTCCTGTTTTATTTCTTCATCCACCTTCTTCTATCCTTCCTCTGCTTCAGCGTTTGAGGTTCTTCTTTTACTTCTTCCTCCCTGAGCGCTCCTGAAGGCCAACCCATGCATCTGATGCTTAACAGCTGACTGGGTAATGCATAATTCCCAGCCCTGGGTCAACAGGTAGGGTTCATACATACCCCCGGGTACAGGCCAGGCCCAGGGAGGGGTGATTCCCTGAGCTACTACCTTTCCAAGCTGCCAATTGGTCCCTCTGTCAGGTGTTTGGGAGGTGTGACCTGAGATGTGAACCATCACCTAAGGCGGGTTTGCCCCCTTCTGAAGGGGGCCCCCAGTTGGAAGGAGTGTGGAGTGCACCATCGGAGACACTGGCAATCATGGGGGATTTTCTCACAATGAGCCAATCATCTACACAGTCAATGGCTATGAAATGTAAACGGATTGAGGCTATCAACCCAAAGACCCTTCCAGCTGCACCATGGTTCCTCATGGTTTCATGTACTGAAGACCATCAGTCCTTCACTACAGCAAATCCATTTATTATTCAGAAAGGTGTTGATGCAACTGCTGGCCCCATGAAATACTGTTCTTGTTATACAGTGGCACTTTGCTGTTGGAGACTACTTCTGATTCTCAAGCACAACAACTGCTTGCAGCTTCACTCCTCCTTGGCTACCCTGTTCATGTCGAGGTCCATCGAACACTGAATTTTTCCCATGGTGTTATTTACAGTAGGCTGCTCAATGGTCTGACTGAGGCACAAATCCACATATACCTCTCGGATCAGGGTGTCACTGCAGTCCATCGGGTGATGAAAGAGGTAGATGTCTGCTTAGTGCCCACATGCACTCTCATTCTCACTTTTGATAGAGTGGTTCTTCCATCAAAGATCAAAGCACGTTATGAAGTTATCACAGTCAGGCCGTATATTCCAAACCGGATGTGCTGCTGCCAGTGTCATCATTACAACCAGACACAAAAGTCTAGTCGAAACCCAGCCAAATCTATAAACTGTGGGAGGGAAGCTCAAGAGAGCATTTATCTGAGGCGGACAATTGTTCTCATGAGCGTCCCTCCCACAGTTTACAGATTTGGCTGGGTGTCGACTCCTCACTGCATCAATTGCAATGGCAACCATGCCACCTCCTCCTGCAATTGTGGAGACATGCTAGCTCAAATTTAGCACCATGGCTGTGACATTGCCCAGTGTCATGGTGGCATCCCTGTCCCCTCCTCCAGCTGTGGAAAACGCCACCAAATGTTTGCCTCATGGGGTGAAGTCACCAGCAACACAACCTGCAGGTCTGAAAAGGCAGAAGGAATACTCCTGTGAAGACTTCCTATGTCACTCCAGCCAACCAACACGAGTCTTCCTCTGCCAGTCAGAAAGGGCCCAAGAAGTCAAACAAAGGCACATGGTCTTCTCCTTCGCCAATGCAAAGCTCCTCTTTGACGGTGTCACCAAGAGATACCCCTGCCCGGCCGACCTCTGTGTTGCTGGTGCATACCACTGATCGTTCTTCTGCTGGGTAATAGGTTGAAGGTGTTGGTCTACAAGAGCAGAGATTCTCTCCGTGGGGGCACACTAACTGATCGCAATGGAGTGTCCTGGGTGGTTGGGTTTATGGACTTTAGGAAGCATATAGAAGGTGGGAGTGAGGGGAATGGTAGGGGTGAGCAGAGAGATGGACTCCAGGGAGAGGTTCTGGGATGGGCCTATCCTACCCTCCTATATAAAAGATACCAGCCATTTCCTCCATCGACACTCCACAATTCCTGTCCCTTTACCACACGGTGCCCTGCTTGCCACTGTTGATGCCAGCTCCCTTTACACTAACATCCCTAATGCCCATGGCCTTACTGCTATTGAACACTAGCTTTCCCAACACCCAACAGATTCCAAACCAAAAATCTCCTGCCAATTCACCATGACCAATTATACCCTCAACCACAATTACTTCTCCTTTGAAGGCATTACCTACAAATAAATCCGGGGTATAGCTATGGGCATGTGCATGCCACCATCCTATACCAACCTATACACGGTCCATCTAGAGGAATCCTTTCTAAACACCCAGAATCCTAAACCCTTCGCCTGGTTCAGATTCACTGATGACATCTTTGCGATCTGGATCAAGGGTGGGGACAACCCATCCACATTCCTACAGAACCTTAACAACTTCTGCCGCATTTGCTTCACCTGGTCCTATTCAACCCAACAAGTCACCTTCTTAGATGTTGACCAACACCTCAAAGATGGCTACATCAGTACCTCTGTCCATATTAGACCTTCTAACCACCAGCAATACCTCCACTTTGACAGCTTCCACCCATTCCACACCAAGAAGTCCCTTCCATACAGCCTATCCACCCATGGTCTTCGTATCTGCTGTGATGAGCGGTCCCTCTCGAAATATACCGAGGGTTTCCTTCACAAACCGTAATTATCCTCCCAACCTTGTACAAAAACAAAGCCCCTGTGCCTTATCTTTCCACCTCACAAAATCCCACCGTCCAGCCACAGAGGAGCTTCCCCTCATAACTCAGTACCACCCAGGACTGGAGCAACTGAATTACATTATCTACCAGGGTTTCAACTACCACTCATCATGCCCTGAAATGAGTAATGCCCTGCCCACTATCCTTCCCACCCCTCCCACAGTGGTATTCTGATGTCCACCGAACCTACATAACACTCGTCCATCCCTACACAATTCCTGTAATAGACCGAGATGCAAGACCTGTCCTATACATCCTCCCACCACCACCACCACCTACTCCAGTCTGGTCACAAACATTATCTACCCCACAAAAAGGCAGGGCTACCTGTGAAATCTGTCATGTGATCTACAAGCTAAGCTGCAACCACTCTGCTGCATTCTATGTGGGCATGCCAACCAACAAGCTCTCTGTCCGCATGAATAGCCACCAACAAACTGTGGCCAAGAAAAAAGTGGACCACCCTGTTGCTGAGAGCGCTGCCAAACATGACATCCTTCATTTCAATGACTGCTTCACAGCCTGTACAATATAGATCCTTCTCACTAACACCAGCTTTTCTGAACTGCGCAGGTGGGAACTTTCCCTGCAATGTATCTTTTGTTCCCGTAACTGTCCTGGCCTCAACCTTTGTTCGTCATTGTCCTATCTCATCCAGCCCCTTCTCTGTTCCCATTCTAGCACTACACAACCCTCATTCCTCCAATGTACCCAGTCTTTTTACTTCTTTTCCACTCTCCCTCTTCCCCACCCCCCCTCTTTGCTGCTCACCATCTAACCTCCCGACTGTACATAGCTGCTCTACCTTCTTTCCACCTCATCCTTGCGCACTCCCCAACAGCACTTCACTGTCTGCCACCCCTACCCTAATATCACTCCTCCTCCCTGCCCAAGCCCCCTCCATACCCCCACCCAGTCGCCACTCCCGTCGTGCACAGGTGCTGCTGCTCGCAGTGTGGTGTCAGTTGTCTGAGATTGCAGTCATGTGTGTGAATTGTGTTTGCCCATTATTCATTCCATATGTAAGGTTTCAGTATCATGCTTGTAACTTTATACCTCACTTACCTCTCTGCTCATTTGTTTTGAGGGAACCTTGCTCCTAATTTATTGTGAATTCATACCTGATTGCCTGGTTTTCTCTCTGTTTCCTAAGTCCTTCTTTATACTCCAGTTTCAATAGTAACCAAATTTGTATGTATTTCCTTGTTGTTAATACAAATTCACATTGAAATTACTCATGCAAAGCTTATAGTAAGTTATCAAAACTGAAGTCAGCTTTTGTTGTTACGGATTTTAAAGATATCGTTGGCTCTAACTTAGATGTTAGCATGCCATTTAACTTAAATCAAAAACTTTCCATGCTTCCTTTTCTCCCCTCCTCAACATGACATTGGAAGCATCTATATGAATGTGACCAGCTGTTTTCATTTTAAGTCAATTCAGACATTAGTGGATTGTAGTTAGTAAAAGAGTGTTCATGTGAGCTTAGTCGTATCTTAAGTTATTTGGGTAATCAATCACTTATCACAGGAACATTCCTGGACTTCCTTAAATATACCGATGTTATACCTCTCCACAAGAAAAGGGACAAAGAAATGCCATCAAATTACTGACCGATCTCACTTTTGCCAGCTTTTTCAAAAAGCTTTGACAAGGTTATGTTCAAGCATCTACTTAAGCACCTTAGTGAAAATAACCAACTGTCAGAGTCACAGTTTGGGTTTCATAAGGGTTCTGATATTGAGAAGGCTATTTACACTTACAGTGAAAATGTCCTTAATTCATTAGTCAGCAAATTAGAGGCAACTGGCATACTCTGTGACCTGTCAAAGGCTTTTGACTGTGTGAATTACAGCATTCTTTTAAGTAAATTAAAATATTATGGCATCACTGGTAGTGCCGCGAAGTGGTTTCAGTCATATCTTACTAATAGAAAACAAAGGGTGACATTATGTAGCACTTCAGCAGTAGGCAATCAGACATCATCTGACTGGGAAGAAATTACATGTGGTGTTCCCCCAAGGTTTCATACTAGGCCCACTACCTTTTCTTGTGCATATTAATGACCTGTCATGATACAAACTTTGCAATAAATAGTAAATCAAATATAAATTTAGAATTTCGGACAAGCACAATTTAAACATAATTTAAAAGAATTTTTGGTGGCCAACTCCTTCTATTCCATTCATGAATTTCTCAACAAGTGCATTAGACCATTTTAATAAAAATTTATTATACTTTAATTTTTCACAATACTTGGTTGCAACAGCCAAGTAACTACCTACTGTGTGAGTGATGGATGTATGGAAAGCAGATGTAAGTCTTAGTCTGTATATAGTGGAAGTTTAATTTTAAATATTGTACATAATTTGACTGTTCTTAACTGACGATCATCGAAATGAATAATTTACTTTCATATTTGACAATACTTGGTTGTAATAGCCAAGTAACTAGCTACTGTGTGAACGAATGATGGATTTAATGAAAGCAGATGTAAGTATTAAACCTGTAAATATTAGAAGGTTAATTTTAATTCATGTACATAATTTTACTGTTTATTGACTGAGGATCATTAAAATTAATGAAACTCAAGTTTTTCTAATTTCATTTTTGTAATGTGTGTATCTGACATGTTCCACACCCAGGAGGATCCCCCCTTTTGTGGATCTATGGAATGAATAATTAATTTAATCTAATCTAATGTAAGGGTAACAAGATCAGAGCTATTGAGACCCCTGGAAAGCCAGTGAGGACACAATTGTTCCAAAATGGTTCAAGTGGCTCTGAGCACTATGGGACTCAACTTCTGAGGTCATCAGTCCAACTGTTCCACCTGGCGCACAAGATATATGAGACAAATTATATGAATGTGTGGTGTCTGTTCTTTCAGATATGTCCTAAAGAATAGACATGACACATTCATGTAATTTGGTGGGCCTAGCTGGGCAATGAATCCACCTTCTTCAGTGCGGATGCACAAATATGTCCAACGTCCTGTGGGATCTCGGAAGGGCGAATATGGAGGAAATGGGCAGGGGCTGTAGATAGGTGGTGCTCGATGGAACTGCGGATCGGCCGTCAGGCAATCTGAGATAGTCCTTGCAGTTGCAGTAATACTGTCCCAGATGGTGCAGTGGTTACTGCATCTGCCTAGTGAACAGGAGATCCCAGGTTCGAATCCCAGTCCAGTACATATTTTCACTTGTCACTGCCAATTCCATGTAATGTCCCAATGCAGTTGACAGCAGTGATCCCTCCCCTTTCCTTTCCTTTCTTCCCCTCTCCACCTTCAGTTTACATATAATATATGAGATAGACAAATAAAAACAATTACAAAAACAAAAGGTGCTGACAGTTGTGAATGTTACCAAACTATCAGTTTAATAAGTCATGGTAGAAGACTGGAAAAACTGATAGAAGCTGAATGCGGGGAAGACCAGTTTGGGTTTCAGAGAAATGTAGGAACATATGAAGCCATAATGACTCCACAGTTTATCTTAGAATGTTAAAGAAAGGAAAAACTATATTTTTTTTTGTAGCATTTGTAGAAAAGCTTAATGATGTTGACCGGAGAACTTTCTTTGAAATTCTGATGGTAGCAGGAATAAAATACAGGAAGAAAAGGATTAATACTGCGTGTACAAAAACTTGCATTTATGAATTGAAGGAAAGAATTGATTGCGAAGAGAGTGATACAGGGTTGCAGCCTATCTCTGGTGTTATTCAGTCAGTACATTAAGCAAGCAGTAAACGAAATGAAGGACAAATTTGGAAAAGGAATTAGAGTTCAGGGAGAATAAATAAAAAATTTGGGGGCTGCTGGTGAAATAGAAATTCTCTCAGAGACAAAACCTGTGGTTTGGCTGCCATATCTTTTAAGTGCTGTCTTTTAACTGCAGTAGCTGAATAAACGCTTTCTGTAAATCCTTTTCGCCCTGAGTTTCAAGGCCGTTAGGTGTTGCACTGATGATTTTCATTTTAAAATGCCTTATTGCCTGAGATCTTGTAACCCTATTTGTATCACACTTCGTAGAGCAGGAAATAAAAAGTCTTACACGAATTATAAAGCACAAAGTACATTCCTAGGTAACTCAACAAAAACACTTGTTATATTACCTCCATACACAAATTATTCATTGTTAAAAATTAGTGCTCCTCCAAACATACATTTAAAGTTTCAAATATGACACAGATATGACACCAGACATGCAATGCTAAAATCTCTTTTCAACATACAAATTGTGAGATACCTGTAACAGGTCCGCAACTGGTAGCTGAGTGGTCAGTGCAACGGAACGCCATACCTAATGGCCCAGGTTCAATTGCCAGTTGGGTCAGAGATTTTCTTCACTCAGGGCCTGGGTGTTGTGATGTCCATATCATCATCATTTCATCCCCATTGACATGCAAGTCGCCGAAGTGGCATCAACTCGAAAGATTTGCACCAGGCAAACGGACTACCCAATGGGAGGCCCTAGCCACACGGCATTTCCATTTACCTGTAAAAGAAACTTACACATTAAACAAACATTTCTTATTGAATGCTTCCCAAAAGATCTGCAATGTCTAAAAGAATCCTGTCAATGTATGAGAAGATAAATGTGAGCGTTTTCATAAACAAGTTTACTTCACCTTATAACATGTACTTTGGGTGACTGAGCACTAACTGTGCACAAACACTGTGGTTATCATTATTTACTCAGCACCGAGTGCCAAATCATGTTAAGTTTCATGAATTTTAATTGACTGTTACATTATTCTCTGTCCTAAAGAGAAAACTGTGTAACAAAATTTTAATTAGTGAACTCCAGAACAAACAATCAGGGACCACACTTTTTACACGAGATTAAAGATTACAGGATGTGGAAAAACATGCCTGTGTGCACTTTGGGGCAAAGTCTAACGAACTAAGTAGCTGAGATATTACCATTTATTTCACAGATAGAGCATACTCCTGAGTCTTCATTTAGATGGAAGACACATGAAAAGCAGGAATCCTATAATTCCATACAAGCAACCAATACTAATGTACCAATCATTTGTCAGGAAAAGGTTGGATGGATCGAGGAAACAGAACACAGACGTGCAACTACCCACACATAAATGTTTGGAAGCAATGTTCTCCGCTTTCCATCACTAAATATGAATAATTAGAGCCAGCTTGTGACTCACAGTGAAGAGAATCATGACGATCAACTGGGCATGTGTTACATGAAGTGCTTTACAACTGTTGAAACACCAAATCTGGCTCCATCTGAGTTCACCTAAAATGATACTGAAATAATCACTCGCAAGATTCCACACTGCTGGTAATTATAAAGTTGCACCATCATGGACAAACCTAAGTTGAAATTGATCTCATTCCTATTCAAAAATCGCTATATACTTGATTTGGTGCAGTGAGTGCTTGCTGGGACTGGCCTCTTCCACATCTCGGGATGTCCTCCCCCAAGCTTAAACTGGCTCACCTCTGCAAACAAGGAGCGACAAGTCTTGGAGGGGGCATACTGAGTGACCCCCATACTGCTTATTTCAGAAAGAGCAGGCATTTCCTCCATTCAGCAGACAGGAGAGGAAATGTCTGGTCCTTTTGTCCTAAAATTTTCCATTCCATTCAACGGCTGAAATTTTGAAGATAGTGTCCCAGTGCTTGGATTCAAAGACAACCAACTCTGATGCTCCACAACTGGAGACATGCAGCCATGTCTGACAACACAAGCAACTGGAGCTGGCTTTGAAAATAAAGGTCAACTGCCTTCCCAGGCTGTTATTGAAAAACTAAACAAAGGGCTTCCGCCTGAATCTGGCTAGTTGCATGTGTTTGTTGCAATGCCCACATTCATTCAAAATGAACAATCATCTATGTCTGGGAAAGCTGGTTATAGCTTCATGTAGTTCAGACTATCGACTGTAATTAAGGTGAGAATAAAGAAACAAAATCTAATTTCTAATGTGATAATCCTCCATGGCATGGAAAATATGGACATGGAAAAAGTCCAAGCAACTGAATGCAGAGAAAAGATACTCTGCTGGACTTGGTGAGGCAAGACCACCAGAATTAAATGACAGGTGAAATGAATAATGCCTTTCAAACTCTTTAGCCAAATGACATTTGTATTTTTACATTTCCCTGCAAACAACTTTCTAAGGCAATAAATTGATAAATTTAATTTAATCATGCAAAAATTCAAAGAGAACTCAATGACAACACATCTATAAATTGAGTGCATTCTGGATTTCCATTTTATGACACAGTGTAACTATTTCATATTTCAGTGTCTCAACACATCAAGTTAGACAAGTTTTGACAAAGTGAGGTGGTGCAGTGGTTAGCACACTGGACTCACATTTGGGAGAACAACAGTTCAAATCTGCATCTGGCCATCCTGATTTAGGTATCTTGTGATTTCCCTAAATCACTTCAGTCAAATGCAGGGATGGTTCCTCTGAAAGGGCACAGCCGATTTTCTTCCCCATCTTTCCTTCATCTGATGGGACCGATGACCTCGCTATTTGCTCCCCTCCCCCAAATTAACCAACTAACCAACAAAATTTGAAGTCTATTGAAAATAATCTGACTTCTCAGCATTCTAACGAACTGTAAATTCTCAAAAGGTAATTAATTTTTGTCAATAAGCAAATTTTGAAGTTGAGTAATTTGTGAACTACGTTTCATTTCCTTTCTGTAAAAGTTAAGGCAATTCGGTCTCATAGATAAATTGTGATCATTAACAAAATGGGTTGAGTAATATTTGGATTTAAATTGCTTTGCAATCAATTAGCTTTGGATATTTACATGTTTCAAATATGGTTGTAACTGTGCTTTGTTAAAAAGGGTGTGTGCATGTGTTTGCTGCTTATGGGTGCTCAACAGCGAGTTAGCAGCACCTTCACACACTGATAGAAACGAATATGGACAAAATTACAAAAATGTCATCATACATGCTAAGACAACAAGAAAGAATAAAAGTTGCAGTACAGGAGACTAAAATGCAAGTAAAATGACAAAGGAGCTAAATCGAAGGCATAGAAAAATGCCACTGGCTGATCGCTTACGTAAAAGATGGGTGAGCCAGTAACCCTGTCGACATGTTAAAACCATCTCCCTAAAATCTTGGAAAAAATGTTATGACAATTTACAAAACTTTAAAACACTAAACACATTCATTTGAACGTTACCTAAAATAGAGGGCAGGTCAATCAACAAGTCAGCTGCGGCCCCCTGGTTGAGAAATAAAATGCAGTCCAATGAAATGTAGCGCACAATGATTTGTGCGCCACAAGTGCCAAATATTGGAGGGTCCTTTTGCTGGAGCAAGAAGCCACATGTCATAAGGCTGTGACCTATGCGAAGACAAGTGAGGAGATCCTCGACCCATTGATGTGGCTGGAAGGAAGTACCCTACAGCCGCATTGTGGCCTTTACTAGACAGAGCTTATTGTCTGTCACTTCCAGCCTCTCACCGATGCAAGACTCTGGAGCTCAATGGTGAGGTTATAGTATGCAAAGGGATGGCACACTGAAATACCTGAGGATCATGACAGAGGACATACTGGATAGTCTGGACTACTTTGTCTGCTTGGTACAAACATTTCAGAGAGAGAAGGACATTCACAGAATTGGAACAAACAAGAAATTTTGAACTGGAAGAACATCTCACATACTCGAGTGCCCACATGATTGCATATAATTCTGCATCAAAGACAGCAAAGTCTTGAGGCAGTCAGACCTTGAGGACACGATCTGGGAAAGCAGAGGAGCAACCAACAGACTCCCTGTTTCAACCCATCCATAAAAACAGCTATATAGTTATGGTGCTCAGATAAAATGTCAGGAAATATCATATTAAAAATAGAAGCACGAGTGAAATCTCTCATTTACTGCACCAAATATAAAATTACTCAAAGCCTCTCCAGTAACAATGGCAACAGACAGTTAAAATCCTGCATTTGCAGTTTTTGGAGTCGTACTTGCTCCACACTGAGTAACTCCAGCACATGCTGCACATGGATTGTAATCAGCATTGTGGCTTTAAGACGACTAGGGAAAAGGCATTCCAAAGGCAGACGAGCAAACAGTATGATGCGCAGGTGAAGCTGTAGCTGTGAGGAACTTAACGTGCCTGGCACAGCATGAGGAGCTGCCGCCAGATGGTAAGTGGTAGTTCCCCAACTCAGCACAGAGGCTGGGTATGGGGCTGGCCCTATAAGCACCCGTGGCCAGTCGAATCCCCTCGTGATGATCAGTGTCAATGATCTTCAAATAAGAAGGCCTTGCCGATCCATACACCAGTAGTCCAGCACGAATGCATGAAAGTACTATAATACTGGAAGAGACATGCCCTGTCCATTCCCCGAGACTTGTGGCTAAGGCACTTTATGATGTTTAGTGCCTTTAGAGATGTGGCAACCATGACAATTTGGAGTAAAAAATGAGGCCCAGTAACCCGAGTCTCTAAAATGTAGGACGGTGTCCCTCATATGCAAGTGAGGTAAATTAAAAATATGAAGAGAATGGTTATAATGAACACACACACTTATCTGCAGAAAACTGAAAACCCATCTTTGCAGCCCACTCCTCTAACCTCCACATTATAAGTTGTAACTGGCTGCTCTTTGTGCATCACTGGAGAAGGAACAGAAAACACAAAGAAGGAGCATTGTACAGGACTCATTACTGTAGAAGTGATACTGTTCATTGCTATGGCAAAGAGGGTAATATTTCAAACACTGCCTTGAGGGACACCATTCTCCTGCTCAAGACGATCTGACAGCAAATCACCAACTTGGCTCCAAAAAACCTGTTGGGACAGGAAAGACCATTGGAAAGACTGCTGAATAGATACCTCTAGTTGGGTCAGGTTGTTGACAGTGGACTGAAATCTCCGGAATCCACACTGAGAGTGGCTAAGGAGTTTCTTGGTCTCTAACGATCACACTGACATTTAACCATTCTCTCCAGGGTCTTTTCTACACAGCTCGTTAAGGCGACACTCCTTTTACAGGAAAAAGTATGATCCTTTCCTGGTTTCAGGAGAGGTATCGGAATAACCTTCCTCTGGCAGATGGGGGAGTTGCCTGTCTGCCATATGAGATTAAAACATTTGACCAGGTGGAGTATCAGGCTAGTGTTGCCAACTTAGTGGATTTTCCTCTAAAACTAGTGGTTCCTACGCTCCTTTTAGTGGGGAAATATTGCTTCTAGTGGTTAGTGGATTTTACAATGGTTTAGTAGAATTCAGTTTCAGTTACTGAAAATGCGACCTCTCAACCACTAAGCTATTTATATGTTTTGAAATATGTCATTTCTACTTGATTTGATTTCAGGAGAATTTTAGTTATTCATTTCACGAGCGAAGGTGGCTTGCTCAGGTGCAGTGAGTAGTGCAACCAGTTTCAAACAATGGGTGCTCACTCATT
This sequence comes from Schistocerca nitens, assembly GCF_023898315.1. NCBI lineage: Eukaryota > Metazoa > Arthropoda > Insecta > Orthoptera > Acrididae > Schistocerca > Schistocerca nitens. The sequence goes on from NC_064622.1 coordinate 245,986,388, forward strand.
TCACTGTCGCTTCGAATAACCACTGAGTGCTTGTTGGCTCAAGCAGAGTGCATCACATCAGATGTGCAGAAAAAGTAACTCGACTGTCTTTGTTCGTGATGTGCACAATAGAATTGTGATTCTCAGTGTATGGTATTATTTGACAACTTCATCCATGTACAACTATGCCGAAACCACAATATAAGCAGAAGTTTTGGGATTCTTGACTTCAAGATCCACATTTAAAAGAAGTGCAAACTTTGTGGTACAGTTTTAAGAAGTCACTATGGAGATTTGAAGTCTCATGGGATGTCACAGAAGCATCTTCAAAATAAAAAGATAAGCAACCTTTTTATTTTTAATTGAGTAGTCATTCATTGATCGGTTGTACACCTTTGACCATTCTTTGACTAAGTAAATTGTTGCAGGTTGTAACTATGCTGCCTAAAATTACTTTTAAGTCAGAGCCCATTGGGAATACCAAAAAGGAAGAAGCAACACTTACATTATTCACAGCCATGCATACTAGTATATGTGTATTCGACCATTTGGAATATGTAATTAATCACAGTCATGAAAAAGATATAGAAAAAGTTCAGCTCTCACCGTACTAAGTGCACCTCAGTTATAAAAAAATGTATTAGCACCGCATTTCACTGGCGTTCTAAAACAAGATTGCAAAGATCAACCATTTAGCTTATTACTCGGTGAATCTACTGATATTGTTGCATATAAGTACTTGGGATTTATTATAGTCTATTACAGTAAATTACACCAAAAAATAGGATCTACATACCTTGACATTGCTGAACTGCATGAGTGTAATGCTGAAGCTATTGTCTCTGCTATAAAGAAGACACTTCAACAATTCAAGTTGGGACTTGAAAACGTAACGAGCATTGGTACAGATAATGCCTCTGTCATGGTTGGAGTAGATAACAGACTATTTACGAAATTGAAAGAAGAGGTACCACATCTGATTTTACTATGTTGCTTGTGCCATTCCTTGCAACTGGCTGTTTCAGTTGCTGCAAAAGAATTTTTACCGAATAATTTTGAGTTTTTAATTAAAGAGACATGTGATTGGTTTAGTCGCTCCTCTTCCAGATAATGTCTTTATAAGGAGCTATACAAAACCATCAATGATGGGACAGAAACCGTTAAAAATAGTTAAGGCATGCCAGACAAGGTGGTTATCAATAGAATCCATTCTATCAAGAATATACACACAATGATCGGAGCTAAAAACACATTTTTACGTAGCTAAAGTATGTGAAAGGTGTCACATGGCAGAGTTATTGCATGCTATGTATGTGAACAAGATTAATTACACATATATTTCATTTTTATATCCAATATAAATTGAAATAAACAGAGTTAGTAAAATGTTCAAGTCAAAAATGCAGATCACACCAAACTCTTTGATGAGTTGACTAACCTGATAGATATACTTGTCAGCAAATAAAGTTAATATTTTTACTCAAAATATTTGTGATTTCTTCAATTGAAGGTGTTATTTGGGATTCCGCTTTGAGCAGCAGTTGCTTGAAATGAGAGGAAAAGGATTACCACAGGAAGATGAAGAAATGTTGCATAACCAGTGCATAACATTTATAGTAATGTCTGATTGACATTTATAACAGGTTACCAGAAAATTTGACATTGATGAAAAAAATTTCCAGAATACGTGATGAACAAGCACTTCATCACAACAAGGAAAATCTAATTGATGTAGTGGCTCAATTCAATAAAAGTGCAGAATTTATAGCAAGAGTGGATGATCAGTGGCAACAAATTCATTTGCTGAACTGGAACGAGACCAAAGACACACAAAAAATTCTGGAATGAATACTGCATTTCAAAGATGCTCAAGGGGAATCCAGATTTGAGGAATTAGAGACTTTTTGTGATTACCCTCCTAATACTGCCTCATTCCAATGGCAGCGCTGAGAGACTATTTAGCAGTATGAATGTTATAAAAAAAACAAGCTGAGGAACAGAATGAAGTTTTAACTGCTACATTAAGAATACACTGTGTTTGAGGTCGGAAGGAAAATGCTGCAATGAATATGAAATTCCAATAAATGTTGTAAAACAAATTGGTACCGAAGAATCATATCAATCTGAAACTGACGATGATGATGCGGACAAAAATGATTCATCTGAAGAAGACAAAGTCATTTAAATAATTAGCCACTGTTATAGAACTTTTTGTATGTTGCTGACCTTGACTTGCTGATTTATTTATTGCATGTTCATTTAATTGTTGTGAATATTTTATTACTTGATAATAAAGGAAACTAATTACTAATATACTTATTGTTTTCATTCATAATAATTTTAATAAATTTAGTGGAAATTTTAGCGATTATGAGAGTAGGGGCATTTTTTTTAGTGGTTTTCGCACTTGTAATTGGTGGGGAGTTTGCTTTAACCATTGGCAACACTAGTCATGAGTCTCAGACAATGCTAATTTGAACTCCCACGTGGAGAAAGGGGAGTTGAAGGCCTCATAAGTGTCAGATCTGAAGTCCAACTTCTCTACAGTCACAAAGTAGTAAAGAAAAGCCAAGTCCTGGCTTGCATTGGCAGTAGATTTTGGAAAATGCTTGGCCAGCATCTGAGCGATGGACACCCCTGTTTCAGCACTGCTGCTATTGGTAAATGACTGTGTTTACTGGAAATCCTCCAGATGGCTTCCCATATGTTTTTAGAAGAAGCAGAATGGTTGATAAAGTCCAGGAACAATTGCTGTGATCTTTCTTGCTCTCCGTAACGACAGATTGAGCCTTGGCCTTCGTGACTCAAAAGGGCCTGAGGTTGTCTGCTGTTGGTCAGTGTCTAAAAAGATCCGCACATTTGTTCTGGATTTCTGAATGGCACTCACCTGTCCACTAAGGTTCCTAAGATGACCTGCAGCCTTTGGAATGGATATGTCGGCTGCATGATGGATCACTCATGTGATGTGGCCCACCCATCCTTGGACGCCGTCGCGGTGTTTAAACACAGCCAGCTGGCTGAACAGCATCCACTTAGCCCTGCTGACCATCCATTTTGATGGCTTCTCTTCAGATAGTGCACCATCCAGAGGTGAATGCAGTGTGGGAAGTGGTCACTGTAACGACGGTCATCAATGACCTCCCACTAAACAAAGTCTGTGAGGGTAGGAGACCAGAAAGAGAGGTCAATAGCTGGGAATGACCCAGTAGCAGTGCAGAAATGAATGTGAGTACCTATTTTGAGGATGCACAGCTTGTGATATGTCATGAGGCTGTTCAAAACCCGACCCCAAGTCAAGCCCATTAAGACATGATGGGCATTACAATCTCCCAGGAGACGAAATGATTGGGGGAGTTGTTCCATAAGATATGTGAGAGTCTTAGAGTCTATTGCACCTTGCAGAGGTAAATACAGTGAGCAAACAGTGGTCCTCCAACACACATGAATTTCAATTACAACTGTTTGGAGGTCAGTAGCCAAGGGGAGAGCAGAGGAGTGGTGCACATTAGTGACAAAAGATTGCAATCCCTTCCTTGGCTCTTTTCCCTGATAGGTCATCCTTGCGGCATAGCACATAGCCCTGTAGCACCAGGACATTCATCTTTAAAAAGCATTTCCGCATTTCTTGTAAACACGAGCACAAGGAGCGTACTTGTGCTAGGGGTATCAGTTCTTCAAATGAGTCCTGAACCCATTTGAGTTCCACTGTAGTATTGGAGCCATTTCATTGGTGTGGTTTTAATTTACCCCTATCTTTGCACCAGGGAGGCAAAGCACTTGTAGAGCAAGGATGAGTGGAGGGGCTACCTGGATCCAAGGCATCTAACTCCATGATGTCTTCCTCTCCAGTCAGTCATGCCTGAACAATGTCTGATGATACCAGAGACAGCTTTCAGCCTGAACGTTGGGATCCTTTCCCCGCACCCCGTCCCTTCGAGGATGAGGGAGAAAGAGGGCATTAAGAAGCAATCTGCTATTTGTGTGCCTTCTCTGGATGCTCACTGCGCAACTGTTATTGGTCTTTCCTGTTGCAGCTGCCAAGATTGCTCTGTCCTTACTCTTTTTCCCTCGGCAGGTACAGGTGCTTGTGGTGGATACAGGCACACTTGACGTTGTCTGCATTAAAGCGTCCACAATGGAAACAGGTATCTGCAATGTGGAAGAATATGAACTGGCAAAGACAGAACGTTTCATTGCCTTATATTCTTTTTGGTTTCAGCACTTTGTCACTTTTATTTTCTGTATTTTCCATTCCTAAGCAAAAACTGGGCAGTCTAAGATCCAGACTGGATGGCTCCGAGAGCAGCTGATGAAGATCACTGGAGATGGGCAGTCAGTCCCAGCATCATGAGCTGCTTTCCTGCACTTCTGCAAGTAGCTACACTTCAACTTATTATGGTTGTACAGCCAAAATGCTGACATTTATAGCACTGCAATATCAATATTGTGGCACATTACCACACCCTTGCTTGAGCTGAGAGAGTTGTGCATCTCAATAACAATGTCATATTCACCCAGTTTGTGTGATTTCTTTAGAAGTTCCACCTGCTTTGACCTGTTAGTTTCAAGCAACAAGGAGCTATTATGCAGTCATTTTATAGATTTTAAGGTGCCAATAGTCCTTCCAAACCCTTCCGTATATAGAACAGGTACTCTTTTTCAAATGTCCCCTCCTTTCTCTTTCTGACCATAAACACATTATGATTTATGACCCCGTGAGCCTTGTTACGTAAGTCCAATTGATTCTTACTGTCATGAGGGCTAGCCTCCCACATTCTTTTTGATGAATGGGTGTGAGTACTCCCAGGCGGAACACCCTTCCCGCTGGGAGGATAGGAAGATCTCGAGTGTTCCGTCTCGTATGAAGAGTAGCTACGGAAATAAGGGTGCACTCAGACAAAGCCCCGCATACCTGAGTAAGTCTCATACAACTGGCATACGGTAGGTTCCCCAGAGATTGCCTGTTAATGACTGTTCCACCTCAACAGCCATGCACCTAATCAGTGTGAAGCACACCTTAAGACTAAGGTTTTTTATAGAGGTTTTTATCATCCTCACCATCCACACAGTTCAGCAAAGATCCCCATTCCCTGTGACACACAACATTCCACTGCCATGCCACATGGTAGTCGCTGAAGCATGTCCAGAGCTTACGGTGACAGAGGACTGGCGGCGCTTACTAGTCCCTCAAAAACCCTGGGGTCACCAAGCCTGTATTCAGCAAACAAATGCTGAGCCCCTGAGGGCAAAAACTTTATAAATTATGATATATTTTTTTCTGCGATCTGATTCTCATGACATAAAGCCTGTAATTGCCCCCAATCAATACTCACATTACCTGTGAAATCTTCATATAAATTTGTTGAGTAATTTTGGAGATTAGCATTTTCATACAAACAGACATACAGGACAGTTTTGTTAATAGTGTAGACTACAATGTAGAAAAAGTATAAGTACAGAAGATAGTATTCCAGAACTTAATGTGTACAATAAAATACACAATTTGATAAAGTTATAGGCAGAAGGACGTCACAGTCAGTTCAATTCAGATGCAACATTTCTAGGCAAGATAATATTCCATCAAATGTAGTTGTGATTGCAAGAAAGCACCCAATATAATAGCAACTGTGAAATGCAGTCTGCCTTGCAAAATAGATGGTCTTCTCAAAGTCTCCAGCAAACTGTGAGAACACAGACATCATGGAGATTGGTTTGACTCAGACTGACAATTCTGCAAGGTGTTACCAGCTAGCAGACTGTAGTATTTATGTCTTACAATGGTTAATTCATTACAGCAGCAATGTGTGTTCTACAGAAGTTACCATTGCTGAACTCTTGAATACTATTTGTGCATCAACTTTTGCAGTTCTTCGGCTCATAAAAATCCTTTTTGATGTGATGATTATGAATAATCATACTAGGTACATATAAGAAGAATAAGATGCCAACGTTTAAATGAACAACCATTATATTTTTTATATTGCTGGGATAGAAATGTACCTATGGCACATATCCAAACTGGAGGCTGTTGTTATTGTATCTCACCCTAAATGTTTTAAGAACAGTAACTATTTCGTACACAAATTTGGCTTGTGTGATCATCTCTAGCAGCTCTGCGTATTTTGGGAGAGAAGCAGAAGTACTGGAGACATGACACCTTTACTGTGTTCATCATTCTTTTCTACAATCATCTCAGCTTAGAACAGTCCATTTTGTTTTCAGAACTTAAATACCTACTCCCAAGTGTGAAAGAATTAGCAGAGCTGCAGATGGTGCTGCTTCAGAAGTAGCACAACAAGAACCAGAGAAGGGAGGAAGTATTGTATCTGTTTATGAAGGAGCATAAGCTAAAATCAGGGTTAGAGAACAAAAATTAAAACAAATAATAAATGTATAAAATAAATATATTAATTACTATACATTTATTATAATGAATACAGGCAAAGAAATGAATTAAAATTTGTACCAAGGCTGGAATATGAACCCGGGTCTCCTATTGACTAGGCAGATGCGCACCACTGCACCATCCTAGCACTGTTGTTACAGTGAATTTATATATGTAGTCAGATTTTTTCCATCGCCAACAGATTTTTTGAGAAAGCTACTTTTTAAAATTTTGATTTTAGCCCTCTCTCCGAACTGTCGTAGGGACCTGTACGTCATATGTAGCGATTTTATTTGCGCTGTATCTAAGGAAATGATAGGTAATATCTTGTGGAAGCACCAAATGACAAGACTGCGTTGGTTCATTTATCTTTTGACGTGAGTAGACATGTTAATCTAGCATTGTGACATGTCACTGTTAGCACAAATATCACTAGTGAAATATTATTTCCTTCCTTTCTGCATAGGCAACATTTCATACAACTTGTGAAAGAGTGTTATGAACTTTACTTTGGCTGTCATGGGGGTGATTTGGATATGAGCCGGGCTCCCAATATACGTTGTGCTTCATCTGTTAGACTGCTGAATGGTTAGAAAAACAGTAAACATCATATGCCATTTGCAATTCCCAAGTTCGTTAGTTTTGTTTAACAGATATTAAAGGAATCACATCTAAATCAAAAAATACAGTTAAGTATCTGAATTTGCCATCTGCAATGAGGTCTGCCTTATGCAATTACAGTTTCCTGTGTCAATATATGGATATATGATCTTGATCTATAACTCTGATTCTGTCCCACCACAAACTGAAAATGATCAGATGAAAATAAAAATGATCCTACATATGAAGGCCATAGCTGTTCATCAGAATTGTACTTTCTGAATCAACAAGACCTCAATCACCTGATTCAGGATTTAAACCTGTCTAAACTTCAAGCTGAAGTTTTAACTTCTTGACTCAATGGCTGAAATATACTCCAGCGTGATGGACAAATATGTAGTTATCGCCACTGCCAGAGCGATTTCACAAGACTTTCTCTGAAGAAAATTGTTGTGTGTTTTGCACTGGTATTTGTTCTGTTATGAAAACGCCTGGGCATCAACACCAGCCGGACAAGTGCCAATTGTTCATAGATTCCTCTGAAATTCATTTGAAGGCTCTGCTGCTACATATTAGCACTGAACTTTCATCAATACCTGTTGTACATGCCGCTGATATGAAACAGACATATGACAATAAGACAGCAGAGATAAGAAATCTCAATATGTTAGAAAATCATGGCCTAAATATTAATCTTTTATTCCTGATTAGAAAAATGTGTCGCATGTCCCTTTAGTCAATCCTGAAAAAATATATTTACCTCCATTGCATATTAAATTGGGAGTAATGAAAAAGTTTGTCGAAGCTGGTGGATTAGCTTGCTTCTGAAATTAAAATTACCTTAAGTCAGTGATGCCAAACTGAAAGAGGGAAGGTTTGTAGGACCACAAATATGACTGTTAATGGCTGATGAACATCATTTAGAAGGTCTGTTAAATCCAGTGCAAAAACTGGGTGTATATGTGGATAAGGGAGGGGGGGGGGGTGTAAAACCAGATTTTTCCCTGGTTAAAAACACACTTATTTCCCGTTGAAAATACACTATACCACCAGTGAAAGTATACGTTTTCTGTGTTACCTGATGATTTTTCCCAGAGCTGTAAAACTTATCAATCCTCTGAATGGTAAAGGTTTTATACATGTGCATAGAACTTCCCAGCACTTTAGGAAACGAAACCTACCAAAAGACAACCTGATTTGGAAAGATCTTTTGATACAATGGCCATATGTATACTTGATATTCTCGTATTAAGAAATTCCACTAAATACAGCACCGTAGATTCCAAAGCACTGAAATTGAGATTGCGATGCACTTTTGTCAGCCAATCATAGCTCACATCAAGTGATATCGCCAGCCAACGACAGCAGGTATTCAGAGCACAGGGCCCGTACTGTCACTGAGCAGAACATGACTTTAAGCAGTGTGAACACACAAACAGCATTTGTTGATGGTTTAAATTAATATACATACATTATAGCTACAAGAAAAACTAAGCTTTCAGATGTAATATTTGTCTTTTTTTTAGTGTTATTACCCTTTAAGATACATCAAACACAAATGTGCCAGCAAAAGTGGATGGGCCTCAATTTAAGGGCCTTTACGTTTTGAATGTGAGTCAAATGCTCCACAATTAAAGAAAATCATTGAATATTCTCCCACATTATGTAATTTATCTTGTGTGAAAGGAAATTTACTTTGAAAGTAATGCTTCTCAAATAAACATTTGCAGTATTTTCCCATGACCCGTTAGAAATGTAAACATCACACCCATTGTTGTTATGAAGTATTGTAAATCTTAGACCTAAAGCCTTTCACACATATTGCTGTTGACAGATGCTTGTGTGTGCACAGTGTTTTGTTGTTGTAAATGGTGCACTTTCTCTGAAACTTGGAGTTTTATTTTGGTTTTATTCTCTTGGTTATGTTTTACTGCTGCAGGATCGCTGTGGAGTAGTGGGCTAAAGGATAAGTTCTTTGTTAGTGTATCAATTTTTACCAGTCAACTGAAAACTACAAAAATAAAAAATACCCAGAATTCTAAAAAATTCATAGGCTATGCCTGGATGAAAAAAAGTTCACATTTTCCCAGTTGTCCCTGGTCGTATACACCCTGAAGAAGCAGCCTGACAGTCTTTCAGAAATGTATATTGCAGTTTCCCTGAAAACAATAAATCAGAAAACTATTATGTCATAGTGGCTGGTCTGCATTCTTATAAGGCTAAGGGGTTCAACAATCCCCAAAAATTCACTTCGTGGACTCTCTCACTTAGATTTCTTCCTGGAAAATCTTCAGGCCATCAGTGGTGAGCATGGTCAGTGTTTTCAGCAGCATATTTCTGCAGTGGAAAAGAGATACCAAGGCAAGTGGAGTTCCAATATGCTGGGTGACTACTTGACTATTGCTGGATCAAGAAGAGAGATGTTCCTGAGGTAAAACATGCCCAAAAATCACTATTCACCACTTTCTAGGCAAGTCAGAATAAGTAGTATTTCCAAAATCAACACAAATAATTCAAAGAGTAAAACAAAGTATAGATTAACTTCACTTTAAAAATTACTGTCCAAATAAAGTTTGCATGGTTGCAAACAAGATAAATTAAAAAAAAGTGACAACTGAAATGTATCACTGCACTCAAAATATTACCATATTTTAAAGCTGATAAATATGAGAAAAAGTGAATCATGAGAAAATCGAACAACTGTAAATAATATTTTTGAAATGGAAAATAGAACTGGTGTACAAATATAATGACAATAACACAGTAGAGAAAACACTGCTGTTTCATAACAGATCATTCTTACAGAGGTTGACGCACTCGGGTGTAAGAGTTTTTGAATTGCATTTTTAATGCTCAGATTAATTCTGATCACCATCTTACTCCCCTACATCAGCTCAAAGTGACTCAGGAAATATACTTCAAGAAAGACACCTAGATTTCTGTTGTTCATCTAAGATGATGTCATGGTAACAACCAAACATTTTACGTGATAGATAAAAAACAGGCTTACCTTGTTCACTTGTTTGCAATTGAATTTTCACTGCAACAGGTTCAGGGCTTTGCATAAAAATATTTTTCAGAAAAAGACTTCTGTTTGTTTGCAGAACGTTTATAATTTTGGCTATTGGCATGGCTGTCCAAAGCAATTTTCCCCATTGTCAAAATATTTATAATTGCATTGCAGCAAGAGTGTAATGTGGTCGTTTGTAATTTGGTGGCACATGTAACCCATGGACAAACTGACTCGTGTAACTCTGGTACCGAATTATACTCTGTTTTGGCATGACGAAACATGTTAAGAACATGTTCAACTGCGTGGGCATAGTTAAGGTCCCTTCACATTATCCATGTCCACCACTAATCGTTTCCATTTCTTAAATATCTCCGTTACATCTGACATAGATGGTGCTATTCTCGGAAGAGGTTTAACAATATTTTTAATGTACTCTTAAAAAATTGTTATAAAGGTAACAATTTACGATCTAAGAAAAACTACCTTCATGGTAAATTTGTATATTTTTGAGGTGTAACTTTTTTTCTTGACAGTCACTATGCCAAAAAATTACTATCAAGAATATACCTACAAAACATCAGTACCAACTTGCAGAAAGTTTTTAGTTTGAAGTACCAAAATGCTAACAAAGATGGGTTTCTAGGAAGAGATTTTTCCAACACAGAATCAAGCAAAAGTAAAGTTATCTGCAATGAACAGGCCTCGTACTACGGCAGTGTCTAAGTTAGGATGGTTTGGATCTAATAATAGAAAATCTAGGATGGAATGTAACAATATTAAGAGAAAGGAAGTTGCTACTCACCATATAGCGGTGCGCTGAGTCGCAGAAGGGCACAGCAAAAAAGACTCTCTCAATTATTGCTTTCGGCCATTAAGGCCTTCTACAACAATACACACACGGGCGGGTGTGCGCAAATGCACCTCACACACACGACTACAGTCTCAGGCAACTGAAACCATACTGCGAGCAGCAGCATCAGTGCATGATTTCACTGGCGACTGGGTGGGGGTAAGGCAAGGAGGGCTAGTATTGGCAGGTCACGGACAGTGAAGTGGTGAAGATTAGACAGAGGGCACGAGAGAGGTGGGGAGGGGGTGGAAGTGGCGGAAAAGATGAAATAAAAGGACTAGGTGTGGTGGTGGAATGACAGCTGCATAGTGCTGGAATGGGAACAGGGGCTGGATGGGTGAGGACAGTGACCAATGAAGGTAGAGGCCAGGAGGGTTACGGGAATGTGGGATGTACTGCAGGTAACGTTCCCACCTGCACGCAATTCAGAAAATCTGTTGTTGGTGGGAAGGGTCCTATGAAACAGGCTGTGAAGCAGTCATTGAAATGAAGAATATCATGTTTGCCTGTGCGTTCAGCAACAAGGTTGCCCACTTGTTTCTTAGGCACAGTATGTCGGTGGCCGTTCATGTGGACAGACAGCTTGTTGATTGTCACACCTACATAGACTGCAGCACAGTGGTAGCAGCTTAACTTGTAGATCACATTACTGGTTTCACAGGTAGCCCTGCCTTTGATGGGATAGGTGATGTTAGTGACCGGAATGGAGTAGGTGATGGTGGGAGGATGTACGGGACAGGTCTTGTCTCTAGGTCTATTGCAGGGGTATGAGCCACGAGGTAAAGATTGGGAGCAGGGGTTGCGTAAGGATGGACAAGTATATTGTGTAGGTTCATTGGACGGTGGAATACCACTGTGGGAGGAGTGAGAAGGATACTGGGAAGGACATTTCGCATTTCAAAGCATGATGAGATGTATTTGAAACCCTGGCAGAGAATGTAATTCAGTTGCTCCAGTCCTGGGTGGTACTGAGTTATGAGGGGAATGCTCTTCTGTGGCTGGGCAGTGGGACTTGTGGAGGTAGTGAAAAACTTGAAAGATAAGGCACATGTGATTTGTTTTTGTACAAGGGTGGGAGGATAATTATGGTCAGTGAAGACTTCTGCGAGACCCTCTGTATATTTTGAGAGGGCTCATAGTCCTGTAATACACCTAGATGGAAGACCTGTCCCATTCATCCTCCCATCACCACCTATTGCAGTCCAGTCACTAACATCGCCTATCCCATCAAAGGCAGGGCTACTTGTGAAACCAATAATGTGATCTACAAGCTAAGCTGCAACCACTGTGCTGCATTCTATGTAGGCATGACAACCAACAAGCTGTCTATCCACATGAATGGCCACCGACAAACTATGCCTAAGAAACAAGTGGGCCACCCTGTTGCTGAACGCACTGCCAAACATGATATCCTTCGCTTCAATGACTGATTCACAGCCTGAATAAAACGTTCTAGGTTTTCCAGCCTAGTCAATTCGAATAAAATCCTCGAGCTTTCGATGGCCATCTCCGCCATCGTCATCAGGAGTTCACTGACTGCCGGGGCTGTTACGGTCTCTCGCTTATATAGGCATGATGACATCATCAGCAGCCAATCAGATCGATCCAATGTGGCGTGCGCGCATAAGTCGACCCAGGCAGCTAGTGGAGCTATTGCCCGTGGCAGCACCGGTGACGTCAGGTGATGCCAGGAGCAGGCACCCCATTTTCAACTGCCGCTCCCGTGTCACGCATCTGTCTCTGCTTTCCCTCGATGTCCAACGCCCGTCCCCATGCCCTGCTGAGTGCGTATCCCTGGTCTCTGTTGAAATTGTTGTCGTTTAAGTGAATCTCGGCCGCTTCCTTTATAACGGAGTCCCAATAGGTAGACGCATGAGCCAACACATTTGTATTTTCGAACTGTATTTTATGTCCGTTTTCTATGCAATGCTCCGCTATGGCCGACTTGTCAACCTCCCTTTGTTTTATATGGTGCTTGTGCTCAGTACAACGCTCCACAACCGTGTGAATTGTCTGTCCAATGTACATGCTGTCACATTCACAAGGTACACCATACACACTGCTCTTAGCCCATGTTTCTGCAGCAGACGTCCTAACTTGCTTCTAGTTGCTCCTCAGTATGGCAGGAATACAGTCCATTTGGCCTCTTCTACTGATTCACCAGGTGTGTTTTGTCGGCGGCCCTTGAAAGCATTTGCGATGTCTTTTTGCTGTATCCATTTTCCCCGAAAAAAACTTTTAAGTTCTGCAATTCAGACTGTACGTGGTCGTCATCAGGGATAATCTTGGCGCTATGAACCAACGTGTTCAGGACAGCTGTCTTGTGTACAGGGTGGTGGAAACTATTGGCATTCAAGTACCGATCAGTGTGTGTTGGTTTCTGGTACACTGAATGACCAAGCTGGCCTCCTGCCTTCCGCTCAACCAAAACATCCAAGAATGGTAACTTGCCATGCTTCTCCATCTCGATAGTAAATTTAATGTTGGGATGGACACCATTCATATGATCGACAAACTGCTGTAGTGTATCTTCACCATGAGGCCATATCAGGAAGGTGTCATCAACGTATCATAGAAAGCAAGATGGTCATAATGTTGGAGTTTGCAGAGCCTGCTCCTCAAAGTGCTCCATGAAGAAATTTGTGACTGTTGGAGACAGTGGTGATCCCATGGCTGTGCCATCAGTCATCTCAGAATATTCATCACAGTACAAAAAGTACGTTGTCGTTAGGACGTGACGGAACAACTTAATGATTCCATATGGAAAATGTTAGCCCAAAAGATCCAGCGTATCTTGTATTGGCACCCTCGTAAAAAGTGACACAACATCCAGGCTAACCATTAGGTCTTTGGGCCTATCTTCATTCTCTTGAGTATCTCATCAAATTTGTGCGAGTTGACAACATGGTGTTCGCAATGTCCCAATTTTGATGCTAATAATCCTGCCAGATGTTTAGCAAGTCTGTAGGTGGGCAAACTGATTGCACTAACAATTGGCCTCAGGGGAACACTTTCCTTGTGTATCTTTGGTAATCCATAAAGCCTGGGAGGTCTGGTGGCATGAGCCATTAGTTTCTTCACCACTTCGCCTGGTAAGCCAGAATCCCTCAATAACTTCCCTGTCTTTCTGACCTGTGTGGTATCATGACTAAGCTTGCAGTACGTGGGGTCTTCTAATAAATGTAGCATCTTCAGGTGGTAGTCTGCAGAGTTCAGGACCACGGTGGCATTACCTTTGTCGGCTGGCAAGACAACCAAGTCTTCATTCTCATGTAATAACCGTAAGCAACGTCGTTCCTCCTGGCTAATATTAGATTTCGGTGGCTTAGCTTTCGCCAGGATATGGCTGGTAGTTAGCCTGACGTCCTCAGCTGCATCATGTCAAAGATTCCTAATGCACAGCTCTATCCCACTAATTAATCCAATATTGGCAGATGTTGTGGAGCTGGAGAAAAGTTGAGGCCTTTACTAAGCACTGATATAGAGCCGTTGTCTCTTTTGGTTGGAAAGATTAACAACCACTCTATGGGCCTTAACGGGTTTCACAACAGTTCTTCCGTGATCCAGTCGGTTGAACTTGGCACATTGCTTCGACGTTGCCTTCGATAAACTTGCATGTTATTGCGCTGCCGTGGCTACGTCCACCAACACCCAATCGAATGGTGACAATGTTGATGACAAAGACAGATGACACTCAAGTAGGTTCCTGGCATTATGATCAAGCTCATACCTTGTCTGTCGTATCCGCTATCTCACTATGGCGAGACTGGTCCTCTTCAAAATACTGTCCACTGCAGCAGTTCAAATGTGGTGCTTGACTACTCAGTTCAAATTTGGTGCTTGACTACTGCAAAGCGAGGAATTACCTCCTTGTCCCAGCAGCATTGTAAAAATGCCAAAGAACTTAGCAGATGTGATCCCTTTTTCCACAGTTCTTCTAACAGTCTCACACTGCACATTAGGTCCTCACCGTAGAGGAAAGCTGTGTGTCCTCGGAGTCTTTCACGATGGCATACATGAATAAAACGTTCTCGGTTTTCCAGCCGCGTCAATTCTAATAAAATCCTCGAGCTTTCGATGGCCATCTCTGACATCGTCATCAGGAGTTCACTGACTACCGGGGCTGTTACGGTCTCTCGCTTATATAGGCATGATGACATCATCAGCAGCCAATCAGATCGATCCAATGTGGCGTGCGCGCGTAAGTCGACCCAAGCAGCTAGTGGAGCTATTGCCCGTGGCAGCACCGGTGATGTCAGGTGATGCCAGGAGCAGGTGCCACGTTTTCAACTGCTGCTCCCGTGTCACGCATCTGTCTCTGCTTTCTCTCGATGTCCAACGCCCGTCCCCATGCCCTGCTGAGTGCGTATCCCTGGTCTCTGTTGAAATTGTTGTCGTTTAAGTGAATCTCGGCTGCTTCATTTATAACGGAGTCCCAACAGGTAGACGCATGAGCCAACACTTTTGTATTTTTGAACTGTATTTTATGTCTGTTTTCTAGGCAATGCTCTGCTATGGCCGACTTGTCAACTTCCCTTTGTTTTATATGGTGCTTGTGCTCAGTACAACGCTCTGCAACCGTGCAAATTGTCTGTCCAATGTACATGCTGCCACATTCACAAGGTACACCATACACACTGCACACTCGAAGAGCAAATGTCGTCTTTAACAGGGTGCAATATATCTCGTATCTTGGGGGCGAACCGGAACACTGCTCTTAGCCCATGTTTCTGCAGCAGACGTCCTAACTTGCTTCTAGTTGCTCCTCAGTATGGCAGAAATACAGTCCATTTGGCCTCTTCTACTGATTCACCAGGTGTCTTTCGTCGGCGACCCTTGAAAGCGTTTGCGATGTCTCTTTTGCTGCATCCATTTTCGCCAAAAACACGTTTTAAGTTCTGCAATTCAGACTGTAGGTCGTCATTATCAGAGATAATCTTGGCTCTATGGACCAACATGTTCAGGACAGCTTTGTTGTGTACAGGGTGGTGAAAACTATTGGCCTTCAAGTACCGATCAGTGTGTGTTGGTTTCTGGTACACTGAATGACCAAGCTGGCCTCCTGCCTTTCACTCAACCAAAACATCCAAGAATGGTAACTTGCCGTGCTTATTCATCTCGATAGTAAATTTAATGTTGGGATGGACACCATTCATATGATTGATGAACTGCTGTAGTGTATCTTCACCATGAGGCCATATCAGGAAGGTGTCATCAACGTACCATAGAAAGCAAGATGGCCATAATGTTGCAGTTTGTAGAGCGTGCTCCTCAAAGTGCTCCATGAAGAAATTTGCGTCTGCTGGAGACAGTGGTGATTCCATGGCTGTGCCGACAGTCATCTCATAATATTCATCGCAGTACAAAAAGTACGTTGTTGTTAGGACGTGACAGAACAACTTAATGGTTCCAGATGGGAAATGTTGGGCCTGTTTCATAGGATCCTTCCCACCAACTCCAGCTTTTCTGAATTGTGCAGGTGGTAATTTTCCCTGCAACAAATCCTACGTTTCCGTATCCCTCCTGGCCACTGTCCTCACCCAACCAGCCCCTTCCCTGTACCCATTCCAGCACTACAAAGCCATCATTCCTCCACCACCACACCAGTCTTTTTATTTCCCTCCTTTTCCGCCACTTCCCCTCCCTCTCCCTGCCCCAGCCACCTCCTTACCCCACCCAGTCGCCACTGCCATCATGCACTGGTGCTGCTGCTCGCAGTGTGGTTTCAGTTGCCTGAGACTGCAGTCGTGTGTGTGAGTTGCGTTTGCATGAGAGAGAGAGAGAGAGAGAGAGAGAGATAGTGTTTGTGTGTGTGTGCGTGTGTGTGTGCGCGCATGTATGTGTGGCTATTGATGAACAAGGCCTTAATGGCCGAAAGCTATAATTTTGAGTGTCTTTTTGTTGTGCCTATCTGTGACTCAGCATCTCCGCTACATGGTTAGTAGAAACTGTCCTTCTCATAATATTGTTACAGTCCATCCTCGATTTTCCATTGTTTGATTTTTGCCTGACCACTTTTCTTCGATCCTAACCCAGTGCTGTTTTCCTTTGTTGCTATTTTCTTTTGCATCACTATACTCAATATCCGTTACTCTTTCTCTTCTTTTCTGTGTTTCTCTTGTTGCCTTGCAAACCGCACTGCATGCTCTACTTTTGAACCACACTGTATCAACTGTCTTGGCCGCGCAAAACTGACAGCTGCAAGTCCACACTGATTGTTGGTGCAGCATCTTATGCCCCACATTGCCCCAGCCGATATAATTAATCCCATACTTTCAAATCGATCACTCTTCCTGTGTCATTTCCCATATTTTTGCATGTTTACTCCCGCAACTTTCCAGCGCAACATGATCTTTTACCTCATCCTAACAAACCCCTCCCCATCCCACACACTTTCTCCATTCTATCCCAGTTTCCTATTTCCCCCTTTCGCATCCATTTCATCCTTTTTTTGAATTTTCACACATATTTGGGTGTATTTTTGCGAAATTTTTCGGACATAATTCTAAATTATTTAAGTAATTTTTCACATTTTTCCACCACCATGGATTCTTCCACCTTCACTCTGCATCAATACAGAAAAGTTTCCTTATCCCTAGCAGATCCCAGTCCCACATACTGTTTCTGTGTTTTTGCTTGGCTCATGGAATCCCCCATAATGGCCTTACCATCAAATTATACATCTGTGGCTGCCACCCTCCTTCCACAATGACCTCCACCTGTTCAGATTACACCAATCCTTAGCCCTCATCAACATAGTCCTGCAAAACCATATCAACCAAGTCTGAACCTCCTTGCAGTACCTTCTCTCCATCTGCATAATTCTCATGCTACGCAATCCCAAATTCCTGGAACCCATAACATGCACTGAAACTCTTGCCCTGCAGGAACTTGAGCAACATGCACAATGCTAATTCAAAAAGGTCTCCATCCTGCTCACTTCCTACTCTCACCTTGGAGTACCACTGTTCATCACCTCTACAACAACCTCCAAACTTACCCCACATCCCCTCACAGCTGGCCGGCCGGAGTAGTCGAGCGGTTCTAGGTGCTTCAGTCTGAAACCGCACAACCGCTACGGTCGCAGGTTCGAATCCTGCCTCGGGCATGGATGTGTGTGATGTCCTTAGGTTAGTTAGGTTTAAGTAGTTCTAAGTTCTAGGGGACTGATGACCTCAGATGTTAAGTCCAATAGTACTCAGAGCCAGCCCTCACAGCTGACCAACCCTGTCTCGCAGACCTACTATACTTACCCCACACAGAATCCAGAACCTAAACAGACCCACAACACAGTCATGAATCTTTCCTCCAGAAGCCTTAGCCCCCCCCCCCCCCCCCCCCAAGAAATATCAGTCCTTTCCAAAGGCTTCACCTTTTGCCTCACTCCCAAATTCAGTCATGCAAAGTTTGTTAAAGACCTTCTCTCCTTCTCCTGGACCCTACAGTTGAAACATTTTTTCGCCATGTACCCTACCAATCACACTCAACCAAAGACCAACATTGAACCTTGCCTAACTCAGTTCACTCCTCCATCCAACCATGATCCACCCCCACTGCCCCCAAACCACTCTCTGTTAACTTTCCAAAATTTCTTAACCTCGAACCTTGCCTCACCATCATTCCCCAAATCCCTCAACATGCAAACTAACCCTACATCTGCAGAAAGAACTGCAGTCCACCATCTAAAAACAGATCCTGCCCTTATAATCCTACCAGACAAAGGCTCTACCACTGTTGTTTTGAACCACAGGGATTATCTGGCGGACGGACTCTGCCAGCTGTCAGATACATCCACCTGCAAACCTTACCGCAGTTATCCCATTCCAAAAATCCATCAGGATCTCCAGCCACTACTCAAATCCTTAGGCCCACCCCAGAAACTCTCCCTGCAGTCCATCTCTCAGCTCACCCCCACCACTACCCGCACTCCTACCTTCTACATGCTTACTCAAGATCATAAACCTAACCATCCAGGATGCCCCATTGTGGCCAGTTACTGTCCCTACACTGAGAGAATCTATGCTCTCATAGACCAACACCTTTGACCTATTAACCGGAACCTACCCTCCTATATAAAAGATACCAACCATTTCCTCCACCAACTCTCCACAGTTCATGTCCCTTTACCACACGGTGCCCTGCTCGTCACTGTTGATGCCACCTCCCTGAACACTAACATTCCTAATTCCCATGGCCTTACCATTATTGAACAATACCTTTCCCAATGCCCGACGGATTCCAAACCAACAACCTCCTTCCTAGTCACCATGACCAACTATATCCTCACCCACAATTACTTCTCCTTTGAAGGCATTACCCACAAACAAATCCAGGGTACAGATATGGGTACCCACATGGCACCATCCTATGCCAACCTATTCATAGGCCATCTAGAGCAATTCTTCCTAAACATCCAGAATCCTAATCCCCTCACTTGGTTCAGATTCGCTGATGACATCTTTGCTATCTGGATCAAAGGTGAGGACACCATATCCACATTCTTCCAAAACCTCAACAACTTCTCTCCCATTTGCTTCATCTGGTCCTATTCAAACCAACAAGCCATATCAAACCTACTAACCACCAGCAATACCTCCACTTCGACAGCTACCACCCGTTCCATACCAAGAAGTCCCTTCCATACAATCTAGCCACCCATGGCCACCGCTTCTACAGTTATGAGCAGTCCCTCTTGAAAACATACTGATGAATGAATTCTCTGCCATGGTTTTGATTACCTTTCGTCGTGCCCTGAAATGAGAAATGTCCTTCCCACCGTCCACCGTACCTACACAACATACTCGCCCATCCTTACACAACCCCTGCTCCGAATCCCTTAGCTCATGGCTCATACCCCTATAATAGACCTAGGGTCTCACATAAGCCTTCACTGACTGTAATTATCCTCCCAACCTTGTACAAAAACAAATCCCACATGCCTTATCCTTCCAGTCTCCCACTACTTCCCAAAGTCCCATCGTCTGGCCACAGAGGACCATTCCCCTCATAACTCAGTACACCCAGGACTGGAGCGGCTAACTTACATTCTCTGCCATGGTTTTGATTACCTCTCGTCGTGCCCTGAAATGAGAAATGTCCTTCCCACAGTGGTATTCCACCATCCACCGTACCTACACAATATACTCGCCCATCCTTACACAACCCCTGCTCTGAATCCTTTAGCTCATGGCTCATACCCCTATAATAGACCTAGATGCAAGACTTGTCCTATACATCCTCCCACCACCACCTACTCCAGTCCAGTCACTAACATAACCTATCCCATCAAAGGCAGGGCTACCTGTGAAAGCAGTCTTGTGGTCTACAAGCTAAGCTGCAACCACTGTGCTGCATTCTATGTAGGCATGACAACCAACACGCTATCTGTCCGCATGAATGGGTACTGACAAACTGTGCTTAATAAACACGTGGACCACCCTGTTGTTGAACATGCTGCAAAACATGATATCCTTCATATCAATGCCTGCTTCACAGCCTGTTTCACAGGATCCTTTCCACCAACACCAGCTTTTCTGAAATGTGCAGGTGGTAATTTTCCCTGCAACACATCCTACGTTCCTGCAAATCCTCTGGGCTCAACCTTTGTTAGTCAATGTCCTCACCCATCCAGCCCCATCCCCATTCCCATTCCAGCACTACACAGCTGTCATCCCACCACCACACCCATTCTTTTTATTTCACTCCTTATCTGCCCCCCCCCCCCCCCACCTCTCCCCTGCCCTCTGTCTAACCTGCAGCACTTCACAGTCTGTAACCCTCCCTTCATACCATCCCTCCCCCTCCCCAACCCAGCCTCCTCCTTACCCCCAGCCAGCCACCCAGTGTGCCTTCAGTTGCCTGAGACCGCAGCCGTGTGTGTGTGTGTGTGTGTGTGTGTGTGTGTGTTGCGTTTGTGTTTGTGTGTGTGTGTGTGTGTGTGTGTGTGTGCCTATTGCTGAAGAAGCCCTTAATGGCCGAAAGTTATAACTGTGAGAGTCTTTTTGTTGTGCCTATCTGTGACTCAGCATCTCCGCTAGATGGTGAGTAGCAACTTTCCTTCTCATAATATTGTTAGGACAGTGTGGGTAATTTGCTGAAATGTGAAAATTTAGTGTACTGTCACCTTCCATTCAAACTGCAATTTTGCACGACACGCTGCAATAGCATTGTGTCTCTGGAACAAAGGGCCACATTGGTGAAGAAATTATGTCGAGTCTTGGTTGAAGACTGAGATAAAAGACAGAAATACTCGGATAGTGTCAAAATATGTAGTCTATCATTTGAACATTTGAATGATTTTTAAAACACCAATAAATTGATTTTAAAAATGTTTTGTATACAAATAGCAAGTGATAAATATTATTAAAAAAATCTGTGTTTCCGATGGAAATTTGAGGTCTTTTCCCATTTTTTTTATTCAAGGCTTTTCCCCAGTTTTCAAGGTTTGGTGGTCACCCTGGGTAGGGAGTTGTTAAGTGGTCATGTACTGGACCATAATAGGCTATTAAAATTTAAACAACCAAATAATTTCACACCAAAACAGACTCTGAGACAAACACATCAGATACAAAAAACACATACTGCCATAATTTATTAATACAACTTTCCCAATGCTCCGGTAGCAAACTCACTAAAAAATCCAACACAGCAATTTATTGACGTCAATATTAAGCAAGACTGCTAACGAGATTTACTGCAACAACTTACGAAAACCAACTGTTTGCACAACCAGTATGAGGAATCACTGCTAACAGAATCTACTACAGTTACTTATGAAAAGCACCTGCTGGCAGAATTTAATAAAATGAGGAACTGAGCACAAAGTTAAATAGCTATTGCCAACAAGGTTTACTATTACAACTTAAGAAAAGCAATTGTTCACATAATTTAATGAAATAAGAACAAAACCAAACAGCAACTGCCAACTAGAAGCAATTGTTCACAGAATTTAATGGAAAAAGCACAAAGTTAAACAGCAACTGCCAACTAGAGAACCATTAAAAAAACCAATGGCATGATTAAAATTTAGTTTAACTTTCAATCAATCAAACTGCAGTGTTAAATTTAATCCAGGGTGGTTAGTGTACTGAAATATAGCATCAAATGTATTTGCTAGTACCTTATCAACATGGTCCTTTTAAATAATGGTGGTCAAAACAGACAGGACACACACCTTCAATCAGACAACTTATTACAGAACAGGCACTTAAATTTTAGTGTAACTGAAACTAACACTGCTGATCATACCCTGAAAGTACAAAATTCTGTCTGTAACGTGGATTCATTAATGGTAACTGAAGCAGTCAAAACACAAAATTACTTTAGCAGCATTAAACAGATCACCAAATTAATTACTTAATTTAGCTCTACTAGTACAGCTTATGGATAACGAAAGCTTTTTCATTCAAAAAAATCTTCTGTTTCAGTAGAAGCATTACTTATAATATGCTGACTCCTACTCCAGAATCCAAGAATATCCAAAATGAACAGATGGAATTATAATCCCCTTCCTGTAACACAAGAGACATGGAAAAACAGCTTGAAATTACAAACTATACATATACAGAACAGAACACATTGAGATTAAGAGCCCATTCGTCCCCACAAGGTGCAGCAGACAACTTTAAATACAGCTTTAACTACTACATTACAGGAGTGACTTAAATCATGACACTTTACAATTTTGAACAGGGCCCTCAACCAGCACAGCTTGGTGAAGTGGCATCACTAATACCACAAGATCAATTTCAAACAGTCATTACAAAATCACTTAATTACCATCCTGACAGAACTAGTTCACTTATGCTACTGCGTTTTTGATGTAATTTGAGTAACAACGATGGAGAGCACATAGATGGTAAAATCACATAATGCCATAACAGCTGCAAAAACAAAAACAAAAAAAAATGCTCACTGTAATTTTTGAGTATTGCTGTATAGATCAATGGTAGCCCCAACTAACAGAGACTACTAGCAAGTGGGCCCTTCCACAATTTAGCTATCATACAGGAACCAACAGGACACAGTCCACAGACAGCCCCTGCCAACAATGATCGGGAATGGACTCTCAGGTAGCACACCTAACACTGCAGCTGAAACAGCATTCTTCCAGGTACTCGAAACCCAAGCACATGTATAAGTCCATCACATCAGAACATGTTTTCCACCAAGCAATATTCACTGGCCAAAGAACAACAATCGGCACTTCTGACCAGCTCAGAATACTGTTTTAAACCTAGCTGCTCCCAAAGCATATTGCCGGCCACATAGGCACTGCCCTTCCTCAAGGCTCACTACCTGCCCGGAACTGACTCGGGGTGCTGCCCACAACAGCCACACTTAATTGCCCATCATGAGACACAGACTCCTCTTTGATGGCAGATACACCGCTCATTGCACAGCCACCACTAGCCATGGTACCAAACCAGTGGCATCTATCGATAGTTTGTGACGAGAGAAAGAGTACTTCACATGGCACAGTTTTATTACACATTGCATACTGTTAGTCTCATAAGAAATTTATATTTGGAAGATTTTGTTAATTCAGTTTTAATGATCGGACTGAGAGAACTGTGTAACTTACTCTGAAAGCTATGAGTTTTCTCCAGTTTTTGAGGGGTGTGATCTGCCTTAACGAAAGTGATGGAGTAGGACATCTAAACTGATGTGGGGTTGAGACTGTCGCATAAATTGGTCTCGGTACCTCCAGCAAAGATGACTAAGGTGGAGGAGATAGTTGCAGTGATGATGGGAGTGTAAAGTCGCAAGTTGATGACTCTTCTGCATCAACACTTTTGGATAGTATCAATTATTCATCCTGCAGCAAACACAAAATTAAGATTCCAGTTATTACCACAAGATCATAGTATGTCAATAAAATTATAGGTATCTCAACAAATTTACCTTTTTTTCCAAGTAACATTGTGGCTGTTTTCTCCTTATATGACATCAAAAGTCTATTGTGTCTCCATTGTTTTTAACATTTTTAAAGCAAATGGAACAATGTATTCCGTTGCTATTGCACTCTGTAAAACACTTCCGGACTAGGGGTAGAGCAATTCTGCAGTACAACTGATGTCCAGCTCAGACTGCGAGGAACTACGATATGGAATACGTGGGTGGGTGGGGGGCAAGTTTTGCGTACTGCATGCAAATGCATACTTTCTAACAGGTTACACCACAATCTAATGGGTCCAGTACTACCTCAACAAAGATGTATCGATTCTTATGTTACATCTTTGTTGCTCATTTCTGACTTTTAGTAAGGTCATTAACCCCTTAACTTAAAACCCCAAGTTATCTCGTTTCTACTATTTTGACATAAACTTAAAATATCGAGTATACTTCAGGAACTTAAGAAAAGAACTTAAAAAAAATAAAACCCTGCTTATATCCACTTCAGCACCAATAAGTAAGTGTTCAGCCATTAAAGAGCATCTGGTACTACATTTGTAGCCTGGATGTCATGTTTTGGTTGAGTTGGTTGCACCTACAGTCCAATTAAAATTACTTGATGGTTGACACTTCACACATCTGAGCACGTTTCCTCCTGTCAGAGAGCTCAACATCACACAAGAACCCTTCAGTGTTGCCAAACTGCCACAACCAGTCAGTTCACTTTCAGTTCCTTGTTCAGCATTCTTTTGTGATGAACCACACACACACACACACACACACACACACACACACACACACACACATACACGAGAGAGAGAGAGAGAGAGAGAGAGAGAGAGAGAGAGAGAGAGAAATATTCATTAAGCAGCACTAGCTGAACATTACTGGACACTTCCATTTTTTTCAGCGCTACAAATACAATTATCATAATCACCGAGATTGGCTTACATTAGGTAAGCTTCACATGATATTGCGTGAAGCCATATTTTTGAAGGCTGCAGTTCATCATTGCAATTGTAGCACTACAACTGTAAATATAACTGCTTCACTCAGTGTTGTGGCTTAGTGTAACTGTTAGCATGTAAACCTGATGTCTAGAATGTCATGGTTTCGAATCTTGTCAGAAGTTGTGAATTTATTTGGAACCTGCCTTAGTTGCCTGTAATCTGCACCCAAGTGCCAATGAATATTGTTCATTGGTTGCTAATACAGCAGATCGTGTAGCTAGTGTGAGTATAGTTTCGCATAACCAATGATAGTGAGAAATTACAACTTGCTTTTAGCACTGAAACCGAATTTTTTCTCTCTATTATAATTTGGGTTTCCATAATGAAAAAGGAAGTTAAGAAAAGAGAACAGAAAAAATGTGTCTTGGCAAATGTCATGAAAAGAGAAAGACAAGAGACAGAGTTCCTGATCAATAGCCAACAAACAATGAGGTTAGTAAATCTTATTATTGGTTCAGTAACAAAATTTCTACATTTACTTTACTCAGTTAATATATTGAAAGTATTATTCATGATATTGCATTTGATATTTGAAATGATTGATCATTGTGAATTACCTGGAGCAGTTTCTAAAGTATAGTTTGTATTACTGTTTTAGGTTTCCTGCAAAAGCAGTTATAAATGCAATGATATGATGTTTCACTGGAAGCTCAACCCTTCATGATTATCACTATTATAGATAAACTAAGATAGGCAAGTAAGGCCTTTGCACCTCTGGTTTTAAAGATACTGCTGAAACATTGTTATCAATGAAGCCTTTCAAGATCTCCAAATGCAGTACGATCAAAGTAACGTCCATCTCAAACAGCTAGTAAAAATTCTTATTACAAAACAGAATGGAGACATGTCAGTGTGTTCAAATGAGGAAAAACCATGGCTGATATATGCTATGCCGTATTTCATCTAAAAGTTTATCAGTTCTAAAACAGAAAGACTCATTGACAAGTTTGTCATTTTATTCTTAACAGCACATGAAGTTCTAAGGTAACTTTGCAACATCTGGCCCCAAGAATGGAGTTGTAAGAAACAGAAGTCAATATGGCGAATTTTTTTCTCATAATGTTTTGTTATTCTCTTGCAAAAAATTTAAAAGATACGGAAAGTTGTTTTTGTTGACCACAATTCTACCAGTAAAAGCATTATTGATGTATTTCAGTACTTGCCATTGTCACAAATAAAATGCAGAGCTTCAATATTAATGGCACTTCAAACAAAAACTTTCTTATTGGCACTTAGAACTTTGTCAATCAATTATTTATTTCCTGATCTGACTAACTACTTATTGTAATGCTGAAGTGAGTATCTGCGGCAAAGGAATACCTTCTCAGTTTTTTAGATGCCGGTAAGTTATATACAAAAAGAGATACATTGCTTTTTTATTACCCTGACAAATATGAGATTTGGTAACTAGAATGTTTAACATTTCCTCTCTTCAAGTATGTTTGAACAGTACTTTGTTGTGTGTACTGCGGAGGTGGTGGTTGGGGGCTGTTACACGTTTGGCTCCACTCTGTGTCAATGTGTCACCAGGCATAGATGGTGTATGTTTCCTCTGCACAAATGATGATACATTGCAGCTTCGAGCCATGTGGAGGAAGGTCAATGTAAACAAAGTTCATTGTTGTCTGCGGAGTGCTGGAGGCGATGTGCATTAGCAAGCCTATGTCTTATTTGGCACAGCACACACTTGGTGTTTTGGAATGTGTGGCTCACCAGTGTTGTGTTGAGTGTGCAGCTGTGGCTTTTTCTGCATACAGTACGTTATCATGGGATCCACAAGTAAATATGATTAGCTTGAACCTAGAAAGACATTGCTTGCAACAGGCACTGTAAGTTGATATTTTTGCTAATTCTGCCCTAAATTGGCTGGAGTGATTTAACTGTTTTAATTCACGGGAAACACTTTTAACTTACTTTTTGTGGTACCGCATGCCATGGAATTTGATTCCGCGTCATACGGCACGGAGGTCAAAGACCCCTAGAGGTCTCTGCACCATCACGCCATAAGCCGTGGCAGCGTGTGCCTCCTGGCGCCTTAGTGGAACACATGGTCCCAGTGGCCAATAGCGGCACCCCCGATCATGTATTTAAGTGCCTGCCTCTCATTCAACCAGCCAGTCTAATCTTGCTTGCGTCTCTGGACGTATCGCCTTGCCTTAGACAGCACATTTACTTTCTTGTTCTGCGTCTGAGTGGACGTGGTTATCTTGTGATTCTGTTGTTTCAATCTTGTTGTCCGTTAGGTCCTTCGTTGGTCATGTCCATCCTCTCCCGTTTGTGTTGTTGTTTGCGGGCCACTCCGTTGGTCCTGCCACGCTTTCCGTCACATCAACCACGCGATCGTTCCAATCGCAGTTACAACATTTTGGTGCCGAGGTAAACGGTGGTCGTTTTTGGCATGGAGGCTAAGTTGGTCTGTCTGCTGGAGCAACAGCAGCAGCTCATGCAGCAGCAGCAGCTCCAGTTAGACATCTTACAGCAGTCGCTGCAATTGCTAACGGACAAAGTCGATGCCCGGGACGCATTACAACAGCTTCCGAGTCCTCAGGTGTCGGATGCTCGTTCCCACGTCTGCCGTCGTTCCCACCATTTAATGACGTTAAAGAAGAGTGGGAGACCTATTTACATCGACCTAAACAACATTTCACGGATTTTCAAGACACGGACAACTCCTTGCAGCGGTCGTTGTTTTTGTCTGGGCCTCCCCAGACACGTTCTTTCTTCTCCGCAAGTTGGCACCGTTGTCCGATCCTATGGCTGTCTCTTTCCAGATCTGCCTTTTGTGACAAGCTATTATTCCCAACGCTACCATGTGGTCGCCTCTTGGCTGGAGTTCCACCAGTACCATAAACAGCCTGGTCAATCGTATCATTCCTGGGTCACGGACTTGCAAAGTCTCAGCTGTCGATGCGATTTTACGTGCACCAATCAGCAGTGTAAGGCTTCGTATGCAGACTCCCTGATCCAAGATGTGGTGGTTCAGCTGGCTCCCGATCCTGAGGTCCGTACTGCAGCGTTGAAACTTGATAACCCCTCATTGGAAGAAATCCTTTGCATTGCCCACTCCTTTGAAATTCCTCAAGCAGCTAACAAGCATCTTACGGCGAGGCCGCAGGTGGCGGCGATTGAGGCGTCATGGCGGGTTCCCCCTCGCACCGCAGATGTGGCCTGGCCGACAGAGGCCAGCGCTGTTGGGGCTCCTCGATGTCCGACGTCTCTATGGCATCGGTGCCTCCGGTCGCCCCTCGTCGCCAGTCGCACGGCCCACTTCCGTCTTGCCCACAGTGCTTTACTGCACATTCTCAAGCTTATTGTCCCCACCGCTGGAAAACGTGTACACTGTGTAACAAGGAGGGCCACATCCGATTGGTTTGTCGTAGTCGCTCGACTAGCTCCAGTCCTGACCCTCCTGGGCCTCAAGATACCATCCATGTCTGCAATCGGTTGTCCCACAGGATGACCCGTCAGCGTGGAAGCTTTTCCTCACGTCTTTTCACTGAGGATGTCAGTTTTCAGGTCGACACCGAGGCCACTGTCTCCCTGATTAATATGGCAACATATACCCAGCTGGGCTCTCCTGAGTTATCACCTCCCTCTCGCCATTTGGTTGCCTACGGAGGCAGTTCCATTTCCCTTCGTGGACAGTTCGTTGTCCAGGCAATGTACAAGCGTGTCCCCCGCCTCCTTACCCTCTTTGTTGTTGACCATCCGTCGGCTTCAAATATTTTCATCCTGGATGGATTTCAACTGTTTGGCTTTTCAATTTCTGACGAAGTTAAGGTTGTTTACATGGCTGTTCTCTTTCAAGTCCTGGTCGATCTGTGGTCCACTTTTGAGTCATCGTTTGCAATGTATCTTGGCTGTGCTTCCGGTTTTCAGGTGTACATCACCCTTCGGCCAGATGCACAGCCTCGTTTTTTCTGGACTCGGCCCCTTCCGGTGGCCTTATGGCCGGCAGTCAAGCAGGAACTTGATTGGCTCCAGGCTGCTGGCGTTCTGGAGCCTGTAACTTACAGTCCATTGGTGACACCATTGGTGGTCATACAGAAACCCAAGGGGTCCCTTCAGCTGTGGGGGGACTTCAGCGCTACTGTCAATGCTCTGTCCTTCGTCGACACTTACCCCATTACCCGACAGAAAGACCTTCTCACCAAGCTCGCTGGGGGAGAGTATTTTTCAAAGATCGACCTGGCTGAGGCGTACCACCAGTTACCCTTGGATGCCAAATCTCTGAACATCATGGTTATCAACACACCTTTCGGATTGAACAAGTACAAGCACCTTCCCATTGGTGTCTCCAAGGCGCTGGCAATTTTCCAGTGGTTCCAGGAGCAGCTTACACAGCCTATCCCCACCTGCGTGAATTATCTGGATGACATCTTGGTCACCGGGCGTTCCCATCCAGGAACATCTGCAAAATCTCAGTGCCTTATTTCACGCTCTGCAATCCGCGGGTTTACGCTGTCGGCTGGACAAGTGCTGTTTTTGTCAACCGGAAGTGGAATACTTAGGACACTGGCTTAGCAAAGATGGCATTCGCCCTTCAGGTCATGGTGTTGCAGCAATTGAGGCCCTTCCTCGTCCCAAGGACTTATCTGACTCCAGGAGTTTTTGGGCAAGATTGCTTATTACTTAAAGTTCTTGCCCCAGGCTGCCTCCATTGCTCAACCCCTCAATCACTTGCATCCCAAAGGATAACGTTTGATTGGACTCCTGCCTGTGACCAGGCTTTTCTCCGTTTAAAGGCGATGATGCAGTCCGCCCCTTGCCTTACTCCCTTCTCTCCGGACCACCCCTCGGTTGCTGTGGTGACTGATGCGTCGGCACACAGCATTGGGGCCGTCCTTGCGCATCGGGATGCCAATGGCTCTGAACAGCCCATCGCTTATGCCTCTAAGACGTTGACTCCAGTACAATGGAACTACTCCCAGATTGAAAAGGATGCCCTGGTGATCGTGTTCGCCGTCCAAAGCTTTCACACCCATCTTTTTGGGGCAAAGTTCACCCTCCTGATGGACGGACCATAAACCCTTGGTTACGCTTTTTGGACCCCACTCTCACCTTCCAGAGCAGACAGCTCAACGTCTCCAGTGCCAGGTGTTGTTTTTACAAAACTACGCTTACACCATCCAGTATAAGCCCATTACCTGTCGTGCTAACGTGAACGCTTTGTCACATCTCCCAGCAGGCCCCGATCCTGCCTTCGACCAACAGGAGGTCCTCTGCTTTCACATTGATTCCGCCCGCCGGGATGCACTGGACAGTCTGCCTGTCATGGCTGCTCATATTGCCGTGGCTACCCACTGCGACCCTATCTTGCAGCAGGTTCTCCACTACGAGGTCCACGGGTGGCCCTCCTATGTTACTCGTCGGATGCAGTCCGATATCAGCTCCTGGTGCCACATGTCCCACAGGCTCTCCATGGTCAATGATGTCCTTCTGTTGGCCACAGAGTCTGATGCCCATCGGGTGGTCATCCCTCCAGATTTGCGGCTTCGTGTGCACAGTCTGTTACACTGCGGGCACTGGGGTATGTCCCATATGAAAGTTTTGGCTCACCGGCATGTGTATTGGCCCGGCATCAATGGCGATATTGAACACCTGGTCTGCGGGTGCACTGTGTGTGCGCGTCACCAGGCAAGCCCCCCTCAGTCGTTTGCACCCTGGCCCGTGCCTCGCCGGCCCTTTGATACCATCCATATTGATTTTGCGGGCCCGTTTTTGGAGTCCATGTGGTTACTTACCTTTGATGCCTACTCCAAATACTCATATGTCGTCCGCATGGCATCCACCACTACGGAGGCTACACTCATGGCCCTGTCCCAGGTTTTCGCCATTGAGGGCCTGCCGCACACGTTGGTCTCCGATAATGGCCCCCAATTCACTGCGTCCTGTCTTCTGTCAGGCCAACGGTATCAAACATAACCGTAGCCCCCCTTTCAACTCTTCATTCAATGGCGTGGCGGAGAGGCTTGTCCGCACTTTCAAACAACAGTTGACAAAGGCAGTCGACGCATCTCCAACCACATCAGCCCTTACCCTATTTTTGAGCACCTATTGCACTACGCCAATTGACGGACACACTCCGGTGGAGCTCCTTCATGGCAACAGCCGCAGACCCTGCTCCACTTGCTGTTGCCATCCCCCTCCTGCTCCCACTCCCGGCCATCGCAGCATTATGCTCCTGGCACGGCCGTGTGGTCCCGCGAGTATGGGCACAAGACGGGTCAAACGCCCGCCATGGTCTTCATGGCCCATGGGCAGCATGTGAAATCGAAAGGGTTGGAGCCCCGCCATCATAATCAGCTTCGCCCACGTGCCCCCGCAGGACTCTCGCTGCCGCCTTCTCCCCTACCTCCTTCAGGTACAGATGTGGTCCTCGAGTCGCCGCCCCTGCCCCAGGTTGCAGTTTCCACGTGGGCCTGCCGCCGGCCCTCCCCAGCTCCAGGTGGATCGGCAGCTCCCTCCTCCGCCCTGGACTCCGGGTCAGCCGTCATGGATACCTCGGGTGTCCATTCCTTCCCACCAACAGTGGTTGATGAGCCCGGCTCTTCTTCCCACTGCCGCTCACCTCGGCACCATCTGAGGCGTTTCTGCCCCTATGAACAAGTTTCAGGGGGGAGGGATCTGGTACCATGCACTGTGGAATTTGAATCAGTGCCAGATGGCATGGAGGTCGAAGACTCCTTAGAGGCACCGTAAACCATGGCGGCTTGCGCCTCCTCGCCCACATTAGTGTGAGGGCGCCACAGTGAAACACGTGGTCTCAGCAGACAATAGCGGCGCCACCTATCAGGTATTTAAGTGCCTGCCTCTCGCTCAGCCAGCCAGTCTAATCTTGCGTGCGTCTCTGGACATATCGCCTTGCCTTAGACAGCATCTTTACTTTCTTGTTCTGTGTACAAGTGGACACGGTTTTTTGTTATTCTGTTGTTTCGATCTTGTTGTTGTTCATTAGGTCCTTCGTTGGTCATGTCCATCCTCTCCCGTTTGTGTTGTTGTTCGTGGGCCGCTCCGTGGATCCAACCACGCTTCCTGTCACGGCAACCCAGTGACCGTTTCGTTCGCAGTTACAGCACTTTTTAGATAAACTACCCCTTAGTAATCAGTTATTGTTTAAAATGATTTTTCGAATAAATTCACAGTGACCCAATGTGTAATGATTTGGATTTATTACATGCTGTTATGAACTTATACATTTTGAAAGAGGTTTCTGGAATATTTAAGCTGTCAAAAAAACAAGGGAGGCATAAGTGCTGTTAACGTATCGTCAAAATACTGAACTATTTTAGGTAAACTTTTGAGTAATGGTTAATTCTGTTGTGAACTATATGCATGGATGATGGTTGATTATTCCACCAAGATTGTGGTGTAAACAGCCCATATGCATAATAGAACCCAGTGGATGTTTGATAGCAGCCTTGTTAGATCAAGATTGTCTGGCATCCAAACCCAAAACAATGAAAGTTCATTTATTTATTCCAATAATCAGTTTTAGTTCAGTATTTGTACACATTGCATAGGAAAAGGGCGAACACAAGTAATTTACAATTACAGTAGTAACTGGCAACCCCATCAAAGGGATTGATAATAACATTGACATACTTTTTTAAATTGTGAGATTCCCACAAAACATTATTCCGTATATCAGTAATGACTGTATACTACCGTGGTACGTTGTTACTGCTGGTGAGAAGCTTGTTTTTGGAGTAAGAATCCTAACACCATACATTAATATATTTAGTTTTTTATTTATAGTAGTAAGGAGCACCTCCCACTTCCAATCTGTATGACTGACATATGAGGCATTTTTTCCTTCAGCGGTGGAAACAGGGGAAGCTACCTTTCTTAAATTTTTTTAAGATTATAAAACACAAATGTCAGTTTCTGTAATCATTCTAAAGTTCTGTTTAAATATTAGTTTTAATGGCATTACGCTTTTGTTTTTAAGCATGGTGTTTTTACAGCTGTTAACCTGCTTTTCAGGTATTAAGAAGTTGAGTTAAATTGCAATTGAACTTGGTTTTTACAGCTGTTGAAG
The DNA here is from genome assembly GCF_023898315.1 of Schistocerca nitens. Taxonomy (NCBI): domain Eukaryota; kingdom Metazoa; phylum Arthropoda; class Insecta; order Orthoptera; family Acrididae; genus Schistocerca; species Schistocerca nitens. The sequence goes on from NC_064622.1 coordinate 246,019,160, forward strand.
CATTTTTAATGTGGTTTCTCTTTATGAGATATTTTGTGGCAACACAGTGTTTTACTGAAGTGCTCTAATGAGCAATCTGTTGAGATAATTGTGGTTTTTAATTATTTCAAAGGTAGTTGTTTAAAGAAATGTACAAATGTTTGCAGTTTGTAACTCAGTCAATCAGTCCTCGACTTGAAACCCACTGCCCAGTACTGCCACGATAACCCAACTGTCCTGTTCTACATGCAACCTATGATCTTGAGCAGGTAAATGCTGCTGTCTCAGTTCCCAAAAATCTAAATTTAATTTTTAAATTTATTATTCCTAAAACAATGTTTCTATCGTTGCAGCTAGCAAGTTGCCTTTAGACACTTAAGACGCATTCATCTCACTGTCATCAATGGAATGCAATCTTGTCAACAGTCTGGGCACTCAAATTTAACTGTAAAGCTCTAGTCAAGTGCAATAGATCAGGCTCATAACTATCACACACAGACACAGAGATCTCTCTTCACTAGTTATCAGTAGCCGCAGTCCATCAAGGACCAATGTCGGCGAATGTTGGCTATTTAGAAGGAAAAGAAAAGTGGAAAGATGGCACATGATGTTTGTGTGGATGAACAAAATCACCAAAAATGATTTATGCCCTTTGAAGAAAGTTTGGACTACATGAAGGATATACCAACTAGCTAACAACATATTGAGGTCAATGACGCTAACTGGGAAAAAAGACTGTGTAACACCTGACTTTCTCTAACAACACCAAAGTTATATGCTGTTAGGTGTGAGCAACACTTGTGTTATGCACAACCTTAACCTGCTTGAATGTCTTAAATGGACAATATGTCTATGCTATCTGCATGACATTTTCCTAAAAACATTTGATCACCTAAGGTGCTTGGTGACTGTGCTGACATGTGTCCCTGATGCATCTCTTCATCTGATTTCAGGAGAGTGCCTTTTTTCGGGAGAGTGCCTCTTTGTTGCTCAAACAACAGCAATTTTGGGTCATGTCATTAATGATGATATAGTGTTCAGATCTCGACAAAAGAACTACGTGGCCATGTAATCATGGCCTCCGTGCTCCATCTGCATGGAGCAGTGCTGTACTAAGCAGTAGCAGCAGCAGTTAGCTTCGCAACAGCAGCCACATGCTCGTCATCCATCATGCCCTTATTGTTCCTCCCCCCCCTCATCAGACATGAACATGGATGTGGACAGTATTTCCCAAGTGATGATAGCCCCAAACAAACTCTATATTTAAGTGCATCTGATGCACAAGATGTTAAAAATGCAAGTGGATATGGGTGCAGCAGTGTCTTTGTTAAATTTTCAAACCTAACTGGATCCTGAATCACCAGCATTGTCCCATACCTCACTGGCTGCAGAGTTGCACCAGCAAACAAAAAATACCAATATTGGGACTTTCTACTTCTGTAGTGTAGAAAGTAGTTGGCTGGCCTTTGACCTCCCCAGTAGTGGATGATGCCAACACTGAAAACTTATTTGGGTTAGACGCTTTCCAAACTTTTGGCTCCTCTATTTCTTATTAAGCGCATCTGGTATAGGATCAGTCTCCTCTAGTGAATGGTCTATTCCACTGATACCATCAAAAAATCTAACAGCTCTGTGGTGAATGTCTGTAAATTCACTGTACACTATTGATAGCCATCCCTTACCCTGACAGAATGAACTCTTAGCATGGCTTTAAGATGTTTTCAAAACAGACTTGTCCGAAGTCTATTTACAACTGCTTCCAGATTATGATACCAAAAGTGTCCTCACAGTGAATATCCCCTTTGCATTACATCAACACTTCAGCGTGGCTAGTCCCCCTGCCATTTTCTAATGATTTTTGGAGCAACTCTCAATCTCTGTGGGCTGCATTGACCACCTGGTGGTACTGTGGTCTTAGGTTTCTCAACAGATGAACTTTTGCAGAAACTTTGTGCCTTGTTCAAGGTGCTACAGTTCGCCGTTTTGAAATCAACTTCGACAAATTACAATTGTGTCAGCCATCTATCATTTACCTTATTTTGAAATCCCGCATGATGGCATTAAGTCTTTATGCCAGCACATTGATGCGATTGCTGCTTTGCCGCATCCTACCAATGTCAAAGGGTTACAAGCCTTTCACAGAAAGATTGCATACTGTCATAAATTTCTTCCAGGTGCAGCCACAATGGCCCCAGCCACTTCACGTTCTCTTATGCAAAGATGTTCCTTTTCACTGGTCACCCACCTGTGAATGTGCTTTAACCCTAGTATGATGAAAATTACACTTGGCACCTTGCCTGATTACCTTCCAACTAGGTCAACACATTGTTTTGGCCACAGATGCTTTCCAGTATAGCTTTGGGGGCATTCTTGGGCAGATAAATGCGGCCGGTTCTTCCGAAACTCTGAATCAGGTGCAACAGTGCTACTCACAGATAGAAAAAGAAACCCTTCCTATAGTGTACACGCTCAAAAAATTTCATGTTTTCCTATACAGTTCTAAGTTTCATTTGATTACTTATCCTAAACCTCTGGCTTTTCTTTCAATCTTTCACCATCATTACTGGACAAAGCAGTCCATCGCCTGCAATGCAAAGCTCTGTTTTTGTCGGGCCATAACTTTGAGATTCATATTTCCATCCCACAGCACAACAAGCTAATGTGGGAGCTCTTTCTTGAATGCCATTTGGTCCCAGTCCAGCTTTTGATTGGGATGAGGTGTTGTGTTTCATTTAGATGTTGAGGACCAAAACACAGTGGATGGTTTTCCCATTACCAACTCTCAGATCCACTGGGCCGAGCATCATTATTATGCTCTCTGCCACTGCCTCTTAGTTATTGATGATGTGTTGCTGCTGGCTACTGAAGACTCGGAACCCAAGTTTGTGATCCCATTTGCATTGCGAATGGAAGTCATATGCCTTATATACCTGGATCACTGGGGTCTTTCTAGTGCAAAATTTCTGGCCTGCCGCCACACGTTTGGGCTGTGTACTGCAAATGAGATCATGCATGTTGTGACAGCCTGCTGACAATGCACCGCCTCTCTTCCTCTGTGGCCCACCACCCAGTGCCCTTGCGAGCATATTCATGCTGGTTTTGCATGTCTGTTTCTTAACTCCTATTGGCTTGTAGTATTTGATGCATTCTCAAAATTTCCCTATGTGGTTTGTTTGTCCATGTTCACTGCAGCTACAGTGATGGTCCTCTTAAAGATTTTTTTTCATCAGAAGTATTGCCTTATACACTTGGACAGACAAACGCCCATTGTTTGTGTGTCTCAAGAATTTGAAGATTTTTGTACGAAGACTGGTATTTTGCATGTTACAGACCCTCCCTTTTATCCTCAGTCTAATGGACAAGCAGAGCGACTGGTCCATACGTTCAAAACCCACATGAAAAAGTACATCACTCAATCCTCTCTTGAGGAAGCCCTCGACAAGTTCTGGAGTTCCTATAGGTTCACTCCATTTGGCAACCATAGCCTGGCGAGGCTACTTCACAGTCGCCAGCCCCATATGCTGTTTCATCTATCTGGCTGACACCTGGCCACCCACTGATGTCCACCTCATAGCAATTTGATTCGGGCCCGCTGTCTGAGCCCTTAGGTTTGGCCAGCACCCTAAGTGGACACCTGCTGTCATTCATCGCTGCTGAGGCCATTGTCTTTGTGTTGTGCACACTTCTGATGTCTTGGTACCATGGCAGTATGACCAGCTCAGTATATGCGAGACCGAACATGCACCAGAGAGCCCTCCACCCCCAATGGCAGCCTCCACCATCCACACAAGCCCCTCACGCCGTGGTCCATGCATTCTCCAGCTCCTGCACCATTTTCACTCTGGGTCCTGTGCCACCGGGCAGAGTAGCCAGTGCCGGGCCGTCTCTCTCTCTGCAGCCCCTGTTGCCATCTTCTCTGCTGCCTCCATCGCAGAGTGTCTGTCTAGATATTGACAAGGATACGGCACTCTCCCATGGCATGGTCCTTGCATCCTCCAGCTCCTGCACTATCTTCACTCTGGGTACTGCCGCCACCAGGCAGAGTAGTCAGTACTGTAGCACCTCTATCTCTGCACTCCCTGTTACCATCTTCTCTGCTGCCTCCATTTGCAGACTGCCTGTCTGGATATTGACAAGGATATAGCATTATCATCACCAGTGCTCCCTTATGGCCTCTCATGGGGGGGGGGAGTGGGCACTGTGCTGGTCTGCCTCGTGCCACTTCACACACACTCTCCTGTGCCAGCACGACACCTTCTTCAGTAGATGACAACTGAAGACATGGAGCACTTTTCCCCAGGGGAAAGGAATGTTGTAACCCTATAGTGTGAGCGCGTGTAATCGAACAGCACACGATACAAGTGCCTCCACGGTCGATCTAGTGTGTCATCAAGTAAGCACTATGCCATGTGCACAACAACCCAATATATGCACAGCACACTGGGCCCTCAGTGTCACTTATGCTTTCTTACTTATTGTATGCTCACCTAAAGGACTGTATATTGATGTGTTCTATAGTTACGAGACTTTTGTACCATTCTATGCTTCATTCAGTGTTATTGTGAATCTCTTCATATGGAAACGGAATAAAATTTCGTTGGTGTTACTCCTGACATTGTGTCTGTACAACGCTACAAGAGTACCATTTCTTCCTCCAATTGTCCCGTTTCAAAGTGTTTAAACTGACATTATCAGGTCACAAATAGGAATAAATGCCCTGTCTACCTTATCCACTATGCCATCACAAAGCTTGGAACAACTGCTGAAGCTACTGTCCACCACAACATTTGCATAAGAAACAGCAAAGCAAGATATTACAAGTTTCACACTATTTTCTTGATCCATAGCCAAGACGCTCCAACAACAGTGGATACCTGGTTCCTCTTATCAGCTTGATGACACTTGAGGATTACTTTGAAAAACATCTCATCACAAGAACTGAGGAAACATGACAGATGGGACACCTTGGAGGCCCAGCATAAGTACCAGAAACGTTATGATGCCAGAAACTGCCCTGTAACTGACAACCCAGGCAACATAGTATGGAATTTTAAGCCTGTGTGCAAGGTCAGGCTATGGGAAAAATCATAAAAATGTTATTTTGGCCCATACCGAATTCTATGTCACTTGTCAAACATTGTGTATGAAGTACTGTGTGGTTATAATTTAAGTGCAGCTACTCGCCTAGGTCCACTGCAGGCTGTGTTCATCGGGTGGCAGCAAAACTTGGTAGAGTGTCTAATGTGTTAAAGCAGAGCCATTTATGCTGGAAAAAAATTAGTTCCAATTTTGGCCATAAGATGCAAATGTGGTGCTGTGAATGCACGAAAGACCTACAGAAATGTTTCCATATATAATGGATTAGGAATGGAACTTGGGCAGAAAAGGTCAAACAAGTCAGAAACCACTTTGTTGATTTTATTATTAACCACAGCTTTCACCATTTGTTCAATATGAGATCTCTGCCCAAACTCTTTGTCTTTAAATATGTCTGCTTGTGTCTGTATATGTGTGGATGGATATGTGTGTGTGTGCGAGTGTATACCCGTCCTTTTTTCCCCCTAAGGTAAGTCTTTCCGCTCCCGGGATTGGAATGACTCCTTACCCTCTCCCTTAAAACCCACATCCTTTGGTCTTTCCCCTCTCCTTCTCTCTTTCCTGACGAAGCAACCGCTGGCTGCGAAAGCTAGAATTTTGTGTGTTTGTTTGTGTGTCTATCGACCTGCCAGCGCTTTAGAATTTTGTGTGTCTATCGACCTGCCAGCGCTTTTTATATTTATATATATATAATAGAGGGAAACATTCCACGTAGGAAAAATATATCTAAAAACAAAGATGATGTGACTTACCAAATGAAAGTGCTGGCAGGTCGACAGACACACAAACAAACACAAACATACACACAAAATTCTAGCTTTCGCAACCAACGGTTGCTTCGTCAGGAAAGAGGGAAGGAGAGGGAAAGATGAAAGGATGTGGGTTTTAAGGGAGAGGGTAAGGAGTCATTCCAATCCCCCATACACAGACCAATTTATATGTGTGGATGGATTTGTGCGTGTGTGCGAGTGTATACCTGTCCTTTTTTCCCCCTAAGGTAAGTCTTTCCGCTCCCGGGATTGGAATGACTCCTTCCCCTCTCCCTTAAAACCCACATCCTTTCGTCTTTCCCTCTCCTTCCCCTCTTTCCTGATGAGGCAACAGTTTGTTGCGAAAGCTTGAATTTTGTGTGTGTGTTTGTGTGTCTATCGACCTGCCAGCACTTTCGTTCGGTAAGTCACATCATCTTTGTGTGTGTGTATATATATATATATATATATATATATAACAGAGGGAAACATTCCACGTGGAAAAAATATATCTATAAGAAAGATGATGAGACTTACCAAACAAAAGCGCTGGCAGGTCGATAGACACACAAACAAACACAAATATACACACAAAATTCTAGCTTTCGCAACCAACGGTTGCTTCGTCAGGAAAGAGGGAAGGAGGGGGAAAGATGAAAGGATGTGGGTTTTAAGGGAGAGGGTAAGGAGTCATTCCAATCCCGGGAGCGGAAAGACTTACCTTAGGGGGAAAAAAGGACAGGTATACACTCGCACACACACACATATCCATCCACACATACAGACACAAGCAGACATAAATTCACTGATATAAGCGATCTGACAAAGGGCACATTGTTGTGGCTCTGTGGCTGGCAACGAGAATCTGTAAACGGCGAATCTGGTCAGCTGTTAGCGTTCTAATGCCGTGAGCACCTGTGCAAAGTGGTTCAAGGATGGTGGAATGACGCGTAGGCCGTGTAGTACTGGACCCATCACAAAACGGAGAGGACGGAGGTAATCAATATTTGTGTTTGTTTGTGTGTCTATCGACCTGCCAGCGCTTTTGTTTGGTAAGTCTCATCATCTTTATATATATATATATATATATATATATATATATATATATATATATATATATAGAGAGAGAGAGAGAGAGAGAGAGAGAGAGAGAGAGAGAGAGAGAGAGAAGAGTGCAAGTGCTTGATTCCAGCATTGTCTCGGTAAGTCAACTTGGAATATTCATTTTATTATAGACTAGGTAATAACACCTATCTACCTATATCATTATCTGAGTCCTATGCTGTTTAATGTGGTGGTTAGGATACCCTGTCGGACAACATGTAGTAAAAATGATAAACGGCATTTAATTAATGTAAGACCTAGTTTGTGATACACATGAATTTCATTCCTAAATCTACATATTGTTTTCTTTTGAAGACAAATAATCATCTGTGTAAATCAAAACATCCATTACCCAGTGGTGTTGGTGCTTTCATGACATAACTGATAATGTACGCTCCACTGCAGCATGATAGTACAGGAAAAATGCTAACACTGTTGTAGCATATTGACACCACATGATTACAAGTTCTATCTGTTTCATCTTTTACAAAGAAGAAAAAGTTTATAATTTTTTTTTTTTTAAAGAAGTTGTGGTTCTGTGAGTGGGAATTTGTTGGAGAGCACAAACAAAAAGATCGTATACCAGAAAATAATTTACTTTTGATTTTATTATGCAGTAAAATATCTCTTAAAATATTATAAAATAATTTGTACTTTTATTTTAATACTGTTAGCTACGGCACTTTTCTTTTCTAAAATGTCTGTAATTATCCTTCTTCACATATTACACACATATAAAATGTTTAAAACACTTCAAATCCTGTACAGACGAGACTTCTCAGTTTAGGAAGATTGTTGTATCACCTTCAAATTCAATACTGTCTCTTAATTCTAAGAATCCATTATCAGTTGTCACAATTTAAATTCAGTACTACACATTTAGAAAAGCTGCTGTTTAAACAGTCACATATCACTAAGGCAAAACTGTATGAAGTCAGTTGAGAAACATTTGAAGAGCGACATTTTCTTAGGAAATTGGCATCTTCTGAAAGTAGTCTGTATAATAAATTACTTATCCCTTTGTGGAAACTGTGAACAACATTTCCAGATGTTCAAACGAAAGATAGTATATCATTCCACAAATATATTACCTCTATATCTCAAGCCAGATTTGTTTCCACTGACTTCTCCACAGTGATGTTCAGACCATGAATTGGAGGTCAGCTATTTACTGTTTACCAAAACACTCTTGCAAAAGGTACAATTAAGCAGATGTGAAATATCCTGTCTTTTTGTGACTCAAAAATGTAACAGTGAAATAAAATATGCATCATCATTTCCCTAGTTTTAACATCTATAAACTGATATTAAGTTAAGTTGAGACATGCAGGTGTAACAAATACAGAAAAAGAATCACACATAACAGAAATTCACATCTGTCTGACATTTATGTTGAGTATACATCACAATCATCACATTTAAAATATATTTACAATTAAAATGCTGTAGAGGAGTATGTCAGATTTCAGCCTCTATCATAGACAGACAACTGTCATGCTACATCTTCACCCCTGCAATTTTGCATTCATAATAGTTATACTTTCATATGCATCCACATTAAAATTAACATCTTTACACTTCTCAATCCTCTTCAGGATCCTTAACAGACTATTGAACTGATAACTCATCATGCGATAGCCATGTGCGACATTTTGCCCTATAGTTCTTGGAGTTGGCGTACCACTGTTTCTCCGCACTTTTCTCTGCACATTATGATCACAAAAAATTGCTATGAAGTTGTATGCGTGAAGATAGCTTTTAGTTAAAACTGGCAGAATAGGTGACAGAACAGACCTGGAAAGAAAAATTTTTAAATAGTTATTCTACTCAATCAATTTTACACACACACACACACACACACACACACACACACACACACACACACACACATGGGGGAGGGGTGAGTAGCAAGAGATAGAAGGGGTTGGAGGTTCATATATGATTAGACATGTCCAAAAGTCACTTTTACGACCAGCTTCTGTTCGCTACCCTATCATTATTAGCTACTTATTCACTGAACATGCCATTTTTACCAAGCAACAAGAAGACAAGACACCCCCCCTCCAGTTTTTTTTTAAGAGGGTCTTTGAGAAATTTTATTTTGAATGTATCTTACTAATCACATTTATAAACAGTTTCATTGACTTAAATTAACTTTTTAGGCAAGTCTTAAGATTACACTGTCTATTGTAAACAGTCATTGTGTTTTATTGGCTAGATTCTGTGACTCTTATACATGCATATGCTTTTGCCAATGCTGCAGGAAGTCAGTGAGCTAGAGCTGTCCTGTGTTTTAACGGAAGTCCCACCCTCTTCATCATCGTCTCACACCGGCTTGTACTTGCTTTGGGTTTCAAGATGCAGACAGTTGGAAAATTTCTGTAACTCCAGAAGCTTCATTCAGAAAATTTATCAAGTAATCCGGAAGCCTTAATTGAATTTATCTCGCACATGCTGAACAGCCTGCTGCTCCAATTCAGGAAATCTTGCTGATTTGGTCCCCTAAAAAAAAATTGATGTGTAGAATTGATTATCTGTAACTGATTCCTTATCTGACACCACTTACAATTGTTTAAAACAGTGATACCAAATTTTCCTCTTGCTGTGGAAATGTTTGTAGCCTCTGTGTCATTAATAGCTACTAGTTAAACATTAGTTTCACATTGTCTGAGTGAATCAACTGCCAACTGCAAACTCTTAGGTCCACATTTCTCAACAGAGTCACGGCTGTAGTTTGCATCTACCATTATCTGCTACAATTTACTGTTTTACAGTGTTAAGCAAACTGAATCACAGTAACATGTTATCATCTAAGCTCCTTAGTGCTGAACTGCCAGAAAACTGACCATTTTGTGCTAACAGTGTACTTCATCGACTGCTGCCGATCTTGAAAATTAACAATGCTGTCATGCCATCATTTAAATCATTATTTCAGTTATGGCACATTCTGGGTATTCTGTGTGAACACATTTTTTAGCATCAATTTTTCTCTTGTAGAAATGTAAATCTGTTCAGTTCTAATTGCATTTGGATTCAAGTAAATTACGGGTTTAACATGTCAGACGTTCGTAAAAAGCAAGGTACACAAAATGCATTCCCACAGTTGGCAGCATAACAAAATTTCCTGCTGCTCACCACATTCAGCCGTGCTGGTGTCACTGCATCCCAATGCACACTTGTGAAATAATCAAATTAAATCTGCATGTGACCTCAACTAGCAAAGCTTCATCTGTGAATGCAAGATGACCCTGCATTTTTAGAATGATGGATTTTCTCTCTTTTTTGTGTGTTGGGGGAGGGGGTGAGAGGGAGAATAGTCTTATAGCCCAGTGAATATGGCAAATAATTTAAGTTCTCCATTATACTATCAATGCAACTAAGTGCAAGATAATCTCCTTATAATAAACAGTAAATCAACAGGCTCACTACAATTTCACATTTCTCACAACAATGATTGGTTGGTTGGTTTAAAAGTGGGGGGGGGGGGGGGGGATAAAACTGCTTGGTCATCAGTCCACAACAATGACCCTTGCTTCCAATTTATCATTGATGATAAGTGAAAGAAACTTAATTCTTAGGCCATTGGTCATAAGGTAATTTGAAAAAGAATAAGCACAAAGAATATTTGAATGCAAATTAATCAAAAGTTGATACCAACTCTGCAAACTGAAATCTTGTTTTAGTCACAGGACAATAAAATGGTTCAAATGGCTCTGAGCACTATGGGACTTAACATCTATGGTCATCAGCCCCTTAGAACTACTTAAACCTAACTAACCTAAGGACATCACACACATCCATGCCCGAGGCAGGATTCGAACCTGCGACCGTAGCAGTCGCGCGGCTCTGGACTGAGCGCCTAGAACCGCTAGACCACCGCGGCCGGCCTCACAGGACAATAGAAAGTACCAATTATGCCTACTTTCAGTTTCATCTTGAATATGGCATATAATGTTTCTACGAACTAGTAATGATATCTGCTAAACCAGTACTACACTTGTGAAGATGATAAATTTGTTTTTCGAAACTGGTGAAATGTATTAAAAATATATTCGCAACTGATGACTGAATTTTATTCTGGTGGCGAGGAATTAGAAACAGAATTGCTAATCAGTACTGATCTTCAGGTGGTGAAATATTTAGTACTGCCAATGCACACACAAGGCACATGACACTATCCCAGCTTTTGGAACTATTAGTTCCTTTCTCAGACAGCAGAGAGGAGAAGCTTGCAGAAGGTTAAAGAAAATCATACTAGGTCTACATAATGACAATATCAAGAGTGTTTAAGTGCACAGGATGATAGGAAGATTGCTAAATTGCAGGTCACTCACACCACAAGATGAGGGCGACCCAGTTCTAGTGAGGATGAGGGGAGCCAAAGACAAAGGGATGGTGTCAAAGAGATTAGTTTGATCGCCCCCTCTTCTTTCATGCCTGCCCTTTTATCTTTTTTTTGTTCTCAAACTTGCAGTAAGCTGGTCCTTCTCATCCTAGGACCTGAGTGACATGCCCTTAAATTTCTAAGCTTCTTCAACCTATTCCTTTTTCTTTCAAGAGGAAGGAACTAACAATTCTGAAAGCTAGGATACTGCATTGTCTTTTATACCTGTCTGATTGGCAATACAAAACATTTCACCTTCTGAACGTGAGAACTAACCAGCAATTCTAAAAATGTTATAGTTTTTTCAAGTAAACACTCCTTGTGAAAGAGAGTGGAGTGTATTCTTAAGTGTCATGACTTCCTTTCTACAAAACTTGTTCACTGAAATTTAATTCTTAAAACAGAGTCTAAATGCTGTGTTAAAATAGTTTATATGGCCAACTCTGGTAACTAATCATACAATGGAACGTATAAGAATGTTGCTAAAATGGCCTGGTTTCTACAGCCAGAATATTAACAGGTCTAGTGCAGAGTGAAACTGAATTTTCACACACAAAGAAATCAAAATAATAGAATCTACACAGCACAACAGATGTAGGTATAGTCAAAAAATAAGAACAAAAGGTTCTATCTCTTAGCACGACAGGTTTCTTGATCTGTCAATGGAAAGAAAGGAGTCGGAGAAAAATTTGCCACAGCAGAAATTATTCACGCAAGTCCTTCAGAAAAGTGAATCAAATAAGACAGAGCTGGGCTGAAGAAGAGAGACCCCAGCAACGAAGTAAAAAATATATGTAAGTAACATTTGGCCATTTGTCTGGGATTCAACCTACAGGCATAACTGCCTAAATTGGAAAAGCATTGTTTATTCATGTCCATTGGGCACCTTTCGTTTCCAAGGTGCGGGTGTAGCATGACAGCAACTAGGCAAAACCATCACCAACAAGTCAATGAAAAGTATAAAAGGAGAGGTCAAGAGTGCGCTCTCTCATGCGTTGTGTTATAAAGCAGCCAGTGAAGTTGTTCACAAACAGAACTAGCCCCCCCCCCCCCCCCCCACCCAAGGAAGCGTCCCAGCTCACAAAGACAGTGTCAAGTCATCACGGCAGTAAAGATGCCATATCACAAGGCTGCTTACACACCTGGCTCCACTTATAACAGCATATGCTGAACTGACCAGATTAGGATAAATGGCAGTGGGTGAGCTAACTGAATAAGGATTATCACGAAGGATATGATCACTGAGTAGGATGTTAGCTTCTGGAGTGGCCTAAGAATGGACAATGATATCTGATAGGTTGGTTTTGTGGTTGAGTACTACTTATGAGGAGTAGGAAAAGTTTGGGGAGAATGTTTCTCACTTCAGGAATGATCAGAAAACAATCCAACCCATCGTCATCTGAGTGGAAGGCTGTTTAAATCTTTGCATAGCCACCAAGATTAAGGTTTCCTGCTGTCCCACAAAATCACTTACTCTTTGAAAGACATATAGCCTACTTTCTTTCCCAATCTGAGCTTGTGCTCAAGTCTCTGTTAACCCAGTCATCAAAGGAGCATTAAACCTTTACCTACTTTCTGTTGTGACTCGCCGAACATTCAAAGCGCCGCCGCTCAATTACGCGCGTCCTCTACGTGCGGCGCTGTCTGCCAGACATGCAGCAGCTGTGCCACCTAAGCGGCCAGCCGAGCAGCGGCCGCTAGACTGGGACTCAGTGTTCATTCAAATGCTAATGTGTACACATGTCTTGCTTGTCAACTTACTCCGTGTTGTGTTGTTCTGAAATATATGTGTTAAACTTGACGTTATAACAATTGGCGACGAGGATGGGATTTTTCCTTTTCACCGTTGACCCACAGGTTTCCATGGCTACTGTCGAGCAACTATTGCAAAATCTCCTTGAACAGCAAACGCTTCTAACAGCGGCGATTCGCGATTTCGTCGCGGCGTCAAATGCGGGCCGTTTCTCGTCGTTGGCTGTACCTCCTTTTCCTCCTTACGACGAGACGGCGGAAGACTGGTCTGATTACTAGCAAACGCTTCTAACAGCGGCGATTCGCGATTTCGTCGCGGCGTCAAATGCGGGTCGTTTCTCGTCGTTGGCTAAACCTCCTTTTCTTCCTTACGACGAGTCGGTGGAAGACATCTTCGACAGCACTTCTTGGCATTTCATGTCACGGACAAACAACCATGTAAGTCTCTGTTCCTTTCCTGGATTTCACCTCAAATGTATCGGTTGTTGTCGCAATTGGCTCCTTTGAAGGATCCTCCGTCTTTGTCCTTTGCTGAAATGTGATCACTTCTGTCTGTCTATTTTCAAAAGCAAACTCATGTGGTAGCCTCTCGTGTTGCCTTTTATCGTTGTCAAAAACAGCCACATCAATCCTATCGCACTTGGGCTGCTAAACTTCACGGCCTCAGTCGAAACTGACAATTTGTTACTGACGTTCACAAAGAATCCTATGCCGATTCCATGGTACGGGATGCTATTATCCGGTCGGTGCCCAACAAAGAAGTTCGGCAACGGGCCCTTCAGTTGGCAAATCCGACTATAGATGAAGTTCTCTCCATTGCGCAGTCTCTTGAAATTTCTCGCGCCGCTGGGGCTCAAATAGAGGCGTGGGGTGATGTCGGGGAAATACAACCTCTGTGCGCTGTTGACGACGCGTGCGGCGTGTCCCTGCCGGCCGACGTGGCCGCAGTGCGCTCCCACGCACAGCCTCGACCTAACCATAAACAACCCGCTAAGAAACTGCAGCAGAACCCCCGGCAACTTCCTTCATGTCCGCGGTGTTTTACGAAACATTCATGCGAGGTTGTCCCCAACGTTGGGCTGTGTGTCACAATTGCAAAAAGAAAGGTCATGTGTCTTCCGTTTGCAAATCCGACCGCATACATGATGTTCATGAACATGACGCTGATTCTGATTCTGTGTTGTCTGTCAATTGCACTTCTTCCCTTTCAGGGAAGTTACTCCTCACTGTCCAAATCCTTGGTCGAGATGTTTGCATGCAGGTGGATACCAGTTCTGCTGCCACTATAATTAATTCTCAGACGTATCTTCAGTTGGGTTCTCCACTCCTGTCACCTGTCACTCGGCAATTACGGACGTACAATAAACAGAAGATTTCTCTCTTGGGACAGTTTAATGCTGAGGTATCTTACAAATCCGTCGTTCACACTGTTCCCATATTTGTCGTCGACCAGAGCAACGCAGAAAATCTTTTTGGTTTTGATGCCTTTCACGTTTTTGGGTTCTCCATAGATGACTGTCAATATTGTCTCTGACGCTATTCCTTATGCTCAACTGGATTCCTTGTCGACGACATTTTCGTCCCTGTTTTCTCCGGGGTTAGGCCGTGCAAATGACTTTGAAGCTCATATCACGCTCAAACCCACTGCTCGGCCTAAGTTTTTTCAGGCTCGGCCCATTCCTGTGGCCCTTCGTGATCGGATAAAACGGGAGTTGGATCGTCTCACTACTTCAGGAGTCTTGCTTCCTGTCACTTCCAGTGAGTGGTCCTCTCCTGTTGTTGTCGTTACTAAGCCAAATGGTGATATTCGTCTCTGTGGCGATTTCAAAGCCACTGTAAATGCTCAATGCCTCATCAACACTTCACCCTATGCCCCGTCCTGAAGAACTGTTCACTAAACTTGCTGGAGGCCAGTATTTTTCTAAAATTGACCTGTCAGAAGCTTATCATCAACTTCCTCTCGACGCTGCTTCCCGGCAGTTTCTGGTATTTAACATGCCTTTCGGCCTCTATCAATACCAACGATTGCCATTCAGGGTTGCTAGCGCCCCTGCTGTCTTACAGCGATTCTTGGAACAATTATTGCTCCCTGTCCCTGGGTGTATCAATTATATGGACGACATTGTTGTCACTGGCTCCACCACTGAAGAACATCTTCAAAATCTCCGCACACTTTTTCATGTCTTACAGACAGCCGGTCTTAAGTGTAATCTTCAGAAATCACAATTTTTTCAGGCATCTATCACGTACTTGGGGTTTCAACTCTCTTGGGATGGTATTCGTCCGCTTCAGCAAACTGTCACTGCGATCGATGCCCTTCCTCCCCCTACATCTGTTAAGGAACTGCAGGCCTTCTTGGGGAAAATAGCATACTATCACAAGTTTTTACCGTCTGCGGCTTCGGTGGCTCAGCCGTTGCATCGCCTGTTGCATAAAAACGTGCCTTTGCACTGGTCCGCGTCATGCGATGCGGCTTTCCAGAAATTGAAGACTATGCTGAAACAGGCCCCATGCCTGGCTACTTATCGACCTGGCCAACATCTTGTTCTTGCCACAGATGCCTCTCAATACGGGGTCGGTGCAGTCCTTGCGCACCGTTTTTCTGACGGTTCAGAACAACCCATTGCTTATGCCTCCAAAACGCTCACGGATGTCCAACAAAAGTATTCTCAAATTGAGAAAGAAGCTTTGGCCATTATTTATGCTCTTTATCAGTTTGGTGT
This sequence comes from Schistocerca nitens, assembly GCF_023898315.1. Lineage (NCBI taxonomy): Eukaryota > Metazoa > Arthropoda > Insecta > Orthoptera > Acrididae > Schistocerca > Schistocerca nitens. Next base: position 246,034,948 of record NC_064622.1, read on the forward strand.
TTTTCTCTATGGCTCAAAATTTCATCTTGTTACAGATCACTAACCACTTGTTTCCTTGTTTCATCCATCAACTTCACTTCCCGACAAGGCTGCACACCGCCTCCAGCGTTGGGCTCTTTACTTGTCTCGTTTCAATTATGAGATTCATTTGCAGCCAACGGCTCAACATGCAAATGCTCATGCTCTGTCTCGCCTTCCCATGGGTCCTGATCAGGCATTCGATAGGGACGAACTTTTGTGTTTCCACCTGGATGTTGCCGAGCAGCGGGTTGTGGACGGGTTCCTCATCCCTGGGGACAGGCTGGCGGCTGCTACGGGTTCTGACCCTACCCTCTCCCGGGTTTTACGCTGTATTCAGAAGGGTTGGCCAGATCGCCCGTCCGCTAAGACTTCTGATCCGTTGTGGAACTACTACGCTTTGCGCTACCGCCTCACGGCTAGGGATGGTGTTATCCTCCTTTCCACTGACGATGCTTCACCGCGTGTTGTGGTACCTGCGTCTTTGCGTGCTTCGGTCTTGCGCCTCCTTCACCAAGGACACTGGGGTGTGTCTCGCACAAAATCTCTGGCGCACCGTCATGTGTACTGGCCTGGCATCGACTCTGAAATAGCACACATGGTCGCTGCCTGCGGCATTGTGCGTCACAGGCCGCTGCCCCGAAGTCATCTTTGTCACCGTGGCCTTCGCCTGATAAGCCCTGGGAGCGTATTCATGCTGACTTTGCGGGACCCTTTTTAGGTACTTATTGGCTACTCGTAATTGACGCCTACTCTAACTTTCCTTTCATTGTCCGTTGCACGTCACCTACCACTGCGGCAACCACCTGTGCTTTCGCGGCCGCATTTTTTCTTTGGAAGGCCTCCCCTTTACTCTTGTTACTGATAATGGTCCGCAATTTGCCTCTTCCGAATTTGCGGATTTTTGTGCTCATCACGGCGTAATGCATGTCACGGCCCCGCCGTTCCATCCACAATCCAACGGTGAGGCTGAACGACTGGTCCGCACATTTAAGGCTCAGATGCGGAAACTTCTGACTTCTTCTGCTGCTGATGATGCGCTTCTCCAGTTTCTGGCGTCTTACCGTTTCACCCCCATGGGCGACCACAGCCCGGCTGAGCTCTTACATGGCCGACAGCCCCGCAAGCTACTTCATCTTCTGCGGTTTCCACTTCATGGCCGCGGGTGCCTTCACTTGGCCGGTTCACCGCCGACGACTTCGTCTGGGCACGGGGATATGGCAGGCGGCCAAAATGGAGCCCGGGTCGCATCTTACGACACCGTGGCAGACGCCTGTATCAAATCCAGACGGACACGGGTGTTGCAGTGCGTCATTCGGACCAGCTTCGGCCTCGTGTGCTGGCAACGCCTGTTCCGAATGCCACTACACCACCTTCGGCTCTACCTGACGCTCGGGATCTTGGCATCTCTAAATAATCACAACGCAGCCCTCTCACAGTCATCACGATGCCAGCACAAGAACGGACGCCACCAGGAGACGACCAGGAACCGGATGACCATCCTCTGTCAGGGCAAATCTACTCGCCTCCTCCTCCAACGGACGCCGACACATCGCCCATGTCTCCCGTCATATCAACTGGACTCGACGCAACGGGCAGATTGGTGCATGGAGCCCCAGCAGATTCGACCCCTTCGTCTCCTGTCATGTCGACCCGTTATCATCGGGGACACTTCTGTCCGTACGGGAAGCCTCCTCCTCGAGACTTTACGGCAAGTCAAACAACGCCTATGGACGTTAGCCATCTCCAGGACACCTCCATCAAGACCAGTGCAACAATTTCAAAGGGGGGAAAAGTGTAGTGACTCGCCGATCATTCAAAGCGCTGCCACGCAATTACGCGTGTCTTCTACGTGCGGCGCTGTCTGCCAGCCATGCAGCAGCTGCGCCACCTAAGCGTCCAGCCGAGCAGCGGCTGCTAGACTGGGACTCAGTGCTCATTCGAATGCTAACGTGTACACATGTCCTGCTTGTCAACTTACTCTGTGACTTATATGTGTTGTGTCGTTCTGAAATATATGTGTTAAACTTGACGTTATAACACTTTCCTTTCTTCCTTTCACTGATTATTTCCAGAAAGGTGGGGAGTGGTGAGCTGATCTGTGATTAACAAGTGTGTAAGCAATCCTGAAGTTGTGGAAGTGTGGTAGGACATTGGTATTGAAACTGTGAAGAGTAGTACCTGTTTGTAAAATCATTGGCAACTCTTTCAGTTTACAGTTTTAAACATGGCTGCTTCTCAGCAACCGTATACTAGTTTCAACATAGGATTATACAGCCAACCGGTTGGAAATACTGCTAAAAAGAAATGGTCAGAATTTACAGAATTTAGAGCAGCTATGCTCAAGTCAAAAGTGAAATAAAACATTTCAGCCTTTGCCACATGTCCTTAGCTAGGAACAACATCAGACCGATCAGCCTAGTGGCTTTCATTGCTGCCACAAAAACAATACAAGTCTCACAGACAGTGGGATGTCCCCATTCAGTTTACCCAGTAGGAGGATGCTTGTCACTTCTGCTATTGCAGGTGGTTGGTTTCTCTCACCTCTTTACTCACTTCTCCTACTCTTCCTCAAAAGCCTGATGTTAAAGCTTATTCAAACAAAATGTCCAAACAGGTACTTTGGCACATTAGTCCCAACTTACACTACCATTAATTATTAAGATTTCTTACCACAGTTCAGGAGATAATGGCCTACAGATAGGAGGTACCACATGGCCATAGAACTTCCAAGGATCCTGTAGAATGATGCGTATATCTTCAGGTACAGCTTTCAATACTGTTTTCAATTGATGATGTGTCACACATTCCAAAAGTATTGGACCTGGAAAAGAATACAAAATAGAAAAGTCTACCACCAAATGTCAATAGACAAAATAAGACAGTGAATATGCTAGCTTTGGACTTAAGGTTTTTTCCCCACCTGTCAAGAGGGAGAAATGATGGAAGAAACCTGCCACACAGAGATTAACTAGGTTAGTCACCCAATTACTTCAGGCCAAAATGGACATAGCATTGTAGTACAGCAGTTGATGTTAAAAACCTTTCTTCGTTGATAATCTGTCTTGAACAATCCAATACAGATACTATGCAGTCAGTGCTTGTTTCATCACACAGAACTTATAGAGAGATGACTTATATGTCTGCTAATCTGTATCTGTTGCTCTGTTTCATACATCAGTGTGATGACCAACTATTCAGCTTTAAGCGAACAAGGAGCAAAAATATCAACTGTAAAGCATAAAAGCTGTCAGACGTGTCTGCTTTGTCATGTGGACAAATGTTAGTCTTCCTTCTGGAAGTATCATCCATGTCTTCCTTCCAGAAGTACCATCTATGTGTCACTGAGTGCCTCACTAGTCAACTTCATCACAGAAGCACTGGGCAATATGGTGTCAAAATGAATTCTTTCTTAAGAGTAACTGTGACAGTAATGTCAATAGCATCAAGGGATTTTCTGTCACCAAAAGTTGTCATACCAGCTCAAATTTGCACTGCAAAAAATGTGAAAAAAATTAAGACACCAAATTGGACTAAGTTTTCTCAAGATTCTGATGCATCTATAACAACAATAAAACCAGACATGCAGCTACAGTTGCTTAGAAATCCCTTGATCTGAAGAAGATGTGTTTATGATTCAACCTATGTGGGTAAGCAAACAGCCACCAATAATTACACAGTCACATCTTTTGTTTTTATTATAGTTCTGTATGTAAGCTTTATAAGTGTTTCCAAAGTAATTAAACAAAGCCAAAGATACAAATTGGCCCATAATGTATAGCCTGCCATTTGTCTTCTACATTCAGTTACCTGAAGAAAAACAACAGTCATGGAAAAAGTGACATCCCTTTTCGTCAAAAACAGATCTGCTGGTAAAGTCATGGCAACTGTGTTCTGTGACTGGAAGGGGTTACTGTTGGTTGTTTTCTGCATGCTGGGATAGCAATAAAGGCTGACAGGTACTGTGAGACATTAAAAAAACTGAGAAGGGCAATTCAGTACTGGAGAAAAGTAATAATGAGCAAGGGCATAAAGAATTCTCCACGTTGATACCCGCCCACATATCGTTCACCATTTGTCAATCTCTTACAAAACTTTGTTTGGAACATTATCACTAAAGACCAGATTATATTCATCATAAAAACCTTAAGGGGGGATGTAATGGAACATGTAAATATTTATCTAAAAAAGTCATTACAGCTGCAATTATCAATGTACAAATATAAAATTTTGCATGTGTAAAGCAAAAGAGCTGTGTTTTAATGGAAAAATGTAATAAAATATGCAGGATTAATATTTTGCCAGAAATCTGAATTTTTTATTGTCTTTTTGTATAAAAAGCTGTAACTCAAATTCTAATCACGCAGTTAATCTGAAAATTTAATTGTAGTGCCCTGAGAAGTTTATAAGACCAGTGAACTACAGTTATAAATTTATGGTACAAATTGTATCATTAACAGAGTTTTCAATTTTGCACATCCAAAATTAACTTGTTTTTCTACATACAATCATCTAAAACCAGAACATAATTGCGGGATCTCATATTTTTTAGTTCCAGGGAGACAGCAACACGTTGCGAACAGTTCCTGAAAATTTCATAACATTAGCACATAAATACCTTTTGAGACAAGGCTTCTAATAACGTAAAAAAAATGTAAAACAGAAAAAATTAGTTCCAAAGATTTTCTTCTCATACTTCTACATGTAATAAACATACTTCAATTTTAAAATCCTCCACACTGATACTGCTCATACTTCAGGCTTCTCTTCTTTCCTCTTTGAATCTGTCTGGCCTGAATTTGCAGGTGAGACACTGATCTGCAAGTTTTCTTGACCCTGCTCTCGTCTGTGGTGTAAAATGCTTGTGTAAAATGCTTTTGTTGTAAACACACCAGGATCTATACCAACTCTCTTCAGCACTTCAATTCTGCCATTATTTCCGTTATTGTAACATAAAACTGCATCATAGACTCCTATTTTGAGTACTTCAAGTCATCAGAATGTTCTTTTTGAGCATCTAAACCAAATTAAATTATTGAGGCTTTCATTTGCACTTTGTCTCTTTCCATGAAGACAATTCCTCAATAAATCAGGGTTTGCAGAAACCTGAATGTGGGCTTTACTGCACTCATTAACAGGTTCTGTTTCTGAACTTACACCAATCGTCTTTCGGACACAGATTGTGCACTGCTGTTTGGTCAGTGCATAGTTTGTGGAAAAAAATTGCCCAGACAGCACGCCTCTTTGCCTCTGAATTTTCTGATAGCTCTCCCATAAGATAACTGAAGAGAATCTATTTCTTTCAGAGTAAGCCTGCCTTTTTCTCCTAGTAGTTTTCCATCCTCAAGTGCTTCACCTTTCTTCTCTTTCATCAAGCAGCGAAGCCCACCACCAAGCCTCTTTTGCATGTGACCAACACATTCCAACTTTTCTATCGTTGTATTGTACGGACTTTTATCTGTTACAGCTTTGAATGAAGAGGGGTCCCCGTCACCAAGGCATTTAGTATACGTAACAACACCATACTGGTCCTCAGATCTGGAGAACATCTTCACAACTGCAGCAGCCTCCGTACCCCACTTGAGCCACTATAATTTTTAGAGAATGCTACTGCATGCTTTTATTGCCACAGTTTCTCACTGTCTTCATTGTTGGACATTTTCACTGTTGCACACTGCTGGCAGTATTTAGACCCATTATGCATAAATCTTGACTTCCACATAAAGGTTTGCAAATTCAACCTTCCATTACCAATATATGTTAGCTTTGTCAAAATGTAAATAAACCTCATGCAAGAAAGTTTTTGGGCAAAGATATAGATGTCAGCCGAAGGTATTGAAAGAAAATAGCCTTCACACTGACAAAAATTCTGCTAAAGCAAGCAGTTTCCTACATGTCGGAAAAGGTGGGAGTGGCGCCAGTGCAGAGTTAATCAGTTTAACAATTTAAAGGTGCTATCACGATAAAATTAACACACAACATAGATCAAACTGTGTAGATCAAGAAAATAATATTTTTGAAAAATCGATTTTTTGGACCAAAATCCATTACATCCCCCCTTAAACCATGCATGAAAAGTGTCAAAATATGCAAGATCAAATAACAAAAAACATGGTAGTTACTGCGTCCATTATACCTCAAATTAAAACCTGTATGTATCAATAAAGAGGAATAGCAGCACCAGCCAAGCAAAAAATCGGTACATTCTGGTAGAGGGTTAGGAAGGGGGCCTTTCTGGGATTATTTTCCAAATGTTTGCAAACTGGGGATGCATACCATGTTTCAAGAATTGTTCCTTCTTTGCTATTGTTGTCATAACAAGCAGATGCGATGGGAGTGCTTCACAGCAAAACGATTGATATGTACAGGACAACTTTGAGATATCACATGCAGGGGGGAACAAAGACTCCATAATATTTTATTTACAAAACGACATACAATCATGAATATTTTTTAACAACATTAACCTTTAATTAATACTATTGGACCAAAGCATCATTTACAATTTATTTTACATTTTTCTACTATTGTAAACAAAAACAACCAAGTACTGTTCCAAATGTTCAGTAGTAAGGTTGTGTCTTCGATCACTTAAAACATTTTTATAAGCAGAAAAGGACCATTCTAAATAAACTGAGTTAACTGGGCATTATTTGAATTTGGGTGTTATGTTGGCACTTATTGTTTCTGGTCAAAGTTCACCCAGCCCATTAATAAAAATATCAATTTGCTGCAAAGGTTCAAAGCCTGGGTTTTTGTTTAAAATATTTTCAAACTTTCCTTGAAGTTTTCTTGGGAATACCTATGGCAATGAGGACTTCAATAGAAGAACTTTATTCATTGACTGAATAGATTTATTCAATGCTAAACCTTGAGTTTCAAGCTCTTTAATACTTGCAGATATATGGGAAAAATGAGCGTTAATCACAGCAATGTCTTTTTTTAATACCGGAATCATTAAAAGTTTCCTTGCACTGACAAACTGCCAAAGTCTCTGCGCTATCGAAGCGGTTTGCTACCTCCCTAATGGCCTCAAAACGTTCACTGTAAAGCAACACAGCTTCAACCGAAGTACCCCAACACGTTACCACTGGTTCGGGAGGTAAAGGCAAATTTGGTAGTTTTTCTTTGTAGGTCTTGATGCGAGCAGGGGCCTTTAGAAACACTCTCCTTGTGGATGAAATCAGTTTATTTACATTGACAAACATGGAACATACTTCCTGAGCAAGGCTATGTACTCCGTGATCAAAGCACATCACAAGAATCAAATTGGGATAAAATACTCAGAGGGCTTTTCCTGCTTTGATCATACAGGGAGCAGCATCTGAAATAAACACAAACACCCTTTAATCAGCAGAAGATTCTGGAAATATTTTTCTGGTACCCTCATTCACAAATCTGGTGATCATACAATGATTTACATTTTCAAGTTCTTTTAAAGCGCCAACAATTAAATCTGCAATGTAAGGGCCACATGCATCTGTAGTTTCTTCAACTGAAATCCAGATAATGCTGTCCTTGAGTTCATTGCGTATTTCTTCCAGAACATTTATGTAAATTGTCGGTATGTAATTTTTAAATTATGTTGATTCATCTGATATATTTTGATATAAGCAATATTTGTGCAGGAAGCCTTTGAGGATACGGTTTGTAAGTTTGTGAAGAGGAATACTGCTTGCAATGAATGCTTCACATAGATCTTTGTTAAACCAACCCTTTTGTTTACCTTTGGACAAATCCCTGCTACTGCAACTTGCTGTTGTCAGAAGTTGTTGTCATGGTCCTTTCTTCTGCGTTCCAACGATATGAAGACTTGTCTTGAAATGCTGGTCTACTTGAAATTATTTTTGCATGAAACATTTTTCTCGCAAACTCGACAATGTAAAACAATTCCGTCATATTTAAATGTTCCAGGATGGTCAGCTATCGACGAAACAACATTTCTTTTTCCAAGCGGCATGGCACACAACACATTACACACTACACACGCAGGTGCAGGAGCAGGAGCATTAACTCTGTCTGTCTGCCTGTTCCTGTTCCTATTCTGTAGCGATTTCACTAGGCAGTGGCCTCTTAGTTAGCGGCTGCGCACAGTTCTAGATCACGGTCAATCTGTGAGACATCAAAACTAGATCGATCTAGAGACTGCCCATCTAAATTTTTAAAATATTGTAAACATAGAGTAAAAATATGCATTATCACTAGTTTTTAGTTAAAATATGCAATAACTGGTGAAAAGGAGCCAAATACGCAAATGCATATGCAACATGCAAATGCATATAATCTGGTCTCTAGTCATCACCCGCTCACCAAACAGTTCGGATACTGATTACAAACTGTTCCCTAATTTGAAGAAACGTTTGCCTGGATGGCATTCCACTCCGACGACAAGGCAAAAGATGAGGTTCAACACTTACTGAAGGACACTGCAGCGAGCTGGTGTGACGTGGGCACTATACACTGTCACAGTGTTTACAAAAATGCATCGAACAAAATGGCAATTATGTACGTGTACGATAGAAGCGTCACAAAAGTAAGCCATACATTTGGGGTATTCCGTAGCATGATCAACATTTCACGTATAGGATACCATCTACAATGACTGATGTCCTTTGAAACACTTTTAGGAAAAAAAATAATTGCTATGGGCAATTTATCCTGCCACACTTCTGACTTTTTATATCCAATAAATATGTATGCTGCAGTGCCACAAAGTTCAAATGCTCTGCAGCATACGAGTGGGCATTTCCTACATTCACAAGCAAGTTCCACAGCAACATAATCTATGGCAAATGATAAATCCTAACACAGAACAGGTACAGTCCTTTCACATCTCAACCCAGATGGCTCGAAAGAGTTAACTGCATTCATTTTAAGAGACACTCAATGTGGAACAATGTACTACTTCTCAAGTACAAGTGTGCAAAACATAAAGATAAAAGTAATTTTCGCATTATGTATCACTGCCAAGTAAAAGACCATATTTACCAAGTATAAGACGACTCTGATTATAAGATGACCCTCTTTTTTGAAGAGGCTTCAGGGGAATTTTTTAAAAACATAGTACACCACTCCCTAGACGTTTACCGTCTCCTGCAGAAATGTGTACTATTGTTGGGTCCAATTTTGAAGTCAATTCAATTCCAGCTTCAAACAGACTCAGGCAAACAGCAGTTTAAACATGGTAGGTGTTCCTAAGTAGCCAAAGTTCACAGTACAGATTCCCATGTTTGTCAACATGGTGTAATTTGCTGCCCACTCACTACTCCAGCCAAGCTGGTACCAATGTTCCCCTCCAACCCTTCAGTAGGGCTGTGCTGGAGCAACTGTGAAACACAGACAGCATTATCTTCTAGGGTGCAAGTCATATGTATCAACAGCAACTAATACATAAATAAAAGATTGCAACAACAGTTCAGTCCAATTCCAGAACTTTTGCTCATCCCACAATCTAGTGATGTCTATTGGTACTATCACCATGACAGGTCTTGCCACTGTAATTTATTCTTGTGGCAACAATTAGTCAATGTAATATGATTTATTTCATTTGTGGAGATTTCAATCTCGATTAATTTTTCTTTTGTTTCATCTAAGTGTCACCCACCTGTTCTAAATGTGATTAAAAGCCAGTAATGTAAAACGATATTCTAATATGTGTACAGTGACCAAATTTTTCATTTGCACCACTTAGTAAATTACTAGTGCCTCATAATCAAATAAAATACTGATCTGGGTTTCGAAGCAAGTAAAATTTTTTGAAGAACATCATTTCCGCTTTTGAATGCTACTTTTATTTAAATAGCAGCATTAATATTTGTACATAGTATCTGTATGTGTATGAGAACTTTTCTTACAAACCTATACATATACAACAGGAGTATGTAAGATGATAGAATTTGGGTCTATTTCTTCCTGTTTTTCACAAAACTGTCAAATTTTAAGCAGAGCAATAGACTGTATATCATAGTGGCTAGTTCCTAGTATATTATAGCAGCTAGTTCAAATTTTCTGATGCATCCCCTGCACAAGCCCTGCACATGTCAAAAGTCATGTGATTGTTCAAGCATCATCGATATTACATCGAGCGCTTTGGTGTATCAGTAAAGCATCATCAATACTGTGTCAAGCGCTTTGGTGTATCAGTAAATCTTGAGCTTGTTCGAATGCCAGAATACTTGCCCAGCCCAACCCTTACAAATTCTTCAAAATAAATTTGCACATGATTTCAATGGACAAAGCTTCATCTGCAAATGTAAGATGACCGCCAAGTACTTTATTAAACAATGTAGAAATGTTAACCTCAGCAGCAACAGCTTAATTTCCAAATGTAAGACCACCCTGCATTTTTCAAATGGCAAATTTGGGAAAAGACCTGTCTTACAATCGGGTAAATATGATAGCTTGTTGAAACTTGGATCATACATAGACTCAACTGTTACATTACAATACAGACAGTAACTGAAAGAAATGAGATCATGGATGGCAATGCATGCTCTGCAACATGCACACAAGGTGACTACAACGTTGGTAACGAGTTGTTGAGTTAGGGCATTCCATTCCTCCACCAGCACAGTTGACAACTACTGGATGGTAATGGGGCGTGTGGACATACTGCAATACATCTACTCCATAAATCCGACACATGCTCAATTGTATTTCATTTGAGTGAATGGGCAGGCCACTTAATTTGCCAAATATCCTCTCATTCTAAAAGCTCCTGCAAATGTCCTGTTTAAAGTGGTTGCACACTGCTCTCCCTAAAAACAAAGCAGGGGCCAATTGCACCCTTGCAAAGACACACATGGGACTGTAGTTCAGTGTCACAATAGTGTTGACCACGTTCAAGCACTTGGAGAAGAGTACATCCATGCCACGTTATGCCTCTGTACATGAGAGAACATTACAGAGCATGCTCTGCCATCTGTGGTGATCAAACCCCCTATCAACCCTTTGACCACATTAGGTGGGTTAACTCATCATGCTCCGTCTCTCCCTCAGTGCCGAAGATGTATTTAAAACATGGCCTCTGGATTTTTCTTATGTGTTATTGACATGTTTACACTTCCACCGAACCGTCACTGCTGTGGGCAAGTTTTTTTTTCCATATTTCTGTGAATAAAAATAGTTTGAGCATCTATCATAAAACACATGTGCCTCTTTGTGTGCTATCATTTGCCCAGTATCTTGAAACATTTATGAAATATGATTATTGTTATTACCACAATTCCCAATGCGCACTGACTGAAATGTGCCAGTCACATGGGACTGTTAACCAGATATTAAAACCAATAACTTGAGACCTAAATGAGAGATTGTTCTGCTCTCACTTTTAAATAAAATTTTGATATCTTATCTAAATTTCATACGCAACAATGTATGAGCTAAAATCAACCATATGCAAAGTTTATGCAATATGTTTGTACCTGTACAAAAGCATTAAAATTTCATGCAATGGTTTCTTTAATTTGATGCAGCACAGTAACTATGATGAATAAACAAAATGGAATTCAGACCTTTATTGAGCGATGTGAAAAAATCAAATTTTTTCACCAAATAGTTTTCTTAAAATATTATAAGTATATCATAGCGGCCAGAACGCTGTCTCTCGACACAGGTAACAGCATTTGGCAAGCAGTACGGCAACAACAAAGCTGCACTCAGCACAGAATGCAGAGAGCACATCTGTATCAGTAAAAGGGTTTTGCAATGTTCATGGGATGATAGTGAAAAACAGTGGTTTCACTTTAATTATTGTATTTGAATGAAATTGTCATTTTTTCTCTCACTGTGTATTTCTTTCAGTTACTTTCTATACTCTACTGCAGGAATTCTGTCTATGTATGATTCAAAGTTTGTTGAGTTATGTCACTTGGCAATGCCACACCATGGGAAAGTTACTTTCATCCTAAATTTTGCATCCCCATTGTAGAAAAAGAGGTGTTAAAAAATGTACACATCCAGGATTTCACAAGCACTCCATAACATGTTTTTCCCATTACCAGACAACCCAAGCCATTGAAACATGAAATCAAATACCAAAAAAAGGACAGTACAGTGTCTCCACAAAGAGGGTGAAGTTAGCATTAACACAGCAAGAAAATGTACTCAAATTTTTCCTTGCGTATTTTTACAATTTTTTTTTTTTTTGCTTGAATTATTTAATGTAAAATTGAAATTATGTGTAAATGTGGAATTACATACTGTTGTATTTATAACCAAAGGTCTACCCATTTGGATGACGTGGAAGGAGCAAAAAGTTAGCAAGTGCACCAGAATGTTCAGAGAGAGAAAGCGACAGCCTGAAGTAGGCAGTCAATAGAGTAAGATGTAATGAGCATGATCACTCTACGGCGTTAGAACTGTGAGAATGTACTAGTTTGACCATTGTAAATTTGGCATGAGATGACTCACATTTGCTCATTAAAAGACTGGGCAGTGCTATGTGATAGTTAATTTGTGCATACTGTGATAACTACAGTATGAGTCCAATGATTGGAAGTACACTGGTGTGTGCTCTTGTAAGGATGTGACTAATATACAATATGAGAGAAGAAGAAGAATATTAGACCAGATGTATTGTGTGGATTTTCTGTTCTTAACACCAGTTACCAGCTTCTAATGAATTGTCTACATCACATACAGCTGCATGTAATTGTGTTTCAAGAGGGTAACATGCATACAAATACAGGATACGTATTATAAGGAGCTGTATCTCCAAAAAGCTACAATCAGAGCACATAATTCATCAGCCACAACCACCAAAAGGAAAGATTGAAACCTTGAATACATTATTTTTGTAACAGAGTGCAGATTAAAAAATTTGCTAGTTTTGAACAAAGTCATTGTCTTCAATTGCTTTGTACAAACTAGTTCAAATACCAAAGGCCTTCAGCCCTGTAACATGACAGTGCTTGTGCTTTTATTTAGAGTAATTAAAGGGAGAAGTAACTGCTTTCATACATTTACTAAATGCTCAGATAGCAGGTACAATAATTAACACTTTGTTGAGACTATTTGAAAGAAACGGTGTTTTTTTACAGCATTTCTTCAGTAATAGTAAAAGCGGTTATGTTTATTAAAGCTCATGGAAGTAATAAAATGCACACATGATTAGTTAACTGAGAAAACAATTGCTGTTATACTGTCTGAAGAAGTACACTAATGAGAAGTAATTAAGTGATTACAATAATACAGTGGTTTTGCAACATCGTTAGTGTACATACACTTGTTGAAGTTACTATATGGCCGTTGCTTTTGCTTATACAAGACAAGCTGTAGTGATTCTCCGTGAGTTTATGAAGTTTAAACCTTTTTGTATCCAGGCACACTTAGCTGTTCAAGTAAATAAAATGTGTCATTAGTTTAATAAAACTCATGCAGATGGACTACTTTAAATCCTACTCAGTATTATAACTGATACATTACTGGATTCAATACAGGCGACAGCAGCTCTATTTTGTCATGTTTAAAGACACCGTAACAGTTTTCCAAGGTAGTCAGAGCCTGTGCTTGAATTAATATTTACTATATAATCAGATTCTGGCACAGTCAAGTTTTTCAATTTAAAAACTTTCACAATATTCTTTTATCATCACTAAACGTTCAGGAGGATGGGTCAGTGGTACGTACTGGCTTCTGTCTTAGCTGTGTGTACTGCACTGCCACAAACTGTACAAAAGAAGAAGGATAAGCAATAGGAAGTAATGGCATTTATTAATGGCCAATCTACAGTGTGTCATTGTGGCACACTGCGACTACTTCAGGACTTAGCTGGTTAGCTACTACATATTATAAACGGCTCTCATGTATTTATTCTTTCCTTAACTTGACATAATTACCTGAATTACTTTACTTTTATTAAACAAACTGGTTTCTTCAAAACTACTCTGCAAAGGCGAAACTTTATCTAAATTAATGAGTGATTAATTAATTATGTGCACAGTACTAATTACTTCACAGTTTTAGAGAACAATAAATTCAGTGACATAGCGAACAGAAGGAAGTGAGTGAGGTGGTTTGAAACTGCTTATGAATGACTGGACTCATTAAAATTAAAGTAGGTCTCCTTACACTTGGCTTTGATTAACAAGACTAATTCTGAATGTGAATCATTAGATTTGATTTTCTGTTACTGGAGTGTTTGAATCAGGCCATTAGAAGGGGCCCTATTTTTAGATGTGATCTATAGAAGACAATATACAAACCATAACACCAATGTAGGTGCTCTCTCCAGACTGCAGGACCAGAGGTCTGACAAACATGAGAATCAACATTTTATATTAAACACCAAACTGTAAGAGACTTGCCAGTAAATGCAAGCACTATTACACAAACCACTTCAAGATATTAGAAAGTGTGTCCTGATGAGGACATCATTAGTGGCGTGGCCATTCTGCAACACGACAATGTGATCTTATTAAGAGATGCCAATACTGACTCGAACCCACAGCAGTACGGGTATTCATTCTCCAAATTTTACGACAATACATTCTGAAGTTGCTAGAAAGAAGTGACTAGGAAATTACCTGTATTGAACACCTAGCATGTCAACAGATTTTCAGGCTGTGCAGGAGCCTCTTTATTGTGTTTATATTTTTCAACGTCCCAGATGTGCAGAATATCAACTAGCCATGCAGACCGGCTTCTGTTCATGGACCACTTCCACCCATTGTACGGAACAGATTCGTGAATCCATTCACGGTATTCATGTGGTTGGTGGTAACAGAAATACTTTTCAATTTTCAACATATTGCCAAAATACAGTCTTCCACCACCAGAGCCATGATCCACTCCCTAATTGAAACTTTCAAAATCAAGGGGTTGTTGCATAAGTGCTGGATAAATGGCCTTGATTCACAGCAAAGCAATTCAAGAAACACTAGGTGGGGAAGAGAGAGATTTAACTCACGTCTCCATTTTTTCACACGCAAAGCAATCAGGAGAAAGAGTAAATAATGCAAATGTTTGACCATCAAATTATAACACTTGTTGGAATAGTCCTAACTCAACCAGCACTGAATCTAATCCTCAGTACATTTCACACACCACCAACGAAAGAAAAAAGCAATGAACCAACTACTGTCACTGCACCACCTGTATTTCCAGCACTGGCCAGGGTGTAGACCATCCACAGAAAGACAGGATGATGTACACTGCAGTTAACATGGATAGTGCTTTTTAGAGCTGCTAAAATAGGCTCCATAAATGGAGACCCCTGGCAAGCATTCGCCAGCTAATGCTGACCAGCATGCAGTATCCAGCATCCGGCATCAGTAGCAGATGGGCCAGCAAGCCTCACCATCACCTGATGCCAAGGGGCAAATGGCTTCACTGCCAGTGCGTACATCTTCCCATTCTTTGATGCTTCATGCTTGTCACATTTTTATCCAACCATAAAGACAGCCACTTGTTATCTGTGCCCGCACAAGAAACAACAACAAACAAGTATAGTGCTCCACCTGACACTGGATATATAGTGAAAGAAATTAGATAACAGAATTCAGTTTACAAAACTGTGGAAGCTTTCTTTGCCATACTGCCTGTTGGCTGTATGTCAGGATCTCCACCTGACCTTCATTTAATGATTTTGGAAATTTCACCAGCATGTGTGACTGGCAAAGTCAGAGGTTCACACTCCATTGCTGGTAGTGATTTTTTTCCCCCTTTTTACAAAGAGAGAAACTTATTCTGAAATGTGTAACTACAAGAGAGTAGCTCATTACATAATATGAACAATAATTATGATTATAAAGGATGACAATGTCCAATAATTGCAAAATAAAAAGAGACTGTGTAGTATACATAAGCGTGACACTTTGTGATAATGTGTTGTTAATGTTGAATAGGAATCGGAATTATATAAACTAACAAAACAATGTGCTGGAGACTGTGCATTACCTGAAACTGATTGAGTACAGAGACCAACATGTGATGCGAAGCCTATTCTAATGTGTAGAAGGATTGTTTTAACAAGGGTCACTCCAAAAGAAATGCACACTATTTTTTTTAAAATCCATCTTTTATTCTACATGTTTGAAAGTTTTACAGTGTGTAGATACATCCTTTAGGAACAATATTTTCATTTCTCCACATAATTTCCATCCCTCTCAACTGCCTTACGCCATCTTGGAACCAGCGCCACACGGTAAAATTCTGGACCAACCTGTAGGAGCTACTGTTTGGCAGCGTGCACAAGGGAGTCATCACCTTCATATCTTGTTCTACGAAGAGAGTCTTTCAGTTTCCCAAAGAGATGATAGTCACATGGAGCCCAGTCAGGACTGTAAGGCAGGTGATCGCTTCCATGGTTTTTTGACTGACATGTGGCCATGCACTGTGGTGCAACAGCAAAACATCCTGCTTCTGCCGATGTGGTCGAACACAACTCAGTCGAGCTTGAAGTTTCTTGAGTGTCATCACATATGCATCATAATTTATGGTGGTTCCACTTGGCATGATGTCCTCAAGCAAGAGTCCTTCGGAATCGAAAAACGCCGTAGCTATAACTTTTGGTTTTGAATTTTTTTTTTCTTGAGTGAATTTGCATGATGCCACACCATTGATTGCCTCTTCATCCCTGATGAAAAATGATGGAGCCATGTTTCATCACCTGTCACAATTCTTCCAAGAAAGTCATCTCCACCATTCTCGTACTGTTCCAAAAGTTTGCTGCATACCGTTTTTCTTGTTTCTTTGTGACCCACTGTCAACATCCTGGGAACCCACCTGGCACAAACCTTTTTTAACGCCAAAACTTTCAGTATTCTGCAAACACTTCCCTCCCCTATCCCAATGTAGCGTGACAATTTGTTCACTGCGATGCGTCTGTCAGCAGCCACCAATTCGTTAACCCTCTGCACATTGTCTGGAGTGTGTGCAGTACGAGACCTGCCGCTGCGAGGACAATCCTCAATATTGCCATGCCCGCTTTCATCACATAACCTGCTTGCCCACGGACTAACTGTACTGCGATCGACAGCAGTATCTCCATACACCTTTTTCAACCTTTTGTGGATGTTTCCCACTGTCTTGTTTTCACAGCACAGGAATTCTATGACAGCATCTTGCTTCTGACAAACGTCCAATGTAGCAGCCACCTTGAAGACATGCTGTGACGGCGCCACTCACGGGCACAGGTTGAACTAAGTTTGAAAACAAGCGGGAAGGATGTATCTACACACTGTGAAAAACTAAGTTTGAAAACAAGCGGGAAGGATGTATCTACACACTGTGAAACTTTCACACATGCAGAATGAAAACTGTATTTTTACAAAAATAGTGTGCATTTCTTTTGGAGTGACCCTCGTACATTACCTCTTTTCTCTGTCCTTTTAGAAAACGTGTCACTTGCAGGAGGTAATATTACAGGAAGCTTTTGAGTGGGAGGAAAAAGACACAGTTCGCTAATCACAACACAGAACTGTACAGTGCTATTACAGGGTGTATAAGTGGACAAGGAAAAAAAAAAAAATTCCCCGGATTTTTCCCGGATAAAAATACACTTTCTCCTGGGTGAAAATACACTTTTTCCATGTTAAGTGACACTATACTCTTCCTCGGCACAGTCAAACTCAATGTTTATGGTTTTACATACCTGAGTAGAATTTCCCGGCACCTTAGAAAACAAAACTCATGGGGGGGGGGGGGAACACTTTTTGAAAGACCTTTGATGTGCAGCAACATGTACTCTGCATATTTTTGTATTATGAAGGTATAAATTTGAATTCTACCAAACACCACATGTTACTTTCCAAAACATTGAAATCGAGATTGCGATGCGCTTTTGTAAGACAGTCATAGCTCATGTCACGTGATCTCGCCAGCAGATGGCAGCATAGGACACGTGATGTGGTAAGCCAATAGAAAGATCACTCTTCAGTAGTGCGAACACACAAATAAGAAAAGTTAATGGTTTAAATTAATATACATTGCCTTCATATATAATATTGGTCTCTAAGATTAATAAGCTGGAAGAGAAGCTAAGTTTCCACATATAATGTTGATCTTTCTTGCGCATGTTACGCTTTAAGATACATCACACAAATGGGCCAGTAAAATTTTTAATAACGACATAAATGATCTTCTGGCCTCGAAATTCTTCTAAATGGTCGCCCTCAGAGAGCTGATTTTTAAATCAAAGTCAAACGCTTAGTGATTTAAGAAATTCATCGTACATTCTCACACATAGTTCATCTTGCGTAAAAGGAAATCTGCTTTGAATGTAATGCTTTTCAAACCACCATTCGCAATATTTTCCAGCGACCAGTTAGAAATAGGTTCGTTTCAGCAGTTGCAACAGAGCCAACCCCCCACCCCCTCCCCTTCTTTTTTGAACCAAACATGTGGAAGTCACAGGGTAACCTGTCGAGACTGTAGATAGATCGTCAAGCTGCCCCCACTTCAACTTGGCGGTTACACTTTATGTGAGCATCACCTTTCCTGCTGAGGGCACAGCTTTGAAGTTTTTAGTGGGAGGTGGTGATGCACACTTCCATTGTAACATTACATTCCTGTCCCTAGACGTCTCACTACATTATCCCAAAGCGGTGTCTGCAAATTTCAACCAGTTTCATTGTTATAACATTTCGTACCTTTTCATTTGAACACTCCACATTTCATAACTCTTCATTTGAACGCTCCTTCTATATGTTGTGATCACAGGCAGCAATAAAACTGTTCTCAAATAAGACATATTTCGTCACTGAATCTCACCAGGGTGTATACGCGGAGAAAGAAAAAAAATTCCCGGATTTCTCCCGGATTTCCCAGTTAAAAATACATTTTCTCCCGGGTGATAACATAGTTTTTCCCTGTTAACTGACAGTACATTTTCCCTCGGAACTGTATAACTTATCCATCCTTAGAATGGTTATGGTTTTATACACGGGCGTAGAATTTCCTGGTGCTTTGGAAAACAAAACACAGGGGGAAAAATCGTTTTGGAAAGATCTTTGATGTGCAGTAACATGTACGCTGCATATTTTCGTATTACGAAAGTATACATTCGAATTCCACCAAACAGCGCATGTTACTTTCCGTAGCACTGAAATCAAGATTGCGAAGCGCTTTTGAAAGCCAGTCATAGCTCATGTCACGTGATTTTCACCAGGCAACGATACCAGGTATTCAGAGCTTGTAAAGCTTTCACTTATAATATTGGTCTATAAGATTAATACGCTGGAAGAGAAGCTAAGCTTTCACATATAATATTGGTCTTTTATGCGCGTATTACAATTTAAGATATATCACACAAATGTGCCATTAAAATTTTTAATAATGATTTAAATGTCTGTTCTTCTGGGCTCGAAATTCGTCTAAATGGCTTGTCATCAGAGAGTTTATTTTTAAATGAGACTCAAACGCTCTTTGATTTAAGAAATTCATCGTACATTCTCGTACGTAGTTCAACTTGCATAAAAGGAAAATTTCTTTGATAGTAACGCTTTTCAAACCACCATTTGGAATACTTTCCCGCGACCTGTTAGAAATAGGTTCGTTTCTGCAGTTGCCTGAGAGCGCCAGATGACAGGCGTCACTGCGCTTGCGCAGCTACAATGTCGTAGGGAGCCGTATGTTCGTAAGTGTAAAATATTATAAGATCTTACATTAGGTCATAAAAGAAACAAGGCATTCGAACCTGCGGCTGCTTACACAGCCAACAGCCACATTTCTGTAGCCAGAAGCGGGAGAAGGTACTACTCAACTGCGCATGCGCACGATTCTGCTTGTAACTGCTACAACTAATCTAATGTAAAAAGTTGTGACGTTACGCTCATCGGAGGCAATTTGTTGTAACGAATCATTGCATATTCTTCCTAAAGCCTTTGACAAAATTTTGCTGTTGGCAGACGCTTGTATGAGCACTTTGTTTTGTTGATGTATATGGCGCATTTACTTTGCAGTTAAGTTTTATTTTCGTTTTTACACTCGTTCATGTTTTATTGCTGAAGTATTACTCTGCAGTAGCGGGATACAGTAATATTCTTTGTTAGAGTATCGGTTCTTACCAGTCAAAATTACAAAAATTTAACTGAAAACAATGAAAAATTCCCGGAATTCTAAAATATTCCTGGGTTTTTCCCGGTTTTCTCCCGGATGAAAAAATTCCTGGGTTTTTCCCGGATCTCCCAGTTGTCCCGGGTCGTATACACCCTGCTCACAGCCATCATTTCTGCTGTTTTGACCTGGTCATATATTACTGTGGCAGAAAGTTATTTTCGGGCGCTTTAATTTGCACAAGGAGAGTTGCCTATGAATTGCTCAATTTTTATAATGTACCAGAGTATTTGGACTCCAGGGTGTATATTTTATTTTATTTTATTTTATAATATACCTTCCCAGTACACTGACAACTAATAGTGGTCTCTACTGAGGCCCTGGCATCCTATGATCTGAGTGATCCTCCTCTTTCCTCCCTGACAAACAATTCCAAAATTTAGGAATAAAGTTTTTCATTACTTTCATTGTTTATTGACACCACTGGAATTGTGCCTACTGAAGGAAAGTACTAGCTACCCATATTTAGCCTCGTAATGTTTCTGTTTTCTCAAGTGAACTCTCATTTTGATATAAAGGGTGGTTATAATTAAACTTTTGCTACTTGACGTGAAGTAGATGGAAAAATTTACCATGTGGGTACCCAACTTTATAAGACTGATTATCAGACAGTGAGCTGATCGATTTACACCGTTGGTAGTGTTAGTGTCATGACCTGCCATTAGGTGCTGGCACTGGTATCATGATGTATCATTCAAACATAAGCATCAATGTGCATTATAGTTATAGACATGGATCTCCAAAAGGTGAAAAGGGCTTTACTCGTACAGTTGTTTTATCAAAACAGCAGCAATGCCACTGCTGGTCTTTATGAGTATAAGTGCATTAAATGAATACAGAGTGGTACTCTTTCCACAACAGATTTGAAGAACGTGGCTCAGACGTTCCTGGAAGAAGCAGATGATTTTGAAGATGATATTGTTGCCATGGCTGAGAACACTGGACGCAATGTGTGATCTTCAAGTAGTGCACAAGCTGTGTCAGAACTGCTGAACATTCTATGGTCCACAATTTGAGAATTGCTGCAAACAATAGTGAAATGATATCTGTATGAGCTTCACATCATTCACCAACTTTTTCCATGATGCAGACATTCGAGTACACTTTGCTCTTACATTTCTTGCAACTTTTTAAGTTGACGAGATGTGGCCTGGGGAACATTTTTTGGAGTGATGAAGCATAATTTATTTGTTACTTCTCCTCCGCATGTCCTTAGGAAAGTGTCTGCAAAGTTCCATTGTACTATGATCACTTATTTTCATGGGGACCCTCTCAAGTAGCTGAAGTTTAATTATAACCACTCTGTATATTATTTAGTTAATATTCTACTGAAACAAACCTGAATGCTCCAACAGCATGTCACATATGTCAGTTCTTCCACTGCTGGCTGCTGCCAGTATTGGTGGGTCACCACAGTCTCCAGGCATTGACGCATTAACACGCTGGCTACCATTTAAAGGTTTGAACTTCAGCAACACAGAAACACACTTTTTATGCCCGTGCTGTACAGCTATAGATAATGCTGTATTCCCAGAGGAGTCATATTCATTAACATCGACACAGGAAGTGGACAGAATATGATGAACTTCATTCACATTCCCTCTGGCACAAGCAGTATGCAGACGGCTTTCACCTACAAAGCAAAGAACAATCAGCATAGAATTTTCATATGGTATAGCAGCTGTCAAGCTGCAATGGAATTAACTTATTAAGCAGCAAATATTGATAAATCAATTTTTAAAAAACTAGATTTAAATGCCTCACCTGCAGAAGCATCTTTTGTAAAGTCTTGTTTCCTCGGCAAGATCTAGAAATAAAATAATTTTATTTGTAGAAAATTACAGAAATTTATTTGTATTTTTTAAGTGTAATATTGGGAATAACCAACCTCTTTCACTATTTTCTGGCTTTGTTTGTTTACTTTGTCACCATTCCTTTCTTTCATATGCTTCAGCCTTTCTTTTAACACAGCTGCCTTCAATGAGTGAAAACAAAGATGTTTAAGAATACAATATGACACACTTATAAGATGCTGTTCAACTGTATACAGCTTAATCGTTGTGCATATGACAGAAATAAAACATGAATATTGTTTAATAAAAGAAGAAACAAAATATTGGCATCATATTGTGGATTATATGGTATTGTCAATTTTGAGGTCAGACTTTTCTTACTCTAAACTTATACTACATAATCTGTAGTTTTAATAACTTTTGAGAAACTTATTTATTAAAAAAATGCATTCACCATTAAATTTATGTAATTGAAGTCATACAGCTAGTATAATGGATAAGAAATCAATAAATATTTCCATTTTCAGATGAATCTACATCAAAACTGATGAGTTATGTTTAAATAGCCCAGAAACACATTATGCTGTGACATTAAGAATTTGCATGTAAGGCACTGAAAATTGAACATTATCTTGCCAATCCATGGATTGGCATCATAAAATGAGCCAGAGATACCACCACTTCTCTGCATCATTACAAGGCAGAAGATTTAAATATTCTGGTACAGTATTGGTACAGAAAATGATGGGTACAGTACTTACATACCTGGATGGTACTGAGTAACAAGAGTTGGACACTTGTTGCTACTTTTCTATAGAAAGTACTCTACCAGTTTCATTCACAAGCAAATTTCTTGTGCTACTGGAGCCAATTGCAAAACTAAATATTTATCTAGCTCTGGAACTGACTGATATGCACCAGGAATCTGCTTGTGAATCAAAATGGTACTGTAATTTCTATTCCCCTTTCAAACAATCATTCTACAGTTTTAAAAAAGAAAAGGAACAACATTAGTGACAACATTGTTTGGCAAATGTTGTCTCAATAATGCCACTCAAACCCATACACTTGAATGAACATCACCATGAATTAGGTTCATTAGTACAACACCGATTTATACAGGATTTATGGATTTCATTGTTGTACACTTTTACATATATCTGATAGCTTTGACATCTATGTGATACCACCATCTAGTTGCTTGTTTGTTACGTTCTGTTCGTGTTATTGTAGTAATAATGTTTGGCTACCAACTTAACTGACTTACTACTTTTTGTAGTTCTCAGATTATATTCTTTATCTATCCCATCAAAGGGAAGGCCACTAAAAACTAAGCTGCAACATACATACAACACATTATTTGTGAGTTTTTCCGTGCACAAATTCCATTTTTCAAACTTGTGTGAATAGGTTCCAATATTGTAAAAAGTTAGACAAGTACATGTAATTAATGGTTGTCCTGTTGTTTCATGAAAACTTCGTCTGATGTCACAATAGGGTGGTGAAAGCTGTACATATAATGCATGTCAAATCCATTTTTATGTGACTTGCATGTGATAAGACTAAATTTAAAGTCATAACTATGATAATAAGTAATATATTTTTACAGTAATTATAAAAGTGTTTGCAAAAATCTTTCATAACTTCAGGTTTTATGTGCAAAAAATCATGAGTTTGCACATGAAGCTGTTTTTCAAAGAAATGTGTTGAACTTTATGCACAGCATTCGTGTGTATATAAAACAGAGGGACACATTCCACGTGGGAAAAATAGATCTAAAAACAAAGATGATGTAACTTACCAAACGAAAGTGTTGGTATGTTGATAGAGACACTAACAAACACAAACACACACAAAATTCAAGCTTTTGCAACCCAAGGTTGCTTCAACAGGAAAGAGGGAATGAGAGGGAAAGACGAAAGTATGTGGGTTTTAAGGGAGCGGAAAGACTTAACTTAGGGGGAAAAAGTGACAGGTATACACACACGTGCGCGCGCCCACACACACACACACACACACACACACACACACACACACACACACACACACACACACACAACAGACACAAAGTAATATGTCTGCTGACACCACGGTCAGCCCAAGAGCCATCAGTGTACACACAGGTACTATTGCGAAATTCCATGTGGAGGTCGTGAAACTGAAAGTGATAGAGGGAGGCTGGTGTCGTGTCCTTAGAAAGTAAATGAAGACCAAGGAGAACACACGAAGCCACGGTGGTGAAGGGTTCACACCTACCAAGAAAGCTGCAGGGAGCGTAAAGTTAATTTGACGGAGCAAGAGCCAAAAGCGAACTCCAGGAGGTAACAGAGAAGAGGGACACATCCCATACAGGCAATCAAAGGAGTCATCAAAGGAGGACACACAGGATGGGTGGGTGGCCATGCATGGCAGACAAATGGCGCACATAACTGCTAAGGACAAAGTCACAGCAGTAGGACAGTGGTAGTTCGGCAGCTTTTGCATACAGACTCTCAACTGGGCTAGTATAAAAGATGTCAGCGGCCAAACAGATGCCACGTTGGTGGACCGTATTGAGGCAGCGTAAGAGTGACAGACATGCAGATGCATAAACAAAGCACTCATAGTCTAGTTTCGAAGAGACAAGAGACCGGTACAAACGGAGGAGGGTGGTTTGATCTGCACCCCAGGAAGTACCATTGATGACACAAAGGGCATTGATGGACCACGTACAGCGGCTCCCAGGTAAGACATGTGGGAGAACCAAGACAGTTTCCCATCGAGCAGGAGCCTCAGGAATTTCGTAGTTTCAACAAATGGAAGAGCAACATGCCCAAGATGTAAAAGTGGTGGGAGAAACCAATTGCGCTGCCAGAAATTCCTACAAACGGTTTTGTCAGTGGAAAAATGAAAGCCCCTGACGATGCTCCATGAGTAAAGACAATCAAGCCATCACTGAAGATGCCATTCAATGAGAAGTCCGTGAAGAAAGGCAACAGATGGCAAAATCGTCAACAAAAAAGGACCCAGAGATGCCCGGCAGGAGACAGGCAGTTATAGGGTTAATGGCGATAGCAAAGAGGACAATGCTCAGGACAGAACCCTGAGGCACTCTGTTTTCCTTGATAAAGGTGTCCAACAAGGCAGAACCCACACGTATCTCGAAAACTCAGTCTTTTGAAAATTTCTCAAGGAAATGGGGCAGGCAGACACGGAAGACCCACTTGTAGAGAGTACGGAGGATACCAGCCCTCCAGCAGGTGTCGTCAGCTTTCTGCAAATCAAGAAACGTGGCCACAGTTTGTTATTTCCGCATGACATGGGTGGACAAAGTGATGAGATGGTCAGAATGGCACACTCGAAATACTAGCCTGGCATGAATCATACATTCCATCGCCTTCCAAATACAGCTGGTGAGAGAGATGGGGCGAAAGCTAGAAGAAAGGTGTTTGTCCTTACTGGGCTTAGTTATAGGTATCACAGTGGCTTCACGCCAGTGTCTGGAAAACATGCCCTCTACCCAAATGCAGTTGTACGTATTAAGCAGGAAGTGCTTGACTGCAACAGAAAACATTTGAAAGTGAACAGCTTCTGGCCTTGGGCGGAGGATGTGGATGAAGTTGGAGCATGATCTAGGTCCCTCATAGAAGGCAGCATTGTAACACTCATGATTCTGAGAAGAGAAGGGTATCGCCCGAGCCTCCTCCGCTTGTTTCCAATGGAGGAAGGCAGGGTGATAGTGGGAGGAACCCAAAATTTATGCAAAATGGCGGCCCAAGGTGTTAGAGATAGCAATAGGGTCCATGATGACTTTGCATGCTTCTGTCAGGATGAAAATTGGGGATTTTTTTTTTAGGGCGCAAAACTGCTATGGTCATTAGCGCCCGGTCCGTAACTTAAAAAACAGTAAAAAACGACAGTGGAAACCAGCAGCAATGGGAACGAAAGTAATAAAATTGGAGAAACTAAAAGCAGAAGGAAGGCTTAAAAATCCACTACAGAAAGGGGTTGGTTGTCCCGAAAAAAAGCTTCAAATGACTGACGTCATTTCACTGGCACTAATAAACTCGAGAACGCGATCGGCTGAGCGCGTGTCATCTGCTAAAATCGACGATATATCAGGCGATAGCTGTAGACGGGAGCGTAACGGATTAAAATAGGGGCACTCAATTAAAAGATGTCTTACCGTCCACAGCTGAGAGCAGTGGGGACAGAGTGGGGGAGGATCGCCGCTTAAAAGATGTCGATGGCTAAAAAGACAGTGCCCTATCCGGAGTCTAGTTAAAATTACCTCCTCCCGACGACGCGTTCGGGAGGAAGAGGTCCAAGCACAAGGAAGAGCTTTCACGTCCCGCAATTTATTATGAGGAAGTGTCGACCAATGCGCGTGCCATAAATGAACAACATGACGACATAAAATGCTCCGTAGATCAGCGAAGGGAATCGATTGGATAGCTGGCCGAAGAAGAGAGACTGCAGCCTTGGCTGCAATATCGGCCGCCTCATTTCCACAGATACCAACGTGTCCCGGGAGCCAGAGGAACGCCACCGAGACGCCCCCCAGGTGGAGTAAGCGCAGACAGTCCTGAATCCGGTGGGCCAGAGGGTGCACAGGGTAAAGAGCTTGGAGACTGAGGAGAGAGCTGAGAGAATCTGAGCAGATTACGTACTGTAGCCGCTGATGGCGGCGGATGTAGTGGACAGCCTGGAGAACAGCGTAAAGCTCCGCAGTATAAACCGAACACTGATCGGGAAGCCGAAATTGATTTGGGGTGTCACCAACAATATAGGCACTCCCTACACCTAACGATGTTTTCGAGCCGTCGGTGTAAATAAATGTGGCGTCCGTCATTTGTGCACATAGTGCAGCAAATTCCCGACGATAAACAAGTGAAGGGATACCATCCTTGGGAAATCGACAAAGGCCACTGAGCAGGCAGGTCCGGGGACGGAGCCAAGGTGGTGCTGTACCCCAAGTTGTCAAGAAGGTTTTAGGAAAGCGGAAGGAACGAGAATGGAGCAGTTGACGGAAGCGGACTCCCGGTGGTAGTAGGGAGGAGGGGCGGCCTGCATACCCTACATCGAAGGAGGCGTCGAAAAAAATGTCATGGGCTGGATTAGCAGGCATGGAAGACAGATGGCTAGCATAACGACTCAGAAGGACTGCTCGCCGATTGGACAGCGGAGGTTCAGCAGTCTCAGCATAAAGGCTTTCCACAGGGTTGATGTAAAAAGCTCCAGACACTAAACGTAATCCACGGTGGTGGATAGAGTCGAGACGCCGAAGAATAGACGGCCGAGCAGAGGAGTAGACTATGCTTCCATAGTCCAATTTCGAGCGCACTACGGCGCGATAGAGGCGGAGAAGGACCACTCGGTCCGCTCCCCAGGAGGTACCATTCAGGACACGGAGGGTGTTGAGGGATCGCAGACAGCGAGCCGAAAGATAGGAAACGTGGGAGGACCAGCACAGTTTTCTGTCAAACATAAGACCCAAGAATTTAGTGACCTCTGAAAACGGGAGGTTGACAGGTCCTAGATGTAAGGAGGGTGGAAGAAACTCCTTACGCCGCCAAAAATTAACACAAACGGTCTTACTGGGAGAAAAACGGAAGCCGGTTTCGATGCTCCAAGAGTGGAGGCGATCGAGACATCCTTGAAGATGCCGTTCAAGAAGGCTGGTCCGTTGAGAGCTGTAGTAGATCGCAAAATCGTCCACAAAGAGGGAGCCCGAGACATCAGGAAGGAGACAATCCATAATTGGATTTATGGCAATGGCAAACAGTACCACACTCAGCACGGATCCCTGGGGTACCCCGTTTTCTTGGGAGAAAGTACGGGAGAGAGTAGTGTTCACCCGCACCCTAAACGTGCGCTCTGCCATAAAGTCACGAAGGAAAAGGGGCAGCCGGCCTCGAAAGCCCCAAGAGAACAGTGTGCGGAGGATGCCTGTCCTCCAACAGGTATCGTATGCTCTCTCCAGATAAAAAAATATTGCTACTG
This sequence comes from Schistocerca nitens, assembly GCF_023898315.1. Lineage (NCBI taxonomy): Eukaryota > Metazoa > Arthropoda > Insecta > Orthoptera > Acrididae > Schistocerca > Schistocerca nitens. The sequence continues at coordinate 246,062,796 of NC_064622.1, forward strand.
TTTGGCGTTTCCGGAGAAAATTGTTCATGATATAAGCGGAGAGAGCAACAAGATGGTCAACTGCAGAACGATGCTTTCGGAATCCGCATAGGGCAGGTGTTAAAAGACTGTGGGATTCCAGCCACCAAGCTAAACGGTAATTCACCATACGCTCCAAAACCTTAACGACACTACTCGTGAGAGAAATGGGGCGATAGCTAGAGGGGAAATGTTTGTCCTTTCCAGGTTTCGGAACGGGAACGATGATAGCTTCCCGCCATCGTCTGGGAAAAGTACTGTCGGTCCAAATTCGATTATAAAGGCGAAGGAGGTAACGCAAACTATGGGTTGATAAATGCAGCAACATTTGTACGTGGATACCATCCGGTCCTGGGGCGGAGGAGCGAGAAGAAGAGAGTGCATGTTGGAGTTCCCGCATGGAGAAAACAGTATTGTAGCTTTCGCGATTTTGAGAGGAGAAAGCAAGATGTCGCACTTCCGCTGCACGTTTCTTCGGGAGAAACGCTGGCAGGTAATTTGAAGAGCTCGAAATCTCAGCAAAGTGCTGACCCAATGAGTTAGAAACTGCGATGGGGTCCACTAATGTATCATGCACGACAGTGAGCCCAGAGACTGGGGAGAAACTAGGCGCGCCTGAGAACTGTCGGAGCCGACTCCAAACTTCCGAGGAGGGAGTGAAGGTGTTAAATGAGCTAATAAAGAATTTCCAGCTTGCCTTCTTGCTATCGCGGATGACGCGACGGCATCGCGCACGGAACTGCTTATAGCGGATACAGTTGGCCAAAGTAGGATGGTGGCGGAAAATGCGAAGAGCACGTCGCCGCTCACGTATTGCGTCACGGCATGCCTCGTTCCACCAAGGAACTGGGGGGCGCCGGGGCAATTCGGAGGTGCGTGGTACTGAACGTTCCGCAGCTGTAAGAATAACGTCGGTAATATGTGTGACCTCATCTTCGACGCTGGGAAAGCGACGGTCATCGAATGTCGCTAGAGACGAAAAAAGTGTCCAATCGAGTTGGGCAAACTTCCAGCGTCGCGGGCGCATATGTGGCAGCTGAGGCTGCAGTCTAAGGACACATGGAAAGTGGTCACTCGAGTGTGTATCATCAAGGGCGAACCATTCGAAGCGCCGAGCTAGCGGAACAGTACTGACCGCAAGGTCTAAATGAGATAAATTTGTCGTGGAAGCAGACAAAAATGTGGGGACCCCAGTGTTGAGGCAAACTAGATCCGCTTGGTGGAAGACGTCTAGCAATAGTGAGCCACATGGACAAGGATGTGGAGATCCCCAAAGCGGGTGATGGGCATTGAAGTCCCCAACCAGCAAATAGGGGGGTGGAAGCTGACCAAGAAGATGAAGGAGATCAGCTCGTGCCATTGGTGTGGACGATGGAATGTATACAGTACAAAGAGAGAACGTGTATCCGGAAAGGGAAAGACGGACGGCGACAGCTTGGAAGGAAGTGTTTAAATGGATTGGGTGATAATGGAGAGTTTCATGGGGAAGAATCATGAGTCCTCCATGTGCTGGTGTGCCTTCAACAGAGGGGAGATCATATCGGACGGACTGAAAATGAGGGAGAACAAAGCGGTCATGGGGACGCAGCTTTGTTTCCTGAAGACAGAAGATGACCGGCGAGTAGGATCGCAAGAGGATCGACAATTCATCCCGATTGGCTCGAATACCGCGGATATTCCAGTGGATAATGGACATAGGGTGAACAGAAAATGGAGGAATGTGACCAAGGTCGCTGTCAACTCAACGACTGCTCAGAGCTTGCGACCGACAGCATGGAATGGCATTCAGCCGAAGGCAGAAGATCCTGATCTATAGGTTGGTCAGTAGCAGCTCCTGTCACCAGCGATCGGCCGGTTGATCGGCCGCCAGCAGTGCGCCTCGGCGACACAGAAGACGGCCGAGGGCGATTTCCGCCAGGTGGTGCTGTAGATGGGACACGCCTTGGCGGAGAAGGAGAGGAACTGGGTTTCTTTGTAGCCTTCTTGGAAGTATGATGTTTAGATGAAGGAGGAACCGATGATTGGGAAGTTGCGGTACGTAAAAACTCTTCACGAGTATGCTCTTTTTTCGAAGTCTTGGTGTCTGACTTTTGGGCTCGAGATTTAGCAGAACCCGACGAAGGGTGAGACAGAGAGAGGGCAGGCGAAAGTGGTGAGGTTGAACGGGCGATCTTTGCGCGGGCCGATCTGACGACCGTGGTACTAAAGGCGAGGTCGCAAGTCTGCGTGGCCGCCTCCTTTGTTGGCCAAGAAGAAGCAAGGACAGTGCTGTATTATCCTGTCTGAGGCACGGTGGGCTGTCGACTGATGAATAATTTTCGAGCAGCAAAGGTCGACACCTTTTCCTTCACTCTAATTTCCTGGATGAGCTTTCCGTCCTTAAAAATGGGGCATTCTCGAGAGGAAGCAGCGTGGTCACCCATACAGTTGATGCAGCGAGGGGATGGAGGTGGACAAGCACCCTCATGGGCATCCTTGCCACACGTAACACATTTGGCCGGATTGGAACAGGACTGGCTGGTGTGATTGAACCGCTGACACCGATAGGGTTTGGGACGTAAGGGCGAACGGAAATTATCTCATAGCCTGCTTTGATTTTCGATGGGAGTTGAACTTTGTCAAATGTCAAGAAGACAGTGCGGGTTGGAATGATGTTCGTGTCAAACCTTTTCATAACCCTATGAACAGCCGTTACGCCCTGGTCAGACAGGTAGTGCTGAATTTCTTAGTCAGACAATCCATCGAGGGAGCGTGTATAAACGACTCCACGCGAGGAATTTAAAGTACGGTGCGGTTCCACCCGGACAGGGAAGGTGTGTAGTAGTGAGGTACGCAGCAATTTTTGTGCCTGGAGGGCACTGACTGTTTCTAACAACAGGGTGCCATTCCGTAATCGGGAACAAGACTTTACAGGACCCGCAATTGCGTCGACACCTTTCTGAATCAAGAAAGGGTTGACCGTGGAGAAGTCGTGACCTTCGTCAGACCGAGAAACAACAAGGAACTGTGGCAACGATGGAAGAACTGTCTGTGACTGAGACTCAGTGAACTTACGCTTGTGAGCAGACATAGTGGAAGGTGAGGAAACCATTGCGGAAGAATCCCCCATGATTACCGGTGTCTCCGAAGGCGCGCTCCTCCCTTGTGGGGGCCCTCTTGGGGGGCACTCCCGCCTTAGGTGATTGTTCACACCTCAGGTCACACCTCCCGACAAACGGACGGAGGGACCAATCGGCACTTTCGGAAGGTATCAGCTCGGGTAATCACCCCTCCCTGGGCCTGGCCGTTACCAGGGGGTACGTACGTGTCCTACCTGTCTACCCGGGGCGGGGAATTACGCGTTACCCCGTCACCGGCTACGCATGGAAGTGCATGGGTCGGCCTTCAGACACGCACAGGGAGGATAAAAGAGAAAGGTAAAGGAAAGAAGAGGGGTCTCAAACACCGCAGCGGAGAAAAGTGAAAAGAGAAGAGGGAAGGAAAAGAGAAGGACAGAGGAAGGATGAAGACTTGCAAGTATAGAAAGCACGGAATTTGTAACAGTTTCGAGCGTCCGTCTCCGGACATAGGCACAAACCATACTGCCAGAGGGGGAGAAAGGGAAGGAAAGAGCCAGAGGTGAGGCGGGGGGGGGGGGGGCAAAGATGGGGGACAGGGAAGGATGCGGAAAGGGAGGGTATGCAGCCCGGAAAGGAATGAGGGCCACATTAGCTCGGGGTCCCGTGCTCGCTACGCACGTATCCACAAAAGAGTTGTGGACCCCCTGGGGGGAAAATTGGGGAATGGATCTTGGTTCCAGTGAGTCATTGGATGTTGGCCCATACGACGGAAGAGGGGGGTGAAACTGTTAAAAGAACTAGTGAATGAAATCCAGCTAGCTTTTTTTTGGTTATCTCGAAGAATGCAAAATACATCACAGCATGCCTCAGTCCACCAAGGGACCGGGACACGGTCTGGTAAAGAGGAAATGCAAGGAATGGAATGTTCTGTGGCGGTAAAGACAACGATTGTAAGATATTCCGCCTGGTCATCACGACTGGGGAAATTGTGTTCACTGAAGGTTGCCAGGGACGAGTAAAGCCGCCACTCAGCTTTAGTAATGTGCCATTTGGGTACTGATGGAGGTGGGGTAACGATCAGCAAATGGACAGCATATAGGAAATGGTCACTCGAGTAGGTGTCAGAAAGAGCGGACCACTCCAGACGATGGGCAGTGCAGAAGGATTGATCGAAATGGAAATAGGGGAATCTGTGTTAAGGCAGAAAAAGGTTAAGTTGATTAAGGTCAGCCAAGAGGGCACCTCTCTGACAGGCTCTGGAAGAGTGTCAAATGGGATGGTGTGCATTAAAGTCACCGAGCAGCAGAAATGGGTGAGGCCCAATAAGCAGGAGGAAGTCGGTCCTGGTGACATCGAATGATAGAGGGATTTAAATGGTACAAAGTGAAAAGGTCAAGTGAGGAAGGAAAAGGTACACTACAACAGCATGAAGACAGGTAATCAGGTTGGATTGACTATGAATGTCACCCCGTATGAGCAGCACGACTCCCCCATGAGATGGAATGCCGACCTCGGGCGGAAGGTCAAAATGGACCAGGAAGAAATGCAAAAGCTCAAAGTGGTCGTGTGAGGACGCAATTTTGTTTCCTGAAGTCAGAGTACAAGTGGACGCTGCGATTATAAAAGCACCCGTAAATCCTCTTTGTTGGATCAAAGGCCACCAATGTTCCATTGGAGAAGAGTCATGACAAGGAAAATATGAAGGGGTGTCACCTCGGCGGCTGCCAAGTGACAGCCTGTGAATACTCACTGCTACAGGATGCAGAGGCAAAAGGATCCTGCTCCATGAGGTCCACAGAAGCGTCAGCTTTCTTCTGCTGTCGGCCTTCGAAGTCCAGGGCAGAAGAACGGTTGGTGGTGCACACCGGCGACACAAAGGCTGCTGAGGAGAAGGTATCACATGGTGACACCATCGAAGAGGATCTTCGAGTCGGCGAAGGAGAAGACCGTTTGCCTTTGTTGGACTTCCTTGAGCCTTACCAGATAGCAGAGGAAGACTCATGTGTTGACTGGCTAGAGGGATGTAGGAAGTCTTCATGGCAGTCTTCCTTCTGTCCTTTCGAGCCTGCCGGTTGTGTATCTGGTGACTTCGGCCCATGAGGCGAGAGTCTGATGGCTTCTTGCACAGTTGAACGAGGGGACTGCGATGCTACCTTGACAATGAGTGGTTTCACAACCTCAGAGCTGAATTTAAGGTCACATGTCTGTGTAGCCATGTCCTTCATGGAGCGAGATGAAGCAAGAACAGTAAACGTGCCAGATGGTAGAATGCAGGGTTTGTGACTGGCCAATGACTTGCGAGCCACCTGGTAAGGAACTTTATCCTTTATTTTTCCTTTACCCGGATCTCCTGGACCGCCTGCACATACATGAGACCATCTCTAGAGGCGGCGTCATGGTTGCCATTGCAGGGAGGAGGAGGTGGTCAATCGCCCTTGTGCCCATCTTTACCACAGGTTACATATTTGGCTGAGCGTTGACAATGGTAGCAGTGCATCAGGTTCTGAATGTACGGTCAGACTGTGAGAACCTCACAGTGGACGGAAGCACCACTCTGTCAAAGGTGAGAAAGAGAGTGTGGTTGGCAAAGACACCCTACCCTGATCAGAGAGGTATGTTTGGATTTTGGCCTTGGTCAGACCATCGAGCAGCGTAGTCTAAATAGCACCACAGGAAGAATTCATAGTTCTATGGGCCTCGACATGAACAGGATAGCCATAAAGAAGCGAAGTGGCAAGCAGTTGTTGTGCTTGAGAATCAGAAGTAGTCTCCAAAACCAAAAAGCCATTCCATAAATGAGAGCAGGATTTCACAGGCTCAGCAACTGCATCAACACCTTTCTGAATACTAAACGGATTTACCTTTGTGAAGGACTGACCCTCTTCAACATATGAAACCATGAGGAACCATGGTGCAGCTGGGATGGTCTTAGAATTGTTAGCCTCATTCCGTTTACATTTTGTAGACATTTGTCTTGAAGTTGATTGACCCACTGTCAGAAAATCCCCCACGATTGCCAGTGTCTCCAATGGCGCACTCCTTCCAACTGGGGGCCCCCATCACAAGGGGGTGCACCCAACTTAGGTGAAACTTAGGTGACTGTTCACACCTCAGGTCACACCTGCCTAACACCTGACAGAGGGACCAATCTGCAATTTGAGAATGTAGCAGCTTAGGTTATCACCCCTCCATGGGCCTTGCCTGTACCAGGGGGTATGTGCAAACCCTACCTGTTGACCTGGGGTTGGGAATTACGCACTACCCAGCCACCTGTTACACGTCAAGATGCATGGGCCGACCTTCAGGAGCGCACAGGGAAGAAAATGAAAAAAGAGGAGCTTCAAACGCCGAAGTGGAGGAAGGGTAGAAGGTGAATGAAGAAAGGAAAAATGAATGAAAAACAGTGGTGAGACTGTTCCTATGTCAGCTACAGACAGTGTGGAACATTCCCAAAAACACGCCAGACATGTTCCCCAAGGGAGGGGAAAAAGAATAGGAAGAGGTTCAACATGCAGCATGGAAGGGGAAAGATGCTGCAAAGACTGGGGCCCCATGGTAGATTACTCCCCTGTGTGAGCAACAATTGTTAAGTACCAACTTCTACACCTTTTGCAATGAACTAGTTTTAGATAGAGAAAGCAACGCAAATGGTATGTGTGTTTCATTAAGACCACTGTTGTTAATTTACTTCAATGAAATGAAATACATTTGTGACAAAAATAAGCATTTCCTTGGAGTCACAAGACAGGTTTAAAATACCTTCACTGATTTCAGAAATAACCTCACAGAAAAGTAGGCCTCTTGAAAGAAGTCTATAAGGCAGGGAAGAGTTGTGTAAATCAACACTGTAGGTGACCACCAATAAAATATTGGTTCTACAACATCTTTTATTGTCAGTTATTAGTCACTGTCTACTATTGTCAGTTATTAGTCACTGTCTATTATTGTCAGTTCAGGGTGTATACGGGGACAAGAAAAAAAAATCCCGGATATCCCGTTTAAAAAAATATGCTATTTCCCGGGTGAAAATACACTTTTTCCATGCTAAGTGACGGTAGGTTTTCCATAGATTTTCCCTCAGAACTGTAGAACTTATCAATTCTTTTAACGGTTAATGTTTTATACACTCGCGTAGAACTTCCCGGAAAAAAAAATAAAGATGGGGGAGAAAAGTTTTGGAAAGACTTTTAATGAAAAAAAGGAGAGAAGTTTTGGAAAGACCTTTGATTTGCAACAACATATACGCTGCATGTTTTCGTATTACGAAAGTATAAATTTTAATTGTGCCAAACACAGTGCATTAGTTTCCGGAGCGTTGAAACCGAGCTTGCGATGTCCTTTTGTAAGCGAATCATATCTCATGCCACGTGAGCTCTCCAGCGGATGACAGCAGATATTCAGAACATAGGACACGTGTTAGTGTCGTCAATAGCAAGATCACTAGTTAAGTAGCGCGAACACACAAAGAGGAAAAGTTAACAGTTGACATTAATATACATAGTATAGCTACAAGAAAAGCTAAGCTTTCACATGTAATATTGATCTTTTTTGCGTGTCTTATTCTTTAAGATACATCACACAAATGTGCCAGTAAATTTAAAATTATGACATAAATGCCTGGGCTCAAAATTCTTGTAAGTGGATGGTACTCAAAGTGTTCAGTTTTAAATGATCTGTGATTTAGAAATTCATCTCACATTCTCACATGTAACATAATTCATCTTGCGTAAAAAGAAATTTACTTTGAAAGTAACACTTTTTGAACCACCTTTCGCAACACTATCCGGGGACTTTTAGAAATAGGTTCGATTTACCAGTTGCTAGACAGCGCCAGAAAACAGGCATTATTGCGCATAAATAGCTGCAGTGATGTAGGAAGCCCGCATGTTCATGTGCATAAAGTACTGAGAGAGCTTACATTACACTATAAAAGAAACAGGGAATCAGAGGATACTCCCAAGAGCATCGAAATTTCGTAAACCATACTAAAATGTATAATTCTGCTTGAAGTGCATATTGGTTTTTTCCAGATTCACAATGAAATAGGTCCCATCAGATATTAAGCTTTTCAGTGTGGTTTTCGGAATGTAAATTTTTTTGGAGTACCAATACTCTACGATCTCAATTTTGGTTCTTTATTATAACATAATGCCATACGTGGCAGAAGATGATAATGTACACTTGAAATTCAGCGAACAGTTGGAAATAGCCAATAGTGTGGAATGAAACACTTCGTTTCAAATAAAATGATTGCCTTAGCGGAAAGATTAATAAAGCCAAATTTCTTTAGCAAACTTGCAAAAATAACTTCATTGTTCTGCAAGACGATTAATGCTTGACTGCTAATAACTTGGAAATAAAATAAAATCAGAAAACTGAAACTAATAATACATTTTTGCCCTCCCTCCGTAATTATGCGAATGTATTTTAATTCACTTGATAGCTCCCAGAAACGGAAATCTGTTTTGTTTTCATTTGACATGGGAGCTGTAAACGAAGAGAAGCAGCGAAATCACTCAACGCAAACACGGGGGAGAGTAATGCCCTCCCCACTACTACTCTGCGCATGCACGAATTTGGCAGCTAGGGCGGGAGCGAGAAAAAGTTTTCTCGTTTGCATCTGGCTGCTTGCTGCTACTGCCGATACAGCTAACAGCCACACTTCAAGTAGCAGAAAGCGGGAGTAGGTACTCATATGCGAGTCAACTGCACATGCACATCAGCCCACTGGCAAGTGGTCATACGAACCAAATGTGAACAGTTGTGGTGTAATGCTCATAGCAAGCAGTTTATTGTTATGAAGAATTACATAGTCTTCTCCCTACGGCCTTTGACATATTTTTGCTATTTGCAGACACTTGTGCATGCTCGGTGTTTTGTTGTCGTAAATTGTGCGTTTCCTTTGCCACTAAAGTTTTATTTTTTTCCCTCTCGTTTATATTTTATTCTGCAGTATCATTCTCCAGTAGCAGGATACAGTAATATTCTTCGTCAGACAATCAATTCATACCAGTCAAAATTACAAAAATTTAACTGAAAGCTAAAACAATGAAAAATTCCCGGAATTCCGAAAAATTCCCGGGTTTTTCCCGGTTTTCTCCTGGATGAAAAAATTCCCGTGTTTTTCCCGGTTTTCTCCCGGATGAAAAAATTCCCGGGTTTTTCCCGGATTTCCCGGGTTGTATACACCCTGCGGTTATTAGTCACCGTCTATTATTTTACAGGTATTATATGACTTTTCTTCCAAGAAATATATAAGTACATAGCATACAAACCGCCAGTGACTGCCACAATTTTCTTCTTTTTATCGTCCATACTTAAATATATAAATTATTTTCGAAGTTCCAAAATGTACTAGAATAAATAAAATGTCTATAAAATGCCCCATTGCACAATATACATGTGGTGAGACAGTTGCAATTCCTGAAATCCATCGCCCATGGCCTCTGGCCTCACGAGGAGCACCGCAGTCCTAGGTCCTTGGATAAACCACGAAAACCTGTTGTATTATGCCACACACAAACAGACCCAGACTGCAGACAGATCGGTGAGACTAGATCCGATGAGCAGGGCTTGCACATTAGTGGGAAATGATGGGCTTTAGATTGACAGGCCCAATCCATTGAAGATACCCACAGAAATGACCTGTGGTTTTGGCCTGTCATGGAAGTCCACTCCTGTGGCCAGCTAGTCAAGTGTCACAGACACCATGTTGATGAAATGAGACTGCACTGGTCAATCCATGCAACAGATAACTTGTGCAAATACTCTCAGAATCAATACTAATGAGGATAGGTAGCAACTCACTGTAAACATGCTCACTGAGCCACAGACAGGCATGTAAAAAAGACAATCACATTCTCACAATTAAATTTTCGACCATAGCCTTTGTCAGAAAACAAGAGCTTACACCCATTCACACAGTCACTCGGACATAACTCATGGATACATGACCACCATCTCTGGCCACGGCGTCAACAATCTCTGAGAATCGAATCCGAACAAACCACTCCTCCCACCTTCCTGCCTCTTACTGCTAGCTGCTAGGCTAGTGGCAAGAAGTGGTGACAGCACTGACTGCAAGCTAAGGGGAGTGGTAGGAAAGGGAGAAGCAGTAAGAATGAGGGAGTAGGGAAGTGGCACACATTTTCAGCTGTGCCCAGCCAGTGACGAAGCATGACATCTCAGTAAACAAACCACTTCATCTACTGAGACAAAAACGAGATTTTTCAAGGTTTTTTTGTCCCCCCCCCCCCCAAAACTTACCCTGGTATTTCCCTGACACGTTTGAAATTCCCTCTTTTCAAAAACTTGTGGCAACCCTGACTCAAGATTTACTGGCAGATTAAAACTGTGTGCTGGACCGAGACTTGAACTCGGGACATACGCCTTTCGCAGCCAAGTGCTCTACCGACTGAGCTACCCAGGCATAACTCACAACCCATCCTCACAGCTTTACCTTCGCCGGAAGTTCAGAAGGTATGAAACAAAGTACTGACATAAGTAAAGCAGTGAGGATGGGTTGTGAGTCATGCTTAGGTGGCTCAGTCTGTGAGCACTTGCCTGTGAAAAGAAAAGGTCCTGAGTTTGAGTCTCGGTCCAGCACATAGTTTTAATCTGTCCAGCACACAGCTTTAATCTTTCAAGAAATATCAGTGTACACTCCACTGCGGAGTGAAAATTTCATTCTCGTTCAAGATTTTTTTTACCAGTGGATTAAAATCTTAGAAAAATCTTTGGACTTGTGAAACAGTGCATGTATCAAACCAGAAGTATGCCCAGCCCTGTACAAAATGATATACTGTTTGATCAAGCATCTAATCCTGTGGCACACAGTGTCCACAACAGTGGACAGCTGTTAATGGTGCACCTTTGACATTTTGAATCATTCCTGAGGCTGCTAATGCACACATTCCAATGCGGAGAGTACTCCCTAGTGGCCCTGTGCACTGTTTGCATTTGCAGCCTTATAACTGATTGAAAACAACATGGAAGTGAATATTAAAAGTGTCCACTACAGTGGAAATCATGCACCACAGAGTTGTATCGACGACCATGCAGAAAATTAATCTAACGCAAAAACTGCTGCAGATATAACTGTCAGAAAAAAGTCACCTCATTCCTAACCATTAGAAAATGTTTTACGGCATTTTCTTCAAAAACTGCTATGCTACCTTGCACAAAATTTATTTTCAGACGAAACAGGCTTAAGTTTGTCAATTTTTGTACAGGGTCGAAAAGTTGATAGTGTCTTGTCGTGCACACATTGTATCACAGTTGTTCTGCTTATTTCTGCCAGTCACACTTAACATGGATTGGTTATTGCAACATTTCATGCCACAATTACTGATGATTTCTTCTTAAAATAAACAATGACAAGAATTTTAAGGTAAGAAACAATAACAATATATGTACTTTTCAAAAGTTTATTGTTTGTTGTGAAATTCGTACAGTGTTCATGCAGTGCTAATTCATTACACTGTTACCTCCTCCTTGTTTTGTTTCAGATTGCATTTCATTTCCAATATCACTTGGAAAATTTTCAATTATTTTAAAACAATATGTTCACTTAGCTGATCGGTAAGTTAGATTTAACCACAGATCAGGGTTCCCAATAAATTGGGTATATTTTGGTTCTTCAATTAATCGGTCAAATGACTCATTAATTAGTCAAATTAATTAAATTGTCAGTTGGTTCTTTTGGTATCTTAGGATGCTGCTGTTTGTCAAATCAATGGATGCCAAAGAGCTAGGCTATTCTAGCATGCTGATGACTGTAGTTTGGGATTCATTATAAAGATACTTTCATATTTTATATTAGGCAACTGTATTTTTGTCTGTGTATTATTTCGCACTATATTCCAGTGTGGTAGATAACATGGTTGTTGCATGTTACTTTGCAACTACTCTTAAGAAGCTCAATAATGCACAGTCTTGTGCTGCTGTTAAATTAGGCAAAAATATTTTACTGTCCAGACGTCATTTGACAAGTAATCTTCTTCAACAGCAGTATCTGGACATGGAGAAATCTGGAGAATTTCCTACGTTTTGAAGCTGCTACTACACAGGAACCATGTGATCATGTCTTGTTTGTTATTAGCAACCTAAATTTTTGTACGAATCAAAAAGTTTATCTACATAATATAAACAACTTATACATTATTCCACATACTATTTAATATTTTGTTCAGAAGTTATTTTTCATATGTTTGCATATACAGTCTCATAAAGATGTGCGCATGCATGCACACACACGTATCTTTAGAGAGAGAGAGAGAGAGAGAGAGAGAGAGAGAGAGAGAGAGATAGAGATTTATTCATACATGCATGAGACTGTATTTGCAAACATATGAAAAATAACACACACACAAAATAATAAAAAAATATGAAGAAATTTAAAAAAACCAGAGGTACACCTGTAGGCATGTCACCCTAATGTTGCCGTCAGGCTTGTGTGCTCTCAGGACACAGTAGGCTACACCTGATCAGTCATCACCTGAGCCAACAAAAATCTACATTGCTATGGAAATCTCATGTCAAAATTATGGTAGAGTAAAAGGTGGGAACCAGAATGAAAATTGCTCCTATCATAGCACAAACAATGCTAATATTTCCTGGGCAGAGTTAGGGAGGTAAAAGAAGGGAACTAGATTTCTGACTCATCTGGCAGCTTCAAAGATATTTAAATCAAAACATCTTGACGTATTTTCACTTTTCTATGACTCAACCCTACATCACCAGTGCAATACGCTCTCCTAGCTGGAAGGTGGTGGAACACCTGCATCTTGCAATTTACAGGTTAGTAAACAATATAAAGGGTGTATTAAAAAGAATCATCTGATTTAAAAAAATCATAACTATTATGTTATTTGAGATATGTGCATGAAGAATGTACTGTTGGAAAAAGCGAACTCCCGAGTCTTACATGATTCCCACCAGGTAGCAGCAGTGTGTGCCCACTTCAGTTCTAGTAAAAATGGTGTTGAGACAACAGAAAGCATGTTGCAAGTCTGTAAAAACTGTTCAGCGTGACTTTTGTACACCGTATCTTAAGGATCCTCCCACAGGAAAGGCATTAGACGATGGCATGTATGATTCTGAGAAACAGATGGTTTGTGTGAAGGCAAATCGCAAGGCCATCCCCGCATGTCTGACACAGATGTAAAACACATCTGCCACAGTTTCACAATGAGTCCGCAGAAATCCGTTCACCGTGCAGCTCGACAGCTCAACATGCCCCCGATGTCTGTCTGGCATGTGTTGCATCAAAGTTTACATATGAAACCACACAGAATTCAGCTACTGTGAAAGTGACAAACAACAACATGTGACAATCAGTAATTTTTTTCTTGCCGAGATGGAGGATGACAGTTTTCTTCCACGCTTAGTGTTAAGTGACGATGCAACATTCCATTTAAGTGGAAAGGTGAACTGTGAGAATGTGGGGTATGGAACAACCTCTTTAAATTATACAACATGAGAGGGACTCTCCAAAATTTAATATGTTTTGTGCAGTTTCGCGGGAAAAAGTGTATAGTCCATTGTTCTTTGACGAGAACACTGTTATACGAAGCACATACCTTGATATGCTTGAGAACTTTCTTTTCCCACAGCTGGAGACTGACTCGAACAACACACTGGCGTCTGGAAGTGTGGGGATTTTTAAATCGAAGGATCACTGAACAATGGATCGGTCACACTGGACCAAATGATTTAGTCTTACATTACTGGCCTCCAAGGTCACCGGACCTGATTGTATGAAATTATTTCTTGTGGGGGGTTTCTAAAATACTTTCTTTATGTGCCTCCATTACCAACAACAATGAATGAGCTGAGACATCACATAACAGCAGCTGTGGGAGCTGTAACTCAAGACATGCATGCCGTGCATGTCAAGGGGGCATATTGAACTGCTAAGAAAAGGTATGAAAAAAAAAATACAATTTTGTGTTCTGTTTTACGGTAAGTCTTTTCATGGGGGAAGTCTCGTCAGAGAGGTCCACCGCATGAGTGTCTATGGAAGTGTAAAGTTTTGGGGGGGAGTTGATTTTATCCCCTGAGGGTCCATTTCTCCCCCAAACCACTGCCTGTTGCATATGTTGTGAGGGTTGTGCTTCAAGAGAGTGGGATGCATCTACAGTAGGAAGTATCTATTTTGGGATGCATACATCCTGAATTTCAATGACAAATTATGTCATTTTGCATGTTGTTGTGGTCTTCAGTCCTGAGACCGGCTTGATGCAGCTCCCCATGCCACCCCATCCCGCGCAAGCCCCTTCATCTCCCAGTACCTACTGCAACCCACATCACTCCGAATCTGCCCAGTGCATTGATCTCCCGGTCTCCCTCTACGATTTTTACCCTCCACGCTGCCCTCCAATGCTAAATTTGTGATCCCTTGATGCCTCAAAACATGTCCTACCAACCGATCCCTTCTTCTAGTCAAGTTGTGCCACAAACTTCTCTTCTCCCCAATCCTATTCAATACCTCCTCATTAGTTACGTGATCTACCCATTTTATCTTCAGCATTCTTCTGTAGCACCACATTTCGAAAGCTTCTATTCTCTTCTTGTCCAAACTATTTATCGTCCATGTTTCACTTCCATACATGGCTACACTCCATACAAATACTTTCAGAAACGACGTCCTGAGACTTAAATCTATAGTCGATGTTAACAAATTTCTCTTCTTCAGAAACGATTTCCTTGCCATTGCCAGTCTACATTTTATATCCTCTCTACTTCGACCATCATCAGTTATTTTGCTCCCCAAATATCAAAACTCCTTTACTACTTTAAGTGTCTCATTTCCTAATCTAATCCCCTTAGCATCACCCGATTTAATTTGACTACATTCCATTATCCTCGTTTTGCTTTTGTTGATGTTCATCTTATATTGCATATAACATGTTATTTTACTTCACACAATGCATTACATTACATGACATGGTGTAGTGATTAGAGAATATCCAAGTAAATTCTGAAACCACACAACCTTCTACCACCTCGAACACACAATGTTTTAAAGATAAGTGTGAGAGAGCCTATTTACTGTGCAACACATCTGTCTGTGCAGGATTGACATTTGTCATGGGAGGACAAGAGCTGCTCAGACGAGCTGCACCAACAAGTGTTTGCCGGTTGCACCTTGGAAGCTGTATTAAAAGGACAAGGAGTGTTTGTGTAATATTCTATTGTTTATGGTACTGTGATAATTGTTAAAGAGACAGATGAAGCATGGATTGAATATAGACTTTTACTTTATTCATGGCCGGCCACGGTGGTCTAGCGGTTCTAGGCGCGCAGTCCGGAACCGCGCGACTGCTACGGTCGCAGGTTCGAATCCTGCCTCGGGCATGGATGTGTGTGATGTCCTTAGGTTAGTTAGGTTTAAGTAGTTCTGGGTTCTAGGGGACTGATGACCACAGATGTTAAGTCCAATAGTGCTCAGAACCATTTGATTCATGTTTGGGACTCGCCAAAGGTGAGACATGTTAATAATTTGCGGTGGTTATTAAACCAACCATGATATAAATGTATATTAATAGAGTCTAATGTTTGATGACTCCGTTGGCTTAACAGAGTTTAAGTGTTTATACAAGAAAAGGTTAAGCAGTTTCCAACTGAAATGAAAATATATCATGATTGAACTGAAAGTTTTCTACAAGTACCCAATTATTTCAAAAGTAGAGTCTTTTAAATTCCTATAACCAGCAATAGTCTTCCTTGAAGAAGATTTTGGGAGATCAACGTAGCTGATTATCCAGAGAAGAGGATCGGCTACACCCGCCACGTAAATCAACTGATGAGAGAGAGGTATGAATTGTGAATGCAATCCAGTTTCGCACCACTCCTTGTGTCGTCAAAATGTTAGAATGGGTGCTAATACTAACAAGTAAAAAGGTGTAGATCTGTCAAGATGTTTTGTTTTAAATGTCTTTGAAGCTGCCAGGTAAGTCAGAAAGCTAGTTATCTCCCCTTGCAGCCCTAACTCTGCTCAAGACATATTCGCCTTTTCTATGCTGTGATAGGAGCGTTTTTCATTCTGGCAATGAAATGATTAAAGTTGGTCTCAAATATGCAAAATTCTCCTAATAACACACTTCTGTCAGCAATGGGTAATTTAGTTAATGTCAGCAACTCTCTTAAAAACAAAGAATCAGTAGCAATATAATTAATTTGGTGGAAAAAAAAGCTACTAAGATAACAACAAAACTACAAGGCAACAGAAGAACTAACCAGTTCTCAGCTTCAAGATGTGAAATTGAAAGTATTGCTGTTGTAATACTTCAAAACAGAAAATTCCAACTCCAATAAATTACGAAATAGAACTGCCAGCCATCATTTTACCTTCAAGACGTAACATTCTTAGTACTGCTGATAGAAGCATATAAAAGTGAAAGTGATAAAATTATCCTAACTTTCAGAACTATTAGTTCCTTCCTCAATGAGGACAGAATCATAGATCGTGGAGTTAAAATAGGAAGGCTAGGCCATTTACAACCTAGGATGAGAGGCACCATTTTATCCCTACCCAGAGTTGCCACTCCTGTAATCATCCTGGATGAAAAACCTGCACTATGCATGCATCCACTCAGTACTACCTGCTCCAATCCCACCACAGATACATCCTACAAGCACATTCTTTGTTGACTAACTTGTGTCCACTGAGTAGCATTTAATATGAGAATTAACATTACTAAATCGGCTGAGCACACAATGGGCACATGGGAAATTGAGACTTTCCAGACACCCATTTCCCAATTGCTCAACATTCTTTACAGCACAGCTAGAGCTGCCTTCTTGGTGGCTCATTGTAACTGTAGGCAGAGTGGTCTCCCTGAGAGTGCAACGAGTGATGTTCTTCAGCAACTGCAGCTATCCTGCTCGTTGAATAATAATAAGCGGCAACCATATGCTATTTATTGAACATCTATTATTTGACTTCACTCAATCTTACACAGATGTGTGAAGTAGGAAGCATACCAAGTACTTGCACAAAGAAATAATTTTTGGAAGCAGTAAACACTTTCTTTAAAAGTCTTTTTGTCAAAAACTCCATGACTGGAGTGTAACAACTAGTCATAAAACAGATTACTCCAAACAGCAAACATCAGTGAGAATATTCATCAGCTTTACTTTTTTTTAAATTTCTTTACTGAAAACAAGCCTCTCACAAAAACATGTCCTTGTGAACATACTGCGAAAATTAATGATGAAAATTCTAATAACACATTTTAAAAATCTTCCAATGCAAAACCCCTCCTTCACATTTTGGGTGAACTGGAATTCAACGAGGTCCAAACAAATTTCAGGAGGCATCTTTACAATGCTCACTGAAAAATGAGGTGCAACAACATTCAAAATAAATTCAAACTGATTTAAGTCACTAAACTTATCATTAAAGTTTTTTCTTAGTTGACATAGTGACAAATCACTCAAAATGTCCGAAGTGGGCTCTTTATTCAGGTGCTTAGCTAGGTCACATCAGGTGAGATCATTAAGAAAGACAATCAATATCTAACACCAATGGAATAGTCTTTAAACTCTTGCTGGTTTCCCTTTCACATTCTTTAATAGTACTATGTCTTAATGGAAGTTTAAAAAATAATAAAAATAAATGAATACTTTATTTACCAAATTATTAGATGAATTTTTTTTCCAAATTCGTCATTCGTAAAATACAGGATCATGTTGTATACGCACATTGAACTATTGCTGATGAAGTCGACAGTTTTACATTGTTTTGTACAGTACATAGGGGTAGTCTTAATTTACAGATGAAGCTTTGGCTATTGAGGTTACATGCAGACTTATTTCGAAAAATTCGAAATAGCAGGGCTCGACAAATGATACTCGTGTTCCAGCAAGCACTTGTTATACCACTGATATACCTTGAACAATCACATGAAATGAATTGCGCAGCACTAGAGTGCACGTCATTTATGTTGGCGGCCGAGTTTAGGTGCGTTCTGCACATCTGACGTCACAAAACACAGTCAGCCAATGAACAGTGAATGACGTTGCCAGATCTCGACTGCAGTGCAGAGCACGGACGAGTGTCTTCAGTTTTAGAAACGCTCCGTCATAAATAAAGTAATAGAACAAAAGCAATGTCTTGACAGCAGACTTTCTTTTATAGAAAGTTTGGAAAAAGCATTCTTTATGCCTATTGCTTCATATTCGATTAATTAATTAAACCAAACAAGCAATAAGCCTCGTAATTCAGGCGATAGCAAGGAAAGGTGTTTGTATCAATCTCACGAACCGTTTTTCGCAATAAAGAACAGTGGTAATTGTTTATTTCCTATTGTACTTCGACAGAGCATGAGCAATTGATAGTCATGCCAACAGTGTTTGTCAGTATTTTGCGTGACGTGTTAAGAGTCCTCATGGAGTTACATTGGCAAGTGAGCTGCGTTAGCGTAACGGTTAAGGTGTTGGGCTATTAAGTGAAAGATTATGAGTTCAAACCTTGTGCGATGCTTAATATTTTCCTTATTTAAATACAATATCAAAGTGTCTTACTTCATGAATTTTATTCGTTTGAATGCAATTTTTTGAAATTTCTAGTGCTTTGTCTCTTCATTAACCCTTTCGCTGCTGCAGACACGTGCTCCCCGCATTCCGCGCTGTACGCGATTTTGTCATCACTGCACTGCTCGCCTGTGCAGACACATGGTGTTCCCACTGCTTTGACACTCTCATCATTCAATTTCACAAAAACTATGTGGCCAGAAAATTTGATTTTTACACATCTTCTTGACTGATACCTTCCCCCCATAAATGACTTAATTTTGTTTCGATGTTCAACGCAGTTATTGCGCAGCATTAAATGTAGTAAACCATTGCACGAAATTCTGAAGAGTTTGCAGAGGTAAAAGTCCATAGCGTATACTTTCCGTATGGTCGATTTTAATTGCCACGTACAGTGCGGAATGCAGGGAGCACGTCTTTGTAGCAGCGAAAGGGTTAACGCGGCCGTGGTGGCTTTATTTCATGAACTGCGCGCTCCCCCCCTAAACATAAGCTTGCGAACTATGCTATATTATGGCGCTGCTGCTCTTGGAGCATGCATCGTGTGCAACTGGCAACGCAGCAATCTCCCGCGTCTGGGTGGGCATGCGCGAGCCGCCAAGATAAAAGAATTGAACTATAGTGCAAGAGATACATGGGAAACTATGAACTAGCCACTACAACAGTCTATTGCTCTGATTAAAATGTATCAATTTTGAAAAACCCAGGAGGAAATACAATTAAATTCCATCATCTTCCAAACTTTGGTTGTATCTGAAAAGATATGCAATAAATGTTCCCATAAATGTATGGATATTGTATACAAACATCGCTCTGTAAGTAAAAGTAACATACATGAAAAGAAGCTTATTTGGTTACGAGAAACTGTAGTGATTTACTAAGCAGACTGCAAAGGAGAGATTCGGTTGCAGTTCACGTATTTGAGTACTGGGTAAAAATGTTACCAGCTTTTAATCGGCTTTAGGAAATGATGGTGACGTTCAGTTGAAACAAGAAGGAAAATAATGCAGAATGAAATGGCCAACAAAGAAAATACATCATATTAAACTGACTGTAATTGTTATCATGAGAATAAATTAAGGTGGAAAGACCTTTCATGGAGATAGTACTCAAGACAGGCAGTACGGAAGGATTGGAAGGTGACCAGTGACACCAGATTGACAGAGCAGCTATAATGATTGCACAGAGGGGAGCGGTAAGTGAGCTGCAAATCACATGTTGCCAACCAGCCCCAGAGCTACAATATTTCTGAACCGGGCAAAAACTTGATTTTTTAACGGAAATCAACTTACGATTCATTCAGAAACCAACTAAGGATGTGTTTAAAAACGTTCAAAACCTAACTGGGTCGCGTTTCAAAGTGATATGAATAATTGATGGACCAACATGCTCTGGATGCCAGGCACTTTGCGAAACAAGGTTTTTTCTTCAAGAATATAAATTTGGCACCCGGGGGCAGATACCTCGGTTGAGTCATGGGTCAGGGAGTCAGGCAATAACCTATAGAACTGTACGCCTTCACTGAGTAGTCATAGGCAGGTGTGGGTAAATGCCTTGCAAATGCAACAGAGCAAGAAGTGAATGTAGTGCAGTAAGGCCTACTCACAGGAAGCCTAATCTACATGTGCCTGCCTGTGAGTGAGCTGCAGGCACTCGTGGGCACCCATGTCCCATGGGACACAGCTAAAACAACCTGTCCTAATTGAACTGTGCCCACCTTTTTTAATCACCCCAACCAACCAAAACTAGTCTCCAACACTAGAATTAGAAATGCTTTAAAGCAGAAAATTCTATCAGCAGTACTGCAAATATCATTTCCTGATTGGTAAAGATTGCCCAGCCATAAAATTATCAAATACTGTTCAGCTGAACTTAGTACATTACAAAGTTACTTATGTAATGAATCATGTCCTGCTGGTATTTTCCAAGACAGACTTAAATACATTGCTATGAAATAATTGTAAAAAATTACCGCCGGCATATAAATTCTGTCTGCGCACATGCGTTCTTGTGTGTGTGTTAGTGTGTGTGTGTGGCGAGGGGGGGGGGGGGGGCGGCTTCAAAGTGATTATTGAGGATATCACACATAACAGAATTTATGAACAATTAGAAGATTATAAAAAGTTCTTAGTATTTAACATCTTACTCTTCAGAAACAGCTGTTAACTGTACACACTGTTTTTACGATGACATGTGAATCAATAAATAAAAAATTTTTCCCAAAGTGGAAATATTTTATAACCTGGTTAAGACTTCCAATAGTGTAAACCATGAAACCTTGCATTTTAATATAACAATAGTTTAGTTTATATCATAAATAATTATAAGTGTTGTTGTAAATTAATATTTCATAACTTGAATTCATTGTTTTCTTTTTCAATAAAATCTACATCTTTGACTTCTTCCCATATCCCAGAGATCTCTCTCTATGCGGGAGCCACCAAACATGACTAATCTAATGTAAAACTAATTAATTAAATCAATGACAACACTTACAATGCTGAGGAGAGGGTGCCTTAGTGATTCACCAAGTTGCTTTTCAATAAGTTTCTTGCCAACCAACATAGCCACCCACGGCGGAGTGACAGAATCAAGGAACTTGGAAATAGTTTCTGAATCTAAGCCTGGAATTGAAATCAATAGTTGTAATTCTTGAATAACTGGAAACAATCTGTAATTTATGAATCATAATGCACCAACTCAATTTTTGAACAACAGGAAACAAATCTGGATGGCATGAAAGTGTTCTCAACTTGACTTGCCAGATCGTTTGAATGCCATTGCACTTCACACAATAATTATCACACAGTCAGGCATTGTAACAGCTCAATTTTTGTGACGTCACACATTAAATTTATTTTATAGAATGAAGCAGAAGCATATGAGGTATTGGTGTTCCAGAGTCTAATAATTTTAAATGAAAATCATTCCCGTTTCCTTATCCACTGTATGTCTAATTGCCTTTCAAAACTTCATGATGGCACAGTAATTAAATCAAGAAAATGGCTATTTCTTATCAGCTCTCTCTCCTATTATTACAACTTTAAATGTCAAATAAAAATCTCATTTTCCTCCTCAACCAGTCCAGCCATATAGAAATTCATCTATCTATGAATGATTTTGAATCCCATTTAAAGGCTGGAAGACTGTAATCATCTACCTACGATGTAAACCAGATATTCAACATGACAGCTTAGGTAATGACGTGCATCCTTAGATGCTCAAATGAGCCTTCAAAACCAATAGCTTCATATTTAAGGAAAATATGCATTGTGGTTCCCTTCAATGTTTCATGAAGATACAAAAGAGGGAGGGAGGAGAAGGATGTGAATGAACAACCACCACCACCATAATCACAACCATCACCATCATCAAAAATTGTATATTACCTGGCAAAGTGAACTAGTTATACAGCCAGTGGGGCAACATTGTCTGTTTTATGTCTGAGAATTATGGAGGGGAGGTGTACCCCTTAGTGGAGTGCTGACAAGTTATGGGTCTTTATGCACCACTGAATCAAAGGCTCGTTTAGACCAAGAACAGAGAAAGGATGTACAGTATCTCTCACCTTTACTGCTTAGGATGCTTCACTGCCAATATCCATAAAACTACCTTCCCCGGTGATGTCGCTATTTTCCACAGCAGTACTTGTTGAGTCATTGTCTGCTGTTCCAGTTTCAGATAACAATGCTGACACTATTTCAGAATCTAGAATTATCCATATTACACTTTCAGTTTCCTGTCCCTCAAGGTATCTCTCCTCCAGTAGTGATCACCTCTCTCTCTCTCTCTCTCTCTCTTGTGTGGTACACAGCATTTCAAGTCCTCTAATGTCACAACAGCAAAAACTAATAACACGCTAGCGCGAAAGCAAACTGACTGCACAGTCTAGTGGTTAGCATTTATGGCTAGCATCAGCAAGGTCCTGTGTTTGATTACTGGTGACCACCTTTTTCTGGTGGAGAGGTCTGGAAGGAGGTTCACTCACAGTTGTGTGGGCAACTGAAAAGCTACTTGCAGTTACATTTTCGGGTCAGAGACCCAGACGCCTGATGGATTATAACCATGGATCTTATTCTCTGTGAGTTTCCACAGAACATTTGTATAGGATTTAGGTCTAGACAGTATGGCGGCAGAAGGTAGGGAACTATTTTCTTCCAAATTTTCAATCGAGTCAAGACAAGATTAGTGCTCATTAATTAATTAATGTCAACAATTTGGGTTTTCTCATCTCTATGTACTTTTAATTTTTTTTCTGTCCATTTTGGCATGATAATCTCAGGTTCTTCTGTTGTAGTCACAACAGAGGAGAAGCAACCACAAAAAAGAACTATGCATTCACAACAATGAAATGTTGTCAGGCACTTCGTTTCACAATACTTGTCAGACACTGTTACTTTGCAGTATTTATTCGCAATGTAGTGTGTGTGTGTGTTTGAGAGAGAGAGAGAGAGAGAGAGAGAGAGAGAGAGAGAGAGAGAGAGAGAGAGAGGAGACCACTGCACGCTTTAATTCTGATGCTACATTCTACTTTTTTTCATAAAAAATCTGTTCTCTCGTTTACATATAACAATTCGTTCATTGAGGCACTTTCTAAAATCAAATACCATAGCTGTAACAGTTTTTCTCAGAGTTCTTTACTAACCTGTAAGTCCAGTGCCATGCAACAAAAGCTGAAGTTTTTGCAAAGGTGGTTTTCTTTGTATTATTTATAATATCAGGGAAATTCTTGTCTAATAATAGGTTTATCTGTGTCATCGCTGTACGCATTTTACTTCTTCTACTTTGGGGCAGTTACTTAAATCTTGCTCCACCCAGCATCTTGTCCCTCCTGTAATTTGCAAGCAACTGATTTACTTAACTTTTGCTTGCCAAAACTTGCTTGCATCTGTCACCTATTACACTTTTATAGTTCTCACTTTCAGTAAAATTAATGATGTTAGGATCAAGTTGTCCAGCTTTGTGAATGAATTTCTCGCAATCACTGTTCATGCCAGCACCACAAGTTAACAACACACACCACTTATAACTAGAACATGTCTGTACCTAGTCACACAACCAAAACGAGTTACCAGTTTACCCTGCCAAGTAATACTTAAGGCACTGAGTGGTCAACAGGCATATAAGGGAGAACGAAAGCATGGCTGAGCCTATGAACAGTATCCTTCAGAGATAAGCCCCTTCCACCTTCCCTTTCCCTCTCCCTGTGTGTGGCACTAAGCACTGCAGAAGATATGGATGTGTTCATAATTCCAGGCTGCCTGTTGCAGGTTGGACTGGTGGTCCACATCCCATTGTGTCAGCTTCCATTATCCAGAAAAACTAAAATCCTTCAGATTGTAATGGGCGTTCAAGATTGGTCCCTTGTATTTCAGGTGATGAAATCTTGTGTTTATGGGTGAGACCTACTTCAATATGACCCTTAATAATAGTTCCATGTGCTATATGCTTAAATGGTGACTGCAATCTGGAAGCCTGCCTTGTGGGGCTATATGTAAAACACACGCTTAGCATATCATCTTGGGTGTTAATAAGCACTTGCGGACTTGTACATGAACTCTGGTGGGATATTCAATAGGAACATATCTGGCCTCTTTCAATTCCATGTCAAAAGATTTAGGAAATGCTATGTCGTCCGAACAAGACACAGCCAGGGCAAAAGCACATGTACCCTAATCTCTGAATTTTATTTCAGTTGTATCAAGCTGAAATTTATTACTCATTAAATAACTAGCCTCATAATAGTAAGAAAACACATTTAACTTCACTAGACAATTTCTTTTGTCACGAACACAGTATTTAACAATGTAAACAAACTTATTGATGTGGAATATTTTGGAAGTGACGATTTCTAGTTCTGGACTATTTAAAATATCTTTTATAACTGCTTTGATTCACAGATGTTCTAATCATAAAAGTGTAAATTTTAACTAAATTTTCAATGTTAATAAAACCAGATTTTAACATAATACTGATCTGCTGCAGAGGCTTACAAAATACTCTTGTGCACACAAAGTAAATTATATGCACACCATACAATACATGCCAATTAAGGGCCATTCCTTGTGGTTTGTCATAGGAGACAGTTTAATGCAATCGGTACCAAGAGTACAGTTAATAGTATACTACTCTTTATAAGTGATTTGTAGATCATTAGTTAACTAAAATTGTATGGGACTGTGACATCTTTGCACTAGCGTGTTGGTTTTACTTGAGAAGTGTGGTGATGTGTACTCAAAACTAACTGTTTTGTGAAAATGAGGTATCTTCTTCTATGTGATGAATCACTGTGACATTTTACCATTTTTCAACTAATGAGAAATGAGGAAAATAAACAAAAACATAAATTCATAGCAACATTTATGCCTGTAAACAAGACCCTTCATGTCATCTAGGGTTATGAGAGCCGCATGTCAGCAAAGTCCTATAAAATAGCAGCATTTTGTTCTATTAATTATTGCGTTGATCCACTACTCTTAGCCAAGATCATTAAATCAGCTGAAATAGCAATATATTTGCTAGAGAACTTCATAGTAATTATGAACAATTATCACTTTGCATATTCCGATGGAAGTTCATCATTCTTACGTTAAATGAGAAGAGGGTGGTTTCAAGTAGGAAATATTTGTCTGGAATTTTGTACACAAGGATAAGATACTAACACTGACTTATGTTTCAGCAGAAGGGAGAATTTATACACAAACATCAATTCTTTGCAAAAAATACCAGTGAAGAAGATAAGTATAGCTCGCGTCATGTTGGAAGGCAGCCCTATTTTCAGTTGTTCTGCGCATCCCCCACCATTACCTGCTAGTAGCCAGTAAGATTCATTCTCTTTCCGAGTGGTTAGCAGTGAGTTACAAACTGGACTGTGAGAATCTCTTTCCCATGTGCTGTGCTGTTGCCGTATTTTGTGACAATGCAGTTTCATTCACAGAGCAACAGAATTATCCATTCAGATATCGATATTACTTTCTTGTAGCAGTATAGCTGCGAATGTGTATCTGTAAATGTTTTAGTGTGGTTTCCAAATGAATGTCAGGCGACATAATAAACGTAAAGTTCCTCACAAGCAACTTTAACTTAATCGTGTGTCTATGGATATCATCTTAGTTGTGCAACTGGTTACATGACTTCTTGTCAGAAACGTAATCGACACAAAATCACCGAGTAAAAGATTTAAGAGACAATCTCAGCAGCCCTCTTAGACTGTTTGCAGACGATGCTGTGATTTACTGTCTTATAAAGCCATTAGAGATTAAAACAGATCAGAAAACGACTTAGGCCGATATCTGTATGGTCAGAAAAGTGGCAACTGACTCTAAATAATGAAAAGTCTGAAGTCATCCACACGATTACTAAAAGGAATCCGCTAAATTCGGATTACAAAATAAAAAACATGATCCTAAAGGCTGTGAATCCAACTAACACTTAGGGATAATTATTACAAATAACTTAAAATGCAACTATAACACATGGATAACATTGTGTGGAAAGCAGACCAAAGACTGCAATTTATTGGTAGAACTCTTAGAAAATGCAACATGTCCTCTAAACAGACTACTCACCCTATGCTTTTCCATCTACTTCAGGAGTATTGCTGTCAGGTGTGGGATCCACAGCAGATAGAACTGATCGAAAAGTTCAAAGAAGAGCAGCTCGTTTTGTATTTTTGCGAAACAGGGGAGAGACTGCCACAGATATGCTATGCGAATTGGGGTGGCAATCATCAAAACAACGTCATTTTTTGTTGTGGCAGGATTTTCACAAGAAATTTCAGTCACCAACTTTTGGAAAATACTTTGTTGGCACCCACCTACACAGGGAGGAATGTTCATCATAATAAAATAAGAGAAATTAGAGTTTGGAAGGAAAGATAAAAGCTTTCATGCTTCCTGTGCGCTGTTTGAGAGGGGAATGGTAGAGAGACAGCTTGAAGGTGCTTCTATGAATGCTCTGTGGGGCACTTAATTGTGAATTTCAGAATAATCATGTAGATGTAGATGCTTCACAAGCAGGAGAGGTGATCTCTGTACATCACTTACAACATCGTCAAATTTGAATCTGAAACCGATACTTCTATTTCTGAAATTTTCAAGACTCAAGAATGAACTGCAGAAGCATGTGTCGGCAAGAGAACTGTAAAGAGGATAGTACACAAAAGTGTCGGAGCAGTAAATAGTAAATAAAAATGTCCGAGGGGTTGGGTTGTTTGGGGGAAGAGACCAAACAGCGAGGTCATCGGTCTCATCGGATTAGGGAATGACGGGGAAGGAAGTCGGTCATGCCCTTTCAAAGGAACCATCCCCGCATTTGCCTGGAGCGATTTAGGGAAATCACGGAAAACCTAAATCAGGATAGCTGGACGTGGGATTGAACCGTCGTCCTCCCGAATGCGAGTCCAGTGTGCTAACCACTGCGCCACCTCGCTCGGTCAAAAATGTCGGAGCTCTAGAAAACTCAGGAAATTTTGTTTTTGTGTCACCTGAAAAGCATAGAAATCACAAGAAACCTGTGACACAAATAGATGGTTTTAACAACGATGTTTTAAAGTGCTCAGCGTTTCAAATGTATATAAGAAGGGAATACCCAACATTGCAAAAACTTGTTGCAATTATGCCTCAGCAAATTGGCTTCAAAGGTAGCGCTTCGTCAATGAAAAGAATTTTAAAATTCATTGGTTTTCAACATGTTAAGAAATGTGTTTTTAATTGAAAGAAGTGACGTAGCAGCAGATGCACACCCGTTACAAAGATGCACGATACAAGAGGAGGAGGTAGTTCTACAGTATATTACCTTGATGAAACATGGGTGAATCAGAATCATTCCATGAATACCTGATGGGAAATGAGTGATGGTACAGGTGGTTTTGAAGTTCCCTTACGAAAAAGTTCTCGGATTCTTATTCTGCATGCTGGCTCTTTTTCTGGTTTGGTTCCTGAGAGTAAATTTGTATTTAGATGTCAGAAAAACAGTAGTGACTACCATTCAGAAATGAATGCTGCCACTTTCAAGAAGTGAATCACTGAACAATTCTTGCCATACCTAGCTTCAAAGTTGTCATTGTAATATCCGTGCCAGTTATCATTCAGCTGTTACAGAGAAGTGACCAAGGACGTGCACCAGGAATGGAATATTGTGCTCTGGCTGAAGAATAAAAATATTCCGGACAATATAAGCCAGACTCTTGCGGAACTCTTGCAGCTCATTAATGCATAAAACTCACGTGACAGATTGTACAAATTTGACTTTCTTGCATGTGAATGTGTTCACACAGTTTTGCATTTACCCACGTATTACTGTCCGTGCAATCCGATAGAATTAATTTCCGCACAGGTTACAAGCTGTGTGTGGGAGTAAATAAAAAAAGTCAATAACAGACACTGAAAGCTTGTGCTTGACGCAATAGACAGCGTCCCCCTTCAGCATCGGCACACTGTGTGCATCATGGTGAAAAGTTTTAAAAATAAGACTTTCACAGGGAGATGAAGATAGATAAAGCCTTGGACATATCATCCTAAATTTATAATCAGATGGTTCGGACATAGACTCAGATAGTAGATGGTATTATGATGTAAACTTTGAAACAAAGTAACGATCTTTCTCGGTTTTCAAGACTCACAGCTTAAAAATGTTTTTGTCAACATATCAATTGAATACACTGAGCGTGAGAACTTCTTAGCTTTTATTGATTAGGAATATGTAAGCTGTGGAGCATTCAGACTATAATGTTCAACATGTTGCCCAAGGAGAACTGAAGCTTTTCCCAGCCTGTTGTATTACTTGCAACAATGTAGCTGGATAAATTCATCACAAACTCCAGTACTTCAACACATAAACTCCTGTCATTTTCGTGGCACAAACTGAAAAATGCCTTAAAATGAAAGGGAGAGTTAGCTGTCGATATATTGGTGGTTTTCGACATTATCGGTCAGCATTCCGTCGAGTTAGATACAGAAGATAGTTAATTGTTAGCTTGTTCAATGGATCATAAATGCGTTCTCCCACTGTAATGTTGAATAGGTTAGTTTAAACTCGTAGTGCCTATTGACACCGTAAAATATGATAATGTACTGAAAATTTTTACAATAGTCTTTTGCAATAGTGTTTGCTACCAGTAATTCTTTTTTACACTAGCAATTTACATTGAACATCAGTAAAACACACCCACATACGCGCATTACCCACATTTTAAAAATTATATGGAATTTAAGCAGTTTTCAAAGAAATATAACGATTTCAGTTTGAGTTTGAAGTTTGTTCTGTTCAAAATCACAATAAACGGCAACTATTTTTGCTGATCTTTTCATTAGACAAACGTCGTTTTGAGAAAAATTGTTCTTGACATCTTCACAAAAGCTGTATCAGGAGTTCTCACCTTCTGACATCACACAGGCAATTGCTGTGGAACAGTGGACACAACCTCAAGACTCAAAAGTAAGGTTTCTCTCATGTAGACGAATGATCAAAATCGATTTTACAATGTGTTATTCTCTCATACATTTGAATGAATAATACAATGTACCTAGGGCGAATGAACACGATTGTTGTCCACAGTGACACAGCTCGGCAACACAGACTTGGTCTGCATGCTCTCTGCCACCACGCATGCGCAAACCTCATTCCCTCCACACCTCCCTATCACTCTGCCTCTATGCACAGAAGTGCCTTCTTACATGAATCGGGCTATAGCTGTGGCCTATGCGAACATGAGTAAGGAGGACCTCGTCACATCGATGTGGCTGGAAGGAGGTACGCCACGGCCGCAATTGGGATTTACTAGATGGAGCTTACTGTCTGTCACTTACAGCTACTCATCTTCCCACAGACACATGACTTTGAACCTCAACAGGGACATCCAGCAAACAATGCCATGGCACACTGAAATAAATGAGGATCACGACACACTTCCTTGGCTGCTAGATCCATCCTTTCATTTCCCACAATACCCATGTGCCCTAGTGCCCAGCAGGAAGACACTTCCTTCCCCATACATTGTAGATGGGTGAGGGCGTCCTGGATATTCTGGACTACATTATCTGCTGGATACAAGCATTGCAGAGAGTGAAGGGCACTCAGAAAATCTGAACAGAAAACAAATTTAGCACTGGAAGAATGTCTCATCTGCTCCAGTGCTCGAGACTGGATATGGGGCTGGTCCTTTAAGCGCCGGTGGCAAGCCAAATCCCCTCGTGGTGGGCAGCATTAATGATCATCAAATAAGAAAACTTTGCCAATCCATACACTGTGAATCTGTAGTGTAACTGCAAATGCACGAAAGCCCTACGAAACTGGAGTGGACTCACCCTGTCTGCACCCCAAGACCTCTGGCCAAGTCACTTTAGAATGCTCAGAGCCTTCAAGGTCCTGGCTCTTAGGTCTCTCAGGTGTGGCAAACATGACAATTTGGAATAAAGAATGCGGCCCAAGAACCTCACCTCTCTCTAAAATGTAGAATGGTGTCCCTCATATGCAAGTCAGGTGAATTAAAAATAAGAAACACACTTATCTGCAGAAAACAGAAAACCAGTCTCTGCAGTCCACTTCAGTAACCTCTGCACTGTAAGTTGCAACTCACGGGTCACTGTTGCAACGCTGGAGGAGGATAGGAAAACAGCAAAATTGTCCACAAATAAGGAGCACTGTACAGGACTCCTTACCATACATCTGATAATGTTATTGCTATGGTGAAGAGGGTGACACTGAAAACACTGCCCTGAGGGACACCATTCTGCTGCTAAAAATGATCTGACTGTGTACTACCAAGTTTGGTCCTCAATAACCACGGAGACAAAAGGCTCTATGAAGACGGGGAGTTGGCCAAGAAAACCTCATTGATGCAATTGTGGGAGTATACTGTGTCACCAGGTAGTATTGTATGCCTTACTGATCTCAAAGAATATGCCAACACAGTGATGTTTACATAGGAAACTGCTGAATAGCTGCCTCTAGCAGGGTCAGGCTGTCTACAGTGGGCTGAACCTCCAAAATCCACACCAAGAGTAGGTAAGGAGTTGCCTGAGCTCTGACAACCAGATCAGACAATGGTTCAGCATTCACTCTAGGGTCTTTCCTACGCGGCTCGTTAAGGAAATACTCCAATAATTACTACCGGAACATGTGCAGTCCTCTCCTGGTTTGGGGAAAGGTATCAGAATAGCCTCTCTTCATGAGTTGGGGATGTGACCTGATTGACATATAAGATTGAAACATTCAAGGAGAATTTCCTTTGATACTGTTGGCAAATGTCTAAGCACGCAGTACCAGTTCTGGTCTCCAAGTGCATTACCATGAGTCTCTGGCAGTGCTGATTCCAGCTCCCACATGCAGAAAGGGTAGTTGTAATACTCAGAATTGTTTCATCTGAAGTCCAACTTTTCCTCTCTACAATCACTTGGCAGCAAAAAAATGTTGGATTCTGGACTACACTGACTTTAGGTTTTCAAAAATGTTCTATCAGTGTCTGATCAATGTCCTCAGATGCTGTCTCGAGGCATGCCTATTTCAACATTGCTGCTATTGGTAAACAAAAGAGTTTACCGGAAATCCTACAGATGGCTTCCCATAATTTTGTAGAGCAAGTGGTACGGTCGATGGAGACCAGGAACTCCAGCCATGACCTCCTCTTGCTCTCCTTAATTATATGCTGAGCCTTGGTGTCTACGACTAAAACCTGTGAGGCTGTTTGCTGTTGGGCGGCATTTAAACCAGCTTAGAGCCACATGCCTGTCCTGGACTGCTGGATGGCACTTATCAGGACTTTAGGATGTATATGTCAACAGCATGATGGATCACTTGTGTGATGTGGTCCACCCATCCCTGGAGGCTGTCGTGGTGTTTGAAAACAGCCAGCTTGCTGAACAGCATCCAGTTAGCTCTGTTGACCATCCATTTTGGTGGAATCTAGTCAAGCAATCTTCCATCCAGAAGGTCAATGTGGAATGGGAAGAGGTCACCAGACTGAACACAGTCTGTCAGGGCTGGAGAGCAGAGAGATAGGTCAATGGCTGGGAATGACTCAGTAGCAGCACAGAAACGAGTGGGCACACCATTGTTTAGCATGCACAGCTCAAGATGTCAGGAGGCTCTTCAAAATCTGACCCTGAGGGCAAGTAAAGGTTGAAGTCCACAAGACCTGATGGGCACTGAAGTCTTCCAGGAAGATAAATGGTCAGGGCACTTATCCGTAAGATCTGTTAGAGGCTCAGAATCTACTGCATCTAGAAGAGGTAAATACAGCGAGCAAACAGTAATCCTCCGATGAGCACAAATTTCAATTGCAACTGTTTGCAGGCCAATAGCCAGAAGAAGAGCAGAGAAGTGGTATGCATTATTTACAACCAGTACAACCGCTCCCTTGGCCCTTTCCCCAGTCAGGACACCCACGTAATAAAGAGTGTATACCCCCACAGACAGGGGCATCAGATGCTCCTTCCACTGGAGGATGGGAGGCTTCTATTACAGGGGTAGCACTTTCATCCTGACATTCTACCATGGAAGGCAGCCTACCACAAGTGGAGGCTCAGTCCTGGGGCAAGATGATTGTCTAAGTTCAACATCAACATCCAGCACCTCCAAAGAAGAATCAAGAGCGACATCAGAGGGCATGATGTTGCCATCACTGGTCTGTTTATTTCCCAAATCCATATGGGGTGGATGCTTTGCCTTTGATTTTTTACGCTGTGTGGGCTTTGCAGCTACAACCGTGGCTGTGGTTGTGCCAGCACTCGATGTTGTACCAGATTGAACCATTGGAAGGGTGAGGAGCTACCCAATGCCAGCAACAACAGCTTTTTCTGAAGTTATGGATGGGGCAAAGGACAGGCTTCAAAATGGCTGCAACAGCACAACTTCATGGACAAATGCAGGTACTATTGCTGACAATAGCAACCTCTGTTTGTGTAGCAGCATCAGCTTTCTGCTCTGGTTGTTTAACAACTGAAGCAAAGGAGGCAGTGTTTCATAGTCTTAAGATTTTGTATCTTCTGTTCTTCCAGATACATGCTGCAGTCCCAACTCCAGATACGGTGAGCTCCAGAGCAATTCACACACTTCAATGGAGACGAACAATGGACACCTTTGTGGGCAGCATTACTGAATTTGCCACAAGTATCTTCTCCATGACACCAAAGAGTAGTAAGCCCAAAGTGCTGGCATTTGAAACATTGAATTGGGTTGGATACATAAAGCCACTTGTTTAGTGTGGAGGAAACCTGCCTTAATGTGCTCAGGAAGTTCCATGCTATTGTTTGCCTTATTAGTTTTGGAGAGACTTTTGATGAAAAAAATAGGAAAGACGTTCTGGAAAGACCTCTGATGTGCAGCAACATATCTTCTGCATTTTTTCGTATTACGAAAGTATAAATTCGAATTGCACCAAACACAGCAAGATGGTTTCCGGAGCATTGAAATCGAGATTGCGGTGTCCTTTTGTAAGCCAGTCATATCTCATGCCACGTGATGTCGCCAGCCGATGACAGCAGATATTTAGAGCATGGGACACGTGATGTAGTCAGTCAATAGCAAGGTCACTGTTACGTAGTGTGAATACACAAAGAGGAAAAGTTAATGGTTTATATTAACATACATAGTATAGCTACAAGAAAAGCTACGCTTTCACATGTAATATTGATCTATTTTGCATGTGTTATACTTTAAGATACATCACACAAATGTGCCAGTAAATTTAAAATAATATCATAAATATCTGGACTTCTGGGCTCGAAATTCTTCTACGTGGCTGGTCCTCAAAGCAGGGTGTCTATGTGGACAAGAAAAAAAAATTCCCGGATTTCCCAGTTAAAAACACAATTTCTCCCGGATGAAATTACGTATAAATCAGGTGAAAATACATCCATGTTAAGTAACAGTATGCTTTCCCTTGGAGCTGTAAAACCTATCAGTCCTTTGAATCGTAAAGATCTTATACCGGCGGAGGACATCCCAGCACTTTAGGAAACGAAATCCACGAAAAACAATGCGTTTGGAAAGTTGTTTGATGTGAGAAAATATGCACAGAGTTTATTTTCGTATTGCGAAAGTATATATACAAATTCCACAAATTACAGCACGGAAGCTTCCGAAACTCTAAAATAGAGATTGCGTTGAGCAATGCACTTTTGTCAGCCAGTCATAGCTCATGTCACGTGATCTCGCTAGCGAATGACGGCAGTTATTCAGAGCACGAGGCCTACGAGAAAAACAGGCCGCGGTGCGTACGTTATGAAGGTAGGCCGAGCTCGCTCAAATCAGCAAAGTGCGTTACTACACCGGTTAACTCTTAAGTAGATGTGTATGTGTGAACGAGAATTGCATCGTCTACTGGCATCCACTGTTATTTGTCCTACAATGACAGGAAGTCCGTAGGCCTACTAACAGGCACTAATTTGGCAATTAAAATCATGCCAAAATGATTATCAGTTGCGTAGAAAAGTCGAGGTGTTCTGGCATGAAGAGACTTGTGACATTGCTCAGTAACACATTATGCACATTTTTTTGAAGGTCAATTACACTTTTTGCCACTGATTGCATAATTTTTTATCTATGAAAGAACAACATTAAATATGAAAACTAACTTGAAGCTTGGTCTTTTTTTAGCGTGTGTTACACGTTAAGTCATATCAAATACAAATGTACCGGTGAAATTTTAAATAGTGGCATAATTGACTTATCTTCTGGGCCCGACATTTTTCAAATAGCTGATCCTCAAAGTGTTCCGTTTTGAATGAGAGTTATAATGCCCTGTGATTTAAGAAATTCACTGCACATTCTCACACGTAACATAAATCGTCTTGCGTGGAAATTTACTTTGTAAGTAACACATCTCAAGCCACTATTCGTAATATTTTCTGGTGATCTGTTAGAAAGGTAACCAATTGTGACGTCACGCACATCGAATGCATGTTAGTTGTTACGGACGTACTGCATAATCTTCGACCTAAAGCCTTTGACACTTTTCGGTGTCGGCAAACTGGTCTGTGTATTGTGTAAATTACCCATTTCTATGCAACAAAACTTTTATTTTGGTGTTATTCTCTGATTTATGGTTCATTGCTGCAGTATTATTCAGCAGTAGTGGAAAGTTCTTTGTCAGCGTATCAGATCTTACACGTCAAACCTACAAAACTTTAACTTAAATCTAAAACAATGAAAAATCCCGGAATTGTAAAAAATTCCCAGGCTTTTCCCGGATGAAAAAATTCCCGCGTTTTTCCCGGATCTCCCGGGCTGTATACACCCTGTCAAAGTGTTCAATTTTAAACGCTCTGTGATTTAAGATATTCATCCCACTTCCTCACAGTTAACATAATTCATCTTGTGTAAAAAGAAGTTTACTTTGCGAGTAATGCTTTTCAAACCATATTCACAATACTATCCCGAGACTGTTAGAAATAGATTCGATTTAGCAGTTGCCAGAGAGCGCCAGGAAACACGCCTTATTGCGTGTGCGCAGCTGCAGTGGTGTAGGAAGCCCGCATGTTCGTATGTATAAAGCACTAAGGGAGCTTACATTACGCCGAAAAAGAAACATAACATCAGAGGATACTCCAAGAGTATCGGAATTTCGTAAACCATACTGAAATTAATAAATCGGCTTGAAGTGCACATTAGTTTTTTCGAGATTCACAGTGAAGTATATCCCATGTGATATTAAGCTTTTCAGTGTGGTTTTTGGAATGTAAGTTTTCTTGGAGTACCAGTACTGTACTATGTCATATTTGGTTTTTTATTATGGCATAATGACATACATGACAGAAGATGAAAACGTGCACTTGAAATTCAGCGAACAATTGGAACTAGCCAATACTGTGGAATGAAACACTTCGTTTCAAATAAATTGATTGCTTCAGCGGAAAGATTAATACAGCCAAATATCTTTAGCAAACTGACAAAAATAACTTCATTGTTCGGCAAGGCGATTAATGCTTGACTGCTAACAATTTGGAAATAAAATCAGAAAACTGAAACTAATAATATATTATTGCCCTCCATAATTATGTGAATGTATTATAATTCAATTGATAGCTCCCGGCCGCAGAAATCCGTTTTGTTTTCATTTGTCATGGGAGCTGTAAACGAAGATAAAATAGCGAAATCACTTGATGCAAACAGGGGCGCATGCGCGGATCTGGCAGCTATGGCGCATGAGAAAACTTTTTCTCGTTAGCATCTGGCTGGTTGAGCCTTACTGCCGATACAATCAAAAGCCACACTTCAAGTAGCGGGACGCGGGAGAAGGTATTGCTCATACACGAGTCAACTGGGCATGCGCAAGAGCCAGCTGGCAACTGGTCAAATGAACCTAATGTAAACCGTTGTGACGTCACACTTATGGAATGCAGGTTACTGCTACGAAGTATTACATAGACTTTGTCCTAAGGCCTTTGACATACTTATGCCATTTGCAGACGCTTGTGCGTGCATGGTGTTTTGTTGTTGCAAATGACGCATTTCCTTTGCCACTAAAATTTTTTTTTTTCTCCTCTTGTTCATATTTTATTGCTGCAGTATCATTCTCCAGTTGCAGTATACAGTAACATTCCTTGCTACAGAATCAATTTTTACCAGTCAAAATTACAAAAATTTAACTGAAAGCTAAAAATAATGAAAAATTCCTGGAATTCCGAAAAATTTCCGGGCTTTTCCCGATTATCTCCCGGATGAAAAAATTCCCAGGTTTTTCCCGGATTTCCCGGTTGTCCTGGGTCGTATACACCCTGGTGAGTAACATGTAATGATGAAGACCAATATTTTTTCTGAGGAAATGTCTTT
Organism: Schistocerca nitens; assembly: GCF_023898315.1. Classification (NCBI taxonomy): domain Eukaryota; kingdom Metazoa; phylum Arthropoda; class Insecta; order Orthoptera; family Acrididae; genus Schistocerca; species Schistocerca nitens. The sequence goes on from NC_064622.1 coordinate 246,099,182, forward strand.
AGATCAACCAGAGAATCAAAGGTTTAAAGAACTGGTAAACAGTAAATTGGAAGATGCTTTAAGTCTTAACTGTATTCACAAAACTGCAAAGGAATTATAAGACAGGGAGAGAAATCAGTAGATGCACAAATACACAAACAAAAAAGTGATTACATTTTCAGTTCAAATAGATGAAATCAAACAATGGAAACTCCACGTTGGAACAACAGCAACAATATAAGGTATACAATAGATTGCTCCTCACAGTAAAGATGATGATGATTGGTTTGTAGGGTGCTCAAGTGCATGGTCATCAGTGCCCGTACAAAGTCTCAATTTTTACACAGTCCAATCTAGCCCCTGTCACAAATTATGACGATGATGAAATGATGAGGAGAACACAAACACCCAGTCCCCGTGCAGAAAAAAATCCCCAACCCGGCTGGGAAACGAACCCGGGGCCCCGTGATCCGGAGGCAGCACGCTAGCCACTAGACCATTAGCTGCGGACACCACCGTAAAGAAGACCAGTTGATTTTTAGACAGACATAACGAAAAGACTGTTTTACTTGCTTGTGTAAACATGTGTGCATGTTTTTTTCACTAAGAATGGCTTTGGCTGATAGCTGCACGTGTAACAGTCTTTTCGTTGTACCTGTCTGCAACTCATCTTTTCATCTTTATGGTGAGTATCAATCTATCGTATTCCTTATATTGTTGAAAAAAAAATAGCTCATTTATTCAAGAAGAAAGAGCTTTACTATTTGAGAAAGTCAATAACATGTTGGTCCACTTCTGGCCCTTATGGATGCAGTTATTTGGTTTGGTATTGATTAATAGGAGTTATTCGATGTCCTGAGAGATATCGTGTTAAATTCTGTCAACTGGCGCAATAGATCGTCAAAACCCTGAGCTGGTTGGAGGGCTCTGCCTATAATACTCTGAACATTCTCAATGGGCAAGAGATCTGGCAACCTTGCTGGCCAAAGTAGGGTTTAGCAAGCACAAAGACAAGCAGTCTGAATAATCGCCATGTACGGGCAGGCATTATCTTTCTTGAATGCATGGCCAGCACAGCTTTGCATGAAGGGCAACAAAACGTCATAAAGCTGTGCTGTATAGGTGTCATGGATGACGATGAAAGGAGTCCCACTATAAAACAAAATGATGCCCTTGATCATCACTCCAGGTTGTGGTGTCGTATGGCAGGCAACAGTCAGGTTGGTATCTCACTATTGTCTGAGGTGTCTCCAGACATGTCTTCACTAGTCATTGGGGCTCAGTCGAAGCAGTATTCATTACTGAAGACAATTCTACTCCAGTCACTGAGACTCAAAGTCAAAGAAGTCTCTGGAGACGCACTGGACAGTGGTGGGATACCATCCTGACTCGTTCGTTATATAGCCCGACAACCAGGAGTGACAGTCTAAAGCGCTAATTGGACAGAAATTGGCACGATATCCCTTAGGAGGACATCCAACAACTCTATCAATCAATGCCAAACTGAATAACTGCTTGCATAAGGGCCACAGATGGACCAATGGATTACAGACTTTCTCAATTCCTGAAGCTCTATCTCTCGAATAAATCATCCAATTTTTCTGAAATTTTAATGATTTGTTTGTCTGCATATGTACAACACATCTACCAATTTCCACCTGATACAGATAATTCCCTTCCTTTGTGTGTGTGTGTGTGTGTGTGTGTGTGTGTGTGTGTGTGTGTGTGTGTGTGTGGGCGCGCGCGCCATCAGTATAATTACAAATGGTTCAAATGGCTCTGAGCACTATGGGACTCAACTGCTGTGGTCATAAGTCCCCTAGAACTTAGAACTACTTAAACCTAACTAACCTAAGGACAGCACACAACACCCAGCCATCACGAGGCAGAGAAAATCCCTGACCCCGCCGGGAATCGAACCCGGGAACCCGGGCGTGGGAAGCGAGAACGCTACCGCACGACCACGAGATGCGGGCAGTATAATTACAATTTGTGGTTTAAACTGTTCATCACAAACTGTATGTATGGGATCCCCTTTGCAATAAGGGAAGCAGCTGAGACAGAAATTCATAAGAGTGGAGGGGGAGGGGTGGTAAAATCGAGTAACTGGCTGTAACAATCCTTTGGTAGTAGCTTCCTTCAGGGTTGCATCAGGTACCACTCAACCATACATCCAAAAAGCAATATCGCATTCTTATATGGAAGTAGATAATACTAGTATTGTATAGCACCATTTGGATTAAATGTTTCTGTTGCCAAGTTTATTGTTTCTGTTGCACAATTTATTAGAGCAATGGATTTTGTTTGATTCATGAAATTTCTTTGAAATTTACTTTGCGTGTCAATTATTAACTGTATATGTTGATGACATTTTAATTACTTGAGAAACTTGGGAAGAACATTTTGGATTATTAAGGCAAGGAGGAATTGTAAATTTAGGATAAACTGGTTAAAATTTTTAGCGCTCCTTATTTCACAAAATGGAATTTTGCTGATAAAGATAAAATTGAGGCTACTACAAAACTTCCAGCTCAAAGAAACAAAAGGCAACTGAAGCCATTTTACCGCTTAACAGCATTCAAATGATTTATTATTCGCTAGCCTTTTATCCGCAGCTTCATCTGTGTATGTGTATGTGTACAGCACATATTTTGCTCGTATCTCCTCCTCCTGCTGCATTTCCTCCACCTTTGTCTGCCTGTCCATCTCTTCTCCCCATCTCTCTGTTAATCTCTCCCTTCCCATCTCTCTGTCTGTCTGTCAGTCAATCTCTTCTGCCCCTCATTCTCTGTCCACTTCATCCTCTGAAGCTTAAAGTAAATATAATACGTTTTAATATAACTTGGAGGACAGATGTGTTGAAAATCACCTCCAGTACTGCAGTCTCTTGAATCTTGTCTTTAGCTTGTCAATAAATTTACCCACTACGCTTGTGTAACAGCCTCCCATTTCCTTTAAACGACTAGTGTCTAAAGCCCGACTCATACAGAGTAAGATTCACTGTACGCTTACTTGGCACCTCAGTGACGGTTCCCCAGCAGTCTCTGTCATCTCTTAGCCAGCTCCCCTGCACAGAGCTTCATTTGTTTCCCATTGTAGCTCAAATGCTGGTTTTCTTGTAGTCCTTTGAATGCAACCTGAGCTGGCCAATTATGAGTCCTCTTTGGCATCTGGCTTCACAGCTTGCAAAGTGGGAACACTTTGAGACAACTGGTTAACCCACAAGATTAAACAATGTCATGCACACTTTAGTAGTTCTGCTGTCTTTCTGTTAACAGTCATAGTTATTGTGATATTTCAAGATCAAGTGACTTACTGCAAGAAATTAAAATAGTTTGCAAAGAAAAATAGGAGTTGCTACGAGTTTGTGATTGGTGCCTGTAAGGTAATACACTGCTGCATACAAAATGTAGCTAACATATTGAATTATTATTTAAACTTGGTAGGAGATCACTGTCTGCTTGGAGTCTCGAGAAAAGATTGTATGCAAAACACTCAGTTCCAATGGTGCACACCAAGTATTAAGCCAGAATGAAATATTTAAAACATCCCTCACATCTCATTAACAGTTTGAGGTATTGAAGTGAGATTTTGCAAGTAATAGCACACAAAGAGGAGATACTTTTCCCATATGGCTAATATGCGAACCTTCCTGATTTACTGCAATATTCACGTAACTACAGATTTTTTCAATAAAATAATTTTTCAGGGCCATCAATAGCTGGTAAAATGAGGATTTCTGTGGGTTTTGGAACAACAAAGTAAAGAAATTACACTTATTTTTATATCGAGAACACACTTTTTCCTAACCTACTGAGCTGTCTTGCCCATAGATGCTAGTTTAATAATACACTGTTCCAGGCTTCTGTTTCAAATTTTTACATGGGAACAACAGAAGTTAGTTATTAGTCAGAACCCTGAAAGTAAGAAGTTTGGGGACAGTAAATCACTACTTACCTTGAAATTTTGGTGGAACCCTATACTCACGTGTATTTTTATAATGATGGATTGGGATTAAAACTGACCAAAGGATCTGATATCTATATCTTAATTATCTGAGTAATACGCAAAACAAGAATGGAAATTCCTGCACAGAAAGAATCATGAAGCAAGGGAAAGGCAACCACTGACCTATAGAGGACTGATGCCTGGCATACAGAAACACATAATAGAAAATTGTTAAAACTGGCTTACGAGCACTTGCTCTTTTTTTTAGCAAGAGTACACACATCCACATAAACAACCACTTGTGTGTGAATGTGTGTTCCCTTATAAGAAAAAGAGTATGAGCTTGAAAGCTAGTGGTAACTGTTTTCTAATACTTGTTTCTATGTCTCACATGTCAGTCCCCTGTAAGAAATATCAGATCAGTTCGCACCACATAGTATAAAATCTTTTACTTCGTATCACTACAAAGACCGTAGGACTGTACTTTTTCATCTCAAGTATCTTTTAATTCCTCAAATATATTAATATTCAGTTTACATCCTGATGGGTAGTTGGCAGGATTCTGATTTTGTTTTTTTCACATTTCTCAGATCATTAAGATTTAAAAATAAAACCCTTTGGCCAGTCATTTATTATTAAAAATACACCGGGGGATAGGATTCCCCCAAAATTTCAACAGAACTCTCAATTTATTTTCCCCACACATCTTACTCCTTTTTTTTCCTTCAGAAAAATGTCATCATATTACTCCTTTTTTTTTTCCTTCAGAAAAATGTCATTAGTGATGAGTCTTGAGGAACGCCTAACTTCTCTTGTTGCTATGTACACTTTATTACTTCTTGTCACAACACAGCAAAGTTTACAAGGATACATTTTATTGCTGGTGTGCATGATCAAAACTGAGTGCGTTACATACAACCCATTCTCTTCTCCTCCCAAGTTTACAGAACAATGAAATATGTTAGCTATATTTTTTCTACTGCAATGTATGACCTAAAATGCACCAAAAGCAAAAACATCGCAACCTCAACTTTTTATTGCAGACTATTCAAAATTCTTGCAGTAAGATACTTTACCTCGAAATACCGCAATAACTATGACCATTAATGAAAACATAAGACACTTCATCAAGAAGCTGATAAATGACACTATGAGATGTGCAACAACCAAATTTTATTACCAAATAAATTCTTTAATCCTTTCCACTCTAACAACAAGTTGTTCTTGACTTGGCAAATTTTATTTTCCACTCTGATGTTGAGCCTCATTTAAGCCTTTTTTTTTTATTTTAGCTTTCACATGCTTTTTCCTTGAAGCTGACTGTACTAGGCATCAACACTGCACACTACTGCATCTAGAGAAGCCCGTCTTAAGGTTAGGTTAGTGTTGTTTAATGTCCCGTCGGCAACGAGGTCATTAGAGACGGAGCGCAAGCTCGGGTTAGGGAAGGATGGGGAATGAAATCGGCCGTGCCCTTTCAAAGGAACCATCCCGGCATTTGCCTGAAACGATTTAGGGAAATCATGGAAAACCTAAATCAGGACGGCTGGAGACGGCATTGAACCGTCGTCCTCCTGAATGCGAGTTCAGTGTGCTAACCACTGCGCCACCTCGCTCGGTTGAAGCCCGTCTTAACTCTGTGTCATATGTAGCAATTGTGTTGAGAAAAAGGTTGTAATTATTACGTTCAAATTAGATAGTACTAAATGGCTAGTTCTTCATGCACAGTTCTTTCTGAGGAAGAGATTGTAGAGCTTGTAGAGGAATGTCTAAATGAAAACAAGAGTGATAATATTTTTCAAGATGATAACAATACATGTGTAAACAATTTGAATGAATGTTTGTATTATAATGTTTCTGTAAATATTAGGTAGGTGCACAAGTCTGTAACATTTTTCCATGAAGTTAATAAACACAACAGATACACATAATGGAGACTTTAGTCATCTTATTCTCCATCACTATTTACAATAGTCTGCTAAAGCTGGGGTAATTTTTTAATTCTGTGACTGTAGAAATCATGTGGTTTTGAGGCAAAGAACACTTTGAACCATGTTCAGGAAACATTTTCATCCACAAAGTAAGTTCTTTGAAGGCTTTGGAACATGGAGCAGGAAAGATGAAAATCTGAGGGCAGAAGATCAGGTGAATAAGGTGGGTGTCGACTGACTTCCGAACCCAAATCCTGTATACCTTTTTTTTTCGTTTTGGTCCATCTAGCTGAATGCAGGTGGGTGTTATAATGGATTAACATCACTTCAAGCATCTTGCTGGTTGCCATTCTTGGACTGCATCTGTTAGAAGCCTCAGTCGTTGACAGTAAATGTCAGAAGTGAGGGTTACACATCGAGGAAGCAATTCACAATACACCACACTTTCACTGTTCCTCCAGATGCATAACATATCTTTTGGAGGACTTGCTGCTTTGTTTGGACTCAACCATCCCTTTGTTTTCCTTATGTTAGCATAAATACACCACTTCTTGTTACCAGTAATGGTATAGGATAGGAATGGTCAGCATTGTTCATGAGCCAACTGCAATGAGCAAGCAGAGATACACATATGGTCACCCTCTCATTTATGTTATTTTGACTTGGAACATGCGGTAGACGTACAACTGACTTTTGAACCTTTCCACTGCACGCAAATTTTGCACAATAGTGGAACGATCACAGTTCATCACATTTGCCAGTTCTCGAGTATACTGATGTGGATCATTGCGAATTAATGTGTTTAAATGGTCTTCATCAAACACCAAAAATCTTCTTGAATGCAGAGTGTTTCTTGCAGTGCTCTATCCAACAGCATTATCTTCATATTTGGCACAAATGTTTTTGGCTGCCTCCACTGCTGTCATCCCTGTATTGAACTTCGATTTCTCCATTTGGTATTCAATTTTCAAGCATCCACAGTTGTACTCACTATCTCCAAATGAGAAAATGTAAACTAAAATAACAACAGGGAAGAACAAATAAAAAATGGCAATTGATATATAAACCCATAGCAATTGGAATATCAACATGCAAAACCCTACGAACTAATGCACTAACTTAATGTAACAGAATGAGAGTGCACTTTTTACTTTAATGTATATCTTTAATTGTTGGCCAGTGGCCTCATCATTTCCACAAAGAGATTCACACAATTCTCTGTAGCACACTCACCACCCTGGTGGTGGCGATTTAATGAAGAGAGTACCTGCATTACAGAGTGTATAGGATTAAAATAGTTGGAGAAAGACTGCAGATGGGCTGACTTGCATGCGTTGCCATTGACAGAGTAAAATGATCCTGCTACCTATTACATCCTTAGAGAGTTTGGCATACGAGCTAGTTGTCTCCCCTCCCTGCCAGCCAACAGTGAAGTATGCCACCTAGCAAACTTATAGTGAACCTTACTCCACGTGAAACAGGGTAAGATCTAGTAAATCTCTGCATGTCATAACCCTGTTAAGCTGAGGATGTTGTACAGCTTTTTCATAAATTTGTCACTACACAAGACTATTCTCATTCTCTAGTAATGCCACCTTTTCTGCAGTAATGCTGCTAGCATGATGTAGCAGCTTCTGCTAATGAAAATCTCTATTTATGAGTGTTTTCATCAATGTCAGAATTTCTGCTGTTCCACAGAACACTCTCTCTGTGTGAAAGGGAAACTGGTTTCCTTGTAACTCAATGTCTGATTGATAAATCAGACTATTCAGCTCTTCCATATTTTCAAACAATGTTGTTGTTGTTATTATCACCACCACCACCACCACCAGCAGCAGCATCATCATCATCAAACTTACACAAAATGTTTTATCATCAATGACAATGTCCAATAAGAACAATTCTGTTTATCATTGAAAATTGAGTGTCACTAAATTTTATAAATTAGAACTACACTGACACAACAAAGAGCAGTTAAACTGTGTTTATAACCAGCCATCTGTGTTTTGGGTAATTTATGAAATTTACAATTATAAACCTAAAAGCACATCACTCACCATACTCCTCCATTTGCAGAAACAACTGGTCAGCAAAGAATTCACACTCTGCTCCAAAATGTGGATATTGCATTTTTGGATTATCTTCACCGATTCGAAATACTTCAGCGGCTATATGCATCAGTTTCTGAAACATTAAAGACAACTGTGGTACAGAAAAGAACATGCTTGTTGGATATAAATAATGCAAATGTTATTAAGGCTGAAAAATTTCTTTTTCAATCCAAATGAAGTATGCGCATGCGCGCCTACACACACACACACACACACACACACACACACACACACACACACACACACACACAGAGAGAGAGAGAGAGAGAGAGAGAGAGAGAGAGAGAGAATAATGAACTTTATTTCTGAAGGTAATTAAAAACATACCCAAATAGTAAATTAGCAAGAGAAGTGGCCACATAATACACAGTCAGAGTTGAAATCCTATACACCCTACAGAGACTAAATGGGTAAATGGGAGACTGATTTTTTCGTATTGATGATACAGTTCTGTAATAACTGTGCACATTTTCACTATAAAATATGAAATATCTTTATCAACTGTGATGAAGAGCCATTAATTTTTCACAGTAAGCAACCTTTATGGTAGAAATAAAAGAACGTTGCTTCCAGCAGTAGACATGACGAAAAATTACTGTGCACCCCTGGTACTGTTGTGTACAAACTTTTGGGAGCAAAGCAAATGTGTAAATGTATGGAAAAGGCAATCTCTACATCCACACGATTATTTTATAATTCACAATTAATTGCCTGGCACAGGCTACAACCCATCACCTTCAACAAGCTGTTTCTCTATCGCTCCACTCTCAAATAAATAGAAAAATGAACACTTAAATAATTCTGTGCAAGCTCTGATATCTCTCTCTCTCTCTCTCTCTCTCTCTCTCTCTCCCCCCCCCCCCCCCCCCGCCCCCCTTATGATGAACATTTCTCCCTGTGTAAATGGGTGCAACATGCAACAATGTACTTTCACACCCTAAGGAGAAACTCGATGATTGAAATTTCATGAGAAGATCCTATCAGCATGAAAAACACCTTTGTTGTAATGATACCCATCCCAGTTTGTGTTATCATATCGGTGGCACCCTATCCTCTGTTTTGCCATAATACAAAACGTGCTCCCCTTCTTTGGACTTTTTCAATGTTCTCTGTCAAACTTAACTTATGTGGATCTCACACAGCACAGCAATATGCACAGTGTAAGCAGTCTCTTTAGTAGACATGAAGCCTATTCTAAGTTTCTTGCCAATAAATCGCAGTCTTTGGTTTGCTATCCCCACAATATTATCTGTGTGATCATTCTAGTTTAAGTTATTTGTAATTGTAATCCATAAGTACTTAGTTGAATTGACAGCCATTAGATTTGTGTGCTTTATTATGCAACCAAAATTTAGCAGATTCCTTTTAGTACTCATGTGGATGATTTCATACTTTTCATGGTTTAGCGTCAACTACCATTTTCTGCATCACACATTGTCTAAATATTTTTCCAATTGGCTTTGATCTTCTGATGCCTTTTATGTTGTATTTCTAAGTGAACGAACTTTGGAAAACTGTGTGTAGTAACCCTGCTTTAGTGGTACTATCACCACCATTGTTATCACGCAGTGAAGGTACTGATTGTGTATTGCCACTGGTGTACTTTACTTACGACCAGAATCTCTTTGGGTTTTCAGCCAGATTTCGGAACATAGTTTTCTTGTGGAAACTATTAAAAGCATTCCACATTGAAGTTTGTACTAAATGTCAAGCTTGTGTAAGAATTCGACAATCGTGCGGCTTCTGCATTCTTTTAAATTTGGCATGCTTTTTTTGTTGCCTCTGCAACAGTGTTCTGACCTGTTTTGTGTACCAAGTGGGAACAGTACCATCTCTTATTAATTTATCTCTCAATTTCCGTTGATACTATTTCTTTGAATCCAAACCACATCTGGTCTACACTTGCACAGGCAGATTGGAAGGAGTGGGGACTGTCTCCTAGGAAGGTGTCAAGTGAATTTTTACCTGCTTCTTTAAATACATGTTTTATGCATTTATTTTTGGTAGATTTGGATGTTACAGTGTTCAGTGTAGCCACAACAACCTTTTGGGTCACTAATCTCTGTATCTGTCTTCATACTCCTTCTTTGGTCAGGGTTATCTGTTGCTAAGAGGTCTAGTATGTATTCACAACCATTTACACTTTGAGTGTGCTCCTGAATTAGCTGTTCAGAATAATTTTCTCAGAAGGCATTCAGTACGCTTCAGACGACAATGACTTTCAATATGTATTTTTGTCGGCATATCAAGGGTAGACTGAAGGCACCAAGAACTGTACAAGTGGGGTACCTAACTGAAATGAGACTCAAGTTTGCTTTGAACTACTTAGCAACTGTATCATCTGAGGAGGGGGGGGGGGGGGGGGGGGGGTCAGGAAAAGGAACAAATTAACACTACAAAATTCCAGAATGAGATTTTCACTCTGCAGCGGAGTGTGCGCTGATATGAAACTTCCTGGCAGATTAAAACTGTGTGCCCGACCGAGACTCGAACTCGGGACCTTTGCCTTTCGCGGGCAAAGGTCCCGAGTTCGAGTCTCGGTCGGGCACACAGTTTTAATCTGCCAGGAAGTTTCACTACAAAATTAACTACTTCGGACAGCTATAAACCTCCAGCACCAAGTGTATCTCATCTCCCCTTTCTGAACACATATCCTTTGTAAAAATTTTGGCTGAACTTATCTCCGGCTTTAGCCAGCTTTCCACACCTATAAAGATTTGAGCTCCTGTGCTTTCTATTAGTGCTTGGAGCTCTGATTCTTTTCCTACACAACTACGACAGTTTACAACTACAATACTGATTGTTGCTACGTCTACCTCCCTGCGTTTGCTCTACACCGTTTTAGACTGATGCCCTTTCTGCAGTTTTCCCAAGACCCTCTAATATAATATATATATATATATATATATATATATATATATATATATATATATATATATATATATTATTGGTGTTTTGCCCTTAAAGAGCGCATTTGGACTAAACTACATGGCCAGTTCCTTTTGCTGCCTTCCTTGCTGCCCAAACTTCCCTCATTCGCTCGCTGTGTTTCTGTTTCCGGTCCTCTGTCCATGCTTCTTGTCGGCTTTGTGTCTTCGGCTTCATCTTGATTGCCTTTTTGGTTGCCCATATTTCTTTCATCTTCTGGCTGTGATCTTGCTTGCGTTCTTCGGTCCATTTTATGCCTGTTCGTTTGTCGCATTGTATCTCATGTAGTTTACTTTTCTTAATGATGTTTCTGAACTTTATTCTGTCGTTTATTGTGTCTGCTGTTATGTTGAGCTGGTTCAGGTCGTTTTCTACCTCTGCCACCCATTTGTTGTTTCTAGTGGTTACCCAGTCAAAGATCTGTTTGGTCAGCCTGTGTGATGGCATTCTGTATAGGTGTCCATAGAATTGTAGTCTGCGTTTTCTAATCTTTTCTGTGATTGTCTCCGTATGTTTGTACAGTTCCTTTGTAGGTTTCTTGATCCATATTCCATTGTTGTTAGTTGCGCCAAATATTTTCCTAAGTATTTTCCGTTCTACTTTTTCTAATTGTCTGATACGTGTATGCCCTAGGATTAGTGTGGTCTCTGCTGCATATAGTGCCTCGGGGAGCACCACCGTGTCGTAATGTCGTAATTTGGCTTTTTGTGAGATAGACTTCTTGTTGTAATGATTCCACACTACTTTGTATGCCTTGTCCAGTTTAGTCTTTCTTTCTTCGTTTGAGTCTCTGTTATGTCCACTCATTTGTAGTGTTTCACCGAGGTATTTGAAGTTTGCCGTTTTGTAAATCGTGCCATACTTTGTGTTCAGAGATGAGAGTTTCTTTGTGCTCATAAACTGTGTCTTTTCGTAAGAGATCTGTAGTCCAGTTTTGGCAGCGATTTCGTGCAGTTTTTCAATAGCGTCTTTTGTTTCCTTTATACCTTTCGTGACAATCGCCAAATCGTCTGCAAAAGCCAGGCATTTAATCTGTAGGTTTCCTAAGGTTATCCCCTGTTGTGATGTTTCCCATTCTTTTATGACCTTATCTAACACCAGATTGAAAAGGAGAGGTGAGAGGCCATCGCCTTGTCGGACACCTGTGCGAATTTCAAAGGGCTCTGATAGTTCCCCACAGAACTTTACTTTGGAGGTCGTGTTGGTTAAAGTTTGCTCTATGATAGCCCGTGTTTTGTTGTCTACTTTGTATTCTGCTAGAATTTTGAAGAGAGTTTTCCGGTCGATAGAGTCGTACGCCTTTTTGAAGTCAACAAAGGTAATGATCAGGTACTGTTTGTGTTGTAAAATCATTTTCAGGTTCCAAATTTGTTCCGCACAAGACCGCCCTTTACGGAAGCCTGCTTGGTATTCCCCAATCAAGTGGTCGGTTTGGCATTCTAGTCTGTTCAGTAAAGCTTTAGAGAGGATCTTGTATGTGACCGGTAATAGGGATATTCCTCTGTAATTGTTCGGGTTAGTCTTGTCACCTTTTTTGTGTAGTGGGTGTATCAGGGCAGTTTTCCAGTCGTCAGGAATTTTCATGGTCTTCCAGATGTCTTCCAAGATCCTGTGGATGTCTTTGGTGAGTTCTGGGTCTTGTAACTTCCAGATTTCCGCGATGATGCCATCTTCTCCTGGTGCTCTACGATTCTTGAGTGACTTTATTATTTCTTTAACTTCTTCTAGAGTTGGAGGTTCACTATCTGGATTGTATGTGCTCGTTTCTGTCATTATTTCTTCCATGGGGGGGTCCGTGTTGAGCAGTTTTTCAAAGTACTTTGCCAGAATGTCACAATTGTTTTTGGTATTGGTTTCTAGGGTTCCATCCGGTCTTCTGAAGCACAAGTTGGGTGGTTGATATCCAGTCATATTTTCTCTGAACGTTCTGTAGAAGTTTCTTGTATTGTTCTTCATGAAGTCCGATTCGATCTCTGTCAGTCGCCGTTTGTCATACTGTCGTTTTTCACTGCGAATGATTTTGCTTGATTGCTTCTGTGTTTTCAAGAAGTTCATCCAATTCTCTTGGGATTTATGGCAACTAAATTTTTTCCATGCACTGATTCGTTGGTCAATAGCTTGGTCACATGTGTGGTTCCACCAACGGTGTTTCCGTGTTCGTGGTGCTTGTGCTAGTTTCATGGCCTCTCGGATTCTTCGTGAAAGTTGTGTCCAGTCTGTCGTTTTCTCCATTTTAATTTTGTGTAATATTTGTGTCTGGTTTAAAGTAACGTATTCTGGATCTGGTCGAACAATTTTGTTCTTCTGGAGCTTTTTCTTGGGCAAAAGACGAATCCTGATCTGTAGTAGGTGGTGGTCTGAGTCGAAGTAGCCTTTACGGGTGTCTATGTTCAAAATTTCTTTTTGTGAGTCTTTCTGCACTATTACGTGGTCGATTTGTAGTTCTTGCTTTCCGCTGGGGAATTTCCATGTGGTAAGTTTTCGTGTTGGTTTCTTGAATTTTGTTGACATGATGGCGAGGTCGTGGCTTTTGCAGAAGTCTATCAGATGTTTTCCGTTTTTGTTGGTATCCTTGTGTGGAGTATGTTTTCCTGTGATATGTCTGTATATCTTTTCTTTTCCGAGTTTGGCGTTGAAGTCTCCCAGTATTATTTTGACTCTATGTGCAGGAATTTTTCTGATAGTTTCTTCCATTGTCGTCCAGAAGTCATCAATTTCGTCCGGATTTTTCCTGTTGTAGTCATTAGTCGGTGCATGTGCGTTGATTATTGTGTAGGATTTATTGGCTGATTTCACTGTGATGGTGCTGATTCTTTCGTTTGGTGACGAAAAGTCGATTATGCTGTCCGTGATGGACCTGTGTACTGCAAATCCTGTGCCAAAAAGCCTTAGGTTTTTCAGTTGTCTCGATGGTTTTCCTTTGTATATTCTGAAATTCTCCGTGTTGAAATGGTCTTCGTCTGTGAATCGTGTTTCTTGCAGTGCACATATTTTGATTTGAAATTTTTCGAGAGTGTCTGTCAGTTGTTTCATCTTTCCTGTCTTCATCAGTGTGTTCACTTTGAGTGTGCCGATGTAGTGTTTGCGTTTGGTCTTGAGGGAGTTTGAGAAGCTCCGATTCTTCTCATGATGTCCGTGAGCCCCCGGAATCCGATGCTCACGACGATCCCAGTCTATTGACTGGGGCCCGGGGTAGTGAGATTTTTCTCGTTGTACCATCATGATGTTTAGTAGTTGGATGTATGGCATGCTGCCGACTACAACCTGACTTTCCAGATCAGGAGGTTGGTTGAGGCCGCCACTGACATGTGGAGCAGACGCCTTTTGTAGCCGCCCACTGTGGGAACAGACGCTACTAGTAGTTTTGGTCCGCCCCGAGTATTTCATTTCCTCGGTACCACCTATATCTAGGAGGCATTCCCCTATCCGCCACCTGGGGAGGCGCTCGGTTGCGGGTCTACTAACCGCCCCGATATATATATATATATATATACACCACCCTATGGAGCAATTCGAGGTATCTGTAGCTTACACGGTCAGAGAACTGCCTGAGCGTCTGATTCAGGATGTCCACTCAGCTCTGTACCAAACAACCACAGTTGGTATCGTTGATGAGGTTACAGATGATGAGCTCCACCTTCATCTCACAAGCAAGACCAACAGTCTTTACCTCTTCAGCTAGCCGACCGAAACGAAAGAGAATCTCTTTCAATCTGAAGTGACACACATCACTAGTACCAACATGAACCACCACCTCCAGTTGGCTGCACCCTGTGCTTTTCATGGCATCCAAAAGCAGCCTCTCCACATCTGAAGTGACTCCTCGCAGTATGCAAACAGCACATTGTATTCCTTTCCCTCCATAGCAGCTATATCCCTAAGAGGAGGAGGGAGGGGGGGTGGCATCATGCACCTTAAGCTGAAGCGCCCAACTACCAGTAATCCCACCCTCTGTGAATGCCCACACCTCGTGAGTTCAGAGGTTTTTTCTGGAACAGGACAAACGGCTGCATTTTGCTCAGTGTCTTCCGTCTGTCATAGATAACACCTGAAACCAGTTTGCCATACAAACCAAAGAGACCTCCAATAGGCAAGACAGAAAGTCTGCCCATATCTTGGAACAACACCCCTCTCTGCAATGGGTAGAGGTTCATCCTCAGTGTAGACAGCTCCCAGGCAGCCAAAGTAGTGGACCAATCAGGGGACACATGGAACATGCTGGACCTATCTCAGATCCTCATATCCAGCCCCCCACAGTGATGCTCACTGGCAACAGCCTCAAGCTGGGAGACTGAAGCCAATCCCACCCGAATAATTTCTTTTATCACTAATCTCATCATCATGTGCACACGTAATTGTCATATAAACTTGTACTACTGCGGTGTGTGTGCAACGATAATGCATTCACTATGCTGTTCATAGCAGCTTATCCACATTCCTATTTTCTTATTCATTGTTAAACCTACTCCTGCATTACCCCTATTTGATTTTGGATTTATATCCCTGTATTCATCTGACCATAAGTCCTGTTCTTGCTGCCACCAAATTTCACTCATTCCCACAATTTCTAACTTCACCCTATCCATTTCCCTTTTTAAATTTTCTAACCTACGTGCTGGATTACGAGATCTAATGTTCCATGCTTCGATATGTAGAATGCCAGTTTTGTTTTTCCTGATGACAACATCCTCCTGAGTAGTTCCTCCCCGGAGATCCACATGGGGAACTACTTTTCCTTCTAAATATTTTACCCAAGAGAATCCCATCATCACTTAACCATGCAGTAGAGCTGCATGCCCTTGGGAAAAGTTATGGCTGTAGTTTCCCTTTGCTTTCAGCTGTTCATAGTACCAGCACAGCAAGGCCCTTTTGGTCGATGTTACAAGATCATATCAGTCAATCAACCAGTGTGTTGCTCCTGTGACTACTGAAAATGCTCCTGTCCTTCTTCAGGAGTCATATGTTTGTCTGGGCTCTCAACAGATACCCTTCCAATGTGGTAGCTCATACAGTACAGCTATCTGTATCGCTGAGGCAGGCAAGCCTCCTCACCAACAGCAACCACAGTTCGTAGGGGGCAGGGGAGTTTATATTAAAGAAAAATATGGACCTACGCCATTCAAATAAACATACCCCTTTACGGTTGGGTTTTGTGTTGCAGTGGCCTTTTAGTTTCTGGACGCACAGCAAAGTAAAATGAATAGTAGGGCATTTCTCACATTAAGAGCTCAGTCTTGCTACAGAACTATAGAATGTATAATTATAGGTAGGCTTATACTCTCTGTTTCTTCCTTCAAGAGTGTCTGTAGTGGATTGATGCCAACAGCTTTTGCTATGAAACGGATATTGTCTTTGGCAGCATTAATCTTTGAAAAAGACCCATTACCTGATTGTCTTTCAGAGCCGTAACTTTTTTATGGATTATTTTCAAAGCATAGGTAATGGATAATGCCGAATTGACTATCTTTAGTCTCCCCCCCCCCCCCCCCTCGGGAAGTGAGTTGTCACCAACTGTGTACAATTATTGTCAACTAAGTAAACCAGCAATAGAGTCATGTCTGCTGTACACGAAAACTTATTTGATTGTATGGCCTTGGACAGGGTTGGACATCATTTTCCCCAATATACGAGGGCGGTTCAGAAAGTAACCTCCGATTGGTCACAGTGCGGGTTGTGGGGGGAGTAGCGACGCCATCTGTGCGTTCACGCACTCAACAGGTCAGTCGGCATCAAGCCGTGGTCGAGTGAACGTCGTACCTGTGCTAGTTTAGTTTTTGTGGCAGTTTGAAATGTGTGCTGCAATAGAAAACCCCGCCAAATGTGAAGTGCGTGCTGTCATAAGGTTTTTTACAGCCAAAGGATATTTTGCAGCAGCTATTCATCGTGATCTTTGTGCCGTGTATGGACCAAGAGTTATGAGTGAAGGAGTTGTCCGTGAATGGGTACGTTTATTTAAAAGTGGACGTGAAAACGTTCATGATGA
The DNA here is from genome assembly GCF_023898315.1 of Schistocerca nitens. Taxonomy (NCBI): domain Eukaryota; kingdom Metazoa; phylum Arthropoda; class Insecta; order Orthoptera; family Acrididae; genus Schistocerca; species Schistocerca nitens. The sequence goes on from NC_064622.1 coordinate 246,116,062, forward strand.
AGAGAGGAGTGGTAGACCATCATTGGTGACTGACGAACTTGTTCAGACAGTTGATGCAAAAGTTCGTGAAAATCGACGTTTCTCACTGTCGGAGTTGTCTACTGGTTTTCCACAGATTTCTAAGACTCTCTTGTACGAGATAGTGACAGCAAGATTGGGTTACCGTAAGTTCTGTGCACGATGGGTGCCCAAAATTCTTACCAACCACCACAAAACTCAAAGAATGGCCTCTGCATTAGACTTTCTGTCACGTTATGAGGACGAAGGAGAACCATTGTTAAACAGAATCGTGACCGGTGACGAAACCTGGATTAAGTACGTAAACCCTGAGACAAAAGAACAATCAAAGATGTGGGCACATTCAAATTCTCCTACCAAACCAAGAAAAGCCTCGCAAGATTTTTCTGCCAGAAAACTGATGGCAACGGTGTTTTGGGATGCCAAAGGGGTGCTGTTGGTTGAATTCATGGAACGTGGTACGACCATTAATCAAGACGTGTACTGTGAAACAATAAAAAAGTTACGACGGGCTATACAGAATAAACGCCGTGGTATGCTGACTTCCGGTATCATTTTTTTGCAAGATAACGCCCGTCCTCACTCTGCTCGCAGAACAACGGCCCTTCTTGAGTCCTTCAAGTGGGACGTTATCAACCATCCACCTTACAGCCCAGACCTGGCGCCAAGTGATTATCACCTCTTCATGCATTTGAAGAAATGGCTCAGGTCACAGCGGTTTGATGACGACGAAGAGCTCAAAGATGCGGTCACAGGCTGGCTCCAGGCACAAGCGGGTGATTTTTATGCAGAAGGAATTTCAAAGCTTGTGAAGAGATACGATAAGTGCCTCAATCGCTATGGAGACTATGTAGAAAAATAGTGCAAAGATGTAGTTGTAAGATGTATATATTAAAATATTTTTATTTAACTTGGTGTATTTTTTTTAAATCAACCGGAGGTTACTTTCTGAACGGCCCTCGTATTATTTGCCCAATTTTTTAATGTTGGGAGAGACTATTATAGAATCAGGCAGGATGTTGGGGACAGCTTAAAAACTGACACCTAAAAGACACTGTCATAAACTGAGAAACACACTCCATCTGATGATTTTTGACCTAAATTTCCATATATTTTTACCTACAAATTCTTTTGCTAATGCTAGTAATGCTTCTGAAGTTACATTCTGTCATTTTATTCAGATATGTACTTCAGATATGTTGTGGTGAAACTGGGCAAGAGCAGTGGAATGGAAGGAAGGAAGATTAGGGTTTCACATCCCATCCATCAATATTGATGTCATCAGAGATGGAGCACAAGCTGAGAGTGTTTCAAGAATGGGATGAAAATTGACTGTACCATTCTACAGAAACTTAACCAGTATTTGCCTGAAGTGACTTATGGAAATCAGGGAAACCTACATCTTTATGGCCAGAGGTGTATGTGAACTGTCGGCCTCCCAAATGTGAGTCCGGCGTGCTGACTGCTGCACCATCTTGCTCAGTGAGAGGAATTGAACACCTGCTAAAGTAGAAGTACGCAATTGTATTTAGGTCCTGACTAGTTGCTGCCACTACAGGAACCATTTTTTACACTCTGGACATATAGAATCCGGGTTTGCATTCACAATCCCTTCAGGCAAATACCCATGAGCCATGATGCTGCAACAGGCTACAGAGGGTCGATCAGTTAATTATACTATTCGCAATTTGATCATGGAATGCTCATACGGTTGTGTAAAAAGTTTAATCCAGTTGTCCCAGTGTCCAAAGTAACTACATAGACATCTGCCAGATTTTCACAGAACTCAATCTGACAAGCATTTTGAGTGAACATAGACTCCAGACGCAGTCTTTTAATACAAGCATCTTTATTGTGCATGCACCTTTTAGTGAACAATACTTGAATTACACTTTGTAGTGAGGGAATTAGATTAGGAAATGAAACACTTAAAGTAGTAAAGGAGTTTTGATATTTGGGGAGCAAAATAACTGATGATGGTCGAAGTAGAGAGGATATAAAATGTAGACTGGCAATGGCAAGGAAAGCGTTTCTGAAGAAGAGAAATTTGTTAATATCGAGTATAGATTTAAATGTCAGGAAGTCATTCCTGAAAGTATTTGTATGGAGTGTAGCCATGTATGGAAGTGAAACATGGACAATAAATAGTTTGGACAAGAAGAGAATAGAAGCTTTCGAAATGTGGTGCTACAGAAGAATCTTGAAGATTAGGTGGGTAGATCACTTAACTAATGAGGAGGTATTGAATAGGATTGGGGAGAAGAGAAGTTTGTGGCACAATTTGACTAGAAGAAGGGATCGGTTGGTAGGACATGTCCTGAGGCATCAAGGTATCACAAATTTAGCATTAGAGGGCAGCGTGGAGGGTAAAAATCGTAGATGGAGACCAAGAGATGAATACACTAAGCAGATTCAGAAGGATGTAGGTTTCAGTAGGTACTGGAAGATGAAGGAGCTTGCACAGGATAGATTAGCATGGAGAGCTGCATCAAACCAGTCTCAGGACTGAAGACCACAACAACAACAACTGAAATGCCTATCACAGGGAAAATTTATCTGCTTTGGACTTTCTATTGGTGTCTATCCCAGAGTGTTAAAACCCACAAAAATCTTGTATTGTCTTGAGTAAAGGTTTACATAGCCACAAAAGGCATTCTATGAGATTAGTTAGACACAGAGACGAGTTGAATATAGGAAAATACCTGGATCTTGCATTAACACACTGTATCCCTTATACTGGTTTGTTCAAAGCAGTTCCGATCTAATTCCAAAGTTCTTGTTGGGTTCTACGTATCAGGTTGGGACAGCTTCCTTGAATCACTCCCTTTGCCTCTGCTCATATGTTTTCATTGAATTTGATGATATTCTCAGTAGGGGGCCATCTGAGATCATTTTAGTTCAAACCTTCGCTGTGACACCAATGAGTGGTTGGAGACTGATCCTGCTGGTGGTAGTGGGGGAAGGGGAGGGGAGGGGGTCAGAGAATAGTTGTTGCACAGTTGGGATCACACTATTATCTATAAGTTTTGCTGGGCAGCAGTGTCTTATCATGTGAGTCATTCAAGATCCACGTGAAGAAATCAAGCCTGTACTAGGAAAGACACAAGCTAAGACACATGGCCACGACAAGCTAAGACACATGGCCATGACAAGCCGACTGGTAGGGTTAAAATGAATGTCTTTTAACGTAAATACTTCTACTACACTATCATCCACTTTGGAATAACCTTGTCCATAGAAATATTATTTTCCATAATTTAAAGTAATTGTTTCCACCGTTATAAGTTAATCAGCACAGTCAATGTTGGTTAGACCATCAGTGAGAGAGGACCTTGCATTTCTGCTGCTGATAAGGCAATTATATCGTTTGTTTTAGATTTTTATGATCTTCAAATAGGAGCAACTTATTTCCACTTATCTGTGTGGTTTCTAGTTTAGTTTTTTAATTTCTTGTGTGTTTTAGTGCTTACTATGAACAGTCTAGTGTTCTAATAACTGTTAGGCGTAGAGTTTTGCTGTGTTTGGTATAGATGGGGACTGTGATTGCTGTGATCAGATGCAAGCTGAGTTCCAACTGGTAGAATTTTGCACAGAGCATAATTTAATCATCGCTAACACATGGTTTGAGCATTACGAAAGAAGGTTATATACATGGAAGAGACTTGGAGACACCAGAAGATTTCAGATTGATTGTATAATGGTAACACAAAGATTTAGGAAACAGATTTTAAATTGTAAACCATTTCCGGGGGCAGATGTGGACTCTGACCAAAATTCACTGGTTATGAAATGTAGATTAAAACTAAAGAACTTGCAAAAAGGTTGGAAATTAAGAAAATGAGACCTGGGTTAAGTTGAAAGAACCGAGGTTGTTTAATGGGCAACAACTGACCAAAACAGAGAAAAGGAATATAGTAAAAGTTGAATGGGTAGCTTTAAGACAGGAAATAGTGAAGGCAGCAGGGGATCAAACAGATAAAAAAAACAAGGCCTAGCAGAAATCCTTGGATAACATAGGAGATATTGAATTTAATTGATGAAAGGAGAAAATATTAAAATGCAGCAAATGAAGCAGATGAAAGGGAGTAAAAATGTCTAAAAAATGAGACTGACAAAAAGTGCATAATGGCTAAGCAGGAATGGGGTTAAGAAGGGAAAGCTGAAAGGTGGAAGGAGTATATAGAGGGTTTGTACGGAGATGCACTTGCCGGCAATATTACAGAAATGGAAGAGTATGTAAATTAAAAGGAGATGGGGGACACAACACTGCAAGAAGAACTTGACAGAGCACTGAAAGACTGAAACGGAAACAAGGTCCCAGGGGTAGACAACAGTCTGTCAGACCTACTGATAGCCTTGGGAGAGCCTGCCATGACAAAACTCTTACATCTAGTGTGTAAGATATATGAGAAAGCAGAAATTACCTGAGAATTCAAGAAGATTGTAATAATTCCAATTCAAAACGAAAGCAGGTGCTGACATATGTGAAAATTATCAAACTGTCAGTTTCATAAGTCATGGTTGCAAACTGGTAACACAAACTCTTTACAAAAGAATAGAAAAACTCGTAGAAGCTGACCTTGAGGAAGATCAATTTGGATTCCAGACAAATGCGGGCACACATGAGGCAATAATGACCTTACGACTTATCTTGGAAGATAGGTTAAGGAAGGAAAACATACTGTGCTGCTTGCCTTCTGGAGCAGACATTTCTGTGATAACCTTTTGTGAAAGTGAAATTTATTTACCACAAAAAACTTTGTTATGAATTACAAAGTGTCAAAAACTGATAATGGTGAACCTTCTTTACAAAAACATTACAACCATATTAATTACATGAGTCATGACCTACAAAGAACTGTTGTATGGGAAACTAATACCTATGATTCTTGTTATTCTTAGTACAAACGCTCTGATTCCCCCCCGACTGTGACTGTTACTAAGAAATGTTTTGTAAAAGTGAACAGTGAATGAACTTTTTATGTGTGACACATGCCAAAGTGAAACATAAACTTATGTGTTAAGTGGATTTAACAAGCACCAAAGTGATGGATGACATATCAGAGCGTTCATTTTGTTCAGTTCAAATAGTTTAAACTAAACATACGCAAATGTCTGGTCCAACAGCACGAAGTTGTTTAAGAGTAATACGAAATGATAAAACTATGATTGTTGAGTGATACAGTAAATTTCCTCCGACAAAAACACAGCTATGGTAAAACGACGGATTTACAATGAAGTGAATAGTGTTACCAACTGGAAAAAACTGTAGCACTGGTTTACTATCCATGCACATAGATGCTCCACAGTGCGTGCAATGTATATGGAGGTGAAAGTGTACAAAACTTTACTGGGATGTGCTACATCTGTGAGTACCAAAACTGCGAGTGCTTTCAAGAAAGCTGGAAATATATGAAAACTGGACTGTGACACGACTACAATTCTCCGTAGCATGCATGACACACACCATAAAGCATAAATGAAGAGCATGAAATCGCAAATAATGAGTTTATTTCCAGCAACAACACCTTGGCTGGTCAGATTTTTAATGCCCGATAGGTTGCACTGCTGCTTCTTCTGCCTCGGAGGGATGGATGAGGCGTTATCAGAAGGGGATAGCGATGTTGGAATCGGACAAAGAGCGAGCGGTTTTGGGGCCCTCGGAGCATGGGTCCGTCACTCAACCCGAGGTTGCAGGCTTCCTACCCTGAGAATGTCGGAGAAGGGTGTTCCAAGAGGGAGCACCATCCCTAGTAGGAGTCAGAGAAGAGGATGTCTTCCCCAGCTGAAGAGGAGGAGGAGCGATTCCTTGAGGGGAAGGGATGGGAGATGCCAAGGGTGAAGAAAGGGAAGGGGGCAAAGGGGGAGGGGAGAGGAGGTAAGACAAAACTGAGGCCAAGGTAGAGGAGAGATTCACATGACGAAGTTTGTCAAACTTCTTCCAGGCTTCGAAGTAGCTGTGACAATCAAGGATCTTTATTTCCTGAATTATTTCTTCCTTCATATTCACTGGTCACTCTGATTAGCGGGTAGAATGGAGACCAGACCAATTTACACAGTTAGGCAGTGGGTTTAAAGGGTTCCCCACATGAAGAGCATCCACAGATAGGAGTGGCAAAGCGTCGCAAGGACATGTGGCTGAGCTTGAGGTAACAGAAGCAATGGAAGGGAGTTGGACTGTATGGTTTCACATCCCATATGTAGACCATTACCTTGACCTTCTCAGGAAGGCTATCCAACTCCAATACCACGATGAAAGTGCCAGTGTCTACAAAACGGTCCTTAGGGCCTCTCTGGACACACTGGACAATGTATATGCCATGTCGTTCCAGATTAGCCCTAAGTTCATCATCGGACTTAGCTGAAAGTCCCTATGAAAAATTACACTTTGTGTATATTGATTGACTTGTGAGGAGCAGTAGTCATGGGGATGTCTCCTGAACAGTCATAGGTAGAGGGGGAGGGCGACTGGCTGGCAGAAGTTATCTTTGTAAGGAGAGAGAGCCAGATCTCATCTTCATTAATGATTCAACTTCACTGAACTTTCCACACAGAAAAGTGGTTTGGTGGTGGCAAATGTCTCCCCGTCAGTTCAGTGGGTGGCCAAGCAGGATAAGGCCAGGAAAGCAGAAACAGGAACAGAAACTGAGACAGAATTACTTCCAGGAAGAGACGTGGCCGCAGAAGAGCGGCCAGAGAGTTCAACATGTTTCATGCCCTGAGCGTCTGCCCTGGTACCATCCACACAGAACAGGGGTTTGCCTCATGGGTTCCACCCAGCCACAGCAACGGCTGCTTGGCAAGACTGTCATTGCCAGCAACTCTGATGCCCCAGAAAGGTGGGCAGCCACTCCTAGGCTTGCACAAGGTATTCACGGTGCAGATACCAGTAGTGTGCTCCCTGTTGATCAAGGAGTAGTTTGAGAATCGGGTCTTCAATCTCATATGTGAGATTCTAGATGTTATTCCAGTGAATCCAGTTGCCACAACTGGAGGTCCATGGAGAAGTCCAGAGAGGAATCCCAGAAAATTGGTGAGGAGGTCAAGTACCACCCAGGATGTGGTGCCAATGGAAGAGGAAGTCAAAAAGCTGCAGGTAATTACACGGTTACTTTCTACATTCACTTTGGTCCAGAAAGATGTAAAAAACCAGTAAGGGTCTTAGGTAATAAACATCTGCAGTTTAACAACAGTTCATATGCTGACCTCTCTTATGTCAATGTATAGTACCGGTGAAAAAGAAGGGGGATTAGGAGACAAGTAGCTGGATGAAAATGGTATCATTAGAGAATGAGTACCAGCTTAAATTGAGGAAGGATAAAGAGAAATGTATGCCATTCCCCGTTGAAGAGTACTGTGACAGCATTTACCTTAAGCTGTTTTGGGAACCCATACAAAACCTAACTTTAGAAGGTCGAATCAAGAATTCAATCCCCGCATCTTGGATGTGAATCCAATGCCCCAATTATCATAATCTGTGCAGCACAAGGACACAACCATAGATTTATGTAACCAGTTCCTTAAAGAAAGGTATTCAAATTCCTTTCAAGTGAGTTAAACTGTGGTGTTTTCCATCATACGTGATATGACTTTAAATTTAGATTATTATACTTTCCATAAATCAGTCAAATTTCAATAATTATCGACATCAGATCGAAGATCATATATTAACTGCAACACAATTGAGGAGAGCCATACAATTCCAGCTCTAATAACCAAAAACTGATTTCTATAATATGAAAACAATGAAAGAAAATTGGGTTTTATCACACTTGTTGAAAGAGTGCAGACAAAAGTTTTTTTCATTTGACATGGCAATTGCACCATGTAACTTGCTATCGATGATTTGCTTCACACATATCATGTCACCTACCAATGAAGGATAATTTGCAGGAGGTATAAAATGACTTACATTAGAATTATTTAAATAGTGAGAATCAAGTTAAGAGGTTTTGTAGGAGTATGAGAGAAATTAACAATTTCCTGTCAAATCAAATACTGCCTTGTCTATTCCCTTGGACAACTACCTACTCCCCTGCAGAAGGTACTTCTGGAAGTGATAATCTATTCCTTCAACTGACAAATGTCATTAAAATTTGTCTACAACTATCGCATAAAATACTTTGTAATTTTTATGCTACAAGAATGGTCCTGACATTTTATTTGACAGCTTGGACCATCTAAAAAAATTACTAATTGTGAGTTGTGTTGCAGAACATTATCCAGTTTTTGATAGTATACACAGTTTTAAAGAACAAACATAATTTGACAGAAGCATCACAACTACAGCATAAAAAAACAACTTACTAGAAGGCTATCACTCTTGCAGTAAGACAACTTGCCTGGATCCCCCAACTGCAGGCAGACACGAAATAACAACTTTATGTCGCTCTTTGTTGGAATACCAGTACCCCATTGTCTCAGTGCTGACTCAGCTAGAGGTCGTTCTGGCCATAAAGCTCTGTCCACCTGCGAAAGAAATATTTCTAGTTACAGCTTCCTCTCCTTAGAGAAAATCTGGAACATGTGATAAGTGCCTCTGATCTACTGCAACTGCTTCATGTGTAATCTAATACAATGCCATTACAACTAAAATAACATTACTATACTCATCTTTCCCATGAAGGCGTGCCATCTGTAGCGCTGTTAGTGACAGATAAACACCAGAGGAAGTCTCCAGCACTTAAGTGATTTAAGTAGTGTTAGTTGGAACGTTATTATGAGATAGAACAATGAGTGATGAAAGGTGGAGAAAGGGAGGGGTTCACATAAAGAACAGGAGTAGTTGCAGATCAGGTGTGTGGTTGGTGAAATGCGAATAGAAAGTTAGATGCATAGGGGAGAAGGAAGAAGCAAATGAATAGGCGTTTCCTGTGGGAACATATGAATTAAAAGGAAGAAACAGTTCCAAATATGGTAAATGCAGGATTGGGTAAATAAATAATTCTGCCCTTGGAGTGTTTATTGAAAAAAATTATTAGTGGATACTGACATTTCTGTGCACACAAGATGAACAATAAACTTAGCATGAGGTAGTTATGTATTACAACAATACTGAACTACTGAAAGTCAGACGAATGCTGAAGTCTGCTACAGTTACTCTCAATAGAATTGAAAAATTCACTGTTTCTGCAAGTTTATAAAATTATACAATGAAATAGCCAACCACAGACCCAGGACCATTCTTCTGAGGCTGGTTGGCAATTGCTAGTCTTCCACTTCATATAGTTACTTGAGTAAAATCAATTTTTAAGATAATTTGAAAGTTCTCTTAACTCTCTCCCACAATCAATAACACTTTAATCACACCCGAATAATAGTAATTACTGAATTCTTTGAATCTCAACTAATGTAATGACAAATTCACACTTAGATAGAATTTTAACTGGCTAATGCAAACCTTTTGAATAAATTTTAAAAACCCATAGTGTAACTTTCTGTCTGTTTTATTAGTTAAAACATTGTCAATAACATCAGAAATGTTCTCAATCGTGTTTATATTCCTGATGACGATTCAACATCTCAAATATACGGTGAATGGATAGCTTTACTCCTTTGTAGTGTGGCGTGCCCTGTGCTAAGTGCCAAAAGCCGATCGGCCGTGGGCTGCAACATTTAAACTCCCACGCCTCCACACTACCAGCAGCCAACTTTCAGAGTGCAACAACAGGACGTTGGCTGGTGGACCATTGGGGTGCCATACCAGTTGCCACATCAAGCTAGCAATCGGCACATGCACTAGCCAGCGGCGTGCATTGATAGGACTACGTTATGCACCCTCCAACAAGGGTAGCACTCAGTAAGAAAGTTTTAGTCTTACGCATGGCCAGGATTTAAGACCACACTCTGGCCGCAACTGGCAGTTCATCCATCCGCTGAAGACTGATGTTCATCTCCAAATCACTCCCCTTATCGCCATCTGCCTTCGATGTTACGCTTCTGGGGATGGCTCACGCTCAGAATGGCACTTTTGGTCTTGGAGAAGTTTCCAGTAGTGAACTTGGATAAATTTTCATGTCCAACGCGGACACACACTTCAGCAAGGCAGGACATATTACGTTCCAGAGTAGTTACTTTTCTTATCCCCACTCCCCACCAGATGATGTGAGTTTCCTGCTAGGAAAGAACAAATTTAATTCTTTGGACCTGGAAACTTCAAGAAGTTAACTTTTTGTTGGATATTCAGAAGATTTTTGTTTCCTTTTTCAATTGAACCCTCAGAAAAGTTTGCTCAAAGTCTTTTCAAATTAAGTGTTAGTAAAAGTGTTAATTGACACCCTATTCTCAATTTTTAGGAGACTTTTCATTTTGATTATTTGTATTCCACTCAGGGCTTTGCCATTACCATTTTACCTGTAATCACATTTTTTACTAAATCCAAGATTTAAGTAGTGTGGTTATTCTCTCTTTCCTGAGTTACAGTCGATTTTGATGAACAATAATGACTTTCATGATATCTTATAATACTACAATAACTGGCATAATTTATCCCTCTGAATTGCAACGGAATATTCACAACAACTTTCGCAAGAAGTGAACAACTTCTAAACTAGATGTCCAAAAAACATTCACATGTGAACAACAAAACTTTTCTTTTTTGAAGTGTGTTACCCCAGAACACAACTGCACATGGCATTATTGCATGAAGACATGCGAAGCACATTAACTTGCCGATCTATTTATGCACAACAGTTGTAGTAACACAAGTTCCTAACTAGTTGAACTGAGTGGCTTAGAAATCTCCAAAATGTGTTTTCCTCTCAATTCATTTTCCTTTCCCACTTAAAATTTCTATCAATGTACACCAAATTCCAAACTGAACTTCTGATTAGTAGCATGTCCTTGGCTGTGCACAACATCAAAATTAAAGTGGAGTACGTCAAGTAACACCACAAAGATGAGATGTGTTGGATGCACCTGAATCCAAGTGAAACGAAATTCTTCCTGCAGGTAACAGTCAAAAGTAAGCACACTAGACTCTCACTAATTCGGCCATTCCTTGCAAATATGCATGCCAAATTAGTTGATGTGTTGGATTATTGAGAGTGTCTTAAATTTAGTGTGAACACATAGGGATTACATTTCATTAAATTCAAAGAGACATTCATTTTTATGGAAAACCTAGTCCTTTGAGTGTGTATATGAACAGTTGTATCACTCACTATGAAACACGTCCCAAATTTTTTGTTGTCACAATGATCTACAATGGCAATATGCTTTATTACACTACAGCTTTACAAGCATTACATCAGAACTACATGTTTCTGATTTTTATATAACGTACTCCATGAAGATATCTGCAGCTTCAACACAAGCAGTACAAGATATCTTTTTCTTCTTCTCTCCTTCCACGTCCTTGTCTTCATCAGTTTCTTCATAACTTCCCTGTACGGTTTTGATTATCTCTTTGTCTGTTTTGTCTGTTAAAAGCCTGGTCATAAATAGTTGCTAGTACAACAATGTACTCAGCAGCAATGGTATTCCTGCTTGAGATCTAGCAAAATGTGTTTCATTTTAGAAGTCATGATACTGAACTACAAAGAAAGCCACAATTTTGAAAATGTATAGCATTGTTTAATGTTGTGATTAACCAACAACATTGTTGTACATTAGAATTCATTACTGTATGCATCATTTCTGCTTGAGTGATTTGAGGCTATATGTGGGCCAGATTACCAGGAGGCCTGGATTAGCGAGAGTTTAGTGTGTTTATCACGAAAGTAAAGACAAAACAGTTTTATTCTTTGAATTACCTTATGTTAAATCGGGTACCTGACTAACATGTAATGACACCACAACTTTCCTCATATTAGTGGCTTCACACCCACACACGTCCTTTGTACGATTTGAGAATCCCTTGTTTTTATATTTACTTCACACATTCTGATTATCAACATGTTGTCACCTCTGAATCTTATTTCATTTTATAAACCAGAAACTAGTCAATAAATCTTGTCACACTGCCTCTTCGGAATATTTCAAGACTTTTTTTAGATTAGCAACACTGATGAATGGCAACATTGATTCTTCTTCTTCTTCGTCTTCTTCTTCTTCTTTCTCTGCTAATGGTCTTCCATAGTTCTGGTGTCTTGCCGATTTTCTATTGAAGCACTTTATTTGTGCAACTTGTCGTCATTGGAAATCTTTCCACCTCAAATGTCTTGATCAAAATTTCTGAGGCTGTCCCACGGTCACACTTTCACTGTCTTACACAGATCTATTACAGACAAGTTGACATTTACCTTCAAATACATTGCAGGTTTCTCACAGAGTATGAATGGTGAGCTTTTGAAGAAGTTAGGTTGATGCAGTAAAATAATGGTGTAACTTTAATGAGCCAACAAGAATGGTGTAAACCTTAAAAATCCAACAAAACTTCAAACATCCACTAACCGAAAGATAGTGCTGCTGCATCCATCGTCCGAGATCACTCGCTAACACGTCAGTGATACAGTCCAGAAGCATAAAAATACGTTGAAAGCGTTTAGATTTTGGAAGGTCCACATATTTTTGTTTCTTTGATTTTGAGTTTGGAGCGAAAATTTGCTCCTTTTCTGGTGTGTCACTCAATTCATCTTCAAGCAGATCTAATAAAGTAGCCACCATACCACCAGGATGTAGCACATCATCCTAAAATATGACAACGTTCATTAATTAGTCATTTTAATGAATAGAGCAGCCTTAGAGGAATAAAATTATAACAGTATACTAATCACACATTCATCTCTGTTTCTGAAAGTAGATACTATTCATCACTACAAATAGGTTTCATTGCACTCGCACTCGCGCGTGCGCGCGCCCACACACACACACACACACACACACACACACACACACACACACACACACACACACACACACACACACACTCTTCTCTCTCTCTCTCTCTCTCTCTCTCTCTCTCTGGCTAGTTGAAGGTGAATATCAATGATACTCTCCCAGCACTCTCTCAGTCTTTGCAGCAGCAATGTAAGGGAACTATACGTTTATCTGACTACTACTAGTATACCAAAAAATTTGAAAAGGCACACTAAAGTACAAAACACTATTTTTTTTAAGTATATCATGCAAACAGCTTCTCAGTTTGCCTCTGTAAGAATTTCTGAACTGACAGAGGTGACCTAGAAAAGTTATCCTCTTGGAACGTTCTACGACTTTGCCAATGCCTACAATCATTACGACTTTGCCAATGCCTACAATCATGTGGTACATATAATTCTACTGGCAAAAGTGAAATGCTATGTTGTTAATGGCATCCCTTTTGCACAGACTGTCTTTCTTTGAGAAATGGAAGTACACGGAACATTCATAATTGGGCTTTTAGCTGGTTCATAGCAAACTTGGCTACTACCTGGTCTGTGTCTGGTCAGCTATGGTTCAGTTTTTCTACTTATCAGTATACTTCTTTCTCAGTGGTGGCTGGTGCTCGTTTTCATTGATGGGGCTCACAATAAAGTCAATTTTGTATCAGAACTGCTCTTAATTGTTTGTTATATAACCTTCATTTACGTCTTCCTACTTAAAAAAACACTAGAAAAATAATAAATGTTATAATTATAAATTTATAAATATAGGCTTAATCCAAGAAATACTTAGCTAATAATAAAGTAAAGCAAATAATATGCTATTCAATGGAAGGATTCCTATTTTTGCCGATTTCAGCCAATTGAGGACTGGAGAGGAACTGTTAAAGTTACGCTGCTTCAAAATATTTGATAGAATAATAATTGAAATGGGAAACAGATCTGACATATAACATTTCATCTCACTTTAATCTCTTACCAGAACAGCACATTCAATGAGAGCTCTGTATCTTATTTTGAGACATATACAGCAGATTATGGAGCCAAATACAAAAGAAACACGGACACACCAGAGCTAATTAACAAAACAGCTGCTTTCAAATTCCAGTAGAAAGAGCTAATGAAGAGCACTAAAACAGATTGCCATTTGGATACATTGAATTTTCTGTGTTTTATGTATGGTTTATGAGTGCTTATGCAAACATTGAAATAACTTTGAGGATATTTGTGACAATTACAATGTACTTTCAGCAAACTAAAGATGATAAAAAAACTACTTATAGTCAAGTGTAGGTGAAGTGGACTGTCAAATTCAGCTACCTTGTTGCTGGAATATGACACAGCTGCTAAATTTGACTTCAACAATATTATCAATGAGTTTGCTGCACTCAAAGCGAGGAAATAGAAAGTAAAATTATAATAAAACACAATTCTTGGAAAGGAATGTGCAAAAATTAATTATAGCACTTTTTTTCTTTATATCTTATTAATGATTTCCTGTTGATAATTCAATAGGTGCAAATAAAATCTGCTATTTATTATACATCATAATAAAATCCATGACAGATTTTGTTTTACTTTCTTTTAAAGTCTGGACAATTTGTAGTTAATTTATTCCACTGATACATCTAATTTGTTGGATGCAGCATTTTTCGTGTATACAGCTCATTTAAATAACATTCTTCAATAACACTTTTATTGAACTTACTTTACAGATTACAAAATATCTTATGCTTGTGAAAAAAAACTTGCAGAAAGATGATTCTTCTGGGATGGGGTGGACAGATTTGGCAGTGACTGTCTACGTGCCCTAGCCACCTGGCCCCAAACATAGTGTAAGCGAGCAGAGAGGAGAACACAGAGGGGAGAGGGACAGCAAGTTTCACTGGAGAGTGGGGAAAGGGAGCTAGGCACGAGCTGGTCCATCCATGGGGACTGCCTGAGTTGGCCCTATACAACGCTACGGAGAGGGGCGAAACGGTAAAAGGGGAGACTGCCTGGCCATGTCACTGTGACTGTAGTTTAATGAGCAGAGTTTGTGGAGGGGTATGAACCAACTGACACTGGTCCCTGGCACCGGTTGAATGGTCCAGCTACCAACAGCTCAGGGTAACATCGTGTCTCTGTATCCAAAGAAATAAATACAAATTCCATATTGTTCATCTTCGAATGTAGCAGAATTTCAATGTGCTACGAAAATCTGACTGGCAAGACTGTTTGGGATGTTTGTCAATATGGCCAACTCTACGTTCTGAATTTTTTCCTACCTGTGAGAAGAGATGGTTGCTAATAGGAACCTGATGAAATGTGAATCACATACAGTATTCTCTTCACCATAAGAATAATACGAATATAAACATTTTGCCATGTATTCTTTCGTGTTTGCTGCTATCTCATTTAAATCCTGTCTGCCTAATAAGCTACGAAACTAGAGTGAGACAATAGCAAACGTGGAAGAATATATGTATCGTGTCATGTTTATATTCGTATTATTCTTATGCCTGATAGTGATACAGTCAGAAATGAAGCACGGCAACTGACTAGATTTTTAAATGTAAGATGACTCTTAATTTCTGTGCAGAATTTGATGTACTAAAGAAGCGGCCGCAAAGATTTTCAAACGGAGAAAAATGTTCGCTAAACTCTCGTTCAGAACATCTTCTAACATACGCAGTCTATTATTTGGTTCTTGTTGATCATTATCAAAGAAAGCAGCAGTGTAAGTAACAACAAATAGCAGTCTCATGCCATTGTTTCGCTAATGAGACGATTCCTCTCTTTTTTTTATTAATTGTAAGCGGCGGTAGCACGCACAAAAGCAAGCCATGCTGCAAGCGGCGACAGGAAGTAAACACGCACTATCAGAATGCGACAAACAATGCATGACACAGTACAGTAATGCATTTTCAGCTTAGAGTGACGTTAACACCTATAACAAAGAAAACGGCACTTATCAGATCAAAGCAAAATATGCAATCGATTCAAACCAGACGAAGCACGTGAAAAAGGAAGGGTACCCGTATAAATACGGACGGAGCGCCTGACGCCTAGCAATGGCTACCTGGTAAAGCTTAACTGCTAAGCTTACGACTCGAACCGAACTACTGCAGGTGTATCGTCATTCATTCGACCTAAATTGTGTCTCATATTACAATGGACCAACTTTGTTTCGATTTGGAGGTGCTGCCTAAAACTCTTCTCTCTCTCCTTGAATTTCGAGTCTCAAATTTCAGGTGCGGCTTAAATTCGGGAAATTTTTTTTTCCTTTATTTCGAGCCTTATTTTTTAGGTGCGGCTTAGATTCGAGTGCGGCTTAGATTCGAGTAAATACGGTACAGTATAGCAGGTTAAAATACATCAAAATTAGTTACTATAAACATTAGTTATAGTTGTAAAAATACAATTAAGAATAATCAAACAATGGAAAGTCCATCTTGGAATATCAACAATATTGTCAAAAGGATAGACTTCAACTCACTGTGAAGTTCACACATCGAGTAGCAGACAGCCACAACGAAAAGACTGTTACACCTCTGGTCAATCCAGCCAGACTGCAACTGTATCGCATTGAATGGGGCAGCAATTTGGAGTAGGAAGCGTGGCGAGGGGGGACAGGTAACAGGATACAGCTCGGGGAATGGTAGTCAGAGCTGCTTGGCAGAAAATGCAGGGGCTAGACTGTGGCAGACAAGGCTGCCATGTGCAATGTGAGGAGGCTGTGGGGGAGGGAGGGGTGTGGGGAAATGGAGTGGACAAGGATATGAGAGGAGCAGAGGAGGAGGAACCATCAATGGTGGAATTGGCAGAGAGCAACACACAATGAGGGTAACGGCAAGTGACTGGGAAGAGGTGACATGACAAAGGGGGCAGAAACTGTTGGATGGAGGGTGTGGGGACACTAGGTTACTGTAGGTTGAAGCTGGGATGATTTTGAGAGTGGAGAACATTTTGCAAAGATAACTCCCAAGTGAGCAGTTCAGAAAAGCTTGTGTTGGACGGGAGGAGCCAGATGGCGTGCCTTGTGAAGCAGCCACTGAAATCAAACACGTTTCTTTCAGCTGCATTTTGTACCACACGCTGATCCATTTGGCTCTTTGCCACAATTTGATAGTGGCCACTGGTCCTAGTGGACTGCTGGTTGGTATTCATACCAATATAAAAAGCTGTGTAACAAGTGCAGCAGAGCTGGTATATGACGTGGCTGCTTTCACAGGTGGACCAGACACTGATAATTAAGAATACATACATAACCAATGAACATCAGTTATAAGAACTGCAACTGTCACTATGGGCAATATGTGAAATTAACAAAGTTCTTGAATCTTGATTGACTCAAAGATGAATGCATATGGTGCCATCAGTTGTCATGAAGATGGGTGGCATGGAGTGTATCAATAAAGCATGGCTGTTGCAAGGCAGATGAGAAGCAAGAGATGTCCGGTGATAGATGTTGTCAGTCACTATAGATATGAACACTGATGAGCCAAAGATGTACCAGCAAAGGACCCCTTAGTCACCATGTAGACAAGAACGTTGATTAGCTGAACAGTGTCTGTTACTTTCGAAGCGGTCGGCCTAGAACTCTACAATAATAGAGTATCAACATAACTTTAGCATTTGCTAGCAATAATAATCTATATAAGAGGTTCAAAAACACAGATGGTAGTAAAGATAGCAAATATTTGAATTCTTTAATTGCATAGATAAAAAATCTACTCACCAAGCGGTGGCAGAACACACACATAGAAGACAATTGTAATTGGCAAGCTTTTGGAGCCAGTGGCTCCTCCTTCAGGCAGAAGGGTTGAAGGTGAAGGAATAGGGGTGAAGGGAAAGGACTGGATAGGTCTAGTAGAAGGGGTATATTTCGGGAAACTCACCCAGAACCGCAGGTTAGCGGAGACTTATCGTACGGTACGAGAAGGAAAGACTGAATGTTGGGGACTGCATCGGATGAGATCTGAAAACCTGAGAGCTTACAGGTGGAAAAAGGGTAATATGCAGAAAGAGATTACTGCTTAAACATCACACACAAGTTAATAAGAGTCAAAAGCTAAGTGCATTTCACATTACAGAGGTGGGAGGAGGGTTGTGAAAAACAGACTGGAAAGACAATGAAAGGTTTAGGAAACTAAAACTGAGTGAAGCAAACAATAGTTACAGTGAAGAAATGCTGAGACAGAAGAAATTAACGTAAACTAAGACCAGGTGGGTGGTAAGAACCACGGACATGTTGTAATGCCAGATCCTACCTGCAAAGTTCTGAGAAACTGGTTTCTGGGGGGAGAATCCAGATGGCACGTGTGGTGGAAAAGGTGCCAAGGTCACGAATGTCATGTTGTACAGCATGCTCTGCGAGCTGCCAACATACACCTTTTGCCTATGCCCACTCATCCTAACAGTTAATTTGGTGGTAGTCATGCAGACGCAGAAGGTCAAACAGTATTTACATAACAGCTGGTATATGACTTGTGTCGTTTCGCAAGTGACTCTCCCTTTGATAGTATATGTTTTGCCACGTACAGGGCTGTTATAGGGTAGGAGGGAGCAAAGGGCAGGCCTTGCAGTGGGGAGGGTTACAAGGGTAGGAGTCATAGGTTAGGGAGACGGGTGCAGAAGGAGCATAGGGTCTGACAAGAATGTTTTGGGGATTGAGAGGGTGATGGGAAAGCTATTCTAGGTGTGGTGGGCAAAATTTCAGACAGAATGGATCTCATTTCAGGGTATGATTTTAAGAAGGCATGGCCCTGCCAAAGTAGCTGATTAACCCATTCCAGACCAGGATAATACTGAGTCACCAAGTTGTTTTTTGGAGGGATCAGCTGTACCAGAATTGGATGTGATGGTCCTGGAATCTACTTTTTAACTAGGATGATGGGATAATTACACGCAGTGAAGGCTGAGGTGAGAATGGTGGTGTATTGCTGCAAAGTCTGCATCCGAACAAGTCCTTGATAGTGATAGTCCTTGTGAGGGGCCTGAGGTTTTAAGGAGGGACTGCAGCTCAGTCTGAATCACAGGGATGGGATGGGATCTTGATGGCAGACGCTGTATGTAGAGGTCTCAGACAGCTGACGTAGACCTGCACTAACATACGCCTTTCGGTCAAGTACTATAGTAATAGATCCTTTGTCTATTGGGAGGATAATTATGGAGTCATCAGATTTTAGGGCACATAGAGTCTGGAGTTCTGCAGAGGACAAGTTAGGGTCATGTTGTAGGGATCTGAGGAAGGGTTGTGAAGCAATGCTGGATGTGAGGAATTCTTACAAGGCTTGCAAGGGATGATTATGAATGAGGTAGTGGTGGTGGATCAAGTTGGGATTGTTTTCTGAACTGTTCAAGGCAGGGTTCAATGTCAGGTTTCCTGTTGGAAAGATTTTGAGATTGGGTTGCAAAGTGATATTTCCTATATATATTTCTTGTGAAGGAGAGTAGGTCCTTCGCCAAAGCAGCATGCTCAAAGACAAGTTTAGGACTGAAAGTGAGACTCTTAGATAATACATATAATTCAGGAGAGGAGAGTGCTTTAGATGAGGTTAAGGACACTGTACTGTAGTGACTGGTTCTTGTGAACATGGGTTATTCTTTGTCTTTGTCTGGGAGGCAGTGGTGAAGCTTGCGAGATGTTAAGGAGCTCGCCCAAGCTCAGTTTGTAAGAGAGGAGTGGTGGTTGATGGTGTGGCTGTTTAGGGAGCTGCAAAGAGACAAGAAGGGAAACACCACTATTCAGGTAGTTTAGGAGAAGGTGGAATAGCTTTTTGAAGTGACATCTGGCATATTGTTGCAGTCTGAAGTTGACTTGGCACATGATATCAGTCAAGGAAACATGAGGGGTAGATAACAGCAGCTATTGTAGAAGGAGAGAAGTCTAGTAGAGTGGAAACTGGATGATGAGGCTTATAGGTCACATATTAGCCAGGTAAGAACAAGAGATTGCTGTACCTGAAATTCGAAAAGAGCCTGGTGTAAGGTAGGATTGCATCCAGAAACAGGGACTTTGAATGTTAGGCCCTTTGGTGTAACTTCAAGGGACAAGCAGGTTTCAAGAAACAGAATGTGGGACCTTAGTTTTGATTATGCACAGGCATGTTTTCGAAGAGAACGGATGTAATATGAGATGGGATTCATCGTGGCAAGACAGGACAGTTTGGAGAGTTGGCTATCGTGGGAGTGGCAATAATAATAATAATAATAATAATAATAATAATAATAATAATATGCTTCCTGCAACCACTCTAGAAGGAAAACAAAGACAGAGGATGAGATGGTCAGATGAAGTTAACCGACGCCTCATGCTCTGTTATTACCAAGCAACAAACTTAGGAACCAACACAACTGGATACAGATCACAAATATACACAACATTTATTACCAAATACCCAGTATTAAAATTTTTAACAGAACAACGAATACAGACATTAGACCATTCTTGCATATACCGCCAAATAACCCACAAGTCGAAACAACAATAAAAACTATCAACACAATCATACACAACAAAATGAATGAAAACACAACTATGGAAGAGTTACAACTACTGGTTTATATAGGAGCACTCACTACACTAAATATACACACTAGGCAGAGATCAGAACCAACCAACACACAGAAGAAACCCACAAAACCAGCATGGCAACACAGGCTACAGATCAGAATAGAAAAACTGAGAAAATACATCGGACAGCTAACACAATTTATAAGAAATGAAATGTCAGAAAAAAAAAGGTTAGGTAAAATCTCACAACAAGAAGCAATAGAGCAATTAGATGAAAAGAAGCAGAAATTACAAGCATTGGCCAAATGACTTAGAAGATACAAAAAAAAGTGAAAATAGAAGGAAACAAAACCAAACATTCAACACAAACCAAAAGAAATTTTACCAGACAATAGATAACACACACATTAAAATAGACAATCCACCAAACATAACAGACATGGAACACTTCTGGAGCAACATATGGTCAAACCCGGTACAACATAACAGGCATGCACGACGGTGGATACAAGCAGAAACAGACACATACAAGATGATACCACAAATGCCTGAAGTGATAATATTGCAACATGAAGTCACCCAAGCAATTAATTCTACTCACAATTGGAAAGCCCCTGGAAAAGATAAAATAGCAAATTTATGGCTAAAGAAGTTCACCTCAACACATTCACATCTAACCAAATTATTTAACAGTTACATTGCAGACCCATACACATTCCCTGATACACTTACACAAGGAATAACTTATCTGAAACCTAAAGATCAAGCAGACACAGCAAACCCAGCTAAATATCGCCCCATAACATGCCTACCAACAATATACAAAATATTAACTTCAGTCATTACACAGAAATTAATGACACATACAACACAGAACAAAATTATAAATGAAGAACAAAAAGGCTGTTGCAAAGGAGCACGAGGATATAAAGAGCAACTGATAATAGATGCAGAGATGAAATATCAAGCTAAAACTAAACAAAGGTCGCTACACTACGCATACATTGATTACCAAAAAGCTTTTGATAGTGTACCCCACTCATGGCTACTACAAATACTGGAAATATACAAAGTAGATCCTAAATTGATACAGTTCCTAAACATAGTAATGAAAAATTGGAAAACCAAACTTAATATCCAAACAAATTCAAATAATATCACATCACAGCCAATCCAGATTAAGTGTGGAATATACCAAGGGGACTCATTAAGTCCTTTCTGGTTCTGCCTTACACTGAACCCACTATCCAACATGCTAAATAATACAAATTGTTGTTGTTGTTGTGGTCTTCAGTCCTGAGACTGGTTTGATGCAGCTCTCCATGCTACTCTATCCTGTGCAAGCTTCTTCATCTCCCAGTACCTACTGCAACCTACATCCTTCTGAATCTGCTTAGTGTATTCATCTCTTGGTCTCCTTCTACGATTTTTACCCTCCACGCTGCCCTCCAACGCTAAATTTGTGATCCCTTGATGCCTCAAAACATGTCCTACCAACCGATCCCTTCTTCTAGTCAAGTTGTGCCACAAACTTCTCTTCTCCCCAATCCTATTCAATACCTCCTCATTAGTTACGTGATCTACCCACCTTCATCTTCAGCATTCTTCTGTAGCACCACATTTCGAAAGCTTCTATTCTCTTCTTGTCCAAACTGGTTATCGTCCATGTTTCACTTCCATACATGGCTACACTCCATACAAATACTTTCAGAAACGACTTCCGGACACTTAAATCTATACTCGATGTTAACAAATTTCTCTTCTTCAGAAACGATTTCCTTGCCATTGCCAGCCTACATTTTATATCCTCTCTGCTTCGACCATCTTCAGTTATTTTACTCCCTAAATAGCAAAACTCCTTTACTACTTTAAGTGTCTCATTTCCTAATCTAATCTCCTCAGCATCACCCGATTTAATTTGACTACAGTCCATTATCCTCGTTTTGCTTTTGTTGATGTTCATCTTATATCCTCCTTTCAAGACACTGTCCATTCCGTTCAACTGCTCTTCCAAGTCCTTTGCTGTCTCTGACAGAATTACAATGTCATCGGCGAACCTCAAAGTTTTTACTTCTCCATGAATTTTAATACCTACTCCGAATTTTTCTTTTGTTTCCTTTACTGCTTGCTCAATATACAGATTGAATAACATCGGGGAGAGGCTACAACCCTGTCTTACTCCCTTCCCAACAACTGCTTCCCTTTCATGTCCCTCAACTCTTATAACTGCCATCTGGTTTCTGTACAAATTGTAAATAGCCTTTCGCTCCCTGTATTTTACCCCTGCCACCTTCAGAATTTGAAAGAGAGTATTCCAGTTAACATTGTCAAAAGCTTTCTCTAAGTCTACAAATGCTAGAAATGTAGGTTTGCCTTTTCTTAATCTTTCCTCTACGATACGTCGTAAGGTTAGTATTGCCTCACGTGTTCCAACATTTCTACGGAATCCAAACTGATCTTCCCCGAGGTTCGCTTCTACCAGTTTTTCCATTCGTCTGTAAAGAATTCGCGTTAGTATTTTGCAGCTGTGACTTATTAAACTGACAGTTCGGTAATTTTCACATCTGTCAACACCTGCTTTCTTTGGGATTGGAATTATGGATACAATATTACTGGAACATACCAACACAAAATCACACATTTGCTATACATGGATGATCTAAAACTACTGGCAGCAACAAATCAACAACTCAACCAATTACTAAAGATAACAGAAGTATTCAGCAATGATATAAATACAGCTTTTGGAACAGACAAATGTAAGAAAAATAGCATAGTCAAGGGAAAAAAACACTAAACAAGAAGATTACATATTGGATAACCACAGCGACTGCATAGAAGCGATGGAAAAAACAGATTCCTATAAATATCTAGGATACAGACAAAAAATGAGAATAGATAATACAAATATTAAAGAAGAACTAAAAGAAAAATATAGACAAAGACTAACAAAAATACGGAAAACAGAATTGACAGCAAGAAACAAGGCAAAAGCTATAAATACTTATGCTATACCAATATTGACCTACTCATTTGGAGCAGTGAAATGGAGTAACACAGACCTAGAAGTACTCAATACACTTACACGATCACAATGCCACAAATATAGAATACATAACATACATTCAGCAACAGAAAGATTCACATTAAGCAGAAAGGAAAGAGGAAGGGGATTTATCGACATAAAAAACCTACATTATGGACAGGTAGAATTTAAGAAAATTCTTTATAGAATGAGCAGAAACTAGCAAAATACACAAAGCAATCACTCATATAAATACATCAGCTACACCACTGCAATTTCATAACCACTTCTACAACCCTTTGGATCACATAACATCAACAGATACGAAGAAAGTAAATTGGAAAAACAAAACACTACATGGCAAGCACCCGTATCATCTAACACAGCCACACATCGATCAAGATGCATCCAACACATGGCTAAGAAAAGGCAATGTATACAGTGAGACGGAAGGATTCATGATTGCAATACAGGATCAAACAATAAACACCAGATATTACAGCAAGCATATGATTAAAGATCCCAATACCACAACAGATAAATGCAGACTTTGCAAACAACAAATAGAAACAGTAGATCACATCACAAGTGGATGTACAATACTAGCAAATACAGAATACCCCAGAAGACATGACAATGTAGCAAAAATAGTACATCAACAACTTGCCATACAACATAAACTAATACAACAACACGTTCCCACATACAAGTAGCACCACAAAATGTACTGGAGAATGATGAATACAAATTATACTGGAACAGAGCCATTATAACAGATAAAACAACACCACATAACAAACCTGACATCATACTACCCAATAAAAAGAAGAAATTAACACAACTAATCGAAATATCCATACCCAATAGAACAAATATACAGAAGAAAACAGGAGAAAAAATTGAAAAATACATCCAACTGGCTGAGGAAGTCAAGGACATGTGGCATCAGGATAAAGTTGACATTGTATCAATTATACTATCAACTACAGGAGTCATACCAAACAATATCCACCAGTACATCAACGCAATACAGCTACATCCAAACTTATATATACAACTACAGAAATCTGTAATTATTGATACATGTTCAACTACCCGAAAATTCCGAAATGCAATATAACATATACCGTACAGTTAAAAGGAAGTCACGCTTGATCAAGGTCCGCGTCACTTTCCATTTATAACCAGACCTAAGGTCTGAGAAAGGAAAGAAGATAATAATAATAATTACTATGAATAAATAAATATATAAACAAAGGATGGAAAAGACAGAAAAATGGAAGAAACACAAAGAAAAATGTTGGAAAAAATTAGAATTACTCTGGTCCGGAATGTGTTAATCAGCTACTTCGACAGGGCCATGGCTTCTTAAAATCATGCCCTGAAATGAGATCAATTCTGTCTGAAATTTTGCGCACCACACCTAGAATAGCTTTCTGTCACCCTCCGAATCTCTGCAATATTCTCGTCAGACCCAATGCTCTTTTTGCACCCATCTGCCTACCCTATGGCCCCTACCCCTGTGACCGTCCCCACTGGGAAACTTGCTCTATGCACCCTCCAACCACCACCTATAACAGCCATGTTATGGATACAAATATCGAGAAAAGTTTCAAGGTTGTTTCAGATCGGGCTCTTAGAAGTTTATCATGAAAATTTCAGCCATTTGCTTGGTGTAGCAGTCTTTGAATCCACGGCTCCATTTTGGTATGACGACCCGCCCACGAACTAATTGTGCCTCCATAAGCCTCTTAAGGCCCACTGTACACCACATCAAATACAAACAACTGATTTCCTCTTTCCTCCACTTGTCTAAAGAAAATCTGTGGTCAAGCACGAGGTGAAGAAAGGAGCCTTCACCTATTTCATGAATAGCGCTCCTATGCTATTCAGCATTCAGTGAAGTGACTCTTGACATATGTTAATGTTCTGCTAAGTTTATCTGCACACCATCTAAGGGTACATGTTGTTCTGTATGTCATCAGTAGGAAAATGTTCCTTATCGTAGCACAAAAAGGCGACTGTCACTTTTTAACCAATACCAACATGAACTGAAAAGTGGGGTACCAGCTGCCTCATTCCTCCTTCCTCAGCGCCTTTAAAAATGTTCCCAAAATTTTTGGCATGCAGCTCATCACTCATTCCCACAAGCAGAGGAAAGTGCACTAAGACAATCCTTCTGTTGGGTATACAAATGGCCCCAGTCCAAGAGCTATCCAAAACACATGACCATACCTTCCTATCACCAAAAGAATCTGAGGTATGTGCCCCAGAGTAATCACATGCTTGATATTTTCAAACATATTAGGTAGTGCATGCTGTCTCACGCGTATGGAGTGTAACTTTTATTATACTTGTTACCACATATTCCTTAGAGAGAATTAGCAACAAAAGGAAAAAGTTACTTACATTTCCAATAAAGTTATCAAAAATCTTTAAACTACAACATAGCTTGAAAGCACGCTGTGCTCTGGGGAAAAAAAAAGTGTGTTCCAAAATTATCCCAATTTTTTCACAAAGTCATCACAGTTGGCAAATTGTGGTGTTGCAGTTACAATCTGAACAAAGCAACAATCAAGCCACAGGCAGATTTCAAGTTTCTCACACTGCAAAAAAGCTCGTTGAGGAAGTCTAACATCAAAACAATGCTGATTAATTTTTAAGATGTGAGGAGAGTCGTCCATTCAGTTTTTGTTCACAGGGTCAGTCATTTAACCAGACTTTCTACGTGGATTTTTCGAAAACACTGCGAAATAATTTGTGGTGAAAGTAGCCCGGTTTGTGGCAGTTGGACGAATGATTTTCCACATCAATACAGCCCCACCTCACAAACTTTGTCTTGCCATTTTTTGACCAAAAATGGAAAGATCTCTGTGTCTCATTCCTCCTCTTAAATAACCCCCCCCCCCCCCCACTTTATTTCCCAGAATAAAGAGACACAAGAAATAAATGTTTCACTGACATTGCTGAGGTGAAATGGGTGGAAGTTGGGCGGATGTGGGTGGAAGCACCTGGAGACGCTGTAGGCCATCATAGAAGACAAATTAAAAAAAAAAAAAAAAAAAAAAATTTGAATAATGAAATAAAACATTAAAGAAGTGTACTTGAGGCAGTGGCAGATACTTTAAAGGGGACAGGAGGTCTTTTGTTTAAAACATTGAATAAATAAATGTAAAGAAAGTTCAGTGCATAGATACACGTGACAAAAGTATTCACTAGCGTTCGAGCTCTGGCTCTTTTTCTAGCAAAATTACATGCTTTCTGTTACATGAATAAGTCAATTTTTCCCTTTCACTTATTTTACATACAGTTCCATCCAGGAATTTCTATTACTGTTATAAGAAAGTTCAAATTCTTTCGGGTACCTCCTCGTATGTGCACAATCTGACATTCAACACAGTTAATGTAGGCTTTGGAAATTCTTTTTCAGATCAACTGTCTTTAGAGTTAGCCAGCAATTATACCTTCCTGCAACAACTGTCCAATTAGCGAACTGGAAAAGTTTTCACAAAACTATTCAACAGATTTGAAAATGACATACAAGTTTCAAATTTGTGACTTTAAAGTGCTCCCAATAACAGCAATACAACATGTCTCAATTTCGAATGTGATACAGTGCTTTAATTTGCAGATTTAAAACTGTAGTCCATACATTTATTGCAGCTAAAATAGAGCAACTCACATGCAGAGAAATTTATTACTTACCTCTGGTTTACTTGCTAAAACCTTTTTATAGTACACATTGAAGTGGAGAGAACACGGTGGATATTTCCTAAATAATCTGTCTATGGAGCAGCGAGTACGAGTCAACACGTCATCATCATGTGCATCCTGGAAATATAATAAATAAAAACACATTCAAAGACAAAAACTAAAGAGTGATACAGTTAACACAATAATTTATGTACTTTTACCAGAACGAAGTGCAAAATGTAAATGCTGTAAAAGCTTATCAGTAATCCTTGATCTTGTTATATTTGTAGTGCCTCTTATTGTCAGGTAAGTGAAGAGCTGACATTCCACAGCATGTTTTATTTAACATCTCCTGTTTATTCAGAAACTCCACCACTTGCAGTTCAGGGTTAATTTTCTGACTGGCAGCTGGCAGAAATTTGAGGAGGCAGAGGATTATGTCCGAGGGTTTTGTTACGCTCAAAGAAAACAAGTTTCAGCAGCAGCCAGGATTATGTTTAAAGATATCTCAGATAGGAGGCAGTTTAGCAAATATACAGAGGACTCTAGCAGTGATCAGGAAGCCTTGGTGGGTAAAAAATGTCAGGAAGAAGAAAGTCATGTGCAGTAGCCAAGGGTGAAGTATAGGCCACCAGTCACAGGAAATACTATGGTCAAGAGTATCACGTTACTAGTAATTTTAAACCTACTGCGGGGCAGAATCAAGTGACAGAGGACTTAGGGCATTTGTACAAGAATTTAACATGCCAATATGAAAATCCAGGATGGAATAATGATGATATTGTAAAAAGCGTGGATTGCTGCTCGCCATATAGCAGAGATGCTGAGTCACAGATAGGCACAACAAAAAGATTGTCACACAAGTAAGCTTTTTGACCAAAAGGACTTCTTCCAAATTAGACAACATACATACATAAACTCACAAAAACACAATTCTCTCTCTCTCTCTCTCTCTCACACACACACACACACACACACACACACACACTCCATAATATTGTCACGAGTTAGTATGAGGTAGTAATAGTGGGTGTGGAAGGAAATTGTTTATACAGGGACACTGGGCATACAATATATGTGGTGATGAGATAGTTTAATAGAGTTGGGCGCCAACAGGTAATCCGCTATGATCTTAGAGCATACGATGGGCCACGCCTTAATAGTACTTTCACTCAGGGCTCAGTATGCTGATGATGGTTGACTCTGTGCATGTTATGCTGGTACCAGTTAGGATTGTTGACAGGTGGGGCTTCAGTAGACATGGCCTATGATCTGAACAGGACTGGTAAGGGGAGGTTGGTTGGCCTAGTTACTGAAATAGTGGACGAGTCTCAGGCTACATCTCATCACTGGTAGAACAACTTGTGCCTTTTTAGATTACACTCACAAGGAGATGGCACGACTGTGGTGTCGGGGATTTGTCCAAAATTTTGTGTGGTGAAAGAGGACCCCTAACACCTCACGTGGTTAAAATATTAGGACGCATTTCTCGGAAAATCCCAAGTAAAATCGATCCAAAGTTTCTTAGGAGCCTTACGAGTATAAAATGTTAGTCCATTGCTGAGCCGCCGTCTGGCCTAGATGGTTTGGGCTCGGACTATTACACCACAGGTCTCGGGTTCGATTCCTCCTCCGGCATTATTTTTTGTTCTGTTTCATTTTATTTTGTTATTCCACCAATTATTCAAAAAGTTTCTCAAACCTACATTATTTTTAAAATGTTATTTTAGCTCAAGAACATAAAGTTTTTCATTCACTGAAAAATATTCGTGCTCGTTGTTCTATTTTGTTTTATGGGGTTTCAAGGTTTAAAGGGGTCCCTCTGGGATTACTGCGGCCATCTGCGCATAGGACTGTGCCCTAGCCATGAGAAGTAAACGGCAGTTTGTTTTTCAATTTTGTCGTGAACGGACATGCCTGTTTCAAATTTCAACGTGTTATTCCGATCCGAAGTTACACATGTCGACTGAAGAAGTTGCTGGCTCATCTGGAATAGGAGAAGAAATTCCTGAAGAATCCATTCATAGTGATCTATCAAAATTACGATTGAAGGACACAGTGGTGTATTATGAAAAGCTGTTGACTGAAAATAATTTAATTGCATTGACATCTTCGGAAGAAATCTCTCGCAATGATATGTTATTGGCCGGAGAACTTCATAATAATATACTGGAACTTTTGGGTGAAAAAACATTCGTAACTGAAGAGGAATTAATCCACACTCATGAGGATTGCGAAGAATGTGAGGAGAACGACGAACACTTCGAAGTGCCACGAAGTGATTCGTCTCCAGACGAATATAAACAGTCACCGAAAAGATTTAAAAGTGACATGATTCCCATTGCCTACAAAGTCAAAGTCGTGAATATTGCTAAAGCACACCCCATATGGTCCTTGGCGACATTGCAAAAAAGAAAAAGGATGCTGCCAATTGAAGAGAAAAGAATATCTTTCACAATGGGAGAAAGATATTGAAAGTGGTGGTATGCGAATGGATAAATTTGAGGCGATAGATTCGTGGACCTACGATTGTTTTGTGGAAGCAAGACAGCAATATCAGCAAGTCACGACAAGAAATTTACAGCAATAGGCATTGGCTGCGCAATCCATAGATTTCAAATTCAAGGCTTCTGATCGATTGGTTACGGCTTTTAAACAGAAGCACAGAATTTCACAACGCTAGATCACGAAACTGGTTTCAAAAAAGAAGCGGCGTCAATGGAGGACATCCAGGCCTCTGCAGAGACCTTTTGTCGGCAGCCGTACCGTTTAATTCCTCAATACCATGAGGATTATGTGATAAATACTGACCAAACAGGTAAATACATGATTTCTGTGTACAAAATGTTTTTACCGATTTACAATATATCAATTCAAATTTAATTATAGAAAAAGATATTTATATACACATTCGAATATTGTTTAATATTAAAAACACTATCGTTTCAGGATGCCATTATCAATCTGTTTAGTTTTCGTGAAAAAGTTGGATTTGAATAAAGTGACGCATTCGTACACCGCACAATATTCAATAACATTATCCAGAAAACTGCTCGCACATGTCTTCATATGCTTACAAGAAGCGACCGGTCATTTCAGACCTCGTACTCACAAATTAATAGATGGCTATGCCAATACTTATACGTATGTCATCGTAGCATCATCGAAACCCGGAAAATTAACAACAGTTTTATACATGGATTTTCTCCGGAAATGTTTAAAATCTTACGTCGGAGAGAATAAATATTTACTTCTGAAACTTCCTGGCAGATTAAAACTGTGTGCCCGACCGAGACTCGAACTCGGGACCTTTGCCTTTCGCGGGCAAGTGCTCTACCAACTAAGCTACCCAAGCACAACTCATGCCCCGTCCTCACAGCTTTACTTCTGCCAGTACCTCGTCTCCTACCTTCCAAACTTAACAGAGCTCTCCTGCGAACCTTGCAGAACTAGCACTCTTGAAAGAAAGGGTATTGTGGAGACATGGCTTAGCCACAGCCTGTGGGATGTTTCCAGAATGAGATTTTCACTCTGCAGCGGAGTGTGCACTGATATGAAACTTCCTGGCAGATTAAAACTGTGTGCTGGACTGAGACTCGAACTCGGGACTTTTGCCTTTCGCGGGCAAGTGCTCTACCAACTGAGCTACCCAAGCACGATTCACGCCCCGTCCTCACAGGCTGTGGCTAAGCCATGTCTCCGCAATATCCTTTCTTTCAGGAGTGCTAGTTCTGCAAGATTCGCAGGAGAGCTTCTGTTAAGTTTGGAAGGTAGGAGACGAGGTACTGGCAGAAGTAAAGCTGTGAGGATGGGGCATGAGTTGTGCTTGGGTAGCTCAGTTGGTAGACCACTTGCCCGCGAAAGGCAAAGGTCCCGAGTTCGAGTCTCAGTCCGGCACACAGTTTTAATCTGCCAGGAAGTTTCATATCTGTGCACACTCCGCTGCAGAGTGAAAATCTCATTCTGGAAATATTTACTTCTCATTGACTCTTGTGGAGGTTAAACGAATGTGAGATATATGATGCAATTTTTCAAGATGCCAACTTGGTCTGTAAAAGTCATATCTCCAAAATGCACTTCTTGGTGCAACCTTGTGATGTTTACTTCTACAAGCAAGGTAAAAATTTCATCAAGCGCTTGCAAAATTGCAGCGCATTGTTACAGGAGAATCGTGAAATTAATTCCCAGGAAGATTGTATAAAAATTCATTCTATAATTCACCATCAATCATCGTCACCAATATTCCGAAACATGGTTCAATATGCCTGGTTTGTCTCCAAATTATCAGAAACTCGAAACATTATCATAAATGTTAATGGGGCATGTTTTTGTACAGATTTATTGCAAATGCCCTGTGATTGTAAAAAATCCACTTTTATATGTTGCGCAAGATGTCGCAAAAACTATTGCTTTGTTTGTTTTACGATAATTACCATTGCGGTTCTTGTTTATAATTATTATATGTATAAAAACTGATTGTTTCCCAATCGACTTGGTGGAATAACAAAGGAAAATGAAACAGAAGGAAAAAGTAAATGATATTTGACTCTCTGATCATTTCTGCCAGTTAATAAAAGTAAAAGCTGTGTTGGATAAGCTCATCTGATTGCAGACTTAATAAAGACATCTTTCAAAATGTAGTACTCACAATTTTTCCAAGGTATTTTTATACCGAAGCTGGGATGAAGTGTGCACAGAAATAATGTAGACGCAGAACTTTTCCAAGTTTTGTACAATATTTAAAATAAAATTTGAGCAGTTATTTCCAAGAGTATCCACATCAACAGCAATGCCCAATTAAAGAAAATGGATAGCACATATCCGAAAATCCTCCCAGCTCATGAAATATCTTTGTCCCACAAGGAAAATTCACAATGAGCCAGAGTTCATAAACTCCTATCAAAATTACAAGAAGATTTACAGAAAGGTTTTGTTTGCGTCAAAAAATCATCAAATGACAAAACAATACTTAATGCTGAAATTAAAAGCTGAGCACCCTGGGCACTTCCTTATCTACAAAGGCTTATGCCATGAGCGACACACAACACTTTGTTCACATATGGAGGTTACTACATATTAATTTCCTGGGGTGGAATACGGCATCTTGTTCTACTGAGTCCATAACAGTCACTGCTTCTGACATTGCTTTAGAATAAATTGATGTGGCAAGCATGTCCTCTGAGTCCCCGTATGTGAACTGTCCAATTCCGCCAACGTGCATTACATATGACAACCTTTTATAGTGGAATGATTTGCATCATTGTTCCATCCTACTCATGCAAATTACGCTAGCAAGTGCCTCTATTTGGCTGTTTTATACTAATCATTGTAGTCTGTTATGATCTGAAGATGGCTTGTAGATAAGCAGAAACTATAAATCAACAAAACTATTTTTGTGACCCTGACTATCAAAGGTTTTTCTGAATCCACAGCTGTAACACAACAGATCACTAATCTCCAAATTTGACCATGTCAAATAATAAGAATGAATGAAGTGTACTTTTTAGTTAATGTAAAAAATTACAAAAACATTATTTATAAAACTAATCATTAATAATACAACAGGTTAACAGACGGAAAACAAGAAATGTTTTACTGAGTAGGGAAACCCCCCAACTTCAGGTCAAAGGATTCACTGCAGGGCAAGTGACATGATAAATCAACTATGAAATACTAATAACAGATGAGATGTAACATCTAAGGTTTTAAAATCTCTTACAAGCATTTTTTCAGTGATTAATCCCCTGTCATTTTGTCCTACCACAACGTACTCCTGCCAGTCAGTAATATCTAATAAGTCAATATTTAACTCTTTGCTAGCTATCTGGTAAACCTTTTTCATCCAATGTTTTCCTATTTTCGGTGGTTGAAAAGCTTGTCCAGATTAAAAAGGTAACCTTTGGGTATCTTCACCCATGTTGATATCTGCTGCATGTAAGCAGTGCTTTTTTCTCATATTGATCACCTGAAGGAAAAAAAATTCATATGGACATATGCCCTATTCTAAATGGGTTCTGAGAGAGAACACATCTAACATACATTTTTTTTTGGGTTAGTGGTGCACACTATGTGACTCACCCACCCAACCTCTTTCACATTCTAGCCCAACCTACCTCAACCCTACAAACAGGGTCCTATTCATTGAGTCTCAAGGACTAATAGTCTGCGCAAAACAAAGTGAGAGAATGTTAAAAATCTCGCACACTATAACTTAGGTAGTATCCCGAACTTAATAGACCTAAGTGTCTTATATCAAACTGCTTGTCTCTACTTTCTCTACACTACTGTGGTACACTGTAAGCAATGACAATGTAGTGAATAATACAGAAAATCAGTAACAATATTTATTAAATGTGTTTTACCTCACAAGAGGATACCATGACACTGGGATCACAGATTTACTTCAAACTTTGTACACCTTTAACAGGCCATTTAAAGAACATAATGTGCAAGTAGTAAGGTGCACTATTCTGGCAATTCTGAGAACTTCACAGGAGAAGTTTTACATGTCTATTAGATATGTGAGGTATGTGTGCAAAGGTGCTAGGTGTAAGAAGTTGTTGTGGTCAAGTGATTAGCATTCACACTTAATGAGAAGGTTGCGGATGAGGCGACAATTTGAATCCCGCTAACACTTAGTTTTTTAATCACTGGTCACATTTAATTTACATGAAATTGTAGTGAATTTCATATGTTATTTGATTATTAACTATTTTTAATTAATTTTTCAAAGATGAGGGAGACGCCTGGTAAGCCCAAGCCAAACCTCAATAAATAATTATGCTAATCACATTATTCATAATCAGTAATATAGTAAGTCATAATGTACTAGACCACAAGAGTAATGTACAATTACTTGTCGGATTTTCTCTCAACATAACACATTGCAGGATGGGGTATTTGTCGTACAGACATGGAATACATAAATTGAAATGGCATCTACTACAGCAAATGAATTCAGTTTCCCAGCATTTACAGGGAATTTTCAGAGTTTCAAATGGAAAACACATCTCATTGACATTTTAGAAAATTTCTCTTTTTTCTGATAGTTTGGATGCATACTATGAGTAATGCAACATTTTCGCGAATACAGGTGCTGGCAATTGGTGATGTACAGTGAAGTGGGATTTTAATAGCATCTTCACGAGAAGCAATTTATCTTTCACTCTTAATCAGAAAAGAACAGGTCTGAAGGTGCTTGATAAAGCTTTTTACTTACCTTTAGAAATAAATGTGACATGGTTGGCAAGTCGAAGTACACTTTGAGGGTATGACTTTAACTGTGCAAGTTGGAAGGCCTGCGCCATCAGTTAAGATGTCATCATATACATGCATTTTTTCGTTTACTTGTTGATAGTTATAAACATGTTTGTTCTAATAATTAAATATCATTAAAATAGTAAGTAATAAAATAATATGAAATTGACTGAACTTCATGCAACACATGTGTTTTTTTTAATTATATTACCTCTCAACTGTAATATAAACTAAATAACATGAAAAAAGATACATTAACAATTAAGTTTGAGCGGGAGTTGAACCTTCGCCTCATACACGTTTTTGTTACGAAGCTCAAATGTTAATCACTTGACCACCATGAATTCTAACATCTGTAATCTATGCACAGACACATAAAACACATAATAGGTGCATAAAATTTCTCTTGTGATTTTCTCTGAATTGCCAGAGTAATGCACCTTACTACTTGCACATTTTGTTGTTTCAATGCCCTACTAAAGGGGTATAAAGTTTGAAGTAAATCTGTAATCCCAACATCATGGCCTCTCCTCGTCCGTAATCATGCAGAATAGGACAATGTCAATATCAAGACGTTTTTTGGTTAGGGTTAGGAGCAGGGCTAAACAAACATGAATATAAAAAAATATAAAACTCACCAGTATGAGATCAAAGATCATCTGAATTGTATGAGCATCAGGTAGCATTCCAATATCAACTGCCATGTCAAAAAAATTAAATGCTCCAAACCACAAACCCCTGTTGAGCATTGATTTGAGGATATTAGAAGCAGGAACACTGAACATCTGCACACGAGCTGGAACTCCTTCACAACATTTTGGTGGGCCAGGAACACCAATTGAGAGCCACGGTTCATCAAGATCTGCTTCAATGTGAGCCTGTATGCAAAAGCAAAACAGTCTTAATCTCCTCACTAGGCATTCAATCACAGTCACAGCATTTCCTCCTGAAACAGTTACTATTATTTCACTGCCAGTCATTTCTTCACCATACAGCAATTTCCAGTTGCTAAACAGCAAACCCAGGTTGTGGTGCAAGCTGCCTTATCCAACCGCTTACAGGGGCAACAAAAATTTGATTTTCAATCCTCCACACAAATACTGACGAAATTGCATTTAAAATGCAGTCATAATCTACTCATTAAAAGATGTAATCTTACGTTAAATTAACACGGTAAAATAAGTTGCACTTAAAAACTGTATATATGGCTTGGCGCAGCATGAGCACGAATATCCAAACTATCCTTATCTGTCAGTTGAGAACCAGAACACTTCATGACTTCCAAGAAACTTGATACATAATTCCAAACCATTATGAAACTTTTTCTCACTGAGATACCCCACAAAATGACGAAGGGGAAAAAGTTTATCACTTACTACAATTAAGGTGTTCACGCAGTAAATCTGCTGCATCATGCATGACATTTTAATTATATCATTTCTCTACTAATAACTCTATTCACAACACATTTGCAAACAGGATCCACATACACCACTTAGATGTACTTGCAAAATTATGTCACTATATAAAACACAGATCAGGAGATAAGACATAGAAACACTGAGTGTGTGAAAAACTACCTTTTGCTTATAAAGTAGTGCAAATTACTCAGATTATACTCATTCAGTGTTTGATAATGACAGCACTGACAGCACTTTGCGACTTCCAACAAACTTTAAAAATAATTTCAAAATATTTCAACTTTTTCTTGCTTACATACTGAACATCAAATAATTGACACATTAACTCATATGTAAATTAATCAGAATCAGAAGCTTTTTTAAATATGCAAGTTCTATTCTTTCAAACTCAGGCAGGGGGTGACAGGTGAAAGAAATCTAAATGAGTAATGTTCTAAATGAATAACATGGCAACTAATATGATTTGGTGGTTCTGTTCTGACTGAAATATGCAAGTGACTAAGTGTTGCAGCAGCAGCAACGTTAACAAAGACTGGGCACAGCAACCAAATTGCAACATTAAGTAGTGAAGATAAATGTAACTACACTGTCATTTTTTATGTTTTCTATTGTTTCCTTAGTTGCGTTTACAGGCTACATAAAGAATACTTTTACAAACGTTGGGGCCATTTTTCTTATACCAAACCCAGGAAAAAACATCTAGTAAACACGGGCTTTAAAATGTGTAACATAAGAGGTAGGGCATTTATTCAGCTTTGAAACACGTATCTTCTACTGAAGAAGTACTCATAGCTCTTGAGGTGTGCATTTTACACTCCATGTTTATTAGACTTTTTTTATAGTTTTGGTGTAAGGAACCTATCCCCAAAATTTATAAAAGTATTTTTGAAACACCCCAACTATTCCTGGCATGTGTTTCCCCAAATGCACCTAAATGTAAGGCTGTTTTTATTGTGCCATGTGTGTTTCATTTATTTGATTTGTGAAGCATCTTAGTGGTCTGTAACTCACTTTGTTTCTGTAAACAAAATTTGTGTTATATAACAATAACAGATTTGTTACTACATTACACCTTTTTATTATTCTTTTGTTGTTACGTGAGAAAGAACTTTCTGTGGCACCAGTTTCATGATTTTAGCGTAATACTTGTTTCTACTTATGAACTGGTATCTTATTAGTGCATATGTGCCATAACTGACTTCTACTTAGATAGTATGCATACTTAGGCTGTCCAGTTTTCCCATGCACCACCTTAATGCCTAACTTCCACTGGTCACAACATTTTGGTTTGGTTCTTAACATTACTAGAAAACTTTGATGAACATATAGTCCTTGCAATGAACAAGATAGCAATAAATGACCAATTTAATGTAAGTAACAACTCATTTATCAAGGTTGCCACTAAAACAATAACAGACAACAGACGTGCAACATTCTCCCCCCCTCCTGCGCGTGCGCCCACACACACACACCCACACACACACACACACACACACACACACACACACACACACCAAAAGAATACTGAACGACATGTAGACACCAACCATACAAAAAACACACACACCAACCAAAAGAATACTAAATGACATATAGACACCAAAAGATGAACAAAAAACACAATGCTATTGTTTTAGTGACCAAACTTGATCATATGATCAATGAGTTGTTACTAGAATCGATTTGGTCATTTATTACTTTCTTGTTCAGTGTTAGGGCTCATGGTATGTGGAAGTTTTACTGTAATATTAGGGTTCTTTTGCTGTTATTGTTCATCCTAACAATTTTCACATGCCATTCTTTGTTAGATAGTTCGCATCCTGTTCTTTATTGGGTGTTCAGCAAAGAAAGAATGGCTGTTTGCTTACTTCAAACAATGGAAAATCCAGGAAGGAATAATGACAATATTACAAAAACAATAGTTGCTACTCACTACACAGCAGATATACTGAGTCGCAGGTATACACTTGAAAAGGAGTGTCACACAAAGCTTTCACTCAAACAGGCCTTCAAAAGAGCGCACGTGTAACTCACATACATGATCACAGTCTCTGGCTGCCAAGGCCAGACTGCAAACAGCAGTGCATGATGGAAGAAATAAACTAGGTGGTGGGAGTGAGGAGGAGGAGGCTGGGGCTGGGAGGGGAAGGGATAGCAGGGTAGGTGTGAGGGATGGCCAAGTGCTGCTTGTGGGAGCATACAGGGATGAAATGGGGAGAGGGTAGGACAAGAATGTCTAGTCAGAGGTTGGACAGTGGGTAAGTGGCAGGAGGGGAGGGGGAGGAGGGGGAGGAGATTGAAAAGGAGAGAAATAAAAACACTGTGGCTGTGTTGGTGGAATAGAGGGCTGTGTAGTGCTGGAATGGGAACAGGGAAGTACATAGGAGGGTAATGGGAACATAGGGTATATTGTAGGGAGAATTCACCACCTGTGCAATCCATAAAAGCTGGTACTGGTAGGAAGAATCCAGATGGAACAACCTGTGAAGCAGTCACTGAAATGAAGAACATCGTGTTGGGTGGTGTGCTCAGCAATGGGATGGTCCAGCTGTCTCTTGGCCACAGTTTGTTGGCGGCCATTCATGCAGAAAGACAGCTTGTTGATTGTCATGCCCACATCGAATGCAACACAGTGGTTGCAACTTAGCTTGTAGATCACGTGGCCGGTTTCACAGGTAGTCCTTGATGGAACAGGTGATGCTTGTGACCGCACTGGAGTAGGTGCTACTGAGAGGATATAGGGGACAGGTCTTGCATCTAGGTCTATTACAGGGATATGAGCCATGAGGCAAGGGGTTGGGAGCAGGAGTTGTATAGAGAGGTGGAGGTCAACATTGAGAAACTCTTCTTGTTAGGAGGACCGGGTGAAATAAATGGGGAAGGTGTTGAAGCTCTGGAGGAATGTGGATAGGGCATCCTCAACCTTGATCCAGATCACGAAGATGTCATCAATGAATCTGAATTACATGCGGGGTTTGGGATTCTGGGTGGTTAGAAAGGATTCCTCTAGATAGCCCATGAACAGGTTGGCTTTGGACAGTGCCATGTGTGTGCTCATAGCTGTACCCCGGATTTGTTAGTAGGTAATGTCTCTAATGGAGAAGTAATGGTGGGTGAGGATATAGTCGGTTGTGGCTACTAGGAAGGAGGTGAATGGTTTGGAATCCGTGGGGCAATGGGAAATATAGCGTTCAATAGCTGTGCGGCCATGGGCGATATGGACGTTAGTGTAAAGGCAGGTGGCAACAATAGTGGCGAGCACGGCACCATGTGATAAAGGAACAGGAACTGTGGAGAGTCAGTAGAGGAAATGATTAATATATTTTGTATAGGAGGGTGGGTAGCAGGTAAGAGGCTGAAGATGTTGGTTTACTGTTTGATTTACTGTATTGACTGTGTAGTTCTGTGGTGAAACATACAATAGGTGGGTGCATCTTAATTACTAACTACAGAGCATAAGGGTACCCCTTTCTTTATTAATCTTTGGCAGACCATACAACCTAGGTGGAATGGCAGCACCAGGATGAAGCTTTTTGCACAAATCTTCTGATAAATTACTCATTTTCCAAAATGATGCAGTCTTGCGGTCAATTCTTTCTGTGGGGTTGCTGCATAACTTTCTGTAAGCCGAGTCTTTGAGCAGCGAATCCATTTTAAAGACATAATCATCCCACATAAGAACATGGGAGGCTTCCATTCTTGGATGTAATGGTTTACAAAAAACGTTATGGTACTCTGGGACATAGTGTTCACAAAAATCTGACTCATACCAAACAGACTGGCATATCGACAGTTGCCATCCACTGCACCACCAAAATAGTACCTTTAGGACTCTGGTACACACAGCATATGCTATTTCCAATGCGGACAGTATAAACCATGAATTTGTGCAATTGGCAGCTGTGTTTAAGAAGAATGGACACTGAGATGCAGATTCGTTGGGTTATGGAGCTTGGACCATCCCTGGAGGTGCATGAACAGCAGCATCGATCTGTTGCCTTTATTCCTTATGCTGGAGACATATCCTTGGAGACTGGAAGAATTTTATGGACTTAACGTTAAGAGTGTGATCTGTCTAACTTCCACGATTAAGACACTACTCAGCTCTGTCAAAGATGATTTGGGACCTAGGAAGACTGAAATATGCAAAATTCCATTAGTGTTGCGCAGTTAAGCACAGGTTCATGGAACATCGCCATCACACAATATTACAACAGCCTAAAAAATCAGTGGTAGCCCAACAATGTTTAAATGGGGGACACGGATGAAATTTGACAAGACTGATAGATGCCACTTGTAACGGAACATATTAAAGGCTTTACTTTACCGAAGTATGCGATACGCTCCAAATTCAACCAGTTTAATGAATATTTATGATTATAGAAAAGTTATTGTGTATGTTAATAATGATTGCATAACATGTCTCCATAAACAGTCAACCCATTAAATTATAATGAATAACTGACCCACACAAAAGTTAATATCACTTGATCACTGATACAGCAAATGTCATCATGTAAAAACACTAAGTTCATCTTAAATAATTAATATGAAGTACGAAAAATAGTGGCCAACTTAGGTATTTTGGATCTCCTTAAATAAAAATCACCCAGTGAAACCTATTTGTTCACTAGGAGCGTTTTCACTCAGTATTCACGTAATCAATCCTATTTTAGACGAAAACCAATGTAATTCTTAATCATTCATGTTACTTACTTATTTATGCAAATTAGAGAAGTCAATTGACAAACTTCTAAAAAACGGCCTTTTTGTAACAAAGAATTATTCTGTCAAGTCAACAAATCTGTCTGTCATTTTAATAACATGTTAAATTATGTCACTCGATGCAAATTAATAACTTTTCTGCACAAATTATGATAACAGATGTACATGTGACTTATAAACTATATCTCTTTTTAGTAGTTCTTTGACAATGTTATAAATACGGGCAGTCGGAGGCAGTCAGGGGCAGTCGGAATGTCACTTTGGTGAAGTGTGTTTCTGTGTTATTGTTTGGGATGGAAAAACAATGCAAAGAACATGTAAAGGAAGTACTACTTTGTGTTGTGTTATGGTCTTTGGTGGACAGTGGAATTAAGATGGCCACCAAAGTAATAAATATTTGATGTTTACATATGTGTTGGTTTCGTTTGTTCTTTATCATCAAAAGCAAATAAAAAACACGGGACCTCATATTTTTAACCCTAGACAACCAGATTTAGAGCCAGCATCAGCATCGAGACACAGCAGCGATCCAGCAAGCAGCAGCGATTACTACAATGCATTTTAATGGCGCCAACCTAACATCAAGTGCTAACAAGCTCCGTAAATGGGAGTGAAATAGTGCGATTACAGCAATTAGCAATATCAACGACTAGGCGACCATTACACACTACTGGTTTCCTGAACAGTGTTTACAAAAGGGTGATAAAAATTATGTTGGCAGAAAATGCAGAATAATACAGACAAGATTTTTTCCTCTAATAGGGCATGGAACCCTGTACTGGCATGGCTGTGTCAAGTGTTCTACTAGGGGCTGTGCCACCACCCTAGCCTTGAGAGCAGCACTTGTGGTGGGTGACACATGCACTCTGTATTGAATGGAGGCCAATACAGGACAACTATCTGCAGCCTTTGTATCAGTTTTCATCAGGACTCAACAGCAGCAGTGTTCTCCTGAAGATGGGGGACAAGGAGAACACCAAAACATAGAATCAGGTTGATTTTAGAATCTGGCAGCAAACCCAAGGAGACTACCAGGAAAGAAGTTTATTGTTATAATGGAATTTTGGTCAGTCTAAGTCCACAAGAGCCACTAGCTTAAAGCTGCTGATGCTTATAAGCATTTCCACAATCAGCAAACAAGTGTGCCAGTCACTTATAAGTGCAACTGTCCACAGGTGTATTATGCAGTCAAGCTGTGAACACTTCTTTATACAGTTAGAAAAAGGTCCAGGAACAGTTTTTTGTGCCTACAATTTTGTTTTCTTGTGATTAGTTGTCCAGAATGTACACAATTCGATATGGTAGCCAAATAACTGACACTGAGACCTTCAAATGTTAAAACACGTAAAAAGAATGAAAAATTTACACACGATCAGTTACTGAACATATTAGAAGATAGTGACTTTGAATTTGAAGATGACGATTTGGAATAAGATTCATCGAATAATGAGAATGTAGAAACTGGACAGAGAGATGACAGTGTGGTTGGTTGGTTGGTTTGTGGGATTAGAGGGACCAGACTGCGATGGTCATCGGTCCCTTTCTCCAAAAAAAATTAAAACCGCCCAAAGAGAATAAAAAACAAACAGCAGGAAAGACGTCAGACGACACAGGACGAGAAAGACTCCGACAGAGATCAGACAAAACAAAGTAAAACACACAGAGTGTGACGGTGGTTGGCCGACCATAGAGAAAAAAGAGGAAAAGCCAACCACCAAGAACACATTAAAAACTCAGTGTAAAATCAGAGGCTAAAAGCCAGAATCAACGCTAAAAAACAAACACTCAGATTAAACTATAAAAACCCCCTGCCCGAATATATCGCAAAACTAAGTCCACCATGGCAGAGTCATCTAGTAAAAGGGCAGGGAGCGTGTCAGGCAGTGCGAACGTCTGCCTGAGCACAGCTAAAAGCGGACACTCCAATAAAATGTGCACCACAGATAAAACGGAGCCGCAGCGACACAGAGATGGGTCCTCACGGCGCAATAAGTGGCCGTGTGTCAGCCGAGTGTGCCCAATGCGCAGCCGGCAGAGGACAACAGACTCCTGGTGGGAGACCCGAATGGACGACCGCCACACAGTCGTCGACGCCTTGATACAACGGAGTTTGTTCAGTATGGGCAGGTTGCGCCATTCAGCGTCCCATAAAGCGAAAATTTTGCGGCGTAATAGTGCCCGCAAATCAGTCGCCGGGAGGCCAATCTCCAGAGGTGGTTGACTGGTGGCCTCTTTCACCAGGCGGTCAACATTCTCATTCCCGGGGATCCCAACATGGCCTGGGGTCCAAACAAAGACCACAGAGCGGCCGCAACGGTCAAGAGTAGACAGGGACTCCTGGATAGCCATCACGAGACGGGAACGAGGGAAACACTGGTCGAGAGCTCGTAAACTGCTCAGGGAGTCGCTACAGATAGCAAAGGACTCACCTGAGCAGGAGCGGATATACTCTAGTGCTCGAAAGATGGCGACCAGCTCAGCAGTGTAAACGCTGCAGCCAGCCGCCAAGGAACGTTGTTCGGACTGGTCCCCTAGAGTGAGCGCATAACCGACACGACCAGCAACCACCGAACCGTCAGTGCAAACAATTCCAGAGCCCTGATACGTGGCCAGGATGGAAGAAAAGCAGCGGCGGAAGGCCTCTGGAGGGACTGAGTCCTTTGGGCCCTGTGCCAAGTCGAGCCGAAGGTAAGAGCGAGGAACACACCATGGGGGTGTACGCAAAGTGGCCTGGAAAGAAGGTGGAACAGGGAAAAATCCAAGCCCGGAGAGAAGCTCCTTAACGCGCACGGCGATCGGACAACCCGACCGGGGCCGACACTCTGGCAGATGGACGACCGACTGCGGGAACAGCACACGGTAATTTGGATGCCCGGGCAAGCTAAAAACATGGGCAGCATAAGCAGCCAGTAATTGTTCGCGTCGGAACCGCAGTGGAGGGACACCTGCCTCCACTAGTAAGCTGTCCACAGGGCTGGTGCGGAAAGCACCAGTGGCAAGGCGTATCCCGCTGTGGAGAATTGGGTCCAGCACCCGCAACGCAGACGGGGATGCTGAGCCATATGCCAGGCACCCATAATCCAGACGGGACTGGATTAACGCCTGGTAGAGCCGTAACAGGGTAGAGCGGTCGGCGCCCCAGCGGGTGCGGCTCAAACATCGCAGTGCATTGAGATGCCGCCAACACGCCTGTTTGAGCTGCCGGATATGAGGCAGCCAAGTCAACCGGGCATCGAAAACCACCCCCAAAAACCTGTGGGTCTCCACCACAGCAAGGAGTTCGTCGGCAAGATAAAGCCGCGGCTCAGGATGGACTGTTCGGCGCCGGCAGAAATGCATAACGCGGGTCTTGGCTGCTGAAAACCGAAACCCATGCGCTACAGCCCAAGACTGCGCCTTACGGATAGCGCCCTGTAGCTGACGTTCAACCGCTGCAATGCCAGTAGAGCTGTAGTAAAGGCAGAAGTCGTCAGCATACAGGGAAGCAGAGACAGAATTTCCCATGGCCGCAGCAAGCCCGTTAATGGCTATTAAAAACAGACAGACACTTAAAACAGAACCCTGTGGCACACCGTTCTCCTGGACGTGGGAGGAACTATACGAGGCCGCGACTTGCACGCGGAAGGTACGACACGACAGAAAATTGCGGATAAAAATCGGCAGAGGACCCCGAAGACCCCATCCATGAAGCGTAGAAAGGATGTGATGACGCCATGTCATATCGTAC
Source organism: Schistocerca nitens (assembly GCF_023898315.1). Classification (NCBI taxonomy): domain Eukaryota; kingdom Metazoa; phylum Arthropoda; class Insecta; order Orthoptera; family Acrididae; genus Schistocerca; species Schistocerca nitens. Next base: position 246,160,229 of record NC_064622.1, read on the forward strand.
GCCTTCCGCATGTCGAAAAAGACAGCGACCAGGTGCTGACGGCGGGCAAAGGCAGTACGGATGGCCGACTCCAGGCTCACCAGATTGTCGGTGGCGGAGCGGCCTTTACGGAACCCACCCTGAGACGGAGCCAGAAGGCCCCGAGACTCCAGTAGCCAATTCAAGCGCCGGCTCACCATCCGTTCAAGCAACTTGCAAAGAACGTTGGTGAGGCTAATGGGACAGTAGCTGTCCACCTCCAGAGGGTTCTTTCCAGGCTTCAAAACGGGGATGACAATGCCTTCCCGCCATTGCGACGGAAACTCCCCCTCGACCCAAAGACGGTTGTAAAGATCGAGAAGGTGCCGCTGGCAGTCCACTGAAAGGTGTTTCAGCATCTGACAGTGGATGCCATCTGGCCCAGAAGCGGTATCAGAGCAAGCAGCTAGGGCACTGCGAAATTCCCACTCACTAAATGAAGCATTGTAAGATTCTGGGTGGTTGGTGCGAAACGAAAGGCTCCAACGTTCCATCCGCTCTTTAATGGAGCGGAAGGCCTGGGGGTAATTCAATTCGCAGAAGCGGAACTCATAGCAAAATGCTCTGCTAAGCGATTTGCAATGACGTCGGAGTCAGTACAAACTGCTCCATTCAGTGAGAGCGCAAGGACGCTGACAGGTGGCCGATAGCCATAGACGCATCGAATCTTGGTCCAGACCTGCGATGGAGTGACATGGAGGCCAATGGTGGACACATACCGCTCCCAGCACTCCTTGCCTTGGCGGATAAGGAGGCGGGCCCGCGCACGCAGCCGTTTGAAGGCGATAATGTGGTCTATGGAGGGATGTCGCTTGTGACGCTGGAGCGCCCGCCGGCGATCGTTAATCGCTTCAGCGATCTCAGGCGACCACCAAGGCACAGCCTTCCGCCGAGGGGACCCAGAGGAATGGGGAATGGCAGATTCGGCGGCAGTAACGATGCCGGTGGCGACCGATTGAACCACCGCATCAATGTCATCAGTAGAGAGAGGCTCAAAAGCGGCAGTGGAGGAGAACAAGTCCCAGTCAGCCTTATTCATAGCCCATCTGCTAGGGCGCCCAGAAGAGTGACGCTGTGGTAGTGACAGAAAGATCGTAAAGTGGTCACTACCACACAGGTCGTCATGCACACTCCATTGGACAGACGGTAAGAGGCTATGGCTACAGATTGAAAGGTCAATGGCGGAGTAGGTGCCATGCGCCACACTGAAGTGTGTGAAGGCACCATCATTTAACAGCGAGAGATCGAGCTGCGACAATAAATGCTCAACGATGGCGCCTCGACCTGTTGCCACTGACCCACCCCACAGAGGGTTATGGGCGTTGAAGTCGCCCAATAGCAAGAAAGGTGGCGGCAATTGGGCGACCAGTGCAGCCAGGACATGCTGCGAGACATCACCATCCGGTGGAATGTAAAGACTGCATACGGTAACAGCCTGTGGCGTCCACACGCGTACAGCGACAGCCTCTAAAGGCGTCTGGAGAGGGACAGACTCGCTGTGCAGAGTGTGAAGGACATATATGCAGACGCCACCAGACACCCTTTCGTAAGCTGCTCAGTTCTTATAATAACCCCGATAGCCACGGAGGGCGGGGGTTCGCATTGCTGGAAACCAAGTTTCCTGGAGAGCAATGCAGAAGAAAGGGTGAAGGCTGATAAGTTGGCGGAGCTCAGCTAGATGGTGGAAGAAACCGCTGCAGTTCCACTGGAGGATGGTATTGGCCATGGCTGGGAAAGGCGTGACGGGACTGGGAAGGCAGATTACGCCGCCGGGTCACCTGCTGCCTCCGATTGAGCACCCGCGCTAGTGCTATTCATGGCGTCTGAGGGACCGGCGAGATCGAGGTCCCCAGCGGACGCCAGAATCTCCACCTCGTCCTCAGACGCAGAGCTGGAAGGTTGCGGTGGGGTGGCTGCCACCGCGAGTTCCTTGGGCTTAGAGCTCTTCTTCTTTGGTTTCTCACGCTGCTCCTTGGGTTTAACTGGCTGGGAGGGCTTCACCGATTCAGTCTCCGGGACTGAGGAGGATCGTGAAGCCCTTCGACCAGCTGATTGTGGGCACTTACGCCACTGTCGGTCGTCAGCCTTCCTGCTGGTGGAAACCTGGGAAGGGAGGGACCCAAGGGACCCCTTGCGAGCGTGAGAAGCCGAAGAAGTTGGACACTTCTCCGGCTTAGAAGCAGGGACGGACGTCCCTGATGGGGGGGATGGTGTTGCCCCTGAGGTAGGTGGCGCAGGAGCAACCTGGTGGGTAGAGCCCCCCACTGGCAAGGGGGCAGGAGGAGTTGTACCACTCAGCGATCCGGCCGGAAGTCGCGAAACTGATGGGGCGAGCACAGGTGTTGTAGCAGCGGCATAGGAAGATGTCATTCTCACTGGATGTAATCGGTCGTATTTCCTTTTGGCCTCAGTATAAGTCAGTCGGTCCAGGGTCTTGTATTCCATGATTTTGCGCTCTTTCTGGAATATTCTGCAGTCCGGCGAGCAAGGTGAATGGTGCTCCCCGCAGTTGACGCAGATGGGAGGCGGGGCACATGGAGTATCGGGATGAGATGGGCGTCCGCAATCTCAACATGTGAGGCTGGAAGTGCAGCGGGAAGACATATGGCCGAACTTCCAGCACTTGAAGCACCGCATCGGGGGAGGGATATAGGGCTTGACGTCACATCGGTAGACCATCACCTTGACCTTTTCCGGTAACGTATCAACCTCGAAGGCCAAGATGAAGGCACCGGTAGCAACCTGATTGTCCCTCGGACCCCGATGAACGCGCCGGACGAAATGAACACCTCTACGTTCTAAGTTGGCGCGCAGCTCGTCATCAGACTGCAAAAGGAGGTCCCTATGGAAAATAACACCCTGGACCATATTTAAACGTTAACATCCCCCAACTTGTCACAAGCAAGTAACCTGCGTGACTGGGCGGAGGATGCCGTTTGTATCAGTACTGACCCAGAGCGCATTTTAGACAAGCCCTCCACCTCCCCAAACTTGTCCTCTAAATGCTCTACGAAGAACTGAGGCTTTGTGGAGAGAAAAGACTCCCCATCAGCTCTCGTGCAAACTAAGAATCGGGGCGAATAACTATTACCTCCATCCTGAGACTTACGCTCTTCCCACGGCGTGGCCAGGGAGGGGAACGTTTTTGGATCGTACTTCTGAGCATTAAATTGAGCCCGAGAACGCTTAGAGACTGCTGGCGGCTGGCCGCCAGCGAGAGATGATGTACCACGCTTCATTGCGGGTCATCCGCCCTGATGCCACCTACTCCGACCAAGGGCCCTCCCCACGGGCGCCACCCAGCCACAGCAAAGGCCACCTGGCAGGATGGCCGTTGCCGGGAGTCCCGATACCCCAGGAGGATAGGCATCTACTCCTTGGCATACGTGGGGAGTTAACGGCACAGGCATCAGTAGAGCGATCCCTGTGTTGTCAGGGGGCTACAACCAACAGGGTACATGGCGGCCCCACCACAACGGACTGGCTACCGTGCTGGATCTCAGGTGCAAAACTGTCCAAGGTCGTCGTCGCAGTTAAAAGAAACACTGCAGAGTGCAGCGTGGTAATCGCCCAAGAGATCGAAAATGAGCAGGACACCATTGCAACGACGAGAAAGCCGGCTAAAGGTCTAATTGCACGACAGATACAGTGCACCATGTAAGGTGCCCTTCCCCAATTGGCTCGCTCTTTGGAATAATTTAGAAAGATGGAGGTCAAACCCGAGAGGGGACCATCATATAAGGCCAAAACAGTGGAGACTCCTTTTAGTCGCCTCTTACGGCACGCAGGAATACCGCGGGCCTATTCTAACCCCCGAACCCGCAGGGGGGAGATGACAGTGTGGAAGCAGAGCTATCAAATATGACTCGTGACAATGCAGAATAGGAAGATACGGATGATAATGGTGGTGTTAGTGATTATGATGAAGATAATGATGATGAACCCACACTTGCCGAAGTTTATAAATCAGGCAAGACTTAGTATGACAAACCATACAACATAACAAACCATACCACAGGAAGCATCAGCCACTAACAAAAGGAGGATTTTTACTTATCCTACTAGCAAAACAAAAATGGATTTTTTTAGGCCACTACTTACAGGTGACATGCTTCAGTGTAAAGCTAATGAAACTAATGACAACTTTTTGAATATATTTCTGAGTGAAAATACAAAGGATAGGTCTAGTATTTGTAGAAACCTGATAGTGCAGAATAAATATTGTCTTCTTGAGTATTTCATTACATATGGGTACCATATTTACTCGAATCTAAGCCGCACCTGAAATATGAGACTCAAAACCAAGGAAAAAAAAAAAAAAATCCCGAATCTAAGCTGCACCTGAAATTTAAGACTCGAAATTCAAGGGGAGGTAAAAGTTTTAGACCGCACCTCCAAATCGAAACAAAGTTGGTCCATTGTAACTTGAGACACAATTTAGGTCAAATGGATGAAGATACAGCTACAGTAGTTTGGTTTGAGTCGTAAGTTTAACAGTTAAGCTTTACCAGGTAGCCATTGCTAGGTGTCAGGCACGCTGTCTGTATTCCTTTTTCACATGCTTCGTCTGGTCTGAATCGATTGCTTATTTTGCTTTGATCTGATAACTGCTGTTCTCTTTGTTATAGGTGTTTACATCACTCCAAGCTGAAAATGCATTATCGTACTGTGTCATGCACTGTTCGATGCATTCTGATATCGAGTGTTTACGACCTGTCACCGCTCGCGGCATGGCAGGCTTTTGTGCGCGCTACCGCCGCTTACAATAAAAAAAAAAAAAAAAAAAAAAGAGAGAGGAATTGTCTCATAAGCGAAACAATGGCAAGTGACTGCTATTTGTTGTTACTTACACTGCTGCTTTCTTTGACAATGATCAACAAGAACCAAATAATGGACCGCGTATGATAGAAGATATTCTGAACGAGAGTTTAGCAAAAAATTTTCTTCGTTTGAAAATCTTTGCAGACACCTCTTTAGTACATTACATTCTGCACATAAATTAGAGGAGTCATCTTAGATTCAAAAATCTAGTCAGTTGCTGTGCTTCGTTTCTGACTGTATCACTATTCAGCATAAGAATAATACGAATACCAGCATCTGAAGAAATTGCAACCACGACACATTGGAGAAGTGAAAGGGTGTATACAGGCTGAAGAACTATGTTAGTCCACTGTGATTTTTTGAGAACTGGTCTGTAGTCCTCCCACAAGAAATACAAGGGTATCATTGGAGTAATGATCAGGTTCCAATTTTTCCAGGAGTGACATATTTTCAAACCAAGACCACAACTGTTGCAGTTATAAGTGATGACACAGGACATGACACGGCACATGCTTTGCTAGTACTGCGCAAAATTCAACTGCAAACATGAGCAGAGAAAAATCATAATTATTTCTGATGGTGCTCCTAGTCATTTTAAAAATCGTTACCAGCTTCTTGAATTGAGTAAGTTGCTCGCACCAACTGACTGGGTATACACTGCTACCGGTAATGGGAAGGGCTTTGTGATGATGTAGGTGGTCTGCTGAAGACCGAATACAGCTGTGAATCAGAATGCTGAGGATTTTACGAGAGTCATGAAATCTTACACATCCACAGCCCTCATTCTTTTGTCCAAAGAGGAAATCTAAGAATTCCATGAGTAGAAAAAATAAGAATGGTCCAAACCACTCCTGTGAAACAAATTCAGAAGATACATTTTTGGACTCAAAGTGATGGGCAAATTCATATTGCATGCACTTTAATGAGCAAGAAAGAACTTTCATTTGTTTGACCAACACCTCAGAAACAGCAGGATAATATCCAGATTCACAACCTGAGAAGGGGGATGTTTCTGGCATGTGTGTATGACTGTGGCTGGTGGATCGCAGAGATTATAGACATCAGCTATGAGTTAAACGAAATTGTAGTGAACTTTATGCTACCACTTGGACCAGCTGCTGGATATAGGTTTCCAGCTGAAGGACAACGGTGCCATCAGTGCTCACTTCCTGTTTAAGTGCTCCAGTTCCTATTGGTTCCACAGAAAGGCATAACTCTATATCAAAGGAAGATACTGAAGCAGTGGAATACATTTTTAGTTCATTGACTGGCTACTTTCAGTACAAAACAGAGTACACAGACTTATAATTGAAACCTTTACATCTTTGGAGCTTTCACAGGTTTTATGTATGGCAAAAATTTCAATTGTTTATAAAACCTGTTCAACCTAAAAGTGGAAGCTCTCCTTTTCAGGGAATGTAGAACTATATGGTACTAACCAACAGAGAATAAATTAAAATATCATGGATTGGCATTTTTGGAAAAAACAAATTCCATACATTATAAAAATGCTCAGAATGCTAGAGTAAAAGAACTTTGACAGATGAGTCCAAGTGGAGGATTTCTTTGCAATAAAGTAATTATCGTTCAAATAAAAAGTAAACCAACAAAATATCTAGAACTGTTCCAGAGACACAGCATTTTAAAATTTTTTCCAAAATTCGCCTCTTCAAAATGGTATGTGCAGTGTCATCTTTGGAGGGCTGTATCTCGGAGCAGAATTTTTTTAAGGGGGTGGGGGGGGGCGGAGGGGGGGGGGGAAGCGTGATCCTTACTTAGTCCTTCATTTTAACATATGCTACTATGAAGGTAACATTTTTTCCTAGTAGCCTTCCGGAATTGATATGGACTATGCTGGTAAAACACCAAATCTCTCAACATCACTGCGACTGGAAAAAGATCTTGCAAGAATGGGACAGACAACGACTGAAGAGAATCTTTCAATGTGACAGAAGCACAACCCTTCTGTAAATTGCTGCAGATTTCAATGCTGGGCCATCAACAAGGGTCAATGTGTGAACCATTCAACGAAACATCATTGATACAGGCTTCCGGAGCCGAAGACCCACTCTTGTACCCTTGATGACTGCACGATACAAAATTTTACAGTTCGCCTGGGCCCATCAACACTGACATTGGACTGTTGATGACTGGAAACATGTTGCCTGGTTAGATGAGTCTCGTTTCAAATTGTATCGAGCAAATGGACATGTATGGGTATGGAGACAACCTCCTGAATCCGGAGGCTCCATAATGGTGTGGGGCATGTGCAGTTGGAGTTATATGGACTCCCAATATTGTCTCGATACAACTCTAACAGATGACATGTATGTAAGCATCCTGTCTGATCATCTTCATCCACTCATGTCCATTGTGCATTCTGATGGGCTTTGGCAATTCCAGCAGGACAATGCAAAAGCCCACACATCTTGAATTGCTACAGAATGGCTCCAGGAACACTCTTCTGAGTTTAAACACTTCTGCTGACCACCAAACTCCCCATTCATGAACATTATTGAGCATATCTGGGATGCCTTGCAACATGCTGTTCTCCACCTCCTCATACTCTTATGGATTTATCGACAGCCTGAAGGATTCATGGTGCCAATTCCCTCCAGCACTACTTCAGACATCAGTTGAGTCCATGGCAACTGGTGTTGCGGCACTACTGCATGTTCCTGAGGGTCCTACACGATATTACGCAGGTGAACCAGTTTCTTTGGCTCTTCAGTGTATATCATGAAAGACATAAATATGGCATCAAAATGTGTAAGGTAAAAAATCTGGATGGTGTACTTTATTCAAGCAGATGCTTAACGATATGGGTGGGAAAATCTTTGATGGAAAATTCATGTATTTCTAACAGGATAAGCTGCATTTACGTACCAATTATCACAACAGCTCTGCAGCACTAAAATTGTACTAAATATGGAAATACAATGCAATGGAACACTACAGTGGAATAGGAAATCTGCAAAACAGGGTTAAGGAAAGACAGTTTCTCACTATTCCCAAAGACTGATGATCAGAAAATGGAAGGACTGATGATAGATTAGTTAATCCCTACAAAAGTTCATAACATCATGGTACAGATTATGAATCCACATAGCAAACAGTTACAAAATCACTATCAATTGTCAAATACAATACAAATAGGCCTGATAGTGATGGGCAGTAGCAGATGCTATTTCATTATTTATGCAAGTGGCTGACCATTAGCTGACCTATTCCTCTGCGTTTTTCCATATGCATTGTCTGTACAACAAAAACCCAGAGTAAAATGACACACTATAAATACAGAATAAAAATAATAAATAGCATACTTCTCACCGTTCCAAGAGATATGAGAAAGACATCTCATAATAAAAGAAACATTATACAGAAGCCATAAACAACTGGAGACAAAATGCAAGTACTGGGGAATAAGTATACAAAGTGTACCTAACGAGATTAGTGTACTGACAACATATGAGTACAGAGACTGTCCAAACAATCCTGGATTCTGTGAAATGAATGCAAGAGGGTACGTTCCACTCCACTTGTTATTACGGTTTCCTTCCATTCCATCCACATAGGGAGCATGGGAAGAAAGATTGACTGAATGCCTATGTGCATGCTGTTATTAACCTAATCTTGCCCCCACAGTACCTACGTGTGCGATACACAATGGGCTGTAGTATATTTCTAGAGTCTCTACGTACAGCCAGTTCTTGAAATGTGTAAGTAGGCTTTCTCAAGATAGTTTCTTGTCTGTCTTCAAGATTCCGCCAGTTCAGTTTCTGCAGCACCTCTGTGGCAGTCTCTACAGTTCAACCTTTCAATATCTCCCCGTTAGTCCTATTTGGTACAGATCCCACACACCTCAGCAGTATTCTAGAATGGGTCACACAAGTGATTTGTAAGAAACCTCCTTTGTACATTGGTTGCGGTTCCTCAGTATTCTACCAATAAACAGAAGTCTACAACCTGCTTTACCCACAACTGAGCCTATGTGATTAATTCTATTTCACATCCCAACTAAGTGTTTCACCCCATATTTGTATGAGCTAGCCAATTCGAATTGTAACTCACAGATATTTTACTCGTAGGACACTACACTTTCTCATTTTGTGAAGTGCACAATAATCCTCAATCCAGACACAAATTTTGCTAGATGCCCCAAACGATCATATTTTTGGAAATAAGCATAAATGTGGTACTGAGTCAAATCCTTTTCGAAAATCAAGAAATACTGCATCTATCTGTTTTGATCCAAATCTTTCATTACAAATCATGTCACGGACACTGGCAATAGTGTTGCGAATCACTTCCATTACTCTTCTCGTACACGAGTGTGTTCTGTGCTTTCCTCCAGCTAATGGAAAGGTTCTTTTTCTTCCAGGGATGTACAATACATTATAGTTAGAAGAGGGGGTAACACAGCCACAAATTCAGTGTAGAATCCAATAAGGATTCTGTTGATCCCCTGTGATTTGTTCAATTTTAACGATTTCATCTGTTTCTCAACTCATTGACACTAATACTTATTTTACTCCATCTTTTCAGCGGTATGAGGGTTAAATTGTGGTAATTCTCCAAGGTTTCCCTTTGGAGAGGATCTGAAAGCTGAATTAAGCATTTCAGCTTTCCTTTTGCTATACTCAATTTCAGTTCCCATATTATTCGCGAATGACTGGGCACTAACTTTGGGTCACTAACAGCCTTTTCATTCAACCAGAATTTCTTTAGGTTTCGTGAATGATCAATTGACAATACTCTGCTATAGATAGCAGTCACTGAAGGCTTCATGCATTGTTCTCCTGACAGGCAAATGCATTTCATTCAGCATCTATGTAATACATAGCCGCATGATTTGTTTTACACTTATTATGCAGTAGTCTCTGTTTCTTTAGACATTTCTTTGCAGTCACCGTATCCCATGCAGGGTCCCTCCAATTACGAACTGTTTTACTGGGTTCATATCCATCCAGCACATGGTCAACTATTCTTTTAAACTTGAGCCCGAGTTTCTCTACATGCTCCTGTCCTGTGCTGAAAGTTTCTAGTTCCCCACTGAGGTAAGATACTACAAATTCTCTGTCTAGTTTACTGAACATTAGTTCTCCTTTGTAATTTGGTAATCATTGCTGCCACAACCATATAATGGTCACTGATAATAGTTTTGATGTGGACATCACCAAAGTGGTGAGGTCCTTTTGTTGCCACTGAATCTAATATATTTCCATCATGAATGGGGGTTCCATCATATTTGTTCTAGGTAGTTTTCAGAGAAGATATAGTAATTTTTTTGCAGTATGCCTTTCACACCCACCACTAACAAAAGAGTAATTTCCCCAATCAATTCTCTGATGGTTGCACTCCCCACCGATGATTATAGTAAGATTGAGAAACTTGGTGCAATACAAGGATCCAATCACCATTTTATGCCCACCTTTTGTATTGAGTCACGCCCAAACCATCTCACAAGCAGCTCCAATTTATATCTGGTGGATTTGAGTTTCCTGTCTACTGTCCAACAACTACACTACATCAATTTCCTATTAGCCTGTCCTTCCAATTCCTGAAAAATTTCAGTGTTATCAATTTCAGCTTTCTGTACATAGTGTTATCTGTGCTTCACTGCTTTTCAGGAGCCCTTCAAACTTGAAAACTTTGTTGTGAATGCTTCAGCAGTTAACTAGTAGCATTTTAATACTCTTGCCCATGGGGGAGCATCTCTGCATGATACAAGTATAACTGGCACTTACGTGTGTTAATAAGCTGTGAATATTGTCATGTCAAAACCACAATCAAATCCAGATCTGACGGCAGGATCTTCAATGTTTTCATGAAACTATAGTGGTTGAAACAGGAATGTTCCACAATGTCCCACATTTTGGCAATCAAAGATGGACCAAAAAAAAAAAAAGTGTTACGTGACTTGTTGAATGCACCTCGTACATCTATCACATATTATAAAATATACAAACATTACAAGGACAATATATTTGAAGAACATTTCAGAAATTATAGATACTAAATTAGAGATAATTGCCCATGGTTAGGCTCGAACTGGTGAGCCACAGCACACCGACCAACAATGTTAACCACTACGCCACACTGCCAGTGTTATAGCACAGTGCACAGCTCTCCCAGAGATACAGTGACCTGCTGTTTCAGAAATTGTCACTGGAGCAGACTACAGAACAATGGGTCTAGAGCCTGTCAACTGTCCCCTGTACAGTGTCACTGGTGGGTGTTGTCATATTCTCTTCACTGCAATGACCATTAAAGGTAGCCCCACAAGTCAAAGCATGAATGGAGAATGACGACTGCATTATCAGTTTCTTTGAAACTCTCATTGTCGAACTGTAAACCTGAATCTCGCATTGTCGAACTGAAAACCTGAACTATAGCAGGGCTTCATAATGAGAACATGGATAATGTCTCTGCACTTTTGTCTTCTTATGGCCCAAAGTAGTGCTTCAGAACATTTTCTGATAGTTGAACTTCCAGCACAAGTGCAAATATCTGTATCAAGACTCCTAAATCATGTCTCACTGGGCAGTGCTCAGTATTCTAGTGTTCTCAATCTTTCTCCTTGTGTCCAGGGTCTGTCAAACAGCCAGGTGACTCAATTCACTGGTTCTGGCAAATAGGTGTTTCACAGTCATCCTGAGCATTTGAGGCGTAGCGCCGTATAACTAACCTGCCTTGGAGGCAGTTAAGTGGGAGATGCGTTTCAGAGCTGAATAGTGACAGATGGTGACGCGAGACTGGACGCGCACGTAGTATATGTATCAGCCAATAGAGGACAATATTGGATAGGGGGACTGCGGTTTAAGTTTCAATTGTGCCCACTAGAGTGCACTAAAGTAATAGAATGTTTTTCATAAACTGTTCTAGTATTTTCATAAAGTGTTATTATTTCTTTTTGTGTATGTACAATGTTATAAATGTGTTTTGGCAGTATGAATGATGCATGAGTGTGGTTTAAGGTTAATATGAAGATAATTGTTTAACGAGTTATGTAGTAGGATTTAGTGTGGGAACATTTCGAAGTAGTATGGATATGGACAAAGGGGATTTTTGTAGAATAGTTTTGTAAAGTAAGTTTATGGTAAAGGGAAAGTTAATTCAGGTATAAATAACAATAGTAAATAACTTTATGCATAAGCAAAACTTCAGCATTTTAGGTAATTACATCGGTAAAAAGTGCAGTCATTAGGTTTACTATTTTGCAATTGGTTATTGAGGAAAAGTGCGGATTTACGCAACAGAATGTTGTTTTGCTATTGGCTGTTGAGTAAACTGACCAATGGTAAAGCAATATTCTTCATGCGCCTTTCTCTGCTGGTAGAGAAGACTTAGAGTATTCTAGAGAGGAGTCAAAACCTAGTCATGAAACAGATCGGACGTGTGTAGTAGTAGTTCCGATGGAAATGATAAGTTGCCGGATCTAGCAGTGTTTCATACATCAAAAGTGTTGGAAAGTGATGGCATAAATTATTCCGATGTGTGTGTAGGAATTTCGCAATTTTTAAGTGAATTTTGTGACGATAAAAGACACATATTCCACGTGGCGTATTGAGCAGTTTGGTGGCTAAAAACTGTGACTGCATTAGGTACCGACAGACTTAATATTTGGCGAGCATTCTCAATCAAAAACAATCAGTATTTTTGTAGCTATTCCGTTTCCAGGAAATGAAACACCATAAAATTGCTAACGTGAGTAAAGGGATTGTGAGTAACTGTGTTAAGACTAGCACGGGCTTGGCAGTGATACTTGTTCACTTAAGTTTCAGAATATATTAATTGAGGACAAAATTTCCAACCTTTCATTTCTTGTAAAAACTTTCTTCCGAAATGTAGATTAGTGACTTTAATTGCAGCCTGGTTCACGTCGAAGTACAGTAGGTTTCGATCGGCTTCCCTACTGATGAAATGCTGAGACGATGTTCACAGGTAGGTGCAGGTTCGTCGTAAAGGGACGGAAAGAACCGCGCCGCCGCATGTGGTGAATCAGTGTCGGGAAGCACTAAAAGCCATAGTATTTTGAATCCGCGGTCGAGAGAAAGATTTTGATGGACCAAACAGCGAATGTTACTGAAAGAATTTACTGAACCAGTACTAGCAGGAGTTTGAACGGAACCCCTTTCGAGTTGCTGGAGCTGCAAGAAAGAAGATGTCCCGCAACGGCTGCAGCAGCAACGAGAATGCAGCGAAGAAGCAGACGGCATCTTAGCGGTGGCGGCGAGCAGTACAACAGGGAAACGCCCAGCCTACACGACGAGCGCGGGCCCAGAAACTGTTACGGCAGCCTTAGGGGATCAGACTCGCAGTTTCAACACGCCGAGGCGGCAGCATTCGACGAAAGATAAGTCAACTTTGTTACATTTGTTGTGTGTGTGTGCTGGAAGACTGGGAAACATGGCAAGTGATAAATATTTTGTGAATACGGTGAAGGAGGAAGAACTTTGATTCAGTGTGAGTGCTTCACACACTAGCACACCTGAACAGAGAGAAGGAGTAGATGTTAAAATAAAAGGGGATGATTTTGATGATATTTCTATGTTATTTACGGACAGTGGAATTGAGTCTGCTTCAAGTATGTCTGTTAATGTAACTAGTGGGGATAATACTAATCCCAAAAGGGACACTAAGCACGAGCTCAGTAACAATCAGTTGTGTGATGATAGTGTTAATAATGTTACTGAATCAAATGTGGCAAACGTGTCAAATGTGGATACCAAATTTGGTATAGTTCCGGTGGAACAAGGTAAACAATAAACAGTGATGCCAAAAATGGAACTAGGAAGTATGCAGGAAATGTTTGCCGCTTTAATGGGCTCTGTACAAGGACAATCTAATTTGGCTGAAAAAATTAACAGTAAACTCGAAAAACTTGAAAGTGGTTTTACTGAAAAAATTAGTAAACTTGACAGTGGTTTTAATGAAAAAATTAGTAAACTTAACAGTGGTTTTAATGAAAAAATTAGTAAACTTAATAGTGGGCTTAATGAAAAACTTGAAAAGCAGACTGCTGTTTTAAAAGAAATGTGGGAAAATGAATTGAAGTCATTAGAAAATAAAGCAGATGACAAAATTTCTCGAGCTGAGAATAACTGCAAAAGATCTGTTAGCATTGTAAAAGGTGAATTAACAGAGGCTTTGAAGAGAGTTGCTATTGGCAACAAACAAAGAGTAGATGAAATTAAAGAAGGTATACCAAAAAGTACAGGTTAAAATAGCGGCTGTAGAATCTGTACGTGAAACTGATCACAAAGTGTTAGCCAGCAAAATCAGCTGTGAATCTGACAAATGTATGAATGAAGTAACTGTGTCAGAACAAGTGGATGAGTCTGAAAAAAAAATGTTCTTCAGCTAACCAACCAAGTAGGAGAGGTGGAAAGTAGGTTGGATGAGCATGACAGTAGGCTATGCCAAGTTGAAACTAACCTCAAACATGGAATTAACAATAGTGGGTGTAGTTCTGTGGTAGAATCATCTGAAATTTCATATGTCAGTAACAGACAGTTTTTACGTTTTGATCCAACAGTAAATGTGCATCCTAAAGAATTTTGGAATGATTTTGAAGGTGTGTTACCTAGTCAGTGGTCAGACAAACAAAAAATAGGTTTTATTACGTCAAAATTCTTAGAAGAGGCCAGAGCTTGGGGGGTTATTGCTACTGAACAGTACGATAATTTGGATAAATTTAAAGATGCATTTTTGAAAGAATATTGGGGTAAGTAAAAACAGATGGAGTTATTAAATAGCTTCTGGGTGGGGGAAAAGTTTAATCCCAGAAGGGAAAGTGTAAAAAAGTTCGCTTTAAAGTGGATGACAAATTTGTCATACTTAAACAACAAAATCGAGCCAGAGCAAATTGTTATGGGTTTGGAAGGTAAACTGCCTATGCACTGGCGGAACAAACTTATTTCAGCGCCGAGGGATGATGTGCGTAAGTTCATTAGTCATTTGGAGAGGGTTGAGAAGTTATTGCATGAGGAGGAATATGCAAATCGTAATGACAGACCACCAAATGATGCAGGACCGCAACATAATGTAAACATTAACAGAATTGGCGTGTTCCGTGGAAATGGCAGGGGCAGAGGTGCCAGGAGGTGGCGCTATCCTGCAAATGATAGGCAAAGTAATGGACAGCAGGTGCACGATTATCGATCGTATTCTCCAGTGTGAGAGAATGATGTTGCACAAAGGCAACAGCGGAGAGGGGTAAACGTAAGGAAGGATACTGAATTACAGAATCCGTCAAACTAAATGCTGTCTGTGAAAGGGCTAGCATTTACCAGACGGGAAGTAGTAGTTTGAGCCCACTAGCAAAACCTTTTGTATGTGTTAATAGTAACCAGACAGGGACTGTAAGGGAGGTACAGAAGGTAGCAGCAACAGACGAAACGAGCTACGTAACAATCTGTACTTTTAATGGAGGTTTAGAGGATTTTTTGGATAGACATAAACAAGATAAGCACTGTATTGCAGACAAGGGGGATGGTGTATTAGTGAAAGAGGCTGCAGAATTACAGGAAATTAGTGATGCCAGTGTGGAGGAAATATTAGCGTCTATAAATGACAACATTTGTGAGGCTATTACGGAGAATCAGGAGGATGGTGACCAAAGTGGGGGTCGACTAATTAGTAGTGGAGAAATGGAAGAGAGAGAGAGGCTATAATGGAGAACAGTGAAGCGCCAGTAAGGAGTTGAGTTGTCACTAGTGGATACAATACTTAGTATGAGGGAAAAAAGTGGTGAATGTGATTCTGCAAAAATCTGTTTAATTTCCGGAAACAGGCAAGGTTTCGATAGAAGAGAGGTTGTGAACAACTTGTTGGAGGAGGGAGCTGATACTAGCAAGGAAAGGGAAGTATTGAAACAACCAATAATTAGTCTGCAGGTGTGTGATGAAGAGGTACAGTGTTTAGCAGATACAGGTAGTGATTTATGTGCTGTGAGTAAAGGGAATGATCTTGTAATTATGCCAGTAATGGGGGTACAGATTATTGTAGCTACTGAAAAAGTGAAAAAACCTGTTAGACATGAAGTTCTGTTGCCAGTGAAAATAAATGGGGTGGAAGTATTCCATAACTTCCTTATAATTCCAGATCTGTGTATAAAAATGCTGATTGGTGTAGACTTCTTTAACCATTACAAAGGGAGATTAAATTTTAAAGAAAGTGTGATCATTTTTGAAATAAATGGGAAAGATGTGGTTGTGCCATTTTTTCGAAATGACTATGTGATCAGATTAGAGATTAGATTAGATTAGTACTAGTTCCATGGATCATGAATACGATATTTCGTAATGATGTGGAACGAGTCGAATTTTCCAATACATGACATAATTAGGTTAATTTAACAACATACTTAAGTTAATATAACAACTTTATTTTATTGTGTTTTTTGTTTTTCTTTATTTTTTCTTTTTTTTTTTTTCTTTCTTAATTTATATCTAAAAATTCCTCTATGGAGTAGAAGGAGTTGTCATTCAGAAATTCTTTTAATTTCTTCTTAAATACTTGTTGGTTATCTGTCAGACTTTTGATACTATTTGGTAAGTGACCAAAGATTTTAGTGCCAGTATAATTCACCCCTTTCTGTGCCAAAGTTAGATTTAATCTTGAATAGTGAAGATCATCCTTTCTCCTAGTATTGTAGTTATGCACACTGCTATTACTTTTGAATTGGGTTTGGTTGTTAATAACAAATTTCATAAGAGAGTATATATACTGAGAAGCTACTGTGAATATCCCTAGATCCTTAAATAAATGTCTGCAGGATGATCTTGGGTGGACTCCAGCTATTATTCTGATTACACGCTTTTGTGCAATAAATACTTTATTCCTCAGTGATGAATTACCCCAAAATATGATGCCATATGAAAGCAATGAGTGAAAATAGGCGTAGTAAGCTAATTTACTAAGATGTATATCACCAAAATTTGCAATGACCCTTATTGCATAAGTAGCTGAACTCAAACGTTTCAGCAGATCATCAATGTGTTTCTTCCAATTTAATCTCTCATCAATGGACACACCTAAAAATTTGCAATATTCTACCTTAGCTATATGCTTCTGATTAAGGTCTATATTTATTAATGGCATCATACCATTCACTGTACGGAACTGTATGTACTGTGTCTTATCAAAATTCAGTGAGAGTCCGTTTACAAGGAACCACTTAGTAATTTTCTGAAAGACAGTATTGACAATTTCATCAGTTAATTCTAGTTTGTCAGGTGTGATTACTATACTTGTATCATCAGCAAAGAGAACTAACTTTGCCTCTTCATGAATATAGAATGGCAAGTCATTAATATATAATAAGAACAACAAAGGACCCAAGACTGACCCTTGTGGAACCCCATTCTTGATAGTTCCCCAGTTTGAGGAATGTGCTGATCTTTGCATGTTACGAGAACTACTTATTTCTACTTTCTGCACTCTTCCAGTTAGGTACGAATTAAACCATTTGTGCACTGTCCCACTCATGCCACAATACTTGAGCTTGTCTAGCAGAATTTCATGATTTACACAATCAAAAGCCTTTGAGAGATCACAAAAAATCCCAATGGGTGGTGTTCGGTTATTCAGATCATTCAAAATTTGACTGGTGAAAGCATATATGGCATTTTCTGTTGAAAAACCTTTCTGGAAACCAAACTGACATTTTGTTAGTACTTCATTTTTACAGATATGTGAAGCTACTCTTGAATACATTACTTTCTCAAAAATTTTGGATAAAGTTGTTAGAAGGGAGATTGGACGGTAATTGCTGACATCAGATCTATCCCCCTTTTTATGCAAAGGTATAACAATAGCATATTTCAGTCTATCAGGGAAAATGCCCTGTTCCAGAGAGCTATTACACAGGTGGCTGAGAATCTTACTTATCTGTTGAGAACAAGCTTTTAGTATTTTGCTGGAAATGCCATCAATTCCATGTGAGTTTTTGCTTTTAAGCAAGTTTATTATTTTCCTAATTTCAGAGGGAGAAGTGGGTGAGATTTCAATTGTATCAAATTGCATAGGTATGGCCTCTTCCATTAACAGCCTAGCATCTTTTATTGAACACCTGGATCCTATTATATCCACAACATTTAGAAAATGATTATTAAAAATATTTTCAACTTCTGACTTTTTGTTCGTAAAGTTTTCATTCAATTTGATGGTAATACTGTCTTCCTCTGCTCTTGGTTGACCTGTTTCTCTTTTAATAATATTCCAAATTGCTTTAATTTTATTATCAAAGTTGCTGATTTCAGACATGATACACATACTCCTGGATTTTTTAATAACTTTTCTTAATATAACACAGTAGTTTTTATAATTTTTGATAGTTTCTGGGTCACTACTCTTTCTTGCTGTCAGATACATTTCCCTTTTCCGGTTACAAGATATTTTTATACCCTTAGTAAGCCATGGTTTGTTACAAGGTTTCTTACGAGTATATTTAACTATTTTCTTGGGGAAGCAGTTTTCAAATGCATTTACAAAAATGTCATGAAATAAATTATATTTTAAATTGGCATCAGGTTCACAGTACACCTCATCCCAGTCTAACTGCTGTAGGCTTTCCCTGAAATTTGCAATTGTTAAATCGTTGACTGAACGTACTACTTTGGAGGACTGTTTAGTATTGCTGAATGGAGCTATGTCATATATTGTAACTAGCTGTGCACCATGATCAGAAAGACCATTCTCAACAGGCTGAGCATTTATCCGGTTAAACTTATCTTGGTCTATAAAGAAGTTATCTATCAGTGAGCTGCTATCCTTTACCACCCGAGTAGGAAAATCAATAACGGGTGTCAAATTGAAAGAACCGAGTAATACTTCAAGGTCATTTTTCCTATTACCCTCTTTCAGAGAATCTACATTGAAGTCCCCACAAATAATAATTTGCTTCCCCCTGTCTGACAGATAGCACAACAAGGAGTCCAAATTTTTCAGAAATAGATGAAAATTTCCTGATGGGGACCTATATACAGTTACAATTATAAATGTGCCTTTATTTAATTTAAGCTCACAGGCACATGCTTCTATATGTTTCTCTACACAAAACTTTTTTGTTTCTATACTTTTTGCACAATGATAATTTTTGACATATATGGCAACTCCTCCTTTCTCCATATTTTCTCTCATTACATGTGCAGAGAGCTTATATCCACTTACATTTACCTTATCCATATCAGTAACAATGTGATGCTCAGACAGGCATAGTATATCTATTTCATTCTCAGCTTCTAAATTTTCTAAACAAACCAGAAGCTCATCTACTTTACTCTTTAAACTCCCAATATTTTGATGAAATATACTTACATTATTTTTAATTACACTTTTATGAGAACCTTTCCTTATTCTAACATTTGCAGTACTCTCCTGTCTGAGTTTCTCATTGTGCTTAGGCCTAGTTCCTATACCAGAGGTCACACGGTGTTCAGAGAGGCAGATTATGTCAACTGGGTTGGGTGACTTTAATTCATCAATGCAATTACCTAGGACTGAGATACAACTTGGTGGAGATAAAATTTCTGGTGATTGGTGAAAATTTATAATTGATAGCTGTGATTGGTGATCCAATGTGCTAGAATTGTGCTGTTTAATTTCTTTCCTAAACTGAAGATTTGTTTCAATCCTGACCTCTCGTAGAACTTGACATCTTTCTGTCTTACCTATCCTAAAAAAGGTGCTGCTCCAACACCTGTAACCACTGGTATTTTACCATTCATGGCAGTGCCTCCCCCCCCTTGAATTTCCTGCTATTACCCCAGCCAGTTTCCCCTTCCCTTTCCTGTTGAGATGTAGGCCGTGCCTGGTATAGTCCCACCTATTGAGATAATCAACAGGAACCACACCAATATGAGCCCCCGCACCCGACCCAAGCAGCCGTTCCAACTCCAAATTAACTCTCCCAACAGAAGAGTTCAAATGAGGCCGGTCATGGCGTCTCAGGACAGATACAAATTCAACATTGGTGTGTCTCGATGCCGACGCAATCTTTACCAGGTCACACTCTATACTGTACCCAGGATCTCTGTCGATGCTGTTCCCTGGCCCTCCCACAATAACCACGGTGTCTTCCCTGGTAAATCCTTTACAGAGTGAACCTAAATCCTCTGTCACCTGATCCAGACTAGCACTTGGTTTGAAAAAATTTGTGACCTGGTATTCTGGTCCTAATTCCTCCTGCAGAAGTTGGCCTACACCTCTGGCATGAGAACTGCCTAACAACAAAACTTTCTTCCTTTTCGATTACTTTCCTACATTCTTTTTCAGTTTCCTATTGAAAGTTTGTTGTGTCAATGAAGAAGTAGCCAGTATACCAGTTAGGTATTGTAGGACAGAGGATTTGGGGGACTACAATTAGTATGGAGATGATGTGGGGGTGGACCCAAGGAAATGTGGGTGGTACAAGTAAAAAAATAGAGCAAAAAGTGAAAGAGGTGCCAGATTTAGAGGAGGATCAAAGGCACCAGTTAAGAGTAGTGTTACTAGATCATAAAAATGTTTTTTTCTGATAAACCTGGCTTAGTCAAGGGGTATGAATGCTACTTAAATGTAAAAGATGATACTCCTTTTTTCAAAAAACCTATACCTATCGCTGGCAGACATAGGGAAGCTGTTAGGGACCTTATACAGAATATGATTAAATGGGGGATTATTGGAAAGGCTGTGAGTGAATATAATAATCCGGTCATCATGGTTATGAAGAGGGATGAATCTGTAAGACTAGTGCTGGATGCTAGAGCTTTGAATAAAGTTGTGTTACCAGAGAGTGACCGGCCAGAAAACACAGATGAGTTACTGCAAAAATTTGAGGGATCTAATTATTTTACATCTATGGATGTGACCTTTGGTTACTGGAATCTGCCGCTGGCCAGGGAATCCAGAAAATATACTGCTTTTTTGTTTGAAGGCAGATGTTATCAATATAAGGTGGTACCCTTTGGTTTAAATATAAGTGTGTGCGCATTTGTCAGAGCCATGTCATAAGTGTTGGGGGATGACCTACTTAAGAAAATAACAGTCTATGTAGATGATATATTAATTTCAACTGCCACATGGGAAGAACATTGTGTTTTGTTAAATAAATTTTTGGATGCTATTGAAAAAGGCGGACTGAAATTGAAATTGGAAAAAACTGATTTTGCTAAGAAAGAATTAAAATTTTTAGGTCACATCGTTAGTGGGAAAGGAATAATGCCGGATCCAGAAAAATTGAAGGCTATTATGGAATACAAAGCTCCGAATAGTAGAAATAGTTTAAAAGGGATGTTTGTATTATTTGGATTTTACAGGCATTTTGTACCAGGGGAATTGTTTAACGCAACCTGTTTAAGAAATTTGCTGAGAAAAGATGTACCATACAAATGGACCAATGAATGTCAAATTGCATTTGAGGAACTAAAGAAAGCCTCATGTGAAAGCCAAATACTCTGATTTTTCCAAACCTTTTTGCTTAATGGCAGACGCGTGTGGATACGGGATTGCAGTAGAGCTGTTCCAAGTGTGTGAAGAAGGAGATAACGAGGTTCAGAAAACCATAGCATTTGCGAGTAGATCATTGCAGCAGTCTGAGAAAAATTATTGCATTTCAGAACAAGAGACATTAGCGATTATCTTTGGATTAGAAAAATTTAAACAATAACTGTTGGGACAAAGTATTTGTATACAGTGACCATAGGGCGTTGACATATCTGCAGACATGCAAATTAAAACACCCCAGGCTAACTAGGTGGTCTCTATACTTGCAACAATACGATTTGGAAATTAAGTACATAAAAGGATCTGAGAATGTGGTGGCTGATGCATTATCCAGGGGGGTAGAAGATAATGAGGATAATGGAAATATGCTGACAGACAAAGAAGAGGTTCATGTATTTGCAACTGTGATGAAGATTGAGAAGGAGGGACAGTTGAAAAAAAGAGTGTAAAGAATTGAGAAGGGAACAGAACCAATATGACAATTTGAAAATACTAAAAAGTTATTTAGGTAATCCAGCTTATCCTAAAGTTGCCGAATATTATAAGATGCATCAAGGGGTTTTATTCCGCCGGAGAAAAAATACTGATAGTCAATGCAAGGTTTGTTTCGCTGATCAACATGTGAGTTTATTAACTGACTATATTCATAAGAAGTTTGGGCATTATGGGGCCAGAAAATGTGTTAACTAAACTCAGTGAAACTGTAATTTTTAATAATATGTGGAGACGAGTAAAAGCAAGGGTTGAAATGTGTGACAGATGTCAAAAAGTGAGAGCTAATAACAAAATAGTTCAAGGAGACATGTATACTGTTGAGCCACAGAATAAATTAGACCTGGTAGCCTGTGATTTGTTCGGTCCTTTGCCTGTGTCTCGAGGGGGGTTGTGAATACGTTTTTGTGTTGGTGGATCGGTTCACAAAATTTGTGAAACTATACCCAATTAAGAAGGCTAATGTGAAAGTGCTAGTAAATTGTTTGCAGAGAGAGTATTTTGTGGTGATAGGAGCTCCAAAATCCATTTTGTCAGACAATGGTCTGCAGTTTGTCTCCAACAAATTTAAGGAATGTTTAGAAAGCAGGAACATTGAGCACATAAAGATTTCAGCGTACTTTCCTCAAGGAAACATGTGCAAAAGAATTATGAAGGAGTTGAAAAGATTATGTCGTACTTATTGTCATAGAAAACATACGGCATGGGCACAGTATTTGAGAATGTCATGAATAACATAAAGCATGAGGTTACAGGGTTCGCTCCTTGTGAATTGATGTGTGTGTGGGGTGGGGTTGGGGGGGGTGGGGTGGGGTGGGGTGGGGGGGGGGGGGGTAAGACCAGACAATTTGCCGTTTGACTAGGTAGAGTTTCCAGTTATTGTAGACGTGGCACTGAGTGTAAAAGAAAAAATTGATAGAGAAAACATTAAGAAAAAAGCATTGGAACATAAAAGATGCCATGATGTTAAGGCTCCACCGACAAGTTTCCCAATTGGAGAACTGGTATTAATAAAAACAAGGGAGAAATCAAAAAAGATTACAGCAGAAACAAAAAAGTTCACTGATGAATAAATGGGTCCATTTAGAATTACTGAAAAATCACACCCAAATGCATATAAATTAGTGTACTGGAAGTCGGGGAAACCATTGGGTTTAAGAAATATTATTGATTTCAAAAGATACATTGGTCCAGAGGTAGATGTGAGTTAAGCTTGGAGGCCGCAGAGGGCATTGCAACCTGTGCAATGCTAGGTGTTTGGCGAACACCAGGTACTGAAGTTACTAGCAGTGCTATTTCATTTTCTTTTCGTATTGCCAGTCTTCCTCTTCTAATCATTCTGAGCTGAATCTATCTTCTGTAATATTCTTCTCTATCAGGGAAGGTGTGTTTGTAGGTGTAAGATGGAGTCATGGAATTAAGATGAAGTAAGTTTTGTGGTGAGAGAGATGGGGTTCAGTTTGTGATTGAAGGCTGAGTGACATGTACAAATATGAGAATAACCAGACGTGACAAGGGCAGTTAGTAAAGGAGATCTAGGTGAAGAATATTTTTTACGAGTGGAGTATGAATGAATGTGGAGAATATATGTATATTTTGTAAATACAGTTCTCGATTTCTGTTACATAGTGGTGAAACTATGAGGAAGAAGTGATGAAAAGAGACATTACATAAAAAGTGGTAACTATGTACTACAAAAACTTTTGTAAATAATTGCTTTATAGGAAATGTGATTTTTACCATTAAATATTTTCAAGCGGAGTGAAAGTTTTTTATGTATAAGCAAAACTTCAGCATTTTAGATAATTACATCGGTAAAAAGTGCAGTCATTAGGTTTACTATTTTGCAATTGGTTATTGAGGAAAAGTGCGGATTTACACGACAGAATGTTGTTTTGCTATTGGCTGTTGAGTAAACTGACCAATGGTAAAGCAATATTCTTCATGCGCCTTTCTCTGCTGGTAGAGAAGACTTAGAGTATTCTAGAGAGGAGTCAAAACCTAGTCATGAAACAGATCGGACGTGTGTAGTAGTAGTTCCGATGGAAATGATAAGTTGCCGGATCTAGCAGTGTTTCATACATCAAAAGTGTTGGAAAGTGACGGCATAATTATTCCGATGTGTGTGTAGGAATTTCGGAATTTTTAAGTGAATTTTGTGACAAGAAAAGACACATATTCCACGTGGCGTATTGAGCAGTTTGGTGGCTAAAAACTGTGACTGCATTAGGTACCGACAGACTTAATATTTGGCGAGCATTCTCAATCAAAAACAATTAGTATTTTTGTAGCTATTCCGTTTCCGGGAAATGAAACACCATAAAATTGCTAACGTGAGTAAAGGGATTGTGAGTGACTGTGTTAAGACTAGCACGGGCTTGGCAGTGATACTTGTTCACTTAAGTTTCAGAATATATTAATTGAGGACAAAATTTCCAACCTTTCATTTCTTGTGAAAACTTTCTCCCAAAACGTGGATTAGTGACTTCAATTGCAGTCTGGATCACGTCGAAGTACAGTAGGTTTCGCTCGGCTTCCCTACTGATGAAATGCTGAGACAATGTTCACAGGTAGGTGCAGGTTCGTCATAAAGGGCAGAAAGAACCGCACCGCCGCACATTGTCCAGTTGAAATGAGAGCAGCGCATAAACTGACTCTTCAGTTTTGTGATTGTGGAGCTGAAAGAACCACCTGAAGACTGTAATGTGTTGCTTCATTGTGTTTTACACAAATGTTATGAGGGGGCAGTACTGTACTGATTTCTCTGTTTGACATCAATGTACTTCTAGGGTATATCTGCCAGCACCAATGTCCACAACCACAGATCACATGGGCGCTCTGTTTTTCAAAATATCTTATACAATTACCTTAGCAGTTTCCCAAGCTTAGGCAATCGGACAGCTTTAGTGACAGCATAGCAGGTGAGGTAGTCAGTGCAGACCATTATCCAACAATTACTGGTTGTCAACTTTGGAAACCTCCCCAAGAGGTTGATTCCAATCCAATGAAATAGCACTACTGCAAGCAGGATTTGTAGCAGATACCCCAGAGGTAACAGCAGCAAGTGCTTTATTCATTGGCATTCCTTAGACACGTTTCAGACTGAGACGACACAACTCATTACAGTACACGTCAAGCGATGCAGCACATATAAGTGCGATACTTGTACTCCCAATGAGGTGATACTGTATGTGACATGATACTTTACGTGATATGATACACGCAACACGATTCACCGTACAACAAGACAGCAAAGATAAAGTTTCTGTTTCAGTTTCAACAGCAATCATGAGATCATCTGAAGAAGAAATTATAATGGCTTCTCATTGTTTAAAGCTCAAAAAACTCAAAGAGGAAAGGGAAATACTGGGTGACCTGTAAAATGCTACAAATATTAAACATAGTTTCGCTGTGCTTTCGCACGAGCTCTCCCAACACAAAGAAAAATTCTACACAATGAGTCTGAACAGTTTCCACTTTTTAGAGCAACTAGTATTACCTACTCTGACAAAGCAGGACACAAGTTTTTGACTGGCTACTTCTCCTGCTGAGAAGTGAAACATTACAGTAATGTAAGTAAGTTGGTGCAAGTGATTTAGTGGTGTTCAAAATGCCACTATGTAAAGATTATTTCTAATATGCCCTTCTAGTGCGGTATAGTGTAGCAGTTTTTTTTAATATGATCACCTAGCATGGTATAGTGTAGCAGTAGGTGGTGAACTCAGCTTAGCGATAGGCAATGTGTTTCAAGAAAAGGAAGAAGTCTATGAGATAAGGAAAATCTTGATGTATCATTGGCTTTGCCCAGTTGCTCATTCAAAAGTAA
Organism: Schistocerca nitens; assembly: GCF_023898315.1. Lineage (NCBI taxonomy): Eukaryota > Metazoa > Arthropoda > Insecta > Orthoptera > Acrididae > Schistocerca > Schistocerca nitens. Next base: position 246,185,874 of record NC_064622.1, read on the forward strand.
CAGGAATTTTCTCAAATTGGGGAGCACAGAATTAGCTAATGAGTCCTGGTATTTTTGTTTCAGTAAGATTTCCATTTTGAGCTTTGGCTTGTACCAGCAGCATACAAAAAGAAGAGAAACAGAAAGCATCTCTACACTCTGAATAGCTAGCAACAATAGCACTGCATGGGGCACCTAGCTGCCAATCTCTCTAACATTTTGGGCAACTTAAAGTGGTGAAGTATGTGTGTAAACTCCCACTTCTTTAACGATATGACTTACTTGAGATATGAAACTTCCTGGCAGAATAAAACTGTGTGCCCGACCGAGACTCGAACTCGGGACCTTTGCCTTTCGCGGGCAAGTGCTCTACCAACGGAGCTACCGAAGCACGATTTGAGATAGTCAGCCGACTTTCCTTGCTGGTTAGCTTGCTGCTCCAACCTCCTTTTCCTCTTCTTCTCCGAAGTATATTTGCTGGGAACAGGAATTTCTCAAGACTCTTTCTACTTATAAAAATAAGCAGGCATACACAGTTTCTTTTGCTTCTTGCAACGAGGTATATTTGAACCTCAAACTTTTTACAAATTTAATACTATCAAGTAAGTCTCTTCACATCTCCAAATTTTAGAAACAAAGTAGATTTACATATATGGTAAGGTTGGCTTGCTAACCTTGTCCTCTCTCAATATGCATTTCAATACATGTCTTTTCCTCTCCATGCCCATAATGAACATTAATTAACAATACTTCAATGGTCGTTCTTTTTTCTTTTTTTTTTTTTTTTCACTACAATAGTCAAAGCCATAAAACAGCAGATAATACATAAACACTCCTTGTTCTTTCACTACGGCTTCCATGACACGACACTTGTCGGTGCCATTCGACCACCACGTCTATAGTCGTCTCATGATAAACTTCAAACCTGCACACAGACAAGTGATGCACAGTAAATAGCCTCTCTCACACTTATATTTAAAATATCGTGTGTTCGAGACAGTAGAAGGCTGAGTGGTTCTAGAATTTACGTGGAAATTCTCGAAACACTACACCTCGTTACAACACTCTCCAATGTACAAGGTATGTAAATAACTTTTTTTTTTCCTTCTTTTTTCCTCCACATGTTTCACTGCAATAATGTTACAGCTGAACACTGTCCTCTTCAAAGTACTCACCTTGGGAAGCCACAAAGCCCTCAAGATTGTTCTTCCACTCCTCATAGCAGTGCTGGAACCCTCGATACTGGAATAACCTTCAGCTGGTCAGTTAAATCCATTTGAATGTTGTGCAGGGACCCTATGCAATATCCCTTGAGTTGTGTTTACAATATCGGAAAAAAAACACAACTCAAGTCAGGTGAATGAGAAGACTGACAAGCCCCAGCAATGTTCTCATTGGGGAAAAAAAAAGTTTACTGAAACTGCTGTGTGACAATGAGCATTGTCGTGATGCAACACCCAATTATTTTTGATGTTCTGTCTCTGATGAACGGTGGAAGGACTCATATTCAAATCTGCCATTTAAGTCATTCCAACTGTCAACCAACAGTCTGCACACAAAAGATCTTGGACTCTGCTAATATTTACACAAATTCTTGAAACCAAAGGCCTCCACTTTGAAGTTCATCTCCAACCGACCATCCACAAATGCTTTAAACCACTAAAACATCTGAGACTCGACAAAACACTGTTACCTATGCCTGTCAAAGTTTTTGCAGAAGTTTGCAGTGCATAGTGCCCAAGTCTGAAGCAAATTATGATCGCACACTGTTGCTAAAATTTGTCATTCATTGTCAGAGTGCACAACCAAGAACTCCTTCACTTTAAAAAATCTGGGGGGGGGGGGGGGGGGGGGGCAACATGACACTTGCACAGTTCAACGCACAGTAATGGCATGTCATGTTCTCTTGCTTCCCCTCCAAGACTGGCATAAAAAGCGTTGCCAGATTGAACACTATGCTATGTGTCTCATTCCTTTAGTTACACACCTTGTATGACATGTATTTTTCCAAGAATCTAAAGAGGTATCGCTCTCCTTTCAACTTTAAAAACAATTTGGTGTGTTAGCTGTATTTTATACACAGCGATGTATGCCATTTAATACACCAAATGTAAACTGGCCAGCATCGACACTTTTCACTGTAAACATTTTTTTCAAAATATGCATGGTGTTTTACTTTACTTCAAATACTACTGAAACCTCAGTGTCAATCATGCTTCTCAATGTAATGGTTCCTTCATGCAGTCAGCCAGTACAGAGAATAGTGGTCCATCACAATAGTGAATGGTTCGCCAAATAAATATGACTGGAATTTGTTGATGATGCAAACGATTGCAAGTCACTCTTTATTGGTGTAGAGTAGTTCATGTTGGACTTGGAGAAACATGGAATCATAAACTACCACGTTGTCAGCATATTTTTGAATTTGCACTAAAACTGCCCTGCTCCAAAACCACTAGCATTGGTGTCAGGTTCAGTCTCTGCATTCTCATCATACAATGCTAGAACTGCAGATATTAGCACCTCCATAAGGAGACGAAAGATCATTCTTGGGCCTCATTGCAGGAAAATTCAGCATCTCCCTGCGCTAGTTCTTGCAAGTTAAGTGCCTAGGCACAGATGTCCTTTATGAATCACTGGTAGTCTGAGTATATTCTGTGAAAACTCCTCAAGTCACAAATGTGCCAAAGAGCTGGAAAATCTTTGACTGCTCTCATTATATCTGGATCGTATTTGGATTTGTATATCTCTGGCAAGAAAAACACATTTTTTCCACTTCAAGTGGAGAGCTGCAATTTGAACACATTTCAACACAGTTGTTAGTTGACTGAGAAGTTCCTCAGATCACTTCAAAGAAGCAACAATATCATCCAGAAAGCAAAGGCACATTGTTCATTTAACGTGTCAAAGCAGGTTGTCCATCATACACTCTAAGGTGGCAAGAGCATCACACAACCCAAATGTCATAACTTAAAAGGGCTGGGCACGTGGGCTACCCACTAGCCAGCCCGCAGGCACTATGGGTGATTGTATCGCCTTGCAGGCACAATGTACACACAGCTTGCATTCTTATTCACGCAAATAGGACTGAAGACAGCCAACAACACACAAATGACAGCTGACACTCGAATTTGTGGTAAAATTAGATTGTTACAAGTATTATTTTCATCGTCATAATTATTAGAGTAGGACAACACAAATGTAACACGTACACAGTATCCTGTGACAGTGTAGCCTCTCTTGTGTTACACGAAGGTTCAATCAGATAGAAACTGTAACAACATTTAGCTTACAACAATTCCATTGTGAAGGAAAGCTGATGAATTTTGTTGTAATGTGTGTTTTTATGTACCAGTTCGTCTCAGAAGGTTTTGGTTGTCAATGAAAATAGTCATGTTGTTTTCCTTTGTTTGACGGTGAGTGAAATTTTATTTTTGATTTTCCTGTTTGACCAGCTGATGTTCTACTTTCCTCTGAGCTTGAATGCACCATTCTCACTTCATTCGAAAAAACTGAGGGCAGATACACATTTGGATGACACCAGCAGAAGATAAAATAGCAACTGATCATCTACAGCAATTCAATTAATACATGACATAGCGACAAAGAAACAAATAAACAATAACCTTTTCACTCTGTAATGCTGCTTTGAGCACAGAAGTACCCTAAAGTAACACACAGTATAGGTTGGCAGGAGATACAAACAGTATGATGCTTTATAAGTTTCCAAATTCTGTCTCTCTCATTCTGTTCAGTGCAGAGCCAGTGGGGACTTGGTTCAGGGATAAAAGAAATAAGAATAAAGTATCACTCTCAGTGATACAATTTCCTGGTCACAAATAGGATATAAACAAAGTAATAAGCAAAGAACACATGCCTTTTTAGTAAAGTCTATTAAACTTTCCTGGAAGTTCAAAGCTGTGTGCCGGATCGAGACTCGAACTCGGGACCTTTGCCTTTCGCGGGCAAGTGCTCTACCATCTGAGCTACCTAAGCACGACTCACGTCCCGTCTTCACAGCTTTACTTCTGCCAGTATCTCGTCTGCTGCAGGGTGAAAATCTCATTCTGAAAAGTCTATTAACTTAAGACATGAAACCTTAGTGAGAATCATTAAGTTCAGATTAGACACACTTGCTGCACACGCACCAGTAACAAACGAGTGATGTTAGCAGGCGGTGAAGGGGAAACTGCTAGCTGACAGTGCCCACGGGCAACCAGTGTGGGCACACACGGGTGCTCACACCCTTGTAATCGCGTCTACCCACCCCCGCTTTGAACTTGTAGAGGCCACCAGGGGTTACGAAAGCACTCTTTTTCCTGGCCATCCGTGTCAACCTTGGTTTGCCAGAAGCCTGGTACCAATTCCATAGTTGAGAAATACTTTGGTTCTTTCAAGCAGTGTAAGGAGTGTATATATGGTCTTCCTTGGTCCCGGGTTCAAACCCCCCCATGCTTAAATTTTGAACAAAAATCATCAGTACTGGCAACCGAAAACTTCCAGCATCAGAAGTCACCATCATTCTGCCGACCTTGTCAAAGAGGATGGAGGAGCGGACAGAGGTTCAGGGCACTCTCTTGCCCTGGGGTGGGAAACTGCCCCTAAAGGTGGAAAAATCAACAGTGATCAATGGCATCAAGATGCGGAAGGTAATGGAAACCACTACATTAAATACACTCAATGTGTATCCACAGGACATGTGGCCTGTAATTGAAAAAGTGTCATGATGATCTCTCTTAGGCAAACAGATTCTGGAAGTTTGAACAAGGTAGGGAAGTTAGAAAAACAGAAAAAGGAACTGCAAAAGCCTAATCTAGATATAGTAGGAGTCAAAAATGTAGGAAAAGGCAGATTACTGCTTACTGCAAAGAAGACATTACACTGCAGACAGGTACAATTAAAAGACATTTACATAAAGCTTTCGGCCACAGTCTTCATCAGTAAAAGAGAGACACACACGATTCATACAAGCAAGCAAGCACACCTCATGCACACGTGACCGCCAACTCCAGCAAGTCAGTGAAATGAAATGGACAGAAAACAAGGACTTCTGTTCTGATAAATGTAGAGTAATATCAACAGCAGTAGAAAATTTTATATCGGGAGTAAGATTCATTATGAATACAAAGGTTTGGCAAGGTGAGTGTTACTGTTAACAGTTCAGTGATAGCATTGTTCTCATCAAAATCAACAGCAAACCAACATCAACAGCTGTAGGGAGTGACAGGTAATAAACAATGTTACAAGAACCAAGAGGGAATAATAAGAGTGGAAGACCAATAACAAAATGCTCAGATTAAATAGGATGTAAGACAGGAAGTAGTCTTTTGCCACTACTGTTCAATCCATACATCAAAGAGGCTATGATAGAAATAAAAGGTAGGTTCAAGAGCAGAATTAAAATTCAAGGTGAAAGGACATCAATGATGAGATTCGCTGATGACATTGCTATCCTCAGTAAAAGTGAAGAAGAATTAGATGATCTGCTGAATGCAATAAACAGTCCAGTGAATACAGAATGTGGACTGAGAGTAAATCAAAGAAAGATGAAATTAATGAGAACCAGCAGAAATGAGAAGAGTACGACACTTAACAACATCATATTTGCTGATCATGAAGTAGATGAAGTTAAGAAATTCTGCTATCTAGGCAGTAAAATAAGCCATGACCGATGGAGCAAGGTTGGCACCAAACACAGACTAGCACTGGTAAAAAGCCCAGGAGCACTGGTAAAAAGGCCATTCCTGGCCAAGAGAAGTCTGCTAGTATCAAACATAGGCCTTAATTCAAGAAAGAAATTTCTGAGAATGTGTATTTGGAGCACAGCATTGTCTGATAGTGAAACATGAACTGTGGGAGAATCAGAACACGAGAGAATCAAAGAATTTGAGATATGGTGCTACAGACAAATGTTGAAAATTAGATTGACTGATAAGGTAAGGAATTAGGGAGGTTCTGCACAGAATCGGAGAGGAAAGGAATATGTGGAAAACTCTGATAAGGAGAAGGGACAGGATGATAGGAGATCTGTTAAGACATCAGGGTACTTCCACGGTACTAGAGAGAGCAAAAACTGTAGAGGAAGACAGAGATTGGAATACATCCAGCAAATAATTGAGGACATAGGTTGCAAGTGCTACTCTGAGATGAAGGGGTTTGTATAGGAGAGCAATTCGTGGCAGATTGCATCAAAACTTTTTACAGTGTTCAGTTCCGATATTATTCTTTTGAAACTGATACAAGTTTCATTAATTTTCTGCAGGGATTGAAGTTATTCCAAAATATAAGTGGTTAAAGAAAATACATTATTGTGAAACAGAAACAAAATAATATTTGAAATAAAGGCAGCCTGGAAGTGCACATATGTAAAACCTAAATTTTTTGCTGGGTAACTTTCAATGATTATTTCACCCTGTGCATTTTACAAGTTTCTGATTCTCCCGGCCACACTGTCCACAATACCTAGATGCCACTGAACAATTCTATGACGACTGTAAGATGAAAGTGAAGAGAACTCAATACTATTCATCCAGGTTTCATTCCAAGCCCGTTTGGCAACATTTTTTTTGTGCGCCATGATGCTAAGCCTTGGCAGCCAGAGACAGGGGTCATGTGTGTGAGAGTTGCATTTGCATGAATGTGTATGTATGTGTTTTCCAATTCAGAAGAATACATTTTGGCTGAGAGCTTACTTATTTAGCTGTCTTCCTGTTGTGCCTGTCTGCGACTCAACATTTCCATTAATTATAAGGTAATTCTTTTTGTTTTACTATCAAGATTTTATGACTTGTCATGGACTAAATGCAGTTATGGTATTCTATTGGACAGCACTTCTTTTGAGGTAAGATATTATGAACATAAAGCATTCTGATTAGTTTCAGTAACACAGAACTGATAAATACATTTTCTTCTTTGTAAAATTCAATATCCAGTTGCAGAGCATGCTGTACAACATGACAGTGGTGACCTCAGTGCCTGCTTCACCACACGTGCCATCTGAATTCTTTCCCCAGACACCAGTTTTGAGAAACTCTGTAGGTTGTAACTGGCATTACAAGTCATTGGTTCTCGCCACCCACTTGGCCTTAGTTTCCATTAATTTATTCAGTTTCAATATTTCTACACTCCCATTTAGTTTTCTATTTCTTTCATATCCTCACCTGTCTATACCCCCACCTCTAACACGTACAACATAATTAGTTTTCCGCTCTTATTAACTCATGCACAATGTTTTGGCAGTAATTTCTGTCCTGCGTATTATCTGGTCTTCCACCTTTAAGCTCTCAGATCCTCAAATCTCACCTGGTGTAGTCCCTAACAATCAGTCTTTCCTTCTCATCCCATCCAATAAGTCTCCCGAGATGCAGGTTCTGGGCGACTTTTCCAAAACCTTCCCACTTCCCAAAATGTCAACAGTCTTCTTTATTATCCCTCTTCCTTCCCCTTCAAACCGTTCTGCCAGGAGGAGGAGCCATTGGCTCCGAAAGCTTCCAAATTTTAATAATTTTGCATGTGTGTTGCTCTGGTACCGCTGAGTGAATTTACCTTTTATCCATTCGATAACATTATACTCACAAAAGTAGATTACTTTTGATGATATAAAAGAATGGACAGGTGAACAAAAGAATTTTCACACAAGCTGGCTCTCGTTCTAACCATAATACACCATAGACCCCTGGATCAAAATCTGTGCCCAATCAGGGGGGGAAGGGGGGCAAAAGCCACACCTGTTCGCAAGAAGGTTAACACAACTAATCCATAATAACTATTGTCCTGTCTCAATGACGTCTATCTGTCGTAGAATCCTAGACCATATTCTTGAGCTAAAACATAATAAGATGCCCTGAACAGAATTACCCTCTTCACATCACTCATGATGGATTCCTAAAACATCTATAATGGGAAACCCAACTTGCTCTTTTCCAACATGACATCATGAAAGCTATGGATCAAGGCAATCAGATGAACTCAGTATTTCCTGATTTCAAAAAAGCATTTAACTGAGACCTATATTTATTTACAAAAGTACAATTATATCAGGTACTAACGCAATTTGAGGAAGGGTTCAATGTATGGTGGGGAGGAGAGAGTACATTGCATGGATAGAGCATCATCAAGAGACTTAGATGTTGCTTTCACACTCCTGTTATTCATTGTTAATTTTAGACAGTACCTCAGTACAATCAACTGCAGCATTGCCAGAAGTCTGGGGTTGCTTCTGAACTGTCTGCCAGGCAGGCAGTATTAATACAACCTCAAACTTTTTGCAATGATGCTGTTACCTATAATGAAGTACTGTCTAAAATAAGCTGTGGACATATTCCATCAATTGATACAATTTTGAAGACTATGACAACTTCTTGTAAGTGTACAGAAACATAATATTACATATTTCATAAAAAGAAAAATGTATCGACTATGAATGCAATATCAATGTCTCAGAATTAGAATCAGTCAACTTGTACAAATACCTGGATGTTACAATTTGTGGAAAATGATTTCATAGGCTTAGCTGCAGGTAAAGAAAATGGCAGACTTTGGTTCAGTGGTAGAATACTGGTAAAAGGCTGTCAATTTATTAAGGAGATTGCTTAAAAATCACCTATTCATCCCACCTGACAACACTGCTCAAGTTGAATGTACACACAGAAAGCCAGCACAAATGATCAAATGTTTGTTTTACTGATGGTAGAGCATTATGGACAAGTTGAAAACCGCGAATTGCCAGACATTTTAAGATAGTCGAAAATTATCCCACAACTGCCTACTAAAATTTCAATAATTAGTACTTCAAAAATATACAGAGATTCTTCTGCATATATTTATCACATCCATATGTAGAATGAAGACAAATTTATAGACTAATTACAGTTCACATAAAGCCACTTTTCCATTGCTCCATTTGCCACTGCTATGGGAAAAAATCCCAAAAAGTGGTACCATGCCAATTACCACTTGCATTCACATCACAGTGGTTTGAAGAGTATGTATGTAATCTGGTAATAGAGAGAAATGTCTGGTGTACAAATTGTAGAGGAAGGCTACAGTATGCAGGTGGAAATATGTACATCACAGACATAATTGACTACTGTTGACAGCTGATCAAATTACTCGCCACATTTAAGATGATCACTACCACCACCAACGCCATCACCATAAAGAAGAAGTAGTAGCTTTGCTACTACTACTACTACTACCACCACCACCACCACCACCACCACTACCAACTGTTACCTTTCTTAAATGTATACTGTCAAATTTTTGCATAATGAAGATAACTGAGCATATTTTCTCATGAGCCTTTTTCCAATCATATTAAATTTTCTCATTTTAAAATGATTCGCTTTTTAAAAAATTCTGAACTTTCTTAACAACTGTAAGGAAATACCAATTAAAACTTATTGATATACACATTAATGTGTGATTCATTAAACATTATCCAATTCAATCCCATTTATGTTATTTTTATTGCACATTCTACTAGTTTTTATTAATAAGCCTCACCTTCTCTGCTTCGAGATTCCTCATATGGATCATTACAGCTCTGAGATATCTCCAGGCCAAATAATAGCCAGTTTCACTAGTTGCCCATCGCAGTTATACAGTGCTTTAATAATGAGATAAACATTCATTTTCTCATGCTGATCACTACATGTTAAATTATGAATGACTAGTGACCTTACCTAGCTTTGCACACGCAGGTCTAAGTATCTATGGCCGGATGACTTGTCTTGAATAGTGGTAATAAATTATATAAGCAAACCTTCATTGTGAATTGGTCTACCTATTTGTGTAAACTGTATCAATCGCTCTACAGTAGATCCAGTTGTCGTCGTTGTTCTTGGTGGGTAGGGTGGGGGTGGGAGGCTTAAAGGGTAGAAGGTTATGCACTTATGCCATTGCCTAATCATATTTGGTGATGCTGAACAATAAAACTTTGGACACTGAACAGATATAAACCGTTACAAGAAATTAATCATTTTCTGTGTTTAACACTCACCTATTGGTAGTGTAGACATCTTTCTAATTAAATTAAATAAGTCCTGGGAAAAGTCTCACCTTTCAAAAACAATGATAATTTATTTTTACACATACCAGAAACACAAACACAAATATCAAGGATGAAATCAGGAGCACCCTCATAAACAACCTTCACAGATTTGGCCTCTCACGTTGGTCAACACTGCAAAATGCGTAATTACAAATTCAGCACTGGTCATTTGGTTACATATATAGACTGGGAAATCATGTGTCTCAGCATTTGAACAAAATAAGAGGAGAAACTGGTCTGGAAACTGCTTGAAACTGTAGGCATAAAAAAAGATCTTTCCATAACATGAAATGCACAATATTTCAAAGGTATTGTTAAATGAAACGAAGAGGAAGTGCATGCATAAAAAGTAGAAGCTGTCACACTGGCTCAACTGAAGTGACTGGATACTTTTACCCACCATCGACAATAATGTTCAATAAAAGCATATGGACAATAGCAAAGTTTTCACAGGCCCTTAATTATCTCAGTTAACATAAAAAAAGATATGATGGACCAGAGTTCTGAAACTTTGATCACTGTTTATGGCAGCTACGAAAAAAGTTAATCTATGACCAAATAATATTTAATGTTGCTGACAGATGCACATGAAAGCACGATGGCACTATCCTAGCTTCTGGAGCTATTAATTCCTTCCTTGGGTAGTACAGTGATTAGGTTAGAAAAGCGTAAAAAGAAGAGCTAATGATTTCCAACTGCAACCTTCCACCAGTGGAACACTTTTATCATGGGGTGAGCACTAGTTCACCTTCCTTTTAAACCTTTTTGTATTTAGCTGACATTCTTTGTAAAAAATATTTGTTTCTGAATGAACAGGTAGCTAGTTACTAGTTAGAGATTTTGTAGATGTTGTGTTCATTACTCACAACATAAGTTTAGAAAATAATGATGATGTGTCTTACCACTCTAATTACGGTTGGGTCACAATGTTAATGACTTTATTAAGTAAATGTTTTAGCTATTGGTACAGTATCATAAGACAACACAATTTTCATTTCTAACTCGTGGCTTCGAGAACAGCATGTTCAAAAACAAAACCTAAAAAAAAATTCGAACCGTTTTTTCCAATATAAAGTATACACGCTACATAATCTTTCATAAATAAAAAACACTTACTATGAGATGATCCGTCATTGTGGTTTGCTCTTACCTTCACCAATTTTCGAATTTCCTGCAGGGTCATTTTGTATAATTTTCTTGGTCGATTCCAATGAGGGGCAGAATTTTTCTTAACTTTCAGTTTTACACACTGAAAACCACACATTTCATTCCCACACCTCACCTCAGTTTTGCTTTTGACACAATCAGAAAAACAATACTTGTCATTAACGTAATCCATTTGGGACGAATTTATATCAGTGCACTGACTTTCTTTTGATGGATTATTACCACTGCAACAATTTTCTGAAAGTGTAGACGCACAATTACTTCCACCCATAAGGAGCTGTGAAACATCACTGGCAAGATCTGAGACTTCACAGCAAATTTCTTTCTGAACTTCCCCACATTTGCCATCTACAAATTGGAGATTAACACTATGCTCCTTTGCTAGCACATCATCGACTTTTTCTTCCTCCGCAAGAGAATGAAATCCACTTTCTTCATCCATGGAAGGATTATGTCTCTTAATGGTATCAGGACGAAAATGTGTACCATATGATTCATTGGAAAAGCTGCTCCTGTCAATTATTCCTTTAGAATATAATGCTGTGTTTTCTTCTTGTGTAGGTACACAGCTTTTTTTACTTGCCTTGATTTCATACAGATCTGCACAGTCAGTAACCTCCACTTCTGATGCATCTGCCTGTAACATTACATCCTGGGAAGCAAATCCATCAGTGTCTACAACATTTGCATCACTACATCTAGAGGGCTTGGCTGAAGACTGTCGATCATGCACTTCATCCAAGTTAATTGTAGATTTGTCATAAATACAATTTTCCAAAATTTCCATTTCATCAGGGCTGTCTTCTACAGGTGAAAAATCTACATCATCAAGTTCCTCAAGTTGTGAAGTTTCTTCCATATTTAATTCACAGTGCACCATATCACCCAGTTCCTGTGGAAGTGAACCTGACATTTTTCTTTTTACTGATGTAGAGCAGTTGTTAAATAAATATGTCCTTAAATTTTCATGAGATTCCACTCTATTCTGGTTGTATTCCTGCATATACCCACCTGTAAAAAAAGCAGAAACATGAGAAAAGCCTACAACTACCGTACCAAGTTACATACGCATATCAATGCATTTTCATAATTTACTGCTACCAAGCACTGCACCACCTGATTTGCAAAGCCCAAAGTTTTGAGGATAATATAAGACAATGCTTTCTCGTAATATAAATAACGTGAGTACAGTTAAAAGCAATGAACTTACATTCTGGATATGCTGTAACAGATTGTAGTACATCCCTTTCATACTCCAAGAAACTGTGTGAACTGTCAGATTGTAGATGACTACTGCAGTTATACGTACTATTACAAATTGCACTTTCGTCATCAAGTTCCAGAAAATCATCTTGGTTTTCACAAAAAGCTGGATTATAAATTCTGCACCTCCTTTTGTCTGAGAGTTTCTCCCTCTTTCTGTTCGAATTATCCTGATCCAGAAAGGTGTTTTTCCTCTTCTTCGAATAACCATACATAACAAGATTGAATTCTATGTTTTGTTGCTGACAACTAATGTCATTTGTGTGCAAGATGTATCTTGTCATAGGTTCTGGACAACGCTGTGAAAGAATGTACATTTGCTTACTATTTCACCAGAAACATGAGAAGGCAAAATTGATACACTTCAATGCACTAAGTATAATTGGAAAGTAGAAACATTAAAATCTAAAATTTAGAAAGAACTTTTAGTTTAACACCAGTAAACCCCCAATTCTTTAAAGAATCAGACTCCCACGTATAAAAAAAACTTCAAACATCTGATTACTTTATAAACGAGTGTGTGTGTGTGTGTGTGTGTGTGTGTGTGTGTGTGTGTGTGTGTGTGTGTGTTACATATTCGAAGTTAAACACGTAAGTGAGAAACGTTTAAAAAAAAAACAACGTTTGAAATTGTGTTTAAAGTTTATTAGGAGTCACTAGGTGCTCTTACTATCAAACAATGGATGAGTATAGTCTGGATAAGTTGCACTCTCCATCGTAAGCAAAAGGTAGTTTTTCACATATCTCAATGTGTATGATTTCCTATCTCCTGAACTGTGTGTTGTACAGTGATATAATTTTGCAGGTACATCCTGTGGTACAGTACAATCAATCTAACTGGGACCAAGTGGAGCTCAAATATGTAAAAAACTTAAAAATTACATGGGGACAGTTTTAGAGACCTTTTATTTAAAAACAAATTCGGAACATTATGTTCAGAGTATTATTACAGTACACAAAGTTATTGCAACAGTTAATGTATAACTTTAGAAACAAAGTTCTAGTAGAAACTCAAACACTGTACTATAAAAACATACATATTACATAAACTATTGTACAACCATTACTACTGCACATTTTCTGAAAAAGAATCAAATAGTGCAACGCTAATTCTAATGCCACCAATCCATCAATGTGAGTCATTTTGTTGGCACCAATATCATCCTCTTTCTCTTCATCAGTAGACACTCTGCTTCATTCATTTACCATTACCACAACAGCACTGTCAGTCACTTCATACTGATCATCTTGGTTCAACCACATTTGCAGTTCAGTTTTGTCTGCATCTTCACACCCAGAAAAATGTTGAATGAGATCTAACAACCATTCATTTTCATTTTCGTCTGATAGTGTCATTGTTGTTTTCATTATTTTTTCACTTTCACTGTGTCTCTCTTGCATTTCCCATGACTGTTTTAGTGCTTTTGATTTTAAGTGGTCCCAAGCGACAACATCCTTCAAATTATTATTATTATTATTATTATTGATGTTGTTGTTACTGTTATTATTAGCACAGTAGTCATCAGTAATGCATCTCATAAAACCGAAGTTTCAATTGACGGTGTGCGAATTACTAAGTTTTATTGTGTATGTTGACACTGTCTGCAAAATGAGTTGTGAATATAGTTAGTAGTAGAGAAGTAATAAATTAAAGTGTCGTGTCTGAACAGCAAAAATTTAGCTAGTGAAACTTTTTTTTTTTTTTCCTTTCATCATTTTGTGGGGGTGTCAGTAAGGGAAAACGTATACTGAAGGTTAGAAAATGTGTAATGTTTGTTGCAAGTCACTTAGTGCATGATTTCTCCAATACTGGAGGAACATAGTTTTGGCAAGTGTGGCAGTCCGTTATGCTGCCTCAATAAATACAGATAGTTTCACAAGCTGTGACATGGTCGTGAATGGAACAGTGACACGAAAATCTAGAATAAATTTCTTTTATTTCACATCTATGGTCACAAACTTGTAGGTCCTCAGACAACCGGTTTCAGCCAGCAATGACCATCTTCAGATCTGCAGCAAAATATGGCAAAAATACAGGGTGGCGCACAATGGTAGTCACCTCATTGTTTCATGAATAACACATTTGTTGTTGACAAGATTTGTAATTTATTGATGTAGAAGTAAAGAATACAACTTGGAAATACAACCTAATGAATCACATGTTCAATATGACTGCCATTTTTGTTTACAGCTCCTTCAAGTCGCTTACATGCATTTGTGACGAAACTCCGACACAAATCTTTTGGAATGGCCCACCATAACTCCACAATGATGGCCCTAAGTTGCACTGCATTTTCAGGTTTACTGTGGTACACCTTCTCTTTAAGGAACCCCCAAAGGAAGAAGTCACAAGGGTTAAAGTCCGGGCTGTGGGGTGGCCACATTCCTCCTCCTGCATAACATTCTGGAAATCTGTTTGACAATACCCTAAGGCCAAGTCTTTCATGTAGGAAATCAAGCACAATGTTGACAGTATGTAGGTGTGCTCCAGCCTGCACAAACCATTGTGTCTGCAATGGAAGACGTGAGGCCATGAGCTGAGAAAGCACTGGTTTTGTAGCATGTGTAAATAGCGTTCACCGGTTTCTGCAGCATCAAAGAAGAGCGGACCAATAATTCCATGACTTGACATCATGACCCCCCCACATACACACACCACTCAAGTAAAAATTAGCTTCGGCAGAAAAACATATGTTGTGTAGCACTGCCTCTTGGTCTTGCTCTATTGCCCCCCTTGCAAACTTCCGTCTCCACTCCTTATTTCTCACAGTAAGCTTATGCGCCACAGTCATCTTGCATGGATACAAGCGAAGGTTGGATTGAGTAATTCTTTGTACAGATCAGCGTGAAATTCCCAACTCGGTAATGGCTCTTCTTGTTGATTTACTCAGACTACGACTCAAAGCCACTCAAACTGCTTCCATGTTTTGCGACAAACGTATGGTATGTGCATGTGGCCGCCCACACTCCAAAACAGACCCAGTACCTTCAAATTTCTGATGTAATCTGTGTATTGTCTGTGGGCTGAGAGGTAATCGTGTGCCGAAATGAGCACGAAACCATCTCTGGCCAATATAATGCTGTTTGCCGCTGCAAACAGTAATACAGTATTTGTCTTTTGTGCGACGGTCAACCGTCCTTTGTCCGACATCGCGGCATACTGAAACGGCGGACTCACAATGGAAGCGATGAACTCGCAACAACATCTGGCACGATTTCCATGAACTGCATGAAGTTGAATGCACAATTTGAAAGCTACTGCCCCAATAGTATACTTGTAGGATCAAAATTAAATCTGGTGACTTATCGTGCGCCACCGTGTAGTGGATTGTCTACAGCTTAAAATAGTACAAAAGAGAGAGTGAGCCATGATGAAAGGTATTACTGACATACATGTGAAACTGTGCGCTATAAATATGATGAGGCATACTTATTTTACAAAAAACATGCACCTAATATAATGGAGCCAACGTGGCTTTGTCAAATGCTAAACACAAAAAAAATGGCTCTGAGCACTATGGGACTCAACTGCTGCGGTCATAAGTCCCCTAGAACTTAGAACTACTTAAACCTAACTAACCTAAGGACAGCACACAACACCCAGCCATCACGAGGCAGAGAAAATCCCTGACCCCGCCGGGAATCGAACCCGGGAACCCGGGCGTGGGAAGCGAGAACGCTACCGCACGACCACGAGATGCGGGCTGCTAAACACAGAAACAAGTCAACCATCATCACACTTATGTATTTTATGGTGTATACAAGAGTCATCTTCTCAGCAGCACTACTGTTCAAAACAGACTGCCATACAGTCGCCACAAAATGTTTGTGTCACAAGATGTCGCGACTGTAGGCGCACACATATTCTCCAATGGTAACTGTATGATGTAAAATAAGAAGTGGGATACAATCAGTAGTCTGTAGTGGGCTTATAAGGGGGAAAAGGCATTGTAGAAATAAAATGCAGTAAATTAAGCAAGACAAACGTCAGATTCTTAAAAGCTAAAAAGTTAAGTGACAGTAATTCTGATATGCTCTACTGGCGATATTTTAGATAACGGTGTAAATAGTGAACAGCTTCTGGAGTACATATAATAATACAAAAATTACGAGGGTTGAATGAAAAGTAATGCTTCCACCTTCATTGATTGGGTTTGGATGGGAATATTTTAATAAATCAAATGCAGAAAGAATCCTTGGAATGTGATATTAATTACCATTATTCACTTTTCCACATAATCACCAGCAGATTGGATACATTTCCACCAATGTTGAACAAGTTTTCTGAAGCCGTCACGGAAGAAGTCAACACTCTGTTTCCACAACCATAGTCTCACAGTTCTCTCAACATCTTCAACAGAAGCATAATGATGTCCCTGCAGATTTCATTATCAGGAACAGATGGAGGTCAGACGGCGGTAAATCTGGATTGTATGGAGGATGTGGTACGGTGGTGAGACTCAGTCTCTGAGGTTCTGCTGTGGTGGCATGTGAAGTGCACAGACCTTCCAATAGCCAAGCAAAGCAATAATGTGACCTACACGTTCTTGTGAAATGCCAATTGCGCTTGCAATTTCTCTCTGAGTGATAAGAAGATTGTCCTGAATCAATATGCCAACATTTTGCTTGTGAAACACTGTGGTTGCTGCCACAGGACATCCAAGTCTTTGTTTGTCACGCAGGTCAGATGTTCTCACCTCAACATTTTTAATCTTACTCACCCAACGACACACAGTACTCAAATCAACACAATCCCTATAAACTGGTTTCATTCTCTGATGAAACTCCTTTCGGGAGACACCGTCTGCTGTCAAGAATTCAATGACTGCACGTTGCTTAAATTGCATTGACCGACCGTCTGTGCAAGGTTCCATCCCTTACACTATAACAATACAACCATTCAATCCTAAGGCTTCCTGCTAACTGGAGCTGTAGAGAAGAGGCTACGGAACAAGCCAATGTCTGCCGCATACCAATGCTGCCAACTGTAGAAGAGTTACGAAGGTGGAGGCATTACTTTTCAGTCAACCTTCATAAAAAACAGATAGCTAAAGGAGCCCAATGAATGAAAACAGGCTGCAACAAATTATCAGCGCCCTCAGTTGGTGCTACCGTCAGAATGCCACATAGGTGAGAAGTGATCAGAGAAACTTGACCGTTATCCCCCTCGTTCCCTGTGGCATGACATTCGACGAGAAGAATGACGAAGCACCATACCAGTGCATGAACAAGATTATCTAGTTAATGAAGTATATTATATAAACAGAGAAGGGACAAGAAAACACCAGAGTTCTACGCACAATGTAAGAGAACAAGCTAAATATGTAAAGCATTGTATACTGGGTGAAGCCAAAAGCAGGATATAAGCAACAGAGCTGTTCTGTGATTGAAGTAGAACAATGTGAAGTAGGCAATGGGTGCAAAATTGCTTCGCCAATTACGTAATTCTGCTGGCTCTGGGTGTTTCACTTTATAAATTTCGAGCTGTTCTAGCAAGTTAAGAGGCCTTTTTCCACCCTTTGGAAAAAGATTGTGGTGAATAAGCATACTATTCTCAATGCTCCCTATGGAATGATCAGTTTTATTACATTGCTGTGAATGTTCCTTAAACTTTACGTTAAAAGAGCAGCCAGTTTGACTGACATAGTATTTATCACAGTTACTGCAAAGAATCTTGTATACTCCACAGCCGTCAAATTTGTCATATGTGCTTCTCAGTTTATGTTTTACTCACAGTTTTAGGGGTTGTTAACCTGAAAAATACATCCGACGTCAGATTTTCTAAATCATTTTTCTATTTGCAGGAACATCTTGCAGAGAAATTTCATAGGAATGGTGTTTGTTCTTTCTTTATTGGTTCTATATTCTGGCCATGTGTGTCTGCCAGCTGTATTATAAGTTTGTTTAGCCCACTGTAAGGGCAGGTGACGTTATTTACAAAGAAGCTGTTAGCTGCAGCACTTTGCTTTAAAATGCTGAGTTCTTTAAGTATTTCATTCTTTTCTTGGAATGACATGTCGGTACAAGGAGCCCTCTGGCAGTGATGTTCTTCTGACCACTTCTCAACTATGCGACATTCTTGCATTAACGCGAACAGAGGGCGCTGATTATTTGCTTCAGTTTTCATTCATTGAGCTTCTATCTGTATTATAAATTTTATATTACTATGTGTACTCTGGAAGCTGTTCATTATTAATACCATTATCTAAAATAATGTCACTAGAGAGTATCAGAAATACTGTCAAGTAACTTTTTTGTTTTTAACAATCTGTCTTTTGTCATGCTTAATTTACCGCATTTTATTTTTACAATGCCTTTTTCCCCTTGTAAGTCCACTAGAGACTTTACTGATTATATCCCACTTTTTATTTTAGATCATACAGTTACCATTGGAGGATGTGTGTGTGCGCCTACAGTAGCGACATCTGGCGAGCTTGTGACACAAACATTTTGTGGCTACTGTGCAGCAGTTTGGTGGTGGTGGTGGTTAGTGTTTAACGTCCCGTCGACAACGAGGTCATTAGAGACGGAGCGCAAGCTCGGTTTAGGGAAGGATTGGGAAGGAAATCGGCCGTGCCCTTTCAAAGGAACCATCCCGGCATTTGCCTGAAACGATTTAGGGAAATCACGGAAAACCTAAATCAGGATGGCTGGAGACGGGATTGAACCGTCGTCCTCCCGAATGCGAGTCCAGTGTGCAGCAGTTTGTTTTGAACAGTTGTGCAGCTGACAAGATGACTCTTGTATACACCATAAATTACAGATGTGTGACGATGGTTGAACTGATTCTGTGTTTAGCATTTGATGAAGCCACATTGGCTCCAGTATATTAGGACATGTTTTTTACCAAACAGGTATGCCTCGTCATATTTAAAGCACACAATTTTTACACGCATGTCAGTAATACCTTTCAGCATGCATTGTTTTAATGTTTAAAGCTGTGCACAACCCACTAGCTGTATTTGTGTTTGTGCCATATTTTGCTGCATATCTGAAGATGATTATTGCTGACTGAAACCAATAGTCTGAGGACCTACAAGAACATAGAGGCAAAATAAAAGAAATTTATTGTAAGTACACAGTTTCCAACTGTTATACCTGTCTGTGCAAGAACTATTAACACAAAATATACCTCTTAATGAGCAAATTATGACAGAATTTTAAATTTAGTCAATAATTATATGAAATGCTTTAAGTCAATTTTTTGTTGCCACTGGAACCTGTTAGATGGGCAAGTTGCACCTGAAATTTGCACAGCGAACCTTGAATTGGGATAACCTCTTAGCAACATAGATTTGTTGAAATATCATTAGATTTTAGTGAAATTCTCATTATTACAAAGACTGGTTTCTACAATATAGTGCTTTAATATGTATTGTTTACTTGAAGTGGTATATCCACACCTAATACTAACCTGAGAACCAGGCAATTGTGTGAAGGTTGTGCCCACTTTGATTATTGCACAGCACTGCAGTATAGTCACTTTTTTGACTGCATGTTTAGTAAGGTGATGACAGCAAATGATACATTCAGAGCACCCACCAAGCGCGAACTGTTATGGGAATTAGGGGATTCTGTGAGCAATGAGGCTAATGAGCAGGTGCACTACATCAGTAGTATGCAGTATAAGTTGAGAATTTGTGTCTAATGGGAGGTGTACTAGAGTAGGTCGTGCAGTAGTTGTGATAACTGTGTTCAGATGGCCTAGTGGTCAGTGCATCTGCCTAGTACGCAGGAGACCTGGGTTCGAATCCTGGTCCAACACAAATTTTCGACTTGATATAGATCAGTGCCCACTGGCAGCTAATGCCTTGAATTCGTTTGTGTTTTGTCAACTGCGTCACAATGTTAACCATGAGACATGTATTCAAAGCTTCTGTTCAGCAGCAATCCTGGTACATTGATAAGACAAACCGAAGGTTGATTTTCATTATGTCTATCTATTTTGGTTTTTATTTACAGAGCTTGGAGGTCGCAGCAGTAAATTATACTACATTATGTCTATAGGTAGGCAGTAATAAGATTTTTTTTAAGTTTATAAAATATACTGAGTGTGCAAAAATACTTCATAAATGATACTTTATTTTGGAGAGTGTTGTATTGGGCTTCTATTGTAATACTTAAAGTATGGTCTGTCATAAAATGTAAGGTGACTAGCAAAGTATAGATTTAGATGATTATTTTGAATTCAGTACTGTATACAAGACCAGACTAGCACGGTTGTGTCTACACACAGCAAGACTTCTGTCCAAGGGGCTCAATTTTTGGACAGACACGACCGCAGTAGATGGACACCAATACTTGCTTTCTTTGGACAGGTTAATGCCCATATTTATCTACCACAAATTGGCCAAACTTGCAACATTCAGTTAGTCAATGAAGCAATTCTTCTGGAAGCAATTCTGAGGGCCAGATTGGTAATATGAGCTACTCATGTGTGGTCAGATAACAGTGTAGCTAGAAGAGCGGCATATAACAATATAGTGCTGAAACGGGAAATGCTGATGGAGTACAGAAAAGGTGCTTGGGTAGAGCAATTGTGCAAAAGGTACTTAGGCTGATTATCCACATGCATTGTTAAATTTTTCTTAATGCCGTTGAGGAAAGTATGTAATGCAACATTCACAGAATAAAATAAATGGTTGAAACTGATATGTAAAAGAATCAGATGCACCTATGTAAAGTCTACAAACAACAATTCCGTAAGACTTCCTTGTTGTTTTTCTAGTATTTGGTGGAAAAGCAGTCACACATTGTTAGCTATGTTGCTGTAACCCACTTACACTTTGGAACATGATGACAGCTGCACGACAGTTATCAGTTTTGTTTCTGTATAGCTGACCAGTTCTCAATCTTGCTATGAGTGGCAGCTGTGTCTGTGGTGGTGGAACAGGTTGTGGGTGCAATTACAGTAGAAGATTTAGGCTAGTGACAGTAAATGATTGACAGCTTGTTCTACTTGGAGGAGGAAGTACATACCAGAACAGTTTCATGCACAAGGTGAAGTTACAGCTTCAAAAAGCTGTAAAAGAGAGAGAGAGAGAGAGAGAGAGAGAGAGAGAGAGAGAGAGAGAGAGAGAGAGAAAATGCAGCTGAAACTGATGTCAGATCCGAACAGAAGGAGAAGGGAAAACTATATTGAAACAATAAAAATTTAAAAAATAATATATAGCCTTCTAGATGGTGCCGTAAGATGAACTGCAGTATGGCAGTTATGGCACGAGTTACACATTAAACCAACTGTACTGCACAACATGTGTGACCAAACAAGTTTGGCATTTAGCAATTCTGGCACTCTTAGGTAAAACAATCAACCACAGTAAGGGCGTAACACATTGGATAGGAAAAATCAGTTTTTAATTGTCCTGAGGCCAAAACTGTGGAAAAAACAACAATTAAACCAGTTTTTAATAGTCATGAGGCTGGTGCAATATTTGTTCAATACAATCTCCACTGTTTTCTTATGCAAGCTGAAACTGAGAAACAGCATGTTCCACAACAGATCGGAGAGTCTCAGGGATCATGCTCATACAATTTACTAATGATGGTACAGGTAAGAGACCCCAAGGACACATCTTCTCGAAAAAACAGGCAACCCTACAATAAACAATGCCATCAATGCACACCACAGAGTCAATGAAATGGTACCACTTGATATGCAAGCGGATTTTCCATTGCCCATATTCTGCAATTTTGTGAGCTGATGTCCTTGAAAATGAAAATGGATTCTGTCTGTCCACAGAATGTTCCATGGCCATTCATTGTCCACTTCCATGTGAGCGAGGAATTCTAGGACACATGTTTGTCTTACTGTCAAGTCATTATGAAGCAACTCATGAACATGAGTAATTCTGAATAAACGGCAATGCAGGATATTATGTAGGATTCTATGCCCTGTGCTCACAAGCATGCTAAAATTCGGGTAATTCCCAATGCACACCACTGCTAAGCCTTGGTGCCATGTTGTGGCTACATTCCCCTACCGACGTCGGATTAGTTGTTTTCCTCCACCTGCCCATTGCACTTCAAAAGAACCTGCATTTTCAAATTTCATAATAATTTTCTCCTTGGCAGGCATCGGACCAATGCTTTTTTTTCATACCCTTGCATGTCCGAACTTCTCCATAGAGGTACTGGCACACAGTCACCTTCTTGTAAGTTCTTTACCAGCAGTACGTGATCTTCCATTGAGACAGTCATATCAAGTGTCTCATAAGCAAACTCGGGAACAACCGTGTACTCCGCATCTTTTATTTTGCATATTCTGCACCTTATAGTGTCATCTAATGATAAAATTTTTGTTAAACTTTTATTATTTTCGTAACATTCCAATCTTATTTGATAATATTCCATTCAAATTTGATTTCATTATGAGCAGTGGTTCCTTTTTTTACAGCGTTCTGAACATTGAACATAATCACCTTGGACTTCATTAGACGTGACATGCTAATTTGATATCATCATCATCATCATCATCATCATCATCATTTCTACTTACCCAGCATCAGAACAGGTTGGGACATGTACAGGTATTTCTCCACTTTCCCTCATCTTTCTACCATTCTTCTTCTACAACTTCATTGATGCAGTCCAGATTCCTCCTCCTCAGAATGATCCAGATAGACTCAGCCCAGCTTACTCATTCCATTGCTTGCCCCCTCTCCACTCACCCCTCCGCCTATGCTGTCAATTATTAATTTGGTGTTCTTCCATTCCCTTTATATGTCCAAACCATTTTAACCCCCTCTTCTCAAATCTATCATTCAATCGTTCTCTTCTATTTTCCTTATTAAAGTCTTCATTTCTCACCTCTCTCTCTGCACATCCCCTCACACTGTTCTTAGGAATTACTGTCTCACTAGATTGGAAACTACTCTCTTCTCCTCTCTTCTTGGCACTGTCCAAGACTCTGACGCATATTTCAGAATGGGTGTAAAATGCGTCTTGTACAACAGTTCTTTACAATTCATATTTCAGTATGGGTGTAAAATGCGTCCTGTACAACAGTTCTTTACAATTCATTGGCACCCCTATCCTCCACGTTAAGCCTCTCACACACAGATAAAAGGCATTGCTCTGTTTCACCCTTTTGCGGATTTCAACCTGCAGTTTCACTTTCTGTGTTATCTCACTTCCCAATGCAATAAGACGGATAGATGTATTGACAGAGGGCTGCAAATAAAACAGGGTGGGAGATGAGAAAAGGGACGAGATGATAGGAGAGAGAGGGTGGAAACTATTTGGTGGAGGGTGTGGAGACAGTGTATAACCTTAGTTTGAGACTGGGATAATTATGGGAGTGGAGAATGTGTTGTAAGGATAACTCCCATCTGTGCAGCTCAGAAAAGCTGGTGGTGGAGGGAAGGATCCAGATGGCTCTCGTAGTGAAGCAGCCATCGAAATCAAGTGTGTTATATATTGAGTGATAATATTGAGCGATAATTTGATAGAAAAGAGAGGCCAGTAGACTGGAGTAGTATTTAGGTAGGTTAGGTTGGCGGTTTGGTAGTATGTCATAAAAGTTTAAAATGTCTGTTGAAAACCTTATTGAAGTCAGTCCATCAAAAACTACATAATGAACACAGGAAATACTGTGGCAGAAGGTGGTTAATGTTTTAATTAGCATGTGTGATTGCCAACCATTTTATGGCGTTAAATGTTGTTGGTGCACTTTTCACATTAATTCATGCAAAATGTGCAATGAGAACATTAAACAACATATATCGGTCACAAAGGCTTGTTGTTTAAATGACCAAGCAAACAGTTGTGGGCTTCTGTATAAACGCACACGCGCACATGCACACACATGCACACTCTTTGGAATGACTTTCGTGTAGAAGACACTTACATATTCAATCTGTCTGAATGACTACAACTTAGCTCAAGCACAATTTTTCCCAGAACGCTTACCTTCATGGGCAGTACTCCTTCTGTGTTTTGAGTATCTTCTAGCTCTTTCTCATTGGTATATCTTTACATTCTCAGCTGGCCAAGTAGATTTAAACTCAAAGCCCTCTCTTTCAGTGCTTAATAATTGTGGAAAAAAAGTTTTCGTATGATTCATGTTACATGTAAAATTGTGTTATGCCTTCAACTCAACACCTTCTCCACCATCCGCTTCACGTGGCCTCCTCAACCCTTCATAAGGGCTTTGATTGGCTATCAGCATCCCCTGAAATCAGGGACACACTACCTGAGATACTTGCCACCCCTCCTAAAGTGGTGTTCCCTTGCCCACCCAACTTCCATAACATCCTAGTCCATCCCTATGCCACTCCCAATCCCAACCTCTTGCCAAAAGGATCATAATACCTGTAGAAGACCAGGTGCAAAACCAGTCCAATCCAACCACCCAGCACTTCCTATTCCAGTCCTGTTGCTAGTTAATCCTACCTCCTCAGGAGCCAGGCCACCTGTGAAAGCAGCCATCTCATTTAGCAGCTCAGCTGCTCAGAGAGCACAGCTTTTTATATTGGTATGACTACTAACCAGCTGTCCACCAGGACGAACGGCCACTGCAAAACTGTGGCCAAGAGGAAAGTAGAGCACCCTGTGGCACAACATGCAGCTGAACATAACACACTTGATTTCAATGCCTGCTTCACTTCAAGAGCCATCTGGATCCTTCCCTCCACCACCAGCTTTTCTGAACTGCATAAATGGGAGTTATCCTTACAACACATTCTCCACTCCCATAATTATCCCAGCCTCAAACTAAGGTTATTCACTGTCTCCACACCCTCCCCCGAATAGTTTCCACCCTCTCTCTCCTATCATCTCCTCCTCTTTCTCATCTCCCACCCTGTTTTATTTGCAGCCCTCTGTCAATACATCTATCCGTCTTTCCCTGCTTCTCTTCTTTCTTTGTTCTGTTTCTCCCCACCTCCCTGCCCTACAAACTGCTGATGCTGTGCCTGTTGGCAGTCTAGTTCCTACACACTTTCCCCCCATCCATACACTACAATCCCTTACCCTTCCCCACCTCCTCCAGACTGCTGCTTGCATCCCATGTGATGTTGCATTCTAACCCAAGATGCTGGAGTTGGCAGTTGTGTGTGCATGAGGTGTTCTTGCTTGCTCGTGTGTGTGTGTGTGTGTGTGTGTGTGTGTGTGTGTGTGTGTGTGTGTGTGTCTCTCTCTCTCTCTCTCTCTCTCTCTCTCTCTCTACTGACTAAGGTTATGGCCAAACGTTATATGCGAGTGTCTTTTAATCGTGCCTGTCTGCAACTTGACGTGTCTTCTTTATGGTAAGTTACCTGGAGTTTCCATTGTTTATTTGTATGAAACACATGTTATTGCTCAGTCAACATCTGAATGATTTGTCCCATTGCTGTATCCTATTTGGTAAGTTTGTGAAACGTTTTACTTCTAATGCTCTTTAAATTTAAATACAGTTGAGAACAATATGTATAATATTGCATTACATGTTTTCCCAATTTTCCACGTCTAGTTTTTTGTTAGAAGGCTTACTCTCAATGTAATGCTGATACACAATAATGAGGGAGTAAAGCATGTCCCCTGACAACTGCGTAATATCATGCTTCCAATGCACCATCATTTCTCCTCGTCTCTGTTCTGTTCGTCAATGGAGCGTGGGAAGAACAACTGTGTCGATGAACACCTGTACCAACTAATATTTCTCTTATTATTGCATCGTGGTCATATAAGACATGTGGAGGTAATAATGTCACCAGACTGACTGGAATGCACACACTTCAGATCAAAAATAAATATCTCCATGATACACCATACCTCTCCTGTAGTGTCCGCCACTGAGTTCGTTGGTGTGTCTGTAACATTCTCAAACTTACTAAATGAGCCCATCATGAAACGCACCATTCTTTGTCAGATGTTTTCTTAGCTCTATCTTCTACAGGCTGATGAGCAATACTCATGTCGAATGTATATTATTTAATTTAAGCCACCTTAGTTGGTGAATTATATTTCCTTTAGATTCTCCCAATGAATCTCTGCCTGACATTTACTTTCCCTACAATTTGTTTGATGTGGTGATGCCACTTAAGGCCATACTGATAGTTACTCCTCAGTATTTTATGGTAGTTTTCATTCCCAGTGATTTGTCACCAATAATGTAATCTAATAGTAATGACTCAGATATTTATGTGCTCTTTTTTTATTTCAATTACCAGGTCAAATACTATAACGATGTCCAAGGAGGGATGGTCATTATTCAGGGATATGACAAGAACGATCACTCGAAGTCAAGAAGTCTAGCAAACATGGGCTCTAAAACGCATCCCATATGAGCTACAAGCATCAATTCATCTTTGCTACAGTGAAACACATCTCATCTACAGACCAACTGCTCACAACACTTAAGGTATGCATTTTAGAGCCCTTGTTTACTAGACAAATTATCGTTCCTGTCCTATCCATATATACCACCATTCCTCCTGGGACACACTGTGCATATTTACATCTCAAGGCACTCCTGAAATTACCTTTACATCTGTCTGTTTCATCCAATCAAGGACAATGTTTTGAAATTCCCCCCTAGGAAATTCTGAATAAAGTCACAAATATGTTCCGATACTCTGTAAGCTCATATTTTGTTCATTCAATGACAGTCTGGAACTGTAGCAAAAGCCTTCCGGAAGTCAAAGAACATGGCATAAATGTGGGCACCTTTGTCTAAGGCAGTCTGAATAGATTTCTGTTTACATAATACATGATGATTTACTTAAATAGGAGACTCTCATTCTCCAAAAACATCATAATGTGAGAGTATAAAACATGTCAAGCAATTCAAAACAGTGACCTATAATTATGTGCTTTTGCTTGGTGATTTTTCTTGAAATTGGGAGTAAGTTAATTTTTTACTCTTTATTCTCCAGCCATCTATGATAGACTGCTGCTAGAAGGGAATAAGTATTTTTTCACTGCCTCTGTAGAATCTCACATGGTCTTGATGCATTTCCTTGGTTGAGCAGCTTTTGATCACCTGTCCTGACATACATCAGTTCAGCATTTGTATGACCATCTTCGGCAGTGGAACAGTTTCGGAAGGCCGAATTCAGTACTTTGGCCTCCTCTATGTCATCTTCCATTGCTGTGCCAGAATGGATGATGATGGTCTGCTTACTGGCTTCACAGAATGTTTAAAATTTGCTCATTTTGGCTCCATTCAGCATTTATTTGCTAAAAAAAGGCTCTGACTTTACTTACATCTGTGATGAAGCTCTTTGTTTTTCTAACATGGTTATTGAGCCACAGAGGCTTTTTCCTATCCCTCACAATCTAGCTCAGAACATACTGGCCTAAGGGTTATTGTACAATCTTTCCGATTTTATTCATATGAGCTCCACATCTTTGTCTTCAGAGCTGAATATTCGATGTTTACTATTTAGATATTTTTTATACCTCAATCATGCTAAGCAAAAATATGTTCCTATCTTTTTCTAAACATTCCTTGTGTTGCTCAATATCATTAATGTTATAAAAGCCTTAAAATCCCCGATGCCCGCCTCTATATTAACTGACTAAAAAAGTTCAGATAGCTATGTTAGTTACTAGCTGGTCTAGGACACTTTCCTGTCAAGTCTGTTCTCTAGCTGTTCAAAGAAATTTTGAGGCTATACATTCAGAAAAATCTCATGTGAGTCCCTGTCTCTGATGTCAGTTTTAACACAAGGCTCTCCCTTCTATTGAGTATAAACATTCAAAAGAGCATTAGAGTTTGTTTCGTGTGTATTAAGGTACTATCAAACACAACAAAAGCATGGGCAACAAAAGAGGAGGGGGAGGGAGGGGGGACACCTTACTTGTATGAGACAAGCAACAAATAAAATTGTTATTTGTAATTATAGCAACATGTAAACCAAGATAACTGTTGATGCTTAAATGAATTAATGTGACTTGTCACACATGCTGAACTCTTCTTTCAGATGTAAATACTGAAGAGTGTTTGTGTTGTACATCATTGCCAATTTCTACAATGCCCTGCCAAGTGATGGGAACATACCTTATCAGTGACTTTTTCTTTACATAAATTAAACAGAATCTACTACAAGCAATAGATCACCTCAACAAATTGTCATCGTCCCTCATTTGTGTCTCACCACTTTCTCAGTGTATGACTACATGCTGACATTTTTTAATCCTACTAATTTACATGTTTTGGTTGCATTTCTCCACATGGGCCTTTAATTAGCTTTATTTCCTTTGTTATTATCTCACTTCTAGGAAATCTAGATATGAATGAAAGAATGTTGTCAACAGCTAACAGTGAACCAAGGTGTGAGAAGTTGCTGCTTCAAGGTACAACAGCAAGGGAGTACCTGGGTGACATCTGAGACAGCGTAACTGTCACAAACTAATCTGGTGGTGATGTACTTCACAGTGTGCATGTCCTGGTCAGGCTGTCCTCTCCTCAGTGTCAATGGCACACTATGTCCAGATCACAAGCTCAAAGCAGAATGTGAAGCAAGTACTACTGAAGGCCAGCACACACACCTGGAACACACATGACATGTAGTCAGTTGATAACATAAGGAACTTGACTCTAGTAAGTCATCCTTTATTTTGAGGTGTGGGCTGTTATCTATGTAACACCAAGGCAGACAGACTGAGGAGGACATGCTAGTTATTAGGATTTCAGTGAAGACGAATTAGGAAAATAAAGCCTATGGACAAAGAGAAATTCAGAGTTATCATAATAAGATCATTCTGAGTGTTTCATTCAGATACTTATGCAACCCTCCTGGCAACTGCCAAGTATAGGAGGCATTTTATTGGTTTGAAACTTTGGTGTAAGATGACATACCTGAGATGCAATACAACATTTAAATTGACTCACACCTACACGATGTGATAAAAAGTATCCGGACATCCCCCAAAACATACATTTTTCATATTAAGTGCATTATGCTGCCACCTACTGCCAGGTACTCCATATCAGCGACCTCAGTAGTCACTAGACATTGTGAGAGAGCAGAATGGGGTGCTCTGGACTTCGAATGTGATTAGGCGATTGGGTGTCACTAGTGACATATGTCTGTACGTGAGATCTCCACACTCTTAAATGTCCCTAGGTCCACTGTTTCTGATGTGATAGTGAAGTGGAAGTGTGAAGGGACATGTACAGAACAAAAGTGTACAGGCCGACCTCAACTGTTGACTGGCAGAGACCACCGACAGTTGAAGAGGGTCGTAATGTGTAATAGGCAGACATCTATCCAGACCATCACACAGGAATTCCGAACTGCATCAGGATCCACTGCAAGTACTATGACAGTTAGGCGGGAGGTGAGAAAACTTTGATTTCATGGTTGAGCAGCTGCTCATAGGCCACACACCATGCCAGTAAATGCCAAATGACGCGTCGCTTGGTGTAAGGAGCGTAAACATTGGACGATTGAACAGTGGAACAACGTTGTGTGGAGTGACAAATCACGGTATACTATGTTGCGATCCGATGGCAGGATGTGGGTATGGCAAATGCCCGTTGAACACAATCTGCTAATGTCTGTAGTGCCAACAGTAAAATTCAGAGGTGGTGATGTGCTGTGGTGCACCCCTTGTTGTTTTGCATGGCACTATCACAGCATAGGCCTACATGGATGTTTTAAGTACCCTCTTGCTTCCCACTGTTGTAAGAGCAATTCGGGTGTCGTGATTGCATCTTTCAACATATCGAGCACCTGTTCATAATGTACGGCCTGTGGCGGAGTGGTTACATGACAATAACATCCCTGTAATGGACAGGCCTACACAGAGTCCTGACCTGAATCCTATAGAACGCCTTTGGGATGTTTTGGAAAGCCGACTTTATTCCAAGCCTCACCGTCCAACATTGATACCTCTCCTCAGTGCAGCACTCTGTGAAGAATGGGCTGCCACTCCCCAAGAAACCTTCCAGTACCTGATTGAATGTATGCCTGTGAGAGTGGAAGCTGTCATCAAGGCTAAGGGGGGGCCAACGCCCCAGCATTACCAATGGAGGGCACCATTAACTTTTAAGTCATTTTCAGCCAGGTGTTCAGATACTTTTGATCACATAGTGTAAGTGGTATTAAACACTGACAGAAATTCAGTCTTAGCTTTTCATTTGAGACATTGCAGGGAAACATCTGGAAGCAGACAAATGCTGCTTTACTGAATGGAGTAGACATGTCCTAGTATTGATAAATCACTCTCATATCTTTATTCTTACAACAAATAAACAAAGTTAGAGCTTAAATAATTCTTATCTAACCCTCATGGCTACTTAGTATAACCTAATTTCATTAAATTAATTTTGCTGTGTACTAATGAGCAAGGTTAATAATAGCATCTAGAAAATCCAGTGGAGATCATAACTGAATGTACGATGACGAAAATCAGTTGTATTATGTCGGGTTGCCAATTCAGAGTATGGAACATGGAACATCTTAGGTTGATACCAATCAAGATTTGGAAATACTAAACCATGACTGATTAAATATAGAGATGTAACCACTTGTTTCCACATTACTTTCTAATGCAAACATAAACAATGGTGATGGTTGTTACTATTATTGTTTTCAGTACACATGCGACTGTGGTGAAGTTCAGGATATGGAACACCTACAGTGTTCCATCTGCCCCACAAAGTGTACCCTTGACGAACTATGGCTTCAGAAGAAAGAAACATTGGACTTGGCCCGACATTGGGCTGACAGGCTTTGAAACAAATCTCCAGACACAAAAAAGTAAAGTAAGTTCAGTACACAGACTGGTTTGCTACAGCTCTCCATGCTACTCTATCCTCAGCAAATCTCACATCTCCACATAACTTCTGCAACCCACATACTCCTGAATCCGCTTAACGTATTCATCTCTTGGTCTCCCTCTACAATTTTTACCCCCCCCCCCCCCCAAATAACAAATAGTGATCCCTTGCTGTCTCAGAATGTGTCCTATCAACCAATCTTTTCTTGAAGTCAAGTTGCGCCACAAATTTCTTGTCTACCGGTACCCTATTCTATTCAGTACATCCTGATTAGTTACACAGTCTACCCATCTTATCATCAGCATTCTTCTGTAGCACCGTATTTCAAAAGCATCTATTCTCTTCTCACATGACTGTTTATCCCCATGTTTCACTTCCATATATGGTTACATTCTTAATAACTTCTGGACTTCCAAACACTTGAATCAAAATTCGATATTAACAAATTTCTCTTCTTCAGAAAAGCTTTTCTTGCCACTGCCCTTCTACATTTCATGTCCTCTCTAATTTAGCCAGCATCATTTATTTTGTTGCCCAAATAACAAAACTTGTTTATTAACTTAAGTGCATATCAGCATCAGCTGATATAATTTAACTACATTCCACTATCCTTGTTTTTCTTTTGTTGATGTTCATCTTAAATCTTTCTTTTCCTTTGCTGTCTCTAACAGAATTACAGTGTCATTGGTAAACCTGAAAGTTTTTATTTCTTTTCCCTTATCTTTAATTGCTACTACAAATTTTTCTTTGATTTCGTTTACTGCTTGCTCTGCTTGAATTGGCTGACTATGCCACAAACAAAAAAAGATGAACAGAAGATATACAAGGGTGTTTCAAAAATAATATACATATTACAAAGTATTATTTCGTCTAAACTGTCAATCACTGCACCTTGGCTCAGCTATTGGAGAAACGAATACATAGTCTAGTTGACATTAGTAGCCGCTAGATGTCCATTGTCTTCTGGTTTGCTTGGTAACTGTCATATGTTTAAAATGGCTACTCTGCAGCAGAAATCATTTTGTGTTCTCAAGTTTGCGAAGTGCAATTCGATGATTAGAACACAAAGACATTTCAGGTTGAGATACCAAACTGATCCTCCAAATAGGTGGAACATTCGCAGATGGTATCGACAGTTTCTAGATACAGGATGTGTATGTAAAGGAAAGAGTCCTGGCCACACTCATGTTCCTGAAGAAAATGTTGCACGAATTTAAACTGCTTTCCAATGCAGTCCTTCAAAATCAACTCGTCGTGCCATTTGGGAGTTACAGCTGCCTACAACAACAATTTGGCGTGTTCTGAGATGTCGGTTGGTTACGAAGCCGTACAAGTTACAAGTGTTACAAGCTCTGCGCCCTGATGAAAAACGTAAACATGTGGCATTTTCCAACGAGATTCTTGATGCTATTGACAATGATAATCCTTACACACAATGCATCATGTTCAATGATGAAGCAACTTTCCATATTAGTGACCAGGTAAACAAACACAATGTTCGAATTTGGGGGCTACAGAACCCACATGCAACCACTGAACGTGTACGAGACTTACCCAAAGTCGATGTGTTTTGCGCAATATCCTGATCATCTGTTTACGACCCATTCTTCATTAATGAAAACATGATTAACAGTCAGCAGTAGCTCGCTATGTTAAAAAACTGGTTGTTTCTGAGGTGCACAAAGACAACTTCATTTTTCAACAAGACAACGCTGGGCTACATGGTCACCACATCTGATACCCTCTGCCTTCTTTCTGTGGGGTTTTGTTAAAGACAACGTTTATGTATCACCACTTCTACAGAGCCTGGAAGAGTTGAAGAGCCGGATCCATACTACCATAACACCAGTGACAAAGCACATGCTTGCCCGAATATGGGAGGAATTTAAGTATCAAAGTCATATTGTTCGTGTCGCTGATGGAGCACATATTGAACATCTGTAATCTGAACTTGCGAGGTTTGTAAAACCTTCATATTCATATGTCTTAAAGTTTAATAAATATATGCATTCAAAAAATGAAAATTGTTTTTGAATCGCCCTGTATTAAGAGTTTACTCTTTGCATGGTTCACTATCCTCTACAGTGTTTAGCATACATTTTTGGTCCCCAGCACAATTGCAAAGTGGAAATCAAGAACAGGCCAAGAGGGGGGGGGGGGGGGGAGGAAGAAAAAAAAAAGAGCAGAAAAACTACACTAAGTGCCATTGCCAACAACCTGTAAAGTGGACTAAGCACTATGAACATTTCTAGTAGCGCATTTAAGGCCTGAAAGATGGCACCAAAAAGTATGTGCTAACCCACTGGTGAGGCTAAAGTGGACTAAATACCACAAAGCTTTGTAATTCTTTACTTGCAAAAATGCTGTGCAGCCATACTCAGTTTTTTGGCCTGCAGCAGTTCATTTACATTGTGTGACAGCGATTTTGTCCAGACTGAAAACTGTAAGAGGCTGGAAGTATGTCACATACCTAAGGACCTTGTAAAACTTATAGAGAATGTGACATCTAACAATTCATTTCTGGTTCTATGTATCAGCCTGTGATTTTTTTAAAAAGCAGCTCATTCACATATTAACACAACAAAAATAAATATTTCCAAATGTAGTTGGACTAAAGTGAAAAAAATTGCACCTAATTTCATCAATATGAGAACAGTGTTTAATGAATTTTCAAGACTGGAGCGCCTACAAGATTTTCAAGAAACAGGTTACCACTGACATAATAAAGAACTTCGTTTTACCATCAAAACAATGTAAAACTAACTTGTCAGCTGAAAGGAAAAGGGATCTGCAACAGATGCTGCCGTATTTGAAAGTGGCTAATAGAACACTTTTTAAACAGTTGATCAGTTAAAATTTCTTTGTGCTCCATAAAATTAAAAGACAGATTAAAAATAATTGAATCCAGGATAGTGTATCAGTAAAACTTTTTTTTAAAAATAATAAACTTATAAATGCCTGAGATTTCTTTCACTGGCACTTACCTTATTTTTTCTGGTAACTATGGCATTTAATATGTACTGCATTTTTCAGAATAAAATATTTATTTTCACTGATAAAAGAAAAGTAACTTAAAATAAATTTGCAATAGTTGTGTGACTTGTTGTAGACAAATAAAAAATGTTGTTCATGGTTTTTTTTTTCATTGAAATATATTTCTCAAAATGAAGAAAACTGAATAAATTCAGTTTTTTTGCACTTAGCCAGTTACCGATTTCCACTCTACAATTAATGTATCAGATTTTCTCCACAAAGCCAGAAGTCAAAACAAGGGTCTGTCCAATGCAGTTAATAAGGTTACTTTAGTTTCAAAGTGCAATGTCAAGTGAAAGATGTATCTTAAATTCACAACAAACAAACAATTTATTTTATAGATTTGTCATCAATATGTGCTCTATGGGAGAATCAAAACAGGCAGAGTTACCGCACTTCCTGTAACATGTTCACTTTTGCACAATCAGATCTGCATGCTATGTACCTTATAATACACTCCTGGAAATTGAAATAAGAACACCGTGAATTCATTGTCCCAGGAAGGGGAAACTTTATTGACACATTCCTGGGGTCAGATACATCACATGATCACACTGACAGAACCACAGGCACATAGACACAGGCAACAGAGCATGCACAATGTCGGCACTAGTACAGTGTATATCCACCTTTCGCAGCAATGCAGGCTGCTATTCTCCCATGGAGACGATCGTAGAGATGCTGGATGTAGTCCTGTGGAGCGGCTTGCCATGCCATTTCCACCTGGCGCCTCAGTTGGACCAGCGTTCGTGCTGGACGTGCAGACCGCGTGAGACGACGCTTCATCCAGTCCCAAACGTGCTCAATGTGGGACAGATCCGGAGATCTTGCCGGCCAGGGTAGTTGACTTACACCTTCTAGAGCACGTTGGGTGGCACGGGATACATGCGGACGTGCATTGTCCTGTTGGAACAGCAATTCCATGTTACATATGTAACTTCTTGTGGCCTCACGTACCGTTCACCCATGTAAGCCACATTTCATCAGCTTTCCAGGACTACAGGTCCTAAATCCCAGGTGGGCTCTTCGAAGTATCATGCCTCATCAAGTGGTATCTCCTGTATGAATTTACAAACAGTCTGAAAACAACCCACAAAATGCTAGAGAACTAGTCAGACCCTGTAGAGACTGTCTGCTGGATCATCCTGTTGAGGAAAAGCCTTGCATTACACATTGATTGCAATGCTGTAGCTGTCTGATGAGAGGAGTTTCAATAAAAGTGTCTGTGCTCCTGCACTCCCGACAATTATTCTTTCTAATTTGTCCCATCACAAGTATAATCACTAAAAATCTTTTCATTTCAACAATTGAAATGCCAGTCAAGTTTAGAGTATTGGATGATGCTTTATACCTACATAAATTCTGACTGTGATATAGGTTAGATTGTGTTATGAAAATATCGAATAATCCATCACCAAAAAAGCCAGCAACAACCTATGAAATATTACATGGATCATCAGGAACAAATGTTAAGGCCTGGCTGACCTTCAAAAGGTTCCAAATGTGCTCTATTGCCTTTTGTATAGCCATTGCTTGTATCTATTCCATATAGACAAATACCTGCCTCCTCATCACTGCCAGCATCACTGTCACTTACGAACATACGTGGATGTTTCTGATGTTTGGTTGATGTACGAGGCGTGTTTTTTAAGTAAGTACCGTTTTGAAATTAAAAAAAGACGTGCTAAGATATCTCAATAATTTTATTTTTACATGAAAGCCTGTACCTTAATCTACGCACCTCTGATTCTTCCTTGTTTACATTGTGTACTGAGTGTTTAAGATGCCTCCGATAATCCTGAGTCCCGCCGACTGTGAAGTACGGGCTGTTATAAGATTTCTTAGTGGTAAAGGCCTAAAAGCAATTGATATTCATCGTGAGATCTGTGCAGTTTATGGAGAAAACATTACGAGTGATGGAATGGTAAGAAAGTGGGTGAGAGCATTTCAAGATGGCCGCACAAATGTGCATGATGAACAACGGAGTTTGGTGCAGGAAGTGGACATATTCCTCCTTGCTGGATGACTTTCCTAACGTTTTGCGTAGTGTTTTTTATGGCATTGTGACCGAGCACTTGAATTACCGAAAACTGGGCGCACGTTGGGTACCGAAAATGTTGACGGATGTGCACAAAACCAAACGTTTAGACAGTGCACTGACTTTCCTTGAGCGGTACCACAACAACAGTGATGATTTCTTAAGCCAAATTGTTTCGGGCGATGAAACCCGGGGTAGCCTACGTCACACCAGAATCAAAGCAACAGTCCATGAAAGTTGAGCAAGGGCATTTTGCTGCATGACAATGCCCGTCCGCATGTGGCGAATCAGACCAAAGATCTCATCACATCATTTCAATGGGAAACTATAGATCGTCCTCCGTTCAGCCCCGATCTTGTGCCCAGTGACTACCACCTGTTCCTGCACTTGAAGAAACATCTGGGCGTTCAGCGTCTTCAAGACGACAATGAAGTCAAAGCAGTGGTGATGCAGTGGTTATCAAGTCAGGCAGCAGACATCTATGAGGGTATTCAAAAACTGGAACTACGTTATGACAAGTGCCTCAATATTGACGGAAATTAAGTAGAAAAGTAGATTAAGGTACAGGCTTTCATGTAAAAATAAAATTATTGAGATATCTTAGCATGTATTTTTTTAATTTCAAAATGGTACTTACTTAAAAAACATGCCTCGTAGATGGTCCAAACTAACTGCCATTGTCAATAGAATTATCACTCTTGACATTCTCTGTATCACTTGGTACACATCACCCTCAATCATGAATGTAGATGTAAATCACGAAAAAATTTCACCATTGCACAAAGCACACTGCTCAGGCCACGCCATCTTGTGCATTGACTCCTGGCATGTAAGATCACCTTAGTATACATGAAGATTTCAAAGCTATCATGATTGTACAAGTAGTCAAACATACTGACACCAACATCTACAGTCTTCCTACTCTGTACTAGGTCACCAAATAATCCAAAATTTACCCAAAAATGAGTACAACAGGCCATAAACAATGGCTGTGCAGGAAAATGGACATTTCCGTACCCCATCTGCTGCTCCTGGCGACTGTAAGAAGGAGATTTCCGGGGCGTGTCATCAAGGTGTTAAGATGAAAACAGAGGAGAGGACTCTGTATGGACAGATGGATATAGCATTGT
Organism: Schistocerca nitens; assembly: GCF_023898315.1. NCBI lineage: Eukaryota > Metazoa > Arthropoda > Insecta > Orthoptera > Acrididae > Schistocerca > Schistocerca nitens. The sequence goes on from NC_064622.1 coordinate 246,223,244, forward strand.
GAATCCACAGAACACTTAACCCTTTTGCAGTCAGCCAATTTGGAGTGGTGTGTGCTAAAAATGTAATGCGTATTTATACCGTTATGCTACATTATATTTAAATTGCCATATATCACACAGTATTCACTTTAAAAATATGAAAAAACCACTTATCCATAAAAGTATGTAGAATATTATGGCTTACACAGATTATGATAATGTTTCAAATGAATTTGATTGTGACAGTCCAAATAAAATATTTTTTTTTAGAAAAATATTATAAAAATGACTTTGATTCCATATATCCAACACTGTGCTTCAATTTAAGATGGCTAACTACAGTCCATAGAATCTACACACATTTCTGAGTAAAATGACATAAGGGATATGAAATTTGTGTTATTATTTAGAAAGATAATAATTATTTATTTGAAGAGAACATTACAGAATTTCCATGTCTACAATATGACTTTTATTACAAACAGTTCTTGACCTTTTCCTTCCCTCACTAGTACACACACACAGCATCTTGACTCTTTCTTCTCTGGAAGTTTTCTCAAACCTGGAGCACCACGAGGATCATCAGTTGCATTTTTTTCTTGCAGCCATTCATCTGACAAGGCTTCAATTATCATTACAGTATATACATATCTGGAAACAACTTTCCTTCCTTTATTATGCTCTTTGTATAATATATAAGAGTTCAGCACCATTCTTGACATTATGTTAAAAGCTACCTTCTTCCAGTAACGAAGAGTTCACCTCTCATCCAAATACCCATACAGCATCATGTCGGATGTGTCTATCCCACCCATATACTGGTTGTACTGGTGTATTATTTCTGGCTTTTTTACTGTTTTATTTTTATTTTGGACTTCAATGCCACCAGCACCAACTTTACTTGACAATAAGGGAATTGAGGTACGCTGGGATTTTTTCTCTCGGTACGCACATGCTAGTACCAAACCTGACTTACAATACATCTTTTCCCCAATTCCAAATTTCTTTCTAAATTGCTCTGGCAAATATTTCCTGTTTTTTTCTTACAGAGCCAGTAATGTACGTACCTAATTTGTAGAGACTTTTTACAAGTGGTACTGACAAAGTTGTCCACAAAGGTATGATATCCCTTGTTCAAATAACTGCCCAAACGTAGTAACTTCTGGACAACACAGTAACCTAAGCCATGTCTTGCAATCTTAGCCTTATCTTCTTGGCTTTTGGCACCTCTGTACGTATAAAATCCAAGACAATAGTGTGTTATAGAGTCACACAGCATCCAGAATTTGATTCCCCATCGGTGTTGGTGTTTGTTTGGCAAATACTGTAATAGGGAAGTATGACATTTACAGGGTGTATACGTGGACGAAGAAAAAAAAATTCCCGGATTTCCCAGTTAAAAATACACTTCCTCCAGGACGAAAATACACTTTTCCAAGTTAAGTAACAGTATACTTTTCCTCGGATCTGTAAAACTTATTAATCCTTTCAATGGTTGTGGTTTTATACACGGCATAGAATTTCCCGGCACTTCCGATGTGCAGCAACATGTACACTGCATATTTCGTATTACTAAAGTAGAAATTCGAATTTCACCAAACACCGCATGTTACTTTCTGAAGGATTGAGATTGAGACTGCGATGTGTTTTTGTAAGCCAGTCGTAGCTCATGTCAAGCAATCTCACCAGCCGATGACAGCGGATATTCAGAGCATAGAACACGTGATATGGTCAGCCAATAGCAACATCACTGTTAAATAGCGCGAACACACAAATAGGGCAAAGTAATGGTTTAAATTAATATAGTGTTGCTAAAAGAAAAGAAAAGCTTTCACGTAGCCTATAATATCGGCCTCCAAGATTAATAAGCTGCAAGAGAAGCTAAGCTTTCACAAATAATGTTGATCTTCTTTGCGCGTGTTACACTTTTAAGATATATCACACAAATGTGCCAGTAAAATTTTTAACGACGACATGAATGTCTGATCTTCTGGGCTCGAAAATATTCAAAATGGTCATTCTCAAAGTTTTGAATTTTGAATGAGAGTCAAACGCCCTGTGATTTAATAAATTCATCGGACATTGGCGGACAGAGTTCATCTTGTGTAAAAGGAAATTAACTTCACCTGAAGGTAACTCTTTTCAAACAACCATTCAGAATATTTTCCCGTGACCTGTTAGAAATAGAGTCATTTCAGCAGGCCCGTATGTTCGTACGTGTAAAACATAAAAAGATCTTACATTATGCCATAAACGAAACAAGACGTTAGGGGATACTCTAAGAGCATGGGAATTTCGTGAATCCTACTAAAATGCACATTCATATGTCCAGATTCAGATGTAAATTTTCTTGGAGAACCAGTACCGCATTATCTCATGTTTGGTTCTTTATTATGGCATAATGACATACTTTCTAGACAATGAAAACGTGAGCTTGAAATGTAGTGAACAGTTGAAACTAGGCAATAGTGTGGAATTAAACACTTTGTTTCAAATAAATTGACTGCCTCAGCAGAAAAGACTAATAAAAGTCAATTTTTTTTAACAAACTAACAGAGATAACTTCATTGCTCTGCAAGGCGATTAACGCTCGACTATCAGAAAGGTAGAAACAAAATAAAATCTGAAACTAATAACTTATTTTAGCCTTCTGTAATTATGTTAATTTTAGCCTTCCATAATTATGTTAATGTATTTTAATTCACTTGATAGCTCCCGACCACAGAAATCCGTTTTGTTTTCATTTGACGTGAGAGCAATAAATGAAGAGGAAACAGCAAAATCACTTAACGGAAACATGGGTCACGTGGAGACTACCACCTCCCCACTATAACTCAGACTGCTCTGTGCATCAGGTCCGGATCTACGATATTTCCGAACCGGGCCAATATTAGATAGTGGCGCTCCCCCTCCCTCGAGCGTTTGAGGTAGGACGCCAAAAATTTAAAAAATCGACTTTTCAAAAATATCTTCATATTGTAGCTCACATCTTTCTGAAGATGTCTGATACATAAAACATATATGATCGAGGGAACGTAAGACATGTTATTTGGTCTTAAGTGTGCCGAAGTGCAGTGCTAAGCCTCTTCACAGAATTCTTCCATCGCACGCCTCTGTATTTCGCTCTGTGGAATTCAAAGGTGTAATATTTTGTAATGGGTGCCATAGAACTATATTCAGCCCAGTCGAAATTAAAATGTTCTGTGGTGAGTCTCCCACTCCGTCGGCCGGTTTGACATCCTGCCCCTCTTAAAAAAATCTCGCAATTAGTAGTGTATGGGATTATTTGTAAACGGGAGGACAAGAACTCTTCGGAAAATTTTCAGACTTTACTGCCTTTTAGCTAATAACTTGCTGTTCTGTGTGACATAAAATTAAATATAAGATAGATAAAATGAGTAAAGACAAGACACAAGCAAGACAGTACACATTTCTTCAATCCTTAAGTCCTAGCTTTTTTTTCTCTCTCTCTACTCTTGCCACAGCTTTATATGGCGTACTTTCCTTTCTGGGAAAGGATGTATTACGCCATCAAAGTTCGTCAACGTTTTGCTACATGAAAAAACTCAGAAAATCTGTTAATACAAATAGTACCCAAATAATCTGCTAGATAAAACGAAATAGGCCTGCTTAATATTGTAGCAATTGTTACACACACCAAATAAACGAGACTGTTTTAGCACAAATGGTCATTTTTATGACACGACAGAATTTAATTCACGAAGTACCAATATCAAATGCATATTAGGCCTACTACAAGCAAAAGGTTTTATGTTAGGAAATAGTTTCACATTTCATTCCTACTCTCTAGCTTCTGAAGCATGAAATCGAAAAGTAGTAGTACGAAATTTTTATACCAATTTAGAATCATCGTATTCTTCAGTCATTTGTGAGAGTCTCCGTTTCTTTTCCTTCCTCGTTCTAACAAAAATCTTGTCATCACCAATTTTGTAACTATTCCTGCCAGTGTCAAAATTTATCCTCTGGTTAACTTCACTAACCCTGCCACAATCACCAGTTTAGTTATATACCACATTTGATCTCCAGTTAGGCATTATGAAGTGTTCGTACAACGCGTTTTCCGCACTACTCCCAGAATAGAACTTTAGTGGCTGCTAGCCGGGGACTGTGTAACTGACCATTAGTAGGGTACCGGCCGGGCCAAAAATTTTCTGTCAAAATTTCATTTTCTTGGGTACACGGAGAAGACAATATGTAATCTTAGTTGCCCGTTATTCCTGTTAGTCGTTTATTTCCACTCTGGTAGTCTGAATCTATGGAATTCGCTAGTAATCATAACAATGCTAAACATTTGCAAACCCAGTCAACCACATAAAGAGCGATTGACATTCACCCTTTCGGCTTTATTCGCTCAGCTCATATAGACCCATCCCCGTTTGTCTGCAGGAAAGTTTATTTCTAGATGCGATGGGGATTCCAATCGCAGAGACATCACGTACACTATGCACGCATTCAAAAATCGAATCATGATCCGTTCAGAAATCAACTTAGAATTTGATCAAAAATGTTCAAAAACCAACAGGGATGTGCTCAAAATCACCTGAGTAATTGATAGACCAACGTGCGCTGGATGCAACAAGGCCTTTTTCCTCAATATTATGAATTTGGTGACCCCCCCCCCCCCTGAAACTGCAGCCTGGGACAGATAGATACCCCAGTTTGCCCCCGCCGCCTAGTTCCGGGCCTGTTGCGCATACGTGCGCAGCTTAGGTGCACCAGTAAAATTTTTCCGGATAGTATCTGGCTGCTTGTTGCTTTTGCATATACAGCTAACTGCCACACTTCTGTAGCCAGAAGCAGGAGAAGGTACTACTCACACGCGACTCAATTGCACATGCGCATACGCTCGCTAAAGCTTTCCCGGCGTACTGATTGTTCCATAAAAATACGGGAGAATCTAATGTAAAACAGCTGTGACGTCGCACTCATCGGAGGCAATTTGTTGTTATGAAACATTGCATAGTCTTCCTAAAGCCTTGACACATTTTGCTGTTCGCAGACGCTTGTATGAGCACTGTGTTTTGTTCCTGTATATGACGCATTTCCTTTGCAACTTAGGTTTTATTTTCATTTTTTTCTCTCGTTCGTGTTTTATTGCTGCATTATTATTCTGCATTAGTGAGATACGGTAATATTCTTTGTTAGAGTATTGGTTCTTAGTAGTCAAAGTTATAAAATTTTAACTGAAAACTAAAACAATGAAAAATCCCCGGAATTCTAAAAAATTCCCAGTTTCCTCCCGGATGAAAAAATTCCCGGGTCGTATACACCCTACATTTAGTGCCAACTAGACTCTCATCAATACTAAGTTGTCCATGAGGTGTGTAATGATGTCTAAATATATTATTAGCATGATCTACCAATGGCTGGTACCTGATACATGGGTCATAATCAGGATGGCCTGGTGTTGGACATTTCTCACTATCCACAAGATGAAAGAATTTCATCAGATGCCTAAATCGGTGGGCAGAAAACATTTTACCAAACCATGGAAATGCCTGTGATGTTTTTGTGCTCCAGTATGATAACATTGTGGGCCTTTTATTGAGTCCCATATTTAGTAAGCAAGCAATAAAACCTCTTACCTCGGTACTTGTCACATTCTTCCATTTCTTATATGGTTTGGAAAACGTAGCATGTTTAGTTATAAACTGTTTAGCTGAGCGATTCGTTTCAGTTACAATAAGCTGCAGCAACGTTGTAGTAAAGAATAAATTGAAATATTCTATCACAGGAGATCCTACTGGTGGTATATGTTTTGGTCCTGGCAGCTCTTGAAATGGATGTGGTAATGGTTGTAGTGTTTCAGGCGCAAGTACTTCAGTGTATTGTACATCTTCCATTTCGTCTTCACTTTCGTTCACAATATCGTCAAGTGCATCACTGCCACTTTCTGAACTGTTGCTACTTTCGCTAAAACACTCTGTATCACTAGTACATTCTAAAAGTTCACAAATTTCTTCGGCGGTAAGTCCTCTGTTGTGGCCTGATGTAGGTCACATTTTTCACAAAAAACGGAGAAAATAAACAAACTGCAAACTCTTATCGTGAAGAAAAACACACAGAAACAATGATAAATAACAGCACTGCGCAAAATCAAGAACGTAGAATGCAATAACAGAATGTAAACAGGTACTACGAATCACGACATCAACAAACAAACGATGCAAAAGCAGAATAATTGAACGCTAATATTTCACCGAAACGATGCTCAATTGTCGATAGCTATCGATCTACACGTAGCTCGATTCAAAGAGCATCTGTAATCAGCACGCCAACTCCATCTACTGCTGATTATGTAAGCTAAACAAGATGAAGCAGAGTACCGACGAATCGGCACCCTGACAATATTAGCGTCAGTAGGGGGTTAACGACAGATCGTTACCTTGACATTCAAAAGGTTAAAGACAATGAAAATAAATTTCCACTTGCCTTTTTACAGTGTTTGGTAGAGGGTGGAGAATTGGGTTTGTCTAAGACTACAGACTTATCAAAACGTAATTACCCATGATAAGTGTGTCCAACGAAATACAGAAATTGTGCACAGATGTTATTCTTCTTTCACACTGTAACAAATGAGTTAATAGAAAAGACTGAATTACATAACAGTATTAACAGTCTACAAAACTTGATAATCTCGTGATTTCAAATGTCATCTGAGAAGGTCACTTTAGGGACCGGCCCTATTTAATTTTTTCACACATAACAGAATTTAAATGTCAGTGCCCGGACATCAGTTTCCCGAAACAGTTTGACATAGTTCTCAAAAAAACTGAAAACAACCTTTGAAGTTAATTATATTTTCTAGCACCGTTAAATAGAAAATGTTTGTAGTTTTTTGACTTAGTCAGTAGCTCACTTCATAAAGTAATTTGACTAATTGTAATGTCACTTGTCTGAATCTCTCTAGTATTGTCCTTTTTTAAATCTATATTTATTAATAAATGCAAATGGATAATTAACAATCATCAATTATTATTTTTTCATAAAAATAACATTTTTGCTTTCAATTACTGGCCACATGGAAACAAATTAAAATTTGATACAGTTATGCGAAACGCATTTTTGTTAAACAAAACAAAATGTTATACGAGTTTCTATTTTATGTCTCATTTTAGTAGCAAATTTTAATTTAGTGTCCATACCCACATTTTCATGTGGTATTTTTCTTAAGAAATTATGATTCCCTATTTGTTAACGAGCATTTCCACTTATTAATAAACATGAAATTTAAGGGACTTTCCTACTAGATAGATTCAAACCTGCAATGTTATGATTTCAATTTGATCATGCTAACACTACAAACTAAGCTACCAATGAATCGATTAATGAACCACTAATATTTTATGCTTAACAGTGCTCGAAAATAATTTAATCAACAAAAGAAGAATGAAACAAAATCCATATGAAGTCTGTAACTGAGTAGAATTTCCTTCAAGATGATGCTAGTAGATACAAAATTGGCAACTAGATACTTTAATAGCCTGAAAACTGAACTTTAAATGTAACCCACCAGTCACAGCTCCTTAACATTTTATCACTTTTTTTCCTAACAAACACTGTCAACATTGTCAACGCCTACATTTGTGAAGGGTTTTATTTACTTATTAATTTATTCGAATACTGTCCCAAAATCATCCAGCATTTTGACAAGTGTAGTTAATTATCTTGTTTATCAGGTAAATGCATGTGATCCCACAAAAATGCATCCTCAGTATGCACACACACATATACAGGGCGTTTCACAATTACTGTTACAGCCTTCTAGCAGTTGTAGAGAGGACTTAGTAAATCAAGTTTTGTAAGGAACTCGCATCCTGAAATGTACCATCTGGATATAAAATTTTCACAGTGCGCACACAAACTGATAACAGGAAGCCACTGTCAGTCCCTGCTATGACGATGACATAACATACCATGTTTGCCCAACTACAACAATGGCTGTGAGAAACTGATACATTCCCAACTACGACGATTGACTGTGGTACTCCTCTGACGCATCACGTTCTCGACTTTGAAGAGGACATCCTTTGTCACTTGTAAGAGAACACATTCCGAGTGCTCAAAACATTGCCCATGCTAGGGATCCAATAGGGTACACAGGTCACATCTCACTCTCTCTACTGTATGCATACTATGAAGTGATCGGTTTTCAAGTGAGCCAGTCTTCCAACGTATATTACATTCAAACTATACATTTACAGACATGCATTACTTATTGAAACTTCATGTACTAAGTCCCCTCTACAACCTCAACAAGTCTGTAAGAGGAATTTTGAAACACCCTGAACAGCCATTATAATATCAAAATAACCCCTTTTTTTCCTTTTTTCACAAACAGCTCCTCTCAATGAAAACTGAAATAATTTACAAATTCTCTGCTTGTGTGTGTGTGTGTGTGTGTGTGTGTGTGTGTGTGTGTGTGTGTGTGTGTAAACACATGTTGAGCCATTGGTGCTTTTATTTGGAGGGGATGTAGCCAACTTTCCATGATTATCCCCAATGTTGAGTACAGTTTCACTGAAATTTGTTGAACATTGTTTCCCAATATACAGAACAAAAATTCATTTTTCAGCTTCTTGTACTGAAGTAATTAGTTTTAAAACTTAATCTCTGATGTCTCATAAAAATTCTAGGTTTTGCAGAACACAGCTGCACAATGTCTGCTGCATTTGATCAAATAAAATATCCTTTATGGACAAATTTATGGATTTCTATTTCATTATTTTTATTACTATTTTCAGGAAGTGTATAACCACTATCTACTCAAAAATTTTACACTTTGCTGTCCAATACTTTTTTGGAAGAAAGTCAGAACAATTTCACATGTTCTTATAGTCTAAACAGTATTAAACATGAGTGAACTGCGTTATTACACGAAACCAAAAATTATCTTTTTATCAAAATATGTTTGCATGGATTTTCCTTGAATAAAGTAATGCTCCCAGGCTTTCTTTAAAATATGTACAGATTGTAAACAAACATATTAGATCATCATCTTTATAATTATTAAAAGTAAATCTCACTGGCATCATAGCATAAAATTTAATTAATGGTACCCTTAATACTGAACATGCCAACCACAATTACAAGGTATGGATAAAATCTTACCATCAATAATGTGTCTATAAGAAAACCAAGGCGTATGCAAAGAATCCCTTGCTGTGAAAGACAGTTGACCATCTCCTCACAGTTTACACTACGTCCGCATACAAGAACCCAATCTACTTCATATACCAGGGTGAAAATATCTGTCCTTCTGGATATATGGAAGTATTTTGCTCCACCAGCCTCCAGCAATCTGTAAATAAACTGTTGTAAATTATACACCAGAGATGAAATTAATATAAGTTGATTTTTTTTCGTCTTAAGACTCCCTCAACGAAGAGAGAAATACAGGGCAGTTCCAAATGACTATACCAATTTCAAACAACCATAACCATTTAACCTAAAGGAATACACTGATAAGAATTATACAGAATGAAAAACAGTTCAAACTTTTGATTGTTGTGCATGTGCAGTGAATTTGAAATGGGGTACGGAGGTTCACACATTTTCAAATCAATGTCTACTGAACTGTTGGACTGGTCATATTGAACATAACAATACTGTGTTCTGCTCTCTGCCATCTATACTACAGTCAGCAAGAGATGATTCCGGGCAGCTGTCACTGCTGCTGCTAACTTTTAACTGTTAAGTGTACATGGCTGCTGACATTAACAATAGAGCTGTGACAACACTGAGGTGCTGCCATACAGATATAAACAAAATCTGTGCTATGTGATTGGTGGAGATAAGATGGTAGAAGAAGCCAAGCCAAGCCCACTGCAATCATCAGGGATCTGACCTCTTCAACTCTTCTGTAGATCTCTGGACCTGACAACCCTTGGACTTCTTTCTATGGTGTCATGTGAAAGACATTGCTTATGTGCTTCCTCTGTCAAAACCATTCCAGGCATTAAAAGGTGCATTTCTAATGTGCCTGCATCAGTGACTGAAAGTATTCTTCATAATTTTGGTCTGACATGGATTATCATTTAGGTGTTGTCCACATAAACAATTTAAAATCTATAAAACATGTTTTAAAAATTTCTGAACTTTCTTTTACATTCTCCATAATTCTACGTGATGTACTAATATGCATTAAATAGTTCATTAAATAGTTATGTTATAGGAAGTAAGTATTCATATACCTTTACTACTACTACTATTAAGCAAAGAGCAGCCACAAAAGTAACATGGTTGTAAATTAAACAATGCGAAGACTACAGTGGAATAACAACATGGAAAGGATGGAGTACTACTCTGCACATAGAAGGTGGCATCGAGTCTCAAAGAGGCCCAATGAAAAAGACTGCTAAACTATCAGCTTTCAGAAAAAAAAGTCTTTCAGGGGAGAGAGGGAGGGGGAGAGAGAGAGGGGGAGAGAGAGAGGGGGGGGGGAGGCTAGTGGGGCCCCAAGAGCTGTAGACAGTAACCAGTGCGAGTCGTGCTTCTGTGAGAGTGTCTGTGTGTTTTCTGCTTCTCAAGGACTTTTTTGTCCAAAAGCTAATAGTTTAGCAGTCTTTTCATAGTCAATGCTTCCGCTATGGGCTGGGTAACAATCCACCTTTTTCGTATTATGATTATGAATTAACATGTGCCTCTCACCTAGTAGCTTGCAGATAAGCAACTGAAAGAATGGCAAGAGACATCTTTATGCACACAGAACATAAATACTTTTGCCAAAGGGTTAAAATGTGGCCTACATGCAAGATGGTGACACAGCCAAAATTATCTGTATAACATTTTTACCAATATTGTCTTTCTCCAAAACTGTATTCATTCCTGAGCCTCCTCTCAAATTATCATGAGGCCTTACTCAGGAGTAGATGTTTAAAGCATAAACAACTCAATATTACATCACCTACAACATCCTTACCTTACAAAACATAATCACATCAATGTAATGATCTGAATATCCTACTAACAATGGCTGTAAAATGTTCCCACCTATACTCCACAAACCACCTTACTAAATGGTGCAATGGAAGAAAGACTTACTGTAAGCCTCCATTATGTTTAAATTTCTCTGGTCATTTGGTGTGGTACGTTCTCGGGATTTTATCAGTAATCCTGTCCATGCTGCACAATGCGCGAACACCACTCAAATTCCATAAATGTCTTCACGATTGTGCTTAATAAACGAATCGTAGACATATGTGCTGCCATTTTATGGACCACTTCTTCCATGAATCTATTTCTTAAGAATTTTAAAAAGATGAACAACACTCAAAGAATGGTCAAGTGGGGTTTTCTTAAACTATCCCTCTTATAGATCAAAGTTACACTTCCATAGAAATCTTCCAATGGCCCTCAATCTAGCATCTGCTTTTATTGTTTTTAAGGTTATATAGTTACTCCACTTTGTGTGTTCAGCATATAGCCACATTTAAATTAATTTGAGACATGACTGTAAAATGGCTCATTCCATATCATTACGATTTATCATAACTAAATTTGCATACTTTCAACTGACTGAATCCTTTTTACATTGTTCACCTATTTTGGTTATACTGAATGACTACTTTACCACAGCAGACTCTTATCTGCAAACTGCCATTTGGATCTTATCAATGACCATTTCTGCTATAAACAATGAATTCCAATTACCATCCAATGTGGACTACAAGAAAATGTCTTTTTTTCCCAAATCTGCCATGAACTATGGACAAATATTCATCATTAATTACAAGGTTGTGCAAGTTTATATATCACAGTAAAGGCAACAGAATAATGCAGCACCTTGCACATCAAAAACATCGCATAAATGCCACAAAACAGGAAAAGAACAGACAAGTATGAGTAGAATACATGATCTGAGGGTTCTGTACAAACTTCATTATGTGTATAGATAATTAATTACTGGTGCTCAATGGCCTGCTGCAAGTCTTTCTATTAGATACCACTTCACTTCACTGGCTTGTGTGGCCCTAATCTACAAACTTATCCAGCCAGGGAAAGGGGAGCTACAGTATAACGTGATATTCAAACCACAGGTTGTTTCTGGCAAGGCCAGACATTATTAAGATATGTAAGTTAGGTTAAAATGAAGACTGGAAAATTCATAGTCTGACAGATTTAAAACTTGAGTGTTACTACTAGGCCACAAGGCCCGACACGCAAACAAATGTTCCGTCTATAAATTTTGCCGAGTGAGCGTGCAAGTATCCAGATATGTGAGACATGGCTGTATCTTTTTTTTTGCATTAACATAGAGGCTTTAATTTCTCACACCACTGAGGGACTGTAGATCTTAGTATGTGACAAATTTAAGCTTGGTAGCTCTAACCAGTCCCAAGAAAAAGGGGAGCAGATGGACATTTACAGATGGATAACAAATGACAAGAACAAATGACAAAAAAGTATTTTTTGTGATAAAATTACAAAGCAATTTTTGGAGCTTTTCTTTTACTGTGAAACTTTGCTTCTTGTCAAATTTCATGATTCCAGGTCATCGGAAAGTACCCTATAGGTTTTGATAAACGAGTTTCTGACTATTGAAATGTGTGACCTAAGTGGCCATGTCTTTGACTGCACTGACTTAGAAACTTTACATTTTTCACACTGCCAAGCAATCATAGCCCATGGTATGTGACAAGGAAGTTGATACCTCTTGCCATTCCAGACAAAAACAGTCTTGACAGACAGACAGAAAGACAAACAAGAAAGTGATCCTACAAGAGTTCCTTCCGTTCTTACTGACTGGGGAAAAAAAAAAAGAGGCCAGGAAACATTTCCAAAACACCTCATTCAAGAAATAACTACATGAAAATAATGAATGACAGCAATGAAAGTTATTTAATAAACAAACCATTTTTTCTTTCAAAACAACACAGAATTCAAGGACGAGTTTATCATAACGAGTAATCTAAGAACATTAATCTTAAAACACTTCCACTCTGATTTGCTAAACCATGTCTTTTGCAAGTACAGCAAAAGCATGCACATTGAGTTATGCATTCAGGGGGCCAACAGACTGATGTAAAATTGTATACACACAGAAAATTCCTCAATCAGTAATGCAGAAAAATACAGCTGCATCAAATATGCTACCAGTAACACACTCACCTAGTAAAAACACTTTTGCTGACAGGATCACAATTGTCAGTAAGGAGACCAATCTTCCATGAGGAAAGGTTTGGACTTCTTCTAACAAGTGCCAACTCCCTATTCCTGCGTGCTGCACAGCCCATGAAATCTGTCTCCAGCTTCACCTCATACTGTAGCTCATCTAGCCACTTAAGCTGTTCATAACTATCTGTTATATAGAAAATATTCACTATCCACAGACCTGAGGAAATTAAACTTATTATGCAAAATGTTTGCAATGGAGCCAAGAAATTCTATGAATAATACAATAAATGAGTGTAAATGTAATACTACCAGTACTCTAATATTTTAAGAATCAATGTAAAACAACACAAAATCCTAAATATCCTCACGCTTTAAACATGACTAATTTGGATGGAAGGAAGGAAGGAGGGAGGGATGACAAGAGGTCAATGCCCTGTCAATGATGATGTCATTAAGAGAGAGAGAGAGAGAGAGAGAGAGAGAGAGAGAGAGAGAGAGAGAGAGAGAGATGGAATTTGGAATTGGTTTGACCATTATGCTTTTTCAGGAGGACAGCAAACTACAGAAGTGTAATCAGCACATTTATTTAGAATATATCATTCTGAAACACAAACTCTTCATAATATTCTTCATGCCAGTTTCAGCCTCAAGCATGCGCTTCACACTCACCGGTTATGTTTAAAATGCAGAGACCATCCACTAAGAGATCTTCCGCAATAGGTGAATTGAATGATTAACCATTTCAATGTGTGTGATGCTACATATAAGTTTTGCAATAGTCCACATTAAAATAAAAATTAAAAAAAAAACACATGTTCTTACTTTTCCTCTAACAAGGAATCCCCTGTGTGCTATGTCGCAAAAGGCCAGTGATGTTTATGGCATTCGACACCCCACATATTGTCTAGCATGCAAGCACAATACTGTCTCCTGATGGCAACAGAGGGTGGGACTGGTGGTATCCAATGGTGAGCACAGCATGAGACTACTGAGCATAGTTGAACTGTTTGGCTGATAAGTAACTAACACTGCCACAGTGCTAGTAGTGTAACACAAAGCAGAGCATTGGCAATGATAAAAAAAGCAACACTGCATTGTACCTATAACTGAAGGAATTTCACAGAGTGAGAAAGAAGAGGCAAATGGAATATTAGCATTTCTGCAATATGAGTTAGTGGAATGTGTATAAGCTCGACATGTACATGAGAAGTACAGTGATTACAAAACGTGCTTAACAAGTGAAAGTGATACTGAAACAGGTTTTGAGCCATGTAGTCCTTGTTGGACACGGAGAAACAAATTCTGTCTCCAGTGAAATGTAGTAAAGGACAATCTGTGTCTAAGGAGTGGGTCTAAACATAATTATATACATGGAAGATCATGTAACACAGTAAAAAAACGACTATGAACAGATTTGGAATAAGTCGACTGCAATATGACTGTATAGTGCATACGAAAAACTACAGATATTCAAGGGAGGACAAGGCACACTTGCTACAAATGCTGGTGTTTATGCATTTCAAGAATGCTTGATACAGTTTTCAGGATGTGCATGATAATGAAGTACTATATTACCCGCAACAAACTGTACGCAACATAGATTATAATGATTTCCAGGGAAGTAGTGGATGATTGCGTAACTTCAAACAGTTCTACAGAATTGGAAGATGTAAGATAATGAAATTTCAAACAAAGCATCAACTTCACAATGCACAGCTAGATGAGGAATAAAGATGAAAATTTGTAGATGAGATACACAAACTTACTCCCATCATTCAGTAAGGAATTTGTTTTCAGTTCCAACCAATCAGGATTTGAAGAGGAAATGTATAAGAAAGGAACCCTCTAAGAGGTACCACAAGAGTTTTATCAAGATCAACTAACTTCAATGCTGTAGCACATTCTTGCAAAATTATACCGACTATTAATCTGAATGGTAAATTGACTGGAAAGTTATTTACTGTATTGCGAGAAGCTGGAGGTGCTTCGCTCCCTACGATTCTTCCTTGTGTGCATGTTCTTGCAAAGGCAGTAGAGAATATTTACATCACAATAAGAATCAGCGGGAAAATGTGCATAGAAGAACTACAATTGTGGTATAAGCACTGCTTTTGGCCATTAGCTGGTCAAAATAGCTTTCTTTTGATCGATTCTTGGCTTGGACATAACAATCATACTCCTTTAGAGCAAAGTGCTCTCCTGAAAAGTGTGTGATACTGCAATTCATACCACCTGGTACTACGTTCCATGACAGACCATCTTGTATTCGGTTGCATACCATCACATTCCATGAGTTCTTATCAGCCCCAATGCACCAATATGATTCTATATGCACTGTTTAAGTGTGTACCCATCTGAACATCCTGCACAGTTTGTAACTCCCAAGTAGTTCACCTTCAATCTTGACAGCGGAAACCTTTGTTATCAACGTGGTGAGCCAGCTTTCACTCGGTGTTCATGGTGCAAGTTAAAGATTCATTTTGAACATTTCTTGAATGTTGACTGTATCCATTTTGTGAAGTGAAATACATAAAACCCATAGAAGACTGATATTTGGATCACACTGACACTAGTTTTCTGTCGCCCACCTGATGCTCGTGACGAGTCATTATTTAAAATACTTTCAAATGAGCCTTACTAAAGATAGAAATTGCGACCTCACACTCAAGGGATTCATCGTACGATTTCTGCAATAATGGCTGTTCACCTACATAAGAAACCCACTCAGTATTATTGCTGTGACATACAGAAGTACATCTAATACCAGCTGTACAACAAATACAATAGAATAAACTTCTTTTAGCCATCTCATTCCCTCTCAACAAAACTTAAATCTGGATGGTCCCAACCAAATGTTGTTTAACTATCAAGAGGACAATAACCAGCATAATTGCCTTTGTAGCTTTGTTCATTTCGAAGATGTGAACAGCAGCACATTTTTTCTAAATAGCGCCCTAAAGCTTTTAGTTCGTAATCCACTTCCTTTCCTCAAGACCTGTTCAAAAGCGTATCACAGTGTACCAATCATGTAAACATGGCATTTTAAAAAATTTAACACAAATTGACTTTTCATCTCTCATATTCGCACACTGTGCAGGTACCATAGGTAACATAACTACTCCACATCCAGGACTTGACATTAAACAGGTGCAAACATGTCACTCAGCCAACCATATTCATTCAAAGGTTCTTGTGAGTGTAATTTACATCAATTATAGATGGTAGAAATGCTATTTATCTATGGAGAATCCAAGTTAGCACAACACAAGTTGCAATATTCCATAATGAATTTTCACACTGCAGTAGAGTATGCACCAATATGAAAATTCCTGGTAGAGTAAAACTGTGTGCCAGACCACAGCTCTCATCTAGGAACTTGGAACAAATTTTCTCATTGCAGTGGAGCATGTGCTGATATGAAAGTTCATGGTAGATTAGAACTCTGTGCTGGACTATGACTCAAACTATGGACCTTTGCCTTTCGCAGGCACATACTCTACAAAATAAGCCACTCGTTTGGAAGGTAGGATAAGAGGAACTTGCAGAAGTAAAGCTCAATTTATTCTTTTTTACAATACAGATACACATAGTACAGTAGTGTAATACTTTAAAATGATACCTCGTGTTTACCAAAGACAGTCATCAAATAAAAACTGCATCATAATGTTTCATGTATTGTAATTAAAGGTAGGGGTAATGCTACACACACGAAGGAATTCGCAGACAGCAATATCCTGACGAGAACACACATTTCCAATGAATGTTTTCTTGGCTTTTGCAATGCTTCAAGAAATGTGAAGTTTCAACCCAAGGCAATGCAATCATTGTAGAACTTGCACAGATGATACTGTCATAGGTACCTGTTCTTACTTCTGTTACCATGAACTGATAAGTCAACAAATCACGAGTTGCACCTAATCATGTCAACTTACACCAGGATTCGCATGGGCATTATTTCGAAAATTTTGTGTTCTACTTGTCAGTGGGCATAGGAGCAAGTCCTTACCGACAGGAACTACTTCTCCACTGTTCATTTCCTTCTCAAACAAAGGACACTTAAATACAAAGAATTTGTGTTACTGGTCCAGTGAATACCCCTGATGACGGACATGTGGAACATCAGAGTCAGTGTAGAGATGTCTGGCATAGCAAAGAAGGGAAAGCAGAAAGGTGGAAGGAGTATATAGAGGGTTTATACAAGGGCGATGTACTTGAGGACAATATTATGGAAATGGAAGAGGATGTAGATGAAGATGAAATGGGAGATACGATACTACGTGAAGAGTTTGACAGAGCACTGAAAGACCTGAGTCGAAACAAGGCCCCAGGAGTAGACAACATTCCATTGGAACTACTGACGGCCTTGGGAGAGCCAGTCCTGACAAAACTCTACCATCTGGTGAGCAAGATGTATGAAACAGGTGAAATACCCTCAGACTTCAAGAAGAATATAATAATTCCAATCCCAAAGAAAGCAGGTGTTGACAGATGTGAAAATTACCGGACAATCAGTTTAATAAATCACAGCTGCAAAATACTAACACGAATTCTTTACAGACGAATGGAAAAACTAGTAGAAGCCGGCCTCGGGGAAGATCAGTTTGGATTCCGTAGAAATACTGGAACACGTGAGGCAATACTGACCTTACGACTTATCTTAGAAGAAAGATTAAGGAAAGGCAAACCTACGTTTCTAGCATTTGTAGACTTTGACAATGTTGACTGGAATACTCTCTTTCAAATTCTAAAGGTGGCAGGGGTAAAATACAGGGAGCGAAAGGCTATTTACAATTTGTACAGAAACCAGATGGCAGTTACAAGAGTCGAGGGGCATGAAAGGGAAGCAGTGGTTGGGAAGGGAGTGAGACAGGGTTGTAGCCTCTCCCCGATGTTATTCAATCTGTATATTGAGCAAGCAGTAAAGGAAACAAAAGAAAAATTCGGAGTAGGTATTAAAATCCATGGAGAAGAAATAAAAACTTTGAGGTTCGCCGATGACATTGTAACTCTGTCAGAGACAGCAAAGGACTTGGAAGAGCAGTTGAACCGAATGGATGGTGTCTTGAAGGGAGGATATAAGATAAACATCAACAAAAGCAAAACGAGGATAATGGAATGTAGTCTAAATAAGTCGGGAGATGCTGAGGGTATTAGATTAGGAAATGAGACACTTAAAGTAGTAAAGGAGTTTTGCTATTTGGGGAGCAAAATAACTGATGATGGTCGAAGTAGAGAGGATATAAAATGTAGACTGGCAATGGCAAGGAAAGCGTTTCTGAAGAAGAGAAATTTGTTGACATCGAGTATAGATTTAAGTGTCAGGAAGTCATTTCTGAAAGTATTTGTATGGAGTGTAGCCATGTATGGAAGTGAAACATGGACGGTAAATAGTTTGGACAAGAAGAGAATAGAAGCTTTCAAAATGTGGTGCTACAGAAGAATGCTGAAGATCAGATGGGTAGATCACATAACTAATGAGGAAGTATTGAATAGGATTGGGGACAAGAGAAGTTTGTGGCACAACTTGACCAGAAGAAGGGATCGGTTGGTAGGAATGTTCTGAGGCATCAAGGGATCACCAATTTAGTATTGGAGGGCATCGTGGAGGGTAAAAATCGTAGAGGGAGACCAAGAGATGAATACACTAAGCAGATTTAGAAGGATGTAGGTTGCAGTAGGTACTGGGAGATGAAGAAGTTTGCACAGGATAGAGTAGCATGGAGAGCTGCATCAAACCAGTCTCAGGACTGAAGACCACAACAAGAACGTCCAGTGAATACCCCTGATGACGGACATGTGGAACATCAGAGTCAGTGTAGAGATGTCTGGCATAGAATGAATGGTATTACAAATATTGGCCCTTATTTCATCAATCGTAACCTAAGTAACAGTGCATTTGCCAACTTTTTCAGATTAATTTTTGCTTGTCTTCTGGATGAAGTGGGACTCAATACCAGACTGCTTTTTTGGCACTAACACAACAGAAGTCCAATATATAATGCCTTTCATGCATGCTGTTTTCTGAACCAAATGCAACCAGCCAGATGCATTGGTTGTTGAAGGAACAATGGATTGGCCTTCTCTGTCTCCTGACATGATCCCTCAGAACTTTTTCTTTGGGGATGCATGGAAGATGTTCGCTATCACGATATTTCAAAACCTTCAGAGAATGTGGAGCATGTTTTTTGCTTATTTGCAACTCACTTCAGCAGGCAACATCGGAAACAGCAATGAAATCTTCCACACAAAATGTGGACAAGCACATTACTGTCCATGGCCACAACTTTCAGCACTTTTGAATGTCCTATCCCTTTCTGTACCCATATATGGATTACAGTACTACAAATGGTATTAAAAATCCTCATTGCTGTTTCTTATCAAATTAAATGTTGCAATTGCATGAATAAGTGGTATGTTTTTGAATAGGTATTGAGAGGAAGAAGCAGATTTTTAAAACAGGGGTTACTGTTTTAAGACTGATACACTGTTGCTCATTTCTTTGGGGGGGAAAAAAAAGAAAAAAAAAAAACCAACAACAGTCATGCTGGAACCACAGAATATTGCATAATAAACTTCTATGCCTTGTAGCCAATTTAAAAGTTTAACTACTTTGGTTTAATCTATTAAGATCATTAGGTTAGCTATGTGCTAAGTAGCTTACCTCTTACTAGTGCTTCAAGTAATGTAGGTGAATAACTGTACAGACCAGAGCCAACAATGTGAGTTGCTGAGCACATATGTTCTTCACTAATAACTTCTCCACCTAATTCATTTATCTTCAGTGTAATGCTCTGTCGTTCATGGTATGTCAGCTCCAACTCCAGTGGAAGCACTATACGCTTTGCATTACGCCCTGAAACAAATTTGTTAATACAATTTCTCAGAATGAAACCACCTGACACCCCTTTCTTTTATAAAATTTAGTGATTTGGGCACACACTTCCTTGAAGTATAAAAGTATACGAACATTTAATTCACATTTAAGTCAAATTCGAGAGCAAATAATAATTATTTAATGCTAAGCAAATAACATTTTTAATGAATTCTCTATTTCATTCACAAATAAGGACTTGTTCATACACATAATGCAGTGTGTTGCTTTATGCTTCTGGGAAAGCAAGAGAGATGAAGTTCATGAATTATAATTCTTATTCATGAGATTTCATGGCCTTCATGGATAGAAAACACATATCCAAATGTAACAGTTGCAAAAATTCAAAAAGAACATGTTTAAAACTTTTTAATCAATTCAAATGATTTTATGCCATGCTTTGCGTAGCGCTTGTATGTTCCATGATCATTTATATTATTTATCATAATGATATGGAACACAGCACCTTACGTTTATATTCCACCATTCCCATGTAAACACGGCTACATGCTACCCATTTACAAACTCTTCTTTTTATACAGACTTAACTTTGCTGTTTGTCACACATTTTACATCACTGAGTAAGTGATCAAGAACTTCAGTGGCAGCAATGTGCACCTCTCTTTGTGCTAAAACCATCTTAATGTAGAATAATATACACCACTTTTTCTTACAATATTGTAATTATGTATCATTGTTCCTTTTGAACTGCAGCAGGTTATTCACAACAAATGTCAAGATGGATTAAACATACTGTGAAGCTGCAGTCGAAATTCATAACTTCTTAAACAGAGGTCTGTGCGATGATCAGAACATATTATTCTTACTGGATGTTTTTGGGGTGGTTTTCTGATTAAGATGCCAAGGAACTATTATTATCCTGTGACAGTTTCCACCATGGATCTTGCCGAAGTGGGTGGATTGCATACTTAACGTACCACTGACACAACAACAATGGAGGTGTATATATGGACAGCACAGCAGAAAGTTACATATTTTGCCCTCTCTGGGTTTAGCCTGTAGTGTTTGAGTAGGTGTGTCATTGTTGAAAGACTGCAGGAGGATACAATACGGAAAACCAGATTCTTACTTGGTCTGATGGCAGCTTGATCCAAATGTAGAAAAATATAAGTTAATACGGGTGAGTAGGAAAATCAATCCCATAATGTTCGAATACAGCATTAGTAGTGTGCTGCTTGACAAATTCACATCAATTAAATACCTACGTGTAACGATGCAAACTGATATGAAATGGAACGAGCATGGAAGGATGGTTATTGTGGAGGTGAATGGGCAACTTCACTTTATTTGAAAAATTTTTGATAATATTGATCTGTAAAGGAGACTGTATTTTCAACACCAATGCAGCTCATTCTTGAATTACCGCTCGAGAGTGTGGTAACCCCAGTAAGTCAGATTAAAAGAACATGTGTAAGCAATTCAGAGGCATAATGTTAGATTTATCACACGTACGGAGATACTTCGAGAACTTAAATGGGAATCCCTTGATGAAAGGCAACATTATTTTTGTGAAACACTACTGAAAATTTTTTTAAATGTCTTGTTGCTTTTAGCTGTTACTGCTTTTATTATATTACCAGCTGACAAACCCAGTACTGCCCAGGTACTGATTCTGCCGATTTTCCATTAAAAACTAAAACAAAAAGAAATTAACTGTTTGTGTTGTGTAATATTCTAGACAGTACCTGTAAACTGGGCAATGCTTCTTCGCACGTACCTACAACACGATTTTGCAAATGTCGCTATGGCTCACTTACAGCGAGAATGTTCATAATTCATTAGATAATAAATTAGAGGCTACTGGCATTTTCTGTGACCTGTCAAAACCCTTTCACTGTCTGAACCACAGCATTCTCTTTAGTAAATTACAATATTATGGTGTCACTGGCAGTGTGGAAAAATGATCTGAGTCTTATCTAACTACCAGGAAACAAAGCGTGCCATTGTGAAATACCTGTCCAGTAAGCAGTCAGTCTTCGTCTGATTGAGATATAATTACATTTGGTGTTCCTCAAGGTTCCATTGATGACCTCTCATATGTTATGTTGCCAGATGCTAAGTTTGTCTTGTTTGCAGATGATACACACATTCCAATAAGTAGCAAGTCAAGTACAGATTTAGAAATAGCTGCTAATCAAATTTTCACTGGCATTAATTAATTTAAAGCTCATTCACAGTCATTAAAGTTTTAAAAGCCCCACTAAATGCAGTTCAGAACCTGTAAGAGATTTCCTTCCAGGATGTGTATAACATATGAGGGCATGCAAAAACTGGCTCTGAGCACTATGGGACTTATCATCTGAGGTCATCAGTCCCCTAGAACTTAGAACTACTTAAACCTAACTAACCTAAGGACAGCACACACATCCATGCCCGAGGCAGGATTCGAACCTGCAACCGTAGCGGTCACGCGGTTCCAAACTGAAGCGCTTAGAACCGCACGGCCACACCGGCCGGCTTGAGGGCATGCAGATCTAAGAAGTTGACAGTGTTATTAATTTTCTGGGATTACAATTCGATAATAAATTCAGTTGGGAAGGCATACCACAGAATTGCTCAAGCACCTAAACAAGTCTATTTTTCAAGTGAGAATGATGTCAGAAGTACGAGACAAATATCAAAAAAACTTGCATACTTCGCTTACTTTCATTCTATTATGTCATACGGGATCACATTCTAGGGTAACTCATAAAACAGGGCAAAAGTTTGTAATAAGAATCATTTGTGGTGTTAATTCAAGAACATCATGTATAAACGTATTCAAGTAACTTTGTATTCTAACCACTGCTTCTCAGTATATTTATACCTTAATGAAATTTGTTGCAGGGAATATATCTCTATTTCCTACCCACTGCTCAATACACAGTATAAGAACAATCTACATAAAGACCTAAATGAAATGATCATGTGGCATTGTTGGCCGGGAGGCCCAATCCGGGGAAGTTCGGCCGCCGAGTGAGAGTCTTATTTCAGTCGATGCCACATTGGGTGACTTGCGCGCTGGTGATGAGGATGAAATGATGATGAGGACAACGCTACACCCAGGCCACGAGCGGAGAAAATCTCCAACCCGGCTGGGAATGGAAACCGTGTCCGCTGCATGGGAGGCAACAACATTACCACTCAGCTAAACAGGCAGACACGAAGACCTAAAATCACTTACTTTGGTCCAAAAAGAGGTCAAATATTCAGTAACATTTTCAGTAAATTGCCAGCAACCAAAAAAAATTTGGTTCCAGATAAAGCATGGTTTAGACATAGTTTGAAAGTTTTTTTTAAATGCAATTCCTTCTACTCTATAGAGGAATACGTTAAGAGGAACTGTTCGACCAGCTTAAGTAAAAGTGTCTGTTAGATTTCGGTTTTGACAGTAATTGATCACAACAGTCAAGATAAGGTATTTTGTGTATGACAAATTTATTAAAAGTGCATAACAATGTTTCATTCTGGCAGTGTGTGTTACTTCTGTTAATATTAGCAGTTCCAGTTTATGTTGACTCGACAGTTGGAGTGTTTGAGTATTAAATAACAAATGTATTAAAACTTCACACATCTCAGCATCTATGAAGTCAGCTCTCTTGAACTCGTAGAAAGACATTTATGTAGGTACAGTCAGCGGCATATATGGATATCTTTTTTCCCACACGTCGATGTTTATGACGTCAAATCTGCTGAATTATATGTGGTTTCACGATGTATTTTGTAGATACATTTAGCGGCATTTGTGGATACGATCTGCGGAATTTATTGCAAAACCATAGTTAGTACCACAGAACTAATCAATCTGAACGTCATTCATAATGCGGCAGTTTTTCACGTTGCACAGGCAACAGCCTCATTGGCTACCTTCAATGCTAATCAACTCGGAAACAAAGGACAGTATAGAATTTTTTTGTTAACAATTATTTCTCAACGCAATCTACCCTGCAATGCCCTTATAAGCTTTTCTGATTGCA
This sequence comes from Schistocerca nitens, assembly GCF_023898315.1. NCBI lineage: Eukaryota > Metazoa > Arthropoda > Insecta > Orthoptera > Acrididae > Schistocerca > Schistocerca nitens. The sequence goes on from NC_064622.1 coordinate 246,247,208, forward strand.
TCTGACCACCCTACACACTTGCCAATTGTGTGTACGCAGTACAGGTTTTAGTGTGATAACAGTATTTGTACTGCTCTTTTCTTTTGTGTACGTTAAATATCACCCCATTTAGAACTACCTGGTATACGCACTTCCAGAATATTCAAAGAACTTAAAAAGTATTTTGTAAGCAGTCTACACTGTAGATTGACAGCATTTTCCTCACGTCTGCCGCCTGCTTCCGCTATGATTGAGCCTGATCATCCCATTTCATCATCATACGAACTGTGTGCACAATTTTGCATTTCTTAACATTTGAAGGCAGTTTCCAGTATCTGTATCAATTTGAAACGTTATCAAGATCTGTCTTAATGATTGTTCAGCTTGTCCAGATAGTACCACATTACAGATAAGTGTATCGTTTTAGAGTCTACTTGTACTATTGTCTGCCTGGTCTTTAACACACTACTTACATCAAGGTTCCCAACACACTTCTCCGCAGCACGCCAGATGTTATTTCTCTATCTGTCCAGGGCATATTATCCAAAATAACAAGCTGCATCTTCTCTATCACAAAATCCTAAAATCCAGCCGCAGGTTTCGTTTTATACCTCTAATGACAGTACTCTGATAATGATGTGTTCCAACATTCTGCAAATAATTGGTGATGATAAAATATTGGACAGAACTTTTGTACGTCACTTCTGCCACTCTTTCTGTTGGCAGACGTGACCTGTGGATTCCTTCAGTTACTGTGTAAATATTCTGTTTAAATGATCTACAGTACATTACAATTAAATGGGACATAATCTGCTGTGAATTCTGTAGATAAACCAACAGGGGTGCCATCATATTCTACAGGGTGTCTCACAAAAAACCGGTACACCTCATGTGCCGGTTAATCATCCGTAGTCAACCAGCTTGTGAAGTGGCAACACTGTCTCCAAGCTTGGTTACACAGCATTTTATCGGAAAGTTGAGTGCAGCTGTGTGTTCGTACGGTAGTTATTGTGAGTTTTAAACCTGGCTGCGTTGTCAGCGACCGTTACGAAATAAAATTAAAGCAATAACAGCCCTCGGTCGCAAAATAAAGTCTTTTGACCTACATTTCGGCCACTACTAAGAGTCTAATACTACCGCAGCTCGACATGTGCGAGCAACCCAATGACTCAAATGGCTCTGAGCACTATGGGACTTAACATCTGAGGTTAGCAGTCCTCAAGAACTTAGAACTACTTAAACCTAACTAACCTAAGGACATCACACACATCCATGCCCGAGGCAGGATTCGAACCTGTGACCATGTCAGTTGTGCGGTTCCGGACTGAAATGCCTAGAACCGCTCGGCCACAGCGGCCGGCTACGAGCAGCCCATAGTGGCTTGCCTTCTATGTTTTCTATTTTAATATTTTGTGACTGAAGTGTTATCGCTTGATTTTTATTTTATACGTGACATGTCGGTTTAAATGTTTTATTTCTGATGAAGGCACTCTTTAGTAGTGGCCGAAACCTAGGTCAAGAAGACTTCATTTTGCGACAGAGGGCTGTTATTGCTTTAATTTCTTTTGTTGTGAGAAGCTCATATTGCTGTTATAAAGTCACCTTACAAAAAATGGTTCAAATGGCTCTGAGCACTATGGGACTTAACTTCTGAGGTCATCAGTCCCCTAGAACTTAGAAATGCTTAACCCTACTAACGTAAGGACATCACACACATCCATGCCTGAGGCAGGATAAAGTTACCTTACTGTTTGAAAACACCTCGTATATTTTTATGAAAAAATATTTAGTTATTCATCAATATTCATATTGAGCCCTTCAAAGTAATTCCCCTCAGATACAATACACTTGCGCCAACACTTCTTCCAATCCTCAAAGCATTTCTCAGAAGTACTTTTTGGTGCAGCCTTGGGTACTTTCAGAGATGCTGTTTTTATTTCCTCAATCGTTGAAAATCTTTGTCCTTTCATACGTCTCTTCAGTTTTGGGAACAGAAAAAAGCCGCAGGGGGGCAAATCCGGTGAATATGGTGGCTGAGGCATGACGGCCGAATTGTTTTTGCCAAAAAAAATCTCACACGCAACGATGATATATTGCTTCTCGCAAACGGCGCATAATGTCAAAATAATACTCCTTATTAACCGCAAGACCTTGCGGCAAAAATTCATGATGCACTACGCCACAGTAATTGGGGAAAACAGTGAGCAAAACTTTGACATTTGATCAAACTTAGCGTGCTTTTTTCGGTCTTGGCTCTCTGAGATGCTTCCACTGGGACGATTGGGCTTTGGATCCGACGTCTTAACCGTAAACCCATGTTTCGTCACCAGTTGTGACCCTTTTGAGCAAATTAGGATCACCACTGACGTCATTCTAGAGCTCCTGAGCGATACTCGTGCGACGGACGGTTCTTCTGACCAAAATTGAGAAGTTTTGGCACAAACTTCGCGGACACACATCTCATGCCCAAAATATACGAAAAATTTCATGACACACTCTTTGTTCCATTTTTTTTTTATAATAATCGAAAGTCGCCGAGCACACTAAAACACGTCTAATGTTTCTATCTGTCAGAAACAAACGAAGTACGCTGTACACTTGAAACTGTGAACTTGTGTTCGGAACATGTGTATCAACATTGAAGGATTACTTAGATAAAACACGAGTAGGAGCTTGGTAAAGAAATGTGATACAAATAAATGGTAATAATGATTATAAAACATCCAACATTCCACATAACACCTTCACACTATGTTTTTCCTTCTTTTTTCCTTTTCTATAAATACTTACCCCCATGCTATGCACTACTACTACTACTACAACTACTACTAACATAACATAAAAAATCGATAATCGAGTCCGTTGCCCACGCAATTTGAAAGGTCGCCTTACTTTTTAAACAGCCCTCGTACAAATGAGGCAGTTTGCATCAGAGCTGCGAATTGATATCGTGGAGTGTTACATAACGACAGGCTCCATCCAGGAATGTATAGAATGTTTCAAGGGAAGTAATCCGGCAAACACTTTACACACCCTCGCCACTTCCATTCAGTGACAACTCACACACAGTGTTTAGCAAGTAGTTTATGAGAAAACGTTTTTGACATCTCTCTTCAAAAATTGGGACATGTTCTGATTCCACGACCAGTAAGATCTGTACAAGAAATGGGGGGCTGTAGGATCCTTTCACAATGTGCAGCGGAACAGACAACCGACATTGAGTTCCCTTGAAATTACAGACAGAATTCACATGGGCATTACAAGACGAACTGATGGTTGTTCGGTTAGTTACGATATTCTTCGGAAGCCAACCACTTCTGATGTTGTACACAAAACCTCTAACCATCCACTGCAGTTCAAAAAGGCAGCATTCAGGGCTCTGCTCCACCTGCTGCATAGTGCCCCAATATCCCGTGAAACTCATGGTCGAAAATTCAAAATAATACGGTTCACAGCAGATTGAAATAGATATCATGCCGATTTTGTTGGTAAAATTAACAAAAATATATTACGTAAGTTGAATGCAAAGAGTAATATTGCTCATCTCTTTTCAGCATCCCGTTATTCCTTAGACCAGTGTTAAGGATTATTTATAAAATAATTTTTCCTTATTATTCGTACAGATCACCTGTGGACGCTCATTCAACTAACGCAACTGGCTGTTAAAATCAATCGCTAACGGTTATTTAGAACCCTTGCTTTACTCGATTAAGATGAGAATGCCTGATTTCATTTGTCAGGTTGTGTTGCAGATACTGGTTGCTGTCCAACCAACATAATCTGCATGAAGAACTTCTTCAGTCGGTGAAGACAGGGGTTTGCTGTGCATTGTCCGGCATGCGCATTATTGATTCCATATTTTTCGATTGCACCTTTTGCCAGATAACTAGAGATCTTTGACTCTTTCAATGCACAGTTAACAAACGCAGAGAAGCTGTTGCAGTATTCCAACAAGATAGAGCAACCGCTCTCTCATCCAACCAAAGAACTGCCTACGACACCAACGTGTTCGCTGAAGACACACTTGTCAGTAGAGGCCTCTGGTGATCGTGTGATTTTTATTTATGGGACACGCTACAAGTGTATGCTTATAATCCCTGCACAATAGACGATCTTAAGGGGAGTTGGTACGCCCTATCCCAACAATGTTAAATTTAGTGACTTGCCTTCCCTGATTTCAGGAATCACTGTAGCCATTGACATGAAACTTTTACAGGACATTAAACTGTATGTTCTGAGTCTAGTGAACTACAATAATTGCACTTCAGCCACTGCTTTCGGAAATACAATTTTTTAATTACATGATTAAAAAAATGGCTCTGAGCACTATGGGACTTAACTGCTGTGGTCATCAGTCCCCTAGAACTACTTAAACCTAACTAACCTAAGGACACCACACACATATCCATGCCCGAGGCAGGATTCGAACCTGCGACCGTAGCGGTCACGCGGCTCCAGACTGTAGCGCCTAGAACCGCACGGCCACTCCGGCCGGCACATGATTAAAATTTTGTGTACTTATTTGTACGTTATCCTAAATCGTTTTAATAATACGTAACATTATGTTCTTCTTTTAGTTCAATAGACTCAGGATATGTATTACTCCCAAAAAATTTAAATACTCTACTCGAAGTGGTTTCTGAGATTTAGGGAAAAATGCAACAGAAAATGTAAACTTTCAGGATCGGCTTTTAAAGTTCCAGAAGACTGACTTAATATATTCTTTTGTCACTCAGAAGCACCCTGCACCATACTGTATATCATCCTCTTGATCTTCTTTCTGGAGTCCTTAGTGGTCAACTGTGCTGCGTACTCTGCTTTATCAATGCGAACGTCCATCCGTTCAAGCTGTCTGATGCAGTTTGCTTCAATATTAATCCCCATGAGCTTTCACCCTACCAATGTTGCCGTCATTAAAAACAATAATAGCATCACTGACACCCCCCCCCCCCACTTTAGTGTCTTCATTCCAACAAAAACATTTTTTGGTAAGCGAGTCCATGTAAGATTATTGAACGCCTCATTGGGATTTCGAGTCTGACCATGCAGACACTTATTCAGTAATTCAGGATTTGCTAGGTCTCTGTAAATAGGTTTTATGATATCCATGACTGCTGTTGGTATGGAATGTTCATGGCTGTAGGAACTGTTTGAGTACTGGGCTTTGCGGTTATTGCACAATGAATCAGGTCCAGGAGGGCAAAGGTGTTGTACTGGTTTTTTGATAGTATGTGGAAGAAGGTAGCCCATACTGCCTGCTTCATTTTCAACAAATCCTCAGTATTATTTCTAATGGCCATCCCATAATACTGCTGCAGTTCATCTATCATTTTGTTTATCAACCTGCCTCTTATGTTTTTACCATCAGAAAATTTCTTGTCTCTCAATCTTTCTTTCAACTTCCTCAGCCTGGTGCCTATCCTCTTCTGGACATGAGCAACACATTAGTGTAGCACACTCCCCTTTCGTTCACAGATCGACTAAATATTACAATAGCTGCAGAGGCCTCAGTACCACAACTTGTTCCTTCATAATTTCAGTCACAGATATGCCCTTCATCATTCCCTGATTTACACGTACAACAATGTTTGGTTGAAACCTGGAAATCTATTACCTTTCCAGTATCCACATTTGTCACCGTAGCAACAGGATTCTTAGAACTGTAGCTGCGCTTCTGCCAAGTGCCATCAAACGCTACTGGCATGTCAGTCATATCATTTATTTCAACAGCTTCGTTTGCAGCACCCTTCATTGACTCGCATGCAACAGATTTCACAGCAGCTCCAATAAATACTTGTCGATTTTACAAGGTGGGCGTGGCATATTCATCACAGCACACATTGTTTCTGCTGCTGTGTGTCCTTTGCCAATAACTCTCAATCCATAAAACCACCTAACACTTGCTTCAAAATAATTATCTTTATACTTATCATAATTCCAAAATGAATGAGTATATTTACAACTGGCACAATTAATGATAAGTTTCTTGTCTAGTCCATTTGATACCTCTCTGTCTTCATGTAAACTAACTGGACCTCCACATATTATACAACACACACATTCACCTAATACTCTTGTTGTTGTTTTGTGGTCTTCAGTCCTGAGACTGGTTTGATGCAGCTCCCCATGCTACTCTATCCTGTGCAAGCTTCTTCATCTCCCAGTACCTACTGCAACCTACATCCTTCTGAATCTGCTTGGTGTATTCATCTCTTGGTCTCCCTCTACGATTGTTAGGATGTGTAAATCTATCAGAATACAACCTAACCTACCATTTACATCACTTTCGTTTTGAGAAAACTGTATGTCACAACGTTTTATTTTAATCTGGGCAGTTGAATGGTCAGCGCGACAGAACGTCAACCCTAAGGGCCCTGGTTCGATTCCCGGTGGGGATTTTCTGCGCTCAGGGACTGGGTGTCGTGTTGTCCTAATCATCATCATTTCATCCCCATCGACGGGCAACTCGCCGAAGTGGCGTCAAATCGAAACACTTGCACCCGGCGAACGGTCTACCCGACGGGAGGCCCTAGTCACATGACATTCACATTTTTATTTTAATCTTCGAATCACTAATGGGTGTTTCTCTAGAAACTTCACTGTCACTTACCACATGCCACACGTTGAACACAATTTTTCCCTTTATTCGTAATCTATTACTGTGAAACCCATGTTTCTTAAAAATACTTCGTTTTGGCGCCATACTTAACTTTTTGGAGATTTGCCAATCTATTCTTCACTTCCCTCGGAAAACGTTAGCGCTTCGACATACAACGCGTGTTTATACTATGAAACGATACGATACTGTTTTTGACAGTGCTACCAATAAAAACACGTAATTTAATCTTTATAACACAGCAATCCACAGCCTTCTATATAAAAAATTACCAATTTTATTAGTTCTTGAAGTAATGCTCGTAAAAAATTTTAACATTTTCAACCAGTGTAGATTATATGCCATGTGAGTTTGTAAGTGTATTATTCGGAAAATTGAAATGTTATAATGAGATAAAGATCCGAATATGTGAAAAAAAGTTTTATTTTCATATATAACTCCCCTTAAACAGAATATTAATAGAGAAATTAACTTCACGACTATCCTTTTTCCGTTCGTTCACCGTTTCGTGAGTGTCAGGTGAAACGAACCGGTTTTACGTGGGACATACTGTATATTATAAACCGACAAGGATCCGATCAGGCCCAGGAATTTTATACAATTTTAAAGGTTTCAGCTATTTCTTAACGCCTTTTACACTAATATCTCCATCATTTAGACCTGCACATGCTTGAGTACTGTGGCATTACTCTTAGCTCCATTTTCAAATGTTAGCTCCATTTTCAAATGTTCATTTGCACAGGAGGATCGTAAGTCACGTCTGCTTTTGCTTACCTACCTCAATTTCAGTTCCGTTGTCATTAGGCAGAGTCTGGACCCTAAATCTGGTGTTCCTGACAAACTTTACAACATGAATTTATTTATGTTTTGTAGGAGCGTCTGTTAAGTGTTTCTACTACAGTAGTTATTGAAAGCATCGCGCGTTCTCCTGGCAGCGAAAGGTTCTTTAGCATCTCTGTATTTATAGCCCTATATTTGGCTTTGCATCTATTATGGCTTAGTTTCTCTACACGCTCCTTCCCCGAGCTACATGTTCCAATTACTTACAATGCAACAATACTGCTTCTTTGTAACTTACTAAAATGTATATCTTCGTACCTATTTTCGCCATCCTTTGGGCTTTGGTAGTAATACTTGATACGACTGCCTCATTGTCACTGATAAAAGTTTCAGTATTAGCATCCTCAAAGAAGTCATGTCTGTCTGTCGCCATTCGATCTAATATATTTCCATCATAAGTGAGCTTCCGAACTATTTGTTTTAAGTAAAGCATTTGTTATTTTTTGTAGGATGACTTGTCAAGCATATCACTTGCAAAACTGTAATTTCCGCTGATAATAGTTGGATGAAAAAAAGTCTCCTTCGATGAAGAAGTATTTTAGGACGACACACGTATTAGTGTGCTGAGGTTTTCTCTAAAGGGTTCTGGTACATCTGGAGGTGAGTTTGGTGCTCGAAAGAAATAGTAATTAATTTACACCCATCCTTCGTACTTAGTCTTGCTCAGTCTGTCATGCAGCTTCAACTTCTATCTGGTGGATGTGAGTTTCTCATCTACTGCGGTAAGTATAACACATCTATTTCCCATTAGCCTATCGTTTTGTTAGTTAGTCCCAAAAGTCTCACTGCTATCGATGTCAAGTGTTAACCTACTGTCTGTAATCAGTATTACGTGAGCTTCACTGCGTTTTGGGGCCGGCCGGAGTGGCCGTGCGGTTCTAGGCGCTACAGTTTGGAGCCGAGCGACCGCTACAGTCGCAGGTTCGAATCCTGCCTGGGGCATGGATGTGTGTGATGTCCTTAGGTTAGTTAGGTTTAAGTAGTTCTAAGTTCTAGGGGACTGATGACCTCAGATGATAAGTCCCATAGTGCTCAGAGCCATTTGAACCATTGAACCCTTTCAGCATGCTTAATTACGGCTCTACGCAAACACGCTTCCCTGCGCGGCAATAATATTTACAGACATCCCGTTCTATCCTTTTTAAACATGCTTTACCTCTACATGATCTGAACTTGCCGTGAACATCCAAAAGAGGACGCAGATCTGAACTCCTGTTACTGCTTAGCACTAAATATGTTCCATACGAAAATTAACTGTGGGAAAACTTCACGAAAATGCAGATTACCCAGTCAACAATCATTAGTTAAAACGCTAATTAATCACGATAATATTAACACGGTGATAGCACGTTACCTGCAAGAACCTGACAAATCTCCGACATACCACAGACTGCCGTTTGTAGAAGCCAATAAAATTAAATGAAAATAAAATTTTGCACTGACCGTGAGGTGGTCGTATTTCCATGGAAATATCGAGTTGCTTCCAGTCACAAAAGCTGTAACTTAACATTCTTACATCTGTGAGAATATATTTATTCCTTGATATAGAGATTGCCACACTAGAACAATGATTTAGATATTACAATGATAGAAACACGATTTCTAGCTATATGGAATTAATCTCCAATTCCACAGAGATAAAAATGTTTTATCATCAGGCTGACCATTAACTAGTAGTCAAAAGGAAATAGCCGAATTAAGAATATAGTTCTCTTTACATGTCTCCATGCTGCATGAATAGACTACATTAAAAGCCAACCACATATGAGGAAATCGCCATTTTTTTTTACTTGTTTACTTTCTGTGAGCTCTCAATCTGTTAACAGAGTGCCAGAGTTTTTTTTATTAACGATCTTGTGACAGTTCCAGAGTACCATTCTAAAGATCCTTAATTAATCTCAGACTTCATCCGGCAGCATTAGTTGCTCTGTGGATGAAAGCGTATGGTCATGCGGATATCCACGAGTGTATCTGCGAACGTCTGTAATTATTATTATCACTTTGTGGTTAAACGTTAGAAAAATAGTGTTAATATAACGATTTTAGTCTGTTTCATCACGTGTGATCTGAAATGAAAATTGTTTCAGTCATTATGGTTGCTGAAGATGAGATTAAGATTCGTTGTTGACATTCGCATGTGCAACAGATCGCAACACGCTCTTCATTTCATCTCGAGATTTCCGCGACTTTTACCTGTGCATGCTGTTTCCTATGTACTAGCTCGAGTCATTCCTGTTTTGTTTGCAGTGAAAGAGGTCGCTTGGGCAGTTACCACCAGCGGCCCCAAATGGACATTAAGGGCGTCGTAACAGACTGCATCAATTATAATCTTCACCACACGCGACACAATATTGGTTAGCTATCGAAGTTTCTCTTAAATACATTTAGAATGTGCACTTACGGCATACAATAGTAGGCGGTGGAAAATTAAACTTGTTCACACTACCACAAACAACAGGCCTTTCACGTAAAGCCAGAGACGGAATTTGAAGCAGGAACCGTACCAGTATGTAGCAAGTGGGCCAGGCCTTCGACATATCACGACACCGTCTTCTAAGTGAGAAATACACATTCAGCAGCAGAAAGAACACTGTGACAGATAACCAAGGGAAGAGAGAGAAGCATATTTGTTACCTCCTAAAATACGGTGCAAGAAACTCTCTCTATCATACAAAAACACTTAGCGAGGACCTGACACAGCAGTTAACAGCCTGTTAAGTGAATGTAACGGAATGAGGACGGCACATGCGGTTATTATGAACCAAGCCAGATGTCACAGCCTCGCACTAACTCACTTTAAACACTCCAGTTTTTCTAGCTCTTGTCAGTTGATCATTGGGATTGATGGCATTCAGAGCAATGCACTCGATTGCATGATCATGACACTGTACTGAATCTATGTCCTATATGCTCCAGCACAGTCTTTGAACTATTCAACAAGCTAGCTGAAGTAGTACTCAAAATGATTGTATTCACTTGATGGACTTCACATTTCTTGCCACCTAGTGTTTATTGATGGAGAAACTGACTGTCTTCTCACAACACCCCACAGCAGAGTGCTGCCAGCATTGAGCTTCAACACGGAAGCCAGCAATGGGGCATTTTAAGGGTCAGTGTTCCTGTTCAAATCTCAGATGCCTCCAGGTTCTCAAAAACAGCAGGGCGTTAGGGAGGATATCAACTGGCCACACGACTACTGACACCAGGTAAATCGCTGATGGGGAATAGTCGTTTTCAGAGTGGGACCAAGAACACTCCAACAGCCAATGCAAAACTCAAATTTCTCAATGAGCACGGCCGCCGCCTGCTATCCAGCAACCCACTGTGTGTGGCACCAAGATCACCAACACCATTTTCTGGCTGTGCAGACAATGAGCCGCCTCAACAGATGTCAGCTAGAATCCAACACACAGTTAAGTGAAGATTGTTGCGGCAGGGCAATGAATTGTAAATACAGTGAATCAATGACTGGGCTTATTAGTTATACTAGTGTCAAACAGGCATCAAAGGTTCCCAGCAGCCATCATGACCTCTCACAGGTGTGTTTCCACTTGCCCCACCCCCTCCCCTTGCAGCACAATGCTATGCAGTGCATTATTTTAAATGATGATGAATTAACGAACATTTGACTGGGTAACTGAAGAATCTTAAACGTGTGCAAGATGTGACAATAAATTGTAACTCGACTTCATTTGATTTCCCAATGTTGCCGATATATTTTACAGAAAACTGCACAAACTATATTTCTGTAATTAGAACTGAAAGTTGTAGCCTATGGAATTTATAAAAAATATGATAACCTATGATGTACTTGAATGTGAACATGATCAGCTTCTACATTATTAATCTGTGGGATGGAAATTACAGTGTCAGACTTCGAAAATAGAAAATTTAGACCAGGTGCAAGCCTTTCGTCGGAGCTCCATCCTGCATAAAAGGTTAAATATCTTCACAAAACTTTAATATTCATGGGATGTTGATAAACCACTAGCAGGTACAAATAAGGGCCATGTAGATGTGCTGTACGTGCCTCTAGCATATCTCTAAAGTGGGTTTAAAATTTATAGGTTTAGAGCAATGGAAAAATGCAATATATGCTGAAATATTTACTTACTTATAGCTCTTCTGGAATGGAGTATCTTTGCATGCAAATAAATGAATCCATTGTTATGTTACCTCAATTATCTGTCTTCGAAGATACTTCACTGGTGTTACATGCGTTACAGCAGTATAAAAATAGTAATTAAGTTTCGAATTTTGTGCACAGCAACTGGCCTGGGTGTCTGTTCATAGTCCCAAACGTAACTGGGTAAAACTTATCTATCTCTGTCATGTTCTCTGACATTTTTGTAGACCAAGTCGATCACGGAGTACATATTTTGAGACACACCCATTTAATAAGTCGTTTCATCAAAACAACATACTTTTGTAGGACTTCAGCTTCAGAAAGATGTAATCCAGTATCACTGATTATAGTTGAATTCTTTTATCTTGGCGGCTCGCGCATGCCCGCCCAGACGCGGGAGATTGCTGCGTTGCCAGTTGCACACGACGCACGCGCCATAGTATAGCATAGTTCGCAAGCTTACGTTTAGGGGGGGGGGGGGGGGGGGGGGAGCGCGCAGTTCATGAAGTAAAGCCACCACGGCCGCATTAACCCTTTCGCTGCTACAGAGACGTGCTCCCCGTATTCCGCGCGATTTTGTCACTGCACTGCTCGCCTGTGCTGACACATAGTGTTCCGACTGCTTTGACACTCTTATCATTCGATTCCACAAAAACTATTTGGCCCAAAAATTAGATTTTTACACATCTTCTTGACTGATACCTTCCCCCCATAAATGACAATTTTGTTTCGATGTTCAACGCAGTTATTATGCACCATTAAATATAGTAAATCATTGCACGAAATTTTGAAGAGTTTGCAGAGGTAAAAGTCCACAGAGTATACTTTCCGTATGGTCGATTTTAGTTGCCACAATGTTGAGAATGAAATGTGGACAAGATACCTAAATTTCTTATAAAATTTACTGTATAACAATATCTCATTTAATTTAAGCACCACATAGGTGCCGTATGTAATATTGAGAAATATTCCGTCTTTCGCGACTGTAACAAAAGTTTTATTTACACCGGGCACGTTTGGCGTAGTGCGGAATGAAGGGAGCACGTGACTGCAGCAGCGAAAGGGGTAATGAAGAGACAAACCACTAGAAATTTCAAAAAATTGCATTCAAACGAATAAAATTCGTGAAGTATGACACTTCGATATTGTTTTTAAATAAACAAAATATTTAGCATCACACAAGGTTTGAACTATGTACCTATCACTTGCTATGCCAACGCCTTAACCGCTACGCTAACGCAGCTCGTCCTGCAATATGCTTCAATAAGGACTCTAACAGGCCATGCAAAATTCTGACAAACACTGTTGGTATGCCTATGAATTACTCGCACTTCGTCGAAGTACAATAGGAAATAAACAATTAACGCTGTTCTTTATTGCGAAAAAGCGGTTCGTGAAATTGATACAAACACCTTTCCTTGCTATCGCCTGAATTAGGAGTCTTATTGCTTGTTTGGTTTAATTAATTAATAGAATATGAAGTAATTGGTATAAAGAATGGTTTTTCCAAACTTTCTATAAAACAAAGTCTGCTATCAAGACATTGCTTTTGTTCTATTACTTTATTTATGACTGAACGTTTCTAAAACTGAAGACAATCGTCCGTGCTCTCCTCTGCAGTCGAGATCTGGCAACGTCGTTCTCTGTTCATTGGCTGACTGTATTTTGTGACGTCAGATGCGCAGAACGAACCTATACTCGGGCCGCCAACATAAATGACGCGCACTTTAGTCAATCATCTTTGATCTTTATAATGGAAATAAGAACATGTCAGAGCTCTCTGTATTGACCAACTATAACAGAAACATACGTGACACTTACTGCTGTGGAAGCTATTGTCTGGCAGTGATTGGCTGATTAAAAGGACCAAACTACTACGTCATCAGTCCCTTTGACCTCGAACAGACAGTTCTATGGAGTGCGGATCAGAGATAGCCCACCACGCAAAACCCAGGGGAAGAAAACTTCGAGGTCTACCAATGTCAGCAAAGCTGAGGAAAGAGACAAAAAGACAAAGGAAGAAAGGCAAGCTACCCATCTAGGGAGCAGCCGGAAGCCCCTGAATGTAGAGTGTAATGAGGGTACATACATTCGCCAGCCCCCGCCACTTACCGAAAGTACTCTACTCTGAGACTGCCTGGGAAACACTACCAATTTGAACAGAGCTAGAGAACTACAGAGAGACAAAAGATGAACTAGTATGAAAGGGCACACGAGAGGGGAGAAGAAGAGTACACGAGTTGGTAGGGTGAGGACCAGGCTGGACCACCAATCCCAGACAGCAGCTGCAGCTCGGTCTACGCAGAGGAGGCAGCAGCGCTCTGTCAACCCCACAAATGGGCCGATAAGCTTAAGTGGCCCTTCCTTAAAGAGAGTGGTAATAGCCTGCTTCACGACTAAAACGTAACACTGCTGGGGCACTGTCTCTTAACACCAGGGGTAGCGGGTCACGGAGCTTAAGAGTCTGCCGCAGAGTGGCTAGGTTGATGTGGACCACTGCCAAAGGGGAACCACGGCGACATTGGGACGGGTCCTAACTACGGAGGAGATGACTATGAGTCAATCCAGTCTGCCGATGCGGACCCAGCAAACAGTGGTAGAGACCTTGCGAGAGGTCTGCATGGAAGACCTCCACAGATTCGTAGCCTCCTTTATCACCTGTAGTTTGTTTGATGAATTCAGAGTGAGCCATTCCGTATTTCAGGCACCAAAAACTCAATGGTGTAATACTGTTCAGAGGTCTGTTTCCAGAATAACGATCTCAAGAGTCGCTTTGCTGATAGTCTGCAACCATTGAGCCATCAGTATAGGTGACTTCTGAAGCATGGGATGCGCCAAGGATGGTGAAAAATTAGTGGCAGAAGTCCTCAAGGATTAACCGTGTCATTTGCACCTTGTGATACATCAAGACAAAGCTGTGGCCAAGGGTTGCAACATGGAGATGTACAGGAGTGAGGCGAGAGGAGAGGTGGAAGAGGAAACAATTGAAGTTCAGAAAGGACAGACCAGACACGGACTGCAATCATAATCACCGGTTGGGGTCACCATTGTGGGGGATAGCATATCATGTTTGACGTGAAGAGGCAGTAGTTAGGATGCTTCCCAACTGCGAATGTGGTTAGTATAACTGACATGCTGTTGTTGGTACCTGATCCGCAACGGAGGGACCCCCACCTCACTAGTAAGCTGTTCACAGGGATAGTTCGAAAGGCTCCTGTCACATGTTGAACCCTGCTACCCAGTGTTCGCAATGCTGAAGGTGATGCCAAACTGTATGCCAAGATTCCCATAATCGATGTGGGATTGTATCGGGGCTTTATAAAGCTGCAAAAGGATAGTGCAATCTGCACCCCAGCGACCCAGATGGGTTCCATAGGGCTTACATCAGTCTAATTTGGTCGCCTGGACATCAAAGTGAGTTCACAATAATGCTCTTCAAACCACTGTAGCACGGTTCTGGCTCCAAGATACGGACAATTATGCTGCTGAAGGATGGCATCGCTGTCGGGGAAGACTTCCTGCGTGGATGCAGGTGGTTCGCAGCTGTCAGCGTGTCTTCGATTATTACTACAGGACCCCACGTTCTGGAAGAGTTTGTGGAAGTCCAACCATTTAGCGCCTAGTGGTAGTTTCACAGTCCTACCTCTTTCTGTAGATGGACATGACAGTAACACGCGAACATTCGACCAGTTTCGCCGTTTTCGAGATACTCGTTCGCTGGCACTGCATATTAATAATCTGTCCTTTTCACAGCCCTACCTCTTTCTGTAGATGGACGTGACAGTAACACGCGAACATTCGACCAGTTTCGCCGTTTTCGAGATACTCGTTCGCTGCCACTGCATATTAATAATCTGTCCCTTTCGAAGTCGCTTATCTCAATCGATTTCCCCATTTGCAGCCAATATATCGTTAGCGTTATCCTCATTCCTGTCTGCTCCGTTTACATACTTTTGTTACCGCGTCACGTGGCCGCAACGCCATCAGGCGGCATCCAACGTCGCAGTGGGCAGTGGTCACCATGTTTCATCTTATCTGTATATACCTCTTCCGTCTGCTGCAGTAACTATGAACTAGTTTATAGTTCTCAAGAGCAATGCAAAAAACCTTTAATTTTAATTAGACTATTCTAGGTATAGTACCTGAAGTACATCAGACTTACACCACTACCACCACAATCTTGGACACAGCACACACTCAACTCCCTCTGAAATCTACATACGTATTTTAGGAACTTAATCAGCAAATGAAATACAATAACTTACTGAGATGATCCAAGTATGTACATGTGGAGAATGTACCACGTTCTTTTCGGCCAACAATAACGAAAAAATAAGAAAACTGGCATGTGCAGCTGTGTACAGGATGATTCTACTGCCACCAACATATATTTCACGTAAGGACCACGAAGAAACGACAGAAATTAAGGCTAGCGCGGATGCATAAACACAGATGTTTTTCGCGTTCACTCTATTTGCGGAGAGAACAGATTAGGTAGTGACTAGTACTGGTACACGGCATCCTGCGAAATAAACCATACGAGGAGTATGTATGTATGTATGTATGTATGTAGATGTAGAGGTGTCTGTATTCTAAAATTATTTAGGAGTCGTACCACGAAGTGACGTCATGATCTCATACCAACTTACAAAGTGGCCTAGTGTTCAGGCAAGTATTACATACTTAAGCAAATCCTGGCCTTAACATTTTAAGATGTGTAAGTGTGGTATAGGGTAATAATCAGAATTCAAGCAACATGCTGCTTCAGTAGGGTTTTCTCGAAATCTATATTCAGTAGGTCTAATAATTAAGCCTGATGCTGACATGGAAAACGGTTATATATAGTCCTTTTGTTGGGTACCCTCTGGCCCATAGATGTCTGGATTGGTTTGTTTTTAATCCTGTCCCTAAGATTTTAGAGTACGCACAAAATAACATTGTACGCATGAAACCCATTATACAGAGTGAATCAAAAAAGACTTAACGACTATTGAATGATATAGAAATTTATTAACATAACTTAGAGAACAATTAGATGTCTTTTGTAGCAAACACTCTCAAATATGATTCACACAGTGCATCAGTATCCCGTTCCTCCACCAGGAGCGCCAGCGTAGTACACAGTTAAAATGGCTGCTTTCCTGGTGCGGAGCGTGCTTGCTGTATGTTTTGGTTTCATTGAACTTTTTAATTCCACATATCGAAGAAGATGACCGAGATGGAATGGTTTACTACCAGCAAGACGGTGCACCACCTCATTTCCCCACGTCGCGCTTCCCAGGTCCGTGGATTGGCGGTGAAGGTTCAAATGGCTCTGAGCACTATGGGACTCAACAGCTGAAGTCATAAGTCCCCTAGAACTTAGAACTACTTAAACCTAACTAACCTAAGGACAACACACACATCCATGCCCGAGGCAGGATTCGAACCTGCGACCGTAGCGGTCGCGCGGCTCCAGACTAGCGCCAGAACCGCTCGGCCACCAGCGGCCGGCTTGGCGGTGAAGGGCCAATCGCATGGCCACGTCGCCCCCCAGACTTGACAACTGGGTTTCTTTCTCTGCGGTTTCACTGAAAATCGTGTGTATGTTCCTCCCCTACCAAACAATTTAGCCGACCTGAAAAATCGACTCTACGCTGCCGTTGCAACGATTTGCTGCAGCGAGTGTGGAAAGAAATTTACTAACAGTAGGATATTTGCCGCATCACCCATGGTAGTCACACTGAACCATAAAGACATTTGACACTTTCGTATGAAACTTGAGATTGTCTGCTACAAAATGACACATCTACTGATTATGTAAGTTATTACATTTCTGTACCACTCCATAGTTGGAAAGTCGTTTTGACTAATCCTGTAGTTCTTTCTTGTGGAAACGAGTACCAGTATTCCAGAGTTTCTGTCTTCAGCACTGTTTCTCTCTAACTACCTCCTTGAACACTTTCCTGGTAACTGGACAGAAAGTTTTTGTAAAATCCTTAGGGGATACCTTTTACACCAAGGTTCCTGTCGTTTGTTGTTATGAGTGTTTTTTAATATGACCTTCGATAATGGTTAATCGTACACCATATTCCTACTCTATGTTAAAATGCTCTACACCTCATCTGGAAAATATCCATAATCTGTACCTGTGGTAATTCTCTCATCTCACATGCTTTCCTGAAGCTCTGTCTAAAATGTTACCTTTAAATCTCTAGCCCAATCTGCCCTGTTACATACTTGCGTGTTCACACGAGTTTGAAGGTAGTAATATTTGATGCTCATTCTCCTGCCACATTTAACTGAAGGTTTTTTTTAATAGTCTGTGAATACAAGGTTTCGTGACCATCATGAAAGAAATGCCTTCGACTGACCCATGACTGGTAACAATCGCCCATACTATTCGTAGCCTGTTACAAATTTTCAGCATCCTCCTCAACTATTTTTGGCCAAGGCAGACCTTTTACCTTTTTTAATGACGACGTATGGTGGTCGGAGAAGCTGGCATGTATAAGGTAAACCTTGCAATCAATTCCAGTTGAGCTAAGGATTCTATCAAACCTTGATGCTGATACGCAAAACATATGCGTAATATCACATCAAACAACTACACTTTTCATGTTCAGACCCCCAATCATGTTTTACAACATACCAGAGAAGGATGTTGTAGTTTTTGGATCTCTCACGGTTGAAAGGCAATTTTGTTATTTTCCATGGACTCGGGTAGACGCGCCGGCCCCGGATCGAATCCGTCCGGCGGATTAACGACGAGGGCCGATGTGCCGGCCAGCCTGGACGTAGTTTGTAGGCAGTTTTCCACATCCCGCTAGGTGAATACCGTGCTGGTCCTCATGTTCCGCCTCAGTTACACGGCTCACAGACATCTGAGCACATTCGCACTATTCCATGGATTACACTCGACGCAGGCAGGTGGGGTGCACTTATTCAGTCCCGGGGGGTACGGGATGGCGGCAGGATGGGCATCCGGCCACCCCTTAAACATTAACATGCCAAATCCGATTAACGATGGGTGACCCTGCGTAACTGCGGGACAAGGCTCAAGCGATAGATGGAATATAGAATTTCATTGTGTTGTGTCATAACACTTTAATAAGATCTTGGATTGAGGGAAAAATGTATCCCAGCTGAAATATTGATCTGACATGTAACACACATGTCGTCTGGTTTGGCAACCTCCTAGATTATAGGTACGTAATTAAATCTTAAGACAGATAGAGAATTATTCCTGTAGATAATGCAAATGTTAACATTTTCACCAAGAGATCATCTACAATACACCCGATAGTCCTATTCTGTCGAGTATTGTTCTGTGGTACTACCTCATGCCATTAATGAATGTTCCCTTAGAAAACTTATCGTCTTCTATTGCCTATAGACTCTCTTCTGATGTTGAAATGTAATTAGCTGAAATAACAGTAATAACTTACAGCGTACATTTCGAAATGTGTGTGTGTGTGTGTGTGTGTGTGTGTGTGTGTTTTATCAGGTCGAATAGGGACAGTAATACGAGGTGTGGCTAGAAAAAAACCGGACTAGTACTGGTGAAACAATAAAACGAATGCAATAAGGCTGAAAGTCGCGTGGCCTGTCACGTGACTCTCGCTCCGCCTACTGCTCGAGTTTCATCTGCCTCCTGCACTCAGTCTGCCCGTGGCGTCTGTTTTAAGTAGTTGACGTTTTGTCTGTGCGTCGGAAAATGCTGAGTGTACAGAAAGAACAGCGTGTTAACATCAAATTTTGTTTCAAACTAGGAAAATCTGCAAGTGAAACGTTTGTAATGTTACAACAAGTGTACGGCGATGATTGTTTATCGCGAACACAAGTGTTTGAGTGGTTTAAACGATTTAAAGATGGCCGCGAAGACACCAGTGATGACACTCGCACTGGCAGACCATTGTCAGCAAAAACTGATGCAAACATTGAAAAAATCGGTAAACTTGTTCGACAAGATCACCGTTTAACAATCAGAGCAGTGTCTGAGTTAACAGGAGTTGACAAGGAAAGTGTTAGGCAGATTCTTCATGAAAGTTTCAACATGAACGAAGTGTGTTCAAAAACGGTTCCAAAGTGTCTCACAATTGAACAGAAGGAACGCCGAAGAATGATTTGTTCTGACATCCTGGAAAACATTGAAAGTAATCCCACCTTCTTACAAAATGTTATTACTTGCGATGAATCGTGGTTTTTTACTTACGATCCCGGAACTAAACGCCAATCGATGCATTGGAAAACTCCTGGTTCTCCACGACAAAAAAAAGCACGAATGTCAAAATCGAAATTCAAGGCAATGATGATTTTTTTTTTTTTGACATCAAAGGGATTGTGCACATTGATTGGGTACCAGAGGGACAAACAGTGAATCAGCATCACTACATTAGCGTCCTGGCTACCCTACGTGAGCGAGTACGGAGAAAACGGAACGATTTGTGGAGAAAAAAGTCTTGGATCCTTCACCAAGACAATGCCCCAGCTCACAGTGCGTTGTCAGTGAAGACGTTTTTGGCAAAACACAACATTCCCATCTTAGATCATCCACCCTACTCACCTGATTTGGCCCCCTGTAACTTTTTTCTTTTACCTAAAGTCAAGTCAGCTTTGAAAGGAACTAGATTTGAGACTGTTGAAGCAGTAAAAGAAAAAGCGACGGAAGTAATGTATGGACTTACCGAAAATGATCTGCAGCATTGCTATGAACAGTGGAAAATTCGTATGGAGCGGTGTAGAGACCGAGGAGGAGAGTACATTGAAGGAGATAACATGAAATTGTAAATAAATGTTTTTTCCAGCATCAGTCCGGTTTTTTTCTAGCCGCACCTCGTATAGCGACCTCACGCACTGATAATGCTGTTTACACATTTACTTGCACTGCGCGGGTGTATGGAGAAAACCGGTAAAATTATTGCATATAGCGTGTGTTCTTACAGAAAATGATGTTGTGTCGTTTTATTACAGTATTTCAGACACACACTGCAACGGCGAAGTGTTTTACCTCAGTTATTATGACGATCTTTACAGCCATCTTTGAACTAGAATTGCTTTGCTGCGAGAGTTCCGCTCACTAGCGTGTAGAGAACTGAAATGACGAGGCTATGGTACGAGGCGTGTTTTTTAAGCAAGTACCGTTTTGAAATTGAAATAGACGTGCTAAGGTATCTCAATAATTTTATTTTTACATGGAAGCCTGTACCTTAATCTACTTTTCTACATAATTTCCGTCAATATTGAGGCACTTGTCATAACGTAGTTCCAGCTTTTGAATACACTCATCATAGAAGTCTGCCGCCCGACTTGTTAACCACTGCATCACCACTGTTTTGACTTCGTCATAGTGTGTTTCTTCAAGTGAAGGAACAGATGATAGTCACTGGGCGCAAGATCGAGGCTGTAAGGAGGATGATCTAGAGTTTCCATCGAAAAGATGTGATTGCTTAAACTTCACTTTTCTGGGTGAATCTGAATGCCGCCATTCCATGGACTGTTGCTTTGATTCTGGTGTGACGTAGGCCACCCATGTTTCATCTTGAAAATACACCTGGGCTGTCAGTGTCTTCAAGACGATCACAAAGTCAAAACAGTGGTGATGCAGTGGTTAACAAGTCAGGCGGCAGACTTCTATGAGGGTATTCAAAAACTGGTACAACGTTATGACAAGTGCCTCAATATTGACGGAAATTATGTAGAAAAGTAGATTAAGATACATGCTTTCATGTAAAAAAGAAAATTATTGAGATATCTTAGCACGTCTTTTTTTAACTTCAAATCGGTACTTACTTTAAAAAAAAACACGCGTCGTAATAAATGGAGTGGAGCAGCTAAAAATATTGTTAATAATAAATATGACCTTCAATCTATTTTTGTTTATGAAAATAAATATCTATACCCTGATCCCAAGTAAACAACTTCCTTTCACTAAGGCGTACAGACCTCAAATGACAGCTGGATTCGTATTATGAAGGGGGAGGTGTAGCCAGTTTCTTGTTGGCTCAGGGAGGAGTGACCTCTTCTTGATCGCTATCTTGGCTAGAACCAGTGCAGCAGGTGGTTTACCTTCATTCGCAACTGTACGAAGTTTGTGACGTCGCCATATGCTGGAAGGAGAGGTTTCCCCACAAGTCGTATCTGTAACCATGAGACAATAATAGTACACGTATTGCGACAGGCACAACTAATCATTATAGACACACTCATTCACCTTTAGCTCAGTCACTAATCTTTTGCTGGAGATCATGCATGACATCAGTCTTACCAATGGGTGTCAATGCTCCCTCCTTATCTTCAGCCAATCATAGCATAATACTAAAAAATCCAAGACTGTGGAAAAAGTCCAAATGTTTTAATTGTAAATTTTAAGTAAGTCCTTCTCCCCCCCACCCACACACATACACACACCTCCAGCCAATCACAGTGCAGTATTAATACTGGAAGTTGATGGGACATACACGGTGTACATGATACCCAATATCCAGGTCTCTTTCCTGCTAGTAAGAGTATAGCAGAAATGTAAATGTCAAATTACATTTCTGACTGACACGTATCTCCAACCAATCAGAGTGTAATAGCAAAAACAGCGCCAAATGTGCTATAAAATTACGTAAAACTCAGATTACAGCCTAAAATATTCATAACTTTCGAAAGATATTTATGTCTAGCATGAAAGTAGTGTCAAATTATTTACGTACACGTATACACCTCTTACACTACACTGAAATGAGTGCAAGATCAAAGATATGTATTTTATACATAAAATGACGCATACCCATTGCATGGTGTTCTCCCCCCTCCAATCAGAGCCTAGTGAAGCAACGCAAGAGCCAATAACAATGTAGCCACATTTGGACTGTGCTTGAAAGTCGCCAAACGGCCTAAATTACTAAATTATTTATCAAATATGAAGTACATGAGACTCATCTCTCTCCTCTCCTATTACAACCTGGTATTCCTACCTACTAGTACTACAATGTAACCCCATTTGAGCTGTTCTCCAAACTATCCCAGACGTATCTTCTTATAAAAAAAAAAAGTAAATAAATAAATAAAACTGGTTTTCGGCTGACTCACCAGTCACATTAGTAAGTTTCATTCAAAACTATGAATTGCTCGCTATGCGATATTGGGACGATTGTAGTAGCATAATTCCCTACAAACAATTAAAAACCAACAATTGCTTATAAAATGTAAATAAACAATTACGAATATGTGAAATGAAATGATCGTATGACATTTATTGGCCGGGGTTAGGCCGCCGTATTGCAAGCTGACGCCACTTCGGCGACTTGAGTGTCAATGATGATGGATACACAACACCCACTCCCCTGCCGGGAATCGAACCCGCGGCCCCTTACGTGGTAGGCGGTAACGCTACCGCTGCGCGGACTAGGCAGACTAGGAATATGTTGTTGTCGGACACGGGTTTCACCTCAAATAATATTCCGAAACCCCAGAATAAAGTAAACTGCTATTCCACATCCCAGCTGTCTACTGTCACGAACAGATGGTTACACTGTTAAAAAGCGACACAAGCTCAATCTCTGCACCAAGAGTTGTTCTCACTGTTACTAACAGGAGTCTATACCGAGAAATAAAAATTTCGATCTATTAACTGCACTTCGTTTAAGACACAATAGAGCGCATTGAATTATTTTCCACATTTATGATGTCAGTATTCTAAAAGGTCTGCAAAATATGTCAGCAACACAAAAATGTGATGTTTACATCTTTTATCTGGGGCTTGTTTGAGGATAAATGCACATCTATGATGTCACAATATTCTCAAATGAATTAGAAAACGTTAAGTTTACAACGAGTATTTAACAGTGTGAACAGTGCGATGTTTTGTGTGGAATATTACGGTGTTTACATCAGCATTATTTTCCACACACATGTCATGTTTGTGAACTCTAAGTAGGTGTCAGGGGGAAGGGGAGAGTGATGATGTTCGGTTTGGGGGGCCGCACAACTGCGCGGGCATCAGCGCCCATACAAATTCCCAATCTGTACACAGTCCAACTAGCCACGTTCACGAACGATGATGGAATGATGAGAGCAATACAAACACCCAGCCCCCAGGCAGAGAAAATCCCCAACCCGGCCGGACCCCGTGATACGCAGGCTGTAACGCTGGCCACTAGACCACGGGCTGCGCACAAAAGGTGACAGTGATGACAATATATCACTAGGAACATATAACTGATAACTATTACAAAAATGGTTGGGACGAAGTTGAGATCAAGTAGAAGAAAAATGTTGCAAGACTCAAATTAACTACTTTACCACAGCTACGCCGGCCGCTGGTGGCCGAGCGGTTCTAGGCGCTTCAGTCTGGAACCGCGCGACTGCTACGGTCGCAGGTTCGAATCCTGCCTCGGGCATGGATGTGGGTGATGTCCTTAGGTTAGTTAGGTTTAAGTAGTTCTAAGTTCTAGGGGACTGATGACCTGAGATGTTAAGTCCCATAGTGCTCAGAGCCATTTGAACCATTTTTGAACCACAGCTACAATGCCACAACATTCGTGTATTCAGTCTGATAATATGCGTGCTGTCACCGCCTAACGTCGTTTCTTTCATCACCAGTTTAGGAGGGATTGAAGATTATGCATCACAAGAAAAAATACAATCAGTGACGAGTATTAGAAAGAAACTGCTGCTTTACCGTATTTGCAACTATGGCTCGCAGAAAAGATCTGTGATACAATACACTAACATCTAATAAAAGTACCACCACTCACATGAGTAACACTTGGTACTACTATTTCACTGAAGCCTTCACCGGCCAGCATTTTCTCCTCGATCCCTCCCCACCGACGATTCCAGAAGTTGTCAGACGCCCTCGGGTCTACTTCTCGATTTACGTTACTTCACCTACCTTCACACGTGGAACTGTGACTATTATCAGGTCAGCTTTTCATTCATGGTAGACAGCACTGATGTTAAACAAAAATATAGCTAAGTAATTTAACCAGGAATGAAGTTTAAAATTATTTACTAAGCTTTTGCACTAAGCAGTAACTATGTCTGAAAAGGGTGAGAACAGTGTTCTAGGAAAAGGTGAAGATATGTTCAATGAAAGCTAAATACTTTCACCATGTTGCATACAGCTAACATGCACCAGGATGATCCTGCAAAGATCTTAGACGTGAACGCGTTTGCATAATGGATAATTGTGTATTTTAAGACCACAAATTCGAAAAATTGACTTCTATATTCATTCGCTGATTTCTAATGACAGACCAACGTTCGCTTCCTGAAGACGGCACGTTTACAGTGGCTGCCAACGCAACGGTCTGGATTAGTGATTGATGTGACTGAAATTTTAGCCAATTTGGCCTTTGCTTTGTTCGTACTGCGAATGGCTGTAGAACTGCAACCATTGTAATTCCCCAGGACATGCTGTTTTACTGTGTGGTTGAATGACGGTGACATCCCCTCGGGTAAAAAACCCTGAAGCCAAAACACGATACCACTTTCATCTCCGAGCAGTAATCAGGACGACCTTGTCACCAAGAAAACCGAACTGACGCCGTACGAGTCGAAGCGTGGAATCCTTTAAATGGGGAAGTATATTGAGTCTTTACAAAGAGAACTGAAGTTAGATACAGTGAGAGTTTTTAAGAGTGGTTGCGGGAAGAACTGAAATTTAGGTCGGGTGAAGGAAGATAAGGAAAAATGGTGCAAGTACATGGATGGGGGCAATGAATGTAAGGAGAGGCCAACTGACAACTATTTAAAACACTTGATATTACAATCCCGAAATGGCCTGTATATGGGTGACAGAACCCACAGACAACACAGATATTACACAATGCTACGATGAATATCGAGTTATTCAATAAAAAGGTGCAAAAATGACCTTCAAAAGCACCTCCACACCCATACTCACTAGTCAGGATTTCAAGTATGTTGTTAGTGGCACTCCCTCCTACCACTGCACAAAAATTTCCGACTATACGACCTATTTCCCATACTCGACCTTTTTTGGTCTCTATTGGCTGAGCTATTAGCCCACTAGCACAGTCGGCTATTTCGTTAACATTATTAATTTAAACGTGTCCGTGGTGGTAATGAAAGGAAAGCACCATATGTAAACGTTACGCTAAAACTAATTACACTGACAGTTTGGTCCGAACTTAACCCTTACAGGCACAGTAGTTTCGTAGTCAGAACGCCTAACGAATACAACAATGTAATCGTTTATTTTATGCTTTTAATATTCACAAAATTGTTAAACTTTACACAACAGTCAATTTTACAATTTTTAAGTACTGGACTAAGCCGGTGGTGTAATTAGGCCAGTCAATGAAGACCAAAAGCTATCGAATGTGGGAAATAAATGATGGAGTCGCAAATTTTTGTACAGTAGTAGGAAGAAGTTTCATGAACAACATCGTAGAAATCCTGACCACTTTGGGTTGACTGTGAGAGTCGGGGTTAATTTGAAGGTCACTTTTGTTTTCTTGAACTACGGCCTCTGGCCAACATGTGCCACTGTATATATATAATGAAAGGTTCTTCTTATTTTTCTTATGGGACTAATTAGTTTGATCGTAGCGAGTAAAAGAATCTGAAAATCTGGTGCATGGTTTGTGAGGAGCAAAAATATCATTGCAGGTTGCATAAAATGACAGCGGTAGGGACAGCTAAATCATCCTGTATGATAAATTGGTATTCCAAAGACGCATTTGTCATAACTAACTCTACATCTCGATGTGTGTCCCCTCCAAATCTAATTGTCATGTTGGCTTGTTTATAAGAATTTCCCCGATAAATATACTCTAAATGTATATTATAAATAATTTTCTTATAATTTCATGAAATATACAATATCTTTTGTTGTATTTACGATTTCTTTTTATATTTGGTATATTTGTTTTCAAGTTGCAACTTTTCCAGATTTAAATCTGTTATATTTAGAACTATTTGTAAATTAATGCAAATCTGTCCAAAATAAGGAAGAGCAAAATCGTTGAGGGTAACAAAAATGCTCAATCCACTTTTTGCGCACCGAGCACATCGAACAATTTAATTTCCTTATAGGAGCGGGAAGGAAGAGACGGTTCCCCGCTCTTTTCCTTGGCCTACCGAATTTACCCTATTGGACGTGTGGTGGAGTGGGCGCCCTACTAAAAACAAATTTGAAACTGTAAAACAGATACCAAGGTTACAAAGAGAGAGAATCTGTACAAACGGGAAGCAAAAATTGCTGCAGTTGGGACGAGAAATGGATAGTTACTAGGTATTTCTAAGTCCGTAGTAGATAAATTTCAAATTGCCGTTGACAAATCAGTACAGATACTGTAACGTTCCCTGGCATTTTCACGTTATTAAACAACAAGAGTGTATTTGTACCATATACGCCGCTCTGGGCAAGTTGTATATATCGTAATTATTGAACAAAAATATTACTGAATGTGGTATAAAATACATTAGTTATTCTCATTATATTTTTTGTTGTAATATTTCTCTGTATTTAGGATAGGAATTTTTCTGTATTTATTATGTGATTGTAAAATGTGTCAGTATTTGCGGTATCAGAGACATAAAAATTCGCCAGAAGAGAATAATATCGTCAATTTACAAAGAAATGTTAATAGTCGGCAAACGCTATATAAGCACTAAGCATTATGTATTCTTTGGTCTTCTCTGTTCAGAAGTTATCGAGGTAGGGCAGTGTGAAGAAGCTTTTAACGAATGTGTAGACTTCTTTTGTCTCTGTCTGGACTTAGCCGCCATTAGACGATGCGTTACGAATTAATGTGAGTTGAATTGTTGTTTGAGCTAAATATATCAGTATTTATCAGAAGTGTGAATTATTTATGTAAATTAGCTTGCCCACGTCATCTATAAAATGTCTTTAAGAATTTTTCAGCATTTTTAGCGGTGTTGCTGGGCTGTGCCGCGACCAACAATCGCAATCTGAAGAGGCGGCACATTTAAAAAATTATCAAACCCGTAAATCGGGAACAGGTGCATAAAAATCAATAGTGAATTAAGAAATTGTTTTCCTTTTCAGTGATCCTGTGGCTGATAAAATTTGAATTAATTATACGTTTGTGCATTCGTAGGCGGATAGTTAATGTTAGTTAACATTGAAATTTAAACAGTTCGGTTCTTTAAAATAACTCAAATGCATAGTAAAGTAGGCTTGATCAGTGATAAAGATCGGCTTGGCAATAATTAAAACGGCTTGGCAATAATTAAAACATTTTCTGCTGATAGAGATAATCTTGTGTTCTATGGCTAGTGCCGGGATAAAATTCAGTAAAAATATTTAACAAAAAAACCCACTGCATCTGGAAAGTGTATGCCAAGGCCGAATGATTTAAAGGACTCAATTCTCAACTAAATATTCTTAACCAGTTCATATGAGTTCACGTAAATATTTTTTCTTTAAATGTACGTAATTCTTAAGAAAGTAAAATTTTTTATTACCACACGAAAATAAGAGAGTGGTTCTACAACAAAGTTCGCACGAAAGAAAATTAACTTAAAAGCAAAAGATAAAATTTATTATTATTCTTTAACGAAAAATCAATCAATTCCATTCATATTCCGACGATTTCGTTAAAATACATGAGCTGGATATATAGAGATGGGCTTCACAAGCGATAGATGACGGTAATTTATTACTTCTGTTCAAGGATTCCTCAGAAAAGATTCATTATTTTAAAGTAAGACGTCGGATTGTTTCACGGAAAATCAATGAATTCGTCAATCAAGAGCAAATTGAGAATAAAAAGCTGAAGAGTAAAGCTTGATTGGAGAGCAAAATATGTATAGTTCTGAATAGTCGGGTTTCAATTTGAAAATGTATGCAGCACGTACATTATTCTTATGAGGAACATCAAAGCTGAAATACGAGGAAAATCCCTGGACGCCTTAACAAATTGTTATACAACACAATCCATTATATGCGCAAGCGGGGATTTAATGTCCCCCTTGCCTCATAGTTCTAAAAGAAAATGATAGCAAGTTCGGGCCAAAGGTCGAAAAAACAAAAATTTAATGAGATAATATCCTGGTGTTCATTTGTATGTCCGGTACATTAGGACCGGAGCTCTTACGGAAATACCTAATACGAATTATTATTTTTTTTCTTTATTGTGTTTTAGATTCATCGACCGCGCAAAACTAAAACGTATTTAACACCAGTGATAAAGATGGAATTGAAGTGAATATTTAACGATTCCTACCAGAACGATCGATATGATTCAACCATTAGACGTGTTCCGTGGCAGCTCTCGTGATCTTCATGTATCCTTACCAATTGCAAGTGGTTAGTCGCTGCTAATATTTCTTTCTTTCTGATCTCAGAGCGTCGTAATTGTTAATTTTCTTTGCGAGAAGACGCCACAATTTACTATCTTTAAAATTCGTCATGAAAGAGGATTCATAGTGGAACTGAATACTTTGTTCCCTCTTTAACTTTGATGAATTACACGATGAATAAGG
This sequence comes from Schistocerca nitens, assembly GCF_023898315.1. Classification (NCBI taxonomy): domain Eukaryota; kingdom Metazoa; phylum Arthropoda; class Insecta; order Orthoptera; family Acrididae; genus Schistocerca; species Schistocerca nitens. The sequence goes on from NC_064622.1 coordinate 246,276,214, forward strand.
ACGATACTCTTTAAGCAAGTCGTTTCCAAATTGATTTTATCCTCTTGCATGTAAGTTAAATTCACGTCAAAAGTTTTTTTGCTAGTTGAAGTCTATGTTCATTAATGATGGTAGTCAAAGATCCTATGCCTGTGTTAACCATGGAGGTGAGAAAGAGAAGGGAGGTGGCACTACAGACCATGGAGGGGAAAAAAAGAAGGCAAGTGGCATTAGGTCACTAACTTCAAACCGTTGTCCGCCATCTTAACTAGCCCAAAACATTAGGTTTACCGCATTCGTACCCCCTTAGTTCACCGCGGTGTCACTTCCCTGTGATGTCACTCTGTATCGTATTACAAGAGCAAATACGCATTCAAGGGCAGAAAAACGTTCGAATTTCCTTCCTGACACTTTGTTATTCATGTAAGCTCTATAATTTTTAGTATTTAAAACAGTGTGATGCGCGCACACGACAGAAACAATGAACAAGAAACACTCGTAAAATCAGTAATGAGATAAAAAAATGAAGGGAGGTGGCACTACAGGGTTACGCTGTGCGTCGTTTTGAAGCCAAAGTGGGCGACGTTTTTCTGTTCTTGAAAACATATTTGCTCTACAAGCCTGGAAGACGAGTCTTTGGTATTGACAATTCACCAGCATCGTTCCGTTGACTAGAGTCCGGAGGTAGCCAGTCAACGAAGGACTGCACTCGAGTAGGTGGTAGCAGGAACCATATTGTTCGATGAGATTTCGAGATTGCAGCCGGATCATGTAGACTTCTTGCCACGATATTTCGGCTGGCAATCGTCCAGCCATCTTCAGTTGAGTGTCCGTCACTGCAGTTGAGTGTCCGTCACTGGAGACTGCAAGTTCCCGGAGTCAACTTTATAGCAAAAAATTGGCGCGAAAACGCATGCGCATTGGCCTCCGTCACAGGAGCATCCTCTATTGAAAGCCGCGCCCTCTGGAGCTACTGTTCTATCTGTGGCGCTCATTAATAACCTCTAAAATGTACAAGATAGACAAGAACAAATTACACCACTAAATTCCAGAGCTCAAGCGAGTGTTATTTGATGTTTCATACATCCCCCTTCCCATAAGAAAAAAAGACTTGAATCCAAAATGGCGGATTTCAAGATGGCAGCCATGAATGGCATTAACTCCAAAAGGTGCGGCCCCACAATAAACCTATGTTCCCAACATCACATTTCAATTTTCCCTTAATCTTCCAACTTATGAAGATGTCCAAGGACTTCTGACTCGCCCTGTATTATGGAATTTGACGAATATCTTCATGATGTCCCAAGTCACTACAATGCCACGCCCCACACCATTACAGAGCCTCCACCAGCTTCAACAGTCCGCTGCTGACATGCAGAGTCCAAGGATTCATGAGGTTGTATCTATAACCGTACACGTCCATCCGCTGGATACAATTTGAGACTAGACTCGTCCGACGAGGCAACATGTTTCCAGTCATCCGCAGTCCAATGTCGGAGCTGACAGGTGTAGGCGAGGCGTAAAGCTTTGTGTTGTGTGGGCCTTCGGCTCCAAAAGCCCATATCGAGTCCCCGAAAGCCCATATCGATGGTGTTTCGCTGACTGATTCGCACGCTGACACTTGTTGATGGCCCAGCACTGAAATCTGCAGTAATTTGCGGAAGAATTTCACTTTTGTCACGTTGAACGATTCTCTTCAGTCGTCGTTGGTCCCGTTCTTGCAGGATCTTTTCCCGGCCGTAGCGATGTCGAAGATTTGAAGTTTTACGGGATTCCTGATATTCATGGTACATTCGTGAAATGGTCGTACGGGGAAATCCCCATTTCATCGCTACCTCGGAGATGCTGTGTCCCATCGCTCATGCGCCGGCCGTAACACCACTTCAAACTCACTTAAATCTTGAACCTGCCATTGTAGCAGCAATATCCCATATAGCAACTGCGCCACAGACACTTGTTTGTTGTCTTACATAGGCGTTGCCGACCGCAGTGCCGTGTTTTGCCTGTTTACGTCTCTCTGTATTTAGTGTATATCATTTGGTAAGTGGTCTCAAGTTTTGGCTGCAGCATTGTGAACCCCTGTTTAAGCTACAGATAATCTTAATGTGGCGTAATGAACGTAATTTTTTTTTCTTCTGGTATTGTAATTATGTGCATCATTGGTGCCGTTGAAGTGCAGTGGAGTGGATTGGATTATTTACAACAAACTTCGAGAGGGAAAAACTATACCGAGAAACGGAAAGGTTGCTGCTCACACACCGAGTACAAGGCAGGGACGACTGAAAGTGCGTTCACATGAAATTATTAGCGAAAGGAATTTAGAGCATCGGATGTTGCCCCAACAACCAGGGCGGTTACGCAGCCTTGTGTTGTGCGGGGACGAGAGAGTTGATACAGTGTGGCTCGGATGTCTGACTGTTTGTGACTTGGAAGGTAATGAAAAACATAGGGAAGAACGGAAAGTCAAATGACAGAAATAAAACCATTACAATAAGAGAAAACAGTACAACAATAATTGAGTATACAAAAGGAAATATTGCTTGAATTGCTCCACTTACGAATGAAATGTGAATCATTTAAACTTCAGATTGCGATCGGATCGATTAGTACACCCGTAAACAATGCAAGCTGGCATTTTTTATAAAACAACTAAATCTCCACACAATCACAGCACCCAACACGGTCGAAACTGGGCACGTGCACTTCAGAATGACGTCACGGATAAGTATGAATGCGGTGAACCTAATGTTTTGAATTAGTTAAGATGGCGGACATCGGCCTCAAGCCTGTGACGTAATGAAACCTTTTTTTTTTTTACCTCCATGGTGTTAACTTTCGGTCGACTTCATGAAAATATGACGATCACTGCACTGCGTAATGCAGCGATCGAAAATAATTAAAGTTCTCACAGTTTCAACTTTGAATTACTATCGACTGAAACTCCATATCTCACTTCCCTGAACTCACTTAAAAATTAACTATCAGTTCTCTTTTAATAATCAAACGTTTCCCTTTCACAAATATAATTATTTTCAGATAAGGTGGAAGGTACTCTTGCAGTTAAGGTTTTGAATACTTTCGCACTATATATTTTGACAATTACGTTATAAGCGCTCACAAGAGTTAACACAGACGACGTGAGAGAAGATGAGCTGAGACAAAATGACAGTGAGACACTACTGTCTAGACAAAAAAAGATTACGTAAGTTTTTATGCCTAGAAGTTCTTAGTACACTACTTTTTTTGAAATGGCTATTCTTGAATAATTAACAATTTTGCAAAAAAATATTAATCAAATTATAAAATTATGGCTCTTTGCCATATAGGAGTGGCTTCCGTGTACACATTTCAGCCGTGAAGAAAAATATAATTATAGTGTTAACTTGCATTTAAGAACTAACATCCTAAAAATTCAATCCCTTATTCGCGATCAACTTTCTACTTCCAGGTTCTTCAACTTTCTCAAATATACATTGTACAACAGTGGTTACAAACTGGAAGACGTTTGTGACTTCTATCATGAAATTACAATTGTCCGATGTACATTGGCGCGCAAAAATAAAAATGTATTTGTTATTATACAGATTGACAAAAATAATGCAACAATAATGTACAAACAATTTCAAATAAAACTTCATTAAATTTGAGGAAGTTAGAAAACGCCAAATGTAAAAAGAGAAATATAACACAAAGTATTTTGTATTTCACAGAATTCACTTCATAACATATGACTGAATTTGGTATTGACGATTCTAATCAGTCAAATGTCCAAACGTAAAAATTGCGAGAGGATTAGAAAAATACGACTTTTTTTTCAAAACTGTGTGCACGATTGTAACGCACATTAAGAAAGTCACAGAACTTTTATTTATTTTTTTGCCTGTTTCTGTTTCCACGGTATTCATTTAGAAATATTACACTTTTTTTCCAGGTGGTGTTTCACACCATTAACGGCCGCAGGGGGCACGTATAAAAGAATATGTCACTTATTTTACTCTACACTGCGACATATTCAAAGCTGACCTAAATCGAACGGCATCCTTTGGGTTGGTTTACTTGTTAGAAGCGCGGTTGCATAATGGCAATCGGGGTTGGTTTACTTGTTAGAAGCGCGGGTGCATAATGGCAATCTTACATAGGAATGTTTGGCATTTGTAGATCTTCAGACAGATTTTGACAACGATGATTGAAATTCTTTGGAATTCTGAAGGCGGCAGGGATAAAGTAAGTTTTACATTAATCAGTTTGCATCTCAGATGGCTAAGGGCACGAAAAGAAAGCATTAATCGTGAAGGGAGCGGGACAGTTGTAGCTTATCAATAGCTGTGGCGTCCACGAAGGCAATTAATTATTTAAAGAAATTAAATAAAACTAGAGAAATTGAAGTGTCTCGTTAAATGGCGTGGTGTAACTTAATGCTGTTTAAGGTTTGATTAAGTTTGATAACAGGAAGTTTCTTCTTAGAAAATGAGATGATAATTATTTAGTCACCGAAGAGTCACAATGGTCTCGCATTCTACCAAAATGCATGTAACTGCTTCGACGCCACTAGTAACTCAGTGTAAGCAGATTCCTTAGTTTTCGCTCTGTAGCCGCTATCATCGCATTATTCACAAACAACCACATACTTTTTACATAGGACACTAAACATGAAAGATACTCAGTACAGTGCATTTGTAAGTATTAAGATTACAACTGAATAACAAGAGAGAAATAGTTTTTACCTTGTATTGAAATGACTTCTTTCAATAACCCGTGCTCAAGAAAATAATAATACATCTGTGCTTTAACTACTTATCTGTCTCTTGTGCAAAATGGGCCTGATAGGTGGCCTATTTCGTGCGTCATACTCCGACGCTTATACCTGAAGAAATGAAGACCAGCAGGATGAACAACGCTTGAAAAAACAGACAAGGAACGGAATTCCCAACAGCAATGCATACGAACTGTCCGTCTGTCCTCGGACCTTCAATAACATGTCTTTGGCGACTACTTAATTTCCGATAAAAAAATGGAAAAGTGTGTGAGTTCAGGTCATGGGCGTAGCTACCGCCGTGTCAATGATACGGGGCCCAGGGCTGCAGGGGGCTCGACATGTGTAAGGAAAAATTTGTAAAATGTTTTGCACAATCTCACTCAAGGCGAACGTTTGAGCCTTAGGCCGTACCATAAAACCTTAATTAAGCGGGCGTCCAAATGTGGGCAACACTGAACGTCTCAGATTTCCCGCGCCGCACGTCAGCAGACAACAATGTTTACTGTATTTCTCCTTTTCTGTTGAACGAATACAATCTATACGCCAGTGGGTGCTTTTCACAATTTTTGGGAAAATATTTCTTTTGGGAAAACGAAAACTCTGGGGAAACTTTCTGGAGGAAAAAAAAATTTGGCATTGAGGAAATTGGGGAAATATTTCTTCTATGTAAACATATTACTAACGTCGTCTCTGATATTTTAGTGCAAATAGCACATACGTAGTTTATAGATACGCCCTCGCTCTCTCCAAATCAATCTATACACCTTTCCGTTTTCGTCTCTGGTGGTTGGCATTAGCTTCATGAAGGTATCTATTACGTAAACTACTTTCCATGCGAAGACATCGGCCTGCATGGGAAGCCAAACCTCGATTTTCTAGTAAGCTTTTGAATTTCTACTGTTTCTAGATACTCCACTTGATGAGGACTAGAGTTTCAGTCTCGTCTAAAAAAAAACTACAAATAAGCGATTTACATTTTATTTTTACAAATGCAATTATGACGAAATCACGCTGTACGATATCATACCACTCCAATCTATTTATAGAGTGAGATCAGTCAGCACTTAGTGGAGCAATGAAATATGGAAAGTTGGGTACTGGTTTGTGTTTTTATTTTTACTGAGTTGGCTTTGTGGGTTTTCGTGTTGTTTGTATGCCATTAAAATAAGAATTAACTACATGTTAATGGTAACTGGACTGCTGGCGTTAAGGGATTATTTTCGTTTTGGTGGAATATTCTGGTTCGCTACCTACAGCGCCTGTAGGCGATAGGACCAAATGATGCTAACCAATGAACCCAAACCATACACCACCGACCGATCGAAAATACACATAAATATCTTTCACTCTCGTTGGTCAGAAACGAACAGCGCGGTGCGGTCTTTGGTTTAGTAGGTGATCCAGACTTTGGTATTATAGTTCGTGGGCCCTTTTTGTTTGCTTGGTGTTGCCATCCCTGTGTCCCAAGCCATCAGTGGCATTTTTCGCGTAATTAATCATATATCGTCGAAGGTTTTGCTGTTTGACCTTAATAACTCTCATAATAAATATTATTCCGATTTAATTTCGGTAACACGTGTTGAATCGATGCCAAATATGAGACATGAAAATTTGTACTAAATATAGGAGGATTCTAGAATGTAATGTTTACTTGATAAGTGAAACACCAGTAACCCTTTTTTACTATTTAACATGTAATAATTTTTTTAATGTTCTTTTCATAATTGGCTTTCTGCGGTCAGGATAAATATTCCGGTGTTTTTTCAGGGTGGCTCACACGTTCAAAAGGCGGTGGTACCAAAGCGTTTTGCAGATTGTACACACGCACACTACAAGCACAAGCAAAAGATTTGTCTAACCACGCAAATTGTAAGAAGCATTTAGAAAACCTCAAATTTTAACAACTCGATTGCAGCAACTCAAAATGAACAACATTTTATGGCTCAAATATACCCAGAGAAAGAAAAATTGCAGAACTGAAAATGGCAGAGCATTGTTCGATATTTGCAGCAGACCATCCAGCAGGTCTGCTGCCAGCTTTGGACAAGTCATGTACTGTTCTCAGTGGAATGAAGCTGCATCACACTAAATGTGCAGGGCTGATTACTAATGTGATTTCACCAAGTTTTCTTCAGCAAGTCATTGGCGATAGCCGTTATTTGATGGTAATAGACAAGAGTACGTCCACTGACACCAAGAAAATAACGTGCATCACTGTGCGTTATTTTAGTGTAAACACGAAAACGATAATAACAACGTTTTATAGACTCTTAGAAGGTAGTGATGCTCACTCTTCAGCTAATGCGTTTAAAAAGCAACTATAGATAGCCCTTAAGGGGCTCCGGAACGCCCTATACTTGCAATGTTAAAATAACGCTTATAAATTACATCTTTCCTCACAAAGTATTTGAGGTAGGAAGTTGAACTTTTTACAGATTATTTATTGGAATATGGGCTACAACTTAACACAGGGATTTTACAAAATTTTAGTTCAGTTATTAAAGATGATTTTTTTTCAAATGTAATGAAAATTCACAACATTTTTTTGCAATTTTTTATTTATATATTCAAAAATATACAGTTTTTTTGGAAAAAGGCTGTGTTATATTATGCAGAAGGTACTGTGTAACATTTACTGAAAGTTTGAAACAAATATGTTTGGAAGATCCTTAGAAAACATGTAATTAGTATGAGAAAATAAAAGTTTTGGGAATCGAGCGACAAAGATTGGATTAACTTTTTAGTGCATTCCACGTCCATAGGATGGATTATCTTCATCCTCTGCAAACTCCTCCTCCAGCTTCCTCTTGTTCCTCCTCCTGTTTACTCTTGCTTGTATTTCTAGACTCTTTACAGCCCTGTCTGCAGCCCGAAGGCGTTCCTTGTCTAAAGCAAGCATCGCTCGTACCATGTTAGAACCTATCTTCATTCCCATATTTCTAAATACCTTGCACCTTACAATGTTGCCATCATTGAAAGTCGCAACATTATCAAAAAATGGTTCAAATGGCTCTGAGCACTATGGGACTCAACTGCTGAGGTCATTAGTCCCCTAGAACTTAGAACTAGTTAAACCTAACTAACCTAAGGACATCACAAACATCCATGCCCCAGGCAGGATTCGAACCTGCGACCGTAGCGGTCTTGCGGTTCCAGACTGCAGCGCCTTTAACCGCACGGCCACTTCGGCCGGCGCAACATTATCATACACACCAAAGTGAAGTGTTTCTATTCCAACAAATACAGTCTTGGGGATTCTCGACCATATAACACTATTTACACTTTCACTGGGGTTTTGAGTTTTTCCGTGAATACACTTTTTCAACAGTTCAGGTGCTGCTAAGTCTCTGAAAATAGGTTTTATCACCTCCATTATTGCATGAGGCAGACTATGCTTATGAGTGTACACTTCACCAGTTAGCAATCCTTTGTTATATTTACACCAACTGTCTTCTTCTTTGGGACACAAGCTATGTTGGGGATTTTCATCGTCTTTATTGTTTACAGTAATAACACATACCTTTGGCTTTCCAACATTTCTCCTTTTCTTAAAAGCCTTCAGAGGATTTCTAATAACTTTACTTTTACTCATTATTATACTTCAACAAAACAGAGACTCAAGAAACAGAATTAATTACGAATATTTTCGAGATAACGACAGAGTAAATAAACATGAAACAATCGACAATCACACCAGCGATATATATTGAATCATCACAGGTTAGCCACAACACATACTTTATCTCACATCGCTAAAATATACCTGATGAACACGGACGTTAATAATAACACCATTTGACAGCAGTTTAACAGCGCCACAGTGGGTCACGCCCATGTAGAACACATTTCAAAAAATATTTAAAAATAGTTGTAGTCTTCGGAATTGAATAAATTATATATCTATTAAAAGGTAATAGTCTGCAGATTCAGAAAACGCAAAAAAGTAAAAATTGAACTTTTCATGATTTTGAGCCTTTCCGGAGCCACTTAACTCACTTAAGGGAGCTTTTCCAGCCAACACTTCTGGTTCGGTAAGGGCGATGAAAAATAAAATCAGTCATTGTAGATTTTATTAAGTACAAATTTAATAAAATAAAATTTTAATCAATATAGTATGGCATTACTGTTTAACCCAGGCAAGGATACATTAATTGTAATAGTAAATTTTATCGGTTAACAGGAATTTCGGTTAAGGTGAATTACGAACCCTTTTTCAGTCCCAAGGGTAATTAACTTGCTTTTTTGCACAAATTTCCAATGTTAAGTTATTTTTTCCGAAATGAATGCAAGAAATGTAACTACAGAGCTAACCACCCATTGTTGATGGGTTTCTAATATATTGTAGATCAAGAGCCGCGATTATCAGCATGTTCAGTACATTTAACCAAATATTATAAAAGTATGTTTTACAGATTTATGCTTTGTCACGCGTAATGAAAACAAAATAAGAGCTGATATCTCCAACAGCAAAAAAATAGTTCCTTGGGAGAACTGGCCCGATGGAAAATTCGTTGTAAGGGCGATAATCCAAGTTTTTGAGAAAAGATCGATGAATTTATGGATTGTGCGTTAAACGAAAACGTCTGAAGCAGCGATATAAATACCAGGATGGTATTTTCGATGTGTTTTCTCTGCTGGTTACATATTCCCAAGATCATTAATTTGGTCTTATAGCTCCTACAAAGATTTGTTTCTAATCTTGATGCGCCTTGGAAAACATTATAGGTCAATATGCTCACACAGTACTTATTACAACATTCATTTGCCATGAATGGAAAGTATGAAAAAACGGCTCACCAAAGGAAAGGCCACATTTTACATCGAAATAGAACAGGAACACTACAGTATATACAAGTAACACTTTGCAAAAGTGTAACATGAACGAACAGAAATACCTCTCAATAAAAGAAATAATATCTCTCGATATACACCAAACTCGCAGAGGATTACAAATGGGAAGAGCACAACCACAGAGAGGTCAGTCTACGCACATTGCAATTTTATAGCTGCTGCAAACTGATATTCGTGTGGAATGTTTCTTGCTGATACAAATCGCTAACACTCTTTGTAACACACTGGCCAATCACTGTTAAGTTTACGGTGCCTGCACAGCGGCGAATTCAATTTTATTTTGCGATTTAAAGTAGTTGTACTACTTTCAAGCTCCGCTGAGGACTTGGTCCAATGGTTCCAAAAAAATTTTGTGGCTCGGAGGTGCCGAAACGCCGTTCCGGCCCAAATTAAGCCCTGTACACTATTTTGTTCACATTTTGACGGTCCCACTATGTTCTGAAGGAATCTCAAATGGCTCTGAGCACTATGGGACTTAACTGCTGAGGTCATCAGTCCCCTAGAACTTACAACTACTTAAACCTAACTAACCTAAGGACAACACACACATCCATGCCCGAGGCAGTATTCGAACCGGCGACCGTATCGGCCTAGAACCGCTCGGCCACTACGGCAGGCGAAGGAATCTCGCCCGTGATGCTTAGAACTTATCGTGCTGCTTTGAAACAACAGCCGATCTATACAGTGATCATCTGTGTTGCGCTGCAGTATCAGTTACGCCGCGTATGTTTTATTGTTGTTAATATAGCTTTGTTGAGCGCTGAGTTGGCTTTCTAACAGTACAGGAAGGGCGAGGAAAGTTTCCTGGCATATAATCTATTAATTTTTCAACGCCTCAACGGACCGCAATAGGATCGTGTACGTTTAGTAAGTAGCGTATTTTACATGTCAGTCTTCTCTTACTCATGAAATACACGTATCAGAACTGGCTTACGTTAGTCTTCTCTTACTCATGAAATATACGTATCAGAACTGGCTTACGTTAATGTCATGTTCTTTGGTAGAAAATGTACCGCAATGAATATCAATGACCCTGAAAAGAAAGTGCTTCCACTTGTATTTGTCGATTCTCCACCAAAGCAGTCGTGCGGCACGACACGAAAATGGTGCCGGGCCTCAATTTAACATTAATTTAAAAAATTAAAAGATTTGTTCAATTAACATTTTTAAACCTACAGTTTGAATAATTTTCAAAAATTCTCAATATCAATTTTACTTTCGTTTATTTTTTATTCATCTGAAACACATTTTTTGCCAGGGGTTCGGGAAACAGACTTATAAAGATCTTCGATACGGGATTCTTCTAAGGAATTTCATAATATGTCTTCGTCATCCTTACTGAATTCGAACGAAAAATAATTTTTAAATTGGGCCGATTTAAACCCAAACGACGGTTACCGAAGGATCTAGAAATAAAGCGATGTTTTTCTATCATTACTCATACTTCAATAAGGCTGGTATAAAAATTTCAAGGCCACGGCTATGTTATTCTATTTTAAACAAACCGTATTGTCACTGCTCTTGGTTGTTTGCAGATGGTCAAAGCAAATCATATTCCTCCGCATTGGTTAACGGTGTTAGAAACTATTTTACGCAAGTATATGTGACCATGGAAACTCACAACAGCATATTAACGCGGCTCTATCTTTTAATAATTAATTACAAGGTAATACTATCGATAATATACTGTAAAGTGAAATCAATAATGAAATTACTTTCTGGCGAGATGTATTGCATCGTCTTATTAATGTCATAATTACTTTAGCTCATGCAAATTATCTTTAACAGGGCGTAATTCTGATTCTAGAAATTTCACTTCAGTTTTACGTTTACTATCGAGTATGATTCTATTATAAAAGAACTTTTAAAGTCAAAAGATGACAAACATTACTCAAGCCCCACGATTCAAGACGAGATTGTTAATATACTTCCTATCGCAGTTAGAGAAAATATTGTTTCAGAAATTAAAAAATCGGTACGTCTCGATAGCAGAAAATGACGATCGTGTGCCTAAAGAAAAATCTGAGTCTTTTCTGAGATTTATATCAGTAACTGATCGTAGTGCACAAGAGATTAAAACAGAAATGTTTAATACTATAAATGAATATGGAATTAATTTGTCCAAATCTAGGGCGCAGGATTACGATAGAGCACACCTTATGTCGGGTTTATATGAAGGATTACAAGCCCTTATGAAAGAGCATGCGCCAAATGCCGATTCTATTCATGGTGCCCCACACGCATTACATTTAATTTTAAATGGTGCTGCGAAACGTGTTCCGATGTGTCAATTTTTTTCGATGGTTTGGAAAATATATATACCCTTTTTTGGCAATAGTATAAAACGTTGGTCAATGACGAGTAACGATAAATAATTTAAATATAAATTTACCAAGAAGCTATTCCCTACTGGATGGTCTTCGCAAGACATGGCGCTTTATCGGCTATAAAGAAAAATTATTCATTAATGAGAACTTTGTACCAGATAAATTTAATTTCCACTAAAAAAGACGAGTACGACGACCGTAAAAGTATAATTAACATTTTAGAGAGCTACTATTTTACAGTGCTTGTCACCTGTTTTTAATTATTTGAAACTCAATCTAATTTCTAAGGCTCTACAGCATGAAAATAGCTACTATTTCACTATGATTTGAACAGACTAAGCGAAATAAAAAGTCAAAATTCATTTCAGGGTTTGCTAAACGGGTCTAGAGACCAAGCAAAAGCGCGGGAGGGGGGGGGGGAGTGCAACTGTTTTCAAAAATAAAAGATGGAATATGACGAAAGGATATTTTGATTAGTTATCAGAAAATGAGAGATTTTCAGACCCGGAAACGTACTTCAGAGTCAATGTGTACTATTGCTGTTTAGATATATTAATTTCTCGAACTAACCAAAGATCTCAAAAGCCTTTGTGACCTTAGTAATACATTCAAAGTGATGCAACCAGAGAAACTCGTATCATTTTAAAATGAAATAATAAAAAGGAAACGGTAAAACTGACTGCTAAATAAAGTAAAGACGTCATTTGATCTGTATGATCAATTAATTTCTTTGAAAATGTGCTTAACAAATGAAATTCAGAAAAAAATTCCATTAAGGAACTCACGGAATTATGTTCTTATTACCGTCGTTTTATCAAAAATCAAAAATGTTCAAATGTGTGTGAAATCTTATGGGACTTAACTGCTAAGGTCATCAGTCCGTAAGCTTACACAATACTTAACCTAAATTATCCAAAGGACAAACACACACACCCATGCCCAAGTGAGGACTCGAACCTACGCCGGGACCAGCCGCACAGTCCATGACTGCAGCGCCAGAGAGCGCTCCGCTAATCCCGCGCGGCCGTCGGTTTGTCAAAGACGATTAAATTCGATAGCCTTGCATCCAGTTTTCTGGAGGTAACAACAGTTATGTATTTAATTTTTGACTCTTCCTGCAACAATTCCAACAGATGAATGAAGTTTTTCGAAATTAAAACTGATTAAAACCTATCTTAGGACTCCTATGATCCAAGATCGTCTTTCAGACTTGTCAGTGTTGTCTATAGTGGCAGAACATCTCGAAAAGATAAATTCGTCTTCGGCTTTGGATGATTTAATAATTAAGTTTGGCTTTGGATGATTTAATAATTATGTTTGCCGGGGAAAAAAAACGAGGAAAGTATATGCTATATTTGAATTGTTTGGCCAACTTGGGTCCTAGGAGTTGTTAATAATTACTTACCTATGTAACCTATACTTAATCAATAAATATTTATTTTATTCAAAACGAGTTTCTGTTTCTTTCGTGAAAAAATCTTTACCCTACGTTTGAACTTCGCTACAGTCCGGTAAAAGGGCTCCGCGACAAATTTTTATACAAGGCCCGTCTAAGGCAAGCCACGACACTGCTTTAGATATTGCACAGTGATACTTAAAACTCTATCTACAGCAGCAGTAAGGGAGTCAAAGAAGAAATTTGGCAAGGGAATTAAAGTTCAGGATGATGAAATAAAAAGTCTTAGGTTTACCGACCACATTATCATTCTGTATCAGACAGCAAACGATGTGGAATATCAGTTGAACGGACAAGGTCTTGAAAAACGCTGTCGGATATGAACATTAACAAAAGTCTTTTCTGAAGGTATTGGAGCACAACCTCGTACGTAAGCGAAACGTAGACACAAAACATAAGCTACTCCACAAATTGCTTTTCCCTGTGCTCCCCACATTTCAACACCCAATGCAGCAAGTAGATTCATCAGAACAATGCCTAGAACTCTCCAAATGAAGCAAACCTATGCATTCATAACGTAAAGGACTTCGCAATCTCGTTGATTTGATTTTAACTTTTATCTTCCTGTATGGGATTAGATGGGATGTGGTACTGACCCCAGTACCAAGAAATCAAAGGGCCACACCTAACCTTGTCGCCACTGATCTTGATCTCCGTAGTTCGTATTGTTCTTCGCATTAATAGCCCAACAATTCACATGCATTATGATGCAGTAGATATTATTTAAACCTCGAGCGGTCGCATTGGTTGAGTGAGTCAACAAAATTTCGTGTTTTCGCTCTGAATTCAAAATACGCATTGTTCAAGTTGGACCTCTGTAGGTCACATGTATTGTTGCTGCGTTCATAGCGCTCCCACATTGACAACAATTGCAGCTTATTTTAGTCCGAGTTCTGTTTGGTGTAGAGTCAGCCACGCGACATGTGATGTAAGTATTTTTTATGGTATTTGTGAATACCGTCTTTATTTTGGATTAAAATCTTTCACTAACGACAATGTTTTACTTTTATTTATACTTTTGGGGCCTTTTTAAAAAAAGGGTTATCAGAGGAAGAGAATGAAAGACTTTAAAACGAAGATTCGGACGACAGCAAGTCTTCTGAATTTGACTGGTCTGACGGGGAAGAAGAATAAATAGTAGTCAGTGATCACAACATTGAATCAGAAATGGAAGTAGTTCCTTTAGAGAGAGGAGGACATACACATACTGAAGGGGAAATGCAACGTCATGAAGATGAAGAAGATGGTGACAATAATATTGATTTTTATATGTGGGTATTTTGTTGGTAAAGATGGCAAAAGTAAGTCGTCTAAGGAAGGTGTAAGAGTCAAAACGGCGAAACAACCACAAAAAATATAATAAAAATTCTACCTGGTCCAAAGAGGTCTGCTAAGGGTATTACACATGGAGTGACAGCATTCAATGCGATTGTTAGTGCAGATATGATTGATTCACTTGTGGAATACACCAATTTGCATATCAGAAACGTAGTATCACAGAACATGTTTTCTAGATAGAGAGATGGTTGGTTCGCTGTTTGAGGTTTAAGGGACCAAACAGCAAGGTCATCAGTCCCTTGTTTCAAATATGCTCCATTCCGCTAATGGGACATCTGAGGAAAGTCAGAACAATAAAACGGAAAAAGGTAAAAACGTAAAAGGGCAATCATGTTGTCATTGGTAAAAACAAAATGAGGGAAGTCGGCACGAGAACGAACCCAACGCTATGCTGAAGCAGCATAGGCAAGACCACCTGTGACTTAAAAGGTGCAACCGCAAGAATGTAGAAATACGTATGGGAAAACGAGACTAACCAGTCCTTAAAAAAAAAACAGAGTAAAAGGGGAAGAAGAGAGGATCTCGATCAGGGAGGTGAATCGGGAATCTCCAAACACGGCTTACAGTGGGAGTCACCCAAACACTCACCGCCCCGCCCCCAACACCAGAGAGAGATTAAAAACCTTAAAACTGAGAATAAAAACCACTTTCCCGGAGGAAACCAAGAACCAGAGAGACCATCCGGGAATCGTCAGCCAACATCAAAGGTAAAGTGTGGGGGAGTCTGTACTTAGCAGGCAGAGCCAAAAGAAGGGGGCATTCAACCAAAATGTGGGCCACTGACTGGAAGGCTCCACAACCACAAAGTGCGGGTGGCTCATCACGCAAAAGAAAACCATGGGTCACCCTGGTATGGCCAATGCGGAGACGACACAGTGTGATCGAGTCCTTTCGGGAGAGGGGAAAGGAAGAACGCCACGGGCCTGGTGTCACCTTAATCGCTCGAAGTTTATTAAGACAGGGGAGTAGCCTCCCAAGAATTGGCCCATGACTGTGCGAAGTGGGATTTGATGTGAAGCTGTAAATCCGCTGCAGGAGGGGTTACAGAAAATGGGGGAGGGGGGGGGGGTAAGTGACTGCTCCCCCAGCCAAACGATCAGCGAGCTCATTACCTGGGATACCTACATGGCCAGGGACCCAAAGGAAGTCAATGGAACAAGCAGCACGGTGAATATCAGCGAGATGGTCATGGATGGCAGAGACCAAGGGGTGGCGCGAAAAACACCGGTCAATAGTAAGAAGGCCACTCATCGAGTCCGTACGTAACAAAACGCGGTTGTGTTGGGACTGTTTAATAAAGGTAAGGGCCTGGGAGATTGCCACCAATTCCGCAGTAAACACCCCACATGTAGGTGGCAGCAGATGATTTTCCGCTCCAACAGAGGACGTGAAGCCATACCCAACATGATCAGCAGATTTCGAGCCATCAGTGTAAAAAACAACAGCATCCCGAAACTCCCATAAAATTTGGCGGAAAAAGGAACGGAACACCACCGGTGGGATAGAATCTTTCGGACCTCGGCGGAGATCCATCCGAATTCGAGGCCGAGGAACTAACCAAGGAGGGATGGAGGGGAGGGAGCGAGGAAGGCAGGACAAAGAAGAAAGCTGAAAATCACGGCAAAGAGACGCAAGGCGGAGCCCAACCGGTAAACCCGCCCGAGGGCGGGAGTCGGGTGGGCGACGTCCATGGTCTGGGAACAGGATGAGTGGGAGAGGAACGGATAGTGAGTGCATAAGACACCAGAAGCTGGGACCGCCGAACAGAAAAGGGGGCGGGGATCCCAGCTTCAACCAGGAGACTATCAACAGGGCTAGTAGGGAAGGCACCGGTGGCCAAACGGATACCACGATGGTGGACCGGATCCAACACGTGCAGTGTGGAAGGAGCAGCTGAACGATAAACTTGACAACCATAGTCCAAACGAGACAGAACTAGAGCACGATAAAGACGGAGAAGGAGGGAACAGTCCGCACCCCAAGAGGAGTGGGTAAGGAAGCGAAGGACATTTGAGTTTACGGAAACATCCTACCTTCAGGAGTCTGATATGGGGCAGCCTAGTGAGCTTGTTGTCGAAAAGAAGACCCAGGAAACGAAACTGTGGGACCACAGGCAATCGTTGTGCAGCAAGATAGAGCTCTGGATCAGGGTGGATCGTAGTACGGCGACAGAAGTGGACCACCCGCGATTTTAAAGGAGAGAATTGAAACCAGTGTGAGAGGGTCCATGCAGAGGCACGCCGAATAGCTACCTGGAGCTGCCGTTCTGCAGATGCCATCGAGGAGGAACTAACCCAAATGCAGAAATCATCCACATACAGGGCAGGGGCGACCAAGGGACCGACAGAGGCCACAAGTCCATCGATAGCAATGAGGAAAAGTAGGACACTCAAGACAGAACCCTGTGGGATGCCCGTCTCCTGGGTCCGTGGAGAACTAAAAGCAGTACCAACTCGAACTCTGAATGACCGATGGATCAGGAACTGGCGGATAAAAATCGGGAGTGGGCCCCGAAGACCCCACTGATGAAGGGTAAGATGTGATGGCGCCAGGCCGTGTCATAGGCCTTGCGAAGGTCAAAAAACACTGCAACCAAATGGCGGCGCTGGGAAAAAGCCTGCCGAACTGCGGATTCCAAGCGAAGTAAATGATCGATTGGAGACCGTCCCTCTCGAAAGCCACACTGGTAAGGGGACAATAGATCCCGAGATTCGAGGACCCAATTGAGCCGACGGGCTACCATCCGTTCAAGTAACTTACAAACAACATTGGTCAAACTAATTGGCCGATAGCTGTCAACAGATAGGGGGTTCTTACCAGGCTTAAGGACAGGAACCACAATGCTATCCCTCCACTGAGAAGGGAAGTCACCCTGGAGCCAGATACAGTTAAACACCCGAAGAAAATGTTGCCGTTGTGGAGCACTGAGATGTTGAAGCAGTTGGTTATGAATGGAATCTGGGCCAGGGGCCGTATCATGAGAAGAAGATAGAGCAGAAAGAAATTCCCATTCAGTAAAAGGTTCGTAGTAAGATTCTGACTCACAAGGGGTGAAACATAAGGTGGAAGCTTCAGCCCGCTGTTTTTGGTGAAGGAAAGCAGCTGGATAGGAGGCTGACGCTGATGCCACTGCAAAGTGGGTCGCAAGATGTTCTGCAAGAACTAATGGGTCCGTACAAATGCCATCTGGGAGGTGAAGGCCTGGGAGGGTGGAATGCCGATGGCAACCTTGGAGAGAGCGAAGTGTAGCCCATACCCGTGACAGAGGGACAGTAGAACCAAGGGAAGAAACGAATCGTTCCCAACATATCCGCTTGCTCTGTTTGATTAAATAACGGGCTTTAGCGCGAAGGCGTTTAACGGTAGTAAGGCTGGCTACGGATGGGTGCCTCTTAAAGTGTTGCAAAGCTCGACGGCGATCACGGATGGCAATGGCAATGGCCGTACTCCACCACGGGACTTGCCAGCGACGAAATGGTCCAGATGAGCGCGGGACAGCAAGGCTAGCAGCGCGAACAATCGCGTCAGACACATCACGTAGGACGTCATCAATACAACCCGACAAAGAGGGAGAAAACTCGACCTGTGCAGTGTATAGAGGCCAATCGGTGCCGTGGAAAGACTGACGAGGTAACCTGTCCATCGGGGAGCGGGAAGGGAGCGTGATAATCAACGGGAAATGGTCACTACCACAAAAGTCGTCGTGTGGCGACCAGTGTAATGAAGGGAGGAGAGAGGGAGAAGAAAGAGAAAGATCAATGGCAGAAAAGGTACCATGACCGGCACTGAAATGAGTAGGGGAGCCATCATTAAGAAGGCACAGATCGTGGTCTGCAATAAATTGGTCTATAAGACCTCGTCTAGATGGAAAGGCACTGCTCCACAAGGGATGATGAGCATTAAAATCCCCAAGGAGGAGGAAGGGAGGAGGAAGTTGCTGAAGAAGGGCAGTTAAGGCAGCAGGTGTAAGAGTCCTGTCAGGAGGGAGATAAACATTGCAAACTGTGACCGCAGAGTCTAAGTGGACCCTAACAGCAACCGCTTCCAATGTAGTTTGAAGAGGAATCCACGTGCTAGCAATGTCTGTACTGACCAACGTACAAACGCCACCAGAAGCCCGCAGGGGTCCGACCAGATTTCGACAGAAAACACGGAACCCACGGAGGGTCGGTGAGTGAGCATCAGTAAAATGAGATTCCTGGAGAACCACACAAGCTGCAGACTAGGACGAAAGAAGGGATTTCAATTCCGGAAGGTGACGATAGTATCCATTACAATTCCATTGGAGAACCACAGAACGATGGTTTAAATGGGGGCTGAACACACTAAATCCAGTCATACCGCCGGGTCCCCACCCGTCACCGACAAGGAGGGGGGCGACATCCATGAACGACAGGTCAGAATCCGGTTGTGAAGTCGGGGAAGGAACCTCCGGTGACACCAGAGGCTCTTTGTCCCGGGACTTATGTTTCTTCTTCTTTTCAGGCTGACATCGAGGAGGGCTATGTGGCATAAAGGAGCCAGCTGCAGCAAGATCAGGAACAGAAAGAGACCGGGCGACCTGGGGGCCGACAGACCGCGGCTCTCGCGGTCGACGCGCGGCAGCAGACCTTTGGCCTGGAAGGTGCCGGGAAGGGGCATCCCGGGAGAGGCGCCCTTGACAGGCAG
This sequence comes from Schistocerca nitens, assembly GCF_023898315.1. Taxonomy (NCBI): domain Eukaryota; kingdom Metazoa; phylum Arthropoda; class Insecta; order Orthoptera; family Acrididae; genus Schistocerca; species Schistocerca nitens. The sequence continues at coordinate 246,295,589 of NC_064622.1, forward strand.
ACGCCGAAGGAGTGGGACACTTCTCCGGCTTGGGAGGGGGAGCAGCGCCCAGAGGAGAAGGTTTGGGAGCCGCAGGGGAGGGGGGGAGGAGAGGGGTCCGGGATGGGGGTAAGGAAGGGGGAGGAAGGGGTGTAGATGTAACCAAGGCGTAACTAGATGTCATGGCCACAGGGTGAAGTCGTGTATATTTCTTACGGGCCTCTGTGTAGTTTAAACGATCGAGGGACTTATACTCCTGTATCTTTTTTTCCTTCTTATATACTGGGCAATCTGGTGAACGTGGAGAATGACTACCATGACAATTTACACACACAGGAGGGGGAACACAGGGACTCCCCTCATGGAGTGGACGTCCACAGTCACCACAGAGAGGGGCCTGCGAACAGTGGGAAGACATGTGTCCAAAACGCAAGCACTTAAAACACCTCATAGGAGGTGGGATGTACGGCTTCACATCACAGCGATAGACCAAAATCTTAACTTTCTCAGGGAGGGTATCCCCTTCAAAGGCCAGGATAAAGGCACCAGTATCAATACGATTGTCTTTAGGACCCTTCTGAACACGCCGAACAAAGTGAACACCCCACCGTCCGAGATTGTCCCGAAGTTCCTCATCAGTTTGAAGGATGAGGTCCCTGTGAAAAATCACACCTTGTACCATATTTAGAGACTGGTGGGGGGTAATGGACACAGGAATTGTGCCAAGATGGGTACAGGCACGAAGGGCCGCAGATTGGGCAGCTGAAGCAGTTTTTATCAGCAATGAAGCCGACCGCATCTTGCTCAGGGAGTCCACTTCGTCAAACTTGTCTTCCATGTGTTCCACAAAGAATAAAGGTTTGGTATTGGTGAAAGTATCTCCATCAGTCCTGGTGCAAACTAGATAACGGGGGAAAGGTTTTGCCCCTAGCCGACAGGCCTGACCCTCTTCCCAGGGGGTAGCCATGGATCGAAAGGCCGAAGGGGCAAGAGAAGCAGCACTTGAGGAATCAGTTCCACGCAGAGAGACGGCCGCAGAAGAACGGCCAGAGTTCTGGACCCGTATGCGTTTCATTTGCATAGCGCCCGCCCTGATACCACTCACTCCGATCAGGGGCTCTCCTCACGGGCGCCACCCAGCCACAGCAAGGGCCGTCTGGCACGGCGGCCATTGCCGGGAGTTCCGATGCTCCAGGATGACGAGCAACCACTCCAAGGCATGCATGAGGAGGTCGCAGCTCAGGTATCAGAAGTGTGATCCCTGTGTGTTCAGGGGGCTCAACCAAAAGGGTACATAGCGACCCCACCACACGGGCTGGCTACCGTGCTGGCTATGCAGCCTAGTATCAGACAACGACGTGAAAGAAAAGGTGGAATGTACTAGGAGGGCGCACGTCGGAGACACTAGGTAAGGTGCTCTTCCCCAAATGGCTCACACTACGGAGGAGAAATTTTGTAATGGAGGTCAAACCCCAGAGGGGGACCAAGGAATGCCAAAAGGAGGAGATGATTATGCAACAAAGCCGAATTGGAAAACCAACAGAACCAGGAGGATAGCGGGGACCAACATAAGCAAGGACACCAAGAGAGGGAGAGGAGAGGGCGAGGGGAAAGGAGCAAGGAGGGGAAGGGAAAGGAAATGCAGCCCTGGAGAGAAAGAAGGCTGCAATGGCTCGGGGCCCCGTGCTCGCCACGCACGTATCCACAAAAGCGTTGTGGACCCCTGGGGGGTAGATAGAGAGAGATACGAAGGAAACTTCTAGGGAAGAGATAGGTGCTCTCAGTGGAATCCTTATATTGATTGGCTTGAAGGGTGGAAATAAAACAAATGTTGAAGAACTTTGGAGTAAAGATGGTAGGCACTTGTATGAAGATCCTTAGAGCTTGCATGTCAACAGACAGTTCTTATTTCTCCTCAGAAGCGTGAGATTTGACGACAAATTGACATGAACACAAAGACGCGATAGAGACAAATTAGCAGCAATCAGGTCATATTTAGATAAATTTATCACCTATTGTAAGGAAAGATGTTAACGCCTTTTAGAGGGAGAAGTTCATTTGTTCAGTACATACCGAACAAACCAGCAAAGTATGGCTTGAAATTTTTTGCTATTTGCTATGCCAAAACGTTCTATACAGCATCTGTTGAGCTGTAGTGTGGAACACAACCAGATGACCCTTACAAGGAGTCAAATAAACCGTACGATATTGAGCATCGTCTGGCAGAACCTCTGCAGGGATCAAATCGGAATATTACTTTCGGTAACTGATATACCGGTTATCCACTGGCACTCTCACTTTTGAAGAGAAATATCAGATGCATTGGAACTCTGAAGAAAAAACGGAAATCCCTCTGGAATTCCTACGTCTGAAATCCAGGAACATTGGCTCTTCACTGTTGGATACCACTGGTGTCATGTATGCCCAAAAGAAATGTGTTGTTCTGCTTACCACCAAGCAAAGTAAAGGCACACTTGATGAGAATACCAATAAACCACACATTGTCATGAACTACAACATGACAAAAGGAGGGGTTGACACGACCAAATGTGCAGTAAATATTCTGTTGCACGAGTAACAAGGAGGAGGCGATGGCTGTATGGTTCACTTTAGTAAACTGAGCTGGTAGCAGTGCCCAAATACTGTTTCATTGCAACGCAGAAAAAAAACCAAGGAGGCTATTTTTGAAACAGTTGTCCCAACAACTTATGAAAGATCATTTAGTTACAAGATCCCACATTTCGGTACTTACAAATGATCTCGAAATATTTTTGGTGCCTTATAAAAAGCAAGAACCAGAACAACTTCCAAACAAAAACAATAGTCGCTGCGGTATGTGTGGCAGAAAAAACAATGTTGTCACCAAAATTCTTTGTAGTCAGTGCAAGATGTTTGTATGCAATAAGCATTCCGCAGTTCTGTGTGAAAAGTGTGCATGTAGCACTGTGGATGAAGCAGAGGAACAGGATGAGTAAACTCTGTTTTAACGTACGAACAATATAGTCATGTTCAATGAAGAGAGCATAATCCAATAAATGCTATATGAGTAACATGTGCTGAGAAACAAATGCAGGTCAAATGTGATTTAACTTTATTCTGTGTGTTAGGAATGTATTGTTAAAAACTAAGATTCTTTAATTAGATTTTGTAACTATCTTTAGAAACAATAAAGGTCAAATATTAAAATTTGTTTTTCTATTAACTAAAAATCCAAAATAAACTTATTAGTTTTCATCTTTAATGAAAATGATGGTTGGTTGACAGTCAACCACGCGACCACTGGTGTTACAAAAATTGATGGGCGATTCGCACCTGTGCATGGTCGCACAGAGTTGTGGTTGCGACACAGTTTCTCGCACCGTGCTAGTACCATGGGACACGCTGGTACTGTGGGAGAGGTGAGGCAGGGGGGCAATCCTCCCATATTCTACCTTCGACACTGCGCATATTGGCAGTGGTAGTAGTACTGGTTGTCCGAAATATATTGCCTTACTAATGAACTGTATTGTCATTCAGTAATGTTTCGATTTCGGTTATTTAAGCTCTCTATGTTTTTTCATCAGCACATTATACTTTTTAGTTATGTACAGAGTGAAGAAAAATTTGCGCATTCGGACTTCGCTGCGCGATTTGTCACATACTAGCAATACAAAAATGTCTGTCACAATACTGCGCATGTTTCTGGCAGTAAAGTTAAGGACTGTCAATGTGGCAACACTGTAACCTCTGTCAGCATAGTGGAGAAGTACTGCGCAATTGGTGCAGTCTACAGCGTTTTGGGTGATCGTCCAGGAAGTTGAGGGTTCGATTCTGGGTCGAGGTGTATTTGTTTTTGCCAGTTTTATTCTGCCGTGAAATAATGTTGTATACACAGTTTCTAAGCCACAAGTATTCGACATTTACTTAGTACAGTGTTTTGTGAAGGTGAACATAACAAAAACGTAGCCTGAAAAGTCAGAAATAGACAGTCGAAACAAATGACCTTCATAGGGCATGATAGATATAAAACCAGTATCAATTTCGAGATGCTACAGATGACTGCAAAGTTAACTAACTTATCATCTACTAGTTATTTATACTACAGGCAGTACGTCCGCTCAGTTGTAACATATTAGCAACCAGTGACAATAATAATTTACACACCAGCGACAATAATAAACCACATGACGTTAACAAAAGAATACATTGTCCTCAGAGCAGATGCTCAAGGCGACCTCCCTCCACGTCCAAACATTGTGCGACACACTGGATCATAGAGCTGTGGGCTCTTTGCCACATGGCTGCATCCAAGATACAAGAGCAGCATGAACACACGCTATCAATTCTTCCACATGTGCCAGCGAAACAGAATACACGTTCTCCTTCAAGTGTCCCCAAAGGAGGAAATCCACGGGATTTAAGTCGGGTGAACGCGGACGCCATACAACTGCATCTCCCCATCGGAGCCATCTCCCTGGAAACGCTCTGTCTAATTACCGTCGTACATTAGTTCCGAAGTGCACCATCATGTTGGAACCATAATCTCTGTCTAGTTCCGAAGTGCACCATCATGTTGGAACCATAATCTCTGTCTAACATAAAGTGGAGCATCTTCCAGTGCTTAAGACAAACTGTTTGAGAGGAATGCATGATACCTTCGCGCAGTTAACCAGTCAGGCAATTAGTAGGGACCCAAACTCCCGTCTCCAATTATTCCGGCCCAGACGTTTATACTAAAGCGAACTTGATATCCACAGTCGCTAGTGACGTGCGGGTTAACATCACACCAATGGTGGGCACTGTCTATTTCGAAGACACCTCACGAGTGAATGCTGCTTCATCTGACCGTATTACTGTGTTTATGAGTTCGTCGTTGGCTTCCTGTTGGAACCATTCACAGAATTGCATCCACAGACGGCAGTCTGCAGGATGCAAGTATTGCGTTGAAGAATAATGATGGGGATGCAGCCCATGCTCCTGCAGCACGTCAATGGCCTTGCGTTGCGAAACACGGAGCTGTCTAGCTACACTACGTATGGTTCGTTGGGTCTTTGGTGTATGACGTCAAGAATAGCTTCAATAGCTTCCTCAGTAGCTGAAGTACGGCAAGTCCGTGGACGACTTCTGTCACGCGATGCTGGAAGGTGAGAATGTGTCTCATTAAAGCGAAGCTCCAGATGATGAAAAACATATTTATCTGGATGACGTCGACCATGACATCCATAAGTATATTCACGAGCTACAACAACAGACCGGTTATCAGATGCACCATGCATTCATTGTTTGATACGCCAGACATCTGCCACACTGTTTTAGAATAACACAAGAAGAAAGTATAATAGGTGTACGAATGTGCATGGAGTATGTCACGGGTGCGTTACTCCGCTAGCTACCAGCCCGTCTGGTGAACAGCGCATACAGCTTTTCTACTGCATAATACATCCCGATAGTGCTAATTTTGAAATGTTCGTTTTCGAGTTACACTGTTTCCCTTGCGGTAATGGACGTGATGTTTCCACATCTCCATCAATATAATAATAATAATAGGCCTAATAATAATAGTAATAATAATACTAATAATAATAACAACACATGGAGATACTTACCAGCATGCGCTCATCACGCCAAATGTTGAAAGGTACAATTAGCAGCTACCCACATACAAATGGCAATCGAGTTTGGAAATTATTTGCAATGGCGTTAAGGCCCTAACGAAATGTTTATTTATATTTTTTCTCAGCCAATTCAATGTATACAAGATGTAGCCTCTTTAAGTTATTAAATACATTTTAAGAGGTGTTTCCAAGCATCTCTGTCCGCTGCTGTCTTCTGCCAGTTGAAGCCAGCAATTTTCACGAGTTCCTTATCCCAGCAATCAGGTGATCTCCCTGGTGGTCTTCGTTTTTCTCTGGGACTCCACTCTAAAACTGATTTTGTCCGCCTTCCATCCTTCGTTCGTACAACATGTCCTGCCCACTGTCATTTTAAAGTCTTAACCCGTTCTATAATATCTTTTACACCTGTTATTACCGCTACGGTCGCAGGTTCGAATCCTGCCTCTGGCATGGATGTCTGTGATGTCCTTAGGTTTGTTAAGTTTAAGTAGGCCTAAGTTCTAGGGGACTGATGACCTGAGACGTTACGTCCCATAGTGCTCAGCCATTTGAACTCCTGTTATTGCTCGTATGCCTTCCAATTTTCTGTCGATCTTTCTTAGTGAGACGTAACACTGACTTTTCCATAGCTCTCTGAGCTGCTCCCTTTTGAAACATTCATTTAAAGTCCAAGTTTCACACCCGTAAGTTAAAACCAGTAGGAGACACTGATCAAAAACGTCTTCTTTCAGTAGACTGGCATGTTAAGACTTGAAAACAGTTGCATTCCTTCCGTAAGCCCTCCAACTCAGTTTAATTCGACGAAAAATTTCAGGTTTCAAATCCCCTTTTGTGTCAATTAATTGTCCCCAGATAAACGTATTCAGTGTTACTTGTCCTGCAGCTACCCACTTACTATGCATAACCTTAGTTTTAGAGTGATTTATTTTAAGGCCAGCTTACTGACAACGATCTGTTAAGTCTTTTATAGAGGACTGCATTTCCATCTTAATTGTTAGCTAGGACCGCTATACCGTCAGCAAATCTCAGGTTGGTGAGCCTTTTACCATTTATCCTTATTCCTCTGTTGTTCCAAATAATTTTGGACATAGCCATCTCGAGAACTGCTATAAATAACTTCGGGGATATAGGATCGCCCTGCTTTACTCCTTTTCCAATGGGAAATTCGCATTTTGTTTTTTCTTATGTTGATAGATGCTACAGACGTGTCATAAATGTTGCACAATGTGTTTATATATTTTGTTTCCACTCCTTGCTCGGCCAATGCTTGTATGACTGCAGAGTGGCTGACAGAATCAAAGGTTTTTTCGAAGTCAATGAAGACTATGCATAGTGGCATTTGCTCGACTAATTACCCCACGCAGTGTGTTTATATGGTCAATTTTACTGAAACCACTGCGAAATCCAGCTTGTTCTATGGCCTGTGCAGTATCCACTACTTTATTAATGTGATTTATGAGGACTTTAGTGAACACTTCATATATACCAGAAAGTACGCTAATGGGGCGGTAGTTCTTCAGATCGTGAATACTTCCCTTTTTATGCAGTAAGATTATATTTGCTTTGCTCCAGCAGGTTGGGATGCTGCCATTCAGTATACACGAATAAAGACTTTAGCCAGATGTTTCTCTGTTTCCTCCCCTGTAAACTTGAGTATGTCAATTGTCAGACCATCATGACCCCCTGCTTTGCCATTCTGCATCTCGTTTATAGCTTTTCTTATTTCTTCCGGGAGGTTTTTGGGGACTTCATCATCATCTGCGTAAAGCTTTCCTAGTGGCTCAAAAGTTCTTTCATATAATTTGCTATAGAAATTCTTTATATGTTTTAGAATGTCTACCTTTTCCGTTATGCACCCATTATCACCGTCAATTGGTATGATTTCGTTTAATCACTCATAAGTTTTTGTTTAGCTTTGTTACAGTCCTTTTATTCTCTAATGCTAATTTTATGGTGTTTTCACTGTATTTTTGTATGTCGGCTTTCATATTACTCCTTATACACTTACACAGTTCTGAATATTCTATCTTGTCACTTGAAGTTTTAATTTTCATCTCTCGTCTTTTTACAAGTAAAGCTTTGGTTTCCGCCCTTTGCTTTCCTGGTTGTTTAGTAATTGTTGACAGTCCACCTATTTGTTTTCTCAGTTTCCATTATCTTGAACGTGGTAGGAATAACAGTTGGTACTAATCGATGGGACCATGGGGGGGGGGGGGCACACACATATAGGAAACAGGTTTGGAATCTAGATGAAATTGTGTGAAACAATTCGCGTCCACGACGTGCAGAATGTTTCTTTAAAAGCTGACTAATGAAAACGACTGTACTTCTATTTCTGTGGTCGTACAAATGTTTTGTAGAAGACCCGCTGTAATCGCTGTATGACGATTAAAACGCCAGATATCATACCACGCATGCTACAGTTGGCAAATAAAAACAAATACGCCTCGTCCCAGAATCGAATTCTCGACCTCCTGCATGCTAACCCAAAACGCGACTGCACTGCACAGCACAGCACTACTCCTATATGCCGACGGAAGTAGTTACCTCACATGCCTCACATGTGATTACAGTGTCGCCTGATTGCCAGTCTTTGAAGTCCTTTTCCTGCCAGAAATACGGGTATGGCGAAATTTTAATATACATTTTTGTATTGCTATGTAGTATGTGAGGAACCGAGCTGCGAATTCCGCGTGCGTGAATTTTTCTTCACCCTGTATATCCGTAAAGTTTTTGCAGTTTTGTTTTGTTACTCTTTTTTATTTTGTCAAGAACAATGCACAGTTCAATAAGTATAGTGAATGATTACATCATCTGACTGCACAGTATCTTCAGATCACAAGAAGGAACAGACGATTCATTGTGAGGGTACTGAGCCGGACGGTGAGGCCGAGCGGCTCTAGGCGCTACAGTCTGGAACCGCGCGACCGCTACGGTCGCAGATTCGAATCCTGCCTCGGGCATGGATGTGTGTTATGTCCTTAGGTTAGTTAGGTTTATGTAGTTCTAAGCTCTAGGGGACTGATGGCCTCAGAAGTTAAGTCCCATAGTGCTCAGAGCCATTTGAACCATTTGATTTGTGAGGGTAGTGATATAGTAAGGAGTAAGCTAGAAACAGTCGAGAAACCTCCATGAATGACAATGCTTGAATTGACGCGCAGTGACGAGAAAAAGCATTGCAGTGGTTGCATACATCAATAAGCTAATTATACAACAGGTTACACAAATGATGAATGTGGTCGGCGTTATTCCAAAAGTATGAGAATGTGGTGATTTGATATACTTAATTTGCTGAACTGTATTGCTGACGAAGGCAGGCCTATATTCATGACTTCTTCTTTTTCTTTTTTTGAACGACGTGAAATCTTCCCCTCACAAGGCACTCTTGGCTAGCTTCCACATTCCCGTCACGCGCATTATTCGCGCCTGCTGAAAGTACACTTACCACCATGTTGTGCAGTGGATCAATTGTTTAATTTTCTCAACAATAACTTTTTTATTCGCGAATCACACACTGTCAGCTTGACAAGCCGCATTACGTAACCAGCGTCTGGCATGTGCGGGTCACTCCGTCTGAAGGGCAAACTCACCTCTAATTTCATGTTTGTCACCTGAAGAAAAGAAAGAAAATCCTTTGGCAAGTTTCCAATCTAGTCGTTCATTATTAGAAATACGATGGGTTATGGGGATTCCGCCAAAATTGCAACAGAATTGGCGCTTTATTTTTGTGTGAACTGTCAATCTTCTCTCATTCCAAGAAGCGTCATCATCTACGAGTAACGGCTCCAGTTCCGTTGTTGGGAGGTTTAATTTTGCTTCTGTCCCACCCCCGATAGCTGAGAAGCGCCGGCACGGTAGCTCAGCGTGTTCGGTCAGAGAGCTGGATAGCCTCTGTAATAAAAAAAACTGCGTAGACGATTCAACAAACGAGCTTGAACGGATGTCGTGTGACGTCCGCAACGACCAAAGACAACGATGGTCAGCGTGACGGATTCCTATGGGCACGGGTTCGATTCCCGGCTGGGTCGGAGCTTTTCTCCGGTCAGGTCGCCAAATGTGGCGTCGAATATAATAACACCTGCACCAAGGCGGCCGGACCTGCCCCGCAAGGGCCCTCTCGGCCAATGACGCCAAACATTCATTTCCATTTCCATTGTGATTCTATTGCCAAAACGTACAATTATTTTCAAAAATTCACATGCAGTAAAGGAAGGGAGGAATATTTGGGCTTTACGTCTGGTCAACAACGATGTCATTAGTTATGAATCCCAAGTTCTGCTAGTGTCGCAAGGAAGGACTACGACCACGAAGCCCCCCCCCCCCCCCCACCGACACACACACACACACACACACACACACACACAAACAACCACCTCATCTCTCTGAACCCCGCGATAAAATTTAAGCTGCTACTAGCAGTTCCAGTTCACAATAACGAACAAATAACTGGAAGATGTGGTGCACTTTCAAAGGCTTAGTAGGTTAAGGACGAAAACTACAGAATTACATAATGGCGAGACAGATTCCGAAAGTGAGATCTTTGACTGAAAGCCTATGAAAGAGCAGATAGACACTTATCGCAATTTAATAACAATAGTAATAATGAATCATATCAGCAGAGTAGGCTGAAGTGTCTGTCTGTCTCTCTCTCTCTCTCTCTCTCTCTCTAACTGAATGTTATGCAATTATTGGCCAAAGACGTGTCTGGGAAGTCTCTGAACGACGTTAATTGCTTTGAAATACGTGGCAAACGTGCATTTAAGTGGCTATAATCATTGTATGACCGGTGACCTCAGCAGTTTGGTCCCATAGGAACTTACCACAAATGTCCAAAACACCTTGTAGTACACGTCCGTACTTCTTACACATGAATTTTGTGTTCACATTCTCTTGGTTTCTGCGGGGTAAGCTGCAGTTATATTCCATTTCCCGCATATTTCCTCATGAATTGTTTGTAACATGTGTCATTTCATTCCAGAGTTTTAGCTGCGTTCACCGTTATTTCGTGATTATTCATGTCTCTTAATTTTTGGCTAACGTGTAAGACTTCAAAATATGGCTTACTTTTTGAGTTTTTGTCGCTCTACCTGTCAAACCATAACTTTCTCAGCACAGAGTGCCGTGACAGTACGTGGTTGGTTTAATGATTAAAGGGACCAAACTACGAGGTCATCAGCTTCCACCCCCCCCCCCCCTACATGCAAGAGGCAAGTCAACAAAACTACACACCAAAGAAGGGCCTAGTAAGAGAAACCGAAGGAAAGGAAACCCCAAGGTCTACCGAATGTTAACAGAGCCTAGAGAAAGGAACAAAGAAGAAGGCAATGGAGGAAAGGAAAAAAGGCGAGCGAGCTGCCCCGTCCAGAGGGCCGCCAAAGGCAGAGAGTGTGATCATGGGACAACAGAGGGAAACCACCAAGTCAAACAGAACACGCGAGAAGGGGAAAAAAGAGCAAAAGACTAGGCAGGGCGAGGACTGCGGCAGACCACCAAGCCCAAACAGCCGCTGTCAATTTGGGCCACAGGAGGCAACACGGCATCCTGCCAACCCCTCAATGGGTTGAAAAGGCTGAAGCGCCCTCTTACAGAGAATGGTAAAAAACACCTTTACAAATTAACCATATGATCATGTCAGCCGCTGAGGTATCATCCACTAACACCAGGGGTAGCGAGTCAGGAAGATTAAAGAGTCCGTCGTACGGCGGCTAGGTTTGCTCCAGCAAATGTGGAACACTGTCAAATGGGCACCACAACGACAGTAGGGCGCACCCTCGCGGCCGAGGAAATGATCGTGAGACTGCCATACTGGTCAATGTGGATCTGGCTACGGACACTGGAGTCCTTGTGAGAGGCCTTCATGGAGGAACTCCACAAAACTCTTAGAACTTGACAGAGTGAAAAAGATCGAATGACTGATTCCGCAATAGCAATCTCGAGAGGTGGCTTGCCGGTAGCCAATTTGGCCAACCTCTCAGCGAGTTCATCCCCCAGGATCCCAAGATGACCTGGTGTTTTGACAAAGAGCACCGAGTGTCCACGTCGTTTGAGGGCAAAAAAAGAATCCTGGATAGCCAGGATAAAGGGATGGCGAGGGTGATATTGGTCAGGAGCTCGTATACTGCTCCACGAGTCACTACAGATGAGGAAGGACTCACCAGTGCAGGAACAGATATGGTCAAAGCACGAGAGATGGCTACCAACTCCACAGTGAAAACACTGCAGCAAGAGTGGAGTTCAATACATCCCACATGAACGTAATCAAAGCCAGCATGACAACAACCATCAAGCCTAATCGTTACCCACAATGGTGTAATGGGTCCAGCATCTGTAACATCAAAGATGATGACATTATTAAGGCATCAAGGAGCACTGATGTGGGATCAACACGTGTGCTTTAGTTGACAAAGTTGGGGAAGCCATGTCAACTGGGCGTCAAACACCAGTCACAAAACCACCACACCATTCATGGTTACTAAAAGGAGAGGGATACTCAAAACAGAATCCTGCAGATCCCCATCTCCTGCAGATGGGAGGTGGTACCGAAGGTGCCAGGTGCCAGCTTCTACCTGAGAAGTGCAATATGAACGAAAATTCGGGAACAGGCAACAGGGGCCCCTCTCATGCGACTCTCCTTGGGATGTCGAGGAAGGAAGAACTCCTTCCAAGACTTCCACAGCTTCTCTTCCTCCTCCTCCTTCTTCAGGGGGGAGGGAGAAGAGGTATGATTGAAAAGAGAGCAAGTCGCAGCAATATCAGGATCAGAAACTGAATGAGCAGCTTTGAGGCCCAAAGAGCATGGGTGCGGCATCTGAGTAACAGGCTTCTTGTCCTGGAGATGCTGAGGAGAAGGAGCAGTTCCATGAGGGAAGGGAACAGGAACCGCCAGCGAGGAGGAGAAGGGGGACAGGACGGAGATAAGGAGGAAGAACGCAACAGAAGCAAAGGTAGATGTTAAAGATATTAGAGATAGTCGAATTTTTGTTAGGCCCGAGTATGATGATGGTCGACATTTTTGAATTCCTAAATCTTCATGACCTTTTCACAGAACAGGAAATCCAACGAGTGAGGAGAATGTGGTCTGAAACAATTCAAGAACTTAAAAGTGGCAGGACTGCAAGGACTCCCCACACGGATAGGGCAGCCAGTCACTGCAAATAGGATTCGCCTCACATTGCGAAGACATGTGACTAAAATGGGGACACAGGAAACAGTGCATGAGAGGTGGGATCTAGGGCCTCGTGTTGCACGAGTAAACTATAGCTTTGACTTTTTCCAGAAGGGTGTCCCCCTTACAAAAGACAGGCTAAAAGAGACAGTATCAACAAGATTGTTCTTAGGACCTCTGTCATCTCGCTGGACGAAATGAAAGCAGCGCCATACCAGATTAGTATTGAGTACATCATCCAATTGAAGAAGAAGGTCCCCAGTGGAAGATACTGTCTTGGACTGGTGAGGAATGATGCTCACTGGGATATTATTTTAACACTCACAAGCACAAAGGGAAATCAACTGGCTGGCAGAACACGTTTTAATACGTAGGGAACGAGATCGCATCTAACAAAACGAGTCAATTCCATCAAACTTAACTTTGATGTTTTCTACAAAAAAAGAGTAGTTTGGTAGCGGCGAAAGTCTCGCCATCTGTACTGGAACAAACTGAGTAACAGGGAAGGGTTTCAACCCAAAGGTAGTAGGCCTTGCCCTCCTCCCATGGAATGGCCAGGGAGGGCAAGGTCGAGGAAGCATAAGTAGGAGCATTCCTCTCTCACAGGATGGACCCAGAAGAGTGGCCAGAAGTATGGAATTAGCACGCTTTGTGTGCAGAACGTCCATCCTGGTACCACCCACTGCGATCAGGGGCTCACCCTGTGTGCGCAACCCAGCCACAGCAAGGGTCGTCTGGCACAGCGGTCGTTGGCAGGAGTTCCGATGCCTCGAAAAGAGGAGCAACCACTCCTAGGGCGAAATGGTGACAGCTCAGGTACCAGAAGTGCGATCCCTTTCTTGTCAGGGGTCTCAGCCGGTTAGTTACATACAAGTCCCATCACATGGACTACCTACATGAGCTGGTGACCTAGTGCGGAGGGGGGGGCTACGACAAGGAAGGAAGGAAGGGGACGGAGAGGGAGGGGAGAATCCCCGACAGAGACGCTAGGGAGGTAGAACTTCCTCAAATGGTTCACAATAAGGAAACGATTTAGGAAGGGACGTTAAACTCTAAGAGGGACCGGAGAAAAAACCAAAAATGGGTGAATGAGAAGACAAGGCTGTAAAGGCACGGCGGAATCGACGAAATATCTTGGTTGTCACAAAGGGAAACACCAAGAGAGAGAGGATGGGGCGCTAGACAGGAGGAAGCTAGGACAGGAATGAATGGATATGGGGAAGGGAACACAGCCTGGGAGGGAATGAAGGCTGCAATAACTTGGGACCCCAGTCGCTCTGCCTACGTACCATAAAAGAGCTGTTGGCACCCAGAGGGGGGATATTTCTGGTGTTGGCGTAATCCAGCGAATGATAAATTATGAAAAATCTAGTCAAATAGTGCGACTGCTACGGTCGCAGGTTCGAATCCTTCCTCGGGCATGGATGTGTGTGATGTCCTTAGGTTAGTTCGGTTTAAGTAGTTCTAAGTTCTAGGGGACTTATGACCACAGCAGTTGAGTCCCATAGTGCTCAGAGCCATTTGAACCATTTTTGAACTAGTCAAATAAACACAGAGCAGCAAATTCCTATTGCACTCATATTAACTTTGAACTTGCAACAAAGGGGGGGGGGGGGGGGCGGGGAGGATGAGGAAGAGAGAGAGAGAGAGAGAGAGAGAGAGAGAGAGAGAGAGAGAGAGACTGGCGTTGCTCTGGCTACGCAGATGGGAAGGTTGTACTAAAATACCATATGTCAAAACACGCTAATGATACTGAACTTGTACCCATAACTAATGTTACATGTTCCCACAAATTAACGTATTTCACCATACACTGGGTTCTTTCATCGTTAAGTTTTCGTAAAAAGCTTTTGACCTTGAATGGAAGTGTGAGTAATAACAGGATTTATTATGTTTCTTGGGAGAATTGGTTTTGAAGGGCAGGGACGGGGGTACTGTGGGAAGATAGGTGGAACTGACATGTTTGCAGTAAGAGCGTTTTAATTACGGAACAAGAAGGGGTAAGTCTATGCCCCTCAGGCATATCTGAAGCAATCAATGAAAACTTCTGAAGAATAGTTAAAGTGGAGTGGAAAGGGAATAGATGGAAACTACGATATAGAAGAAAAGTACACGTTCTGAGAGTTTTGTTGTATACCTGGAAAATAAGTTTCACCAGCTGCCACATTTAAGTGAGGAATAGAAAACATGCAACAGGCACCTCTCTTACCAGGAAGTGCAAGGACATAAAAATGTTTAGAAGTGTTTAGTACTGCTGTTACGCAATACCATTTAAAGCCGAGAAACGGTTCGAGGATAGCTGAATCAAGTGATTCAGGACTTTATGTAACGATTTTCCAAAAAAATCAGACATAATAGTAGTTGGTTGGGCATGAACAGTTTGGGTGGGAACTCGGCACACTACATGGGTACGTATCACTAAAAGATAGCCTCCAAGGTATGTGGCAACACCATGCACATTCTTCAGCTGCTCCAGCATCATTACCGACACCTTACTAGTGCTGTAAGCTCTATTAATGTGAGGCAGGGGAAGGAGGCGAGACAAAGACAGATGCCGAATTTGAACATTTTTTGAGGTGGTGCCAATGAAGACTAGTGACGTATAAGACTTAACAAGGCAGACCCTATACCTGAACAGGAGTATAAAGGGAAAGTTGGTTGAGCTCTGATTAGTGAAGACATGAGATATTTTTTGGTCAAATATTTGTTACGGTTATGGGAATTAGATCTTTTTAGAATGAATCTAAAAAGCAAGGTCTCCTGTTAGAAGTTAGTATGGGTACTTTTCCAACAAGCCCACAATTTCGCGAGTAATGGCAACATGCAATGTATACATCAAAATATGCAGTACGTAAATACTGTTCGAAGTTAAACTGCAGTTCTTAGATTAGACAGTAGTATGCACCACCGAATATTGGTGTGGAGGTAAGCAATCTGCAATTGCAGGACGTTTTTAAAGAATGTACGACAAAGAAGCATTTATGTAAAAAAAGAAATACAGTTTAAAAAGAGACATTATTTTGCCACAGTTAGTGATGATATTTATTTCAGAATACCCATCTCAATCTGCCATAGCACAGTTCACTAAAGCGATACTTGATGCTCTAAACAAGGAAGAACTTTGCAGGCTTATTTTTACATTTCTCCAGGTCTCCGCTACAACTGACCATAAAAAATTGCTGAAATGCTGTGATAACATGGCGTCCGCATAGGCACTCATTCAGTCCCTCACTATGGAATGCAAAGAATCATTCTGTAAAATCTTATATAAAAAAATCTATAGTGAAATTACATTGAAATGAACACCCTTAGCTGCTTACAGGGGTCGACATACGTCAACGGGGACAGATGAAAATGTGTACCCCGACCAGGACTCGAACCCGGGATCTCCTACTTACATGGCAGACGCTCTATCCATCTGAGCCACCGAGGACACAGAGGATAGCGCGACTGCGGGGATTTATCTTTGGCACGCCTCCCGTGAAACCCACATTCTCAACGTATTGTCCCGCACTACATTCGTAGTGCCCCCGCCCATTATACTCATTACTCGCGGCGCGTTGCCGATTCCCGTAAGAGTTCGGGCACTGTTTGTACATTCGCACAGAAGAAGATGGTCGAGTCGCCGGTGAGCCTTAACTAAGAAGGTATCTGCTTCTTTCGGACATGTCCGAAAGAACAGATACCATCTTAGTGCATTCGCACAGAAGAAGATGGTCGAGTCGCCGGTGAGCCTTAACTAAGAAGTTATCTGCTTCTTTCGGACATGTCCGAAAGAACAGATACCATCTTCTTCTGTGCGAATGCACCAAACAGTGCCCGAACTCTTACGGGAATCGGCAACGCGCCGCGAGTAATGAGTATAATGGGCGGGGGCACTACGAATGTAGTGCGGGACAATACGTTGAGAATGTGGGTTTCACGGGAGGCGTGCCAGATATAAATCCCTGTCCTCTGTGTCCTCGGTGGCTCAGATGGATAGAGCGTCTGCCAGGTAAGCAGGAGATCCCGGGTTCGAGTCCTGATCGGGGCACACATTTTCATCTGAACCTGTTGACGTATGTCAACGCCTGTAAGCAGTTAAGGGTGTTCATTTCATTGTAATTTGATTCTAACGAGCTGATTGGTCACAGATATCATCTTAGTAAATCAATAATGGATTGTGTACTAACCTCCTCCCATTTTCATGAACCCAACATGTCAACCACATGTTGCGGAATACTGATTCAATTTTACAAGCAGACAGATCGGAATACACTGAACACATAAAGGAGGAAACTTTGCCAAGGGCCTGGTGCCAGCCAAATTTGTGCATGCGTGCATGGTGTGCCATCATGTTTTGATATTATTGGACAACATGTTTATAAATATCAACATGTAAAACAATTGTACACAACATATATAAGCTCTCCAGAAGATTACCCCTTGAAGCCAACCCTCTCTCCAAACGACCATATTTTTAAGGAACGGATGTGAACTTCCAGAAGGCCGCATCTTTATCCTCTTTAAGATGGTCACCCCTCTTCCCTATCAACGATGGAATTGTAAGAAAGAAGATCCTATGAACATACGCTGGTAGACAGAAGAATTTACACATCAGGATATATAATTTTTACATTTAATGTTTAGACTACTTATAACATTTATTAATACCAAATTGAAACAATCCAATCCATTCTCCATGTATTTCCGTTTAACGACACTTACACATAAATAATTATTAATACTGTTCCGAAAAGAATTCTCCATGTATTTCCGTTTAACCACACACATAAATAATTATTAATACTGTTCCGAAAAGAAAAGTCTTAGTTGTACTGTGATAATGGACGGCCATAAGTATTCACACAGTCACTTACGTTGCACAGTTTGATTTAGCAGCATACTTCTAATAGCGTGTATTCATTCCCTTGCTTCTAATAACAGCCTTCAGCCTGTTCTGCATTGATTGTACTATCTTTCTCGTTACCGCTGCGTCATCTTCCCCCATTCTTGAACAATCACTTCCTTCAGTTGAGTTTTACTGAAAATATGATGTTTCCTGATTCTTCTTCCTAACTCGTCCCACAAACGTTCAATAGGGTTCATGTCTGGCGACTGAGGTGGCTTTTGTTGAGTGTGGGGGGAATTACACAGAATCCACTAACGTACATTGTATGTTTTGGATCGTTGTCCTGTAGGAAATAGTAGTATGCAAACCTAGTTTTTCAGCACTGACTTTCAAAGGTCTCTTTAAAATATCCAGATACACATACTGATCCATAGTTTCATCAATAAATACCAGTTTGCCCACACCTGACGCAGCTATGCCCCCCCCCCCCCCCCCCAGGCCACGATACCGCCACCACCATATTTTACAGTAGAGGCCATATTAGCAGGTTCCAATTCGGTATTTCTTCTCCACACTAAAATACGTCCATCGTGATGGAAAAGGGTGAACTTGGTCTCGTCAGAGAAAATAACTCTGTTTCAGAACTCTAGTACTTGGTCACATATTGATTTGCAAATTGCAACCATTTCTTCCTAGTTGCCTTGATTATATAGAGTGTCTTTCTTGGAACTCGAGCTTTGTAGCCGGATCGATGAAACATCCTCCGGACAGTCTTTGGGTGAACTTGTTTCAAATAAAGCTCGAGTATTTGTGTCGCAATCACTGATAAACTTAGTTTAGATGTCTTCTTAATAATCCTTACAACGTGCCTCTCTTCTCGTTCTGAAACGTGACGTGGTCTTCCAACACGATGCCCATTTATCAATTATTATTTTTTTTTTTTACCTGTTAACAGCGCTTCACACTACATAAAGGCTCCTCTTAACGATGGTTGCTATTTCGGCATAAGATTTACCCTCTTCATACAACGTTACCATTATCTTCCTCTCTTCTGGAGTTGTTTCCTTCCCTTTTCTACCCAAGTTGCTGTCACTGGCGTATTTGCGTGTTCGGCACACTGATCTCGCTGCTGTCTTCACTCAGCGACATCCAGCTTGGAACTGTGGCGATATGTTTGCATTGTACCGCCAGTGTGTGAATACTTATGTCTGTGTCAACTACATCTATCAGCGTTTCTGTCTCTGGTTTTTAACCAGTGCTCTGGATTTAAATAAATTTGTGTATACGCAAACATTTGGGGCACATGGCATAAACAATGAACATAACATCGACAGTTTATCACCTTCATTATAAAGGCAGGATCTATTACAAACAAAACTGCGTGTGAATACTTCTGTCCACCTGTGTATGTCCGGAAATGCATCGTTGCCACAGTCGATGGCACTGACGAATGACAGTTCCTCTGACGATGTTCCGTGTATTTCATATGTGTTGCAGGCTGTGTGATTGGCGCAGCGAACTATTAAGAAGCAGAATAGTCCGGTATTCATATGGAGAACTAGCCGAGATGGATTCTGTGTACAGCCAAGCACGAGGTTGTGTTTGTGTACAGCCAAGCAGATGGAAACAGTCGAGAGGCAGCAAGGCTATAACAAAAAACGTACCCCCACAGACACCATCTACAGCCACATCACACAACATTTCAAGTTCTGTTTGGGTGTTTATGTGATCATAAGTCCTCTCAGACAGAAGAAAGTGCAAAGAGACGGCGGACTGTGCGCGCACCAATGGTGGAGGAGCGGATTCTGCAGGATATTGAGAGGAACCCTAGTACAAGCTCCAGCAAGTGGCCCGCCAACATTATGTAAGGCCGGCCGCTGGTGCCCGAGCGGTTCTGGCGCTACAGTCTGGAACCGCGCGACCGCTACGGTCGCAGGTTCGAATCCTGCCTCGGGCATCGATGTGTGTGTTGTCCTTAGGTTAGTTAGGTTTAAGTAGTTCTAAGTTCTAGGGGACTTATGATCTCAGCAGTTGAGTCCCATAGTGCTCAGAGCCATTTGAACCATTATGTAAGGCAAAGTATGATTAATTGTGTCCTGTATGATAACCGCTACTATAATCCGTTCATCATAAGAATAAACCTGATGTAAACATTGCACTATGTATTCTTCCGCGTTTGCTAGAACCTCATTGGATTTCCATTCCACGTGGGACTGCAGCCGATCTTTTCGAGTACTGTCAAGTACGATAATAAGGGGGGCGTTTTGGGCTGTGCGTTACGCGCACATCGACTTAGCGATGATACGGGACAACAGCTTTACCGGCGCTTGGACAATACTGGTTGGTACAGCTACACTGCAGTGACGTGACCAGCTGCAGTTCATACATAAAAAGAGATGAGCAGAGGAGCAATACAGCTTCAAATGTCATTTAATTTTTCTGCAGAACAAAATAATACACTGCAAATTTCCCACAATACGCTCCTTGGACGACTAGACGAAAACCGGAACACATTGTTTTTAGCTAACATACTATTGTAATTAAAAACAAGAATGATGAAAATTCCAGACATAACCACAGGGTAATTTATCTGCATAAACCGTGTGTATAGTAAGAGAGTATTGAAGGATTTCACCGTATAGTAAAATATTGAAGCCACTGAAGGTATTACTTACAGTCAGTCGTCTGGTAGACGATTGTTGTTGTTGTTGTTGTTGTGGTCCTCAGTCCTGAGACTGGTTTGATGCAGCTCTCCATGCTACTCTATCCTGTGCAAGCTTCTTCATCTCCCAGTACCTACTGCAACCTACATCCTTCTGAATCTGCTTAGTGTATTCATCTCTTGGTCTCCCTCTACGATTTTTACCCTCCACGCTGCCCTCCAATGCTAAATTTGTGATCCCTTGATGCCTCAAAACATGTCCTACCAACCGATCCCTTCTTCTAGTCAAGTTGTGCCACAAACTTCTCTTCTCCCCAATCCTATTCAATACCTCCTCATTAGTTACGTGATCTACCCACCTTATCTTCAGTATTCTTCTGTAGCACCACATTTCGAAACCTTCTATTCTCTTCTTGTTCAAACTATTTATCGTCCATGTTTCACTTCCATACATGGCTACACTCCATACAAATACTTTCAGAAACGACTTCCGGACACTTAAATCTATACTCGATGTTAACAAATTTCTCTTCTTCAGAAACGATTTCCTTGCCATTGCCAGTCTACATTTTATATCCTCTCTACTTCGACCATCATCAGTTATTTTACTCCCTAAATAGCAAAACTCCTTTACTACTTTAAGTGTCTCATTTCCTAATCTAATCCCCTCAGCATTTCCCGACTTATTTAGACTACATTCCATTATCCTCGTTTTGCTTCTGTTGATGTTCATCTTATATCCTCCTTTCAAGACACTGTCCATTCCGTTCAACTGCTCTTCCAAGTCCGTTGCTGTCTCTGACAGAAATACAATGTCATCGGCGAACCTCAAAGTTTTTACTTCTTCTCCATGAATTTTAATACCTACTCCGAATTTTTCTTTTGTTTCCTTTACTGCTTGCTCAATATACAGATTGAATAACATCGGGGAGAGGCTACAACCCTGTCTCACTCCTTTCCCAACCACTGCTTCCCTTTCATGCCCCTCGACTCTTGTAACTGCCATCTGGTTTCTGTACAAATTGTAAATAGCCTTTCGCTCCCTGTATTTTACCCCTGCCACCTTTAGAATTTGAAAGAGAGTATTCCAGTCAACATTGTCAAAGTCTACAAATGCTAGAAACGTAGGTTTGCCTTTCCTTAATCTTTCTTCTAAGATAAGTCGTAAGGTCAGTATTGCCTCACGTGTTCCAGTATTTCTACGGAATCCAAACTGATCTTCCCCGAGGTCCGCTTCTACCAGTTTTTCCATTCGTCTGTAAAGAATTCGTGTTAGTATTTTGCAGCTGTGACTTATTAAACTGATAGTTCGGTAATTTTCACATCTGTCAACACCTGCTTTCTTTGGGACTGGAATTATTATATTCTTCTTGAAGTCTGAGGGTATTTCGCCTGTCTCATACATCTTGCTCACCAGATGGTAGAGTTTTGTCATGACTGGCTCTCCCAAGGCCGCCAGTAGTTCTAATGGAATGTTGTCTACTCCCGGGGCCTTGTTTCGACTCAGGTCTTTCAGTGCTCTGTCAAACTCTTCACGCAGTATCTTATCTCCCATTTCATCTTCATCTACATCCTCTTCCATTTCCATAATATTGTCCTCAAGTACATCGCCCTTGTATAAACCCTCTATATACTCCTTCCACCCTTCTGCCTTCCCTTCTTTGCTTAGAACTGGGTTTCCATCTGAGCTCTTGATATTGATACAAGTGGTTCTCTTCTCTCCAAAGGTCTCTTTAATTTTCCTGTACGCAGTATCTATCTTACCCCTAGTGAGACAAGCCTCTACATCCTTACATTTGTCCTCTAGCCATCCTTGCTTAGCCATTTTGCACTTTCTGTCGATCTCATTTTTGAGACGTTTGTATTCCTTTTAGCCTGCTTCATTTACTGCATTTTTATATTTTCTCCTTTCATCAATTAAATTCAATATTTCTTCTGTTACCCAAGGATTTCTATTAGCCCTCGTCTTTTTACCTACTTGATCCTCTGCTGCCTTCACTACTTCATCCCTCAGAGCTACCCATTCTTCTTCTACTGTATTTCTTTCCCCCATTCCTGTCAATTGTTCCCTTATGCTCTCCCTGAAACTCTCTACAACCTCTGGTTCTTTCAGTTTATCCAGGTCCCATCTCCTTAAATTCCCACCTTTTTGCAGTTTCTTCAGTTTCAATCTGCAGTTCATAACCAATAGATTGTGGTCAGAATCCACATCTGCCCCTGGAAATGTCTTACAATTTAAAACCTGGTTCCTAAATCTCTGTCTTACCATTATATAATCTATCTGATACCTTTTAGTATCTCCAGGATTCTTCCAGGTATACAACCTTCTTTCATGATTCTTGAACCAAGTGTTAGCTATGATTAAGTTATGCTCTGTGCAAAATTCTACAAGGCGGCTTCCTCTTTCATTTCTTCCCCCCAATCCATATTCACCTACTATGTTTCCTTCTCTCCCTTTTCCTACTGACGAATTCCAGTCACCCATGACTATTAAATTTTCGTCTCCCTTCACTACCTGAGTAATTTCTTTTATCTCGTCATACATTTTATCAATTTCTTCATCATCTGCAGAGCTAGTTGGCATATAAACTTGTACTACTGTAGTAGGCATGGGCTTTGTGTCTATCTTGGCCACAATAATGCGTTCACTATGCTGTTTGTAGTAGCTAACCCGCACTCCTATTTTTTTTATTCATTATTAAACCTACTCCTGCATTACCCCTATTTGATTTTGTATTTATAACCCTGTAATCACCTGACCAAAAGTCTTGTTCCTCCTGCCACCGAACTTCACTAATTCCCACTATATCTAACTTTAACCTATCCAATTCCCTTTTTAAATTTTCTAACCTACCTGCCCGATTAAGGGATCTGACATTCCACGCTCCGATCCGTAGAATGCCAGTTTTCTTTCTCCTGATAACGACGTCCTCTTGAGTAGTCCCCGCCCGGAGATCCGAATGGGGGACTATTTTACCTCCGGAATATTTTACCCAAGAGGACGCCATCATCATTTAATCATACAGTAAAGCTGCATGTCCTCGGGAAAAATTACGGCTGTAGTTTCCCCTTGGTTTCAGCCGTTCGCAGTACCAGCACAGCTCCATCCTTATCCGAAAAATACATTTCAGTTCTTGAGGTGTGACCTGCTACGTTGATAACGAGCCTATCAACAAAAGAATCCACAATGCCAACCAGGCGCAGCATTTTCTCTTCTTTTATGGCGAGTCGTTCTATATTCCGCCAGCATTCGGCACTGATGTGTGAAAAAGCCGTGTGCTTTAGTTCCAGTACGTCTGGCAGCTTAAGTCTTGTTACTTCTCGGTCCAAATCTCGCAGCTTGGCTCCAGATCAGCTCCGTTGGTTCATATTGAAATGGTACAGTAGCAAATGTAAAAATGCAGCATTTGTATGTGCTGGATGCTGTGAAAATTGTTGTTTTTCATGTCTCTACGATACTTATCTACGTCTGAAGTATAAAAAGAGACATAGCCCAAATAAAGAGGATTTGTTTTTTCATTTTTCCCTTAAAAATTTAAATTGTCATGTTTTCTTAATGTAAACAACTTTTATAAAGTCTTTCATAAAACATCGATGATCAAGAATTTGTTTTTGAAATGGAAATAGGAATTTCGCGTCCAATATGTAATTAGAAACAAGAAGACGTGCATTATTCATAAAAAATGATGAGTTTTATAATTACGAGATGTTGTTATTTCAAATTGAACGAGAAAAAAATGACACTGGCAGATATGAACCAACGCACGAATAGCCGATATGGTTCACATACCATTACGCTACTGACAGAGTTACACAATAAATTGTAGGTTTGTCCTTAAACTGCATTATATACAACGCTGGGAAAACTTCAAAGCATATTATCTCCGTAAATTTATGAAAAAAATCAAGAACAGCCTCTTTCTCGGCACTTTTTATCCGTATTCCACTACAGAACAGAAAGCATCTTCATACTGCGCATTAACAGCGCGACAATCAGTGCACAACACTGTGACTAGACGATTTTTTAAATAAAAGCTACGTAGATAAAGCGTGATTAAGAAAAACGTTGATGACTGTCAATACATTTGAATATCTTAAAGCTCCATTTAACGTAACTTAGTAATAACGTGTATAATACATAAGTAGGACCTAATTCGAAGAGCGTACAGAACAGTGTACGTGTGCTTCGGCTTCTGACCAAATCATCGCGTTTATGTTTGTTTGCATCAGGTTCATTCTTATGATGTACGGATTATATCCCTGTCACCTGCAATCCCATGGAGGCCACTTTGAACTTCTGTTGTGACGTGAATGCGATTCAGTTCTATACTGTGTTCCGGGACTACTTGTGTCCGGAAATGGACGGTGCGCGTGCAACGACAACATGTTCATAGTACCTTTTCCTCCACTTCCAGCCAGGAACCTGTGCTGCCGTTTATCGGTTTTCTGCAAATGTTTCTATCTTCGTATTAAAATGAGATGTCAAATATGTGAAACATGGCAGGATGAAATACCTTCTTTTTTCCTTCTTGTCTACCACAATATCTTCGCATGTGTGTTTCATATACAATGTGTATACGAAATTTAAAAATTCTTTTACAGGCTGAATTTCTCCGGGGCTGTTTTAAGGTATAACAACCATAATTTACTAACAGCATATGCATTTAAAATTTTGATATCACTGATTCAGTACTGATAAACTTCAAAATGAAGTCATTTCTTCTTTGTAAAGAAACAAGCTTCTTTCGAAATTTTATAGATTAGGAAATATTGGTATTCCAAAATTTTGAGCTCGTGGTAGTCACAAGATTGTACAAATTGTGTGGCAAAACCTTTCAGAGTTCCATTATATAACCATTTCGCAGCCTTGGTTTGCTACATCTCAAGATGTATACAATTACTGGGAAAGTGAAACATCTCAAACACAAGAATCTGTTTGTATATTAGCATGCTTCACTATTTTTTTAAAAAAAAGGGAAAAGAGGAGAAATTTGCCTCCTAAAAATCCGCCCATGTAAATAGAATCCAGTGTCAGAATCATTTAAAAGATACCACCACTTAAACAGACCAACTTCGTTTAAGTCCTTATAAACATTGCCTACAACAGTTATGTTTTGCCATTCTTACATATGCAGCCTGTATTTTAAAAATTTGCAAACTACTTTAGAAAATTTCCTAGTAAGTAAATGGGCATTCTGTGTAATGCCACTGTTAAGTCAGTCATAGCTTAGCTCCTTCGCAGACAGTCGGTAACCCTCTAGATTCCATGAAATTGTGCGGTAGTTGCCACTATCCATTCATCCTCTAACATTCACTAACTCACTGCTGAATCGTCACTGAATTTTCTTCACTAAGTACTGACGCAGTCAAATATTCACTTGCATCAGTTAGTATTCGTAATCAAAACAACATGAAACATTGTTAAATGTCATTACTATAAACAGACCGGGCTGCGGAGTGTATCTTCGTTACTGACTTCTCTGTGTGAAAAGTTAACAAATAATGTGAACTGCTAACTAAGTGTACATTATCCATTGCGTCCAAATTCTCTGATAACTGGGAAACAGCCGCTAGGCTTTAGTGTGCTGACGCTGAGAAGTTTTTTTATTGAAGGTCATCACGTGCATTTTATACAGTCAGTGAATCTTGAGTCTGCCGGAGATTATGGGTGGCGAGCACCAAACTAATATAAATTACTCTTGTAGTAACTCTTACTTCTTTATTCTGGACTACTTTATAACTTACTTCTTAGTAATATATTCTTTTAGTAACGGTTGGAGAGCTCGATTTCTATTTACTTCTTTAGTTGTAACTAAAGTAGTAAGGCCTTTTTACTATTGATGTAAGCCATTTCTGCACACTGCTGGCACGTGCATCACGTTCCCTCTCGGAAAATATTGATTGTCGGCGGACATTATTGCACCACCTTTTGCGTACAGCTTAAAGTAATTTGGAAGGACATGAAAGCGAAAGAAAAGAAAATAAAGACTAAATGTAACCGAGAACAATTTCAAACTGGTGAGACGAAGATGGAGATATAAGCCAACCGGTTGTTGATATGATCCCACAAATTTTCGAGGGGATAGCTGGAGTTAACGACAATGACACATCTGAAAATAATGCGATACTTTCAAGCACTTTGATGATGATCACTGCTCTGAAGGTAGCAATGAAACTGCTGAAGGTGGAACTTTATCCCGTCGTCATGAACCTCGGCCTGCATTCTCTGGTGGGAGCTTATCAGAACATGCGCCCAGCAAAAGAGGGAGAGCACATGCGATTGTTGTGAAGAGCCGAGAGGAACTGAAAAAAAAGCAGACGAGCTTCATTCCTTAAAAATGCGTTTAATACGAGAGTAATACAATGCAAAAATGTTATTAATAGGACGACTAACAGAAATCATGGAAGAAGAGAATAACCTTAAAAAGGAAATTACGAATAAGTTCAGGAACGTAATGGAGCAAACTTCAGGTTCCAGTTCTTCAGCCAATGTGCTCGAAAAATTTGGGTTTTTGTGAATGAATAAGAAAATATACATATGTATGAAACATCATATTTCCTTGATTTTTTGCAATTGGTTACTATGTTCTTGTTTCTTTTATGGCGTAATATTTGTGATCATCATTTCAGCATCGGTACTAACTTTTGTCAATAACACATTCTAATATTTATCTGAATTTGCAATATTATAAAAGAAGTCTTTTCTTTTAGAAATAAAATGAGAATGTTAATTGCCTTGCAAAAAAGAAGAAAGAAAGAAAGAACATGGCTATAAAATTACACATAAATGAAATGAGTCACTTTTCACTGCAGTAGTGACAATCCCGTGGCTTATTTATTCATTCAAGAAGGAAAGTCTTTAACCTAATTTTCAATTTTACCCAATTTTACTTTCGAACTATGTACAATTTTAATAAAACTAATTAAATATAATAGACCTTCTATCTGAAACTTCTGTTCCAAAGTTGTGTAGAGCTGCAGCAGCCAAAATAACATTCCTACATTTCTTTGGTTTAAATCGCATCGTTTTAGTGAGAATTTGGAAACGTTTCTTCCAAACACCCGGTAGCAATATGGGCTCTATTTTCGCGCCGTTCGGCTCCAGCGTGGGCTCGGAACACAGGCGTCATAAGATGTTTAAAGAGAGCGTATCCACCATCTACAACAAGCAACCTATCATATTGACCATTTTCAAATTCTGCAGCGACTCTACTATTATCCCAAAAGCGTGTTTCGTCCATGGAACCCGGCCAATGGCTTACCACGTTCAAAATCTTCATATTGGCATCACAAGATGATTTGTGTATTGATACAAAAGAAATTCTTAAGATTTCTGTATAATTCTGCTTGTGCTCCAGGATGGCAAAGTATGGGTATATGTACACGATCTATGGCCTTTATGACGCTTGGGAATCCACCAGTTCGACAGAATTGCCTTTTGTTCTTTGACATATTTTCTTGGCTCTGTGGCATGGACACACGGAGGGGGGGCGTTTGAAAAGTCCGTGCAAAAATAAAAACTACTTACGTGTTTGGGATAAACCTTTTTTATTTTTCTCCATTTAGACTTATACATTTCGTCCAACGCTATATTCTAAGTCGTTGATCCCTTCCGAATAATAGGAATTGTCCAAGTCTGCAAAATAGCTATTAGTTGCTGCAATCAGCTCCTCGTTTGAATAAAATCTTTGTCCCGCCAGCCATTTCTTCAAATTGTGGAACAAATAGTAGTCCGAGGGAGCCAAGTCTGGAGAATAGGTGGCATGTCAAACGACTTGGAACCATATTTCCATTAATTTTGCGAACAAAACTGCTGAGGTGTGTGCTGGTGCATTGTCGTGATGGAAAAGGACTTATTTTGCGGCCCAATCGCCAGCGTTTTTCTTGCAGCTCGGTTTTCAAACGGTCCAATAACGATGAATATGCACCTGTAATAATAGGTTTACCCTTTTCCAGATGGTCGATGAGGATTATCCCTTGCGAATCCCAAACGACAGTCGCCATAACCTTTCCGGCCGAACGAATGGTCTTCGCCTTTTTTGGTGCAAATTCTCCTTTGGTAACCCGTTGTTTAGATTGTAGTTTGGTCTCAGGAGTATAGTAATGTATTTATGTTTCATCCACAGTGACGAAATGATGCTTAAAGTCCTGTGGATTCTTCCTGAACAGCTCATCCAACACTTACACACTATTCCGTTTTTGGTCAAGCGTGAGCAATCGCAGAACCCTTCTTGCGGATAGCTTTCTCATATCCGAATGTTTATGCAAAATATTATGTACCCGTTCATTCGAGATGCTAGCAGCACTAGCAATCTCATGCTCCTTAACTCTTCTGTCATCCATCGCCATATCATGGATTTTATCAATGATTTCTAGAGTCGTAACCTCCACAGGGCGTCCAGAAAGTTCAGCATCACTTGTGCCCATATGGCCACTCCGAAAATTTTGAAACTACTTATAAACTGCTCTAATCGAAGGTGCAGAGTCACCGTTATGTTCATCAAGCTTCTCTTCAGTCTCCTGGGGCGTTTTGCCTTTCATAAAGTAATGTTTAATCACAACACGAAATTCTTTTTTTTTTTTTTTTTTTTTTTGACAATCACTCGACTTCCTTGATTCACGCGAATGCCAAACAGAAATAAATACACCAATATGGCTGAAACTTGGTGTGCGTTCTTTCCAAAGATGCTACTAATTAAACATGACCTCGATACGCGCCGGTGGTGCCATGTGTCTGACTTTGCACGGACTTTTCAAACGCCCCTCGTACAGTGGCTTTAAGGCAGTTAAGCTGTTTATCACACTGTTATACGCTCTTCCGGCAATAGTACGATGGATATTAATGAGATCCACCACTACGATTTGAAAAGTACCTGTGCGAAAGATTTGCAATCCACAAAGAAGTTGCAGCCTATGAGACAGAGCACGGTTCCTGTCGGAATTGTGCTGCAGTAACTCAAAATATTCCTTACGAAACCCAAACCGTTCTCTGAAATCTGTGCCGCTATACACCACAAATGGGTCTCTTCTCTCCATTATAACCCTCATAAAGATCGCGCCTTGCTCTCTTACTTTACTCCTGCTACTGCCTAGGAGTATATTCGGCCTATTTCCTCCTTAAGTTACTAACGTAGTAGAGTACTCTTCCATGGTGCTCTCCATCAGTAATGGAGTTAATAAATTTACTTCGGAAGTAAATGAAAAATTTACTCCTGGAGTTATTTACTCCTTTAGTTCAGTACTATCGACTGGAAGTCGCCGATTTCCTTCTCTCTTAGTAACTTACTACTTTAGTTTCACTTACTCCTGGTTGGTGTTCGCCATAAAATTTTTGATTTGCTCATGAAGAAATTACATTACATGTAACAGTAATTTATATCAGTAACAGGGGTAAAGTGATTACTGTGAAGGAAATCATGAAAGAAAAGACTATATTCTCTCAATCTACTTTTAATCATAAAGTTAAGAACCATCTGTGAATAATAAGAAGTGGCAATTGTCATATATGAGGTTTCAACTCAAGGTTCGTGTTTTCATGTGGAACGATCCAGAGCGACAGTAACCACAGTGAAGTAGGTAATGAAACAATGGCAACCAGTGCGGCCTGTAACTGTTACGGCGAAAATACCCGTTAAACAGCCACATTTATATATTTTACTTGTAGCCGGCCGCGGTGGTCTCGCGGTTCTAGGCGCTCAGTCCGGAACCGCGCGACTGCTACGGTCGCAGGTTCGAATCCTGCATTGGGCATGGATGTGTGTGATGTCCTTAGGTTAGTTAGGTTTAAGTAGTTCTAAGTTCTAGGGGACTGATGACCGCAGATGTTAAGTCCCATAGTGCTCAGAGCCATTTGAACCATTTTATTTTACTTGTACTGAATTAGGGACTGTTGTCCATTCTCATGTACTGAATCCTTGAGTTAACACACGAATAATGATCAAACTGAATTTAATTTAAATCCAAGCAGGGTCTGGGAACAGACGTTTAGCTAATTGTAGCATTACATGGCTGATTGCAATTCTTGTGGCAACGACACATCTCGAAAATAACGAAATGATTTGTATCAGACTGTCAATTTTAGGGTCATAAGCTCCCTCTGTGTGATTCCAGTCAGGATACGACACACAGAATCATAGTTCCTAAAGTATTCCTGTTTACCTGTAAAGTTTTAACTACTTCAGACAACCTTAATTTAACTAATAACATAGATAAATGTAGGACGAGAATACATGTTCTGAAATAAAAGAGATTCTCACCAGCTGCAACATGGTCGCGAATATGAACAGTGATCCAATACTCTCAAACGTTATTTTACTCTAGTCTTTGATCACAACTTAAACCAGTCACCGTCAAAGGAATTTAAATTGTGATCAAAGACTGGAACAATAGATTCTACCGGATATCATACAAGGTAGTTCAGTAACATTACATGCGGGCGAATTAACTAAACAGTCCAGTCTTAAAGCA
This sequence comes from Schistocerca nitens, assembly GCF_023898315.1. NCBI lineage: Eukaryota > Metazoa > Arthropoda > Insecta > Orthoptera > Acrididae > Schistocerca > Schistocerca nitens. The sequence goes on from NC_064622.1 coordinate 246,326,287, forward strand.
CCAGTCTGTATCTCAATAGTCACCAGGTCACTTGGAGATGACATGCAAATGGTAAGAACAGTGAGGCGTTGATTGGATGCTAAGAGTTAGCGTTCAATGGCAACGACTATAAAAAAACTTGCATTCAGCTCAATGACAAAGTGACTAACATCTGGCTATAGCCACCACAGATGCAATTAAATTCCACTACCTCACTCAAGTACTGCCAAACTTCCCTCGCAGTCAACATCAACTAGTCATTGTCGATATTGGTATACAGTTGTCAATAATCAGACTCATTCAGAAACGATGGACGAACTTAATTAAGATAAACTGGATGCCTTGTTCCAAACTAGCCGATTTACACATACTGTCAAAACTTGTGTAAAAAAGAACTACAGACGCTTCTTAATCATAGCGTCGGCTTAAAACAAAATTAAATCTCTTGCCGAAAGTCGAAACTGAGAAGCTTTATTAAGAAGAGGAAATAATAAACTTAGCCTGCACTTCACCAGCATGGAGAGAGGGGAAAGATGGAGAACCACTAGATTTCGTTTCACGTATTCAAGCAGAGAAGTACAGAAGTTATCAAAACGCATCAGTAACAGTACAATTATAGTCTGAGAAAAATATTCAGTGGTCGGTAGTCGATACACAAAAGCCATGTACAGTCTTTTCACAGGATAAGACCAAGGTTTCTCTGAACACTGAATAATGTCATCTTGCAGTATCTTCCCCACTCCCTCCCAGATTATCCCTAGTTCAGCCAGTGACACTAGTTACGAGTGCTGGCTAACAGGCAGATGCTCCCCAGTGCTAATATAGTGTTCCACAATGGACAACTGTCTTTTCTCTACTCCGGATTTAAAAGCATCATACGATTGGTACAGAATGGCTACTACTCACTAACGTCATTCGTCGGTCAGGCCAGATCACATTGGCAGTTTGATAGAAGCTTCCTCCCCTGGATTGTCTGTAGTGGTAGTAAAGCACAATTCTTCATCTTGACACTAGGCTGCCATTCTTGGACTGCCACTATGCACAAGCCTTTAGAAATGAATTGTGCCTGCTTCTGAAAATTGGCGATTCAAAGTTATCTTTGACCACACCAATACTGATGATCATCACTGGCATTTAGATTTCTGAGTATCTTTGTGCGATTGACAAAGGTTTCACAATCTGACTACACGGGATAACAATGTTTTCAACAATTCAAAAACGCCAAGAGTAATATTTTTTTGTGTCGTTGCTGGAACTGCTTTGATCTGGAGCTCTCACCTTTCACGATCTATGAGCGATTGTGATACCAGCAAGACTTCCCAGCTAAGATGAACACTAGGACTACAGTCTGAAAAAACAACAAATTAGAAGCGCATTGTTCTGTTACTGATAGTTATTCTTGAAGTACATGTTCATGTGGACTGGACGTAATTCCCAGAATGAAATTCCTCATATCTTTGTGACTACCTTTCATGGAGTATCTGTAGCGGCCTGACCTCCACACAAGGTATAGCTTTCCTGAAGTCTGCAACTGCGCGAGCGGCTATTACCTCTGTACAGCAACAGATAATGGCTACGGTATCTTTGGGGGGGGGGGGGGGGGGGGGTGTTACGAGGCTCGTCCAGCATACAGCAACAAGTTTCGCCCCAAAGATCGAGTATCATAATCCGCATTTGATTCGACTGAATTGAGCTGTTGCAAAGTTTGACGAATGGCAGCATAACACTCTTCGTCTCCTCTTTTTCCTTGTAGTTGTATGCGAATTTTCTAGAGTGTTCACAGTGGAATCACTCTGGCGTGATGTCTTTTCTTCCGAGTGTCTGTTGTTCTACATGGTGTTATACATGGCGTAGGAGTTAATTGTACCTACGTTGTCGTTTGAAATCTATGCCTTAAGTCCGATTTGGGCAATTTCGTCTTCCTTGCAAGTTTGGATCGTGGCGAGAACGGATGCTAAAGATGAATACACCTCCGTTTCATTAACATTCTCGATTGCCTCCTGGTGTATCAGGTGGACATTCATGGCTGCTATCTGTTGCTTAGTGAATTCAACAGTTCTGGTTGCCGTGAAATGCTGCTTGTCTTTTCGCACTACCTGGAGTTACAGGAGAGGCGAGGCCGTGGTGGTCTTTCACAACAGTCATATGGTCAACACTGGAGACTGTCATACTACTTTTCTCCAATTATTGTCTGTTGCATTTACTCTAGAGGCACCACTTACTGAATTCCTCACTGGTTGTGACATCCTTTAACGGTAGAGTTCGGTACATGTCTTCTGCAAATCCTTGCATTAAATGTCACGTTTCGTCATATTTAGATTCACAATGTGGCATCATGCAAAATCATACTGTATGTAAGACTGTTGTTGGTGCATGACGTTCATCCTTGTTCTTCACATGTGCTACCAATTGTCGCTACACTTGCTTCAGCTCGGAGGCGCGAGTTTAGGGCGCCTTGCCACGGTTCGCGCGGCTCGGAGGTTCGAGTCCTCCCAAGGGTGTGTGTGTGTGTGTGTGTGTGTGTGTGTGTGTGTGTGTGTGTGTGTGTGTTTTTTGTCCTTAGCAAAAGTTAGATTACGTAGTATGTAAGCCTAGGGACCGATGACCTCAGCAGTTTGGTTCCATAGAAACTTACCACCACCATCAGATCGGCCTGGTATCCACCCTATCTACTGAGCTTGTCTTCATTGTTCTCGAAGCTGTGCCGTCCAGGTATAAAAGTACACTTACCAAATACATTTCATCCGCCTGTTGTACTTAGAGAGTCAGTTGAAGCCTTTCAGCCATTTCGTCAGGTCCTGACCGCAGCTGTGGAAACACAAGATGCCTGAAGTGCGGTTGACTTACTACTGGCACGTAATCCATTGGTCTTCTGAATACACAGACTAGGAACGAAGCACGGCTTATATTTCTAGATCCTGTCCATGTACGCGACAGCTTTTACCATGTAGGCGACAGCTTTTATGTTGCCTAAGTGAAGCGTCGGTGATGTAGACGTTTTGAAGTACTCGGCATCTCCAAACCATGTCATGTCATAACCACATTCAAGTCGAGATACAAGAAAGCAGGGTCGTCAGTGAAATGTAACACGCAACACTGAAAGCCCATTAATTACGAACACCGATATACAGCCAGATCAGAACCGACCACCTGGACAGAGAGTTCAAACGGTTCTGAGCACTATGGGACTTGACTTCTGAGGTCATCAGTCCCCTAGAACTTAGAACTACTTAAACGTAACTAACCTAAGGACATCACACTCATCCATGGCAGAGGCAGGATTCCAACCTGCGACCGTAGCGGTCGCGCGGTTCCAGACTGTAGCGCCTAGAACCGCTCGGCCACTCCGGCCGGCGGACAGAGAATGTACTTCTTTATACAAACATGGAATATTCCACAATTCTGGTACTGATACTCTAGAATAAAAAAAAGACATTTCAAACTTAAGGTATCTCAAGAACCTTCCAGAAATGACAACTACTACGTAACAGATAATTGCTCGTGGTTGGGTTCCAACTAGTGACCTGCAGCTTGCCAGTCAAATGACGCAAACTACAACGCCACACAGCATGCACCACAACTGGCGGAAATATTATTAACAAAGGATCAATATAATCATGTAGCTGCACTATTTCTTGATTTGACATGAGTCTACCGTTTCTTGGAAGGAACGACATTGCACGTTACTCCAGTTGTGGTGTCATCAACAGAAGTGCAAGTAACTTCAGGTGTGTATCAGTTGTGTGATGGGACTCTCGTTATTAACGTTGTATATTAATAACTGGGCAGGCAATATACCCGGAAAAACTGCTCAAAAATTCAGTTATATATTAACGATTCACAAGTACACTAAATCAAATCTACAAATATGTGGCTGTGGTAATATATCGGGATATAATGAAATCATCACATGGGTTATTGTAGGTACGGTAAATGGTAAGATTTCGATTCATCAGCAAGATATTTGGGAAAGTCTACACAGGGGACAGCTTACAAACCACTTGTGTCTCGTCTTATAGCGTCTCTGGTACCCATACCAAATCAGACACCATGCAAGAATGGTTACACGAATGGTGACTTGGGTTCAGCTGACGGGAAGCGTCGTCGAAATGTTGAGAATCCTTAATTGGCGGGCTCTTGAAATTATCTTGCTTAGGCCTGCTCACACATGCCTCAACAATGATCAACGTGCTAACAGACACTGTCCTCCAGACGTTTACGCATAGTCCGTGTAGATATCTGTCTTGTTGTGAGTGAGTGCTCTTCCTGACATAAGACACAAAACGTAGCTTTAAGATCTTGCACGGCCGAGCTGACAGTATGTCTGTCCCCTGAGGCGCTAGTCGCATGAGCCTCAATATCGCGAAACGGTAAAGCGCTATCTCAAATGGTTCAAATGGCTCTGAGCACTATGGGACTCAACTGCTGAGGTCATTAGTCTCCTAGAACTTAGAACTAGTTAAACCTAACTAACCTAAGGACATCACAAACATCCATGCCCGAGGCAGGATTCGAACCTGCGACCGTAGCGGTCTTGCGGTTCCAGACTGCAGCGCCTTTAACCGCACGGCCACTTCGGCCGGCAAAGCGCTATCTCTGCAGGTTCAGACAGCCGGTGTCGGATTCCGACACGGGCTTTCCCGTGTCTCATCCTTAAAGATGCACAACCCAAACATTCAAATTACTTTTCTGAATAAAACCCCATGCACTACCTTCCCTTACAGAATGTAGAAGGCGTTGCCCCCACCTGCTACGCACGCAATTTTCAATGGTCTGCAGTGGCCTTTCCCTTATCCAATAAGGATTTCATTTCGTAGACTCGTCACACCATCGGTATCAGCAGAAAGGAAAAAATCCTTGATATGCTTCAGCCCACATTCAATGTTCGTTGTTTGAAAGATTACTTAAAATGAACATGTCATGTCAGTTATTCTGGTGTCTGCCTGACATATACCAGAATCTGCAACAGTTTTCGCTTAATAAATTCAAAAGAAACTAGCTGTAACAATTACTACAAGTACAGAAATCATGCTTTTCGGTAGCGAGGTTTATTTAAAACATAAAATTTAAAAAAAAAATATTCCCTCAAGGTTTCTTATTTCAATGCTCTCGTAAGGTCTCGCTTATCACAACGACAATCACTGCACGTTATACAGCATACTATATGTGTAGTAATATTATGGTAATAAAATCTCTTGTTTGCTGCCGCCTTTTTTACCTTTCCATCTTCTGACGAAGCGTATGCGTCTCCCAGTCTGTCTCATTACGGTCATCGATGGTAACCGGCTAGTTGTAGATGGCGATCGTAAGTTTACACTAAATATCCCTTCTTTATTGAGCCTTTCTTATGTGGACTCACATTGTCCAATACTAGCTTCATTTACAGTTCCTTCATACTAATTTTTTGGTGTGCACTTGCGGGTTTTGGGTACTAGTTTGCTGCTCGCGGATCGTGTCTTCTAGCGGGCATTACCTGTCCTGCTCCTAGGGCACGTCTACCTTACACACACCAATAGTTCAGTTATTGAGGTTAAATAGTTGCGGACATAGAAGTAACTTAAGTTTTTAACAATCAAAACGCATGTAGGTTTACAATGGCAACGCCTCCCCAGGCCTGTACCGTTGACGTGTTACTAGTCAAACTACTTCTGTGCACAACGTGCTACAGGTCAAACTACTGTACACATCTGTATGTACATTAAAACTTCACATGATAATTTAGTTTCATGCTAGTTTATTACACTTTTTCCTTGGTTTTTATACAGTTTATCTGCTCATGACTTGGTAGTCAGTCTAAACCGGGAATGATACTATTTCTGTGACCCGCGTCTGGAATTTGTCTCCCAAAGGCAGTATATGCCCTGTCTATCTTTTTGGGCTGCTCGCAGGAACAACTTTTAAGGCATCTGTGTAATATATGCGGTACATAGTTTTCTTATGAGGTTTCCAAACGGATAAGCAGGATCACCTTATCGTGTACATCAAGTTTGAAATACTTTTCAGTAATCTTTACACGTGACACATACCACAAGTCTCTATTTACCTGGTATGCCATCCACTTCGTTGCGATGTGGAGCTGTAATTATCCTAATAACACGTACATTTGGGCGCCTCCTACTGGAATCTGTCCAAACAGGGGAAGAGCTTTTCCAGCACTTCCGTTTATTAGTTTCCAGCACTTCCGTTTATTAGATCACATGTAAGGTCTGCACCATCATCGTACAATACATGCGCTGGAGATGTTGCGGTTCCTCGAACATAATGTCTGTTGTGCTCGCCATATTCTTGTTTCGGCGATGTGGGCCCATGTGTTATTTGTAATGATCATTAGATTGTACACAAAGCATTAGACTTTAGATTCTTTCTACACGTAGTTAGTACAACACAGGAATGTAGTGGCAGGGCCGAAGTACTGGTTTCTTTAAAACAATCCTCAAATTTTAGATTTCTTTTGGTGTTACGTACAGGAGTCATCTCACTTTAAGTGTACCTTCGAACACTACCGTGCAAGCGTCTTAAGAGTTACCGAAACGATGTGGATTTAAAAAAAAAAATGCGGAAAAATAACCGAAATAAATTTACTGGAAAGGTTAATCTCATACTACTGTACGTGTTGGAAACCAACTGCAGCAGGAACTGAGAATAACTGATAAAAAAGTGATGATGTAATGTGAAGTTATGAAAATCTCAGTGATGTAAAGGATATAAGTGTAAGTCAAACTTAAAATTTGTTCTCACGTTGCTGCCATTCACTGGAAATTATGCTACTGATGACTGTATGAATGTCTTCCTCCAATCTACGAAATGGCTGAGCCCAAGATTTGGGCGCTTTACAATTCTATGTAAGAGGCGTTTTAAGTACGTGCCGTTTTGAAATAAAGAAGGTGGATTTTTGTGAGCAGTTTCATTTTTCCTTAAAGCATGTACTTAAATCTACTTTTTAACGGAATTCCTACCAGTGTTACGGCAAGTATCATACACGAGGATTATTCGGAAAGTAAGGAACGATCGATCGCGAAATGGAAACCACAGTGAAAATCCGATGAAGTTTTGCACAAGTGTGTTGAGCAATGTCTAGTACGCCCGTCGATCGCGTTACGTCATTCTTTTTAATTCTGAGCACACAGGGAGCACATAAAGATACTTAGAACAATAGTGTCTCCCGCCAAGTACGAGGGCCTGGTGAGAAATTTCGCCTGAAGCTATGCAGCAAACATTACATAAATGCCGTGCGTTTTCTTCTTCTTCAGCCGCTTTCTGTATGGCCAATGAAGATGCTCCTGCATCGTTTTCAATTGGAAATGTTTGCTTACCCACAATACATCCCGTAATTGTCTCCCTTTGAGTTTCATCTCTTCTCACATAAACGGCTGGCTATGAAGACAACATTCTGGCACAGACAACGAGCTGTAGGCCAGCGTAGAGAATTGGCGGAAAGCACTGGCGGCTGCCTTCTATAACGAGGGTTCTGGAAGTTGTAACAACGCCACGACAAACTTGTAAGTTGGATAGGCGCTTATGCAGATAATTAGCTGCAAGTTGTAGCTAAGTGTTGCAAATAAAACAGTTTTGATTTTTACTGTGGTTTCCATTTCGCGACCTATCGTTCCTTACTCTCCGAATAGCCCTCGTAGTAGAACCTGCTTTCGAATATCATCCTCATAGAAATCTGCCGCCTGATAAGGCAACAATTACAAAACGCAACCTCCTGACACTCGAGGAAACTCCTCACATGACGTCGAAATCGTAAAATGCGTGTTCTCTCTAACGTTTCTGTACAAAATCTTCTCTCTAACGTTTCTGTACCAAATCTTCTCTCTAACGTTTCTGTACCAAATCGTCAGTAATGACAGAAGGTCGTCCACTTCGTCGTATATCCATCTTTAAAAGCTCTCGTACATTTCCGTACAGCCCATCTTTCATAATGTTTTCTCCAAGCACTTCACTAACTTGACGACTAATTGCAGCACTAAGAAAACGAGTCACAGCGAGTATTTCACAGTCGGCAGGATTCTCAATCGGAGGTGGCATTTCAAATAGAAACAAACGTAAACCGGCGGAATGCTGTTGGAAATTACTTAAAAAATAGACTAAAGTATAGGCTTTTATGTAAAAATAAAATTGTTAAACAAGCCTGCATGCTTTACTTTTATTGCCGGCTGTTGTGGCTGAGCGATTCTAGGCGCTTCAGTCTGGAACCGCGCGACCGCTACGGTCGCGGGTTCGAATCCTGCCTCGGGCATGGATGTGTGGGATGTCCTTAGGTTGGTTAGGTTTAAGCAGTTCTAAGTTCTAGGGGACTGATGACCTCAGATGTTAAGTCCCATAGTGCTCAGAGCCATTTGAACCATTTTTATTTTTATTTCAAAACAGTACTTATTAAAGAAAAGAACATGCCTCGTAATACGAACCAAGACGAAATCATCACCACTACCACCACGAACTACAAATACCTACGCGCAAAAAACCTTACCAGGTGTGAGATTCGTGTTACGAAAAACTCCTTCGAATTTTAAGCCCGAAAATTACTAATCATCATAAACACTGCTGGTCGCTAATGTGAATCTGTGCACGAGAACTGAGAGTAAAAGCTATGAACAACAAAAATGCCCCTGGAGAAGAACAACTGCACGGACAAAATCCGTTCTCTGTTTAAATATTCCGTTTGTCTAACAACTTACCTTACTTGCTTTGTGAGAGTAACACTACCATTCTACACAGGGTGCCCTAGGAGGAATGGTCAGCATTCAGGGACATGAGAGTAACGATCATTCGAACTAAACAAGTCTAGTAAACATCGGTTCTAAGAGCTATGAACGCTTGTTCAGTAGAAGAAATGTGTTTCACTGTAGGGAATAACAACATGTGCTCATAGCTCTTAAGGCATGCATTCTGGAGTCCACATTTACTAGACCTTTTTGCTTCGAATAATCGTTCCTGTCATTTCTGTGAATACTGATCATTCTTGCCGAATGAAATAAAATCCATTATTCAAACGACAGCTTTTTTTCTTTACGACAAGTCAACAATAGCACTGTTGTTATTGCGATCTTCAGTTCGATGGCAGGTCTGACACAGCTAGTCTGTCCGGAACACGTTTCATGATCTTTAAATCACTGCTGCAGCCCACATCCATTTGGACCTGCTTAATGTATCCATGCCTACGGCTTCTCCTAACAGTTATGGCATAAATTTCTTAATTCCCGAATTAGATTCAGTATCTCTTCAATAGTATTTCAGTCTACCTGTCTAATCTTAGCATTCTTCTGTAGCACCACACTTCAAAACTTCGCATTTTCTTTTTGTCTTAACTGCTTTTCGTCCACGGATCACATTCCAGGCAAATATATCCAGCAAAGGCTTCCAAACATTTGAATTAATATTCGATGTTAATAAATTTTTCTCACTCAGGAACGCTCTCTTGCTTTTTCCGATTTGCATTTCATTTCTCTTTACTTGGTCATCATTAGTTATTTTGCTGCTGTCCAAACAGCAAAACCTTTGTAGTTTTAGTGTCTCTGTTCTTAATTTAATTCCCTCAGAATCACATTTAAATTCGACTTCATCCCATTAGCCTTGTTTTACTTTGGTTAATACTGATTTTATAACTCATTTTCACGGCATTTATCCATTCCATTCAATTGCTCTTCTAAGTGATGTTATTGGCAAACTGCAAAGGTTTTATTGCATTTCCCTTGACTTAAATTCACTTTCCAAATTTCTCCTTGGTTTCTTCTACCACTAGCTCAATGTACAAACGCAACAACATACGCAACAGGCTACAACCAAGTGTCTCTCTCTTCTCAACTACTGGTTGTTTCCTTTTCATGTCATTCGACTCTTAACTGCAGTTAGACGTAGGTAAAAGCTATAGATGATATTTCGCTCCTTGTACTTTATCCTAGCTACCATCAGAAATCCAACGAGCGTCACTCTGTATTGTGGTACATCGTGACATTCACTCTTCGACATCAACCAGGCAGACATCAGAATCAAGCGGATGGTCTACACTGCAAAGCCGCAGTTGCCACTCTAGCAGACCAACGGCAGGTTTTGCGTGCTCGTCCGGCCAGCAGGTGGCGGCGTAATCGCCAAAGAGGTCACTCGCCCCATGGACCAAGTTACTTCTGCGGGTCACATGGCCACAGACAGACCCAGCTATATCCTGGTTCTCTGGGCCAGGCGTCAACTGTAGTAGTGATTCATCAATCACAGTTTCGCTACAGAACCAGCAGGATCTTCGACGGATTCAAAAGTGAACTCGGCAATCAACTTCGATATTTCTTGGGGTCCTTAACCCAACAGCTACTGTGCCATTCAAGTGAAACTCTGACTTAACCATTTACTCTCAATGTAAAAACTTACTCAAACGAGATTTGAGTTCATGTGCGTACTAATCAACTTGTCCTCCATTGTTTACCTGAGCTTTGTTCTCATTGCACACCCAATGATGCAGTACGTATCACTATGAAAATCTACAGAGCTTTAGAAGAGGACCGCGTTTCTTCAAAGTCAAAACTTATACTCGGAGGTTGGCTCCTTTTCCTACTAGTGAATTCCAGTCCCACATCACAGCTGAATTTTTGGCCCTCAACTACCTGAATTATTTCTTTTATCGCTTAATACAATCTTTCAGTCTCATTATCATACCTGTATGCTGAGCTAGTTGACGCTGAAGTTGTACTAGTATACTGGTTGTGGCTTCGTGTCGTTCTTGGCCACAATGTGTTCACTATGCTGTTTATAGTACATTTCCATATACGTATTTCTCATTTATGATTAGACCTACTTCTGGATTAACCCTATTTAGTTTTGTGACCCAACATTCCATGCTCCAACCCGTAGAACGCCAGGTCGCCGTCCGCTCCGAGATCGCAGAATAATTTACCTAAGAAGATATCATAAAGCCTTACAGTAGAGATTCACACCCTCGGGAAAAATAATTACTGTAGTTCCCCTTCCTTCGAAGAGACCACAGTACCAACATACGGCCATGTTGGCATTATGTGACAATACCAGGTCATTTATCCTCCTGGAAAGGCTGCTGGTTCTGTTCAGTAACCACAGATTAACCTGGCATCTCTAAAGATACCCCTCTATTGTGATTGCAACTGTCTGTAACGCTGAGGTGCGCAAGCTACTTCACATCGGGAAAGTACATATTACGTGCGGGGACAACAGCAATATATGGAATTTTCCCCCTGCATTAAGGTTAGTAGTTGAAACGTACTTTGACTTCATAAATGATAGGGTGGAATTTGTAGTGAAGACTGTATGCGCCAGCGTAAGGTGAAAATGAAATCTGTAATATTTTGGAGATCATTCCTCCGTTCTCCGTATAGTACTTACACCAATTGATAATAAGTTTTTTTTTTTTTTTTTGTATTTCACAAGTGTACGCAATAGTTTTTTTTCTTAACTTAACCAAGTGAAAGTCACGTAATGCAGAAGTGCCTAGGCTGACGTGTTTCAGAAAGCAGTTTTCACTCTTCCGTAAACGTATCACTCAGACTATTGTTCTGGATAATTTTATCTGCAGGGTACATGTGCTGCACAGCTAAATAAGAACACTGGAAGTGTCGGAATGGTACAGTTCAATTTTCGTTCCAAGTTTCAGCGGTACAAAAAAAACATATTTACCCAGAAACCATAATAAGGCAACATACTGCGCTCTTGTAAAGCCTGGAAAGCTATCTGTGTTCGAGAGAGCAGTATGTACTTTGATGCATTCCTACTGCTTGTCCGTAGTCACAATGCCGCTGATATTAACTGTTAAACTTGCAAAAAGCAACTGATGATACACAAACATTCTTTCCAGTAGAAGCTTATAGGTTATAAATTGGCAAACTTCTGACAAGTACAGCTTATGCTTGAACTCAACCATTTCTTTTGTACAGGTGTAGATGTTTCATTTGAAGCTAACGATACCTTTTATGTTGACATGAAGGAATTGCGTGTCACCAACAACAATCCTGAATAGCAATGGTCAATATTAACAAGCAAACAGATAAGGCAATATGCATACAGAGCTAATCTCCCTTAGCTTACAGCGTACGGCACCGACACACATTTTGCAACACTGTCCACGGAGTGTTCGCGTCGCTTCCTGGTTCACTGAACAGGTTTTTTGTCTGCTATTTCTCTGGTGGGTCAATATAATTGAAGTGTTCAGGAATTTTTCCAAGTCCATTTATCTTTCAGTAGTTGGTGTGGCAAATTACTCAACTTGGAATGATTCCATCTGCAACTACAGGACTGCCTAGTAGTGGTTCTGTTCCAGCAGCATTACTTTCCGTTCCAAATCTATAAAGCTGATCTTGCTCATTTACTAAACTCAAAGAGAAGAATATACCAAAAGTGTTCATTTTCTTCCGGTGACACTGCAAACCCTTTTATCTCATTTGGCATACAGAACCATCTTCAATTCTGCAAAGCCCAAGGCGAAGGCTGTGAACTACCCGATGGCACTCTGCTGGTAAACATTTCTGGGTATAAGGTCGTCGTCCACGAAACTGTTCTGTTCCTAACGTTTCGTCGATAAATGCGCTGGACGTCTTCTGAAGCGTTGTTCCTCCAATGAATCTTCCCGGCTGACGGCTCGGACGTCAGAGAACGGCATATATATTACGTGTAGCTCCTGCCACGTCTTTTTTTCTACAGTATATATTACAGACAGTAGAATTTCGTGGATCACGACCTTATACCCGGAAAGGATTACCAACACCAAGAATACAATAATTTACAAAAGAGGAACAAACCGTAAACCGTATCTTAGGATCTCATTGAGAAAAGTAACAAAAACGCTTAAAAATTATGCTTCTTCCTTCTTTCGAACTCAAGTCATTGGAATTGTCAGAGGCAGAAGTGTGTTCCCTTTCTTACCATCTTGCTGAAGTTGTTAATTTTAGAGCTTGTGTTATCTGCTTGATGTACTGCGGCCTTGTCTCTTCCTCGGACATTTATTCATGCTGTTTCTTTCCATTTATGACGAAACTAAAATGTCTATACGTGTGTCCAATCTAATTTCCTACTCGGGACTATTCAAATCAAAAGATTAGAGAGTTATACAACTGGTGTGTGGAATGAGACGACATTACACAATTACTGGAAACTGGAAATCAGTAAATGAGTTAATCATTGTCCTGTTAAGAGCATTTCCTACATTATTGTACTCTGCCAGTAACACTGAGTATGTAGTAGTTATTTAACAGCCGGCCGCGGTGGTCTCGCGGTTCTGGGCGCTCAGTCCGGAACCGTGCGACCGCTACGGTCGCAGGTTCGAATCCTGCCTCGGGCATGGATGTGTGTGATGTCCTTAGGTTAGTTAGGTTTAAGTAGTTCTAAGTTCTAGGGGACTGATGACCACAGCAGTTGAGTCCCATAGTGCTCCGAGCCATTTGAACCATTTTTTAGTTATTTAACATGTTGCATCAACAGAGCTTTAAACTCAAAGATGGATTAATCAGCGTTTTATGTATTAAGCATTATCGTGGACTTAAGCAATGGGGGAAATTTGCCGCTGTATTAATATCATGACGTCTCTCAGATCATATTCTTGGAGCATCTGCTTTGTTAGAACCTATTTTAACGGTCTCGCTGATAGGCTGTGCATTATGCATTTAATAATAATAATTTTCCACGTCGCATTAACACTTTGGTATGTAATCAGATGCCTAAGAGTCAGAATAAAATTTACAAGTTAAAATTTTTATTTATTGCATTAAATTTGGTAAAAATATGTATATACTTTCTGACTATAACAAGCTACCTGCAATTTTCAACACGAAATGAAAATTTTGGACACAAAAATAAGGCACATTTCGCATAACTTCTTGGTTTCTTCTGTCCTCATGTTTTGAACACGCTTCACATAACTTCTTTATGCCTGCTGACTGAACATGTGTTGAGGCTTGCTTACTCCAAAAAATATGCATGCGGCTCCTTTTAAGTTCCGAGAACGGTGCGCCAATTCTCTGAATACCTTAAAGTGCGTTGTCCAAGACGCGGCTGCTGCTTCCTACTGTGGCTGGAGCTTCTAGCCGTTCGTCGCACATGCGATGCGACCGCCACCCGGCCACTGTTTCTCAAGGTGCCGTGTGGCACCAGCAGCAGCGGGAAGTCGGCAACCGGATGGTTAGAAGCATGACTGAATTCGATTTTACTTTACACGATTACGTTGATGCACAAGTTCGTAGCATTTTTGTTTTGCACGTTGGTATGCCTGTTGCTGTGTGTTTGTTTATAGCTGTAATTTTTTATTTGTAGTTCACATATGCTATTTGAGTTCACATTTTGTCATTGGGAGATAGTGAGTGGAGCTGTGGACGCTAGAATATGGAGTGCCACGTGAAGAAATTGGAACATTTCCGATACATTCTAATATGGAATGCCAAGAGGAGAAATCGGAACATTTACGATATATTCTTCTGTTTGAGTTCAACAGAAAGGTGACAGCAGCGGAGGCAGCCAGAAAAATTTGTTCAGAGGATGGAGATATCACTGGCCAACGTACGGCATGAAAATCGTTTTCTCGTTTTGAGGATTGTTTCAACATTAGTGACTCTCCACATTCAGGAAGACCTTCAGGGTTTGACCAAGGTCGTTTAAACGTATTACTCCGCAATGCTCCACTTCAGTGTACTCGAGAACTGGCAAACGTGATGGACTGCTATCATTCCACTATCGTGCAGCATTTGCATGCAATGAGGAAGGTTCAAAAATCACGTGTATGGATACCGCATGTTCCAAGCGAAAATAAAATCAGCGGGTGAGCCGTATGTGCAAGCTCTGCTTGCTCGCCATCAATTGGCTCGGGAGCAACACGACCATCCTGTACCCTTACCGATGACGAGAAACGGTGTCTTTATGCTAACAGAAAGAAAAAAAGGAATGGTTGAACTCTTGGGGTGGGCTCCCTGATGGCAATGGAGGCAGAAATCCTGATGCGAACTTACTTTTACTTTGGTAAAAATTTTCTATAATTTAACCTAGAAATATTCGGAAGCCTGGTACTTGTTTGGTTTTTATCCCAAGCTAAATACTGTAGTTACATATGCAAACTGGTTTTAATTTCATGCTGAATACTGTAGTAACATAAGCAAACGAGAAGAAAGAGCAAGTAGAGGAAAGTTCAAGAATAAAGAAACTAAAATTACCACTTCGGATAAGATCATATAATTCAACATGTTTCATCATCTGCATCCCGGAAGTGTAAATTATTGAAAGCCAGCTCTGACTGATTATTAGTGCAGTTTTTCCCGGATAATATTTCACTACAGATGACTGCATTGCCGAAAATAGTAAATATGCCTGGTGATTAACATACAACATAAAAATACGGGAACCAAAACATTTCCTGGTGCACGCCTTCAATTACTTCTAAACCTGTCGTCTACTCTCCAAATGGTTCAAATGGCTCTAAGCCCTATGGGACTTAACATCTGAGGTCATCAGTCCCCTAGGCTTAGAACTACTTAAACCTAACTAACCTAAGGACATTACACACATCCATGCCCGAGGCAGGATTCGAAACTGCGACCGTAGCATCAGCGCGGCTCCGGAATGAAGCGCCTACAACCGCTCGGTCACAGCGGCCGGCTTCGTTTTAAACCTGTTATGTGGTATCGCTCTGTTTCTTCAGTAGTTTCCCAACAGGGACTTTATACCACGGAGGCCCCTAACAGCAAATTGCCATACTAGATATATATCTACCCAGAGCATTATCACCCACTTCAACTTGAGCTACGTTCTTCTACATGCTTCTGCTCGGAATTATATGTTCCAAGCTGACATATTTAATACGCCCACCGTGGGAGTGTGCTTCCAAACTACCATGTTCTATGTAGTTTTCATTGAAGGCAATGTTTGGCAACATGTATTGTCACTTACAAAACTTAATCTCAATTGTTCGTCTTATGTTTAAAATCTTCCTCGATGACTGAATGGGGAAATCGTGAACTCCTCTGAAGGTTTCGGGTACATCTGGTGGCAAGTCTGGCTATCTATAAAAAGATAGAGATGTGTGCTTATACCCACCGTTGAGACTGGGTCTTGCTCAAACAAAACAATCTTGTATGACGCTTCCATTTTTGCCTCAGTGGGTTTGAACAGACACTATAATTTCCCATTAGCTTGTCCTTTCGATACACGTTTGATTTACCCCGAAGGCTCACTGCTATCAATTTTGGCTTTTAGCCAGCTTCTGTACCTGATCTGTATTACTCTACAAAGACAAATCGTAATTTAGAGTTGTTACGAAATAATCTTGAAAAGTTGTTGACTGATTTACTTCAAATTTTCTACGATATTCTATACCGAACTTTCGGACGGACCGAGGCTATGCAGAATGATTCAGCTGGCCCTAGGTAGGAGTTTTATGCAACATGCAACGCCTTCAAAAACCACGCGAGATTATCGTATTCTCTCGTGCAATACGTGCAAAGTGTTAGTCCTACAGAAAAATTAAACAGGAGCTTTTTGTAGGAAATTTAATACAGTTAAATTTTGTGCTGGGATAAGTTTTCATTAGAGGTCATACTTCTAGATTTAGTCAAGAAAAACGCTTTTGAAGGCCATCTTCGCATGATTTTTTTTTTTGTTTAATAATTCGAAAACTACGGCCTCCAGCGAAAACTTATCCCCGTACAATATTTAACTACATTAAATTTCCTACAATAGGGTCCGGTTCAGTTTTTCTGTGGGAGTAACAGTCTGGGTGTAGCCAGTGAGGGAATATGAAAATATTGCGCGTGGTATTCGAAGGCTCTGAGCGTTGCATAAAACCAATAGATAGAGGCAGCTAAATCACCTCGTAAAAATCTCGAAATGTTCCTGGCCGATGTACTTCTTTGGACGGACGAGGGCTACATATTTTTCAAACAACAATGTACAGTTTTTCTGTTGAAATCGGCTCCACGAAAGGAAATTCTGTGCTGTGCTCTGCCGTGAAAAAGTGCAGGTCTGTTTTCTTTCTCACTGTCAGACAATTTGTTTCTCCCATATATAATATGTACAGAAAAATGTGTAGTTCTGTTTCTTCCTCGTAGTTGATTTTCGCAGAATACAGGAAAGTTGTATAGATGGCTTATCAGCTTATGATTAGAGTAGTACTACGGAATACGAATTTACAATAAAATAAACGAGGTGCAATATCCCCTATACAAAGTGAATTGTCACGATATGATAAATCTAATTAGTTGACATTTATCCTCCCACCCCATTTGCACTAGCTCATTAGCTCATTATTCTCCCTCTAGTGTCAAGGACGCAAAGTGACATTTTCTTCGCAGTTAACTGCTCTTTAGACTCTTAGATTGGACACTGTAACATGTAACACTGTATCACTGAACTTCCACACTGAACAAGAGGAGGCGCTCTCCCCTTCCAATCCAGCGACCAGGAAATATAGCACTGAGATGGTTGCGGACATCCACACTGAAGTGAAGCGGTGCACCGTCACGTTGTATCCACATTCTCTCACGAACGAATAGCCAAGGGTACATTCTCCATCAACTCGAGTATAACTCCGTACACGAACCTCAAGTACATGTGGTCATCATTCAGACGGCCAGGTAGAAGATATGGCTCGTCCTCCGTGTTTCCTTGCAGGAAATAAAGAATGTAAATAAGCTGGAAAACAGCAACGCTAGACATGGCGGTAGGCAAGTTTACTTCCATATCGCGCCTTAAGCTGACTTCTCCGACCCCCAGGTTTCCTACCTCAAATCGTTCTGTGGAGCGTTCGTACGTTATTACGGAAACATCCTGTACAGAGAAGTTGGTATGATATATTTCATGACAGTGTGAGTTGGCGGCTTGATCCGGGCCTGCAATTTTCTCCTCATTTCCATACCACATTTGTATAGTGAGCTTTCATTATTCATCTGCATTCTGCTTCAATTTGATTTACGGAACTTCCATGTAGTTACGCACTGATTACATGAGTGGTTAGGGCGTAGCTCAAGTTTTCTTGCTGCCGTCTGGTCGTAAGTAAGTTTACTTTTCAGTCTCAGAAAAGTCCTTTCATTGCGTTAGTCTCGGGGACAGTAGTTGTTCCTTTTGTTTGGAGGAGAGTTCAGGTAAATAGCGTTGTCGTGGCTGCAAGGAACCAGGTATTGTCTGAGCACTAGGCTGTCCCATAACAAGAGGCACTCAGGTAGCTGGAGAAACCTCTTGTTAATCCCTACAGTCCAGTATCAGCAGAACTGGAGGCCAACTTTCGTATACGGCCGGCGTGGTGAATAGAGAAGCGGGGCACAAGGAAGCCTGAGCCCCGAGTAATCCGTTGCATTGTGCACTTACTATCCTGTCCTCAGAAACCTAAATTTGGACACTTAGAATTCCTCTTTTCAAAGGGTCTAGAGAGAACGTCGTGTTAAGTCCCCGTTGAAATTCCTTCCCGTTCCGAAAAACAAGCGTTTCCGAGAGATCTTTACTTTCTGTCTGCTCTCTGAATTCTCGATGCTGTTTGGCGAATACATTGTAACGGCTGGTGGAAGTCTGTGATTTTGGTTGGAGATCCTGGACTGATGAAAATTTGTCTTTCTGTGATTTTCCGCAAAGACTGTACGGGCGTTTTCTCCATGATCTGAAGGACGCCAGAAATGTTTTGGGGTGGAGCCTTGGTCTGGTATTTCCCGAAGTTGCACCTCAGTGGGATTTTAGAGATTCGGATCTTCGAGTTTCACATCATACTTACCGTTCACTGATATTTCCGGTTTTTCATTCGGCAATGGAGGAGGAGGCGACGAGTTCCGCGTTGTTCAGACACAGCTCCCCTCTGCGCACAACCTACGTCCGGCAGCCAGGGTCAGCGCAGGCTTGATAAGGCCGCAAACGCAATGTGCACCTGGGAATTCGGTAGACGCAGCAGTGAGGTGTGTGTCATATCAAATCTATAGTAGTTTCAGTCTGTTTTTCAAATGCTCTCGGCGCTTTACGCACTTTTTCGCTTACTCATGACGGTTCTTTTTCTCGTATCACGCGCAGTGCCCAGGAAAACACTCCTGCCTGCAGATCGCCGTTTAGATGAAATCACCAGAAATTTATTTCGCTGATAAGTTGAATTTAATCAAGTAGCCTAATCGTAACATGGGGGTAAATTATAACTATTTTTGGTAGATTTGGGGTGATAGTCTGTAATTAGATTTACGTCTGCTTACCGAAGGAGTACTGGTGTGTATAATCTTCTTCTGGCAACAGGTACGACGACTGTAGTCTGATTGACATTACTTGTTAGTTGATACTTCACGCATTGGAGTTGGTTTCCTCCAGTAAGAGTGCTAACGTCACGTCCGAACTGTAAGCCATTGAAAATGTGTCACAACACATTGTCAGTACTTCTCCCCGTCTGGCTGTTTTTCTTGATGCGTTTGTATCCCGAATCCTGGCACTTTCATTTCACATTTCATCAGATATGATAACCACACTAAAAGCAACAAGCAGGTGCGCGCAGCTTCACACAACATTGCACGAGGCCAAGTTTTTGAATGCAGCAACTCATCGTTGTGACTGGTTCAGTAAAGGAATAAATATAACGCCGTAACGACAAATGGTGATTATGTGTAATAGGTAGGTTACAGTCATGACGTGCAGAAGGTCGTGAGTTCCATCTCGACAAATAAAAAATTTTCAATTGGTTTAAAAGTTTTTTTTTATTTTTAAACCTTTGTCCCGTTATTTTCATCGTCGTATTGACTGTTTTTATTTACTCTTATGTTTTCCTCCCATTCTTTTCTCGTTTGGAATCCGCCTGTGTTGCCTATGACCTGTAACCGAGTGCCAAACAGGACTGCTCATCGGTGGATATCGCGGCAGCTCATGTAGCCATTGTGAGGATAGTTTTAGATAACCAATGAAAGAGTTAAATTAAGTTCGCTTTTAGTGCTGAACCTTAAATTTTTCTATCTTTACTGTGCTCGTAAAGGTTAGCTTTAACCGCCGTGAACAAAGTAAGAGTGATTAACAGTTCTGCCGCAGGTTGTTGCCCGCAGCTTTCTCGGATACACTGCACGAGTTCGTGGTTCAGTTAGGACACGGGTGTAAATTCATGACTACAAAACGCGTCGTCTGCCGCACTTCAGTCACTGGTCACTGCGGGCAGATTATCTCGCTTTCTCGGCATACCTAGCCGCAGCTACTTCCAACACTGTTCTGCGTTACACGTTGTGACGTAGCCCGCCGTCTTTGCGTGTCGCATTTGAACGAACGGCAACGGCTGTGGCAAAATTGTAGCAATAAGTGACAGGTATCAATTAGCAAGTAATTTTAAACTGACTATAGTGCTATTCCTTCGTATCCGCTTTATCGCAGCTTTCCTTCCGGAGTCAAGGTGTGAGATAGGTTTCTATTTGTAGTTATTTTGAATACTGTGCGTGGGCTATTAGCACAAGCTGCTTCTGCCACTCTTGTGGCGTCAGAGGAGTCAACCCTTACTTCGATAAACGGAAAACAGGTGCGATATTCGTCATATCAGTCGATGATATCTTCATGGCTAACGCTAAAATTTCGATACTGACATCAACAAACGGTTTGACGGAACTGTAAACAGAGTTCAAGTACATCTTTCTCTGCCACATCTTCGCTTCCTGGTGTACCCTGCAGTGAACCACTGATAGTACCAAAACTACAGTATTTAGAGCTGTCTTGGCGCGAGAAACACTGCATGGATCATTAGTGGTTAAGCTCAGTAAAAGCAACAAATGAAGTATTTCCGAGGAAGGATTAACGAGTATATACCGAGTGTGGAGCAAACGACCTGATTATCACAGGCACATGGTAATCTAAATCAAATCTGTAACGTAAGTGAATTAAAAACTGTCCTGGGTACATTATTTGTGTGATCAGAATAAGTACAGAGTAGTGCCAAAAAACATATGTTCTGGTAAAAGCCTAACTATCGAAGGTAACAAACTGGAGTGTAAAACACACAGAGGTCACTCTGCAGGAGATGAGCGAGTATGTGGCTCTTTGATTCTCTCTCATATATGAAAACTTCTAGCAGCATAAAAAGAAAGCTTGTGTTACTAGAAATACTTCAATTTGAAATTAGTGTCTAACAATATAGCAGACAAAGTCTTATTACAGAAGGCAACGTAATGCTCTTTCATTATCTTAAAAACTGCAATAAAATAATAAGTGCACTGGAGCGGCTGTTATAATTATTTCTGAGTAAATGGCTCAATTGACTTAGAAACAGTGATATGTTCCACAGAAAAAAGAAAACAATTGAGAACCCATTGCCACTTTCGGTCGGGTTTTCGTGGTGTAGCTTATAAAAACTGCACCACATTAGAAATTAATTGCTCAAATTAATTCAACTCTATCACAAATTTCAAGGCTCGCACAAGCATAATGCCATATGTCCAAAAACGTACATATCTATGTGAATAACGTAAAGACAAATGGATAATTTTGTGTAAATCGCCAATCTGTCACTCGACAACATGTACGATTTTGGACATATGGCATAGTGCTTTTGTGAAGAAGGCACTGACATTTGCTAAACCAGTACTAAGCATCTGAAAATAACTCATTTGTCAAACCAGCAAAGCAAAATAAAAATCTCTGCAAGTGATGACTGAATTTTATTCTGAAATAAACTTATAAATATATTTTAACTAAAGTTCAGTCTTGATCACAACACTTATGTCTCAATTGAGACAAAATTATTATGTCAATTGAGACTAAGTGTTGTGATCAAGACTTAACTTTAATTAAAATATAATCTATTGATCACTGTATTCCAAAAATGTTTACAAAAAAACCTTATAAATGTTTTGAAATTCAATTTTTTTTCCTTCAAAAAACATGCAAGAAGCGGTTCCCTATGGTCAGTTAAGTCAGTACGTCAGCACAATTCTAATGAGACCTGGATTTCATTTTTTTAAATCTTTTCTATCTGATTACCAGCAGCTATGGAATCGACACAACAGCTAATGAGTTGCCATACTTGTAACGTACTTGACAGAACTTTTTGCTATGTCATGATGTCTTTCACAACTGGAAGCTGTAATCAGCAATATGAACGAATGACATTTCAGTAACGTAAATGATCATACAAACTACATTGATATAAAATCTTATTTGCATCCAAAATGGGTAATTCTAGCGTGTTAAAAAGAAATAAAAACAGTAACCATCCACCAATGTAACAATTATCACTTTGCAGTTTAAGTTATCTGTTAGAGAGCAATGAGCTCTACTTTGAACAAAATGCTTCCTCTACAACGGATTGTTCAGCTTTTTTTTTACTTTCAGGAAGAAAGCTACAAAGCCACATTGTCGTTTTCAACTTCCTCAGCATTCAGCCGCACTTCGCAAGTATACATTATACATATACAAGATGAGGAAGAAACTGACACTTCTCTTACTACTGTAGTCTTATCCATTGTGTGAAAGCTGATTTAATATTTGCAGACACAAGAAGAAATTGTACAGGATGACAACAACGCAACTAAATGACACAATTAACGAAACTTGATATTTAAAGGATTAAGATAAAACTAGTAGACTAAACCAAGTAGGACAAGAATGAGAGAAGACAGTTTTCTTCTGCGGAGAAAAATCTGTTTTTATCAAACTGCGAAGTGACATGGTCTTGAGGAAAAATGCACATGAAGTAATTCTATTCATTTGAAAGGTTGTACTCCACGAGGAATTTAAAAATTAAGTGGACGAAAAGGCGTCAAAATACCAAGATGACTACGTCTTCGTGAATTCCTTACCCGAATGGACTTCATGTAGTCTATGGAAGGAAGGGTTCGGTTATTTTCATAGCCTTTCAGCCAAATACAATGCAAGGCAACTAAATCGCAAAATTGTGAATAAATAGCCCAGTTGGCGGAAACTGATAATACACGTTACTAATATGACTAACAATTAAAGTTCATCATTAATATGTATTACGTGACGCTACAGTCACGGCATTAAAACAGGCTTTTTCTGGACAAAAAGCAGCCTCTCGGCGGTATGCGTTATTTCAGGCCCAAATTCAATGTTGGCGCTAGGAGGTAATAGTAAGACAAAAGCAGACAATATCATTTCTCCAATGTCTGGCAAACTAAGAGGTGAAGGAAAATGAATGTCATCAACCGCTGCGACGGAAACTTCAAATGGTTCAAATGGCTCTAAGCACTATGGGACTTCACATCTGAGGTCATCAGTCCCATAGACTTAGAACTACTTAAAACTAACCAACCTAAGGACAGCACACACATCCATGCCCGAGGCAGGATTCAAGGATTCAAACCTGCGACCGTAGTAGCAGCGCAGTTCCGGACTGAAGCGCCTAGAACCGCTCGGCTACACGGCCGGCACGGAAACTTCGCTTGCGCTGTTGCTTCAACAGGTAAGGCAGAAATTTCGGAAGGAACTTGTGACTTTCAGCTTCACTATTTTGTAAGGTTGTGGCTGCTTTAAGAACCATTATTACCGTCGGGAATACTAATAACGACGTGGTGTTTGCCTCAAGGCAACATAACAATTGCTTTTACGATATAACGCTCCACAACTCAAGTTCTAGTATCGTCCCTTGGGGACGAAGACGACCTGTACATCCACTAAAATTGTGGTGTCACCGACAGACACCACACTTGCTAGGTGGTAGCCTTTAAATCGGCCGCGGTCCGTTAGTATACGTCGGACCCGCGTGTCACCACTATCAGTGATTGCAGACCGAGCGCCGCCACACGGCAGGTCTAGTTTAGAGAGACTCCACTAACACTCGCCCCAGTTGTACAGCCGACTTTGCTAGCGATGGTTCACTGTCTACATACGTTCTCATTTGCCGAGACGACAGTTTAGCATAGCCTTCAGCTACGTCATTTGCTACGACCTAGCAAGGCGCCATATTCAGTAATTAGAATAAATTCTAAACAGATAATAATGTGAATCATGTACCGTCAAGAGCGACGCTCATCATTAATGGATTCAAGTTAAGTATCAAACTAATTCCGTCCGCTTTCAGAATTCTAATTCCTTGTCATGTTCCAGACCTCACGTCAGTATAGTTCTTCCCTCCTCACGCCAGCCTGCGTGAGCTAAAACGCGTGCATTGCGGCTTCTAGTAGTAACACGGTGTTGGCACTTCTGCCAACACAACAAAAATCACTTGTGGATCCTGTTTAACTGGAGCACAAACGGGTGGACAATGGTTTTTCGTGGCTGGAATATTATGATGATAACTTTTACCATCAATATTTGTGTAAGGAAATTGCATTTAACAGATAATAAAAAGTCATTACCATTTACATAAAACTAATACAAAGTAGTTAAACGAAGGAACACTATCATATTTAAAACAATTTAACATTTCCCACAAATCAGTCATGCATAGAACAAACCTCATGCAGTCATTCACGTTTACTTATTTACATACTGGATTGAGACTCAACAAAATGTCTTACATTGTAGCACTAAAGAAATTGCAACAGTATGACTTTTCAGTCTTTAATCCTTTTTTCGAATAAAATACGTTACATTGGTGCACTGAGCCTGGAGGGCAAAAGATAACTGCTATAAGCTTATGGAGGATTGTTATTGCAATGTTTTTGTCCTTGAACTAAAAAAAATGTTCAAATGTGTGTGAAATCTTATGGGACTTAACTGCTAAGCTCATCAGCCCCTAAGCTTACACACTACTTAACCTAAGTTATCCTAAGGACAAACACAGACACCCATGTCCGAGGGAGGACTCGAACCTCCGCCGGTACCAGCCACACAGCCCATGACAGCAGCGCCTTATGCCGCTCGGTTTGTCCTTTAATACTTCGAAATTTCCAACCACTTTTCCTGTACTGCTATGTTGTTAGCTTTGCATTTACACAAATTTTTCTACTCTTGAGCTGGTCGGTCACACCGCAACATTTCAGTAACATGGATTTAACTGAGACTCAAAAATTTGTTCTCTCCTATTTTACCCGTGGTATAGGGGTAGCGTCTTTGAGTCATAATCAAAACGTCTCCGGTCCCGGGTTCGATCCCCGCCACTGCCTAAATTTTGATAAATAATCAGCATTGGCGGCCGAAGACTTCCGGCATAAGAAGTCAGCCTCATTCTGCCAACGGCCTTGTCAAAGAGGGCGGAGGAGCGGATAGAGGTTCAGGGCACTCTCTTGTCCTAGGGGTGGGAAATTGCCCCTAAAGGCGGAAGAATCAGCAATGATCAACGACATGAGGATGCAGAAGGCAATGGAAACCACTGCATTAAAGACACGTAACGTGTATCCACAGGACATGTGGCCTGTAATTGAAGAAGTGTCATGATGATCTCTCCAATGGCAAAAGATTCCGGAATAGTCCCCCATTCGGATCTCCGGGAGGGGACTGCCAAGGGGGAAGTTACCATGAGAAAAAGATTGAATAATCAACGAAAGGATAACGTTCTACGAGTCGGGGCGTGGAATGTCAGAAGCTTGAACGTGGTAGGGAAACTAGAAAATCTAAAAAGGGAAATGCAAAGGCTCAATCTAGATATAGTAGGGGTCAGTGAAGTGAAGTGGAAGGAAGACAAGGATTTCTGGTCAGATGAGTATCGGGTAATATCAACAGCAGCAGAAAATGGTATAACAGGTGTAGGATTCGTTATGAATAGGAAGGTAGGGCAGAGGGTGTGTTACTGTGAACAGTTCAGTGACCGGCTTGTTCTAATCAGAATCGACAGCAGACCAACACCGACAACGATAGTTCAGGTATACATGCCGACGTCGCAAGCTGAAGATGAGCAGATAGAGAAAATGTATGAGGATATTGAAAGGGTAATGCAGTATGTAAAGGGGGACGAGAATCTAATAGTCATGGGCGACTGGAATGCAGTTGTAGGGGAAGGAGTAGAAGAAAAGGTTACAGGAGAATATGGGCTTGGGACAAGGAATGAAAGAGGAGAAAGACTAATTGAGTTCTGTAACAAGTTTCAGTTAGTAATAGCGAATACCCTGTTCACGAACCACAAGAGGAGGAGGTATACTAGGAAAAGGCCGGGAGATACGGGAAGATTTCAATTAGATTACATCATGGTCAGACAGAGATTCCGAAATCAGATACTGGACTGTAAGGCATACCCAGGAGCAGATATAGACTCAGATCACAATATAGTAGTGATGAAGAGTAGGCTGAAGTTCAAGACATTAGTCAGGAAGAATCAATACGCAAAGAAGTGGGACACAGAAGTACTAAGGAATGACGAGATACGTTTGAAGTTCTCTAACGCTATAGATACAGCAATAAGGAATAGCGCAGTAGGTAGTACAGTTGAAGAGGAATGAACATCTCTAAAAAGGGCCATCACAGAAGTTGGGAAGGAAAACATAGGTACAAAGAAGGTAGCTGCGAAGAAACCTTGGGTAACAGAAGAAATACTTCAGTTGATTGATGAAAGGAGGAAGTACAAACATGTTCCGGGAAAATCAGGAATACAGAAATACAAGTCGCTGAGGAATGAAATAAATAGGAAGTGCAGGGAAGCTAAGACGAAATGGCTGCAGGAAAAATGTAAAGACATCGAAAAAGACATGATTGTCAGAAGGACAGACTCAGCATACAGGAAAGTCAAAACAAACTTTGGTGACATTAAAAGCAACGGTGGTAACATTAAGAGTGCAACGGGAATTCCACTGTTAAATGCAGAGGAGAGAGCAGATAGGTGGAAAGAATACATTGAAAGCCTCTATGAGGGTGAAGATTTGTCTGATGTGATAGAAGAAGAAACAGGAGTCGATTTAGAAGAGATAGGGGATCCAGTATTAGAATCGGAATTTAAAAGAGCTTTGGAGGACTTACGGTCAAATAAGACAGAAGGTATAGATAACATTCCATCAGAATTTCTAAAATCATTGGGGGAAGTGGCAACAAAACGACTATTCACGTTGGTGTGTAGAATATATGAGTCTGGCGACATACCATCTGACTTTCGGAAAAGCATCATCCACACAATTCCGAAGACGGCAAGAGCTGACAAGTGCGAGAATTATCGCACAATCAGCTTAACAGCTCATGCATCGAAGCTGCTTACAAGAATAATATACAGAAGAATGGAAAAGAAAATTGAGAATGCGCTAGGTGACGATCAGTTTGGCTTTAGGAAAAGTAAAGGGACGAGAGAGGCAATTCTGACGTTACGGCTAATAATGGAAGCAAGGCTAAAGAAAAATCAAGACACTTTCATAGGATTTGTCGACCTGGAAAAAGCGTTCGACAATATAAAATGGTGCAAGCTGTTCGAGATTCTGAAAAAAGTAGGGGTAAGCTATAGGGAGAGACGGGTCATCTATGTACAACAACCAAGAGGGAATAATAAGAGTGGACGATCAAGAACGAAGTGCTCGTATTAAGAAGGGTGTAAGACAAGGCTGTAGCCTTTCGCCCCTACTCTTCAATCTATACATCGAGGAAGCAATGATGGAAATAAAAGAAAGGTTCAGGAGTGGAATTAAAATACAAGGTGAAAGGATATCAATGATACGATTCGCTGATGACATTGCTATTCTGAGTGAAAGTGAAGAAGAATTAAATGATCTGCTGAACGGAATGAACAGTCTAATGAGTACACAGTATAGTTTGAGAGTAAATCGGAGAAAGACGAAGGTAATGAGAAGTAGTAGAAATGAGAACAGCGAGAAACTTAACATCAGGATTGATGGTCACGAAGTCAATGAAGTTAAGGAATTCTGCTACCTAGGCAGTAAAATAACCAATGGCGGACGGAGCAAGGAGGACATCAAAAGCAGACTCGCTATGGCAAAAAAGGCATTTCTGGCCAAGAGAAGTCTACTAATATCAAATACCGGCCTTAATTTGAGGAAGAAATTTCTGAGGATGTACGTCTGGAGTACAGCATTGTATGGTAGTGAAACATGGACTGTGGGAAAACCGGAACAGAAGAGAATCGAAGCATTTGAGATGT
The DNA here is from genome assembly GCF_023898315.1 of Schistocerca nitens. Lineage (NCBI taxonomy): Eukaryota > Metazoa > Arthropoda > Insecta > Orthoptera > Acrididae > Schistocerca > Schistocerca nitens. The sequence goes on from NC_064622.1 coordinate 246,354,164, forward strand.
GGTGCTATAGACTAATGTTGAAAATTAGGTGGACTGATAAGGTAACGAATGAGGAGGTTCTATGCAGAATCGGAGAGGAAAGGAATATGTGGAAAACACTGATAAGGAGAAGGGACAGGATGATAGGACATCTGCTAAGACATGAGGGAATGACTTCCATGGTACTAGAGGGAGCTGTAGAGGGAAAAACTGTAGAGGAAGGCAGAGATTGGAATACGTCAAGCAAATAATTGAGGACGGAGGTTGCAAGTGCTACTCTGAGATGAAGAGGTTAGCACAGGAAAGGAATTCGTGGCGGGCCGCATCAAACCAGTCAGTAGACTGATGACCAAAAAAAATTTTTTTACTCGTGCGGGCGAGGTGGTTTCTTCAGTGCTCCGGATCCAGAGGGCTATGCCGGTGGTAGCGTACCTACCAGCAGGGCCACCCAAGCCGGTCAGGTCGAAGGGAAGGAGCCAGACAAAGTGTGTCCCCACAACGACCTATCGCTTCCCTTTCCTATCCCAAACCTGTCCTCGCCATTTCCTTTTTCCTGTCATTCTCTGGTATATGTACAAACGGGCAGCAAGAACTCTATAGGCGTGGAGAAGCCAATCTTTCTAAGGGAGAAAACCCCGAATGAAAAATCCTGATCCTCCAAGTTGAGGGTTGGCGACGGGCTACCAACCCGTCCTTGAAAAAAAATTATCACCGGTATGAGCATCGCAGAAGAGCTTCGGATAGGACTGATCTCTGTAAAAAGACCTAAGCAAGAACAAGAACTACTGAAGGAAATACAACTATGGACCTGGATTGTAGGAATCCTAAACCAGCCTGGGACAGCAAAATGCATAGTAAAGGAATCAGGTAAGTATCAAATAGATCTACTGGCTCTGCAAGAGACAAGGTGGACAGAAACCAAAGCTAAAGAAATGGAAAACTGTCATATTACATGGAGCCTCAGAAGCAAACCATTCACTAGGAACAGGTTTTGCAGTGAAGAAATCACTCTGTACCACTCTCATAGATTTGAAATCAATCAACCCCCGAATCTCACTCCTAAACATAGACACAGGAAAACACAAAGTCACATATATAAACTGTCATGCTCCAACCAAAGAAAGCGATGACATCGAAAAAGTTATTTTCTACAAGGAATTAGAAACCGTTTTAGACAATTTACAAAGTGAACATTACAAAATTATCTTTGGAGATTTTAATGTGAAAATAGGGAAAGAAGCAGCCTTCAAACATATATACCTACATACATTAATCCTTGTTCCATACATCATGAATACGACATTTCGTAATGATGTGTAATTTGTCACTTTAACATGTTTTCTTTACACAAAATAATTAATTTTTTTTCTTTTAAAAATTTTTTTATTTTTATTTTTACAGTTACTATTTCATATCTAAGAATTCACCTATTGAGTAGGAGGAGTTCTCATTTAGAAATTCTTTTAATTTGCTTTTCAATGTCGGTCGGCTATCAGTAAGACTTTTAATACTATTTGTGGCAGCATAATATACCCTATCTGTGACAAAGTGAGATTTAATCGAGAATAGTGAACATCATACTTTCATCTACTGCTGTAGCTGTGCACTTCGCTGTTATTTTTGAACTGGGATGGGTTATTAAGGGCAAATTTCATAAGTGAATATATGTATTGCGAAGGTATTGTGAATATCCCGAGTTACTTAAATAAATGTCTGCAAGGTGATCTTCAGTGGGCTCCAGCTATTATTCTGATTACACGCTTTTGTGCAATCAATACTTTATCTCTTAATGACGAATTGTCCCAAAATATGATGCCATACGGAAGCAGTGAATGAAAATAGCCATAGTAGGCTAATTTACTGATATGTTTATCACCAAAATTTGCAATAACCCTAATAGCATAAGCAGCTGAACATAACCGTTTCAGCAGATCATCGATGTGTTTCATCGAATTCAATTTCTCATCAGTGCACACACCCACAAATTTTAAGTATTCTGCCTTAGCAACAAACTTCTGTTCATAGTCTTTATTTATCAATGGTGTTATGCCATTTACTGTATAGAATTGTATAAACTGTGTTTTCTCAAAATTTAGTGAAAGTCCATTTGCACAGAACCACTTAATAATTTTTTGAAAGCCATTATTTACAATTTCCTCAGCTGCTTCTTGCTTGTTCGATGTGATTACTATACTCGTATCATCAGAAAAAAGAACTAGCTTTACATCTTCATGAATATAGAGTGGCAAGTCGTTAATATATATATATTAAACAGTAAGGGACCCAAGACAACCTTGTGGGGACACCATTTAGGATGCCTCCTCAGTTAGAGGACAGCTGACTTTTGTAGACTATCTGTACTGTTAATTTCAACCTTCTGCATTCTTCCAGTTGAGTATGAATTAAACCATTATTGCACTGTCCCACTATACCACAATACTTCAGCTTATCTGAAAGAATTTCATGATTCACACAATCAAAAGCCTTTGACACATCACAAAATATCCCAATGGCTGATGTTCGGTTATTAATATTTGATCAGTGAAAGCATATGTAGTATTTTCTGTTGAAAAGCCTTTCTGTAAAACAAACTCACATTTTGTCAGTACGTACTTCATTTTTACAAATATGTGATGCTACTCTTGAATACACCACTTTTTCAAGAATTTTGGATAAAGCTGAGTACTGATTTTGACAAGAAGTGAATATATAAAAGAATGTGGGTGTCCCCGGATGGGAAGACAGTGAACCAAACTGACCACCTAATAGTAGTGGCGAGAAGAAAGAAGTGGATACAAAATGTCAAAACGGCAAGAGGTGCGGAATGTGGATCAGACCACTTCCTTGTCAGGGGAAGGATGAAAACAATATGGAGAGCCAGGAAGTGCGAAAGAATGCAGAGTAACTCGATATGACCAGGAGACTCTGATTAGAGATAATATAAGAACATCTTTCAAGATGGTACTGACAAGCTGTTTTGAGGCTTTGAATGAAGAGGAAGGAGATACTGTGGTAGATCAGAACTGGTAGGCGATTGTAGAGACCATCAAAGAAACAGCCCAAGAAGTAATCCCAAAGCGGATTTAAGGGAAAACGTGCGAGGAAGCTATCAGAGAGAGAGAGAGAGAGAGAGAGAGAGAGAGAGAACGGGCCAAAATACTGTGAATGCGAAGTAATATACAGGAAGAAGAAAAATCTAAGTTCAAAGAAATACGACGGCAGACACAAGCCACATTCAGGAAAGCAAAGAGAAAATATGTAAAAAGCATCACGGAGGAAGCGCAAGAAGACTTTCACGGAAATAGGCATAAAGAACGTGAAAACACAAATTCATAAAAGATACCAGTGCAAGAATGTTAACAGAAGAGCAAAAAAATTCGGAGAAGATGGGTGAAATACTTCAGAGAATTACTAAACTCTGATGAACCAACCGAACAACTCGAGTTTGATGACCCAGTAACAGTAGAACCAGAACATCCTCCGCACACCATTGAAGAGATAAGGAACCAGATGAAAAACCTTAAGAATGGTTAAAGTCCAGGAGAGGATGGAATTCCCGCTGAACTTCTCAAGGCTGGAGACGAAATCCTCTGTTTCAAAATCCACAAGCTAATCGAGCAAATTTGGGCAAAACATGAAATACCAGAGGAATGAAAGGTAGCTGTGATATGCCCCATATATAAAAAGGAAGACGAATCAATATGTGAGAACTATAGGAGCATAGCGCTACTCAACATCTGTTATAAGATCTTCTCCAACAACAATAAAACCTCTACCTACAGACGTAATTGGAAAATACCAAGGAGGTTTTCAAGCAGGACGATCAATAGCGGACCAGATTTTTGTCCTAAAACAGGTCTGTGAAAAAATGTACGAATACGACCGAGAGAAACATCTCCTGTTTGTAGACATCAAGAAGGCTTACGACAGTATACATAGACCAAGCCTGATTAGAACGATGACAGAGTTTGGTATGCCAAAGAAATTGGTGAAACTGGTAGAGACATGCCTAAATAGCACAAAATTTAGGGTTTGGGTAACAATAAAATGACAGAAAGCTTCCAAGTTGTAACAGGATTACGCCAACGAGATGGGCTATCACCTTTCCTCTTCAATCTGGCATTTGAGAAGGTAATGCGAGATTTCAACAAAGTAAAATTCCAGGGCATTCAAATTGGCAATGAACACATTACGTATCTGGCCTTTGCAGAGGACACTGCACTATTAGCTTGCACACAAGATAATCTGAAAAGAAGTATCCAGACCTAGGAGTTATTGGCAGCAAAGATCGGTCTACAAATTAGTTCTGAAAAGACTGAGTTTATGACCATATGAAGAAAGATCCAAAACTCTCGAAGATTTAATTGTGAACCACACCAGGCATAAAGATGTGAAAGAGTTCAAATATCTTTGATCAATTTTTACAGTAGTAACATCAACTGAAGCAGAGATAAAAGTACGACTGCAGGCGTGAAACAGATTCTGTCACTATCTAGACCCTATATTAAAATGTAGAAGTGTGTCTCAACAACTAAAGCTACGATTGTATAAGACACTAATAATGCCAGTAGTACTTCATGGTTCCCAAACCTGGAGCACTCGAAAACAAGACCTTAACCGACTGCTTACATTTGAAAGGAAGGTCCTCAGGAAAATATTTGGATCAGTCCGAGACCAGACTACTGAAGAATGCAGAAGACGCCATACAACAGAATTAGGGGAGCTATACAACGAGCCTAACATCTTGGGAGTGATGAGAAGCAAAAGACTGCAATGGGCTGGACATGTTGTTAGAATAGAGGCAACAAGGTGGCCCAAAATTGCAATGGACTGGATCCCGTCAGGCAGCAGACCAGTGGGAAGACCTAGAAAGAAGTGGATCGATGGAGTGAGAGAGACTTGCTGCAGCTGGGAGTCACGAAAAACTGGAGACAGCAGAAGACAGACAGATGGATGGAGAGCTCTAACTGTGGTGGCGTGCAGTCCACTGGGCCTGATCGCGTGAATGAATGAATGATTATTTTTTACCTTTGTTTTTAGGAGCTCATAACAACCTAATGCTTCTACAACACAAATATTCTGCCTTTCAATTTCTAGAGTGCTCGTTTGAAAGATATGTAGCTGACTGTGCACAAACGATTACTGTAATTGATTCCTCGTTATTGAAAAACGTACGCAAAGCAGCAAGCTCCCTCATTCTGATAGCAAATATGATTTTAAAGCAGGATACAATTTCACAATCCTTTCAAGTGTAGGTAATAATGCTAATGACCTTGTGCTGCTGTAACAGTACTTGCTGATACTCAATATATTCACAGTTTCACGAATCCTTTCGTCGTTCAACCCTAACACTGAATATACTTTTAAATTTTACACAGAATGTTTTCTACATCGATTGGTAACTTGCCCACTTCTGTTTCTACGCTGTTGTGAATTATATGTGCCATGCAACCAATCCTTACAAGAGACGTTTTTTGACTTACCTCTAATTTGCTGAAAACGTTTTCTTTACCTCTTCTCTTGACCCACCAAACATACTATTCGTATTATCAGCTGAGGGACATAAATTTTGACTCCAAATTATGAGCCTGCTGTGAGACAGCTGATGTTTCATTTTCGACAGAGCAGAAATCGAACAATTTTACATGTACATCACTTTCAGGTGTGAAATATCTAACAATGAGAGGAAGTAATTTAGTTGATTTATGATTGCTGGTATCGATAGAAATGCTTACAAAATTAATTTCATTAAGGTCTTCAGTAAGAAGACCTTTGCACCATGGAGCCAATACATTATTAACAACACATTCTGTTTTTGTCCTTGCACAACTAAACTTGACATCATACAGTTTCTTGATCATTCCTTGTGGTAGGCAAATGATATTCCTTCTGCCGCAGCCAATTTTAATTCCTTCATTGCCTGAGAAAGAAGGAATTTGTGAAAGTTATTAACAAAATAAAAAATGCAGTAGTTAATAACAAAAGTACAAGATTCCGATATTGCAATATTCTGTTAACATATCTAATGTTGTACTGGGAACGAAGGTGCTCTTTTCGAAGATGTTGTAGCAGCTGTTGAACTCAGTTTATGTTTATAGTTTTCTCGTGCTGTAAAATGTCTTAACTTCCACCATGTGCAATGGAAAATGTGTTGTGGCAAGTTGTGCGCAATAAACCTCACAATTTATTTTGGTATTTTCCAGAATAGAAGCTTTCGAAATGGGGTGCTAGAGAAAAATGCTGAAGACGAGAAGGGTAGACCAGATAACTGATGAGGAGATACTGAACAGAATTGGGGGAAAGAAAAATTTGTGGCACAACTTGACTATAAGAAGGGATCGGTTGGTAGGACATGTTCTGAGACATCATGGGATCACCAATTTAGTGTTGAAGGGCAGGGTGGAGGGTAAAAAACGTGGAGAGAGACCAAGAGATGAATACACTAAGCAGATTCAGAAGGGTGTAGGTTGCAGTAGGTACTGGGAGATAAAGAAGCTTGAACAGGATAGAGTAGCATGGAGAGCTGCATCAGACGTCTCTGGACTGAAGACCACAACAACAACGAAGTCATGCATTGTTGCTGTTTGAAAGCCAATATTAACGTGGTTTAGTGCAATCGAGATACAGGGGGCGTGGAAGGGCTCGAAGGAGGGGAGGCGACTGCTCACCATTTTTGTTTTGAGGAAGCATGCAGGTACTTTAACAGAAACCTAACAAAAATAATTACAACGATAATCTAGAAAATATGATAATTTTACGATGTATTTTCAAAATTACAGATCTACATTTTCAAACCATTACACGTAACTTAAATATAAATTTGCATTATTAATTTACTGCATAAAATGTATTTGCAAAATTTTAATATACGGGAATTTGTGCATCACGACAAAAATTACGTGGACGCCGGACACCTGGACCAGAAAAGTTGAGTGTCTCGTATTTTTTACGGGACGTAAAAGACGTTAAGATCCCAAGGCACTGAAATGAGAACTGGAGATAGCTCAGGAAAAAAAATTGCATTGAGCTGTAACAATAACTTCCGAGGCGATGTACGTCTTAAGTTCAAGTTCAATAGTCAGTTTGACTCAGGTAGCAAACAGAATATACGATTGTCTTTACTCAGAAAGTGCAACGCAAAGACTACAGAGCTATCAGGTTTGTTAGTCATGTACGTGGATAATCCTATAAGCAATGTCTCCTATTTTTTTAAAGTACATAGACCTGTTCATTTCTACAATGGTTTACATCAGTTTACAGCTTGAACATTTAGCTATTTTTCGACATAATCACCATTTCTGTTGAAGCATTTTTGTAGACGTAGTGGCAGTTTTTGTATGCCCATGTCATAGCATCTCGCCGCCATGCTGTTCAGAAAGTTATGAACCTCTTCTTTCATCTCGTCGTTGGAGCTGAATCGCTGGGACCCAAATTAACGCTGACAGGTACTATGAGACTCTGAAAAAACTCTAACGGGCAATTCAGAACCAGAGAAGAGGAATGCTGAGCAAGGCCGTACACATTCTCCATGATAACGCTCGCCCACACATCTCTCGGCAAACCGTTGCTCTACTGCAACAGTTTCAGTGGAACATAATCACTCACCCACCCTATAGTCCTGACTTGGCGCCCAGTGACTATCACCTGTTCCCTAGGTTAAAACAACATTTGGGCGTAAAGCGATTCAGCACCGACGGCGAGGTGAAAGGAGAGGTTCATAACTTTCTGAACAGCATGGCGGCGAGCTGCTATGACATGGGCAAACAAAAACTGCCACTGCGTCTACAAAAATGCATCGACAGAAATGATGATTGTGTCGAAAAGCAGCTAAATGTTCAATCTCTAAACTGATGTAAACCATTGTAGAAATAAACAGGTCTATGTACTTATAAAAAAATGGGAGACCTTACTTTTGGGATTTCCCCAGTAACAAAGGCTATAACGAGAATCATACTAAGAAGAACTGAAAAGCAGACTGAGGAAAATACAGCAGTTCAGGTTTAGAAAGGGTACAGCAGTAGGGGTGCTGTAGGATGTCTGAGGATGACTGGAGAAAGAATGACAGAAATGAACATCTGTTTTATCGAAGGAGAGACGGCTTTCGATAGAGTCAACTGGTTTATCCTACAGAGAGAGAGTGGAAGAGTAGTGAATAAGGAGAGGGGGTGTAAGGCAAGGACGCTCACTATAACGGAAGCTATTCAACATACAGGGCGTTTCCGCAAGAGCGTGCAAAAATGTAACAGGACATAGAGAATGTTCCACTGAACAATTAGAGGTAGGGAACCTGGGGTCAGAGAAGCCAGCTTAAGGAGATACGGAAGTAAACTTGCCTCCCGGTTTGTCTAGCATTACTGTTTTCCAGCTTATTTACAAGTTTGCACGTACTGTGCTGTTTATTTACATGTACATTCTTTATTTCCAGCAAGGAACCAAGGGGGTCGAGCCTTATTACCAGAAAGTCATGAAACAGGTTTTGTTTTTGTCGAAAAAATGGCTCTGTTGTATCGTATTTACATTGTCCCATGACAGAACGTGCTATGAATCAACGACTGCCTCGTTCAATACTCAGTGCTATTCAGAGACGTACAGTACAACACGACGAAGCAGTACTTGTACATTATTTCCTGGTCGCTGGATTGGAAGGGGAGGTCCTGTTCCATGGCCTGAGAGATCACCTGCCACCACTTGATCTAGTCACTTGTGTATGAGACCCCAGTGGATAGGAGATGGGATTACTTGCCGGAATTTTAGCTGCCAGTGATATGATTCGAAACACACTACGGATATTTGCCAGGGTGCTTCAGAATCTTGTTCGCCGACGTCACGCTTCCATTAAGGTTGATGGTCGTCAGTTTCAGCACGTTTTGTAAGATACAATACAAATGGTACATTCATTGTGTCAATGATAGTATTTGCAAAAAAACTAATGTAAATAAGAAAGTACACAGTAATGTGATTTTATTCCTATTATCTCCGTGAGCTGGCTTCTCCGACCCCAGGTTCCCTACCTGACATTGTTCTGTGGTGGAGTATTCTCTGTGCCCTGTTAAATTTTTGAAGGATGCGAGAGGCATTCTAACTGGAGAAGAAAAGGATAAAGACTATAAAATACGCGAATGAGACAGCAGTGCCGGCGTACTCAGAAGAGGAGCAAAAGATGATGATGATGATGATGATGATGATGAAGGATATTAAAAGATGGGTCAAGGAATAAGCAATCATCAATATAGGAAAGACAAAAGTAAAGAGCACAATGAGCGGTTAACATATTCCTATGGGGGAAAAGGAACAAGTAAAATCCTTTCTGAACTAGAGAAGCTTAATGACATAAAATGGAAGCTGTATAGAAGACAATGAGGAGGATATCAATAGAAAAGGCAGCATTTGAAAAAATGAAACACTTACAAAAATCTAGAAGAATTTCAATAGCCCGAGGAAAACATTTGCAAAATGGTATGTCTGGAGTGTAGTATTATATCGCAGCGAATCTTGGAAAGTTGAAAAGAAAGAAGGACGATATTTAGAAAGTTTCAAAATGCGGTTATAGAGAAGACTGCATAAGGTGAATTGGACTGACATACTTCAAGAATGAAGAAAATAAGAAAAGAAAGTAAATTATTGGAAGCGCTCAGGAAGAGGAAAAGACCTTGGCTGCGTAGGAATTGTCTGCAACAATGAATTGTACAGGAAAAATTTGAAGGAATGGGACGAAGGGGTAGCAAGATAGCTGGAATGATGGATGACAGATGAGGACGAACATACAAACAGATGAAGGATAAAGCTCAGACTAGGATACAATGGAGAGCCCCCAGTTGAAACCTCTCATAAGAGCAATACTCTAACAAAGAAGAAGGTAAGTTTATAATATATGTACTTTTATCACCGATGAAATCAGCTTCGAAGCTCGAAAACTGCTGTACTATACCTTAAGATGGTTTACGAAATGAATAGTGTACTAAATGCTCTTGCTTCATTTGGTAGCTTCAGCCTCTTTCCTGCTTTCCTTGCCTTCTTGGTGGAACATATACTCTCTTTGGGAGAGTTACTTCTCCACATGTCTTCAATCTTCAAACTTTTTATATCTTGCCTCACAGGCCTTTTTATTCTCGGTAACTAATTTCACTAACGTAATCACAATATTACAAGTTCGTAATAGTAGTATTTTTCTTACAAGGACTTCGGACAGTCTTCCAAACGCTGCAATGAACTGACTCGTTACCATTTTTAATTAATCCGCCCACACGCACATTTAGCAATTTCGAATCACCAAGATGTTGAAAAACTGTTTTATTTCTACCATCGCTGCCACTGGGAGCTTGTTACTGTGCTAAAATTTAACCAAAATTTCCTAATGTAGCGCTTTTTGGTACGGGCAGCAACACATTTCGGATAAAATGTAGGCACTGGCTCGTCATCTGAAGAACTTTTTGAACCACATTACCCACACAACCTTTCTCACGTTTTCAACAAGACTGTATTGTCATAAAATGATTACTGTTGTTTTGATAGTATCTGTCAAGAGACCTTCATCCAAATTTCTTTTCCGTCCAATAACATCGTTGCCTTGTTGTTGTTGTGGTCTTCAGTCCTGAGACTGGTTTGATGCAGCTCTCCATGCTACTCTATCCTGTGCCAGCTTCTTTATCTCCCAGTACCTGCTGCAACCTACATCCTTCTGAATCTGTTTAGTGTATTCATCTCTTGGTCCCTCTCTACAACTTTTACCCTCCACGCTGCCCTCCAATACTAAATTGGTTATCCATTGATGCCTTAGAACATGTCCTACCAACCGATTCGTTCTTCTAGTCAAGTTGTGCCACAAATTTCTCCCCAACTCTATTCAATACTTCCTCATTAGTTATATGATCTACCCATCTAATCTTCAGTATTCTCCTGTAGCACCACATTTTGAAAGCTTCTATTCTTTTCTTGTCCAACCTAGTTATCGTCCATGTTTCACTTCCATACATGGCTACACTCCATACAAATGCCTTCAGAAACAACTTCCTGACACTTAAATCAATACTCGATGTTAACAAATTACTCTTCTTCAGAAACGCTTTCCTTGCCATTGCCAGTCTACATTTTATATCCTCTCTACTTCGACCATCATCAGTTATTTTGCTCCCCAAATATCAAAACTCCTTTACTACTTTAAGTGTCTCATTTCCTAATCTAATCCCCTCAGCATCACCCGACTTAACTCGACTACATTCCATTATCCTAGTTTTGCTTTTGTTGATGTTCATCTTATATCTTCCTTTCAAGACACTATCCATTGCGTTCAGCTGCTCTTCCAAGTCCTTTGCTGTCTCTGACAGAATTACAATGTCATCGGCGAACCTCAAAGTTTTTATTTCTTCTCCATGGATTTTAATACTTACTCCGAATTTTTCTTTTGTTTCCTTCACTGCTCGCTCAATATACAGATTGAATAACATCGGGGAGATGCTACAACCCTGTCTCACTCCTTTCCCAACCACTGCTTCCCTTTCATGTCCCTCAACTTTTATAACTGTCATCTGGTTTCTGTACAAATTGTACATAGCCTTTCGCTCCCTGTAATTAACCCCTGCCACCTTCAGAATTTGAAAGAGGGTATACCAGTCAACATTGTCAAAAGCTTTCTCTAAGTCTACAAATGCTAGAAACGTAGGTTTGCCTTTCCTTAATCTAGCTTCTAAGATAAGTCGTAGGGTCAGTATTGCCTCACGAGTTCCAATATTTCCACGGAATCCAAACTGATCTTCCCCGAGGTCCGCTTCTACCAGTTTTTCCATTCGTCTGTAAAGAATTCAGGTTAGTATTTTGCATACGTGGCTTATTAAACTGATAGTTCGGAAATTTTCACATCTGTCAACACCTGCTTTCTTGGGGATGGGAATTATTATATTCTTCTCGAAGTCTGAGGGTATTTCGCCTGTTTCATACATCTTGCTCACCAGATGGTAGAGTTTTGTCAGGACTGGCTCTCCCAAGGCCGTCAGTAGTTCCAATGGATTGTTGTCTACCCCCGGGGCCTTGTTTCGACTTGGGTCTTTCATTGCTCTGTCAAACTCTTCACGCAGTGTCGTATCTCCCATTTCATCTTCATCAACCTCCTCTTCCATTTCCATAATATTGTCCTCAAGAACATCGCCCCTGTATAGACCCTCTATATACTCCTTCCACCTTTCTGCTTTCTCTTCTTTGCTTAGAACTGGGTTTCCACCTGAGCTCTTGATATTCATGCAAGTGGTTCTATTTGCTCCAAAGGTCTCTTTAATTTTCCTGTAGGCAGTATCTATTTTACCCCTAGTGAGATAAGCCTCTACAGTCTACATCCTTACATATGTCCTCTAGCCATCCCTGCTTAGCCATTTTGCACTTCCTGTCGATCTCATTTTTGAGACGTTTGTATTCCTTTTAGCCTGCTTCGTTTGCAGCATTTTTATACACTCCTGGAAATTGAAATAAGAACACCGTGAATTCATTGTCCCAGGAAGGGGAAACTTTATTGGCACATTCCTGGGGTCAGATACATCACATGATCACACTGACAGAACCACAGGCACATAGACACAGGCAACAGAGCATGCACAATGTCGGCACTAGTACAGTGTATATCCACCTTTCGCAGCAATGCAGGCTGCTATTCTCCCATGGAGACGATCGTAGAGATGCTGGATGTAGTCCTGTGGAACGGCTTGCCATGCCATTTCCACCTGGCGCCTCAGTTGGACCAGCGTTCGTGCTGGACGTGCAGACCGCGTGAGACGACGCTTCATCCAGTCCCAAACATGCTCAATGGGGGACAGATCCGGAGATCTTGCTGGCCAGGGTAGTTGACTTACACCTTCTAGAGCACGTTGGGTGGCACGGGATACATGCGGACGTGCATTGTCTTGTTGGAACAGCAAGTTCCCTTGCCGGTCTAGGAATGGTAGAACGATGGGTTCGATGACGGTTTGGATGTACCATGCACTATTCAGTGTCCCCTCGACGATCACCAGTGGTGTACGGCCAGTGTAGGAGGTCGCTCCCCACACCATGATGCCGGGTGTTGGCCCTGTGTGCCTCGGTCGTATGCAGTCCTGATTGTGGCGCTCACCTGCACGGCGCCAAACACGCATACGACCATCATTGGCTCCAAGGCAGAAGCGACTCTCATCGCTGAAGACGACACGTCTCCATTCGTCCCTCCATTCACGCCTGTCGCGACACCACTGGAGGCGGGCTGCACGATGTTGGGGCGTGAGCGGAAGACGGCCTAACGGTGTGCGGGACCGTAGCCCAGCTTCATGGAGACGGTTGCGAATGGTCCTCGCCGATACCCCAGGAGCAACAGTGTCCCTAATCTGCTGGGAAGTGGCGGTGCGGTCCCCTACGGCACTGCGTAGGATCCTACGGTCTTGGCGTGCATCCGTGCGTCGCTGCGGTCCGGTCCCAGGTCGACGGGCACGTGCACCTTCCGCCGACCACTGGCGACAACTTCGATGTACTGTGGAGACCTCACGCCCCACGTGTTGAGCAATTCGGCGGTACGTCCACCCGGCCTCCCGCATGCCCACTATACGCCCTCGCTCAAAGTCCGTCAACTGCACATACGGTTCACGTCCACGCCGTCGCGGCATGCTACCAGTGTTAAAGACTGCGATGGAGCTCCGTATGCCACGGCAAACTGGCTGACACTGACGGCGGCGGTGCACAAATGCTGCGCAGCTAGCGCCATTCGACGGCCAACACCGCGGTTCCTGGTGTGTCCGCTGTGCCGTGCGTGTGATCATTGCTTGTACAGCCCTCTCGCAGTGTCCGGAGCAAGTATGGTGGGTCAGACACACCGGTGTCAATGTGTTCTTTTTTCCATTTCCAGGAGTGTATTTTCTCCTTTCATCAATTACATTCAGTATCTCTTCTGTTACCCAACGATTTGATTTCTACTAGCCCTCGTCTTTTTACCTACTTGATCCTCTGCTGCCTTCACTGTTTCATTCCTCAAAGCTACCCATTCTTCTTCTACTGTATTTCTTTCCCCCATTCCTGTCAATTGTTCCCTTATGCTCTCCCTGAAACTCTCTACAACCTCTGGTTCTTTCAGTTTATCCAGGCCCCATCTCCTTAAATTCCCACCCTTTCGCAGTTTCTTCAGTTTTAATCTACAGTTCATAACCAATAGATTGTGGTCAGAGTCCACATCTGCCCCTGGAAATGTCTTAGAATTTAAAACCTGGTTCATAAATCTCTGCCTTACCACTATATAATCTATCTGATACCTTCTAGTATCTCCAGGATTCTTCCATGTATACAACCTTCTTCTATGATTCTTGAACCAAGTGCTATGATTAAGTTCTGCTCTGTGCAAAATTCTACTAGACGGCTTCCTCTTTCATTTGTTAACCCCAATCCATATTCACTTACTATGTTTCCTTCTCCCCCTTTTCCTACTCTCGAATTCCAGTCACCCATGACTATTAAATTTTCGTCGCCCTTCACTACCTGAATAATTTCTTTTATCTCATCACACATTTCATCAATTTCTTCATCATCTGCAGAGCTAGTTGGCATATAAACTTGTACTACTGTAGTAGGCGTGAGCTTCGTGTCTATCTTAGCCACAATAATGCGTTCTCTATGCTGTTTGTAGTAGTTTACCCGCACTCCTATTTTTTTTTATTCATTATTAAACCTACTCCTGCATTACCCCTCTTTGATTTTGTATTTATAACCCTGTATTCACCTGACCAGAAGTCTTGTTCCTCCTGCCACCGAACTTCACTAATTCCCACTATGTCGAACTTTAACCTATCCATTTCCCTTTTTAAATTTTCTAACCTACCTGCCCGATTAAGGGATCTGACATTCCGCGCTCGGTAGAACACCAGTTTTCTTTCTCCTGATAACGACGTCCTCCTGAGTAGTACCCGCCCGGAGATCCGAATGGGGGACTATTTTACCTCCGGAATATTTTACCCAAGAGGACGCCATCATCATTTAACCATACAGTAAAGCTGCATGCCCTCGGGAAAAATTACGGCTGTAGTTTCCCCTTGCTTTCAGTCGTTTGCAGTACCAGCACAGCAAGGCCGTTTTGGTTAGTGCTACAAGGCCAGATCAGTCAATCATCCAGACTGTTGCCCCTGCAACTACTGAAAAGGCTGCTGCCCCTCAGGAACCACATGTTTGGCTGGCCTCTCAACAGATACCCCTCCGTTGTGGTTGCACCTACGGTACGGCTATCTGTATTGCTGAGGCACGCAAGCCTCGCCACCAACGGCAAGGTCCACGGTTCTTGGGGGGAGGGGGCGTTCATCGTTACCTTAGTACAACAAATAGGTAATATTTGAGTTACGTAAATGACTCCTGTCTACTTGATGGCGCTTGTTCAATGCTACAAGTGGATGTCTGCCAGAATCTACTGTTGGGATGCAGTACGTATTTCGACAAATAGGCAACTGTTAACCAGAGAATATTTTTGTGCTACAAATAAATATCTGGAATTTCTGTTACGCCACAATATGAACTGCCAATGATGAGAATTGATAACGTTAGTAGTAGATATCTTCTGTTAAAAGCGAGCAATGTTTTGATCTTTACGTAGCCAGTTCATCAATAATGCTGTCTACATTGCCAACATTGTTAGACGAGTACTGTTTTCCCCTTTCTTTATGTATTTGTCCAGTTTATGCTGCGAAGAGTGAAGAAATCATGTGTATTTCTTTGATTTCAGAGGTGTCTTTTAATGTTAATTTGTTAGTTATGAGTTCCAGAGGGGAAAAAAAATGGTGGTAGCTGCTCTAGGAAATTTAAAGAGTCCATGCTGGTATGTATTGCAATATTCTTCCAAGTCCCGCTGTTTTGAAATCGCACTGCGTCGCCTTATTTCTCTTCCCTATTTTCTTTATCCATACATACTGCGTCGCCTTATATCTCTTCCCTATTTTTTTTTATCCATACACAATCATAAAAATTGATGCATGGATGTATGTACGAGGGTTGGAACTTAAACAAAGCTTACACACTACTTAACCTAAATTATCCTAAGGACAAACAGACACACCCATGCCCGAGGGAGGACTCGAACCTCCGCCGGAACCAGCCGCACAGTCCATGACTGTAGGCGCCTAGAAGACCGCTCGGCTAATCCCGAGCGTCTTGAAAGTAGTCACCAACGTTGTGTAGAACCAGTTGTCAGCGATGTGGAAGGCGTAGTATACGTTAACAGAGTCTGTTCTGTTGATGGTGCGAATGGAGCGGTCTACTGCCTGTCGAATCTCTCAACAGTTCTGAAGCGAATGCCACGAAGCCAGAACTGAAACGCCAATCAAACGAATGGCGTCATTATCAGTCACCGCGAAAGTCGAAAGTGCATCAGAGGCCCAGTATGGTGAAAGTTATGGTGATTCTCGTGTACGATTGTGATGGTGTCATTCTAACGCATTACGTTCCTCTACGGCAGACCGTCAATGCACAGTATAACTGTTCGTTTATGGAGGATCACCTGCGACCAGCTTTGCGAAAGAAGCGGCGACACTTTCTGTGCAACCCACCCAACCCACACAGCGCAAGCTGTGGCTGCTCTGTTCGGTCGATGGGACTGGGAAGTACTGTACCATCCCCCATACTCCCCGGACTTAAGTCATTGTGACTTTGATTTGATTCCGAAGATGAAGGAACCACTTCGTGGCATTCGCTTCAGAACTGTTCCAGAGATTCGACAGGCAGTAGACTGCTTCACTCTAACCATCAACAGAACAGGCTCTGCTAACGGTATACAACGCCATCCACATCGCTGACAACGGGTTCTACACAACGCTGGTGACTACTTTGAAGGGCAATAACAAGTGCAAACATGTAACTCTTTGGTATCGGTTGTGAATAAATAGTTGCCACTATTTAAGTTCCAGCTCTCGTATCTTCCACATCTCCTCCTAAACCACTGATCCAGTTCAATGAAACATGCTACACATGTCTCTTACAGTCTGGAAAAACTCGCTGTGTAGAACCACCTACCTGTCAAAGGGGTGGAGGTGAGAGAAAAAAGGGTAGCCCTCAACGGGCGAATACACAGATTTATTCACCCAGTATTTGAGCATTAGAGCACTGCGTGACTTGCAACAAATGAACACACTATTTCAAACCTTCAAGAAACTTTTTCTCGCTTATAACCCAAACAAAATTATGAAAGGGAAGTTTATCGCATAATACATATTTATGCAGTAAAGCTGCTGCATCAGGCATAACATTTTAATTCATTGCTTCATTACTACTAACTGTATTCGCGACACTTTTGTAGACAGTTTTTACTTATACCACTGAATGTTCCTAAAAACTAAACTCCGCCCGAACAGTCCATGAAGGTACAACGGTGCCGTCGACCGCCATGTCATCCTCAGCTCTCCCAGTCATATGTCAGTTTACGAGACCGGAGCCGCTACTTCTCAAACAGGTAGTTCCTCAGTTTGCCTCAAAAGGGCTGCGTGCACCCCACTTGCCAAAAGCGCTCGGCAGACTGAATGGTCGCCCATCCAAGTGCTAGCCCAGCCCAACAGCGCGTAGCTTCGGATCTGACGGGAACCACTGTTACACTGCAGCAAGGCCGTTAGCACTGAATGTTCCTGCACCATCACAACATTGAAAGACACACAGTTCAGGAGATATGTCGTCATGAACCTTGAACTACGTAAAAATAAAACTGCATGGCGAAATTTGTTAGAGGTACACACAAATAACGTGTGTAACATGTGTGAAATATATTATATTTATGTGAAATAAATGTGACATGAGTGTATGTGGGCAAAGCTAGGGGTAATAAGCTGCTCCCTAAAACTCCTGGACCCACTTCAACAAAACGTAATACACATACTACCAACTAGGTGGAAATGAGTACTGTGGACAAAGAACCAGCGACGTCTTGTCGTAAAGGTGACAACGTGAAGAGACAGAAGGGGAAACACTAACAGAAGTTTGGAATAAATACATACACGGGCAACGACGAGTACTCAGCTAGTTGTCTATGGATACTAAATTCAGACGTTAAAAATTATCGGAGGAGGAGATTAGTGTTTAACGTCCCGTCGACAACGAGGTCATTAGAGACGGAGCGCAAGCTCGGATGAGAGAAGGATGGGGAAGGAAATCGGCCGTGCCCTTTCAAAGGAACCATCCCGGCATTTGCCTGAAGCGATTTAGGGAAATCACGGAAAAACTAAAAAAAAAAAAAATATCGTTTTAATTTCTTGTAACGTTTGTTCAGCTGAATAGCCCGATATGTTTTAAATATGAAATATACAGTACACTAAACCATATTCCTGTTTTACTGCAGGTTGCATTGGTTCTTCACATCTCCTCAGGGAAAAGCCACTTTTCTTTTTACTTGGAGCTTGAAACATTATAAACCAGCTGATGTTAACTCGGCACAACAAGAGCCATTGGAAATAGGAAGTGGAGGTGACGTTACAGACGTGCAGCCTTTAAAGAACAGAATTTTGGAGGCGTAGAAAAAGTACCTTCAAGAACAACCAACGCTAGAAAAAAATCCAAACATTCGTAACAGTTGGCAAGAAATGTTCCCAATATCAGACGGCAGCGCGGAGAATTCTTTGTTTCAGTCAGAGAGGTGCATGTTCCAGGAGTATGCATGCAAGATCCATTTGGAAATATCTACAGTTGGACGTGTTTATAAAAAGTTTACACAGGCAGAAAGAATTAACATTTATTAAAGATATTATAGATTAGAGACGTATGAGAGAAAAAAGGCTTTATTCACAGTAACGCATACATCGTAAGACTAGCAAATGATCAAATTCAAACAGCAACTTCAACAAACAGCACCATCACAGTTTATAAGATCATGTTTTTGAACACACTTGACATCTGTGAAGGAGTTCTATGATGAACTTTTGGATAGTATGAGGAATCACACTAAAAGCTTTGTAATTGCTGAATCCAACTGTTGTCGCTCTGTGACAAAAAGAAAATTCATAGTACTTTACTTGATATCACTCTCACGTACTTCCTGTACAGCTACGCACATAAAGAAAATGGTCTTGAAGCAGTCAAAGCCCGTATTAACAGGAAGACATTTTCAGAGGCCTACAACCTCAGTTATCATCATCATATTCATCTTTAACGGAAGACAAGGCTCGAGAAGAGAAGAAACAAGGCAAGGAGCGAGCACAAAACACTGGCTCAACTTCGATCTCCTAGTTCTGTCGGCACCAACTCATCCCACGAACAACGCTTTGTTTCGCAAGCAACGACTGAAATCTTTATGTACGGTGAATGACGTAAAAAACGCGATTGTTTAGTGGGGTCGGAAATACTGGGAAAACAAGGAAGCTGCGAGATAGAAAGCCGTTCGTATGAATATTTAAAACGTCTTCCTACAATGATAAAACACATTTCCTATTATAGCGATCGCCGCTGACGATAGGATCTAAACAAATTTGTTGCTGCAATGTGCGTGACCGGTGTTCATGGAATACCTAACATAGAAACCATTGACTTAAACGTTAATGGCTGTTGGTCACAATGGGATGTAATGAGACTTAATTGAATTTAGGAATCATTACAAAGGGAAGAAAAGAGACGGAAAAATGATCTGGCCTGTTGATTGGAAGATTACTACCAGTAGCGCAAGCTGATTGTTTACGGAACAACCAATGAGAAGATTATCGACTGAAAGTACCATCTCAATAGCCACAAGTCTATTAGGAATGATTTGAAAGTGAGTCAGTCGGATGGCAGACGATATGCTGCGTAACTTCACAAAACAGCTTCCACTTGTTATGCGATTTAAAGAATGCTTTGACTAGAAGTGTACAGGTCTGGACCGTAACAAGAAAAATCAACACGATCACATTGTATGATAACAATTCTTACTACATGTCCATCCTGCCTATAACAAAGGAAGGCTACAATTATTTGTTGCCCATGTTCCAGTTAATGCTTCCCGCACTAGGATCGCGATATTAGGTATTTCACGAAAACTTTCTAAATCGAAGAAATCCAGAAACACATGAATCATCCCTGAAGGTGCAGCGGATGACTTCAGACAATGACAATTGTTTGACGTTTTGTGGTATATTTGAAGAAGAGAAACTGAATAAAGAAGTGGGTATTTCCTAAGATGACAGTGCAGTGTTCAACTGAAACAGTTATTGCATATTTCAACATTACTATGTATATCTTAGCAAATAAATATATTTACGATAGTTAGTAGTTGCTTTAGGTGATCACCTGGATCAATGTCACAAGTGGGTAGGTTTTTTTTTCTTTTGTAAAAAGGAATTTTGTTAGGAAAAGCAGAACAAACTTAAAAGTATTGACACTGTCAAACAAACCACGCAGATGACACCAGAATTACTTCGAACAATGCGTACAGTGGATCTTTCAAATTCCGCGAAACGTATTTGTTTAAATAATAACTATTTCAAGTTACTTCGTTCTCGTACTAAGATGACGATGCGTTTTCTACTTTGTAGTCAAAGTCTAACAAATCTGAGTGCAGCTTCACTTTACTGTCATATTTGCACCGAGGGCCTCTATTTCCTTAAACCTTCAATCTATAGTACAAACCACATTTCCAGTATTTGCTCTTGATTCCGTAGAACTGAAATTGCTTCTCGTTTTTTTTTTTTCACTGAAGCACGTTTGTATGTTTACGATTGTTAGCATCCCTTCGCAAATTACTATGACTGTTTCCATGAAAGTATGTATTTTTAGTTTTATCCCATGCTTTGCACTTTTACAAATAAATTCCATTTCTGGCTAAAAATTATCTCCTCAGAAATAGGGCTGATACAGCTACAGAAAGTCGTCTGCATTCTCAGTAACACAATTCAAGCAACCAACAAATCTGAGGTGAACAACCGAAGGATTGAATATTGCCTATCAAGTATAAGTAATTCCCTGTGCCGTTCTGCAACACAGAATAATGGCTAAGAAGTACTCAGTCAGGAAACTGACATTTAGGAAATAGCAGTCAAAAACGAAGGCTTCTTTGGGCCAAATTTCACGAAATACATTTTTTGAGCATTTGATTTGCATATTCTAGTTTTTGTTTCCCCATACCGCTTCTCATCTCTACCCTACAGGAGGCTAGTCGACTCTTTCTGACTGTCACAACAGAGTAAAATAAATTGTTCAAGATATAGTTACAAATGGTTATTAATCTTACAATTTTTCCAGCGATTTTCCCCAAGCACAGTACTCGCCCTAGAAGGCCTTCGCGGGAACGTCTTCCGGAAAGGTCGTCACGGCAGTCTTGACACTGTCAAAACTGTGTCCTTTGAGAGCGTTGCCGCACGCGCTCCAGCGCCCTTTCAGACACAAGTTGTTCGTTAGGAACTTACGGACGACCAGAGCAGTGCGTCTGGGAACAGTGTCATGATTGAGAGCACCCAGGTAGCGGCCTCTCATTTCGCACGCGAACGACACTTTTTCCCAATTCCATAGAAAACATCCACGTAGAACGCAGCGTCGACGGGCTGCCTATGTGATCAAAAGTATCCAGATACCTGGCTGAAAATGACTTACAAGTTCGTGGCGTCCTCCATCGGCAATGCTGGAATTCAATATGGTGTTGGTCCACCCTTAGCCTTGATGACAGCTTCTACTCTCGCAGGCATACGTTCAATCAGGTGCTGGAAGGTTTCTTGGGGAATGGCAGCCAATTAACTCTTCACGGAGTGCTGCACTGAGATGAGGTATCGGTGTCCGTCGGCGAGGCCCACATAACACCACCGCCTCCGAATTTTACTGTTGGCACTGCACACGCTGGCAGATGACGTTACCAGGCATTCGCCTTACCTACACCCTGCCATCGGATCGCAACATTGTGTACCGTGATTCGTCACTCCACACAACGTTTTTCCACTGTTCAATCGTCCAACGCTTCTTACACTAAGCGAGGCGCCGTTTGGCATTTACCGGCACGATGTGTGGCTTATGAGCAGTCGCTCGACCATGAAATCCAAGTTTTCTCACCTCCCGCCTAACTGTCGTAGTAATTGCAGTGGATCCCGATGCAGTTTGGATGGTCTGGATAGATGTTTGCCTATTACACAGTAGACCCTGTTCAACTGTCGGCGGTCTGTCAGTCAACAGACGAGGTCGGCCTGTACGCTTTTGTGTTGTACATATCCCTTCACGTACTTCACTATCACATCGGAAACAGTGGACATAGGTGTGTTTAGAGTGTGGAAATCTCGCGTACAGGGGGGGGGGGTCCGGATACTTTTGATCACATAGTGTACAAACGTCTTGTTAACCACATCCTTAGCATCGCAAATGATTACCGGCAGTATTCTTACTTTTAATTTCCTCCTTATTGTCTTCTTTTGTTTGGGTGATGCTGGGGTGTGCCTTTCAGGACTGGCGCTTCGCCTCTAGGTCGCACTCAAACACCCAATTTTCTTCTCCGAAAATAGGATCTTAAAAACCAGGCTTATTGTGAACAAGTTGGGAAAATTGCTTCACGATTGTCGCTAGACTGAACTTTTGCTCGTCGATCAATACTTTGAAGACCAGCTTGGTGCACATCGTCGTCATGATGGTGTATACAGTGCTATCCGAAGATTCAGGGTCTGCGCACAATCACCCCTACACTTACTCTGTTCAACATGCCAAGCACACGAGCCACATTTTCGTCAGTGTAGCTGGTTGTTGTCCGTTCAGAGGGTAGAGGACTGTATAACGTCTTAAAGGCCCTCCTTAATTAAACAACTTCAGTGACCAAGAAACTTGCGAAATTGATACAGCACAATCTTCCTGGCCTTGCTGCATCACATAATTGATTTCGGTATAACTTTTGCCGAATTTGACGCAGAATCACGTATCATAATTCAATCTTTTGCTCCATCGTACATAGTGACACAGTCTGAGACATGTTTCTCAAAATCAATGATACTAACACAACCACTGCTCAGAGCAAACTGTCCTTGACGGAGTTGTGATTCCAAGCGTTCGCCCCATCTAACCTAAGCAGTCTGAACGCTATGTCATACAATCATTTCACAATGACGTCACCTGCATTACTTTAAGCACACACTCTGTCCACTCTTTCTGGACGTCTGAAGAGCCCCTAAAGGGGTGAAAGCATATTACAGAAAAATATGAATTGGATATGAGTAACCAAAGAAAACATGGAGTCTTCTCCAAAAATACGTTGAAATGGCAGCTGACTTGGGAAAGATTTGATCGCAATGCACTGAAGTCTCCTACAGTTATCAGGCCCCTGTTACCATTAATTGAGAAATGCGCAGCTGATTAACTGGTCAGTAAATGATATGAAGTAGTCTATTCCTTCCTGGAAAGCCTCCTGAAGCAGTCTTTTGAAATTATCCAATCTTGGCAACAAGTATAGGTTCGCAAAGATTCGATCTGTAACATACGTCACACATGCAGGAATTGATCTACATTTATCAAACTATTTCCGTTGGTTTAAACTCTAGACTGTGGATGTAATAGCACATCGGAAAGGGTTTATGTAACAACACCACACACAAGAAACAATAAAAAACCTGCACCTGTAAATTAGTAATAACGGATCATCCAAACTATCATCATTGAAGCTGGTAGGAGTCCACTTATCGAGAAATATCGTAAAATGTGTTGCACAAGTGTTTTGTAAGCCATCTCCTTTATAGATTGGCCGCATTTTCCCATTATTCTACCAATGAATTAAAGTCAACCACTTGTTTCATATACAAATTCGTGTGATCATATCATTTCATAAACGTACAAACTGTTTCACTCAGCTATTTGTATGAACTGACTGATCCATTTATAAATCTTTGAAATTATGGTCATTGGATACTTTGTTTACGTTTCTGAATATTTATAGAAAGTTGCTTATCTTTACACAGCTTTCAAATTCTAACAAGAACTGACTTAATATTTGTGTTGTGTTTCCTCAGAAAGGAGTTTATTGCAGATAACTGAAACAACTGAAGTTTCCATTAATACATCTCTCTGGTCATTAAGATACAGAACGAACACAAGGTCACTTAACGCTTCCCTCGTGCAAGCCAGAAATTGCGTGTGCATTTGGTGAAGACTCTCCATATAATTTATCATTCTGTGTCCTCCCTACCAAAAAATCCTAAACACAGTCAAAAATTTCATTTGAAATCCCGATATAACTATACTTTTATTAGTAAGTGATGTGTAGTACTGAGTAAAATTTTCTAGGAGATTTCTGCAACCTGTCCCTTACAAACGTCATCCATGCTTTCTTCTACCTACCAACCACAGTTTTTTATTAGAGAGGTGTATGATATATTGTGAGTCCGCCCCCGGTAGCTGAATGGTCAGCGTGACGGATTGTCAATCCTCTGGGCCCGGGTTCGATTCCCGGCTGGGTCGGGGAATTATCTCCGGGACAGGGTGTTATGCTGTCCTGATCATCATCCTATCATCCTCATCGACTGCAGGTCGCCAAAGTGGCGTCAAATTGAAAGACCGGCACCCGGCCAACAGCCTGCCCGGCGGGGGGCTAGCCATACGATTAAATAAATAAATGATATATTGTGGTTGGATAGGAGTTAACTCGCTCACAAATTTTCCATTAACTCTAATCAAAGTTCCATCAGACATGGAGTTTCGTACAATTTTGGAGATTGCACCCATTTATGAACACTTCTGAAGTAGTGGGACAATGTATGTATGTATGAGGGCAAGGTCAAGATCAAGACAACCATATAACTTGATACCACGCTGACATCTAGGTCACCACCCATGCCTCTATGCCAATTGTAGTCACCACCGATGTATGTAAGCCCACTGTAAGACTTAAAATGGCGGGAAAATTAAGGTCCCCTCTCAATGTGACACTGTATGGCTTAAAAATGGTGAGAAATTCTTCGTATGGACTGGGGAAATGAAGACAGCCAAATTTGTCCTTCCCCCCTTCTCTCTAGTCTGCCTAAGCAAGTCTCGTCACTCTCGTTCTGTTTGCTGCAGCTTAAGGTTCGGCATCATGAAGCATAATAAGAGATCAGCCACTGCACCTGGGCACAATATAATCACATTCAAATATATCAATTCACCTCTCTCTCTCATTGTACATCAGTGTAATTTTGCAGATACTTGCGATTTTCCTTTTTTCAAGGGCTGAGAAGCCCTCTGATGCAACACTGGCTCATACACTGGAACATGACAAACATCTATTCACTGCACCGTTGCTCAATGAGCCACAAGTAAGTGGTCCCAGTGCACTGCTGTTCATCACTAAATATAATTTGACTGCCAGTGTAACCAAATGTGTAAAATACAGGCACAGAAGGAGACAGTGGCGGCCATATAGCAACGGCAATCGAGAATGTTAAACACGGTGTCAAAGAACAGATTATAAAGAGGGGGATGAGCTATGTTGTGTGATAGCATACACCAATCCTCATATGACTGAGTATTACCAATCTCATTATGGTGACGTGCCACAACATGATGTGGCATGGACTCTGCTAATGTCTGAGGTGCTGTTGCAGAAAACTGACACCACGAATTCTGCAGGTGTCCATAAACCATAAGTGTACAAGAGGGTGGAGATCTCTTCTGAACAGCATGTTACAAGGCATCCAAGATATGCTAAATAATGTTGATGTCTGGGGACTTTGGTGACCAGCAGAAGTGTTTAAACTCAGAAGAGTGTTCCTGTAGTCACTCTGTAGCAATTCTGGAAGTGTGGGGTGTCGCATTGTCCTGCTGGAACTGCCCAAGTGCGTTGGAATTCACAATGGACATGAATGGCTACAGATGATCAAGCAGGATGCTTACGTATGTGTCACCTATCAAAATTTATACCTAGACCTATCAGGGATCGCATATAACTCCAACTGCACACGCCCCACACCATTACAGAGTCCCTTGCTGACATGCAGAATCCATGGATTTATGATGTTGTCTCAATTCCCATACACACCCATCCACTCGATACAATTTGAAACAAAACTCTTCCGAAGAGGCAACATGTTTCCAGTCATCAACAATGTCAGTGTTGACAGGGCCAGGAAAGGCAGAAAGCTTAGTGTCATGCAGTCATCAAGGATACACGAATGGGCCTTCGGCTCCAAAAGCCCATATCGATGATGTTTCATTGAATGGTTTGGACGCTGACATTTGTTGATGACCCAGTATTGAAATCTGCAGCAATCTGTGGAAGGGTTGCACTTCTGTCACGTTGTGCGATTCTCTTCAGTTGTCATTGGTCCCATTATTGAATGATCTTTTCCTGGCCACAGCGAAGTCGGAAATTTGTGTTTTACCTGATTCCTGATAGTCACAGTAAACTCGTGAAATGGTCTTAAGGGAAAATCCCCACTTTATCGCTACCACTCGTGAAAGGGTCTTAAGGAAAATCCCCACTTTATCGCTACCTTGGAGATGTTGTGTCCCTTCGCTCGTGCTCTGGCTATAGCACCACGTTCAAACTCACTTAAATCTTGATAACCTGCCATTATAGCAGCAGTAACTGATCTAACAACTGTGACAGACTCTGGTTGTCTTATAGAGGCGTTGCTGACCGCAGTGCCGTATTCTGCCTGTTTACATATCTCTGTATTTGAATAGGCATGCCTATAACAGTTTCTTTGGCACGTCAGTGTATATACATGGAGTGAAGTACTTGAGGTAACACCTGAAGATTCATCGATTTATTTAATTCGCTCAAGTGTCATCAGCCGATGTCGTCTAGAGAGCGCATTATGTCTAGAAAGTAAATAATGAATTATGTCAGACAGACTGAATCGGCAGAATCATTATGTCAAAGCTGTACTTGCAGGCTTTGTAACCTATCCGTGTGAGCATAGTCTACACATTCAGATGACTGGCAACAACGTATAAATTTGGACCATACTGTACAACTTTAAACGTATAAAAAAGAATCAGTAAATTAAAAACAAATAAACAAACACAGTCTGGACAGGTGTTGAAGGCCCAATGGTACCGACTGGCCAGCATGTCATCTTCAGGCCTTGGGAGTCAGTGGATGGGGATATGGAGGGGTATTTATTACACACGGTGTATGACTGCCTTTGCAGGAAAAAATGAATCATTGCATCCAAAATATCATATTACACATTAATAATATTTTCTTACGAAACTTACACTGTCCAATCCTGTTCTCTCAGTCAAATGTGAGTCAATTGACTATAAAGTTATGCACTCACTGTGATTGTGTACGTGTCAGTTCAATGCGGCACTGAACTTGACCCACTCAGATTTCTTAACATTTGGTGCATTCAGTGATCTAGATAAGGGATGGAAGACTACCAATTTGCAGAGGTATATGACAACTGTGAAGAATGTTACAGGTCCGCAAAATTTAGAAACTGTCTGAAATTTACATGCATCTGTCTCACGAAAGTATCTTTGTTAATATGTATTAATCAATGGAGTGTACAATAAACTTTGTATACAAGTTACATAAGTACCTCCTGACTCACACGATTATGACAATTTACATGAATTTTTAAAACAGGAAGTAAAAGGGATTGTGCTATGTGCACACAATCAACACACTTCAATCAGAAATAAGGACTACACAGACAACAGACTTTAGCCAGGAAAGTTCCATATGTCAATGTTGTACACAATGTTTGTTTATACAGTGTTTGTGTTTTACAAAACATTCTGTACATCTTGTTATATAGGCTATGCTTTGATGGGCTAAACTGAAAGTGATAAATATTCTCTCTCCCTACGCGGAATTCAAGAAGTACAAGTAGGGAATATGGACTATATGGCATATCAAAGTTTGTGTCAGTCCAGGAAGCATGCATGGATGGATAGTGGTTAGGCGACTACTTGGAAAAAATTGGAAATCTGCATCAGAATCCTGGACCAGCACAGATTTTGATGTATTAACAATAAAACATACTGTTGACAACATACATATTCACAATTTACAAATCCATTTCTTAAGGTTCAATATTATCACTACTAGGTTTCTCATGGAGTCAAACTTTACGGATAAGCTCTTCCAGTGGGTACACTACCTGTTACCACAATTCATGTCTAGCATAACATCATCATAATGAATTCATATCTCGATGACGGGTAATTCATATAATCTACGGATCCTCTCCTGCTGTATGCACAGGATCTACGATTGTTGAGGTGCCACATAAGCTGATATATTTTCCAAAGACAATCCAGACATTTGCTCATCTTGAGCTGAATACTGTAGACCAGGATAGGAATTTAGTTGGTTTTTGTGGAAAGAGACTCTTATACAACTACACTTTAAGGAGCAGCATGGGTATAAGGTATAAAACTTTTGCACAGAACCATCAAAACCCACTTTACAGTGGAAGCACAATGTTACAACATGTGAGAATTACAAGTTCCTTAAACTGACAGACCCAGTTCAATATGGGAGTAAATCACTTGTCAGGAATATATCTCCCACGAACATTTTGCTTCAATGACATACAATAATAATAACAATAATAACTACTCTGTCATAGCTGCTCCTAAGCCCAGTTGGGAAAGGAGGAGGGGGAGGCGGACGCGTAACACCTCTTTTAAAAAAACGTGGTTTACCTGCCCAGTGATAGTACCTCATGAAGGCCCCTTGCCAGAAAAAAAGGGTGAAGACATCAATGACACTGAAGATGGAAATGAAGATCGTCAATATGGCACAACTGGTGAAAGAGGCAACCCTACTTTTGGGGACAACATAAAGGCTACAAATTAAAATCAGCATCTGTACACCATGTAAGAGGCGGCTGAAAAGGGCTCTGGGACACTCAATCCCCCAAACAGGAATATCACGTAGCTTAAGCATGATGGAAATTTCTCCAAATGGAACTACCCCAGGAGGTAACCTTAAAAGGAAATACTCCATCGCAAAATGTTAGACAGCTGGGTCATCAGATTCTGGAGAGCTCTGAACAGCATGCAATGTAAAGGACTCGCAATGCTCTGGAACCCTAACTACATGTAAATTAAGAACAAAAAGGAAGTACTTCTTTGGCACCATAAACATAAATTCACTTTAGAAAATAGGGAAATTAAAAGAACTAATAAAAGTATTACACCAATACCAAATACATCTCTTGGCTCTTCAGTAAACTATACTCACTGATGAAGACATCAATGAATCAGAGGGATGTAGGATTATCAAAGGAAAGAAAAGCTGGAATCAGATGGGAAATGGCATCTAGGAACAGGGTTCATTGTAAACAGAACAATAGTAAATTCAGTCATGGATTTTTATTCCCGAAGTGAAAGGCACTCAAATCTTACTCTGTGATGTGCAAATAAAGATTACACCTTAATAAACTGTCATGTTCCAATAAATGTGGACAATAACGGAATCCAGAAAATTTTGAAAGCTTCTGGAAATCACTGGAACATGAACTATAAAAGATCCAATTGAATGTGCAGTTTCGAAAAGAAAGTTCTAGAAAACCACTGGAAACTATCCAGCACACAAAAGAACAAATAATAATAGGAAAGACTAATAGAACTACGCACAGACTTTAACCTCACATTAAAGTCCACAAATCTTAAGAAACTACCAAGGAAACAGGAAACTCTGAAATCACCTAATACAAAACCATGAGAATTTCAGATTGACCATGTAGCTATATATTTTAACAATCAAACAGAAATTATGAATTTAAAAGTTAGAAAGGGTGCAAATGTGGAAAGAGATCACTATCTAACCACAATAAAAATGAAATTTATTCCACAAACAAGGATTCTAAGACAGGGGCATAGGGTTCATAAAAGAGACACAACAAAGGACTGAAACATCAAAAACGATAACAGCAGTTAAAAGGAAGTTTGAAAGAAACCAGCTAGCACTAATTGAAGAAGACTTCCGAAAGAACAATACTAAGAACTTTAAACACACCAGCTACCTACCTATTACTTCAAGAATAAAAACAGAAAATTAGCCCTAAACAACAAAGAAAACTATGAAACATTAGCAAGCTATTTCAATAAGCTGTTAAATTGTAAGGAACCAAGAGGAAATTTTCCAGACCAAAATCCACGATATGCTTAAACAAACTCAGAACCATCCAGCATGTTTAAAATCCAGAATATCATGAAAGGTCTGAAGAATGACAAGGCCTAGGAGTAGATTCAGTAACTGCTGAAATGTGGAAAATTGGATGTGCAGGAACAGTCAAGAAGCTACAGGTAGTCTTTCAAAAAATCTGGGAAACTGAAGCATTGGAAAAATGCACGGAGTCTTTCAAAAAATCTGGGAAACTGAAGCATTGGAAAAATGCATAATTTACTCAATCCGCAAAAAAGGAGATAAAATTGACCCCAACAACTATAGAGGAATATCCCTCCTTCCAATGACTTACAAAAATCTTTCCAACTCATTACAAAATAGGCTGGAAAACCAACTGGATCTGCAATTTGTAAAGTACCATGGTGGTTTTAGAAAAGGACGAACCTGTGTGGAACAAATTTTAAATCCCAAACTCCTAACCTGGTGTAGAAGAACAAGATTTATAAGAATTTATATAACATTTGTAGGCTTCAAAAAGGCATATGATTCAATTAACAGGAAAACATTATTCAACGCCTTAAAAGAGTTTGGAACTGACAACACATCAGCGACAATCATAAAGGACATACTAACAAACGCAAAACGCTGTGTGTGTTTTTTTTTTTTTTTTTTTTTTTTTTTTTTTTTTTTTTTTTTTTTTTTAAAGGCGAAACCTCCAAGGCTTTTGAGATCGAAACTGGCATAAAGCAGGGAGCTGGACTG
This sequence comes from Schistocerca nitens, assembly GCF_023898315.1. NCBI lineage: Eukaryota > Metazoa > Arthropoda > Insecta > Orthoptera > Acrididae > Schistocerca > Schistocerca nitens. Next base: position 246,384,858 of record NC_064622.1, read on the forward strand.
CCCCCACTGGTGAGCAATTGTGTGCCAGAAAAGGTAACCAGGGAATGGAGGAAGAAAACAGAAAAAGAAGGAATTAGAAGTATCACAATTGGGAGGAAAGGGGACAATCTGAGTTTTGACTGTCTGACTTTTGCAGACGATCTTGTCATTTTCTCTGAATCTGTAGTAGATGCATCAAGGCACTAAATCTGCTACAAGAGAGAGCTTCAAAAGCAGGCCTACATATATCTTTTGAAAAAACAGAGTACATGACAGATCTGAAGTAAGCACCAAAATATATGGAAACTGATTATGGCATTACAAAAAAGGGTACAAAATTTACATATCTAGGTGAAAAAATACAACCAAATGCTTTAGACAAAGAAGCTAAACTAGCAAGGGCAAGGAAAATACAGGTGGATTTTCAACTAACAAAAAACATGTATTTAAAAAAATCTATTTCTGTAAATGGACACCTTCAGCATTACAATACTGCAATTAAACCAGAGTGTCTTTCGTTGAATACAGCAAAACAATCAGGTGTAGTAGAAAAGAAGAAAAGGAAAATAATCAGGAAAATCTTTGGACCAAAATATAAGAATGGGAAATGTAAATCACAAAGTAATAAAGAAACTTATGAAAAAATAGAGTGAATATTAGACACAATGAGGAAGAGAATCACCTAAAAAGACTGGACAAAAAAAGGACAACAAAAATAAGTCTTAACTTCTTAGACAAAAATCCCAAAACATCAATGATGTGGATAAAACGAGTTAAAACAGGCCTAAGAGAAATGGAAGTTCAGAGAAAATGTAAAAGATTTCATGGGCTTCCAGGAGAAAACAAAGGGGAAAAAATGGATACAATATGGGCAGAAGAAAGAAGAGAACAACATAGGGAAGAAATGAAAAAGAAAGAAAGAAAGAAAGGAGAAAAGAAAGAATACATAAGTTATTTCACGTGGTCCTTAACAGACCAAACCAATATTAAAAATAATAATATTAATATTAATAATAATAATAATATTAATAATAATAATAATGATGATGATGATGATGATGACAATAATAGATTAGGATTCTCATTCAACATGGGATGCTTGAACAATTCCAAGCAATAGTGTCCCACAACTGGAAGAAAAATTTGTGAGGAAGGAAGAAGCACTTGTATCAACATCAAAAGTTACATGTAACACTTCCACTTTTCTATCTCAAAAAATAAGATAGAAACTTATTGGCATCAATATTGACTGTACAACAAAAGTTGGAATTACACTGACTATTAAAACATACATTTCCACTTTAACTTCAGGCTTTAGTGGATTTCAAAATGCACAAAGATTCACATGTGGATCAATATGTGATTTCCATCACTTTAGTAGTGTGTATCCGGCTCAAGATGCTTGTGGGATTCTTTGAGCGTATGAAATGTGTCATCATGAGCACTAAATAAGAACCAATTCTGGTATGAAGTGAAACAGCTTAATCACAAAGAGAATAAAACTGTGTTGCAGAAATTGGTGTGGGAAATTCCTCACATTTCATTAACAGAGGAGGAGCATTTGAAACTGTTTAAGGTACGGAACTCATGGTATTCCTGCCATTAATGTTCCCTTCATGGGAACTTTTTGAAAATCTAATTCTACTGACTACATCCAGACAGACTTGGGCTTCCCCCAACAGAAGGGCACGTTGACAAAGGATTCGAGTGTATTTAACAACAGTAAACTAACCAATGCTGAAGTCTACTTGAATTTTACCCACATGACAGTTTACATCTTGAGTGGGGCAAAAACATGTACAGCCTATTGTACAACGTGTAGCCTATTGTACAACGTGTATGGAAGGTTTTGCCCTTTTTACTATAAGACTGATAATGGATTTGGATGCATGCTCAGCCCACAGAAATTTAAAGAATTGGCATCCATTGTCATGATAAATTTCAACACAAAATGAAAGTGCGAAATTGGTGCCAACAGACATCAGTACAGAATATAACTCTTAAGAAAAATTCCCCAAGACAGTGCAGCATACACATTATTACTTCAAGACTCCACGATTACTTACTCACCACACACTGGAACTCTGCAGTGTGTTGTATAAATTGTCCAGCATTGAAGACCTTTCGCAATGACACCTCAACGTGCAAACATCATCACTGACACCCACAGCTTCTGTAATGTATTTGAGGATACCATTTTCACTGTATTCAGAAACGTTGGAAGTTTAACAGTGACTTACTCCACAAATGTGTCATCACCCAAACTTTTCAGAGAAGGTAAGTGTGCCAAGACTCTTAGGACTGTATTATAGTTGACATGCAGTTGCCATGCAAACCGTGGGGATGATCCTAGAGTGCCTTGAAAAGACATGGTGACATTGCTCCAAATCTTTGATGACAAACACACAATCATCTCCGTCAATGGCTATGAGAAGATCTGTCGATGCGTGAAATGTACAAGAATGCTTCTATATGGAATCCTCGTCTAGCAGATGTATGAGAGCGCAAAAAAAAGTTTTATGTGCACTTCAGGTACTGTACAATTTCATTTAAGTTGGATAAGATTTTTAAGAACTTCCCCCCCTCCCCCTCAGTCCATCGTCCTCCTCCACCACCAGGTTGTAACATGTCTGGAGGCAAGGATTTATTCACACTAAGTATGTAGTTTTGTCCACACATTGTGCCTATGTTGCTTCTCTACTATAGGAGATAATTGTTTACACGTCTTTTCAACAAAGATTTGGAACCAGCAATGATCCCTTCCAGACTTTTCCATGTGCTGATGTGTGTAGCTAAGTACACAAACTCCTGTGCAATTATTCATTGACTAAGTTAAGTTATCATCTGCAAACAATACTTTCTTCATTGTGTTCACTTCCTGTGTACATCCATACAGGTGACATTTCTGTCGCTCCCAGCCTTTTATACTAATGTAATGCTGCGTGGCCACATGAGTAAACATGCATACTACTGCATATATTATGCCAGCACCCACCTGCTGGCAGTGAGCAATCCACATGTTATCACAGTCGCATCAGCGGACATGGTGCACCACACCCTCCATTAGCCAAGTGCTGGCAATGTGTCACAGACCACACGATGTTATCATTCTCTCATCAGTGGAAGCAGCAACGACAGCCCTCCGACAGATGTATCTCTATCCCACTGTGACAACCACAGCTTTAAACAGACCGTGACCTGCAATCCGGCTGTAGATAGTGTAACCTGCACCGTTGCTTGTTGTTAGTGTCACGCACCATTGCTTGTTGTTAGTGTCACGAAGTAACGCTGCCTCATGAGGACTAATATATATGATAGATCTTTTCTTATTATTAGCTTATAAAAAGACGGGAAGTACGCTACTGGTCGGATTTGATCCTGCCAACACACAGAATCTTGATGTGGGTGCATCCAGTTTTCCTCCCCACTAACGAACAATACGGAGGTTACAAAAGTCACAGGATAGTGGTATGCACAATACAGATGGTGGTAGTATCAAGTACACATGGCATAAAAGGGCAATGCATTGGTGGAGCTGTCATTTGTACTCAAGTGGTTCCTGAGAATAGGTGTCCGACATGTTGTTGGTCACTTGACGAGAACTCTTAAGACTATGCACATGAAATGGTAGTCAGGGCTACACACTTGGGACATTCCATTTTGGAAATCGTTATGGAATTCAACATACTGAGATACACAGTCAAGAGTGTGCTGAGAATTCCAAATATGGCATTCTCTCTCATCACAGACAGCACGGTGGCTGACTGTGTTCACTTCACAACTGACAGCAGCGATGTTTGCTTAGAGTAGTCAGTGCTAACAGACAAGCTACCCTGCATGAAATAACTACTGAAATCAATGTGGGGTATACAAAGAATGTATCCATTACGACAGCACATCAAAATTTGGCATTAATGGGCTATGGCAGCAGAAGACCGATGTGAGTTCCTTTGTTAACAGCACACTGCCTGCAATGCCACTTCTGGAAATGTGACCCTATTGGTTGAACCATAGACATCTGAAAAAACTGTGGCATGGCGAGATGAGTCCCGATTTCAGATGGTACGGTGCAGACCCCACAAAGCCATGAACACAAGCTGTCGATAAGGCAATATGTAAGCTGTTGGTTACTCCATAATGGTGAGGCTGATGTTTCATGGAATGGACTGGGTCCTCTGGTCCAAGTGAACCCTTCATTTACTAAAAATCGTTGTGTTTTGGTACTTGAGGATCAGTTGCAGCCATTCATGGACTTGTTCCCAAACAATTATGAAATTTTTATGTATGACAATGCGCCATGTCTCTGGGCCACAATTATTCGTGACTGTTTTGAAAAACATTCTGGACAATTTGAGTGAATGAGTTGGCCACCTAAATTACCAGACATGAATCCCATCACATATTTATGGGGCATAACTGAGAGGTCAATTCGTGCACAGCATCCTGTGCCGGCAACACTTTTGCAATTATGGACGGCTGTGCCAGTAGTATGGCTCCATATTTTTGCATGGGACTTACAACATGTTGAGACCATGCCACATTGAGTTACTGCCCTACATTGGGCTAAAAGAGGTCGACAGGGTATTAGAAGGTATTCCATAACTTGTCACCTCAGTGTATACAGGACGCATCGCACAGCTTGTGTTAACTTCAGTGTTAGTCTAACTACTGACACCAGTTATTATGAAACACTGGTTCCACCAATTCAATGACAAAGTGAGCAAGTGCCCTCATTTGACTGATGATGAGTCTGCAGGTATGTATTGAAAAGTAATGTGGGTGTGCGGTCACAAATAGCTATGAAGTAATTATTTTTTTCAGGTGACAATCACCGATGGAAGCAGGTACTTCAGAGCTCTTTCTGTGAATTATCGACCATGATCAAGTCCAGTACACTGATTGTTCCCAAGATATATGCATTACACCAGTGATATATCACCTAAGTATCATGTCCCCCCCCCCTGTGTGAGGGTGGTTTGGATCATATCACAACATATCAGCAGGTCAATGCCGATGACACAGTCCCTCACATTGGTCATGGTGAGACAGTTAACTTCATGCTGATGCCACTCTTGGCCCAAACTTTATGGGAAATTACTCAAAGTCATTGACGAACTAATATATATATATAGAGGAATGGTGTGATATTGTGGGCACTGCAAACACTGAATGGTTACAAATATTTTTGTATTCAAAAAGGCCAGTTTTCTGAAATGCAGGAAAGAAAAGCCATCTATTCCACCTCGACATATATTCTCACGTTTTTGATCCATTAAATGGATGGTCGAGCTATAGCCTACTTCCAGAGGGTATACCTAAATAAAAGAGCTGCCTTAATGTCCACCATAAAGACATGGATTCTGCTTTGCTTGGTCACTTCTGGCTTGCAAAAGACATTATAAAACACGTGCTGACTGTTCAACTAGGAACCAAATGTTTAATGTTTGTGGGTGTTGAACCTTAGGAGATACCCATTTCCCTCTTAAACTTTAGGATGTACCTAAATCTGACAGGATGAATCCAGCTATACGAGAGTTCATACTCACGGCAGGTGTAAAGAAGGAAGGAAAAAGAATAGTAATAAGAAAGCAAGCTATAATGCGAGCATGATGCACAGGATAATAAAATTAAGTACCAATTTGTCAGACCATTCTACATTTTCGAAGTAACCACTCAGCATCCCAAACCCGTAAATTTGTTGCTTCTCTACCGGGGGGCATACAACACTATGTCTGTATCAAAAACATAGCCTGCCTCCCAATTGTCGAAACATTGTGGTGCATGGAATTTGTCCTGGATGTCTCAACATGTTTACTTTGAGTGAGCATTTAGTAAAGCATTTGGTACACTGCTAAATGTCAGGAACCAAGATGTGTGGAAATGCCTACTGAGGCAAACGTTCTAAGAGTTGAAGAACTCCCACCATGATGAGTTTTACCTCTTTGTAGTATATGCTGAATTTGAGGCCTATATTTGTGTGGTGCATTGTAAGGGTGACCCCACAGCTTCTCGTATGCCTTCAGAGAACACGTACAATATGCAGCAGCGTATCGAGCTGTGCGCTCGTATAGCTCAAATCTCAACCAGTGGGGATAAATCCTGCAAGATGGTTGCTCTCTGAGATTTCACAAATTGCAAATTATGTTGTGGATTAGCAAGCAGACATTCCTACCACCAAATTGTAGGAGAATGCCAAATTAAACAAGGAAACATTTAACTGTCACATTTGTGGTCTGTCGTTAAACACCTTCCGTAGCAAAGCACATAATGCGTGTAACTTTAAAGATTGGCTACCATGACACGTACCCGTTTTCTTCCACAATTTGAGCGAGTATAATGCTCACTTTCTTGTTAAGTAGTTAGCAGATCTCAGCTTGAGATCATTCCCCCTGTCACCGATGGTCGATGGTTCACTACAGTTGCCTCAGCACAGGTTTTGGCTAGCGCCATTTTGCCACGGACAGCATACTTTAACCACGATGGCATGTGACCAGTTTCCAAACTTAGCCATTTCAGAAATGCTTCCCCACCCTGGGTCCGAAAGCCAACGATCATGTCCTTTTCGACATCAGATAAATGTTCCATTTCTGCATTACAGCAACAACCGCACTGTTCTCCAAATCCACTGATTACTAAATATCCATTACAATGACTGCGCTGTTTTCCATGCCCCTGACATGCTGTATATAACCTGCACTGCTAGTGCTGACACCTAGCATCTGTGAGTGATTATTGCACTCAACAGTGATCTTGTTTATGTGACTAGGCCATGTATTAATTATTATTATATGTTTATGTGCATCGTCAATCACAACAGCTAAAATATCAGTCTTTTTTTTGCAATATTTCACAAATAATATGTTTTCTGTTTACCTAAAATTCAGCTTGTATCATGTCAATGTTATAGGGACAGTAATACATTGAGGCATTCCATCCGTAAATTCAACTATTCTTAAATTCAACTATTATAGATTTAATACTTATGGAGAGGATTGGAGGGGATTTTGGTACTGCATGAATTTATACATTATTCTGACTCACTAATTCACATACTATTCACACAGATAGTTTACAATCATTGAAAAGGCAAAGACATGCAGCTACCAGCGACAATCTGGATGCTGCAATATGTAATGCACTTTCTAGGCCACATTAGTTATTAAAATTCAAACCCTTTAAATAAACGGACACGTTTCCAAATATTACCTGAAATACAGAAGCTGCATAAACATCCATGATGATTCCTTACAGCTGAAGACAAAGAAGTCAATATGAGTACAGAATGGATCATATTCGCTCGTCATCTGAGCAACGATGTACTCCATCATGCCAAATAGCCAGGCCCACTGAAACGATGTACACTGCACTGTAACACGTTTTACCTTCTCGATTTCTATTACTACATGACAGTCACTATTTGCTTCTATGTTTATAATTGTAAGTTTTGGACCACTGGCAGTCAAATTATATGTAGTGGCAAACAGGAGTACACTGGAACCATTATATGTATCTTCTAGTCCCATATAACAGGTAAGTCGATTGAGGGACACTGTGGCGGTGCCGCAGATGCTGGAAGCTTGTTTGGCTGATATGATAGATCAGAAAACCCAACTGGGTGCTGCTGCAGTCTGACAAGTGATTGTGCAAAGAACATGTCCTGCTCCAACTTAGCAGCCACTGCTGCATCAAAGCACTGTCGTGCTGTTTCAAAAAAGAAAAATCGCAAATATTCACAAAATTACACATATACGTATTGAGAGGAGTGAATTAATACTTACATTCCAATGTGACAGTCTTCTCGTTCTTTTCATTCGGCCCGGAGAGGATGGCTTAACTCTGATGATGCTGAATCTTCAACTACAGTGGGCAGAACAGAAGTAACAAGATATACACAACTGGCCTAGAGAGAGAAGAGGAGGATAAATCTGTCTGTCCTCGTTTCCCCAGCCAAGACGAAGAAATTCCCGTCATTTTTTAGAGATTCATGAAAACTGCACCCAGTGAAATTTGCGCCCAACCAGAAAACTGCACCCAACACTTCGTCCCTTTGTATCACGACTTACCTGCACCCGGACCGCCATAATTGCTATACACTACCTGCTACCCAGCCATGGCCGAACTATGCCCCAATAGACCACCTCTACCACAGTAGCCGACAGTCTAAACAAACAGTCTCAGTACCGCTCTAGCTGTAGTGGAGTTGACATTGTGCAACTTTTGTATTTTTGTCACAACAGTTCCGATATGGAAGTTTCAATGACCATTCGTGGTAAGCCATGTTGTCACTATGAAGGTTATTCTTACATAGGGAAGAGAATGAAAGAAGATGGGACTGTGACGTGGCGCTGTTTGAGACAGAAAGCAAACCATTGTCGAGGAATGCTTAAAATCAAGGATTCGACAGTGATTTTTCCACTCTAGCATCAATGTGGAGCTCCAGATGACGCTCGGTACGAAGCAGGGAAGACCTTGAATCAGGTAAAGAAAATAGGGCATGAGAGGGAGAGATATGTATTTCCAAAATATATTCAGAGGAGCTGGGCTGCCTGCATAACCGACAGTCTGATTTTGTCACTGAAATGCCAGAGCAGCTAGCAACAAAGAGAACTTTGTACTACCAGTAGGCAAAATCACTAGGACAGGAGAGATCTGCACGCAAGAGAAGAAAGTGACCTCAAAGCAGAGTTACTAGCTATGAACGATGGTAGCAGTTTTCTGTTAGGCAATGATTAATTAGGGGAAAGGATAATAGTTTTTAGTGGAAGAGCAGGGAGAGAGGTTCTAAGAAGTAAATAAGGCTTTTTTATGGATGGTACGTTCAAGTGCTGTGGCAAACAATTTTCGCAATATACACCATTCAAGCAGACTTTGGGAGTACAAATAAAGAGACCAATACCCATCCAGTTACCTTTCCATCATTGCCAAACAATTTTGTGTGTAGGAGTTTTTTCATATAATGTTAACTACTTCGCAAACAGAAAACTAACAAGTAAAACAGATTTAAAACACACTGTTTAACTGATTATTAAGGAAGCACAACAAGTAACAGAAGATCTACTTAGTAACAGGTGACTAGCACGTAGCTTAGTATATTTTCTTTCTTTCTGGACTGCAAATTTTGAAACTGGGTCATTAATGTCGGTATCTTCAGCTTGCGCATTTTTTATTGACTAACAGCTAAATTAGAGAGTCATGCTTGACTCATTGTGGAACCAAGGTAATTTTTAATTTCACTTTCGAAAAAAGAGTTATCTTATGAAATTTGTGAAAGGATACCCGTCTTCAGAAATCTCATGGTAACTGTCGAGTGATTTTTGTATAATAGTTGGAAGCTTCGTTTCTGAAGTTTTAATCAAATGAGTAGGATCTGACATATGTACCATGGTTCTGCGACGTGTGGAAAGCTATCGATGCACTCTAAACATTGACCATCTCAGTTAACAGCATTCTGTCGAAAATTCGACGTCGGTAACATCTAGATTGAGTCCCTCAACCTTTTCCTGGCGCAAATTTCAGTACACCTTATTAAACTACAAAATCGATCTAGGCATGTGGGGGAGGGCGTAAGGCGTTACGATGGCGTGTATCATTATGGGTGACCTGATTTTCCCACCATTTTTAAGTCATACAATTGGCCTACAGGAGGGTTGTGATCTTCACATACGCCAGAGGCATCAGGTAGCATGGTGAGCTTAACCTCGATCTCGTGGATTCACTGCTCTATTATTCGCCAACTAATTCTGTATCATTCCTCTTTGCAATATTGCAAGAATTAACTTCGAGCTCTACTCCTTTATTTGCAACAAAAAAGTTGAAGAGTTCAACATTTCTGCTTTTGCTTCTCTCCTCTCAGTTACAGTTCTTGTACCATCCACAAATGTCTGGACATTAACTTTGGTCCCGCTGACTTCCTTTCCATATGAACAGTAGTTAGGTTTTGTGGAGATCTATCGGTTAGATAGCTCAACGGTGGTAATAATAGGCTTTAAAGCATTGCCCTTCTCTACGGTAAATGGGTTACGTTTGAAATCTCTCTCTACACACTATTTTACACCTGTTGCGCAATGGTCGCTGTTTCTCTGGGCAGACTGTGTGTCATGGAGGGTCTATCCCATGATGTGCTGTTTACTAGATACATATTTGCCCAGTGATATGTAATTTTTTTCTCAATTCCTGTACTTGCTCATGCCGATCCAAAGGTTTCGAGTTCTCCTTCCGATATGACACTACTGCTTCTTTAATCATTTTACTAAACATGTCATTCTTTCTTATTGTTTTATTTGACCTTTGAAATTTGGTAATCATTGTTGCTGGGACTGCCCGATGCTTGTTTCAACGCGCACATCCCGTAAGAGATCGTTTTTATTTGTGGCAACTACATCTAACATTTCCCTCGTGAATGGGCTTCCGAGCTATCCATTGTTGGTAGATGCAGTGAAAGCATCTAGTATCGTTTCACAACGTATTTTGTCACGCTCATCATTTACAAAACTGTAATTATTCCTATAGTTTGTTGGAGAATCCATCACGTTCTCCTCCAATAATGAAAGTATAACGGGCGACACACGTAATAAAGACCTGATGTTATTTTTAACTTTTCGGTTACATCTGGGCAATCAATCGGTTGGTCGATAAGTGATACGATAATAAATTAATGACCTTTCACAATATGTCTTATCCAAATGATCTCGCATGCAGCTACAACTATTTCTGTGGAATTGAGTTTGTCTACTGCGACGAATACAGCATCATTTCCCATTAGCCTATCCTTTTGTTATCCCCTTTGGTTCATTTCAAAATCCTTAAACGTAAAGCAGAATAATAGCAACGGCAAACCGAGTTATTTCTCTCATCTGCAATGAGGAAAAAATAGCACGGTGAACCACTGGACGCAGACGAGGAAAGAAAGACCTATTAGCAAGTTAATAATGGGAACGATAGATAGGACCGGGCGGGGGGGGGGGGGAATGGGGGGGGGGGGGGTGGCGGTGATATGACTACAGTACCACGGCAAAGAAGGTGCACATCAGCTTCATTAGCATACACTTAGTAATGGAGTCTATTCGTTACAGAGCAGGTGTCAGATGCTAGGCCATAAATCACAATGCGTCCATGCGTCCAATGAGTTTAATAATTTATCGTCACACATACCACCATATCATGTAATGTAATCTTGTTTGGGGCAAGCCTGCTGATCCGTTCATCACTAATGACGTTTCGTAAGCATGGATCGCCCCAAATACACATTCGCCAAATAGCCGCTATTGAGATCGGCGTAAAACTAAGGGAACAAAATACTATAAATCCATTTGCATAATGGGTTAATCAAGAAGTTTCAATCAAGATTTTCATGAATGTTATGAACCTTTTATTCATTCAACTGCAACATAAGAAATGCTAAACGGTACCTACGGGTCGTTCAGTGTCCGGTGGCCTATGAAATATCACTCGACCCTTTACAATTTTGATGAAATTTTACAGGATGAAAGCTATAGCCAATAGCGGCAACCTTGTAAAGGCCAATTTATCTACATCGCGACAGATTCAAATAGATCACCTAGTTTAGTTTACTCTTTCTCCAAGTGGGACTCTCAGGCTGAAACTTCTGCTCAACTTTGAAAACCTAAAAACTAGCTCATAAATCTTATCATTTCAAATTTGGGTAATGTTCTGGAAGTTTGTAACAGAACGACTTTCTGATATTGATTTTTTTCTCATTTGCAGCCAGTCAGAATGTCATAAGACTGACCAGGCAGCATCTTGATTACTCAAGTAATTACTTTATTATCCATGAGTACAATCTATTAAAACCAAATTATACATCAATTTTGTCTGATTTTGAAAAGGATGTGTGTTAAAGGTCCTCTCAGATTTTGTTTTTCTTTGAACTATTGATAAGAACACTCTTTGTTTGATCAGGGAAATGTTCTTTAATTTTTGAGACAAACTAATAATGAAGTTCAGAAGCATGCTCTGACTTATTGCAAGCATAGAAATTGTAGACTATTTGAATGTGTACATTTGAGCTCATTTAAGGCCATACATTATTGCGTATGAAATGTAACCATTATATCTAAATTGTATTTAAAGTTGAGACCGGAATGATATCGCTTTTCATTCTTGAGATATTGGTTGTTATATCCGCGGACGAGTCGCTCGCGTCGCGTCCGAACCTTTTCTGCGCTTCGGGTATCAAGTGGTCGTAAAAATCGTCGTTATCTCACAAATGGTTCAAGACATCGAAACGACGATTTTTTGAAATGACAGCATGCAGAAAGGACTATTTTATCATATGATTAATACTCGATACGTTTTTGTAAACGCGTGAGCAGAGCAAAAACAAGACTTCCTAACTTACACCATGAGGTTTTGTCCGAATTTTCATAGGCAAACAAAGGGAGAGAAACAGGTAAACCGGGTGTCAAAGTGACCAGCATGAGGCCTGGTTTGGCATAAAAATATTTAACTGCTTGAACGTAATCAGGATAATGAACGAAAACTTAATTAATAAGCTGAGGAAAAATTGAAATATTTCACGAAAAGCTGCTTTAAATGAAGTGTCAAAAATGTCATCTGTTCAAGACCTAGGTATTTTGCACATAAAAAGATACACTGGTGCGGTATTTAAATGTCAAAAAGGCTTCCTTCGAATCAAGTACGCCACGAAGGCAAACGAGGAGTCAGTAAGATCATGCTTTCTGAATGAAACTTGAAATTAAAATATGGAAGAAATCACTCAAATATTTTATGAAATTATTTGTGTAAATGAAATGAGTAGATCAGAGAAACGTTCTACGTGCCTTCGAATGATGATCGAAATCATGGACATAAAATGAGGTGGACCAAACGTTTCCCAATATTTTTTTATTTCATACTTATAGACAAACAGTTACACAAAACATTTGACTTTCTTTTCCAAAATTTTGTAAGCTTTACTTTTACAGACTATTTTAAGTAAAAGAAACGCTTGACCTTAACAATGACTGCTGATGAATTACGTTCGCAACATGAAATATCTGGAAAACTTCATGGTTAATTGTTATTTATTAGGTATTAAATGTGTGTGATATACTACGATAGGTGTGAAGATCAAGTTCTTTGGCAAGACCTTAAAAATATACTTAGCGATGCAGTGTAAACAGTATATATAAAACTTAGTATACAGAATCTTAATCGAGTCAGTAAAAACATGAGTACTGCCGGGAATCGTACTCAAGACCTTATCATCGCACGTAATTACGAACTGTATATGCTACACCTACACCACAACTAGCTATCGCCCCTGCGCAACATTCTTTGTGCTTATGTTTGTATTTAGCGTAGTTAGTCGTGTAATAGTCACTCCTCCGCATTTATTGGCTGTTAAAAGTTCTTGATCAAGTAAAAAAACATTCGTATTTAACTTATTGATGAGATAGTCGAATGCTCCTCTGCTCATTAACATGTATTCGAAGAATTTGTCTGGTGATCTTTGTAGTTGATGATTTTTATGAAATTCTCAATGGACATTCCTCCCTTTGTAAATTTCATGCATAGTTTCGCTTTATTTTCTTAAGTAAACCTAATTCTGTAGCCTTACTATCCAGCTACAGTATTCTACAGGTTAAGGACGCCGTTTTATAGAAACAGCTCTAAGCAACGATCTTGTAGCGCGACATGGTCGCTAGCACGCAGGACACCCGAGGTTTTCGCCCGATGCTGCTGCTTGTCGCTGGAGTGTCGCTTATCCAGAAGTCGCTCGCTGTCACTCGCTTCTGTCGCTCACGTAGGACACGGCCTTAGGGAAACCAGGATCCGTTTACCTTAAGGCTTTCCTCTTTCTTGTTGAAGCTCAAGAAAGGTGAACATGCTCCTCTTCATTAAAAGATTGACTGAAAAGTGGGGTACTAGCTGCCTCATTCTACGTTCCTCAGCACCTTTAAAAATTTCCCCAAAAATATTGGCACGGGAACAAAATCGCGCTCTTTTTAACAAGCAATTTCCACTTCCTTCTCCTCTTAAATCCTCTCCCACTGGCACTCTCTCTTTCACTCTTCTCCCAGCACTGTTCTCCCGCTCTCTACTATGCTCCATAGCCACTGTGTCCCTCTCTTTCTCTCACGTAATCGTTCCCTCGCTTTCTCTCACATAGCCGTTATCTCCTTTGTTCTTTCTATTCCACAACCACTGGCTACCATATTCCAGTATTTATTACTTCTCCAAGTTCTTCCCGCTCCCACTGTCTCCTCCTCCGGCCGGCCGAAGTGGCCGTGCGGTTAAAGGCGCTGCAGTCTGGAACCGCAAGACCGCTACGGTCGCAGGTTCGAATCCTGCCTCGGGCATGGATGTTTGTGATGTACTTAGGTTAGTTAGGTTTAACTAGTTCTAAGTTCTAGGGGACTAATGACCTCAGAAGTTGAGTCCCATAGTGCTCAGAACCATTTTTTTTGTCTCCTCCTCCCTCAGCATAGAAAAGGGCGATTATGTTCACATGATAATATTTTTGCAAAAAATTTTAAAGGTGCTGAGGGAGGTAGAATGAGGCAGCTGGTACCGCTGCATATCAGTCTTTTAGTGAAAACAGTGGCATTCCTCTTTTTTGTACTCCGACAAAAGCATTTTCGTCTTAGTTCCCTTCTTTCCGAGCCGCAGCAGGGCTCATGAAAAGAACTTGAGTCAGTCAACTTTTGGAAGTTTACTTACGTAGTACTGAAATAATGCAAAACTAATTGTAGACCTCAGACCGAACAATAAGAGTAAAAAAACGTTGCATTTGCGTCAGTACTGGGGTTCCCAGATGATAACTAAGACACTTTACAACAATTTCACTGCGTTATGAAACTTTATAAACTACGTTTTCGCCTCACACCGCAGTTGATGTGCGTGTTTTACGTGTAAAAGTAGGGTAATTTTAAACCTCTGCATCTCGGAAACGGAAAAAGGGGCGAAAAAATTTTCAAGGCTGTTCGAGGTCGGGATCTTAGGAATACATCATAAAATTGACGGTCATTTGCTGTGCATAGCCATCTCGGAAGCCGCGGCTGGATTTTGGTACACAAAAAATTGAAGATAATTTTGAAAACGGGGACTGGGTCTTCTAAATAAATGTCTTGAGAATATACCGTTCAAATGAGAAATTTGATGCGGTTATTTATTATTTAGATTTCGCCTCATACCAGATTTAACTTGGAGACGTGGAGTAACTTTCAACCACTGTATCTTGGAAACTGCTATCATGAAAATTTTCAAGTATGTTCGAGATCGGGATCTTGGGAAAATATCGGAAAAAATTCAACCATTTTCTGTGCACCGCCATCTCTGGATACCTGAATGGGTTACGGTCCGCGGGTTACGGCGAAAATACAGAAAAGCCCCCTCTTTTGTTTTCCGAGGAATTGCCATAATTAATGGTGCCTCCGTCTGTCCCATCAAACCCACGGTAGAACACATCAAATGCAAGAACCAACCGATTCGCTCCATTTGCCTAAGCAGAAAGAAGTGTGACACTGTAGAACAGTGATACCACTTTTGTTGAGTTACAAATGGTCCCACTCAAGAGCTACCCAAAACTTCTGACCCCATACTTTTCATCGCCTATAGAATCCGATGTATGAATACCGGAAAATCCAGGGTGACCTTTTCTTTTGCGCAGCGTTTTGGAACATACTGGTATGCGTGCTGTCACATGCCCACCGATTCTGGCAAAGTAGGGAAAAAATCGATATCAGATAATCATTCTGTCCCAGCCAACTGTGATAAAACCACTGTAATCGAACACACGTTTAGCAACTAGGATTGTACATTGGAGGTTGAGCAGAATCACCTAGTTTCAGCACGAGAGTCCCCTTAGCAACAGTAAAACAAACCTGGTGATTTATTTGTATCTGTCGCTACATGGGAAAACTAGCCTTTAGAAAAACATTCCTACTGGCCCCATCCAATACTTCTTATCACGCTGTAATTTGGCCTAGCTTCATGTAAGGCCCACCCATCATCATCCAAATGCGGGGCCTTGTGATCCAGCGGTAAAGCGCTTGACTGGAAACCGAGAGATCGCCAATCGAATCTCGGATCACTGATTTTCCAGTTTTATCTCAGGCTTCATCTCTCGAGGATGTAAGGAGTCGCCAAAAATGCCGCTTGGTTCAGATCTCACGTTAAAACTGTACGTCCCCTTCCTCCGGTTGGACAACAGGGGTAGGTTAGGGTCAGGCACGTCGCCGAAGTGGTGTCCAGTTGAAGAATTGCAACAGGCCACTGAGCTACACCATGTTAAATTTATTAATCATCAAAAGTGGATAAGTACCCGTGGGGGCCTTGTGCACATACACAGAGCTCGACGCAAAGTGGCGCGGTTCTCATCTGATCAACCCTAGCACCATACAGCACCGTCACAATTTGCCCAGACATTTTTCTTTTGTTAAAAAACCATAGCAGCAATTGATTTAGGAAACTGCCGTTTCTTCATTTAAGTTAATGGCTACTTCTTTAATACATTTATGTGCTGTCTGCATTTGTTTATTCACATACACGAACTCCACCGGACATGGAGTTTGTCGCTATCTGTATTTGGAGTCATTTATAATCAACCATTTTTGTGTAGGAGGAGAAAGTCATCCGCAGTAAATGACAATATTCTCGCCACTTGAAGAATGTGTCTTTAAAGTTTTCAATATACCACAATCTATATTAGTGCTAACGTTTTTATTTCTGTTTTTCAAACTTTCCGTCAGGGCTAAAAATGTACTGTTCAATTATTAGATCGGTGAGTGAATAGAAATTCTGGATAGCCGGTATATACAAGTACGAACTTTATGGTTCTCGTTTACAGAACATTTCACTGTCCAAGTTCCATGATCTCAATAGGAGACGCCGCGTAACACACAAAGCGAAACCATTTATTTGCGTCGTAACTGGCGGTTTCGCTTCATCAGGAAAGTGGTGTTATATGTGTGCAGTAGTTTCTCGAAAACAGAAGAATCGTTTATGGTGACACTATAAAACTTGGCTGAACTCAAGATTTCGTAAATTAGGTTTACAGCACAGTATCCGTGGAATATAAACGCGCCGAACACGCCTAAAGGGCATTCCTTTCCACCATTCGCAGTCTTCCACCCACACAGTTCTGCCTAAAATAACATGTTAATCGTGGTAAAAGAAAAAAAGGAACGAAATATGGATACTGGATGTTGCCTATCTGCAGAATTTATTACAAATCTGAAATTCAACACTTATTTCTGACACATATAGGCGAAATTATTAGTCCAGTAGCAACGCAGCAGATCCGCAGGAAACCTATGCTTTCCTAAAACAAAAATGTTCACCGTATATCGATACAGAACTGTGTCGAACGTTCCTTTTCCAGGAAATAAAAGATGATATGGAGATGATACATCTCTAGCATGTCAAATTATGCCCCAAGTCCTATACAAACAAATTATCCAAGGTCTTCGCTCTAATCCATAGTTCCCGCCAAAGGTTCGATTGCTCCCTCCCTCGGGCGTGTGTGTGTGTGTGTGTGTGTGTGTGTGTGTGTGGTGTGTGTGTGTGTGTGTGTGTTTTGTTCTTAGCGTAAATTAGTACAAGTAGTGTGTAAGTCTAAAGGCCGATGACTTACGCAGTTTGGTCCCTTAGGAATTCACACACATTTCAACATTTCAATCCATTGTAATACAACGGCTGCAGAAGAGGGCGAGAACGTTGTCGAAAATTTAAACGTTTAAGTTTTTCAAGATTTGTAGCAGGACACAGAGCATACGCTGCAGATTACTGAAAAGCGGCCAGCAGCTTTTCGCTGACTTGGCAAATGAAATTAGAAAGCTACGCTTATTGAGACTTCGCTCCGTGCGTCGCTTGGTGAACCATGAGTTTTCAGTGATGGCGAAACGCCGGTTTTTACAGTCGAAACGTCGCTGGACCGTAGCACCCTTCCGCAAAAACCGGTGGCCGCCCGTTGTAGAGACGCAGCCATGTTCTGTCGCTTATAAATACGTTTCCAGTAAATGAGAAACATGGATAAGGAAATGGCCACTAATTCACTAAAGTTGGCATAAAATTTCACCTGCTACAGTCCCCCTCCCCAGTCCGCTATTTCCTTTCCTGCTGCAGCACACAATTTTCTTTCATATTTAACAGAGAGCAAAGTTTAAAACTCATGGAACCGTGCGTGTGTGCGTGTGTGTGTGTGTGTGAGAGAGAGAGAGAGAGAGAGAGAGAGAGAGAGAGAGAGAGAGAGAGGGAGAGAGAGAGAGAGAGAGAGAGAAATTGGATAGAGACAAGGCGTCGTCGGCCATGGGATTTTTGTTAAGTTACGTATCGCTTCTTCCACTTCCGGTTAGGTTTTGTTGATGTGAAAATAGTAGGTTTCTTTCAGTTGGTTAAGTCATATCGAAGACTGGAGAAAGGCAAGGTCGTACCACATCCAATACAGTCACACGTAGTAAACCAATTGTGTCCATACCAACATAGGTTTGACAACATAGTTAATCCTTCGTTTTTGGGGTTATTTTGTCTTTTCTTCGTTGATCTTTCTCTACATCGATTTACCGTCACCTTCGTATGTGTGTCCACTAACGTAAGCTTTGTTACCTTGAACGTGGCTAGCAAAAATTTAAAAACTTGATCTTCCTATCTATTTTATAATGTACAGACACTCAACACTTTTCCAGTGAAAGGAATGTTCTAGCTTTGTTGTATGTCTATACATACTTTCACACTTTACAGAAATTGAGTCTAAAACATATTTCATACAAGATAAGTAGATGCAGCAAGGCACTTGAAATAGTGATTATGTCTTAAAAAACAAATGCCTACATTAGGATATCACAACCACTATCTTACTATACAGAGGATCAGGCCACGTTCTCTAATGGGTCTAAAGTAATTCACAGATTGTATATCACTTTGTTCACTAACCATTTTATTCTTGACTTTCTCACCATACAGAGAGCTAACTAATTTCCTGACAGGATTCTTTGCTCAGTTCTAAGGACGTCACCATCCATTGTGTAACTGTTACTTCTGATCAAATGTTTGAAAAAAGCTTGTTAATTGTATTCACCTATTTTTTTTAATAACAAAATCTCGAATGGGTCGACGTTCCAGAGAGCGAACAAAATGAGAACAATAGCACTGGCAGGTCAACACCGACTTCTGCCCATAGTATGCCAAAAAGGCAGAACTAACATGTTGCCTGTAAGAGTCAACAAGCTGTGTTAGAATCCCAATCTGACAACTCTGTGGTGTCAAATGTACTGATTTACTACTAAACTAGCGAAAAGTCCCAGTTTCGCGCATGTAGCACTAAGCACCTACACAGACAGATTACTTGTTTATAATATGTACTGACACACACAATTCTTCCTCGTGAATCACTCAATCTATTAGTCACGACTGTAACAAAATCCCTACAGTAGTTCCTAAGACTGGCCTATACATACAGAGAGAAAAACATGGTGGGGGATCTTTAATTTATAATATGTATAGATAAGGACATTTGCTTATAGTTTGTAACAATAATTAAAAATTGTGGCAGTATTTCTTGAAAATAAATTATCACTGCATGCTGCACTATGTGTAAAATATTTGCAGATTTTGTAACAAACTTTACCTGTGGAGTCTAAACTGATAAAATGCATGCTCAACTCACTAAATTAACATCCCCACCTCCAACCCAACACACGACACTAATTTTACGTAGCATGCTTGATTCCCAACTTTCACCTTGTGAGCAATAAATGTCATGTGAACAGTTATTCATAAAGTAATAAAACGATGAGTTCATTCATTACTGCGAAATTTGAGAAAGTCATAGACTACAATCATCAGAACTAATTATCCGAGAAAAAAAATACATATGTAAAGATAAGTGATTTAATAAAGTGAAGGGGCGTGAGCTACATAACTTAAGATACTTCATACAAAAGGGAAATGCAACTGTAGTTACACAAAACTATATGTAAATATAATGAACTTGTAATTATAAATTCATTTGTGAGAGTTTATACATTGTCATCCAAGGCTAAAAATTCCAGAGATGAAGGGACTTTTAGGGGGTTAGTTGAAGACAGAATTATTGTTCTACGCTTCACTCGCTCACCCTCCCACTTCCTCACCCCTCTCTTTAAAGCCCCGTTTTGCACACCACTTTTTACTTCTCCCTCACTCCCTGTACACAACCTCTGCTCAGTTCTTGCCCATAGATCAGCGACTGAGATTCATGGCTACCACACTGGTGGCGCTAGTTCAAATACTGCCCCTGTACTTCTTTTCCCAAATTCATCGTATAGAATGTCATCAAATTGCTAACGCCATAAAGATTTATTGGAATACTATCATTCTGCTGTAGTAATTTTTTTATTTATTTATGAATTTGGCCAGCTATGGCCCGCATACAACTTAAGACTTATGGTGTTTCTTTTTCTTCCGTTCTTCCCAGTACTTCTTCATTTTCTCGCCAACTGCTCGTCTCTGCTCATCTGTCCACACTCTCTTGGGTCGAGGTTTTGGCGCATCTTCTTCATAGTTTGTTTTTTCTATAAGTAGCCTAAAGTTATTCCTGTCATGTATTATTTCTTCTGTAACACCTATTTTGTTGGCGTCTTTCTTTACTGCTTCTATCCATCCTACAGTTTTTTTCAGCTTACTAACGTAATTAAAAATTTTGTTTGTAATCCGTGTTTCTTCCATTCTTTTTAAATGTCCATAAAATTTTAGCCGTCTCTTCCTCATTGTATCTGTGATCTTTTCTGTATTTTTGTATAGGTCTTCATTTCTCCTTTTAATCCACCTATTTTCCTTGTTTTTCTCAGGACCTAGAATTTTTCTTAATATTTTTCTCTCTCTTTTTTCTAGTTCTCTTAATTCGCCTTTCTTATTCAATGTTAGGCACTCTGATCCATATAACTGAGTTATAATGTTTAATCTTTGCTTGTATGGATATTGATTTCTTATTGTAGTAGTTTTATGTTAATATATATGCAAATTCCAACTTTTTTATTCTTTCTTTATTTGTTGTGTTATCCAGTCCATTGGCTTGGATTCACACCCCTAGGTATTTGAATCTTTCAACTCTTTTAATTTTTCCGTACTTTGTTTTCATAAACTTTCCTGTATTATGTTTGTGTTCTTTATACTCGTTTTTTTTCGTAGGATATTTTTAGCCCCGTCTTTTCAGCAATCTCGTGTAACATATCAAGCATAACTGTTGCGTCTGTTCGGTTTTCAGTTATCAATGCCATATCATCCGCAAAGGCTAAACATTTTACTTCAAATTTGTTCTTTCCTTGGCCCATACTTATACCCTTTGTGCCTCTGTTTCTTAATGTGTTTTCCCATTTTTTTACTACTTTATCTGAAACCAAGTTAAAGAGAATTGGGGACAGTCCGTCACCTTGTCGAACTCCTGTTTTGATTTTGAATGGTTCAGAAATTTCGCCTTGAAACTTAATTCTTGATGTTGTATCTGTGAGCGTTTGTTCAACAAGTCTTCTGGTGTTTTCATCTATCCCTGATTCATAAAGTATCTGGAATAGTGTTAGTCTGTCAACTGAGTCGTAGGCCTTCTTGAAGTCTACGAAGGTAACTACTGTATTTTTATTTTCTATTTTGTCGTATTTTATTAATACGACAGTCATTACAGCACACATTCTTCAAATTTGTGTTCCGTTTGTGATTCTTATTTGAAATTGGAATATTTGGGCAGCTCCAGAAAAATCTCAAATATGGACAAATAATTAACAGCTGCGGAAAAAATTTAGATACAGACTCACCCCTAATTTTGTCGTCGATTATTTAATTAATATCGATCAAACCGGCTGCCAGTACCAATCAACGTACAATAGATCCCTTGTGGAACGATGAGCGAAAACTGACCCTGTGCAGAAAGAAAATCCCTTTCTTTTCCTTATGTATGCACGAACCATAGGGAAAATTTGATTGGATTGCTCAAAAAAGAGTTGATGAGTTGACATATAAATTTAAGAAAAATGTAATTGAGACCTGCACGAAATCAGAGAGTTCACGCAAGTACTGCACGAATACGTCCTCAGAGTCTGTCGTTTTCCATACGTGGGACAAACGTTTTGATTGGTGGGGAGGGCAGGTTGATCAGATTTTACGATCAAGTTTTTACTGATTAAAGAAAGAATTGAAGTGCACTGTGGAAATTAACCATCAAAATGTACTCCATTTTGGCAACTCTGATGTTTATTTTTACAGACTGGCTAAAATTTTCACAAATAATCAGAATGCTCCCGAATCGCTAATGACTAATACAGAAATCGATTCGAGCGAGAATCCACAAAATTCCGTTCTTTACTTCTGCATCAATTCCAGACACCGCTTTTGAAAAATCCATGTGCCTGCAAGGCACCAGCTTCGATCAAATGTGCGCGGTGCTCTACGAATTTGTGCTTCGCAATTCCAGACACCGCTTTTGAAAAATCCATGTGCCTGCAAGGCACCAGCTTCGATCAAATGTGCGCGGTGCTCTACGAATTTGTGCTTCGATTGCTTCTACGGTATCATCCGGAATTCTGTTCCAGCACAGCAAGCGACGGCAAGTAACGACTCTGTAATATATGTCGTAGCAAACTGAAAACACATTTGATGAAAGTTTGCCTTATCACTGATGTATTAACTAATTACAACTGCTAAAATGACTATTTTTGAATAATTTTCCAGGATACATTATTAAATGATATTGTGTAGGAAAAAATTAGAAGAAAAAGAAAAACACGCGGAAAAGGTTTAAACTTTGAACCCGTACCGACAGCTTATTAGTCGTGAACCTCAGCCGCTGCACTATGCTTGCTGTGTGCAAACTCAATACGGCCCTACTTTCCAAGAAAATCGATTTCGAAATTTTATGCGTACCTCCTATGAGGATATCCGATAGCGAGGTATTCAGCGCAGCTTCCTCTATGACATACCTGACTCATCAAAATCCGTGATAACAAGTCTGATAGTGACAGTGGATATTTCCACTAGTGGCAATAGCGTCGCATGGCTATTTCCCCCCTGTGCGAGTCGTCGCCACGGAGGCGGGTTCATTATGATTAACAATTCAGATATAATCATGTAGAAACTAAACCGTCTTGTGCGTTCAAGAACACGCGTTATTACATATATGATGTGGTGAGTTTGAAAAAAAAATAGTTTTAAAAATGATAATCATAAAATTATGAAAATATGGTGCGCTTTGTTTCTCACTGCAAGTTTTAACAGAACGACAACTGAACGAATTCAGAGTCTTTCCCGACATCCACCGATCAGAACCAGGATGACAGGGTATTTAAAAACAGATTGTTTTCTCATACTGATCATAAATTTCAGGATTTCGCATCCTTTGCCTGCTGGCACTGCCTTGGGGCAAGATATTTACTGCAACATTATAGTGATGATCGATGGAAATCTTTCCATCTCATGATTTGAGACTGACAAGCTTAAGGGAAATAATACAGGGTGTATCATACGATTTGGCACGTCTATATTTCTGAAACTAATAAACATATACAATGAATTTTGTTTTTTGATGAACGGGAAACTAAAAAAGATTTTTTTTTTTCATAGGTGTCAATACGCCCCCCCCGCCCCCCCCCCCCCCCCCGAGATGCATGGCCTGTGTCAATGCGGTATTCAAATTGTTCCCACACTGCAGCAATCACGTCTTGAGTTACAGCTTCTACAGCTGCTGTTTTGCGATGTCTCGGTTCATTCACTGTTGTTGGTAACTGACTCACATAAAAAGTCTCTTATAAACACACACACACACACACAAGTAATAACATAGTCAGCTCCGGTGACCTTGGAGGCCAGTAATATAAGACTGAATCATATGAACCAGTGCAGCAATCCTTTGATTTAAAAATTGAGTGCACACTGCTGCTATCTAGTGGGAACTATGTAAAACTCGAGAGTTGGCTCTTAGCAACATGTACGTTGTTCACGCACGCATCTCAAATAACATAATAGTTACGATTTTTTAAAAACTGGATGGTTCTTTTTGATAAACCCTGTATATTGGAATAAGACGCAGTGCCGGTCAGCACAATAACGATATTCAGAGGATGAGAACTTCAATCATTTACTTAAGTTTCTTGCTGAAACTACTGCTCATAGTATGGTTGTTACCAATAAAGCACAAAACGCGTAATTACATTATGCACACCATGATGCCAACATTAAGAAAAGGTTAACTGCAAATCGTTTCAAGTTATCCCACTGTTTCAAGTAACCCCATTTTACAGGACTGATATTTACACTGTACTCAAAAGAAGAAAAAATTTTAAAAATTTTACCCTATTTCAAAATCTCAAGTCAACTGCACACTTACTCACGTAACGATATTAGCTAATGTATACATACAGATGCAACGTCCACGGTTTGGAATATATGCTTTCCCTATCTTTTCTAAAAATAAATAAAAAATGTACAAAACTCAACTAGTCTGTGGTGCATTTTTCCTTCAAGAATCGATAGGATACTGCAACTGCAGAACTTGATGCTTCTCTTGGGATTCACATATTCGAATAATACACCTCTCCCCATCCTAATTTTGCCCCTTTTCCTAAGAGATCTGGAACATCAGTATTAAAAAAGAAAATCTATCAAAGACCGTCTTCTTTCCATCCGAGGTTTCGTGGCCGATGTGTCACATTGGACACTTAACAGAAAACAACTCAAAAATAAAATGTCCAGCCTCGCTTTCTCAAGCAGAGTAGCACGAACGAATAGATCACCACACACGATCTGTAACACTTCCGCACATGAATTGGTCGTCCCTATATTTTATGACTCCTAACGTCGGTGCTGTGTTGCCTACCCTCCAAAAGGAAAGTAGTTAAATGTGTGTATAAAAAATAAAGTCATCAAAAAGCTGAAATAAAACAATGTGTACCATTGTGCAACTTTCTTTTTGCAACAACTATACTGTGTAACGGACAGTAGTACAAACGATGAATTGTGAACGCATAACATTATCTGAATTACATACGTTTCACAGTATGGAAACTATAGACTTTCACTATCACAGTTTAAATCTGAAGATATATAACACTATACATATTAGACAATTTGCAGCCGTGAAACCTACATTTAATGCTGCTTCATCGAAATCATAAATAGTGTATACATTGTAGTGACACTTGCTCACCTACAGAACACTGCATTATCCAATTTTTGTTTAAATGCAACGTGGAAGAAGAACGTAATCCTTCCAACAGTTATTGTTGCGTTGAAGTCCTGCTTCCACTGTAAGAACGGCGTTCAACATGTAAGTACTTATTTTGTTTCCTTAGCTCTCAATGTAGTATGAAGAACTACCCAAATGTTTGCTTACGCTAAAATTTGTTGGCCTGTCAATAAGCAAACTGAAAGGCCTGTATCTTTACAAAGATCCTCCTTGAAATTACTTGCTAGGACGTTCTTAATGTTTAGCTAGCTGTGTTACTATCAAGGAATTTTGAACGACAAATTTGACCAGCACGATCAGTCGCCATTACAGCAGTAGGCCTATGTGTGCATACACACATTGCGGTCGCAGGTTCGAATCCTGCCTCGGGCATGGATGTGTGTGAAGTCCTTAGGTTAGTTGGGTTTAAGCAGTTCTGTTCTAGGGGACTGATGACCTGAGAAGTTAAGTCCCATTGTGCTCAGAGCCATTCGAACCCTCAGTACAGCTTGTTTTCATTGATAAGACTCGGCTGGGCTGGGCATCTAGCTACCTCTAGTGAGCTGACGATAAAAGTTTCAAAAAAAAAAAAAAAATCAAACGGCTCCGAGCACTATGGGACTTTTAAGGTCATCAGTCCCCTACAACTTATAACTACTTAAACCTAACTAACCTAAGGACATCACACACATCCATGCCCGAGGCAGGATTCGAACCTGAGACAGTAGCGGTCGCGCGGTTCCAGACTGTAGCGTCTAGAACCGCTCGGCCACCCCGGACGGCTAGAAACGTTTCATAGCAACACCTCTTCTTAGCGTGGTACTGAAGATAAAAAATTTATGCTACCGATTGGCACCGACACAATGTGCATTAACTTTTCACAACTTCAGCCATTAAAAGTTGAAATTGTCCCTCTTTGAGCCACCCTTTGCGGAATTTCTGGGCGTAAGATACCTATCGAGGCACTGCCAAAAACAGTAGCTACATGCCCTCAAACAATAACTAAACTTTTCGTGGCTGACCTATTATTTTACTGTAGTCAATTTAATTAGGGTGGGCGGAGGGACTTACACGAAAATACAATAATGTAAACACTGTTAGACAACTACAGCTGTAAGGAGAACAATTGTGCATCATCTCTTAAATGCATGTACGTTGTTTCATTATACTGGCTTTAATAGCAGAAGAAAAAATGTATAAATACCGAAAAGTGTAAACTTTCCGGAAGGTACGAACGAATAAAAATTTTGGGTGCCCTTGTGCATCTCATTCGAGGAATGATTTCTGGATGCACATATGAGATTTGTTTCTACGAAATGAGTCTGATATTTTGTCTATAAGCCCAGTCTTAAAATCTTGATTTTTCACGCAAAAATGTATTTCAGCTAAGATCTTCACGTCAATTCTTTCGCTTAACTCTCTTAAGGCCTACGCCACAATAAAAATATAAATAATGTGTGTGCTAAGTACTTACAGGGCAAACTTCACAATATAAGCACTATAATATTACATTATTTCAGAATTATAGCAAACTATTGCACTGAACAGACGTTCGCTGTTCCTCTCCTGTGTTGTATAGTCGCTCGCTCATTGTTTACTGTAACCGTGAAGTATATGCCTTGAGTCATTCTACGTAATTCACACAGTCTGCTTTGCTTAGAAAAGCGTCCTTAATTATTGTGAAGTTGCGATGCTTCGCTGATGTCAGTTATGCTGCAACACGGCTTCTAGTAACGCTCTCAACTGTTTATATTTCGTAGTTATGTTTTTGGTCTTAGGCAAGTGTAGCGCACACACACACACACACACACACACACACACACACACACACACACACACACACACACACAGGCTAAGCTTTATTTCATGAGATATTAATCCTCCGTTACTCGCGCGAAAATTCGTGTCATCGTCACTCGCGTGGATGACTGGTGTCATCCACAAAGTAAGCGGTCTATTTGTATACTTTGATCGGTCTTTATGACTGGTTTTATAATTTTTTTATTAAATCTAAATATAATACATTTAATATTTGTACACAGTATAATATATTCTAACGTTTTTAACATTTTGACCATTCGAAGAACAATATCTTCAGCTGAATTACGGGCATTGCATGGTCTCTCTTGCTGCTTACCGATTTACGGTTCTAAATTCAAAGTGGAAGCTGTTTTTACATCAGCCAAAGCAAACCCTTTACCACATAGTTTGATGGTTTGCTAGGAATATATTGCCTGAACGGGCAGTTTCTCACTAGGTGAACAATATTTTTGGCAATTGTTCGTGAATAGTTCAAGTACCTCTCTGATACCTCTAATAGCAGCCAACTTGTCAATTTCTCTGCCTATTACGGATATTATCAAACCTCAAGACATCTCACAAGAAACCTGAATCGGTTTTCACTTATGCATAAATAACATGATTCAAGTCCGTTTCACTCTGAATCATCCCACAATTTCGATATACTCTTCCTAGAACATCTCAAAGATCCACATAAATATAACAAACCAATGAAAGCTCTGATCTCTATAGAATCTGTTTCTCTAGCGTCCTTTTCCCTAGAGAAGTTGCCACGAACTTAATTGATGAATATACTAGTGCATGTTGCGATAATGCTGATTATGTTTTCATAAGAACAAATTCAGAATTTCCATTTCTCTCTTTTTTTATAAGGGCTTGATTTTTTTGGTCCAGAGCACTATCACTGTGAGCATCTTCATCACTCAGCTCATTGAACCATTCCAACCATACATTAGGATCTCTACTAAACCCTATCCGAGGCTTTTTGCCTTTGACATTTCTTCTACAATTTAAAAATAAAGAGAATACTAGGTAACATGGAAGGTAAATGCAATCAGTTTCAATACGTCTTAATTTACGCACAGGTAAGATCGCTTGAATCTAGGAAATCAATAAAGTAATACAGACTTACTTTGTTTCAGATTGTGGCAGGAGAGCTCGCGCGGGTGTCGAAGTGTCCTCCAGACTATAACAATGTTTCATAAACAATGTATCTTTCGTAACTGAAAGCCAACAATGATTGGAGCTAACAGCCGGACAGTTAACAAAGGTACTGAAAATGGCGCGAACTCAATCCAGCCCTGTCAGATTAGAGATAGGTCGAACTCGTTCATTCCAGTGAACTACTTCATTCATTTCACTCTTTGCCATGAAGCGTTCAAATGAAGTAGTTCATTCATGAAGTAGGGAAGCCTGGCGGAGTTGCCCAGTTCGCCGCTCAGCCTCGGCTACGTTCGCTTCGCCCCGCTCGTACAATAAAGCTTCGTAATACTTAATAATTTTACCAACAGGTGGCCGAACTATGCAGTAATGTGCACGCAACGTTTTACGCTCTTACAGCGTCTGAGTTAAATAGAACATGGTCGAAGGGGACAAAGGAAAGATAAACAGAGAAGCCTGTCACATATAAAGAAGGTATTACATTTAATCTTGCTCGACATTTTCTCATGAAGCACCCAAAGAAGTCTTTATCTGTCAAATGAAAAATTATTTGTTGTATCCATGGACTGAAAACTAGGGCTACCAACGAAATGCAGTCCAATTTTATGTTCCTTTTAAAATTTAATGGAAAATAGAATGAGTATGTTTACCACTGTTACAAAGTCTACATACCTACGTTAAGTAATTATTCGGGACGTTTTCCTGTATATTTTATTTTTGTTGAGAATAATAACCCTTCAGATTCAAAACGTAAACTGTCACCTGTAGTCATTGGTAAGATTTCGAGTAAAACCCCTCTTTCAGTGTCATTAACAAACCTTTCATTTTCATGTTGGCTGTGCGTGCTCACACAGCCAGCTTCTTCGTTTGTATCTTTAATATTCATTTGTCTGCAAGCGCTGCCAACGGTAGGCTATCCTTAGACGTGAGTATAACTGCACAAATAGTCACGGGTAATGATGTCAGCACTGCAGGAAGCAACTGACGCTGCTTTCCCCTCGCCCCTCACCGCCAAACCCCGCGTAAACCGATCGTTCCTCACAAACACCGCGCGATTCGTCGGCAGGCAGTAGGAGGAGGACTGAAGCGAAGGGAGAATTAGTGACGTAGCGCCGATGTAGCGGAGAGGGGGAGAGGGTGAGTGAACGTACTAGAAAAAAGTGTAAGGTGTGCTATCTGCGAAGAGTTTGAAGTACCAGATCACTGAAATTGAGTGGTTAGTTCACACTTCACAAGAGTGTAGCGTTCATTTGAACGACTCATTCACGAGCTCCCCATCACTATGTCAGATAAAACTGAGCGGGAAAGTCATGTGGATGACGAGTGTCATCCGCGCGAGCAACGGAGGGTTACACTGTTTTGAAATCTTAGTTCACTACAAATAATTTTCCTGTAATCAACATGGATTTTAATACTTTCCTATTGTTCAGAAAAAAGTCAAACTTTCAGACCACAGCTGGATCACTCATCATCTTGCAATAGGGTTTTGAAAATATGCCATAGTTAGTTCTAAAACAGCTGATTCGGCAACACTGGCGAGGTGACTGATAGAAGCAGCTGAATCGATAAAAATCTTATAACATTTATCGATACTGATCTGTTTCCACTCGCTAACAATGTTGGCTAGCAGACAACGCAGTTTTTAATGTACATGAATAGTGTATCACATTAAGTTACTCCTAATATTTCAGCAATCATTAACTAACTCGGTGTCCCTTCTGTTTTCAGACACTGATTACTAAACAGTGTTGGCTGAAGCTGCTAGTGACAAGAAATAAATATGTACCGATTCAAGTGATGCGACTTCTTTCGATTCTGCAATTCCCCGCAACCTCCTCATACGCAGATTTTATTCGCACACTACCATATTATACTTGCTCGAGAAATTGAAGGGTTTATCTACTCAATTTCGTAATTGAAAACGCACTCCCGGAACTTCACTATCAACAATTCCGCGATCTTCAACAATATCAGCGTCTACTTCACATTTCGCATTACGGAGACTGCTAACTCATCGAAGCCGTTAAGTCATTTTGTTCCTCACATACAGGAGAGCTAAATAAAAAGAATGTTGAGATAACAGAGAAAACGGGAAAAACTCTGCAGACTACAAAAATACATTTCACAATTAACTTTCTGAAGTAATAGAAAGTCAAATTAATATAGGGAACTACTGTTCATTTATTAAGAACGTCTTTGTTTTAAATATTATTTGAAAAATGAAAAGTATTATCTCGTACCACAAATGGTTATGCCTACTTACTTATACAAAAAAAAAAAAAAAAAAAAAAAAATCCACACACGGAGCTTACTCACCTTGGGACACTACCATACTTTGTTTTAGGTAGTAAGGCGTATTTCGCGTCTACAAGTGTGAATACACTTAACAATACAAAACGTGTACATTATTAATGACTGGTTACAGTGCAGAGCGGAGACGAACAGGAAAGTAGCAACAATAGTGAATGCCCTTGCACAATACGTAACATTTGTTTAATACGTGTCCGGAAACTTATTGAAGTAGTACAGGCAAATATAATATAACAGTGTTTGTTTTCATTGTGTCCACTGAGAAGATTAGTGCTTTGATAGATTCGACATTATGGACAGTGGCAATGCAAATGAAGGCAAGTTGTTTGTCGAACGTTTCTGGTAAGTACATCTGCACGACATAAGCCAAATTCACCGAAAAAATTACTTATCTACATCTTAGTTTCCGTTATAGTCTCAACTGAACTACAG
The DNA here is from genome assembly GCF_023898315.1 of Schistocerca nitens. NCBI lineage: Eukaryota > Metazoa > Arthropoda > Insecta > Orthoptera > Acrididae > Schistocerca > Schistocerca nitens. Next base: position 246,415,690 of record NC_064622.1, read on the forward strand.
CCTGAGGCCTAGGTAACTGTCTCACTTCTAACTTTAAAAGTAGGCAAATTGACGTAACTGGAAATCTCGCCTAACGATTATATCTGCTCGATAAACGAGAACTCAGTTACATTAAAAACGATGCACAATATCTAAATTCTTGTGGCCTCGCTTTAATGCACTACTACCTCTGCTACATCAAGCCATTTCCCGCCACAAATAACAAGTTGAGTACAATCTTACACTGGCACTTAAAAATTTTCGGAGGCAATGCATTAATAAAGGCAACAGTTTAGAATGTTGGACGTACGCCCCCTGTTGAGGCAACACACAAATATCTAAAGGCAGGATACCTTCTACTTACAATCGATTGCAAATTTTGCAAACTAGCTTCCATTTCATATAGATTCTGGATAAAAATTGCGATCATTCGCGTTACAGCGTGATAATTTGGATTATTTAGCAACTTCATGCACAAGAACTACACAATATCGTCAAACATAACTTTCAATTAAATTTACCGTTAGACGATAATGGGGAGCAATCACTTCACATCATGTGGTCGACATCTTAACGTGTAGATCTACGTACGGCAACAGGAGTCTCATTCATATTAAATCCACACAAACCGCTAACTATTAAGCGCCTTTTGTTCCCTTCCTTGAAACCATATATCACGTTAAACATATAATAGTCAACAACAGTCATGGCGTCGTAATGTTTAAGCCGCAAGGAACAAACGAAAACTTGAAACAAATGAAAATTACGCAGCAGAGAGAGAAATGAGCAATAACGTGAAGAATCGTAAAATAAATACATAATTTTTGCTTTGCATACTGCAGTTTGAAGAATTTAAGTGTGGAAAGGGCATTTTAATCACGAGCGTAAAACTGATCCATACTGGTTATAGTTGACTAAATACGTCCATTCCAGACTTTTCGTCCTAGTTAGGAGCGCACACAACAGTCTAAAGATTCGTGCAGGGAAGATCACAGCTGCAGGAAAAAATTGATTATTTTCAACTAGTAACCAAGCAAACTTGTATCACCAAATCTGAGCTAAATAGACAATATAGGAAAGAATCATAACCAATCTTTATACCCTAATGACGATAAAGTGTTCTAAGAATAATTACCTTGCCAGCACGTCACAAAATTTAAAAAAAGGTTCTTCATTGTTAATGAATTATTTGTGGAGCAGAAACTACTGCACTCACTGTAAGTGTTCCTGCTGCTTTGGTTACTACTTACAAAGCAGTATATTGCGGTATGGAGAACATAAAATAAGTACGCGGAATTCAGTCGTGTAACAATAATAACTGTACCGCACAACGACCATTCTTCTGTTATGTTCCTTAAATTTAACTGTATTGAATTATGGTCAAGATTTTAATAAAATGCTATAGGTGCAAACGGCACTATCAATAAAGCCATGATCCGTCCTTGGTTTCGAGACGACATTGCTGCTTTTACGAAACAGCGTCCTCTCAATCGTGTCAATGTGAATTTATGCACACTTTAAAAATGCAGCCTAAGTACATTCTAAAAAAACTCACCTGTGGGAAATTCCAATAAATACTGGAACGCATCAAATATTGGCTTCTGGGTGCGATCCATTTCACAGTAGGTATCTCCCGGCACTTCCGAATTGGATCTGCGTAGACCGCACGTAGAGCAGTGTTTGACAATGGAGTATAATGCTCCCGGTTCAAGCACTCCAGTCTGAAAGAACAAAAAATACAGTGATAGGAAACAATAATCTCAGAAAACATAAACCTTTGCGATATTTGAAAGAGTTTTAGCGTTTTTACGTTCATGTTTCCGTCCAGTATACATCCCTTTCCCTCCCTACAACAATATACTGTTACTCTCTCCATTTTCACGAAATCAACTACACGACAATATTTGTTTCATGGATATTATTAAGAAAACAAAAAAAAAGCAACTGTCAGCCACACAGTTCCAAGGAAGAACAAAATACTGACAAAAAATTATATTCTATTTTAGAATATCTAGCTTTTAAGTGTCTCTTCTTTACGTGCTGAACAATTTTATTTTGGTATTTTGGAGGTAAAATTAAGTTTATCACAATACAGTTTAACTTTGAAATAATGTTCACACATTTCCACCATGCTTGAAAATCATATTGAACAAGCTATGGAAGACAGCAAATTAAGACACTATTCATACGGCGACTCTTTTAGATTAAGCTACTGAGCACCTCATCAACGTGTATGTCTACATTAAAATACACTGAAGAGGCAAAGAAACTGCTACACCTGCCTAATATCGTGTAGGGGCCCCGCGAGCACGCAGAAGTGCCGCAACACGACGTGGAATGTAATCGACTAACGTCTGAAGTAGTGCTGGAAGGAACTGACACCATGAATCCTGCAGGGCTGTTCATAAATTCGTTATGGAGTACGAGGGGGTGGAGATCTCTTCTGAACAGCACGTTGCAAGGCATTCCAGATATGCTCATGTGGAAGTGTTTAAACTCAGAAGAGTGTTCCTGGAGATACTCTGTAGCAATTCTGGACGTGTGGGGTTTCGCATTGTCCTGCTGGAATTGCCCAAGTCTTTCGGAACGCACAATGAATATGAATGGATGCAGGTGATCAGACAGGATCCTTACGTATGTGTCACCAGCAAGACTCGTACCTAGACGTATCAGGGATCCCACATCACTCCAACTGTACACGCCTCACACCATTTACGATGATTCGCACGCTGACACTTACTGACGGCCCATCGTTGGAATCTGCAGCAACTTGCGGAAGGGTTGCACTTCTGTCACGTTGAACGATTCTCATCAGTCGTCGTTGGTCCCGTTCTTGCAGGATCTTTTTCTTGTCGCAGCGATGTCAGAGATTTGACGTTTTACCGGCCTCCTGATGTTCACGGTGCACTCGTGAAATGGTTGAACGGAAAAATCCCCACATCATCGCTACCTCTGAGATAACTGTGTTCCACCGCTCGTGTGCCGACTGTAAAATTCACGTTCAAACGCACTTAAATCTTGATAACCTGCCATTGTAGCAGCAGAAATCGATCTAACGACTGCACCAGACATTTGTTGTCGTATAAAGGTGTTGCCGACCACAGCGCCCTATTCTGCCTGTTTACATAGCTCTGTATTTGAATACGCATGCCTGTACCAGTTTCTGTGACGCTTCTGTGTATTTCACGCGCCAGAGCTTCCGTAGGACACAGTGCTAAGAAGAGCGTTGGTCAGCATCAAACTGTCGACCGACGTTTACACGTTGCTCTTCTTCGAACACGGTGTTCTTTGCCATAGCTAGACCATGGCGAATAACCCAAAAGTGAGTGAATAGTAGTACAGGCCTTCTGAAAACTTAAGTTACATCCTTTACTTGGAAGTATACAATCTCTGTGGGTACGCCAACCAACAAAGTACAATTTGGAGGCTTACGACGGATGTACATAGGGGAAATAATCAGACTGAAGGAAAATATCCGTATGTGGCCGTGGCAGCTGGTGAGGTTTGTGTTCTGGAGGTAGAAATGGCTCTGAGCACTATGGGACTTAACAACTATGGTCATCAGTCCCCTAGAACTTAGAACTACTTAAACCTAACTAACCTAAGGACATCACACAACACCCAGTCATCACGAGGCAGAGAAAATCCCTGACCCCGCCGGGAATCGAACCCGGGAACCCGGGCGTGAGAATCGAGAACGCTACCGCACGACCACGAGCTGCGGACTTAGGAGGTAGAACTGGCATATTCTATCCGCACGCGCGCGCGCGCGCGCGCGCGCGCACACACACACACACAATCGCCACCGTGTCCAGAGCGCCAAAAGTTCAGCACAAAGTTTCTGTCTCCAAGATGATGACAACGCTGGGGAACATGCAGCGATATGTGCTGTACTACAGAAACCTCCGGCAATGTCTCAGGTTGGGAATGGAACTTTTTAGTGCCACTCGTGGCACCTAATCCAAACAGCGTTGCTGGCTGAAAGAGTTCATTGCTGCGATTTTGAGAAAAGATTTTTTCAATGTTTATGCACCATTCAATTTTCTGAAAATAGTGGAAAATGCTAGGGAACATCGCGAAATTCCTTTAGTTTATTGGTGGAATAGGCGTTATATGGCGTATCGCCAGGCAAATTTCAAGTGGGTCACAATCTTCAATGAAGGACTAGTCGCTGAGGAGATGGCAAGGTTTCAGTACAGCTCACGAACCCTGTCTATATACTTATCGTTAGGGACAGTTCGGCCCAGAAGAAGACTAATGAACAGCATTTTACAGCATTCGGTTCGTGTAACGTAACGTTGCTTGTTTGCCACTTCGTAGACTCAATATTGGATTTCATCGTATTCGGTTGTTACTCTTGGAACTGTTGTGTTACGAGAGTATGCCGTTTCAAAGTAATGGCACGTTGAAGATTTATCGCGACATACTTGTACGATTTGTTACAATTAAATATCAGTTACGGCCACATCAGCGGCAAAAAGGCTTTTGGAGAACGTAAGGTAAACAATACCAAGGCCAACTTCGTATTTGAACGACATGGTCTTTTGGTGAGATACATGGGTCATGATCTAAGGAAGCACGTTTGCGTCGTGTTAGATGGAAATATGTTTCTTTCCTTCCATTTTCGCGTTTGTAACACATCCTGCTTCTTCCTTAGTCATGTAATAAAAGTATCTTCTGCAACATTCGAAGTTACTTACGTAAAGAGCGTGTTCTCTTACGAACGAATTTTTCGATTTTGTAACTTTAGTCTGATTAAGAAACGAAAGATGAAACTCCCGAAAATGAAACGCCCAGCAATGACATTTGTATTCTAGCATGTTAGGTTGGTTGGTTGTGTGGGGGAAGAGACCAAACAGCGAGGTTATCGGTCTCATAGGGTTAGGGAAGGATGGGGAAGGAAGTCGGCCGTGCCCTTTCAAAGGAACCATCCCGGCATTTGCCTGGAGCGATTTAGGGAAATCACGGAAAACCTAAATCAGGATGGCCGGACGCGGGATTGAACCGTCGTCCTTCCGAATGCGAGTCCAGTGTAGCATGTTAGGAATCCCTTGCTGTTTATTTTGAGTATCTCCGCATTTCCGAGGGTGTGTTGCTTGTCATAAATATGTAGCTCTGACCGATCCCTTAACAACACTTGCGTAAATTCAGGAGTGACACACACATAGTGATGATGCACTTTCTGCAAAAAAGAGAATGGGTATTGCTATTAAGGTGTCAGACTGTGATTTGTACAACTATTTCCATAATTCACTTTTACATCTCGCTAAATGATCCTTTAAAGACGAAGAATCTTTACAATACGTGAAACAGAAGTCAGCAACACTAGCACTCACCTGTTGAAAATATGGATTAAGTTTTACTTCCCCCCCCCCCCTTTTCACAAAAATAACTGCAGTAACGAACTGACAAAACACTGTTCCATGAATAATTTGCACAAATTGTTTCCGCAATGTTTCACACGTAAACATATAGCTTTCGTCGCCCACAGAAAGGCGAAGATAAAAAGGTCTCCGTCAGACTGCACACAAGCTCATCCGAAACGAAGCAACGCTATTGGTTCTCGCTATCCTTAAATGCTTTTGGTTATTCACGTTTCGGGCCGAGTTGTCCCTAACGATGAGTGTCTATATCGATGTGTGTGTTCTGGAGCTCTCCAAACTCCACATGTGCCGATTCCACCACGAGTTTGCAAAACTAAACTTCGCCGATCATAAGTTACTTTATACGGATACAGATTGTTTTATCTCGTGGATGAAAGACAGCGATCCATTTGAAGTAATTAAGTACAATCACGAAGAATTCGACACGTGTGGATGTGCGACCGATAATCCTTTAGGAGTAACAAACAAGACGGTTACGCCCAATGAAAGACGAAGCGAATGGTTCGTAGAACACTGGATGTCAAAAATGTACGCATATCACATAGATGTAGGTGCCATCCAGAAGCAAGCTGAGAGGGTCCATCGTTTTGCCTCAGAGGCTTTCTCCATAGCGGTTACAAGAAATGCCTGTTCAATGGGAGGGGGTGGGGGTGGGGGGAGGAAGGTTGGCGCTGTTCCACATATGATGCGTCAAGACGTCTCTCTATCGAGAGGCCGTGAGGTCAATAATGCACTGCAACTGAAAGTAGGGCTGTCTCATCATGACGACAAATGGTTCATCCTGTGGGGATGGGATCGGCACCCTCCTATACTCACATTGTTCATTGGAGAGATGGAGTCTGTAGTCATGTATTTACCTATTTGTAAATAGTGGACGTGTGTGCCCGTGTGTGCGAAATAACTGGATGAACCGCCCATCATAGACGTGCGTATGTATTCATGCGTAACTGCATTGTGTGCGCGTATATATGCTGAAAGCAAGGGGAAACTACAGCCGTAATTTTTCCCGAGGGCATGCAGCTTTACTGTATGGTTAAATGATGATGGCGTCCTCTTGGGTAAAATATTCCGGAGGTAAAATAGTCCCCCATTCGGATCTCCGGGCGGGTACTACTCAGGAGGACGTCGTTATCAGGAGAAAGAAAACTGGTGTTCTACGGAGCGTGGAATGTCAGATCCCTTAATCGGGCAGGTAGGTTAGAAAATTTAAAAAGGGAAATGGATATGTTAAAGTTAGATACAGTGGGAATTAGTGAAGTTCGGTGGCAGGAGGAACAAGACTTCTGGTCAGGTGAATACAGGGTTATAAATACAAAATCAAATAGGGGTAATGCAGGAGTAGGTTTAATAATGAATATAAAAAATAGGAGTGCGGGTAAACTACTACAAACAGCATAGTGAACGCATTATTGTGGCTAAGATAGACACGAAGCTCACGCCTACTACAGTAGTGCAAGTTTATATGCCAACTAGCTCTGCAGATGATGAAGAAATTGATGAAATGTGTGATGAGATAAAAGAAATTATTCAGGTAGTGAAGGGAGACGAAAATTTAATAGTCATGGGCAACTGAAATTCGAGAGTAGGAAAAGGGAGAGAAGGAAACATAGTAAGTGAATATGGATTGGGGTTAACAAAGTTCTAGGCGACTGATGACCTTAGAAGTTAAGTCGCATAGTGCTCAGAGCCATTTGAACCATTCCAACTACAAGGTATCAGATAGATTATACAGTGGTAAGACAGAGATTTAGGAACCAGGTTTTAAACTGTAAGACATTTCCAGGGGCAGATGTGGACTCTGACCACAATCTATTGGTTATGAACTGTAGATTGAAGCAACTGCAAAAAGGTGGGAATTTAAGGAGATGGGACTTGGATAAACTGAAAGAACCAGAGGTTGTAGAGAGTTTCAGGGAGAGCATAAGGGAACAATTGACAGGAATGAAGGAAAGAAATACAGTAGAAGAAGAAGAATGGGTAGCTCTGAGGGATGAAGTAGTGAAGGCAGCAGAGGATCAAGTAGGTAAAAATACGAGGCCTAGTAGAAATCCTTGGGTAACAGAAGAAATATTGAATTTAATTGATGAAAGGAAAAAATATAAAAATGCTGTAAACGAAGGAGGCTAAAAGAATACAAACGTCCTGACAAAACTCTATATCTGGTGAGCAAGATGTATGAGACAGGTGAAATACCGTCAGACTTCAAGAAAAATATAATAATTCCAATCCCAAAGAAAGCAGGTGTTGACAGATGTGAAAATTACCGAACTATGAGTTTGATAAGCCACAGATGCAAAATACTAACACGAATTCTTTACAGACGAATGGAGAAACTGGTAGAAGCCGACCTCGGGGAAGATAAGTTTGGATCCGTAGAAATGTTGCAACACATGATGCAATACTGACCCTACGACTTACCTTAGAAGAAAGATTAAGGAAAGGCAAACCTACGTTTGTAGCATTTGTAGACTTAAGAGAAAGCTTTTGACAATGTTGACTGGAATACTCTCTTTCAAATTCTGAAGGTGGCGGGGGTAAAATTCAGGGAGCGAAAGGCTATTTACAATTTGTACAGAAGCCAGATTGCAGTTATAAGAGTAGAGGGGCATGAAAGGGAAGCAGTGGTTGGGAAGGAAGTGAGACAGGGTTGTAGCCTCTCCCCAATGTTATTGAATCAGCATATTGAGCAAGCAGTAACGGAAACAAAAGAAAAGTTCGGAGTAGGTATTAAAATCCAGGGAGAAGAAATAAAAATTTTGGGGTTCGCCGATGAATTCTGTCAGACATCAAAGGACTTGGAAGAGCAGTTGAACGGAATGGACAGTGTCTTGAAAGGAGGACATAAGATGAACATCAACAAAAGCAAAATGAGGATAATGGAATATAGTCGAATTAAGTCGGGTGATGCTGAGGGAATTAGATTAGGAAATGAGACACTTAAAGTAGTAAAGGAGTTTTGCTATTTGTGGAGCAAAATAACTGATGATGGTCGAAGTAGAGAGGATATAAAATGTAGATTGGCAATGGCAAGGAAAGCGTTTCTGAAGATGAGAAATTTGTTAACATCGAGTATAAATTTAAGTGTCAGGAAGTCGTTTCTGAAAGTATTTGTATGGAGTGTAGCCATGTATGGAAGTGAAACACAGACGATAAATAGTTTGGATAAGAAGAGAATAGAAGCTTTCGAAATGTGGTGCTACAGGAGAATGCTGAAGAGGTATTGAATAGAATTGGGGAGGAGTTTGTGGCACAACTTGACAAAAAGAAGGGACCGGTTAGTAGGACATGTTCTGAGGAATCAAGGGATTACAAATTTGGCATTGGAGGGCAGCGTGGAGGGTAAAAATTGTAGAGGGAGACCAAGAGACGAATACACTAAGCAGATTCAGAAGGATGTGTAGGTTGAAGTAAGTATTGGGAGATGAAGAAGCTTGCACAGGATAGTGTAGCATGAAGAGCTGCATCAAACCAGTCTCAGGATTGAAGACCACAACAAAAACAACAACAACAACATATGTAAATTGTGTGCACACGACACGACGTATGCTTGTAACTATTTTACATATTTGGGCGTGCGCGTGGTGGTGGGGATTAAGTTTTTCCATTTCATGCTGATAGTCCTTGTTTTCCATGTAGATATTGCATAGTCAGTCGCCAGCCTTCATTGGTGAAGCCCCAGAAGACTAGCGAGTCACATATTTAGCACTTCTGTTTGTTTTCACTGCTTAATTCTTAAAATTCATGACGTATTTTTGTATTTGAGAGGTACAGTATGCGTTTTAGCAACGGTAATGCGTAAATTTGTGTAGTCCGTAATGAAGTGGTCCTCCGCATATTTTGGAGGGTCTGTAACTCTCGACCACAGTTAATTCAGCTGCCAACCTCCTTTCGTGAAGCACCAGGAGACTAGCGAGATTTTTCGGTTTGTTTTCATAGTTTAATTCTGAAGTTAGTAGTAGGATGGGCAGGGTATGTACGTGCTGTGTGCAGACGCAAGAGGAGCTGGCTGCAGTTTCCTATGAATAGAAGACGCTTTTATGGCCAGTCAGCCGTCTGCAGACTGCTGCCTTGGAGTGTGGGAGTAGCGGAGAAACTGGAACGTCGCAGGGGACACTTTAGGTGTTGTTGTTCCGCCCATGGTCTGTGCTGTCGAGGCACTTTCCAGTCCTGCCTACGGCTTTCGCGGGTGCGGGGTGCAGTGGACTGCAAGCTGTTGTTTATGTCGAGTCGAATAACGCCTGCCACTTGGGTTCTGAGGGCAACATCAGTTCCTGCAGGCGGCTTGTGGAAGTGGTGAAGACTGCTGACCTTGCTCGCAGGGTGCAAGCAGAGCCCACAGTTTGCAGCATCGTACCCAGAGTCGATCGGGGTCCTTTGGTTTGACGCCGAATTGTGGGTCTCAACCAGAGGCTTTGTCGATTCAGTGACGGTCTTGGCTGCAGATTTCAGGACCAGCCGTATGGGGAGGAGAGTTGTAGGACTCCGCAAAGGAAGCAGCTACTCGTCTAACAAGAGTGCTTGTGAAGTGCGTATGGGGACTTTTTAGTCTAGGCGGTTGTCTTATGTCCTTTCATTAACGCTCGTCAGTCGATAGGCAGAGAGCGAAAAAAGATCATATAAGAAGTAAAGACACTTCGACTGTCAAAATTTTCAAGGGTAAATTGCCGTATTCCTAACAAATTTTCTCAATATCCGGACCTCCAGGAAAGTTGCCGCGATCTAATTAGTCTCGGAACTGAGAGCTGGCTGTAATCCGAAGCAGAAAGCACTGAAATATTTAGCGAGACGTGGAAAGTATACAAAAGAGACCGATTAGACGACGTAGGAGGCGGAGTTTTCACTGCCATTGGCAAAATATTGTGCCCATCGAGGTAAAATGAGTCTGACCGTGCGTTATTTGGACGCGAGTAGCAGGCCTAGGAGTACTAAAGTTGATTCTCGGATGTTTTTACCGGCCACCCCCAACAGTTGTTGAATCATTCAAGTGAAGTCTACGCTCAGTAGCGTGGTACAACCGAGATCATGTAACTTTAATTGCAGGCTACTTTAACCTACCGAGTATAGAGTGGGAAAGTCTATGGATTCCCTGCAAGTGGCACGGACAGACAGTCTTGTTAAATATTTTTGAATACGCGTTTTCCGAATACTACCTTGAACAACTAACTAGACAAATATGTTACTCCTTCTAGCTACAAATGGGCCTGACCTCGTCAACAGTGGCTCTGCGATGCGGTGACGATGGTTACTAAAGTTAATAAATCCTTCAAGAAGGCTAGGAGTGTATTTATGCTTGAAGAAGCAAATAAGCAGTTGGTAACACCCCATCTAGACAGTGAATATACATGATTTATTTCCAATATGACGGACGTAGAGGAATCGTGGGCAAAAGTTTAAACTGATTTTATACCTTACCCCTGAGATGTAAGTACTAAGTGGATTAGGGATGGAAAAGACCCTCCGAGGTTAAATAATTAAATTCGGAAAATGCTGAGGAAACAGATTGTTGTACACTACCGGTTCAAAAAAGAGCGAATGTTAACAGCCGAAATTTAGTAGAAATTCGGGCGTCCCTAGTAAGACCAATGCGCGAAGCGTACAACAACTTCCGCCGTCATACGTTAGTGAAACATCTTGCCGAGCACCCGACAAAATTCTGGTCATACATAAAATCACTAAGGGGTTCGAAGACTTCCTATTCAGTCACTCATCAACTAGTCTGGGGTGGTGGCAGAAGCCAGCAAAAGAAAAGCATGAAGTTTTAAATTTCAGGATTAAGAAACCATTCACGCAGGACATCCAACATACATACCCCCGTTTGACTGTCGTACGGACCCCTGCATGGACGACATAGATATAAGCATCCGTGGCATAAAAAAGCAACTTAACGAATTGAAAACAAACAAGTCTCCTGTTCCAGATGGCATCCCAGTTCTGTTTTACAGGCAGTACTCTGCAGCACTGGCCTGTTACTGGGGGTGCATTTATTGCAAATCTCTTGCCCAGTGGTAAAAGTCTCAAGCGAGTGGGAAAAAGCGCGCGTGACTCATATACAGGTACACAAGAAAGATAAAAGAACGGACTCGCATAATTATAGACCAATATCCTTAACACTGCTTTGCTGCAGAATTCTTGAACACATTCTGAGTTCAAATACAATAAATTTCCTGGAGACAGAAAAGCACGGCCGGCCGGTGTGGCCGAGTGGTTCTAGGCGCTTCAGTCTGGAACCGTGCGACCGATACGGTCGCAGGTTCGAATCCTGCCTCGGGCATGGATGCGTGTGATGCCCTTAGGTTAGTTAGGTTTAAGTAGTTCTAAGTTCTAGGGGACTGATGACCACAGATGTTAAGTCCCATAGTGCTCAGAGCCATTTGAACCATTTGAACAGAAAAGCACGGATTTAGAATGTATCGCTAGTGCGAATTTCAACTTGCTCTCATCTCACATTATATCAAATGAATCATGGACGGACGGTAACAGGTAGATTTCCGTAAATGTTTGACTGGGTGACAAACGACGACGCATACGGTTTAGGTTCCCATACGATTTCGGTTGCCAGATATGTTAGTGGCACGAAGAATTTTTAAGTTATAGAACCCAGTACACTATCATCGACGGTGAGAGTTCAGAGACAAAAGGTATCGTCAGGAGTGTGGTAGGACCGCTGTCATTCTCTCTATAAATAAGTGATGAGACAAACAGCGTTAACAGCAATCTGCAACTGTTAGGTGATGCTGCTGCTGACGTCGACGTCGACGTGTTGTACTGGGAGGTGTTGTCGTTGACTTGGAGGAGTACACAAGATGATTTTGATAGAATTTGTAGTTGGTGTGATGAGTGCCAGCTTGCTACAAATACAGAAAAACTGAAATTATTGCGGATGAGAAAGGTAAAAACATTTGTAACGTACGAATATAGCTTAGATGGATGCTGCTTGACACTGCCACATCGACTGAATATCTACGCGTACTCTGCAAAGCGAAATGAAATGAGAACATCTGGTTGGTAGTAGGGAAAGCGGACGCTCGACTTTGTTTTATTGGGAAAATTTAGGGAAAGAATAGTTCATCCGTAAAGGAGACGGCATGTAGGGTGCTAAGCGATGCCGTTCTTGAGTAGTGTTCAAGTGTTTGGGATCTGCGCCAGGTCGGGTTAAAAGAAGACTTCGAAGCATGCTGCTGGATATGTTAACGGTAGCACGCAAGCCAACGGGAATCCCTGGTGAGAAGAAGACACTCTTTACGAGAGGCACTGTTGAGAAATTTGTAGAATCGGCATTTGAGGCCAACTGCAGAATGATTCTACTGCCGCCAACGTACATTTGGCGGAAGGACCACGACTATAATATGCGAGGAATTAGGGCTCGTATGGAGGCTAGTAGACAATCTCATTTCCCTCGCTCAATTTCCGAGTGGAACAGGAAAGGAAGTGACTAGCAGTGGCAAGTGGCAACCTCCGTCATGCACCGTACGGTGGCCTGCACAGTTTGTATGTAAATATATGGACAAATATATGATCAGAAAGATGATTAAAATGTAAATATTGTATATATTAAATGTTAAACACGGTAATCAACGACACAAAGTATTGAAGTGTTTAGTGTACCTGGTAGTATTAGTAATGCATGTTAAGTTTTCAGAATATGCAACAAAAAATTATAGTAAAAATAGTATCACAAAAAAGACAAAATTCTTAGTAATCATAAACTATTACACCATTTACATTTCGAAATACATTTACTATACAATTATTGTTTATAACAAATGTTTACCTCTTCCCGTGGTGCACGGACGCCGAATGAAGTGCGGTGCGTTATTTAACTACACACACAAAAAAAGTTTTGCATCACTCCAGTTCCCTGAACTCCTGAAGACAGACGTTGACTGTGGATATTGTATCACAGACACAGTCTCTGACTGTTCAGAGATGTCACTAAACCCGCCCAAAGATGTAAACAACCATACATGAGCAGCGCCTATTAGACGGAGGGAGTCCTACAGCCGATCACTTCCAGTCATTCCACCAGGAAGGAGGTACACGGCTCGTGTTGTCTGTAGTTCAACAATGCCTAGACGGCCAATACCGCGGTTCGATGGCGTCCGCATTGTTACTCTGTGACAGGAAGGGCTCTCCACAAGGGAAATATCCAGGCGTCTCTGAGTAAACCAAACCGGTTTGGACATGGAGGAGATATAGAGAGACAGGAACTGTCAATGACCTGGACGCCCAAGGGCTGCTACTGCAGTGGATGACCGCTGCCGACAATTATGGCTCGTAGGAACCCTGATAGCAACGCCACCATGTTGTGAATAAACGTGTTACGACTCAAACTGTGCGCGATAGGCTGCATGATGCGCAACTTCACTCCCGACGTCCATGGCAAGGTCCATCTTTGCAACGACACCATGCAGCGCGGCACAGATGGGCCCAAAAATATGCCGAATGGACTGCTCAAGATTAGCATCACGTTCTCTTCACCGTTGAGTGTCGCATATGCCGTCAACCAGACAACGGTGGGAGACATGTTTGGAGGCAACCCAGTAAGGCCTTAGACACACTGCTCAGCGAGTGCAACAAGATGGAGGTTCCCTGCTGTTTTCGGGCGGCATTATATGGGCGCCGTCGTACGCCGCTGGTGATCATGGAAGGCGCCGTAACGACAGTACTATACGTGAATTCGTCCTCCGACCGATAGTGCAACCATATCGGCAGCATATTGGCGAGGCTTTCGTCTTCATGAGCGACAATTTGCGCCTCCATCGTTCGCATCTTGTGAACGACTTTCTTCAGGATAACGACATTGCTCGACTAGAGTGACCAGCATGTTCTCCAGACACGAACCCTATCGAACATGACTGGGACAGATTGATAAGGGGTGTTATGGGCGACGTGACCCACCAACGACTCTGAGGGATCTACGCCGAATCGCCGTTGAGGAGTGGGACCATCTGGACCAACATTGCCTTGATGAACTTGTGGACAGTATGCCACGACGAATACAGGCATGTATAAATGCAAGAGGACGTGCTACTGGGTATTATAGGGACCGGTGTGTACAGCAATCTGGACCACCACCTCTGAAGGTCTCGCTGTATGGTGGTACAACATGCGATGTGTGGTTTTCATGAGCAATAAAAAGGGCGGAAATGATGTTTATGTTGATCTCTGTTCCAATTTTCTGTACAGGTTCCGGAACTCTCGGAACCGAGGTGATGCAAAACTTTATTCGACGTGTGCAGTTATAAAGGATGAGAAGAGGGGAGAAGGGGGAGCTCTAATGTTATTGGTCCAGCAGGACTGGAGTGTTTTCCCGCCATTTTAAGGTCCTCTCATTGGTTTAGGACTTTCCCGCCAATTTTATATGACGTAACCAGTTTCGAGTTACGTGTCCCATTGCCTGAGGAGTGTATGTAGGGCAGCAGTTCCCTTGGATGATTATCTTGAATATAGCTCTCAGTATTGCGTAAGACATATTGGAGGTTCCCCTGGATGACCTTGATCAATTGGCGGTGGTTCCCCAGGGTAGGAAGTAAGAAGCGCCAGTTTATTGGTACGAAAAAAATATTAATTTAGAAACTGATTAATTTACTAAAAGTATCGCAGAACAAAATAAATTCTAATATAATAAAAAATTAAAATTCACATTAACGCTGATACAAAGCACTTAAATAACAGAATTGTTTCAGTACTGTACAATGAATTTAATAATTAACTTTTCCAATATTAAATTAAAAACAAGTTTGTAATTAGTATTAGTGACCCCCACGGAGAGCAAAGTTATTCAAAGCCAGTGGCCGCACTCCCTTGAGGTAAAAAACTTTCGCGCGCTACCTTAGGACAGAGCAGTAGAGGGGCCATCGATTGAGGGTTTGTCAATGTACCAAAATAAGGAGAGAGAGAGGGAGAGAGGGTGAGGGGGGGAGGGAGAGAGGGGTGGGAGAGAGGGGTGGGAGAGAGGGGAGGGAGAGAGGGGGAGGGAGTGAGGCGGAGGGAGAGAGGGGGGAGAGAGGTGGAGGGGGAGAGGTGGAGGGGGAGGGGGAGAGGGCAGGAAAATTGGGTCGCGAATACTGAAAGGCTGCGTGAGAACCGCAAGGGTTATGGCGTTATCGTATCAGCGGACGCGCGGTTTGTGTATCCCCCTGGCCCCTGAGATCTATGAACCCTGCTGTCCTACTTGCCCTGTTTCAGTGCCTTTAGTACACCAAAAGCTTCTGCAAATTTCCTTTGAGACAGTGCTGGAGACTTGCTGCTCTTGCTGCCAGGCTCGCTCTTTGTTCAGCAGGGTCCTACGGCGAGTACACACAGGTAGTACTGTGTGTATGTTATCTGAACACGAATCTTTGACTTGCAATGATATTAATATAGTTTACAGAGCCAAAGCCTCTTACAAGTTTCCATAAAATCCCTCTCCCCAGGTCCAGTTTATTTTATTTATATGACCGAAAGTAATTTGAGTATTTTTTTTTAATCGAACTGTCATGCGTGGAAGAAGTTAATCTATGAAATATGCCCATATAATTTATAAGAAATCGTTTCATATGTTTGTAAACATAACTGGGAAGCTAAATTGTGTATAGGGGAATGTACATGCTCCCTCCCTCACCCTTTCTTCTCGACTTATGTCACTATATTACAGAATGTTTTACACCATACTGGACGGCATTAGCTTCTCCTGTGCGGTCTGAGAAAGTTTGCAAATGGTTATAAATTCGTCTTCGATTCTCTGCGGTACTTCCAAGAGTTTTCAATCCTGAGTGATGGATTTGGCATATTTTTGTGAAATTGTGTGTGTGAAAAAAATTCCTTTGCTGTTGTCTGTTGCTCCTGTGAGGTACCCCTATTTTCTTTCGTCCGTACATTTTTTTGAGATTACTGTTGTTTGTTTTCATGACAGGGAAATTGAAACCACTGTTTAGATTTTTTGTTCATATTACTCACACTACTAGTAACTGTAATGAGAATAAAACTATGTTTTTCTCTTTTTCCACTGAAAATCACCCCGATCTGATATTAGGCAACAATTTTAGTACTGAAACGAGAAAACTTAAGACTGCACAATAGTCCTAAATTATAATATGATTTTCAGCTTTCTATCTACAATAGGATTTCTGCTTACATAAAATTACATTGAACGTACATGTAATTTCATCGTCATGTCACTAACTTGTCTTTCAAGAGCGATGGAAAGATAGAAAAACTGTTTGCAAAAATTATGGAGTTTAATTAAACCATGAACGAAACAATATCCCTGAAAAGTATTATGGGAATTTTGTCACGATGTTGCTCCCAAATTCCTACTACCGTATTACTTAATCTTCTGTGAATCCAGAGCCACACCGATGATAAAAGCGACAGATGAAAATATTCCAATAAAAATATATCGACTTTATCAACGCGCCCGTCTTAATGTCCTCTTGTTTCGCGGAAGATATTAATTTCCATCTGTGATTCTTTGTAACGAAGTATTCACCTATAACCTATCTCCGATCGAACAGCGTTAATTGCCCTTAGGGTTTAGGGGGGATAATACAATCTTATTTATTTTAGATATAAATTTCATCGTCGGCAGGCAATTCACTGGACAGGCAGGGTATGGTCTGAGAAGAATGGATGGTTGACGACAGCCTGTAAGGAAAATTTTATCAGGACTAGTGAAGACCAGCATCATCTAGGTGAACAACGAAGAAAAATAATGTTAAGATGACCCAACTCGATCCAAACCTCGTTCTGAGACTCAGAAAGGCGATGACTCCCGTCACAGGTATTCATTCTACCTCTTATTTACTAACATAGTCACTATCGCCCCCCCTCCCCCCCCCGCCCCCATGAACCATGGACCTTGCCGTTGGTGGGGAGGCTTGCGTGCCTCAACGATACAGATAACCGTACCGTAGGTGCAACCACAACGTAGGGGTATCTGTTGAGATGCCAGACAAACGTGTGGTTCCTGAAGAGGGGCAGCAGCCTTTTCAGTAGTTGCAGGGGCAACAGTCTGGTTGATTGACTGATCTGGCCTTGTAACATTAACCAAAACGGCCTTGCTGTTGTGGTACTGCGAACGGCTGAAAGCAAGGGGAAACTACAGCCGTAATTTTTCCCGAGAGCATGCAGCTTTACTGTACAGGGAGCGAAAGGCTATTTACAATTTATACAGAAACCAGATGGCAGTTATAAGAGTCGAGGGGCATGAAAGGGAAGCAGTGGTTGGGAAGGGAGTGAGACAGGGCTGTAGCCTCTCCCCGATGTTATTGAATCTGTATATTGAGCAAGCAGTAAAGGAAACAAAAGAAAAATTTGGAGTAGGTATTAAAATCCATGGAGAAGAAATAAAAACTTTGAGGTTCGCCGATGACATTGTAATTCTGTCAGAGACATCAAAGGACTTGGAAGAGCAGTTGAACGGAATGGACAGGGTCTTGAAAGGAGGATATAAGATGAACATCAACAAAAGCAAAACGAGGATTATGGAATGTAGTCGAATTAAGTCGGGTATGCTGAGGGAATTAGATTAGGAAATGAGACACTTAAAGTAGTAAAGGAGTTTTGCTATTTGTGGAGCAAAATAACTGATGATGGTCGAAGTAGAGAGGATATAAAATGTAGACTGGCAATGGCAAGGAAAGCGTTTCTGAAGAAGAGAAATTTGTTAACATCGAGTATAGATTTAAGTGTCAGGAAGTCGTTTCTGAAAGTATTTGTATTTGTATGGAGTGTAGCCATGTATGGAAGTGAAACATGGACAATAAATAGTTTGGACAAGAAGAGAATAGAAGCTTTCGAAATGTGGTGCTACAGAAGAATGTTGAGGATTAGATTGGTAGATCACATAACTAATGAGGAGGTATTGAATAGGATTGGGGAGAATAGAAGTTTGTGGCACAACTTGACTAGAAGAAGGGATCGGTTGGTAGGACATGTCCTGAGGCATCAAGGGATCACAAATTTAGCATTGGAGGGCAGCGTGGAGGGTAAAAATCGTAGAGGGATACAAAGAGATGAATACACTAAGCCGATTCAGAAGGATGTAGGTTGCAGTAGGTACTGGAAGATGAAGGAGCTTGCACAGGATAGATTAGCATGGAGAGCTGCATCAAACCAGTCTCAGGACTGAAGACAACAACAACAACAACAACAACAACAACAACAGTCACTATCGCTTTTGCCATTGGAACAGGGATTTAATTTTGCTAGTTCAAATGGCTCTGAGCACTATGGGACTCAACTGCTGTGGTCATCAGTCCCCTAGAACTTAGAACTACTTAAACCTAACTAACCTAAGGACATCACACACATCCATGCCCTAGGCAGGATTCGAACCTGCGACCGTAGCAGGCGCACGGTTCCGGACTGCGCGCCTAGAACCGCGAGACCACCGCGGCCGATTTTGCTAGTATTCCTCGATTAATGCATACACATTAACTAATTCTGTTTTACACTCGGAAGTAACATGAACGCACTTATATTGGAACCAAGCACGTCTAAAGTTTCTCCGTGTGGAACGCAGGTAAAAGCTGTACGAAAGGACCTGACGGAAGAGATCGTAGCTGTCAGTCCGAAACGTGTATACTGAATGGAAAATGTGTGGTTTCTCAGAAGGTAGCAGTGCGGACCAGGCATTCGACTCGCGGTTTATAGGGAGACAGCTGCGGTTGTCATGGCGTCTGCAGACGTTCTTACGCAAATTGGAGATGTGCGTACGGTGGTGGGACCAGTACTATATAAACTGCCCTTTTCGATTCCCTGGCATCAGTCAGGGAACACCTGCAGCGCAGAACACTGACGGTATCCAGTACAGAAATGACCGTGGCAGCTCTGATCATGGTATGTAAACTACTTTCATCTTGAAATTAGTCATCCAGAGAGTACTTACAAATTAAACTTAAAGCCACACAGTGAATTAATTGTAAAAACGCACAAGGTGCGGTGTATTAACGGGTCTAATGAAGTATTCGTGCTCGACCAATTGCATTACGAGACACTTTTTTGGCACGCCTATTTATACATATCGATCAATGAATTGTTCCTACTACAAAAGCTCGTATCAGTGTCTGCCATCATAAAAAATGAATTTAAAAAATCGATTTGTCCAAGAGCGCAGAAACTACTCAAATAAGGGACGCAATACCCGTTTAAAGGAAATTTCGCGCTCTGTTGCCTGTTCATTAATACAAAAATGGAAGAACCAAGCGAATTTCTACTGCAAGAAGGAACTCTGCAGCCACGCCAGGAAATTAGTTAAGTAGTCTTCAGTGGTGAAATTACGTTTCGAACTACCTTCGTGATACGAAGGCAGGATGAATTCCTCTGGCACGAAGATGAGAGTCATATAAATGAAATTATTTTTGTTACTAAAGACAAACGTAAACTGTTTAGTCTTGCGTGCGTTGTTTAAAACGGATAAACAGGAAAACGATGTAGTAAAATGTCATGTTTTTGGCGGTTCATCGCCATGGAAATTATTCTCTTGTTTCTGAATGTTTGTAAGGAGTCTACTACCTAATTCTGAACAGTTAAGAGATGGGAGACTCCATTCAAAGGTTGTCATACATTTGTAGAAGATAATTCACACAGAGGACATAAGAGAAAATGCATCCATATAGAAAAACAGAAAATACGTTGTGATATTTGATGGTGGGCGATTGGTGAGGTATCAAGTAGATAGTCTACGAGAAGTAGACGACGACGTTGCCATACCAGTATCTGTGCTGTATATCTTACACTAAATGAGTACGATATCTAACATGAAATGGAAAGCTCTGTGTAACATGGCGCAGTATCACTGAACCCAGACCACAAGCAAATAAGCAAACTGAGCTCACTGCTATGTTCAGAAATTTTTTATAAATATTTTTCATCAATTATGCGCTCAAATTTAGTGGGTCCAGCAGTCGACTATAATTTGCGCACTGAAAGTATTTCAAGATCTGACATCATACACAACGTCTAGGGTACTGAAGTAGTGCTCCATAACTAACGTACTTTGCAAGAGACTACATAAGATTTTTCTCTTAATGATGATCATGGCGACGATAGCCGAAACGTCTCCAGTTTGCAGTGTTAGTAGCTGGGCCATGCCTCTACGAACTGCAACTATAATTTCGCTAGGTATTCACACTCCTTGACATGTAGTCCTGTAAGTTCCGACGTGTGATACTGGTTCGTTTGCTTCCAGCTTGCTTCCTTTACGACGGCGGCTGCTATAACGCAGACGAGTGGCCACTACAGTACCTTCTCTGGGCCCGTTTCTGGCGCCATTCGACAGGTGGTGGCTAATCCGCGTGGAGCTGTGGATTTCGTGGTTAGTACATATCCGTTGAATTAATGTAAAACCTAATTGCAGTTGCACGAGGTATAGTGTTTCATCTTTTATTATTAAACGCAATTACAACTTTTACATACCACATGCACTTTATGTACAATATTTCACTGTTCTGCAACGGTATCCTTTCGAGTTCCACAAATTATTACACACATATACTCGGAGATACGAGCTAGAAAAGAGGAACAGAGAGGGAGAAGAGGGGAGAGCTGTTCACACAATTATCGCAGATAAGTCGCACTCACAAAGGTAATAGCTTTGTTGAGTGGCTGTTTATGAAAACAGTCTGGGACACCTTTTAGATCAAACCTGTCCAAAAACTAGAAGTAGTGACATCCTCTGCCCAATATATCAGTGCCACAAAAAGCAACTCAGGACAAAAGTAACCTGCTGTCTCTTAACACAAGACTTATTGTTGTGCATCTCCATCACTGCATAACAATTGCAATATCCACTTGAACCTTCTTGAAGTAGCCGTGCCTTTATCTCTGTGAACACAACGAAGTAACGCACACAGGACAGTGAGTACTTGGTTTGTTTGGGGAAGGAGACCAGACAGCGAGGTCATCGGTCTCATCGCATTAGGGAAGGACGGCGAAGGAAGTCGGCCGTGCCCTTTGAAAGGAACCATCCCGGCATTTGCCTGGAGCGATTTAGGGAAATCACGGAAAACCTAAATCGGGATGGCCGGACGCGGGATTGAACCGTCGTCCTCCTGAATGCGAGTCCAGTGTCTAACCACTGCGCCACCTCGCTCGGTTGACAGTGAGTACTGAAGAACACAAGCAGAAGTAGCTCTTTCTCCAGCACATGCATGTAAATTTCAGAACTCTATCTTAAAACGGAAGTATACCAACAATCTTTCATTTCCCATATAAACTGAAGTGCCACAGGAACTGGTATATGCATGCATATTCAAATACAGGGGGATGTAAACAGGCAGAATAAGGCGCTGCGGTTGGCAACGCGTACATAAGAGAACAAATGTCTGGCGCAGTTGTTAGACCGGTTACTGTTGCTGCTTTGTCAGATTATCAAGATTTAAGTGAGTTTGAACGTGGTGTTTATAGTTGACGAACGACCGGTGGAACACATCTCCGAGGTAGCGATGAAGTGGGGATTTTCCCGTACGACCATTTCACGTGTTTACCGTGATTATCAGCAATCCAATAAAATATCACATCTCTGACATCTCTGCAGCCGGAAAATGATCCTGCAATAACGGGACCAACGACGACTGAAGAGAAATCGTTCAACATGACATAAGTGCAACCCCTCCGCAAATTGCTGCAGGTTCCAATGCCGGGCCATCAACTTGCGTAAGCGTGCGAACCATTCAACGAAACATCATCGATATGGGCTTTCAGAGCCGAAGGTCCACTCGTGTACCCTAGATGACAGCACGACACTAGTCTTTAAGCCTCGCCTGGCCCGACAGCACAAACACTGGACTGTTAATGACAGGAAACATGTTGCCTGGTCGGACGAGTCTCGTTTCAAATTACATCGAGCGGATGGAGTATACGGGTATGGAGATAACCTTATGAATCAATGGACCCTGCATGTCAGCAGGGGACTGTTAAAGCTGGTGGAGGCTCTGTAATGGTGTGGATCGTGTGCAGTGATATGGGACCCCTCATACGTCTACATACGACTCTGGTAAGTGACAGGTACGTAAGCATCCTGTCTCATCACCTGCATCCACTCAGGTCCAGTGTGCATTCCGACGGCCTTGGGCAATTCCAGCAGGGCATTGTGACACCCCACACGTCCAGAATTGCTACAGAGAGGCTCCGGGAACACTGTTCTGAGTTCAAAGATTTCCGCTGGCCACCGAACTCCTCAGACATGTACGTTATTGAGCATATCTGGGATGCCTTTGCAACGTGCTGTTCAGAAGAGGTCTCCACTGCCTCGTATTCTTACGCATTTTTGGACAGCCCTGCAGGATTCATGGTGTCATTTTCCTCCAGCACTACTTCAGACATTAGTCGAGTCCATGCCACGTAGTGCTGCGACACTTCTGCGTGTTCACGGGGTCCCTACACGATATTAGGTAGGTGTACCAGTTTCTTTGGCTCTTCAATGTACAACTATCTAACGTGGCAGCGATCCAATGAGCTTATGGCGGTCTTGGGATTTTTTTAAATCGAGTACGAGGTGGGACATGCATTCAGCGATCGGAAGATATCAGATTCCTGATAGTCCCTGATGGCTTGCGATCTAACGACTCTAGGCCTGCTCAAAGTGAACTAACAAGGGGAGGCCGCCAATTGCGAAATTCAGATTCGATTCATACTGCGCATAATAAAAGCTCATGGCCAGAGGTGTAATGTGGCAAAGCACCAAGATGCACTTCTCAGCCCTTCTCGAGAAAATCGACAGTTAAAAGAAACCGTTGCGGTGAAATACTCTCTACGATTAACAATTTTCTGCAGCGTCGTGGCGCAGCGGTAAGCGCTCGGGATCGTAATCCGAAGGTCGCCGGATCGAATCTCGCGCCATGCAACTTTTTTTTATTATTTGTTTTTTCTAATTCAAATGTATATATACACAATTCCCGGCAATCAGTTGCAACAATTATGTATATAATAAGTTGTTGAAAGTCGTTTGTTGTGGAAAAATAATACTTGAAATAAAACACAATATCACAAATAATATTCAAGTGGATACAATTTATTGAAAAGTTCGGTATACACTCGCACATAATTAACAATTAGTGACCAGAAGTAGCTGGAGTATCGCACGAACCAGAGTGATAGTTATCATAGAAACATGGAAAGTAGAAAACAGCACGACATCGAGCACATCTGATAAACGATGCGTTTTTACAAGAACAATTGTTTTTTTTATTTTAATTATCTGTTGGGAAACACACCTGAATGACATTCTGAAAAATTGTTCTATCGTTCGTGAGGTTTGATGCATACCACGCGTATCGTATCATATCGGCAAAAATCGGAGAAGACAATTGATGGTGGACGATGGATTGGATTGGATTTTTATACAATCGTCTCTGGAGTTCATGTCACGGTTTCGCTCGATGAACAAAGCACAATTTTGAAGGCGCTTAATCAAATTTTTTACCTGCCGGTACCTGCACGGTTGGACGAGAGGAGTGCACTTTGGAGGAATGACTTTTATAGTGCACATTGGTAACTTCTTATCGTCCTGGAACATCTCATCGTATAACGCCGGGTTCATTTGCCCACCCCAAGAGTTGATCAGAAGGAGAAATTCTTTCTTTTGTACGTATGGTTGCAAAGCATTACGCAAGAAATCCATGAACAAACCCGTTGTTAGTTTACCGGATTTGGAGGATGTAATAACAACGTTGGTATACTTCTTGGCGTACTCGTCGACTGTGTTCTGTACTCTGGGTCCAAACGTACCTGTGGACTCTTGGAGGCATAAGAAAACAAGAGGCAAGACTCGTCCAGACATCGTGATTGAATATTGTGCCGTATACGAATGCGTCACCTTGTTCATGTCGTGTCGGGTTACCAAGACAGCCTTTGACCCTTTTTCGGCGAGAGTTCTGTTGAACGTGGACTGGTACTGGCACCCTGACAAACAAAATATAAAAATATCGTTTATATAAGAAATATACGAAATCTGTGTTTGTCTATCATATGTTGTTATGCGGCGGCTCGTTTCGGCCCATTCAACATCTGTCCTTGAAGTGTAACGAGCTACTAACGGAGTTTATATTTCATACCTGCCACAGCAAATTTGTGTTCATGGCGTCTCTATTCTAATTCGAACGTTTGACTTACACTATACATATTCGTTTCGGAATATCGTTTCTACGTCTTCCCTTAACTATACGTGGTAAACATTATGAAGACAATTAATAACATTTGTGAAATACAACTTTGTTTGCGGAAAACATAATGATGTTCGAAGTCGCCAGTTTTTGCACGACAAACGACTTTCAACAACATTATATGCATAATTGTTGCAACTAATTGCCGGGAATATATATATATATATATATATATATATATATATATATATATATATATATATATATATATATATTATTCACGTTTGGGCCCTACTGGACCACGCGAAGTACAATCACGGGGCATTCAGTTATTTTCTTTTAGACTTTCTCTCTGCCCAAATTGTTTTCATTCTCTCGGAATGAGCTCTTTTCCTTTCATCAGACCATGTGGTTCCAGTTTTCTTTGGTTTTTCAGCTTGACCAACTACCCAGTCATGAATTTTTTGCCTAAATAATTTTCTGTCTTGAATTTCATCTTGTTTTATATCTGCCTCTTCCATGTCCTCTTTTATAGCAGCAATCCATTTTATTGTCTCAAATTTAGCTTTACTTCGATTTTCGTAGAATTCCACTACTTGTTTAGTTAGTCTGGTAGCATCCATTCTTTTAATATGCCCATAAAATCTGCGTTTTTTCATATCGGAATATATGCTGGTGTATTGTTGAATTTCACTATTTGCTCTTAGCCTGTATGTTCCTTCTTCAGTATATTTTGGACCTAGAATTTTTCAGATTACTTTTCTTTCTCTTTTTTGGATTTCTTGAATGTCCTTTTTTCTGTTTAAAATTAGCGTTTCAGCCCCATAAAGGCACTCTGGTTTTATGACCATGTTGTAATGTCTCAATTTAGAGTACCTCGAGAGACATTTTTTGTTGTAGATGTCTTTTGTAAGTCTAAAAGCTGTCTCCATCCTTTGACAACGAATTTCATTTCCAATTTTTTCTAGACCAGTCTCTGAGATTGTTTCACCTAAATATTTGAATTGCGAAACTCTTTTGATTTTTCCATACTTAGTTTCCAAAAGTTTAGGTGCCAGTTTGTTGCTAGTCATATACTGTGTTTTTTCAAATGAGATTTGGAGACCTACTCTTTCTGCTGTTTCTTTAAGGATTTCTATTTGTTTCTGAGCAATTTGGATGTCCTGCGTTAGAATAACCAAGTCGTCTGCAAAGGCCAAACAGTCTATTCGAATATTTGTGCGTCCTAATTTCACTGGTTGGTCAATTTTGAACTCCAATTTTCGTTCGCGCCACTCTTGTATTACTTTTTCTAGAACGCAGTTAAATAGCAACGGAGAGAGTCCATCACCTTGCCTCACGCCTGTTTTTATTTCAAAGGATTCTGAAATATCTCCTCTGAACTTTACTTTTGATTTTGTACCAGTTAGCGTGTCTCTGATAATTGCCGTGGTTTTAGGATCCAGGCCTTGTTCTTTCACAATTTGGAAAAGAGATTCACGATCCACTGAGTCATAAGCCTTTCTAAAATCTACAAAGGTACAAACTAGTTTTTTATTGTAAATTTTTTGATGTCTGAGAATTAGTTTGAGGACTAAAATCTGTTCTGGGCAAGATCTATTTGGCCTGAAACCTGCTTGATATTCGCCAATTTTCCATTCAAGTTGCTGTTGTGCTCGGTTCAGAAGACATTGAGAGAGGATTTTGTATGTGACTGGAAGAAGAGAAATTCCTCTGTAATTATTAACATCAGTTTTGTCTCCCTTCTTATGAAGTGGGTGAATCAAGGCGGTTTTCCATTCATCAGGAATTTTTTCAGTTTGCCAAATGTTTTGCATGATTGAAGTAATTTCTTTAACGGTTTTTGGACCAGCTGCCTTTAAAAGTTCTGCAACAATTCCATCTTCACCAGATGCTTTGTTGTTTTTCAACCTATGAATTTTTTTAATGATTTCCTCTTCATTTGGTGCAAGTGAAACTGGATTGCATTGTTGGGGAATTTTTGGTGGAAATCTTTCTGTGGGCTCGGGGCAATTTAGAAGATTCTTAAAATATTTAGAAAGTTCTTTGCAATTTTCTTGGTTGTTAAGAGCCAACTGTCCATTTTCCTTCTTGAAGCAAAGATTCTGGGGTTGGTACCCCTTTATTTTGGTTTTAAAAGTTTTATAAAAATTTCTGGTATTGTATTTCTGAAAATCTTCTTCAATTTCTAAGAGTTGACTATTCTCATATTGTCTTTTTGTTTGTCTAATTAGTTTTGAAGTGTCTTTTCTAGTTGCCATGAATGTATCATATGTGTCTTCTGTCTTGTTGCTATTCCATGCTTTAAATGCCTCTTGTCTGGCTTTAATTGCATGATCACAGTTTTCATTCCACCAAGCATGTTTCTTGTGTTTTCGTAAAGGAATTTGATCTTGAGCTGTTTTGATAATCTTGTGTTTGAGTTGTTCCCAATTTTGTGCACTTGTTTTGTCAAATTCGTCTGCTAATAATGATGGTTGGATTTTACTGGTGTCAAATTTGGGGATTAATGGTGTCCTTTTGTTGAAATTTTGGGGTTTTAGCTTTAGTTTCACACGGGTTAAGTAATGGTCTGAGTCAATATTGGCGCCTTTACGAACTTGAACATTTAAAATTTCTTTGTGACATGGATACGAGATTGCAATATGGTCAATTTGGAATTCACCTATGTCCTTGTTAGGTGATCGCCATGTCTTTTGTTTTGAAGGTTTTTTCTTAAAATGACTTGACATAATTTTGAGATTGAAATTTCTGCAAAATTCTACCAGCCTCTTTCCATTTTGATTGGTCCATTTATGTGCAGGGAATTCACCGACCGTTTTTCTAAATTTTCTCTCTTTCCCTAACTGCGCATTAAAATCGCCCATTAAAATCTTTACATAATTTTGAGGAATTTTGGAGACTGTATTCTCTAACACTTCCCATGACTTATTTACTTTTTCTGGATTTGTTTTATTCTCCTGGTTGATAGGCATGTGTGCGTTAATTAAACAGTACATTTTATTTGCACATTTCATGGAAATTGTCATTAGTCTGTTGTTTACTGGATTTACTTCGATTACGGAGCCAAGAATGTCTTGCGAAATTGCGAATGCAACACCCAGATGCGGAGTGTTTTTAAGAATTCTTTTGTCTGTTTTACTTTTAAACAATCGGTAGTTTCCAAAATCCATGGTATTCTCATCAGGCAACCTTGTTTCTTGCAGGGCTAAAATTTTGATATTTTGTTCTTTTAGTGTGTCTCCTAATTTATAGAGTTTTCCTGGTATCAAGAGAGAGTTAATATTGATAGTGCCAAAAAATGTTTCGACCTTGGGCATGAGTCGGTCAAAAGACTTCGATTTCCTCTGGTTTGGGATATAGCGTTTCAGCCTAGTCTCCCCAGAATCCGATAGACTAGTTGCGCCACTGATGGCGGAGGATTTGTTACCACCTGGGGTATATATATATATATATATATATATATATATATATATATATATATATATACATTTGAATTACAAAAAAAAAAAAAAATAAAAAGTTGCATGGTGCGAGATTCGATCCGGCGACCTTCGGATTACGATCCCGAGCGCTTACCACTGCGCCACGACGCTGCAGAAAATTATTAATCGTAGAGAGTATTTCACCGCAACGGTTTCTTTTAACTGTCGATTTTCCCGACAACGGCTGAGAAGTGCATCTTGGTGCTTTGCCACATTACACCTCTGGCCATGAGCTTTTATTATGCGCAGTAGGAATCGAATCTGAATTTCACAATTGGCGGCCTCCCCTTGTAAGACTATGCTTTGTTCTTTAAAACATCCCTGCACAAAATCTGTATAATGATTGTGTGTTATGTCGACTTTAAAGATGCCATTGTTAGTCGGGAAAAACCCCAACCTTGTGCAGTAGACCCACACCGCTAGGAGATAGTTACATCACAAATTGGACTCCCGTAAGATACAAAAACCACTACCGATCGAAACCGCAGACACAGTCAACATATCCTGCAGCCTTTGGGAGTTGGATGTAACCGCAGCAGATCAGCAAAGAATCCCCGACTAACATTGTTCCCTAGCACATCACTCACCTGCGGATCTCTTGTACCAGACGTCGGACTTAGTTTCTTACAGCGGATAGTTCACCGCATAGTAAGAAATTTATTTACAATGCGGGCAGTAGGGAAGCTACAGAAAATGAAAGTCGGGATAATCTGGAGAAACACATAGTCAAAGATGATCACATAAATGACGGGTAACCGTGTAACGCGTTTCCATACGTTGGACTTAACTTCTAAGGTCATCAGTCCCCTAGAACTTAGAACTACTTAAACCTAACTAACCTAAGGTCATCACACACATCCATGCCCGAGTCAGGATTCGAACCTGCGACCATAGTCGCACGGTTCCAGACTGCAGCGCCTAGAACCGCTCGGCCACCTCGGCGCTTTGCCACGTACATTTTGTGCTTGACAAAATAACTGCGTTACAATACCTAACCTCTTGTCCCTTGTCTCAGATCTCTCCGTCGACGATGTGTAACGGGAAGTGTGACTACATACCAAGACAATTGTTTTGGATTTAGGGCGCTCAACGTCGTGATATGAGGTTGCACCTGTAATTGGTTACAATGACAGTAAATACGGATTCGAATTCCAGTCCAGCACTAATTCCCACCCATCCCCTCCCTTTTCTCATTCTCTACTTCATATAAATGTGTGCATCATGCGCGTATACACGAGTGGTGTCTGTTCCAGTCCGAATATGTGGACACGTTATTACCAGCAGACTGTTATATTGGCCACTCCTGTTCTCGACACTTACCTATTCAAGTCGGCCGCGCCTGCTTGAGAAGATAAATATCCAAAACAAGAATGGCTCTTAAAAGCCGTCTGACATAGCGTTCGTTGGTCTCGAGAGTTAAACGCTGTTCACAGTTGGACAAAACACACACACACACACACACACACACACACACACACACACACACACACAGAGAGAGAGAGAGAGAGAGAGAGAGAGAGAGATTTATTTTGACGACTTACCAAAGACAGCGAAAAACGCTGATTCACGAAAATATTGCCTGTTTGTAGCGAATAGCATATCTATCAGTTTACTCGTATGTATCGTCATGCATTATACATACGTTCTCCAAAAAAAAAAGTCCTGAATAGAAGCATGTATCAAAAATCTATATAATCTGTATAGACGGCCACGAAAGCCTTCATAGGTTAGGTTAGTGGTTAGTGTTACTGGAGAGCTATGTAGATATCTAATCCAGGATTACAGAAAGCATCAGATTTGTTTGCTATGTGAAATTGTTGTTCTGAGCACGTGTAACCCTCGTGATAGTCATCGAAAAAACTCTTGTGAAAATATGGAGACAAATCTGCATTCAGTCCGCCGAAATAGCAGAATTTTACTTCTATCGGGATGGAAACACTAATCTTATGAGGCTCGGATATCCCTGGAAATCAACTGGAATGTTGCAATGAACTCATCATCCTTCAGACTACACCTACTAACGTAAACTCTTAGTGGCGTTCATTAAAAGCTGCATGCATGGTATTAACTACATACTGTTAGACTTTTTTTGTTGTTGTTCGTCTTCGAGACAGTGACTACAAGTTAATTTCCAGTACAATGGGCAAAGAAAGACAAAATAAATGATTGGATCTTTCTGTACTTCGCAAGTAATCTTATAAGGAGTCGAAGAGCACATCTTGTACAAGAATCATTTGTCCCTTCGCATGTAGTAAGCAGGAAAACAAATGCGTCAGTCCAAATGAATTACGATCTCAGACCGATGAAAAATACTCATCAATTGGTGCACTGAGGGTTTGCAAGCAATTCTTTCGTGCATGAATAAATTGTTATTCGGATTCTTCAAATGATTGGCCTCTGCCTTCCCCGAGGCTCGATTAATGTGAACATTCCGCTTACATCGCTCCCAAGACACTCGTAAACACTGGCGCACTGTCTTAATGCGTATTTAAGTGCTTTGCGTGGGAGCCAACTGCCAGTCTCTACATCAGATGCAGACATGTGGAGAGAGTTTCGATACAGGTTAATTACATCGTTACCTCCTTGGAGGAAACTGCGTCGTGTGGAAACAGACTGGCAGAGATACAGAAGTTGTCTGTTTCGTAACGTCTGGGTAGGTTAGAATCGTGTGGTGTACAGGAATTCGAACCTAGACTTCTACAAGCAGTAGGCCTGGAATTTATGTTGGAGACGTCCTGTGAAGTTTCGTGAGTAGGTGGAATAGTATTGGCAGGGCTAAGGCTGGGATGACGACCTGGGTATTTCAGTTGGTAAGAGCATTTCCCGAGCTCCATTCCCGGTCCAGCAAACAGTTTTAATCTGATATGAAGTTTCGCAGCATCGCACACCCCGCTCCAGAGTGAAATATGCGTACACACGCCTAACCACCAAAAAATGACGGGAAAGATAGCAAATAAAAACATTTCACTTATAGTGCATACAAAGTATTGTAAGAAAACTAATGATTAATGTTGTTACTGATTTGGGGTGAACAGAGTGCGAAATTTAGTACACAGCGCTGGCAGCAACAATGACTAATCCAGCTGGACATCGAGTCGAACTGAGCATGGTGACCAGTACGGTAACGGCATTCCACGCTGCTACAGCTCTAAACCACAATTTTGTTAATGGCAGTGGCTGGCGACAATTCATGATACATGTACGAAGTCATGGTCAAGGCAACAACCGAATATCCTCTCAAAGTGCGGTCTTGTGTTATCTTGTTGAAAGATAACGTCTGTAAGACCTCAAAAATAGAGCCACCAGCCTTAACATTAGAGATGTCACGCCTGCTGTCCAGCTTGGCGAGTCTGCGAACCTGAGGTCATCGTGCAGTGTACCCATCTGCACCCTATATCCTCACGAGAAGCGGTGAGCCAGTTTGTAAATGGTGTCACTCCGAATGAAATCAACCAATATAAAAATTAATTTGATCCTTGACGATTTAGAATTTTGTGATTATTTGCCATTTTATTCTACTATCAAATATTAAAGATTTTTGACACTTTGTTTTCGAGTTTTTAATTTTCAAAGTTTCCAAAATTGTCTGATTTTGTCGCATTTTTACACCTTAAAACGTTCGTATCTCAAACTTTCAGTTATAGACATATTTCTACCATCTGACTTAGTTTTTAATAAGCTTTAAAAATATGTGCTTTTAAGCAAGTTTGTAACAGTGCTGCTAAATTTTTTCAAACTAATTAATTTTAAAATCTTAAAATTTAGAAAGTGCAAGTTTTTAAAGTTGTGCAAAATGTATGTGTCGTAAATTGTGCGCTAATATGTGCTAGATTTCACGACGGTATTCCAATGGGAATATAATTCATTTATTTTACTAAAATTTTTTATCCACAACTGTAACACAACTGTTCGTGGTTTGCAAGTTGGTTCATAAAACTGAATTTAGAATGAAGTTAGCGTGTACTAATTACGCACACTTAGGTACCTCATTCAAAAAATGCATTAAATGATATCACATAACGATTTACTTAATTTTATATAACTTTTGAATTAGTGCTAGCTTATGACTGTAGCACAATATAAACATATTACTGACAAGCAACAATAAAATAAAATATTCACTTCTACTGACACTTAACACACTTCAGTAGAGATGAAACGGCGAGATAAAATTACCATAGCACTGGGCTGTGATGGGCAAGCAGGTTGTTGCATATCAAAAGCTAGGCATAAAACGTGAAAGTACTGTTTCAATCCCTTAAAAAGAAACTCACAATGGGTGACTAAGGATATTGGACGACTGACATCATAATGGGTATTGAACAAAAATGAAAATCTGCACTTTATGTAGACTAAAATTATCTAGAGAAAGGGAACTGTTTATTATTATTATTTTATTATTTATTTTATGGCCTTCATTGGACCACTCTAGTAAAAATACAAAGTTGTAAACAAGTTGTTACACAGTGATACAATTTGTCTCAACAATAACTTAATATGATATTTAGGTAATATAATTATTAGAGTCCATTCTTATATGAAAGGTGTTTTGCTCTTCTGTCTGCCCAATATTTCTTCATTCTTTCCGATATTTTCTTTCTTTCTTCATCTGAGACCACTCTTCCTGTACTCCTTTTATTGATTTTCGTTTGCGGGTCTTGCAGTATTCTGGTTTTCTCTGTCTTGTTTTTTAGGTCATCTACTGTAATTTTAAGTTCTTTTATATCTTCCTTAATTTCTGTGATCCATTTAATGTCGCTCTTGCTATTCCACAATTTTTGTATGATTTTTTTACTAATTCTGTTTTCTGGAGTTCTCATCAGATGTCCAAAGAATGAGATGCGTTTCTTCCTGATCGTGCTCATGACTGGTTCTATTTCATTATATACTGTTTCATCTGATGCTATTCTCCAATGTCCATTTATTTTATACTGTTTATTTATACATGTCCTAATTATTCTTCTTTCTGTTTTTAGTATTCTGTCAATTTCTGCTGTATTAGTTGTCTTGAAGATAGTTTCAAGCTGCATACGTTATTTCTGGTTGTGTAACTGTTTTATAGTGTTTTAATTTTTCATCTATAGATCTATAGAATGCATCTATAGATTTTTGTTGTATGTAGTTTTGGTAATGTAATTTGCGTAGTTCAGGTTTTTTATTCTATTCTGCCATGATGGCTTCTCATTTAGATTGTATGTTATTATTTCGCCTAAATATTTAAATTTATCAACAATTTTTATTTCCTGTTCTCCTATTTTAATT
Source organism: Schistocerca nitens (assembly GCF_023898315.1). Lineage (NCBI taxonomy): Eukaryota > Metazoa > Arthropoda > Insecta > Orthoptera > Acrididae > Schistocerca > Schistocerca nitens. The sequence continues at coordinate 246,448,885 of NC_064622.1, forward strand.
TTGTTTGCAAGTGGTGGATCAGTTAGCATAATCTCCGTTTTTTCAAATGCTATTCTAAGGCCTACTTTCTCTGCTATATCTTGTATTGATTTCACTTGTTGCCTGGCTTCTTGAACGGTGTTGGCTAGGAGAGCAAGATCATCAGCTAATCCCAAGTAGTTTAAGCTAATATCTTTTGCACTTCCAATTCTTATCATCTTTGGATTGTCCTTTTACCATTCTCTCATTATGTATTCCAGTGCACAGTTGAACAGTAATGGTGATAGGCAGTCACCTTGTCCCAAGCCTGTTTTTATGAGGAATGGTTCCGAAATTTCTCCTCTAAACTTCACTTTTGATTTGGTGTTGGTTAGAATGAGTTGTATTATTTTAATTAGTTTTGGATGGAGTCATAGATTTCTTAAAATTTTTAATACTGAAGGTCTGTGGAGACAGTCATATGCCTTCTTAAAATCTACAAATGTTACTGCCAGAGGTTTGTTCCGTTTCTTGTAGTATGCTATAATCAATTTTAAACTAATTATCTGCTCTGCACAGCTTCTCCGTGGTCTGAAACCTCCCTGATATTCCCCTAACTCCTGTTCTAATTGCCCCTTGAGTCTTTCATATAGGATCTTGGATAGAATTTTGTATGTGCAATCTAGGAGAGAGATTCCTCCGTAGATGTCTGGGTTGCTCTTATCTCCCTTTTTGTGTAGTGGGTGGATGATAGCTGTGGTCCAATATTCAGGAAATCGTTCTGTTACCCAAATTTTTGTTAGAGCCCTTCTCCACATGCCTTATAATTTTTTTGTTCTTTAAGAATTTTTTCTACTTCTTGGGAAGTTGGAGGATCTAGTTTGTTAGGTTTGGTTTTTATTGGGGTATTTATGTTGATTTGTAAGGGTTCTTTGGGTTCCTCGCAATTCAGACGTTTGTTAAATGCTTTTGCCATGATTTCTGCATTTTCCTTGTTACTGTGTGTCATTCTTCCATCTTCATCTTCCACTATTAGTGTAGGGGCCTCATATTGTTGTAGTTGTTTCCCAAAGATTTTATAGTAGTTCCTGGAGTTGGTTTTATGATAATTACCTTCTATAGAGTTTATAATATCTTTATGAAATCCTCTCTTGATTCTTTTAATATTTTGTGTGAATTTTTTTCTTTCATTTTTTAGGTTGATGGCATTTTCTTCAGTTTTGTGTGTTTGAAACTTTAACCATGCTTGGTGTCTATCTTCATGGAATTTGTCACATTCTGATGTCCAACATGCATGTTTCCTTCGTGGGTTCAAGGGAGCTAGATTCTCCGCTTCTTTTTTAAGATTGGGCACTAGTTGTTCTAGATCATCTGTTAATTTGATGGTTTGTGTTATTTGTTGGTACTTATTATTTTTAATTAGCTGATGTGGGTCAAACCTCCTTTTTATTTTATTTGTTTTTCTGGTCCTCTTCTTTAACTGAGTGAATTTGATTTTAATTTTAACCATATAATGGTCTGAGCCTGTGTCTACTCCTCTCAGTACTTTAACATTGTGGATCTCCTTATGAAAATTTTTGTCCGTACAGACATGGTCTAGCTGCCACTCGCCCTTCCTCCAGTCTGGATGTTTCCATGTTTTAAGTTTATTTGGCTTCGTCTTAAAGTATGTTGATTTAGATATAAGGTTGTGTTCTCTGCAGAGTTCTACAGGTCTTTGACCGTTTTTGTTCGTAAATTTATGTTGACTCCATTTTCCAATTATATCTTTATATTTCCTTTCTTTTCCCAACTGAACATTGAAATCTCCGAATACGATTTTTACATTCTTTTTATTTACTCTGGTCACAGTTTGTTCTAGAAGGTCCCAAAATTTATCTACCTCCTCCTTTGTTTTTGTTAGACAGTTTTTTCATTTGTTGGTGCATGAGCATTTATTATTGTATAGGTTTTATTCATTGTTTTAAAGCTTAGAGTCGCAATTCTTGGTGATACTGCTTGGAAATCCGTTACTGAATTTATTATTTTTATGTTTACTAAAAACCCTGTTCCAAACTGGGGACATTGTTTCATTGCCCTCAGTCCTGGAACTGCATTTCACTGGAAAAAAAGGGACGGAAAATTGCACAGAGTTGTAGAATACGCGATAACTAAAATAATAAACACAAACTTTTGCTCATCCACAAGCAGCAATTATTGATCAATAATTTGACAGATTTTACATTTCTACTGAAAGTGAAAAGTTTGTAATGTTTATTTTCATACCCAAAAATTGGACGTATACTCTTAAAGAAAAAGAATTTGGAGCAAGCAACTACACTGCAACAAAATCAAAACAAGGCAAAAAAAAAAAAAAGAAGTGAAAGGAAGAGACGTACTATCTATTCCCAACATTACGCCTGAGGAGTCCTTGCTGCAAAAAACAGTCTTGTTCTTGAGAGTTTTCTTGTGTTGATACAAGCAGACAAAAGCATAGCAAAAAAAGTTACATTTCTATGGGCAAAGATGGCGAGGACAAGCATGATTTTTTAAAATCTGTTTTATGAAACCTAAGGTAGATATACGTCCTTTAAGTAACATTCAGTCTTTATTGAGCATGCGTTGTTATGATGTTAAAATGCTCTCGTAAGTGACAAGGGAGAGCGAAATCTTAAATTAAATGGATAATTTCTAATAATGTAATGAACAGTCAACAGATAAAAAATAACAATGATCTTACAGACACTTATGGTTTGTTGCCATGCAAGAACTTGTTACGAAATCCAGAGCCAAACACACTACGTAATGGATGCTGTGCTTATCAGTACAATAAATCGTATTTTAATATATTCCCACTAAAACGCTATCATGAAATTTGGCAAACGCTTTAAAAAATAATTTATGACATTTTTTGGTCCAAAACAAAAACAAAAATTTTTTAATTTAAGAAAAATTTTTTTGAGAAAATTCAGCAGTTCTATGGCTGTGGTCAAGTAGTAAATATTTTCCAAGCTTACACAAAACTGAATAAAATTGTACAACTTATAGGTCAGCAAGTCAGTTAAATTGAGATATGGCCATTTCAATGTTTGAAAACGTGACATCGCACAATGTTTTAAATTTAGACTTTAATAACTCAGAAACTCAAGATCTAAAGAAGATTCATTTGAGATTTCTCTTGCACTCCGCTACTATCATTGGACCAAAATTTAACAAAATCTGAGATACCAGCAACTGGATTATTGTTTGACTTTACATGGTCTCACACGATGATAAATGCAATCTGCCAACATTGGTCTTCCGCGGAGGTTCGACGCATATGTATCTCAGTTGCGCGTTGTACGTACAACTGGGACTCCTTTAAAAAGCCTGCGTCCTGTGTTGCCATTGGAGTCTCTACCATCAAAGGAAGCCGCAACAACGGTCGCCTTGCTGAGTCACTTGTGCTTTAGACTAGGACTGCTGATATTTTTCAAAACTATTGGGTCTCCGATGTATGGATGTTTATAAACTGTCATTATCGGTTCTCAATACATCGAAGAAATTAACGATAAACAGGCGGAGAAAATATCGACGTAGCTGCCTATAAAAATATCGGCTGCACTTTGTAAATCTACTTCCGGTTTTAGATATTTGAATTGAAAGGAAAACGATGCACGTTCACGCTTGGCGATAACCACTTTGCTAACATTGGAAACTAAATGTTAAGTGGCACAATAAGGTTTCTGATGGGTCTGTCATTCGATTTCGTCACATATCGGATTTGCCCGGAACACTTCATGTTAACTTCCCGGTTTTTTCTTTTTCCCCTCATTTCTGCGAACGCCAGCGATCTAGCAGTTGTGTGAAAACTACGTGGAAAAGCTAAACGTCGAAGTTACTGTTGGTAGCGGAGAGCGCCTATTTCGTCAGCATTTCCCTCACACGTCTCCACATACCGCAAAGACCAATCTTGTAACTCGGATTTTTGTTCATCATTTTCGGCAACTGTTTTTGAAGAATGTCGATCTGAAGAAATAGTACATTAGTTGCGCTAAAAATTGTTTTTTAACGCAATTGGTGTGCTGTTTCTTCACATAGCACCCCCCCCCCCCACCGAAGCAATCGCAGTTGTTCTTTTGTGCCACATATAATAGTTTCACATAGCGAAAGAGAAAGACTGGATGTGATGGAACCTCAAAAAGCAAGACTCCTTCACACAGTAAAATTGTGTCCAACTACAATTTCAAAAGAACAGCGTCAAGTATTTTCCGAAAATTGTGAAAGAAATATAATACAAAATGAAAAATCTGCACTCGATAACGCCGTTTGATATACATATATCGAGGGGAAAAATATCGCCGATTAATATCGAGCGTTTTGGAAAAGTTTCGATATTCCGACATTTTATTAACAGCCCTACTCCAGGCGCTTTAACACTGCCAGTGTGGATATTCTTTTGCTGTGAACAAGCCGACTTCTTAACGCAAGGCACGTAACGTAGCTGTACGGATCTTCCACGACCGAGCGATCAATGTCTGTCCTTGGGACCTAGCCATATGGAGCTGTTGAGATCCTGCAGGGCTACGTATAGTCCTTCTGAACCGACTGATTCCGTATTGGCACAACACACTTGTGATTCCGACCAACTCGAAAAGCAGTCTCGGCAGCCAACGATTGTACAGTTATCTTGTGTTGGTGATGTTTCTGTCTAGTCAACAGTCATCTGACGAATTCATCTCCTGTGCCACTCTCTCTCATCCACCGTATGTGCTCAACAACCCGCGGTTCCCTACTGAAGCACCTAGAACTGCTCGGCAACAGCGGCCCGCAGTCTGTTTCCCTTGCAATTTTCATTTATACAGTTCCCTCTAGTACTATAGAAGTTGTTTGCTGGTGTTAACATGATGGCTCTTCTTCTTCTTCTTCTTCTCCGTATTTTTAAAATTTTCCTTTCTTCATAGATTCTGCTGAAAACCTCGTCATTCCTTACTTTATCAGTCCAACTACCCTACAACATCCTTTTATACCACCACATCTGAAACGCTTCGATTGATTCCCTTCTTTTACAGTGTTCCCACAGTTCATGATTCACTACCATGCGATGCAGTGTTCTAATCCTATATTCTCAGAAACTTCTTCCTCAAATTAAGGAATGTATTTGATACTAAAAGACTTCTTTAAGTCAGAAATATGCTCTTAGCCTATGCTAGTCTGATTTTCATGTCGTTGTTGCTTCGTCCGATGTGGCACAATTCCGTAACTTCACATCTACTTTGTGGTCATCAATTTTGACGTTAAGTTTAGCGCTAATGTTATCTGCTACTCAGTGCTTTAGTCTTTCCTTGGTTTACCCTCATTCCGTATTCTGTTCTTATTGCACGATTCATTCTGTTCAACAGATCCTGTAGTGATTCACGTTTACTGAAGATAGCAATGTCATCTGCGAATCTTATATCATTTCACCTTGAATTTTAATCCCACTCTTGAGCCCTTCTTGTATTTGGTTGCAGCTTCTTCGAAGTACAGATTGAACATTAGGGGCAAAAGATTTCGTCCCTGTCTTACATACCTTTTTATCAAAGCTCTTCATTCTACGTCTTCCATTCTTAATGGTCCTTCTTACCAAGAAGAAGAATTAAATGATCTGCTGAACGGAATGAACAGTCTAATGAGTACACGGTATGGTTTGAGAGTAAATCGGAGAAAGACGAAGGTAATGAGAAGTAGTAGAAATGAGAACAGCGAGAAACTTATCAGGATTGATGGTCACGAAGTCAATGAAGTTAAGGAATTCTGCTACCTAGGCAGTAAAATTACAAATGACGGACGGAGCAAGGAGGACATCAAAAGCAGACTCGCTATAGCAAAAAAGGCATTTCTGGCCAAGAGAAGTCTACTAATATCAAATACCGGCCTTAATTTGAGGAAGAAATTTCTGAGGATGTACGTCTGGAGTACAGCATTGTATGGCAGTGAAACATGGACTGTGGGAAAACCGGAACAGAAGAGAATCGAAACATTTGAGATGTGGTGCTATAGACGAATGTTGAAAATTAGGTGGACTGATAAGGTAAGGAATGAGGAGGTTCTATGCAGAATCGGAGGGGAAAGGAATATGTGGAAAACACTGTTAAGGAGAAGGGACAGGATGATAGGATATCTGCTAAGACATGAGGGAATGACTTCCATGGTACTAGAGGGAGCTGTAGAGGGCAAAAACTCTAGAGGAAGACAGAGATTGGAATACGTCAAGCAAATAATTGAGGACGTAGGTTGCAAGTGCTACTCTGAGATGAAGAGGTTAGCACAGGAAAGGAATTCGTGGTGGGCCGCATCAAACCAGTCAGTAGACTGATGAAGAAAAAAAAAAAAAAAAAACTTCTTATACACACATAGTACACTGAGGTTGACAAATGTCTGGGATAGTGATATGCACATACACAAGGAACAAAAGGGCAGTGCGTTGTCGGAGCTGTCATGTTCCGTCGGATAATTCATGTGAAAAGGTTTCTGTCGTAATTCTGGCCCCACGACAAGAAATAACATGCTTTGAACGCGGAATGGCAGTTTGAGCTACACACATGGGACATTCCATTTCGAAAATCGTCAGGAAATTCAATATTCCGTCAATAGTGTGGCGAGAGTACCATATTTCAGACATTACCTATTATGGACAACGCAATGGTCGAGGACCTTCACTTAACGACCGAGACCAGCGGCGTTTAAGTCGAGCTGTCCATGCTAACAGACAAGCAACACTGCGTGAAATAACTGCAGAAATCAATGTGGGACGTACGACGAACGTATCCGTTAGAAGTGCTGCGAAATTTGGCGTTAATGGGCTATGACAGCAGACGACCGCCGCGTCATGTCCCGCAGCTCCTCTCCTGGGTTCGTGACTATACCGGTTGGACTCTCTAGACGACTGGAAAACCGTGGCCTGGTCAGATGAGTCTCTATTTCAGCTGGTGAGAGTTGATGGTAGGGTTAGAGTGTGGCGCAGACCCCACGACACTATGGGCCCAACTTATCAACAGGGCACTGTGAAAGCTGGTGGTGGCTCCGTAACGGTGTGGGCTTTTACATGGAATGGACTGGGTTCTCTGGTCCAACTGAACCCAATCACTGACTAAATCATTGTGTTCAGCTACTTGGAGACCAACTGCACGAAACAACGATGGGATTTTTATGGATGACAATGCGCTGTGTCAACGGGTCACAGCTTTTCGCGACTGGATTGAACAACATTCTCGACAATTCGAACGAATTATTTGGCCATCCAGATAGCCCGATATGAATATCACTGCACATTCATAGGACATAACCGATAGGTCTGTTCGTGCACAATCCTGCAACGGCAACGCTTTCGTATTTATAGACAGCTACAGAGCCAGTATGGCTCAGTATTTCTGTAGGGAAATTCACAGTTTCATGGAATCATGCGGCACGCGCCAGCGTCGTTTAAGGATGTTACTCTACGGTTCTACACCCTTCCAGTTGTTGCACCGCTGTGTGATACTGTCGACAGGCGAAGCCAGACTACTCGTTCGCGTTCGGCGTCGAGGACCCGGAGTCGGGCAACGCACAGGCGCACGAGGAGCGCCGTGACGGCGGCGTGGTCAAGGGCCAGTACACGCTGCTCGAGCCGGACGGCCGCACGCGCACCGTCGTCTACACCGCCGACCCCGAGCACGGCTTCCGCGCCGACGTCACCTTCAGCGGCACCGCCATCTCGCAGCCAAGCAACAGGGGCAACAACAACAACAACAACAACAACAACAACAACAACAACCACAACTACAACAGCTACTACTATTGACGAACTCGCACACTTCCTCCACTGTCGCAAACTCCTATCGTGGTAGAATTTACTATAGGACCTCTACATCGCAATACTCTTACTCCTAGTAAAAGCCAAAGTAATCTGATTGTTTACTGAAGCTCGTTTAGGCAGTAGATTTCACCGAACAACACATCAAACTTTATGTACACTTCTCGTCCCAGCTACTGGTAAAAGCCATCCTATGCCAATGCCGGTTCCAAACACGACAGACTACGCACGCACTGGTGTAAGTAATTTACTTCAAATGGCATTTAGAACAGCCACTATACCTAAAGATCATAAATAAATTGACGGGTATATCTTCGGCAAAAAGCTGTGGGATAACAAATCAGTAAACACAATACTTTGTCAAAAACAATGTGTTCGGATACGGAATTTTCAAGAATTGTAATGAAGTTAGAAATTACGTAATCAGTACATGCATGCTGTTCTCTGAAGCACCCAATGACAGGCAAATTTCTTGAGAGTAAGCTACTGTTGCTCCGTTTCTCGTAAATGCATACGTTAAATGAACTGTGCGTCCTCCTAATTACCAGATATAATTTCAACGACCATCTGTTTCCGGTGTCGGTTTTCAAAAGACTTAGCTCACAGAGTGAAATTACCCTGCAAAATGCCATTACATATTTAGCACCAATACGCTTTCTGTACAGGACCTTTTCTGTAATAATTATATACACACTCGAACCACCCTCCCCCTTGTCTTCGCAAATGTAACCAAACTAAGCCGCTGCTACCTGATGAGGAATTCAGACTGATTGAGAACGCTAAGAGTTCGGTGTACTGCAATGCCAGAGGACTACTATAGGCCTACGCAAATGGGGACATCTGGAGTACAGAGTTTTAATTATCAATGTAATCAATTTGTAGCAAATAACAATCAGTTCTCTGGGATATGATATGTCCTTCTGTGTCAGCTATAAAACTTGATTCTTGCGGCATGACATCTGTAACTGATGAACACTTTTACATAAAAAATGACAATTTTAAAGTCTGCCGCCCCCGCCCTCCCCAGATGATTTCTACGAGCGTCCATGATGATAATACTTCAGAGTTACATTTCCTATTAAGACTGATTTAGTTTCCACGACAAAACACTAACTGTGTGAAACGTTTGTAGGAATACGGCAATAACATCTAGTCTCCTTCACAACTGTAGTTAATGGTAGTTGAAGTTATGGGTACCTTTAACAAACCGCGTAACAGTTCTAAGGGAATGATACATTCAGTTGTAAGAAGCATCACTTGTACCAATTACTTCCTCATCTGTACAAATACAGAGGGCAGACTTAATATATACTGGATGTTAATGTGTAAAATCTTTTACAACTCAAGTTCTTGAACGATTTTAACAACTGTAAGTATTGTGCATAGCAAATAAAATATACGAAAGCGAAACTTTTGTATTCTTCCAAGAAGAAAACCTGGAAAAATGCTATGACTTGACTGTAGTTTTAAGAGAAATGAATGTACATTTTTTCTCTCTTACAAATATTTTTTTTATGTACACTGCATCAAACGAAGACCAGTGGAAAAGATAATTCCTTAATTACGATCTATTATTTTGATTTTCTGAAAATCAGTTATGATCTCTATATGATATTCATGATCACAACAAATCTTACTTGCACCATCTGCAGAAATACTGGGTACAACAACGCAGTACAGTACGCGAATGAATACTTAACACACAGCCTGGTGATAGCCTTTTGATTCTAAGTCGCTTCGTGAATCACTGAAAAAAGCAAATAGATTAGACCTTGAGGCTTCCAGGTGATTCCACGTCGCTGTCAAGCACATGCCCATACAGCCGGCCGAACCGTCGATCATATTAACACAATCTTCACGCGTGGCAGAGTTGTTAGCGCAGGTCCATCTAATCGCAGCTCTAGATTGTCACCCCGGTCACCTGATGGCAGTGTGCTGTTACTTTGTGTGGTAAGCCCTCAAGTGTACGGTGTATCGTAACAACTCTCATAGTCTTCAACTGTCAGCAGTCCATAAACCCAAAGCCCCTAAACATTTTGAACAAGCCGAATTATCATCTTTTTTGCTGTGTCACAAACTGACATTACAGTATTCGCACTTGCCCACAATCTACATGTACTGAAAATTTTATGCCGTATTTTCCTTGTGTGTCTTGTCCAAGGCTTTTCCTTGAATGCAATGTGTCATATCCTTCAAGTGCTTATTACATTATCTTTGGGACTACTAGCGCCTTGGTACTATTAGATCCTTCTGCGTCCTTAACGCGGATCATCGTCACCTTCACATGCTACACTGCGATGCCCCTTTGAAAGTTCTTTGATTCTTTGTTCTTTTAAAAAAAGTGCTTTTGGTTCTTCGTATTGTTTTGTACCCGAAGTACTGAGCGTATATTGGTTTAACTTAACTCAGTATAAAGCAGACATCGTTATTCAATGCTAAAGCTTCCATTAGGATAGTGATAAAATTCAAATGAAAGAAATCAGCCAACCAGATTCCCTTTCATCAATTCTTAACAGTTCAAGAGGAAATTGTGAGATCCCTAAAATGTGAAAACGATGATGGAGTAAGTGTAAATGGAACATACGTTAACCAGTCTCCATTTTTTTTTGAAAAACGATGTACACAACTACGTTAGCTAATTTATCAACAACCCGTTTCAGTCAAGCAGACCATCTTCAGGTTTATTGGGACAGCGTCATGTGATGCGTGACAACCCATAACCACTATCAAGCATAATGTTACAAAGCAAAATCTCTAACTATAATACTTATGAAGTGCCTCGCCATATGCCTACTGCACGTCGTACGAGCTCCTGATTTATAGCTGAACGGAGAAGTTGGTTTCCGACTTGATGCTTCATAGTGGGTATACGTTATCATACATCCGATTACAATGTCACAAAACCCACGAAGAGAGTCTGTTTATGACAATCTGGCTGTTTAATAAATTGATACAGCCGTGTGCAACCGTGATTTTTTAACAATTTCTACAAGCTGTGATCATCGCCTTCTCAATCTAACACACCTTTCCGCTGCTGACGACACTACTGTCCGCGTTTAGTGCACTAACAGTCACAATGAAAGGAAAAACAAGCGAGTCTGAAATCACTCCTAAAAATCGATGCCAACAGAACTATAAGAACGCACAGTGAAGACGTAGAAATTGCGAATGGGCAAGTAACTAATTTCTGTATCTAGGGCACCTGAAGACAGTAACTGTTCGGACCGCAAAAGAGTAAAAATGGTCTGATATACTTTTAAGTTTTCCAAACGAAGGTAACGTTAACTCTGAATCGTGAGATGTACTTAGTGCAGTGAGACACGTGCTTTTAATTCGAGAAACCATTCAAGATGAAGAGTAGTCAGCGAAGTACTGGGAAACGTCTTTTGGGAATTACTGGGAAGGGGAAGGGTGTGTGAATGCGATCAGTAAACAAATTGGTGTGGAAAACTTGATTAAGGCTATAATGAAAATGTATCTGAAGTGCGCGAGACATGAGGCCCGGCGAATAGATGGACAACGGTAGTTCATGTCGCAAATTATCCGATAAGAAAGAAGGCAGGCCCGGCGAATAGATGGACAACGGTAGTTCATGTCGCAAATTATCCGATAAGAAAGAAGGCAGAGGAGCACGATTAACCTAGAGGCAGACAGGTGAAGACCATAACGCATGGAGAAGACTAACGGAGGCCTTTATCCAGGAGATGTTAAATAAGTGAGTCAATTTCTCCAATCTTTAGAGACTTTGTCAAAATTGTTTGAAAGTGATACTCCATAGCAAGGGCTTTCCAAACCAGCAACTGGATACACTTGCTCAATACGAAAGCGTCTATTCAATAACACAGCAGTCTCGTCTAGTGAAACGCTCGTGGTTTAGGAAGTTGCATCACCTTAACGCAGCATTGCTTTCCAGTCAAGCGGAAAAGCTTTCACACAAGTTCGTTTGTATATAGCCTAGCAACCCGTGCTTGCAGCACTGACGCTTTCACATCTTTTTTATGTTTGGAATGATGTGTGTTTTGTAATTTCGAATCTGTTTTCTTCGATAACGGTTCTTCAGAAGTTACGTTCTGTGTCCGTTGCAGAGTGGCTTCACTTTGTATTGGAAAGGGAACAGCGAAGTTAATGTTCCAATATCAGAATTTGAAAAAGCGATACAGCAAACATAAACCATTACAAACTTACCGGATGCTTTACAGAACATTGGATTTGAATCAGTGAAACAAGAGTCTATTCTTTCGCACGTTAACTCCGATTTTCCAGCTTTTCCAGGACGCTAAACAAAATTATCCGAGTGTGGTGTTCTATAGACGGTTTCAGTTAGGCTATGTTCAAACTTCGCCGTTTAGCCTCGTTGTTCACGAAGTATTAATCTCGTGATTCACTGCCTTTTGTAGAATTTGCAGTGCGGTGCTGTGACCCGGTCGGATAGCGAAGCGTGTTAGCACGTCGTTTCCGCGATTCGGGCAGGCGCGCTGGCGCCGGCTCCGAATCGAATTTGCCTGGTGGATTAATGAGGCCGATGTGCCGACAAGCCTCTATGTGGTTTTTAGGCAGTTTCCCACATTCCACTAGGTGAAGACCGAACTGGTACCCACAACCCGCCTCAGTTACACGACTCGCATACACTTAGAAAATGTTCACACACTTTTAAATCGGTAACACTAGGCACAGACAGTTGTGATGTACATATTCACTCCCGAGGAGGCAAAGGGGTGGCTACAAGGAGGACGTCCAGCTAACCTCTTCTCTTTAACAACGCCGATGTCGAAGCATAAGAAGAACAAGGATGAGTGTAGTAATGTAGGCTCCAATACGAATAATATTCAGAATCAATGACTTCGTGGAAAAATAATGGCGCTCTGCGACACTTGTTCTGAAAAGTGGTTATAACTTTTGATATTTTCCTGCTGCGTTTGTTTTTGTTAGCAGGAAATTTTATACTTTTAGATGTTTATTATCTCTCATTTGGCCAGTAATAGTAGTACGCCAATTTCTATGCATTAAATACGAGTACGAAGGCCGGTTACTTTATATCTTGTCTGAAACAGCAATTTCCAGTGTCCCTGAAACTCCCACGTTTAATAGCGCTTCCTACGTGAAAGGAAAGGCAGCTAGAACGTCTTGTTCATGACATTGCCATTACGTAAAGAACACCCCTCATTGGCACCATCCCATACTAGGCTGACATGATTTAGGAAAATGACTGCTTCCTCGAGTTGAAAACTGTAATCGAGAGTTTTAACTGTGACGCGCCCGTCTACATTTCGTTAGGGGCATCGAAGCGAATTAGTTATACACTCTTGTGAGAATAAATTGGCTGCAACTGGCCGATACAACAGTTTAGACGCTAGCTTTAAGTTACTTTGAAAAATACGACTGGACAATTTGTGCTGATAGAGAAATAACCCTCTCTGTGCTTCTTGGCATTGACAAGTGAAGCAACCACCCAACCAGTCACCAATTTTACTCCTGTTTCAGACGTCAGTAGTGAGCATTTGTGAAACAAATGCTGTTCTAGTATGATGCGTTTTTCAAGCGTTTCCGCGAAATCAATGTTCAAATATGTAGCAGCCTGCTGAACACCAAACGAGAGCGCCAGCCGTCGGTGATATTCGTGGCGAGAATATAAATAAGGAATCTTTATGAAATTAACGTCTATTTATCGAAACCTCCATGTTCATTTCATCACGATTCCTTGCTGTTAACTAGATTACATTTAATCGCAAATGATTCGCGACGACGACGACGATTTAGACGATACTCTATCAAACATTTCGGCGGACATAGGTTGCTTATTTTTTAAGGATCTGTATATATAGTGCATAAATACAACTATTTATAATAGATAAAACGGAGATATTGTTGTCAAAAAAATAAAACGGAGATATTGTTGGCAAAAATCTCGAAAAGTTGTAGACCGGTTTTACTCGAACTTTCAGACTGGCCTAGGCTTTATGACAACGCACAGGTTTTCTGATAAAACAGATAAGATAGAAAATGCTGTGATGTGAAAATCTGTAGTTTCGTTTACTTTTTCGCTATTTCTTGACTTCTATAGGGTAAATGTAAACCATTAGACAAATTGTTCCTCCCATATACACTGTTCAGTCTAATTAGAAGGCCTGAATAACCATCTTTTGCAGCGCGGACCGCTGCGAGACGAGCAGAAGACTGTCACTGAATTTCTGGTAAGTACCGAAGGGATTGGTGGAGTCATGACGACTCCAGTGTTGTGGTCAGCCGCACTGGGTTTCTCGGTTGGTGAGCCATGGCGTGATCAGACCGGTCGAGTGATTCTACAGATCATCGATTGGGTTTAAAACCGCGTGGGGGAGGGGGGGGAGGGGGGGTTGGTGGCTTGGGTGGTTCGAATGGCTCTAAGCACTATGAGACTTAACATCTTAGGTCATCAGTCCCCTGGACTCAGAACTATTTAAACCTAACTAACCTAAGGACATCACATACATCCATGCCCGAGGCAGGATTCGAACCTGCGACCCTAGCAGCAGCACGGTTCCAGACTGAAGCGCCTAGAACCGACCGGACACAGCTGCCGGCTTGTTGGCTTGGGGAATACAGTAAACCCATCCTGGTGCTCGTTGAACCACACACGTCCACTGCGAGCGCTGTGTTCAAAAAATTTTCAAATGTGTATGAAATCTTACGGGACTTAACTGCTAAGGTCATCAGTCCCTAAGCTTACACACTACTTAACCTAAATTATCCTAAGGACAAACACACCCATGCCCGAGGGAGGACTCGAACCTCCGCCGGGACCAGCCGCACAGGCGAGCGATGTGACACGTTTGCTTTGTCCTGTTGGTAGATGCCAACGTTCTGAGAAACAACAAACTGCGAGAGTCGTACTTGTATTAATCCAATTTGCCTTACAGAATGACATCACCCAGAGAATGCCACGAAAGCATTCCCCAGACCATAAAGGTCCCTCCTCCAGCCTGGACCCGTCTGACGATTGACGTTTCACACCGTACATGCCAGTGGCCAGTAGCGGCTGCTGTATAAGAGCACAAGAGCACTGGAACACCCTCACATTCGACACCTTGCGGATTTATTGGTTATTTTTCTTTGAATGCTGTTAATGCAGATGCTGCAATCGAAAACATGCGGCACTTCAATCTTCCGCGCTACTGCTCCTCTAGACTCCGTGAAACTGGCGACAGGGGGTCTCGAGCACACCTCCAGTTGTGCACTTTTTAAGCAAGCTTTCGCGCATCCGCAACTCGCGTGACGTAACTGCCCTATAGGGCAACTACATGCAGATTTGATAAACTATGTGCACATTTCACTACGTGCACAGCTAGCCCTTGCCACTCAACTACAAGTTTCTGTCAGTGTCACGAGGTGGTGGCACACTACGGCAAACTTTCATCCCCATTCCCCTTCCTGCTAGATGATAGCACATTCCTCAGATATGCTAATTCACTCACTACATATTGTAAAATTAGATTGGACGCCAGTATATGTTAAAGTTGTACTGACACTAAATCTATTTTGTGTGTTTCTGAATGAGTTATAGTATATTAAGTCATGAATTTTTATCATAAGGGCCCAAAGCACATCACTGTCGAATGTGAGATTAGCATATATTCATGCTTCTGAAATCTGTTGATCTTACGGTGAGTTAGGTTTATCTATGCTTTAGGCCCACATTGCTTATATGAAAATTCACGAAAAGCCGTATCACTGATTTCTCGCCGGCCGGTGTGGCCGAGCGGTTCTAGGCGCTACAGTCTGGAACCACGCGACCGCAACGGTCGCAGGTTCGAATCCTGCCTCGGGCATGGATGTGTGTGATGTCCTTAGGTTAGTTAGGTTTAAGTAGTTCTAAGTTCTAGGGGACTGATGACCTCAGAAGTTAAGTCCCATAGTGCTCAGAGCCATTTGAATCATTTGAACTGATTTCTCTGATGTTCACTTAAATGTGGGATCGACGGCAGTGTGCCTTATGGATCTCAGCTTGTATTCTAGTGTCAAGTGACATGGTGGTATACATTACTACTTGAGACTAATCATTTCCACAAACGGCACCTTGTGTTTGGAGTTGGTTGCTTAATGAGCGGGAATC
The DNA here is from genome assembly GCF_023898315.1 of Schistocerca nitens. Lineage (NCBI taxonomy): Eukaryota > Metazoa > Arthropoda > Insecta > Orthoptera > Acrididae > Schistocerca > Schistocerca nitens. The sequence continues at coordinate 246,464,724 of NC_064622.1, forward strand.
GGCTTTCGTGCGCAGTGTAAATATGAACTACATTTAATCTATTTTAAACGCCAACGGAAAAATAAAGCTGTGAGGACGGGTCCTGAGTCGTGCTTTGGTAGCTCAGTCGGTAGAGCACTTGCCCGCGAAAGGCAAAGGTCCCAAGTTCGAGTCTCGGTCCGACACACAGCTTTATTCTGCCAGGAAATTTCGTATCAGCGCACGCTGCGCTGCACACTGAAAATCTCATTCTGGGAAAAGTTAGCCGCAATGAAAGTAGGGTCTCCGAGAACAGATCCTTTGATTGAGAGAGTGACGAAATCAAGCGTGACTACAAGCGAACACTTAACAAGGAAGCGTACAGTTAACACAAGTTGTTGTGAGGGTGCAGCGTAAGAATTATCTGATTTTCCGCCCAGAGGTATATTCGTGAACTAATACGTCTGTTAGAGATCTTTTACATTTGTCCGATAAAAAATGGGAAAGCACGAGAACTCCCACTTACGCAAAAATGCAATATGCAGAGTTGCAAAAGCTTACACATTATTTCTTATTGCCCTAAACTGTACTTTATTACGTACAAAACAACGAAATTCCAAAAAAACTATTCTTTCGTTTGTCAGATAAATTATGATTATGTTTATTATTTTTATAATTAATGTTGTTATTGACAGTGGCTGTAGTTTTATAAATTTGTTGATAAGCATAACTATTAAAACAGATGCTGTTTATTAATTTTCCACTCTCAAATTTATCTGAATCTAAAAATCTGTGAACATCCACAATGCATACTCACGAGCCGCCACTGCCAACGGCCGTCTGCCCGATGAATCATAAAATGAGATTCGTCTGCAAAGGCCACCTGTCGCCACTCAGCAGACGTCAAATAGCAGTATTGGCGTGCAAATTCCAGCTTTCGTCGCTCATGAACAGCGGTCAGCATGAAGTCCATGAACCAGGCACCTGCTGCGCAGACTCATACGCAGTAACGTTCGCATAACGGTCGTTGAGGAGACCCTGTTTGTAGTCCCTCGGTTCATATGGGTGGTCAGTTGCTCAACACTTGCACGTCTATTCGCCAGTATAGATCTCGACATCTGCCTCTCACCCCTTCATCTACGGCACTCGGTTCACCATAGTTGCCCTGGCGCTAGTCTCGGATAGCGCCATTTTGCCATGAATGGCATACTTCAACCAGGGCGGTATGTGGACAGTTTACAAGCTTAGTCGTTTCGAAAATGCTTCCACCCTTGGCCGGAAAGCAAATGATCATTTCCTTTTGGACGTCAGATAAAGGCTTCGTTTCCGCATTACGAGAAAGAATGCGCAGTTTCCGCGTCCCCCCGACATGCTTCATATACCCTCCACTGCTAGTGGTGTCACCTGCCGTCTGTGAGTAGTTATTGCACGTTGACGTCGAACACACGCGGCGGCACCATTAATGTGAGTAGACCGTGCATTTAGGCATTCGTTTGGAGCTACTTTCAATTTCCAACCAAGGTTTCGTTTGCAGTGGCAATAACGAAGGTTCAAGGTAAAGAGAGGGGGCAAGAGGAGATGGACAGAGAGAGGGGGCAGGACGAGATGGACAGAAAGAGGGATAGGAGTTGTGGATACATATCCGATTCCCATACATACATAGCAATAGGGAAGCATTGCAGGGTTCGCCAGTTATTTAAATAATTCCATCCCAGATCGTAAAGGGAGGAAGGACAGAATGACAAGGAATCAAGGATTTATGAATGCATGGAGAGATGAACAGTAACAGGAGAAGCAGTTTATAAGAGCGCTCCCTAAATTCAGCGACAGTGTTAAGACTGAAATGTGAGCTGCCGACACAAAATTATTCTTTTCCGGCACTGTCATGCCACTCGAAACAAAAAGCAGACAAGGCAGCGCGCAGGCGGGCCGCCAGATGACTGAGGGGGCGCGGAGCGGTGGCATGCAGCAGTGGCGGCGGCGATTCGGCGCGCTCCTTTCCAGCCCGGCGCGCCCGCCTAGCGGCTCAGTTCCGCGGTAGCGCTGCGCCGTATCGCGCCACACACCCGTCACCAAAAGCCGACTCCAGTCTCCGCTCTCTTGCCAGACTTTGCGACACACTGCCGAAAAGAGTGAGAGAGAGAGAGAGAGAGAGAGAGAGAGAGAGAGCGCTATCGAGCAGAATCGCGCCAAGTAGCTCCTGCCGGTATCGAGCTGAATCGCGCCAAGTAGCTCCTGCCGGTGTCCACCACTCTTTTCCTAGCGGAAAGTCTCAAGATATACAGCATTGAACACAGCCTTAGCTGCGAGGAATCAAGGCCCTTATGAAATACAGGGGTTGCACAAAACGATGGAAATACCACGAGAAATGCACGCTTGAATATAAATGCAGACGCTAGCCAAGGCTTGAATATAAATGCAGACGCTAGCCAAGCCTACAGAGTATGTTGTTTGACCACAAAGAGCACCAGTGCAACGCCTTCGATATGTTGGAAGTGTCAGTTGTGGTACGAACAGTGTTCTGTGTACTTTTGAGAGCGATATGTAGGAGCTAAGTGATTCGAACGTGGATTAATTGTTGGTGCTCGTATGGTGGGTGCTTCCGTAATCAAGGCAGCTTCAAGTGTTTGCTGTTCCAAGAGGCCCAATACTAAAAATTTTTATTGCATGCAAGGAACGCGGACGAAGCTGTGTGTTGAGCGATTTTGACAGACGGTCATTGAAGACCATTGTGCCGAAAAATAAGAGAGCGACACCTACAAAAGTCAATGCGAGCCCTCTCGGCACCACAACACGAAGAGAACTCCACAAACAGGGAACAGCACGGCGAGCTGGAACTTCAATATCTCACCAGTGATACATATGCTCGTTAATTGGAAAACGTGTGGCCGGAGCAATAAAACCTCGACTATGGAGCAAGGGAAGAAAGTTACTTGGTCGTCTATGTCTTGTTGCGCACTTGTTTCCGATTTCTATCCAAGTTTATGTCCCTAAAGTGAAACCCTGACCAGGGTTTGGTGATAATTTGGGCATCCATATAATGGTATTCCATGGGCACTCTGCAAGATCCATTACTGCTATGGATAATGTGAGCAGTTTGGCTCAGCAGGTCTATCCCATTGGACGAGGGCGTGCTGAAAAGTAATGCCTCCAAATTTATTTGGAAACTCTGAAAGTTTTTTAAATAAAATGTTATTAACCTTCTACATCTTTATTCTTCATGCCTACATATTTATTTCTCAACCTACTTACCCTGGCGACGAACACATTTCTCCTAACGAGAGACCAGATTGAGGACAGCTACGGTCGCAGGTTCGAATTCCTGCCTCGGGCATGGATGTGTGTGATGTCCTTAGGTTAGTTAGGTTTAACTAGTTCTAAGTTCTAGGGGACTGATGACCTCAAAAGTTAGGTCCCATAGTGCTCAGAGCCATTTGAACCAGATTGAGAATGATCGATGACAGTAAACCTAAGGCGTCGGTTTGTTGCAGAAGTCGCATTGATCGTGTATGGTCTGGTACTGTCATGCTGAAGCGGAGGGGTGCGGTTCTATGCGCTACAGTCTGGAACCGCGAGACCGCTACGGTCGCAAAAAAATGGTTCAAATGGCTCTGAGCACTATGGGACTCAACTGCTGAGGTCATTAGTCCCCTAGAACTTAGAACTAGTTAAACCTAACTAACCTAAGGACATCACAAACATCCATGCCCGAGGCAGGATTCGAACCTGCGACCGTAGCGGTCTTGCGGTTCCAGACTGCAGCGCCTTTAACCGCACGGCCACTTCGGCCGGCGCGCTACGGTCGCAGGTTCGAATCCTGCCTCGGGCATGGAAGTGTGATGTCCTTAGGTTAGTTATGTTTAAGTAGTTCTAAGTTCTAGGGGACTAATGACCTATAGTGCTCAGAGCCATTTGAACCATTTTTGAAGAGGTACGCCACGCGGTGCATGAGTGGTTGCGCAGACTACCAATAGAATTTTTTTCTAAAGGAATTTATGCACTTTGTAAGCGCTGTAGGACTTGCATTGAGCGTGAGGGAGATTATGTTGAAAAGTGATACAACTTTGTACCACTTCTGCAAATGACCATTTGTGCCAAAACGATCTCGCTTATTTGGCGTGTGTTAAAACTGCTGCAATATTAGAAAGGCCTATTTCGTTCTACCTCGCGGACAGTGACAAAATAGACGTAATCAAATCGAGAAACCACACCGGTTTTGAGTACTATTTGTATTAACAGCTTTTTCAGTATTGTCTACTTCTGATTTTTCATGCGGCAAAACGTTTGACGAACTGTGATGAGGTAATAAATTGTTTCGCAGACAGGAAAGCGCGCTGTGTAAAGGTGTAGCAAGAGAAGAGAAAAAAATGCTGGGATCTAAGGAATGAAAAAATGTGTACTATCTTGCTTGTCTCTTGTTTTTACTGGTTTTATGTCGCACACAAGAGAAAGTTATTTGCTAATAGGCAATAAAGAGTGCAATTTTTCTGAACAGTTCTTATTCTTCGGGTCACAAATAATCCCACTCAGTATTAATTTTGAGTTCTTTTTAAAGTGGGGTAGGATGTCAAATTGGCCGGCTGGGAGCAGGAGGGGCACCACAGGATATTTTAATTTCTACTGTCCTGTATATAGGTTTGATGGCTTCTATTACAAAATATACACGTTTGAATCCCACAAAGCGAAATACAGTGACGTGCGATTGGAGAATGTTGTGTGAAGAGGCGTGACACTGCCCTTTGGCACACTTAAGGCCATTTCCTGCAACATGTATGTTTCATACATCAAACTCTTCAGACATATGTGCGCAAGAAAATGAATATATCTTTGAAAAATAGATTTTTAAAATTTTTGATGTCCTATCCCAAAGGCCCGAGTGGGAGGGGGCGCCAGTATCAAGTCTTTGCTCCGATTCGGAAATATCGTAGATCCGGGGCTGCCTGGGGTCATACCCAATGGCTCCCCAGACAATGTCGCCAGGCTTTGTACTGCTGGGCCTATCCCAAACATAAGAAGCCTTGGGCTTGCTGACTTAGCATCTGGTAATGTTCACGTTTATCCACAATTGCCTCATTTTGTAATTTGATGTTCCCTATTCTATCTTTCTATTTCGGCTGCCGCTATTCTGCGAAGTCATTTATCAGTCCCGAGAGAAGCAGTGGTTGTATGGAAGACAATTACTGCAATTGGTGCTTGCGCTATTCTAGTAGAAATGTATTTTATCCAGGAAGACACTTCGCTTACTTGAAGGGCTGGGACGATGCTGCTCTGCAGCCTTTACCAGGGACGAAACATGGACCCGCAGGGCTCATCCCCTCGAAAAAAATACGGCCTTACGATAAACGATGCCGTCAATCCGCACCTCACACAATCGCCTTTGTAGAATGAAGTAGTACCGGTTGATAAGCATGCGCATTTTCCATTGCCGTTTTCTGAAATTCTGCACCGTGCTCGCAGGTATGTCCAACGTTGGAGCAATTAACCGAGCGCTGCATGTTTGCACACCACCGCTCAACCCCTCCCGCAATGTTGCGGCCACGTCTTCGACATACTTCGGATCAACGGCTTTCCTCCCTATGCCGCATTGCACTTCAATAGAACCTGTCTTCGAATTTCACAATCATTTTCTCCAGACTAGAGAGGGGAAAAACCGAAACCGATATTTTAGTCCTGAAAAACGGGTATTTTGCCGTAATTATTTGTTTGGTTGGTTGGTTTAAAAGGGGGGAAGGGAAAGAAACCAACTAGACATACAGCACAATACAGATACGAAGGAAAAACCGCAAGAGCGACAGAAGAGCAACGAACACTATAAGGAACAAAATAGGGCAAGAAAAACACAGAGAGACGCAAGAAATAGGTAGAAGAGAGTAAACAGGAGAGCAGATTAACGTGGCTGGCTGACCACGAAAATAAAACGATAAGCCAGCCATTCTGCAACACATTAAAACCTCCACCCTAAATCACTAGGGTGGTGGACACTGAGGGACAAAGGACATGCGCTAAAACTTAGATCAAATGACAAAACCCACCCTCACGTATAAAACGTAAAACCAAATCAGCCGATGAAGCGCTGTCTGTTAAAATTAATGATAACGAGTCCGGTAACCTCAGGACAGCCAAACTATGACAGTGCAAAAGAATATGGGCCACTGTCAACCGGGCGCAGCACCGACACTGAGGCGGGTCTTCACGGCGCAGGAGGTAACCGTGGGTCGCCCAAACGTGACCACTGCGGAGCCGGCAGAGAACTACAGAGTCCCTGCGAGAGGCCCGTATGGAGGACTTCCACACATAAGCAGTCTCCTTAATGGCACGCAGTTTGTTGTGCGTACTGAGACTACGCCATCCCGTCTCCACAGCCGAAAAACCTTGCGGCGTAATAATGAACGCTAGTCGAACGCCACAGTGGTGCACTGGGTCGAGTAAACACAACATTCCTCCCTCCACCACCTTCTCAATCACTGGCACACAGCCTGGCTCACTAGCGGTTCTGGTCATATGAACAAGTGCAAAATTGGAGCGATTCGTCGACCTTCTCTTGATGAGCCCACTTCTTCCGCCGCGAGATTTGTATGCTGCCCAAAAGATGGGAGAAAGTAGTGGCCAGTACTTTGAATCGTAAATTTTATGTAAGTTTTTCACAATAAAGCCCAGAATTTCAAGAAGTAGTTCTAGACCTCACATATATTCTGGGAATTGAACTATTCAGAACACATCCGAACTGTTAGGAACAAATATGATTAACGAATGTAAGCCAAACCCTGTAACAAGACAATCGTTTGATGTCTACATGTAAGAAACTAATATCTATTTTTTCGGTAGTGACACTTCGTACACTTGTCACACGTTAAATTCGTCCAGTTTACGCTCGTCGGTAAAAAATTGATTATGTGATACTACAACATGAGCAGGAAATTTACATGCGACTTTCCCCAAGTCCTGCCTGAAATGTTCCGCTCTATAGAAGTTCTGTGTAGCGGAGAAAGCTGTCTCTCCAGAATGATATCGTTGAATATGTAAATTAAGGCTAAAAACTTCAGAAGGCACCGAATACCTCGCAGTGAAAATTCGCATGGAACGAAACGTATTTCAGATTACATGTAAATCTCTAAGTTCCCTTCCCCCGATAGTATTACCGAGGTAGGTTAGGAACACGGAAGTAACCTAAGTAGCAACTTGCCCTAGGCCGTTGAGCTACACGGATCACCATCTAAAGCTGAAATTATATTCGTCGAGAACATTTTAGTTTAAATCATTAACTCTGTTTCACCTCTCCGGAATGAAGGTGCAGTACTCTATTCAAATAATTCTTACCTCACTACTATGCAGCTGTCAATATTTTCCAGTGTCCATTTCTTACCAGTTTCAATCAATGCTGTCTACAGTATCTACATAGACACGAATAGTCTTCTATGGGCAGCTCTTACTTTCTTTATTTCGTTTCAATTAAAGAGCTACTGATGCCTGCTGATAAGGTATTTTTTTCTGGAGGTTTTTCTGCGTCATCAGTCAACAGACGGGTTCGATGCGCCCCACCACGAATTCCTCTCCTGTGCCAACGCATTAACGTTTGCCCTATTAGCCTTTCCCTTCTTCTTTTCAGTGTTTTCCATGTATTCCTATCCTCGCCGATTTTGCGGAGAACTATTTCTTTCTTTAGTCCATCTGGTTTTCAACGTTATACCGTAGCGCCCCATCTCAAATGCTCCGATTCTCTTCTGTTCCGCTTTCCCCGCAGTCCATGTCTCACTGCCATACAATGCTGTGCTCCAAACGTACAGTCTCAGAACTTTCTTCCTCAGATTAAGGCTTATGTTTTATACAAGTAGAATTCTCTTGGCTAGGAATTCCCTCTTGGCCAGTGTTTGTTGCTTTTTATGTCATCCTTGATCCCTTCGTCATGGGACATTTTGCTGCCGCAAGCACAATTCCGTAAATTCATCTGTCTCGTGATCGCCAATTATTATAAGTTTCTCGTCGTTCTTCTTTCTGCTAAAGATAAACTGATCATCATCCAACATATCCTCAGTTTTCTCTTACATTCTCCTGTATGTTATTCTTGTCAGCAACTTATACGCATGAGCTGTTAAAGATGATTGTACGATAATTCTCGCACTTGTCGGCTCTTTATTAACTTCAGAATTGTGTGGACGATGTTTTCCTGAAACTATGATGGTATATCACCAGTCTAATACATTCTGCACATCACCGTAAATAATCGTTTTGGTGCCCCCCCCCCCCCCATGATTTTAGAAATTCCGATGGAATCTCGTCTATTCATTCTGCCTTACTTGATTTTGAGTCTTCCAAAGATCTTCTAAATTCTGATTCTAATACTGGATCCCTCTTTCTCCCCTATCGACTCCTGCTTCTTCTTCTGTCGCTTCATCAGTTGAGTCTTCACCCTCATAATGGCCCTGAATGTGTTCTTTTCACTTATTGGCTCTCTCCTCCGCATTTAACAGTGAATTCCCATAGACCTTTTCGTTAACGCCCTTGCTTTTAATTTCAGCGAAGGTTTCTTTACAGTTTTCATGTAGCCGTCTCACCTCACTTCCCTGTACTTCCGATTTATTTCATTCCTAAGTGACTTGTATTTCTGCGTTCCTGAATTTGTCAGAACAGTTTTGTACTTCCTTCTTTCGTCAAGCAGCTGAAGTACAATTTTTGTTATCCATGGTTTCTTAGCAGTTGTCTTCTCTGTACCAATGTTTTTCTTTCCAACTCATGTGACTGCGCTGTTTAGATACGCCCATTCCTCTTCATTTCTTAGTACTACCGTATCCCAATTCTTCGCGCATAGATGCTTCCTAACTAGTCTTTTAAACTTCAGCCTACTCTTCATTACCAAATTGTGATGCGAGTCTGTATCTGCCCCTGAGTACGCCTTACAATCCAACATCCGATTTCGGAATCTCTGACCACTGAACTATTCACTTGTCCCCTGGCCTTTTCCAAGTATACCTCATCCTCTTGTGATTCTTTAACAAAGTATTGGCTATTACTAGACGAAATTTATTACAGTACTCAATTAGTCTTTCTACTCTCTCATTCTTTGTCCGAAGTCCACGTTCTCCTGTAACCACATCTTTTACTCCTTCCCCTAAAACTTCATTCCAGTCCACCACGACTATTAGATTTTTATCTCCGTTTACGTACATACAGTATTACCCGTTCAGTATTCTCATATAAATTCGATTTCTCTATCTTCTGCTTACGACGTCGATATGTATTCCTTAACTATAGTTTTCGGTGTTGGCAAGCTGTCGATTCTGATAAGAACAGTGATCGACCTGAACTGTTCACAGAAACTCACTTCTTGTTCTACCTTCCTGGACCCTTGCCTTCATGGGTGACGCCATAAATACACCGACTGATCTCACACTCCAAGCTCCGGCAATTTTCCGCCGTATCTTACCTTCTAAGGGTGTTGGAATTTTCGTATTTTATTCATGTGTGTTTATCACTGAAAACCAGACGAAAGAACTGGCTCCCGAAAAGCGCTGTTGATATATATTAAGTACGAAAGTGGTTGAAAGCTACAAATTATTTTTATGCGAGTGATTCTGGTTTCGTGGTTTTATCCCTTGGGCGCTGTATACGATTTAATGACTACAGTAGTTTGTGGGATAGGAAGACATACCACGAGGTCTTGACAGGTCATCATGGGAACACCCGTTAGCACACCTCTGTAAAATAAGCCCTAGGCACAGGAAATGTCAGTCTCGTAGGACGACAGTGGCAGGCTTGAACAACTACGGCAAGGAAGACAGTTTGTGAGAATCTAGCCTTATAAGGAGGATCTGAACGCATGGCGGCTGAACATTAAAATTCTGATCGCCACGTTTCTATGGGAACTTGTATGAAGCAGAAAGTGGCACGAAGGATGGAAAGCACACTAAAGAAAACAATCTACATAAAGCTTGATACAAGACTGAAAAAAAAGAAGACGAAGAGGAAGGTGACGACACGTTTCTTTCAAAAGCAAACTCCTACCTCCAAAAAAATTGAGTAAATTCGTCGCTTAGTGTATATAAATAAATATACAAAATATAAAAAGCAACTTACAAATTTAAAAGATATTTACATGTTATTTTTATAACACGCCTAAATCATAATTTACTTTCGCCATTTAGCCAATCCAAATCTGGATAAAGTGTGATGGGAGTGCTTTTACGAAAAATTCGTAGACCAAACACGATCACTTTCTGAAAAAAATATTCATGCATGGAGCACCTTCATTTACTGCTTCATAATTAATTTTATTTCATCTGTCATCCAATCACAATTTTTTTTACTTATAACTAGTTTCGACCATCTTCAGAAATAATGGAAGACATAAAAACCAAAATACAAAAATTTAATTTAAAAATCGTTTATTTTCTGCTTGACGAAAGAATACATTAAGATAAACATAAAATATTTCAGATATCTATGGATGGTATATGTAATAGAAAGTATGTAATATGCATCGTCATACTAACTGGAAGGTCAGGATTATGCCCGTGTATAGGTGACATAAGCTACACATAGCTCCTTCTCCCACTCCTACCGTTAGATGTTCGTCCTATATATATATGACTTCAAAACAGAATAATCTGCATGCCCTCAAAACTGAGGCATGTACTTTGGAAGAACAGAGTTAATATTGCGTTTTGAACAAGAAGTATTCTTGTAGTGCGAGTGCTTCACAACTAACCACAAAAGAAAGACAAATCTGCAAAGCGTGGGATTTATACAATATCCTGTCGTGATTGTGACGATACCAACACTGGCCGGGAAGAGGGTCCTTCAACACACTATTTAAAGAAAATACTTGGGGCCAGCAACACGGAGAACCTTAGCATAGGTAACACTGAAGAACAAATGGAAACGATGCATAAAAACAGAAAAAGTCAGGCGACTCCTCATTGGAGATGTACTTAGTAAGAAGAAACAAAGAAACAAATAAAACGAACTTGCTACCAATGCCTACTTCAAGATTTGTGAAGGTCTGCTCGATTGCGGCTGGAGTCGGCTGGCTGGTCCCCGCGGTAAGGTGCTGGCCACCCTGTCCGAGCCGCACTGACGCCGAGGTACAAATGACCAGCAACAAAACATCCTCTGGCCGCAGAAAGAGGGATACTAATGGTGGACGTAACTTTCTACCACATGCCATCGTTCACTCGTGTACTGCATTGGTTACAGATGTTTTAATGTTTAACTCCTGCTGTTCCCTCTTTTACATGCATACTCTGTCGTAATATGGAAAATTACGTCATGCGTTGCAATCTTATACTTTCTTAGTTATTACACAATTTATTTTATGATGCGTACTCTGTCTTTTTTAATGAATATCTTACTTAAAACACAATTTTTTACTGCTGTTACATCTACACTTGGTAATACTGATTATTTTTTTAACGTATATCTTACTTAATACAAAATTTTATAATGCTGTTACATCTGCACTTGGTGATACTGATTATTTTAAGCAGAATTTTAATGGCAAAATTGTTTTCTTGCTTTGAAATCACACATGGTTCAAAATGGTTCATGGCATGGTTCAAAATCGTTCAAATGGCTCTGAGCACTATGGGACTTTACTCCTGGACTTTTCGTTAATATGACAAAGCATATTTTGTACGTACCGCATCTTGATCCATGGGTGTGGACCATATTTTATGTTCATTTTAAAGTACGCCTTGGCAACTGTAAGTAATAAGATTGTTCAATGCTATGTATGTAATTTGTTTATCATATTTTCCGTTGTTTCTGAAGATACCGTCAGAAGTAAAAGTCATAATAAAAAAATGTTTACTTCTGATAACAACAAATTTGGCATTACAGCTCTCGTTCGAGCTTCTCCAGCGCTCTTCATCAATACATCACGTAAAGATAAGTACATTAATGAGGTCGCACACTGCCGTAAAATAAGGCGTGTGTCAAAACTTGCCTTAAGAGCCCTCGGCTCTTCTACCCGACGGGCAAGTTGCGGAGATCAGACGGGGAGATAAATGGATCTTTCCTCGACACTTTCTGGTCGTAAATTGCACTGGATGCAGTTTACAGGACACCACTACAATAGCCACAGGTAGCGGCACAAAAGGCCAGCGCATTGCCTACTGCTGCCGCAGCGAACGTTGAAAGGTGGCTACACTGAGCCACAGCGCCAGAGATCGCGCTAGAGAGTATTGTTCCGCCGCCTCCACTGGCAGTGATTATTGAGAACTCGTAGTGGGCAGTGCTTTGGGAGAACTCGTGGTAGTCAGTGCTGAGATGTCGTAGTGAGAAGTGTTTGTTGAGATGAGCTAGTAGGCAGTGCTTGCTGAGATGTGATACTGAAAAGTTCTTGTTGAGATGCGATAGTAGCGAGTCAGTGTGGAGAGATTGTAATGTCTAGAGTGCTTTTCATCAATATAAATTAAGGTAACAAACTACTTTTCTTTTCTTTCTCATTATTTCAATGTCCTGAATAATGCGTCATTACAGGTTCAGTCAACAAAGCATCTGGCTTGTGTTCTTGTATTAGAGTGTAATTCTGGTTTTCTTGAGTAATTATGGTATTTCTATTTTCTTTAATTAATTCAGTATAAATGATATTTAAAATTTCTTGTGTTATTGAAGCAGAACCGTGCCAGATGCGTACGTTGAGTCATACTTCCACACACAGAACAGTTATACTTGTGCTTTGGTTTCGTAGGTTTTATAGTTGCTGGGGACTTAATTAACTAATTGTGTTAATGAAAATTTCCATTTCATTCTTGTTATTGTTCTATGCAGTCAGATAGCGTAATAATACTACTCAGGGCCAACCGTTACGAGACTTCGTAACCGAACAGACAGCTACTGAATCAAAAAATTAAAATTATTTGCATTCTATATTAATTAAGCCCCCATGCACGTGGATGTACGTCATTCTTAGAATTGCGGAAGATCTTAAATTTCCGAACAGTCAAAAAGTGTTTATAGTCAAAGTTTTCGCCTCGTGGCGACAAAGACCTACCGCGTCTGTCCCAGTCCCAATGTTGATTATTGTCAAGTTCGCGCGCCTGGCGCTCCCTTGTTGCATCCCGTAAATGAAACAAATTATTTTCTTCAAACCCCTCCGCTAACTGTGATTCCAAATTTCTTTTGCTGTCCTTTCCTACGATTTCGCCTTCAATTTGTTTGACTTGCTTTCGTAATGCCTCAACTTCCCTTTTAACGCGTTCATTAAATTTTCCCTGATTTTCAACATGCTTACTTATGTTCTGGTACTCTTCGGTTTCTGCAAATGGTAATGGAGCTGTATCATCTGAATCTCTATCCCCATTTAAGCTAAGACTTGTCAATTTATCTGAAATCTCCTCAACTCTTTCCGATAAGTCACCTATTTTTTCTTTCTATTTACTTACGTCTTCCGTAAGTGTCGCGACTCGGGTTTCAGTATTGACACATTTGGTAGTTAACTGTTCATATTGTTGTGTTAGATTATTTATTCTGTCATTTGGTACGGATTCCTCGATTCTCTCAAATATTTCTTCCTTATCATGTGCACGTTGTAAATTTAACTCTGAAAATTTTTGTACTATCACGCGATCTCTTTCCTCCTGTTCTCTATCCTGTTCCCTTTGTCTAATCTCTACTGCAATTAATCTATTATTGTGAGCATTCAAAATCGGTTGAACTTCTTCTCTGATTTCTTTCTTTAATTCATCTTTCATGTTTTTGAAACATGTCCCTATTCGTGAGTCTAACCGTGTTTCCATTGTTCCCATCTGTGTTTTTAATTCAGATCCAAACCGTGTTTCCATTGTTCCCATATCAGTTTTTAATTCAGATCGTAAAGTTCCCATCTCTGTTTTAATTGTTCCTATTTGTGATCCCAGTGATTCCATTGTTCCCCTCTGTGTTTTTAATTCAGATCCAAACCGTGTTTCCATTTTTAATATAGCACTCATCAACTGCTCCATAGTAACTGATTCGAAACTCCTTTCGCCCCTAACATTTCCCGCAAAACCAGTTTCCTTCGTCATAGCTGTAAAGCTATCTGTGTTCGATACTATTTCAGACTCTTCTAACGTTAATCTCGTATTCTGTGAATTTCCTGATTGAGAAAAATTTTGAAATGGTTCCGGACTATTTTCCCGACTTATTAAATTGTTTTCCACTCCATTATTCATCATACTGTTGTCCTGTGTTGGCGAGTTCGCCATGTCAACAATTTCGTCATTCTCACTGTCCATTTTTGCCTTTTTCATCGACCGCGTAATCATTTACAAAACAAACAAAACTCGTCACTATATGAAATTACACACAATGACACTTTATCTCCAACAATACCATTCACACGAAATGTTTCCCTCAAACACGATTAATCGAACAATTGAAATAATTGCACTAATTGTCAAACCCATAGACAAGACAACAGAAATGAAATTTTGCAAAAAAAAAAAAAAAAAAAAAAAAAAAAAAAAAAAAAAAACCATTAGAAGAATGACAATTACCAAATCTACACATGCAAAATAGACTACAATTGCTAAACTACAAATTACTACAACAATACTACTGTCTACTATTTTTACAATCAGAAGATTCCAAGGGACGATCCGAAGCAGCGGTCGCCACGTGCATGGGGGCTTAATTATATAAAGATGAAATGCAAATAATTTTAATTTTTTGATTCAGTAGCTGTCTGTTCGGTTACGAAGTCTCGTAACGGTTGGCCCTGACTAGTATTATTACGCTATCTGACTGCATAGAACAATAACAAGAATGAAATGGAAATTTTCATTAACACAATTAGTTAATTAAGTCCCCAGCAACTATAAAACCTACGAAACCAAAGCACAAGTATAACTGTTCTGTGTGTGGAAGTATGACTCAACGTACGCATCTGGCACGGTTCTTCTTCAATAACACAAGAAATTTTAAATATCATTTATACTGAATTAATTAAAGAAAATAGAAATACCATAATTACTCAAGAAAACCAGAATTACACTCTAATACAAGAACACAAGCCAGATGCTTTGTTGACTGAACCTGTAATGACGCATTATTCAGGACATTGAAATAATGAGAAAGAAAAGAAAAGTAGTTTGTTACCTTAATTTATATTGATGAAAAGCACTCTAGACATTACAATCTCTCCACACTGACTCGCTACTATCACATCTCAACAAGAACTTTTCAGTATCACATCTCAGCAAGCACTGCCTACTAGCTCATCTCAACAAACACTTCTCACTACGACATCTCAGCACTGACTACCACGAGTTCTCCCAAAGCACTGCCCACTACGAGTTCTCAATAATCACTGCCAGTGGAGGCGGCGGAACAATACTCTCTAGCGCGATCTCTGGCGCTGTGGCTCAGTGTAGCCACCTTTCAACGTCTCCAGGGAATCGCTGGCTTCCCTGGGATTCTGGGATTCCTCTTAACCTGCTCTGAAGTTTTCCGGCACAAAACGGAGGCTGCCACATACTTTCTTGGTTTTAGCCATCTTATGCGGGGCCTAGGTTAATCTGACTAGTCAACTTATGCATTTCAAGTAACAGATTCCATGGGCTTAATTTAACATTGGTTTCGTTTTCATTTTGGCGTAAAGATGTGTTTAAGGCATCAAACGTAGATCACTGTTAGCAAGCTGTCAATCCCACCGCCATATCTTGCATTAAAAATACTGTCGTATGCGGTATGAATCCGACGGTATGAAGTTCATCCTATACAGTAACAGATGACTGGAAGGCAATGTGAGATAAATATCAATATACAAAATTAATTGATTACTATGTTCATATCCCTACTTGCCCCTTCGACCTGTTACAACTTTGACACAACCAGCTTACTCCATTAGCTTACAGGATGATCATGATAATCAGTTCAATATATCCAAAATTGGATAAAGGTTTCTCTACTCTCTATACGTTACTCTTTCGGCTATTGTGCGTAAATATTGCTTCTGTATATTTTCTAATGTCTTGTTCTCACCTTGTCACCTTTACGTACCTACTACACGCATTTCACTATCTGTTCAGCGTAATACAACCTTTTCTGCCTCCAGAATTTTTTTGTGTGTCACCTTCCAACCTCTTACTATTCTTGGATACTCTCTCACGACCTTTCCCCAAATAATACACAACTGGCCGTTAACAGCAGGATATCTTTTGCTCGCCGAGTGCCCGGCGTAGCTGGTTATGTATTTATTCCGATCTTTTATTAGTCCATCACCTTCTCTGCCCTCACTATCTCAGTCCATCCATCGCCACCTCCTCACTTGCCACGGCCACCCCAATAGGAGGCTGATCGTTCTTACCCCACAGTATTTATTTCCGGACTGTAACTTAATGTGTGTACCAAATTTAGTTTAAATCTTCCCTGGGGTTCATGATGAAATGTTCACCATCGGTTTTGTGCCCAAGTAAGCACACGTGAAATATATTTAACATATTTCACACATATTCGTACATATATTTCACCTGTATCTCTGGCGAATTTCACCCTCAAGTTTCGTTTGCACGCAGATGTAGTGCTACGACGTCAGATCTGAACTGTGTGTCGTACAATGATGTAATGTTTCTGATATCTTCAGAGGTATATGTGAATACTGTCTGCAAAATTTATCGCGAGTACAGTTATCAGAAAAGAAGTAGCAAAAAAACGTCATGCACTATGCGGCAGTGTTTTGTGGGGGTCGTCAGGAAAAGTTTATTAAACGTTTGAAATTTGGTAAAGTTTGTTGCAAGTCACTAAGTGCTTTCTTTCTCAAATACTGGATGGCTAAAGAATGGCGTCGGGGCCACACTTTTTTTTCACTCCCCAGCCCATTGATAAGTAGATGGTTCTTATATCCACAGCGATGATTTACAGACAGTAAGTGATTTGTGTACCAAATGTGGTTGAAATCGGTCCAGAGTTTTAGGAGGAGATACGGAGCATACATACATTTTTATAATATAGGGTGTTTGGAAGTTCCCTTAACCAGCTTCTAGAACTTTTAGAAGGGAGTGAGTACGTAACATTTCGAAGAGAAACCCATGTCCATTCTACGACGGTTGCAATTCAGATGTTTAATTCATCGACTTCTGCCTGAAGATAGGCGCGACGCAGTACAACTATTTGGTAACAATTGGACACGAAACATTCATTTATCACTTACGCACGTTTGTTTATCTTCACACACACACACACACACACACACACATACACACACACACACACACATTGCTTGTTTACATTATTCTAAAACAAAATGAATCCAGCATCCTGTACGCACATACAACAGCGGTTCCATGTGGCGACCACCAACGTTGTTACGGACACTGTACCTACGAAGCAGGCTCTGGTACGCACTCTCCATCTCACCCGGTGCCCTTCAATTTCTAGTGCAGCGGCCAGAACTCTTGCCAGTAGAGGTTCCGCTGTATCTACAAAGTGATAAATGGATGTTTCGTTATGTTTCCTTTCGAACTGTTACCCAATAATTGTACTGTGTCCGGCCTAGTTAAATTCCTCATTCAGAAGTCAGTCAGTTAAACAACTGGATATAGAAACCGTTGTGGAACGGAAACGGTAGGTTTCCGAACACCGGTTCGTACACAAAATATTATGTACTCACAACCTTCAGAATCATAGAAGTTTGTAACGGGAATTTCCGAAAACTCTGTATGCATGGATATTAATAATAAAACCGTTAAAACGTTACGACTGAGCACAAAGATCTCCAAAACTACTGTACGAATTTTCATGGGTTTTTCACAGTTAACTTAAGGGTAGCTTGGGTCAACATATACGCTTTATTTCATCGCAATCGGAACACGGAAAGGACACGCATGATAATTCAAAGTTTCATCCAAAATCTGCTCAGCTTTGTAATTCCGGTGTTTAATCACGGCATAGTACACCGAAGAACAAATACGTCATTTTTTGACACAGTGACAAAGTGTTTTCGGAAGTTTACGTCAGTGACAGAATTAATCGCCTTAATCTTATCTTTGTGAATACAAACTAACTTCGAATTTACTTGACTAGGAAATACGAATTTACTAATTTCGCTTTGTGTATTAAAATCTTACAAAAATGGCTCTGAGCACTATGGGACGAACATCTGAGGTCATCAGTCCCCTAGAACTTAGAACTACTTAAACCTAACTAACCTAAGGACATCACACACGTCCATGCCAGAGGCAGGATTCGAACCTGCGACCGTAGCGGTCGCGCGGTTCCAGACTGAAGCGCCTAGAACAGCTCGGCCACACCGGCCAGCATTAAAAACTTTACGACAGTGCTTATGCTTCTTTCGATACGTTTTATTTATATTCTTTGCTAGGAAAAACGAATACTGTATTATATTTGTGATTTGGGTGCCTCCTCCATTACGTTTTGTTTACGAATAAAAGTACCCAGAAAACAGGTGAGTCTTTTTGAATACACAATAATACCTCAAAAGACAGGACTACACGCTCTCAAGACTCCAATGAAAGTCGTGAGGCGACACTTGTTGCTGCTCCAGAAATAGCTCTTTGGAGTGTCCTTCCAAAAGCCTTCACTCATGAAGCTTTGAAGTTACTTCCCTTCACTTCTCTCCAAAGTAACACCATGCAGATATTTTCATGGAAACTGGCACAGCAAAGCGAGTATTTATATCCCGAATCCCGCTTATTCTAAACAATTTACCATTTCGCTTTAAACGTTTATAGTTCTTGGTGAGCTTCGTCATGCCTCGACTAAAGCAAAAGGCCAGACACTGCGTGTTGTACGATTGGAACTTCGAGAGTCAGTTGCTGTTCGCACGGCCAACTCTTCGGTGTTAATGAAGCAAACGAGCACTTCATTCATGCACCCACCAAACTACTTCAAAAGTTGTATACAAAGAAGGTTTAGAAGACAAAAAGAAGTTCCATGTGTACGACGTCTACAATACAGCTACAAATAAATACCCGGACAATGCCAGGTTTCTCAGCTAGTAAATGTTGGAGTCATCAGCATTAGTCTACCTCGCGCAAGCCTCTTCAGCTTTTAATTATGGGTGAAGTGGGGTAAGTGTAACCATGGGGTTAATGTAACCATGGCTTGTGGTGCCTTAAAGAAGCTGTATTTTTACCTCTGATTTACCACACATGTTAATTTACTCCTTACTTTGTTATATTTAACCATAAGTTGTCAAATCTGACATAAATTGGTAATTAATTTTTGGACTTGAATGGACGTCTACATTTTCACTCTGCGAGAGAGTGACATACTCAAAATTTGGTCGTCTGTCATTTTTGCAGTTTTAAAGATAACTGCACAATTTTTTGGTTACAAACTAACTTTTGCATGATAATTTCAAATATGAGATTCGTTTTACTCTACTGATAAAGCTCTTGTTATGCCAGGCATGGTTACACTTACCCCAACTTTTTCCCATGTGGGGCAAGTGTAACCAATCGGCTGGGGCAAGTGTAACCGGGGGGGGGGGGGGGTTTACACTTGCCCCACACAAACTTACCGGAACCTATTTATTTATTGCTGTAACCTTGTTTTTGCCATCACACTAGATCAACTAAACTGGCCTTCCTGTACATATGGATACCAGAATACCTGATGTGCTGGATTTGTAGGTCTACTGAGTTTGTGTGAGATATATATTTTTTTATGTAAGTCTACTGTATTTTTAAACCACGTTTCCTTTTATAAAATATGACAGAACTTGGGAGAAGCAAGGTTACCCAAGAGACTCATGGATTCAGCAGTAGAGGGTAGGAGGAGTCGAGGCAGACCGAGGAGAAGGTACCTGGATTCGGTTAAGAATGATTTTGAAGTAATAGGTTTAACATCAGAAGAGGCACCAATGTTAGCACTGAATAGGGGATCATGGAGGAACTGTATAAGGGGGGCTATGCTCCAGACTGAACGCTGAAAAGCATAATCAGTCTTAAATGATGATGATGATGACACAGAACTGTAAAGAATGCCGCCATTTCAATTAAAGTACAGTATGTGAACCATTGTTTGACTGACAACAATGTTGAGCCTGATAATTCGTCCTGCAGCCAATGGATGTAGCAGTGTTTATGAGTGTGAAATCCACTCGGGACCACAAGTTAACTCGTCACCAGACACATCATCAAGGGGTAAAAATTAGCAAACGTGACTTTTCCAATCTCCTCACTGGTGTATGGAATGAAACACCACCTGAATTGTTGAAAAGTGGTTTTCAAAAAGCAGGAATATTCCCTTACAGTAAAGAAGTAATTGATAAAACGATAATGCAGCCATGGACTGTGTGGAAGCTACGTCCCTAACAGACAGTAGCTCAGATTTTTGGGAAGCTTCCAGCTGAACAACCACCAGAATTTTATCGGCCTACATCTACTGAGCCCTGCAGTTCTCCCAGTATCAGAGTTCTTTCTCAACCGTTCCCGAGCTAACCAATGTTTCATTATGCTCTGGAACTTCTGATTTGTCATTTGAAAGCTTATTATTGGAAACAGTCTGACAGTGTAGTCCCACTGGTAAAACAAAGAAGAAAAGGATTGCACCAGGAGCTGAAGTTATCACTTTTCAAGATGCCATCTATAAAGAAAAAGATTTTAAAGGAAACAAGAATAATAAGGAGCAAGAAAAACAAAAAAGCATTATTGGCATAAAAAAGGGCTTGGTAATGAAAAGTAGATCTTCCAAACAAAGAAATGGCATCTCAGAATGTTATAGAAAAAAATCCCTGATTGCTCATGTGGGTAACAAAGAAAAAAAGACTGGAAGTTGAATCAACAAGTGAAGAATGTGAAACTGAAGGAGGCCTACCTTTAATAAGTAGTGATGAAGAAAATGGGACCATAACAATGGACAATCTCAGGAAAGAAATGATAAACTGTGAAGAAGAAGAGGCAAACTTTTTTGAAGCCAAAGATAAACAAAGCATGGCACCACATCCTACTAGCCTGATAGAAGAGATGAGACGGAAGTTCCATCCTCTGATGTCATTTCAGTGCTGCCTGAGCCTACTTTGGGTCACAAGGGAGCCTGACATTTGGTGTTACATTTGATTCATACAACGTTCAGTGACTAAATAATAGTTAGGGCCTAAGTGTGAATATAATAAGTTGAATTAGGGCAGTTTAGCATTAAACACAAATTGCCTACAACTTTAGTTCAATTTCCATGAAAAATAATAGAAAGTTAACTTATAAAGTGAATTTACTTTTCTCTTGAGGCTAGATATTTTATTATTTTTGTTAAATTGCCTACTAAAGAAAAAAATTACTTTTGTAGAATTTAAACTAATAAATTACTGGCCTAAAACAAAAATAAATCATCTATGATGCATTCTGTTTCAGTGTTTTATGGTTTAGGCTAACACTTATTTTTTAGTTTAGCTAACATTTTCTGTGTATTTCACAATATACAAAGAGGCGTGTGCAAAAAAAGTTCATATCTTGAGTAAAATTTAAGATATTTTAATAATTTAAAAACCTTCAAATTCAGTAAAAATTGGGTAATCAGGTCACTTATCCCAAGTCTCTTTTACAATGCTCTGTATGGTTACAACAATGTGGGGTTACACTTGCCCCGAACCATGGGGCAAGTGTAACCTCACAACACAAAATTTTAAAAACAATTATTTGACCATATTATTTTTTTCAAAAACAAAATGTGTATTGTTTAAAAGTCAGTAAGTCAAACTTTAAGCATGAGAAATTTCAAAATCATATCTTCAATAACAAGTTGGCAATTTGGTGTCAAAGTTGAACTATGCCAAAACTTGGTTACACTTACCCCACTTCACCCTACATCAAGCTACATCCTTTTGTTCCTACACACCATAGTCAAGCCCTGGTATCCGTCTACAAGTGGGTCAATCCAAATGAAGTGGTCCAATAAAAATTCACCTTTACCAAATGGCGGCCATTTTAGTTTGTAAGCGCGCGACGATGTTTCAGTTTAGAGACGTTAGCAAAAATATGAATATCTCTGCTCTGGGTTAAGTTACAACATTGCAATTGACATAACTATTCTTAGAAAAGGGTCCTCTACAACAGTGTCTATTAAACCCTAAATTCAAAAATAACCAGTCAAAATGACCTCCACAGTTTGGTATCCAAATTTTCAAAAATCCACTATTTAGGCGCAAAAATAACAAACAAGGAGTGATTTATGAGGGTCTATTTTTTCCTATAGTTAGATATCATACACTAATAGCCTCAAATAAATCAAGAACACTTACAAATGTTTCCTTAATTTTTAATGACTTTTTGTAAAGTTTGGGGTTAGTTATTTCCGGTGGGACTGAATATAAAAATATGATTTTTGCAAAGTTAGTACACCTATATAATAGCAACGTACTGTAAAAATTTCAGCATTGATATCTGGTTGTGGACAAAGATATTACTCTACAACAGATCTTATGGCTGTTGCCTATTGATGTGTGATATTGGCGGGATATAATCAATTATTACTGAAGTATGTATTCTGAAGGTATTGAATTATATACAAAAAGTGGAAACATCAAATTAACATCCTTCGGGATGCGACTGTTCCTAAACCTGGTGGTGAGTGTTAAAGAACACTTATTTCGTCAGACAGCTACTGTGATATACGAGGGCCGTTCAGAAAGTAACCTCCGGTTGATTTAAAAAAATACACCAAGTTAAATAAAAATATTTTAATATATACATCTTACAACTACATCTTTGCACTATTTTTCTACGTAGTCTCCATAGCGATTGAGGCACTTATCGTATCTCTTCACAAGCTTTGAAATTCCTTCTGCATAAAAATCACCCGCTTGTGCCTGGAGCCAGCCTGTGACCGCATCCTTGAGCTCTTCGTCGTCATCAAACCGCTGTGACCCGAGCCATTTCTTCAAATGCATGAAGAGGTGATAATCACTTGGCGCCAGGTCTGGGCTGTAAGGTGGATGGTTGATAACGTCCCACTTGAAGGACTCAAGAAGGGCCGTTGTTCTGCGAGCAGAGTGAGGACGGGCGTTATCGTGCAAAAAAAAACGATACCGGAAGTCAGCATACCACGGCGTTTGTTCTGTATAGCCCGTCGTAACTTTTTTTATTGTTTCACAGTACACGTCTTGATTAATGGTCGTACCACGTTCCATGGCCGGCCTTGGTGGTCTCGCGGTTCTAGGCGCGCAGTCCGGAACCGTGCGACTGCTACGGTCGCAGGTTCGAATCCTGCCTCGGGCATGGATGTGTGTGATGTCCTTAGGTTAGTTAGGTTTAAGTAGTTCTAAGTTCTAGGGGACTTATGACCACAGCAGTTGAGTCCCATAGTGCTCAGAGCCATTTGAACCACATTCCATGAATTCAACCAACAACACCCCTTTGGCATCCCAAAACACCGTTGCCATCAGTTTTCTGGCAGAAAAATCTTGCGAGGCTTTTCTTGGTTTGGTAGGCGAATTTGAATGTGCCCACATCTTTGATTGTTCTTTTGTCTCAGGGTTCACGTACTTAATCCAGGTTTCGTCACCGGTCACGATTCTGTTTAACAATGGTTCTCCTTCGTCCTCATAACGTGACAGAAAGTCTAATGCAGAGGCCATTCTTTGAGTTTTGTGGTGGTTGGTAAGAATTTTGGACACCCATCGTGCACAGAACTTACGGTAACCCAATCTTGCTGTCACTATCTCGTACAAGAGAGTCTTAGAAATCTGTGGAAAACCAGTAGACAACTCCGACATTGAGAAACGTCGATTTTCACGAACTTTTGCATCAACTGTCTGAACGAGTTCGTCAGTCACCAATGATGGTCTACCACTCCTCTCTTCATCATGAACGTTTTCTCGTCCACTTTTAAATAAACGTACCCATTCACGGACAACTCCTTCACTCATAACTCTTGGTCCGTACACGGCACAAAGCTCACGATGAATAGCTGCTGCAGAATATCCTTTGGCTGTAAAAAAACCTTATGACAGCACGCACTTCACATTTGGCGGGGTTTTCTATTGCAGCACACATTTCAAACTGCCACAAAAACTAAACTAGTGCAGGTACGACGTTCACTCGACCACGGCTTGATGCCGACTGACCTGTTGAGTGCGTGAACGCACAGATGGCGTCGCTACTCCCCCCACAACCCGCACTGTGACCAATCGGAGGTTACTTTCTGAACCGCCCTCGTATAATAGGACCTCCCAGTTGCTGTGGTAAGTTCAAGCACTGAAAGTTTCCTTAAAACATTTTTCATTGGTATCCAAACTTTGTCACTAATAGATTTCTTGAACAATGTTCTTGGGCCAGCAGGGTGGTAAAAATGTACAAAAATATCATTGTTTTCCAAACTTATTCTTTCGACCTCTGCAAGCCACCACTGTCCATCATAAACACAGGCCACAATGTCATCCAGCGTTAAAGACAGATGTAATTTTACTGACACAATGATCCTCAAATTTCGGTTTCTGATGTTACATAGCATCGAAGTAAGTTTTCTGCAATGCCAACGAATTTGTGGAATTGCTTTGTTTCTTTTATTGCTATACAGTTTTCAAATCTGGTTTGAAGTGTTGTTTTCATATACAGAACCACTTACTTCTGGACCAGAAAATAGGTAATGCCTTTAATATTATCCTTGCAAAAGACATACATCTACATATATACTCCGTAAACCACCCAACGGTGTGTGGCGGAGGGCACTTTACGCGCCACTGTCATTATCATGTCATTTCCTCTTCCAGTCAGGTATGGTTCGCAGGAAGAACGACTGCCGGAAAGCCTCCATGCGCGCTCGAATCTCTCTAATTTTACATTCGTGATCTCCTCTGGAGGTATAAGTAGGGGGGAAGCAATATATTCGATACCTCATCCAGAAACGCACCCTCTCGAAACGTGGACAGCAAGCTACACCGCGATGCAGAGCGCCTCTCTTGCAGAGTCTGCCACTTGAGTTTGCTAAACATCTCCGTAACGCTATCACGCTTACCAAATAATCCTGTGACGAAACGCGCCGCTCTTCGTAGGATGATCTCTATCTCCTCTGTCAACCCGATCTGGTACGGATCCCACACTGATGAGCAATACTCAAGTATAGGCCGAACGAGTGTTTTGTAAGCCACTTCCTTTGTTGAAGGACTACATTTTCCAAGGACTCTCACAATGAATCTCAACCTGGCACCCGCCTTACCAACAATTAATTTTATATGATCATTCCACTTCAAATCGTTCCGTACGCATACTCCCAGATATTTTACAGAAGTAACTGCTACCAGTGTTTGTTCCGCTATCATATAATCATACAATAAAGGATCCTTCTTTCTATGTATTCGCTATACATTACATTTGTCCAAGTTAAGGGTCAGTTGCCACTCCCTGCACCAAGTGCCTATCCGCTGCATGTCCTGTACTGTGAGAATTTGGTCTGTGGTTGGTCTTTGTAGGCTGGCTTTACTTTGTTCACGTTTTGTTGTACCTCCTACTGCATCACATGCATTTTTTCCATGGCAAGATGCAAAAAAGTGCCATTCAGCCTCCAACCCAAAGTTTACTTTGTGGTTGCACAGATTTGAAAAAAGCACGCGTGCGTGTGACCACAAAACCCAGGCCCCCACAACCGCACGAGTGGTCGACTGTGAAGAGCGGACAAATTGAATAGCTGGCCGGCGGCCATTAGAGTGGTAAACTGACGCGCGGAGTTCGAATGTTTATACATCGCTTTTGGTTATAAAATGCCTTCCCTTGAGTTAGGTCGCAAACATAATGCCTCATTTAAATACGTTACTACAATATACTTTTTAATTTATGAACAAACAGCAACTAGTCACTGTTTATGAATTTATCTTACGTACTACATGGAATCTGCCGTAGCTAAAAGTTATGTACTGGACCCCTAGCATTTTTCGTAGTTCATTTACGATAGATGTACGCAAAATGCATCAAAATTCTCGAAGATATACCCACTATATTAATAGATATTTTCTGACTCTACCTTGCTTTAGATTTTATGAGAAGTGCGTTATATATGGCATAGTGCTTTGGCAACTCAAGACCAAATTATCAAGTTTCAACCTAACCTAGACCATGAAAACACTACCGATCAGCCAACTTTCTTCAAAATGATCAGAACATATAAAATGGTATTCTGTCGGTCGGAAATCTTGCCTCCTGACAGCGTGTAACCATTTTTGTAACAGCTGTGGTTTTGAGAAAGGAAACCTGCAAATAGATGCACAGACATTATGCTAATACCGTGTTACAAAAACATTTATTAAGCAAGTGCACTGACATACAAAACAACTTAAAATATTCACATACCTGTGAAATGTAATATTCGTTCCTTTCTCGAATTTATTTGTACAATTAATCGCTGCACAACTCTCCACCATTGTACTTCTTTTGATTGGAACGTACAGACAGTAGAATTACGAGTAACGAATACTGTATGTACGCCCCAACAAATATACAACGTTGAATCAGGGTCTTCATAAACAACAATACTACACAACTCATCAGACTACAACCACTATAATGGCGTCCAGCCGAAGGTTCAAATAATCCCGCGACTGCAGCGCCATCAGTGATTCTAGTTATTTTTTACAAGGTCTTTGACAAAACCAAAGACGACCGACATCAAAGATTATCCATAGCGAATATTAATAACCAACGAGCGTCTTTTGGCAGGGGAGAGCTAAGGATTCCTCACAGAATTTAAGCAAAAATCTCCTACGCAATAAGGTCACTTGCTTCCTTAATAACATTATCCCAACATCAGGAACTGAGTGCTACGATCTCTGTGTTATATTCCACACGACGACCGAAGCCAAGGCCTCTCTAGGAAAATGAATTTTGCTCCGACGCCGAGACTTCTACCAGCTTTTTATTTTACACGTTTTGTTGAACAGATGGTTTTTAAACTGCCTTCTGATGCTATAGAGAAGGTTAGGAATCAAGATGTCGTGTTTTGAGTGGGACATGTTCACCCAAGAGTTGATTTAACAGCAACTGATAGCAATGCTTCATGTTCAGAGTTTGGATACTGTTATTTTACTCGCGGACGAAAGCAGTACTACGGAGGTATTTGACAAGCAGGATAATCTTCAAAATACGCAGTGTTTACTGTCGGATTCGGCGAATCGAAGGATGTTTTGGGACGCCAACTTTATGCTAGGCCTCACCGACAGACATCGATACCTCTCCTCAGTGCAGCACTCCGTGAAGAATGGGCTGCCATTCCCAAGAAACCTTCCAGGACCTGATTGAATGTATGCCTGCGAGTGTGGAAGCTGTCATGAAGGCTAAGGGTGGGCCAACACCATACTTAATTCCAGCATTACCGATGGAAGGCGCCACGAACTTCTGAGTCATTTTCAGCCAGGTTTGCACTGTATTCTTTTACCTTGATTCCGTGAATGGTCGTGTAACGCTTCCTTTGAAACTCTCATCTTCGGGCTCTTTCAATTAGTCAGGTGTCGTCTCAATCTCGTATCTTCCCGCAGTTTCTTTAGTTATACTACGCAGTTCGTAATGAAATTATGGACAGACTGCACACCTGTCCTTGTAATATCTTACAGTTTAAAATCTGGCTTCGGAAGCTCTGTTTAACCATTATGTAATCAATCTTAAGCCTTCCAGTGCACCCAAGTGTCCTCCACTTCTACAACCTTCTTCCATAATGCTTGGAGAATTATCAATGGTTAAATTCTGCTTTGTACAACAATACCACGCTTCGTCTCATTCTTTTCGGCAGTCCATGTGTTACTAGTTTTTCTTCGTTATCTTTCTCTTCTACCGAACTCTAGTCACACATCACAAATTTTCGTCTCCCTGAACTATCCGAATTATTTCCTTCGTCTTATGTTTCTTTCTTTTTTTTCCAATTTCTTCAGCTGCGGTGCTAGCTGGCATATAACTTTTACTAGCGTGGTGACCTTTTCCTGCATTACCCGTCCATGGGTGTGCTGACAAACCTTTACTGACCTAATTGTTGGCAGCAACAATGTCCCTAATCCGGCTATGCTTGGATGTACATGTGCTGCTTTTGCTGAATCGCTCGTAATGGCCGTCGACTGGTGACGTGCCAGTCTCTGACATCCAAAAACAGAGGTTTCCAATGACAGATTTGCACAACATGCTGGCCGGGGCAATTGTCTTAATACCCTTTGTATCAAGGTAGGTCATGACACCACAGGCAATATACGGCCTTATTTTTACAACACATTATGGGGAATGGCGCTGAAGTCTAGGAAGCTTCTCGGAGAAGAGCTCCGAGAATCTCCACAAAATGAAGGTGACATGGAGGCATATAGATCTGCGTGTAAAAACACAAGAGTTTCTGTATGTAAATACTCAGATGTATAATATTGTCTTTTGACCTATGGGTACAGTACTTCGGTACGGTACTTCCACAGTACACTGAATGTATCTTCATCCCCGGTCAACGTCTGAACTCGAGCTGACTATTCAACTCGAGCTAATTTAAACAGTTGTCTGAGCCCTTAACCCTACGTGCATTAGGTGGGGCAAGGTAAGAGAGAACCACACTTCTGTTCGTTTGTCGCTGATTTTATTGCAACAGCTACACAAACTCAGCACATCCGGCATACGGTTGTGTGTTAACTTTCGTGTAATTCTCGGTCCCCTCCTGCTAACTTTTTCCTCTTTCTCTTTTGCCTCTGAACAGACGTGGAAACATCAGTGGGCCGGTACATGACGCTCCTACTAATGATTCTAGTTGTACTTTTACATATATGTGAATTTATCCTCATCCTCCTCCTATGATGTGTGCATCGGTGGCAAGGAGGCTAGCGATGGCCGACGCCGCAGCAGAATACGCGATTTCGTGGGTGTCGCCTTAGAAAGTACTCGCTAGGAGACGGCGGACGGCGGCTGCTGTGACGAATCCTCTCGACGGCGACTGGGCTGCTATAAAAGCACCGCCACTCCAGATCCAAGCCGTCACCGACCACACGGCCCACAGCAGCAGGAGCAGCGCCATGGCAGCCATCAAGGTGAGCACCACTTCTGCTTTTCGTTGCTGATCACCACAGCACTACGTCGCTGTCAAACGGACTGGCTACTTCGTGTCACAGGTTCTTTTAGTGATACTATTTCTATTTATAATGCCAGTTGACAGTGGAATACTCTTTGCAGTATACTGCAGATATACAAATACTGACGGTTTCAATATCTGAGCTCTTTTCTGTAACTGTAATGTTACTCTTACCTACGAAGCATATCAGCACGTTCGAGACATTTCTATTTATTATCGCTGGTGTGATTACAAATGTCAGTGAACATTAGAAGCACGGGTGACTTCTCAAAAAGAAAGGTGGGTGGCGACCGAATATTCTCGCGGCAACTAATTGCAAAACAACTTATCCTGCTTGTTCGTCAAGATATTTCACTGTGAGGCAAAGATCCGAAACCAAAGTACTGTTTTTACCCTACAGTCTAAATGCAAAAATGTTCTCACCCGTACAACAGCCTCCTTTTATCGTCTCCATTTTGATCTTGGTCTGTCGGTCATTCGAACATTTCAAAGGAGTTAGTAAGCTTCTGCCCTTTGGACAGCATCAGTGTCACAACAGCGCACGCAGTGTCAAACAGCAAACAATGACATATCAAAGATCGCTATCTTTCTAAGAGTTATCTCAGACCTCGATACACGTGGTTTACGCTGTCACTGCTGGTTTATCGCGTACATTTTCATGCTGGTAAAATTGGTGTATGTCTAATGATTTCATGTGGTGAATACAATCTTCCGAACTAACTTAAAATACTTGTAATAAGTCACTACCGGTTTCGCATCAATAGAGATGCATGATGAGGTGATCTGCCAAGAAGTTAAAACATTACAGATTTGCAACTGCTTGAGAATAGCTCTGTACTGCCATAAAGCGCCATATATCAATGAGAACTGTGTTGTTTCGGGTCTCTGAAACAGCCATGGCACGGCGAAGTAACTGCTCAGAGCCAATTCACATCGTTCATCATCAAGACAGATGGCATGCTAAAAAGCGGTAGTCCATGATTAAACTGGGGCGCAGAGCACCTATAAGCGATAGGAACTCGCATAAACCTATTAAAATTTCTGTCTACCGTATAATTATGCGATATGAAAAAAATACCACATTAACATGTCGGCAGATAAAATACACCTTGAATGCCTTGGTGCCGTAGACGGCACAGAATCGTGCACAGCGCCAGCGTAAACCGTACTGATGGTTCGGTGTGCGAAGTGGCTTTAGCGCGAGTCTCGCATCGAACTTGCCCTAACCGTGAGAAGAAGGGGGGGAGGGGGGGGGGGGGATGTGACTTTACATTGCCTCTAAAATAAGTCTTACATGTCATTGGGAATTTCTTTTTTCAAGTCATTTGTAGCTAACACCATCCAAACTTTTTAAAATACTGGATAAAATAACCCTGAACATCCTATCTAGAAACAGGATTCTGTTTTTCTACACAACGTTTCTTTTCTACCATGGGACACAAAATTGAGAACCCTTATCTAAAAGAATAATTACGCGTTCTTTCACCAGCGCCACAGTTCTATATATGAGCAATATCGGTATTCTTTGGCGCAGGTCATAAGATTTTCCTGTATTAGTTCATCAAAGGTAGGATATCAGTATTTGTAACGTGACGTTCCGTATTTCTTTCAAAGCGCACCGCGGACAAAATACCACTATCAAACAAACAAAAGCTTACACTTGAGTTGATTATCGCGATAAATAGCTTGAACAACTTCAGTACCAGCCGCTCTACACCAAAATGTCTCATGTTCAGGGATATGTTTTGCGAATTTTGTTATCGGAGACCCGCGGTGACTGGTGCCTCGCTACAGAATAACTGCAGTGGTTCTCACCCTCATTTATTTTTGAAAGTCGACAGAATTCGCAGTGTGTCTTGTTTGGCACAAACGAGTTCCATTCAATCTTTACTTGCTGTTGGCAACAGGTTTACATACATTTCACTCTTCGCCCTCAAGCTTGCAATTCAGCACTCCTCAAATTTTTGTACGATTTTTTTTTCCCGGCAGTGTTTTACGTTAACAGTGATACACTGCAGTATGGATAGGTTTTTGTTGTTCTGAAGGACGATGAGCAACTCGTTTACGTTTCCACTCAATAAACAACGACGCTATGCTGAACTGTCCTTGCAGTGACGTCAACCACATCGCAGTACTTTTGCATGTGAGTGTTAATGCATTACTGTGTGTTTTGTATTGTACATTGTGTTGATTACATATTAGTGACAATTTTACTCTTGCGAAAGCATATTCACTGAAGCAACTGTGATAGACAAACTCACAATTACATTAACACACTGTAAGAAGCCACTTGAGAGCACGTTCCCCTTATACAAATTAATTATAATATCCGCACCCCGAAAGCATCTGAAATTTTGCCGCAGTTCCGCGATACAGATTTAGCTAATGTAGACCTTGTATGTGTACAGAAGATGTTGGCGGCGGCGGTGATGGCCGCAGTGTGCTTGCACGCAAGCGCAGGCGGCCACGGCGGAGGCGGCGGTGGTGGCGGCCACGGCGGTGGTGGAGGCGGCCACGGCGGAGGCGGTGGTGGAGGCGGCCACGGCGGTGGAGGATACTTAGGCCCCGGCGGTCACGCGCACTCGTTCGCCTACTTCCACGGACCCGTGGAGGGCGGTCACCACGAGATCGTCGTGGACGGAGGCGACGGCGGCGGTGGTGGTGGTGGCGGCGGTCACGGGGGCGGCCACGGTGGTCACGGACACGGCGGACACCACCACACCCACACCGGCGGGAAGTACGTCGACTACGTGGTAAGTTCCGCACTGCTGTCTTGTGACAAGGCACTCCTAGACACTACACGGAGGTGCTAAATAGCACTCTACGCTCACTGAAATTCGGCTTTTTGTGCAAACTGCTAAGTTGCAGTGCCCATATAATACCTCTACAGGCCGGACCTAATCGTGTTTATAGTTTCATTTCGCAATATCCATAAACAGCATTAGTCATATGGTTCCCAGCAGGCAGTGTCACTATTTACGGAAAATGCCACTTTGTTTCAGGCTCATCCTCGGTATGAATACGCATACGGTGTAACTGATGGCCACTCTGGGGACCACCACGGTCAGAAGGAGCACCGCGACGGTGACGAAGTTGTCGGTAAGTAATCTGAACCTGAAGGCCTCTTCATTTACATTAGTTACTTTGACGAATTACACTTGAGTACAATTCACAGACAGCATTCACATCATAATGTTCTTTCCAAATATCACACACCACAGGCGTCCACAAAAATTTCTCCGGGGCCCAATGGACGGAGGACGGCGGCAAGACTTAAATCGCAATTTTTACACAAATTAGTTGGTCCATTTCGAGACACGTCGTGGCGCTAGAACTAAACTGCATGTGACACACGGATAACTTACTACATCCCGAAGAACTGATGCTTATCCACTCACTTCTAGAAGTGTATAGTAACTCTATTAGGCTCCAAGTTCCAGAGAGGGTGTGTCAAAAAGTGCCCCTCCCCCCCCCCCCCATCGGAAAAATTTATGGTCCTGAGAAGCTGTGGTTCATAGTACCACACTTCACATAAACATGCCCTCTTCGATGGCAAGGAAGAAATCTTGATAACAAACCGATAAATTTGACGAAAGTTCTCAAAATAAACATTCAGTTCTTTTATTTGAATGTATAGAGTTTAAAGGTAGTACTGAATACTTCAGACATATTCAGAGTCATTGCTCATCCTTCAAGTATTCTAAAATAAGTATGATACATTTCATAGCAGCTCTATGATTATTATCTTTGACGAAACAGATATGGTTCTCGAGTGTAATTACGAAGTGAAATGGCAGACACTGAACTTTACTTGTAGGACACAATGTCCACAAAACCATGATCTGAACTTTCCTGAATCACATTGCATAAATTCTGCACCTGACACGTATTTTGTTCTAGAACTCCTTTTGTACAGACACCGTATTTATATTGTCACTACTGTATGCGACGTGGGTCGAGAGTACTAGTACCTATATGCTTGTTTTGCAGGAGAATACACGATAAAGGAACCTGGTGGCAATGTGCGAACTGTCAAGTACTACTCTGACAAGAAGGGTGGCTTCTTCGCCAAGGTCCAGAACAGTGGTGGAAATGACCACTCCGGAGGTACCTATGGAGGCTACAGCCACGGAGGACACGGTGGTGGTGGAGGTGGTGGCCACGGAGGCGGCCACGGTGGTGGTGGCGGCGGTGGTGGCCACGGAGGCGGACACGGACACTACTAGACGAGACTTGGCGGCACCACAGCTTCTGCTCAACACACGTTCTCTTTTGTACCTTTCCATGTTGAGTTTTTGTTTGTATATAATTCCTACAATTGAAATAAAATAATTTATTCTGATTAAGTTTTGTTGTGCAGTATCTTTGAAGTTTTCTGACTCCTGAGCTGACTGGCCTACACAACACCCCGCCGACTTCAGTTACCCACACACAGAACAGTTTCTCTTTAAACTGCTACATCTTTGACTCTTCTTAAATTTTCCACAAAAATGCATACCTTTCATATAAATCTTGTTCTCTAAGCAGAATACATTATTAATCTGTTAGGGGATGATCTAACTATCACGCTTAGTAATTCACAACCTTTTTCCTTTGAAGTGTTCTTCACATCCTTTACCACAAAAATGGTACTGCATAACCTCTCCATTCATTGTAATGGTACAATGACTCCTTTTCACAATATCTGATATATATATATATATATATATATATATATATATATATATATATATATATATGTGTGTGTGTGTGTGTGTGTGTGTGTGTGTGTGTGTGTGTGCATGCTTCAGGCTTTACAATAACTTATCCCACCTCAGATTATCAAATATTTCCCCTATGACCACAACGACTAGGAAGGTATCACAGTTATCCATTATTCATTTCTCACCCCCCCCCCCCCCGCCCCCCATTATTTTTGTTTTGTCCTCCACAGCGATCCATTATTAATTCCTCACCCCCTGTTATTCTCCTTTTGTACTGAAATTATGAAATTACTGTACCGGAATGCCAATGATAAAGCACACCTGGCCCACTCTAAAACCTGAAAACTAAAATCTTATGTGCCAGTTTCCAGGTTCAGGCAACTAAGCTTAAGTTCACAGTACTTCACAGTAGCTCAAATCCTTTCAAAGTATAAGAAATGTAATAATTATCTTAATAAAGTGGCATGTAAAACTTAGCCAACACTTCAGAAATATTCAATTTTCTACAAATTTTGTGTGTTCACTTAAGTAGTATTTGCTTTCTATACATAAATGGCTTTAATAAGCAGATTTTGTGCTCTTGATTAGTCACAAGAAATCACAATGAGACAATCACTGCCAAATTTATTTATTAAATAAATAACTATTGGCTATTATACATAGTACTCACACACCTACATTTTGAAGGTATCTGTTTAAGCAGCTGGCAGTATTCACCAAAGTTTCTCAGTAGATTTATTCATCAAAATTTTCAAACAGCCAGAATGCATGAACAATACAGAAATATGTAACAGAAGAACAGTGGAAGTAAGTATGATGAATGAGAAAATGGTGATTGATGAACACCACCACAGGGTGCCCACAAGGTTGGGTTTTGTCCCCATTACTGTGGAACATATATCTGCACCACCCTCTGGAGAACCTAAAGCAGTAAAATGCACAGCTTGAACTCTGACAATCTGCCAACAGAAATAAAATGTGACAACAGCAGTTTCAGACACACAATACTATTTTTCTCCTTTACAATACAGAGTATTCCTTGAATGCATACATTTACTCGGCTACAAGCCTCAATATTGTCACCACAAAGCAACGTAAATATGATTTCCACGACATTTTGTTCAACTGAAATGCCTCACATCATACCACATGATGAATGAAACGAATTAAGCATTTAACTAAACTATATCAAATCGTAAAAACCTTTAGTTCTGATGAGGCAGTGAAAAGTTATTCTGAAATCTGTACGTTAGACATGAGAGAAATACTTTAAATGTAAAACGTTCTAGCCAAATCTTACTAGGCCAACAGTGTGTGAGAAACAGAGAAATAGATTATTAATAAAATTTAATTCTATAAACTGCTTTTCGTACAATTATTCTCCTCAGAAAAGGAAATATTTACGTAATGTCCAATTCTGGCAACCAGTGTGACACTCAAAGAATGTTTTCACGAGATTTCCCATTCACATTCGTATTAAACGACAACAGAACAACCAGAAACTTGACCTGTCTCTGAAGTATAATAATAACATGAATATAGTCTCTTCAGCCATTTGATAAAAAATCACTGTATCAAGAATATATTACCTTCCTTGATATGGCACTATGACCCATGGAAATAAGCTTTGTAATACTTATAGTGCAATAAACACAAAATGTGAACAGGGTAAAGGTAATAGCTGTAGAACTTGGCATACATGGAGAAGTAGTGTCTCAATATCTGCAGATGGTAAGTTAGAAGATTAAATGGAGGAAATACTGAAATCTAAGCTGTATATGGAAATAAATATTGTCCTACAATGTGTGTCATCCACCACCACGGAACAGTTGTTATTGACTGGCAGTGTGCATGTCACTGCTCGATTCCTGTCTCCTGCTGTTATTGAATATTTGTGATTTGTTTGTTTGTCTTAAAATCAACTCCATTGAGCTGTCATAAATCAAACAAATCTGTGTCACTCTTATTTGTACCATAAATTTCACCCATTGGCCCTATCTGGTCTGGCTCCCACACACTGTAACATTATTTGCAGAAGTGCCACAGAAGTGCTTTTCTTAGCAACCTCCTTTGTAAGCTGACCACACTTTCCCAGTATCCTGCCTAACCTACAACTGACCCTTGTATTTCGTGTCCCTGCACATTGTTACACTCAGGTATTTTTGCAAATGGCTTGATTGTAATCGTGAATCATACTATTAGTATCACACACTGACACAAGTTGTTCCCTGGAGTGCATTTTACAGGTTTTAGGACTATCTCACCATGAAATTTATTTACTGCACTTTCAGAAAACTGTATTTCACTTACAGATAATGCCTTCTAAAGAAAAAAGAAAAACTTTGTCAACATGGTGTTGTTCATTTCAGCAACATATAGGTGAAAAGTGGTTCCTCCATATCTGCTTTACACAACACACCAAGGCTCCTTTGCATCAGAATGAAGAAAGTTAAGGATGAAAGTAAATACTTTATAACTATTAAACAGTTCTCTAATAGTATCCTTACAATACTCAAGGAGACCAACATTATTTCTGCAGAATTATCTGCGTGTGTTTCACATTTCCTGGACACACAGAGGCCTTGTTTATATTTTCAATGAGATTTTTGTCATCATACTGTCCTTACAAAGTGGGTAGGTGGGGGTGGTGCAATACAAGAAAAGGTTAAAATATATAAAAGCATTTGTCTGCTTTAGAGTAAGCATCTTTTGGATTCTATTTATGTTGTGACAGAGCAATGACCTACCAAAGCTTACTGAAGACTTCTTCACTAGAACTTGCACTATTGAGCTCTAAAATATTTCAAACAGATTCTCCAATTACTCCTACTCATATTTAAACACACAAACAGTGATGGTACAGTCTTGCAGGGCTCGTGAGGACAGGCATTTGTATCAATTTGTGGAGGGAAGCAATGAGTCATTGAAAGCTGTATGTGAAGATATCAAATCTGACGGCATCTGACAATTAGAAAAATGTGAGTAAATGCTTTCTTTCAATAATTTTATCTGTACACATGCCTTTGATGAGGTGCAGCATTCACAACAGTGTTGTTTAGTTTCAAGGCAGGCATAAACTCACAATAGTAAGATATTTAACGTCATCTGGAATTCCATGTTGGAACATACATGTATGAAGATGAAGTGGTATGCCTCCCAACACGTGGGTAACGACTCCACGAAATTTTACACCTGCAGAGTCAAGTAGGAAAGAAACTACTGAAGGTGTGTTAACCTATCACTGACAATGTCTGCTCACAAGTAGCCAATGAATGTGTGTTGATGGCGCTTCGAAATTGTAAGATAGATCCTTTTCCAATGACATATACAACTATTTTGATTACTACACATTCTGTCTCTGGCTGTATAGATTTCATCCAAGACTAGTACATACCCACTGCAATACAAATTAGCTCAATGTCGGACTGATGACCTCAGCAGTTTGGTCCCACAGAACTGACCACCACTCAGTGTCATGTAAGGTACAATGGCAGGAAAGTTAAAGCTTGCTTTCCCTGTTAACCCTAGAATCACTGACATGTGATCATACTTAGAACTGCAGCTGGGTCACTTATGACATTCATTATCCTGTGTCAGTGGGCTATCGCACCTACTGATAAATCTATTCTTTGAAGTGCTCAAAGTGTTTTTTTTTTTTTTTAATATATAAATCAACAAAAATTAAGTAGCTTTTCTTGAATTATCAATTATTAAGAGAACTTACATTTGCTGGGTGCCTTTACTGGCTAGCATCACATTATGAGTACAAATAATAGTCCTTTGATGTGCAATTATTGCAGACAATTTTTTTTTTTACACACATGACACTTAACAAATGATTTGTTTCCAGTGCAGTCAGACTTTACAAGGCAACATGTTCACTTTTCTTGTCTCTCAGGAATATCTTCTGGAGTGATGCAGGTACTAGGCTTCCTGGTAGCTGTGTATTTCTCAGCAATCTCTTCCACAAACTGCAATATAAAATACCTGCTTTTCAACTTTTTCTCATTCAGAGTATTGTATAATGCCCAGGTATTTATCCCAGCCACATACAGCACGTTCTAGAACTTATGAACAGACCACTGTTTGGATGGTGCTTCGAGTGTTTACGAGCCACTGTATCGGGCTGCTTCTTTCAAACAAGCCTCTATTTTCACATAAGGATGCATAGTGCTGGGAGTTAGGGCATTCTTGCTGCTCTTTCCCTGATATACAGCCAATGCCTTTCATTTTTCTCTAACAACTCTGTGCTTCTTGACAGAGATTGGTATTTCCCTATGAGGTCAATTTATGGTGCCTACAATACTTGTAGCATTTGCTTTGTGCTTTGAAGGTTTCACAGACAGGCAGGAGGTGAAACAAATTGTCTGCTTTTTCAAGGAAAACAGCAATAACATGTAAACATAATTGTTGCAACAGAAAAGTGTGTGAATGCAACACAGAGATCAAAAATCATGAAAATAAACATGTAAACATGAACAGCTTCTTCTTCAATACTCAGTAAATCATCATGTGGTGTAACATCATCTTCTGATAAACTATCTGAATCTACAGGTTGTGGTAGTTCTTCCTCGGATGAAAACTCCAGCAGCTCCCCTCAGTTTCATGATCCAAAATATCATTTATGGCATTTACAATGTCCTCTTCTGTTTTAGACAATTTGCCATAGTCAATGTTGCAAACAAGACACTGGCTGTGCAGTACTTGCCTACATGTTCATTTGAACCTGATCTCTCCTCTCCTCCCTCCCCCCCCCCTTCCACTCCTGGAATCCTGCAGTCTCATTGTGCACGTAACATAAAAAAAATAGGTTCAAGATGTTGAATAAACGCAATCTGCAAATAAACATGAAGCAATATGAGACAAGATTATTATAATGCCTGCCGGAAGGGGAGTCAGAACTGACATGTCCGTGGTTCTAAATGAATCCTGATTTTCCTCTTTTAAGCCCCCCCCCCCCTTTGAAGATAGATTAAGAACAGGAAAATCTATGTTTCTAGCACTTGTAGACTTAGATAAAGCTTTTGACAATGTTGACTGGAGTACTCTTTCAAATTCTGACGGTGGCAAGGGTAAAATACAGGGAGCGAAAGGATATTTACAATTTGTACAGAAACTAGAAGGCAGTTATAAAAGTCGAGGGGCATGAAAGGCAGGCAGTGGTTGAGAAGGGAGTGAGACAGGGTTGTAGCCTCTCCCCGATGTTATTCAATCTGTACATTGAGCAAGCAGTAAAGGAAACAAAAGAAAAATTCGGAGTAGGTATTAAAATCCATGGAGAAGAAATAAAAACTTTGAGGTTCGCCGATGACATTTTAATTCTATCAGAGACATCAAAGGACTTGGAAGAGCAGTTGAACGGAATGGACAGTGTCTTGAAAGGAGGATACAAGATGAACATCAACAAAAGCAAAACAAGGATAATGGAATGTACTCTAATTAAAATGGGTGATGCTGAGGGAATTAGATTAGGAGTTTTGCTATTTGGGGAGCAAAATA
The DNA here is from genome assembly GCF_023898315.1 of Schistocerca nitens. Lineage (NCBI taxonomy): Eukaryota > Metazoa > Arthropoda > Insecta > Orthoptera > Acrididae > Schistocerca > Schistocerca nitens. Next base: position 246,503,834 of record NC_064622.1, read on the forward strand.
ACTGATGATGGTCAAAGTAAAGAGAATATAAAATGTTGACTGACAATGGCTAGGGAACTGTTTCTGAAGAAGAGAAATTTGTTAACATCGGATATAAATTTAAGTGTCAGAAAGCCGTTTCTGAAAGTATTTGTATGGAGTGTAGTCATGTATGGAAGTGAAACATGGACGATAAATAGTTTGGACAAGAAGAGAATAGAAGCTTTTGAAATGTGGTGGTACAGAAGAATGCTGAAGATCAGATGGGTGGATTACATAGCTAATGAGGAGGAATTGAATAGAATTAGGGAGAAGAGAAATTTGTGGCACAACTTGACTAGAAGTAGGGATCGGTTTGTAGGACATGTCCTGAGGCATCAAGGGATCACCAATTTAGTATTGAAGGGCAGCATGGAGGGTAAAAATCGTACAGGGAGACCAAGAGATAAATACACTAAACAGATTCAGAAGGATGTAGGTTGCAGTAGGTATTGGGAGATGATGAAGCTTGCACAGGTTAGAGTAGCATGGAGTGCTGCATCAAACCAGTCTCCGGACTGAAAACAACAACAACAACAACAACGTTTCCTCTAAGTGCAATTGTTAATTAGCTTATTTAATACAAAAGTCACAGAAATTCAGCAGTGCCATCTCTCCAACCCAATACCTTATCGAATACACATGAAGAGCGGAATTACGAAATACACTTGCTCTTAACATTTAGGGAAAGCTTCTGACAGGATGCCACAGCAGGAATATGGAGATTTATGTGAGAAAAGCTAGTCCCAACGATGTGCGTACAAACCATGGAGGACATAAATTAAAATTCATTTGTCAATGGATACCTCTCAGCCAGCTTGCCATCAATGTCTGCAATCAGCCTTCACATCTTTGATTTGATTATAGACATCCTGCAAAGATATTAACAGGTAAGGCCTTACTGTCAATGCTATCTGCAGACATTAACATTTCATGCAATGCCATCAAGATAATGATGGGACATCCAATTTGTTTTAATAACCAAATGGAATAATTCTCTGCCACCACATCAGAATACACGATTGCTGTTCACTCATTCTCCAGTTCTGAGTGTGAGAATCAACTGACACATCTGTTACATGAATGTTTTCATTTACTCTGTGTTTTAATGATTTCACATACATACTTTTTCCAGCCTTTTCAGTTGCGAATGAACTATGAGTAGGTTTGCCACAAGTTTTATAGAAAAAAAATATATTTTTTAAAAATATTAGTTTTTAGGAGGGAATTTGTCATTGTGTGCGTTTCACATTGAGAAACTCTTAACCAGACCAATAAACCTTACAATAAGAAGAACGAAGAATCAATCCAAGTTGCAAATTTTTACCTTTATTCATTCAATGACTAGTTTCATGATGAGAGCCTATTCCAGTTCATAACTAAGTCTAAAATAGCATTTCCAATGATGTCAAAAACGTTCATTGCACATTTTTGACATCTTCGGAAAATTGATGTGAGTGTATATTAAGCTATGGATTGATACGTAAGAAGTTGAGATTATCTTCAACCTGTCAATCATGTTTACCTATGTATTATCTTTGGCCATCAGTAATGTACCTGAAATGGGCTTACAACCTGAAACCTAGGTTGTACAATAACATTAATAATAAATTGTGAAACAAGGCTAAAAAACATTGTTTGTTTAGTTAATGCTGTGAAATTGTTTAAAGTGATGACTTGAGTAGGAAATTTACATACCAGTACATGAAGGCCTGTGAAATAGTATACATGCAACTTTTCAAGGGTTGTAAAATGTTAACATATTTGTGTGCATGAGTACAATTTGTATGTAGATAACCAGTAATGTACTTCTCTGCATATATTTACTCTCCATACAAATAAATGACTGACTGACTAATTAATTGAGGAGTTATGAGACTAAACAGGAAGGTCATCAATCCTGTAATTTCAAAGTTACTCATGGAAGAGAGAGGGTCCACTAAAAGTGGATGGATCCTTCCAGAGGAGTCAAACTATAAAATGAGGAAGTTAAAACACCCATTAATAAGACATAAAAGGATAGACCAAATCTAAAAACTGGAAAAAAAGAGAGGCCTTTCCACTGGTGAAATGGTCATGTGGTCCCATACCAAGAAAACATTAAGAGAGGCCCCAACGACAACCACATTGTGCCTGCTCCAAGAGTGAACCAAAACCTTATACCTGAAAATAAAAACCACTTTCATGGAGGGAACTGAGGACCAGTTCAACCATCCATTAGTGCACTGCAAGGCATCTGGAACATTATACTTAGTATGAAATGCCAAAAAGAAGTTGACTTTCAACCAGTTTTTGGGATAGCTTAAGTCTGGCTCCACAACCACACTGTGAAGGTGGTTCATTATACAAGAGGAAACAATCTATGTGCCTGATATGACCAGTCCGTAGATTGCATGAGACAGTGGACTCATCCTGACAGGAGTAGAAGGAAGAGTGCCAGACTGCAATCGATTCCTTAATTGTGCTGAGAGCAGTAGCGCACTAGATGCCATTCCACTTTTGGGCAAAGAAAGATCTGACTTAGATCCACATATCCACAGCAGAATTCATGAAAGGGAATGGGAGGTAAGAATCTGCTTCTCTAGCCAAATGGCCAACCACCTCATACCCTGGGATACCTTCATGACTTGTGACCTAGAGAAAGACAACTGAGAAGGATGCATGGCCAAGGGCAGAGGAGGTCATGGATAGCAGAGACGAAAAGGTGAGTCAGTACACACTGAAACACTGTGGAGGGAGGCCAGACTAACAAAATGAAGCACCCTCTTGATGGCTAGCAGCTCTGCTGTTAACACGCTACATGATCCCAGCAATAAATGGTGTTCTAAGGAAGTAGGGGATGTGAAAGCATATCACGCCCTATCTATTGCCTTAGAACCATCAGTGTAGAAGATGGTGGCACCCTGGAAATCTGCCACAACGGAACGTACTAGATGCCGGAAGACCATAGAGGTGGCAGAAGAGACCTTAGGACCCTGGAGTAGGTCTGTCGTAATCCGGAGTCTAGACACCATCCAGGGGGGTGGGTTCAAAATGGCTCTAAGCACTATGGGACTTAACATCTGAGTACATCAGTCCCCTATACTTAGAACTACTTAAACATAACTAACCTAAGGACATCACACACATCCATGCCCGAGGCAGGATTCAAACCTGTGACCGTAGCAGCAGTGTGGTTCCGGACTAGAACTCTAGAACTGCTTGGCCACAGCAGCTGGCTTCCACGGGGGTGGGGGTGGGGGGGGGGAGGAAATACACTGGGCGCATTCTGGTGAGTGGTGATGGGAGATCCCAAAGAGGGAAGAGAGATGCATGTTGTTGTGGTCTTCAGTCCTGAGACTGGTTTGATGCAGCTCTCCATGCTACTCTATCCTGTGCAAGCTTCTTCATCTCCCAGTACCTACTGCAACCTACATCCTTCTGAATCTGCTTAGTGTATGCATCTCTTGGTCTCCCCCTACGATTTTTACCCTCCACGCTGCCCTCCAATACTAAATTGGTGATCCCTTGATGCCTCAGAACATGTCCTACCAACCGATCCCTTCTTCTGGTCAAGTTGTGCCACAAACTCCTCTTCTACCCAATCCTATTCAGTACCTCCTCATTAGTTATGTGATCTACCCATCTAATCTTCAGCATTCTTCTGTAGCACCACATTTCGAAAGCTTCTATTCTCTTCTTGTCCAAACTATTTATCGTCCATGTTTCACTTCCATACATGGCTACACTCCATACAAATACTTTCAGAAAAGACTTCCTGACACTTAAATCTATAGTCGATGTAAACAAATTTCTCTTCTTCAGAAACGCTTTCCTTGCCATTGCCAGTCTACATTTTATATCCTCTCTACTTCGACCATCATCAGTTATTTTAATCCCTAAATAGCAAAACTCCTTTACTACTTTAAGTGTCTCATTTCCTAATCTAATACCCTCAACATCACCCGACTTAATTCGACTACATTCCATTATCCTCGTTTTGCTTTTGTTGATGTTCATCTTATATCCTCCCTTCAAGACACCATCCATTCCGTTCAACTGCTCTTCCAAGTCCTTGCTTAGAGAAAGCTTTTGACAATGTTGACTGGAATACTCTTTTTCAAATTCTAAATGTGGCAGGGGTAAAATACAGGGAGCGAAAGGCTATTTACAATTTGTACAGAAACCAGATGGCAGTGTTAAGAGTCGAGGGACATGAAAGGGAAGCAGCGGTTGGGAAGGAAGTAAGACAGGGTTGTAGCCTCTCCCCGATGTTATTCAATCTGTATATTGAACAAGCAGTAAAGGAAACAAAAGAAAAATTCGGAGTAGGTATTAAAATCCATGGAGAAGAAATAAAAACTTTGAGGTTCGCCGATGACATTGTAATTCTGTCAGAGAGATGCATTCCAACCAGAAATCCCACCCGTGGGCAGTTATCAGGGAGGGAGACATCACTTGTTTGCAAAGAGGACAGGGTATGTGGGATGGTGAGGGAATTGGCGGCGAATGGTGAAACCAGGAGTTGACTCCGTCGTATTAGTAGAGGGGGAATCCCTGCTTCTGTGAGGAGACTGTCAACGGGACTAGTATGAAAGGCACCAATAGCCAGACACACCCTACAATGGTGAACAGGGTCAAGCATTTTCAGAGTGGAAGGAGTCACTGAGCCATAAACGTGACAACCGTGGTCTAGTCTGGACAAGACCTGTGCACGGTAAATATGGAGAAGAGTGGCACAGTCTAAATCGCAAGATGCGTAGGCCAGAAGGCGGAGATCACCAAGCTTCCACATGCGTGTAGTCTTCAGGTGGCAAATATAGGGCAGCGATGTCAGCTTTTCTTAAGAAATAAAGCAAAACAAATAGGACTGTGTTACAACATCTAGGACCTGGTCACATAAATAAATCTTTGGATTGGGGTGTACTGTGGGTCGGTGACAAAAATGCATAACTTGTTTTGGAGGGAGAAAACTGGAAGCCATGGGAGTCAGCCCATGAAGAGGCCCGTCGGATGGCACCTTGGAGCCGGCGCTCATCAGATGCTACAGAGTGGAAGATAATGCAAAAATCATTGATATACAGTGCCAGCACAAGCAGAGGCCCAACTTAGCTTACAAGCCCATTGATAGCTACGATGATTTGGGTTGAGGGGCACTCAACATCTTGGTCATCAGCACCCTGACGAAAAGTCAGCATGTTAATCACACATATGGGGATGAAGGCTGTCCCCACATGAGGAGCTGTTTATAATGTATTGATGCCTGCCACCCTTCCCCACCAATTTAAGGATGATGCCTGACAGTTCACAAAATTTCAGATGGCTAGGGGGATACTGTGGGATACTGTTCTCCTGAATCTAAGGGGTGCTGAGTAAAATGTCAACTCGAACCCAGAAGAGCTGGTGGGATAAAAGCCCACAGATGAAAACCTGATGGGGGCACGGAAAGCCACAGTCATGGCGGGTAACTAAAATGTGATGGCAGCAATCTGTGTTGTATGCCTTATGTAGGTCAAAGAAGACCGCGACAAGATGCTGGCAGTAAAAACCTGTTGGATTGCTGTTTCCAATCTGAGTAAATCGTCAGTAGAAGACCGTCCTTCCCAGAAGCCACACTGATATGGGAACAAAAGGCTCCATGATTTGAGTGCTCAACATAATCTGAAGCTAACCATCCACTCCACAAATCTATAAAGTGTGTTTGTCAGGCTAATCGGCAGTCGTCGTCTCTAGTGACATTCGATTCTTCATGGGCTTAAGGACGGGGGTGGGGTGGGGGTGGGGGTGGGGGGTGGGGAGGATAACTATATGGTCTCACCACTGCGAGGGGAAAGCACCCGTGAGTCAAATGTGGCTGAGGACCCTGAGTAGATGTTACCTCTGGGTAATGTCCAAGTATTGGGTCATTTGGTTGCGGATGGAATCTGGGCATGGGACCATGTCTTGTGAAGAGGTAAGAGCCTGCAAGAATTCCCATGGTTCATTATAGGGTCAGCCTGATGGGGGTTGAAACAGAGGGGGGGGGGGGGCGATCTATTCAACCTAGTGTTTCTGCCAGAGAAAGGTAGCAGGATAGGAAGAGGATGCTGATGCTATTGCAAAGTGTCTCACATGATGTTCTGCAAGGACCAATTAATCAGTACACAGAGCACTTTGGAGGATAAGTGACTGGACAGTTGACATTTGCTAGCGGCTCAGAAGGCTACAGAGCTTGGACCAAATCTGCGATGAAGAGGCGTACGTCCACAGGGAGGAAACTTAAGTATTCCCAGTATTGCTTTTTTTTCTCCACTTAATACGACAGTGAGCCTTAGCACGAACACACTTAAAAGTGAGGAGGTTGGTCTGTGAAGGGTGTCTTTTAGATCACTGCAGCACCCTTCAACAGTCCTGGAGAGCTACCACTATGTCCTTGATCCAACATGGTACCAGTCAACAATGAGGGGGACCTCTGGATAGGGGGAAAGCAGGGACAACAGCACCAGCAGCATGAAGAATACTGGCAGAGATGCCCTTTATGACCACATCAATGCAGTCCAATGGGAAACTGCCTAATTCTGCCAATGACGACACGCAATGCAAAGACCAATAAAGAGTAACTAATACCCTTCCTCCTCATCCTCAAATCCAATGACAGCACTCCTCCATAGTATATAAGTAATCAAACTACAGCCAATTCAGCAGTAAGCAATACACCTTGAAGAAGGCATCTTGCAATAGTTGCCAAAACGTTGGAATTTTATAGTTAACAATGCAGTCCCAAAACCAGAAGAATTTTATTGGCTGTGACAATAGCCGCAGAAGCATAAGTTTGTGCAAACAAACAATGCAATTCGGGAGAGAGATATTGACATATATAAAGGTCAATTGGCTCTGCAGAATGCAGAGAGGAGCCCAACCATCAGCAGGTGCCAAATAAGAAGGGCACTTCTTTGGTCATGGAGGGAAAGCAGCACCTGGAGGGAAGGGCATGGAAACTGCAGAGGAGTGAAGGGGGTGAGGGGGCTGGGGTAATTAAGAGGTATGAAGGGAAAGAATGTAACAGAGGCAAAATTTGAAGAACGTGACACTGGATGGAGTGTAGGTTTTGGTGAGCCTCAGCATAAAACAGGCAATCCATGGACTTTCACTCTTGGACCTGCTTTCTCTCTTGTAAGCTAGGCAATCTGGCGAGTGTGGAGAGTGGCAGTCATGGCAATTGACATACACAGTTGGTGGAACATAAGAGTCTTAACTCATGGAGTGAGTGTCCAAGTCACCCCACAGAGGGTCTGCAGTACAGTGGGAAGTCATATGCCCAAAATGAAAGCACTTCATGGGTGGTGGGACGTAAGGCTTCACATAACACCTGTAGCACAATACCTTGACCTTCTCTGGAAGGGTATCTTCCTCAAAAGCCGGAATGAAGTCACTGGTATCACTGCAGTTGTCATTACAACTGTTCTGCACAAATCAAACAAAATGAACGCTGTCACTCCAAATTAGCCCGGAGTTCACAAGTTTGCAGGATAAGGTCCCAACAAAAATCACTCCCTGGATCATATTGAGAGACTGGTAAGGGGTAATACACACTGGGACATTGCCAAGTTAATTACAAGCACTAAAGGCTGCAGATTGGGTGGCAGAAGCAGCTCTGATCAACGGGGAGCTCGACCACACCTTAATGAGAGACTCCACTTCACCGACCTTGTCCTCGATATTCTCCACAAAAAACAACATATGGCTTTGTAGCGGAGAATGTGTCCCTTCAGTCCAAGTAGAGATGAGGAGGCAGGGAAAGAGTTTCATCCCAAGACGGAGAGCCTGGCCCTCCTTTCACAGTATAGCCAGGGAAGGGAAGGAAGCCAGGTCATATGAAGCAGCATTCAGTGATCCAGTACCATTCATAGACAGCCAGATTTTTGCAGCCTGAAACACTTTATGTGCCAAGCTCCCACCCTGAACTCCCACTCCGATGAGGGACTCGCCACAGCCACAGCCACAGCCACAGCCACAGCCACAGCCACAGCCACAGCCACAGCCACAGCAGCTGTTGCCGAGAGTTCCAATGCTCCAGGAAGACAAGCAACCACTCCTTGGCGTACATGGGGAGGGAACAGCTCAGGTATCAGTAGTGTGATCCCTGTGTTGTCAGGGGATCAGCCAGATGTGTACACAACAGCCCCACCACATGGAATGGCTACACATGCTGGTGACCTAGCGGGCAGAGGGCAGTACGGTAGCGACGGAAGAGGGGAAGGAAGAGGGGATAAGAATCCATGCTGTACACTCTAGGAAAGGAATTCTCCCCCAGATGGCTAACACTAAAAACAGAAAATTTAGAAGTGGATGTCAGACAGGATAAAAGAACAGGCAGGAGGAACAAAATTACAAGCAATATAGGGAAGTAGATGGATAGCCAGATTGACATAAGTCAGAAGTCCGAGGGAGAAGGACAGGCAGTGGGGGAAGGAGCGAGGATAGGGAGGGTGGGGCAATGGGGAAGGAGCGAGGATAGGGAGGGTGGGGCATTGGGGAAGGAGCGAGGATAGGGAGGGTGGGGCAATGGGGAAGGAGCGAGGATAGGGAGGGTGGGGCAACGGGGAAGGAGCGAGGATAGGGAGGGTGGGGCAACGGGGAAGGAGCGAGGATAGGGAGGGTGGGGCAACGGGGAAGGAGTGAGGATAGGGAGGGAGGGTCAAGGTGAAGGAAATGCAGCCAGGGAAGGAAGAATGGGCCAGAGTAAACCTAAGCCCCGTGTGCACCATGCATGAACTCACGAAAGAACTCTGTGTCATCAGGGGGTAAATGACTGATTGTTTAAACGTCTGGAGGCTAAATTCAACTGGTTTCTAATTAATGGACTCACAACTAAAGGAACTTTTAGGCGCAACTTTGTACTACCGTACCCCTCCATGATGTATCAACTTCAGTAGTCTCATGTTAATTGCTTCTGGAACAACTTAATCCACAACAATGCATTTAACAGTTTTAAATGATGAAAAGAAGAATTAGTCTATTCTGTTCATAATTAAATGACTAGCCCATACATAGCACTTACTGTAATGTGAGATATCTTCACTTACTAGTTTTGTCATATGTCTTCCGACTGGTTTGATGCAACCTACCACAAGCTCCTATACCGTGCAACTTCTTCATCTCAGAGTAGCACTTCCAGCCTACATCTTCAATTATTTGCTGAATGTATTCCTATCTCTGTCTCTGTCTCTCTACAGTTCCCTCTAGTACCATGGAAGTCACTCCCTCATGGTTAACAGGTATCCTATCATCCTGTCCCCTCTCCTTGTCAGTGTTTACTGCATATTCCTTTCCTCTCCAATTCTGCACAGAACTTCCTCATTCCTTACCTTATCAATCCACCTAATTTTCAACATTCGTCTGTAGCACCACATCTCAAATTCTTTGATTCTCTTCTGTTTTGCTTTTCCCTCAGTCCTTGTTTCACTACCACATGATGCTGGGCTTCAAATATACATTCTCAGTAATTTCTTCCTCCAATTAAGGCCCATGTTTGATACAAGTAGACTTCTCTTGGCCAGGAATGCCCTTTTTACCAGTGCTAGGCTGCTTTACACGTCGTCCCCACTCTGTCCATCATTGGTTATTTTGCTGCCTAGGTAGCAGAGTTCCGTAACTTATTCTACTACGTGACCATCACTCTTAATTTTAAGTTTCTCGCTGTCCCATTTCTGCTACTTCTCATTACTTTCATGTTTCTTCAATTTATTCTCAATCCGTGTTCTGTACTTATTACATTGTTCATTCGATTCAGCAGATCATGTAATTTTTCTTCACTTTCACTCAGAATAGCAACGTCATCAGCAGATCTTATCGTTGATATCCCTTCACCTTGAATTTTAATTCCACTCCTGAACCTTTATTTCCATCACTGCTTCTTCAATGTACAGATTGAACAGTAAAGGCGCGAGACTACATCCCTGTTTTACACCCTTTTTAATCTGAGCACTTTCATCTTGGTCACCCACTCTTGTCATTCCCTCTTGTACATGATGTATATTACTCATCTCTTCCTACAGCTTACCCCCTACTTTTCTCAGGATTTCTAACATCTTGCACCATTTCATATTGTCGAACACTTTTTCTAAGCTGGCAAAGCCTATGAACATATCTTGATTTTTCTTTAGCCTTGCTTCCATTATCAACAGCAAAGACAGAATTGCCTCTTTGGTGCCTTTACCTTCCCTAAACATAAACTGATCGTCATCTAAAGATAAACTGATCGTCATCCAACACATCCTCAATTTTCTTTCCCATTGTTCTGTACATAATTCTTGTCAGCAACTTGGATGCATGAGCTGTCTGTGCGGTAATTCTCCCACTTGTCAGCTCTTGCACTCTTCAGAATTGTGTGGACAATATTTTTTCTAAAAGTCAGAGGTGTATCGCCAGACTCATACATTCTACACACCAACGTGGATTGTCATTTTGTTGCCACTTGCCCTCAACGATTTTAGAAATTCTGATGGAATATTATCTATCCCTTCTGCCTGATTTGGTGTAAGTCCTCCAAAGCTCTCTTAAATTCTGATTCTAATACTGGATCCCCTCTCTCTTCTCAATCCACTCCCGTTTCTTCTTCTGTCACATTAACCATATCTTCCCCCTCATATAGACCTTCAATGTACTCTTTCCACCCATCCGCTCTCTCCTCTGCACTTAACAGTGGAATTCCCATTGCATTCTTAATGTTACCACCCTTGCATTTAATTTCGCCGAAGGTCGTTTTGACTCTCCTATATGCTGAGTCAGTTCTTACAACGATCATTTCTTTTTTGATTTCTTTACACTTTTCATGCAGCCATTTCACCTTAGCTTTCCTGTACTTCCTATTTATTTCATTACTCAGTGGCTTGTATTTCAGTATTCCTGAGTCTCTGAACATTTTCGTACTTCCTCCTTTCATCGAGCAAATCAAGTATTCCTTCTGTTACCCATGGTTTCTCCACAGTTACTTTCTTTGTGCCTACGTTTTTCTTTCCAACTTCTGTGATGGCCCTTTTCAGAGATGTCCATTCCTCTTCAACTGTACCGCCTACTGAGCTATTCCTCATTGCTGTATTTACAGCTTTATAGAGAATTTCTAGAGTGTGTGGTCATTCTAGTACTTCGTATCACACTTCTTTGCATGTTGATTCTCCCTGACTGGTCTCTTAAGCTTCAACCTACTCTTTGTCACTACTAAATTGTGATCTGAGTGTATATCTGCTAGTGGGTAAGCCTTGCAAGCCAATGTCTGATTTCGGAATCTCTGTCTGACCATGATGTTATCCGATGGAACTATTCCCATATCCCTTGGCCTTTTCCAAGTATACCTCCTCCTCTTGTCATTCTTGGACAGAGTATTCACTATTACCAGCTGAAATTTATTACAGAACTCAATTAGCCTTTCTCCTCTCTCATTTCTGTCCTATGCCCATATTCTCCGGTAACCTTTTGTTCTATTCCTTCCCCTGCAACTGCATTCCAGCTTCCCATGACTATTAGATTTTCCATCTCCTCTTATGTACTGAATTCCCTTTTCAATATCCTCATGCGCTTTATCTCTCCATAATCCACTTGGGACATCAGCACATATACCTGTACTACTGTCATCTGCTGTCCATTCTGATAAGAGAAACCCTATCGCTGAACTGTTCACAGTAACTCACTCTGGCCTACATCTCTATTCATAACAAATCCTACTTCTATTGTACCATTTTCCACTGCTTTTGATATTACCGTATACTCATTTCTACTTTCAGATTTCCTAGCTTCCCTGCCACATTCAAGCTTCTGACATTCCACATATAGACTCTTAGAACATTATCCTTTTGTTGATTATTCAATCTTTTTTCTCATAGTCACCTCCCCTTTGGCAGTCCCTCCTGGAGATCCGAGTAGGGGACTATTCCAGAATCTTTTACCAATGGAGAGATCATCATGACACTTTTTCAATTACAGGCCACATGTACCGTGGATACACTTTATGAGTCTTTACTGCAGTGGTTTCCAGTGCCTTCTGCATCATCATGCTATTTATCATTGCCGATTCATCTGCCTGTAAGGGCAGTTTCGCACCACAAGGACAATAGAGTGTCTGCAACTCACACTTTTAAGTGCCTGGCAGACGGTTCATCAAACCATTTTCATACTACTTCTCTACCATTCCACTCTTGAATGGCGCGTGGAAAAAGGAACACCTAAATCTTTCCGTTCGAGCTCCGATTTCTCTTATTTTATTATGATGATTATTTCTTCCTACGTAACTGGGTGTCAACAAAATATTTACGCATTTGTAAGAGAAAGTCGGTGATTGAAATTTTGTAAATAGATCTTGCCGCAAAGAAAACAGCCTTTGTTTCAGTGACTGCCACCCCAACAAGCGTATATCATTGACACTCTCACCCTTATTGCATGATAACGAGCTGCCCTTCTTTGCACTTTTTCGAAGTCCTCTGTCAATCCTACCTGATAAGGATCCCATACCGTAGACCAATATTCCAGCAGAGGAACAACAAGTGTAATGTAGGCTGTCTCTTTAATGGGTTTGTCGTATCTTCTAAGTGTTCTGCCAACAAAACGCAGTTTTTGTTTCGCCTTCCTCACAATATTATCTATGTGATGTTTCCAATTTAAGTTGCTTGTAATTCCTAGGTATTTAGTCAAATTGACAGCCCTTAGATTTGTGCAATTTATCGTATACCCAAAATTTATCGGATTTCTTTTAGTACCCATGTGGATGACCTCGCTAATTGCCACTTATCACACCATAAAGAAATTCTCTCTACATAGTTTTGTAATTTGAATTGATCGTCTGATGATTTTACTAGACGGTAAATTACAGTGTCATCTGCAAACAATCTAAGGGGGCTGCTCAGATTATCACCTAGATCATTTATATAAATCAGGAACTGCAGAGGGCCTATGACACTACCTTGCGGAATGCCAGATATCACTTCTGTTCTACTCGATGATTTACTGTCTGTTACTATGAACTGTGACCTCTCTGAGAGGAAATCACGAATCCAGTCACACAATTGAGATGATACTCCATATGCACGGCGCAATTTGATTAATAGTCGCTTGTGAGGAACGGTATCCAAAGCCTTCTGGAAATCTAGGAATATGGAATCTATCTGAGATCCCTTGTCAACAGCACTCATTACTTCATGGGAATAAAGAGCTAGCTGTGTTGCACAAGAATGATATTTTCTGAATCCGTGTTGGTTATGTATCAGTAAGTCATTTTCTTCAAGGTGATTCATAATGTTCGAGTACAGTATATGTTCCAAAACCCTACTGCAAATTGAGGTCAGTGATATGGGTCTGTAATTCAATGGGTTACTCCTATTTCCCTTTTGAATATTGGTGTGACCTGTGCTACTTTCCAGTCTTTCGTCAAGTGAACGGTTGTATACGATTGCGAAGAAAGGCGCTATTGTGTCTGCATACTGTGAAAGGAACCTGGTTGGTATACCATCTGGACCGGAAGACTTACCTTTCTTAAGTGATTTTGAGTTGTTTTGCAATACCTAAGATATCAACTTTTATGTCACTCGTGCTAATAGCTGTTCTGGTTTCGAATTCTGGAATATTTACTTCGTCTTCTTTCATGAGAAATTACGGAAAACTGTATTTAGTAACTCTGCTTCAGAGGCACTATCATTGGTAACATTTCCATCGCTATCGCGCAGTGGCGGTATTGACTGGTTTTTGCCACAGGGTTTTCTACCATATTTTGAGACAATATTTCATTGTGGAAACTATTAAAAGCATCTCGCATTGACGTCCACACAAAATTTCGAGCTTCCGTGAAACTTAGCCAGTCTTGGGGATTTTGCATTCTTCTGAATTTGACATGCTTTTTTCATTGCTTCTGCAACAGTGTTGTGACATGTTTTGTGTACCATGGTCGATCAGCCTCATCTCTTATTAACTTATGTGGTATAAATCTACCTATTGCTGTCGATACTGTATCTTTGAATTTGAGCCATATCTGGTCTACACTTACATAATTCGCTTGGAAGGAAGAGAGACTCTCTCTTAGAAAGGCATCAAGTGAATTTTTATCTGCTGTTTTAAATAGATATATTTTGCGTTTATTTTTAGTTGTTTTGATTGGTATGGTTTTGAGCCTCGCTACAATGACCTTGTGTTCACTGATCCCTGTATCCATCATGACGCGCTCTATTAGATCAAGATTATTTGTGGTTAAGAGGTCAAGTATGTTTCTGCAACCATTTACAATTCATGTGGGCGCATGAACTAATTGTTCAAAGTAATTCTCAAAGAAAGCATTTACTACAATTTTGAAAGATGTTTTCTGTCTACCACTAGCTTTGAACATGTATTTTCGCAACAAATTGAAGGTAGATGGAAGTCTCCACCAATTATAACTGTACTTATTTGTAACAAGGTTCAAGTTTTGTTCGAAGCATTCAGGCATTATATCACCTGAGTCGGGGGGTCAGCAGCAGAAGGAGCCAATTATTATTTTGGTACGGCTGTTGAGTATAACCTCTACCCATAGTAATTCGCAGGAACTATCTATTTCAACTTCACTACAAGATAACTACCAACAGACACAAACACACCACCACCTACTTTATTTAATCTATCCTTTCTGAACACGGTTTGTGCCTCTGTAAAAATTTCGGCAGAATTTATCTCCGGCTTTAGCCAGCGTTCTGTTCCTGTAACGATTTCAGCTAGTTTCACTTTAAAAGGAACAATGAAAAATTCACTCAATATGCAAAACTACAATGTACTGCACCAATTTTTTTCATTCATTTGCTTCCACAGACTGGTTTCACTGAAAAGAATGACAATAGTTCAACCGATACATAAAACTACAACCCGATGAATCTACTTTTTTCATTAAGTCATTCCCATCAATATATCAAGAACGGTATGGACTTCTAGATATTTGATACAAGAAGGCTTACAATAATAATCAAAGGCAGAATATCTGTATCTCAGAAGAGTGTAATATGCCTGTGTATTAGCAGAATTATTACTAGGTCTGTGCATTTACCAGTCATGACTGGTCAGACTGCTTCAGGGTTACATATATAAGATTTGGTTACAATTTTATACAATATACAGAAATGTATTAAAAATAAGGCCAGATATAACATTAAAACATTATTATTTTGCCCATTCACTTTGGTCAATATTGAAAAATTCTCCAATAGAATGCAATGGGTATTCTTTCAAGTCCTGTGCAATTTTCCTTTCGAACAGTCCTAGTGGCAGAGACTGCACTTCTCGATCCAGTATACTGAACATTTTTAGAGCTACCACTGGAAAACTGTCTAGCGTTTCAGTCAGTCGACAACTTGGTACTTCAATGTTCCCTTTGTTGCGGGTGTTGTGATTATAATTGTCTTCCCTCATGCTGGAATCATCTCTGTTTTCCTTTACACTGCCGAGGCGTAGAAACACATATTGGCTCAATACTGTCGTTATCCCTAACCTGGTAAATAAAGGTTTGCAGTGCCCCTGTTTCTTACTTGGTGTAATGATTCTGACAGCTGTTTTTGGAGCATTAACACCTCCTTACAACCTGCAGTGTGCCCATAACAGCAGACCATAATTAATATTGTTATGAAAGAGTGCATAATAAACTTAATATGTACTGGTCAGTTAATACACCTTTTAGTTTTCTTAGCAGGTATATAACACGAGAGAGCTTAGAACACACACACACACACATACACACACACACACATACACACACACACACACACACACACACACACACACACACAGTGCTTGTTCATTGTTAGTTTGCTGTTTATCATGAAGCCTAGTAGTTTGACAGGCTCCATGTTCTCCTGGCAGCTGATGTTGCTGAGACTGCATATCATGTGTTGTGTTTTTTCTTGATTCATTTTCATTTTATTTTCAATGAACCACTCTTTAATGCTTTCAAAGAGTATATCTGCTGCCAACGGAGCTTGTTCAGCCGATTTCCCTTGGCAAAGAGTGTGGTATCATCAGCGAACTCTAGAATGTCATAGATACAACCTATATTATTGGCATGGATAAGGAAGAGGAGATGTCCTGTGGCGGATCCCTGGGGTATGCCATGCCCCAATTTTTGCTCTTTAGAGGTTCCTCCATGGACTGATACTATTTGTCTTCAGTTTTCAAGATAGGATTGAAGAGTAGCTAGGACCGCACCTTCAATACCATAACACTTTAGCTTATTAATCAGTAACTTGTGAGATGCAATCAATTGCCTTGCTCATGTCGCAGAGTGTCAATGCCACACTCACTCCATCTTCAAATCACTCCCATATCTTCATGATTAAGTCCAGTACCACTGTAACAGTTGACTTTTTCTTGCAAAAACCATGATTTGTGACCTGAAAGAATTTATTGTTTTCAAAGTAATTTTTGTATCTAATGTTTCATTATGGACTCCATGACTTTAGCAAGAATGGGTATAATTGAAAAAGGTCTGAAGCTGGACACTTTGCATAGGTTGTCTTTTTTGTAGACTGGTACCGTCCGTGCCACCATTAGGGAATCTGGGAAGACACGAGAAGATAAACACTTGTTAATTACTGTGGCTAGTGACTGACCAAGCTCTGGTATTATTTTTTTCAGTACTGTGCAGGGCATACCATAGACATCTGGACACTCTGGATGCTTATAGGACTTCACTAATTTTACAAGCTTTAAAAAACGAATTGACATGTTTCACATCCACGAGGATCTCCTCAGCACTGATCTATGGAACGAAAACTAATCTAATGTAACAAGGTCTTCAGGGTTTATTTCCTCCCAGTTTTTAAATGTGCAGCTTCCACATTTTATATTGGCCAAGGGATCTAACCCCGGATCTGGAATTTCATTTACGCTAACAAAGTACTGGTTCAAGGTATCAGCACTACCGGAATTTAAGACAGAAGTAGGCTTCTTCCTGTGCTCATTTACCAGATTCCATGCTGTTTTACATGGATTATGAACCTCTTTAATGAAACTGTCATTGTGTTTCTTTTTTGCATTATCCACTGCCTTTCTGTAGGTTGTTTTGGCTCTTAAATAGTTACAGTGAAGTAGGTCTTTAGTTGGAAGATCCAAGGCTATTTTCATATGGTCTCCGAATATTTTAGTGAGGTATTGTAGCTTCTTTAGGTAAGTATGTATACCTTACCTTCCCTTTAATGGGTTTTTCCCTTTGTTATGACTTGCTTGCAGGGTTCTTCTTGGGGATTTCTGGGAAATATCAAATTTTGTTCTTAAGGTATGGAACACATTCAATTGAGTCACTGGACCCCATTTCTGCAAGTTTATGTTGCCAGTTTACACACTAGACAGTGCTGCTTTAAGGTCACTAAAGACTTTTCACTAAACGTGTAATTTGACTGCCAAGTGGTTGGTTGAAATTTACTTTTGCTTTCCTTACTAAGATCCATTACTAATGCACTGTGTTCTGCAATCATTGGTTCAACTGCACTGATATTATATTCCTAAGTACTGAGGCTGGTGGCAACTGTGTCTAGAGAGGCAACACCTCTTGTTGGGGGCTGGTTTTCTACAAACAACCCACAGCTGTTCATGAAGTTCATGACAACCCTATCTTAAGTACTTCCACTTCATATGTGTATGTTGAAGTCACCACACAATTCAAGTTTAGACTTAAATCCATCAGTGCAATAAAGTTTTTGAAGTTACCATCATGTGAATGATATACAGAGATAACAATGAGATCAATGTTTGGTAATACTAATGCAGCTAGTTCAAGATCCACAGCTGTATAAAAGTTTTTTAAATCAATTTCCTTTACACTAATATTTTTGTTTGCATGCATGGACACACATGCCCAAATACTCAACAGATTTGTAATAGACACCCTCTGCTTCAGTCAACCAGTGCTCACAGATACATTAAACACCTGGTTTCATTTCTTCTAGAAAGAATGATAAAAGGTCCACATTGGTTCTTAAGCCATGTACATTTACTCTTGCTATAACTAATGGCATATTACTGTTATCATTAATGTTCTTTTTATCTGATAGTCCATGGTCCCAATTTTTTATTTCAGAGTCTACTTCACTGGGGCAATGGTTGATCTCTGGAATATAAAAACCTTATTACAACATTCTTGGGCCATATGGCAGTATCCATTAGTTTAAGACAGCAGCTAGAGGGAAATATGATCCTGACACAGATAAGAAGGTGCAGTTTGGAAGGTGGAATTGGAAAATTATTTTTCAAATTCTGTGACAAATTTGTGTGCCAAAACCAATAGATATGCAGGTAAGAAACTTATGATACCAATATCATAGTACTGAGTGGATATATCCATGCAGACTGCTTCCTGATACAGGATTCAGAGTGGAGTTCTATATTATTTTATAAATCTCTATGCCCCACCAGACATAGTGAAAAGGAATATCTTCGAAACCTGGAGAAAATTTAAAACTTGTTAGTCACTCCTAAAAACTAATTATTTAGATTCAAGGAACGAATGCTCTTGCAAACTGTGTGAAAATCAATAACTGTCACTGAAAACTTAACTTGTTGCAACTGATACAAATATGTTTGCATAAATGTTAAGCTAGCATAATTATGTAAATGCCATATACCAATATTTAAAATAACTGAGGAAGCTGTAATTTTGTCAAAGTAGTGTTTTTTTCACTTTTCTATTATGTTCAGAAAATGTTTTAGTTAACAAATACAGTGTATTGAAGTAGTGTAACAGCTGCTTCCATTCAGTAATGCATACCTTCACACATGCAATACACCTGAATGATTCTCCTTCTGGAATAAATCTATGGAACAAATGAATGAAACATTGCCATTAGTAATACTCCATTCATTACTAATGGCGATATAAAAAAACATTAACAATGAACAAACTCAATCTGAACTGCCATTAAAATATAGACATTAGCTTTCATGGAAATATCACATTTCTTAATCTTCCTTCAAATATGTTTACACTCTGGTATAAACTTGGCACAATTTTCTGCAAGATACGCTGCAAACTTACTCTTATTGGGTGTTTCCTGGAAGATATTTTAGAAATACCATCTCCCTCAGTCTGTAAGGTTTCTGTGAAACATTAGCTCAGTGCACTGTATTCAGTCAAACTGAGGATCCGAGGAAGTATAGCATTTCAGCAACTTTGGCAGTCCACAGATAAAAATGTTATAGGAAACATTACTGTAAGAAGATATTTCAAATCAGCACAGATTTTACTGCAAAGCTTATCTACAGTGATTTAAAGGTGAAGTTGTGCTTTACTGGAAAGGTTGATGGAACACCAAGAAGGTTTATCCTATTAGATGATATGTCACTACCAAATTCTGATCTTTGAACTATATTATTCCAGCACTTGTAGAAACATGTACAATTTATTACGATCTCTGAACCTCAGTACAACTTTGTATTTTCCCATTAACAAATTGTTGTTAGAAGTAAACAAAGCAATGAATGGCAAGGTGGGCAGGAGGATGGGGGATTGAATGCTGGAGCTTTGAATTTGTAGTTTGAAAAATTTACCCACTTAGCCACCAAATCACACTACACAGCTGTATGATTTAGGTAACTGTCTTTAAAGAAAATGCGGAAGCAAACAAACTTCTGCTCAAGAAGTTATGTAAATTTTCATATGAAAAGCAGTATATGTAAACAAAATATCCTAGGAATCTGATTGTCACTGCAACACTTTCATCCTCACCAGGAACATAAAAAGGAATTTTTTTTACAATGACATCCACTATCACTTTTGCATAAGTTTTTTTCAGTTAAATCTTAGCACTTAATTGGTTCTGATGCAGTGACAACCTATTACCCGTAAGACAAATCAACTTCTGACTAAGGTAATTTATAAGGCTTATGTATGTGTAAATAAGCTGAATGTAAACGTACCTAAATTAAATTAAAGCAGCATCATGCCACACAATGAAGACTCCAGTGATTTTTTAAAAGCAGCTTGATGAATGAGTATGACAAAAAGGTGTCAATAATTGATTTTATCACAAATTTTCTTCCAGCTCACAGAACAATTTTATTTTAGTAACAGATTTCCATCTGCTAAAGTAACACCTAACAAAACTACCTCACTTACCTTGTCAGTATAAGGGAGTCTTGTTAATTATATCCCATGCGCTACAGGCTCTAACAACAAGTCTAAAAACCATGTACAGCTGATGTGATTGTAGTGCAGGACAAATTCATGTGATATGTTGAATTACCCAAGAGTGTCAGCAATGTTCCATATTAATGTGAAAACTGCCAAGCTCTCACTCAGGAAATTGCACACAGAGTAATCTCCTACTATGGCAAACCCATTTTACTGAACACATCATAATGACCTTGCATTTAATGGTTGGTTGCACTTTGTTATCTCCTACTAAACATACAAAGAAACTTTCTGAAGGCGGCAACTGGCTGACGTACACATTTTACACTTGCTGCTCACTTCTTCATGGCCTGTCCTCCTGCACCTCCATTTTTTCTAAGCTCTATTTTGGGTCTTCCTAGCTACTACTTCATTTTTATACTTTTTCACAAGGATCTGCCTCATATGACTAAGGTACTTTACATATTGACTTCATTTTATATTTGATGCCCTTGCCCTTACTGTTATCAACCTTTTCACACTATGTTTTGTAACCTATGACATTTGTTGTCATACATGACACCTGATGATCAAATTCAAAGGCCACCTCCAGTTTTCAAGTAACTTGCACTCTGTACTCTTCGAAAAAGTAATGGGTTTCAAACAGACAGAATTCCGACTATGAACTTTTGTCTCCTTTGTCCTGTAATACACTTTTGTAAGTGGGTTTCATTGTCCTGCCGGTACATATCTTTCCTGCCCCAAACTCTCCCCCCCCCCCACTCCTACTCACCCAATCAAAAGAACTTCCCAATACTTGCAAATGATGCATAAAGAACTTTTCCAAAAACAGAAAAGTCACATATTTGGAGATGTATAATGTTTGCAGTGTTGCAGCTATTATTTCTTTGCCAATAAACATGTGGAGCAAACTTGCTGTACAAACAGAAGAATAAAAAATATAGTATGTTTGTAACTGCCGGGCAATAACTTTGTTGGTTGAAATACGCAGCAAAGAACAAGATAACCTGCAAAGAAAATTTAGAAATACTGGAGAAAAGATGCAGCAATTTTCAATAAGAGAGAGATACAAGGAAATAATTTCAAAGCCATCAGTTATAACCAATTCCTATTTTCAAATTTAATGAGCCCCAATAATAATCAGAAAAAAGTAGAAGAAGAAGACTAAAGCTTGATGAACTTCAAACCCAAATGTCTGCTTGTGTCTGTGTGTGTGTGTGTGTGTGTGTGTGTGTGTGTGTGTGTTTGTGTTTGTGTGTTTGTTTTTGTGTACGCGCGCGCGTCTATACCTGTCCTTTTTTCCCCAAGGTAAGTCTTTCCGCTCCCGGGATTGGAATGACTCCTTACCCTCTCCCTTAAAACCCTCATCCTTTCGTCTTTCCCTCTCCTTCCCTCTTTCCTGATGAAGCAACCGTTGGTTGCGAAAGCTTGAATTTTGTGTGTATGTTTGTGTGTCTATCGACCTGCCAGTGCTTTCGTTTGGTAAGTCACATCATCTTTGTTTTTAGATAAATTTTTCCCACATGGAATGTTTCCCCTCCCCCCCCTCTCTCTCTCTCTCTCTCTCTCTCTCTATATATATATATATATATATATATATATATATATATATATATATATATAAAAGAAAATTTCAATGCAGAACCTATCCTCATAAAAAGAATATAGAGAGATCATGTAGCAAATTTAGAATAATGAATGGGGATGCACAAAAATAAATTGTTATGAAGTGAGCATCTAGTGTACAAGGTGTCAGTCAGGCCACCTAAAACAGTTTTTACTTTCGCATGCATTTAGTAAGAGATCCCATAGAACAGGCACAGGCATTATACTACAAGATGTTACAACCAACAGTGTGTTCAGTACATTAGGTTTATCTGTGACCTTTCTCCTGACAATTTGGCAGTTGTCACATTACATTATAGAATGCTAAATGGCACTAACAAGACAGATCTCATGCATATCGTCATGTTATCATCTCACCAGCTCTACACTGTTTGTACTATTGTTGTTGGAGACTGAGGCATAGGCCAGGATGTATAAGATCCCACAGCACAGATATGAGAAGTTTGATTTAGGGTACTTAAGGATTATTATTGCTCTGGGAGATATGGGAATAATATAAGTTTTGAGACAGTAGTTCTAGACATTGTTTCAACACGCTCTTGATATAAGCTACAGTTAAAAGATGTCAGTTCAGTGTGTTGTGGGAATAGTTACTGTGGACCTGTTTTAGTAAAATTCCAGAAGCAGAGCTAGTGCACCAAGCTTTAAGAGAGAGAACACGACGCAAAAATGTAAACTCACGATACTGCTACGTGTTTGAAGACAAGTTATGTTCAGGTAGCAACATCCTATGGATATATTGAAGTAATTGAGAAACTAATGTACATCATTATTGGTCTCTCAGCATGAGTAATACTAATTCACATGTATGCCACAATTACGGTCACAAATAGAACCGTAGTGCAGAAGCTTCTACTGTTTTTGGTACGAAATATCTCAAAACCGGACGATGACATTTTGAAGACTGCTTGGCAGTAAAAACAAGCCCCATACGGATCGTTTTTATCTACTGTTATTACCATACTGATTCTTTAAAATGTGGTATTAATAGACGAAATACTCCCACTCAGTTACCACTATACAAATTACTGCGACGCTAGACATCACGCACAGTGCTTCCATAAACACACAGACAGGCCGACAAAGAAAATGAACCACAAATTTTAACTTCTATGTTTGCCAAACCAGTTACTGTAAAACACTCGTGTATCAACCACGTTTCCTACTGATTAGGTGCAAAAAGCATTGTAACAAGGTACTGGACTGTGGTTCTAGTGTACTACTGGCGGCGTTTGATCTTTACAGTGCTTCAGAGCTACGGTACATTTCAGTGCTCAAGTCTGCAAAAGGTACGTCATGGTAACGCGAACAAAGCTTTCTCACTGGGAGTTGCAATATACACCTGTTGCTTTACTTCTTGAGGGAACTGTTTCTTAGCTTTGGTGGCAAATTGTTTTCTGTTCGCAAACATGACAGTCAACTGTTAACAACAGGATACAGAATAGCAAGTTTGCCTAGTGACTGCTAAATTACTGCTTAAGTCACGTCATATAAATGCCAAGACAGACCACCTGTCCAATACCAGTAGGCTACTTCCCCTATTCCCTTAAAGCATGTTATATACGCTGTCCTTTATATTGGCTCATTGTCTGGTATCTTATTGCCTTGATAAACCTTATACTTGGACGAATAACTAAAATATCACCAGTACCACTCAACACAGCAACCAATTGTTATACGACAAACGTTGTAGCTCACACGAAATTCGGCTTCGTTCGCTACGTAACTAAATACAGCTTCCACTTATTACAATGTCACATTCTGCCGAAAATGCGTTAACCTGCGTAGGAATCGATAAAATATAAGAAAACAGAGAAATCAAAATCCAAAGAAATTTTTTATAAAGCTGTTATTGTGCAATATTTCAAGAAATTGATGTTACCGTCTTTTTCAATACATGCTGCACAGGAAGGCCGTAATCTTCATAATGAAAAATTACGCGGTCATATGACCGGTAATAAGTCGACAAACTGACCTGTACCTACGGTCAGACTACTTACGTTTTGCGGGCTATTTTAAGTCTTCAGCTGCGAAATATGCAAGATTCAATGGAACTCTAAAACCGCTCCTCTTTAGTTAGCAGCAATGTTAAATGAAAACAAAGCCAGAAATTTTATTCTTGTGTGTGAAAAATGAACCTCCGCTGCACGGCAAACATCTAGGGCAAGTTCCCTTGACTAAAGCAACCATACCCACCACAATCAAATTCTAACTAATTTATACAGTGCTTTGTGGATAAAGACGATCGTACTACTGGGATTACATCACAATAGTTACAATAATTCTGTTGGCTGCAGTAAATTTAACAAACAATTGCATGAATCAGGTAAGCTATAAATTGTGTGTAAATAGCAGTGGAAATCACACCAAGAAATCTTACTTTCGTTTGCTGTGGTATAAGCATTTGTGAACATAAATTTGCCTGTTTCATGTACATGGAAATTCTGTTCAACCTTTTTACATTTAACAGGAGTTAAATCGTTACAGTTCTATAACAATTGCTTTGAACACCTCCGTACGGAAAATGCGCAGTGTAGTTTTCCAGAACATGTTACCCGAAAACTACTCGGACAACATGCTCTGTAAGTATCTGAAACTCACCCAGTGACAAGCACGGAAGACAGCAGAAAAAGCACTATTTCACATTCATTATCAGTTTTAGCTTCGTCATAACTATATGCGCGCACATCACAACCACATAACTTCAATGTTCGCGCCCGCTTCACACTGTCGCAGAGTCAACTGGAACGCGCCTCTGTTAACTTGGGCAGTAGTACGTCACAGTAGCCTCGGAAGATGATTGGTTCGCCCACGTTCACGCAATGCGCAGTGTTGCCCACTTCAATGCGCGTGCGTAGCGCTACTACTGAGTCCCACGAGGTTATCTCTCGGTTAAAGCCGATTTATGCGGTATACACGTGCTTGCCTGCTTGCTACTGAGATTACCTCATACACACAGCTCGCTGTTGTTACTTTTAACAGACCAACGTGACACACTAACTCCAGTAAAAAATTGTAGTATTGTAATAAATATAAATTCGTAATACAACAAGCATGCCGGGTGATTCAAAAGGAGCGGAAAAACTAACAATTTGAAAACTGTTGCAGGTCGTGCTGTATGCCTTAACAGCAATATATAGAGTAATATTGTATTTGTTCTAATATAGAAATTAGCAGAAAAGTTAAGCAATGTAAGGAGAACAGAGAGTGCTAACTACCGTAAAGATAACACGTTAAGTTTCAGACAGGCACAATGGAAAAGGCACACATTAACTTTCGGCCATAGCCTTCGTCAGGAAAAGAAACACACACACACACACACACACACACACACACACACACACACACAGAAATTCATTCATACAAGCAACGTATCCTGAACCGAGCTGGCAGAGTTGGCCGTCATGTGTTCGTGATGTGTGCTTGTTTGTGTGAATGAATGATGTGTGCGCTTCACTTTCTTTTTTGCGACGAAGGCTGTGCGAAAGCTTATGTGTAAGTGTGTTTTAATTGTACCTGTCTGCAACTTAACGTGTCGTCTTTACGGCCAGTAGCAATCTATCTTTCCCTTACATTGTTGATATTCCAGTCTAGAATTCCCATTATTAGAAAAGTTCCATTTTCTCGACGATAGGTTGTACTGTTGTGGTCCTGCAGACAGCTGAGCTACCCAATTCACTCCACGGAAATGTAATTGCACCCACAACGAATGCAGTGCGCCAACACCGCAGTCCACTGAAGCGCCATCTGCCGACTGCCAGTGTCAAGTGTGAAATGTAGGTAACCATTCTATCAAAATTTGACATTCATTATCAAAAAGAGATGAAGTCCTTTACGCATTTGCATTTCTGTGAAAACTATACCCTTGTCATATTTTGTGGTGCCTGATATGGCTACTGAAATGTCTTTGAGGTACTACGTGCTAAATATATAAATATAAACTCCATTATATTACTCGATTGTAAAATTCGATTTGTTTATCAGTATGACATATTTTTCTCTCTCTCTCATCAACATGTTTTCCTATACGAAACTTGCAGTCTGCAATTCTACATATTTGAGTACCACTTCGATAATGTCCGTATTAAATTCGCCTTTTCTGTTTCATCCTAACCTCTCGTCAGGCGCTTTCACGCTACTGAGAGATTCACGTTCCTCATCATTCAAACTAAATACAGCTCCAGTTGTCGCTGAGAATGTAATCAATAGTAACACTCTTCGTAATAGTTAATTTGTAGCCATCTCCTTATTAATGACAGTGTCGCCTTAATATAAGGGGCCCTTAGAAACTTTGATAACCTATTATACTGACTTTATGGAGAGCGCACGGCATCCTTTTTATGGAAAGAAATTCCTGTGAGAAACATTCAGTAATCTTAACCTCTCGACATTTCTGCAACGTGAACTTAACTATCTACATCTACGTGATTACTCCGCAATTAATCTTACGTGCCTAGGAGAGGGTTCCACTCTCGAACAGCGCGTGGAAAAAAATGGACACTTCAGTCTTTCCGTACGATTTATCTTATTTTATTATAATGATCATATCTGCCTACGTAGATGCGTTCCAACAAAATTTTTTCGCATTCACAGGAGAAAGTTGGTAATGTTTTAATGATTGCCAACCCAGATCGCTTCTCTCTCTCTCCCCTATTTGGCGACAATAATAATAATAATAATAAAAGAGCTGTACTTTGTGGACGTGTTGCATGTTCTAAGTGTTCTGCCCACAAATCGTTGTCTTTGGTTTGCCTCCCCCACAACATGATCTGTGTGATCGTTCCAATTTCAGTTGTCTGTAATTACAATTCCTAGATATTTAGTCGAACTGACAGCCTTTGGATTTGTGTGATTTATGGTGTAACTGAAATTTAACGCACTTCTTGTAGTACTCTTGTGCATGACCTCACTCTTTTCCTTATTTAGATTAACTGCCAGTTTTCGCACCATACAGATATCGTGTCTAACTAATTTTACAACTGGTTTTCATCTCCTGATGACTTTACGAGACGTTTAATGACGGCTTCAGCTGCCAACAATCTAGGGCTGGCCTATATCTCTGACATCGATCTGTTGTAGAATTTTAGAACATGCTTTTTGCTCGAGTATCATGTCATTTCTGGAAACCCAGAATCTACTCTGTAGGAATCAACATGGATTCCGGAAACAGCGATCGTGTGAGACCCAACTCACTTTATTCGTTCATGAGACCCAGAAAATATTAGATACAGGCTCCCAGGTAGATGCCATTTTCCTTGACTTCCGGAAGGCATTCGATACAGTTCCGCACTGTCGCCTGATAAACGAAGTAAGAGCCTACGAAATATCAGACCAGCTGTTTGGTGGATTGAAGAGTTTTTAGCAAACAGAACACAGCATGTTGTTCTCAATGGAGAGACGTCTATAAAGTATCCTCTGGTGTGCCACAGGGGAGTGTTATGGGACCATTGCTTTTCACAATATATATAAATGACCTAGTAGATAGTGTCGGAAGTTCCAGGCTGCTTTTCGTGGATGATGCTGTAGTATACAGAGAAGTTGCAGCATTAGAAAATTGCAGCGAAATGCAGGAAGATCTGCAGCGGATAGGCACTTGGTGCAGGGAGTGGCAACTGACACTTAACATAGACAAATGTAATATATTGCGAATACATAGAAAGAAGGATCCTTTATTCTATGCTTATATGATAGCGGAACAAACACTGGTAGCAGTTACTTCTGTAAAATATCTGGGAGTATGTGTACGGAACGGTTTGAAGTGGAATGATCATATAAGATTAATTGTTGGTGAGGCGGGTGCCAGGTTGAGATTCATTGGGAGAGTCCTTAGAAAATGTAATCCATCAACAAAGGAGGTGGCTTACAAAACACTCGTTCGACCTATACTTGAGTTTTGCTCATCAGTGTGGGATCCGTACCAGATCGGGTTGACGGAGGAGATAGAGAAGATCCAAAGAAGAGCGGCGCGTTTCGTCACAGGGTTATTTGGTAAGCGTGATAGCGTTACGGAGATGTTTAGCAAACTCAAGTGGTAGACTCTGCAAGAGAGGCGCTCTGCATCGCGGTATAGCTTGCTGTCCAGGGTTCGAGAGGGTGCGTTTCTGGATGAGGTATCGAATATATTGCTTCCCCCTACTTATACCTCCCGAGGAGATCACGAATGTAAAATTAGAGAGATTCGAGCGCGCACGGAGGCTTGGAGGTAATGCAGTGGCACGTAAAGTGCCCTCCGCCACACACCGTTGGGTGGCTTACGGAGTATAAATGTAGATGTAGATGTAGAACAGCGGAGGGCCTGTAACACTTCCTTGGTGTACGCCAGATGTCACTTTCCGTCGATTATTACGATCTTTGACCTTTCTGAGTGGAAATTAGAAATTCAGTCGCACAACTGAGACGATACTTCGTATACATGGTATATAATTAGAAGTTTCTTGTCAGAAACTATTCTTCGTAACTATATTTTTCTGTGTTTAGCAATCGCTCCACTACGTCTCTCACGTGACGGACTGCATTATGATGCTACAGATGGCCTACTAGGTGAGATGAGACAGCGGATTTAGGTTCTGAATTTCTGTCCCATCGGGAATAAATAAAGTTGTCGGCAGCGTTTTGAAGTTAACATGGCACACACAGTACCTGCGGTTAACGAGAGCCTCCCTGAGGACTGGCGACAACTCTAATGGCCCCAGGCGAGCGTGGGGTTTTCCGAGGGGTGGTCGGCGGAACATGTTTCTCTTCTAAGAATGAGGTGGCAGGGATCTGAACGAAAGCTTGCCTACCTGGGTGCATTGCAGCCCCGGCTCGCCTAACCTGAATGCCGTGCAAAATTGGATCCTGCGCTTCTCGACGGTATCCTATACCATATCCGAAACCTGTGAACAACTTATGTGTAATTTTGGACGAACTCAGCCGTATAGAAAAACATTGTCGCCACGTCTTGGAAGATTTCCGCTTGCATCTAAGCTGTTCAGAAATTTTAGAATATTATTCCATAGGATGGGAAACGTGCAAACACTCGTTCTGCCCCAACCTCGACTGCTGCGAAGTTATTAAAAACGGCGCGAGTAGTGAAAACTCTGGATGGTTAGAATTATGGATGAATGTGTGCTGCAACATCCGTCTATTTGGCAACGCCAGTGCGTCACACTTCCCGTTAGGATGGATGCGACCAGGCAAGTTATGCGAGTCTACTTCTCATCGGCACCTTAAGTGTGCACGCACCCCGATATCAACAGCTGCATCTACATCTGTACTCTGGAAACTACTGTGAAGTACATGGCAGAGGGTACATCCCATTGCATCAGTTATTAGTATTTCTTTCCGTTCCATTCTCGTATGTGCGCGGAAAGAATGACTGTTTAAATGCCTCTGTGTATGCTATTATTAATCTAATTTTGCCCTCAGAATCCCACTGTGAGCAATATGTAGGGGGCTGTAGCATATCCCTAGAGTCATCAGTTAAAGCCAGTTCTTGAAACTTTGTAAGTAGGCTCTCTCAGCATAGTTTCCGTCATCTTCAAGAGTCTGCCAGTCCAACGTCCCTGTGACACACTCCTACAGTTCAAACAAACATGTAACCAATCGTGCCGCTCTTCTCTGTATACGTCCAATAGCCCCCGTTAGACCTAGTTGGTACGGGTGCCACACACTTGAGCAGTATTCTAGAATGCGTCACACGAGTGATTTGTAAGCAATCTCCTTTGTAGACTGACTGCAGTTCCCCAGTATTCTACCAATAAAAGGAAGTCTACTACCTACTTTACCCATGTGACCATTCCAGGCCGGCTGGAGTGGCTGAGCGGTTCTAGGCGCTTCAGTCTGGAACCGCGCGACCGCTACGGTCGCATGTTCGAATCCTGCCTCGGGTATGGATGTGTGTGATGTCCTCAGGTTAGTCAGGTTTAAGTAGTTCTAAGTTCTAGGGGACTGATGACCTCAGAAGTTAAGTCCCATAGTGCTCAGAGCCATTTTTTTGACCATTCCATTTCATATCAAATGGTTCAAATGGCTCTGAGCACTATGGGACTTAACATCAGAGGTCATCAGTCCCCTAGAACTTAGAACTACTTAAACCTAACTAACCTAAGGACATCACACACATCCATGCCCGAGGCAGGATTCGAACCTGCGACTGTAGCGGTCGCGCGGTTCCAGACTGAAGCGCCTAGAACATCTCGGTCACTCTGGCCGGTATTTCATATCCTTCCAAAGCGTTACGCCCAGGTGTTTGTAGGAGTTGACCGATTCTGACTGACTCATTGATATTGTAGGATGTTGCGCTTGTTCGTTTTGTGAAGTGGACAATTCTACGTTTACAGCAGGGATCAAGTGCCTAAGAGCTCCTCATAATCGAAGCGCCAGGGCTCATTTAGCTAGTATCGTAGTTGCGGCCATCCATAAAACAAAAACATTCGCAAACTACTTCTCTGTTGCCGCTGTCCGCCTCTGGAACAATCTACCCTGCTCTCTGTGCAAAATTCAATGCATTAGATGTAAGTCCATACCCTGCAAACCACAGTGAAGTTCATAACAGAGAGTACAACGTATTGTACCACTTATTACAGTTTTTCCCGTTCTGTTTACGTACGGAGCGCGGGAAGAACGATAGTTTGAATGCCTCCATACATGCTGTAATTATTCCAATTTTGCCCTCTCCATCCCTACAGGAGCGAAACTAGGGAGTTACAGTATATTCCTAGAGTCATCATTTAAAACCGGTTCCTGCACTGTTGCGTTTAAGAAATGTGGTAGCCGAAGCATTCCCTTTTGCCAATGTCAAAACTTCTTGAAAATTAACATACAGGGTGTTACAAAAAGGTACGGCCAAACTTCCAGGAAACATTCCTCACACACAAATAAAGAAAAGATGTTATGTGGACATGTGTCCGGAAACGCTTAATTCCCATGTTAGAGCACATTTTAGTTCCGTCGGTATGTACTGTACTTCCTCGATTCACCGCCAGCTGGCCCAATTGAAGGAAGGTAATGTTGACTTCGGTGCTTGTGTTGACATACGACTCATTGCTCTACAGTACTAGCATCAAGCACATCAGTACGTAGCATCAACAGGTTAGTGTTCATCACGAACGTGGTTTTGCAGTCTGTGCAATGTTTACAAATGCGGAGTTGGCAGATGCCCATTTGATGTATGGATTAGCACGGGGCAATAGCCGTGGCGCGGTACGTTTGTATCGAGAGAGATTTCCAGAACGAAGTTGTCCCGACAGGAAGACGTTCGAAGCAATTGATCGGCGTCTTAGGGAGCACGGAACATTCCAGCCTATGACTCGCGACTGGGGAAGGCCTAGAACGACGAGGACACCTGCAATGGACGAGGCAATTCTTCGTGCAGTTGACGATAACCCTAATGTCAGCGTCAGAGAAGTTGCTGCTGTACAAGGTAACGTTGACCACGTTATTGTATGGAGAGTCCTACGGGAGAACCAGTTGTTTCCGTACCATGTACAGCGTGTGCAGGCACTATCAGCAGCTGATTGGCCTCCACGGGTAAACTTCTGCGAATGGTTTATCCAGCAATATGTCAATCCTCATTTCAGTGCAAATGTTCTCTTTACGGATGAGGCTTCATTCCAACGTGATCAAATTGTAAATTTTCACAATCAACTTGTATGGACTGACGAGAATCCGCACGCAATTGTGCAATCACGTCATCAACACAGATTTTCTGTGAACGTTTGGGCAGGCATTGTTGGTGATGTCTTGATTGGACCCCATGGAGCACGTTATCACGATTTCATACGGGATACTCTACCTGTGCTGCTAGAACATGTGCCTTTACACAACATGTGGTTTATGCACGATGGAGCTCCTGCACATTTCAGTCGAAGTTTTCGTACGCTTCTCAACAACAGATTCGGTGACCGGATTGGTAGAGGCGAACCAATTCCATGGCCTCCACGCTCTCCTGACCTCAACCCTCTTGACTTTCATTTATGGGGGCATTTGAAAGCTCTTGTCTACGCAACCCCGGTACCAAATGTAGAGACTCATCGTGCTCGTATTGTGGACGGCTGTGATACAATACGCCATTCTCCAGGGCTGCATCAGTGCATCAGGGATTCCATGCGACGGAGGGTGGATGCATGTATCCTCGCTAACGGAGGACATTTTGAACATTTCCTGTAACAAAGTGTTTGAAGTCACGCTGGTACGTTCTGTTGCTGTGTGTTTCCATTCCATGATTAATGTGATTTGAAGAGAAGTAATAAAATGAGCTCTAACATGGAAAGTAAGCGTTTCCGGACACACACCCACATAACATATTTTCTTTCTTTGTGTGTGAGGAATGTTTCCTGAAAGTTTGGCTGTACCTTTTTGTAACACCCTGTATATGACCAGCTGTCTCTCTGTCACACATTAAAGCAAATGCCTCCAGTTTCTTCATTTATGCTCCATTCTCATTTCGTTCCTGTCAGTTAAGCTACTTTGTCCCTGCGTCTCTTCATTACTTGTGTTCCTCATCTCTCCCTCTCCCAACCCCTCGGCTCCCGCTCATTGCTACCAGTCCCCTTATTGTAAACCTACCTGACTGTGATCTGCCTTTGTTGTTCTACGTTTCATGAACTAATATGAACTCTGCCGTTTTTCCACATATGCTATGTTCCAGCACTAAGAGATACTTCGAAGAAAACCACACATGATGCACAGTTAGCACTGATTCAGAAAATATAGTTATTGTGAAACACAACTGGCTCTTTAATCACACAAAGAAATGAGTGCTATCGACAGGGGATCTCAATCTGTTTCCAAATTTCTAGATTTTCAGAACTCTTTTGACAGCGTTCTTCACAAGCGGCTTCTAATCAAACTGCGTGGTCATGGATTATCGTCTTAGTTCTGCTAGATTGATGATTTCCTATAAGAAAGACGACATTTTCTAGCAACTGACGAGAAGTCATCTAGTGAAATCGAAGCTATATCTGGGGTTGCCCCAAGTAGCGTTATAGATCCTCTGCTGTTCCTAATCCATATAAATGATTTCGGAGAAAACTGAGCAGCCCTCTTAGATTGTTTGCAGATGATGCTGTCGTTTACTGTCTCGTAAAGTTATCAAAGTATAAAAACTACTTTCAAAACAATTTAGAAAAGATGTCTCCATGGCACGAAAAGTGACAGTTGATCCTGAAAAATAAAAATGTGAGGTTCTCCGGATGAATACTTATTAAATTTCGGTTACATGATAAATCACACAAAGCTTTAGACTGTCGATTCAGCAAAATACCTGAGTATTACAATTGCGAACATCTTAACTTGCACCTATGACACAGAAAATGTTGTGGGCAAGGCGACGGAAAGACTGCGTTTTATTGCCAAGGAGATGCAACAAATCTGCTAAAGAGACTCCCTAAGCTGGGTTGTCCGTTCTATCCCGGATCCTTATAAATAAGACTGAGGGAAAACTTCGAAAAAGTTCAAAGAACAGCTCGTTTGGTATTATTACGCTGATGGGGAGAGAGTGTCACGGATTTGAAAAGCGAATTTTGATGAAAATAATTAAAACAAAGCCATTGTTGATTGCAGCGAGATCCTTTCACGAATTTCCGCTAACCAACTTCCAGCTCAGTGTCAAAGTATTTTGTTGACTCTCACTTATATGGGGAGAATGACCACTGCGATAAAATTAAGAATTCGCACGGAAGATTTACGTGAGCACTTTTTCGCAAGCTATTCGAGTCTGGAACGATAGAGAAATAGTCTGAAAGTAGTTCTATGGATCCTCTGACAAATACTCAAGAAAGGACTGCCGAGTAATCACGTAGATGTAGCCTAGATGTAGCTTTACGGCTGGCTTGAGTGGCCGAGCGGTTCTAGGCGCTACAGTCTGGAACCGCGCGACCGCTACGGTCGCAGGTTCGAATCCTGCCTCGGGCATGGATGTGTGTGATGTCCTTATGTTAGTTAGGTTTAAGTAGTTCTAAGTTCTAGGGGACTGATGACCTCAGAAGTTGAGTCTCATAGTGCTCAGAGCCATTTGAACCATTTTTTATTTCTAAGTGCTGTGTTCACATCAGTTGTACGCCTTTTTGTATTACTAGTGTCTACATCTACATACATATTCCGCAAACCGTGGTATAGTGCATCGCAGAGGGTACCTTGTACCAGTACTAGTCGTTGGCTTTCCTGTTGCACTTGCAAACACAACAGGGAAAAATGAGTATCCATCTGCCTCCGTACGGACCCTAACCTCTCTAACCTTATCTTGTGGTTCTTACGTTAATGGCAGCAGAGCCGTTCTGGAGCCACCCTGAAACGCCGGTACTCTACTGAAGGCCTTAATCTTAATCTGAATACTTCAATAAGTAATTAAGAAAATATTCTTCTCTTTGGGCTCCGATACAAGAACTGCTCTTTCCAAGGAAGCCAGACAAGAGCTTCAGTATAGGCGTAACAAACGGTGGCTAGAAAAAGGGAGCTCTTCTGTACCATGTCCACGTCCACTATTGCCTCCTTCGACATGCTATTGTCAAATTGACTACGAGGCATCGCCTGACTGTTTGGGTAATTAAATTTCGCGTAATGCAGGTCACTAAATCATAGTGTAGAATATACTATAGGCCGTATACGAGGGTTGCTTTTTAAGTAAGGGCCGTTCGCGCGTATAGTCCCGTAGTTCGCGCGGACGCCGCAACAAGCCACCGCACCACTTGCCGGCATCCTTCCCGTTCACACTGATGCAAGTTGCAGCTCTGTAGCTGACGTGTACGCATCGCTGTGCTACTTTATAATGTTTACGATTATTGAATCGCCCGCCGCGTGTGAGATACGGTCAGTGATACGTTTTTTGACCGCGAGAAGCCTATCAGCTGCAGAAATTCATCGTCAGTTAACAGAAGTTTATGGCTTGAATGCAATGGGTGAAGGTAAAGTGCGTCAATGGGTTAGAGAGTTTAAAAATGGTCGTCAAAACGTCCATGACGAAGAACGCTCAGGCCGGCCCTCTGTGATCACTGATGATTTGGTGACTGCAGTCGAAACAAAGATTCGTGAGGACAGAAGATTCACAATTTCCACTCTTTCTTTGGAATTTCCACAAGTTTCAAGATCGGTTTTGTACAAAATTGTGTCTGAAAACCTAAACTTTAAGAAACTGTGTTCTCGGTGGGTACCCAGACTCCTCACAGAGGACCACAAAGGGAAGAGATTTGCCACTTCATTGGACTTTTTGATTCGTTACGAGGAAGAAGGGGATGACATGTTGAGTCAAATTGTCACTGGAGATGAAACATGGGTATCCCATATCACTCCCGAAAGCAAGCGACAATCGATGGAATGGCGACACACAACCTCACCCGTCAAGGTCAAAGCCAAACAGACGCTGTCAAAGCGCAAGATTATGGCAACTGTGTTCTGGGACCGGCGCGGTGTTTTGATAGTGGACTTTATGCCACGAGGAACGACAATCAACTCAGATGCCTACTGTGCAACTCTAAAGAAGCTCCGCAGAGCAATTCAAAACAAAAGGCGCGGCATGCTGACAAAAGGAGTTTTGCTCCTGCACGATAACGCTAGGCCTCACACCTCTCAAAAGACTCGGGATTTGATTGATTCTTTTGGCTGGGAAGTTGTGGACCATGCACCATACAGCCCCGACCTTGCTCCTAGCGATTTTCACCTTTTCCGGTACCTGAAACAACATCTTGGCGGGCAGCGCTTCAATGACGACGATGAAGTGAAAGCGGCCGTGAACTCTTGGCTGTCGGAGCAGGCGGCCGAATTCTTTGAAGAGGGAATTAAAAACTTAGTTGTACGGTATGACAAGTGCTTAAATAAACAAGGCAACTATGTAGAAAAATAGGTAAAAGTGTGTATAATCAGAAAATAAAAGTTTTTTTTTACAAAAGTATTTGTATCTTTTTTTAAAAATAAAAACGGCCCTTACTTAAAAAGCAACCCTCGTATCATACATAATTGTCTAAAATGTGAATTGTTTGCTGTGTACGTACTATAAAGCACTCAAGGAAAACTCTCGATGGGGTGACTGCTGGAATTACTTTAATCGATAGAAATCAAAGGACGTCGACCGTAATTAACTGATTGTTGACGACTGCGAACTTGAAATGGCCAGCATTGTTTATTGCGCCTACATCTACGAGAGCAGACGTGATGGTCTGTATTAACAACTGCTGAGATGTTCTGTGTAGTTTATTTGGGATCGTCCTATTTATTTACGTGTTAGACCTATTAAACACAATGTTTTCTGCCGTGTAAAGCTGGCCGCAATCGGAAAGTAGTTAATATGGCATTCGATTTTAATCGAAGAAGCTACTTCCACCGGCCACCTAGCCGGAAATTTTACAATATGCGAATAACGGTTGTTATAATTGGACGGCATTCTTTTCTCGAAATTATTGCTTCAAGCTAACTTACAAGCCTTCAAAAAAGGTTAACGAAGACTGGGTACTCAACGCAGTCAAGTCAAAGGACAGGTGAGACCTACCCAAGGGCCCATCCTGGCTCCCACAGGCCTGTATAAAAGGCTACACAGTGTGCGTCAGGAGGATAGGTACATGCTTTTAGGGGCTCTAGTATTAGTGATTCTGAATAAAAAACGTTATCTGGAGATACCCCCTATTCCGAATGGTTGCGGAGATAGAAGATAGAGTTGGGCAACACGATTCTTTTTCCCGATTCGATTCCTACGATTCAATCTCACTTCGCGAATCGATTCCTACGATTCGTTCACGATTCATTCTAGTCTGCGATGGCAGGACTCTTACGGAATGCAAAAAGTTCTACATCTTACTCACAGATGACAGGACATGTCTGAAATTGTCAATGGGGTTAGAATCGAACTGTGTCATGATAAGATATGCCAGAAATAGTATGGAACTATGTAGGTGAACTCAAAAAGCAAAAACCAGTCTAAATACAAAATTTCATCCAAATCGTTACGGCCGTTTTCGAGATACGCGAAATATAATACATAATCCAAGTGCTATTACTCGTGTGTAAAGAAGGTGTGTGTGTTTTGCATTGCATCTGCATCAAATAAGAGGTACGTATTTATTCATCATACTTTGGATTTTTTGATTTTAATCGGGTGTATTGGGAGCTGTGTGCTCGCTGTATATCGTTTCTGTCATCACAAGATCGTGTATTACTCGCGCAAACTAAGCTGACGTCGGCGCGTTGGCTGTTGGTAGCGATAGTAATTGGGAAATGCTTTTACGCTCGTTCCCGTCAGCCACCGCCAAGTGTCAGCTTGGTTTTCACGAGTAATATTACGGCCCACGAACTTCGTTTGTTTGTTCCGAGCTTCCTTTGTTCACACGCTTCCTCCACTTGACTGCCATCTGGCGGTCGTAATCATTCGGCATGATTCGGAAGTTGCCTCCGAAGCATAGCGTACTTGGGAATCGTCACGACTCGGAAACACGCAATCGTTCTTACGATTCTTTTGAACGACGATTCGTCCGTATCACGATTCGATTCTTACGATTCTTTATTTAGAGTCGTTCAAATGAACGACTCATTCACGAATCGCCACAACTCTAGTAGAAGACATGTAATGTATATTGTCACTTATTTTGCTGTATTGTTCACTCATTGTCATTGTTTACAACGTACTACCGTAGTGAAGAGGAAGCTGAGACGAACAATTTGATACAGGAAACTTGTGGTCCATCAGGTCGTGAAATTACCAAACTTTCCTACAAAAATTACCTAAGCTACCGCGCACAAGTGCCCTGCGAGATTTTCGGTATTCTCGCGCTCTCTTCGCGCAAACTATTAGTCCTAGAGAAAAAAGGAATAGGACATTTTCTGTAGGGAATTTAATGTAATATAATTTTGTACTGTGAGACGGTTCTGCTGGAGGGTTCGGTTTTCGAGTTATTCATGAAAAACGTACTAAAGTGATATTAAATACGTTCTATCTCGGAAGCTATTCAGAACAGGGCAAATGTCCCAATAAAGTTTTATGTTCAGGATCACTAACACTATCACCCTCAAAGCATGCACCTTTCCTTTGACTCACCCTGCATAAAGCATAAAAGAACTGATTGTTGTTGTTGTTGTGGTCTTCAGTCCTGAGACTGGTTTGATGCAGCTCTCCATGCTACTCTATCCTGTGCAAGCTTCTTCATCTCCCAGTACCTACTGCAGCCTACATCCTTCTGAATCTGCTTAGTGTATTCATCTCTTGGTCTCCCTCTACGATTTTTACCCTCCACGCTGCCCTCCAATGCTAAATTTGTGATCCCTTGATGCCTCAAAACATGTCCTACCAACCGATCCCTTCTTCTAGTCAAGTTGTGCCACAAACTTCTCTTCTCCCCAATCCTATTCAATACCTCCTCATTAGTTACGTGATCTACCCACCTTATGTTCAGCATTCTTCTGTAGCACCACATTTCAAAAGCATCTATTCTCTTCTTGTCCAAATTGGTTATCGTCCATGTTTCACTTCCATACATGGCTACACTCCATACAAATACTTTCAGAAACGACTTCCTGACACTTAAATCTATACTCGATGTTAACAAATTTCTCTTCTTCAGAAACGCTTTCCTTGCCATTGCCAGTCTACATTTTATATCCTCTCTACTTCCACCATCATCAGTTATTTTGCTCCCTAATTAGCAAAATTCCTTTACTACTTTAAGTGTCTCAATTCCTAATCTAATCCCCTCAGCATCACCCGATTTAATTTGACTATATTCCATTATCCTCGTTTTGCTTTTGTTGATGTTCATCTTATATCCTCCTTTCAAGACACTGTCCATTCCGTTCAACTGCTCTTCCAAGTCCTTTGCTGTCTCTGACAGAATTACAATGTCATCGGCGAACCTCAAAGTTTTTACTTCTTCTCCATGAATTTTAATACGTACTCCGAATTTTTCTTTTGTTTCCTTTACTGCTTGCTCAATATACAGATTGAATAACATCGGGGAGAGGCTACAACCCTGTCTCACTCCTTTCCCAACCACTGCTTCCCTTTCATGCCCCTCGACTCTTATAACTGCCATCTGGTTTCTGTACAAATTGTAAATAGCCTTTCGCTCCCTGTATTTTACCCCTGCCACCTTCAGAATTTGAAAGAGAGTATTCCAGTTAACGTTGTCAAAAGCTTTCTCTAAGTCTACAAATGCTAGAAACGTAGGTTTGCCTTTTCTTAATCTTTCTTCTAAGATAAGTCGTAAGGTTAGTATTGCCTCACGTGTTCCAACATTTCTACGGAATCCAAACTGATCTTCCCTGAGGTCGGCTTCTACCAGTTTTTCCATTCGTCTGTAAAGAATTCGCGTTAGTATTTTGCAGCTGTGACTTATTAAACTGATAGTTCGGTAATTTTCACATCTGTAAACGCCTGCTTTCTTTGGGATTGGAATTATTATATTCTTCTTGAAGTCTGAGGGTATTTCGCCTGTCTCATACATCTTGCTCACCAGATGGTAGAGTTTTGTCATGACTGGCTCTCCCAAGGCCATCAGTAGTTCTAATGGAATGTTGTCTACTCCCGGGGCCTTGTTTCGACTCAGGTCTGTCAGTGCTCTGTCAAACTCTTCACGCAGTATCTTATCTCCCATTTCATCTTCATCTACATCCTCTTCCATTTCCATAATACTGTCCTCAAGTACATCGCTCTTGTATAAACCCTCTATATACTCCTTCCACCTTTCTGCATTCCCTTCTTTGCTTAGAACTGGGTTGCCATCTGAGCTCTTGATATTCATACAAGTGGTTCTCTTCTCTCCAAAGGTCTCTTTAATTTTCCTGTAGGCAGTATCTATCTTACCCCTAGTGAGATAAGCCTCTACATCCTTACATTTGTCCTCTAGCCATCCCTGCTTAGCCATTTTGTACTTCCTGTCGATCTCACTTTTGAGACGTTTGTATTCCTTTTTGCCTGCTTCATTTACTGCATTTTTATATTTTCTCCTTTCATCAATTAAATTCAATATTTCTTCTGTTACCCAAGGATTTCTATTAGCCTTCGTCTTTTTACCTACTTGATCCTCTGCTGCCTTCACTACTTCATCCCTCAGAGCTACTCATTCTTCTTCTACTGTATTTCTTTCCCCCATTCCTGTCAATTGTTCCCTTATGCTCTCCCTGAAACTCTCTACAACCTCTGGTTCTTTCAGTTTATCCAGGTCCCATCTCCTTAAATTCCCACCTCTTTGCAGTTTCTTCAGTTTCAATCTGCAGTTCATAACCAATAGATTGTGGTCAGAATCCACATCTGCCCCTGGAAATGTCTTACAATTTAAAACCTGGTTCCTAAATCTCTGTCTTACCATTATATAATCTATCTGATACCTTTTAGTATCTCCAGGATTCTTCCAGGTATACAACCTTCTTTTATGATTCTTGAACCAAGTGTTAGCTATGATTAAGTTATGCACTGTGCAAAATTCTACAAGGCGGCTTCCTCTTTCATTTCTTCCCCCCAATCCATATTCACCTACTATGTTTCCTTCTCTCCCTTTCCCTACTGACGAATTCCAGTCACCCATGACTATTAAATTTTCGTCTCCCTTCACTACCTGAATAATTTCTTTTATCTCGTCATACATTTCATCAATTTCTTCATCATCTGCAGAGCTAGTTGGCATATAAACTTGTACTACTGTAGTAGGCATGGGCTTTGTGTCTATCTTGGCCACAATAATGCGTTCACTATGCTGTTTGTAGTAGCTAACCCGCATTCCTATTTTTTTATTCATTATTAAACCTACACCTGCATTACCCCTATTTGATTTTGTATTTATAACCCTGTAATCACCTGACCAAAAGTCTTCTTCCTCCTGCCACCGAACTTCACTAATTCCCACTACATCTAACTTTAACTTATCCATTTCCCTTTTAAATTTTCTAACCTACCTGCCCGATTAAGGGATCTGACATTCCACGCTCCGATCCGTAGAATGCCAGTTTTCTTTCTCCTGATAACGACGTCCTCTTGAGTAGTCCCCGCCCGGAGATCCGAATGGGGGACTATTTTACCTCCGGAATATTTTACCCAAGAGGACGCCATCATCATTTAATCATACAGTAAAGCTGCATGTCCTCGGGAAAAATTACGGCTGTAGTTTCCCCTTGCTTTCAGCCGTTCGCAGTACCAGCACAGCAAGGCCGTTTTGGTTAATGTTACAAGGCCAGATCAGTCAATCATCCAGACTGTTGCCCCTGCAACTACTGAAAAGGCTGCTGCGCCTCTTCAGGAACCACATGTTTGTCTGGCCTCTCAACAGATACCCCTCCGTTGTGGTTGTACCTACGGTACGGCCATCTGTATCGCTGAGGCACGCAAGCCTCCCCACCAACGGCAAGGTCCATGGTTCATGGGGGGGAAGAACTGAATATGCTCTTGAAAATAACGAAAAAAATCTAGAAAATTACAGTCAGCTAAATTAATTGCGTTGATTATTAATGACAAGTTCTAAACGATGTATTTTCTGAAAAATTTAGAAAAATTGTAGCTTTTACGTTAAATCGACAACGCTAGACACTATGCAGTATGAGCTGAATAAAAAACATGCATATTACTGGTTCAGAAAACATGTCTTATCCTTCAAATGACAGTATTGCACAAGGGCTTTGCTGGAACTGAAACAAGCACACATGTGTAACACGACCACTTTCTTCTGGTGCCAGTCCAATGATCTGTCGGGTAAAACGGAATAGTC
This sequence comes from Schistocerca nitens, assembly GCF_023898315.1. Lineage (NCBI taxonomy): Eukaryota > Metazoa > Arthropoda > Insecta > Orthoptera > Acrididae > Schistocerca > Schistocerca nitens. Next base: position 246,545,216 of record NC_064622.1, read on the forward strand.
TCCATCTTCCGATTCTGTAGCCAACAACAGCAACCATCCGGGAACTACAGAAAAGAGACTGGGCACTCTGCTGCAGCATTGTTCTGCAAAGTTTCTTTCTGTCTTGAGTTTATGTCAGCGCAAACGGAATCGATGAAATTTCCTTTCAACGGTGTGACATCAAGAGAAATGCAAGTTATGTAACGACTCCCGAAGCCTTAGTATTTCTCATTGTGGTCGTCTACGTTAACCTACAGGGTTAACGGAAATGTCTTCGTTTCTAGAAGTTTGTGAGAATTCAATAATGAATAAAAAGGCTGTACTTCAGACTCCAAGGAGAAGGGGGGTTGGCCACTACCCCATCATGCCACATTCACACACCCCTCCTCCCTGTAGTACCTTGTGGACGTCCATGAAGCAGATTGCCACTAGTTTAGACTTAGAAAGCCCCAAATTTCCCACGTTCATATGATAACAGTTATGTCGGGCACCCCTATCATCTTATGCCAAACTGACAAGTTCGGGTTTGATACCCAACCCTAACTTTATCTATTCTAATTACCACTTCGTTGTGTCCACTTGCTTGCACGTCTAGTTCATAATGGAAGTAGGGCTACTGTGTCAATATTTACTGTTTGCTTCGAGGGGAAAGATACAAACAAAGAATCCGACACACGAGGTGTTTACAACATACAATATCGAAGCAGCAGTTATTAAAGACATAGGAATTTCCTAATGGAGTTACTTCGTAAGCTAAATTATGAAGTCGGGGACTGGCGAAATTACTTGCGAATATGTTCTGAGAAGCGTGACTGCTGGTACAAACAAAGAGTCCGAGACACAAGGTGTTTACAGCATACAATTGTCAAGGCAGCGGTTATTAAAGACATAGGAATTTCCTAATAGAGTTACTTCGTAAGCTAAATTATAAAGCCGCGGATTGGCGATGTTACTTACGAACGTGTTCTGATACGTGTAACTGCTGGTTGCATTGGATATTTTGCTTCCTAGTGATATATTTAAGTGATTTCGTCAGAGAGTCAACAACTTCAATTTTTTCTGTGAGATAAGAGTATGGCGTGTCCTTTCATCTCTTCGAGTGCTACATCACTTACTTCTCGCGTTACAAACATACGGATAACCCCTGTAAATTTCTTTGGAATACTGGCGAGTGTCAGTCAGTTCACGAGACTTGATAACGTTTACTTTCCCCACCAAATCTGAGACAGTTTCTAGTTCACACGCACCGATTTGTCTTTGCAGTCGTGATTTGCACACATATATTTGAGCAATTCCGCTTAAACTTGTGACTCCTGCAAGGACAGTTCACAGATATCGAGTCTGTATTTAAGATCTTGCCTCAGCAGTCGTGAAGTTGCAGTTTATGGCATGGAGGAGTCAGGTGCATAGTGAAAGTTGGCGAGAAATTGCAGTGAATGAGAATACGTATCGGCAATGCCCTGCACTTCAAAATGAATATATTAATTCCAAATCCCAAGAAGTCTGGTACTGAATATTACCGCAGCATCTGTTTAACAAATCATAGTTATAAACACCGATAGAAATTATTTACGGGAAACGGAAAAAAAATTGTTAGAAGCCGACCTCGGCGAACATGAGTTTCTGTTCCCGAGAAATATAGGAACACGCGAGGTAGTAGGTAGTGCTGACCATTCTACTTGTAGTGGTCTTCAGTTCGGGAACTGATTCAGTGCAGCTCTCCATACTAGCTTCCTTCAACTTACCATAGAAGACATAGTGAAGGAAGGCAAATGTATGTTATAGCATATGTTGATATAGAGAAAACTTTTGACAATGTTGACTGGAATACGCCTTTGAAATTCTGAAGGTAACACGGATAAAATATAAGGAGTGAAAACTTACAGACAACATGTGCAGAAACGAGACTGTAGTTATAAGGATGGGAGGACATAAAAGGAAATCAGTTGAGCGGAATGGATAGTGTCCTGAAAAGAGGTTATAAGATTAATGACAACAAAAGTAAAACAAGAGTGAAGTAATGTAGTCGAATAGCAAGAAAAGCGTTCCTCAAACAGAAAAAAATTGTTATTATGGAATATTCATTTAAAAATTAGGAAATCCTTGCTGGAGGTATCTTTGTGAGGTGTAGCTTCCACGGAAGGGAAACGTGGGCAATCAACAGTTCAGATCACAACGAAATAGAAGCTTTTGAAATGTGGTGCTACAGAAGAATTCCTACGATTGGATGGATAGATCGAGTAGTTAATCGAATTGAAGAGAAAATAAATTTATGACACGACTTGACTAAAAGAAGGAATCGATTTATAGGACGCATAGAAAGCATCAGTTTGGTAATGGAGGGAAGTGTGGGCTTAAAAATTTTAGAGGACGCCAGTTTAATGAATTGTATTTACAATCACCAAATATGTCTGCCAAACTGCACAATTATGAAATTATTAAATATTAACCTACACGACTCATAAAATGGTTAGTCAGTTTTATGATGATGAGGCCGTGTATCTCAAAATGATTCATGCAGACTTTGTAAGTAGATATCTATTTTATTGCCTATAATTTTAGTCTCGCTTGTCTTTCTCCTTGAGTCGCGGGGGAGAAAACTAGAACGCCTGTGAATTCAAGTGAACGCTGCCTTAGTGGTGATCAGTCACTGATCTGTTGTGTGAACTCCGGGAAGTTATGTAGATGACAACAACAGTGAGCAACTCGAATCATATCTTGCAAGTAATGGAGCCGTCGACGACACTTGAAAACTTGATGGTAACCGAGCACTAGCTCTGCAGAACTTCTGCATTTCGCTACGGACTTATGGCATTGCGATCTTGCTATACACAAAGCATCTTCCACGAACAGCTTCACGGAACTTCCGAATTTGTCCATTATATCATTTTCATGTATTGTAAACGCTAACTACAACACTTTCCTTGCGGTGTTTCTGAAGTTAGTTTTACAACTGTCGTTTTCGTCCGGTTAAGAACAATGCGTTGAGTTCCGTCTGCTAAGAAGTCCTGTCTGCAGTCACAAATTTTGATCGATGCTCTCGTATTTTGCTCGCTAAACTTGAATGTGAAACGGTTTCGAATGCCTATCGAAAGTGAAGTACAGCACCAACCTGGGGACGGGTTGTCTACGGAATTCTGGATATCATGGACTATCAGAGCGTGCTGAGTTTCGAAAAGTATCTGTCTGCGGATTCTATGTTGATCTTTAAAGAGATTTTCATATTCCAAGAACGTCACTAATAGCGAGCATAAAACCTCTTCCATTGTTCTACGAGCGACTGTGATAAATGTAATCCTTCGTGTGCATGAAGGCTGTGACATCTGTAGCTTTGCATTCAAATGACAGACACTGTTTTTCATTTTAACAGGCATATTTTATTTTTACTTTCTTCAGTTATGTGTACAAGTAGGTATTTGACATTTTCGGGCGTGAAACGCTATTTCGAAGATAGACACTGTACAGAGGGAGAGAGAGAGTCAGATGATAAGTGAACACATTAAGTCAGGCTTGGATAAGGCATTCACTTTCTCTTTTCCTCATTACCAATTACGGCTGCAATGATTGCCAGGTAGCTTCTTTCCCTTGGACAGTTTTCTTTTCACTGCACAACCGAAGTGATACACAGGTGTAGAAACAGGCACCGTATGAACAGACTACAATGTACACATGTCTGATTATTTCGGCGCGCCCTCGAAATGCGTGTTGTCACTCAAAGATGTAAAGATAAAATAGTGCTTAATACAATAAAATATTTTCATTTGCTTGATTAAAACTGTAATAGAAATCAACATAAACATCATTTTCGCCCTTTTTATTGCTCATGAAAACCACACATTTCATGTTGTACCACTAGACAGCGAGACCTTCAGTGGTGGTGGTCAAGATTGCTGTATACACCGGTACCTCTAATACCCAGTAGCCACGTCCTCTTGCATTGATGCGTTCCGTGTTCGTCATGGCATACTATCCACCAGTTCATCAAGGCACTGTTGGTCCAGATTGTCGCACTCCTCAACGGTGCCGGCCGCGGTGGTCTTGCGGTTCTAGGCGCGCAGTCCGGAACCGTGCGACTGCTACGGTCGCAGGTTCGAATCCTGCCTCGGGCATGGATGTGTGTGATGTCCTTAGGTTAGTTAGGTTTAAGTAGTTCTAAGTTCTAGGGGACTGATAAACACAGCAGTTGAGTCCCATAGTGCTCAGAGCCTCAACGGCGATTCGGCGTAGATCCCTCAGAGTGGTTGGTGGGTCGCGTCGTCCATAAACAGCCCTTTTCAGTCCATCCCAGTCATGTTCGATAGGGTTAATGTCTGGAGAACATGCTGGCCGCTCTAGTCGAGTGATGTCGTTATCCTGAAGATAGTCATTCAAAAGATGTGCACGACGGGGGCGCGAATTGTCGTCCATGAAGACGAATGCCTCGCCAATATGCGGCCGATACGGTCGCACTATCGGTCGGAGAATGGCATTCACATATCGTACAGCTATTACGGCGCCTTCCATGACCACCAGCGGTGTACGTCGGCCCCACATAATGCCACCCCAAAACAGCAGGGAATCTCCATTTTGATGCATTCGCTGGACAGTGTGTCTAAGGTGTTCAGCCTGACCGGGTTGCCTAAAAACACTTCTCCGACAATTGTCTGGTTGAAGGCATATGCGACACTCGTCGGTGGAATGAACGTGATGCCATTCCTGAGCGGTTCATTCGGCATGTTGTTGGGCCCATCTGTACTGCGCTGTATGGTGTCGTGGTTGCAAAGGTGGACCTTGCCGTGGACGTCGGGAGTGAAGTTGCGCATCATGCAGCTTATTGCGCACAGTTTGAGTCGTAACACGACGTCCTATGGCTACACGAACAGCATTATTCAACATGGTGGTGCAGCTGTCCGGGTCCCTCCGAGCCATAATCCATAGGTAGCGGCCATCCACTGCCGTAGCAGCCTTTGGCGGCCTGAGCGAGGCATGTCATCGACATTTCCATGTCCGAACAACACGGCTTTGGTTCACTCCGAGACACCTGGACACTTCCCTTGCTGAGAGTTCTTCCTGGCACGAAATAACAACCCGGACGCGATATCTAACTGCGGTATTGACCGTCTAGGACATGGTTGAACACAGACAACACGGGCCGTGTACCTCCTTCCTGGTGGAATAACTGGAACTGATCGGCTGTCCGACCCCCTTCGTCTAGTAGGCGCTGCTCATGCATGGTTGTTTACATCTTTGGGCGGGTTTAGTGACATCTCTGAACAGTCAAAGGGACTGTGTCTGTGGTACAATATCCACAGTCAATGTCTGTCTCCAGGAGTTCTGGGAACCGTGGTGATGCAAAACTTTTTTTTATACGTGTATTTGCCAAAAAGAATGTCAGCTGGCATCCCTGGCTCACGAACTCAAGCTGCTATTCTGTCTCCTGGTTAGCTCAGCTGATAACTTAAGACAGGCCACGTGATAATACTTATTCATGTCCGGCTGACGGGAATGTGAAGTTCAGTGCCACTCATAGAAATGCTGTCGCTATCAACACACTGTATGTCTGACTGTGCGGAAGATTTTGTTCCAGGAAGTTCCTTCGTTAACATTCGGGGATGTTTCTTCACTTATTAAATCGGTTGGTTGAACGTCCTGTGCCATTTTCACAATGATGGGAGACTGATGGGCGAGTTTACTTCATCATTTTTCTTGAAAGTCGGCTAATAGTAGATGCAAAGTCTGAAAAAGTCCCTACTGATTATTGTCACGAGTTAACTACCGCTCCTTGTGACGGTCCACAATAACTGTAAGAGCTCAAGTTTGTAAAATATCGAAGTCTAGAACCATAGTGGACAGAAGGCATGCCCTGACTGTGCGCCACGCTTAGGTGGACTGAACGTTCGGTATCTTGCTGTAGCGTCTAGCGTGTGGCCAGTCTTACTCTTATCAACACAGCGGCAGTCATAATATCAGCAGAGATACGAGCGAAATGCGGACGTAGTATTGATACAGCGTTACACGAAATACTTGAGATGGGCAGTCGACCTGATAGTGCGGCGTCCTGTAAACTGCACCCAGTGAAATCTGTGCCCAGAAAAAGTCGAGGAAAGGTCTCCCCGTCCCATTCTCACAACTTGCCCGGCAGGCAGAAGAGCCGAGGGCTCTCGTGGAAAATATATGTGGCTGCTTTCTTGGCGAAACAGCCAGACCTCGTCTGCGTCCCGACACAAAGTTCGCTCTGACTTTCGATACGGAACAATTTATTCGTGAAATTGGAAACAGAAAAGCAATCTGGGATCTAACTTGCGAAGAATACCGTGGTATTGATGTGGAGAGAAAAAGATAGAGGAAATCGCAAATATGACATGTGAGGAGAATATGACTGAAAAAGAAAAGAATGAATGCGTTAAGCCTTTTTTTAAAAATATTACATAATAACAATTTGTTATACGTACAATAAGGCAGAAGAGTGTATCACTGTACACTAAACAATTATATAAACTAAATCTCATGAAAGCAATAATGGTTATATGATCTAATTGACATGTATACTTGCTACCTCAGTGCAATTCTGTTTTGGTATTCTAGCGGATCTGAATTCGTAAAATAATCCGCAAACAGATTACGCTGAGGGTCGCTGCCTGTAGGACCAGGGGGAACTTCCAGTTGTGGAGGGACGTACAGAGTCTCTTCAAATTTACAGTCCTCTCATTCTCTCACACAATTATGTAAAACACAGCGTGCTTTTATTATGGCAATTGCAAATTCTTCTCGTGCATGTATGTGACAATGAAAAATTCTCCATTTATTCGCCAGAATGCAAAACGTGCATTCTATAAACCGGTTAGCCCGAGGCAGTCGATAGTCATAGAATCCTTTATTGCTTGTTAAATCCTTCCTCTGTAAGGACAGACATACCAACTGCCTCGTCTCCGACAAAGACGTACGACCTTGGCACTCCATTCTTTGATATGGGGCTTGTCTCCGATATTTGTAAATGTTCACTGACGAATTTTTCATGCAAAATTGGTCGCTTAAATTGATGAGTCACAACTGTTTCCAACATATATGTAAGAGAACTTATAATCTGCATCGCATAAAGCAATAAAAGAAAGGAAAAATAATTTTTATAATTGTAGTAAAGTGACCAAAGGCACAAATGCAGTGTAATGAAAAGTCATGACAAAGATACGACAGCAAATAGCTATAGAAAAGCAAAGGAGAGGAAATAGTATAAAGGTATAGAACACTGATGCGGACAAACTGAAAGATAATGAAAATGCATTAAACTCCAAAACAGATTTGAATTTCTAACAATGCAGGAAAATTTCGACACAAAGCCATTGGGAAAAGATAAAAAGAAATATGGGAATCAGCAGTAGTAGAAGTGTGCAGAAAAAAAGACGGAGGCGAAATTCATGGTTCTGTGAAGAGTGTGAGCAAAACATGAAAGAGAGAAAGTAGCAAAGGAAAATACCCGCAGGAAGATTCGAACAAAAGCAAAGAAGCATATGAAAATAATAATAGGAAACCAAAAATTTTCTCAGACTAAAAAGGTAAAACGTTTCATTATTTCTGCCCTAATTTTTATTCTCATAGTTGATAATTTAATGCAAAATTTAAAGATATGGGACCTGGTTAAACTGAAAGAACCAGGCGTTGTAGAGAGTTTCAGAGGGAGCATTAGGAAACGAACTTAATCGATGAAAGGAGGAAATATAAAAATGTGATAAACGTTTAAAAATTGAGACCGACAGGAATCGCAAAATGGCTAAGGAGGAACGGCTAGAGGGCAAATGTAAGAATGTAGAAGCATACATCACTACTGGTAAGATAGAGGCTGCATACAGGAAAAGTAAAGAGATCTTTCGAGAAAAGTGAACCACCTGTACAAATATCAAGAGCTCAGATGGAAAACCAGTCCTAAGCACAGAAAGGAAAGCAGAGAGTCTATACAAGCGAGATGTACTTGAGGACAACATTATGGACTTGGAAGAGGACGTAGATGAAGGTGGGAAGGGAGATATGATACTGCGTGAAGAGTTTGACAGAGCACTGAAAGACCTGAGTCGAAACAAGGCTCCGGGAGTAGACAACATTCAATTAGAACTACTGACAGCCTTGGGAGAGCCAGTCCTGACCAAACTCTACCATCTGGTGAGAAAGATGCATGAGACAGGCGAAATACCCTCAGACTTCAAGAAGAATATAATAATTCCAATCTCAAAGAAAGCAGGTGTTGACAGATGTGAAAAGTACCGACTACTAGTTTAATAAGTCACAGCTGCAAAATACTAACGCGAATTCTCTACAGACGAATGGAAAAACTGGTAGAAGCCGACCTCGGGGAAGATAAGTTTGGATTCTGTAGAAATGTAGGAACACTCGAGGCAATACTGACCCTACGACTTCTTATAGAAGGTAAGTTAAGGAAAGATAAACCTACGTTTATAGCATTTTTTAGACTTAGAGAAAGCTTTTGACTGTTGACTGGAATACCCTCTTTCAAATCCAAAATGCGGCAGGGGTAAAATATAGGGAGCGAAAGGCTATTTATAATTTGTACAGAAACCAGATGGCAGTTATAAGAGTCGAGGGGCATGAAAGGAAAGCAGTGTCTTGAAAGGAGGATATAAGACGAAAATCAACAAAAGCAAAACGAGGACAATGGAATGATGTCGAATTAAATCAGTTGATACTGAGGGAATTAGAGTGGGAAATGAGACACTTAAAGTAGTAGTGGGTTTTGCTATTTGGGAAGCAAAATAATTGATGATGGTCGGAGTAGGGACGATGTAAAATGTGGACTGGCAATGGTAAGAAAAGCGTTTCTGACAAGAGAAATTTGTTAACATCGAGTATAGATTTAAGTGTCAGGATGTCCTACCTGAAAGTATTTGTATGAGTGTAGCCATGTATGGAAGTGAAATATGGACGATAAACAGTTTAGACAAGATGAGAACAGAAGATTTTGAGATGTGGTGCTACAGAAGAATGCTGCAGATTAGGTGGGTAGGTCATGAAACTAATGAGGTGATACTGGGGGCATGAAAAATTGTCTGAAAATTTCTATTATTGTTTGTGATTATATCTTGTCTTTTCTCTTTCACGCTCAAAAAATGTGCTGGAGCGATATCTTCAGGAATATCGTTGGAATAAAACGTGTATTAAGAAAAATATATACAGAAGAAATTTTATTGTGTGATATGATGAAGCGGTAACACATCAAAGAAATTAAGGGAAGGGATAGCCTGGTATGTTGCTCGCACTTCGCAAGTCACAATCTTTTCTTTTCTTTAAATATCTCACTGAACAGTTCATAATTTAAATTAAATGATTGTAAGTTCTGTGTTGAAAGACACTGAATTCTGTTAATTGCATTGTTGCAAGAGATCGTGACCAATATGGCAGCATTTCGGCAGCGCGTGGATAAGATGAAGCGTTGATAACTTTTTTCCTGTTTTTTTTTTCTTTCTTTTCTTTTAAGGAGCATCCCTCTTGTTCAACAGCAATTAGAACTAATTTTTATACTCGTAATCGTTACATTTGTAATTTGTATTACAACATAAATCAGTTTCAAATAGCACTGATATTTCAATATAACGACCAAAAGAGGGGAATACTTACTAATGGATCCAGAAAATCAAATGAATGTTGAATTTGATGCCGACGCCGGCAACAGGGGAAATGAACGCCGCCATTCCTGAAAGAGAGTGAAATTCACAGCACTAAGTAACGGGGAAATTTCCAAAATGACAAAATGCAGACCCATTCACAATGGTATTTAAGAAAATCGCAATAATGATTAATAAGCGCGACCAGGAAATGGCCGCGCAAATGAACGAGCGTGATAGTTTGCCGCGCAAATAAAGAATACCGTAGCAGAACGTGATAAACAGCTTTCTGCGCAAATAGTACTCTTGTTGAGCGTGACTAACAGCTGACCACGCGAATTTCCGCGCAAATAGACAATACCCTTGCAGAACGGGACAATGAATTTGTTGCTCAAATTAATACCACTCTTACTGAGCGAAATAAAGAATTAGCCTCTCGCATTGATACCCGTTTGTCAAGTACTTTTATCGAAATTTCGGAACTTAAGAAAACCTACGAAGGCATACCGGGGGTACTGAAGAAGTTAACAAGCGATGTACAGTCACTGCAGACAATGCAGCCAAGCATAGAAACCACTGTACATCATGTGTCTCATAGAATTGAGAGTTTAGTACTTGACCCTGAGGAAGTGTACGTGAGCGCTTAGAAGTTCAAAGTCAAATATTTTCCAATTGATCTACTGAATAGTTGGTAGAAAAATACGAAGAGATTAACTAAAAGTTAAATACCGAATGGAAGATACTGTATAGTGACTTAATGCAGAGGCAACACTTGAATCGGGTGCTGTGGATGAAACTACAGTATTCAAAATGAGATCGCAGATGTAAAGCGTGTACTGAATCATCACGTTCGTGAGTGACGCGAACACGTCTCTACTCAAGTCACTGACTTGCACCGCGACATTACGGGGAATAAGGCTGGGGTCACACGAATGGAATTTTTGAGGAACGTCAGCTACACGGTAAATAGACGCATTGCTATGGTGCACGGTCTGGATGCGGTAGTCCACAAGGGGTGGAACGGCTGCGGCTGCGGAATTTCGCCACTTGCAGCGACATCGCCCATAGCGAGCCAGAAATCATGCGGCGGTAGCTGCAGTGTGTATATAGGTCACGAGGATCATTTGGGCAGTTAACACGGGCAGTGCGGCTGGTGTGCGAATAGGGCCAGGGGACAATAGGCAAGTCAGTGCTGTGAGCGGAGCAGAGCGGCCAGCTGACAGACAGGCAGCGATTTGCGCGCGGCTACGAAGTGTCCACTACGTGGTGTCCTGTAGATACTGAGGAAACTGACACAGTGACTTTAATAATGGAGGACTAGAAGGCGCACTGTATTTCGGACATATGGACCGATGAATACAAGGATAAAACCAAAACAGATATGGCATGGCTGTTATTTCTAGGTTTCGCAGAGCCAAGTTGAGAGAGAGAGAGCCGGCCGCGGTGGCCGTGCGGTTCTGGCGCTGCAGTCCGGAACCGCGGGACTGCTACGGTCGCAGGTTCGAATCCTGCCTCGGGCATGGGTGTGTGTGATGTCCTTAGGTTAGTTAGGTTTAAGTAGTTCTAAGTTCTAGGGGACTTATGACCTAAGATGTTGAGTCCCATAGTGCTCAGAGCCATTTGAGAGACAGAGAGAATCTGATAGTATTTTCTTTTAACCTCTCCATTGTTGTAATAGTACTCTGAATTAAAAGATCAGTCGGAATTACAACTGAATTAGCGATATAGTTTCTCCAAATGGATTACCCACTTTTATTTTGAAATTTGTCAAAGTGACAAGTTTTGAGAAACTACATTTTTCTCATTGTTAGCATGTTGCAGCGTGCTTCTTCTGACACAGTCTAACAAAAATACTGATTCAGTTGCGATTATGATGGAATCCAATAACGAGGTTAAAAATAAATAAAAGGGCAAGGCAGATAAAATACTTACGAAGACTCACAATAATGTGATTTTTGAGGTACTGATCGATGGTTGGGTACTGGAAAGCATGACAAATATACTTATTGTTGGTAAGACGATAAATATGTAATTTATTGATTATTTTATTGTAATCGTGAACAAATGCAATGAGTGACCCAAAGAACGAAACATGGGTGGCAGTTCGCATTACAATTCCTTACAAGGTGTAGCAAAGGATACTGTTCAAGCTCTCTGTTCCTGAAGAATCGGCGATAATGATATCGATTCCCTTTGCATCTGATGAATTCCGCCACGTGATCGCTTTGGATAATATTATGTTACTGGAGAGAGTGATACGTCTCTTACTGTACGTACAAAGGAAGATGCACGCGACTGCCCTTATTTTGTTTTACGTAATACGCCAGACTTTGCTGTTTTGTCAAGGCATTTTACCAGCTACATTTAGAAAATAATTTGCAATTACATCTCTTATTATTGTTGTCACATTTGTTGTTGTTTCATCCAAGCTTGTGACAGACTCAAATCCTTTCACAGTAAATGAATCCTCAACTTGTGTTTACATACATAACTATGCAGAAGACAATACGGTTTTATTATGCCAACAACAAAATCGATTTCACGTTCATTGATCGCATGAACAATCGCCATTTGTTTGACAATTTGCTCAAGGAAACGTAGTTAAAAATTCTTTTCAGACACACAGCATTCTACCTCCACGTGCTCTGAGAGCAGAAATGCTTCCTCACCAGTAAACAAATATGAAGTAACTATTTCACTGGCATTTAGTAAGCCACAGGGCTCTGGTCTGTACACTGTATATTCGTTCAGATGGTCCCACAACAGTTATTTCTTTAACACCGTTCCCTCTGAATCTTCCCAAACGAGCCAATGTCGACAAAAGTGAATCTGTAATCTGAGTCGGCCACTCCTGGAAGAACAATGGTAAACAAATTCTTATAATTGTAAAACAATGATCCACTCCTCTTTGGCTTCACCAACCGCGTGTGTGTACCATCACTACCCCTACTTAATTCAGGAATTCGCACGGGTTTGGAATCCGTTTGCAATGTTCCTCCACACCGCCTCTGTCGGCTGGGGCGGACACTTTCACGCATGCAGCCTTAAATCGCACAGCTCACTGTTCTCTCTATATCACTAGTCTGTTGATGTGTCAGTTCTCTACACACAGTGGAAAATGGTTCAAATGGCTCTGAGCACTATGGGACTCAACTGCTGTGGTCATTAGTCCCCTAGAACTTAGAACTACTTAAACTTAACTAACCTAAGGACATCACACACACCATGCCCGAGGCAGGATTCGAACCTGCGACCGTAGCAGCAGCGCGGCTCCGGACTGGAGCGCCTAGAACCGCACGGCCACCACGGCCGGCACACACACAGTGGAGCTCAACTAACAAACAACAAGTATAGGGCGACAGATTTCCAAAAGTGTTGGGACAATGGCTTTATTCCGAAATTTTCCAGAGTGAGACAAGCCCGCGGAGTGGCCGCGCGGTTTGAGGCGCCATGTCACGGATTGCGGGGCCTCTCCCGCCGGAGGTTCGAGTCCTCCCTCGGCAAGGGTGTGTGTGTTGTTCTTAGCATAAGTTAGTTTAAGTAGTATGTAAGTCTAGGGACCGATGATCTTAGCAGTTTTGTCTCTTAGGAATTCACACAAATTTTAACAGTTTTTTTTAAGAGTGAGACATTTCATCCTGACTGCCGCTGCAAAATTCATTACACGAAAAGCGAGACTAGCACAAGTTATGGAGAGGATTCGGCGTACTCGCCGTGAACTGGACGCCATATCGAAACAGCTGTTTCATCTGCGTATGGAGATTGCATACAGTCTGCCATCACTTTCCTGGGCATGGGTCGACGGCGTGACCTGGGCAAAATCGGACTGGGTGCATAAGGAGTCTACATCAAGACAGTTTTCGAAGTTCGCCAGGCTATAAGTAACGTTACCGCAAGAAGATACTTTTCGACGCTCCGTGGTCAATTTAACGGATAAGGTTTTAGACAACGCCCCCCTCCCCTCCATGAACCGTGGACCTTGCCGTTGGTGGGGAGGCTTGCGTGCCTCAGCGATACAGATAGCCGTACCGTAGGTACAACCACAACGGAGGGGTATCTGTTGAGAGGCCAGACAAACGTGTGGTTCCTGAAGAGGGGCAGCAGCCTTTTCAGTAGTTGCAAGGGCAACAGTCTGGATGATTGACTGATCTGGCCTTGTAACAATAACCAAAACGGCCTTGCTGTGCTGGTACTGCGAACGGCTGAAAGCAAGGGGAAACTACGGCCGTAATTTTTCCCGAGGGCATGCAGCTTTACTGTATGATTAAATGATGATGGCGTCCTCTTGGGTAAAATATTCCGGAGGTAAAATAGTCCCCCATTCGGATCTCCGGGCGGGGACTACTTAAGAGGATGTCGTTATCAGGAGAAAGAAAACTGGCGTACTACGGATCGGAGTGTGGAATGTCAGGTCCCTTAATCGGGCAGGTAGGTTAGAAAATTTAAAAAGGGAAATGGATAGGTTGAAGTTAGATATAGTGGGAATTAGTGAAGTTCGGTGGCAGGAGGAACAAGACTTCTGGTCAGGTGACTACAGGGTTATAAACACAAAGTCAAATAGGGGTAATGCAGGAGTCGGTTTAATAATGAATAGGAAAATAGGAACGCGGGTAAGCTACTACAAACAGCTTAGTGAACGCATTATTGTGGCCAAGATAGATACGAAGCCCACACCTACTACAGTAGTACAAGTTTATATACCAACTAGCTCCGCAGATGAAGAAATTGATGAAATGTATGATGAAATAAAAGAAATTATTCAGATAGTGAAGGGAGACGAAAATTTAATAGTCATGGGTGACTGGAATTCGAGTGTAGGAAAAGGGAGAGAAGGAAACGTAGTAGGTGAATATGGATTGGGGCTAAGAAATGAAAGAGGAAGCCGCCTGGTAGAATTTTGCACAGAGCACAAGTTAATCATAGCTAACACTTGCTTTAAGAATCATGATAGAAGGTTGTATACATGGAAGAACCCTGGAGATACTAAAAGGTATCAGATAGATTATATAATGGTAAGACAGAGATTTAGGAACCAGGTTTTAAATTGTAAGATATTTCCAGGGGCAGATGTGGACTCTGACCACAATCTATTGGTTATGACCTGTAGATTAAAACTGAAGAAACTGCAAAAAGGTGGGAATTTAAGGAGATGGGACCTGGATAAACTGAAAGAACCAGAGGTTGTACAGAGTTTCAGGGAGAGCATAAGGGAACAATTGACAGGAATGGGGGAAAGAAATACAGTAGAAGAAGAATGGGTAGCTTTGAGGGATGAAGTAGTGAAGGCAGCAGAGGATCAAGTAGGTAAAAAGATGAGGGCTAGTAGAAATCCTTGGGTAACAGAAGAAATATTGAATTTAATTGATGACAGGAGAAAATATAAAAATGCAGTAAATGAAGCAGGCAAAAAGGAATACAAACTGAAAGGCGTATGTACTCGTTGGCAGCGATGATGAGGCATTGTAGAATCTTTGACCAGAGCAGTTGCGCTCGAGGCGCAGTGCAGTACAGGAGTCTGTCGGCAGTAGTAGTCGAGTGTAGTTGCGAAGAGCAGTCTGTCGGTAGTGCTAGCCCAGTGCAGTTGCGAGTAGCGCGTCGGAGATGACGCAGTCGCGGTCTAGATGCGAGAGAGTTTAGTTGTGTGTGGGGAGTCGGCGGGCGTCGACATCGCACTCTGGTCATGATTCAGGACGAGGTATATTATTAAGCAGCATTGCGCTCAGCTAACGATGTAAATTAACTGTAACTAATTTGTGCGATAATCGTCCCAATAATAATCTGATTTCAAAGCAATTTTTAACAAAACAAAAAAATCATTTGATTTCCTTCCATTTCCTTTAAAGAAAAATTTCAGTTAGATTTAAAAAAAATACTTGCAATGCATTTCCTCCAAGCCGCGGCCAACAATAAGAGCAGAACTTTGACATGCAGTTATACTGTGGTAAGAAAATAATTCTGATTTTTGCACAGGGCCAAAAACTGACATTTCGGTCTATTTGCAGTTTCATTGTCACTGAGATTTTATTATCACTAAATTGACTTTCATTTTGTGAGAAACTTATACTTGGGTCAGATAGCTAATTTTATTTAATTGTCTTTGTCATTAAATTTCTCTGGGGAGCTTACACTTAGCTCTGGCTCCATTTCTAATAAATATTCTCTTTGAAATTTTTTTTGGGGAGGTTACACTTGGCGACCCTGCCAGGATCGTATTTCGTTGAGAATCTTTTGAAAAACAGTCAGATATCTGCTCTTATTTGCTTAGATATAATTAGAATTTGGCGCAACGCTTTTACTAATCTTGTGACTTTCTTTCTACAGGTCAACGGCAATTCGTTGCTCTATTGTATTTGTGTGTTGCTTTTGTATTGTGCTTATTTCTTTTATGAATAATTGTGACTATTGTAAAAATGCCGCGAAAGACTGAATAGTGTATCGCGAGGTATTTAGAACGAAATTACCGACCTAAACAATGTGACCGATAGTACTTGTAACACGCAGTGTAATGATGACAATGCTGCGTTCACTGACAATCAATGCGTTCCAACCACTAATGACGATTTTTATCTTACTGATGAACAAACGAACTCCATTGTGTCTTCTGTTAATTTGACGACAATTGATGACGCGGGACGCCCTATTGTAATGAGCGCTGCCCAGCCTAACACACCCGGTTTGGAAAATTCAAATAACGTACAGACAAATTTCTCTAATGAAAATGAGCAGGATACACAAAGTACGACGGATTTATTTAATTCCGAAATAGTGTCTGACAGTGTACATCCGATTGATGACCCTTTTTGTAAATTACAGAATGACCAAATGGTCACACAAAACGTGACAATTGCATGTTCTCCATCACAGAGCACTGAGAATGCAACAGCTACTTTGGGTTTGGATCAATTTATGGCAATAATGCTACAGTTTAAGAACGACCTTACTGCAAATTCCAAACAACAGAATGAAAACAACAGTTAAATGAAAAATTAGACATTAATAATGAAAAACAAGATAAACTTAGTGAAGATTTCAGACAACTTAGTGAGCAGAACAAACAGTTCAATGAAAAATTAGACAACAATTCCAGACAGTTAAGTGAACAAATTAGAGCCGTTGCCGCGCAGTGCCATGACACTAAGGAACAATTACGCGAGGAAATAGAGGCTTGTTCAAGAAAAAGTAGCGAAGAAATTAAGTCTGTTGCTCAGGAATTAAGAGAATTGCAAACAGCTGCAACAGAAACACTCAGAGACGAAATTAGCGGAGTCGCTAAACAATGCTCTGAAAAGGCTACACAATTGCGCGACGAGTTTAAAGCAATGACTGCAGAACTTTCGCGGACAATGGATGCTAAGATAGATGCGAAATTCGACCAACAGAACACACAGATTAACGAACGTCTTAGTCTTCACATACAAAACAGTGATACGCGTTTCCGCAAATTTATTGATGATCAAAATAAAGTAAAACGTCAAGTAATGGAAACAATCACTGTTCAGAGACAGGAAGACAAACGTAAAACGTTTGCGAAAGCAAAAACATACGTAGACAACAATATTGCTACAGTGTCCGACGAAATTAATTCCATCAAACAGTTGAACGCGGAATTACGTGATGAGATTTCTGACCTTAAATCAAAAACAGATACACACACAGCGGATATCCGGATAGTGACAGACAGATTCGAACAATTAGAACTAACACAGGATTCCGATGTAATTCAAGCTGACGTTAAAAAACTGAACGAAACTACACGTAAGTTGCAAAAACAGATTAGTGCCTCCGATTCTAAAACCGATGATCAGGTTAAAATACTGACTGAAAAATGTGATGAATTGGCCAGTCGTATTGACGTCATCGAAACTACTAATGACAATAAATCAGACGATACTTCACCGGTTGCATTTAATCAAACACCGGAATTTCAAAATCTACAGCAGACAATTAATGAGATAGACTCATCTAATAACACATTGCGTAGAAAATTGTTAAGTTTACAGCAGGAGGTAACAGAGATGAAAAACATTTCAGTTAATAACACATCACAGCAGACGCCACTTTTCGAACATTTGCCAGACTCACGCAGTGCGTGTAATTTGAGTAATCTACAGAGTGTACGGGACTTAGATTCCGAACAACCACAGTTCAACAGATTTTCTTGCAATCATGAACCTGTTCCATCACATAGAGACGACAATTTCGATTACAAACATTTTCTGTCAGTGAGAAAGTTTAAAGTGTTTAAGAATGACAGAACACAGATTCATCCGCTAGATTGGATACAACAATTTAGCTTTGCTTTTCCACCAACTTGGCCTGTTACGCACAAACTTGAATTTATTTGCAGTTTTTTGGAAGGCGAACCGGCAACTCGTATGAGGCCAATCGCGAGACAATGTTATTCAGTAGAAGAATTTCAGAACGCTTTTCTATCAGCGTATTGGTCGAAGACGACACAGCGCGGGATTAAAGATCAACTAATTAGTTTACCAAATTATGAGAACACAAATTTTCCCAGTGTCACGCAATTTTTTGAGCATATGGTCCAACAAAACCAGTATTTAAGTGAACCTTATAGTGAATCTGCACTTATACAATTATGCATTTCTAAACTACCACGATCGTTAAGAGTGTCACTTTTAACAGGTCAGCAAAAAGAAAATATTTCGGCATTCAGGGATCTGCTGCAGCTTTTAGAAGTGCAGCAATCAGATTATTCTTTCGTAAACAAAAATTTTTCATATAACAACCAAGGCCAACAGACGTACAGTAATTATGATCAGACACGTAATTTCAATAGTAAAAGTAACAGACGCTTTAGGCACGACAACTACCAGAATTTTAATAGCAGACAAAATTCCAATTATCTATATCGTCAAAATTTTGAGCAACAGGAATCACATTTTGGTAATAATAGACGTTTTCCACCACAACAGCATGAAAGTCAGCCGGTTGGATTGCATAACCAACAATGGAATGCACAAGGTCAACCAAACTTTAATGCTTTGCCGCGTGCACGTATAGTCCCTGATACAACAAATAGTAACGCACGGCAGCAGAGGAACAACTACGTACAGAGGACGCAGTATTTCAATTCCTATCGCAATGCACCGTATAGGAATGACTATTACGACAGACGTAAAAATAATGACGACAATTTTCAGCGTACATCCAACAACAGTCGGTCATACCAACAGCAAAATTATCCACATGAACATATTCTCATGAATGAACCTGACGGTAGGTATCATCCAGAGCGTAATACGTCTGGAAGAAGTAATAGAACTGTTCAAATTGTAGAAACGCCACAGCATCCTCCTGATAATAATAACACGTCAGATAGAATCTGACTAGATACTGTACAGGACGCATCTTTCAATAACACAAGCACTACTTTTGACACGCAGAATGTTATTCACGAAAATGTAATTACTTTTGACGATATCAGAGACACTCTTTTACAGGAAAGACCAATTGTTCAGAAAACTATTTCACATCCTGTCATCGAAATTAAAATTGGTTCATCGAAATTTTCAGCAGTAATTGATTCTGGCTCACCTATGTCAGTCATTAATGAGGAAACTTTTAACGAGTGTAACAAAGAGAATACGTATCCTACATTACCTTTAGGCAAAACGAAAGCGAAAGGAGCAGTATCGAGTAAAGGAGTGGATGTGAAATTACAGACGCATTTATCATTTTGTATTGGAGGTCATACTTTTCATTCAAATTTTTGGATTGTTCCCTTATTGACAACAGACGTTATTTTAGGCACGAACTTTCTGGTACAACACGACGCAGTGGTTGATTTTCAAAATTCTTATTTAATGTTGAAGGACGAAAATGTGCAATTGACTTTAGAATTTCAGCATTCCTTATCTGCGGAAGAACAAACAATTAATCGCACAGAGGTCATTTCCGCAACACGTAACATAGACTGTAATCCCACTTTGTTCACGGATACGTACGTACACAACTATAATACTCCAGACGAAGCTGACTACGACGTAATGCAGATGATTTCTGATAAAGTTAAACAAAGCAGTGCAAATACAGACGACGAACGAACGCAATTACACAAAATTCTTTTACAGCAAACTCCAGTTTTCGACAACATTCCTGGTACTATGTCCGGTTTTATGTATGAATTTCAAGTCAAACAGCACGACACATTTAAAGCAAAGCATTATCCTATTCCGTATATTCACAGAGAACAAGTCAAAAAAGAGTTGCAGGATATGCTCGACCAAGGAATTATTGAGCCAGCAGTTAGTCCGTACATAAACCCGCTACATATTGTTAAGAAAAAAGATGGCTCACTACGCCTTGTACTTGATTCACGTCACATTAATGACATTATTATTAATGAAACAGATCGACCACAGACTTTAGAGGAACTTTTACAGAAATTTCACGGTACAGCAATTTATTCCACATTAGATTTGAAATCGGGATTTTGGCAAATTCAACTTCATCCGAATTGCAGAAAATATACAGCTTTTCTCTGTTTCGGCGACTGTTATCAATTTTGCAAATTACCGTTCGGCTTAACTATTTCCTCTGCAGATTTTATTCGCGGTTTGAACACGATACTTCCAACAGAACTTAAAGACAGAATTACGACGTACGTAGACGACATTCTTATCGCAGAAGCTAACTGGTCTGAACACAATATGATTCTTCAACGACTGTTGCAAACTTTTCATGCACAAGGACTCACAGTTAACCTCAGTAAATCGCATTTTGGCAAAACTTCTATAAAATTTCTTGGACACGTAATTTCAGCAGAAGGCATTGCACCTGATCCGGAAAAACTTCAAGCTCTACGTGACATTACTGTTCCAACGACAAAGAAACAATTACGCAGTTTTTTGGGCTTAATTAACTTTTTTCGCAAATTTATTCATCACTCTGCTTTAGACACACCTAGATTATGTCAATTAACAGGTAAAAACACTATTTGGTCATGGGATAAGCAAGCACATTCTGAATTCGTGAACCTGAAACATGCTTTGTTGAATGCTCCACTTTTATCACACCCAGATCTTACTAGAAATTTTTCCATTGCCACCGACAGTTCCAACACAGCTTTAGGCGTACATATTTTTCAGGAAATTGAAGAAGATGGCTCTACAGTAATCAAAAACATCGCATTTGCAAGCCGCATTTTGTCACCTGCTGAACGAAATTATTCTGTTACTGAACTTGAAACATTATGTGTTGTATGGGCTTTTACCAGATTTAGGCATTTTCTTTATGGCAGACATACCACCGTATACACAGACCACAGAGCGATACAATTTTTACTTTCAGCTAAATTTACTCACGACAGACTAAGTAGATGGAAACTTTATTTACAGGAATTTAATTTTACAATAGTTCACATTCCCGGCACACAAAATGTTGTAGCAGACGCACTTTCTCGGGAAATACAGAAGCGTCCGATCTTATCCGTCGGCTTTGACCCATGACGTCACAAATACCGCGGAAACGACCATAAACAACAATTCCAATATGGCGGATATAAAAACATCGAATACGTATTGTAAACACTGAAATACACAAGTTTCACAAAAAGCCTAATGACTGTAACGGGACAAGCGTGGGAAATTGGGGGTTTTTGGGTGGGGAGAAACTAAATATGTCGTTATGCGGTGGGGGGAGTCTGCAGTGCCCCCCCATCCCCCCACAGGCTTCATTAGTGTCAAATCAATATTTTCGAATCATAGGCGGCCGCTGCCGCGGCCGCATTCCAAAAAAAAAAAAAACTCCCAACCTAACCTCAAGTGGGCTACGCTACAGATCAATATGTTCATCAAATTGCTTCATATTACGTATACATGTTCTTTAAAGAAGAGTACATCAAACCATGTGTTAGGTTTTCCGCGCCGTAATGACGTCACACACCACAACACGCTTACGTCACGGGTCAAAGCCGACGAGTAAGATCGGACCTTTCTGTTGACCCCTTTCTCGTTCTCTCAGCAACAATCAGCAAGACGTAGCAACCAACTTCTGCAGAGCAAATTTCAGCGTTATGTACATTCAGCAAGTTGCATTTGAAAATTTTATTTCATCGTCTTTACAGGACATAGCAAAGGAGCAAAGCAAAGACAATGTGTGGAAAGAAATTAAACACCTTTGGCAAGATAAGAATAATGTTACGATTAGAAACCACTACACTGTACGCAATGACATTCTGTTTCGCCGCTCTCATCCAGACAGCAACAATTGGTTATTATGCATTCCTGACGAACTTGTTAACATATTAATCTGGTACACTCATTTAAGCTATGCACATTACGGAGCCAGAAAATGTTTTCTTATACTGAGACAGAACTGTTATTTTTCAAACATGGAAAAACGTATACGACGAGTTTTAGCGTCATGTAAAATTTGCCAGAAAGCTAAGTCTGACACAACTTCACACATTCCTCCATTATATCCCATTATACCTGTTAAATTAAGACATATGGCCGCAGTAGACATTTTTGGTCCAATTCCGAGAACTAATAGAGGTTTTTGCTACATCTTTGTCGCTGTTGAACTCACTTCAAAATTTGTTACTTTCACTCCGTTACGTAAAGCTACTGCCAAAACTGTTTCGAAAGCATTTGTAAAGCATTTCTTATTTCATGTAGGGCATGTGGTGAAAGTAATTTCAGATAATGGATCACAATTTCGATCTGCTATATGGACACGCATGTTACGAGCTAGAAATATTTCTCCGATCTATATATCCAAGTACCACGCTTCTTCGAACACTTGTGAACGTTTAATGAAAGAAATTGGTAAACTGTGTAGAATATACTGCCACAAAAGACATGTTAATTGGGACACACACATACACTCTTTCCAAGATGTAATTAATTCCATTCCAAATGAATCCACTATGCTATCTCCGTCTGTTATACTGAAAAATGTTGAACCACCAAACAAAATTAAAGAATTAATAAACTTTCCTACATCTCGTCGACTAAGACACCACGAAATAATTGACATTGCGCTGAACAACATCAAACGTGCCGCAGAGCGCCGGAGAAGACAGCAAAAACAGGTTTGTAGACGCCGAGACTTTCACGTTGGACAGAAGATATTAGTACGTACACACTATTTATCCAGCAAATTAAAAGGTAAGTGCAGTAAATTTGAACTTCTATACGCAGGTCCATATCGGATTCGCAGTATTCCTCACCCTAATGTTGTACACGTAGAAACTCTGAGAACCAGAAAATCGAAAGGAAACCACCACTTATCCAACATAAAACCCTTTATTGAGTGAACATGCTATACGATTTATCACGCTGTAATGCTAATTTGGTAATTTTTATGATCATTTCTGCAATTATATTCACATGACTCATTATTGATGATTATTGTATTTTTTCTTGACAAGTACCCGGCAAGGTAAGGTTAGCAGGTCGCTTTTCTTGTCGTTACACATCAGACTGTGCACATTTTTTCAGATGAACTTACACATTTTATGACCGCTTATGCAATTATAATTATATGACTAATTACTGATGATGATTATCGTATTTTTTCTTGGCAAGTGCCCGGCAAGGTAAGGTTAGCAGGTCGCTTTTCTTGTCGTTACACATCAGACTGTGCACATTTTTCATTTTTTTTGTGTATGACTGTTTTTCTGTTCTATTTGTATGCACTGTGAACTAGTTAAAGTATAACACACCAGTTGACTTTGACATTTTGCCCTATGATATCTCAACATCGTGACTATTTTACATTTTCCTTTTTTTTGCTGCTGCATTGTAATATTTTCTGTACATTTTTGCCTTTGAACACTGTCTATGCTTTTGACATATTACGTTTGCTGTCATGTTATGCTGTATGCTTCATTGTGTCACCATTAACCAATCATTATCTAATGGGTATATGATTTAAATGCAAGACATTAATCTTTGTTCATCAGTTTCAGAAAGAAATGATGCGTAAAGGAAATAAATTAAACAGAAATGGGAATTTCACCTACGGAATAGATGAAAGAAGATACAAAACCTTATGAGGACGAGTAAATGGATCAGAATTAACAAGCATTAACAAGAATATACTATACACATCGCAGAATAGCAGTCTTAACTAATTTTTTCTTTCAGAATACAAGGCGATTGATGCAAGCTGTCAGACAGAACTACACATCTTAGTTTTAAGTGATGAAATATGCTAGAGATAAGGAATAGTTGTATAATGAGTAATGAAGTGATTTTTTGCAGATGATAATGAATACTGATGAAGAATAATGATGAAGAATATGCTACTATGAATAATGAAGTTTTTTCTTTACAGGTGATGATGATAATGAAGTTATGATAATATGGATAATGAAGTTTTTTTCTTTACAGATGAGGATGATGTTGAAGTTTATGTATTTATGCTATGTAGTTATTTAAGTATTTGTTGCAGTTTGCTTTGACAGCAGGTGTTATATTGCGTAGTAGGATGACTGAAGGTTTTGGAAAGGACAGCTATGGAACACATTTTTTATACACATTTCACTTCCTGTTAATTCGAAGTTCACTACTTTTCAGCATAGTCTGCGTTTCTTCTTTCAGCTCAATAATCCATTTTGTATTTTTTCCAGGAGAAGCTTTTCATGATACTTACTAAACTTGTTACTTATTATACCTGTTCTAGTACTTGCAATTTTTTTTACCCATTTGTGTCTATCATTTATAAATGTGATCACATATACTGCCTTGTTGCATAACCTTGCTTCAGCTGACTCATGACGAATGACGTTACACATTTTTCATTTATAGGAACAACCTAGAAGCAATTTTTTTCTCTTATTTCTTCTTGCTTTCCCTTATAATTACCCAAAGCAATGCATTGCTAGCACAAAAAAAACAAAATGTATTACCAGTCCCACATAATGTCACTAGTTTATGACAATTCTGAATAATACTGATCAGCTCTGAATAGTATGTCACTTGAATAATGACTTCTTAATGATACAAAAAAAAATGCTTTGTAACTGGCTAATAACTGCCACTGTTTATTGTAATGAGACTACTTATTATGGCCATGATTATTAATGCTATGATTGTAATTTTGTAACTGGCTAATAACTGCCACTGTTTATTGTAATGAGACTACTTATTATGCCCATGATTATTAATGCTATGATTGTAATTTTGTAACTGGCTAATAACTGCCACTGTTTATTGTAATGAGACTACTTATTATGCCCATGATTATTAATGCTATGATTGTAATTTTGTAACTGGCTAATAACTGCCACTGTTTATTGTAATGAGACTACTTATAATGCCCATGATTATTAATGCTATGATTGTAATTAACTAATTTTTTAATAATGACGTCTTAATGATCCGAATAATACTGAATGATTCAATACTTGCTGGCCACTGAGTGCCAATAATTAATGTAACTATATAAATTATGTTATTAATTATGCCATTAATTAGCTCTTGTTTTCAATAATGATTTTAGTAAATGGCCACTGAGTGCCAATAATTAATGTAATTAAGACTTCTGATGAACATTATTCTGTCACACTAAACATGGTTTGTAACTGGACAAAGACTGCCGCTGTTTATTGTAATACGACTACTCATGAGGTCAATAATTTAATTTTATGAACATTATTCTGTAATACTAAAATACATGGTACAGAAATGTTCAATAACTAGGCTATGAATGCCGCAAACTACTAATGTAATCAAAACTAGTCTGTGATATAATGTCCTTCACCTTCTGACCTAACTACCTGGAATTACTGTAACATCCATTTGTCTTGTCCATCCTCATTATCATGGAGCACTATATTTGGTTTTTGCACTAATTCTACGTTGGTGTGCCTCTTAAGAGCGTGGTGTTGACACGACATGCTGTCCACCACCGTAAGCGATGAAGACGTTATTATGGTCCCACTGTTTGGTGTACCTGGTGTACTGCCAAATGATAGCATGGAATATTACTACGACGTTTCAGTGTCTTGATACGCTGATAAATACTTCTGGGAACGGAACTGCAGATTGTATCACTAAGTGTTGTGATTCTGTGGAAAGATATGGACTTTCAGTGCAGCTGTGTGCAAACTAAAGTGCTACAACCATGATGCAATCCTTTCCTTTCCTATCCTAATAGTGAAAATCATTTTAGCTAACATCATTTATGTTCATGGCCTATACATTTCTTTTCGATTTGTTGAACTCCAGTGCAAGTACACTTATGTCACCTGTCGACATGATTTTTTTGCCATTAAGTTTATTTATTGTAAAAATACTAAGGACATTTTTTGATTTGTTCTGAAGTGCAGTATATGTGCACTCTTGTCATCTATATTATGTATACTTTTTGTGATTTGATGATTTTTTTACCCTTGTGTTTATTTCTTATGAAAATGTTCAAAAGTTTTCAGTGCATGTGCACTTATGTGTTTTCTACTGAACTTCAGTGCCTGTGCACTTTTCTCATTTTTCAATATGATTTGTGCTTATTCTGTATACCTTTTATGATTTCGTGATATGTTTTATGTCATTTGTTACTTATTGTATATACATTTCGTCTTTTGCTGATATGTTCTCCACTGCAGTACATGTGCACTCATGTCACTTGTCAACATGCTATTTTGCCTTTCTATTTATTTGTTCTGAAAATGCTACAGAATCTTACAGTGCGTGTGCACTTTGTTATCTATCAAATAATTTGTATATACATTTTTCTGATTTACTAATATGTTTTGTACTTATATTTTGTCTTGTCTGAAATGTTTTGTACTCGGTGCATGTGCACAACATTTAATTCATGTACTATATCTGAATATTTTGTAAATTGTAAAAGTTAATTAGTTAAAAAACAAAAAAAAAATTTTGTTACGATGGCAAGTCCAAATGACTCACCATCGCTGCCAAATTTTTGCCCCCCCCAGTGGAGGGTTATGAAAGGCGTATGTACTCGTTGGCAGCGATGATGAGGCATTGTAGAATCTTTGACCAGAGCAGTTGCGCTCGAGGCGCAGTGCAGTACAGGAGTCTGTCGGCAGTAGTAGTCGAGTGTAGTTGCGAAGAGCAGTCTGTCGGTAGTGCTAGCCCAGTGCAGTTGCGAGTAGCGCGTCGGAGATGACACAGTCGCGGTCTAGATGCGAGAGAGTTTAGTTGTGTGTGGGGAGTCGGCGGGCGTCGACATCGCACTCTGGTCATGATTCAGGACGAGGTATATTATTAAGCAGCATTGCGCTCAGCTAACGATGTAAATTAACTGTAACTAATTTGTGCGATAATCGTCCCAATAATAATCTGATTTCAAAGCAATTTTTAACAAAACAAAAAAATCATTTGATTTCCTTCCATTTCCTTTAAAGAAAAATTTCAGTTAGATTTAAAAAAAAAAATACTTGCAATGCATTTCCTCCAAGCCGCGGCCAACAATAAGAGCAGAACTTTGACATGCAGTTATACTGAGGTAAGAAAATAATTCTGATTTTTGCACAGGGCCAAAGACTGACATTTCGGTCTATTTGCATTTTCATTGTCACTGAGATTTTATTATCACTAAATTGACTTTCATTTTGTGAGAAACTTATACTTGGGTCAGATAGCTAATTTTATTTAATTGTATTTGTCATTAAATTTCTCTGGGGAGCTTACACTTAGCTCTGGCTCCATTTTTAATAAATATTCTCTTTGAAAATTTTTGTGGGGAGGTTACAAAACGTCTCAAAAATGAGATCGACAGGAAGTGCAAAATGGCTAAGCAGGGATGGCTAGAGGACAAATGTAAGGATGTAGAGGCTTATCTCACTAGGGGTAAGATAGATACTGCCTACAGGAAAATTAAAGAGACCTTTGGAGATAAGAGAACCACTTGTATGAACATCAAGAGCTCAGATGGAAACCCAGTTCTAAGCAAAGAAGGGGAAGCAGAAAGGTGGAAGGAGTATATAGAGTGTCTATACAAGGGCGATGTACTTGAGGACATATTATGGAAATGGAAGAA
The DNA here is from genome assembly GCF_023898315.1 of Schistocerca nitens. Taxonomy (NCBI): domain Eukaryota; kingdom Metazoa; phylum Arthropoda; class Insecta; order Orthoptera; family Acrididae; genus Schistocerca; species Schistocerca nitens. The sequence continues at coordinate 246,572,764 of NC_064622.1, forward strand.
GATGAAATGGGAGATACGATACTGCGTGAAGAGTTTGACAGAGCACTGAAAGACCTGAGTCGAAACAAGGCCCCCGGAGTAGACAACATTCCATTGGACCTACTGACGGCCTTGGGAGAGCCAGTCCTGACAAAACTCTACCATCTGGTGAGCAAGATGTATGAAACAGGCGAAATACCCTCAGACTTCAAGAAGAATATAATAATTCCAATCCCAAAGGAAGCAGGTGTGGACAGATGTGAGAATTACCGAACAATCAGTTTAATAAGCCACAGCTGCAAAATACTAACACGAATTCTTTACAGACGAATGGAAAAACTAGTAGAAGCCGACCTCGGGGAAGATCAGTTTGGATTCCGTAGAAATACTGGAACACGTGAGGCAATACTGACCTTACGACTTATCTTAGAAGAAAGATTAAGGAAAGGCAAACCTACGTTTCTAGCATTTGTAGACTTAGAGAAAGCTTTTGACAATGTTGACTGGAAAACTCTCTTTCAAATTCTAAAGGTGGCAGGGGTAAAATATAGGGAGCGAAAGGTTATTTACAATTTGTACAGAAACCAGATGGCAGTTATAAGAGTCGAGGGACATGAAAGGGAAGCAGTGGTTGGGAAGAGAGTAAGACAGGGTTGTTGCCTCTCCCCGATGTTATTCAATCTGTATATTGAGCAAGCAGTAAAGGAAACAAAAGAAAAATTCGGAGTAGGTATTAAAATCCATGGAGAAGAAATAAAAACTTTTAGGTTTGCCGATGACATTGTAATTCTGTCAGAGACAGCAAAGGACTTGGAAGAGCAGTTGAACGGAATGGATGGTGTCTTGAAGGGAGGATATAAGATGAACATCAACAAAAGCAAAACGAGGATAATGGAACGTAGTCGAATTAAGTCGGTTGATGTTGAGGGTATTAGATTAGGAAATGAGACACTTAGAAAGTAGTAAAGGAGTTTTGCTATTTGGGGAGCAAAATAACTGATGATGGTCGAAGTAGAGAGGATATAAAATGTAGACTGGCAATGGCAAGGAAATCGTTTCTGAAGAAGAGAAATTTGTTAACATCAAATATAGATTTAAGTGTCAGGAAGTCGTTTCTGAGAGTATTTGTATGGAGTGTAGCCATGTATGGAAGTGAAACATGGACGATAACCAGTTTGGGCAAGAAGAGAATAGAAGCTTTCGAAATGTGGTGCTATAGAAGAATGCTGAAGATTAGATGGGTAGATCACATAACTAATGAGGAGGTACTGAATAGGATTGGGGAGAAGAGGAGTTTGTGGCACAACTTGACCAGAAGAAGGGATCGGTTGGTAGGACATGTTCTGAGGCATCAAGGGATCACCAATTTAGTATTGGAGGGCAGCGTGGAGGGTAAAAATCGTAGGAGGAGACCAAGAGATGCATACACTAAGCAGATTCAGAAGGATGTAGGTTGCAGTAGGTACTGGGAGATGAAGAAGCTTGCACAGGATAGAGTAGCATGGAGAGCTGCATCAAACCAGTCTCAGGACTGAAGACAACAACAACAGCACTGTCTGTGTTTGGGAAAGGCTTGAATTTCGCTCCTACGCAGAGAACCCTGTCTCTGATTTTATTAGTGGTGTTGAGAAAGCTGTCAGACCTCTTCCTAGTGATGCTGCTGAAGAAATAAGACGTGAAACATGTCGGGCACTCTCGAAAGCTCCACCTCAGAAGAGCAACATTTCTGCCATGGAAAGGGCTGCTCTACGACAGCTACAAGAAGATACTCACAAGGTGGTCTTACCAGCGGATAAGGGAAACGCCACCGTGCTGTTGCCACGTGAGGTTTATAAACAGAAGACTTATAACTTGCTGAGTGAACCAATGTATCGGAAGATTGACAAAGACCCTACAGCGAAAGTGGAAAGGAAAATATCAGCACTGCTGAATTCTTCTTCTGTTCCGCAAGAAGTGGTCAAAAGACTTAGACCTCACAGCTATGTGCCACCCAGTTCATACGATCTTCCAAAGATTCATAAAAAAGAAGTTCCGTTACGGCCGATCGTCAGTAATATCGACGCCCTCTCGTCTGATTTGGAGATAAATCTAGCCTCTCTACAGAGACCTTTTGTGGGGAAGTGCGCGCATCATGTTTGCAGCTCGGCTGACTTTACCAATAGACTGAAGTCACTTCAACTGAAACTGATTTACTTATGAGCTTCGATGTCATCTCGTTTTTCACTAAGGTTCCTCCTATGGACTCTTCGGCAGTCATGAGCAATAAGTTCACGGCCGATATAAAAACACATTTTCAGCGTGTCGTTTCCTCAACCTACTTTTTATTTAACAACGAATGTTTTGAGCAGAATGTCGGTGTTGCTATTGGCAGTCGTGTCTCTCCTTTGGGAGCAAACTCTTATATGGAAGACTTTGAGGAAAGGGCACCTGATTCGGCAGAACTTAAACGGAGAGTCTTCTGGCGATATGTAGATGACACTTTTGTAGTGTGACCCCAGGGTGAAGAAGAACATCCAGTTTACGATGGAAATAGAGAAGGAAGGCTGCTTATTGTTTTCGGAGGTCTTGGTTATTAGGAGAGTGCATGGGTCATTCGGGCATTCTCTCTATTGTAAGCTCACACATACAGACCTTTACTTGCAAGCGTTGAGTTGCCATCATCCTTCACAAACTACCGACGTCCTTAGAACGTTGGTGCACCGGGCTCATGTTGCTTCTGATGGAAACAGCCTTACAAAGGAGATAGTGCATCTACAGTCGGTGTTCAAAGATAATGGTTACCCCCCACATCAGATTAGCACGTGGCCACCCACAACATCAACAAGATGAGGAACTGTCCAAGTCCAGGGCGTTCCTTCCATACGTCAGTAACCTTAGCCCTGAAGTAGGCGGGATCCTAAGAACATCAAGTTAAAGAAATCTTCCGGACACCGGCGAAGATTCAGATGGTTCAGATGGCTCTGAGCACTATGGGACTTAACATCTGAGGTCGTCAGTCCCCTAGAACTTAGAACTACTTAAACCTAACTAACCTAAGGACATCACACACATCCATGCCCGGGGCAGGATTCGAACCTGCGACCGTAGCGGTCGCGCAGTTCCAGACTGTAGGGCCTAGAACTGCTCTTCCACAACGGCCGGCCCGGCGAAGATTAGTGTCCCCTCTTCTCGGCACGGTAAAATGTGATCTGTGTCTGCGGAAGACCGGGATCTACAAAATTCTTTGCCAGTGTGGCAAAGCTTATATAGGTCAGACGATACGGACATTGCCTGAAAGGTGCGTTGAACATGAGCGCCACACTCGGCTTTCGCAGCCCAGTAAGTCGGCTGTACCTGAGCATTGTATCACCACAGGACACTCTATGCATTTTTCTGCCACAAAAATCTTGGGATTCAGTAATTAAGAATTTGTCGAAATATGACTAGTACAAAATCTTATAAATCGTGACAGCGGCGTTCAACTGGACAAGTCTTGGGACCCGTTGATCTCTCTAATTTCTTCTGAGAAAAAACAGTTTATTCATAATGACGCGTCTGGTTTTAGCGACGCGAGCGCGCATTCCGACAGAGGCCTTTACGCATGGGCCTGCTCGCCGCAGATAGAACAGTATTTGCAGACGGCGCGGATTTCGATAGAGGACGCTCCTGTGACCACCGCCAATGCGCATGCGTTTCGCGCCATTTTTTGCTACAAAGACGACGCCGGGAACTTGCAGTCCCTTGGCGTGGCACGAATGTCGCATCGTCTTCCAGAACATCCACTCCTTCCGCACCCACAAATACCTCCCCATGAACACCCTCTTCCAACACAGGGTCGATAATTTCCTCCTGAATGAAACCTTTCTCCAGCTCCACCATATTGTCCGCACATCTCCCTGTATCCGACACTGAACAGATCATCCTGGTTCCTGAGTGCAGGATGGAGTCGCCATCGGCCACCTTAAGCACATTCCCATCTGGCCACAACCCCTCCTCAATGACCCCACCAAACACCTCATCCTCAGCGTCTTTTTCCCCTCCCTCACCGTCACCTGCATCACCATCTATGTCCGCTCCACTGCTCCTGTTCCCTATGACTTCATCTCCCATGTTGAACGCATCTTCTCCACCTATGTGATTGCTGCCAACATCAACATCCACAGCCGCTCCCTTGCCGCCCTTCGGCGTGGGCATCAGTTCCTCCCCATGATGCAAGGTGACCTCATTCCTCTTCGTCAGCACACCTGTCCCGAAAGTGACACCACCCCCGATGTTGTCACCGCCTCTGCCAACATCCTTGGGCGTATCATCATAGACATCCTTGATACCACAGGTAGCTACCACCTTCTGGTCCTTCTCACCATAACATGTGCTCACCACCCACCCCTGGCTCCCCACCCTGCAACCCCTCCCAAGGTAGTCTATGAGTACCGTCATGCCAACTGGGATGCCTACCGAGAATCCACCGCCACCCAGGTCGAAAGCCACCCTCTTACTTATCACCGTCCTGATGACATCACCCATGCCTTGTCCTTCCTTCAGAAGACCATTACCGATACCGTGGAGCCCCATCCACACCTACCATCCCACTCTCCCTTCACAGGCTGTCCTCCTCCGCGAATTCCGCCGCCTCTATCGCTCTTTCTTGCGCACTCGTGGCGGGGATACACTCCACTGCCACCAGCAACTCCAGCGACACATTTGGAATCTGATTACAGCAAAGAAATGCCGGGACTGGCGCCAGACCTGTACATGACTCAACACCACTCTCTCTATCTCTCCCTATAAACTCCTCCATGTACTGGTTGGCCTTCCATTGCCTTACTGGTTCCCATTCCACACCCCATTACACCTTCTTCATAATGACGATTCCATTCCTGACAACTTCGCTTTCCATCTTTCTGAGGTCTTCCCCATTCCTGATGATCCCCATTTGGATTATTCCCTTTTCCCCACCATCATGGAATGCACCGATACCTTGATCGCTCCACTCGCTCCCATTCTCCAGTACTTGGGGCAGTTACCCCCTCTGACATCAATACTCCAATCACAGTGCAAGACATTAAACTTATCCTCTGGTCAAAATGGAACACAGCCCCTGGTCACAACAGTGTCACCTATCATCACCACAAAGAATGCCCATTCTCCTTCCTAATTGTCCTTGCTGCTTTATATAATGTCATCCTCTCTACCGTTTTTTACTCTGACTTGTGGGAGACTTCCTGTGTCCTCTTGTTCCTCAAACCCAACAAACCCCCTTCTGCTAGATCTTCCTATTGTCCTATGTGTCTTCAGTAAGGTCTTCGGATCCATCTTCTCCTGTCGTATCCATCACCACCTTAACCAACACCACCTCCTCCCCCTTACCCAATGTGACTTCTGAGCCTCCTTCTCCACCAAAGGCCCACTTGTTAACCTCATCCACCTTTTCTAACTTAAGTCCTGTCACTCTGCCATTTTTGTTTCCCTCGACCTCCAAAATGCTTACAATATGTATGGAATCCTGGTCTAAACTCCAAACCTATTCCCTGACCATCAGTTTTGTCCATGCAGCCACTTCCTTCCTCTCAGGCCATCCTTATGTCACGCTCCTCGATACCAACTCTCAACTCTTTTATCCCACCACTGGTATCCCACAGGACTTCATCCTCTCCCCTCTCCTCTATCTCCTGTACAGCACCGACATGCCCAACCCACCTCCACCTGTACACTTCCTCTAATATGATGATGAAACTGCCTTTCCGGCTCTCTACCCTACCCTTCAATGGTCCCAACGAAACCTCCAAACCCACCTTGACCAGATCACCACTTGGTGCAACCACCGGTTTCTTCATATTAATCTCTCCAAGACCAAGGCTATCATCATAGGCTACACCACTTGCTCCTTCTGTCTCCATTATTTCTACTTCTCTATTTATGGTCGTCCCATCCAGCTCACCCCTACCCTGAGGTACCTTGGCCTCACCCTGGACCAACACTTTACCTGGACCCCTCATCTCCTGACTGTCCAGCAGAAAGCCCATAGCTGCCTCTGCCTCCTAAAACTCCTGTCCAGATGGACATGGGGTTGTATCCTTCTGTATCCACCTTCCATCTCCCACATGGCTCCTGTATGACATCATCCCCTTTTCCTAACTCTTCCTTTTCCTCCAACATATCCACATGCTTTACACTGTCTGCAGGCTTAATTCCCCTCCAACCCCTGGTGTCCTCCTTCCTCTCCACCCCCTGTTCATTGCCACACCTCTAGCACTGTATCCCACCGTCTCTCCACCACCCTCCAAGGCAGTTTCCAGCACCTCCCCTTCCTGGATGATGAACACTGCGATGACTACCCTTCCTACCAGCTGTAGCCCAGCCTTATCCACCCCCTCAGGTCCCCCCCTATCCTTTCCCCTCCCCTCCTTCCCCCAGAGTGGTTCTTCTCCTTCCCCCACCTGATTCTCTGCACTCCCTCCTCAGCTGTTTTCCTCTCCCATCCTTCCCTCCCCCACCACATCTTCCTTTCTCTCCTCTCCTTCTAGCCTCCTTTTCCACTCCTCCCTTGTAGCCCCAACCCTGGCACACCCTCCCAGGTTTTTATTCATCTTCAAGTGTGCCGCGTCAGTGTTGGGTATTGTAGAGTGTCATCAAGTGCTGTGGTTTTAATTGTGTGCTCGACCTGTATATAGTTTTGCTGTCCATGGTTGTTCTGTGCTACCCCACCCATCACGTGGCTGTTTTAATCGTCCAGCTGTACTTTGCCTTGTGTCTTTCAATCCTTACAGTGTGTGATTTCTTGTGTAAAATACTTTTTTAGATTTTATAAAAGAAGGTTGTATACCTGGAAGAATCCTGGAGATACTAATAGGTATCAGATAGATTATATAATGGTAAGACAGAGATTTAGGAACCAGGTTTTAAATTGTAAGACATTTCCAGGGGCAGATGTGGATTCTGACCACAATCTATTGGTTATGAACTGCAGATTGAAACTGAAGAAACTGCAAAAAGGTGGGAATTTAAGGAGATGGGACCTGGATAAACTGAAAGAACCAGAGGTTGTAGAGAGTTTCAGGGAGAGCATAAGGGAACAATTGACAGGAATGGGGGAAAGAAATACAGTAGAAGAAGAATGGGTAGCTCTGAGGGATGAAGTAGTGAAGGCAGCAGAGGATCAAGTAGGTAAAAATACGAGGCCTAGTAGAAATCCTTGGGTAACAGAAGAAATATTGAATTTAATTGATGAAAGGAAAAAATATAAAAATGCAGTAAATGAAGCAGGCAAAAGGGAATACAAACGTCTCAAAAATGAGATCGACAGAAAGTGCAAAATGGCTAAGCAGCGATGGCTAGAGGACAAATGTAAGGATGTAGAGGCTTGTCTTACTAAGGGTAAGATAGATACTGCCTACAGGAAAATTAAAGAGACCTTTGGAGAGAAGAGAACCACTTGTATGAATATCAAGAGCTCAGATGGCAACCCAGTTCTAAGCAAAGAAGGGAAGGCAGAAAGGTGGAAGGAGTATATAGAGGGTTTATACAAGGACGATGTACTTGAGGACAGTATTATGGAAATGGAAGAGGATGTAGATGAAGATGAAATGGGAGATAAGATACTGCGTGAAGAGTTTGACAGAGCACTGAAAGACCTGAGTCGAAACAAGGCCCTGGGAGTAGACAACATTCCATTAGAACTACTGATGGCCTTGGGAGAGCCAGTCATGACAAAACTCTACCATCTGGTGAGCAAGATGTATGAGACAGGCGAAATACCCACAGACTTCAAGAAGAATATAATAATTCCAACACCAAAGAAAGCAGGTGTTGACAGATGTGAAAATTACCGAACTATCAGTTTAATAAGCCACAGCTGCAAAATACTAACACGAATTCTTTACAGACGAATGGAAAAACTGGTAGAAGCGGACCTCGGGGAAGATCAGTTTGGATTCCGTAGAAATGTTGGAACACGTGAGGCAATACTAACCTTACGACTTATCTTAGAAGAAAGATTAAGAAAAGGCAAACCTACGTTTCTAGCATTTGTAGACTTAGAGAAAGCTTTTGACAACGTTAACTGGAATACTCTCTTTCAAATTCTGAAGGTGGCAGGGGTAAAATACAGGGAGCGAAAGGCTATTTACAATTTGTACAGAAACCAGATGGCAGTTATAAGAGTCGAGGGGCATGAAAGGGAAGCAGTGGTTGGGAAAGGAGTGAGACAGGGTTGTAGCCTCTCCCCGATGTTATTCAATCTGTATATTGAGCAAGCAGTAAAGGAAACAAAAGAAAAATTCGGAGTAGGTATTAAAATTCATGGAGAAGAAGTAAAAACTTTGATGTTCGCCGATGACATTGTAATTCTGTCAGAGACAGCAAAGGACTTGGAAGAGCAGTTGAACGGAATGGACAGTGTCTTGAAAGGAGGATATAAGATGAACATCAACAAAAGCAAAACGAGGATAATGGAATGTAGTCAAATTAAATCGGGTGATGCTGAGGGAATTAGATTAGGAAATGAGACACTTAAAGTAGTAAAGGAGTTTTGCTATTTAGGGAGTAAAATAACTGATGATGGTCGAAGTAGAGAGGATATAAAATGTAGACTGGCAATGGCAAGGAAATCGTTTCTGAAGAAGAGAAATTTGTTAACATCAAATATAGATTTAAGTGTCAGGAAGTCGTTTCTGAGAGTATTTGTATGGAGTGTAGCCATGTATGGAAGTGAAACATGGACGATAACCAGTTTGGGCAAGAAGAGAATAGAAGCTTTCGAAATGTGGTGCTACAGAAGAATGCTGAAGATAAGGTGGGTAGATCACGTAACTAATGAGGAGGTGTTGAATAGGATTGGGGAGAAGAGAAGTTTGTGGCACAACTTGACTAGAAGAAGGGATCGGTTGGTAGGACATGTTTTGAGGCATCAAGGGATCACAAATTTAGCATTGGAGGGCAGCGTGGAGGGTAAAAATCGTAGAGGGAGACCAAGAGATGAATACACTAAGCAGATTCAGAAGGATGTAGGTTGCAGTAGGTACTGGGAGATGAAGAAGCTTGCACAGGATAGATTAGAATGGAGAGCTGCATCAAACCAGTCTCAGGACTGAAGACCACAACAACAACAACAACAACAACACATCTCCGTTTTACAGTCACCCGTTTTTTATGCTTCTTCCATTACGTTCCCCCTTTTGTATATCTGTGTTCCGCAATGTTTTCTCCTTTATATTGTTTTAAATGTCTTCCTGTCTACTTGTAATGTCTTTCGGCTGAAGAGCAGCGCTTATGCTGCTGCCAGCCCGCCCCGAATGGGGAATTGCAAATACAATAAAGGAAAAAAGACTTGCAGTCTCCAGTGGCGGACACTCACCTGAAGATGGCTGGACGACTGCCAGCCGAAATACTATGGCAAGAAGTCAACATGATCCGGCTGCAATCCCGTAATCTCATTGAATATTCAATACGCAGGGAAAACTTCAAGAATCACAAATATTTTATTGTTGTCACATGCAAATAGAGTATATCAGTTTAATGTAACGATGTCTTTAACTAGGGCTAGTTTCTGACGAATCTTTTTATATTTCGCAGAAGAATGTACGCCGTTCAGGAATTTGATATTTTCAAACGGAATTTTTAAAAGTTAACACATGATGTATCCTGAAAATGAATCCTAGTTAGAGTTATTTTCGTAACGGCTTCGACACTAAATCTCTTCATTTCATCAATAAACAAATAATTTGTGATTGGGATCACTCTTTCTGCAGTAGCATTACGCCATATGGAGCTGGCTCAAACGCAGTAATGAGCTGAAAATTCTTTCAGCAGTTATGTTGAGATGTAAAGAAGTTGAAAATGATTGACCTCGTTCAGTTTGATTTTATTTTGTCTTTGGGTATGAACACATTTGCTCTTCATTTGGTTATACTAGAGGTAAAGGTGGATAAATGGGCCCCACTTTGTTTTTTTTATATAACACCTTTTATTTTTACTATAATCACCTGAAATTAACATAAAGCATTTCTCTAGTATGTCCTGCAAATAGTTACGACGTGTTTTGGTTCAACTTTTTAATAGTTGAAACAAAATTTTATTTTTCCTAATAGTCTGCATTTTGTTGCGTCAAGAATTTGTGCTGGTAATATGGGCCCCAAGGTAGTTTGAAATAAAAAGAAACAAAAATTTGAAAAAAATATTTTTATTTAATTTTTGTATATAATGAAAGAAAGATTCACTCTGAACATTGTTAATTAGTCTACTGGTGGGATGATTTTCACAGCCTACGCCTAGTCTATTCACAATAGTCACACACATAAGCATCTTTTTACACGTTACAAGCGATCCTATTTCAGCTGTAGATAATGCACCAACTTGCCTTTTTCCCCTCAGGCCGATGACACGAGCAATTTTTCTTTGAACGACACTAAGACCTGACTCGTCTGCCGGCTGGGGTGGTCGAGCGGTTCTAGGCGCTACAGTCTGGAACCGCGCGACCGCTACGGTCGCAGGTTCCATTCCTGCCTCGGGCATGGATGTGTGTGATGTCCTTAGGTTAGTTAGGTTTAAGTAGTTCTAAGTTCTAGGGGACTGATGACCTCAGCAGTTAAGTCCCATAGTACTCAGAGCCATTTTTTGATTCGTCTACATTAAAAACTTTGTCTGCAGGATATTTGTAGTTACTGAACGCAGCTTCATGTAAACTGAGAAATTGTCGACAACTTGTTTATTAAACTCATTAGCACGTGAAATCGAAGTTGCGGATGGCTTCAAAATAGACAGAATATTTTTGTGCCGTGACATAAAATGGTCAAACCAAGTTCGACCAGAAACTTCGCCCTTTACAAATGGATGAGGGATTTTATTTCTTGTGCAAAGCTGGTAGGCCATGCGCCTGACGTCATTTCTGGTAAGGCTGTAGAATTTGGATTCCATAATGAGAGGATATTTAACCAGTTCGTCCTCAAGTCCCTGTGGTAAAACCGGTGGACGGCCCAGTTTAATATTAACTATTTCTTCGACCGGTTTATCGATTCGTGAAAGCCTTTGGAGCGTAGAACGAGGGACAGAGTACACTTTAACCGCTTTTTTCAACCCCATTTTTTTTCTCTTTAATAGCTACAATAGCATTTGACATATTTTCTTTGTCCCACGATTGCCGTTTCGATTTTTTTGATGGTACAAGATGTCTTCGAGGCATCTGAAACATAAAGAGAAGCAATATTTGTACATGGTCCCATAAAATCTGATTGATTTTAAGGGGCCCATAATACCAGCAGCAAAAGGGGCCCATATATCCACCCTCGACATCTTGGGAAAAACAATTTTGCCTACGGTTAGTTTGGTTCGCAACCGACGTTAATTAATGTAAAACGGGATCCCAACAACAAGCCAAATACGTACCTTGCCTTAGTTTTAGTAATAACATGTTAGAAATTTGAGTTTTATTCAAATAAACACTAACCTTTCAAACTTTTGATGACAGCGAAAAAATTCACAGCACAGCTACTCACAAACCTTGACAGTTACTACGTCTGCATACTCTACAGTGAAGTTTGGCAACTAGTTCTAGTAGCTCATGTGCTCTCCGCTAGAATTCATGGTCTGTACTTCCAAATATGTAGGGGGCCCATAATACCAGCAGGGGCCCATTTTTCCACCTTTGCCTCTACACGTTACTTGAAAACACGCCAAATCAAAACATACAGGAAAATCGGAAAATATACTTCCACTACGTATTTTGTTGGGGCAATGGGCCATTTAAGCTAAATAAGGGGCGACCCCGTAAAATATGGAAGGTCTGCTCATTGTAAACAAGTCACAAAATACCTAAAACCAAAGGGATAAACATATATTACTTATGGTCATATTTAGTCATTCCAGAATGAGATTTTCACTCTGCAGTGGAGTGTGCGCTGATATGAAACTTCTTGGCAGATTAAAACTGTGTGCCCGACGGAGCCTCGAACTCGGGACCTTTGCCTTTCGCGGGCAAGTGCTCTACCATCTGAGCTACCGAAGCACGACTCACGCCTGGTACTCTCAGCTTTACTTCTGCCAGTATCTCGTCTCCTACCTTCCAAACTTTACAGAAGCTGTCCTGCGAACCTTGCAGAACTAGCACTCCTGAAAGAAAGGATATTGCGGAGACATGGCTTAGCCACAGCCTGGGGGATATTTCCAGAATGAGAGTTTCACTCTGCAGCGGAGTGTGCGCTGATATGAAACTTCCTGGCAGATTAAAACTGTGTGCCCGACCGAGACTCGAACTCGGGACCTTTGCCTTTCGCGGGCAAGTGCTCTACCATCTGAGCTACCTTTTTTTTTTAATTTTTGTTTTAGTCAGACGCCTTAACCACTTTTTTTTTTGGTCTCCTTCCTCCCCTTCAACCCTTCCTTGCGCTTGCCAATTTCAGCCTTCTCAGCCTGGCTTCTATGCCATTAAAAGAACGTTTAACACAAAGGACGCTTCTTCTGCATCAAGAAAGGAAAACGTGTTGTCACTGCAGTGGAAAGTTCAAGGTGCGTTGCTTCTGCAGCAAAGGAAACGTTTCATTCCTTGTTGATGACTCTTCGCTGCAAGACTTTTATTTTCATCATGTTTTGTTGGTTTTTCGTTTTTTTGTTTTTTTTTTTACTTTTTTAATATACAAAAAATTTTTTTTAATTGTTTGTTACCACTATTCTTTGCGTGAGACATCTCGGCTTGTTGACGGCACTCAACGCTCGTCTTCTCGAGGGTTGCCTATTATGGTATACCCCAAGCATATAGCTTGGTCTCGCTTCTTTTTCCCGTTTGTTTGTGATCTCCTATGTCGGCAGTTGTCTTCTCTTAGCACTGAGTGCCCAATTGCCGGACGCCACACACTGTTTGTGATGTGAAAAAAAAAAAAAACCACTGCCATCAACGTTATTAACAGTCGGACGCAGTGCATACATCTACTTCGTGGTTCCTTGTTTTTTTTTTTTTTTTTCCATCGTCGTCGTCGTTCATAGTGTCGTTATTCTCAATGCTGGTATATAGTTCGCGAACTTTTGTCTGTATTTGTCATCCTTCATCAGCAGTTGCGCTTGTGTGGCTAGATATACTCTGTAGCCCTGGTACGATGGCGCATCTTCGGCTTGAATTAGGTAATGCAGAGTAAGTCCTGTCAGCCATGTCCATATATTTTGCTTCGTGATGGGGTAGTAAGTGCCATCAGGTTGCAACACCGATGTGATGGAGGTTGTCTGTCGAGCTGTCCTGCAGATAGAGGCAAGGTTCATTCTGCACCATTCCCAGACCAATTTATTTTCTCCGCAGACACATCTGTGTAGCAAGTTGTCTATGAGGGCACACTCTCCACATCTGTCAGTTGCCGACAATCGTATTCTGTGTAATTTTTCTTTCGTAGGTATGGTCTCATTAACTACTTTATACCACGTAGATCTGATATTTGTTCCGAGCACTTTGTTGTGGATGTTCTTCCAGATTTGAGCCCAATCCCGTAAGGGATATTTCGTTTCCATGCGGTTTACTCTTCCACCAGTATTCATTATCCGGTATAGTTGGGCGGTTGTAAGGTCCTGTATGGGTGCGCTCAGTTTCGCTCGGAGGTAACTAACTTCGAGCAGAAACATCCTGATGTGGTTGGCGTTGTAGTGGGTTTCCCCCAGGTTTATCGGTATTGCCATATTAGGAGGTGTATACATCCGTAGGGCCATATGGAGCGCGCTGTCTGGGTAGTCTTGAAACAGCTGAATAGTTCTCCGTATAAGAAGAGCCTTGCATTTAATTTCAACATCTATTAGCCCTAGGCCCCCTTTCTCTGGTGGGAGAGTAATAACATTAATTCCCACTTTGAATATTTCGCCCCTCCAAATATACCAACCAATTACCGTCATTATTTGCTTGGAAATGCTGTTGACCACAGGGATTGTCTGCCCTACATACCAGATTTTCGAAAGTATCATTTTATTGATAAACTGCACTCTTTGTATGAGGTCCTGTTCTCTGCCTTTATTTTGCTGGAGACAACCTCTCGTCATAGCCAGAAGCTCTTGCCAGTTGTTCAAAAAATGGTTCAAATGGCTCTGAGCACTATGGGACTCAACTGCTGAGGTTATTAGTCCCCTAGAACTTAGAACTAGTTAAACCTAACTAACCTAAGGACATCACAAACATCCATGCCCGAGGCAGGATTCGAACCTGCGACCGTAGCGGTCTTGCGGTTCCAGACAGCAGCGTCTTTAACCGCACGGCCACTTCGGCCGGCTCTTGCCAGTTGTCCGTAGTTGTTTTCAGAGGGCAGCGGCTCATTCGTATTCCCAACAGCTTGATACTCTCGTGTACTACATATGGGCAGTTATCATCGATTCTAAACCCTCTACCGATCGGCATTAGTTTAGTCTTGCGATAGTTGAGCTTTGAGCATGAGGCTCTTTCATACTCCCGTACACTATTAGTGACTTCTTGTAGGTCTCGCTCCGAACGTACGATGACACTTATGTCATCCGCGTATGCCACACATTTTACAGTCGTCGAATACAGGGTTAAGCCCTCAAGTGTACGGTTCAGCAAACGAACAAGTGGCTCAATGGCAATGACAAAAAGAGGCATTGACATGGGGCACCCTTGTCGTACAGATCGCTCAATAGTTATTTGCCGGGAGAGTTGCCCATTGATGACGATCCTAGAGCAAGCAGAGGTGTACATATTTTTGACGATCGTAATAAAACCGTCACCAAAACCTAAATGGTTCATAATTTGAAAAAGGTAGCTGTGCGAGACCCTGTCAAAGGCTTTGCATTGATCTAGAACTAAAATTGCAGCCTCCGGTTGGGTAATAGCACTAAAGGAGATGATCTCCCTGTAATCTGCGAGACTTCTAAAGATCGTTCGACCAGGGACGGCTGCTGTCTGGCTATCATGTATGATTTTATGTAAAACATGTTTAATTCTAGCTGCTAGAACGCGGGCCACAATTTTGTAATCGGAGTTGAGGAGGGAAATAGGACGAAATTTATTGACATCATCTGGTGGGTATTCTTTGGGGACGAGTACAATTAGACTATCACTGAATCCTGCTGGTAGTTGCCGACCTGCTTTAATTTCATTACGTATGTTCAGAAAGCAATGTTCGAGTAAATACCAGAATTGTTTGTAGAATTCAATGTGTAGGCCATCTTCCCCTGGCGATTTATTACCCTGAGCCTTCCTCAAAGCCTCCCGAAGTTCTTCCTCAGTGACATCACTCAGTAATAGTTGTCTGTCCGTCTCGTCGAGGGTCGCTGTAAGGTAGTTTTTCATGGTCGTAATTGCCTCGTCATTCGTGGGCTCTGACATGTACAGCCGTCGGTAATAGTCGGTTATATATTCCTGTATCTCATTCTGGGTTGTGGTGACACTGCCATCTTCTGTTTTTAATCTGTGAATCAATTTCTGTCTTGCGCGGCGTTTCTCTTTCGCAAGATGGAAGGAGGGTGGGCTTTCGTCATAGGCGCTGTTACCATCGCGAGAACGTATTTTAATTCCTTCTAGTTGTCTTCGTTTCAATAGTGTTAGCTTCGCCTTAATCCTTTTGATCTGTACAAAGTTCTGCTGTGTGACGTGAGGAGCAGACTACAGCTCACGGAGACATCGAAAATAAAATTCGAAAAGCTCTTTCTGCTGCCGGCTCCTTTAATAGCTGTAACCTTTCACGCAATTAATAAGTTTGGGCTTTGCGCAGCGGCACCATCACAGCGTGACCGACGGGTAAGTTTGTTGGCTCCGTGAGCAGAGATCCCATACTTCCTGCACCCGTTCTCTTAAACCTTGATCATTGAGTATTGAAACACTCAGCTTCCAACCTGCTCTGCCACGGTACGTTCCCTGCCGTACCATTCGGATTGTACAGTGATATGCCTCGTGGTCGGAGAAGTACAACGGTCACGTCTCCGTTGCAGAGATCTTGTCCCGCAGGCGTTTTCCTACGGAAATTCTGTCTAGTCGGCTGGCAGTTTGAGCGGTAAAATACGTAAAACACTGTCGGTCCCCGTTCAGGATTTCCCAGGTGTCTTCTAGGTCCATCAGTCGAACAGTTCCGATAAGTGTCGCACAACCGTTAAAGTTCGGCCATTGGTCTTTAGGCTTTAAAACACAATTAAAATCCCCGCCGACGATCACGTCCTCCTCATTCGTCCGTAAAAGATACAATAAGTCAGTAGCGTAAAAATGTGCTCTGGCAGCTCTATTTTGATTCCCCGAGGGAGCATAGATGTTTTTCAATCGAACTCCATTAATAAGGCACGAGATTCCTCTGCCAGACTCTAGTCTTTCCACGTCCGAGACAATAATAACCTCTTTGAATAACAGAGCTGTGCCTGAGGAGCTATCTGGGATGGTATTTGTCAGTACGTCATACCCAGAAAAGTCAGGTAGGAAATGGTGAGCCACCTCTTGTAGCATCGCGATGTCTGCATCACAGCTATACAAATAATCGCGGAGACTGTGTATCTTCTGCTCTGAAGTTATTTTGTTTATGTTTACAGTGACTATCTTGTAGTCCTGAAAAGGAGGCATGAAGTTCTCTATGTTAAAAGTCTCTGACCAGTCAGCAAAAGCATGATGTCGGTGAAGAAATTAATACGTATCCGAATCATCATCTTTTCTCAGGTTCGTTGAAAGCTGTCGTGTCACAAGTAATTCTGCTCTCCCGGCTGGCATAGCCTCCTTTGGTGGTTCAGACGTGGTCAGTCCTCGATCCACCGACATGTCCTCGATATCATCAGCCCAGCTGCCTGCATTTGACATGTCCATCTTCTGATCTGAGTGCTTTCCCGTTGGGCATTGTTCTTTTCGCCCCTCTCTCAGGGGCTGCTGAGAGACCCGATCCTCGTCTGCTGCAGCTTGATTTCCAAATCCAAAGTTCGGCGTGGCCACTGTTATCGCCTGGTCGTGGCCACTCGATAGCTTCGCATCTGTCCTGTCAAGAGTTGCGTCCGTTAATTCGCGGGCAATTTGCGCACCTTTCTCGCGCAGCAGTGGAGCTGTTTTCTCAGCATCCTTGTGAGCGATCCGTCGCTTTTTGTGTTTTTGAGGAGAAACGTCAGCCCTTTCATTTGCCACAGTCACTGAGGAAGAGCTGCAGATTGGTAATCCGGTGCTGTCGTCGCTTCCCATTGATTTAGAATCCGCTCCTTTGTCGGTGCGTGGATCATTCTCAACATCTTGGGGTTTCTCGCCAACCTGGGCGCTAACCAAACACGTAGCCTCCGGATCGTTCAGTTTCATCGTCACGTCGGGGGTGGTGTCAGCGTTGCCCTCTGGGGTGGCAGTCTCCATTGGTGTCTGGTCAGCTTCGGTGGTGTTGACAGTTGTGTCCATGTGAGTGACCTCCGTCGCTGCCATGGTCGAACGGACTGCCGCCACATAAGTTAGAGGCATTGATGACATCTTGTTCAAATGGTTCAAATGGCTCTGAGCACTATGGGACTCAACTGCTGTTGTCATAAGTCCCCTAGAACTTAGAACTACTTAAACCTAAGTAACCTAAGGACAGCACACAACACCCAGCCATCACGAGGCAGAGAAAATCCCTGACCCCGCCGGGAATCGAACCCGGGAACCCGGGCGTGGGAAGCGAGAACGCTACCGCACGACCACGAGATGCGGGCGATGACATCTTGTTACTAGGAACACTTTCGCCTGGTGGCAACTGTGTCACTCGTCTCTGTACGCATTGCGCGCCAACATGATCAGTTGCACAACACCCAGAGCAAGTGCGAGGCTGTCCATCGTATATAACAATTGCCCTGTATCCACAGATCGTAATATATGATGGAATGTGTTTCTCCAGTTCTATTTTCACCTGTCGAACACTGTTCAAGACAAGAACTTTGAAGGACATCCACTTTTCCTCAATATTGCTGATAATCGTGCCATAATTTTTCAAAACTGCGTTTATTTCGTCGGCAGGAACTTCAAAAGGCAGTTCGAAAATTCTGTGCGGACACTAAATGCTGCACGAGATACATGAACGTCGCCAATATTACCATCGCCGTGAGTAAATTTAAGGCTACCACCGCATGACTGAACAATTTGATCGCATATTTTAGCAGTTTTAAACTTTATGTGCGCAGTACTGCTAACGATCGAAAGATGTACACCGATTATTTCGTCAAAAGATCGTTTCAAAACATTCTCAATCCATGCTTCGAGTTCGTAAGCTTTAGGTCGTGCATATTTCGGATCGAAACTTAATTTCAAAGTATCTTTTCGTGCTAGTTCATTCATAGTCAATTCGTGACATTTTCCACACAATAACCCTTAGCTGTGTACGCTACAAGAGCGTCAACTCACCGTAAACAGCACAGAGAGCGCAGGAAAGCTTCTGTAAAGTTTGGAAGGTAGGAGACGAGATACTGGCAGAAGTAAAGCTGTGAGTACCGGGCGTGAGTCGTGCTTCGGTAGCTCAGATGGTAGAGCACTTGCCCGCGAAAGGCAAAGGTCACGAGTTCGAGTCTCGGTCGGGCACACAGTTTTAATCTGCCAGGAAGTTTCATATTTAGTTATTATTTAATGATGTTAAAGATTTCGAAGTTGATGTTAATTTTCCGTTTAGCTTTTTTTTTCTCTTGTAGGCCAGAAGGCTCAACAAAAGTGGCGAAACATTATTGACTATTGTCGGAAATATTCTAAGAAAGTGAAAAATACCTGGTTCATTGAAAAGATTGAAGTACATTTATGCTGACTGACTAGGTTTCTTGGCGCTTGTTTTAGAACCAAGAACAGGCAGTCAAGTAACATAGGATGACACCTGATCAGATTTCAGTAGGCGCATCAATTCTACATAACAGAAGTGTGAAACCTGATGTTGAAGCTGAATGACGTAGATTCACGATCAGTCCTCCTTCACTTCCTTCTTCTTCCTCTGAAGGCGAAGATGTATCGTCTCCCAATTCCTTGTTGCCTATTTTGCGTAAGCTTGATCCGGTACCTGGATTTGCGAATGTCTGTCTCTAGTTTTAAAAGAAAAATAACTCTTTCTGCAACGGTAACTTGAAATTGTAACTGACTTCATAAATTACATACGAGATAGAAACATGAGGCACAACGTCGCATAGCGAGCGGCCATAGCGTCGAGTGTGGCGCACCGTAGTCTGTCGTGGCTAAACGGGCAATAAGGAAAAGTAAGCCAGTTCATCATCAAGCTGTGATATCAGACTGTAATATGCGTTAAAATAACTTTATCTTATGGAATCGTTTCTTCACAACAGAATAAGTAAGACCGCTTTGGCAGAACACGCAAATCTGAAAACAGCGCTTTTTAATCTTTTACGCGAAAAGTAAAAGTTTTAATGAGCAACTAACCACATAGACGGATAGGCACGTCAGCTGACTCGATATTTGTCCCTCCACATTTCACATGGTCACAGGTCTATGCGTTTCGCTGCAGTACGACGCCCGTCGCGCAAACACTCCGTTCGTGCAGCCGCAGTCCCGAAATGTATGACTCGGGGGATCCTTACACCGAACTTACCAGAATGGAGCAGGACCGGTTAGTCTCCATTCAGAGCATATGAATGAAACGGTGGAGACAGTACCCACTTTAGTGGCGTTTCTTCTCGAGGAAAGCTTACTAAGACATCGCCAGTTTCATATACACTACTGGCCATTAAAATTGCTACACCAAGAAGAAATGCAGATGATAAACGGGTATTCATTGGACAAATATATTATACTAGAACTGACATGTGATTACGTTTTCACGCAATTTGTGTGCATAGATCCTGAGAAATCAGTACCCAGAATAACCACCTCTGGCCGTAATAACGGCCTTGATACGCCTGGGCATTGAGTCAAACAGAGGTTGGAGGCGTGTACGGGTACAGCTGCCCATGCAGCTTCAACACGATACCACAGTTCATCAAGAGTAGTGACTGGCGTATTGTGACGAGTCAGTTGCTCGGCCACCATTGACCAGACGTTTTCAATTGGTGAGAGATCTGGAGAATGTGCTGGCCACGGCAGCAGTCGAACATTTTCTGTATCCAGAAATGCTCGTACAGGACCTGCAACATGCGGACGTGCATTATCCTGCTGAAATGTAGGGTTTCGCAGGGATCGAATGAAGGGTAGAGCCACGGGTCGTAACACATCTGAAATGTAACGTCAATGCAAACAAGAGGTGACCGAGACGTGTAACCAATGGCACCCCATACCATCACGCCGGGTGATACGCCAGTATGGAGATGACGAATACACGCTTCTAATGGGCGTTCACCGCGATGTCGCCAAACACGGATGCGACCATCATGATGCTGTAACCAGAACCTGGATTCATCCGAAAAAATGACGTTTTGCCATTCGTGCACCCAGGTTCGTCGTTGAGTACACAATCGCAGGCGCTCCTTTATGTGATGCAGCGTCAAGGGTAACCGCAGCCATGGTCTCCTAGTTGATAGTCCATGCTACTGCAAACGTCGTCCAACTGTTCGTGCCGATGGTTGTTGTCTTGCAAACGTTCCCCTCTGTTGACTCAGGGATCGAGGCGTGGCTGCGCGATCCGTTACAGCCATGCGGATAAGATGCCTGTCATCTCGACTGATAGTGATACGAGGCCGTTGGGATCCAGCACGGCGTTCCGTGTTACCCTCCTGAACCCACCGATTCCATATTCTGCTAACAGTCATTGGATCTCGACCAACGCGACCAGCAAAGTCGCGATACGATAAACCGCAATCGTGATAGGCTACAATCCGACCTTTATCAAAGTCGGAAACGTGATGGTACGCATTTCTCCTCCTTACACGAAGCATCGCAACAATGTTTCACCAGGCAACGCCGGTCAACTGCTGTTTCTGTATGAGAAATCGGTTGGAAACTTTCCTCATGTCAACACGATGTAGGTGTCGCCACCGGTGCCAACCTTGTGTGAATACTCTGAAAAGCTAATCATTTGCATATCACAGCATCTTCTTCCTGTCGGTTAAATTTCGCGTCTGTAGCACATGTTCGTGGTGTAGCAATTTCAATGGCCAGTAGTGTATATTCGCCTGAAAAGAAATCCCCATGACTCGTTGTCTTCGTAACGACTTTTAGAGGTGTCTTGCCTAGATCGTGGGATGAAACGCAGAAAACTCAGTTTTCACGGCATATGTTCAGGGCGAAGGGGCCCTGTGGGCAACTGCTGATGCCGATATTTGTGCTACGTATGACGAGTTTGAGAAGGCTTTCTTGGCTAAGTTTTGGACCGGAGCTGCCCAGGAGCGTCTTCGGAAGGAAATTTTTAGCCTATAAGTTTATAACCCTAAACAGGGTAGCACGAGAAAATACTTTGAGCGCTTTATTAATGGGAAAAGTTGCTGAGACAATCCAGTTGCGCACGAAAATGTGCTTCGGATTTTAGAGGTAAAATTGCTGATTAAAATATGTGAGAAGCTAATCATGATACCGGGCGATGATTTGGAACACTTTTTCTCGGTCCTAGATTCGATCGATGTGATACATGACGACCTTAAACCTGCTGACGGCAACGGCGGCACGCAGGCTGATAACACCGGCTCGTACGCTAACAATCACGGATACTGTGAAGAACGCTGTGGCAACGGCGCACAGAAACAGCCCGCACAGGCAAGTAAAAACAATCATCTAAACACTCGGAACTCGGCGCTTTTTTACCGGCATCCGGTTCAACCAGAGACGCCATACAAACCGCAGTGTGATCCTACAGAACCAATGTAATTCAAATTTAGACAAACAGTGGCACCAAAATCACGACCACCGCCACGAAATTCTAACACTGACATTTTGGACCCAGATGCTGGAGGTGTGTGTCTCTCTTTACTGATGAAGGCTATGGCCGAAAGCTTTACGTACATGTCTTTTAATTGTGCCTGTCTCTAACCTGACGTGTCTTCTTTATGGTAGGTAGCAATCTGTTAATTATGATAAGAGACAGGTGAGCAATGCGAGACCTGCAGAAAATTATTCACCGCCTCAAAACACTAATTTTGAAGAGAGACACGCGAACAATTCGAAACCTTCTCTGGATTGGCTGCGATCTGAGAATCATGCTGTTCGTATTGTTGAGGTGAGGTGAGTACACCTTGACAACGAACGAAGTGTGAAACTAGATGCGACTCCATCGTGCTACCTGATGACAGTCACAGGACGAAAAGGGGGTCCATTCCCACTGAGCAACGACATATACTGCTATATAATGATGATATACACATTAGGAAAGAGCTCTGTGACGACTCTGAGTCGTGTAGGGAACCGACACAAGAAGTTGTTCAGGCTGCAGTTACTGCTGTTACGGGAGGAATTCCGACCATCATTGTACTTGACACAGGTGGAACTATGAACGTTTTTGCTGACGGCTTCCTTAGAAGAATTACCGATATAATGAAACTACCTAGTCTACCAGTACAGGATTGTTTGACATCGGGAGCTATTGGTGGGAGGTGCCGGAGGGTAGATAAGCAGGTGCAGATTGAAGTTAAATTTGAGGATGGAGCCATTTGTTGGACGTTTCTCATGGTGAAGGGATTAAGAATCAATTACCTCCGTGGCATGGAGTTTTTGCGAGGAAGGAACGCGAGGATCGACCTCTCAAGCGGCCAGTGCCATTTAATAGTCAGTGGTAGTGAGACTGTATTAAATTTAATTAAAACAAAGGCACATCGTGGTAAGTTTTGTCGAGGACTTAAAGTAAGAATCATACTGTCTAGGCTCTATGGTGTTGTACACACACCATCGCCCTGTTCATGCTAATAACACATCTGTGCTATCGAATTGTGAGGAGGCTATGTGTGACCATGCATGTGTATACAAGAAAGTGAGGAATAAGAATGTTTGTCTGAGGAGCAGAGGCTCGAATTAGTAAACTTGTCTTACGTTAAAGTTTTCTCCCATAAACGTGGAGTAATTAAGAGGTATCAGTATCATATGGAGGTGGTCCCTCACAAACCATATTCCCACATATCCTGTTCCGTACTGCAGGCTAGATAGGAGGGCGTAAAACATAAAATTTAACAATTGTTGCGGCGAGACATAATAGAAACATCCTCTGCTGCACGTAAAAAAGTCTAGTGGAGGGCATGGCTTGTTATGGATGAAATATCCATTAATAAAATCATGTTTTTGATAAGAACATGACCAGACGTACTGGAGGAACAAATATAAAAATTCTACTGAGTACACTATCTATCCACGATAGATCTCCTCTCCCTTATTAGCAGGTAAAAATAGAGGAATCACAAAAATATACTACCTTTATTTCTGGGGGGAGTTCATACCAGTTTAAAATATTACCTTTCAGACTGGGGTTTCCATAACAGCCTTGGACACTGTTCTAGGACCAGATCTATTAGATGAAGGTACAGTCTTTGTAGATGCCCTGCTAGTAGCAACTTCAACTTGGGAGGAATATCTTAAACTGCTTGAGGTACACTCCTGGAAATTGAAATAAGAACACCGTGAATTCATTGTCCCAGGAAGGGGAAACTTTATTGACACATTCCTGGGGTCAGATACATCACATGATCACACTGACAGAACCACAGGCACATAGACACAGGCAACAGAGCATGCACAATGTCGGCACTAGTACAGTGTATATCCACCTTTCGCAGCAATGCAGGCTGCTATTCTCCCATGGAGACGATCGTAGAGATGCTGGATGTAGTCCTGTGGAACGGCTTGCCATGCCATTTCCACCTGGCGCCTCAGTTGGACCAGCGTTCGTGCTGGACGTGCAGACCGCGTGAGACGACGCTTCATCCAGTCCCAAACATGCTCAATGGGGGACAGATCCGGAGATCGTGCTGGCCAGGGTAGTTGACTTACACCTTCTAGAGCACGTTGGGTGGCACGGGATACATGCGGACGTGCATTGTCCTGTTGGAACAGCAAGTTCCCTTGCCGGTCTAGGAATGGTAGAACGATGGGTTCGATGACGGTTTGGATGTACCGTGCACTATTCAGTGTCCCCTCGACGATCACCAGTCGTGTACGGCCAGTGTAGGAGATCGCTCCCCACACCATGATGCCGGGTGTTGGCCCTGTGTGCCTCGGTCGTCTGCAGTCCTGATTGTGGCGCTCACCTGCACGGCGCCAAACACGCATACGACCATCATTGGCACCAAGGCAGAAGCGACTCTCATCGCTGAAGACGACACGTCTCCATTCGTCCCTCCATTCACGCCTGTCGCGACACCACTGGAGGCGGGCTGCACGATGTTGGGGCGTGAGCGGAAGACGGCCTAACGGTGTGCGGGACCGTAGCCCAGCTTCATGGAGACGGTTGCGAATGGTCCTCGCCGATACCCCAGGAGCAACAGTGTCCCTAATTTGCTGGGAAGTGGCGGTGCGGTCCCCTACGGCACTGCGTAGGATCCTACGGTCTTGGCGTGCATCCGTGCGTCGCTGCGGTCCGGTCCCAGGTCGACGGGCACGTGCACCTTCCGCCGACCACTGGCGACAACATCGATGTACTGTGGAGACCTCACGCCCCACGTGTTGAGCAATTCGGCGGTACGTCCACCCGGCCTCCTGCGTGCCCACTATACGCCCTCGCTCAGAGTCCGTCAACTGCACATACGGTTCACGTCCACGCTGTCGCGGCATGCTACCAGTGTTAAAGACTGCGATGGAGCTTCGTATGCCACGGCAAACTGGCTGACACTGACGGCGGCGGTGCACAAATGCTGCGCAGCTAGCGCCATTCGACGGCCAACACCGCGGTTCCTGGTGTGTCCGCTGTGCCGTGCGTGTGATCATTGCTTGTACAGCCCTCTCGCAGTGTCCGGAGCAAGTATGGTGGGTCTGACACACCGGTGTCAATGTGTTCTTTTTTCCATTTCCAGGAGTGTATATTAACGAAGTTCTCGAATAGTGAAGTCACAGCTAACTTATAAAAGTCAAAATCTGCAATGTATAATGTCAAATTCTGAGGTCACATTATCTCGTCCAAAGGAATTGTTGCAGATCCCAAGATCAAAGCTATCGAAAGTCTTCGACCATCATCGACGAAAAAACAATTGAAAGCATTTCTAAGACTTGCTTGCTTTTTAGAAGGTCCGTTCATAAACAGTTAATGAACAGTAGTAATTGTTGAATCTGTTGCATAAGAATGTAAATTGGTTCTGGTCTGACACCAGGAAGATTTTAACAAACAAAAAAAAATGCTTTAGTCACCTCAAAAATTTTACACCACCCTGACATGCAGAGAGATTTCCGCATAGCCTCTGACGCTTCCTGCTGCAGAATGGGAGCATGTCTATTGCAGGTTACACCCAAAGGTGGTAAATATGAAGCAAGAGTAATCAACATTGCTAATCGAGTTCTCACTGATTGTGAAAGATCGTATTCTGCAACTTAATTAGAGGCCTTGACTGTCGTTTGGTCGTTTAAGAAATTCAGTTTCTATGTACATGGCAAACACATCTAATTCTATTATTACCATCAAGCAATAAGCTTTTTTCTCACATGTGAACTGCTCCATCCGAGGCTTGCTGGATGGTCACTCTTTTTACAAGAATATAATTATGAAATCGTTCATATTAGGGGTAAAGAGAATATAATCGGGGATGCTGTGTGCAGACTTCCGTAAACATTACCTGAGTATTCCAAACTAATTGAACAAATGTCTGATTTTGATATACTGTTAATGAAAGATCCGTTACACCGACAGTATTACCTGAAGATGTGCCTGAATGTGAGAGTTCTACAAGACGCTGATCCTCGTTGGAGCAAAGTTAAACAATTATTGGTACAAAACCTATGACAAAAGGTCACACAATATCACAAAGTACATGGAAATGTTCTCTTCCAAAGACAAAAACCCGATTCAAATGCATACCACGACCAACTTACGTGGTATACGTTTTTCGCATGAGGGCTTTTCGGAATGGAAAAATGTAAGAGGAAGATCGCACTTCATTGTTACATTCTTAATCTGCATAGTCAGGCACACCAGCTGTTAAGCACTTGCGTTGCCTGTCGGAAGCAAAACCCAGGAACGTATCTAATAAGATACCTTCGCATCCAGGAAATTATGTCCCTTGACGTCACAAGATCATTACCTCAGGTTGGTGGGGGTGCTAGATACCTCGTAGATGTGTGTGATTTGTTTTCTAAATATCTTAGACTCTTATTTCACAAAGACTACTACTGCAGCCCCGATTATCAAAAGGATGCGAGGGGACTACATCCCAAGGTTTGGCAAACCACAGGCTCTGCTATCTGACAACGACCTGAATTTTACATGTAAAGCATTGAAAACCTTTCTCCAAGTGCAAAAGATTAGGTAAATTTTAATTTCGGAATTTTATTCTGAATCCAGTCTCACTAAGGAGTTTTTAGGAGTTCAGATGATTCATTAAGACATACAATCCCAACCAACAGAGTAGATGGGTCGAGTTCGTAACTTCCTTTTGAACAACTAGTGAATAATTTGTCCCTTGCATCCACGAACCACATGCCTGCTGAAGTTATGTTAAAAATCAGGGAGAAGAACGAGTGGGTAAACCCTCTCCTACGGCATGTTAGGGTGTGACATATCAAGAGAAGGAAAAAAGACGCCATGCCCTCATTTCCTTAACAGCCTCTGCACTTCTTAGAAAGTCCAAATATGATAAAAAAGACGGTGAAAAATTCAGAACTTTGAGGTTGATCACAAAATATTATTGAGAACTCACCCAGACCCTCACTTCTGCAAAAGAAAAACAAGAAATAACAGATTCTATACACTAGTTCCTATAAGATTACAGTAGTACCAAATAAAGGATCCTATCTCATAGCCTATCCAGATTCCAACAAGGCTGACATTATGACCACTGTCCAACGCGACGTTGGATGTCGCCCAGTGGCGTTGCGAGCATGTGATGCGGTTAGAAAAGTATGTAAGCGGAGCAGACATTTACAGGTGGAATGTGCACGTGCTACTGTCGTGAGCATGTATGGCAAGAGGTAGAAGGACAGTGAAACAATGACGAGGCGCTAAATGGTTAGACAACCACGACTCTTCACAGAAAGTGGGGTTTGGAGGCTTGTCTGCTCTGTAAAGTAGGATAGAAGGTGATCTGTGGCATCTCTGACAGAAGGGCACAATGCTGGTGCATACAAAAGTGTTTCGGAGCACACCGTTCATCGTATCTTGTTGAAGATGGCGCTCCACAGCAGACCATCCCTACGTGATCACGTGTGGACCCAACGACATCGCAAATTACGATTGCAGTGGGCACGGAACCATCGGGATTCGATCGTCGATCAATGGAAACCCGTCGGCTCTTCAGGTGAATTACATTTTTGTTACACTAAGTTGATGGTGGTCTACAAAAACGCCGTCATCGAGGTGAACGGTGGCTCGAAACGTGCAGTGCGCTACGGACGCAGGCTGGTGGGGGCGGTATGATGCTATGGGAGACGTTCTCCTTCGCCTGCATGGGACCTGTGGTAGTAATCGAAGACACGCTGACAGCTGCGAACTACCTGCATCCCTTCATGCTTGATTCTTCACCGACGGCGATGTCATCTTTCAGCAGTATAATCGTCCGTGTCTCGGAGCCAGAACCGTGCCACAGTGGTTTGAGGGGCATTATAATGAACTCATGTTGATGTGTCGGCGACTAAATTCGCCTGATGTAAATCCTGTGGAACACATCTGGGTAATTATCGGGCGCTGTCACCGCGTACACAGATCAGCGGCCCATTATTTACGGGAATTACATGACCTGTGCATAGATATCTAATGCCACATACCTCCACTAACCTACCAACTAATTGTCGGATCTCTGATACGTAGAACCAGTGATGCATTTTGTTCCAAAGGTGGACAAAGCTGCTATTAAGCATGTGGTCATAATGTTTTGGCTCGTTAGTGTAGTATGGATTGTGCATTTTCTACACGTGTTTGATCAGTGGGATTAAAACAATCATCCGCATGCCCATAAGATGTGTAATATAGGAGAAAAGAGCAGCCAGTCACAATAGTTTTAAGTCAAACTTCTGTTTGCACGGAATATTATAATATACTGTTAAGTAAGAAGTATGCCATATAATCTTTTACTTAGAGTACAAGCAAATGATTTTATTGTACTTGTATATGTTTTCAATTTCGTAGTATTTAGGCAACACACTGTCGTAGTACTTGATGTAATGAGAGCTCTGAATTGTTCAGTGACTGTTTTACCCTAATTTATAGTCCTTGAGCTCTTTCGCGATTACGATTTATTTTCTTTGCTTTGTTTTGTCGTCATATCCGATCCGTGCTCACATAGGTGACGATTTATCGCGTGTGAGTGTAAAACAATGGTAGCCCAAGTATTGGATTTATACTGTATTTCTCCATGTATAAAAGAAAAATAAGGTCGACACTGCATTCTTTGTAATACGAGGGCAGTTCAATAAGTAATGCAACACATTTTTTTTCTGAAACAGGGGTTGTTTTATTCAGCATTGAAATACACCAGGTTATTCCCCAATCTTTTAGCTACACAACACTATTTTTCAACGTAATCTCCATTCAATGCTACGGCCTTACGCCACCTTGAAATGAGGGCCTGTATGCCTGCACGGTACCATTCCACTGGTCGATGTCGGAGCCAACGTTGTACTGCATCAATAACTTCTTCATCATCCGCGTAGTGCCTCCCACGGATTGCGTCCTTCATTGGGCCAAACATATGGAAATCCGATGGTGCGAGATCGGGGCTGTAGGGTGCATGAGGAAGAACAGTCCACTGAAGTTTTGTGAGCTCCTCTCGGGTGCGAAGACTTGTGTGAGGTCTTGCGTTGTCATGAAGAAGGAGAAGTTCGTTCAGATTTTTGTGCCTACGAACACGCTGAAGTCGTTTCTTCAATTTCTGAAGAGTAGCACAATACACTTCAGAGTTGATCGTTTGACCATGGGGAAGGACATCGAACAGAATAACCCCTTCAGCGTCCCAGAAGACTGTAACCATGACTTTACCGGCTGAGGGTATGGCTTTAAACTTTTTCTTGGTAGGGGAGTGGGTGTGGCGCCACTCCATTGATTGCTGTTTTGTTTCAGGTTCGAAGTGATGAACCCATGTTTTATCGCCTGTAACAATCTTTGACAAGAAATTGTCACTCTCAACCACATGACGAGCAAGCAATTCCGCACAGATGGTTCTCCTTTGCTCTTTATGGTGTTCGGTTAGACAACGAGGGACCCAGCGGGAACAAACCTTTGAATATCCCAACTGGTGAACAATTGTGACAGCACTACCAACAGAGATGTCAAGTTGAGCACTGAGTTGTTTGATGGTGATCCGTCGATCATCTCGAACGAGTGTGTTCGCACGCTCCGCCATTGCAGGAGTCACAGCTGTGCACGGCCGGCCCGCACGCGGGAGATCAGACAGTCTTGCTTGACCTTGCGGCGATGATGACACACGCTTTGCCCAACGACTCACCGTGCTTTTGTCCACTACCAGATCACCGTAGACATTCTGCAAGCGCCTATGAATATCTGAGATGCCCTGGTTTTCCGCCAAAAGAAACTCGATCACTGCCCGTTGTTTGCAACGCACATCGGTTACAGACGCCATTTTAACAGCTCCGTACAGCGCTGCCACCTGTCGGAAGTCAATGAAACTATACGAGACGAAGCGGGAATGTTTGAAAATATTCCACAAGAAATTTCCGGTTTTTTCAACCAAAATTGGCCGAGAAAAAAAATGTGTTGCATTACTTATTGAACTGCCCTCGTATTAAGTACGATTGTAAGTAGATCTTGACCCAAGTACTCTAAAGAAAGTTTTACAATCCTCGAGACTAACAAAGAAAGAGATTTTGTATAAGTTCCTATGGGAAGTTATTAGAGTCGGACTTTTGTATGTAAATCTAGCGCCCTTCACACAAATTTTAACAGACCAAGTAGTGTGTGCGTCACTCATGCGAGCCAAGATGCTACATTTTGCAAGCAAGCAGAAACTTAAAACACAGTTGGAAGCGCACAGTACCGGTGTACTCATCTCTGATGAAGTGGAATAGACGTGGAAATAAGTGATGAATCGCAGAAAACTCCCATTCTTCTGTATATCCCGCAGTTAGTGATAAACACTTGCAGTCGCAAGGACACGTGGTATCGGTTCAAACCGTGGTCATAGGGTTGCCATCTGTCCCGATATATCAAGCCCATCTCCGTTATGGACCTTCTTGTTCCAACATCCCAAGACCCAATTTTGTCCCGATTTTGCAAAATACTGTTACGAGCTTGACTCGAGTACTGAAGTAACGCCGTCTGTTACTCCAACATGTAAATGCAGTCTCATTTAGTTTTATTTTTGTCAACAAGTTTTTGCTGACAAGGTCGTGTCACAGATGGCGTTGCGTGTTGCGTATCGTTTATCGACGATGCAAGCAGCTTCTAGATATAGCGCTATCATTCGAGAAAATACCAGACTTCTCCAGTAGTATGGGGCTGGACCTATTAAAACAGCGCAACGCGGAAGAATCGGGCAGTTCCCATGTGAATAACGATCTGATAAGACTATTCTACCTAACCGTAATACGAACAACGAGTGCAAGTTAGTTGTGTCTGAAGTGTTTACTGCGGGTATACTGGGCGGTCCATTAATAGTGACCGGGACAAATATCTCACGAAATAAGCATCAATCGAAAAAACTACAAAGAACGAAACTTGTCTAGCTTGAAGGGGGAAACCAGATGGCGCTTATGGTTGGCCCGCTAGATGGTGCTGCCATATGTCAAACGGATATCAACTGCGTTTGTTGAAATAGGAACCTCCATTTTTTATTACATATTCGTGTAGTACGTAAAGATATATGAATGTTTTAGTTGGACCACTCTTTTCGCTTTGTGATAGATAGCGCTGTAATAGTCACAAACGTATAAGTACGTGGTATCACGTAACATTCCGCCAGTGCGGACAGTATTTGCTTCTTGGTACAGTACCCGTGTTAAAATGGACCGTTTACCAATTGCGGAAAAGGTCGATATCGTGTTGATGTATGGCTATTGTGATCAAAATGCCCAACGGGCGTGTCCTACGTATGCTGCTCGGTATCCTGGACGACATCATCCAAGTGTCCGGACCGTTCGCCGGGTAGTTACGTTATTTAAGGAAACAGGAAGCGTTCAGCCACATGTGAAACGTCAACCACGACCCGCAACAAATGATGATGCCGAAGCAAGGGTTTTAGCTGCTGTCGCGGCTAATCCGCACATCAATAGCAGACAAATTGCGCGAGAATCGGGAATCTCAAAAACGTCGGTGTTGAGAATGCTACATCAACATCGATTGCACCCGTACCATATTTCTATGCACCAGGAATTGCATGGCGACGACTCTGAACGTCGTGTACAGTCCTGCCACTGGGCACAAGAGAAATTACGGGACGATGACAGATTTTTTGCACGCGTTCTATTTAGCGACGAAGCGTCATTCACAAACAGCGGTAACGCAAACCGGCATAATATGCACTACTGGGCAACGGAAAATACACGATGGCTGCGACAAGTGGAACATCAGCGACCTTGGCGGTTTAATGTATGGTGCGGCATTACGGGAGGAAGGACAATTGGACCCCATTTTATCTATGGCAATCTAAATTGTGCAATGTATGGTGATTTCCTACGTAATGTTCTACCGATCTTACTACAAGATGTTTCACTGCATGACAGAATGGCGATGGACTTCCTACATGATGGATGTCCTACACATAGTTCGCGTGCGGTTGAAGCGGTATTGAATAGCAGATTTCATTTTTTTTAGGTGGATTGGTCGTCGAAGCACCATTCCATGGCCCGCACGTTCACCGGATCTGTGGGGACAGCTGAAGGATATTTGCTATCGTGATCCACCGACAACGCTTGACAACATGCGTCAGCGCATTGTCAATGCATGTGCGAACATTACGGAAGGCGAACTACTCGCTGTTGAGAGGATGTCGTTACACGTATTGCCAAATGCATTGAGGTTGACAGACATCTTTTTGAACATTTGTAGCATTAATGTGGTATTTACAGGTAATCACGCTGTAACAGCATGCGTTCTCAGAAATGATAAGTTTACAAAGGTACATGTATCACATTGGAACAACCGAAATAAAATGTTCAAACGTACCTACGTTCTGTATTTTAATTTAAAAAACCTACCTGTTACCAACTGTTCGTCTAAAATTGTGAACCATATGTTTGTGACTATTACAGCGTTATCTATCACAAAGCGAAAGAAGTCGTCCAACTGAAACATTCATATTTCTTTACGTACTACACGAATATATAATAAAAATGGGGGTTCCTATTTTTTTTAAAAAAAGCAGTTGATATCCGTTTGACCTATGGCAGCACCATCTAGCGGGCCAACCATAGCGCCATCTGTTTTCCCCATTCAAGCTAGACAAGTTTCGTTCTTTGTAGTTTTTTCGTTTGGCGCTTATTTCGTGAGATATTTGGCCCGGTCACGATCAATGGAACCATCCTGTATAGGGCGTGAAATGTAACTGTTTCATCTCAGTAACTCACGGAATTCAGGCAGATGTGAGGCATCACATTTCTACAAAGAATCATACAAACAGATTCGCAGAAGCATCGACATCAAAGCCGGTTGCTACAGTCATGACTAAAGAAGATACATAGGAAGAATTTGCCGTTGCTGCTGCAGAACTAACAACTTATAAATTTGTCAAGCATTATCAGTCCTTCAGTTCTATTGATTGTACGGTAAAATTGAATGCCCCAATGTATCCTGACTCCAAAGTCGCCGCAAAGCAGTCCACAGCCAGAATCAATCGTCACAATGATTGTTAAAAATATTCCGGCGCCCCACCCCTGGTCCGAAAGCAACTTTCATTTTACGACATAGCACCGACACATCGAACCACAAGGCTGAAAAGATGTTATCTTTTGTTGTTCAATACTTTATTGAAACTGAAGGAATCCATTACAAGCTGTTGAAGTTCGATGTGCTGAATAACGAAACATCGGAGACAATTGCTAAGTTTCGTCTAGACACTTTAAGACAACTGGAAATTCCATTAGAAGAATGAATCGCTTCTTGCCGAGGCAATACCAGTACCAACTGCGGAGGGCTTCATCGACGCGGCCAGCGGAATGTGTTTCACCAAATTAAAGACTAACTAGAAAAAAATGTAGAAGGAATTGGATGCCCTGCCCATATCCTACAGAACACTACATCAACCACTGCTGGAGTCTTAACTGTCGACATTGAAATAATCATCATGAAAACATTTAATTATTTTCAATATACATGGTAAGGACAGAGAAGCCGAAAGAGTTCTGTCTATAAGCTGATGTCAGTCATCACTCTCTTCTATATCAGTCAAAAAAAATATGGCTGCCGTTAATGATGTCTGAATGAAAGGAGGCCTGCCACTTTTATTGGCATGCTGCCCACGATGAATTTTAACAAATTAAAGAATGACGACTCTAACCAAGAAATAATTTGATTTCGCAATTTGAGGAAGAGACAATTGCTTTCTATGCATAGCATTTGATGTATGACGCTATCTGAAACCTCAGATTTTATGATGATTGAAAACACTGTTATATACCTGACTAAAAATGATCTGAAAATTTTAAGCGACAATTGTTTTCAAGAATATATGTGTCTGAAGAGCTATCTAGAAACTAAAATGGAAGTCTAAACAGTCCGTGGAAGGAAGGTGGATTTACTTTCTAAAGGGAATCGAAAATCCTGAACGGGAATGCCATCTGTTAAAATTACGCGAGCACTTGTTTTCTACTCGCGAACACAACGCCACTGTGGAAAGAGTATTTTCGCCGATCTCAGACCAGTGTACTGCTGGAAGAAATCGACTGCTGCCAGGGCCTGTGGAATCAGTCGTACAGTGCAAGTTTAACTACAAGCTGATTTGCATGGAGTTTTATAAATACGTGAAAAGGAAAAAAAGTCTTGCTGAGAAAGGTGGAATCTTCCGAAAAATCTGGTCTACCAACTACTTCAGTCGCAACAATTTCCACACAATTGTTTTCTAAACAAAAAGTGATTATATCAAATAAATTTTTTACTTCATTTCTATACCTTCATCTTAGCGTCTTCCGACGAGGTTCCAGCTACATTTAGCAACCCTACGTGGTCATGAACTAATTTCCTGCTCAAACGCCGCGCGGGGTGGCCGCGCGAACTAGAGCGCCTTGTCACGTATCGCGCGGCTCCCCCCTCCCCCCGTCAGAGGTTCGAGTCCTCCCTGGGGCATGGGTGTGTGTGTTGTCCTTAGCCTAAGTTAAAAACAAGTAGTGTATAAGCCTATGGACCGATGAACTCAGCAGTTTGGTCCCATAAGAACTTACGTACCACCTACCTACCTGCTCAAAGAGCAAGTGTCAATGACACCGCGTCAGACCAAATTGTCGACATGTTCCTCATAAAGTAAACTGCATGTGACAGCGTTAGATCAGAATCACACACAGTTACGCTGCACTGGCACTTGCTTGTTGCTAGTGCTGAATACTTAAGTGACTTCTAAGCAACAAAATGTTTTGTTTTGTAACATGAATGTAGTAATCAACTTGACCAGAGGGTGGCATTGCGTGTCAAATTTTAATGGAAAACTGGTACTGCCCCTACGAATGTTTCATGAATACCTTGACAAGCGGTTCGAAGAAAAACACGCCAGCCGACCTGTCCAGAGAGCGACTGCTGTCTCCCACGGCGGATGTGCCTGTTCACGCCCCCGCACCCCAACAGCCGCCCCTCGAAATAACGCCTCATCTGCTTCTCATCTACATTTCCGAAATGTGCCTTTCTGTAGAAGATGCATGTATACAGTTCGAAAATTCACTCAAAAAACTGACAACTCCAAATGAATGACGTTGCTGAAAAGAATGTGTAAAAATAGAATGCAACGCAAACAAAATCCGATGCCGCGATTTAAGGTAAACTGTGCGGAATGAAAAGGGGCCGTCAAGCTTTTGGTGTTTGACTCCACTAAAACCTTGGTTGTGGTGTTACTGATCTGTAGCATACTTCGAGTTCTAGGTCATGTTGGAAGTTGATATGTAAATAACATCGAATATCACAAAAAACACACTTATTAAGTTAATAGCGAAGTCCGAGAATCTCTTAGAACCACCAACGTGAAAAAAGACCAACGTGAAAAAGATATTTAGAGCATGTTTGTATGCTAAACTAATTCCTTTTGCTTCGGAGCTGCTTTATCCTACTTTCTCATTTTAATGAAGAACTGTATGTTAGTAACTTTTGACACAACTAGTATATAATTTATTACATGTAGTCACGGAATGACTATGTATGGTGTTGCTTCTTGCTATTGAGTATGCTTCGTAGTCTAAATGGCTAAGGCATCCTCCCTTGAAAGTGCTAAAAAATGCAACAGTAGCTATGCAAATGTCTTCACACATTATTAATGGGTACTCCAAAAAATACATTTTAGCAGAAATCAATGTATTGTAATTCTCCTCCCAGTCCAATGAAAATTTAAAAATAAATAATACACACTCTCATGCTTATATCATTAGATCTACTAGTGAATTCCGTGTAACTAGGTTTTACTAAATGCAGTAACATTAAGTGCAGTAGAAATACTTTCACACTGTATGGCACAATCATCATTTTCTTTGGGCCTTTGTCCCACTGCAATGTGGGGTCAGCCTGGTTACTATGGATTTGGCGATGTTAGTGTCAGACGGTGCCCTGATGCCCTTCCTGTCGCCACCCCAAACCCCCGGGACGGAATGAGTGTACTCCAGCTATCTGCGTCTAGTGTAAGCCATGAAATAGTGCGAATGTTTTCCAAATGTCTGCCAGTCGTGGAACTGAGGCGGAACATGGGTACTAGCCCAGTATTCACATATTGGGATGTGGAAAACCGCCTAAAAACCACATCCAGGCTGGCCAGCATACCAGCCCTCGTCGTTAATCCGCCGGCGCGCCTACCCGAGTCCAGGAAGCAGCGCATTAGCGCTCTCGGCTATCCTGGCGGGTACACTGTACTCCACAATCCCATGTATAAACATGTATTTCGATCTGTAATTTCTTGCTGCGTAGTAACTGTCACTGATACTACAAAGCACACTCAGTGGGAAGAAGCAATACCTCTCAAAACAGAAATGCGTACTCATTTCGTTGCAAGTTGCAACAAAGGTGAATACCAATTCTGTCAAAAGAGGTAACAAGGACAATTTGTCCATTATATTTGGACTGTTGAGCTTCGTGGCCGTGGATAATGATATCTCACTGTAAAAATACAGCAACCAGGCACTTTTTAATGCGTTTTATTTATGCCAATATACATTTCGGGTTTGCACCCATCTTCAGCTGGCAAATTACATGGATCTTCAGTTACTACAGTAGTACAATCTCGACAGCAGTTTGGATGCTGCAGCAGACCTGTGCAAAAGCAACGATTCCAATCATTTACTTCAATTTCGCGAGTTTAAAGTTACGCACTATCAGTTGTTCATTTTACTTACATTCTCCTCTCCTTGTTTTTTCTTGGCTTTTCTTCTTTTTTGCAACAACACAAACACTTTTTATCACGTATTTTACACAGGCGCACTGCGTTATCCGCCATGTTGTCGACTGACATTTTTTGTTCACATACAAACGGTTTATCTATGGACAGAGTTACATTTTACGAAAGTTTTGAGGTTCTAAGATAAGCTACCGTTTTCTAAACATTGACTTGGGTGACAGAAGTATTCTAAGTACGATGTATACCTTTTTTTGGCAGTATTGAAGATAATAAACTAACATAACACATTTATACAAAGCAATAATTCATACATTTACAATATAACGAAGATTAAGATTTTTATATATACGAAGACAGTAACTAGTTCTCGAAAGAACAGTTACTGTTGAAGTCCGTGCAGCTTTTCCCTGGAATAAATGATGACTGACAACCTCAGCTGCCGACAGGTGTTGTTATACATCGATGTGGACAACTGAAAATGTGTGCCCCGACCGGGACTCGAACCCGGGATCTCCTGCTTACATGGCAGACGCTCTATCCATCTGAGCCACCGAGGACACAGATGAGTAGCGCGAATGCAGGGACTTATCCCTTGCACGCTTCCCGTGAGACTCACATTCTCAACTGTCCACAATTCTGCGTATGTATTGTACCTTACAGACATTTGCCCACCCACTCATTACTCGCGCACGCTTTGGCGATTCCCGTAAGAGTTTGGGCAACCTGTGCGCATTCGCACAGACTAAGGTCAATGGCTGGGTAGCCTTTAACTATATATACGAAGACAGTAACTAGTTCTCGAAAGAACAGTTACTGTTGATGACCGTGCAGCTTTTCCCTGGAATAAATGATGACTGACAACCTCAGCTGCCGACAGGTGTTGTTGTTATACCTCGATGTTGGACATCTGAAAATGTGTGCCCCGACCGGGACTCGAACCCGGGATCTCCTGCTTACATGGCAGACGCTCTATCCATCTGAGCCACCGAGGACACAGATGAATAGCGCGACTGCAGGGACTTATCCCTTGCACGCTTCCCGTGAGACTCACAGAAGAACTAAACACCATCAAAGCAATTGCTTACAATAATGGTTACAATCCAAAATTAATAGATGAACTAAACTCTAAGATAAATCCCCACATAAACAAATACAATAACAAAACAACATTAAAGAATACCACAACATAGCCAAAAGAAAAATATGTAAGCTTGCCATTTGTAGGAAAGCTGTCATATAAAATAGCAAACCTGTTCCGAGGAACAGATATCAAAATCAGCTACTATACAAATAACAAAATAAAGGACAAAGCTATCCATAACATTAAAAATAATACCAAACCGTACAATCAATCAGGAATATACAAACTTAACTGCAACTCATGTCCAAAAACATACATAGGCCAAACAGGGAGAAACTTCAGCATACGGTTTCGAGAACACATGGATGCTCTTCGTTTAAAAAACTTAAATAAATCCACATTCGCCCAACATGTAGCAGAAGAAGAACATCAAGTAACAGACATATCCCATAACCTACAAGTTCTCCACCTAGCCAACAAAGGAAAAAGAATGAACCTCCTAGAAGAAATCGAAATTTATTCACATAAACATGCATCCCCTTGTGACATACTTAACGACCAAACAGAGCTGCCAAACCGAATATTTCTGAAAAACTTCCACACTCTACTTATCAAACCACTTACTAAGCACAATGAAGAAATAACATAATCTAATATAAACCCAACAAATGCATGTAATAATATAAAACATAAAAATCTTAATTCTATCTTTGTTATATTGTAAATGTATGAATTACTGCTTTGTATAAATGTGTTATGTTATTATCTTCAATACTGCCAAAAAAAAAAAAGTATACATCGTACTTAGAATACTTCTGTCACCCAAGTCAATGTTTAGAAAACAGTAGCTTATCTTAGAACCTCAAAACTTTCGTAAAATGTAACTCTGTCCATAGATAAACCGTTTGTATGTGAACAAAAACTGTCAGTCGACAACATGGCGGATAACGCAGTGCGCCTGTGTAAAATACGTGATAAAAAGTGTTTGTGTTGTTGCAAAAAAGAAGAAAAGCCAAGAAAAAACAAAGGAGAGGAGAATGTAAGTAAAATGAACAACTGATAGTGTGTAACTTTAAACTCGCGAAATTGAAGTAAATGATTGGAATCGTTGCTTTTGCACAGGCCTGCTGCAGCATCCAAACTGCTGTCGAGATAGTACTACTGTAGTAACTGAGGATCCATGTCATTTGCCAGCTGAAGATGGGTGCAAACCCGAAATACATATTGGCATAAATAAAACGCATTAAAAAGTGGCTGGTTGCTGTATTTTTACAGTGAGATATCAGGTAACAAGGAGTTCTGCATTAAATGTTGAGAAATATTAAAAATAAAATAGAATGAGAACAATAGACTTACAAAGCATGCAGTATACTTACAAAGCATTCACGGGTTCATAGTAGGAATAAATGTTCACGAAACATGGTGCTACGAAACTAGCTTTTGTTTTAGATAAAAAATAAGAATCATTACTCCAGAAAATATTACGGATGTGAGCAAAAATCAAGCAGATTACAAGCAACATATTCACAATGCAAATCAAAGGGTGCGACATACACATACCACTCACAAAGTAGTAATTAGGAACACAATACTACGAAACTATCTTCTGTTTTGAGCGAAACAAAAACAAATGTGTAAGTCTTTAAATCACCCAGTAACAAAGCGAAACGATCGACTGACAAACTTGTAGCGCTCCAACTGTACTGGCAGCGAACGGGGACCGTGTAACCGGAAGTTCCAATACGAGTTTCAGCCGCGTGCGTACATTCACACAGTCGTCTCCTGCTAGCAGAAATGGGGACGCTCAACTATCTCCTATACACGTGTCTACGGTCATGCTACCATGATCGTTTTTGAGTCCAGGGTGCCCCATTTCTGCTGTTTATCTCGGGAGAAGCATACACAAGACAACGACAAGAGCGCTGTGCTGGCTACACAGGAGGCCGCCGAGAAACGCTTCTCTACAGAGCACCGGCCGCGTTGCTGCTGGAAACAGAAGCGGCCCCTTTGTTGTCGCGCTGCGCCCCTTTGATCTGCCGCGCTGCCGTGTTTCGGTTCCGCCATGTAGTCTGATGAGCAGGACGCCTCTCTCGTACTTCCCCCCTTTTTTTATTTTTCTTAGTCACCAATCTTCGGACTGGTTTGATGCGATCCCCCACGAATTGCTCTCCTATACAAACCTCTTCATCTCAGAGTAGCACTCGCAACCTACGTCCTCAATTATTTGCTGGATGTATTCCAGTCTCTGTCTTCCTCTACAGTTTTTGTCCTCTGCAGCTGACTCTAGTACCATGGAAGTCAATCCCTGATGTCTTAACAAACGTCCTATCATCCTTTTCCTTCTCCTTGTCAGTGTTTTCCACATTTTTTTCCCTCTCGGTTTCTGCGCAGAACCTCCTCGTTCCTTACCTTATTGGTCCACCATTAGCTACTTCTCTTACCGAATACAAAATAAAACAGTACTTTAAAAGTAAATCCTGGATACCACTTGTTTCCGATTTCTTGGACACAGAGGTGGCTAGTAATAATACAGTTAATTAGAATACTCTGAATAAGTAATACTTCATTAATTGCAACATACCTTATCTTTGCTCGACAGGCTCGCCTGTAGCTGTGAAACTGCACATATGGATTTGCAGTTTAGAAAACACTAAATGAACCACGATGAGAGTGGCGAATTGTTCAAAGCTCAGAATGGCCATACTGTGGCATTACTGCAGTCACTAGAAAACCGAAGTTCGTGGACACTTGGTTGACTCAGTTCTGATAGCGTAGCCGCGTAGGCACAGTTCACAGGAGAGGGAAGTACCTTCACTCCCCGGCGGTTGACACGGACTGTGTCACGGCGAGTAGGCAGCACCACGACGTTACTCCGACAGTAACTTTCTGGAAGCCAGCAGGATCCGACTTCGAACAGAACGGCTATTTCAGGGCAGGGGCGCCTCGGAACTACGGGAGGCACGGCTTCTCCTAGCATCTCATTGGCGCCTCGTGATACCGCTTTACTGCGCAGGATCTGTGCGCTGGTCGATACTTCTCGCGCCGCTCTCGATACTCGACGGCACCGCACCACTATTCTCAAAGACAGAGTAGTTCAAAGTTTCCTGAAAGGGCAGCCGATTTAACCAAATGTGTGGCGGCCGCATATACATATACATATACGTATCATCAGGACAGCTGACCGGGGGACGTTTTATTACAAAAATAAAAACATGTTCTCGATATTGTTGCTGGCAATGTGTGATTCCAAACAAAGACTCATATTCAGGGACGTCGGAGCAAACAGAAGATCACCAAATACACCTGTGTCCAAGAATTGTTTGTTCCATAAGAAGTAAATTGACAATGTAGCTACATTTCCTCAAAACAGGCAGTCGTATGAAGGTTCTGATTAATTTTCACTTGCAATCATTGGTGATGAAGGTTTCGGTATAACATCTTCCTTACTGCGTTGATGCAGACAATTATTTCAAAAAGTTTTCAGTTACATATTCTGTAGAGCTAGAAGATATGTTGAATGTATTTGTGGCATTCTTGCTGAAGAGTACAGAAATTTTGATTGGCCTTCGAATGTACCTCCAAAATTAGTTGAAGATATTATAAAAATTGCTCTATGTTGTACAGTTTTGTTCCTGATCGAGACAGATACAGATACGAATACACTTTGAGTACTTATGAAAAGACCGATCACAAGCTGGAAGAAATGTGAGTGACCCTCCCCAATCGTCGAAGAACATTTGTCTCCGACGTACGGTGAAAACTTTGATTTTTTGTAATTTCTCTGAAAATTCTTCACACTCCAAGTTGCGTATCGATGGGAATGGCTCTGAGGACTATGGGACTTAACATCTGAGGTCATCAGTCCCCTAGAACGTAGAACTACTTAAACCTAACTAACCTAACGACATCACACACATCCATGCCCGAGGCAGGATTCGAACCTGCGACCGTAGCGGTCGCGCGGCTCCAGACTGAAGCGCCTAGAACCGCTCGGCCACATCGGCCGGCTGCGTATCGATGGATGGTTTTCAGCTTCGCAGTTGAAATCTTCTGTATTGACCCAGGGGTTGAAAATTCTTTTCTATTGACATCCACCTCCAGCCAACAGTATGACCCACACGACCGCACTACCCAATAACAGTTAGCAGCAATCCCAATACGTCTCGAACCGACACTTGCTCGTCAATGTTATCCTACTAAATTTCGTCCGCAGATCGTGGTCTAGTGGCTAGCGTTGCTGCCCCTGGATCACGGCGTCCTGGGTTCGAGTCCCGGTCGGGCTGGGGTTTTTCTCTGCCCGGCGACCGGATGTCTGTGTTGTCCCCATCATTTCATTATCATCATCATCATTCGTGACAGTGGCGAGAGTGGACTGTGTAAAAAAGTGGAACTTCGTACGGGCG
Source organism: Schistocerca nitens (assembly GCF_023898315.1). Classification (NCBI taxonomy): domain Eukaryota; kingdom Metazoa; phylum Arthropoda; class Insecta; order Orthoptera; family Acrididae; genus Schistocerca; species Schistocerca nitens. Next base: position 246,614,614 of record NC_064622.1, read on the forward strand.
CTGGTGACCGCGTAGTTGAGAGCCCCACAAACCAAACATCATCATCGCGCTAAATTTCTATTTGTCAAAAGCAAACCTAATGCAGTTTTGTTGCTGGCATAAGTATTTACTTTAAATCGTTTGTTGAAGGGCGTTCCTCTCTGATCAATGTAGGTCTTGTCACAATCATGCCAGGATATTTTATAAACCTCAGCATTTGCTTATTTGTCATTCTTTTGCTAGATTGTGAAGCACTTTAATATTATGTGTTGTTTTAAACGCAATTTTAACTCCTTCTTCCAAACTATATGTTCCAGCTTTTGACCACCTACCAATTGTTATCCTGTTTTGAAGTCTTGCGCCCTGGTAACGGTAGGAATGGGACGTGTCGCTGTGTACAACTTGTGTCACTTATCTTTCAGCTAGTTTTCCGTTCTCTATAGAGGTGGTCGACGTTGGCCAAAACCCGTCATACGTAAAAATGTGGTTTCGTCAGAGAGAAAAATAAAAGAAATTATCAACCAGTTAGTGGTGCTCCACAAACGAATTTTTTTTCCCCAGAAAGTGATCATGTTCTGTCTACGGAGTTTTCATAATAAACCGTTTCCGATCACATTTTATCCAGGCTTTCGACTGGCTAAACGGCAAACGTAAATTGTCATTTAGCTGTGTTTAAAATCGGCTTATAAGCATATCTACATTTTATTTTTTTAATTTATGTATCAGGTACTATTTACATTTTGTACACCTTTTGTATATATCGTCTAACACCAGGCCTCTGAATTTACTCAAATTTTCGGAGGTAAGAAATTCTTTCAAAGTAGCCCTTCACTGTTTTTTCCAGCCTTGCATAAAGTTCCATGTATGTTGTTTTCTTTAGTTTGCTTTCCATATTTAACTCTGCGGGCCTTCCAACAATAAATGAATGATGCTGTGATGTGGCCCTCAACTACGCACCTTCCGACTGAACGTTGCAATATTAAAAGTTTTGGCTGGTTTCGTTGTCTAGGGGCTGGGATACGTAGTTGCTGCACTACAGGCCAAATACTGCTGAGTCTACAGTATACGATAAGAATGAACACATGAATCGAATGGTGGAAGGTTCCTATCACTCGGCAATTGCGAATTTAGAACGTAACAAAGACGTTTATAAATGAAAGATTGCAACTAAATAAAATCTGCAGGTACTTTCTCAACGACTTTAAATGATGAGTACGATAGTAGAAGTACTTTTCAGAATATGGTATATTTCTGCAAAACACTTATTGGTGTCGATGGTCTAGCAACTAAATAAAATATAAGTTGAATAACAGGGAAACAATAGATTCCTACAGCACGTCCAAAAATCAAATGGCTCTGAGCACCGTGGGACTTAACTTCTGAGGTCATCAGTCCCCTAGAACTTAGAACTACTTAAACCTAACTAACCTAAGGACATCAAACACATCCATGCCCCAGGCAGAATTCGAACCTGCGACCGTAGCGGTCGCGCCGTTCCAGACTGTAGCGCCTAGAACAGCTCGGCCACCCCGGCCGGCTCCTACAGCACGTAATTAGATATTAACAACAACACAGCTCGCGAGATATTCACTTCTGAACGCATACTCCGACTTCACTGCAGAATCCACGGAAATCACACAAGAGCAATATTTATATTCTCCGCGACCACGCGCAAACTGCTCCACTGTCCAAGTCTTTCGGCCGACTGTGCGTCCGTCGCACTGTACTGTCGCGGGCGCTCCCTGTCCTTTTCGGGAACGATGCTCCTCCCCCACTTCCATACAGTCTCACCATTAACGAGCGCTGTGATTGACTAGAGCGCTCCCTCCATGTCTCCATGCCAATGTACAGTGCGTTAACTGTAAGACGGCAGAGTTGCGAGGGGAGTGCGGGGAGAGGAGGAAGCAAGAGCATTGACTGTCGTGTGGAGAGGGGGGGGGGGGGGGGCACAAGGCACGCCTACCAGTTGCAGTGCTGGCACTACAAATTGCGCGTCATGCTTACACGAAAGCAGACGAAAGACTTGGAAGTAAAACTCGCTTTAAATGTTGCTCGTAAACGAAACTGAAATCGTCATGTACATTAAAATATATATATATAAATGAATGTATGTATGTTTGTCTACTATGCGCTCACAAACCATCCGATTGCAATGAAACTTTGGTGAGTTGTTCTCCGAACCCCCGAAAAGAGTAATCAATAATGTTACAAGTGTTTAACCACTGTAGCATGCGTAGCGCACTTCATTAGGTAAACGCTTGTCATGCAGCGGACCCGGCTTCGATTCCCACTGCTCGCAATTTTTTTTCATTTTATTTCATTCCCCGCAATGTTAAACTACTAATTATAGAATTTAAATATACTTAATTTGTAAATGGGGCGAAGCAATTTTTTCTGCTCCCTTTCCCTTTCGCAGCATTCAATCACATGCAATATAATTTTGCGAGCATCGCTACGTAATACTGGTTTACTTCTAACCGTAGGCCTACCGGTAACGGTTATTGGCGATTCCCGAGATGGGCCAGTAACTGCCTCTTCACTCAGTTTGATAATGTTTAGCACAACTGCACAATAAAAACACGCAGAACAGTACATCGCAAAACAATAACGAAGTAGACGACAGTGGCTACCTTGTACAACACAGTCAGCTACGTAATGTTGGCAGTAGTCGAAACTGCGTGCATACCGAAGCCTCCCGACGTTTACCGACTTCTACCGATTCAGGACTAGGGAGAGGTCTGCCATCTAAAACTTTACACACTGTACACTCACAAACATATTGAAACACGTACGAAATACTGGATTTACATTTAAATACTTGAAATTAAATAAATATTCCTACGGGTGGACCATAAACACGCTCTAACATACGTTATTAGATACATAAACAAATTAAATAAACATATATCAAAGGAATAGAACAAAAGGTAGGCCAGTAGCCTAATGTCTCTGCTTTCTAAAACGCAGTAAATATTTAACCAATTTCTTCATGAATAGTATATATCGGATATAAACAAAGACATAAATTAATAAGTATATTTATAAGAATGCTGCTAACGTTTTTTCGTGTAACTGTGGAGTACTTATGGCCTGACGCGATCGATAGTAATCGGCCACTTTGACCTACTGTAACTCATGTACTATTCAAGTTATATGACTGTAATTTACACCAATTTAGGTTTACACTAATAGCTTTCTAAAGACACGTCGATCGACGAAATCGGATGAAGCGTTTACATTTTGGAAATTCGTTGCTTGATGTTACTTGTCTAATTTACAGTCAGATATTGAACTTTAAACTAAGGAAGATAATGAAAATCTGATTACTCCATCAGAACCGTCGTGCAAATAATGGTAATGTACATGTTTCTTTTTAAGGTATCATGATTCCTCTGGCTACTATTAATTTCTATATGAACTGTAAAATGTCTGCCATTAAGGTTCCACAAAGTCCGCCGTCTTTGGCACTCCTGGCATAGAAATCTCCTTCATCGACACAAAGCTCCGTCCTCGTCACAGTGTCACTATGGAATTCCCAGCTGCGCGGCTGGACCCCTCTTGCTTCGGCTAACGTCTGGCACCACGTGGTCGGCCTGCCGGGCGGCCCGCGCCATCCAAACGGTCCGTGCGGCCACTGCTTCCTCCGAACTTCGAATATTTTCAGGGCGCTACGACTCGCCCCTTACCTCACAACTCTCACGTCATTTTCGCACACGCCGAGTTCTCTGCTTCTGTCTCCGTACACCTGATTACGTCTTTAATTTTAGGATTTGGTTTTCTGAGCAAATTATTAATTCCGTTGTACCGGCTTGCTACAGCGTTGGCGGTACAATGGCGGCGTCTGTAGCAACGGGAAACACTGATCGGAACCGACATTTTCCAACCATCTATCTACGAGGGGCGTTCAGTAAGTAATGCAACACATCTTTTTCGCGGCCAGTATCGGCTGAAAAAGCGGTGGAATTTGTTCTGGGACATCGCTGAATATTCCCACTTCAGATCTATAGTTTCGCGAAGCTCTGATAGGTGGCGGAGCTATGTTTTTGTGGACTTCAGTCCTGAGACTGGTTTGATGCAGCTCTCCATGCTACCCTATCCTGTGCAAGCTTCTTCATCTCCCAGTACTTACTGCAACCTACATCCTTCTGAATCTGCTTAGTGTATTCATCTCTTGGTCTCTCTCTACGATTTTACCCTCCACGCTGCCCTCCAATGCTAAATTTGTGATCCTTTGATTCCTCAGAACATGTCCTACTAACCGGTCCCTTCTTTTTGTCAAGTTGTGCCACAAACTCCTCTTCTCCCCAATTCTATTCAATACTTCATCATTAGTTATGTGATATACCCATCTAATCTTCAGCATTCTTCTGTAGCACCACATTTCGAAAGCTTCTATTCTCTTCTCGTCCAAACTATTTATCGTCCATGTTTCACTTCCATACAAATACTTTCAGAAACGACTTCCTGACACTTAAATCTACACTCGATGTTAACAAATTTCTCTTCTTCAGAAACGCTTTCCTTGCCATTGCCAGTCTGCATTTTATATCTTCTCTACTTCGACCATCATCAGTTATTTTGCTCCCCAAATAGCAAAAATCCTTTACTACTTTAAGTGTCTCATTTCCTAATCTAATTCCCTCAGCATCACCCGACTTAATTCGACTACATTCCATTATCCTCGTTTTGCTTTTGTTGACGTTCACCTTATATCCTCCTTACAAGACACTGTCCATTCCGTTCATCTGCTCTTCCAAGTCCTTTGCTGTCTCTGATAGAATTACAATGTCATTGGCGAACCTCAAAGTTTTTATTTCTTGTCCATGGTTTTTAATACCTACTCTGAATTTTTCTTTTGTTTCCTTTACTGCTTGCTCAATGTACAGATTGAATAACATCGGGGAGAGGCTACAACCCTGTCTCACTCCCTTCCCAACCACTGCTTCCCTTTCATGTCTCTCGACTCTTATAACTGCCATCTGGTTTCTGTACAAATTGTAAATAGCCTTTCGCTCCCTGTATTTTACCCCTGCCACCTTTAGAATTTGAAAGAGAGTATTCCAGTCAACACTGTGAAAAGCTTTCTCTACGTCTACAAATGCTATAAATGTAGGTTTGCCTGTCCTTAATCTTTCTTCTAAGATAAGTCGTAAGGTCAGTATTGCCTCACGTGTTTCAATATTTCTACGGAATCCAAACTGATCTTCCCCGAGGTCCGCTTCTACCAGTTTTTCCATTCGTCTGTAAAGAATTAGTGTTAGTATTTTGCAGCTGTGACTTGTTAAATTGATAGTTCGGTAATTTTCACATCTGTCAACACCTGGTTTCCATTGGGATTGGAATTATTATATTCTTCTTGAAGTCTGAGGGTATTTCGCCTGTCTCATACATCTTGCTCACCAGATGGTAGAGTTTTGTCAGGACTGGCTCTCCCAGGGCTGTCAGTAGTTCTAATGGAATGTTGTCTACTCCCGGGGCCTTGTTACGACTCAGGTCTTTCAGTGCTCTGTCAAACTCTTCACACAGTGTCGTATCTCCAATTTCATCATCATCTACATCCTCTTCCATTTCCATAATATTGTCCTCAAGGACATCGCCCTTGTATAGACCCTTTATATACTCCTTCCACCTTTCTGCTTTCCCTTCTTTGCTTAGAACTGGGTTGCCATCTGAGCTCTTGATATTCATACATGTGGTTCTCTTATCTCCAAAGGTCTCTTTAATTTTCATGTAGGCAGTATCTATCTTACCCCTAGTGAGATAAGCATCTACAACCTTACATTTGTCCTCTAGCCATCCCTGCTTAGACATTTTGCACTTCCTGTCGATCTCATTTTTGAGACGTTTGTATTCCTTTTTGCCTGCTTCATTTACTGCATTTTTATATTTTCTCCTTTCATCAATTAGATTAAATATTTCTTCTGTTACCCAAGGATTTCTACTAGCCCTCGTCTTTTTACCTACTTGATCCTCTGCTGCCTTCACTACTTCATCCCTCAAAGCTACCCATTCTTCTTCTACTGTATTTCTTTCCCCCATTCCTGTCAATTGTTCCCTTATGCTCTCCCTGAAACTCTGTACAACCTCTGGTTCTTTCAGTTTATCCAGGTCCCATCTCCTTAAATTCCCACCTTTTTGCAGTTTCTTCAGTTTTAATCTACAAGTCATAACCAATAGATTGTGGTCAGAGTTCACATCTGCCCCTGGAAATGTCTTACAATTTAAAACCTGGTTCCTAAATCTCTGTCTTACCATTATATAATCTATCTGATACCTTTTAGTATCTCCAGGGTTCTTCCATGTATACAACCTTCTATCATGATTCTTAAACCAAGTGTTAGCTATGATTAAGTTGTGCTCTGTGCAAAATTCTACCAGGCGGCTTCCTCTTTCATTTCTTAGCCCCAATCAATATTCACCTACTATGTTTCCTTCTCTCCCTTTTCCTACTGACGAATTCCAGTCACCCATGACTATTAAATTTTCGCCGGCCGCGGTGGCCGTGCGGTTCTAGGCGCTCCAGTCCGGAGCCGCGCTGCTGCTACGGTCGCAGGTTCGAATCCTGCCTCGGGCATGGGTGTGTGTGATGTCCTTAGGTTAGTTAGGTTTAAGTAGTTCTAAGTTCTAGGGGACTGATGACCACAGCTGTTGAGTCCCATAGTGCTCAGAGCCATTTGAACCATTTTTTTATTAAATTTTCGTTTCCCTTCACTACCTGAATAATTTCTTTCATCTCATTATACATTTCATCAAGTTCTTCATCATCTGCCGAGCTAGTTGGCACATAAACTTGTACTACTGTAGTAGGCGTGGGCTTCGTGTCTATCTTGGCCACAATAATGCGTTCACTATGCTGTTTGTAGTAGCTTACCCGCACTCCTATTTTTTTGATTCATTATTAAACCTACTCCTGCATTACCCCTATTTGATTTTGTATTTATAACCCTGTATTCACCTGACCAAAAGTCTTGTTCCTCCTGCCACTGAACTTCACTAATTCCCACTATATCTAACTTTAACCTATCCATTTCCCTTTTTAAATTTTCTAACCTAACTGCCCGATTAAGGGATCTGACATTCCACGTTCCGATCCGTAGAATGCCAGTTTTCTTTTTCCTGATAATGACATCCTCTTGAGTAGTCCCCGCCCGGAGCTATAGGTAGCCTTTAAAATGGAGTCTGTAACGGAGGCGTGTTCCAAGAAGACAGCTGTCTTTGAACATCTTTTTGCGGAAAACCGGAGCACGACAGATATTCACAGGTGCTTGCAGGTTATCTGTGGAGATCTGGCAGCGAATAAAAGCACAGCGAGTCGTTCGGCGAGGCGAGTATCATCAACAAGAACGCGCAAACCTATCCGATCTCCTGCGTGCCGGCCGGCCGCACAAAGCTGTCACTCCCGCAATGTTGAACATTCTCATTAGAGGTGATCGACGCATTGGACGTCTCTGCTGGCAATGCTGACACAGCCGTCCATCAGTTGGGGCACTCAAAGGTGTGTGCCTCCTTGGATCCTCGCCGCCTAACAGAAGACCATGAAGAGCAACGATGGGCCACTTGAGCTGCATTGCTTGCATGTTACTAATCTGATCGTGACAATTCCCTGTCGAACATCGTCACATCTAATGAAACATGCATCACTTCGAATTGGAAACAAAACGGCAATCAAAAGGAGTGGCGCCACCTCAAGAAAATGTTCAAAGCCGCGCCCTAGCCGTTAAAGTCATGACGACGGTTTTTTGGACTCTGAAGGGGTTATTCTGTTTGTCCTCCATCATGGTGCAACGATCAACTCTGGAGTGTGCTGTGCTGACCCACAGGAAACTGAAGAAACGAGTTCAGCCTGTTCGTCGTGTAAGTAGGCTGTTTATGTTTTCTTATTTGCAACGTTACGTAGCGCTCTGTATGAAAATCACTGGCTGTGCTGTGTGCAGTCTGTGGCTAGTTTGCATTGTTGTCTGCCATTGTAGTGTTGGGCAGCGGCAGCTGGATGTTAACAGCGCGTAGCGTTGCGCAGTTGGAGGTGAGCCGCCAGCAGTGGTGGATGTGGGGAGAGAGATGGCGGAGTTTTGAAATTTGTAAGATATACAATGATCTGTTATGTATATTATGAGTTTTCAACATTATTAAGGTAAATACATTGTTTGTTCTCTATTAAAATCTTTCATTTGCTAACTATGCCTATCAGTAGTTAGTGCCTTCCGTAGTTTGAATCTTTTATTTAGCTGGCAGTAGTGGCGCTCGCTGTATTGCAGTAGTCCGAGTAACCAAGATTTTTGTGAGGTAAGTGATTTGTGAAACGTATAGTTTAATGTTAGTCAGCGCCATTCATTTGTAGGGTTTTTGAAAGTCAGATTGCGTTGTGCTACAAATATTGTATGTCAGTTTAAGCACAGTCATGTATAAATTGTTCTAAGGGGACGTTTCATGCGTACGTTTTGTGGCTGCCAGCGGTATGAGTCATTGCCTATTGTCTCTTTGTTGGCGCGCTTCATTATTGGGGTTTGGGGACCTAACTTCTACAAATTCACCTTGTCGAGAGGGCCCTGCCCTGTTTAAATACCAGGACTACAGTGGGTCTGCTCTGTGATGACCTACCAATACTCTTCAAAACTTCGATTGACTCTGCTGTGGGTTTGCTCTGTTGTGGCCCATTATTTGTCAAGAGTCAGCACTGTATTTCCATTGGAAGGACAACACTACTTCTTCAAGACAGCATGGAAATCCACCACTTCTGTGTGCATTTTCTTTTACTGCTCAGACTTTGAGAAAAACACTGCTATTTTACAGTGATGAACGATCAGGACTGTCTTTATGGACTGTGAGAAAATTTTAGCTTTTGACCAACAGTGTATCAATTAGTGTGTGCATTTGATATCTTTGTTATTGTAATTATGAAAAATTTTATCAAATCATTATTGGCCACTGCCCAAAACAATTTGTAAAATTTTTTGTGGGGAGCATGGGGGCTATGTAAGTAGGCTGTTTATGTTTTCTTATTGGCAACGTTACGTAGCGCTCTGTATGAAAATCACTGGCTGTGCTGTGTGCAGTCTGTGGCTAGTTTGCATTGTTGTCTGCCATTGTAGTGTTGGGCAGCGGCAGCTGGATGTTAACAGCGCGTAGCGTTGCGCAGTTGGAGGTGAGCCGCCAGCAGTGGTGGATGTGGGGAGAGAGATGGCGGAGTTTTGAAATTTGTAAGATATACAATGATCTGTTATGTATATTATGAGTTTTCAACATTATTAAGGTAAATACATTGTTTGTTCTCTATTAAAATCTTTCATTTGCTAACTATGCCTATCAGTAGTTAGTGCCTTCCGTAGTTTGAATCTTTTATTTAGCTGGCAGTAGTGGCGCTCGCTGTATTGCAGTAGTTCGAGTAACCAAGATCTTTGTGAGGTAAGTGATTTATGAAACGTATAGTTTAATGTTAGTCAGGGCCATTCATTTGTAGGGTTTTTGAAAGTCAGATTGCGTTGCGCTAAAAATATTGTATGTCAGTTTAAGCACAGTCGTGTATAAATTGTTCTAAGGGGACGTTTCAGTCGCCCCAAAAATGCAAACGAATTTCATATTCTCCACGATAACGCAATTTTTCGCAGAAGTCTGCGCACTCGACAGGAGCTCACAAAACTTCATTGGACTTGACTTTTTCATCCACCCTACAGTTCGGATCTCGCAGTTTCCGACTTCCATCTATGTAGTCCAATGAAGGACGCACTCCGCGGGAAGCAGCATGTGAACGATGGGGAGGCTATTGAAGCAACAAGGCGTTGCTCCGACTGGAACCAGTACAGTGGAACCATGCGGGCATACAGGGCCTCCCAGTAACGTGGCGTAACGCCGTTACATCGAACGGAGGCTATGTTTAAAAATTGGGTTTTGTCGCCGAAAGAGTGAAGAATAATATAGTGTATTGAAATCCTGAATAAAATCAAACTGCTCCCAGAAAAATAGTGGTGCCTTACTTATTGAACACCCCTCGTACAAGAAGTCGGAAAACTGAGAAAGCTTGGAGCTATGTGGTGCTTGTGAATGTATCTCGAGTCAGCCATCGCTGACATATCCAGGTCGAAGGAACTCCGCAGCAGCACACATGCGATTCTGCAATCTTACTTCTTCATTTTCTCTGTATTTGCAAGTACGTCACAATCTTGTACTTTCCTCTGAAGAGATTTATTCATGTGGAAATGGCAGCCATGTACTTCATCTAATGGGAGCACAACTTTTAGCGCAGAAGCTGCAGCTGATTTGAAATCAACGGTGACATTGTCGATGAAACTGCGGAAAGACGGATATATGCATGGAGTTATGAAAAGAGCAGTTGTCATGTCGCCACAAAGATGAAGCCGACGTCTGCCTTGTCAGCTGCCCCTAAAACATTAGCTTCTGGTGGAAGTGTCTTATAAAAATGCCAGCTTGCGTCATTTACGGGTGTAATAGTTGTTCTGGTTGTAGTCTAAACTCTAATGTATATAGGAATCACATTTCATTCGTATCTGGACTTGTTCAGAGTGAATCACCTGAAACACGCACCGCAGATATTATGGAAATAGAAAGTGTTATTGAAGTTCGATTTTACACAATGGATTGGTAGTCAGGGGCTCGTATTGTTAGACAGTCAACATATTTTAATAATCCTTTCTATTTTTTGTGCAAACATTGTCCTCTTTAAACGGAACAATGCCTGTTGACACTGACATACTAAAAGAAGGGTATATTAAATGTCAGTGATATTTGTTGCAGGACTCTCGGGCGAGTAGTTTACGGGCGGCCGCGGTGGTCTCGCGGTTCTAGGCGCGCAGTCCGGAACCGTGCGACTGCTACGGTCGCAGGTTCGAATCCTGCCTCGGGCATGGATGTGTGTGATGTCCTTAGGTTAGTTAGGTTTAAGTAGTTCTAAGTTCTAGGGGACTTATGACCACAGCAGTTGAGTCCCATAGTGCTCAGAGCCATTTGAACCATTTTTCGAGTAGTTTACGAGATATCGTATTTTGAAAAATTTTCACACCGACACTTCTTTGTACCGTTCAACGTGCGTAGTTGCTAGTTACGATGTTGTTGTTATGTTTGCTTACAGTGTGCTTGTGTGTCCCTTGAGTGCACTGTGACTTGCTAGTCGGTTAGTATGGGACAGCCTAAGCAGTAGGTCGTAAGTGGATGAAGGGATTTTCAAAGGTAGGAAAAGGCAACATGCTCACGGTGTATGGAGAGTGTAGGAAGAATGCAGTTCGTTCTTGAACGGTGTGTGCTGCAAGATATCATAACAGATGTCACCCACCATTCACAATAGACGTCATCCACCACGGCAGTTATTTATCCACCTCTTCAACCAGTTACGTGAAATTGGTAGTGTAGCACCTAGACAACGTAACAAAAGGAGACAAGTGACGACAGAAGAGGAGAAAATTAGTTTCTTGCTGCTGTTGCACTTAATCCGGACGTTACCTCCTGCACAGTCACACGAGGAAGTGGCTTGAGTCAGGTAAGTGTCCCACGCTTTCTCCATCGAGAAAGGTTCCATCCCTATCACATCTCTCCCCATCAAGAGCTGCATGAAAACGTTTATGAGGATACTCCAGATGTATCATGCATCTTGTTTAATGATGAACGCACGTTTACCAACTATAGCCAGGTAAAGCGCTGAAACATGTAATATTGGTCTGTTGATAATCCCCTTTGTCTTCGTCAGGTGGGAACGTCAGAACCCATGAATTGTAAACGTGGTGTGGGATAGTGAACTATCACCTCATAGGCCCATCTTTCATAGACGGAATACTGAATGCTCACGAGTATCGCAGCCTCCTATGAGACCATCTTCGATAGATGCTAGAAGACGTTCCTCTGCAAACTAGGAGGAACCTGTGGTACCAACATGATGGCTGTCCAGCCCATAGTGTCGGAAGTACTACAGCATGTCTTCACGAACTGTTTCCAAATCGTTGTATTGACCTCAACCTTGACCGACCGTTTCCCCAGATTTGTTGCCTCTAGACTTTTTTTTCTGTGGGAAAGCCGAAAGTCGCTATCTACAAGGAAATACCAACTACATAGCTCGATGTAACTTGACCCATACATAACAGGAATTGCAGCTATATGGTACTGAAGGTAAGTAATGCACAATGAGACCAACAGAATGACCCTTTAATTCAGAGACAATAATTATATTGGTTCATGATCGTCTCCTGGACGTTGTAAAAGGCGGAACATGGTTTTTAATATGGTGTTGATCATCACAGAGGGCAGTGGATAGTCTGCAACATGCTCCCATGCTCGCCACAAGCGTGGTAATGCGGTTGGCTCCCAGTTCTGTGCAAGTCAATTGGTTTGATACGAGAACGGCGGACGGCGTGTCAGCTTCAATGCTTATTTACGTATAGACTTTTTATTTTGCCCTATGAATCCGGGACTTTGTTATAGGCCCGCATTTCAGATAAATCTTAGGTGTTAATGGGAATTAGTCCAGAATATCCGTATCAGTAGCCATTTACGCCAACGTCTATACCACGGAAGCAATCCACACCAAAAATGAATCAGTGGTTTAAGTTACTGATAGTAAGAGAAGTTACTGAAATGATTTCCACAAGGTTCGTCAGTGGCGACGGCGCCGAAAGTGCAAGGCACAGTAAAGAGATAAGCGAGCGAATATTCGATTAGTCGCCAAAGCCGACCTTCGATATCGCTAGCTGAAAATAGCGCTGCAGCCCGAGATAGCTCCTGTCGACGCTGGTTATCAGATAATGGTATCGCCAGAAAGGAGCCATAATCACAGAAGGAAGACAGCACGATAGAATATATTGGTGACGTGAAATATCTTGTTTCTACCAAAACAGACAGACATGTATTACAAAAACAGAATGCTGATGGTTTGGTGACCGTTTACAATCTGTGGTCAGTATGGAGAATGATTTTGGGCGACGCAAATGGTCACAAAATAAAGCGGGATGGATAAACAATGATTGAAAGAGTGCTATTTGTTCCTGTGAATCATCTCGCACATTGTTCCCAACGTGTGGCTGAGAATTAAAAGAAGACCACTTCATTCTGTTCAGCGAGGAAACTTCATAAGTATTACATCTTACTCACTGTTTAAATACAGAAACTGCCAGTAGACATTGTGTGAAATATTTTTTTATCCCCATTAACTAGTTTTCGAACCTTTTCAGGCTCGTCTCCAGATGGGGCACGTAGGTGACATACAGCATGGTGCTGATTACTGGATTGTGACAGTATGGGTCGTACTGTAGTTAGTATCAACCTGAAAATTTTCATTGTATTTGCCTACAGACCACATATAAACCTCTTTTCACAATAAATATAAATACTGATTGTTACGATGATTCTGCCAGCAACCGGCAAGTGCTGTGAAGCATTGTGAATCAACAGTCTCATGTAATGCTACTCCTGATTGTTTCCTGGAGATGATAGAAAGCACATTGCTACCTGTGTTTTTGCATTAGGGAGACAGCTTCCGTCCCTGCAGCAGAACATCACAGTACAGCGTTCAGTTTGTGATTTGTAACGAGCATCTGACAAGAAGTGTAACGTTTTTACTGTGTAATTTTAGTCTAAATTCTTAAATTGTTTGCGTGATTGTATATCTGTTAGCCATAGCTCCACCTCTTAGTAACTGTCTAGTTTATAGTTCCGCCATCTTTAGTATGTACAGGGACTGTGAGTGCTGTGTCCAGATGTAAGCTGAGTTAGTGACCCTTCGCTCACAGATCCAGGCTGTGCTGGATTTGGTCACACAGAAACCATTGGTATCACTGTAGGAGGCCAAAAATGAAGATCGGAGGAATGTCCAGCACACCCCACATATCCCCCAATCGGTCCACTACTGTGACCATCTTGGTTTCTGTCCCCATTGAGGCAGACCTCTCTACCGTAGGTTAATGGGAGGTCACTTCAAAGTGTGGCAGGCAGCGAAAGATCCTCTGAGAGTGCTGACAGAAAAGCCTCCCCTGTTTGTCTGACAAGTAGGTTAAGGCAATATCTGTGACTGTCCCCATTGAGGCAGCCCTCTCTACCGTAGGTTAATGGGAGGTCGCTTCAAAGTGTGGCAGGCAGCGCAAGATCCTCTGAGGATGCTGACGGAAAGGCCTCCCCTGTTCGTCTGACAAGTAGGTTTAAGGCAATATCTGTGATTGTCCCCATTGAGGCAGATCTCTCTACCGCAGGTTAATGGGAGGTCGCTTCGAAGTGTGGCAGGCAGCGAGAGATCCTCTGAGGTTGCTGACAGAAAGGCTTCCCCTGTTCGTCTGACAAGTAGGTTTAAGGCAATATCTGTGACTGTCCCCACTGAGGCAGACCTATCTACCGTACTTTAATGGGAGGTCGCTTCAAAGTGCGGCAGGCAGTGAGAGATCCTCTGAGGGTGCTGACAGAAAGGCCTCCCCTGTTCGTCTGACAAGTAGGTTTAAGGCAATATCTGTGACAGATCTAGTCACTTGCTCTGTTTCAGAGGAAGCCTCTTGGCCCCTCAGATCTGGGTATTCACAGAGTGTGAGGTTATTGGTAGTTGGAAGCTCCAATGTTAGGCCATTAATGGGGCTCCTTAGTGATATGGCTGTCAAGGAGCGGAAGAAATCCAGTGTGCACTTTGTGTGCCCACTGGGAGGAGTCATTCCAGATGTGGAACCAATATTCCCAGATGTCATAAAGAGCACAGGGTGCAGCCAGCTACAGGTGATGCCTTCTGTTGGAACTAATGATGTGTGTCACTTAGGATCAGAAGAGATTCTCTATGGTTTCAGGCGAGTATCTGAAATGGTGAAGACTTCAAGACGTGCTTGTGAGATGAAGACTGAGTTTACCATCGTCGAAAAGGCCGATTGTTGACCTTTGGTATAGAGCCAGTGGAGCCTCTGAATCACAGGTTTCAGCAGTTCTGTGACAGTATAGGGTGCAGAATCATCGACTTGCACCATGAAGTGGTGGGGTTTCGGATTCCACTTAGAAGGTCAGGAGTTCAATACACACAGGAGGTGGCTGAGTGGGTAATGAGGGGAGGGAGTGGGTAGAATGAACTGTGCGGTTTTTTAGGCTAGAGATTCTTGGGAAGCTAAAGAAAAGATTAGAGTCTCAAAGGGTGCAGGACAGACACAGGACGAGGGTAGACAGAGAAACAATCATTACTGTAGTTGTAAATTGTCCTAGCTGTGTTGGGAAAGAACCAGAGCTCCAGGCAGTTGTAGAAAGCACTGAAGCTCAAATCGCTATAGGCAGCGAAAGCTAATGGTGTTCTGAAAGGATACGTGAAATATTGGTGGTGGGGTGTTCGTTGCTGTGAGCAGTAGCGTATCTTGCAGTGAAATTGAAGTAGGTGATTTTTGTGAGTTAGTATGGGTAGAGGTTGTACGTGACAACTGGAATAAAGTAATAAATCGTCCCTTTCATGGACCCCTGACTTAGATTATTCATTAATATTTTAGCAAAGTGACATTCTACAGCTATCAGATACTTAAACAATTACTTTTTTAACCATCATTGTCTATCGGTTTCAGTCTCTCAGACCATCGTAGGAAGACTATCAACAGAAAAGTGAAAAATGCAATGCTCACGTTATGTCCAGCAAATAACACTAACACTAAAGTTAAAGAGAAATATAAAAGTATTTACAAAGGAAAAAACATCAGATGGAAGGCAATTCATCTTTCGCTTAGATATTTCGTAAATCCTCAATGTTACACCAAGTATATGTGACCCTCTACCATGTATCATCAGTAGCATTCAAGAGCGTGAAATTCATCATACAACAATACACAACTAAATGTAAAGGAACAATCATGAAGAATGATCCCAGGTGACTGTAGAGTAGTGCAGATCATATGTTCAGTGAGAACTCCGAAGAATACAGTGCAAAGTATGTCCTAAAATATTCAATATAAGTTACCTACAAAGAAATAGACTGCCAGCAGTCAGAGGAGTAGCAGCAATAAAAAAATTGTATTGCAGTGTGTCTATATTGTAAACTTTGTGAACATGTGTAATCTACGAGGATGTGGTGAAAAGTAATGCCTCCAAATGTTATATGTGAAAACTCTTATAGGATTTTAAGTAAAACAAACATTACTAACATACTGCATCTTCATTCTTCATGTCTGCATATACATTTCTGAGAAATTGTCTATAATCGCTGTATATACTCGCCTGGTTGGTGGGGCAATGTGCACAGTGACGCCATCACAGTTCTTCCAAGAATATACGTATTTACTAACACAACTCTTCTCAATCTCTCCATTTGGAGAATATATAAGACTCTCAGCTTATTTAAAGCTGATCTATTTAGAGTCCATTGTGATCAAAGTAACTACAGAATAAATCTCTCTCCGTACCCATGGAGAATTAAGCATTCTGTGTATCAAAACAATGTTTCCGAGAGAGAGAGAGAGAGAGAGATAGAGAGAGAGAGAGAGAGAGAGAGAGAGAGAGAGGGAGAGACCTCTTTCTTGTCTGCAAATTGCATATTGCTACCTCTTCCTTATCTGTGAAGAACATTGGCTCCATCCAAAATTGGTGTGTCAACCAAACTGCTATTTACAGGCGTTATTTCTCCCACCCTCAAAACATTAGATTTAGTCATCCCATGAAATGATGTAAAGGGTCCAGTCTCCCTTCCCTCAAAGTTTTCAGACTCTTCTGCCAATGAGAGAGCATTCTATGAGATGCCCAGGTCTTTACTTGCAGATGTATAGAGATCATTCACAATTCACATCAGTGCTGCATGCTGTTTTGACTCCATATTACCTTCTTCACCACTGGTAATGTGGCCTATCCAGTTAGTGTGACTTGGGCAGTCCCCTCTTCCGGTAGTAGGGTAATGGCAGTATCAGCACATTTTGTTAGTGCAGGTTGCATTATTCAGAGGCACACTTGATTAATTTGTGACACCCCCCTCTTAACCTGTAGCTGTGTTAGTTGATTTACGATCCTTCCCCCTCCTTCACTCCACTGGAAACCTCCAACCCTTCCCCCTCCCTCTTGCCAATATGTGTACTTTCAGCCTGAGTTATTCAAACAGCTCCCCTCACACTCTATCACTTGGATTGACTAATTAATTAAATCAATAGATTAATTAACCCCTTCCCCTTTGGTAGATACTCCAGCCTCCTTATTACCCCCACCTGGAAACTGGTGGATCTGTGCTGGAGAGGAAAGATCTCAAAACAGGAAATTCAATTATATAGTAAAGAATATACTGTTTATTTACAAAACTCAGTTCATAGGGGTTGTATCTCTTTTTTATTTGGTGGGAAATCATTCTCTACTGTTTCAAGGGACGCAGGTTTTGTGAAACACATCAAAAAGAAATACTTACACTGTTAAAAATCTTTCAATTGCAAAACGCTCATGTCTGCCATCTGTTGGGCCATACCATGCACTAGCTGCCTTGTGTATACCCACATGCTCAGGCCAGGAGACATGCTGCCTCATGCAGCTTGCAGACCAGAAGTCGTGCTAATCACCAAACAAAGTGTTGAGTGGTGGCAACCCTTTGATATTGACAACTGAGAAATTCCTGTTGAAACACATGCCCTCCCTCCCTCCGTTCCCCCCCTCTCTCCCTCTCTCTTTTTCTCAAGTGATCACATCCCATCGCGTGCCACTGCTGGACTTGCATGTGCCATCTATCATGGTCAGACCAAACTGCAAACAAAGCAGTACTTACCTGGGAAACTTCTAAGCCTTGCCCTGTGAGAACGAATCCTTCCAAGACAAATTCCTGACTGAAGTCAATAAATTGACTGACTAATTAATTTCTGGTCATGTGATTGTGATGTCAGGGATATAAGGTGGACATACTAGCTCTCCAGACTCAGTCACATCAGTCTCTGGTGGAAGAAGATCCATGAAGCATCAACAGCAGCCGAGATCCTCATCTGCCTCTTGATAACACAAGAAGTGTAAAAGCAAGTACTCATTACATGACATTGCTACTATTACCACATGTAGCAATGAATCCTCCTCTTCTTTGTCAAGTTCCCTTTCTTTGTTCAACTCCATGTCATTGTCTGGGATGCTTATTGTTTCTTCTTCCTCTTTGTTCAGCAGCTTCTTGTGTCTCTGGACTGGCAGTGACATCCAGCTTATATGGATGAGCAGAAGGACCCGTAGTGAACTCTGGCTTGTCAGGACCAACAAAACTGTGTGATCCTGTACGTGCACCTGACCAGCATGTTGGAGCAGGACAGCGAGTTGCTATAATCCAGTTGGCTTAATGATTTGTGTGGTGAAGACACCCAACAAGTTCCCGACTCTCAGCAGAACTGTGCTGGGGCCCTACACCACACAGTACAGGCCAGTACTGGTCTCTGACATCTCTGACATAGGGGGCATCCCAGAGCATTTGACTGTTACTGCAAGGACAGACTATTGATGTGGTTGATGGGAAGCTGCCAAATCCTCTTAGTGATCTAGTGCTTTTCACTTAAACTTATAATTTAACAGGGGGCACTTCAAATTGCTTAACTATTGGTGTAGAAGCATAAGTGGACAGTGACTGGCACGTTATGTTAGAGACTGAGATTGAACATGCATCAAGAATGTTAAAATGTTATTTATGGATTTTGAATGCAATGAAATCTGTTGTGCTGAACACTACATCAAGCAACAGATGACCTCTGAGTATTCTCCATCTCCAAACATTTACTGTGCTGGCTTGAGGCTGTCTATAACAACACTGCACAATAGTATGACCCTCATGGTGAGATATGGAGGTCAATCCATTTGTCTGCAATATTCCACCACTGCAAACATCTTCGGCCTATGGCTGGTGCGATCCCTTGTGTTGGAAAAACTCAACTGTGGGCTCCCATGTGTTCAAACTGTGTATAAAGACATTGAGAACAATCTCCATATCTAGTGTGCATGTAGATGATTTAGAACAGTGTGTTAATCTGGAGTCGAAAGAAGAAGTTAATGGAACACCCAACAGCTTGAGAGAATATTGTAAGTGACTGGTCCTGTGATGGTGTGGAAGACGTCTGGAAGAAGAAGGAGAATGGGTTACTCCTACCTGATAATATAAGAGCGATAATTATAGATCCATCGAACTGTTGTAAGACGAATGTTCTTATGTCATTGCTAATACACCTTGATGGAGTCTGCTTTGAGCTTGTATGTGTCTTTTCAAAAACGCCATACCAATACTGCAGAAGACATTGTAGGGCATTGATGGTGTAATATACACGACACTCATTCAAAGCAGTCAAATTCCCCTGCCTGAAAAGTGTTCATATTTGATGATGTTACTGTGGAAAACCAAATCAAATTCTTCCATATTTCTATTTTGGTCGTTGTACAGGTATTGATGTATTTTATTTGAGTCATATGTATTCCAGAACCCCTAAACAGTTTGAGAGGGATAACGAAAATCTCATTATAGCTTTCAGATGAAACAGTTTGGATCATAAACACATTTACCACAAACATGTAGGAACTGAAGTCATACAATCGTTTAGTAAAGGTATGAGCAGATTGCTGGAATCACACACAGTATGGGTTTACTGTTACTGCTAAATCAAGGAAATTGAATGATGGTAGGTATAGATGGAACTTCAAGCAGTTTCTAGATATATAGCTACGAAAAAATGATGAGTATGTTAGTATAAATCACACCCAAGACAAATTTGTAAGGACTCAGCCCGAGAGGATAGGTGGGCATAGACACAGAACATATCTCTACATAGATGGAAAATTTCAGTCTCTTGAACATAAAGTTAAGGAACTAGAGATGTATGAACAGACCCTTCTGAGACTGATCAATGAATTAGATGCTAGGGTTAAGGAACTAAAGACGTATGCCGGCATCATTCTGAGAAAGAAAGTAGACGACTTAGCTGACGGAATTGAAAAGAAAGTGCATGACGTGATTGTAAATGTTAAGCAAAATGTATATAAGATGCAGCCTGTGATGCAGCTTGCTTAGTATATAGCAAGATGTCGATTAAGAATAAGGTTACTGCTGCTTGGACGGCCATTTGAGACAAGTCATGGTTTCTGAGATTAGGACATTTGGATTGAGAACAGATACTGTGAGAAATATTTAAACCAGTTAATGAATATCTTGATGAATACTCACCGTAATTACGCAAATATTTAAACCAGTTAATGAATATCTTGATGAATACTCACCGTAATTACGCAACACTGACGATTTCATTAACTGTCACAGTGACGCTAAGATACACGTACCAGTGGTGAAAAACCATACAGATTAGGCACACAGCCTATAACTTTAAGTGAAAAAAGCAATACAGATAGAGAGTAGGGAATTTCAAAGAACACCAGGTCTACTGAACCTCATTTTCCTAAAACCTTCAAAAACAGTAAAATTTTCACCCAAAGATCTGGAGATGTATGATGAAATACTATAATTGACTGGTGAACACCGGAAAGCCAGAAACCAGTGCAGTTGAAAATATGGATACATTAGAAAACTATTATTATTAGACAGTCAGTATAGCAGTGGTGATGGTATTGACATTCAGCGTAAAAGAGTCAGAAATCAGCCTCACCGGCTCTCACAGGCATGTTATGATTGAAGGTGTGGATGACTTATGGCAGGATGATCTTTTAGATATGAGAGAATATTTACATGAGAAAAATGGATTCAGAGATGTTTTAATGATAGTTGATACATATTCCAAACTTGTTTGGGCATTACCTGTTAAAACAAAAATGGGGAGAAATGTTGCAGGTATGTTTTTGTTGCAGACAGGAATGTATTGTGCCTGGACAACCTCCAAAACAATCACAGTGGAGAGTTTTACAATAGGTATTTCAAGACTGTGATGCAGTGGTATGGAATACATCACTAATCAACGTTCACCAACCTGAAGGCGAGTTTAGTGGAACATGTGAACAGAACAATAGAAGGTCAAATGTTTGTGGCTTATGTGAATGGACAGATATTCTCCCAGAAATAATTGCACAGTATAATCGAACCAAACAAAGCACAATAAAAATGAGACCAACTGATGTTTGTGATAATGGACTCATGGATATGGTGTACTATTGTATTAAAATACTTTATCCAGGTAAACCGAAATTTAATGTAGGTGATTTGGTATGTATCTCAAAACATGAGACAACATTTGAGAAGTTGTATCTGCCAAACTGGTCGACTCAGATATTCACTGTTACCAAAATGCAAAGAACAAATCTCAGAACTGACATCTTAAAGAATAGCAATGGCACTAAAATTTCAGGATGCTTTTACACCAAGAAAATTCAGAAGAGCTTAGAACTACACTTGTTTCTCATAGAACAGATAAGATTTCGAGGTTGGAGCGCCAGTGAAATGGCTTGGTTTTCCTGCAACGCAAAACAACTGGACTGACTCTGACGATTTGCTGTGTAATGGGATGCACAGAACACAGCCAGCACAGTAGCATAACATGTATGATAGGAGATGCATTATAAGAGGCGGTGGTATTCTTGACAAATTTACTGTGGAATTGCACATTCCGGGATATAATTACTGTGGACCTGGTACAAAACTTCAAAAACATTTGGCTCATAGTCATAAGGGGATTAATCTACTTGACAAAGCATGTTTGGAACACAACATTACAAACACAAAACATACAGATCTGCCAGGACGTCGCGCTGCAGATGGAATTTTAGCTGATAAAGCCAATGCAGTATGTGCAAGAAACAATATTGGCACAGGACAGCGCATTGCAGCATTTGTAGTTCACAAAACCATGCATTGTAAAATTAAGTTGGGCACAGATGTGATAAATTTCAAGCAAGCTATGAACGCTGCATGTCGTGCACAGAATAAGAAGAAGACAACAATGATGAAGAAGGGGTGTTTTAAAAAAAATTTATCCTGACAATGATGGATGCAGCTAAAAGTGACCTGAATCATAAAGGACCCGTTAAAGCACCTAAGGTTCTGCCAATATTCAAGACATCAGGTGGACTTTTCCCCTTCCTCATTCCTGCCTCGCAGGTCTCTCAGTGATGGGTTCACTGGCTGGTGGTGCTATGGGTATTGCCAGAATAGCGAAGAATACTCAGAACTCCTAGGAGCAGTTACAGGAAGCACGAGGACCTAACTGCATGATTGAAGCAGCAGCCATTGGAAAAGGAGACCATACAAGAAAAGACTAGGTCTCTTCAAAAATAAAAAAAAACGCCCATAGGCTATTCTGCAGGACAGACTGCTTACAAACACAGATCTGTTAAGTTGTTAGAAAAAAATTCAGCATTCCAAGACTCTGTAGTGTGTTTATGTGGGATACATAACTGAAGATTATGTGGAAATCTGGAGAGTGTGGAATTGTGAAATTT
Source organism: Schistocerca nitens (assembly GCF_023898315.1). Classification (NCBI taxonomy): domain Eukaryota; kingdom Metazoa; phylum Arthropoda; class Insecta; order Orthoptera; family Acrididae; genus Schistocerca; species Schistocerca nitens. The sequence goes on from NC_064622.1 coordinate 246,636,898, forward strand.
AGATGTTGCTGGGGGGGGGGGGGAAGGAGGGCGGGGGGGGTGTCAGGAATCCACTTGGTGGCGTATGTTAAGAAAAATACAAGTAACGTGTACTATTTCTACGCATTTGGAGACAAGCAGCTGCCAGAAGAGTTACACCGATACTTCGTCAACAGGAGATTTGTGTTGTACAATTTTCATCGCTACCAAGACTTTTATACCTACTTATGTGGGCATCTGTGCTTCATTTTCCACCTAATTTTTATGAAGGAGCACATATATAAGGAGATGTATTAAGTATCCACCTGTCAGTCAAGGTTCAGATGCAATGTTGTGTACTCTGACTTCAAAAGAACGATCATCAGTATTGCGCCCGAATTACTTCCCACCGATTGAATTTAGCAATGGGGAGTGGACAATTGCGCTGATTGGACTGGAGACTTAGAATAGCGTTCCGAATATCACAAAGGCTAACAATAAACTTCATCTGAAAATTAATGGTGGAAAAGAAATTGTGGAAAAAGAATCTGATCTGTATGATATTAATGATTTAAATGAAGTTTTAAAACAGTTTGAAAAAGGGATCGCGCTACATGCAAACGTCAATACACTTGAATATGAAATAAAGACAATGAGTGCAATGACTGACTTTAACCAGAAAGGTTCAATAGAATGGCTACTGGGTTTCACAAAAGCACAGATTTTGAAGAAGAATCCTAATAAATTCCACTGATCTGGCCAGACTGTGGATATACTTCCTGTCGGTACTATGCATGTCGAGTGTAACATTGCAAACAAACTCTTATCTCACCAACGGATTGATTCATACAGTTTACAGATTCTTTTCGTCAGTGGGAATAGGGTATAAGATTGCTTAGTCCCCTACCAACGCTATTTACCTCCCAGTAACAGTTCAGGCTTTGGACTATCTGGAACTGGGTATTGTGGACCAGGATAATCAGCTTGTCGATTTTCCTAGCTAGGAAATCATTGTATGGCTACATCTAAAGCAAAACCAGCAGTGAACTAGAACGTGGAGAGACCCAGAAGCTTCAGTGACCTTCAAGCAGCTGGGGCCTGTTGAGGCAGAAACCAAGATCTTTCACTTGTTGAACTGGAAGTGTCAGCACTGAATTTCAACCCTTCAAAGATTGTAGTGTCTCCATATTTTCAATGAAGAGAGGATGGGCGTAAGGTGTAAAATCAAAGTACACAACGCACAATGCAAGACTTCACAAAAGAACAGCAAGGTGATAACATCGTAAATTAAAAGTTTCTTAAATCAGTAGGTCTCAAACCACGCAGTGACGTTGTTCTATATAACTAGCCCCGTGGAATATGATGAGTGTATTATATGCCAGAAATACTTCTCATATAAATCTTATGCATCAACCACATTTGACAAGAACGATGAAATTAGGATTGTCATCCAACACCAAGACTCTTTAACCATTCCATGCAAGAGTTTTATATATTTTGATGGATCATTTACGAAAAGGGATGGTACTGCTACAGTGTCATCGAACCATACACGTAATGTGTGTTCCTGTTTCATAAGACACGAGATGTACTTATGTGGATGGAGATTGACTGTATGTCTCTGCTTCTCCCTCGGGTCTGAACGATTTGGAAAACGCTGGATGGTTCACAGACGAGCCAGTGGATGGAACAGTGGAAGAGTGCAAGAGATTTAGTGCATTTGTACCTTTAAATTAGCTTATGAGAAACTGCGGACATGCGGCGAATTGTTCTGAATGCTCAACAGGAACATATTCTGGTACAGATAACAACTCATATACACACATCAAAAAAAGTCTTCCTAGAGTTCCGGAACCTGTACAGAAAGGTGGAACAGAGATCAACATAAACGTCATTTACTCCCTTTTTACTGCTCACGAAAACCACACATTGCATGTTCTATCACCATACAACGAGACCTCCAGAGGTGGTGATTCAGATTGCTGTATGCATGGGTACCTCTAACACCCAGCACCACAACCTCTTGCACTGACGCATGCCTGTATTCGTCGTTCCACAAGTTCATCAAGGCACTGTTGGTCCAGATTGTCCCACTCCTCAACGGCGATTCGGCTTAGATCCCTCACAGTGGTTGGTGCGTCACGTCGCCCATAAACAGCCCTTTTCAATCTATTCCAGGCATCTTAGATAGAGTTAATGTCTGGAGAACATGTTGGTCACTCTGGTTGAGCGATGTCGTTATCCTGAAGGAAGTCATTCACAAGATGTGCACGACGGGGGCGCGAATTGTCGTCCATGAAGACAAATGCCTCGCCAATATGCTGCCGATATGATTGCACTATCGCTCGGAAGATGGCATTCACGTACCGTACAGCCATTATGGCGCCTTCCGTGACCACCAGCCGTATAGTCTTCCCCACATAATGCCACCCCAAAACATCAGGGAACCTCAACTTGCTGCACTCGCTGGATAGTGTGTCTGAGACGTTCAGCCTGACCGGGTGGCCTCCAAACACGTCTCTGACAATTGTCTAGTTGAAGACATATGCGACACTCATTGATGAAGAGAACGCGATGCCAATCCATTCGGGCTACGGTCGCAGGTTCGAATCCTGTCGCGGGCATGGATGTGTGTGATGTCCTTAGGTTAGTTAGGTTTAAGTAGTTCTCAGTTCTAGGGGACTGATGACGCTAGCAATTAAGTCCCATAGTGCTCAGAGCCATTTGAACCAACCAATCCATTCGGCATGTTGTTGGGCCCATCTGTACTGCACTTCGCCATGGACGTTGGGAGTGGAGTTGTACATCATGCAGCCTATTGCATACACGACGTCTCACAGCTGCACGAAAAGCATTATTCCACATGGTGGCGTTGCTGTCGGGGCTGTTCCGAGTCATAATCCGTAGGTAGCGGTCATCCACTGCAGTAGTAGCCCTTGGGCAGCCTGAGCGAGGTATGTCATCGACAGTTCCTGTCTCTCTGTATCTCGTCCATGTCCGAACTACATCGTTTTGGTTCACTCCGAGACGCCTGGAAACTCCCTTTCTTGAGAGCCCTCCCTGGCACAAAGTAACAATGCGGAAGGACCGAACCGTGGTATTGACCATGTAGGCATGACTAAACTATAGACAACACGAGCCGTATACCTCTTTCCTGGTGGAATGACCGGAATTGATTGGCTGTCGGACCCCCTCCGTCTAATAGGCGCTGATCATGCATGGTTGTTTACATCTTTGTGCGGGTTTAGTGACATCTCTGAACAGTCAAAGGAAGTGTGTCTGTGATACAATATCTAAGTCAATGTCTGTCTTCAGGAATTCTGGGAACCAGGGTGATGCAAAACATTTTTTGTTGTGTGTAGGTGCAAAAGGGGAGTTATTATAGTTTCAGGTACCTACTTTCATCTACTTTTCCAGGTCATCCGATTACCCACTTTTTGCTGTTTTGCACAGTAACTGTGCAAAAGACGCTTGTGGATTATCGTAGGTAGGATTTCACCACCCTGGGTTCCTGCATCACAGTGTACTGCATGGACGGTGGTGCTGTAGAGAAAGAGTGACAAAGAAAATTAAATACAATGTTCCAGACATCTCGGGGTGCTTCAGGGAAAGAAAGAACACTTATTATTCGTAAGTACGAGTAAAATGAGTGTTGCGTATAAATTACCTATTTCGCTCCCCCTTACGTCATCTGGTATCTCCTCACACCAAAGAAAGTCTTCCTCCACGTGCTCTACCCACAATGGTATTTTGTCTTCGCCTGAACTGGGGAAGGGCCATCATCTCACTGATGTCACCTAAAACCACGTATTAATTTTTTTAGATAATATAAGCATATACACACACGAAAAGCCGGCCGGAGTGGCCTAGCGGTTCGAGGTGCTACAGTCCGGAACCGCGCGACCGCTGCGGTCGCAGGCTCGAATCCTGCCTCGGGCATGGATGTGTGTGATGTCCTTAGGTTAGTGAGGTTTAAGTAGTTCTAAGTTCTAGGGGACTGATGACCTCAGATGTTAAGTCCCATAGTGCTCAGAGCCATTTGAACCATTTTGAACACGCGAAAAACTATGAGTAAAAAATATTTTTCAGAACATGCACTTATAGGAGATCTACAGTGGCTCCTGCTTATCCTCGACCCTCGACACATATCCCTCACTGTTCATCTCTTTCTACCAAGAAATCATATACAACAACGACAAAGAAAATGCACCATATTACGAGTATGATGAAATTTCTGTCAAACAGCAGCATGTTACTTATACACTGAACTACAAAGAAGAAAAATATATATACTACTTATAATGCTGATGCTGTTGCTGTTGCTGCTTCTCAACATCCAGCTGGTCAATTATCGTATGGTCAAATACTGAAACTGTGGTGTCACCGCTAGACACCACACTTGCTAGGTGGTAGCCTTTAAATCGGCCGCGGTCCGTTAGTATACGTCGGACCCGCGTGTCGCCACTAACAGTGATTGCAGACCGAGCGCCGCCACACGGCAGGTCTAGAGAGACTTCCTAGCACTCGCCCCAGTTGTACAGCCGACTTTGCTAGCGATGGTTCACTGACAAATTACGCTCTCATCTGCCGAGACGATAGTTAGCATAGCCTTCAGCTACGTCATTTGCTACGACCTAGCAAGGCGCCATTATCATTTGCTATTTATCTGGTGATGCATGTACCATCAGACCGATGTTCACCAATTATGGATTAAAGTTAAGTATTCCAGAAGCTACGTACGATTTTTGCTAGTCTCTATTCCTTTAACTGTTCCAGACCTCACGCCAGCATGCGTGAGCTTAAACGCATGCCTTTCGGCTTCCTCTCATAGTGGCTTGGCTGTCTTGCCTAGTCACAACAGTTTGACGACAAGGAATTTGCGTTCGTATTGATACAGACTGATTTACTTGTGTAATGGCTTCGCCACCATCTCCAGATGTACTGTCCGAATTTTATCACTTACAGAACCAGCAGACGCAGGCCTTACTGGATGCCCTTGGACAGCTCGTCCAGGGTCAACGTGCAATGCACAACGATGCGGCAGCCGCCACTCCACTGCTCATGCAGCCGCAACACACAGTTGCACCACCTTTTCGTCCTTTTGATGCGGCACTGGAAAGCTGGACGGAGTGGTCACGCCAATTTGGATTCCATCTCGCCGCCTACAGAATTCAAGATAATGAGCGGCAGCCTTTTTTGTTAGCATCCGTAGGCGTCCAGACGTACCGTGTGATAGTGAAATTATTTCCCCGACGCGACGTAGCAACTCTGTCCTACGACGAAATTTTGTCTGCATTAGATGCATATTTCAAACAATCAGTCAATGTAGTTGCCAAACGGTATACGTTCTTTCATACGAAACGTACGGCCGGTCAGACTACTAGGGAGTGGGTTGCAACCTTGCAAGGCCTTACTAGGGATTGTGCTTTTGAGTGTGAATGTGGACTCCCTTATTCAGATACTATGGTATATGATGCTATTGCACAGAACGTTTCTGATGTTCGTATAAGGGAACAGATTTTGAAACTAGTCAATCCCTCCCTTCAACAAGTGATGGACATATTGGATCGGCAGGACACACTTGACTTTGCTCAAGAATCATTTGCAACTTCGCCACCTGTGTGTCAGGTTAACCGGCCCGCCGGGCGAGCTGCACGGAACAGTAAATAGTCCTCGCGCCCGGCCGCGCCAGAGCCGCCTAGCTCTCAGCCACGTGTCTCGCGCCAGCAAGCAAATGCAGTGAAATCATGCCCGTGGTGTGCTACTAGACATTCGCGTGAGAATTGCCCGTCACGCCAGGCTATTTGCTTTTTCTGTAATACAAAAGGACATGTTCAAAGTGTTTGCCAGAAAAAGCTCCGATCGGACAGTCAAAACCATTCCAGGCCCTTTGCTTCGCGCCGGAATCGGAATCGAACCAAGGATATTCAGGCTCGCAATACTTCGCCTATGCAAATTCATGTAGTTCATGCCACTCCGCCCAGTGCCACTCTCTCTAAAAGTGACTGTGTTCGTCCCACAAATAGCGTGCGTCGACGTCGCCGGAAATCACGTCAAGTCGCAAGTGATTATGTCCCAGTGTCAGTTCACGTTGCACGAGACAGTCGCTCTTGTCGTCAGCAGGACAATAAACTTTTTGTGGACTTGGACATTCAGAGCAAGATGATAGCATTCCAGCTCGATACCGGAGCTGCAGTTTCATTGATCAATCACGACACGTACAAACAGCTGGGCACACCTCCGTTGCGTGCCGCAAATGTTACGCTAACTACATATTCAGGTCACGGGCTCCCTGTGTTAGGACAGTGCAGCCTTCTTGCAACATACTAGGGACAAACAAAACTTGTGTCATTTTACGTCCTTCGTTCTTCTTCTGCAGTGAACTTGTTTGGTTTCGATTTATTTCAGTTGTTTAACTTGTCTATAGTCAATCAGGTCATATCAGTGAACCAGACTGTGCCTTCAGCCAGTGTTTCTCGTCTATGTGAAGAATTTGCAGACATTTTTGCACTGGGCCTTGGTTGCGCTAAGAACTATGAAGCACATTTGGAACTGAAATTAACGCGCAACCGAAATTTTTCAGAGCGCGCAATGTTCCCCACACATTGCGTGATGAGGTCGCAAGAACATTAAACGATTTGGAATCACATGGTGTAATTGAACGTGTGCAGGCTTCTCTCTGGGCATCACCCTTAGTAATTTTGCAAAAGCCTTACGGAAAATTGAGACCTTGTGTGGACTTCAAGGCAACAGTGAATCCCCAACTAGTGACTGCAACTTTTCCTTTACCCCGCCCGGAAGATCTTTTTGACAAACTGTGCCCGGGTAAATATTTTTCGAAGTTGGATCTAGCAGATGCGTACTTGCAAATACCGGTGGACGAAGAATCCCAGCGCGTCTTGGTGGTTAACACGCATCTTGGTTTGTACCGATTCAAACGACTGCCATTCGGGTGTGCATCCGCCCCTGCATTGTTTCAGCAATATCTACAAACTGTTTGTGCGTCGGTCCCTACTGCAGCAAACTATCTGGACGATATTGTGATCTCCGGAAAGACGGAAGAAGAACATTTAGCCAATCTCAGAACATTATTTCAGGTCTTGCGACAAAATGGTCTTCGCTTGCGGAAGGACAAATGTGTGTTTTTTGCTCGGGACTTACCCTCTCTGGGCCATGTACTCGATGCCCAAGGCATACATCCCAGTCCAGAGCACCTCCGTGCCATACAAGACTTGCCTTCGCCGCAGAATTTGAAGCAGATACAGAGTGTGCTGGGAAAAATAAATTATTATCATCGCTATGTGCGCCACGCCTCTTCTATTTCAGCTCCGCTTCATCGCTTACGCCGTAAAGGTGTTCCGTTCGTCTGGACGACGGAATGCGAACGCGCCTTTCGCCAGTTGAAATCGGCGTTGCTATGCAATACTTGCCTTACGCCATTCGATCCCCAGAAACCCCTTTTGTTGATGGTGGATGCATCGGATTTCGGGATAGGTGCTGTGCTTGCGCACAAAGATGGTTCGCACGATCGCCCTATTGCCTTTGCGTCCAAATTGCTCTCGTCTGCGCAAAGAAATTATTCACAGATCGAGAAAGAAGCTTTGGCTCTCGTATTTGGTGTTACAATGTTTCATGATTTCCCGTATGGTCGTCACTTTACCATCATCACAGACCACAAACCTTTGACATCGCTTTTCCATCCGAACAAGTCTGTACCTCCACGTACAGCACAGAAATTCATTCGCTGGTCTATTTTCCTCTCACAGTACCGCTACGATATCTTGTATCGGTCCACTGCTAAGCACGGAAACGCCGAGGTGTTGTCCCGTTTGCCCGTTGCTGAGGATAAAGCATTCGATTCTTCCGAACTTGCTTGCATGTTCATTGACTCGGAAACCGATGACGTGGTCGAATCGTTTCCGATTGATTTTCGTCGTGTAGCTACAGCCACAGCTGCAGACCCTGTCCTTGCTACCGTTCTGCGTTTTGTTGCTACGCAGTGGCCCTTGTCAAAGTCACGGATCGAGGATCCGTTGGTTCGCCGATTTTTTGCTCACAAGGAGAGACTTTTTGTACGACGTGGTGTTTTGCTGTTGCGTTCTGATAATGATCAGTCCAGGGTCGTGGTCCCACGTTCGTTACAGTCCTCTGTCTTACGGCTTCTCCACCAAGGACATTGGGGTATAGTGCGAACGAAACACCTTGCTCGTCAGCACTGTACTTGGTTCGGAATCGATGCTGCGATTACGCCTATGTGCTCTTCTTGCATGGCGTGTGCCGAACAACAATCCGCACCACCGCGGAAATTCTTTGCATGGCCAAACGCCACTTCCCCTTGGCAACGCTTACACATCGATTTTGCTGGTTCATTCTGGAATGCTCGATGGTTGGTTGTGGTAGATTCATTCAGTAATTTTCCTTTTGTTGTCCGGATGTCTTCCACGACGTCATCTGCCACCATCCAAGCGTTATCTGCTATCTTTTGCATTGAAGGTCTTCCACAGACTATTGTTTCCGACAATGGCCCACAATTCATGTCAGCAGAATTTCAGTTATTCTGCAAGGCCAATGGGATACAACATCTGACGTCCGCGCCGTTTTCGCCACAGTCAAACGGTGCCGCTGAACGTTTGGTCAGGACTTGCAAGTCCCAGATGTTGAAGCTGAAAGAGTCTCGGTCGGGAGGACGCGTTATTGCTCTTCTTGTCCTCGTATCGCTCTCAGCCTCGAGATGGTCGCTCGCCGGCTGAGTTGCTTCACGGTCGCCCTCATCGTACCTTGATGTCTTTGCTACATCCGCCGCATCAGGTTCCTGTGCAGCGGCAGTCACCTGCTTTTGCTCCAGGCGATCTTGTCTACTACCGCAAATATCGAGGTTCACGGCGTTGGCTCGCAGGGCGCATTCTTCGCTGCCTCGGCCGCGCTATGTATCTGGTTTTGGGGGCCTCTGGTGAGGTGCGTCGGCATCTCAATCAGCTGCGCCTCTGTCGTCGCACGGGATCTGCCGCTCCCCGTCTGCTTTCAGCGACGGTGCCGTCCGGTCAGCGCCCTGGGGACCCATCTACTAGCTCGCCTCAGCCCCAGGTTTTACCGAAGCTGCCTTCCATTTTGCCCCATGGCGACGTGCAGCCGCCGCCGCCTGTTCTCCCGCCGGCGACGCCCGCAGTGGACGCGTCGCTGCAACCGCCGGGCGCCTCCATGGGTCACGCGCCGGCGATCGCTTCCCGTGACCAGTTGTCCTCCGCTATGGACCTCTTGCCCGCTCCGGACCATATGTCGTCTTCGCATGTTGGCGTGCACCCTGGACTAGGTTTTCAGGCGTTTCCTAGCTCCCCTCGGACCGAATGGCAGGGTGCGGGTAGCACAGCCTCGCCTGTTGTTAGGCTCCCCACCTCGTCTCATACGTCAACATGGGGTCCTCTCCACAGCGGGCGGAAGCCTTATGCCACAACCGTCCGCCGATTTGCGAGGGAGGAATGTGGTGTCACCGCCAGACACCACACTTGCTAGGTGGTAGCCTTTAAATCGGCCGCGGTCCGTTAGTATACGTCGGATCCGCGTGTCGCCACTATCAGTGATTGCAGACCGAGCGCCGCCACACGGCAGGTCTAGAGAGACTTCCTAGCACTCGCCCCAGTTGTACAGCCGACTTAACTAGCGATGGTTCACTGACAAATTACGCTCTCATTTGCCGAGACGATAGTTAGCATAGCCTTCAGCTACGTCATTTGCTACGACCTAGCAAGGCGCCATTATCATTTGCTATTTATCTTGTGATGCATGTACCATCAGATCGATGTTCACCAATTATGGATTAAAGTTAAGTATTCCAGAAGCTACGTACCTTTTTTGCTAGTCTCTATTCCTTTAACTGTTCCAGACCTCACGCCAGCCTGCGTTAGCTTAAACGCGTGCCTTTCGGCTTCCTCTCATAGTGGCTTGGCTGTCTTGCCAAGTCACAACAGAAACAATAAGATGAAATATATTTAATGTCACTTCTACGAAATTCTTAGTGGAAGAAAAAGTTAAAATTATCGATTTTGATCCCTCGAAATCATCAACAACAGCCGCAGACACGTTGGTCGGAACGTATTACATATACTAGGAAAATGAAGAAGAAAATATATACTTACGATGATATAATTGCTACTGTTCCTGCGGCTGATGCGTCTCAGCACTTTGCTCATCAGCGATTCGGTTGATATACGCTGGAACAATGAGACGATACTACGAAGTTCTTAGTGAAAAAGAAGTTGCAGTTTTCGGTTTGAATCTGTACTTGCCAAGTAATTCTGCTTCGTGCTCTAACGGCACTCCTGCTGCTTGATGTCGCTGAACATTTCATGTTAGATCAAGGACGAACCAAACTAACGGCGGATGAAGACAGAACGAGACTGAAAGTGGAGGGGGTATGGTTTGTATACTTTCACTGATTCAGCGCCAGCTTATAGGGACACAGTATTTTGGGACACTTAGCCAATACGAGCGCAGTATATGGGGATACATTGGTCGGCAGGTTTGGACAGGTTAGTTCACGCACGCACAAACAGGAAACAGCCATTAGAGATGGCACAGGACGTCGCCATAAACAAAGGGGTACGGCTGCTGCAGGATGATTGGTAGTTTGGTTGGTTTGGGGGAGGGGACCAAACAATGAGGTCATCGGATTAGGGAAGGATGGGCAAGGAAATCAGCTGTGCCCTTTCAAAGGAACCATCCTGTCATTGCCTGAATTTAGGGGAATCATGGGAAACCTAAATCAGGATATCCAGATGCTTATTTGAACCGTATTCCTCCCGAATGCTATCCAGTGTGCTAACCACTATGCCACTTCGCTCGGTGGCTGCATAGTGGCCTGTCTGCCAGACAGTTACACAAAATGTGCATCCGCCACTATGAGCCTGGGCGTCCAGTACGCATAGTCTAATTTCGATATTGATTGAAGTCATCGTATTTTCGCATACGTAAGAAACAAAATCTTTGCATGGTGTTCTAACACGTTACTTCTATTTTTTGCAACAAACTCATTTCTGCCGGCTGCATCAGATCAGTCTAGGGACGTTCCTTCTCCAAAATGTTAAACAGGTATGGTGGTTAGCAAGAAGAACTTAAAATGTGCTTCGACTTGATACATAACAACTTTGTGATAACGTTATGGTATGCAAACGTTTGTCTACCTATTTGCTCGAAAAGTAATCCGAGCGGACGTACTCTAATATATTGCACTCGTACTGATGTCGTACTTGTATGATTGGGTGTTAGCTCTGTGATAGTTATGCGTTTAAACACAGCATAAGGCTCAAGCGCACGAACATGAACTCTGACTTGTCGGCCTGAATATATACGACGCCACTGTCTTGGCTGGATTTACAAGTATTAAAAATATGGCAGGGCTTCGTGAAAGTGGAGAAAGAGAGAAAATAAAAAAGGCGCATTCAGTTGTAATTACACCCTTTATTCCTCGACAAATATGTGATAATGACAATGAGGTGGGGGCGTTTTGCTACTGGGCAGTGCGAAACGGCGAGTGTGGACGTATTATAATTTTTTCAGACGCTATACACCTATAAATGATAGAAATGTTATGCTGCTTGAATGTAAAGATACTGTGGCTTATGGTCCGGCTATCACCAGATGTTTGTGGGAAGTGATAAGACTACTGATCATATAAAAAAAAACAAAAAAAAAAACGTATGTGTAGTCCTAAGGGGAGGACAGATTTAAGGTGGTGAATTGTGATTTCAACGGATTGAGGAGTATATTTGACCATAAGGGTTGGTACAGTCATATCGTAAGCACTTGCATAATATATCAGTGCAGGGGTTCAACTGGATCTTCGATGGTGAAAAAACAGGATGGGCAATATGGCTGTAACAAAATAGATATACCTCAGCTCCATTAAGCAGATCCTCTTGTATTCTTTGTTGTACTATCGACTCTGATGTTTATTACAGTACACCAACCTATATCGATGACGTGTTTCCCACCCTTTCGTTCACAGGGACGCTATTGATTTTCTCATAGTGCCGGACACCTGTGCTTTACAACACTTGTTTGAGAGGGTCTTGGAGGGATGCAGCGCCTTCCGAAAACATTGACTGGAAGACTTGAACGTCATATAATTGCCTAGAACTGAGAATAATCGAGACACTTGGCCAGTGTGAGTGTAGGCATATAATAATTTTTGAGGGTGCTCTACACGTATAAACTGATAACTGCACTGCTTGTCTGAAATATGTATATGTCGTAGTATCAAGTTACTGTGGTGAGTGTTCCGATACGCCTAAAGAAAAAGACTATGTCCAGTCGTAAGGGAGGTATAGATTTGACGTGGAAAATTGTGATTTCAGCACATCCATAGCTGTAAGGGGGATGAAAGATTTTACGTGGAAAACTATGATACTGATATTTCCTGGCCACAGCTATCAGGAGCCATTATTTCTGATACTTCGCTCTCTGTCAGATGTCCCCAGATTGGCACTATGATCGTAATATTTAATTGTAATTACACTGATAAAAATGTGACTGGTTTCCTGTGACGATTCTGACTGGCGTGAGGGTGTGTGGCAGAGATAGCTGGCGACTGGAACAAATTGATATTTCCAGCTTAACTCTGGAGCCATCACTGAGCCCCAGGCGGGGAATGGGGCTGCAGTTGACCTAACTGTATTGTCCTCTGGTCGGATGAATAGTGAACTAATACTCGATATTTTTTAGGCAGCCTTTGTGATCACGTGTGTTGCGAGTATCCTACATCTACATCTACATCTACATCCATACTCCGCAAGCCACCTGACGGTGTGTGGCGGAGGGTACCTTGAGTACCGCTATCGGTTCTCCCTTCTATTCTAGTCTCGTATTGTTCGTGGAAAGAAGGATTGTCGGTATACCTCCGTGTGGGCTCTAATCTCTCTGATTTTATCCTCATGGTCTCTTCGCGAGATATACGTAGGAGGGAGCAATATACTGCTTGACTCTTCGGTGAAGGTATGTTCTCGAAACTTCAACAAAAGCCCGTACCGAGCTACTGAGCGTCTCTCCTGCAGAGTCTTCCACTGGAGTTTATCTGTCATCTCCGTAACGCTTTCGCGATTACTAAATGATCTGTAACGAAGCGCGCTGCTCTCCGTTGGATCTTCTCTCTCTTCTATCAACCCTATCTGGTACGGATCCCACACTGCTGAGCAGTATTCAAGCAGCGGGCGAACAAGCGTACTGTAACCTACTTCCTTTGTTTTCGGATTGCATTTCCTTAGGATACTTCCAATGAATCTCAGTCTGGCATCTGCTTTACCGACGATCAACTTTATATGATCATTCCATTTTAAATCACTCCTAATGCGTACTCCCAGATAATTTATGGCATTAACTGCTTCCAGTTGCTGACCTCCTATATTGTAGCTAAATGATAAGGGATCTTTCTTTCCATGAATTCGCAGCACATTACACTTGTCTACATTGAGATTAAATTGCCATTCCCTGCACCATGCGTCAATTCGCTGCAGTTCCTTCTGCATTTCAGTACAATTTTCCATTGTTAAAACCTCTCGATATACCACAGCATCATCCGCAAAAAGCCTCAGTGAACTTCCGATGTCATCCACAAAGTCATTTATGTATATTGTGAACAGCAACGGTCCTACGACACTCCCCTACGGCACACCTGAAATCACTCTTACTTCGCAAGACTTCTCTCCATTGAGAATGACATGCTGCGTTCTGTTATCTAGGAACTCTTCAATCCAATCACACAATTGGTCTGATAGTCCATATGCTCTTACTTTGTTCATTAAACGACTGTGGGGAACTGTATCGAACGCCTTGCGGAAGTCAAGAAACACGGCATCTACCTATGAACCCGTGTCTATGGCCCTCTGAGTTTCGTGGATGAATAGCGCGAGCTGGGTTTCACACGACCGTCTTTTTCGAAACCCATGCTGATTCCTACAGAGTAGATTTCTAGTCTCCAGAAAAGTCATTATACTCGAACATAACACGTGTTCCAAAATTCTACAACAGATCGACGTTAGAGATATAGGTCTATAGTTCGGCACATCTGTTCAACGTCCCTTCTTGAAAACGGAGATGACCTGTGCCCTTTTCCAATCCTTTGGAACGCTACGCTCTTCTAAAGACCTACGGTACACCGCTGCAAGAAGGGGGGCAAGTTCCTTCGCGTACTCTGTGTAAAAATCGAACTGGTATCCCATCAGGTCCAGCGGCCTTTCCTCTTTTGAGCGATTTTAATTGTTTCTCTATCCCTCTGTCGTCTATTTCGATATCTACCATTTTGTCATCTGTGCGACAATCTAGAGAAGGAACTACAGTGCAGTTTTCCACTGTGAAACAGCTTTCGAAAAAGACATTTAGTATTTCGGCCTTTAGTCTGTCATCCTCTGTTTCAGTACCATTTTGGTCACAGAGTGTCTGGAGATTTTGTTTTGATCCACCTACCGCTTTGACATAAGACCAAAATTTCTTAGGATTTTCTGCCAAGTCAGTACATAGAACTTTACTTTCGAATCCATTGAACGCCTTTCTCTGCCTCGTGATGACTGGGTGTTGTGTGACGTCCTTAGGTTAGTTAGGTTTAAGTAGTTATAAGTTCTAGGGGACTGATGACCATAGATGTTAAGTCCCATAGTGCTCAGAGCCATTTGAGCCATTGAACGCCTCTCGGATAGCCCTCCTCACACTACATTTCGCTTCGCGTAATTTTTGTTTGTCTGCAAGGCTTTGGCTATGTTTATGTTTGCTGTGAAGTTCCCTTTGCTTCCGCAGCAGTTTTCTAACTCGGTTGTTGTACCACGGTGGCTCTTTTCCATCTCTTACGATCTTGCTTGGCACATACTCATCTAACGCGTATTGTACGATGGTTTTGAACTTTGTCCACTGATCCTCAACACTATCTGTACTTGAGACAAAACTTTTGCGTTGAGCCGTCAGGTACTCTGAAATCTGCTTTTTGTCACTTTTGCTAAACAGAAAAATCTTCCTACCTTTTCTAATATTTCTATTTGCGGCTGAAATCATCGATGCAGTAACCGCTTTATGATCGCTGATTCCCTGTTCTGCGTTAACTGTTTCAAATAGTTCGCGTCTGTTTGTCACCAGAAGGTCTAATATGTTATCGCCACGAGTCGGTTCTCTGTTTAACTGCACAAGGTAGTTTTCAGATAAAGCACTTAAAAAAGTTTTACTGGATTCTTTGTCCCTGCCACCCGTTATGAACGTTTGAGGATCCCAGTCTATATCCGGTAAATTAAAATCTCCACCCAGAACTATAACATGGTGGGAAATCTACTTGAAATATTTTCCAAATTATCCTTCAGGTGCTCAGCCACAACAGCTGCTGAGCCAGGGGGCCTATAGATACATCCAATTACCATGTCTGAGCCTGCTTTAACCGTGACCTTCACCCAAATTATTTCACATTTCGGATCTCCGTCAATTTCCTTCGATACTATTGCATTTCTTATCGCTATAAACACGCCTCCCCCTTCACTGTCCAGCCTGTCTCTGCGGTATACATTCCAATCTGGGTTTAGGATTTCATTACTGTTTACGTCTGGTTTCAGGCAACTTTCTGTCCCTAGTACTAGGTGGGCATTGTGACCGTTTATTAATGAGAGCAGTTCTGGGACCTTTCTATAGACGCTCCTGCAGTTTACTATTAGCATATTAATATTGTTATTCCCTGTTGCATTTTGCCTACTCCTAACTTGTCGCGTCTCAGGAGGAGTCATGTCGGGCCTAGGGAGGGAATTCTCTAACCTAAAAAACCCACATGTGCACTCTGTGGAAATTTGAGAAGATTCAATATCGCGAGTGTTGCCACTGGACATTTTGACAACATCTAAATTCCCACCACTATGGTCATCCTTGACATCTTCCATGGCCAGGTGGTCCGCCCCATCGGGCCGAGTATGGCTGCAAACAGGGTGATGGGGGGGAGGGGGTCACTGAGACGCACATTCCATGGCAGCAACTAGCAGTGCACAACTGTGGGCCAGGGGCGTTGCACTTGGACATTGGGACATGAGTGCATGGGATGTGTGACTGTTTCAATGATCTATGGCATCTAGCCATGACAATTACTACTACTATGGAATGGATCGTGGTTTAAGTGTATCATGTTTAGTGCTTCTCAATGCATTACAGTGGACTCTCTCTTGCTGTGGAGTTCATTGTTGCCTCTGTCCTTCTCTCCTTCCAAATGGAGAGAACCAATTTAGGATATCTATAGCGCTTGAAAAACCCAATTGCAATGTCAGATGCCTGACTGTTTACTTTATTGTTTGCCATATTTGTACTGTGATCACACACACCAATCCTACTCCTCCACAGCTTGTTTAAGGACATAACGTGCAACTGAGGTGAAATTTGAAATTTTCAGCTACGACCTATGTAACGGACTTCCCACGAAATGATCTGATGGTCCCAGTGTCCACCAATAGGAGGCAGGGGGAAAAGTCTGGAAGGGGGAAGAGCAGGATTTGGAAACTGGGCAGTCGCGAGATTGAATCCTGCCAAACGTGTCAGTCCTAGTATTCACCAATAGGGTGCAAGGGAAAACTTACTGCACACAAAGGGCATCAATTTAATTAAGTAGTCAATCAATTTGGTAGAGTGAGGTAATCTTTCCAAGACATCCGTAGCTGAGGGTTTACCAGGTGTCCACTATTTTGTTCAGGACAAATGTGCTTTTAGTGTGGTACACAACAGACGCTACCTGCTTCTTCTTGAATGTTTTTGTTCCATCTGTCACAGGTTTCTATAGCAGTGGAAGAACAAAGGGATGTCCAGCTACCAATGCCAGGTCTGCATGAGTTGCGAGGGGGGCAGGGGAGGGGGATGGAAGGGAGGAGGGTTTGGTAGGGGGGGGGGACAACTTGGTCTCTGTGTGTTTGCATACAATAGTTTACAAAAACAGGAAGCAACCACTTGAGGGAGAGAGAGAGAGAGAGAGAGAGAGAGAGAGAGGGAGAAAGATATAGACAGGGAGAGCATGCGTTTCAACAAAAATTACTCAGGTATCGATAGCAAAGAGTTGCCGCCACTTGATGTCTTGTTCGGGAATTAGAGTGACTTCCAGTCTGTGTGCCACACAAACCGGCTGGTGGTGTTGCAGCCAACAGCGGTTGTGGGGCCTGAGGGGGCTTAGCACTCTCTCTTGGACACTGGCGCATGGTGCAGCCCAGTGAAGTGGTCAGGTTATGGGTAAACAATGCCCTGTGGTCAATATGAACGATTTTTAACAGTATAATTACGTTCAATGAATTATGTTGGCGTCGATTTCATGATGGTATTCCTTGCATGAGTGGAATGAAAAAACACCGCTATTGTTTAAATATTCATACTGCCTTGTCAACCTCAAATGTTTAAATAAACAGTATTCTGTACACTTCAGTCAGTTTCCTGACAGATTCCTTAAATAGATAATTTAACTATATTTTAAACACTGTTTTGTATCCCTTAAATTGATTAGATAAACATTATTCCACTCATTTCCTTTCTACCAGAAATTGTTTAAACATTATTCCATTCACTGCAATCGATTTCCTCCAAATTCTATAAAAAACAAAAAAAACCCTATATTTCATGCACTGCCTTGTACAAAAACAGATAATTAAAATAAACAATATTCCACATAATCCCTTGTCTAACAGAAATTTTTTGAACAACATTCCATACAATGCAGTTGTATTTCCACCAAATAGCCAGTCAAATGACTCTTTTTCCCACCGATTGCCAGATGGGGAGGGGAGAGATTAATTAATAGATCAAGTTAATTAATTAGTCATCAGATTAATGTAATGGGGGCTTTTCGAATAACTCAGGTCTGAAAGTGTGCTTTTATTGACCGTGGGAAGGAAGGGTTGGAGGTTTCCAGAGGGGTGGGGAGATGGGGGTTTCTCTGAAGGACTGATTATCCCAGCAGATCATAAATCAATTAGCTTAACAATATGTTAAGGGTAAGGGCTCATAAAACAATCATGTTTGCTCTTTAATGTGCGCAACCTGCACTAACAAAATGGCCCATACCCCACTTTGTCCACCTACTTCTCCCTTGGGACACCTGAGGCAGTAAAGGCACCTTTGGCCGCTTGTGGCGAAACAAGTTACGTGACTCTGTTGAGACCCACACAGTACCCCTTTTGGTTGTAATATTTATGACACATCTGTATCAGTGGACATGGGCATGTAGAGTGGCTTTTAAAGAAAAACGTCGCATTGTAGCTCATCGTCTCCTCTCTGTTCCAGGTCTGAATTGCTACTGAAATGTATAACATGCAAGTGACTAAATTGATAACTTAGTATCTTATTCCGTTCAGCCAAGTGATTGTTATTTGATAAGCAAATTAGGTCTTTTACGTCTAATGTATGGTATATATTATTCGAATCGCCTTGTCTAGGAGATGCCCATGGAAGGTGGTAAAATGGATTGTCTCTTTGTGTATTCCCCTTAGAAGGTGGTAAAAATGGACAGCCACCTTACAGCAGTCTGCTAATGAGAGAACAGTTTGGTAATACCGTCACTGTAGAATGTTTCACATTGTTGATGGAGCACAGCCTCACTTTTGCTTGCGCCAAATCACCACTATCAAAGTGAAGTCCTCGAAGATATTCTTTAAGTTTTGGAAACAGATGAAAATCGGATGGGCCAACTCAGGACTGTGTGGAGGATGATCGATGACAGTGAACCCAAGGCATCAGATTGTTTCAAATGTCGCAGTGCTCATTTGTGGTCTGGCACTGTCATGCTTAAGGATAGGGTGCTCCAAGTGTGGACAAACTCTTCGAATTCGAAACTCGATTACAGCACACTGTTTCCCACGCACATACGTAATTACCTTACACACCGCTATTCTACACACTACAATATGAAGAGCTCTAATGGCAGAGGGCTGTAAATTGCGCCAGCGAAGTGGGGAAGTCGACCGACTAATATGCATGACATGTAACACCTCAGTCAATATCGAGAACGGAATAAAAAATTCGGGGCATTCCTTTTCAGCAAGCCCTCATAGATGAAATAAGCTGAGATCGTTACTCAACGGGTGATACATACAAGTAAAGAAAGCGAAACCAAAACTTAGTAACCTAACTATACATCCCAAAAATACATCAAGTACAAAATGTCAGAAATAAAGGAAATAGGCTCCATACATTTTCAAGTGCAAAATCATGAAATCTTTCATTGTATATGCTATCATGTACGAATACACATAAATATATGTCAGTTGACACGTAATGAGCCATACTACTGACAACTTTCATATTAAAAATTTGTGTCGTAAAACTATGTAAATCATTTGCGGTAGACAATAATTATCAAATATAGTTCTTGGGAAATAGTCATTGTGAATCACATAGTCTGCTTCACCAAGGACTTAGCAACCAGATGATTTACACTTCTGATACTGTACGTCATAAGAAGGGTAATATACAGGACTTGTTACATGTACTGTAACACTGTAAATACCTCATGTTTTACATCCAATACCGGTGCTGGAATCTGAAATTAATGATATGTATACAGGCAGTTTTCTTAATCGAGAAAGGCATTTTAGTAACATTCTAACTTTTGTAGAAGTTATGATGAAGGTTAGTAGTGTGGCGTCGAAGAAACGGAAGGAATGTAGTGAAAGAAAATGGTTCAAAGATGAGTTAAATGGAAACATCAGTGTAAAGCATCCTTGAGTAGGAAAATATAATTGCCACATACACTTTTAACTGGCTTGATTGATTATGACACTCTGAATGATGTAATTAGCTTCGAAATTACTACGTCACTTGTGAAATGCAGGCAGTAGTACTCAGACATAATAAGAAAATTGAGAGTTGACAAGAAACAAATCCATCCACAGGATGGTAATAGTTTCTTTCCGTTCTATGACAAGGTAATTAATCTCATCGACATTGTATTTTCTCCAGGAGATATAACGTTATTAGAGAATAATTTAAAATATAATTTGTGTTGTGAATTATATGCAAAATGGCTAAAGTGGATGACAGCTCATACAAAAATCGCTGTTGATCAATTAGTAGGATCAAAAGCCCACAAGGTTACAATATTGAGTAAGGTAATAAAATTTCTTACGAATATGTGTAAAGTAATAGGAAAGAAGAAAACATGTGTACTACAAATACGTTACAAATAAAATAAGTTAAAGAGGAAAACTCGTCGATAATGATGATAAAGCTGATACAGGAAATTCCCTTGTAGTAAACTCATGTCTGTTAAGAATAGTACTGAGAAATCAACGCAATTCTTGAAGGATAAAACCGATTGCTGGTGTCCAACAACGAAAGCGAGCACATATAGCGCCCTATAATATGGCATTAGTTATCAAGATGACTGTCGCTGCACATAGAAAGCTTTCTGGTTTTAATTCTGCCACTTGCACGTTATGTGCCCGCTCCCTAATCAGCTATATCCGCCGTTGAATAACAGGATAATTTACTGTACACACATCGACACCTACTGGGCTTAAAAATGGCTTCTAAGTCCGAAACTGGCCAATTGTGCAAGGTATACAGAAATGATTGCCTGTCAAAAACAGCAGAGGTGCAAAACTGCAAAATGTCTTTTAACAAATGTACGGCTGTGATACCCCACGTGTAGCAAACAACTCGTATACTGTCTTTTATCCGTTGTCTTCCCGTTTTCAGTTCCATTAATTGTTCCATGTATTCTTCTTTAGTGACAATATGCGTCTTATCCTTTTCCAATAACAGCTACTACACAGGGTGTTTCATGAGGCATGTTACACACTTATAGAGCTTGTAGAGCGAACTTAATAGATCAAGTTTTACACAAGGTCTCATAGCTCCTCACGTATACATTTTAGAGCTCATGTTTACTGGACTTTTTTCCTTGTTTTGGAGGATACTAGCACCTCTGTAAGCTGCCTGTCCTATAGTCTTAGCAACAACAGCACCAGTACATGTATTCCACCGTCAGAGGTATCACAACGGTTTTGACTTACAACTTTCGACTCGTTCTTTTACGGTACAGGGACCCTTATCTCAAATTGATGCATTTATTCTTCACCATCATCCTAGTAAGTTTGTAACATTATCATTGGATCACCTTGTATACACATATATTTACAGGCACCGGCGCCTATAACTTTGATGCTCTGTAGCATCATTGGATGACGTTTCCGGACAAGGGTTTCTGTGTAAAACTTGACCTACTAAGTCCTCTGTACAACTTCTAGAATCGTGTAACATGAATTGTGGAACACCCTATGTAATTATTTTAAAAATAAAGTGGTCTTACCATTTTAAAATTCTACGAGAATTTATGTAGTCCAGCTTCATCTTTATCTTCATCCATATTCTGTAAACCACAGTGAAATAACCAGCAGAGCGTTACCAGTTAATAACACTTTTTGCCGTTCCATTGATGTGTGGGGCGTGGGATGAAGGACAATTTAAATGGCTCAACTCGCTCTCTCAATACCTACGGGAACAATATGTAGGGGGATATAGTACAATCGTAGAGTCATCATATAAAGCTGGTTCTTGAAACTTTGTAAGCAGGCTTTCGCGGAAGAGTTTATGTCAGTTGTCAAGAGCCTGCCAAAGTTTTTTCTTCAGCATCTGTGTAGGCGAAACTAAGCTGTGACCATTCGTCCTGCCCTTCTCTGTAGCGTCTAATATCCCCTTATAGTCTTATTTAGCAATGTCCCACACATTTGAGTATTATTCTAGGATGGGTCACACGAGTCATTTGTAAGCCATTTCATTTTTAGATTGATTGCGCTTCCCTAGTTTTCTACCAGTAAACCGAAGTCTGCCATCTATCCTACAAAGTGCTACAGCCAGGTATTTGTATCAGTTGTCTGATTCGAGCTGTGACTTACTGCCATTATATTTATAGAAAACTACTTCTTTTTCGATTTGTGAAGTGAGCAGTTCGACATTTCTGAACATTTAACACAAGTGGCCAATCTTTGCGCTACTTTGAAATCTTGTCGAAGTCGACTGAATATTTGTACAGCTTCTTACAGGCAGTGCTTCATTACAGACAGCTGCATCGTCTGCGAAAAGCCTGAGGTCACTATTAATATTGTCCACAAGACCATTAATATCCAACATGAACAGCAAGGATTCTAAGACATTTCCCTGGGTCACACAAGAAATTACTTCTACGGGGTGATTTGACGATGATGTTACAAACTTTCAAGATGATGGATAGGGTAGAGTTATCAATTTGAGGTAGGAAACCCTGGTACGGAAACAGTCGATACGAAACTTATCATTCTGATACCTCTGACAGTGGACCTCTTCTATTGCAAGCTCTTTGCCATCCACATTTTGAGAGGCGGTAGTATGGACTAAAACAAGGAAAAGTGTCCAGTAAGCATGGACTCCAAACTGTGTACCTTAAGAGCTGTGAGCACTTGTCATCTTTGCTATTGTGAAACATATCTCTTCTACTGAACAAATGCTCATAGCTCCTACGGTATGCCTTTTATAGCCCATATATATTGAATTTTTTTTCCTAGTTTTCTTTCATTTTACCTCCTGACAAAGTATCTAAAGCAAAGAGCTTACACTAGAAATGGTACACTGTCAGAAGTACCACACGATTTTCGTTTATAACTATCGAGTCTGCCCGCATCTCGTGGTCGTGCGGTAGCGTTCTCGCTTCCCACACCCGGGTTCCCGGATTCGATTCCCGGCGGGGCCAGGGATTTTCTCTGCCTCGTGATGGCTGGGTGTTGTGTGTTGTCCTTAGGTTAGTTAGGTTTAAGTAGTTCTAAGTTCTAGGGGACTGATGACCATAGATGTTAAGTCCCATAGTGCTCAGAGCCATTTGAACCAT
Organism: Schistocerca nitens; assembly: GCF_023898315.1. Lineage (NCBI taxonomy): Eukaryota > Metazoa > Arthropoda > Insecta > Orthoptera > Acrididae > Schistocerca > Schistocerca nitens. The sequence goes on from NC_064622.1 coordinate 246,659,696, forward strand.
TTTTGAACTATCGAGTCTGTCGTTTAGAGACCAGGGTCCGTTCCCTCAGATTGATGTATGTACCCTTCTCTATAATACCTGAAAATTTGTAACGTCATCACACAATCACTCTGTACATCTGCTCATGACTCTCCATTCTAGATAACTTGCTGCGTCCTTCCTACCAAAAGATCCTCCATCCAGTCACAAATTTCGCTCCATACCTCATATGATCAGTCTTTTGAAGCATAGATGTGGTACTGAGTGAAATGATTTTTGGAAAGAGAAAGAGTGCATCTATCTGACTGACTTGATCAAGGCTTTCAGCATGTCATGTGAGAAAAGTAGAAGTTGGGTTCACAGGGTCTATGTTTTCGGAATCTATTCCGGCTAATATGCACGAAGTCATTCTGTTCAAAGTGCTTCAAGGTGCTTCTGACGCCATGGGGTGATGGGACAGCAAAGTGTGGCAGCTGCGGAGAGGGCTGAGCCGTGTCGCAAGGCCCCAGCCGACGTTTCCCAGGCGGAGCTGGGCGCGGCGCAGCTGTCGCTGCCCCGTGTGGCGACGTGCTGGCCGCCAGCGGACGTCACGATCGCCGGAATTCCGCATTCGTCGCCCCGTCTCCCGAAGAGGACCAGACGGTGGCTGCCCGTATAAAACGCTCGGCTGGACACCGAGTCGCCACCAGTCTCCAAGTGTCCGCTGCCAGCAGCAAGCCGAGCACCGCAGGAGTAGCGAGCGACATGGGCCGCACGACGAGGGTAAGCTGCGCACCAAATACCAGTCTTGCAATTACAAAAACACTTCATACCTCCTGTTTTCAGCGCATTTACTCTGGTGATAAATATTCTCTCCCTCAGTTCGCAATTCTTCCCTTGTTTTCCTCCACTGACATAAAATCTCTCGTTATATAAACGGTAGTCATTTCGAATAACTCCGTCCCTATCCTTCTCTCGTTATGGGATGCTAAAAGGCGAACAGGCGAACAGGACGGATCCCAGGTTTTAGAATTCTATTAACAGCCAACCATAGTATGGATAGAGGTTACACCTGACAATCGGACTAAACTATTAATTGGATCGTTTTACCGACCCCCCGACTCAGAAGATATAGTTGCTGAACAGTTCAAAGAAAACTTGACTCTCATACAATTATAGTCGGTGGTGACTTTAATCTACCCTCGATATGCTGGAAAAATTATACGTTTAAAGCCGGCAGCAGGCATAAAACGTCATCCGAATTTGTACTGAATGATTTCTCAGAAAACTATTTTGAACAATTAGTTCATGAGCCCACTCGAAGCGTAAATGGTTGCGAAAGCGTACTTGACCTTTTAGCAACAAATAATCCTGGACAAATAGTGAGTATTGTGACGAATGCAGGGATTGGCGACCACAAGGCAGTTGCTGCTAAGCTGAATACTGTAACATCTACAACCATCAAAAAGAAACGCAAAGTATATCTATTTAAAAAAGCTGATAAAAATGCTCTTAACGCCTTTTTAAGAGACAGTCTTCACTCCTTCCGATCTAATCATGTAAGTGGAATGTGGAATGTTTTCAGAGAGATAGGATCGACAGCAATTGAGATACACATACCACATACATTAATAACTGATGGTACTGATCCCCTGTGGTACACAAAACGGGTCAGATGCAACGAAAAAAGCATGCCAAATTTAAAAGAACGCAAAATCCCCAAGATTGGCAAAGTTTTACAGAAGTTCGAAATATGGCTCGTACTTCAATGCTAGATGCTTTTAATAATTTCCACAACGAAATTCTGTCTCTAAATCGGGCAGAAAACCCAAAGAGCTTCTGGTCATACATAAAGCACACGAGTGGCAAGACACAATCAATACGTTCACTGCGCGATAACAACGGTGAAGTCACTGATGACAAAGATACCAAAGCAGAGTTATTAAACACGGTTTTCCGAAACTCCATCACCAAAGAAGACGAAGTAAATATATCTGAATTCCAATCAAGAACAACTGCCAAGATGAGAAACATAGAAGTAGATATCCTCGGAGTAACGAAGCAGCTTAAATCACTTAATAAAGGCAAGGCCTCCGGTCCAGATTGTATAGCAGTCAGGTTCCTCTAAGAGTATGCTGATAAAATAGCTCCATATTTAGCAATTATATACAACCACTCACTCACAGAAAGATCCGTACCTAAAGACTGGAAAATTGCTCAAGTCACACCAATACCCAAAAAGGGAAGTACGAGTAATCCGCTGAATTACAGACCTATATCACTAACGTCGATTTGCAGTAGGGTTTTGGAACATATACTGTATTCGAACATTATGAAGTACCTCGAAGAAAACGATTTATTGACACAACAAATAGTCAGCACGGTTTCAGAAAGTATCGTTCTTGTGAAGCACAACTAGCTCTTTATGCTCATGAAGTAATAAGTTCTATCGACAGGGGATGTCAAATTAATTCCATATTTCTAGATTTCCAGAAGGCTTTCGACACCTTTCCTCACAAGCGTCTTCCAACCAAACTGCGTGCCTACGGAGTATCGCCTCAGTTGTGCGACTGGATTCGTGATTTCCTGTCAGAAAGGTCACAGTTCGTAGCAATAGACGGAAAGTCAACGAGTAAAACAGAAGTAACATCCGGAGTTCCCCAAGGAAGTGTTACAGGCCCTCTATTGTTCCTGACCTATATTAACGACGTAGGAGACAATCTGAGTAGCCGTCTTATATTGTTTGCAGATGATGCTGTCATTTACCGTCTTGTAACGTCATCAGATGATCAAAACGACTTGCAAAATGATTTAGATAAGATATTTGTATGGTGCAAAAAGTGGCAATTGACCCTGATTAGGGAAAAGTATGAAGTTATTCACATGAGTACTAAAAGAAATCAGCTAAATTTCGGTTACCGATAAGTCACACAAATCTGAAGGCTGTAAATTCAACTAAATACTTAGGGATTACAATTACAAATAAGTTAAATTGGAACGATGACATATATAATATTGTGGGTAGAGCAAACCAAAGACTGCGATTCATTGGCAGAACACTTAGAAGGTGCAACAGGTCTACTAAAGAGACTGCTTACACCACGCTTGTCCGCCCTATTCTGGAGTATTACTGTGCGCTGTGGGATCCGCATCAGGTGGAACTGACGAATGACATCGAAAAAGTACCAAGAAGGGCAGCTCGTTTCGTATCATCGCGAAATAGGGGAGATAGTGTCACTGTCGTGATACGTGAATTGGAGTGGCAATCATTAAAACAAAGGCGTTTTTCGTTGCGACGGGATCTTCTCATGAAATTTCAATCACCAGTTTTCTCCTCCGATTGCGAAAACATTCTGTTGACACCCACCTACATAGGGAGAAATGATCATCACGATAAAATAAAAGAAATCAGGTCTCCCACAGAAAAATTTAGGTGCTCGTTTTTCCCGCGTGCCGTGGAACGGTAGAGAGACAGCTTGAAGGTGGTTCATTGAACCCTCTGCCAGGCATTTTATTGTGAATAGCAAGAGTAATCACGTAGATGTAGATGGCAACACAGTTTTCTGCAGTCTCCGACAGCGATCTTTAGATGACAAATAATTCAGGGATGTACGTTCGGATCTCGATGCCCGGCGGGAGCAGTGTTTCAGCAATCGACTACTTTGCCATCATCAGGTGCATTGATGTACAGAGATACAGTCGCATATCTGTCAATTATTTTGTAATCTTTATTTTTCTACACGGAGAATTTACTTCGCACCACTTTTAGCTGTTCTCTGTCCTACCCCATTAGCGCATGAGCGGCAGAAAAATGACTACATAAACAGTCTAACCCTTCACGTTTACATGACCATTAGGCGAAACAGACTATCGAACAGATAATACTGTTGCGTGGTCTATCTCTATTATCGATTCTCTCTAAATCTACCCAACGTTCGAGTTCAGTTGTCTGAGCTTCTCTGTTTCCCTTCATTGAGAAAGTCACTTCAGTCAAACGTTGGGGTTGCGTCTTAAAATTATCACAGGTTTCTTTCTAAATCTTCTGCAGCACTTCGTCTCTAAATACCTTAATATATTTTGCTCTTCTTTCATTTCATCAATTTATTGTCATATGTTTAGTGCGACCGCCATCCAGCACTGCATAGATTTATACGAGTAGTAATGATGACACGCCATTAGTCCTTTATTTGTGCAGCATCTATCCGTTTCTGTTCTGTGTAAATTATGCGAAAGGTTCTGAATTAAGGGAAAACAAGCAGTGGACTCTACAACTAGCTGTATCTGGAGATAATATAACAAAATAGTCACAGTACTCTGGCAGATCTTTGAAACTTATTTCCTCTGCTTACAGCTAATTACATCTACAAGCAGTATCCAAGTTGACGTAGGTTCATTTCACGTCGTTGGCTATAAGGAAATAATGTTATAGCTATTGCTATTGCTGTAGGTAGAGGCACAGAGGTGCAGCTGTGTCCATTGGTTTGTGCTGTCTTCTGCTTGATTAAAGCGTAATCACCGAATCAAGAACTTACAATCGTAGTCATAGTAATTATTCATGGATTTCACGTCATATAGATATCACTCCCCCAACTTAGAATTGTGTAACTGTGTACACTTGACAGCAAAAAAGTGGGACTCTGTTGAATGCAGGCAACATAACGTAGCTGTATTGCAGTTTCTCTAATCGTTGAAACCCCTTTGGGATGCAGTCGTCTGACTATACACAGTGGTTACCACAAGAGAACACTGCACATTATGTCAGTCAGTCCAGATATAAAGTAATACCGTCATACAACAAATATTAGAAAACACGTTATTACATATGAGACAACCACTAACGCTTGTAAATTAAACTACATTATAATAAGAGACACTGGAGAAGTCTTATCACACTCATTAAATGACATGACAAGTTGTTATTTATTATCCGAATTTGAACCCAATGTTGACCAAAGAAAGCTTGGGTGCCTGATCGAGACTAGAATATGCATAAAGAGACGTAAAATACTGAAGTGTTCACCAGCACCAGTTTACATAGCCAAATGTCTGAGCCTGGAAAGAAACGACGATACCTTTACAACTACAATAGGAAGCCCATGAAGCTTATATTGCCCTTGAGAAGTAACCACGAAAGGTATGTAATAAAGTGCAAAGCACAACTGCGAAATGCCATGAGGTAAAGTTGTTTTGCTGGATGGGGGTAGGACCCGGTACCAATACGAATTCTTAAATAATCATAATTAGATGTTGGACATTAAATATGTTCACCAATAGCATGACATTGGAGCCTTAAACGACGATACAAATGATTTTTACCTTGCAGGGTTCTAATCCTGGCACAATCCGCTATTGTCTTATAGTTACTAACAGACGTGAAATATTTATTGTCTCTTCACTAGTAACGAGATGTGCACATGTTCAACTAGTTACTAGAGGTAACGCAACGAATAGTTCTGTGCCGCCTGGGACTCCAACCTCCAACTATCACATTCTCTTTCACTATCAGTTACGATACCACTGTTCGGAGAGACCGGGAGGAGTTTAGTATCGTGAGGAAACAAGGAAATGATGGGACAATATCATCTCGAAGAGTTCAGATCCATAGAAAAATGGGAATCGGAGCTCAAATTCCAGTCCAGTGCCAATATTTTCAAAATCTCAATGTCACTTAAAATAAGGAACGAAGGTTTCAAGATCTTTCATGGCAATTGGTCCGTGAACTAAAATAACGTTACTAGTGTGAGAAAACTTACTAAATACAGACTTCCTGCAAGCAGCGGCTTCCAACTCTGACAGCCGAAACTAATCCAACTCTGTTCCAGTCAGTAACGAATGGACATGTTTAATGTTAATTTGGAACCACAGCATAGTCTTGCGTTCTTTACTCGGCGGTACTGCTGGTGAAGAGGGTATGTATATGGCTGTTAAAGAGAAGAGAAGTTGAAGCAATTCTGTGAATGCTTTACAAAACACTTAACTGTGAATTACAGAGTAATCGTGTACCATTGCCATGTAAATGAAATGTCTGAGCAGAACTTAATTTCCGTCGTGCAGCACTTATTGTTTCAGAGTCATTGTGTACACTTTCTAAGTGCTCAAAATGTGAATTATATACTACTATACACAATTATTTGGCAAGGTTGCCACCAAACTGTTTACTTTTACAATCCCCTTGCTTATCTTGCAAGAATACATATTTTCTTACGTCGGGATCTAATCCAGAGGTCTTATAGTTGAAATATTTTGTGGTAGCTACAGTTGCCATGAGTGTATTTTTTAACTGAATATTTGAATGAAACATCAAAAGAAGATGTGCCTGCTTATGTTATAGCAAAGTAGCTCTAGCTGCTTTAGTATATACTACAGACTTGCATAGGGTAGATGAAATGTTTGATCCTTCAAAGGGTGAGCGTGACTTTGTGCCCTGGGCCCATACTGGCCGTAGCTTGCGAGCTACCGGTCAGCCACGTTGGACGGTTGATGGGATGGCCGACCAGCTACAGCCGGTGCTGAGGCGAGACTGAAGCGAATGAGCCAGCAGTGGCGGGTCAGCAGCGGCTGCAGGGTATGGCTCGGCCTCTGCCACTCCTTTTGACATAAGTGTGTTTATGTCCTCTCCTCGCATCAGTGTAAGAGCGGCAAGCAGAAATACACATCAGGCCGTCTGCTGCAATTGCTCACTGGGAGAGATAAACTCGAGATACATCGTCGCTCTTGTTGAAGAAGGCGGATGTTCCATCAGAGAAACTGGCAGAAGGTATAGCGTGCCTCATACCACTGCAACGAGATGGTGGAGGAACTACCTTGAAAGAGGCACTATCAATAGACCTCCTGGCTCAGGCAGGAAGAGAGTGAGCTCATAGCAGAAGGACAGGGAACTAGTGACTAACAGCAGAGAAAATCCATTTCTGTATGCGAAGAAGTTGCGGCCGAAGTCCAATTTCCCTGGCTCCAGTGACACAATTCGCCGAAGGCAGAGGGACACTGGACTGCACGCACGATGAGCCGCTGTGTAACAAGAACGCGGCGAAGACAATGCTTTACACCTGCTGGCGTTTGCGGAGGTCCTTACGGGTGCGTCGTGGGAAAACGTCATTTTCACTGACGAGGAAATGTTTTCCACCAGTAACGACGGTCCAAGGGCAGCGAGGAACTCGTCATCGACGCGAGTGTGTAAGCATGTCGAGAAGAAGTGGGCGTTTATCTGTTTCCTGCTGGGGATGGATTCCTGCGAGAGGAACAGGAGCTCTTCACAGGACAGAAGAAACTCTCGAGAGAGTGCCATGTGCCCACATATTGGAAAATGTGATGCTTCTGTCAGTGCGAATGCTGTGCGGAGAAGGGAACTTCACATTGCAAGAGGACCATTCTCCCATTCACACGTCTGCATTCGTTCACCAGCAGCTCTCCACGATTGGCGTCAACGTCATGGACTGGATACCGCGGGCGGCTAATAAGAACCCTGCGGAAAACATGGGGCTGAGGTCGCCAGAACATTAACAGAGAACGGGCCACGAAACCAACCAAGTACAGCTGACGCTCATTGAGACTGCGTTCTTGAAGTCAAGGAGCAAGTTGCTTCTTCAGGCTGTTATGTCCAATGGCTTATAGATTCTATGCCAAGGCGCATGCCAGAAGTGCAAAAAGTCGGATTTTGGATAAAGTATCAGAATCCTTACAACTTTTTGTTATGTCTTCTTTTTCTTCATTTTTACTCAGTGAAAGATCGCTTGGCAACAGATAAATAAAATTTGAGTTAGTTTTCCTTTGATTTACCTTTTTAATTGAGTTTCTTTTAGATGTACTCTTTGTTAAATATTCTATTTTTATTTAATTTATACCATGTCTAGATACAAAGTAATCAGTTTCGAAGGACGCTTTCAAAGTATTCTCTCTTCCCCTCCATACAGTAATACATCCTCTGTACTACAAAAATTATGCAAACGATTTTTTCTTACATTTATTCATTATTGATTTCTCGTCCATTCTCTCTCGCCTGTCTTTACATTATCAACTCAATTGGCCTTTTACTCCATTCTCCCAAAACGTTATAAACAAATCTTGCGGTTCTCATTGAAACTATACGTTCTCGTTTAATTCATACTTTATTTACTGTCCTCTATCATTCCTCTCAAAACCTCTGAGTCCATATTCTTTTATATCTCCTTGTCTATAATCCAGTTTTCGTTATGAAAACATTGCTTCCATTTCTCCCTGTCCTAAGATAAAACGAATTGTGACATACGCTTCAGTAAGGAATACTTTGCAGGCTTTTCACTTTGCAGGCTATCCATTCCTAGATCCCTCCCTGCTTCCTGCTGCACCTCCTTTGACATCTGCATCCACATATACATGAATACTCTGAACAATTAGGTGCTCGGCAGAGGGTTCCTTGAACCACTGTCACATAATTTCTCTACTTTTTCACTCTCAAAAAGCTTGTGGAAATACTGAATAACTAAACCTTACCTTGCAAGCAGTGATGTATTATCACAATGTTCATGTCCCCTATGTCTGCCAGAGCAAACAAAATTTCGTAGCATTCAGCGGAGGGGGTTGGCGATTGGAATTTAGCGAAAAAACCTCGCCGCGTTGTCAAACGCCTACGTTTCAATGATCTCCATCCTAACTCGTTTACCCCACCTGTGACACAATCTCCCCTATTTCGTGATAATAGAAAACGATCTGCCCTTCTTTGAACTTTTTCGATGTCTTCCTTAACTTCCACCTCGTAGTGATCCCATAACACGCAGAAACACTCACAAAGAGGACGGACAAGAGTATTGTAGGCACCAACTTTAATTTATTTGCCACAACTTCTACGTATTCTACCAATAACGGGTTTTCTTCCCTACAATATTTTCCATACGATGATTCCAATTCCAGTTGTTTGTCATTGCAGCTCCTAGATATTTAGTTGAATCGACAACCTTTAATTATGACTGATTCATCGTGCAAGCGAACTTTAACGGAATTGTTTTGGTTTTCATGTGGCATTACGTGCCACAAATCTAAGATAAATGTTCTGATTGTTTGCTAAATAGTTTAAATATACTTCAGAAATTCCAGAAGGTCTACATCACTTTACTTGCGGAATCACATTCATCACTTCCGTTTCACTTGGTGACGCCCCTGCAGTTACTGCAAACTATGACCTTTCAGACAGAAAATCACGAATCCAGTCTCACAACTGAGACGACAGTCCATAGGAAAGCAATATGGTTGGAAGCCGCTCGTCAGGAATGATATCAAAAGCCTTTTTGGAACTCTATAAATACGGAACCAATTTGAGAGCCCCTGTACGCAGTACGTCGTGAGAATAAAGTGCCAGCTGTGTCCCACAACACTAATGGTTTCCAATATTTCTGGCTATTTCATAACTTAGAACAAATTATCTGTTCACACATCCTGCTGCATGTTGATATCAATGAAATATATCTGTAACTCAGTGGATTACGTTTATTTTCTTTTGTATGTATTGCCATGGTCTGTGCAACTTTCCATTCTCCTCCCTCACCATAAATATTAGAATATTCCTCTTGACTTCGTAGAAAAATTAGGTAAACCGATGCATCGTTGATGCACAAGACGCACTCCCAAACTGTTAGTCCACTCAACAAAGACTTTGCGTGTAGGAACATAATCGACTATGAGAGGATCGTGGCAACATAATGGAACATGACTGGTGACGCTGTGATAGTTCTGTTACTTCCTGGAACGACGGAGAATTATCTTGGAAGATTCACTTAATATAATCATTGTATACCAATAAATAATTTTGAATGGATTCCACTTTGGCGTGTGATCGTCTTATCAAATATCTATTTACCGATAGGTGAGATTACTTTTACGCAACCACTGATCTCGTTGTTACATTGCGAATTATTTGTATTGCTCCATGAAAATGTCGAAACATTGTCAAGAGTAAGAAGCAGTAGCTCTCTGTTCCAAATTGGCACGAGCGTAACATTTCATCTCCTCTGTGACAGAACTACAAACAGTTATGTCGAACTCGGAACGACATCTTTAGAAATTTTATCGTCATAAGACGCCTCGATGCTTTCAGTAACCAGTAGATCTAGGAGTAAGAAACAGAAAATACTGTGGAACTGCTACTGAAAATACACAAATCAGTTAATGAAACTATATCACGGAAAACTCTGTCAAATATGTTCAGCAACTACTCTCACAGCCACATTGTTGTATTCACGCTGCAGTCCGGTAAAGCTACTTGAGTATGACAAAAGATTTCATGTTTGATTAAGATAGCCATTCGTTGTATGGTACTATGATGAGACACCAGTACTATTAGGGTAGTCCATATTAACGTAGTTACACGTTACGTTATTGAACAAAATATACACAAATATTAGAGAAATTGTCAACAATATATTCGATCTCATTATCGAAAACGTGTTGCCAACCTAGTTCCTTGGTGCTGTCTTCCAGGGTCGCATTTACTGCTCTGGAACTGCAAAGCATCTCATTTCTTGGCAACTAATGTCCGCTGCGAAGGGCACATTACTGTGAAGCAGCTCGTAACACAAAACACCTTCTTTGTCCCACCAGATGTGTATCAATCACATTGCATTTGGTGGACGTATACAGGCAATTATTTGAAATAATGTTTGTTATGGCTTATCCACTATTTTCTCCTTACGAAGTTACCATATGCTACATTAAATCGCCATCAGGCGGCGCTGATTTCGGTTTACGGTGACTTCCATAAATCTATTATGGCAAATGCCGGGATCAGTCCTTTGAAAGGGCACACACGGAATACCTCCCCAGATCTAGATTCTGCTTCGCGTCTTATCACGCTTTCGACGAGATGTATCGTAATCCTCCTTCCTTTCTTTTAACTTCAATATGACTACTGAAGGCAAGGCTCGCAGGAAGCGTAAATGGTCGTCACAAGTACCAATTTTTGGGGACACTGTCATTGACAATAGTAGTAAATCGCAGAAACGTCCTTCATCATGGCCTGTTTGTCTTCCTGAACGTGGTGATTAATTTATTTCAAAACGATAGCACTTGAAACAATACAACATGACTTTCTCGATAATACTCACTCCATGCAAGTGATAGGTGTTTCAAATTACCTTGACTGCTTTCACCCTTTTATTGAACACAAACAGAACACAATGTCACAAATGTTAGACTTTATTCCTTTTTAGACTCCGTTTTCTAATGCATAATCGACGCTCCTCATAATGTCAAAAATGAGAAATATTCAAGTTGTCATGGCACGAGCTACACTCCGAACTTGAATAAAATAAGACCATAGTTAAATACACTTTTAGAAAGATCATATACAAAGTCGCCTTAGAGCATAATGATACGTAATATTATATCATACACAACGTTCCATAATGTTCTACTTGCTAATTCGAGCACAGAATAGACCGCTGGAGATCATGGGCTCTCTGCCCAATGCGTCGCGATCATTTGGATGTACGCCGGTCTGTATCAAGTGGCCGCTGGCTGACGCACTGAAATTCGTCTTGCCATGAGAGACACTCACGAGTCCTTTCACAATCATGTTGTTGCAAGATTTTTCTTATTACTGACTGGATAGAAAATGAATGAAACTGTCTGACCTTCTGTCAGGCTCAAACTCTGCTAGACCACGAATAGGTTATTCACAGCAACAGCTGAGGTGGAAGGTAACACTTCTCGTACCGTGTGCTGCATACCCCATTACGACAAAAACATGATGATAACATATGAGAAATTCGGTGGTTGGTTGAACCGAGGCTTGCTTGGAATGGCTAAGGCGTGGGTTCAGTTCGCACTGAGGCTAACAACTCTTTAACAGCCACAGGCATACCCTCTTCACCTGCAGTACCGCCGAGTAAAGAACGCAAGACTGTGCTGTGGTTCCAAATCAATATTCTACATGTCTACTCGCTACTGTCTGGAACAGATTTGGGTTAGTTTTGGCTGTCTGATGTCGAAGTCGCTGCTTGCAGAAAGACTGTATCTAGTATGCATCTAGTAAGCTTTGTTACTCTAGTAATGTTATTTTAGTTCACAAAGCAATTGTCGTTTAAAGTCATTTGACCTTCATCTCTTATTCTAACTGATCTTGAAATTTTGAAGATGTTAGCACTGGGCTGGGAATCGAGTTCCGATTCCTATTTTTCTCTGTGTTTGAACCCTTGGAGATGATACTGTCCCATCATTTCGTTGTTTCCTCACGATTTCAAACACCCCCCCCCCCCCGCCCCCCCTGTCTCTGGGAACGGCGCGGTCCTAACTACTAGTGAAAGAGAATTTGGTAGTTGGCATCTCTTTGTGTCAACATCGAAGAAAAGCGTGGGGTTGGAGACCCAGGCAGCACAGCTAATAGCCTGTAAAATATGCTAGGGATACCATATTTTTCTAGAAATGCCCTAGCTGCTCCATGACGTGAGGACGGTAAACCCACACTGTAACAAGACAGTTTCTTCATCAGAGGCACAGTGTAACATTAACTTAGTTACAATGGACAGCTTTTCCCGAACCGTGAAGTGCAGAATACAGAGACTTGCGTCCAGTAATCAGGTCATCACTATCTATAATTGCTGTCCTTTGAGATATTCGGTCTGCTCTCTACCTTCTTCTCCACAAGGTTGGAAACATGACAAGTTCCCTTAATGGGGGATCTGCCTCAGTTCAGTGACCTCTTGTCAGGGCCTGTGGGCTCACAGACCACTGCAGTCCATTGCTGGATGGAAGCAATCAGTTTTAATCTACAGTTCAGAGAGAAGATCATTCTGCATCCTCTGTACATGTCACCTAAATCATTAGTGTTTCTGAGACCAGAGACAGCTTATTGCCAGCTGATATGGATGTTTGGCATCCGTCAGATAGGGAAGTTATGCTCGTTTTGTGTCCTCTTTGGTGCAATTCAAGAGCAGGCCTTCGTCAACATCGTTAATATAAACACAACATGCACTTACGATGGCCACCAAAACTGCAACAGCCACACTTGATACCAGCACTTGCCAAAGGTCTCTACGTGTGTCTGGTAGATTCTCAGATTCAGCTTTTCAGTAGTTTCATGTCAACACGCAACTCATAACTTGTACTGCATAACGTAATGACAGGCTATGATCAGATATTCGTATGCGTACAGCTTCTATATTTTTATTTGAGCATACTATGAGAACATTATCCATCAGATCAGACCTCTACAGGTAGCTTTATTCCAATAAAGGTTAATCTACACATCTTGTTGAGAGATCTGTAGCATTCGCTGACCTTTTGGTTTTATAGGAGTATGAACATGCCGCAGATATTACAACAGTCGAAACTCCGATGGACCACCCACAACTGAAATTAAGTGAATAAATATTAAATTTCAGCGTAGGTACCATTTTTGTAATCAAATAGAAATCTTTTCGCAGAGCTACCTAATTATCTGTTTCCGTATATCCTTACCCGCTCTTTATTGAGAGCTGAGTAAACATTAACATCTCTGTAGCAGTGGTCAGGCAGTTGTTTCAGACAGAGTAGAAGCCACAGATTAGTCGGCGGATGATCAGTAACGACACACATTTCGAGACATTCAGAAGCTATGAAAATTTCTTAACAGGGAAGGATGGCTAACATCATTACACGATTCGATGGTAGTTCAGAAGTGTCAACAAAGAATTATTGCTTTAGCGTTTAGTTGTATAATTCTGCAAGGAAATCTTGCCTTTCCTAACTTTCTGACATTTAACTGGATTTTCTAGATCATAATAGGAATGCAATGGCGAACACGTAAGCTTTATCAACAGTGAGTTATGTTTAGTGTTGTTTTACAAAAGCGAAAATGATAGCATTGCACAAAAAGAAAGTCTCTTTCAGTCTCCAGAGTAATATACGCTGTTACGAAACTTCCTGAAACGTAATTATGTGATGGACAGCAGTAGACAATTCATACGAAAATAACGTCCTCTGAAGGTCGTCCTTAAGCCGTCATCTACCAAATCTTTTCTTGCGGATGTGGTTGCCCACTGCGGACTTTGGAAGTGTTTCAGAGATATACTGCAGATTAAAGAAATGAGCTAAACCGCGAATGTTCTTGTTATTTTTTCTGACCACTTAATCAGCCAGCAATGATTTTCAGCTGAGAACCACAGAGGAGTAGAGCTGAACTCTAGCTTGTTGTTTGGTGTGCAGGTACTGGTGGCAGCAGGCCTGCTATTGGCAGTGCTGAGTCAGGATGGTATGGCACGGCCTTGGGGCCACGGAGGCGGCGGAGGCGGCGGCCACGGCGGAGGTGGAGGCGGCGGCCACGGCGGAGGCGGAGGCGGTGGAGGTGGTCACGGAAAACATCTCGGAGGACCTGGCGGCTACGCCCACTCCTACGCCTACTTCCACGGACCGGTAGCTGGAGCCCATGAGGCTGTCCACGGCGGCGGTGGCCATGGGGGCGGCGGAGGCGGTGGCGGACACGGAGGTCACGGGGGCGGCGGCGGTGGCGGACACGGAGGACACGGTGGTGGTGGCGGCGGACACGGAGGTGGTCACGGAGGCTACGGTGGCGGCGGACACGGAGGCGGTCATGGAGGCTACGGTGGTGGCGGACACGGAGGCTACGGTGGCGGACACGGAGGTCACGGGGGCGGCGGCGGCGGTGGCGGACACGGAGGACACGGTGGTGGTGGCGGCGGACACGGAGGTGGTCACGGAGGCTATGGTGGCGGTGGACACGGAGGCGGTCATGGAGGCTACGGTGGCGGCGGACACGGAGGCTATGGTGGCGGTCACGGCGGAGGTGGCGGCGGGCACGGAGGTGGCGGCCATGGAGGCGGTGGTGGTGGACACTACACTGACTTTGTCGTAAGTACATCTAAAAGAAGATGTAATACCATCCAAATCTGCTATATTCAACAAATCTAGTTTAGTTTGCCATTGGCTTCTCATAGACACTGCAACTGAAAACAGATGTCAATACAATGACGTGACTGGCAGACACTGATGAGTGAAATAATTTTTTGACTATGAAAAATTGTGGGCCCAGTTTCATAAGGATTCGTATGTAAGACAGGAGTAGCAGATTTCAGTATAAAGCACTAAACTGATATGGGAATATGTATCAACTTTTTTTAGTAATTTAGAATTCATGTAAGATATCCTGAAATGATACTGAAAATATAGAACTAACATGTGTCACTTAAGCCTAGCTGTGAAGCATTGGTTTCCATCACTTGAATCATTTTCTGTTACGGAAGTGAGTATATAACAATCTTCTTGAACAAATCTCGAATGTGTGAGATAATTTAGTTTATTTCTGTTCAATAACTAGTAGATTTTAAGGTTATTTGCCTACTTTTGATCTTTACTGTACTGTGTTGTTTGTAAGCTTTTGTCAGACTACCTGCAGTTTATTTTCTCTTTCTTCTAGCATGAATGGAACGAGTTACAGTGTAATAAAGCAAGATTTTGTATGAACTGAAAATTTTCTCAGTTGATTGGTCATTTAGATAACCTTGTACATTCTTCTGCTGTCTAAGTTGTTATTGCTTCTTGCCACATCTTGTGCTTACCATGATCTGTTTTTTGCTCTACAGGCCTACCCACTGTACACCTACGGTTATGACGTGTCTGACAAGCACACTGGAGACCACCACGGACATAAGGAGGACAGAAAGGGACACAGTGTGATCGGTAAGCTACAGATACCGCTATAAAGGTTTGTTCATGTTAGCGATGAATGCAAGGGTCCACAGCTTAAATAATTTACAAAGAAAATTTATAACGCTTTCGCAGCCCATGTTAGGATCTTTTTTCTTTATTTATTCGCATAATCGGTTTCGAGATACTCAGTTTCATTATAGAATTATTATGCGAGTGATTATATTGGACAGTGAACAATTAGAAAGTGGAGCTAAATATAATGTTTTTATATTGCGACGACGTCGAAGGCTCCGTATATTCAAATGGGCTATGTCCCTTCTTGAAGCATACGTGTGAAACAGTCGAACTGTTGAGAACAGTGCTGAAGACTTGTGAGACGAACTGTATCCATCCTCTTCATGTCAGAGACCAGCTAGCGCTTGCAGAGTAAAATATGTACTTGCTCACTCTTTAGTACCTCAAGGCTTTCAGGAGGTCACTGTGTCAAAACTACAAGACATACAGAAAATAGACACCTATTAATGGACGGATCACCTTTCCAAACTCTTACCTCGCATTACAGGTGCTTAGTATGGGCACTGTTTGTGACGTGGTAAATGTCGATATGTGTATGTAGTTCACTGAATCCGCTTAAGCGAACTGCCTAAAAGGCAATCCGACAATATGGAGCGGATGACTTTCTGCGTGGTCTGAGACGCCTACCACCCAGTACGATTACACCATGGCGCGCATTAATAATCGAAAATTGAAGAGATGATCTGTCTACTGAATGCTGCCATTTTTCTTTAGGTTCTGTAGTTTTCGTACAGTCCTCTAAAGCCTCAGAGGTACTTACGAATAATCGCGTATATCGTCAGCCACATTGTTCACCACTAATCCATACGTACTACGTGACTCCTGCAGGAGAGTACCACATCAAGGAGCCGGGCGGCGACGTGCGCGTCGTCAAGTACAAGGCGGACAACAAGCACGGCTTCCAGGCTCACGTGAGCGGCGGCGCCGCAGGCGGAGGTCACAACGACCACTCCGGCTACCACAGCGGCTGCCACGGCTGCGGATCCCATCACGGAGGCGGCGGCGGCGGTGGCGGCGGCCACGGAGGTTATGGAGGCGGCGGACACGGAGGCGGCGGCGGCGGTGGTGGTCACGGAGGCGGCGGCGGCGGAGGCCACGGAGGTTACGGAGGCGGCGGACACGGAGGCGGCGGTGGTGGTGGCCACGGAGGTCATTACTGATCGACACTGTACCTGGACCACACCATTCTGTAATCAGATTCTTCTTGTATGTTTGTTAATGTTTTTGTATAAATAAAAATTTTTAGCACATTTACTGCATTATTCTACTCACAATCGTGTACCTCGAACCAAGATATGAGAGTTGGTGGAGTATCCTATTCCACTACATAGAACTTAATACTGAGTGATACAAAGATTGATGATAGACCCTATCGTACTGATGGTTCTGAATAAGTGCCTTTGGATAATGAAAGTGTCCATACTTGGACGTGTCACTAACAGCATTTTTCATCAAAGTATTGGTTGATCTTTCACACAGAGAAAAGCAAGCAACTGTGAACACCCTGGAATTATTTCTAATTCGTCAGTGTTATGATTGGTTTCGTGTGGTGCACCACAATTTCCTCCCTACTTCTAATCTCTCTTAATTTCAGTGGAACAGCTATTATTTCTTGTGTATGAAGGATGTTCATAAATTAAGATCTTATTACTTATTCAAAATAGATAAAAAGGTTTATTTACAGTCTGTATGCACACAGTGACATAACTTCTCCGCACAATAAACAAACAAATGCAGACATTTGTCATATTATAACACCATTTCTTCACCAAAGAATGCTGCCACCTGATGCTTTAGCCAGTCATTGACAGCGTCCTTCAGCTCATCGCTGGATGTGAAGTGCTGAGTAGCCAGTAACATTTTCATCTTGGAAACGGGATAAAGCTCGACTGGTGTCGAGTGCAGACTATAGAGATTATCTTCAAAAATCTTCCAGCCAATAAGTCTGATATTTTATTTGTCGAGTTCACAAAAAATGTTCAAATGTGTGTGAAATCTTATGGGACTTAACTGCTAAGGTTATCAGTCCCTAAGCTTACACACTACTTAACCTAAATTATCCTAAGGTCAAACACACACACCCATGCCCGAGGGAGGACTCGAACCTCCGCCGGGACCAGCCGCACAATCCATGACTGCAGCGCCTAAGACCGCTCGGCTAATCCCGCGCGGCGTCGAGTTCACAGTATGAGGTCGTGCACTGTCGTTGGAGATTGATGTCTATGGTAATCATCCCTCACTACTTGTTTTGGACTAACTTTCGTAAGAGTCTCATAATAAACATGTGATATCACAATATTTTTGTGTGTTACTCTCACGAAATATACGAGGTGTGGCTAGAAAAAAACCGGACTAGTACTGGTGAAACAATAAAACGAATGCAATAAGGCTGAAAGTCGCGTGGCTTGTCACGTGACTCTCGCTCCGCCTACTGCTCGAGTTTCATCTGCCTCCTGCACTCAGTCTGCCCGTGGCGTCTGTTTTAAGTAGTTGACGTTTTGTCTGTGCGTCGGAAAATGTTGAGTGTACAGAAAGAACAGCGTGTTAACATCAAATTTTGTTTCAAACTAGGAAAATCTGCAAGTGAAACGTTTGTAATGTTACAACAAGTGTACGGCGATGATTGTTTATCGCGAACACAAGTGTTTGAGTGGTTTAAACGATTTAAAGATGGCCGCGAAGACACCAGTGATGACACTCGCACTGGCAGACCATTGTCAGCAAAAACTGATGCAAACATTGAAAAAATCGGTAAACTTGTTCGACAAATCGCCGTTTAACAATCAGAGCAGTGTCTGAGTTAACAGGAGTTGACAAGGAAAGTGTTGGGCAGATTCTTCATGAAAGTTTCAACATGAACAAAGTGTGTTCAAAAATGGTTCCAAAGTGTCTCACAATTGAACAGAAGGAACGCCGAAGAATGATTTGTTCTGACATCCTGGAAAACATTGAAAGTGATCCCACCTTCTTAGAAAATGTTATTACTTGCGATGAATCGAGGTTTTTTACTTACGATCCCGAAACTAAACGCCAATCGATGCATTGGAAAACTCCTGGTTCTCCACGACAAAAAAAAGCACGAATGTCAAAATCGAAATTCAAGGCAATGATGATTTTTTTTTTTGACATCAAAGGGATTGTGCACATTGATTGGGTACCAGAGGGACAAACAGTGAATCAGCATTACTACATTAGCGTCCTGGCTACCCTACGTGAGTGAGTACGGAGAAAACGGAACGATTTGTGGAGAAAAAAGTCATGGATCCTTCACCAAGACAATGCCCCAGCTCACAGTGCGTTGTCAGTGAAGACGTTTTTGGCAAAACACAACATTCCCATCTTAGATCATCCACCCTACTCACCTGATTTGGCCCCCTGTGACTTTTTTCTTTTCCGTAAAGTCAAGTCAGCTTTGAAAGGAACTAGATTTGAGACTGTTGAAGCAGTAAAAGAAAAAGCGACGGAAGTAATGTATGGACTTACCGAAAATGATCTGCAGCATTGCTATGAACGGTGGAAAATTCGTATGGAGCGGTGTAGAGACCGAGGAGGAGAGTACATTGAAGGAGATAACATGAAATTGTAAATAATTATAAATAGCCCGCGAAAGGCAAAGGTCCCGAGTTCGAGTCTCGGTCGGGCACACAGTTTTAATCTGCCAGGAAGTTTCATAATTGTAAATAAATGTTTTTTCCAGCATCAGTCCGGTTTTTTTCTAGCCGCACCTCGTATTGTCAAAATTCCTTTGGTATTGCAAGAAATTGTAACCATTATTTTGAACTCCGACAGCGTCTGCTTGAATTCTTTGGGTTTATCGGAAGAATGGGGCTGTTCCTTAGTTTCAGAGTATACCTACTGCACCCATGTCCCCATTCAAGATTGTATTCAGAAATTCCTTCCTCTCTACATAGTTGCGCTGGAGGAATGTCAAGACTGCAGTCACCATTTCAGTTTTGTGAAAATCATTTAGACATTTTAATACTCACCTTGCACATAACTTATTGTAACGTGACCTCTCTGTGAGTAGTGGGATAAAGCTTGTATGAGGACAAATTGATATCAAATTAATTAAATGATCAACTAATCCCCTCCTCCCTCCCACTGAAAACGTCATGGGTTTTCCCTAGTTGGCATGTGGCCACCGATTCTGGGCTACTTTTCTTTATCACCCTATCCTCTGGGAAATCCCCACCCCTGCCTCCTCCCCTCCCTCCCTGCCGATACGAACGCACTACTTGAATTTCACGCGGTTTTGAATGCAGTTTCTGGTGTGCTTTTCCCTATCACCCTCCTCTCTGGGAAATCCACAAACTCCCTTCCTCCCGGAACTCTGCCCCATGTTTCATATCAAATTAACTGACTAATTAATTAAACAGATGAAAAAATGAAATAGCTCAATTGAGGTACCTCCTCTTAACCTATTTTGCCACTTGTGTATTCTGTCGTTGAACACAGGTGGCTTCAGATGAGGTCTGAGTTATTTCAGTAACGCCATTCCCCTCAATGAAACTGATTGAGTAGTTAATTAAATCGATATCCTTTTGTGTGGGACAGTTTTCTGTGGTGAATATTGTGTCAGATTTCTGGGCTCCTCTTTTTAACATTATCAAAGACGTAGTGGGATAAATCCGGTACAAGGACAACTCTGATAACAAATTAGTTAACTGACCAACTAATCCCCTCTCCTCCTGATGACATGATGTGCTTTACCCATCCAGCATGTTACCCTTCTGGCTGGAAAATCCTCATCCCTCACCCCTACCCCTCCCCCTCCAACCCCACCAATATGAGTGCACTTTTTGAATTTCACCCTTTTTTGAATGGGGTTTCGTGCGCACTTTTCTTTGTCACCCTTCCCTCAGGGAAATCCCCAGCCTTCCTCCCTCCCAGAAACCCTGCACCACATTTGATATCAAATTAATTAAAGGTGGCAAACAATTAAGGTACCTCCCCTTAACCTATTGTTCCACTTTCGGTATTCTGTCGTTGAAGCTGTGGGTGAGGCCTGAGTTATTCGAAAAGTCTGCCTCCCACTCAATCAAATTGATTGAATAATTAATCAAATCGATGTCCTTTTGTGTGGGACAGTTTTCCTTCGTGAATACTGCCCCCTTCTGGAGATATTGATTGACTGGCGGGAAATCGGTTGCAGTGTGTGGAATATTGTTTATTTAAACATTTTATTGGATAGTGTGTGGAATATTTAAACAATTGTGACGCTTTTTCTTACTCCGATAGTGTAAAGAATACCGTCATGAAACACTCACCACACATAGTTACACTCACATGGATTGTGCTAAATATATCTGGCCATCACTGGGCTGCACCACGCACTGCTGGGAGAAGTGGTGCACGATCTCTATTGGCTTCTGTGCTGCCACATGAAGGACCATCAGCTATCCTGCAGTATTAGCCCTCCTCATGTGGCTACTTCCTGACGCATGGCACTGCTGCATCTGCACGTGCCACTGGCCGTGTCTGGTCCAGACTGAGAACAAAGTAGTGTTTGTCTAGGAAACCCCTCCAGCTTTTCCCTTGCAGGATCCTGGTGCATTTGAGAACATCTTCCAAGGCAAATGACTGACTGGAAATCGATCCAGGTATACTGTTGAAGTCAATAAATTGGTTGACAAATTAATTTTGGTACTCATGATCGTGATGTAGGGGATATAAGGCAGACACGGTAGCTCACTGGTCTCAGTCGCAGTCAGTTTTTGGAAGAAGAAGAACCATGAAGTGTCAACAGTGGAGAGGGTGCAGTTATTCCCAGCAGATTAGGGAGAAACAGTAGGGTAAGTACTTCTTGCTTAATAATACATCTTCATCCCTCTCTCTGCCTGTAGTTGCTTTGTTACACATGTAACTTTTCTTCCACTTTTGGTCTCTGGAGATGACATCCAGCTCTCGAGGACATGCAGGGGCATGTGATCCTCTAGTGGAAATGGTCAGCACGTTAAAACCGACAAATACGGATGTCGCTTCTGGGGGACTGTGCTGGACCCCAACACATGCACCATCTCAGAACACTGGTGTTACTGCAATGGCAGAGTACTGATGTGGTGGATGAGAAGCTGCTGAATCCTCCTAGTGCACTTCTGCTTTTCATTTCAGACTATAATTTAACAGCTAGTGGTTCAAAGCGCTTAAATATTCCCATAGAAATAAGCGGACAGTGGCTGGCATGTTGTGTTGGAGATTGAAAATGCATCGGGAAGTGTTAAAGTACTGTTTACGGATTTGGAATGGGATGAAATGTGTCAAGCAGATTACCACATCAACCAGCAGATGACCTCCGAGTATTCTCCATTTCTGGACATTTACTGCTTGGGCCTGACGCTATATATAACATTATTGCACAATGGTGTGACACTCATGATGAGATCAGGAGGTCGATCCGTTTTTCTGCAACACTTTATCATCACAAACGTGTTCAGCTTATGTATGGTGCTATCCCTTGTGCTGGAAAGACTGAACCATGGGTTGCTGTGTGTTCAAGCTGTGTATAAAGACATCATGAACTATCTCCGCCATGTCATCTGAGGTGCCTTGTCATGGTCCATGCAACTTCCCTATCGGAGGTCCGAGTCCTCCCTTGGGCATGGGTGTGTGTGTTGTCCATAGCGAAGGTTAGTTTAAGTTAGATTAAGTAGTGTATAGGCTTAGGGACCGATGACCTCAGCAGTTTGGTCCCATAAGACCTTACCACAAATTTCCACATTTTCCAACTATCTCTGTACCTATAGTGTGTCCGCAGATGATTTAGAACAGTGTATCAATACTGTGTCAAAAGAAGAAGCTGAAGGAACACTCATCAATTGAGAGAAATATACACCGAATTTAGTGCATACAAGAAACAGTATTCAGGAGATACAGTAAAAAATGAATCAGTGTTTTTTCTTGTTGATGTAAGGCAGCCCATGTATCATTGTTGAGGTGTGTGTGATTTTTTCCTTCATAACTCTCTTATTATATGGTAGCAACAGTAGCTCTTTTGGTAAGATGATTGTGCTAAAGTGGCTACACATATTATTGTTACATGTGTTCATTTTTCTGTAAGAGCCCATTGCACATGAAAACTTGATGTAATCGGAATCATCGCAAGGTGGATGAAGCATCAGGGGTGTGTCATAAGTGACAGGTTCTGTGATGGTGCAGAAGAAGACGGGATGAAGAAGAAGAATTGGAAACTTTACCTGATTGTACAAAAGTGATTATTGTAGGTCCATCCAACAGCGACAAGACAGATGTTCTCATGTCACTACTAACACACCTGGATGGAGACTACTTTGGACATGTATATGTATTTTCAAAACGCTATTTCAACTCAAGTATCAGCTACTGTAAAAGATACTGCATAGTGTAGATGTGTAACATACACAACATTCAGTGAAAGCAGTCAATGCCGTTGCTGTGGAAGACCAAGATCAAATTCTATAATATTTTCATTTTGGTACTGACGTATTTTATTTGAGTCAGACATATTCCAGAATCCCAAAACAGTTGGTGAGGTATTATGCAAACCTCATTATGCCTTTTAGACAAGACAGTTGGAATCTAAGACACATTAGCAGGTGCATGCAGGCACTGACATGATTTGGCAACGATATGCACGGATTTCTAGAGTCACACAAAGTACAGGTTTCTTGTTATTGATAAATCAAGAAAACTGAATAATGGTAGGTATGGAGGGAACTTCCAGGAGTTTCTATCTACATAGCTATGGGAAGTGGTGAGTATGTTAGTGTACATCACACCATAGACAATTTCACGCATCAGGTGCTCAGCCCAAGAGTATAGATGTGTACATGGACAGAGAAGGCATCTGTACATAGATGGAAAAGTTCAGTCTCTCGAACATAAAGTTACGATGCCGGAGACGTATGCTCAGGCCCTTCTGAGACTGATCAACGAGTTAGATGCTAGGGTAAAGGAGCTAGAAATGTACACCCATGTCAGTCTTGGACAGAAAATAAACCACTTAGCTGTAAAGGTTCGTGGAATTGAAAAGGAAGTTCTTGACTTAACTGTAAAGGTTGAGCAAAATGTACATAAGATGCAGCCTGTGAAGTAGCCTACTTAATACATTGCAAGATGTCGACTACATATAAGGTCATTGCTGCATGGAAAGCTCTTTGAGAGCAGTTACAGCTGTTAAGTTTAGGACATTTGGATTGAGAGCAGACACTGAGAGAAATTTTTATGCCGGTTAGTGAATATCTCGATGAACTCTCAGCGAAATTACACAACAACAACGATGGAGCTATTGCCAGTTTCACTAATCATTACAGAGATGCTCGGGTAGACAAAACATTTAGTGCCAGTGGTGAAAAACCATACATGTTGGGCGCACAATCTATTATTTTAAAAGAAAATCAGAACAGATAGGGGATACGTAATTTTAAAGAACACCCCAGGTCTACTGAACCTCATTTTCGTAAAACCCTCAAAAACAGTAAAATTTTCACCCAAAGATCTGGATACTACAATCGGCTGTGTACACAGGAAAGCAGGAAACCAATACAGTGCGAAGTAAAGAGACATTATAAAACTGTTATTATTAGATTGTCAGTATGGCATTCGTGATGGTGTTGACATTCATCATAAAAGGGGCAGAAATCAGCCCTCTCAGTATACATACTAGGATGACCCCAATGAGATTACAGATCGACTATGGCTACTCACTGCATCTGCTGCCACAGCAATTCCGCTCATTCGAATGAGGTTGTCTCAATAATTCAAGAGCTTAGTGAGAGAGGTATTATCGAATGAGTATGGAAACAGAAGCTTGAGAACTGCACAAACCAGCATGCTAAACATATCCCCATAGGCATGTTATGATTAAATTTTTGGGTGACTTACGGCTGGCTGATCTTGTAGATATGAGGGAATATTCAGATGATAATAATGGGTTCAAATATACTTCAATAGTTATTGATACATATTCCAAATTTGGGCATTATCTGTTAAAACAAAAATGGGGAGAAAGGTCACAGATATGTTTGAGTGGTTGTTGCAGACAGGGATGAATTAATGCCCTGACAACCTCCAAACCAAGGGGTGGAGACTGTTACAACAGGTACTTCAAGACACAATTAGTGACATGGAGTATATCACTCCTGAACATTCGCCCTCTGGAAGGTGTGTATCATAAAACATCTGAACAGAACAAAATGTGGATACATTTTAATCTTTGCGGCTCATACAAATGGACAGATACCCTCACAGAAATAATTGCACAGTATAACCGAATCAAAATTGACACCATTCGATGTTCATGACAATGGACTCATGGATATGGTGTACTAGCTTATTAAAACGCTCGATCAAGGTAAACATAAATTTAATATGGGTGATTTGGTACGTATCTCAAAACACAGGACAACATTTGAAAACTTATAGGTCCCAAACTAGTCGGTTGAGATATTGACAGTTTCCAAAGTGCAGAGAACAAATCTCAGAACCGAAATCTTAAAGAATAGCAATGGCACTGAATTATCAGGATACTTTTACACCGAGGAAATGCAGAAGAGCTCAGAATCCCACTTGTTTCTCATAGAACATAAGATGTCGACGATGGAGCACTAGTTAAATGGCTTAGTTTGTCTGCAACACAGAAAAGCTGGACTGACGCTGACGATTTTCTGTGTAATGGGATGCACAAAGCACAACCAGCACATAGCATAACATGCGTTATAGTAGATGCATCATAGGAGGCTGTGCTTTCTTGGCAAACGTGCCCTCGAACTGCACGTTCTGGGGTGTAATTACTGTGGAACTGGTATAAAACTTCAACAACGTTTGGCTTGTGGCGACAAGGGGATTAACCTGCTGACGAGGCGTGTTGGGAACATGACATTGCATACACAAAATGAAGGGATCTCCAAGGATGTCGCACCGTAGATCTAACTTTAGCTGATGAAGCAAAGCCAGTATATGCGAGATAGGATATTGGTATAGAACAGCGCATTGCAGTATTAATAGTTGATAAAACCATGCATGGTGAAATTAAGTTTGGTTTGGGTGTGAATTTCAAGCACATTATGAACGCTGCATGTCGTGCACAGAAGAAGAAGAAGAAGAAGAAGAAGAAGAAGAAGAAGGCAACGATGAAGAAGAAGAAGGTGTGTTTAAAAAATTGTATCCTGACAGCGATGGATGCAGCTACAAGCGTTCTGAACCATAAAGGACCCGTAAAAGCACCCAGGGTTCTGTTAATACCCAAGAAATCAGGTGGTATTATCTCGTTCGTTATTCCTGCCCTCTCAGGTCACTCAGTGATGGGTTCAATGGCTGGTGGTGCTATGGCTATCTCAAGAACAGTGAAGAATACACAGAACTCCCAGGAGCAGCTAGAGGAATCAAGAAGACATAACCGCATGATGGAAGCTGCAGCCATTGGAAAAGGAGACCATACAAGGAAGGACTAGGTCTCCTCATAAATAAAAAAAATGCCTATTAGCTATTTTACCAGACAGACAGCTTACAAACACTGATCTGCTAAGGTTGTAAGGTTGTTAGGAAAAAAATTCAACATTCCAGGATTCTGTAGTGTGTTTATGTTGGATACATTACCGAACACTATGTTGAATTGTGAATTTAAATGTTACTGGGAGACCAGAAGCCCATTTGGTGGCATATGTTAAGAAAATACAAGTAACGTCTACTATTTCTACTCATTTGGAGACTTGCAGCCGCCAGAAGAGTTACAACGATAATTCACCCACAGAAGTCGTGTGTTCTATAGTTTTCAACGCTATCAAGACTTTAATGCCCACTTGCGTGGGCATCTGTGCATCATATTTCTCCTAATATTTACAAAGAAGCATATATTTAAGGAGATACATTAAGTATGCAACCTTCAGATGAAGTTCAGATGTAATATCTTGTACTCTACCTTTAAAAGATCGATCGCTATTATTACACCTGAATTACTTCCCAATGATTGATTTAACAAATGGGGATTGGAAAATTGCACTGATGGGACTGGAGACTTACAATAGCATTCTGAATATCACAGAGCATAACAACAAACTTCATCTGGAAATTAGTGGTGGAAAAGAAACTACGGAAATAGAATCTGGTGAATAAGACAGTGATGATTTAAACGATGTTTTAAAACGGTCTGGAAAAGGGATTGCACTACGTGCAAACATCAGTACACTTATATCTGAAATAAAGACAACGGGTGCAATGACTGGCGTTAACCAGAAAGGTTCAGCAACACTGTAACAGACTCTTACTTCAACAACAGATTGATCCATACAGTTTATGAATTCTTCTCATCAGTGGAACAGGGCATAAGATCATTGAGATCCTTACCAACGCTATTTACCTCCCAGTAAGAGTTCAGGCTTAGGACTACCTGGAGCTGCGTATTGTCGACCAGGAGAATCAACTTGTCAGAATTCGTGACGGGGAAATCATTATACAGCGATATCTAAAGCAGAACCAGCAGAGACATAGAACGTGAAGAGACCCAGAAGCTGCGTTGGCCTTCAAGCATGTGGGACCTGTCGGAGGCAGAAGCGATGACCTGTAACTTGTCAGACTGAAAGCGTCAGCCGCGAGCTTCGGCCACCCCAGAATGCAGTGTCCCCGTATTCTCAGCGAGAAAGGATGGGCGTAAGGTATAAAATCAAAGTGCACAACGCCCAACGTGGCACTTCACAACAGACCAGCAAGCTGATAACACGTGGAAACTGCAAATTTCTTAAATCAGTAGATTGTAGCCGCGGAATGACGTCGTTCTATATACCTATCCTAGTGGAATATGGCGAGTGTATTATATGCCAGGAATACTTCCCACATAAACATTATGCATCAACCACATTTAACAAGAACGATGAAAATTAGGATTGTCATCGAACACCAAGACCCTTACCCTTCCCGTGCAAGAGTTTCATATACGAAAAGGTATGGTACGGCTACAGTGGCGTCGAACCATACACGTAACACTTTAGCATTACTTTATCATAACATATGATATGAACTTAACTGGGTCAAGATTGATAGTACATGCAATTTGGGCATAACGTCAACTATTAAAACGTTCATCTCTGTTTCTCGCTCGGATCTGCACGATTTAGAAAACGCTGGATGGTTTATAGACAAGCTAGTGTATGCAACAGTGGAAGAGAACAAGAGATTTAGTGCATTTGTACCTTTAAAATAGCTTATGAGATACTTCGAGGACATGCGGGGAATTGCTCTGAATGCTAAACAGGAACATATTCTGGTATGGAGTGCAATGGATAACAACTCATACCTTCAAGCAGTTCAAGAGGAGAATGAGATCACCATGAATAAAATAATATGAAAAATGCCACACACCACTCTATCTGATGAGCAGCGTTTGAAGCTCTTATAGTTCTGAATGCTGGGGTATTTCTGCCATTATCTTTCTGTTCATGAAAGGCTTTCGAATACCCAGTACTACTGACTGTAAGCAGACAAACGTGGTCTGTTAAAACCGCTACTCAACTGGAGTCACTCCATTCACTATACTTGCATTTCAGACAAATAGACGAGGGAATATAGCAAATGATTCCACCAAATTTGACTATTGTAGGTTGACTAATGCCAGAGTCTGCCCTAATTATGAATTCTACCCATGTGGTTATTTAGATCTGGAGTGGATGAAAACGTATACAGTCCATCATACGACAGCCATGCAAGGTTCCATACTTCATACTATGAAGAGAAAGGATGCCTACTCAGTCCACGGAAAGTCAAGGAGCTGGTGCCAGACATCATAAAAGATTGCCCAAAACAGAACGAGACAGTAAAATCTGGGCCTACAGATGTGCGAATTGAATTTGAATCTTCGACAAATTTCCCAGAACACATTGCAGCGCATGCTCTCGTTCTACATGACTGTGTGATCAACTAATGCCCTCTCACTGGTGTTGTGCAATGACTGGCATAAATGAAGAGGTGCTGTGTCGTATCCAGAGCATACCACGATGTATTTGAGCTCTGAGCACTATGGGACTCAACTTCTGAGGTCATTAGTCCACAATGTATCTCAAGATGTGTACATCATTGCAGACATTCTATGGTGACGAGCATAGACAGTTCATATTTTAAGATGTTCCATCATAGCATAAACAGAAGATGCCGGAATAATAGAGACATTCTCAGCAAACATTGCATCAACGAGGTCTTTCAAGGATTCGAAGTGTGCTAAAACACGCAGGAGTGGAAACTAGTTAACATGTAACTACCAGGGAATTCTCTGGGATGATCCTACCTTATCCTATAAAGATAATGTGCCCTTGCTTCGATTATTCGACCACAAGGATACCATCATCTACTTGAAATGGAAGAAGATCGCAAGCATGCAACGAATTTTCAAGTTTGTTGCTATTCAAGAGCTGGTATTCTATGGGTAGCCTGCTCTCCATCGGCTCAATACGTAGAAAAAAATGTGTCAAAATAGTGCTGTGTTGGCTTATGAAAACGTAAAATTACTTTTAAGTTGGATGAGCAATGGGTAGCCTGCTCTCCATCGGCTCAATACGTAGAAAAAAATGTGTCAAAATAGTGCTGTGTTGGCTTATGAAAACGTAAAATTACTTTTAAGTTGGATGAGCAACATGTGTACAGTTTTTAAAATTTATTTAACCCTTCTCACACTTTCATATCTATATAGTATGCAACTTTGTACAGATATTATCCCTGTTTTTTTTTTTTTTCAAGCACAGAAGAAATAATTTTCGACATGTTTGCCATATGTCTTTGGAAGTGGACATGGTCATATCCCTCGAGCCCCCTTAAGCCAATTTGTGCTGCACAATATGCAAAATCACATGCAACCATTCTATATATTTTGTTATTTTACATGTTAACTTTACTTTCATGTTCAGTGCGAACTGGGATAGGCTTTTTTTGTAAATAACAACGACAAAGAGATTTTTCATTTATTCAGTTCACACAGGTACAATTTCATTCTAGAGATTACAATTCAGTTGTTGAGATACAATCCAGTTCTCGAGATTCCAATTTGATTCCTGAGACCACAATTTGCATGTTTTTCACTAAATACTGTTTTTAACAATAACAAACAAAAATTTACTGGTTGAAATATTGACAATTTGCAGATGTATATATAAATATATAAACCAATGTAGATATACTTTTATTGTAACACTATACCAATCATAATAGTAGCAGTTACATGGATGAACAACAATGATGTTGATGGGCAGTGAAATACACTCCTGGAAATGGAAAAAAGAACACATTGACACCGGTGTGTCAGACCCACCATACTTGCTCCGGACACTGCGAGAGGGCTGTACAAGCAATGAACACACGCACGGCACAGCGGACACACCAGGAACCGCGGTGTTGGCCGTCGAATGGCGCTAGCTGCGCAGCATTTGTGCACCGCCGCCGTCAGTGTCAGCCAGTTTGCCGTGGCATACGGAGCTCCATCGCAGTCTTTAACACTGGTAGCATGCCGCGACAGCGTGGACGTGAACCGTATGTGCAGTTGACGGACTTTGAGCGAGGGCGTATAGTGGGCATGCGGGAGGCCGGGTGGACGTACCGCCGAATTGCTCAACACGTGGGGCGTGAGGTCTCCACAGTACATCGATGTTGTCGTCAGTGGTCGGCGGAAGGTGCACGTGCCCGTCGACCTGGGACCGGACCGCAGCGACGCACGGATGCACGCCAAGACCGTAGGATCCTACGCAGTGCCGTAGGGGACCGCACCGCCACTTGCCAGCAAATTAGGGACACTGTTGCTCCTGGGGTATCGGCGAGGACCATTCGCAACCGTCTCCATGAAGCTGGGCTACGGTCCCGCACACCGTTAGGCCGTCTTCCGCTCACGCCCCAACATCGTGCAGCCCGCCTCCAGTGGTGTCGCGACAGGCGTGAATGGAGGGACGAATGGAGACGTGTCGTCTTCAGCGATGAGAGTCGCTTCTGCCTTCGTGCCAATGATGGTCGTATGCGTGTTTGGCGCCGTGCAGGTGAGCGCCACAATCAGGACTGCATACGACCGAGGCACACAGGGCCAACACCCGGCATCATGGTGTGGGGAGCGATCTCCTACACTGGCCGTACACCACTGGTGATCGTCGAGGGGACACTGAATAGTGCACGGTACATCCAAACCGTCATCGAACCCATCGTTCTACCATTCCTAGACCGGCAAGGGAACTTGCTGTTCCAACAGGACAATGCACGTCCGCATGTATCCCGTGCCACCCAACGTGCTCTAGAAGGTGTAAGTCAACTACCCTGGCCAGCAAGATCTCCGGATCTGTCCCCCATTGAGCATGTTTGGGACTGGATGAAGCGTCGTCTCACGCGGTCTGCACGTCCAGCACGAACGCTGGTCCAACTGAGGCGCCAGGTGGAAATGGCATGGCAAGCCGTTCCACAGGACTACATCCAGCATCTCTACGATCGTCTCCATGGGAGAATAGCAGCCTGCATTGCTGCGAAAGGTGGATATACACTGCACTAGTGCCGACATTGTGCATGCTCTGTTGCCTGTGTCTATGTGCCTGTGGTTCTGTCAGTGTGATCATGTGATGTATCTGACCCCAGGAATGTTTCAATAAAGTTTCCCCTTCCTGGGACAATGAATTCACGGTGTTCTTATTTCAATTTCCAGGAGTGTATGTACACTTAAAAACTAATCTGACTTGGGTGGCTAACTATTCTATTTACAAATGTACATGGCACACGACATTCTAGATATGATATTTACACTTTTTTGTCATATAATGTGCAATTTTATACTTTCTTTTTCGTTGGTAGGTGTAAGTGTATTTATAAAATTGTTTTTCTTTTTTCGCACTCATGGTGTGGAGATATATTTATCATTATATATATATAGACACACACAATCGCACTCATTCTCCTCCTCTCAGTCAGAGTCCTGCACCCCTTCTCTTGCTACAAGTGAGTAGTGTGTGTATGGGACAGTTTGAAACCGGTCATCATAAATGACCCTTTTATCGTCATAATGTAACAGAACAATCTTACACTGCAGCATAGAGTACACATCGTGTCCTCTCTATTGAATACTAGTCTGCTATACCACATGTGGTGGCTACGGTGCAGCACGATGAACACCATTGTACAGGCACTGCATACGGTCTTTGATAGAGAGGGCTCTCGATGATGTATGACACCTACCCTTAGAGCACCTCTGGGTGACATCTTCAAATGTGTGATCCACATACATTTTTGAACACAGACCTAAAAACTCTACAATTGGCAATCCATTCACCTCATCTTTCATAAGGCTGCTAGCTTTCTTGTTCTGTGGAACAATACCATAAGGATTATTGGCCATTCATGAGGATATGTCGAATTCATAACTGTGGTACCTCATTGATTCATATGGATCACAGTTCCTCACCCAATAGATGAAGCTATTTCTATCCATACAAAGCAATTTAGGACCTGCGAAATGAGTTTTCACAAATTCATGGTGGAAAAGGTACATTTGGAGATCAGATAGATCTAGTATGCACATCCCCACATAAATAGGTTTCTTGAAATCTACTGCAGTCCTTGCCATCTTCGTGGCAACGAAGTTCTTACTGAGTATGGTGATCTGCTTAAAATTTGGTCTGGTGATGCATTTCCTTAAGCCCCATTGCCCATCCCATTCGGTTCTAATCAAAATTTCACGACATTGCCCCAAATTCTCCAATGTTTTGCTGAAAAATGAATTATTCATTAATTTAAAATAATCTTTTTCGAAGTCACATGTTGCGGAAGCCCTCAACATTATATTCAAATCAGTACACTCCTTCAACCAGAAGGAGTGATTGAAGGATGTAGCCCAGTTGATTCTAACCAGGCCATTCCCAAGCTGAGACACTGGTGAAGATAATGAATAATGTATCTCCACTTATTCAACACTGTTGTCATCAGGTTTGGGTTGGAACCTCCTCACGGAATTTGCTGCTCTGGGCACAGCAGAAAATTCTCATATGCAGCATGCAAACTAATAGAGTATGTGCGTTCTGCCTCCACACATACCTCACATCAGAATCATCCGCTATACCCTTGATTATTCCACCTAATCCCCCACTTTCATTTTCAGGCACGCATGAAAACTCGCCAGTCAGCAGTGATTGTTGCATGGTGTGTCTAGGTGAGTTATTCACTTCGAGGATCATAATCGAACTCGAATCAAGGGATGTGTTGAACCTGTCACTCATCTTGGTGTGTGTATAGACACTTTGGCATATTCCAAAATGGATTCCTCGCTCAAAGAAGAAAGAAGCATGTCGGGAATCAATTTCTGCTAGACAAGGCAATGTGTGGAATATTATTTCTTTAAACGACTTGCGGGATGTAAGGCGATATATGGAATAT
The DNA here is from genome assembly GCF_023898315.1 of Schistocerca nitens. Lineage (NCBI taxonomy): Eukaryota > Metazoa > Arthropoda > Insecta > Orthoptera > Acrididae > Schistocerca > Schistocerca nitens. The sequence continues at coordinate 246,692,693 of NC_064622.1, forward strand.
GGCTTATTTATTTATTTAAAGAATTTCGTGGGAAATCGATTGAAGTGTGTGGAATATTGTGTAAACAATTTCTGGCAGTCAATGCAATTTATAGACTATCGTTTATTTAAGCAACTTACGGGATACTAGGCAGCGTTTGGAATATAGTTCATATATTTATTTAAAGTATTTTTCAGGAAATTGACTGCAGTGAATGGAATACTGTTTATTTAAGCAATTAATGGGAGACAAGGCAGTATGGAATATTTAAAGAATTGTGGCGCTTTTTTATTCCGACTGCGCAAGAGATACATGTTCCGAATGATTCAATTTTTCCTCTTTCTTGACATACAATCTGTGAAATAGTACCAAATCCGGGTGTCATGAAACACTCACTATATGTAATTATACTGTCAGAGATCGCGTTAAACATATGTGGAAAAAAAAAACACTTGTCATGTTGCTGACTTCCAGCTCAATCGCACCGCACTGCGTACTTGACACATCAGGGACTTGAGAAATTTCTATCGCAACTCATGCTCTCCCTCTCTCTCTCTCTCTCCCTCTCTTTCTCTCTCAGTGGCTGCTTCCTGTTTGTGTGAAGAAATGTGTGCAAACACACATTGACCAAGATGTCCCCCACCCCCTTCCCTTCAATCCTCCTCCACCGCCCCATCCCTCTCGCCACTCATGCACACTTGGCATTGCTAGTCAGTGCATCCCTTTGTTCTCACACTTCCTTTGCTATGGAAACCTGTAGCTGTTGGAACAAAGGCATTCAAGGTAGTGTCTAATCCCCACATTTGTTCTGAACAAAGTATTGGAGACCAGGATAACCCCCAGCTGTGGATGTCTTGGAAATACTCCCTCACTCTATCCAATTGATTGATTAATTAATTAAATCGATAAATTTTGCTTCCTCCTGGTGGATGCTGAGATTGGTATATTTGGTGGGATTCGATCCCAGAACTGCCTAGTTTCCATACTGTTCTAGATTTTTTTCCCCTTGGTTCCTATTGGTGGATATTGGCACAGTTAGGTCGGTGGTAGGACGTACGTTAAGCTGGAAACTTTCAGCTCAATTTCATGCTATGTCTTTAAACAATCCGTGCAGGGATTGGGTTGGTGTACTTGCTTGCTATACCACCCTTGGAGACAATACATTATACAATTGGGTATTTGACTTTGCAGTTGGGTTTTCAAAGTACTATAGAATTCCTAAGCTTGTTCTCTACACTACATATGGAAGGAGTGGGATGGAGAAAACTACAGTAAATACCACTGCAAGACAGAGTCTACTTCGATGTATTGAGAAGAACTGAACACAGCACACTTAAACTACGATCCATCCCGTGGTAGTAGTTGTTGTCATGTCTAGATGTCGGACTTCACTGAAACACTCGCACATCCCGCACACTTATGTCCAAATGTCCACACACAGCACTCCAGGCCAAATGTTGTGCACTGCCAGCTGCCACAGTGGGACTCATGTCTCAGTAATTGCAGCCCATCTGCAGCTGGACTTGGCCTGCTGCAAATGAACTGCCCTGCCATAGAGAGTGTCCACTATGATCAGAGTGGTTGAAATTCAGATATTATAAATCCATTCAGAGCCAGCTATCACCATATTGAATCTTTTTAAAATCCGAGATAAAAATCAGAGAATACTCGCAACACACGCGATCAGAAGGCTGCCCAACACATACTAAGTACTAGTTCGCTAATTATCTGACCAGAGGGCGACTTGGTTGTACCCCGTCTGACCAATTCGAAAGCTCAGCAACGGCTCTCGCCTTAAACCGGAAATGTCATTTCATTCCGGTCACCGGACACCTCTGCCATGAACCAACATACAAGGCGGAGTTGTCCTGTGAAACCAAGCATGTATTTATCAGTGTAATTGCAATTAAATGTTACGATCATAGCACCAATGTGGTGACATTTGACAGTGAACAATGTATCGACAGTACCTCCTTCTGACGACTGTGACTCTGAAAATATCAATATCTATGCCATTCTTATGACTGGACATTATTTTCCACGTAAAATGATTCATTCTCCTTATGGCTATAGATGCGCTGAAATCGCAATTTTCCATGTCAAATCCGTAACTCCCATACGACTGGACATAGTCATCTTCTTTGCACGTATTAGAACATCGACCACAGTAACTTTACACTGCTCATATACACGTTTCAGAAAAGCATTGCAATTATCATATATAGGTGTATAGCACCCGAAAAAATTATGGTACGTCCACACTCACATTAGCTAGATGTCCCCATTCTGGCTATATCCTGTTCGTGTGTGCGTGAATCAAACTGTCCAAACCCATCGACGAAGGTATCCTCGAATACTGCATTCCTGTTGGCTACGTGTTCCAGAATGCCGTGTTCCTATTGGCTGAAGCTGACTCAGTGAAGGTATATAAACCCTAACCCCTCCATTCAAATTCTCATTCTGCCTTCATCTACAGCCGCATTGTGTGAGGTCGATTGTCTTGTTCTCGCTCAGTTGCGTTAATCGTTAGGTTGGTTCGTCGCCGATCTAACATGAAGCGTTCAGCGGCATCAAACAGCAGCAGTGCCAGAGTCGGCAAGTGGCTGAGACCGTTAGAGAAGGATGGAGAATTACCTGGTAAATACAGAATCAAAGCGGAAACTGCAATTCTTTTTTTCACTAGGAATTTTGTAGTATTGAATACAAGTCGTGTTGTTGTTTCAGCGTATATCCACCGAATTGCTGATGAACAAGGTGCTGAGATGCGTCATCGCCATCAACAGCAGTAGGAGATGCGTCAGGAATAGCAACAGCAGCTGTTATATTGCCGTAAGTATATATTTCCTTCTTCATCTTCGTGGTATATGTAATATCTTGCGACCAACGTATCTGAGGTTATTATTGATGATTTCTAAGGACTAGAATATATAAATGTAGGTTTCTCACTAAGAATTTTATAATATTGAGTACATGTTCTCTTATTGTTTCAGCAGTTGTCCAGAGGATAATTGACGATCTGGATACTAAGAAGCAACAGCAGCAGCAGCGATATCGTCTTGAGTATGTATATATACTAATTTCTTTCAAAGAAAATTTCGTCGTATACTTATATGTTGCATATTATTTACTATTGTAGACATTTTCGATGGAGCAAAATCGATAACTGTAACTTTTTCTTCCACTAAGATTTACATACATTTCGTTTTCTTGTTTCAGTATTTGTCCAGAGGATAGTTGACCACCTGGACGCTGAGATGCAGTAATAGTAGCAGTAACAGCATTGTAAGTAGTATACATATTTTTCTTCTTCACAGTACTGTGCATATATAATATGTTGCTGCTTGACAAAACTTTCAATGTGTATATAATATGGTGCACATTCTCTGTTGTCGCTGTGGACGGTTTCCTGGTAGAAGAAGGTGAACAGCGAGCGGTATTCGTCGAGGATAGGCAGGAGCCATCGCTGATCTCCTGTAAGTGCATATTCTAAAAATAATATTTTTTTCTCGTGGTTATATGCTTTTTTATTTAAAAAAAATAATGTGTGGTATTAGGTGATATCAGTGAGATGGACCGACGGCTCTCTCCCTGTTCAGGACTGCGGTTCAAATGCGCGTCTAGCCATCCAGATTTAGGTATTCCGTGACTTCCATAAAATCACTCCATGCAAATGCCGCGATGGTTCCTTCCCCATCCTTGACACAATCCGAGTTTAACTCCACCTCTAATGACCTCGATGTCGACGGGACGCTAAACCAAATCTTCCTTCCTTCGCGATGGTTCCTTCCCCATCCTTGACACAATCGAGCTTAACTCCATCTCTAATGGCCTCCATGTCGGTGGGACGTTAAATCCATCTTCCTTCCTTCTTCCCTCCCAGTTCAGGCGAGGACGAAATGTCACAGTGGGTGGAGGAGATGGAGGAAGACCTTCGTCGGCGTGAGGAGATGCTGGATGACCTGAGGGAGATGCCGAGGCGCCAGAACGAAATAAGATTCTACTTTTAAATACTAAGTGTTCTTTCTTTCCATGCAGTAGTAGCAGCTGTCGATGTCTGGAACATTTTACTTAAGCGTGTTCGTTATTCTTTCTCTACAGCACCACCGTCCATGCAATACGCCGTGGCAGTGAAGGCTACTCCGCCAAAGCGGCAAGGCACCGCTAGTGGCAGCGCGAGAAGCCGCCGCCCCCGCCACCGCCCCCACACCAGCTCCGCTCTGGCGCCGTGGGCTACCCCTCCTCCGGCAAGTGGGTCAGGGGTGCAGCTGCAGCAGCAACCAGGCTGCTTGCAACGGCCCAACACTGCAGCATCTCCTCCTCCTCCTCCACAATCTCATCCTTGCCAATCTCGCAAGGTATAGCACATACCCCTCAATACCTCACCACAAGCAGTAGTAATCTCATCTAGTAGTAGTAGTAGCAATATTGTAGTAATGCTGTGTCTAGTGGCAATTCCCTCTCCCATCCTTTTAGTGAAGGACATCAGGTCAGTGACACCATACCAGTTAGAGTACTTGGTAATTGCAGACACCTTTGAGGAGTGGAATAAAAAAAAAAAATAAATAAAAATTTTATTGCAATTGTGGCTGTTTATACTCAGTTTTAAATAATAAATAAACCGCTGTACTCCAGAGAGATAGGTTCTCAAAAATTACTTTTTTGAGGAGTTAGCATCGTTCACTAGAATCGAGAAACTGGCAGGAGCGTACTGCAACCCTATTGGGTATCTAAGGGCGTGCCTTCCTGTAATGGAAACAGAGCTGCTCCAGGTTGTTAATGATCTGCGATAACAGTATCACGCCATTAAATGTGATGCAGGGCTGTACACTGTACTGTTGCACGTCTCCTCCCCCCCCCCCTCCCTCCAAAATTCATCCCTGGTGTTGAAGAAACAAGTCTTCATTATCTTTGGAAGAATAATGGCGTGATAAAGACGAGCACGTGAACCACTGAGGGCTTTGTGAGTCCTCCTTGAGACCTACATGGGCCCAGTCTTCCAAAATGGAAATTAGGGGGTCAGCTAAAGCAGTGAGCTAAATACTATACCTGGACATACATACATACGTCTATGATCCAGTAAATGGAGGGTCCATCTATACGAAGCTTCCTAAGGATGTAGATAATAAGAAGGCATGTATTAATGTGAAAAATTAAAACGATCAGACTTGTTTTGCATGGTCGATCGTGGATTGCGAAGGAAGTGTTAAAGAGAATCCAAGGCACACGTATATATATGTGGTAGATACCTTGACACTCGTACGTGTTATAGCTTTGATGGTATTGAGTTCCCATCAAACTCCAGGACATACCTAAATTTGAGGTGCGGAATATCAGAATATCGGTTCTTGATTATGGCCTGTAGAAACTCAGTCAGATCAGCAGAACAAGCATATAGTCGTCGATGAGCATAACATGCATGTAAAGATGCTCTTATTCTCCAATGAGAAAAATAAGGAGAAAGGCAGTTCTCTTTATGTTTGAATTAAAGACATGTCCCGACCCCTATTGTCTCAGTTGAGTAAACATGAACATAAAAAGCATATTCGCTCAAGGTAGCTGAATTATTTTGCCTCAGACAAGTTATTAGCAGTGCATCTAGTAGATTACGATATCAAGGACCCGGTATGTGTTATTATTCCTACTGAGAAAGACAAATTCACAAAGTTTAAAACTGCTAATCATCAGGGGCGATGCCTGTTTGTAGCGTATGCTGACTTCGAATGGCTTCTCGCTTCTGTCTTCTAAGACCTTTACAGAAAAACATGTACCACATGCGACATGGCACCAAATTGTATCGTCCTATGATTCAAGTCATAACCGCTACAAATCTTATTTTGGGGATAATCCTGCGGTTTGGCTACTCACTGAGATCGAAAAACGTTCATGGGAGGCTGATAGGCTTTACGACGACAACATTCCCACAACCAGATCAAAGGAGAATGAAGATTTGTACAGTAACGTGGCTGTCATATTTGTGGGCTGCCGCTTGACAGAAAAGCGGAATCTTCTAGTAGGGACCACTGTCCTCTTCCTGGGAGATTCCGTGGCGCATCCCACAATACATGCCATTCGAAGTACCGATTACCAAGACATATACCCGTTTTCTTACATAATTTAAGGGGGTATGACGCTCGCTTCCTTGTTGAGCACTTGGCTGATAACAATGAGGAGAAAAATCAGATCAGTGTCATGCCTGAGAGCGTCCAGAAATATATTTCCTTCTCGAAATGAATGTCGCCAAGAATTACACACTGATTTCTTGACTCGCTATGTTTTATTCAGACACCGCTCCGGAAACTAGTTGAAACTCTACCTAGGGACAATATGCATATCACCCAAGCTGCGTTTCCTGACGAGGAAGGGGGTTTCCACGAGTATCTGGATAGTATGGGAAAACTCAATGAAACTAGGCTACCTGACATAAAAGCATTCTACAGCAAACTTACAGGAGATGCCATATCGGACGCAGAGCACGAGCATGCCAGGAACGTCTGGCTGGAATTCATCACCACTTTAGCAGAGTACGCACAGCTTTACACGGATACAGAAGTGCACTTGTTTGTGGAAGTTTTCAAGAAATTCTGGAGTCTTCCCAAGACCGCATATTCGCTCGATCCCACCTTTTCTTACACAGCACTGGGTTGTCCTGAAATGCAATGCCCAAGAAACGTAGTGCAGCATCGAATATTGACCAATCGCGACATGCTTCGTTTGTTTGAGCAAGGGATCCGTGGTGGACTTCCCAATGTGTCCATAGACATGACACAGCAAATAACTCATGGATGGGTGACAGGTTATGGATGAGTGACAGGTTCAATGCATCCCTTGATTCAAATTACATCATGTACTTCATGCAGATAACTTACATGGGCACACCATGCAACAGTCCCTGCTGATTGTTGCGTTTCGATGGGTGCCCAAAGGCGAATAAAAGAATTAGGTGGAAAAATCAATGGTATGGAGGCTGATTCTGATGTGGGGTATGTGGTGGAGGCAGAACTCACATAATCTATTAGTTTGCATGATGCGCACGCTCATTTGCCACTGTGTCCAGAGCAAATAATCCCGTGAGGAGGCTCCACCCCAAAACATAAGCAGAGATATATTATTCATTATCTTAATTTCAACCAGTGTCTCAGCTTGAGGATGGAGCTGGTTAGTATGACCTGGGCTATCTCCTTCAATGAGTCCTAATTTGAACATAATTCCGAGGGCTTCCGTGACATGTGACTTCGAAAGAGATTATTTTAGATTAATGAGTAATTCAGTTATCAGGAAAGGAATAGAGAATTTGAGGGAATGTAGCGAAATTTTGATTAGAACCGAATGGGGTGGGCAATGGGGCTTAAGGAAATGCATTGCAAGACCAAAAGACATGTCATCATATTCAATAAGAACTTCAATTGTCGTGGAGATGGCGAAGACTTTAGTAGATTTCAAGAAACCTGTTTATGTGGGGATTTGCATACTAGACCTATCAGAACTCTACATGTAGTGATTGCACTATGAGTTTGTGAAAACTCATTTCACAGGTCCTAAGATGCTTCATATTGATACAGATAGCGTCATCTGTCGGACGAGGACATGCAATCCATATGGAGTAATGAGGTACCACTGTAATGAATTCGGCATGTCCTCATAAACGAGCAGTAAGCAGTAATACTTATGGTAGTGTTCCACAGAACAAGGAAGCTATCAGCGTTATGAAAGGCGAGGCGAATGGATTGCCAATTGTGGAGTTTTTAGGTCTGTGTTCAAAAATGTATATGAATCGTACATTTGAAGATGCCTCCCAGAGGTGGGCTAAGGGTGTGCGTCATTTGACATCAAGAGCACTCTCTATCGAAGACTGTTAGCAGTGCTCATGCAGTGGTTTTCATGATGCTGCCCTGCAGCCACCACACGTGGTACAGCAAAATAGTATTCAGTCGAGAGGACACAATGTGTACACTACGCTGCAATGTAAAATCGTTCTGTTACGTGATGATGATAAAAGGGTCATTTATGATGACAGGATTCAAACTCTCCCATAATCACATATTCACCTGTAGCGAGAAAGATGGGGGACTCTGAGTGAAAGGAAGAGAATGAATGAGAGTGTATGTGTATATATGTGTGTGTGTGTGTGTGTGTGTGTGTGTGTGTGTGTGTGTGTGTGTGTGTGCGCAGAATAGTATGGCCCCTTTATCATAGTGTAAATAATTGTATGTGTGTGTACATTTTTATTTGTTTATTTGTGTGTACACACACACACACACACACACACACACACACACACACACATATATATATATATATATATATATATATATATATATATATATATATATATGCGGAAGAAGCATAAAGAAGGATAACACACCATGTACGTGGGTGTGAAAAAAGTAAAAAAATGTAAATAAAAGCACATAAAAAAGGAAGTATATGTATATTTATCTATTCATATGCAGCATATGTATACTGTGTAAATAGATACCTATGCAACATGTACTTTATGTAAATAGAATAGCTTTTTAGTTTCACCTGGCGCTAGCAGTCCAAGACTGATTAGTTTCTAAGCATACACAATCCATCAGAATTATTGTAAAACTTCTACTTCTGCACTGTGGAATTTAGTTGTAGTAAAATAACTCGCATTAATTTTTAGAGTAGATTTATGAAAATTGTAAAATATTCTCAACCAGTACTGCTGGAAAATTTTTAAAAATATTCTCAACCAGTCTCTCTATTGGGAGGTTACTTCTTTCCTAGTTATTATTAATAGTGTGCAAGTTAAAAGTACATTTGCTTTGAAATGTCAGAGTCAAACTGTAGCTCAAGAACTGAACTGTATCTCAAAAATCAAATTGTATCTTTGTGAAATGAATAAATGAAAAGCTTCACAACCAAATATCTTTGTTGTTGTTGTTATTTCACAAGTCTGTAAACTAACAAATGTTTATAATGGATGTACATGACACAAATGACATTAGTTTTGAACATGAAGATTAAGTTTAAAATGGAAGGTAACAAAGCATATAGATTGGTTTTATGGGATTACACCTCTAGTGCAGCATGAATTGGCTTATGGGAGCAGGAGGCTTGTGACTGTGTCCTTCCAAATACATGCAGCAAACATGTCTCAAATTAGACCTCCTGTGCTTGAAGCAAGCCATAAACATAGCTTCCAGGCAACACTTTGCTGTCAAAGTGGGAACAGGGCGAAGAGAAATCATACACATATTATGATGTAAAAATTCATTTATTTCTCATCCAACTTAAAACTAATTTTACATTTTCATAAGCAGACAGAACAACACCATTTTCACACATCTTCTTCTTGAGTCGACGGAGAGGAGAGCACCCTTAGAATTCCAGTTCTTGAATAGCAGCATACTTGAAAATTCGACACGTTCATGCGATCTTTTTCTTCCCCTTTATGTAGATATTGGTCGAATAATCGAAGTGACGTCACCATATCTTTATAAGGGATGCAGGTGAATTCCATGGTAACCAATTTGTACTCCTTTGTGTTTTAGCATACTTCACATCCTTGAAATTACTTAACGATGCGTCTTTAAATACGAACTGTCTATGAACATCGTCACAGAAACCATAAAGTAAAGCAACAGGCTATTAAAAAACGTAGTAGAAACTTACTTGGTTAATGGACAGACATTATGATTTATTATTGGTCATGCTAGCTGTACATCCAACCCAATGCAACTTAATTGATGGTGATCCATCAATCTGGCGTCGTGCATTCATATCATAGTGCTTAAAGTGCTTTGAAATGAGTTCATCCCATTTAAACACTTCAGGTAACAAATAGAATCTGTGTGATATATCATAAGTAACATGTAGTAATCAAGAGCGTTCATATGTCGACGACTTCTAATGTTTCACATAAATATCCGGGAGTACATTACGTGCATTTATTGATTTCATCCGCTCCAACGTGTTGCAAGCAGTAACATTCTCTTTCCCAGAGAATTCGTAGTCCTAAAGGCTAATTGTCGTAATAGATGTGTTCTTGAATAAAGCTGAGTCATGCAGTCACTAAACCCTTTTAACACCTTTGAAATAGCGATAACTGAAGCATGAACCCTAGCATCCACGACCATACTTTGCACAATACACTCACTACCACTGCTCAGATTCACTATTAGAAGTACGGCGCTACTGCTGTTCCTTCTAGCCTCCACAGCACCACCTTATTGACAGAAATCCTGCACGAGATTGAAGTTCAATAACTGATAGTGATTTTTCAATTCTATACAACTGGTGCACTGGAGTTGCAAACAGAAGTCTATTGTACGCTTCGAATAAAGCATGCTTTGCATTTAATCCTATTGACGGTTTCTACATAAGATGGTATTCTTTTTGAAAATTCAGCTTCGACACACATGTTCTAGGATCTAAACAGATATCCGTTTAATATCTATCATTAGGTCATCGTTTCTCACACATATTTGTATCACGCTCTAATAGCTCATTTTTTCCAGCTGTAAGAGATCCGACTCGGGGTGGTCCCCCTCCAAAGCGCTAAGCAGATACGGTGCTTAACAAGAGGAACATAAAATGTGCTTACATGCGATACAGAACAGTTTTACGATATGCAAACGTTTCTCCACCTGTTCACTTGTCCTTGAAAATTAACCCCGAATGGACGTACTCTAGTATATTTCACTCGCTGTGATGTCTTAGTCAAGAAATTTGTGTGATCTGAGTGTTAGGTCTAAGGTGGTTATAAGTGTAAACTTATAAAAAAAATGTCAAATGCTCTAACACAGACTCCAATTTGGCGGTCAGAAAATATAAGACGCCACTGTGTTGGCTGGATTTACAAGTATAACAATACGAAAGGATTTCGTGGATGTGGTGCAATCGAGAAAATAAAAAAGACGCTAGGGCTTTTTTGATTGTAATTACACCCTTTATTCCTCAACAAATATGTGATAATAACCATGTAGTGTGGGGGTAGGGGGGGCAGTGGTTTTGCTATCGGGCGGTATGGAACGACAGCCAGCTTGTGCCAGTGTGGACATATAATACTTTCGGACTCTATACACATAAGAATGGTAGCCAAACATGTTATGCTGAAGTTACTGTTGCGTATGTTAAAACATATCACTAGAAGTTTGTAGGAAGTGATCATACTACTATTCATGTAAAAAGACTACGTGTTTCTAGTCGTAAGGGGAGGATAGATTTGACATGGTGAATTGTGATTTCAACGCACTGAGTAGTATATCCGACAGTAAGAGTTGACAGATCCATTCCGTGAACAGCTGCATAATGTAGCAATGCAAGGGTTCAACTGGATCTGCTATAGTGTACAAATAGGATGGGCAATACGGCTGTAACGAAATGGATATACAGAACATCCTCTCATCGGCTCCCCTAAGCCGATCCTCATGTGTTCTGTGATTCACTATCGACTGCGATGTTTGTTACAGTACACCAACCCCTATCGATGATGTCTTTCCAACTCTTTCGTCCCTGGGAGAGCTGTTGATTACCGCATAATGCCACTCACCTGTGGTTTACAGTACTGTTTTGAAAGAGGCTTGGCAGGATGCAGCACCTTTTGGAAGCGCTGACAGCAAGACTTAAAGGTCAAATAATTTCCTAGAACTGAGAAGAATCGAGACACCTAGCTGGTGTGAGTGTGGACATACCACAATTTTTTTGGGTGCTATAAACATATAAATGATAACTGCAATGCTTCTCTGACATGTGTATATGAGCAGTGTAAAGTTACTGTGGTCGATGTTCTGATATGTGCAAAGAAAGTGACTTAGTCCAGTCGTAAGAGAGGTATGGATTTGACATGGAAAATTGCAGTTGCAACGCATCGAAAGCTGTAAGGGGGATGAAAGATTTTACATTGAAAATTATGTATAGTCGTAAGAATGGTGTAGATACTGATGTTTTCAGAGCCATAGCCATCAGGAGGAGACATTTCCGATACTTTGTTCATTGTCACATGTCTCCTGATTGGTGCTATGATCGTAATATTTAATTGTAATTACACTGATAAATATGTGGCTGGTTTCCTAGGACGTTTCTGCCTGGCCTCAGGGAGCATGGCGGAGACAGCCAGTGACCAGAATGAACTGACATTTCCGGCTTAAGGTAGGAGCCATTACTGAGCCTCTCAACCAATCAGCTGGGGTAAAACCGTATCGCACTATCGGCTGATGAATAGCGAACTATTACTCAGTATGTGTTGGGGACCCTTCGTGTTTGTGTTCATTGTGAGTTTCTCCGGTTTTTATGCCCAAATTTGAGAACATTCAATATGGCGAGTGTTGGCGCTGGACGTATTGATAACATCCGCCGATGACTGCTTCCACTGTGTTGGCGAAAGTGGTTGAGATGAGGTGTTGAAAGGTATGCGTCGAGTTGCACGTACTTTGTGGGATCAGTGAGGATGAAAAGGTGGAGGAGGAGGAGGTGCTGCGGTATCAGGCCAGTGCAGGAAGTCTGGCTGTGGCTGACCCGCTTGCCTGAAGAGTGGGAGCTTGTTCTTCAACGATCCGTGGACATCAGGGCAGTGCTGAGCGACAGCGGCTTCGGGGACGGCATCGGCGGTGGCTTCTCGGATGGCGATTAGCGACACCTTTACCGACGCGGCATGCCTCACTGGACACCACTTCAGTGAAGCAGGCTTTCCGCACCCATTACCCGCGGCACAGTGTACTGCGGAAATTGTTCCTCTGACACAGTCGCTGCAGAAGAGAGAGAATAACGAAAAAAAGGTAAGTACAACGTTCCAGACACTGTCAGCTGCAGCAAGGAAAGAAAGAACACTGACTAGTGGGAAGCAGAATGAGAACATATATATAAAGTACCTATTTCGCTCTGGCTCATTGGTATCTCTCTGATCCTCCACCCACTGTGGCATTTCGTCCTCTTCTGAATTGGGGAAGAGCCATCTGCCCTCCTCACAGATATCACCTGTAACATAGTGGTCTAGTAAAGAATACACGCACACTCAACACACACACACACACACACACACACACACACACAAACTCTTCTTCTGTCAGGAAATCATCCAGAACAACGACAAAGAATATGCACCTTATTACATATACATTGAAATTTTTGTCAAACACCAGCATACTACACACACACTACAACGAAGAGGAAAAATACGTACACTACTTAAAATGCTGATTCTGTCACTGCTGCTGGATTTGAGCAGCTAGCTCACCAATCATGTGTTAATACAGTGGAACCTCGTTTAACGCGCACCTCCCATAACTCCCAATTTGCATAACGAGCTAAAAAAATTGTAAAAAAATGATTCGCTTAACGAGCGATGTTTCGCACAATGAGTGATAACGATTTATTGTGACGCCACCAGCCGTTCGCGCGCGCGGCGGGGGAAACGTTGAACAATATGAACATATTTCATTGCCAGCAGCGGCATATGAACAATGTCTTTAGTACGTACTGCAGTCTGGATTTAGCGCTCTTTCTACTACCATCTTAGTGCAGTTTGTGATCACACATTTTTCTAAACTTGTGTTAACATAGCGTCTTTTTGTGTGCAAATTTTAATAACCTTCCCAGAAATGGTCCCGAAGATAACGCCGCAGGAATACGACCATAAGAGAAAGAAAATGTGCTCATAAATGAAACTTACAGTCATTGAAAAACGCGAACGTGGTGTGAGCGTTGCTTGTATAGCACAGACATTCAGTCGATCTACATCAACTATTTGCACTATCCCCAAAAACAAGGACATGATAATGAGGTAGATGCTTCAAAGGTGTGATAAGAATATATAAACAACGGTTTAGTATTCTGAATGATGTTGAAAGGTTGCTCTTTGTATGGATAAATGAAAAGCAACTGCAAGGCGGCACTGTTAACGAAAATATAATTTGTGAGAAGGCGATAATGATTTTCGCTGACTTGGTTAAGAAGACTCCAGGATCATCAGCGGATGAAAAAGTGTTTCAGGGAATTCATGGGTGGTTCGAGAAGTTTAAGAGAAGAACCAGCATCCACAGCGTTGTGAGGCACGGCGAAGCAGCAAGCTCTGACACAAGGGCAGCAGAGAGCTTCATCAGCAACGTTAAGATGCTCGTAGATTCTGCGGGTTATTTGCCGCAACAGGTTTTCAGTTGCGACGAGACGTGTCTGTTCTAGAAAAATATGCCGATGCGTACCTTTATACCAGCAGAGGAGAATGCATTGCTCGGTGGCAAGGCCACCTCACACTGCTATTCTGTGCCAATGCAAGCGGTGATTTGAAAATTAAACAACTGCTTGTTTATCACTCATGCAGAAACTCCACTGGCCTTCAAGAAGTCCAGAAGAGCATGTAAAATTTGATGTGGATTCCAACAACAAGGCGTGAGCGACAGGTAACCTTTTTCGTGGTTACATCAGTGAAGTGTTTGGTCCTTTGGTGAAAAAATATTTGCTTGAGATGAATCTGCCACTCCATGTCTTGCTTGTTATGGACAACGCTACTGCCCATTCTCCAAGCCTACAAGACCACCTCCTTGAAGAATTTCAATTAATCGAGATCCAGTTTCTGCCTTCAAACACCACTCCTTTACTCCATCCTATGGAGTAGCAGATTACTTCCTAACTTTAAAAACTCTACACTAAAGCACTCTTCAAGAATTGCTTTGAGTTGGCTGAAGCTACCAATCACACTCTCAGAGAGTTTTGGAAATATCACTTCAACGTCTTGCCTGCATCAAGTTGTTCGAAAAGGTGTGGGAAGGGATCACCAAGAGAAGTCTCACTTCTGCTTGGAATAGGCTTGGGCCAGAGTCCGTTGTAGAATGTGACTCTGAGGCATTTGAGACAGTCAGTACCTGTGGGGCCTGTAGTCAACGAGATTGCATCTTTGGCCGAGGGCAAGGGACTAGAAGTGGATAACAATGATACCCATGAGCTTGTGGAAGATCACAGCCAAGAAATGACCACCAAAAAGCTTATGGAGCTACAATGTGTTTCACAGCAGGAGTTGTGGAGGAGGAGGAGGGGGAGGAGGAGGAGGAGGCAGTAACAGCGAAGCAGCATTCTTCTGGCACAATAAGAAAAATGCGGAAAGTGTGGGAATCGGTTGCATCATACACTGAAAATCAACACCCCAATAAAGCAGTGACTAAAAATGCTACAAATTTATTTGACTATAATGCTGTGCCGCATTGTCGCCCAGGTGTTGAAGCGTCGGCAGAAATAAATGGCTATAGATAGCTTCTTAGTAAAAGGGAACTAGTTATGTCTTATGAATAATAAAGTACGTAATACTGTATGTACAATTATCTTGGAATAAATAGCATGAATAAGATAAAACTTTCGGTACTTTTTCCACATGGATCGCATTATTGTATTTTTCATTAATTTATAGAGGATATATTTTTTCACTTAACGAGTATTTCGTACTATGAGTAAGATTCTGACCGGCCGAAGTGGCCGTGCGGTTAAAGGCGCTGCAGTCTGGAACCGCGAGACCGCTACGGTCGCAGGTTCGAATCCTGCCTCGGGCATGCATGTTTGTGCTGTCCTTAGTTAGGTTTAACTAGTTCTAAGTTCTAGGGGACTAATGACCTCAGCAGTTGAGTCCCATAGTGCTCAGAGCCATTTGAACCATTTTTGAAGTAAGATTCTGGAACGAATTATGCTCGCTGTGCAAGGTTCCACTGTACATACTGAAACTATAAGACAAAATTTATTCAATACTACTAAATTCTCAGTGAAAAAGTTAGTTATCGATTTTAATTTTCGAAATCATGTATAACAGCAAAGACTCACTGACAGACCTCAAAGTAACAGCAACATATGTATGCGAAGAAGACTATATGACGCTGTTGCTGCCACTGCGAACTCTCTCCTCCAACTCATCCATGATTGGTGGATATATGCTAAAACAATAAGATGAAATGTATTTAATGCCACTACCACGAAATTCTTAGCGGAAGAAAAAGTTACAGTTTGCCGATTTGAATCTGTACTTGGGAAATTCCTATTCCTGCGACTACCATGGATGTATGTCACCACTAGCACTACTGCTACTGTTACCTGATGATGCTGAATAATACTTCATGATGGTACAGATAAGACGAAGACGAAGCAAACAGACCAGTAAGGTAAGGATGGAATCAAATCGAGCTGACCCAAACCCGAACAATAGTAGAATGAGGCCAGGGGTGGAGCGGGTAGAATTTATATAGAGTCAAGCTCTGCCCACTAATTTGAGGGGGGGGGGGAACCAATCAGATTGCAGCATTCGGTGGTACCTTAGTTGATAGGTTTGGACAAGTTGTTCAGCTCACGCACAAACAGGAAGTAGCCACTCGAGGTGGCAAAGGACACCGCCACTGCGACTACAGGGTGATCTACTGCATTCTGAGACACCATTGTCTGTTGGTTTGTACAGGGTGGGCCGAATGCCTCCAAGGGCACACGACAGGAAGTCGCCACTTGTGGCGCGCTAATACTGCGAGGCGGCTGGCGGTCCTTCACGGGGCAGTGAGATACCAAATAGCAGTCGCGCGCTGCTCCTTCCGGTGGCACGTTGTGCAGCCTGGCAATTGCCAGATATATTTAGCGTGATGTGTGACAGTGTAATTACGTGTGTTGAGTGTTTCGTGATAGTATTCCTTACGCTATCAGGATCAGAAAACGCTGCAATTGTTTAAATATACCACACGCTTTATTCCGCAAATTGTTTAAATCAACAGTATTCCACACACTGCAACCGATTTCCCGCCAGTCAATCAATATCTCCAGAAGGGGGCAGTATTCACGAAGGAAAACTGTCCCACACGAAAGGACATCGATTTGATTAATTAGTCAATCAATTTGATTGAGTGGGAGGTAGACTTTTCGAATAACTCAGGCCTCACCCACAGCTTCAACGACAGAATACCGAAAGTGGAACAATAGGTTAAGGGGAGGTACCTTAATTGTTTGCCACCTTTAATTATTTTGATATCAAATGTGGTGCAGGGTTTCTGGGAGGGAGGAAGGCTGGGGATTTCCCTGAGGGAAGGGTGACAAAGAAAAGTGCGCACGAAACCCCATTCAAAAAAGGGTGAAATTCAAAAAGTGCACTCATATTGGTGGGGTTAGAGGGGGAGGGATAGGGGTGAGGGATGAGGATTTTCCAGACAGAAGGGTAACATGCTGGATGGGTAAAGCACATCATGTCATCAGGAGGAGAGGGGATTAGTTGGTCAGTTAACTAATTTGTTATCAGAGTTGTACCGGCTTTATCCCACTACTTCTTTGATAATGTTAAAAAGAGGAGCCCAGAAATCTGACGCACATCTTCAGAAGGTCGCGAATTGAAGTATCACATGTGCGATTTCGTCAATATGTTGCACAAGTTTGCCATATCTTCCTCGATCACTTTCATCACAAGTTTGAATTTTCTGCTCCACTTCCTCACAACACCATGACTAATAATTCAGTCCCAATGCACACAACACAATCGACAATGAATGCTGGCGGAATTTATTCCTTCTGCTTACAGGAAACGATGACAGAACATACCTCACAACTGTAGGAAGACGCGGTAACACCGCCCACTTCAGTCGCTTGCTGCTCCTTTGCCAACCATGCAAGCAGCATGATGCTACATGCATTCGTTTATGTGTAATAGCCAATTGTAGGTTAATATATGAATAGCCACCGTATATTGGAACGTCCGTACCGTCCGGTCCTATATTCTACGCTACTGGCCATTAAAATTGTTACACCAAGAGAAATGCAGATGATCAACGGGTATTCATTGGACAAGTATATTATACTAGAACTGACATTTGATTACATTTTCACGCAATTTGGGTGCATAGATCCTGAGAAATCAGTACCCAGAACAACCACGTCTGGTCGTAATAACGGCCTTGATACGCCTGGGAATTGAGTCAAACAGAGCTTGGACAGCGTGTACCATGCTGCTTCAACACGATACCACAGTTCATCAAGAGTAGTGAGTGGCGTATTGTGACGAGTCAGTTGCCCGACCACCATTGACCAGACGTTTTCAATTGGTGAGAGATCTGGAGAATGTGCTGGCCAGGGCAGCAGTCGAACATTTTCTGTATCCAGAAAGGCCCGTACAGGACCTGCAACATGCGGTCGTGCAATATCCTGCTGAAATGTAGGGTTTCGCAGGGAACGAATGAAGGATAGAGCCACGGGTCGTAACACATCTCAAATGTACCGTCCACTGTTCAAAGTGCCGTCAATGAGAACAAGAGGTGAACGAGACGTGTAAACAATGGCACCCCATACCATCACGCCGAGTGATACGCCAGTACGGCGATGACGAATACAAGCTTCCAATGTGCGTTCACAGCGATGTCGCCAAACACGGATGCGACCATCATGAAGCTATAAACAGAACCTGGATTCATGCGAAAAAAATGACGTTTTGCCGTTCGTGCACCCAGGTTCGTCGTTGAGTACACCATAGCAGGCCCTCCTGTCTGTGACGCAGCGTTAAGGGTAACCGCAGCCATGGTCTCCGAGCTGATAGTTCATGCTGCTGCAAACGTCGTCGAACTGTTCGTGCAGATGGTTGTTGTCTTGCAAACGTCCCCATCTGTTGACCCAGGGATCGAGACGTGGCTGCACGATCCGTTACAGCCATGCGGATATGATGCCTCTCATCTCGACTGCTAGTGATACGAGGCCGTTGGGATCCAGCACGGCGTTCCTTATTACCCTCGTGAACCCACCGATTCCACATTCTGCTAACAGTCATTGGATCCCGACCAACGCGAGCAGCAATGTCGCGATACGATAAACCGCAATCGCGATAGGCTACAAACCGACCTTTATCAAAGTCGGAAACGTGATGGTACGCATTTCTCCTCCTTACACGAGGCTTCACAACAACGTTTCACCAGGCAACGCCGGTCAACTGCTGTTTGTGTATGAGAAATCGTTTGGAAACTTTCCTCATGTCAGCACGTTGTAGGTGTCGCCACCGGCGCCAAACTTATGTGTATGCTCTGAAAAGCTAATCATTTGCATATCACAGCATCTTCTTCCTGTCGGTTAAATTTCGCATCTGTAGCACGTCATCTTCGTGGTGTAGCAATTTTAATGGCTTGTAGTGTTCTTTGTACTTTCCACAAATTACTTCCCTCGCCGATCATGTGGAGAATCGCCTCAATTATTTTGATTTTCTTAATTCAACTGTTACAACACACCTCAACCGTCATTCATAGCAAATTTATTTCGCAAATTCTGGACTTTTTTTGATACAAGTAGACTTCCTTTTTTCGAGGAATGCTGTCTTTGCTTGTGCTAACCTGTATCTTATGTCCTTGCTTCGTCTTTCATACACTACCTTGCTTCCACTGTAGCAGAATTTCTTAATTTCATCTACCATAGTCTCCAATTAAAACGTTCTTTGTCTCATATCTGCTGATTCCGAGTACTTTCAAGTTTATTTGGTTCACTCTATTCTACCCTGAGTAGACTTTAAATTTCGTTTAGCAG
This sequence comes from Schistocerca nitens, assembly GCF_023898315.1. Classification (NCBI taxonomy): domain Eukaryota; kingdom Metazoa; phylum Arthropoda; class Insecta; order Orthoptera; family Acrididae; genus Schistocerca; species Schistocerca nitens. The sequence goes on from NC_064622.1 coordinate 246,712,142, forward strand.
ATCCCGTAATTCTTCACTTTCATCGAATATAGCAGTATCATTAGGGAATCATGTAACTGCCACAATGTCATACTCAATTTTAAGCCCACTTCAAAATCCTCCTTTTACTTCATTTATTAATTCTTCGATATACAGATTGAACAGTACAAGAGAAAGTCTGCATTCCTGCTTAAGACGTTTGTAATCCGAACACTTCTCTCTAGGGCTCCATTCTGATTCTTCCCTTTGCAGACTTTGTGTACTACCCTGCAGATATTGTGTGCTACCAGTCTTTCGCTATAGCGCATCTTTCTCTTACGATTTCGAACATATAGCTTCACTTTCTATTGTCGAACACTTTTTATAGGCCTTGAGTTATCTTAAGTTCAAATGGTTCAAATGGCTCTGAGCACTATGGGACTCAACTGCTGTGGTCATCAGTCCCCTAGAACTTAGAACTACTTAAACCTAACTAACCTAAGGACATCTCACACATCCATGCCCGAGGCAGGATTCGAACCTGCGACCGGACTGCGCGCCTAGAACCGCGAGACCACCGCGGCAGGCAGTTATCTTAAGTGTTGCTTCCACTATCAAGCCTATCGTAAAACAGCATCTCTGGTGCCTTTACCTACCCAAATTCCAAATTGTTCGTCATTCATAATATGCCCAGCTTCTTTTTCAATTAACCTTTGCGCGCTCGTCAGAAGCTTGTATGCACGAGATGTCAATTCTAGCCCTTGCCATCTTCTATATTCAATGAATGGTATACTTCTGGAAGCTCAATGTTATGTCTCCAGTCTATTAGATTCCTCACACTAACTTGAATAATCATTTGGTTCCCAAGTCTTCCGAGTGATGTTATCTATATTTGCCTTGTTTGATCGCAGGTCATCCAAAACTATGTCAAACACTGATACCGGATCCGTTACATCTTCCAAACCGACACCCAATTTTACTTCTTCTACGTTATCAAACAGCTCCTCCCTTCCTAGATGCTCTCAACGTACTCTTCTCACATATAAATTCTTTCGTCCAATTCCAACAGTGTAGTTCCTTTTGGTCTTTTGACGTTGAGCTTAACGCTTGCAGACTGATAGCTGGCAAAAGTGAGCAGGCTTGTTTGCAGGGCGGTTTTATTTATTAATCATCTATTTTGATGGCCTCTGTATCGACCGTAAACTTACCTGCAGGTGTAAATGTAGATGAATAGTGGATAGTTCGAAACAATAACAGTTTTGAAACTAGCTTACTGTCTGTTGACGTAGACGTTGAGTCTGTTTAACCATTGTCCTTCTACATTCTTTAGAGTTTAATTGGCAATGAAACTTGCTAAATTGTTCTTCAACAGTTGATGCAAACCACATAGATATATAAACAAAACAAAAACACTTGGCCTTTTCACTTCGCTGAAAAGCGAAGGGAGAGTGGAGACAACATTCGATACGGTGTGGAGCACTTAGCTTATCTTATTGCAAAGCTTTTTCTTTCCTGCCAGTGTGAAGAAACGGCAGATGTCACGACCATGAGTGCTCATTGCGTGAATAAACAGCGACTCCCAATTCCTGTAGTAGTGAAGGCTGTGCATGTATAATAAAACTTCCTTTCATCCTTTCTGATGTAACGCTTCATTCAAAGGGAAGTGCAATGGTGTTCAAAACTTAAAGGCAAAGGCAACTTTCGCATTAAGTGTCACTGCCAAGTGAGGCCTGGAGGCTCGTGTCGAAGTTTGCTGGTCAGGCCGTGGCAGCCATCCTGTGTTGACTGAGGCATTTGCAGCACTTACACTGCAGCAGTTCCTACTATGCAAGGTCCAAAGATTCATCGAGCTTTGTTACTTGGCCGCCGAGAATACAACCACAGCCAATCAGAAATATACACTGAGGTGACAAAAGTCATGGGATAGGGATATGACGACATCGTACCAAGTTACAAAAGGGCGGTGCATTGGCTTAGCTGCCCATCTTGAACACGCCCGAATGTCCTTCATTCACCATAAATTCGACGCTACCCACCCACAGTTATAGTCTGTCTGTAAACTCAAGAGCGAGCAGCGCTTTTGGTGGGGGAAGTGGGCTTTCCCGGAAGAACGCTGCCACCGGCCTACAGGGGCACCCAAAATCTGTTGGCTGTTACCTGTCTAGCAGAGTAGATCGGCGTGCAGTGATATACGTCGTTTGTGGGACCTTAGTTCCCAGTGTGAGTCAGTTGACTTTGTATACTTGCTGATATACTTCGATATGTATAATCGTCTAGCATTGTAAGAAAATGTGCAGAATACGGGGAAGAGGAGGCATTTGCGGGGTAATGAGCGTCTCTTATGTTATTACACCGTGTATTGAAGAGGCGAACCAAAAAGAAGTTGGCTAATATTGCGAGTCCCAATCAAAGGGCTGCAATTTATGCAAACGCCAGCCTCGTCCAATGGGACGCATAAGGAAGGAACGCGAAAATAAGCCGCATGGTTTAGTGGAATCGCCACGAAGGAAAACTAATAATCTTGGGAGGAAACCTATCGTTACAGACAGTTTCAAAATCACGTAAAACCTTTGATGCTTATGGAACGCTAAATCTCTATTTCGGTCACTATTCACCTCATTCTTAGACATATTGTTGAAATATGTGCGCATAGCTATTCTAAACACTGCTGAAATTTTCTTCGAAACATGTACATCGATTTTGGACTCCTAAGCAAAAGGTTTGACATACGAGGTGCATTCACATATTAACTTTTATTATTTGGTAAAAACTTTATTTGTTAATCTACAGCAGTGTTATTCTCTTCAAAATATTCCCCATTACATACTATACACTTGTGCCTGTGCCTTTTCCAATTCGCGAAATTCTTTAGGAACTGTTTCTTCGTGATAGTTTATAGGTCACTTAACTGTGCATTTTTAATCCCAGCCATGCTTGTAACACTACTGTCCTTTAAGGCCTGCTTTGAAATGTTTATACCACTTGTATGCCCTTGGTTCACTCAATAGGCCCACCAAAAGCAATATTTAACATTTCTAAAAATCTCGTACACTTTATTCCATTCCTATAACAAAATTTAATACAGATTCTCTAATTTGTTATTATACAGAACAAACAATCGTTGGTGCTACCAAAACACATGTAACCTTTTTGACAGCTGACAACAGAGTAAATACCCAGTATGCATAACATTGTACACATACTTTTGAGACATGTTTACGCCGTCAGTGACAAAAAAGTACTGCAGATCGGACTAATACAACACACAAAATTATAAACTTCTGGTTACTTTTTAAACACTCTTCGTGTTGCAAAAATTGGTTTCAATGCAGTCTTTCAAAGAAAACTTTTACCTTTTAAGAACAAGCCTTAAATTATACAGGTTGATTGCATTATATGGGGTTCGTTTTACGAATGGTAATAGAGGAACATACAATACATTCACATGAACAGGCATTCGGTCCTATGCTTGTAGTATAATCCTGATTTCCATTCTTATCTTAATATTATTTACTCTATAATGTTGTGTTTCGGAAGAAGCTATCGTTTTTTGTATTCGTTATGGTCTTATTGCATTTGTCTAAAAATGAACGCAGCCGAGACGTATCTGTACACGGCGTCGCCACAGATTTGAAGCGCGCGCCGCGGCAGGGCGGGTACTACGTTTGTGAAACAGCCTGTAGAAGCGCCTTGTGACGCAGCTGGGTTGGCAGAGTAGGGACTCGCTCGCTCGCTCTTCAGTTTACCGACAGACTATACTCCCCTCTTTCCCCCCTCCCTGAGCACTGCTCCTGGTACTCTGCCACGCCTCTACCCTCACATTCCCCCAACGCTGTACCTCCAGACTTCCCATATCCTCTTCCAATGAAACTTCCCTTACCCCACCATGAAAGCTACCCTCATGTATACCCGTCCTACCGGATCTAAAAGAACCCACCCCACCTCCTCTGGGCAGGACTCATTTCCCCTCCACTCCTCTCCACACACATGCCAAGGCTTGGTCTCGAACAGTATCCCTCTTCACTCTCCTGAATTCCTCCCCCCAACATCTGAGCACACAAACACTCTCGTATGCACTACCCCAACTGCTTAATTCCCATGATACCATTTTAATTGCATTCTAGGTCTACTCATCGCTTCATTCTCTATCTTAGTCAACGCAGCGACTATTTACTTTTTTAACTTATCCAGTGCCCCTCTGTATTTCATCTTACAGGGAAAATTTGTCATTTCATCTGTGTCAGTCTTTTAACTAATAAACTCCTTTCGTGTTTTGTGTTTTACATTATACAACTGTTAATGTCTTGTTATTGTGTCACACACTTATTTTGTCAACCACCGTGTCTAATTTTATAATATATTTTATGAATTTTTACCCTCATAAGGCTGAAGAACGACCGCTTCTATCAGCTGACAGCCCATCCGGGGCGAGGGGAATGCAATGTAAAGAAAGGAAAAAAAGAAAGAAAAAAAGAGGAGCTATCATTTCTAATCAAATAATTCATATGGAGAAGTTTCCGATGTGGTTTTGGCTGCATGACGGTGATTAATAGACTTTGAACGCGGAACACTTGTTGGAGTTCGACGCATGAGACATTCCATTTCCGAAATCGTTAGGGAATTCAATATTTCGAGATCCACAGGGTCAAGAGTGTGCCGTGAACATCAAATTTCTGCCATTACCTCTCACCACAGACAACGGCGTTCGCTGAGAGCAGCGGCGTTTGGTTAGAGTTGTCAGTACTAAAAGACAAGCGACACTACGTCAAATAATGGCAGAAATCAGTATGGGACGTACGACGAACGTATCCGTTAGGAGAGTGTGGCGAAATCTGGTGTTAATGAGCTATGGAAGCAGACGACTGACGCTGTGTACCTTTGCTTACTGTACGACATCGCATGCACGCCTCTCCTGGGCTCGTGAGCACAGCGCTTGGAATCTAGACTACTGAAAAACCGTGGCCTGATCAGAAGAATCCCGATTTCAGCTGTTCAGAGACCCATCGACCCAAGTAGTCAAGAAGGCACTGTGTAAGCTGCTGATTGCTCCATAATGGTCTGGGCCGGCCGCGGTGGTCTCGCGGTTCTAGGCGCGCAGTCCGGAACCGTGGGACTGCTACGGTCGCAGGTTCGAATCCTGCCTCGGGCATGGATGTGTGTGATGTCCTTAGGTTAGTTAGGTTTAAGTAGTTCTAAGTTCTAGGGGACTGATAACCACAGCAGTTGAGTCCCATAGTGCTCAGAGCCATTTGAACCATTTGAACCATAATGGTCTGGGCTTCGTTTACATGGAATGGACTGGGTCCTCTGGCCCAACTGACCCGATCATTGACTGGAAATGATTATGTTCGGCTACTCGGAGACCATTTACAGCCATTCATGGACTTCGTGTCCCCAAACAACGATGGAATTTTTATGGCTGACAATGCGACATGTTACTGGGCCGCAATTGTCCACAGTAGGTTCGAAGAACATTCTGCATAATCCGAGTGAATGGTCTGGCCATCCAGATCACTCGACATGAATCCCATCGGAGATTTATGGGACACAATTGAGAGGTCAGTTCGTGCCCAAAATCCTGTACCGGCAACACTTCTGTATGTGACTTCCAATTTGTTGAATCCATGCCTCGTCGAGATGGTGCACTGCGGCAGGCAAAATAATGTCCGACACGGCATTAGAAGTATCCCATCACTCATGTCGCCTTAGTGTAGCACCACTGCGCAAGCGACTACTTAGGCACTCGCCGCACCTCTCAGCGGCAGTCACAACGCAGACTACAACTGTGGAATCATCTCACTGGGACATCGAACCTTCGAACTACAGCACGACGGTTGGGACCCTCACTTCGGTGCACCGGTCAACTCCCATGACATCGGTCAATTTCGTTACTGTGCCGATTTCCGTCAAGACTGCGTCTAGCTTAGCATGCGGCCGTTTGGCGCACTTTTTCCGATTGTTTACCTAGTCGGATATTAACTTTTCCCTGTCGACTTACTGTGACTGTTTCGATTCCGCCTAGCCGACTGTTATTTCATTTACTCAGGATATTAATGAATTTTGATCGATTAAGAACTGACTGTTTATTTTACTTTGAGGTCAACAAGAACTACTGAAAGTGCAGTCCTATAATTTTTTCTTGGTTTACTTAATTATGAACTCTTAACTGTTCATTACGATTTCATTTCAACTATTCTGTGTATACTGGCTCATGAACCTTGTTCAGTATTCAGTGTTTTGTTAATAAATGTGTTGAATTGCTGCCTGTCTTTAACTCTGGTGCTCAGATAACAGTAACTGAAAGGATTACCCAAGGAGAGGAGCAGAAATGACTTATTCAAAGACAATAATTGCACTCAAGTCACCACGATTTTTGATAATCCCATGCACGTTACAAAATTCAGGTAACGGTTCTTAACAGGGTGTGTGATCACAGCAATGCATGCTAAACACAAGGAGGGTAAGGAGTTCTTGTGGAATGTCGTTCCATTCCTCCACCAGTGCGGTTGACAGTTGCTGGATGGTCGTTGGTGAATGTGGACATATAGCAATATGTCTCCTCAACGCATTCGAAACAAGCACGATGGTACTGAAGTCATGGGAACCCGCGGACCTGTGCTTCCGCCCAGCAAGAGCTACTCCACCTGCGCTCTTCGAAGCGGTCGTGCATTGTCATCCATAAAAATGAAGTCAGGGCCAAATGGACAGCTGAAAAAGACACACGCGGGGAACGAGTACAGTGTCACAATAACGTTGACGGGTGAATGTACAGTGTTGAAAGATTCTGGACCACCAGAATGATCATGTTCGACATGACTCTGGACGTATTCTCGAATGGCGAGAGGTGGGAACACATTATGTACCCAGGAACTTAGTGATTTGGTGGACAGACATAACGTGGCATGCTACGCTCACTCGTTAACGTTATTATGGCATTGTACTCTTTTCCCCATATGCGGCTTTTCAGCATGTCTGTAATACGTCAAAGCGTCGAACAGTGCAGGTGGAAGAACATTAATAACGAGAGCATATTCAGCAAATGGACTGGCCTCCCACGATTCAAATCCCAACGAGCACACGACTTAAATCCCAACGGGCACTTAATTTGGATGCGGCGGGCAGACGTATCTGCAGCACCTCCAGATGCACCAGCCACGATCCAGCAGCTATCAACCGCGCTGGTGGAAGAATGAAACGCGCTACCACAAGAAATCCTTACCAATCGTGTGGTCAGAATGGGAATACGTTGCAGAGCACGCATTGCCATCCCTGCTGATCAGACACCCTATTAAGAACCACGTCCCGACTTTTGTAATATCGCAGTTACTTCGGTACAATTGCTGTCTTCGAATTAAGTTTCTGTTCGTATTATTTCGCAATTGTATCAGTTCAAAAATGGTTCAAATGGCTCTGAGCACTATGCGACTTAACTTCTGAGGTCATCAGTCGCCTAGAACTTAGAACTAATTAAACCTAACTAACCTAAGGACATCACACACATTCATGCCCGAGGCAGGATTCGAACCTGCGACCGTAGCGGTCGCTCGGCTTCAGACTGTAGCGCCTAGAACCGCACGGCCACTCCGGCCGGCTCTATCAGTTCCCTTCAGTACTACTCGTATACAGTAGTAGTTCTTTCTGTGTATGGGTCACGTTCCATCGAGCTGTTAATTAGCACTGACACAACATGCGAATGTTACTTCGTCCCTGTGTTTTGCACACCGGCGTACAATAAAGTATCGGATGAATGATTTATAAGTACGCTCGGAGAAACACTGTGGGGCATGGCTATGAATGAGGAAACCTTCGTGAAACTGTCACTAAGAATCTCGAGTGAGTGGTGTTGGAGACTGGGAGTAAAGTGGAATCAAATGCTTGCGTCAATGGAAGAAGTTGGATGATTTCATTAGGTCTCCACCCATGTTTAACAATTAACCAGGAACAAAAAAATGGTTCAAATGGCTCTGAGCACTATGGGACTTAACTGCTGTGGTCATCAGTCCCCTAGAACTTAGAACTACTTAAACCTAACTAACCTAAGGACATCACACACATCCATGCCCGAGGCAGGATTCGAACCTGCGACCGTAGCGGTCGTGCGGTTATGGACTGTAGCGTCTTTAACCGCTCGGCCACTACGGCCGGTTTAACCAGGAACAGAAACTGAGGAAACCTGAATGTGTTGGTTATCTTGGATGGTTTGGAAGCCGGAAATTCAACAATCACAGATCGCAGAAATTCCAACAAAGCCATGTGCTACGTGTATGATGATCTGTTCTAGTGAGGCAAAGAGGACATGCGGAAACGGGGTAGAGGGGTCAACTCTAGCTGAGTTATTACCAGATTCTAGATGACCACTAGAACTAGCTGTGCAATCTGAGGCTAGTGAAATCGTCACAAGATATCACAATCTTCAGCCTTACAATACCGACTAACGTTGGAACAAGATGGAAATAGAACTGACATCGGAGAATCAGGCGTGTCCAGGGAAGAGGGTGAAAGAGGATAAACCAGGTGAAGAGAGGGTGTGAACAGAATTTGAGCTAGTGGTATCTGTTTTCCATTTCGGATTCAGACGAAGAGCAAGGGAATGCAACAAAGTGAGTGTCGTTTGAAATTATAAAGCATTATGGTGCCAGCTGCTGTGAGAATTCTTGTAAATAAAAAATGGTTTCCCGTTTCATTTGGAGATAACCTTCAAATGGCTACTTAGGAATGGAAGGACTTAACGAAATGAATTATTGTAAATAAAAAATGGTTTCCCGTTCCATTAGGAGATTACCTTCAAATGGCTACTTAGGAATGGAAGGACTTAACGAAATGAATCGATCCAGTGTAAAACCAGCTGAAAAACGCTCCTGTAGGAGCACAAAAATGGCAAGTACGTTCCTCCTTAAGTGGCTCTAGGAGAAAAGTGGTGAACCAGCTGCCTCAGACCGCATTCCTCTTTCCTCACTAAAAGTTTTGGCGTGCGAACATACTCGCGCCCTTTCAACATAGACTTTTCTATATCCTTTTACTCATTCTCTCTTTCTAGTTAAGCCTTCATACTCAGTGTCCGCCCCGATAACTGAGTGGTCCGCTCAGGGACTGGGTGTTGTGTTGTCCTTATTATCATTTCATCATCATCAGCAGAAGGAAATGGGAAACCTCCACTGGAATCACTTCCCTAGACGCTCATGCGGTGAACCTCTCTGACGAGGCATCCCCCATCACAAGACCTGACGTACGGCAGAACACAAAGTTTTTCATACTCAGTGACACAGCGTATATACACTGAACCGCCAAAGAAACTGGTATACGCATGCGTATTCAAATAAAGAGATACGTAAACAGGCAGAATACGGCGCTGCGGTCGGCAACGCCTATGTAAGACGTGTGTCTGGCGCAGTTGTTAGGTCGGTTACTGCTGCTGCAATCAAGATTTAAGTGAGTGTGAACGTTGTGTTACAGTCGGCGCACGAACGTTGGGACACAGAATCTCCGAGGTAGTGATGACGTGGGGGAATTTCCCGTACGACCTTTTCACGAGTGTACTGTGAATATCAGGAATCCGGTAAGACATCAAATCTCCGACATCGCTGGGGCCGGAAAAACATCCTGTCAGAACGGGACCTACGACGACTGAAGAGAATCGCTCAACGTGACAAGTACAACCCTTCCACAAATTGCTGCAGATTTCAGTGCTGGACCATCAACAAGTCTCAGCGTGCGACGATTCAATGAAACATGATCGATATGGGCTTTCGGAGCGGAAGGCCCACTCGTGTACCCTTGATGACTGCACGACACAAAGCTTTGCGCCTTGCCTGGGCCCGTAAACACCGACATTGGACTGTTGATGACTGGAAACATGTTGCCTGGTCGGACGAGTCTCGTTTCAAATTATATCGTGCGGATGGACGTGTACGTGTATGTAGACAACATCATGAATCCATGGGTCCTGCATTTCAGAACGGGACTGTTTAATCTGGTGTAGGGTCTCTAATGCTATGGGGTGTCTGCAGTTGGAGTGATATGGAACCCCCAATACGTCTAGATACGACTCTGACAAGTGACACGTACATAAGCATCCCGTCTGATCACCTGCATCGATTGTGCATTCCGAAGGACTTCGGCAATTCCAGCAGAACAGTGCGATAGCCCACGAGCCACGAGAATTGCTACAGCGTGGCTCCAGGAGCACTCTTATGAGTTTAAACACTTCCGCTGGCCACCAAACTCCCCAGATATGAACATTATTGAGGATATCAGGGATGCCTTGCAACGTGCTGTTCAGAAGAGATCTCCCCCCCCCCCCCCCTCGTACTCTTACGGATTTATGGACAGCCCTGCAGGATTCATGGTGTTAATTCACTCCAACACCACTTAGCAGACATTTGTCGAGTCCATGCCACGGCCTTTTGCGGAACTTGTGTGTGCTTGTGGGGCAGGTGTACCAATTTCTTTGGCTATTCAGTATGTGTCCCACTAATTTCTTTTTCTCCAATTGATTTACGAATATCCCACTGATACTGTCTACTCTCATACTTAACGGTCTCCTTTTGTGTTTCTTTCCCGCTGCCACGTTTCCGACCATACTTCGACAACTCAAAAACTTTACCCATGTACACGTTAAATAAGCGCACTTCATACAACGTTGAACAAAATCGTTTGCTTTACATCTTTTCTGAATACTTCACTAATATATCGCAATTCACTGTAAACATCCCGCTTATGATTTGAATCTTAAAAGAGCTTAAATGTGATTTGAAATATTTTACTGAATTTGCGGTCTTTCCAGTTTCAAAAAAATTTTGGCAGTCATTTTGAGTTCTTTTCAGGGATTTGAAGACCCTTTGTAGCCCATTTTGTATCACTGTAGCACTAGTTTGGGCATATTTGCAGAGGCGTGAAGTGCCGATTATACAGAGACAGCTCGTCATAAAGTTTTATTGATGGTTAAATGCTGACTCAAAACGTAATTTGGTGACCTCAGAACCCTTGCTGGAAGTTACTACATTTAAATTAAAACTACATTTAAGCCTTAGACCAGATATTATGTACACATATTTTGAGCATGTATACTATGACCTTGGACCTCTTGACCTCTGTAGCGGATGATGATATCGAAAAAGATTCACAGTTTCTCGAGAAGATCATCATAGTAACGTATGGTAAACATATCGACGGTCTGCCATGAACAGCAGTTACAGAAGTGGATATCCCCACAATTACTGCTATGGCAGTAAGAGACAGAATCCTGATTGTGTTCTAAAGCAGCAAAATGTTTCGAACCAAAATTTTGCTTCGTAATCTCTGATGAACTTACTTCCCGACATTTGTGTTCCTAGTGGGAAGTGTTATCGTGTACCCTCGAAGGCTTGCACGATGTACAGTGTCGCCATCGTCTACACAGGTTTTGGGCGCCATGCACACGGGACGGTGCGCCTCCGCTCCGTTCAGGAACGTTCGCTACCTTGGATAGCACTACAAGAACTGCAGCTAAGGTAAACTAACATGCATCTACGAGTGGCCTGCCCATCTAGCGTCGGTCGCTGCACTTCACGGCCTTCCCACTACAAATAATACTATTTCTTATTTATTTCATGGAAATACTGTCGTAATTTACTTCTTTCAGTTACTTTACGTCCATTCCTGTTTCATTTTCATTTTTATTATTTATTGTCCTGATAAAAATGTAACCTAGAATATGAGAAACAGGTCAAAATGCATGTTCTAGAGTTTAATTCCGTCTTCTTCCTTTATAAGTGTAATTTTAAACCCTCATAGCTCGTAAGGTATGAATTTTAGAGCCAATATATATAGAATATTTTTTTCCTTGTTTTAGTTCGGTATAATATGGAAACCAAAGGGGTTGCAGTGGAAGTGGTCCACTGTCAAAGAATCAGAACGATTTTCGCTTATATCTATCGACCCTGTCATTTCCGGACCAGGGTCCGTCCCCATTGATGTATTTAACGTTCTCCGTCATACTTCAGAGCTTGTAACGTCATCATAGATTCACCTTGTTCATCTGCTGATGACTCTCCATTCAAATAGAATTTCTGTGTCCTCCCTATTAAAAGATCCTCAAACCAGTCACAAATTTCGCTCGATATCCTGTATGATCGTATTTTTGATAATAAGTATAGGTGTGGTACTGAGCGAAATACTTTTCGAAAACGAGAAATAGTGCATCCGCCTGGCTGCCTTGTCGAGGCTTTCAGTATGTCATGTGAGAAAAATACAAGTTGGGTTTCATACGATTGTTGTTCACAGAATTTATTCCGGTTAGCATGTAGGGGGTCATTCTGTTCAAGGACCAGCCGGAGTGGCCGTGCGGTTCTAAGCGCTACAGTCTGGAGCCGAGCGACCGCTACGGTCGCAGGTTCGAATCCTGCCTCGGGCATGGATGTGTGTGATGTCCTTAAGTTAGTTAGGTTTAATTAGTTCTAAGTTCTAGGCGACTGATGACCTCAGAAGTTAAGTCGCATAGTGCTCAGAGCCAACCTGTTCAAGGTCCTTCTTGATGCTTCTGACGTTGTGGGGTGATGGGACAGCGAAGTGTGGCACCTGTGGAGAGCGCTGCAGCCGTGTCGCAAGGCGCCAGCAGACGTTTCCCAAGCGCAGCTGGGCTCGGCGCAGCTGTCGCTGTCCCGTGTGGCGACGTGCTGGCCGCCAGCGGACGGTGACGGCAAGCGTGTAAATCGACAGACAAGAGGCCAGCGCCCGCCCGGTCGAACACAAAAACTGCCGCCCGATCTCGGGAAGTTGCGAAGCTCTCTGCTCTTGTTTCCGGACCGGCGAAAGGCGACGAACCCGGTGACGTCACGGCCGCGGGGATTCCGCATTCGTCGCCCCGTCTCCCGAAGAGGACCAGACGGTGGCCGCCCGTATAAAACGCTCGGCTGGACACCGAGTCGCCACCAGTCTCCAAGTGTCCGCTGCCAGCAGCAAGCCGAGCACCGCACGAGTAGCGAGCGACATGGGCCGCACGACGAGGGTAAGCCGCGCACCAAATACCAGTCTTGCAATTACAAAAACACTTCATACCTCCTGTTTTCAGCGCATTTACTCTGGTGATAAATATTTTCTCCCTCAGTTCGCAATTCTTCCCTAGTTCTCCTCCATTGAAATAAATCTTTCCTTATATAAATGTCAGTCATTTCGAATAACTCCGTCTCTATCCCTCTGTGTTTCTGGGATACAAGAAGGCGAACAGGACGGATTGCACATTTTACAATTCAATTAACAGGCAACCATCGCAATGCAGTTTTCTGCAGTCTGTGGCAGCGACTTTTAGATCACAACTAATTCAGGACGGTACATTCGGGTCTCGATGTCCGATGGGTGCAATGTTTCGGCAACTGACTACTTTGCCATCATCAGCTGCATTGATGTACAGAGATACGGTCGCACATCTGTCAACCATTTTGCAATCCTTATCTTTCTATGGAACTCTTTTCAGGTAAACCTCTCTCAGACTTTATTTCTACTGTTCTGAATACTGAATTTACTTAACAAATTTGTTTTTGTTCTTGGCTGAATGTGTCGTCAGCTGTATCTTTCTCATGTTTGCCGGCATTCACTTCTTTACTCCTGCAACATTCAGAGCTACAGAGCGATTTAAAGACAAGGACGTAAACGCTTACAATTTTGCACTAAAAAGGTGGTTGCAGTGTGTGTCATTAGTTAAAAAAATCTTTTCTCTAGTCTTTTCCTATTGTACCAAGCAACGAGGAGCTAATGGTTAAGACTATATACTCATATTGGGAAGAACCGAGTTCGAATACCCATTTGCGTATCCTGATTTTGGCTATATGCGTCTTCATTCCCGCAGTCCACTTTACAGTAAATGAGGAATTTACTTCTCACCAGTATTAGTCGTTCTCCGTCCTACCCAATTCGCGCATGAGTCGCAGAAAAATAACCCCATAAAGACTCTAATCCTTCATGTTTACACGATCCTTAGGCGAAACAGACTACGGAACAGGTAATGTTGTTGCGTAGTCTACCTCCATTGTCGATTCTCTCTAAATAAGCGTATTGGTTCCAGCGAGTTCAGTTGTCTGAGCTTCGCCGGCCGCTGTGGCGGAGGGGTTATTGGCGCTTCAGTCCGGAACCGCACTGCTTTTACGGTCGCAAGTTCGAATCCTGCCTCGGGCATGGATGTGTGTGATGTCCTTAGGTTAGCTGGTTTAAGTAGTTCTAAGTCTAGGGGACTGATGACCTCAGATGTTAAATCCCATAGTGCTTAGAGCCATTTGAACCATTTTGTCTGAGCTTCCCTGTTTCCCTGCAATGACTAGGCTACTTCGGGCAAACGTCGGGGATGCGTCTTAAAACTACCGCAGGTTTCTTTCTAAATCTTCTGCAGCACTTCGTCCCTAAATATCTCAATACGTTTTGCTTTTCTTTCATTTATTCGATTTATTGTCACATTTTTAGTGCAACAGCCAGCCACCATTGCATAGATTTATATGTGTAATAATGAAGACACACCATTAGTCCTTTATTTGTGAAGCATCTGTCTTTTTCTGTTCTGTTTAAATTATGCAAAAGTTCTGAAATAAGTAAGAACAAGCATTAAACACAACTAACTGTAACTGGGGATGATGTAAGAAAATAGTCGCCGTTTTCTGGCAGATCATTCAAACTTATTTCCTCTACTTACAGCTAGTTACATCTGCATGCAATATTCAAGTTTCCCTAGCCTCATTTCACGTCGTTGGCTGTAAGGAAGGAATGTCATAGTCATCGCAACAAAAAAAGGGGTAGGGACACAAAGGTACAATTGTCTCCAGTAGCTTGTACTGTCTTCCGCTTGGTTAACGCCTGTACCAAGAACGAAGTTAAAGTATTGATTCATGGCTTTTGTGTCATATAGATATCAATACCCTGACTTAGAATTGTGTAAATATATACACATTAAGTGAGAACTACTAGCTTAGAGTTTTGCACGATGGGAGATAGTGTTACTATGAATTATATCTGGTGAAGATTTGGGCCGATTATTGCAGTTCCTTCGTGACTAGTTGCCACAAAACCAGTGAGCAATTTATAACAGATCATCATCAGATTTTGAGGAGAAACCAATAGAAATTCTCGTGGAACGATCTGTCGTTCGACTAGTAGTCGCATATGTCGCTCTACGCTTCTGTGTTGGCCAACTGCAAGCCTGCAGAATATTATAAGGGTACCATATATACCTATAAACCGCGCAAGCCCTTCCATAATGTGAGAACAATGAACCCACGCCATAACAAAATATAGTGTTCTTCATCTGAGACACAGTGCAACAGGAATCGAGTGACAATGGACAGCTTTCGCCGACCCGTGCAGTGCAGAACGAAGGGACTTGCGCCCGGTAGTCAGGTTGTCGCTGTCTGTAATTGCTGTCCCTTGAGACATTCGATCCGCTCTCTAAAGTCTTCTCCGCGAGGAAATCCTCGGTCTGCACCGCGACTGCTCGCTGTCTGAAACCGGAGCACTTCCCTTCACGGGAGATCCGCCTCAGTTCAATGATCTCTTGCAAGAACCTCCAGTCTCACAGACTCACTGCTATCCATTGCTGGATAGGAGCAATTACTTTTAATCTACAGCTCAGAGAGACGATTACTCTGCATCCTACGCGCATGTCATCCAAATCTTTGCTGTTTATGAGACCAGAGACAGCTTATTACCAACTGACATGGAAGTTTGCCATCCTTCAGATATGCTTCCTCTTTTGTGCAATTCGAGAGCAGGCCTTGATCAACATCGTTAACATTAACAAGACACTACACACAACATGCACTTACATGCCCATCTAAACTCAAATAGTCACGCTTGATATCAACACATTTCAAAGGTATCTGTGTGTGTCAGGCAGTTTCTTAGATTTCAGCATTTCATTATTGTAATGTCAACGTGCACCTTACAGCCAAACTTCATTCCCGACATTGTCCAAGAACAAAATTTTTAGGTAGACCTCATCAAGGAACTAGATTCGTATTTGACAGTTTACGTAATGACTTCTGTCACGATTAACAGATATCTGCACTGAATAAGTAAAAGTGGTGTAGTGCCGCATAACGTTAACGGTAGGTGATGAACACATATTTGTACGTGTAGATTTTCTACAATTATTTGTGCGTATTATGAGAACGCTATCCACCGCACCAGACCTCTACAGGTAACTTTCTTCCTATAAAGATTAATCTACACATCTTGTTGAGAGACCTGTACGATTCACTGACTTCTTGGGCTGATAAAAGTATGAAGCTGCCGCAGATGTTACAATAATCGAAACTCCGGTGAACTACCCACAAATGAAAGTAAATAAATACGTATAAATATCAGTGTAGGTACCACTGTTCTAATCAAACAGAAATCTTTCCACAGAGCCATCTACTTATCTGTTTCCTTATATCGTTACCCACTCTTTATTGAGAGCTGAGTAAACGTTAACATCTCTTTAGCATTAGTCAGGCAGTCGTTTCAGACAGATTTTGAAACTACAGATCAGTCAGCGGATGATCAGTAACGACACACATTTCGAGACATTCAGAAGCTATGCAAATGACTTAACAGGGAAAGATGGCTAGCATAATTACACGATTGGATGGTAGTTCGGAACTTTATAGAAATATTTATTGCTTTAGCGTTTAGTTGCATTATTCTGCAGGGAAATCTTGCCTTTCTTAATTTTCTGATGGTTAAACTGTCTTTTCTAGATATTAGTAGGAATGCAACGGTAAACATATACGTTTTATTAACAGTGAATTCGGTTTAATGATGTTATTATAAAAGCGAAAATGACAGCAATGCACAAAAAGAAAGTCTGCTTCAGTCTGCAGAGTAGTATATGCTGTTACGAAACTTCCTCAAACGTAATTATGTGCTGGACAACACTAGACAATCCATAGCAAAATAATGTCCTCTGAAGAACGTTATAAACCATATTCTATCATCAAGGCATCAACCACCATATTTCTCGCAGACGTAATTGCCCAATGTGGTACGGAGATCTCCTGCAGGCTTTGGAAGAGATGCAGAGAGGTACTCGCAAATTAAGGCAATGAACTAAACTGTGAAGTGGGTTTGTTATTTCTCCAGTGGGTAGAGCACTTAGTGGGTTAGATAAAGCTCCACGCTTTTGACCACTTAATCAGCCAGCAATGATTTTCAGTTGACAACCACAGAGAAGTAGAGCTGAACTGTAGCTTGTTGTTTGGTGTGCAGGTACTGGTGGCAGCAGGCCTGCTATTGGCAGTGCTGAGCCAGGATGGTATGGCACGGCCTTGGGGCCACGGAGGCGGTGGAGGCGGCGGCCACGGCGGAGGTGGAGGCGGCGGCCACGGCGGAGGTGGAGGCGGCGGCCACGGCGGAGGCGGAGGCGGCGGAGGTGGTCACGGTAAACATCTCGGAGGACCTGGCGGCTATGCCCACTCCTACGCCTACTTCCACGGACCGGTAGCTGGAGCCCATGAGGCTGTCCACGGCGGTGGTGGCCACGGGGGTGGCGGAGGCGGCGGCGGACACGGAGGTCACGGGGGTGGCGGCGGCGGTGGCGGACACGGAGGACACGGTGGTGGTGGCGGCGGACACGGAGGTGGTCACGGAGGCTACGGTGGCGGTGGTCACGGAGGCTACGGTGGCGGCGGACACGGAGGCGGTCACGGAGGCTACGGTGGCGGTCACGGCGGAGGTGGCGGCGGGCACGGAGGTGGCGGCCATGGAGGCGGCGGTGGTGGACACTACACCGACTTTGTCGTAAGTACATCTAAAAGAAGATGTAATACCATCCAAATCTGCTATATTCAACAAATCTAGTTTAGTTTGCCGTTGGCTTCTCATAGACACTGCAACTGAAAACAGATGCCAATACAATGACGTGACTGGCAGCCACTGATGAGTGAAATAATTTTTTGCCTATGAAAAATTGTGGGCCCAGTTTCATAAGGATTCGTATGTAAGACAGGAGTAGCAGATTTCAGTATAAAGCACTAAACTGATATGGGAATATCTATCACAGATTTTTAGTAATTTAAAATTCATGTAAGATATCCAGAAATGATACTGAGAATATAGGACTAACATGTGTCACTTAAACCTAGCTGTGAAGCGTTGGTTTCCATCACTTGAATCACTTTCTGTTATGGAAGCGAGTACATAACAATCTTCTAGAACAAATCTCCAATATGTGAGACAGTTTAGCTTATTTCTGTTCAATAGCTAGTAAAATTTAGGGTGATTTGCCTACTTTTGACCTTTACTGTACTGTGTTGTTTGTAAGCTTTTGTCAGACTACCTGTAGTTTATTTTCTCTTTCTTCTAGCATGATTGGAACGAGTTACGTTGTAATAAAGCAACATTTTGTATGAGCTGAAAACTTTTCTCAGTTGATTGGCCATTTAGATATCCTTATGCATTCTTCTGCTGCCTAAGTTGTTATTGCTTCTTGCCATATCTTGTGCTTACCATGATCTGTTGTTTGCCTTATAGGCCTACCCACTGTACACCTACGGTTATGACGTGTCTGACAAGCACACTGGAGACCACCACGGACATAAGGAGGACAGAAAGGGACACAGTGTGATCGGTAAGCTACAGACACCACTGTAATGTTTTGTTCATGTTAGCGATGATTGTAAGGGTCCACACCTTAAATAATTTACAAAGAAAATTTATAACGCTTTCACAGCCCATGCTAGGAACTTTTTCCTTTATTTATTCGCATAATCGGTTTCGAGATACTCAGTTTCATTATTGAATTATCGATTATATTGCACAGTGAACAATTAGAAAGTGGAGCTAAATATAATGTTTTTATATTGCGACGATGCCAAAGGCTCGGTGTATTCAAATGTTATACGTCCCTTCTTGAAGCATATGTGTGTACAGGCAAACTGTTGAAAACAGTGCTGAAGACTTGTGAAACGAACTGTATCCATCCACTTCATGTCAGAGACCAACTAGCGCTTGCAGAGTAAACTATGTACAGGGTCAGTCTTAAGTACCTGAAGGGTTTCAGAAGGTGACTGTGTCAAACCTACAAGACATACAGAAAATAGACACCTATTAGTGGGCGGATCACCTTTCCAAACTCTTACCTCACAATACAGTTGCTCAGTATGGGCACTGTTTGTGACTTGGGAAATGTCGATATGCGTGTGTAGTTCATCAGCCCCCTTAAACGAACTGCCTAATAGGCAATCCGACAATATGGAGCGGTTGACTTTCTGCGTGGTCTGACTCGCCTACCACCCAGTACGATCACACCGTGTTGCTCGTTAATAATCGAAAACTGAAGAGATGATCTGTCCACTGAATGGTGTCATATTTTTGTAGGTGCTGTAGTTTTCGCACAGTCTTCTAAAGCCTCAGAGGTACTTACGGATAATCCCGTACATCGTCAGCCACATTGTTTATGTGTTAATCCATACGTGATTCCTGCAGGAGAGTACCACATCAAGGAGCCGGGCGGCGACGTGCGCGTCGTCAAGTACAAGGCGGACAACAAGCACGGCTTCCAGGCTCACGTGAGCGGCGGCGCCGCAGGCGGAGGTCACAACGACCACTCCGGCTACCACAGCGGCTGCCACGGCTGCGGATCCCATCACGGAGGCGGCGGCGGCGGCGGTGGCCACGGAGGTTACGGAGGCGGTGGACACGGAGGCGGCGGTGGTGGTGGCCACGGAGGCGGCGGCGGCGGCCATGGAGGTCACTACTGATCGACACTGTACCTGGACCACGCCTTTAGTGATCGGATTCTTCTGTTATGTTTGTTAATGCTTTTGTGTAAATAAATGTTTTTAGCACATTTACTGCATTATTCTTCTTACAATCGTGTACTTTGAACCAAGATGTGTAAGTTTTTGGCGAAACCTGTTGCACTACATGGAACTGAATACTGAGTAATACAGAGGTTGCTGACAAACCCTAAATGCTGATGGTTCTGAATAAGTGCCATTGCATATTGAAAGTCCCCTGCTTGGTCATTTCACCAACAGTATTTTTCTACAGAGGTTGGGTTGATTTTTTCAGTATAGAGGAAATGAAAGATCAAAAAGCTAGTAACATTTTCTGAGAGAATCACTTTGTACTGAGAACAATCTGGACTTTTTTGAAGATCAGTGTTCTGATTGGTGGCCCGCCACAATTTCCTGGCCCACCACAATTTCCTCTCTGCTTTCAATCTCTTTTAATCTCAGAGCACCACGTAAACCCAAAAGCTTGAATTATTTATTGTATACGAGAGCTATTGCTAAATTAACATAC
Organism: Schistocerca nitens; assembly: GCF_023898315.1. Lineage (NCBI taxonomy): Eukaryota > Metazoa > Arthropoda > Insecta > Orthoptera > Acrididae > Schistocerca > Schistocerca nitens. Next base: position 246,732,344 of record NC_064622.1, read on the forward strand.
GACTGCCTATTATAAAAATAGATAAAAATTATATACAGTATCTATTTACAAGGTGAGCTCATCGTTGGTTGTGAAGTGCAGCGCAGCCACCCAGGCTTTCACATGGAAAGACAAATGAATCTCAATTGATCCCAAAGTCGGACTATAGGAAGAATGTCGAAAACTCTCCGTATCAAAAAGTCAGAGTTTTTTCTTCGATTCACAGTATGGAGTCCTGCACTGTCGTGTGGGAGAATGCGCCTTCGGCGATCATCTGGAGTTATTTGTTTTGGAGTGACCATCGAAGGATCTCAGAATACACATGTGATGTCACAGTATTTTTCGTGCATTACTCTCAAAATTGTTTTTAGTTCCAGGAAATTGTAACCATTAGTTTGCAGTTTGACGACGCTTACTTGATTTTTTTGGCTCTATAGGAAGCATGAATGTGCATCCACTGTTTAGACTGCACCTCATTCAAGATTCTGTTCAGTAGTTTCCCTCTCTCTTCCTAGTAGTGCTGAGGGAATGTCAACGCTGAAATCAACCTTTCATTTTCGTATAAGTTATTTAAACACTTTAATACCCACCATGCACAGGACTTAAGGTAACCTGGGTTAGCTCAGCAATCTAAAGCACATCTTCAGAAAGTTCGGAATCAGTGAAGCATTGTATAACATAATTTCGTCAATATGTTGTACAAGTTTCTCATATTTGAGTATCTTCCTCGACCAATTTCATCACAGCATTGAATTTTCAGCCTCACTTCCTCACAGGATGATCGCTCATAACCCCACACACAACACAATTGACGTTGAATACCGACAGCATTGAATCCTTCTGCTTGCAGGAAGAGAACGACAGAACGTACCTCGTAATTGCAGAAAGACGCAGTAACACCGTCTATTTCAGTCGCTTGCTCCTTACACACTGACGAACACAGCGACGTGATCACGTGATCACTGAAGCAGTGTGACCTTAAAATATCCTTTTCCAGCCACGCAAGCATCATGAAACTACAAGCATTTGTTTTTGTTTAAAATCCAATCAGAGGTTAATTTATGACTAGTCACCATATATGGGAACATCCGTCTTTACCTGTAATTTTTACTCTACATGGCAGCTATATCCAGATGTCCTATCATCCCGTCGTCCAGTTTTTTTTGTATTATCCACAAATTATTTCTCTCGCCGATCCTGTGGAGAATCTTCTCAATTACTTTAATTTTCCACATATAAGAGTCACATCACACCAAAAGTCGTTAGAAATTTATTCCACAAATTATGGCACAAATTAGACACTAGTAGATTTCCTTTGTCGAGGAATGCTGTCTTTACCTGAACTAACCTGCGTCTTATAGCCTTGCTTTACCGTTCATGCACTAGCTTGCTTCCAAAGTGGCAGAATTTCGTTATTTCATTATACAGTGTCGAATTAAAATGTTGTTTGTCTCATTTATGCTGATTGTGAATACTTCTCTAATTTTTGGTTCACTCTATAAAAATAGTAGACTTTACATTTCATTCAGAGTGCCCTGTAATTTTTCTTCACTTTCGTAGAATATGGCAGTGGTATCAGCGAACCATATAACTGACCCATTTTCACCCTCAATTTTAAGCCCTCTTCTTAACCTTCCATTTTCTTACTTTATTGCTTCTGTAATATACAGACTGAACAATACAAGACAAAGTCTAAACTCCTGCCATATGTCATTTGTAATCCTTGCACTTCTCTCTAGGGCGTCAATTCTGATCATTCCCATTTCGTTGTTGTATATATTGCTTATTATCCGTCTTCCGCTATAGCGTATACCTATTTTTCTTACCATTTCAAACATCTACCACAGATTTACAGTGTAGAACACTTTTTCTAGATCAACAAATCCTTGATTTTCCGTAAGTCTTGCTTCCATTATCAAGTCCAACGTAAAACTACATCTTTGGTCCTTTACCTATCCAAACTCCAAACAGATCGTCACAAAGAACATGCTCATCTTTCTTTTCAGTTTGTGTTCTCGTCAGAAGCTTGTGTGCATGAGCTGTCAATTCATGCCCATCTTCGGGATTAAGTGAATGATACAGTTATGAAAACCTAGTGTTATGTCTCCAGTCTAACAGATTTATCGTTTGGTTGCCAAGCTCTCCAAGTGATGGTATCTATATCAGCCTTATCTGATCGCAGGTCTTCCAATGCTATGCCAAACTCTGATATGGGATCCGCTACACCTTCCAAATCGACATCCATTTTTCTTCTACTAATTTAGCAAACTTTTCTCCGTTTCCAGACGCTCTCAGCGTACTCTTTCCACACATAACAGTGTAGTTCCTTTTACTCTTTTGATGTTGGGCGTAGAGTTTGCAGACTGCCGACTGGCAATAGCCAGCGGGCCTGCCTTGAGTGCGGTTTTATTTATTAATCTTCTATTTTGATGGCTTCTGTATCGACGGTAAAGTTGTTTGCGGAGTACAAATGTAGATGAATAAAAAGAAGATAGTTCGAAATAATAACATTTATGCGACTAGTTTACTGTGTGTTGATGTCGACATTTTATTTATTTAAATATTGCTTTCATAGATTAATAACAGTTTAATTTTCAATGAAAGTTGCTAATTTGTTTTCAACAGTTGTCTCTTCACACAGTTACAGAAACGAAAAAAAAAAAAAAACTATTGGCATTTTCACCTCGTTGGGAAGCGAAGGGAGGCTATGGGGCCGGCCACTGTGGCTGAGCGGTTCTAGGCGCTTCAGTCCGGAACCGCGCGACTGCTACGGTCGGAGGTTCGAATCCTGCCTCGGGCATGGATATGTGTGATGTTCTTAGGTTTAAGTAGTTGTAAGTTCTAGGGGACTGATGACCTCAGATGTTAAGTCCCATAGTGCTTAGAGCCATTTGACCCATTTGAGGCTATGGGGCAACACTCGACACGGTATTAAGCACTTAGCTTATCCTATTAGGAACCTGCTTCTTGTTCGCTAGTGTGAAAAAGCAGCAGACGTCACGACTATGGCTGTCCATTGTGGAAATAAGCAGCGACTCCCAGTAGCTGGAATAGTGAACTGTGGATATGTAACAAAAGTTTTTTTTAACCTTTCTGATGTAATACTTCATTCAAATGGAAGTGCACTGGTGTGCATAAGTTAAGAGCGAATGTGACTTTGGCATTAAGTGTCACTGTCAAGTAACAGCGCCCGATGAAACTTGGACCGTACATAGAATCACCTGTTACCGTATACGAGTGGTCTAGAAGGTAGCTTCCGTGGAGCGACGGCCATTCTGCGCAGACGGTACTCTCTCGCGACATCGGCCCAGCCAGCGCACTTTGCATAACTGCAACCGTGCTGCGACCTCAGGAGGAAAACGGCCACGTGCCTCGGTCAACACAGGGCGGCCACCACGGACCGGCCAGCACACTTCGACACGCGCTTCACCTGTGGCGCGCGCATTCCACACTGCTCCCTGCCGCCGAGGAGACAAGAGCAGCAGATCAGAAATATACACCGAGGTGGCAATAGTCATGGGATAACGATGTGCACACATACAGGTGGCTGTAATATTGGGTACACAAGGTATAAAAGGGCGGTGCATTGGCGGAGCTGCCCACTGTAAACACGTCTACATCTACATACATACTCCGCAATCCACCATACGGTGCGTGGCAGAGGGTACCTCGTACCACAACTAGCATCTTCTCTCCCTGTTCCACTCCCAAACAGAACGAGGGAAAAATGACTGCCTATATGCCTCTGTACGAGCCCTAATCTCCTTATCTTATCTTTGTGGTCTTTCCGCGAAATATAAATTGGTGGCAATAAAATTGTACTACAGTCAGCCTCAAATGCTGGTTCTCTAAACCTCCTCAGTAGCGATTCACGAAAAGAACGCCTCCTTTCCTCCAGAGGCTCCCACCCGAGTTCCTGAAGCATTTCCGTAACACTCGCGTGATGATCAAACCTACCAGTAACAAATCTAGCAGCCCGCCTCTGAATTGCTTCTATGTCCTCCCTCAATCCGACCTGATAGGGATCCCAAACTCTCGAGCAGTACTCAAGAATAGGTCGTATTAGTGTTTTATAATCGGTCTCCTTTACAGATGAACCACATCTTTCCAAAATTCTACCAATGAACCGAAGACGACTATCCGCCTTCCCCACAACTGCCATTACATGCTTGTCCCACTTCATATCGCTCTGCAATGTTACACCCAAATATTTAACTGACGTGACTATGTCAAGCGCTACACTACTAATGGAGTATTCAAACATTACGGGATTCTTTTTCCTATTCATCTGCATTAATTTACATTTATCTACAGGGTGTTACAAAAAGGTACGGCCAAACTTTCAGGAAACATTCCTCACACACAAATAAAGAAAAGATGTTATGTGGACATGTGTCCGGAAACGCTTAATTTCCATGTTAGAGCTCATTTTAGTTTGTTCTTCCACCTACGCTCAATGGAGCACGTTATCATGATTTCATATGGGATACTCTACCTGTGCTGCTAGAACATGTGCCTTTACAAGTACGACACAACATGTGGTTCATGCATGATGGAGCTCCTGCACATTTCAGTCGAAGTGTTCGTACGCTTCTTAACAACAGATTCGGTGACCAATGGACTGGTAGAGGTGGACCAATTCCACGGCCTCCACTCTCTCCTGACCTCAACCCTCCTGATTTTCATTCATGGGGGCATTTGAAAGCCCTTGTCTACGCAACCCCGGTACCAAATGTAGAGACTCTTCGTGCTCGTATTGTGAACGGCTGTGATACAATACGCCATTCTCCAGGGCTGCGTCAGCGCATCAGGGAACTCCATGCGACGGAGGGTGGATGCATGTATCCTCGCTAACGGAGGACATTTTGAACATTTCCTGTAACAAAGTGTTTGAAGTCACGCTGCTACGTTCTGTTGCTGTGTGTTTCCATTCCATGATTAATGTGATTTGAAGAGAAGTAATAAAATGAGCTCTAACATGGAAAGTAAGCGTTTCCGGACACATTTCCACATAACATATTTTCTTTCTTTGTGTGTGAGGAATGTTTCCTGAAAGTTTGGCCGTACCTTTTTGTAACACCTTGTATATTTAGAGTTAGCTGCCATTCTTTACACCAATCACAAATCCTGTCCAAGTCATCTTGTGTCTTCCTACAGTCACTCAACGACGACACCTTCCCGTACACCACAGAATCATCAGCAAGCAACCGCACATTGCTATCCACACTGTCCAAAATATCATTTATGTAGATAGAAAACAACAGCGGACCTACCACACTTCCATGGGGCACTCCAGATGACACCACCTCCGATGAACACTCACCATCGAGGACAACGGACTGGGTTCTATTACTTAAGAAGTCTTTGAGCCACTAACATATTTGGGAACCAACCCCATATGCTCGTACCTTAGTTAGGAGTCTGCAGTGTGGCACCGAGTCAAACGCTTTCCGGAAGTCAAGGAATATGGCATCCGTCTGATTACCTTCATCCATGGTCCGAATATCCTGCGTTACCCGTAAACTCGACACTACCTATCCCTTAGTTTCACCCCTGCTCACTGCTCCTAATACTCTGCCACGTTGCTACATCCACATTTCCCCCGACGCTACAGCTCCACACACTCCAAATTCTCTCCCAACGAAACTTTAATCGCCTTCCCATACCCGACCATGAAATCTGCTCTGATGTATACTAGTCCTATCACTTCTAAAAGAACCCACCCCACTTCTCCTGGTCAGCACTCCCTTCCTTTTCATACCTTCCCACATACATCCCAAGGATCTGGTCCGGAACAGCATCCCTCTTCACTCTCCCGAATTCTTGCTGCAAACATCCGCCCACAGAAAGATCCTCTTACACAAAAGCCCAACTGCTACGTTCCGATGATGCCCCTCCTTCTGGTGGTCGTGGCCTGTCCATCACTTCACTCATGTCTCTGTCTTAATCAGTCAAAACACCGGCTTTTTACTTTTTTAAATTATGCAACTGTTCCTCTGTCTTTTATCTTTTGTGAAACATATATTTTCCATTTCATCTTTGTGAACCTTTGATTAATCAACAAATCCGCCTTTTGAATTTTTAATTATGCAACTTAATAATGTCTTTTTATTACGTCAAACGTTCATTTTGTCAACCGCTGTGTCCCATTTCATAATATGTTTCATAAATTTTTACTCTCATCCGGCTGAAAAACTGCGGCTCGTATCATCTCACAGCCCGCCCTCCGCCTCACAATAAAAGAAAAAAAAAGAAGGAAAAAAATCGGAGCTGTCATTTGTACTCAAGTAATTCATGTGGAAAGGTTTGCGATGTGATTATGCCCACACGACGGGAATTAACAGACTCTGATAGAGGAATAGTAATTCTAGCTAGACGCATGAGACATTCTATTTCCGAAATCGTTGGGGAATTCAATATTCCGAGATCCACAGCGTCAAGAGTGTGCCGTGAACATCAAATTTCTGCCATTACCTCTCACCACAGACAACGGAGTTCAATGAGAGCAGCATCGTTTGTGTAGAGTAGTCGGTACTAAAAGACAAGCGACACTGCGTGAAATAACCGGAGAAATCAATATGGGACGTACGACGAAGGTATCGGTTAGGACAGTGTGGCGACATTTGGCGTTAATGGGCTATGGCAGCAGACGATCGACGTGAGTGCCTTTGCTTACAGTACGACATCGCCTGCACGCCTCTCCTGGGCTCGTGACCGTGTCGGTTGGACTCCAGATTACGGAAAACCTTGGCCTGCTCAGATAAGTCTCGATTTCAGCTGATAAGATGTGATGGTACAGTTCGAGTGTCGCACCTACCCGACAAACCCATCGACCCAAGTAGTCAACAAGACACTGTGTAGGCTGGTGGTTGCTCCATAATGATGTGGACTTTGTTTACATGGAATGGACTGGTTCCTCTGGTCCGACTGAACCGATCATTGAATGGAAATGGTTATATTCGGGCACTCGGAGACTGTTTACAGTCACTCATCGACTACATGTTCCCAAAAACGATGTATTTTTTTATGGATGACAATGTGCCACGGCCGAGCGGTACTAGGCTCTTCAGTCCATAGCCGCGCTGCTGCTACGGTCGCAGGTTCGAATCCTGCCTCGGGCATGGGTGTGTGTGATGTCCTTAGGTTAGTTACGTTTAAATAAAGTCTAGGGGACTGATGACCTTAGGTGTTAAGTTCCATAGTGCTTAAAGCCATTTGAACCATTTGACAATGTGCCATGTTACTGGGCTACAGGTGTTCGCGTTAGGTTAGAGGAACATTCTGGACAGTTCGAGCGAATGATTTGGCCAACCAGATCACCCGGCGTGAATCCCATCGAACGTTTATGGGACGTAATTGAGAGGTCATTTCGTGCTCGTGGGTTACAATAGATTTTTGTTTATAACGGATTTGATGGAAATACTGTTAATGAAGGTGGATTTGATAGTAGTTTAATTTATTTAATTTAACTGATATTGGCTCTGAGGTGTGAGTCCTGCACCGACAACTCTTTCGCTATTATAGACAGTTGCAGAGGTAGCGTGGCTCATTATTTCTGCAGGGGTCTTCCAACTTCATGAGTCCATGCCACGTCGAGTTGCTGCAGTACGACTGGCTAGAGGAGATTCTACACGATATTAGGAGGTATCCCATGACTTTTGTCACCTCAGTGTAGAACCTCTGAGCTAGCGACTATTTAGGCCCTCCCCGCACTTTCCAGCGGCAGTCACATCGCAGACAACTGTGAAACCATCACCATCATCACGCTGGGACATCGTACCTTCGACCGGCAGCTCGCCTGATGCGACTTCACTTCGGTGCACTGGTCACTATTCTTGGTAAACACTAAATCTCCTTCGATATCATCATCCGCTACAGAGATCAAGAGGTCCGAAGCTACAGTATATATGCACGAAAAATATGTGCGTAATAAGCGACTTGATGCGTAAATGTAGCTTAACTGACGTAGTGAAAATGGGCAAGGGCTCTATGGCCATCGCAACTGTGCTGATGTCACCAAACTCTCTTTTTAGTCAGTATTTTACCACCAATAAAACTTTATGCAGCGCTGTCGCTGTACAATCGGCACTTCACGCATCTACAAATATGCCCAAAACTGGTACTGGAATGACACAACATGGGGTACAAAGAGTCTTCAAGTACCTGAAAAAAAAATGAGTGCCAAAAATTTTGTAAAACTGGAAACACTACAAATTTAATAAAATAAAATTTTTACTCTTTTAAGATACAAATCATAAGCCAAGTGTTTTCAATCAACTGCGATCGATAAGCAAAGAATGCAGACAAATGTAAAGCAAACGATTTTGTCCAATCTTATATTAAGTGTACTTATTTATTGTTTTTATGTATCAAAGTATATAAATGTATCGAAGTGCATAAATAAAATTTTACTGCCCAGTGGAATTCCTTTTACATAAGCAGCACAACCTGCTGCAACGGGGAAAAGAAGGGAAGCAGCGGAATATGCTCTATTTGAAGTACAAAAAGGCGAATATGTTCCTCTTTAAAAAACTATAACAGAATAGTGGGGAACCAGCTTCCTCATTCCGCCTTGTTCTTGAGCGGAAGGTGAGTAGCAGAGAGAGAGAGAGAGAGAGAGAGAGAGAGAGAGTGACGGTGAAGAGTGGGAGAGAAAGAGGAGACAGTGGCAGTGAAACAGAAACAGAGATGGATGAAGATAACAGTAATGGGAGCCAAAGAGACAGGAGATTTTGGTGGTCAGTGAGAGAAAATAGCAGTAAAACAGAAAGAGAGATGTGTGGAGATAGAAGTTATCTGAGTAAAAGAAAGAGGAGACAATGGAAATGAAATGTACAGATCAGTGGAGACTACACGTAGGCTTGGTGGTTCTGGACCCTCCGAGATTGGCGAACGTTAAGACGTAGTATAGTGGAGGGCACATTATGGAGTGAAATTTTAAACACGTGGTTATAGGGCAAAAAATAAGATTTGATTTGTCGAAGTATGATCGAAACCGTGGCAGCGGGAAAGAAAGTAAAAGGACACCGTTACGTGTGAGAGTACACCGTAGCAGTAGTATACAGGGTGGACCATTGATAGTGACCGGGCCAAATATCTCACGAAATAAGCATCAAACGAAAAAACTACAAAGAACGAAACTTGTCTAGCTTGAAGGGGGAAACCAGATGGCGCTATGGTTGGCCCGCTAGACGGCGATACCATAGGTCAAACGGATATCAACAGCGTTTTTTTTAATAGGAACCCCCATTTTTATTATATATTCGTGTAGTACGTAAAGAAATATGAATGTTTTAGTTGGACCACTTTTTTCACTTTGTGATAGATGGCGCTGTAATAGTCACAAACGTATAAGTACGTGGTATCACGTAACATTCCGCCAGTGCGGCGGTATTTGCTTCGTGATGCATTACCCGTGTGAAAATGGACCGTTTACCAATTGCGGAAAAGGTCGATATCGTGTTGATGTATGGCTATTGTGATCAAAATGCCCAACGGGCGTGTGCTATGTGTGCTGCTCAGTATCCTGGACGACATCATCCAAGTGTCCGGACCGTTCGCCGGATAGTTATGTTATTTAAGGAAACAGGAAGTGTTCAGCCACATGTGAAACGTCAACCACGACCTGCAACAAATGATGATGCCCAAGTAGGTGTTTTAGCTGCTGTCGCGGCTAATCCGCACGTCAGTAACAGACAAATTGCGCGAGAATCGGATATCTCAAAAACGTCGGTGTTGAGAATGCTACATTAACATCGATTGCACCCGTACCATATTTCAATGCACGAGTAATTGCATGGCGACCCTTTTTTACGCCGTGTACACTTCTGCCACTGGGCACAAGACAAATTACGGGAAGATGACAGATTTTTTGTACGCGTTCTGTTTAGCGACGAAGCGCCATTCACGAACAGCGGTAACGTAAACCGGCATAATATGCACTATTGGGCAACGGAAAATCCACGATGGCTGCGACAAGTGGAACATCAGCGACCTTGGCGGGTTAATGTATGGTGCGGCATTATGGGAGGAAGGATAATTGGTCCCCATTTTATCGATGGCAATCTGAATGGTGCAACGTATGCTGATTTCTTACGTAATGTTCTACTGATGTTATTACAAGATGTTTCACTGCATGACAGAATGGCGATGTACTTCCAACATGATGGATTTCCGGCACATAGCTCGCGTGCGGTTGAAGCGGTATTGAATAGCATATTTCATGACAGGTGGATTGGTCGTCGAAGCACCATACCATGGCCCGCACGTTAACCGGATCTGACGTCCCCGGATTTCTTTGTGTGGGGAAAGTTGAAGGATATTTGCTATCGTGATCCACCGACAACGCCTGACAACATGCGTCAGCGCATTGCCAATGCGTGTGCGAACATTATGGAAGACGAACTACTCGCAGTTGAGAGCAATGTCATTACACGTATTGCCAAATGCATTGAGGTTGGCAGACATAATTTTGAGCATTTATTGGATTAATGTGGTATTTACAGGTAATCAAGCTGTAACAGCATGCGTTCTCAGAAATGATAAGTTCACAAAGGTACATGTATCACATTGGAACAACCGAAATAAAATGTTCAGACGTACCTGCGTTCTGTATTTTAATTTTGAAAACCTACCTGTTACCAACGGTTCGTCTAAAATTGTGAGTCATATGTTTGTGACTATTACAGAGCCATCTATCACAAAGCGAAAAAAGTGGTCCAACTAAAACATTCATATTTCTTTACGTACTACACGAATATATAATAAAAAATGGGGGTTCCTATTTAAAAAAACGCTGTTGATATCCGTTTGACCTAGAGTATCGCCGTCTAGCGGGCCAACCATAGCGCTATCTGGTTTCCCCCTTCAAGCTAGACAAGTTTCGTTCTTTGCAGTTTTTTCGTCTGACGCTTATTTCGTGAGATATTTGGCCCGGTCACGATCAATGGACCACCCTGTGTACTGTTAATCAATCGGAGAAAAAGGAAACAGTGGAACTTACAATGATGAGCCAAAGAAACCTGCCTAATATCGTATAGGGTCCCCGCGAGCACGCAGAAGTGCCGCAACACGACGTGGCATGGAGTTGACTAATTTCAGTTGAATAGTGTTGGAGGGAATTGACACGATGAGTTCTGAAGGGCTGTCAATAAGTCCGTTAGAGTACGAGGGGTTGGAGATCCCTTCTGAATAGCACGTTGCAAGACATGCCAGATATGCTCAATAATTTTCATGTCTGAGGAGGTTGGTGGCCAGCGGAAGTGTTTAAACACAGAAAAGCTTTTCTGGAGCCACTCTGTAGCAATTCTGGACGTGTGGGGTGTCGTATTGTCCTGCTAGAATTGCTCAAATCCGTCGGAATGAACAATGGACATGAACAGATGCAAGTAATCAGACAGGATGCCTACACACGTGTTACCTATCAGAGACGTATCTAGACGTATCAGGGGCCACATCACTCCACACCATTACAGAATCTCCGCCAGCTGGAACAGTCCCCTGGTGACACGAAGGGTTCTTGGATTCAAGAGGTTGTCTCCACACCCGTACACGTCCACCTGCTCGATATAATATGAAACGAGACTCGTCCGACCGGGTAACATGTTTCCAGACAACAACAATCCAATGTCGCTGTTGACGGGCGTAAAGCTTTGTGTCGTGCAGTCATCAAGGGTACACGAGTAGGCCTTCGGCTCCGAAAGTCCATATCGATGATGTTTCGTTGATTGGTTTGCACGCGGAGACTTGTTGGTGGCCCAACACTGAAATCTTCAGAAATTTCCGGAAGAGTTACACTTCAGTTACGTTGAACGATTCTCTTTCGTCGCCCTTGGTCCCGTTCTTTTTCCGGCCGAAGCGATGTCCAAGATTTGTTGATTTCCGGATTCCTACTATTCACGGTACATTTGTGAAAAGGTCGTAGGGGAAAATTCCATTTCATCGCTACCTCGGAGATACTGTGTTCCATCGCTCGTGCTCCGGCTATAACACCACGTTCAAACTCACTTAAATCTTGATAACCTGTCATTGCAGCAGCAGTAACCAATCTAACAACTGCGCCAGGTACTTGTTGTCTTATTAGGCGTAACCAACTGCAGCGCCGTATTCTGTCTGTTTACATTTCTCCGTATTGGAATTCACATGCCTATAGCCGTTTCTTTGGCGCTTGAGGGTATACAATGCAAAGCAATTTTACAGGTCGTTGACATGCCCTTAATGTACAAATCATAGCTGATAAGGAAAAGCTGAACGAAGCGAAAAAGAGCGTAAAGAGAGCAATGAGAGAAGCATTCAACGAATTCGAACATAAAACATTGGCAAAAATCTAAACAAGAACCCTAAAAAGTTTTGGTCATATGTAAAATCGGTAAGCGGATCTAAATCCCCTATTCAGTCACTCGTTGACCACGATGGCACCGAAACAGAGGACGACCGAAGAAAGGCAGAAATACTGAATTCAGTGTTCCGAAACTGTTTCACTGCGGAAAATCGTAACACGGTCCCTGACTTCAGCCGTCGCACGGACGCCAAAATGGAAAATATTGAAATAAACGATATCGGAATTGAAAAACAACTGCTATCACTTAGTAGCGGAAAAGCATCCGGACCAGACGAGATACCCGTAAGATTCTACAGTGATTATGCTAAAGAACTTGCCCCCTTTCTATCAGCAATTTATCGTAGATCTCTGGAAGAACGTAAAGTACCTAGCGACTGGAAGAAAGCGCAGGTCGTTCCCATTTTCAAGAAGGGTCATAAATCAGATGCGAATAATTATAGGCCTATTTCGCTTACGTCAATCTGTTGTAGAATAATGGAACATGTTTTATGTTCTCGTATTATGACGTTCTTAGATAATACAAATCTCCTTCATCATAACCAACATGGATTCCGCAAACAGAGATCATGTGAAACTCAGCTCGCCCTATTTGTCCAAGAAATTCACAGTGCCGTAGACACTGGCGAGCAGATTGATGCCGTATTCCTGGACTTCAGGAAGGCATTTGATACGGTTCCGCACTTACGTTTAGTGAAAAAAATACGAGCTTACGGAATATCGGACCAGGTTTGTGATTGGATTCAGGATTTCCTAGAAGAAAGAACACAACATGTCATTCTTAACGGTTCAAAATCTGCAGATGTAGAGGTAATTTCGGGAGTACCGCAAGGAAGCGTGTTAGGACCTTTATTGTTTACAATATACATAAATGACTTAGTTGACAACATCGGTAGCTCCGTGAGGCTATTTGCAGATGACACGGTTGTCTACAAGAAAGTAGCAACATCAGAAGACTCGTACGTACTCCAGGAAGACCTGCAGAGGATTAATGAATGGTGCGACAGCTGGCAGCTTTCCCTAAACGTAGATAAATGTAATATAATGCGCATACATAGGGGCAGAAATCCATTCCAGTACGATTATGCCATAGGTGGTAAATCATTGGAAGCGGTAACGACCGTAAAATACTTAGGAGTTACTATCCGGAGCGATCTGAAGTGGAATGATCACATAAAACAAATAGTGGGAAAAGCAGGCGCCAGGTTGAGATTCATAGGAAGAATTCTAAGAAAATGTGACTCATCGACGAAAGAAGTAGCTTACAAAACGCTTGTTCGTCCGATTCTTGAGTATTGCTCATCAGTATGGGACCCTTACCAGGTTGGATTAATAGAAGAGATAGACATGATCCAGCGAAAAGCAGCGCGATTCGTCATGGGGACATTTAGTCAGCGCGAGAGCGTTACGGAGATGCTGAACAAGCTCCAGTGGCGGACACTTCAAGAAAGGCGTTACGCAATACGGAGAGGTTTATTATCGAAATTACGAGAGAGCACATTCCGGGAAGAGATGGGCGACATATTACTACCGCCCACATATATCTCGCGTAATGATCACAACGAAAAGATCCGAGAAATTAGAGCAAATACGGAGACTTACAAGCAGTCGTTCTTCCCACGCACAATTCGTGAATGGAACAGGGAAGGGGGGATCAGATAGTGGTACAATAAGTACCCTCCGCCACACACCGTAAGGTGGCTCGCGGAGTATAGATGTAGATGTAGATGTACAAATAAATTCATTTAAAAGTACAGTTCTTTTAAAATTTACTCAGTTGTATATAAGGAAACAAGATGTTTTAAAAAGATGTTTAACTATTTGAAAAATCTATGCGTCTGCCGGCAATTTAAACTAGTCAGATTTAAACTGAATGTTCAAGAAACAAAAACTGATTACAGAAATCATTCTAAAATTAAATACATTGTGAAGGGTCTAAAATCTCACTTATAAATGAAGAAGACAGAACAGACTTTGAGAACATGTACATTGTCCTGTTTCTCATATTCCAGATTATATTTTTGATTAGGACAATAAATAATAGAAATAAAAATGAAACAGGAATGGACGTAAAGTAGCTGAAACAAGTAAATTACGACAGTATTTCAATAAAATAAATAACAAATAGCATAATTTGTAGTGCGAAGGTGGTGAAGTGCAGCGATAGTCGTTACATGGGGCAGGTCACTCGTAGCTGCATGTTAGTTTACCTTGGGTGTAGTTCTTGTTGTGCTATCCAGGTAGCGGACGCTTCTGTAGGGACCAGAGGCACACCGTCCCGTGTGAAGGGCGCCCAAAGACCTGTGTAGACGATGGAGGCGCTGTACGGCTCTGCAAGCCTTCAACGGTGCACGGTCACACTTCCCACTAGGAACACAAACGTCAGGAAATAAGTTCATCAGAGATTACGAAGTAAAATTTTGGTTCGAGACATTTTGCTCGTTAAGAACACAATCAGGATTCTGTCTCTTACTACCACAGTACTCCGTGTGGAGATGGTCACTTCTGGAACTTCTGTTCATGGCAAACGGCCGATATGTTTACCCAGGATATTGGTATATATCGTTAGTGTGCTGATTTCCGTCAAGACCCTGTCTAACTTAGTGCTTGCAGCACTTCGACTTTTTTCGATTGTTTAGCTAGTCGAATATTAACTTTTCACTGCCGACTTCTTACTGTGACTGTTTTGATTTCGCGTAGCCGAGTGTTACTGCGTAATGGAACTTTATTTCATTTACTCAGGGTATGAATTAATTTTGATCGACTAAAATGCCTGTTCATTTTACTTCAGCGTCAACAAGAAATTCTTCAAGTCTATCCTATAATTTTTTCTTCTTTTGCTTAATTAACTACGAACTCAGATTTATTCACTACGATGTCATTTCGACTATTTTGTATATACTGGTTCATGAAACTTGTTCATTATTCAGTACGTTATTAATAAATGTGTTGAAGTGCTGCATGCACTTAACTCTGGTGCCCAGATGTCACAGTAACTGAAAGAATTATGCAAGGAGGCGAACGGAAATGACATGTTTAAAGACAATAATTACACTGAAGTCACCGTGATTTTTGATAATGCCCTTGACATCACAAATTGCAGATCATGGTTCTTAAGAGGGTGTGTGATCACAGCAGTGCATGCTGGACACAAGTTTAGTAAAGAGTTCTTGTGGAAGGCCGTTCCATCAGAGCAGTTGACTTGGTGGTGGTCGTTGCTACATCCGAACGTACTGCAATATTCAACATAACCTGGACGTATTCTCGTATGGTGAGAGGTGGGAACATGTTATGCACCTAGGAACTTAGCCGAACACGTTGGGTTTGGTGATCCCGTTGGTATGATGTGGACAATGGTACGCTCGCCACTTAATGTTATTGTGATACTGTACTCTTTTCCCCATGCCCATTGTTTCAGGGGTGCATTCAGCATGGTTGTAATGTGTGACCACATCAAACAGCACAGGTGGAGGAACTTCATAACGAGAGGATATTCCGCAAATGGATGGCCTCCCACGATTTAAATCTCAACGTGCATGTGTGAGATACGGTGGGGAGACCTCCACGCGCACCAATCACCATCCAGCAGCTGTCAACCGACCTCGTCGAAGAAATGAGAGTGGCACGAATATGATTCACCAGTGGCTGTAATCATTAAAAGACGCCTTCATAGGATCCAATACAAGTATGTGGCTGGATGGAGAGACTTGATTTCATATCACAGACAGCATTTCTACCAGAAAGCGTAACGCTATCAGCGAATCTTGTGTGTGCCTGTAGGACCAAGACCGCTTTTTATGCAAGTGAGGGTAACATAGTCGTTGTTATCGTGTTTTTAATAACTTGGTCCTTACGCGAAATGTTTGTTGTCGGTGGTAGAATCTTTCTGAGGTCAGCCTTCCTTAAAAAGAACATCGTCTTCCCTCCAGGGATTCCCATTTGAACTACCTGGTGAGCGTAATCCGACTACTGAAAAAGAAAAATTATGCGCCATGCAAAGTGACTCTCATGATCAGTTTAATTAATTAGCCTATAAATTTGATATCAGTGGCCTGGTGCATGGTGGCGATGGCTAGGGCATCAAGGATATGATTCTTGACTTGACATTTTGTTCGTTGCAGCGATATCTTCTAAAGATATTTAAAGCTGCCAGCTACACAGGAAGAAACAACTGTCGTAATAAAATCAGATGTATTACCGAATTTATGAAGTGATACGTAGTATAAACCTGATATTTACAACTTCTCTGTGCTGTTACCCTAAGAGACTTCATATGTGGTGAGACATCTGGTTACCTTAAGAGGGATTTCGAAAGTGAGGAGGCGTCCTGTGACAGTGGTAGATCTTAGCACTGTGTCATGAGCCAAACATGAGTTTAAATACTCTAGTCCTGTGATACATGATGTAACAGATAAGAGAAGATTTTTTACTTTCTAATGAGCAAATTGATACGTCGTGGTATGGGAAAACTTAACCAAAACGTAAGGTAAGCAGAGCTCAAAGGCTGCAGGGAGTGAAAGCGTAGACCCAAATGAGGTTTCAGTTTCAAACATAATTTAATTTTATTAAACATTAAACATTAAAAAACACTTGTTCACTGGTATATATATATATATACAAAACACAATAAAAAATTTTAAACTCCAGGCCTGAAGGGCCGCTGAACATTCACAACTGTAATGTCAGAATGACAACCTTAAGATTCAACATAAGGAGATAATCACGGTCTGAAGGACCCAACACCTTTGATTAATTATTGGCCAGTACAATAAGTTACTGAAAGGAATGACTTTAATCATTCGGCCAGAAGGGCCAATCAAATATAACCACAAATGCTGTTTTGATAATGCTACAAGAATGCAAAACCAACAGTTAATTTACTTCGTCCAAAGGAGCAGTAAAGACCAAAAGACAAATTCAGATACCAAAGGTTTTTTTTTTAATGAAACAAGCTAACAAGATAAAATTAATAACCAGAAAGGGGTAGTGACGTCACCACTCGGCCTGAAGGGCCTGAATATCAGCAGTAATAAATATTTGAGAATGGTTGAAGTTTGTGAGTTAGCACTTAAAACCAACCCGTGCTCCTCACCACTAGGAAAAATTTACTATCAGCTGTGCTAGGACTGCCTGCTTCAGCAATATGGCACAAAATGGTTCAAATGGCTCGGAGCACTATGGGACTCAACTGCTGAGGTCATTAGTCCCCTAGAACTTAGAACTAGTTAAACCTAACTAACCTAAGGACATCACAAACATCCATGCCCTAGACAGGATTCGAACCTGCGACCGTAGCGGTCTTGCGGTTCCAGACTGCAGCGCCTTTAACCGCACGGCCACTTCGGCCGGCAATATGGCACAGACCAGCAGAACAACTAGAAACTTCACCAACATGGCGAATCGTCCACATAGGACATGACAGCAACTCTCTATAACACATAAAATAAAAATTACTAAACATTGAAACACATGGTTCAAAATATAACCGAGCGAGGTGGCGCAGTGGTTAGCACACTGGACTCGCATTCGGGAGGACGACTGTTCAATCCCGTCTCCGGCCATCCTGATTTAGGTTTTCCGTGATTTCCCTAAATCGCTTCAGGCAAATGCCGGGATGGTTCCTTTGAAAGGGCACGGCCGATTTCCTTCCCCATCCTTCCCTCCCCCGAGCTTGCGCTCCGTCTCTAATGACCTCGTTGTCGACGGGACGTTAAACACTAATCTCCTCCTCCTCCTCCTCCTCCTCAAAATATAACGCCTATCTAGGCAGGAGCTGTCTATGACGCCCACTGGCCTTCGTAAATCTTCGACTTAGTAAATGTGACGGCCAGTACTAAATAATAATACCACTCAACAAATTGTAAAATACAAGATCGTTATTGCACTTGGGTCAGAATAAAATTTCAACCACAGATAATATTTTAGGTTCAGTTATTAAGGCACAGAGATTTAACACTCTTTTGTAGTGATAGTTACACTTGACAACATAACAGCAGATCATTGAATCGGGATTTCGGGCACGCCTGAGCCTACTAAAATTGCGCAACACCATGGCACACGACCTTAGAGCAAAACACACCCGACGACACGGGCAGACATTGAGTGAGACGCATCAAGTCAAGAAATTCTCACCGTTAGTCCAGAAGGCAGACAAGCATTCGGCGACAGGTTGCAACCAGCACCAACTCGAGTTATGTCAATCGCCCCAGTTCCGCCATAGCAACGCGGACACGCCGCGTCAACAGTTGCCACGCCGAGCTTCCTTATCACACAGCCCGTCCAGAACGACTGCCGCATTCCCGAGTACAGACGATCGTTGCAATCACATGCGTTCACAGGAAGTTACACCACCTTTCCCGCAACATTGCGCTGCCACACAACCGGAAACTAAACTCCCCGTCTCACTCCGGCAGCAGCACTCGATACTCTCGTCGTCAGCAGGTCTCTCCAGAACGCAGCGCCCTCCGGAATTTAAAAGCAAACGGACCAATCGCGGCAGAGCAAAGCCAAGGCTCCGGAAGACGACACACCACACCTAGGCAAAGATGAAGATGATACGGTTCACAAATATTAGAGGAAATGTAGCCTATGCCATACTGTTGCAGGATTTTCACAAGTTGGTTCAAATGGCTCTGAGCACTATGAGATTTAACTTCTGAGGTCATCAGTCCCCTAGAACTTAGAACTACTTAAACCTAACTAACCTAAGGGCATCACACACATCCATGCCCGAGGCAGGATTCGAAACTGCGACCGTAGCGGTCGCGCGGTTCCAGACTGTAGCGCCTAGAACCGCTCGGCCACTCCGCCCGGCTTAACAACAAGTAACGATACTTTAGCGATGTGAGAAAGTGTGTATGCCTTCCATCTCCGAAAATAACTCGCGTAAAAGGGCGAAATCTATATTTCAAATGTGAAATTCGAGGTGTATGATCAACAATGTTACTGCTCAAAAAATGGTTCAAATGGCTCTGAGCACTATGGGACTCAACTGCTGAGGTCATAAGTCCCCTAGAACTTAGAACTACTTAAAACTAACTAACCTAAGGACAACACACACATCCATGCCCGAGGCAGGATTCGAACCTGCGACCGTAGCGGTCGCGCGGTTCCAGACTGTAGCGCCAGAACCGCTCGGCCACCAGCGGCCGGCCAATGTTACTGCCTTGGATTGGATAAACTGGATTTTCTAAACAGGTGGGTCTATGTCGGGGTGGAATTGTTTAGAATTACTGTATACGT
The DNA here is from genome assembly GCF_023898315.1 of Schistocerca nitens. Lineage (NCBI taxonomy): Eukaryota > Metazoa > Arthropoda > Insecta > Orthoptera > Acrididae > Schistocerca > Schistocerca nitens. Next base: position 246,751,902 of record NC_064622.1, read on the forward strand.
CCAAGCTGCAGCTGCTTGTTTCCCAGTGCACCGAGGCTGGCTGCAAGGGCGGTCACGAGGTTTCGGCGACCAGAAGTTGCGGATTAGCTCAGCCTGTGACGGATACAAAGAATGCGCAGACCTGTCTGATCTTGCCCACGGCAGCTAGGCCTGGCGAAGTGACCAGTGTGCTAGGCAAGCGCGGCAGAAGTGGACGTATGTGTTGTGTGATAGAAGATTCAAAATGACAGATGTCTGCGCTGGATGTATTGATAACATCCCATCCGTGGATGCCCTCCATGGCCGGGGCTGGTGCACTCTGGCATACCCGCTCGTCCACGACTGTGGCTGCGATCGCGGCGGTAGTTTACACCGACGTCTGAGCGCTGGCGGCGGCGGCATATGAGGGGGTTGGACGGGCGTGTGGACCTCAGGATATGAGCGCGCGGGATATATGAGTGTTTCAGCCATTTCCGACATATAGCCATGGCAACTACTGCTACAGACTGGATCGTTTTTTGTTTGCTGTTGCCTCTATCCTATCATGCAGTAGGCCTTCAAATGTAGTGGAGAGAACCAATTTGGGAATTCTGTAGCGCTTTAACACAATTGCTACATCGGATTCTCGATTGATGGCAGACATCTAGCCATGAAAACTTACTACTACGAACCGGATTGCGGTTTCAGTGTGTCTTGTTTAGAGCTTCTCAACACGTTGCAGTGGACTCTGTCTTGCAGAGGTATTTATTGTTGTTGTTGTTGTTGTTGCTGCTGTTACTATCCCATCACGTGTAGACCCGTTCCTCCCTTCTCCTTCGTCCTCTTGTAGTGTAGGGAACCAGTCAACATAGGAATTCTATAGTGCTTTAAAAAAGAAAGTACACTTACGAGACCTGTAGTGGTCGGAAACTCTATAATCGTGCCTGTGTAAATTCACAAAGAAATTTGAAAATCTAACTATCATTTCTTACATCACCGCTTCCAATCGTGATGTTAAATAATAATAAGTTTGTATTATTTAATTAAATTTCTCGCCAAAAATACAACACTGTCTTTTATGTAATCAAACTACTGTGCCGTGGCGAACTTTTTTATTTCGAATAGTTTTAAACTGTGTTTGAACGCTGTGTTAACGATTTAATCAATATTTCCCATGCCACATGTTCTGAAGCAACATTTGTGACATCTTCAAGGTGTGATATTCCCCACCATCTTTAGTAGCTCCTGAAGCAGTTCGCGAAATGCTCCACAACGAAGTGTGTCAGGAAAGCTGGGACACTTTAGAACCCATAGCGGAATGAAATATCCCATGCCAGTTTCCATATCATCTGCAAAGCAAACTACAGCTCTCTCTCTCTTTGTACGCAACGATGTTTTTCTAAAGTGTATTTCGACTCAGGCTGCTTGTGACATTGTCAATTTGCTCGTGTGTGTATGTGCGTGTGTATGTGTGGGTGTGGGTGTGTGAGTGAAATAGCTACTGCGTCCACACTATATTCCCTACATCATGATCATGTGACCGAAAATTAATTATTTATTAACTTAAACAGTATTTCACGATCGACTACCAGTCATGTATTTGCTTTGGAAGGAAGGCGTCTCTCGCGTGCGCCGGTGTCCGACAGGTTTGTTCACGCATGCAGAAGCAGGACGTGACCACTTGAGACGGCAGCTGACAGCCGACAGTGGGGCGGCGAGCCCACTGGCGTTACCACAATCCCTCCAGCACATTCCGACTCCAGGCAGCTTGCTCGCGTGGAGAGACGCGAGAAAGTTGTGCAGATGTATTTAAGCGAACTGTGAAAGCGTAATTATATGTTTCCTTAAGCATTCGGAATGAAAAAGCATCGCAATTGTTTAAATATTTCATACATCACTTTGTGTCCCGCAAATTGTTTAAATAATCAATATTCCGCACATTGTTTAAATTGTTTAAACGATATTCCATATAATACAATCGATTTCCTGCCAAATTCTTTACATAAATAAGTAAACAATATTCCTTACACGGATTTATATCCCACAAATTGTTTAAATAAGCAATATTCCACATATTGTCTAAATTGTTTAAACAGTATTCCATATTCTGCAATCGATTTCCTGCCAAATGGCTACTCAACTGAGTCTTTTTCCCGCCATTTTTCAGGTGGGGAAAGGGAGGGAGAGGAATAAGTGGAGGAGTTAACTGATTGAACGATTTAATTGATTAATTAATCGAATTGACATCAAACGTGTGCTTGTATCAGTGAGGCGAGTTCCGAGAGGGGTGGGGGAGAAGGAGGGTGGGGGAGGCGGAGCGGTGGGGTTTCTTAGAAAACTACTTAACCAAACAATGTGTTAAGAGCTCGTCAGTCAAAAGGATAGATTATTCCCATGGGGTCATAATCTTCTTAGCACAAACTTGGTTAAGGGCCTGTCAGCAAAAGAGAACAATCCGCTTGCCCCTGAATGTATACTTGCCCTCATGTAGGCACATGCAATGTGGGGTGATGTCCTTGTTGCCCTACTACTCATGCATTGCTGTCTCTGGTGATCAGCCACTCTCTTAAGAACCATGTCCCTACTTTTGTAATGTACAAGGAACCGTAATAAATCGTGGTGATTTCAGTGTAATTAATGTCTTTGAATAAAAGTTTAATTCCTATTCGTAAGATTTTGTAATTCTATCAGTCACCTTCAGTACTACTCGTATACAGTAGCAGTTCTTTCTTTCTTTCCATCGAGGTATTTTAATTGGCAATGACACACCATGTGAAAGTTACTTCATCCCTACGTTTTGCACATCAGTATACAATAAAGTCTCAGATGAATGATTTATGAGTATGCCCAGAGAAACACTGTGGGCCAAGGTTATGAATGAGGAGACCTTTGTGAAAATGTCACTAAGAATCTAGAGTGAGTGGTCTTGGAGACGGGGAGTAAACTGGAATCAAATGCTTGTATCAGCAGGAAGAAGTTGGATGCATTCATTAGATCTCGAACCAGATTTAACAATTTACCATGAACAGAAAATGAGGAGAGCTGGATGTGTTTTTTTTAATCTTGGATGGTTTGGAAACCGGAAAATTTAACAGTCACAGACCACAGAAATTACAACAAAGCTATGTGCGACGAGTTTGATCTGTTTGACACAAACAGGGTAGAGGGAAACGGGATAGCGGGGCTAACTGTAGCTGAGTTATTACCAAATCCCTTATGACCAACTAGCTGTGCAATCGTAGGAGATAAGTGAAATCGTGGCAAGATCTCACAATCTTCAGCCTCACGATACCGATTAATTTTGGAACAAGATGGAAACATAACTGACGTCGGAGAATCGGGCTGTGTCCAGGGAAGATGGTGAGAGGGAGGATAAACCAGGTGAAAAGCAACTGTTAACAGAATTTGAGTTACTGGTATCTGCAATCCACTTCGGATTCATATGAAGAGCGTGGCACTGCAACAAAGTGAGTGTTGTTTGAAAATACAAAGCGTTATGCTGTCAGCTACAGTGAGAATTCTTGTAAATGAAAAGTAATTTCCCCTCCCTTTAGAAGATCAGCTTCAAATGGCTACTTAGCATTTTTTTAAAAATTTGTGGTAAGGTCTTAAGGGACCAAATTGCTGAGGTAATCGGTTTCTAAGCTTACACACTATTTAATCTAACTTATGTTAAGGACGACACATACACCCGTGCCCGAGGGAGGACTCAAACCTCCGACGAGGGGAGCCGAACGGACCGTGACAAGACGCCTGAGACCGCGTGGCCACCTCGCGCGGCGCTGCTTAGGAATGGAACGGAATGAATCGATCCAGTATAAAACAAGCGGAAAAATGCTCCTGTCGGAGCACAAGAATGGCGAGTATATTCCTCTTTAAATGGCTCTAACACAAAAATGGGGAACCAGCAGCCTGAGACCATATTCCTCTTTCCTAACTAAAAGTCTTGGCTTGCGAACATATTCGCTCCCTTTCAACATAGAACTTTCTACATCGTTTCAACCAGTCTTTCTTTGTTGATAAGCCTTCATACTCACTGCCACAGCCTATATACATTGAAGCGCCAAAGAAACTGTTATAGGCATGTGTATTCGAATACAGAAATATGTAAACCGGCAGAATACGGCGCTGTGGTCGGCAAAGCCTATATATGACATGTGACTGGCGCAATTGTTTTATCGGTTACTGCCGCTACAATAGCAGGTTATCCTGATTTAAGTGAGTTTGAACGTGGTGTTATAGTCGGAGCACGAACGATGGAACACGGCATCTCCGAGTTAGCGATGAAGTGGGGATTTTCCCGTACGACCATTTCATGAGTCTACCGTGAATTTCAGCAATCCGGTAAGACATCAAATCTCCGTCATAGCTGCAACCGGAAAAAGATCCTGCAAGAACGGGACCAACGACGACTGAAGAGAATCGCTCAACGTGACTGAAGTGCAACTCTCCGCAAATTTATGCAACTTTCAATGCTGAGCCACCAACAAGTCTCGGCGTGCGACCATTCAATGAAACATCCTCGATGCGGGCTTTCGGAGCCGTTCGTGTACCCTTGATGACTGCACGAGACAAAGCGTTACGCCTCGGCAGGGCCCGTCAACACCGACATTGGACTGTTGATGACTGGAAACATGTTGCCAGGTCGGACGAGTTCGTTCCAAATTGTATCGAGCTGCTGGATGTGTACGGGTACAACCTCATGAATCCACGGACCCTGCAAGTCAGCAGGGGGCTGTTCAAGCTGGTGGAGGCTCTGTAATAATGTGGGGCGCGTGCAGTTGGAGTGATATGGGACCCCCAATACGTCTAGATACGACTCTGACAGGTGACACGTACGTAAGCATCGTGTCTGATCACCTGCATCCATTGATGTTCATTATGCATTCCGACGGACTTTGGCAATTCCAGCAGGACAATGCGATAGCCCAACGTCCAGAATTGTTCCAGGAACACTCTTCTGAGTTTAAACACTTCCTCTGGCCACCAAACTCCCCAGACATGAACATTATTGAGCATATCTGGGATGCTTTGCAACGCGCTGTTAAGAAGAGATTTCCACCCCCTCGTACTCTTACGGATTTATTGACAACCCTGCAAAACCCATGCTCATTATTGAGTGATTGTATATCTAAAGTTGTTGTAACCTTTGTGATTAAATGCACCTTAGTTTACGAATAACAAAATACTACGCTGCCTCGTAAAACTACATCAGATTCCATGAAAGTGTAGTTCTGGTAGGCTTATAATAACACTCAGCTGTTACTATCACGTTGCAAGGAACAATCTTGTCTAAGAGTAGTGTAGTGTTTAAATGAATTCTAAAGCGCTGAGTTAAAAAAAAATTGCGAGCTTTCTTGTTTTAAGGTTATGTTTTATTCTTTTATGTAATATGAATGTGCAACTGCAGGCGTGCTGTTGTAGGTGATTTATGGTTCAGTTGGGCGGAGCGCAGTGTATTTCGTCCGGTACGGTGGGGCGTGGTACCGGGGCTTGCGACTTGGCCGTTGCCAGTGAAACTGTGATTCGTTAGACTTGGCTCCATGTTGCTGGCCTTCTGTGTCGATCTCATCCTTAAGTTGAATATTGCTGATCTCTTCGTTCCTGGCTCTGGCAGGTCGTTAAGCTTTGTAGCTCGTTCCTCCGCCGCTTTGGCTAATGCACCTTTCGCTCGAAATATGAATTTAAACCTGTAAAACTGGGTTTCACTCTGTAATTAGTGCCCGATCAGATTGCTGGAGGCTGCGCGTTATTAATTCTGTATTCCCTTATCAGGCATTTGTTTATTATACGAGGGTTGGAACTTAAATAGTGGCAATTATTTATTCACAACCGATGCAAAAGAATTACATGTTTGCACCTGTTACTGTCCTTCAGAGTAGTCAACAGCATTGTGTAGAACCCGTTGCCAGCGATGTGGAAGGCGTAGTATACCGCTGGCAGAGCCTGTTCTGTTGATGGTGCGAATGAAGCGGTCTAAAGTTATGGCGATTCTCGTGTACGAGTGTGATGGTGATATCCTAACACATTACGTTCCTCCACAAGAGACCGTCAGTGCACGGTATTACTGTTCGTTTTTGCAACATCAACTGCGACCAGCCTTGCGAAAGAAGCGGCGACACTTTCTGCGTAACCCACCAATCATTTTGCACGACAATACGCTGGCGCATACAGCGCAAGCTGTGGCTGCTCTGTTCGGTCGATGGGTCTGGGAAGTACTGTACCATCCACCATGCTCCCCGGACTTAAGTCCTCGTGACTTTGATTTGATTCCGAAGATGAAGGAAGCATTCGCTTCAGAACTGTTCCAGAGATTCGACAGGCAGTAGACCATTCCATTGGCACCATCAACAGAACAGGCTCCGCTAACGGTATACTACGCCTTCCACATCGCTGGCAACGGGTTCTACACAACGCTGGTGACTACTTTGGACAGTAACAGGTGCAAATATGTAACTCTTCTGTTGTGAATAAATAGTTGACACTATTTAAGTTCCAACCCTTGTATTTGTACCTTGTATTCTAGTTGTGAAGTTTAATTTTTTATAAAGGAGGTTTTTACGTGTGTATGTTCTCAGGGAGTGTTTAGATGCTGAGGCGCTGCTTTTTAATAATTGTTTGTTATTTTAATTAGTGCCTCCCTGTACTGGCATCAACTGGATTATTCGTTAGTCAGAAATTAGTGTGCCCGGTGTCTTCGTTACCGAGCGTAGACGGTTAAGAAGTTGCTTTTATTATTACTTGTGTGCCTTATGTTATGCCTTAATGTTATACCTTGGTATGAATTTCTATTGTAACAGAGAAGTCATTGTACAGGATAGCCTTGCGGATTCCGAGTCTGGCAAATTTTGATTTTATTAACAATTCCCACCAACAGAAATTTTGTTACTGTTTATTCATTTGTTACGCCGATTTTAAAAGGGGTTTAAGAAAAATTTTTTGTGCTGCTGTGAGGTCAAATTTACCTGTTTTATTGTATTGCATTGTGCAAGGTAATAAACATTTTTTAACACAAGCTATGTATGTTTGATAATTATGGCCCTGCTGCTTCGTGTCTTATTAATGGACGCAAATAGCGCGTCCCAGAAAGCACTATGAGTTACTGAGCGAGGCGTCTGCCAGCATCGCAACCAGGTCGTGCAAACCTGTCCCCTCTCCCGCGTGCCGGCCGGCCGCACACAAGTGTGACTCCAGCCAAGTCACGTCATTCGAGGTGATGAACGGATCACAAGCGAATACCTGGCTGCTCCGCTGGACATCTCGTTGGTAGTGCTGACACATTCATTCATTGCGGTACTCAGAGGTGTGTGGCCACTGGGATTCCCGCCGCATAACAGAAGACCTTAAAAAGCAGTGGAGGACCTTCTCCTTCTCCATGACAACGCAAGGTTTCAACAAATTTGTGCATCCGAGAGGAGCTCGGAAAACTTCATTGGACTGCTTTTCCTGATCCATCCTACAGCCCAGATCTCGCACCTTCCATCTGTTTGGCCACTGTTGGCCGCAGTCCGCGGGAAGCAATACATCGATGACGGAGAAGTTACTGATGTAGTAAGACGTTGTCTGCGACGTCAATCAGCGAGGTGGTAGCATGCGGGCATACAGGCCCTCCCAGTAAGGTGGCGCACTCAAAGGAAACTATGTTGAAAAACAGGGTTTTGTAGCCAGAAGAGGGCGCAATAATATCGTATACTAGAATCGCGAATAAACCGCCCTGCTTTCAGAAAAAAGTTTCTTGCATTACTTATTCAACGCCTCTCATATCAATTACCACATTGGAAGTGTACTCTGGTCGTTTTGTAGCGCTGGAGACTTTGTAGAACTGGTTCCAAGTGGTCAAGTGACGCTCCATCGCCGACGTAAGTCATGGCAGTGACCAGGCGAGTATGTGGCTATGTAGTAAGATTGGACGATACGGTGACGTGTCAGGATGGGTATATCCTGTTTGGGCGTGTCCATGACGACATCGTGAATGAAGCTGCCTGATTTACTGATATATCAACAGTGCGACCTGTATTCTAGGTATGAAGTAGCACTTGCAGCCACGACACAAGGTGTAAGAACAGCTGATATAAAAAGATTGTGTGTGACTTTGTTAATTATGGTTTCAAAACTACTAGAATCGCTGGCGTGCATGAATACAGGTTCAGTTAAACCAGTTTCCGAGTGACTATTGCGAGGAGAATTGCACGCATTGAATAATTATAGTATGTTCCTCGCAAATTGCCACTGTCCACAGTGGCACCAGAGCTGCACGTCTTCAAACACTGAAACTACACCTTAACTGGGCAGCAGCCGACTGGGGGCATGTGGTGATGTTCGACGAGTAGGGAATTTGCCTCGTTTCAAATGACGTCTGGCTTCGAGTGTATTGACGGCCCAACGAGGTTTTTAACACCCAGTGCATGGAGAATGTAGCAGCCACAGGCTGTTCTGTGATATTTTTGGAGGGCTTCTCATTCCATGAGAAAGGCCCCCTGACGTAACGGAAAACGGGAGAAAATCTCCACTTGTATCTAAGTTCCACAGTCATACTTTAGTCATCAATAGAGACTTAATTGTCCAACAATTAATTGGGAAAATTACAGTTTAGTTTTGGTGGACGTGATAAGACATCCTGTGAAATTTAAATGCCTTTTCTGGACACTACCTAGTACAGATAGTTATGAACCCCACTCATAATGGAAATAAATTGGGTCTAATAGCATCAAGCAGACCTGAGCTCTTTGGAGATGTCCACATCGAAACTGGTATCAGTGGTATGATATGTTTGTGACAACAATGATTACACAAATACAAAGGGCAACTAAAGCAAGCAGAAAGATATATATGTTCAGTAAACTAGATAACAGATCAGTAGCGTCATACGTAAATAAGGAACGTAGAGTCATTGCTCAATGAGGAACTTGAAACTTTCAGCACAGGGCCGGAGCACGTACAGAAACTCTGGCTTAAGTTTAAAAGAATAGTCAACCATGCACTGGATAGATATGTACTCAGTAGAACAGTTCACAGTGATAGGGAACTTCCGTGGTGTACAATCACTATAAACAAACTCCTAAAGAAACAGGTTGCTGCATAATCTACACATCAAAAAACTTTTTGCATCACCCAGGTTCCCAGAACTTCTGAAGACAGACGTTGACAGTGGATATTACATCACGGACACAGCCCCTCTGACTGTTCAGAGATGTCACTAAACCCGCCTAAAGATGTAAACAACCATGCATGAGCAGCGCCTGATGGACATATGGGGTCGGACAAACAATCAGTTCTTGTCATTCCACCAGGAAGGAGGTCCACGGCTCGTGTTGACTCTAGTTCAGACATACCTAGACGGTCAATACCGCGGTTCGATTGTGTCCGCATTGTTACTTTGTGCCAGCAAGGGCTCTCAACAAGAGAAGTGTCCAGCCGTCTCGGAGTGAACCAAAGCCATGTTGGTCGGACATGGAGGAGATACAGAGAGACAATAACTGTTGATAACATGCCTCGCTCAGGCCGACCAAGGGCTACAACGGCAGTGGATAACCGCTACCTACAGATTATGGCTCGGAGGAACCCTGACAGCGACGCTACCATGTTAAATAATGCTTTTTGTGCAGCCACAGGACGTCGTGTTACGACTCAAACAGTGCGCAGTAGGCTGCATGATGCACAACTTCACTTCCGACGTCCACGGCGAGGTCCATCTTTGCAATCCATCTTTGCAACCGCGACACCACGCAGCGCGATGCAGATGGGCAGAACAACATGCTGAATGGACCGCTCAGGATTGGCAGCACGTTCTCTTCAACGGTGAGTGTCGCATATACTTTCACCCAGGCCATCGTCGGAGATGTGTTTGGAGACAACCCCGTCAGGTTGAATGCCTTAGAGGCACTGTTCAGTGAGTGCAGCAAGGTGGAGGTTCCCTGCTGTTTTGGGGCGGTATTACGTGGGTCCGATGTACGCCGCGGGTGTTATGGAAGGCGCCATAACGGATGTACGTTACGTGAATGCCATCCTCCGACCGATTGTGCAACCATATCGGCAGCATATTGGCGAGGCATTCGTCTTCACGGACGACAATTCGCGGCCCCATCGTGCACATCTTGTGAATGATTTCTTCAGGATAACGACATCGCTCGACTAGAGTGGCCAGCATGTTCTCCAGACATGAACTCTATCGAACATGCCTGGAATAGATTGAAAAGGGCTGTTTATGGCATACATGACCCACCAACCACTCTGAGGGATGTACGCCGAATCGCCGCTGAGAAGTGGGACATTCTGGACCAACAGTGCCTTGATGAACTGGAACTTGTGGATAATATGCCATATATCAATGAAAGAGGACCTGCTACTGGGTATTAGAGGAACCGGTGTGTGCAGCAATCTGGACAACCACCTCTGAAGGTCTCGCTGTGTGGTGGTACAACATGCAATGTGTGGTCTTCATGAGCAATAAAAAGGGTAGTAAAGATGTTTATGTTGATCTCTGTTCCAGTTTTCTGTACAGGTTCCGGAACACTCGGAGCCGAGGTGATGCAAAACTTTTTTTGATGTGTGTAAATGTAAACCAATGCGTAAGGCTATAGATAGAGAGATGCTGAGTGAAACGTGTTGGGCTGTCAAGAGACCAATGCGTGAAGCCTTCAATGAGTACTGTAGCAGAATACTGTCAAGTGCTTTTTCAAAGAACCCAAAGACAATCGTATATAAAGAGAGACCTGTGACTTCAGGTAATGTCTTTGATCTGTAATGAAATTGTCCTTGGTCCTGGGTTCGAAACCCTCCCCATCTTAAATTGTGATTAATACTCAGCACTGACGGTCGAAGACTTCCGACATAAGAAGTATCCTCATTCGCCAACGGCCTTGTCAAAGAGGGTGGAGGAGCGGAGGGAGGGTAAGGGCACTCTCTTGCCTTTGGGGTGGGAAACTGCCACCAAAGGTGGGAGGATCTGCGATGATCAACGGCATGAGGATGCAGAAGGCAATGGAAACAACTGCATTAAAGACACATAACGTGTATCCACAGGACATGCGGCCTGTAATTGAAAAAGTGTCATAGGGATCTCTCCATTGGCAAAAGACTCCGAAGTAGTCCCCCATTCTGACTCCAGAAGGGGACTGCCAATGGGGAGGTGACCACGAGAAAAGGATTGAACAATCAACGAAAGGATAACGTTCTGCGAGTCGAGCCGTGGAATGTCGGAAGCTTGAATATGGTAGGGAAGCCATAAAATATGAAAATGGAAGTGCAAAGGCTCAATCTAGTTACAGTAGGGGTCAGTGAAGTGAAATAGAAAGCCGGCCATTGTGGCCGAGCGGTTCTAGGCACTTCAGTCTAGAACCACGCGTCCGATACGGTCGCAGGTTCGAATCCTGCCTCGGGCTTGGATGTGTGTGATGTCCTTAGGTTAGTTAGGTTTAAGTAGTTCTAAGTTCTAGGGGACTGATGACCTCAGATGTTAAGTCCCATAGTGCTCAGAGCCATTTGAACCAATTTTTGAAATATAAAGAAGACAAAGATTTCTGATCGGATGAGTATAGGGCAATATCAACAGCAGGATTCGTTATGAATAGGAAGATAGGGCAGAGAGTGTGTTACTGTGAACAGTTTAGTGATAGGGTTGTTCTTATCAGAATCAACAGCAAACCAACACTGGCAATGATAGCTCAGGTATTTCAGAGAAATATCATCCATACAATTCCAAGGACTGCAAGGGCTGACAAGTGCAAGAATTATCGTACAATCAGCTTAACAGTTCATACATCCAAGTTACTTACAAGAATAATATACAGAAAAATGGAAAAGAAAATTGAGGATGTGTTAGATGACGATCAGTTTGGCTTTAGGAAAGGTAAAGCCAAAAGGGAGAGGCAATTCTGACGTTGCAATTGATAATGGAAGCAAGACTAAAAAAAAGTCAACACGCGTTCATAGCATTTGTTGGCCTGGAAAAAGCGTACGACAATGTAAAATGGCCCAAGAGGTACGAAATTCTGAAAAAAGTAGGAGTAAGCTATAGGAAGAGATGGGTAATATACAATATATACAAGAGCCAAGAGTGAATAATAATAGTGGACGACCAAGGATAAAACGCTACAATGAAAGAGCGTGTACGACAGAGACGTAGTTTTTCGCCACTACTGTTCAATTTGTACATCGCAGAAGCAATGATGGAAACGAAAGAAAGGTTCAGTAGCGGAAATAAAATTCAAGGCGAAAGGGTATCAATGATACGATTCGCTGACAACAAAGCTATCCTAAGTGAGAGGAAGAATTACATGATATGCTGAATGGAATGTAAAGTCTAGCGAGTACAGAATATGGATTGAGAGTAAATCGAAGAAAAACGAAAGTAATGAGAAGCAGCAGAAATGAGAACAGCGAGACTATTAAAATCAGGACTGATGGTCATGAAGTAGATGAAGTTAAGAAAATCTGCTACCTAGACAGCAAAACAACCAATGACGGATGGAGCAAAGAGGTCATCAAAAGCAGACTAAACTGGTATAAAAGGCAATCCTGGCTAAGAGAAGTCTACTAATGTCAAATATTGGACTTAATTTGAGAAAGAAATTTTTGAGAATATACGTTTGGAGCACAACATTGTATAGCAGTGAAGCATGGGCTGTGGAAACGTCTGGACAGAGGAGAATCGAATCATTTGACATGTGGCGCTACAGACGAATGTTGAAAATTAGGTGGACTAATAAGGTAAGGAATGAGGAGGTTCTGCGCAGAATCGGAGAGGAAAGGAACATGTGGAAAACACTGACAAGGAGAAGGGACAGGATAATAGGACATCTGTTCAGACATCAGGGACTGACTGCCATTGTACTAGAGGGAGCTGTAGAAATTGTAGAGGAAGACAGAGATTGGAATACATCCAGCGGACAATTGAGGACGCAGGTTGAAAGTGCTCCTCTGAGATGAAGACGTTGGCACGTGAGGCAAATTCGTGACGAGCCACATCAAACCAATCAGAAGACTGATGACTCAAAAAAAAAGTGTAAAGCTATTAGTTTCACGAAAGTTAGTGGTCAATCCCTAGCGAATGAGACAGGAACTGAAACTGAGGGCAGCAAAACAAAAGCTGAAATTCTTAACTCCGTTTTCATATGTTCCTTAACAATGGAAAATCCAGGAGAACTGCCCCGATTTAATCCTTGTACCCCTGGAAAGATGAATGAAATAAGTATTAGTGCCAGAGGTGTTGAGAAACAGCTGATATCGTTAGGACTGAACAAAGCTCCAGGGCGCGATGGAATCCCCATTAGATTCTATACTGAATTTGCAGCTGAGTTAGGCGCTTTTCTAACTGTAATCTATCGTAGATCCCTGGTACGAAAAGCAGTGCCCAGTGTTCGAAAGAAGCTACATAAATGTGTAATTAGATATTGATAAGTTTTTAAATTGGCACAGAGACTGTCAACTTACTGTAAATGTTCAGAAATGTAAAGCTGAGCAACTCAGAAAACGAAAAAACGTAGTATTCTATGGCTATAATATCAGCGAGTCGCTGCTGGAATCGGTCAACTCGTCTAGATACCTGGTACGAAATGGAATGATGACACAGGCTCAGTCGTGGGCAAAGCAGGTGGTAGACTTCGGTTTACTGGCAGAATACTGGGGAAGTGTAATCAGTTTACAAAGAAGATTGCTTGGAAAATCACTCTTGCCACTGGTTCTAGAATATTACTCAAGTGTGTGGGACCGTACCAGATAGGACTGACAGGGGATATATTGAACTTATACAGAGAAGGACAGCAAGAATGGTCACAGGTTTGTTTAATCCGTGGGAGAGTGTCACAGAGATACTGAACGAACTGTACTGGAAGACTCTTGGAGACGTAAACTATCGCGAGAAAGTCTATTTATAAAGTTTCCAGAACCGGCTTTAAATTATTACTCTAAGAATATACTACAACCCCGTACGTATAGCACACAGAGGAATCGTGAGGATAAGAGTAGAATAATTACTGCAGGCATCGGAGACATTCAAACCATCATTCTTCCCTCGCTCCACAAGTGAATATAACAGGAAGACATTCTAATAACTGGTACAATGGGTTGGGTTGGTTGTTTGGGGGAAGAGACCAAACAGCGAGGTCATCGGTCTCATCGGATTAGGGAAGGACGGGGAAGGAAGTCGGCCGTGTCCTTTCAAAGGAACCATCCTGGCATTTGCCTCGAGCGATTTAGAGAAATCACGGAAAACCTAAATCAGGATGGCCGGACGCGGGATTGAACCGTCGTCCTCCCGAATGCGAGTCCAGTGTGCAAACCACTGCGCCACCTCGCTCGGTGGGTACAATGGGACGTACCCTCTGCCATGCACCTCACGGTGATTTGCAGAGTATAGATGTATATGTCGATTCGGGTTACCGTGAACGTGAACCAGGACGTTTATTTTAAGGATCTTCTTGACCAAGTTATGCCCTTTGTTTTACATCTTCAACATCTCCCAGGATGACAACAGCTATGTTTACAGGGCAGAAACAACCGGTTTTCGGTTACACCGGTTCTTTTCGTCTCCAGTTAAGCCTGACTGTTAAATCCGATGAAAATAAAAGGTTTCAGATTTTTAGGTTTTCTTATTGCTGTTACTTCCAGTAATAAACGTAGACTTCGAACAAAGATTGAAAAGTTCTAATAAAGGCGAAGGAGTAGGAGATCACGATCGATATGGGGTTGAGGCTGCAGCAGAACTCTGTCTCATTGTCTACAGCAAAGATTGCTAAGGTCAAGGAGAAGGATGCGGCGACAGCAAGAGCGAAAGGTCACAATTTGATGAGCCGGCCGAAGTGGCCGTGCGGTTAAAGGCGCTGCAGTCTGGAGCCGCAAGACCACTACGGTCGCAGGTTCGAATCCTGCCTCGGGCATGGATGTTTGTGATGTCCTTAGGATAGTTAGGTTTAACTAGTTCTAAGTTCTAGGGGACTAATGACCTCAGCAGTTGAGTCCCATAGTGCTCAGAGCCAGCCACAATTTGATGACTTTCTTGCATTGTCACTTTTGGATGGTATCAATTTTTCGCTCTGACGCAACCACAAAATTAAGGGTTCTGTTACTATCCCAAGTTTATAGCACGTCAATAAGGTTATAGGTATATCGAGCAAAGTTACCTTCTCTGCCAAGGAAGGTTGTGTGTGTGTTCTTGTACGATGTATCAGGTCTGTTATGCCACCCGCCGTTTTTAATCCTTTAAAGGAAAAGGAGCATTGTACTTCATTCCTGCCGCACTTTGTAAAGTACTTCAACAAATGAAGGACATTATAGTAGAGACTCGATTATCTGACCTAAACCGGCCGCGGCAAGGTCGGATAAGCGGGAAGGTCGGATAACATGGAAAATAATACAAAAAAACACAAAAATTAAACTAAAGTAGGCCAAATGAGTTAAACATTTAATACAATACAAATAAAATTAGAATCAAATAGATATTTACCTTGTGAAGAAGTTAGTAACTGTCTTTTGTTTGTCTGCTGTTTGCCTTTTTTTGCCGCTAAATCACGTAGTCTCTTAAGAAGTAAAACCTCGGTAGACGATGTTTCCTCCAGTTCCTCTACATATTTTAAAGCAGTTTCTAAGGCCTTGTGTCCTTCGTTGTGAGAAATCTTGGGCGCACTTTCCTCTACTACATCTTCTTATTCGGCTTCTTCTTTTCGTTTACCATATTGACTATTTCTTCATCTGTCACTTCAAATTCTTCATCTTGGACAATCCATTCATTTATGTCATCTTCTGTGACGTTATCACATCCCAGAACTTTTCGTAACAATGAAAGCAGGGTAGTATTTTCTGGTTCGGTCCGCTGCTGTAGATTTTCATCATCTGGAGAATTTTCTTGATTTTCCTGTAGCAAAATTTTCCAGGAATTTTCAGTTGTATTTGCTCCAACACTCTCCCAAGATTGGGTCACGTCATAAGCTACGTCTTTCAAATTAATACTGCGAAACTGCTCTAGCATGTCTTCTCCATTGTCCATAGCATTAATTAAAGAGGAAAGCAAGTTTCTGCGGTAGTTTCTCTTCAGTGTCTCTAAGGTCCCTTGGTCCATAGGCTGACATAAGGATGTGACATTTGGAGGGAAAAACATGTCCTTTATATCTTGATCTTGAAGTTCATCTTCATTAGGATGACAAGTGGCATTCTCTAGAAGCAACAGTGAGCTACGGGGCAAGTTGTTGGCTTTCAAAAACTTTTCAGTTTGTAGCACGAACTCATTAAAAAACCATTCTTTATAAATGTCTGAGCTCATCCAAGCATTTTTTTTTTGGTTGTAATATTTCACCGGTAAAGCATTTTTAGATACATTTTTAAATGCTCTCGGGTTTTTTGGCTTACCTATCATTGACAGTTTCATTTTCAAATTTGCTGTGTCGTTACTGCATGCAAGAATTATCACTCTTTCTTTGCTACGTTTTTAGCCTGGCAGTGCCTTTTCGGCCTTTGACGCTAATGTTTTTTCCGGTAACATTTTGTAATTGAGATCAGTCTCGTCGCAGTTAAAAATTTGTTCGCCTCTTAAGTTTTCCTTGTCCAATATCTTGTGAAGTTTATTCCTAAACAATTGAACAGCTTCAAAATTTGCTGAAAGCTTTTCACCACAGACATTAAGTTGCCGAATTCCGTATCTTTTCTTCCATCTATCGAGCCAGCTTACACTAGCTGTGAAATCAGGTTCAAAAATGGCTCTGAGCACTATGGGACTTAACATCTATGGTCATCAGTCCCCTAGAACTTAGAAATACTTAAACCTAACTAACCTAAGGACATCCCACAACACCCAGTCATCACGAGGCAGAGAAAATCCCTGACCCCGCCGGGAATCGAACCCTGGAACCCGGGTGTGGGAAGCGAGAACGCTACCGCACGACCACGAGCTGCGGACTGAAATCAGGTTCACCTTCGTTTAGTGCGTTACGAAACTTTAAGGCTTTTTCCTGCAAAATAGGTCCCGAGATGGGTACACCTTTATCTCTATGTTGAGTAAACCATAGGAACAAAGCTTCACTTACTTTTTCATAATCACATTTTTTCATGGTTTTCCGATCTTCCAAAGCAGCCGAGGTTGCTCGCTGATAACACCACTTCTCAATTTCATTGCGTTTCCTTTTCCAGTCTCCAACTGTTGTTTTCCCGACGTTATAATCTTGCGCCACTGTTAATAAAGTATCGCCATTGTCTATTCTTTTTAAAGCTTTAAGTTTTTCTTCCAATGAAACGACCACCTTTTTCCGTTTTGAAGCGATCACCACAAATTTTTACAATAAACAAAGTGCAACACATCCTCTCCACTACAGATCTAAGTTAGCACTGATGAGTGAGGAGTAGCAGACGGCGACAATGAACTGAGTATCAACAAACAACACGTTGATATAAGAACGTAGGCTTCCGCGGCCGGTGTCATAGTGATTAAAATTCTTCTGGGTGTGCGCGGAAGTGGACTGACAGTTGCTGCGCCGCGGCCGCTCGCGGCCCGTTGGACTGGGATGGCCGGCAGCCAGGACGCCGGGAGTTTGTAGCCGTCTTCTCTGTTGATGTTGTCAGGCTGTTTAATAATTTCGATCGCCTGCCGTATTTTGGGTTTCTCGCATCCACGACTCTTTCGCCAGTACTCGGGCCTGCTGGAACCTGAACAGGTTGTCCACAGTCACGGTGGTGTTCCGCTAACGCCGATTTGTTATGTTGTTGTAATCGTACATAGCGTTCGTGTTCTGCTACTCGTAAGCTGACAGGTCTCCCTGTTTCTCCTATGTAGGCAGCTCCGCACTCACACTGTAGCTCGTAAACACCTGCAGTGTTAAGAATGTTGACTACATCCTTGGTGGGACCTATCATTTCGTGGATCCTGTGATTGCTTCGAAAAATCGGTTTGAAAACCTCGTCGGCGGAGGACATTGTCTAGCCGTTCACTGACTGACCAGTGGGAGCTTGGTTCAAATGGCTCTGAGCACTATGGGACTTAACTTCTGAGGTCATCAGTCCCGTAGAACGTAGAACTACTTAAACCTAACTAACCTAAGGACATCACACACATCCATGCCCGAGGCAGGGCTCGAACTTGCGACCGTAGCGGTCGCGCGGTTCCAGACTGTAGCGCCTAGAACGGCCGGCCAGTGGCAGCTTTTCTTTGCCATCTTCTCGTGTTCTGCTCCCTTTGGTTTTAGCTACCTTGCTTATGATTTTGTCATCATAGCCGTTGGCAGGAAACGTGTGTTGTAGCTCCTTTAATTCTTCATTGATGTTATTTTCATCGCTTATCCAGTAGGCTCGGGCAGTTAACGTATGCAGGTCAGAATACTTTTGAGCTGGGTGGTGGTGGCTCTCCGCGTGCAGGTACCGATTAGTGTTCGTGGGTTTCCGGCACACTTTGTGTTCCAGTTTACATTCGGCAGCTCTGTATACTTCCACATCCAGAAATAGCAAGGAACCATTGTTTTCGGTCTCATGTGTGAACTTTATATTTTTTGTGCAGGCGATCGAAATTATTAAACATCAACAGAGAAGATGGCTATAAGCTCCCAGCGTCCTGGCTGCCGGTCATCCCAGTCCAACGGGAGCGAGCGGTCGCGGGGCAGAAGCTACACGGGACAGGGACCGTATCTGCACAAACAGCTGTAGAACAACTGTCAGTCCACTTCCGCGCACACCAGGAGGAAAACTTGCCGACCAGAAGCCGAACGCTGATTGGCGGACAGCTACCAATCGTAGACGATATGGACATCCACGAATAGCCTCTTTCTTTCCATCTTCCCTTACCTCATGACTAGCCAATCATATTAGAGGGCCAATTAAAAGTTTTACAACAGTGACGTCAGACATCGATAGTCTGTAATAAATAGAAGCACCTATCTCCATGCAAAACCAGTCGTGCCCTGAGGAAGGCCGTTGCAATTCGGCCGAAACGTTATTGTTAGTTTTTAGCAATGACGCGGCATAATACGAAGTAGAATTTTAATCACCAAACAACACGTTAGTCACTGACCTGTCTTCGGCTGGCGCACGGCCGGCGCAGTGAAAGGGGCGGATAACACAGAAGGTCAGATAACCGAAGGTCAGATAATCGAGACTACTGTACCATTATGTGACATTACTGATGCCCGAAAACGGCAGCGAGAAACTGCCATATTGACCAGGTGGGGGCAAGTCTCATACAATGCAGGTACTCTCTCACCGTCTAATGTCCACGTCGCGAGGCAACAGCTGCAGTACTGTCTCTGCAATGCTGAACCGATTCTTATGTTATGTAGTTGTTGCTTGTTTCTAGCTGTTGGTGTTGTTATTAAAATAAGGCCGACCGCTTTTCCCGCTTTCCATAACGGACCCTATCCAATACTTCAAAGCAATGGAAATTTTATGAATAAACAGTACTCGTTTTCAAAAAAGGTTTTATTTAACAACCGAAAATTTTAGCACTTCTGTTATAGTAAATGGATATGCCGCTTTCTTTCCCAGTTATAAGAAAAAAAATTAAAAAAACCTTTTATAACCGAGATCAAACGAATAGGGAAAAATATCGGTTACTCAGAACTAAAAGACTGGTATCGCTTTTAACCTGTCGGTTTTTCCCATTCCTAGGCTGCAAGCGTACTTTCTCGGTTTGACGACCGCCCAGGCATCCTATCGCACCTTAACTGATGCATTAAACCACTCGATCTTAAACCCATAGGCAGTACCTGGGACTACTTGAAACAGTGAATGTAAATTACACAAACGGCAAGACATAATCGGTACCTTAACTGCGCTATAGTAGTGGTAATGTTACCGATGACACTGCCACTAGAGTGGAGTTACTAAACACGGTTTTCTGAAATTATTTCACCAAACAAGACGAAGTAAATATGCTGCAATCCAAATTAAGAACAGACACCAACATGACTAACGGAGATGTAGATATTCTCGGTGTAGCGAAGCAACTTAATCACTGAATGAAGGCAACTCTTGCGGTCCAGAATGTATACCAATTACAGTCCTTTCAGAGAACGCTGATTTAGTAGCTCCTTGCTTAGCAGTAATATAAAACCGCTAACTCGACGAAAGATCTGTACCCAAAGACTGGAATGTTGCGTAGGTCACATCAATAATCCAGAGAGGAAATAGCAGTAATCCACTGAATTTTAGCCCCATAACACCTACGTAGACTTGCTACAAGGTTTTGGAACATATAGTGTGTTTCAAGACTGAATTATATTGAAGAGAAGAATCTCTCGACACGTACTCAGCACGGATTCAGAAAAAATCATTCTTGTGAAGCGTAACCAGCTCTTCATTCACAGGAGGAAATGAGTGCTATCGATATTGATCTCAAATTGGTTTTATATTCAACATTTCTAGAAGACTTTTAATATAATTCCTCACAAGCGGCTTCTAATAAAATTGCATGCCTAAGCAATATCGTCTCAGTTGTGCGACTGGATTCGTGTTTTCCTGTCACAAAGATTACAGTTCACAGTGAAACCGAAGCTGTATCTGCCGTTCCCCATGGAAGTGTTTACCCCCCCCCCCCCCCCCCCATCTGCTGTTCCTAATCTATAGAGAAGACTGACAAGTCGTCTTCCATTGTCTGCAGATGATGCTGTCGTTTACTGTCTAGTGAAGTTATAAGAAGATCAAAACCAGTTGCAAAACGATTTAGACAAGATACTGTATCTGTGTGGTGTGAAAAGTGGCTGTTGATCTAAAAAACGAGAAATATGATGTCATCAACTTGAGTACTGAAAGGAATCGGTTAAATTTCAGCTACACGATAAAACACACAAATCTAAACTTGTCAATTCAACTACAGACCTAGGGATAACAATTACGAACAACTTGCATAGGTACGATCACATAGAAAATGTTGTGGCGAAGGCAAATCAAAGCGTTTTATTGGCTGAACACTTAGAAGATGCAACAGGTCTACTAAGGAGACTGCCTACACTACGCGTGTCCATGCTCTTCTGGAGTCCTGCTGCGCTGTGCGGGATCCTTTCCAGATACGCTCGCATTCGGGAGGACGACGGTTCAATCCCGTCTCCGGCCATCCTGATTTAGGTTTTCCGTGATTTCCCTAAATCGTTTTAGGTAAATACCGGGATGGTTCCTTTGAAAGGGCACGGCCGATTTCCTTCCACATCCTTCCCTAACCCGAGCTTGTGCTCCGTCTCTAATGACCCCGTTGTCGACGAGACGTTAAACACTAATCTCCTCCTCCTCCTCCAGATACGACTGACGGAAGGCATCGCAAAAGTTCAGAGAGCAGCTCGTTTTGTGTTATCGCGAAATATAGGGGAAATTATCGCGGATACTATAAACGAGTAGACGTGGCGGTCACCAAAACAAGCCATGATTCGTTGCGGCGAGATCTTTTCACGAAACTTCAGTCAGCAGCTTCCTCCTCAGAATGTGTAAATGTATTTTGTTCACGGCCAAGAAATGATAATCGTAAGGAAAGATTTAAATGATCGTTTTTCTCGCACACTGTTCGAAAGTGTAATAGAAGAGGAATTTTAGAGTAGTCATGTAGAAGTCGATGTAAATGTAAATAATGATGTTATCTCTTATTAGCGTGAAGTCTCCGGGAGTTGATTTTTTATGCAGTGTACCTATCTGTGGAGAAAACGGGCCAGTAGGAATGCGTACAAGGGGATCACTATGAGAATATAGCGTTTATAAACGATGGTACGAGGGCAAGATAATCTACAGTAGAAATGTATTACAGAACGGCGAAGGCCATATTCTTTGTGAATACTATGAAATGACTGAAGAATGTTTCAGAAACTCTCTTCTGCTACTTATGTATACACTATGCTTGTTATAATAAACCACCATTACTGACGACGTGCTCCTAAACAGTAAATGAGTCATCATACAGGATTCTAACAAGGCATCCTTTTTGGTCGTTACTGAAACAATACTTTTTATAACTGATGATGCAACTTATATTTAGATATCGAGCTAAACATTGTCACCTATATGTTTGTGTTATCTCCCCTTATTATTCACGTAGTAATACATAGCAATTGCATTCGTAACTGTTCTATAAATAATATTTTTCGCAGGATGTATCAGAATTATTTGACTGATCTGCATTTTTTTACAATCACGCAGTCTTCATTTGCATAATCCAAATTTGTAGTTCGCGTAGAAAAATTCTAGTATGAGCTACTCCCTCTAGCTTTCTAGCGATCCTTCAGTCTGGAAGAGTCACGGATCAGGCCAGAATTTATCAACACCAGTGGTGCAACCGCCGAGTCCGTCCTTTTCTTTGTTGGTCCATATTTACGTATCGGTTCTTTGTACATCCGTGAGTAACACGCTTCTGCTACAGTTTTTGTGTGACAACAATACCTAATGCTACAGGGAAACAGCAGTTCCCTTCTGTTAAGTGCTTTGATTTGTTGTAATTCAAGCTGTTGAAAATGTAGTTGTTGGAGGTTCTCACGTAAAACAGCACCAGCGACGACAAACGAGAGAATTCCTGGGAATTGGATATGATTGCCTCAATAAGATGGAACTCAATGGGATTATACGAAAACGTTTCGACATTCCATAACCATAAACAGTGAACCGAAACAATCTCACACTTCATCTGTTATACAACTAGTGTTTTGACAATATGTCAGCTGAGAACTTCGTACTAACGTTACATTTATAAGATATCACAGCTTTCTCTTGCCATCACAATAAAATCCAACAATTAAAGTCTCTGCAAAAACGCACATAGATTACCTCAACAGTTACATGAAATTTCTGAAGTGAATATGGGATCGATTTTCTACCGACTTCATAAATTGCATTACATATGTACACATATTTCCTAACTTGAATAAGCTAGATTTCATCATATGAGGATGTAACTGCAGACAGTGAAATTCGAAAGATTCTCAAGCCAAACTGTTCATTTATATAGAAAACGACAATTTTAGAATCTTGTCTGATCTTGGATAAAGTTCTGCGGACGCCAGTGGCAGGAAGACTCGTCGCAGGAAGTTGAAGGAGAGTCTAACATTAGACTGCGGTTGAAGTAAGCCGCCAGCCGGCAGTGTTGTCGCTTTGTCTGCAGTGGCCTGAGGTCAGCCATTTCCACACTCAGGCGCAGCCTGCCGCCAACGGCCAACTTCAGAATTTCAGATGACGCCAACTCCGTATCTTCCATTAGCTTAATGAGGCGATTACACAGGGCTAATGGTCGTATATACAGAGAAACTGCAACAACACTGAAACTGTTTCAGGTGTGCTTATAGTCCAGATTTATTGACTATGTATATCTTCATCGAGTTACTCTGGTGGATGAATTTCTCGTAGGTAATCCACCGAATGTATCTGTTTGCGGTGTCTCCAATATTGAAATGTAAAGAGCACGACTGAAATGTGCTGGACGACGGAATGCAGCTCGTTGGCCATCCTCAAATACTTTTTACTCGAGAGTGGGATTGACGACCAATATAGCTTATGAACCAGGGCTAGAGAGCATCAGAGAGCATAGCATGCCACCGTGAAGAGGCAACGATATGAGACGCTCTCTCAATTTTCGGAGACCACTTGAAGGAACTGTAGAGACCACCAGAGCATAACATGTCAGTAGCCATATTAGACGTTTTCTCAATTTTCAGACAGGAATTCAAATAAATTTGAAAGTTAGTGTGCAGGTCTCAAGAAGTTAACACCACGTGCATCAGGAAGGAAAAAGCGGGGGCTCAACATTTTCCGCCATAAGTTTTTATTTGACTTGAAAACAAAACCCAGTTTGAGGGTTGCACTCAGCATCTAGGCATATTGTTATAAAGTTGTCTTTTCTATGAAGACAACACCACAATTTTCGGTAGAAACAGAGGATGATCTACAAAACAAAATTATTTGTTGAGCTTAATATCTAAGTAATATAATCCATATTTCCATCTTTTTTTTATAGATATTTTTCTGGTGACACATTCCACATCATAACATATATTGTGAATATGATCTGTGGAACAACTAACTCTGTCAACAGAAAATTGAGTGTTTGACATTTAATGGCAATCACAACATATAAACAACAATTGTTGTTGAAAATGAAATATTAGTACAACGGAACACTGAATTATCTAGGCTGTGACGGTTTTCTGATGACACATTCCACATCATAACACTTATCATGCATATGCTGTATGGAACAAGGAGCTAACTAATTGTGTCAACAGAGAAAGTAAGTTTAACTTTTAAGCGAAACCAGAGCTTAAGAACGAAAATAGTTGTTGAAATAGAAAAAGTACCACAAAGAAGCATTTAGTTATCTAGGTTGTGACATTCCATACTAATATGAAGAAGTTATGGAGAGAAACACTATACAAAACAAATGTATGTGAAAAAATAAACAGATGTCGCCATGAAAACAACAAAGAAAGGCAAAAATTTGAAATTGAATAAGACTATGTTTGCTATTACAGTTTTTTTGGATGTAACTCAAGACTGAAATTAAAATCAAGAGATCAAAGTTCAGTTCCCCATTGATTTAAATCAATGTCCTCTGGCAGCTAATGTCATTAATTCATTTCTATTTTGAAAAGTTTTAACGTTCGGTTTGTGTTATAAACGGACGAGAGTACAGTTACTCGAATCTAGGAATTCGTATACATTATGTCAATTCTTGAATGAGGGGAAAAAAAAACTTCTGCAGGGCCTGGTGACACGGTTCTTATACTACTAGCCTCGTATTCTGGAAAGGTGAGGTTGTAATTCCTATCTGGCGACCCTAATTTAGGTTTTTCCTGGTTTCCCTAAATGTGTTAAGACATATGTTTTTGAGAAGGACAATGCCAATTTTCCACCCAATCTTAGCATGGGTCATTAAATCTTAAACTTTCTTCCTTAATATTATTACCTTACTGTGATATGGGGAAATGTATCCTGTATTTAGCCTGACGCAAATACGAAGTGCAACATGAATTAATAGCCTCAGTCAGAGTGACACATTTCGCTTGTTGGATAGCATTTGATGTACGTCATCATGTAATATATTACAACTCCATCGTCTGCGACGTAACTCTTTTTGTTTAACGCTTATGTCAAAAGTAGACATATTGAGAACCGTGACTATGGTACAATTGTAAGTTTTATAATTTAAACACCAACCAGCCACAAGTATGGTTTACAAGAGTTATTGTTTTAAATAAATTTTTGTAAATCAAACTCGTGACTGGTTGCTGTTTCAGTTTCGTGGTTTTATGCAGCGTTTAGAACTTTATTTCTTAGTCAGTTATCCTTCGCCATCGAACAGGACCTTCCCTTGCTGCTGCGTGATTTTCAGTTGTCTTAAAATAAGTGAAAAAGGCAGACGCAAATGTAATTTGTTTTCTCCTGGTGCATTTTGATCTGAGTAGACGTAAATAGAGATTTGCTACCGTTTTTGTATCATATTTATTTAAATAAACGGTTAGTTATAAGTTACGTTGGATTATGCTAATTAAAACATATTCCATTGTTTTACATTTATATCAATAGGGGGTCGCAGTCTAACTAAACAGACAAAAGATGATTTCTTCCGCATGTCGCGTGAGGTATAGGATGATCACTTAAAACAGGTGCATGACTTATACACTCCACAGTGTCTTTCTCAAGGTGCTTCGACTTCCACAGTCCCGAGTGAAAAGCGTTGCGGAAAGATCTAAAACCAGCCTCTGGTACCTTACATTAATAGGCTCACGGGAAAAAAAATCGCAATACCAAGAAGCAGTTGTGCGACATAAACGAAAGTTGCTAGGCGTGTTTCTACATCTGAAACATGTCACGCCAATCACAGAAGAGTTGGATTGGATGTGGTGAGTTGATTTTAGTCACGTCTGCCTTTAAGGCGACAAAGACGCCATTATCAACAACAAAAAAATGGCTCTGAGCACTATGGGACTCAACTTCTGAGGTCATTAGTCCCCTAGAACTTAGAACTAGTTAAACCTAACTAACCTACGGACATCACAAACATCCATGCCCGAGGCAGGATTCGAACCTGCGACCGTAGCAGTCTAGCGGTTCCAGACTGCAGCGCCTTTAACCGCACGGCCACTTCGGCCGGCCATTATCAACACCGCACTGAATTTGAACAATATCGTGTAATAGAGCTACGTGAAGAAAGACTTGGCAGGTATGTAGCCACTGTACATGACTGCTGACAGCGATGGTCACGAAAATGTAAGGTCGCAAGAACACCCGGCCCCAGACGGTCAGGCCGGCCGCGGTGGTCTCGCGGTTCTAGGCGCGCAGTCCGGAACCGTGCGACTGCTACGGTCGCAGGTTCGAATTCTGCCTCGGGCATGGATGTGTGTGATGTCCTTAGGTTAGTTAGGTTTAAGTAGTTCTAAGTTCTAGGGGACTGATGACCACAGCAGTTGTCCCATAGTGCTCAGAGCCATTTGAACCCAGACGGTCACGTGGCACTATCGAGAGGAAAGACCATCGCGTTCGGCGTATGGCTGTGGCGCATCGTACTGCATCTGCAGAGCCAATTTGAGTAGCAGTTGGCACCACAGTCACACAACGAACTGTTAAAAATCGGTTACTTCAAGAATAGATCCGGGCTAGACGCACTGAAGTGCATTCCACTGACATCAAACCACCGCTATTTGCGACATTAGTGGTGTTAAGCGAGAGCTCACTGGATGGCGTGGTGGAGGTTTCTTGTGTTTTCTGACGAAATCTGGTTCTGTCTCGGTGTTAGTGATGGCTGTATGTTGGATAGTAGGAGGCCAGTCGAGAACCTGCAGCCAACCAGTTTGTGGACCTACACCTGGACAACAGGAGCTCTCTCATAGTTATCCCACGCACACTGCAAATTTATACGTCAGTCTGGTGATTCGACCTGTTGTGCTGCCATTCATGAACAGCATTCTAGGTGGTGTTTTCCAACAGGATAACGCTCGTCTACATACCGCTGTTGCAGCCCAACATGCTCTGCAGAGTGTCGATATGTTTCCATGCCTGTTCGATCACCTGATCTGTCTCCAGATACATGGGACATCACTGGACGACAACTCCAGCGTCATCCACTAACAGCATAAACCATTCCTGTTATGTCTAACCAAGTGCAACATGCATGAAACTCCATCCCACAAACTGTCATATGGCACGTGTACAGTACAATGTACGCACGTTTGTACGATTGCATTCAAAATTCTGGCGGCTATAACAGTTACTAATGTTCCAGCATTTCTACATATACATTTACACGGATACTCTCCAAACCACCTTCGCAACAATTCTCCATTATTCCACTCTCGAATAGCGCGCTGTGAAAACGAATAACTGTATCTTTCCGTGCGACCTCTGATCTCCCTTATTTTATTACTACGATCGTTTCTCCCTATGTAGGACGGCGTCAACAAAATATTTTCGCATTCGGAGGAGAAATTTGGTGACTGAAATTGCGTGAGAAGATCCTGCCGCAACTAGAGACGCCTTTGTTTTAATGATGTCCATCCCAAATCATGTATCATGTCCGTGACATTCTCTCCCCTACTTCTCGATAGTGCTGCTCTTAATTCAACTTTTTCGATGTACTCCGTTAATCCCACCTGGCAAGGATCCCACACCGCGCAGCAGTACTCCAAAAGAGGACGGGCAAGCGTAGTGTAGGCAGTCTCTCCAGTAGATCTGCTGCATTTTCTTTCTGCCAATAGAACACAGCCTTTTTTTCGCGTTCCCCGCAATCTTTTCTGTGTGTTCTTTCCAATTTAAGTTGTCCGTAAATGTAATTCCTAAGTATTTAGTTGAATTTACTGCTTTTAGATTAGATTGATTTATGGTGTAACTCAAGTTTAACGGATTCCTTGTAGCACTCACATGGGTGAACTGACACTTTTCATTATTTAGCATCAATTGCCAATTTTCGCACCATACAAATATCTTTTATAATAATTTTGCAATTTGTTTTGATCTCCTGATGACTTTACTAGACGATAAACGACAGCATGATCTGCAAACAACCTAAGACGGCTGCTCAGATTGTCTCCTAAATCGTTTATATAGATAAGGAACAACAAAGGGCCTATAACCCTACCCTGGGGAAAGCCAGAAATCACTTGTGTTTTACTCGATCACTTCCCTCTATTACTCCGAACTGTGTCCTCTCTGACAGGAAATCACGAATCCAGTCGTGTAACTGAGACGGAATTTTATAAGTACGCAGTTTCATTACAAGCCGCTTGTGAGGTACCGTGTCAGGAGGCTTCTGGAAATCTAGAAAACGGAATCAATCAGAAATCCCTTGTCGATAGCTCTCAACACTTCACGTGAGTAAACAGCTAGTTGTGTTTTACTAGAACAATGTTTTCTAAATCCGCGTTGACTGTGTGTCAATGGACCGTTCTCTTGTAGGTAACTCATAATGTTCGAACACTATATATGTTCCAAATTCCTGCTGCTTATCGGCGCTAATGATATGGGCCTTTAATTTAGTGGATTACTCCTATTGTCTTTCTTGAATATTGGTGTGATCTGTGCAACTTTCCAGTCTTTCAGGACTGATCTTTAACCAAGCATTTGACATTTTCAGTGGCTTATCTCGCGCTTCCCTGTGATCTTGCAGTGTAAATCACTTAAATATGTTGCATAGACAAAGGTATTCCTGAAAGTTCATTACTCTACATTAATTATTTTCTGTGTTGCGATTTTTTGTCTGGAAGTGTATATAATTCCTCTTTGTGGTATAAGTTAAAGTGAATAGGAAATATCCTTCTGAACATGCGAGAGATAGCAACACTTCAACATTTTGTTATTGAAGGTATGAAGGTGGGACGATAATTGGTGAAATGGTAGCTTGTTGTCGTTTTCTCATGCTGATTAGGTTCTTTCCAGTTAGGAAACTATGCTGTATACGATATAGCAGCTAAAATTACGAACAGGTATGTCAACAGCCGTAATGAATTGGAAGGACTGCTGATTCGGTCGTAGGTGTATTAAATGGGAGGCCTCGATTTATAGAATCGTTATTTAAAAACTAGATGTAACTTCCGAACGAAAGAATATTCAGGCGTGTGATATCAGCATCAGGTGGAATTCACAGGGAGCACTAAGCATACACGAAGGTAGACGAAAATAAGGAACAACAAAAACACAAAACATTACCACGCATAATACGGTGTAGGAAACCTGTTGGCACTAGGGTTGCCAATTTTTTTTTTTTTTTTTGTCAGAATAAGGGAGACTGCGACCCGACAAAATTAATAGGCCTAACACAATTTATTTAAATCTTAACACAGGGTTATTACAGGGACCAACAAAAAAATTTCTTCATAACAGTTATAAGCTGAAGGTCTACAGAATGTTTTACTCAAAACTATATTTGTTTACACTTTTGCCAGCAGTGTGAAATTTGCGATTGTTCTTTACAAATTGGACAAATTCATCACATGTGTAACAAAAGTTAACACTTATTTGTAGCTCAGCTTTCATTGAATCTAGATTGCAACGGTTTCTATAATCAGACCATTTGCTGTTCATCAAAGAAAGAATTCTTTCAATGTGAGCATTTGATGCCGATATACTGAGAAAAAGCCAAGAACCTTATTTAGCTCCTTGGCTTTAATTTCTTCGGCCTCTGCCTCAATCATCACGGATACCCTCTTTTCAACTGTGCTACCGTCGGTGGCAATTTTTGTATTTATTATATTTTTCAAAGAACAAAATTCATTGTACACATTATCCTTGTTTACGTCTACCTGAATACGAGTAAACATGTTCTGAAAATCATTAAAATTAACAGAATTCTTTAGGGACAGTGGGAGCAAGGACTTTATTGTAGCACTGTCAGAAATGTTAACTTTTTTTACAATGTAAGTATGAAAGGTACCATAAAATTCAACAAGATTACTTTGAATTCTCTTCTGATTGACAGGATCTAATCTCTTTAAAATATTGTGTGTATTGCTTCCAAAAAACGAGTCATCTTTTCTTTGTAAAATTTTCTTTTACAAAGCTTCAATGGCACTACAGGACTCCATTATAGTTGAATCTGAAATCTCTAGATTTGAGATTTCCAAAACAATATTTCCAATGTAAGAAAAAAATCAAAGACATGCTTTGAGAATTAACATTTTGCTTGGATCCTCATCACAAAATACAATTACAACGCTTTAGGTGTTTCATTTGTGGTTTGGCTCCCAGTTCTTTATTAGCCTATCAACAGCTGGTGTGAGAGACAGGCACCTATAGGGCCATGCCTTAAAATTTCACACCAATCAGTACCAACAAAATTTAAAAAAAGTTCTTAATTCTTTCCTGGATTTTGCTGACACTGAAAAGTGTTCATAAATATTAACAACGATCATTTCTATGTCTACATCTAAGACATCAGAAGCATATTTACTGCCATTATGGATTATGCGATTTGTGCAGTTTGCTTTAAATATTTTGTTATTTTTCTCACCCAACAATTTCATCACGGATTTATTTTTACCATAAATAACACTAGCATTATCAGCACTATAAGGCGCAGTGTTATTTACATGTAATGAATGAAATTCAAGACTTTTCTATCAACGCATGAATACCACTAACACTCTCATCTGCATGTTCCACAAAATCTAATAGTTTATTTCTGATGCCAAAACAAGGTTCAAAGTACCTGGTTAATACAGGAAAATTTTCTTGTTCTTGAAATTCGACGCTTCTGAAGCCACAGAAAAAAGGTGCTACACTTCTCTGGATCATTAAGCACATCTAGGAAATCACTTACACTTCTAGGCACCAACACGTTTTTTGCAATGGACTCTGCTTTCGTCCTACCACAACGTATTTTTTGGCGGCATCCGAATCCATAAATGCATTTTTTGCAAGTTTATTTGCACAGTCCATGCTTATATATATATATATATACACTCCTGGAAATTGAAATAAGAACACCGTGAATTCATTGTCCCAGGAAGGGGAAACTTTATTGACACATTCCTGGGGTCAGATACATCACATGATCACACTGACAGAACCACAGGCACATAGACACAGGCAACAGAGCATGCACAATGTCGGCACTAGTACAGTGTATATCCACCTTTCGCAGCAATGCAGGCTGCTATTCTCCCATGGAGACGATCGTAGAGATGCTGGATGTAGTCCTGTGGAACGGCTTGCCATGCCATTTCCACCTGGCGCCTCAGTTGGACCAGCGTTCGTGCTGGACGTGCAGACCGCGTGAGACGACGCTTCATCCAGTCCCAAACATGCTCAATGGGGGACAGATCCGGAGATCTTGCTGGCCAGGGTAGTTGACTTACACCTTCTAGATCACGTTGGGTGGCACGGGATACATGCGGACGTGCATTGTCCTGTTGGAACAGCAAGTTCCCTTGCCTGTCTAGGAATGGTAGAACGATGGGTTCGATGACGGTTTGGATGTACCGTGCACTATTCAGTGTCCCCTCGACGATCAGCAGTGGTGTACGGCCAGTGTAGGAGATCGCTCCCCACACCATGATGCCGGGTGTTGGCCCTGTGTGCCTCGGTCGTATGCAGTCCTGATTGTGGCGCTCACCTTCACGGCGCCAAACACGCATACGACCATCATTGGCACCAAGGCAGAAGCGACTCTCATCGCTGAAGACGACACGTCTCCATTCGTCCCTCCATTCACGCCTGTCGCGACACCACTGGAGGCGGGCTGCACGATGTTGGGGCGTGAGCGGAAGACGGCCTAACGGTGTGCGGGACCGTAGCCCAGCTTCATGGAGACGGTAGCGAATGGTCCTCGCCGATTCCGCAGGAGCAACAGTGTCCCTAATTTGCTGGGAAGTGGCGGTGCGGTCCCCTACGGCACTGCGTAGGATCCTACGGTCTTGGCGTGCATCCGTGCGTCGCTGCGGTCCGGTCCCAGGTCGACGGGCACGTGCACCTTCCGCCGACCACTGGCGACAACATCGATGTACTGTGGAGACCTCACGCCCCACGTGTTGAGCAATTCGGCGGTACGTCCACCCGGCCTCCCGCATGCCCACTATACACCCTCGCTCAAAGTCCGTCAACTGCACATACGGTTCACGTCCACGCTGTCGCGGCATGCTACCAGTGTTAAAGACTGCGATGGAGCTCCGTATGCCACGGCAAACTGGCTGACACTGACGGCGGCGGTGCACAAATGCTGCGCAGCTAGCGCCATTCGACGGCCAACACCGCGGTTCCTGGTGTGTCCGCTGTGCCGTGCGTGTGATCATTGCTTGTACAGCCCTCTCGCAGTGTCCGGAGCAAGTATGGTGGGTCTGACACACCGGTGTCAATGTGTTCTTTTTTCCATTTCCAGGAGTGTATATATATATATATATATATATATATATATATATATGGTGTTACAAAAAGGTACGGCCAAACATTCCTCACACACAAAGGAAGAAAATGTGTTATGTGGACATGTGTCCGGAAACGCTTACTTTCCTTGTTAGAGCTCATTTTATTACTTCTCTTCAAATCACATTAATCATGGAATGGAAACACACAGCAACAGAACGTACCAGCATGACTTCAAACACTTTGTTACAGGAAATGTTCAAAATGTCCTTCGTTAGCGAGGATACACGCATCCACCCTCCGTCGCATGGAATCCCTGATGCGCTGATGCAGCCCTGGAGAGTGGCGTATTGTATCACAGCCGTCCACAATACAAGCACGAAGAGTCTTTACATTTGGTACCGGGGTTGCGTAGACAAGAGCTTTCAAATGCCCCCATAAATGAAAGTCAAGAGGGCTGAGGTCAGGAGAGCGTGAAGGCCATGGAATTGGTCCGCCTCTACCAATCCATCGGTCGCCGAATCTGTTGTTGAGAAGCGTACGAACACTTCGACTGAAATGTGCAGGAGCTCCATCATGCATGAACCACATGTTGTGTCGTACTTGTAAAGGCACACGTTCTAGCAGCACAGGTAGAGTATCCCGTATGAAATCATGATAACGTGCTCCATTGAGCGTAGGTGGAAGAACAAACTAAAATGAGCTCTAACATGGAAATTAAGCGTTTCCGGACACATGTCCACATAACATCTTTTCTTTATTTGTGTGTGAGGAATGTTTCCTGAAAGTTTGGCCGTACCTTTTTGTAATACATATATATATATATATATACTGTATGATACACAAACGATAACTCACCCACTGCAACTTTGTCGGATTCACCACTAGTGGGACTATTACTTAGGCACTGAAAATAACTGGATATCTTAGATGTGTTACTTCACCTAACTCAGCTTTTGTGTCGTTCGGTGTTGGCGTGCCGCTGACAGTCTGTGTTACCACTATGTGCTACGCTGTATTCACGGTTGCAAAGGGTGCAATACGCTTTAGAATTGTATCCTTTTACATGATTAACCCATAAATGAGTTTCTCCCCATTTCGTCTGATGCGTACAGAAGTACTTTCCTCTCTTTTTATACGGAATTTTGGACACCGTGTTATGTTGTGTGTTCCACATAACTATGTGGTAACTGTATCGATAATACCATGCTATATCGATTAATCGATGTTGTAACAATCGTCCAGCAACGAGATTTCAAAATTTGCGGAAGGTTTAAATCTTAATCGGTGTCATTTTCTCAAATATGGGAGATTTATCTTCCGCATGAAATAAAAATGGGAGAAAGGAGAAGGCTTAAAAATTCAGAATCATACGGGAGTTCCCATATAATACGGGAGAGTTGGGAATCCTAGTTGGGACTCAAAACAAATGTTTCAAATGGCTCTGAGCACTATGGGACTTAAATTCTGAGGTCATCAGTCCCCTAGACTTAGAACTACTTGAACCTACCTAACCTAAGGACATCAGATACATCCATGCGCGAAGCAGGATTCGAACCTGCGACCGTAGCGGTCGCGCGGTTCCAGACTGTAGCGCCTAGAACCGCTAGGCCACCGCGGCCGGCGGACTCAAAACAGCTTCCTGTCGTCTCGGAGTGGTTAAATACTGGTCCTGTGTGGTTTCCAAAGTAATATTATACCATTCTTCCTGCAAAATGGTGGTAGGTTCAAGTAGCGGTGATGGAAGTTGATAGCGATCACGCACCCTTCTCTCCAACGTAGTCCACAAAAGCTCAATAACACTGAGAGATGGCAGTGGTCGGAGAATATACGACAATTCGTCTTTGTGCTCGCAAAACCAGCCCTGGACGATGCGAGCTGTATGAACAGAGTCCCTGCCGTTTTGAACACAGTATCAGCATTGGGGAACAAATATTGTACCATTGGATGACCTGATCAGCCCAAACGGTCACATAAACCTTGTCAATAATGCGACCTTTTAGAGAAACCCTGAGGCCCTTGAAATACCATAATATGGCTTCCCAAATCATCACCGAACCCGCGCCATATTTAATTCTTGGGACGTAAAATCGGCCAGAAGTTGGAAACAGTGTGAAACAAGACTCATCTGACCAAATGACTTTCTTCCACTGCCCCATAGTCCAGTATTTATGGCTACAGCACCATGTTTTCCTGTTATGAGCTGTTGCATCACTGATGAATGGCTTTGGAATTCCAATTCATCCTGCAATTCCTTGCTCATGAAGCTCGCTTCGTTTTGCTTTGGTGCTGACCGGTTTCCCGAGTGCGACATTGAATTTTACAGTGATTTTTGTAGCTGTCCTCTTACTTTCCGACGCCATCCTCTATAATGACAGTCTGTCACGATCGCTCAACACAAACTTTCCTCTGTCCTTCACAATGTTTTGCAGAGCATTCATGTAAGTGGATGGGAGAAGATACTAATATTAACTTTTAGCGATAACATTATTTCTTTTTCCTGGCGATTTGAATGTGCAGGCCATATTTTAATACGGGCCCGTCCCATGTCTTAATTTCTTACTTGGTTTCCTGTACGCATTATAAATCTTCGATACGCCACCTCTTGAAACACCAAGCTCTTCGATTCCCTTGGTCACGGAGACACCCACCATAGAAGCACCAAAAATTTGTCCACGTTCGAATTCATTTACCTTCGACAAATGCACTCACAGCTAGAACGCTGTTCTGAGCACGACTGACGCTTGTAACACATTGAGGGCGTTAGGCAGGTGCCTTTCTTGGACAAATACAACAGTACAACCTGCAGACTTGTCTAACATGTGCATTTACGTTCAAGCAAGCATTTATCGCTATGCTTCATTATTTTTGTCGAAACCCTGTACAAAGGAGAGCAGCGTGAACACTGACAGGCTTTTTAACATTACGAAAAAAGTAACAGCACTTAACATCTGAAACAAATGTGATTACTGCTTCAAAGATGTGAAAAACTACGTAGAAATTTCCAAGTATTGGCTTTCAGTGCGGAAAATATGAGTACCGTCTATCACATTGCTACCCAGTAGAGAACTGAATAAAAAAAAAAAAAATTAAATCAAGTAGTAGCTCTTTTTATGCTCATGAGGTAGAGATCAAACTATTTGGCTTGCCTGGGGGCATACCCCAAGTTATTTCTATGTCTGTCGCTGGTTATCCATCCAAAATAAAATTCTACGTCCTTCAATCACGTCACAAACTTTGAGCGAGCCTCCGTATTAAAGTCGTTTTCGTTTTTTTCTCTGTGTGTGTGTATATGTGTGACTTTCTGGTGGAGAGTGGCAATGGAAGAATCAGTATTACGTGAAGAACCTGAGAATATAGAACAACTCCCTACGTATCACACCCTTAAGGATCTTGAAATCAAGACTGGAGTAACTACGGCACATACAGGAGCGATAAAAATTTTAAGCAATCATTCTTCCCGTACTCCATAAGTGAATACCAGAGCGGAATGTAGTCCTCTGTCCTTCACAATGTTTTGCAGAGCATTTATGTAGGTGGATGGGAGAAGATACTAATATTAACTTTTAGCGATAACATTATTTCTTTTTCCTGGCGGTGTGAAGACTGTGCAGGCCATATTTTAATACGGGCCCGTCCCATGTCTTAATTTCTTATTGTTACAGTTGCTCGCCACATCAGTGTCAGTGTCCAAATTGGTCTAATAATGAGACAAATGGTAAAACATGTGATTGTATAGACATACAGTAAGACACAAAATGTGTATTTGAGTCAGTTGCGTCAGCGTTTCCAGTGGCAGAGACGAATTTATGTTCTAAAAAGATACTAACAATATTTTCTACCTCTAAATCTATATTCCTATATTCCACAAATACCTCACGGTGTGTGACCGAGGGCACACTGTGTACCACTATCGCTCCCCCCCACCCCCTTCCTCTTCCAGTTGTCAAGAACGGTTGCTGGTAAGCCTCCGTGTGAGCTCGGAGTTCGGAGCTCTCTTCGCGGTCTTCTCACGAGATGTACGTGGAAGGGAACAATGTATTGGTTGAATCTTCTAGGAACGAAAGCTCTCGAAACTTTAATAGTAAACCACACCGTGAAGCAGAACGCTTCTCTTGCAGTGTCTGCCACTGGTGCTAGCTGAACATCTCTGTGACTATGTCGCGCGAACTAAATGAAACTGTAACAAAACGTGCTGCCTTTCTTTGAATCTTCTCTACTTTCACTACCAGTTGTATCAGGTACGGATCCCAGACAGAGAGCGATATTCAAGTGTTGATCGAATGGGAGTTTTGTAAGCTACCTCTTTCGAGGATGGACTACACATCCTGAGAGTTCTTGCAATGAAGTTCAGTCTGCCATCTGCCTTGCCTGCGATTAGTTTTAGATACAAGGAACGACAGAAGATACGTAAAACTATGAATTACAATTACATGTTTTAAATATGTTGTCCTGTTCTCTGTAAAGAAAAATTGTAGAAAATCTATGAGATTGCTAAGTGACTATCCCAGAACTTGAAATCGAATACCAGTTCCAGGTTGGCTATCTGACTGCTTAGAGGACCAAAAAAATATTATTTTCAATATTTCGTGTGATTACTGACCGAGTTTAAAAAATTTAAAAGGCTGTCGAAGTCCTCTCATTAATAGGTATAGTCTTATGTTAAAAGTCTAACACCATAAGACAAGTGTTACGGTTAGAATGCGTGTGTTTGTCTTGGGGCAGTGTAACTGACGGCATGCAACTTTATTCATCCTGTATTTGAGAATGAGAGCGCTCGAAGACCTCCAACAAACTAATTTCAAATATTTACGGAGCTTGTTCTCGCTGATACCCCCGGCAAAATGATGAAAAGGAAAATATTTATCGCTCACTACATTTTCGCTGTTCCAGCAGTAAAACTGCTGCATGAAGTATGGCGTTTTAATTTGTTACTCGTTACTACCGACTCCATTCGCAACATACTTCGCACGCCAGTACCCACATAGATCTCTGGAGGTACCTCCAAAATTATACCATTGTACACCAGAAAGTTGAGGAGATATGACGTCATAAACATTGAGGTTTCTGAAAACTTGTTTCTGCTTAAAATGGAGTGCAAATCACCCAGACTACATTCATCCAGTGTTTCAGAATAACAGCAGTTAGCGACGTCCAACGAACTTTAAGGGTAATTTAAAACTTTTTCCAAAATTTCTATCGCTGACGTGCTAAGTCTGTTTAACACATTGAAAAGTAATCTATGTCTGAAGCTGTTTTACACATGGGAGTTCGTTTCTTTAAAGAATCGGAGCTTTATTGGCATTTAACTAAGAATGGTGCGATTATTTAAATACACTGAACATGTGCAACACTCTTTACAGAAAATATTTTAGACCCTGCCTGAACCGAGTTAAAAGCGCAATCCCAGCATATCAGCGGAAGAAATTAAAACTAGTATATAGCGAGCAAGAACTTACATAAAGCCTCTACCGAAATGTAACAACTTCGTACGCCACAGTAAAAACGTAAGTGACTTGAAGGGGGTTGCCTTTAGAGACTGGTTATCAGTGAATAAATATACATCACAACGGCTAATGATGGTCCCTTGGCGTCATTCTTTTAATACATTAAAAGAAAATTATTGCTTTCGTTCAAAAACGAGAATATCTTGGATACTTTTGTTTCGCAAATATGTCCTACATTTGCGAAGATGGACGGCCACGCACTTGCTCTCGCTGTGAGTGACCTGAGGGGAAGCGGATGAACCGTCCGTGCGTCTGTGTCTTGTTTTACGACTGTAGCGACCGCCACGTAGGTGGTCTCGGCGAAGCGCACAAAGGGCAGTTTCTCCAACGGTTTCCGGATTAAGATGTCCTTCCGGGAACTGGCGGCAAACACAGCAAGGCCGAGGGTGCAGGCAGTATCTCAGTCTACCTCCACTGATCTACCCGACACGCGAATATACCGCTCTGTAAGAACGTGGAGGGATGAGAGGAGCAGCAGCTGCACATCAAATTTTTATTCGGAGAGGTGAGCCATAGCGGAACAATACATGACAGCATACACGTGATGCGTCACGAGAGTGAAAGGAACCTGTGACCACTGGAGACAGTGCCACAAGTTCCTCCAAAAAATCGTAACACAACACACACACAAATATACTAACAAATGTAAATCTATCTGATGATGGAGGTTTAAACCTTTGAAGCGCGTCTTAGAGATAAATAAACAGTGACTGGTAACAATAAACTTGTTGTTTCATTCAATATCAATATATTTGTGCCAATATATGAGGCCGACGAAAGAAAGAAGTATAAAATGTTCAGGGAAATTCAGACTCATAGCAACAATACTGGTCACTTCGGGAATGAAATAAATACGCAGTGCGGGAAAGCCAAGGTGAAATCGCAGCAGGAAAAATGGAAAAAGAAATGGCCTTCTGAGCGATTAATTCAAGAAGAGAAATGTCTAAATAACCGGCTACGAAATTAAAACCAAAGACGACAACATAAAGACCGCAAGCGAAATTCCGATGTTACGCAGAGCAGAGGGCTGATAGATGGAAAGAGTGCACTGAAAATCCGTACGAGGAGTAGGAACTGCCTGATGACATCATAAAACAAACGGGAATCGGTAAGGAAGAGATAAGAGTTCCAGTATCGAAATTTAACGGAACTTTAGAAAACTTGCTAGCAAATAAGGCGGAAGGCGTAGATAACATTCCTTCGGAACTTCTAAAATCATAGGGACATGTGGCAAACAAATGACTATTCTGCATCTACATCTATACTCTGCAAGAGACTTTGCAGTATACGCGTCGGATGGTGTTAATTCCTGCCTTGATGTCAAATATGTGTGATCTAGGAAACCTGATTCCTCGGATCGCTAGACGAATAATTCAAACAAATCTTATTAATGAGTTTTATTACGAAATGAACAATGACAATACCTACCATTGAGAGAAGTGTCGCAAGCAAAGGGCGACATGCAAATAAGATATCTCTTAAGTATATATAATCCCTTAGTCTCTGGTCTTGAAGGGCCTAATCTAGATGCTGCTGTAGAAGTGGGGCGCGGCCAGTATTAATGAGAACTTGCAATGACATTTAACATAACGAGGAATGGCAATGAAATTCAACATCTTTTTTTGAGATTTTGATGATTCAAAGAACGGGGTTGGGGGTGGGGGGAGAGCAGCTAAGTAAGAAACATGGTACTTCTTACGACAATTGCAGCCTTTTGATGCCTACCATTTTAGGACGAAATTTAAATCGACGAACTTTTATCTTATTACCATTTTATTTAAACGCTAAACACAAAAACACAGAATATCAATGAACATTACTTATTTTGCTTTTCACTAAAGGATCAACGTCTGGTAGCATTTTTTAAGTAACACTAATTCGAAGCCAAGTTCTTAAGTTGCCAGTGAGCTTCTGTGGGCGGATTTCGTTCTCTTCATTACGTAAAACAGCGGCATGAACATGTAAGTCTAAACATCGACATAACCGTAGCTGCAGGCTTCTAAAGTCGTGAAACTTTACAGTGAAGAAGCAGAAATCGATGAAACTAATTTTGTTACGAAACTATAATCACACGAACGTCACACTGTAGGTGTATAAGTTCTAGCTGTAGCCGAGTTTCCACACTGTCAGCATAATTCGAACACCAACGAAAGTGCACGACCCTCTGCAAGTAGAAAAGCAGTTGTGGTAACTTAATCTAAAGGCAGATTTATTCGTTGAGTGTTCTTCCACAAAAAGTAAAAATGTGTTTTTGTAGTGAAAATGTTGGGAAAATATTGAGATCTTTATTTCTTTGCTCCCGTATGATGAATACTTTCTTCAGTCATATTGCTTAAATGCGTTTTTCCTCAATCTTTGTTTTCACATCTCTTTCCAGCTGTTCGCCTTCCAAGTATCCATAATCTTTTGCATGGAAGCTAGTAAAGTGTTGTTGTAAACTGAATTTTTTCGTTGTGGTCAAAATTTTGAAGCACATTAATAGAACTCTAAGCGTATCAAGATACCACCCCATAAACACACAGAGTAGGCATCTTGCACTGATACATTGATGTTGATGTGACTGACTGCTTTGACGCTCCTAACCCGACCATTATGCTACTTCTCATCCCTTTGAAAAGAGCTACACTCTACAGCTACATTCTATTTTAAGGAGAGGCTCCTTCCCAAAACATAATTATTTTTCAAAAGAAATTTAATGACTATTTCACATCTTTGGAGTGTTTATTCTTAGACTCAAAAACGATTTGCTATATTCGAATTACTAGTACGTCTAAGAAATGTTTGAAATACGCACTGCACAAGAGAGACGCCAAAAATAATTTTTTATTTCTATCACTACCAGATGCGACCTGTACTTGTCTGTATTTTAATTGGCCGTATCCGAAAGAACAGTGGGTGGACAAACGGAAGCCGTGTTACGCATTTCTACTCTGATTTGTCTCGACCAGGTGGGATCCCTGCGCAAGGTTCCGATGCGGCTGTGCGTCGCCGAGGGTCAAAGTCACATCTCGCTGCGTAGCACATAGGTGTCACTGCCACGATCTATGAGCACTCGTATGTCCCGGAGCCACGCTGCCGTCTGAGGCGCCACACTCACAGCTCTAGTGCAGCCCCCGGCGTGACAGGTACATCCAATTCGAAGGCTGCGATCGTTGTCGCAACTTTACAGTTACACAGATAGCTCATCCATGCTCCGAACAGCGCGCAACATTAGAAATAGTGCACGATGGCAGCAAGTGCATTATTGCTTCGTTATAAGCGTAGTACTCGCGCGACATTGAACCATATCTCATTTACATCAGAGACGTTGTCGAATATGCCAATAACAGAAACTTACTAATAGCTGCAGACATGAATGCTAGGTCGAGTACATGGCACTCTGACACAACGGACGACCGGGGGCA
Organism: Schistocerca nitens; assembly: GCF_023898315.1. Taxonomy (NCBI): domain Eukaryota; kingdom Metazoa; phylum Arthropoda; class Insecta; order Orthoptera; family Acrididae; genus Schistocerca; species Schistocerca nitens. The sequence continues at coordinate 246,792,997 of NC_064622.1, forward strand.
CCATGCCCATGAGATGCTAACTAAACATCGTCAGTAGACTGTATCAGCCACCTATCCACATAGCGCTATCGGAAGCCAGCAGCGGGATTAACTTGTTGCATTTATAACGGGGTGGCAGGTTACGGATGGCGCTACTCACAGCGACCACAACCCTATCATCGTGAACATAGACACGCAAGTATACTCACCTATACCGGACAGACATCAGCGACTGTTATTTCATTAGGCAGACTGGGCAAAACTAAGACAAATGATTGGAGACTTCCCCGTATATGCATGCAGTTGAGGCGTCAGTGGATTACAAAGCACATATTTTGATTGACTTACTACAAAAAGCACAAAGAGCTGCAATTCCGACGACTGACACAGGACGAAAGCTAAACATCCCATGGACTAGAAGACTAACAGGATTGCGCAAAGAAGCAAGAAAAAAACGGAAATGGTATCAAAGAGCGACAACGGCAAGGGACAATGATGTCAGACTCATACAGTTCAGGGAGGCAAAACAACGCTACAAACAAGATTTACAAAAAACGTGAGGAGAACACTGGAACACACAAGTGCAGAAACAGCTCCGAACCAAAATTTGGGGGAAATCCTTCAAAATACAAATGGAGCGTCTGAAGACGGCCACTGGTCTTAGCAACGCGGAGACGGGATGACGGTACCACAACAGAGGGATGGAGAAGTTCTGCGGAATTCCTGCCAAACAAACTCCTCGCCGGTGACGAACAACAGTCAGATCAATACTTTCATACTGGACACCCTTTATGAACTCTCGTTATGAAAATGGTACCGTCATTATTCCGTTTGCATGTGAGGAGGTCGCGCTTGCGATTGCCAAACTAAAGAACAAAAAAGGCCTTAGGCCAAATGGTATCCATTCCGAGACACTGAAAATTGTTGTTCCACAGATTGTTCCACGCCTGATAGATCTACTCAACGAAGCGTTACAGCTGGGACGGGTACCTGCGGTCTGGAAAACAGCAAATGTCGTCATAATTAAAAAGTCAGAGGACAAGGCTCCTTCAGATCCGAAAAGTATAGACCTATATGCTTAATTAACACCTTGGCCAAGGTCCAGGAACGACTTCTGTGCGATCGCTAGCAAACGCAGAGGGAGATCCTTGGCCTTAGACCCCCTCAATTCCGTTACAGGGCAGGAAAATCTACAGATGACGCGCTAAATAAGGTGCTAACCACTGTTAATAACATGGAAACGAAGCACTAAGTTGCTGTTCTTAGGGACATTTCTGGCGCCTTTGATAATCTCTGGTGGCCCGCTTGCAAGACGGAGAGATGCAGGTACCTAAGTCCCTCTACGATAGCCTCTCTAACTACTGTAGAAATAGGATTGTTAAATGGCGCGCGGAAAATCGGAAAATGATTAAAAGAATCATCAAAGGTTGACCATAAGGATCAATCTGTGTCTCAGGATATCGCCTTTGAACCCCTCCTGCATCGACTGGATAGGGATAACCGTGCGCACGGGCTGATAGCATAGGCAGATGACCTTCTAGTGCTGATCTCCGCAGACTCCAGAGCCCAACTCGAACACCAGTCAACACAGCTACTCATAAGCATCAGTCAGTTCAAATGGTTCAAATGGCTCTGAGCACTATGGGACTTAACATCTGTGGTCATCAGTCCCCTAGAACTTAGAACTACTTAAACCTAACTAACCCAAGGACACCACACACATCCATGCCCGAGGCAGGATTCGAACCTGCGACCGTAGCGGTCGCGCGGTTCCAGACTTTAGCGCCTAGAACCGCTTGGCCACATCGGTCAGCATCAGCCAGTGGTGCAAACATGATAAACATCAGATGGTTCTACTTAAAACAGTATATATACTACTCAAAGGAACTCTACAAAGTAATCCAACCATAAAACTACACGACATTATCATACACAGACAACGGAAAACACGATACCTCGGTGTGTAGCTCGATGAACGACTGTCCGTTGACGAACACATTAGAACAAAGACTGACAGAGCAGCGAAGATCATGTACAAGTTGACCAGACTCAACATAACACACTCCAGGGTACCATTACGTACACCGAGAACTTATTATTTTGCGCTCTTTGTGTCTGTGGTCTGATTTGCGGCCACTGCATGGACCCACCGAGTGCGTCTGGTGACGAATCGGAACATCGTGGGGCGAGGGCAGAGAAGTGCCTTTTCAGGAACTTTTGACGCCACGTCATTGGAATCACTCTGCGTGGTGCTTGGAACCTTCCCTACGGACATAATCATTCGGTTTCGGGGTGCAATGTACTGGCCGAGGAGAGGGTGACAGGAGAAGGTAATCGAGATTACCGGACGTGACATTACCGAGAAGCGCCAACTCGTTTAATGGTGGGTCGATACCTGGCAAAGAGAATGGGAGTTAAACGATAAGGGATGTAGGGCATGTCAGTTCTTCGCGGACTTCATCGAACGTCTGAGACTCAGCTATACCAATCCCAGCCGGAGTACGGCTCACTTCCTGACGGGTTACGGACCTCACCCTGCGCACTCACGCCGGTAGGCCGCAGCCAGAGTGCTACTTGTACATGTGGGGAACGTGGAACCCCAGAACACATACAGAGCAGCACACCAGACACCAACGCAAGTCAGCAATGACGCGATACTGCCAATAAGAGACAAAGACGAGAGGGAAATAGTAAATAAAATCACTGATGATGTCTCAAGGACATTACATGACGAATACAGACAGACACAGCCGTATAACAGAACACTGCAACTCACACGAATCATGCAAGACAGTAATTACAAATCGTGCACCAACACAGACAGCAGCACTGAAACAGACCCTCACTCAAACAGCGAACGCTTTCACCAAGACGTACCAAATCTAAAATAATGAAACTGTATCAGAATAAACAGTGTAATGCAATCAACCCTATAAACCAGTTCTGATTTAAGTATAAACAGCAGGCATATCCATCCCGATGTCATTATACCGCTGCTGGGATGTAACATTTGGAACTGAACACTTAGTACATAAGCAAAATGACAGGTAAAAATTCAAGACACATAATAAAGGAACTGAAGGTTAATTAATAACCCCAAGAAGTCACATACTTCACACTCACATACCACTGCGCTTTTCACAATGTGCATAATAGTTACAGTGTTTTTGTAAACAGTGTTTAGAATATTAATTCTTAAATTAAACCGTAGCGAACCGGGACTGCAAGGCTCGAAGTAGTTCCGAGGTTTTCAGACCAGGCAGGCTCAGATCGAGTAACGTTTCTCTCTGTCTCTCATCCCCAAAGTTATTCCTATCATCTATCATCATATCTTCTTAACATCTGAATATAATTGTGTTCTTTTTCTTTCAGTTTCTAATGTATTTTTAATTTATTATTACTTCCATTGTAATTGCTGAAAACAATAATTGCTGCCATGTTGACTAATCCGGTTTCAGCCGGTTATTCGCGTCTTTCCTGCGCGGTATTTCAACTGCATGACTCACAGTCAGCTTCAGGTGCTGTGTGACACTGACTGCAGTGTGGAAAGAGTCCGGTATTTATGCCTAAAGTTGTGCTAGGCGTTCCGTCTGCGGTTCGCGGCGCGTCCGGCGCTCTGTCCGCTGTGTGCGCCGACCAATAACAGCGGCTGTAGCGTTTTCTTCTAGCCGCGGCTGTTCCTAACGCTGTGCGCATACTTCGTGGTTATTATCCGTTGTCAGTATTGCTGAATTAAGTTCTGAATGACGTCGCAGGCGTGCTAGACGTTTAACTTTCCGATTGTCACCATTTAAGTCCTTCTGCGAATTAGGACGTTCCGTTACCGTGGTGTGCCGTGTTCGGCGGTCCGTCCGATGTCCTTGGCCCCCAGGAGCCGCTGCAGTGCTATTTTCAGGCCGATGCTGTTCGAGTTTCCGCTCGAGACGCGGAAGAACGTCCTCAGATATTTTGTCTGCTGCCTGAGGTGCCATTTCACGAGTGTCCTTTGTTACATGCACTGGGCTGTTATCTCTAATTCCATTTTCATACTTGTGTCCCTCGGGGTCTTGCCTCCGCTGCGTCTTCAGAAGATCAAGTGCCACTTTCCAAGTCGGGCTCAGCTGTAACTCGGTGACTCGCTAATGAGATTCTCCGCTACTTTAATCTCAATGCATTTTTTGATGGCACTGTCCCAGTACTCTATGTTTGTTTTAAAATCTTGACATCGTTATACTTCATAGAATGATTGAGTTCTAAACAATGCTCGACAATCGCTGACTTCCTTGCCTGTTCCAGTGTGGTGGCATAGAGGTACGGATCAGAGTTGCCACGTTCCTCATGGAACACACATGTAATCTTTGTTCCATTCAACTCGTTCAAAATCACGAACTATTCACCATATAAATATGTAAATTGCATCTATATGTTTAGTTACCGGCCGGAGTGGCCGTGCGGTTCTAGGCTCTACAGTCTGGAACCGGGCGACCGCAACGGTCGCAGGTTCGAATCCTGCCTCGGGCACTGATGTGTGTGATGTCCATAGGTTAGTTAGATTTAATTAGTTCTAAGTTCTAGACGACTGATGACCTCAGAAGTTAAGTCGCATAGTGCTCAGAGCCATTTGAACCATGTTTAGTAAGAGCTGCAGTATGTTTTGTTTCAGTTTGATTTGCGATAGCAAGTTACTGAGGCGATATCCGGACTATTGATGAAAATGCGATTTTTGACGACGCTAGCAAATTTTCGACTTGCGGAAAACATTTTTGGTATTGAATTTAGATGAGCACATTAAGTGCCGGCCGCGGTGGTCTAGCGGTTCTAGGCGCGCAGTCCGGAACCGCGCGACTGCTACGGTCGCAGGTTCGAATCCTGCCTCGGGCATGGATGTGTGTGATGTCATTAGGTTAGTTATGTTTAAGTAGTTCTAAGTTCTAGGGGACTGATGACCACAGATGTTAAGTTCCATAGTGCTCAGAGCTATTTGAACCATATGAACCAGCACATTAAGCAAACGAAATCTTAAAGCATACATCAAAATTCAGTTTAATCCAAACCAGAACTCTGTCAATGTTTTCTAACGCGAGACTATTTCAGTCAAATATGACTCCCTATGGTCGACTCGCGCTTCAGTTTTTAAGCCGTATGGTTTTGCTACGGGAAGCGGATACCGACTTTATTACGTAACTTGCTGTTAATTATCCTGATCAACCTATTTCTTTCTAACATAAGGAAAACAGCTTTATGCGTGTTTATCGCGGTGAGAAAACTAATCTTAAATAGGCCAACCAGTATTGAGAGAAACAATGAAAGTGATAAAAAAGGATTTAATTTCAACATTTCAGCAATTATATTGTAAACGGTAATATTGATTGTGTGTGGTATAGGCTGAATTCCTGAGAGGAACTTCGAGTTGGTTGCCGACAACTACTTCAGTCTCGGTGTCCAGCCGGCTTGATGTCACTTCTCTATTTTGTATTAACTGTAATTACAGTTTCTTATGTACTGTAAACATGTGTCTAGGGCGGCGGATATTTTAGCTATCTCCAGAATTTTTTCTCAGTAATACTTTTTCTGTGGTGTTGGCTACATTGAGATATTACGCTCAACGTGTCATGGCGGCCGCTGCTGGCGACCTCTGCAAGGTGTTCCCAAAAGAAACATAAGTACGAATGTCATACTCAGTTTTCTTCTTAATTATTTCCAAGAGCAAGCTTTGGAGTCCAGCCAGCCGGTCGTGGGAAAATCTCTCTCCGGATGAGCAGTAATTGAAAATTACCACTACAATGCTCATTTATGATATCCATATGCCACGTCTCATAAAAAAATCTGAACTAATAGAAACATTTTGTTTGGTGTGAAGAGGATAAGGCCTTCTTATTAAAATGTTAAAATATACGAAAATATAATGTTGTTATGTAGCTGCTTATCATTGTACATTGTACATTGAACACTTCAAACATGGAGCAGAATCCGCCTCTGCTTCGTTTCTGTGGCGATGATGGAAAAACTTCACTGACATTACTCTCGCCTTTATGACAGATGCTTGAAGTATCACTATGGGTGTTACTGTTCTTTTTTAATGAAATAAAAAAAAATGTACGCAACCACCTCGAAAAAGACTAGTAACTTACTGGCTGTCGGATTTTCGTTTATGCTACAATAATCTTAAACATGATCCTCAGCAAGTGAATCTATATCGGTAACTCACTTATCCATGGAATGTTTTTTCCCAACAGTTTCAAGCTCAGATGTGTCTCCAAGTTCCTTTTATTTCTCGAACATTTCCTTCTTGCCAGTCTTGACACTAGTGCTCTTGTTTATGTTCAGAGCTGCAGCATTTCTATCCATTACCTTGTTAACGGAAAGCAGCGGGCCACCACTAAGTTCTTCAGTTTCAAAGTAAGTACGTAACGCCTACACCATTTTCCTCCACGCTTTCGCACGGCAATCCTCTAACCAAGAGAACTACTCTGAACTTTTCCACTCATAACTTTCGATAAACTTATTTATGAAATTATTCAGTACCACTCAACAAATAAAATAATAACTCCTGGAATAGTAAAACGACAACAAACAAAATCATAACATGTAACTACTACACAGCAAGTTGCCTGAAACACAAATATATTGCAAGCGAGGAGTGACGTGGTGATGGGGTGAAGGTTTGACAATTTCCAGATTTTTGCTGCGGCTTCAGGTATCGTGAGATTTGCGGAATGCGGGAGTACCTCCCACGTGGGTTTCCCCCCACTGCTTCCGTCGTAGATGTCAGTTCTAAAGTGCTTTTGTACAGTCTACAGCTCAAATGATTCTTTGGTAGAGATTTCATATCACCTCCAGGAGCTCGTTCTTGTGAGTTCCTGGGTTGACGGCCCTGGAGTATCTGAGTTACGTGTGACGTTTCTTACATTTTCATTCTTTTCAGCATCACTCTATCTTTTATTCGTTCTTTTCCTATTTTTGCGTTTCATGTAATTTCACAATCAGGAATCAGTAGCAGAGTGTTGTGTATCTTCATAGCCATGTAAGAACAGAGCATTAAAGTAAAGCAAAATTGAAGATAAGGTGGTTTGGCTCATACAACTTAAGTGGACATGGAGACTTCGAGTTGGGTGTGATATTTTTTCTTTTCCGTTCTATTCAGCATCTCACTCCATCCTATACACTTTATTTCTTTATTTTTCTGACATGTAATTTCAGATTCAGCCATCAGATGCGAAATGTTAGAAAGTACCTCCACAGATTGTAATATCACAGTGTTAAAGTAACTCGAAATTAAAGATATGATGAATTTGTATCATAGAACTGATGTGTTTAAAAAGAAGAAGCACTTCCATTAATACTTTTGACGGCACTGATTTAGAGTACATTTCAGCTCTGCTAAACAGACGTTATACATCGTCTGGCATTGGCGAAACAGGGAAACCCTATAGAACAAGAAAATTTCTGAGTTCTGTGAGTAACGTACGCCAAAGCTACGTTTCTCGTGATTTTGATACTATTTCTCCATTCGCTGCAGACGAGAGTATGCTTCTGCCCTAAGACACATGTGCATTACTGACGTGAGAGAATTAAGGAATAGGGCACCACCTTTTACGCTCAGTAAACTGCACTTCCATCCGAAACCGAAAACATCAGTGCCCCAAGAATTGCCCAACACAAATTAAAACTTGTTGGAAGCAGTCTCCTTATTGCTATTCGAGAGAAGTAGGCTGCATGATGGAGCCAGATTTCACCTTCTCCCTTCTCTCATTATCATTGTACACCATAAACATAACACTACAGTATACATGCATCCATTACACTTGCCCACACTCCACACGCAAGACATAGTTCTCACACATCTGCAAGGTAAGTGACCAATGTGTGCAGTGGATGAACATACTTTCGATCAGGCGGCTGAATGCAGCTACCAATGCCATACGATATTTTATTAGTGAACTGGCGAACGTTCAACCACTAAAAGCAATGTCATTGGACAATAGTCAACATTTGCAGCGATAAAAGTACGAAATACTGTCTTTAAATTAGAGAAAGTTTTCCACAGCGTGGAGCTAATTTCGAGAAGAAGACACAAGAACATCTTTGTATGCATGGATATCTTCCGCAGCAGCTGTTAAATCAATTATTATTGGTTTCTCTGTCTTAAGTTTACTACAAATAATAAATAACAATAATAAAATAATAATAATAATAAATAATAAAATGAAATAATAATAAATAATAATAATGGAATAATAAATAATAAATAATAATAATAATAATAATAATACACCACATGCATTTCGCTTTTATTTGCAAAACATCTATTGTGGTCATTCTGTAAATATGGGGACATATGTTTACTCATTTTGATTGTTACAGACTGAAAACAAAATATTTTTTAAGGTTGGTGTGCAATTTACTTATGGCGTTTCTGCCTGTTGTTTACATATGCTGCAAACCATTGCTGTTCCATTCATCGTTAGCGAAACCTGAAGTCAAAGGAAACTTCATTGTATGTATACATTTGGCAGCTTTTTTCCCCTTTCTTGAAATCTACTTTCTCTTGCGCTACATTGGCGTTGTTTGCGCTTCACCACATTGTCTGCAAGATTTTAAAAGTGGAATTTTTCTTACAGAACAAGGCATGCTACTCAGAAATACATTAAGTGCAATTATGAAAAACTCTAATATGAACTTGTAAGTAAAATAACAGAAAATAATGTAATATCAATCGCAACCAAAGTTTGTTTAAGACTACTTTTTGAGCATCAAAGAGAATAGTAAGAAGATTAATGAAAACCATAACATGTAAACTCTAACAAGTGAATATGAAAAATATTTTCGAATATCAGAGACAATAGTGTCAGATCTCCAATCTATGATTCACAAGAAATATAAGTTTACTTGACAATCATGTTTTTCCTATAGTACTAGATTGTAATGAAAAATGATTTTTAAAGATGCAGGAAAAGCTAAATAGTCTCGCAAAATTCAAATGGCTCTGAGCACTATGCGACTTAATTTCTGGGGTCATCAGTCGCCTAGAACTTAGAGCTAATTAAACCTAACTAACCTAAGGACATCACACACATCCATGCCCGTGGCAGGATTCGAACCTGCGACCGTAGCGGTCGCTCGGTTCCAGACTGTAGCGCCTAGAACCGCACGGCCACTCCGGCCGGCTAGTCTTGCATGTTTTTATATTATGCTGTTGCAAAATTTTCTGTTAATACAATTGTAAAGTGGAATTAGTTTTTTTAGAAATACCACTTCTTTTTGTTCAAAGCTGTTGGTGGTAATAACTCTTATTTAATATTTCACATTCTTTCTTTCTTTCTTTCGCTTGTGCCTTTTCACGCAGTTAGGCAGGGTCAGCATGGTTAATTGGATTTGGCAATTTTCGTGGAAGGGGTGGCCGGATGCCCGTCCTGCCGCCACCCCCTACCCCCCCCCCCGGGATGGAATTAGTGTACCCCCAACTGTCTGCACCTAGTGTAATCCATGGAATAATACGAAAATGTTCAAATGTCTGTGAGCCGATGTGGGGACTGGCCCGGTATTCACGTAGGGGGATGTGGAAAACCGCCTAAAAACCACATCCAGGCTGGCCGGCACACTGGCCCTCGTCATTAATCCGCCAGGCGGATTAGATCCGGGGCCGGCGCGCCTACCTGAGTCCAGGAAGCAGCGCATTAGCGCTCTCGGCTAACCTGGTGTGTCCTCTTGTTCAATATTTCACATACACAACATTTACGCGACCAGGCCCAGAGGACCGCGTGCAACTACAAGGTTTCACTTTCACTGGAGTCTATTTCCTACTTTCTGCCGCCAATCACCCATGCAAGTGAACTCCATGGATTACAAAAGCCGTCGATGTCTATCGATGTGAGCGACATGACCTTCCCGCAAAAGCCATTTCGTTCTGATCAGGTCTATTGTTACATCGGACCCTTTGTGGTGTCACCGCCAGACACCACACTTGTTAGGTGGTAGCCTTTAAATCGGCCGCGGTCCATTAGTATACGTCGGACCCGCGTGTCGCCACTATCAGTGATTGCAGACCGAGCGCCACCACACGGCAGGTCTAGAGAGACTTCCTAGCACTCGCTCCAGTTGTACAACCGACTTTGCTAGCGATGGTTCACTGACAAAATACGCTCTCATTTGTCAAGACGATAGTTTAGCATAGCCTTCAGCTACATCATTTGCTACGACCTAGCAAGGCGCCATATTCAGTTACTATTGATATTGTGAATCATGTACCATCAAGAGCGACGTTCATCATTAATGGATTCAAGTTAAGTATTGCACCAGCTACATCCGTTTTTCTAATTTCTAATTTCCTTGTCCTGTTCCAGACCTCATGCCAGCCTCCGTGAGCTAAAACGCGAGCCTTTCAGCCTCCTCTAGTAACACGGTGTTGGCTCTCCTGCCGACCACAACATTGGCGACGAGGCAAAACCGCGTTCTTATCGATATTGCCCTGATTTACTTTTGTAATGGCTTCGCCACAGTCTTCAGATGTACTGTCCGAATTTTATCGCTTACAGAATCAGCAGATGCAGGCCGTAGTGCATGCCCTTGGACAGCTCTTCCAGGGTCAACGTGCGATGCAAAACGATGCAGCAGCAGCCGCTCCACCGCTAACGCAGCCCCAACACACAGTTGCACGAATATTTTGACCTTTTGATGCTGCACTGGAAAGCTGGACGGAGTGGTCACGCCAGTTTGGATTCCATCTTGCCGCCTACAGAATTCAAGGTAACGAGCGGCAGCCTTTTTTGTTATCATCAGTCGGGGTGAACACGTACCGTGTGATAGTCAAATTATTTCCCTGATGCGACGTAGCAACTCTGTCCTACGAAGAAATTTTGTCTGCATTAGATGCATATTTCAAAGAATCAGTCAATGTAGTTGTGAAACAGTATACCTTCTTTCGTACAAAACGTACGGCAGGTCATACTAATCAGGAGTGGGTTGCAACCTTGCAAGGCCTTACTAGGAATTGTGCTATTGAGTGTCAATGTGGACTCCCTTATTCAGATACTGTGGTACGTGATGCAATTGCACAGAACGTTTCTGATTTTCGTATAAGGGAACAGATTTTGAAACTAGTCAATCCCTCCCTTCAAAAAGTGATGGACATATTGGATCGGCAGGACACACTTGACTTCGCTCAGGAATCATTTGAAACTTCGCCAGCCGTGTGTCAGGTTAACCGGCCCGCCGGGCGAGCTGCACGGAGCAGTAAACAGCCCTCGCGCCCAACCGCGCCGCTGCCGCCAGGCTCTCAGCCACGTGTGCCGCGCCGGCAAGCAAATGCAGTGATCAAATCATGCCCACAGTGCGCTACTAAACATTCGCATGAGAATTGCCCGTCGCGCCAAGCTATTTGCTTTTATTGTAATAAAAAAGGACATGTTCAGAGTGTTTGCCAGAAAAAACTCAGATCGGAAGCTCAAAACCATTCCAGGCCCTTTGCTTCGCGCCGGAGTCGGAATCGAACCAAGGATACTCAGGCTCGCGAAACTTCGCCCATGGAAATTCATGTAGTTCATTCCACTCCGCCCAGTGCCACTCTCTCTAACAGTGACTGTGTTCATCCCACAAATAGTGTGCGTCGACATCGCCGGAACTCCCGTCAAGTCGCAAGTGATTTTGTACCAGTGTCAGTTCACGTTGCACGAGACAGTCGCTCTTGTCGTCAGCAGGACAATAAACTTTTTGTAGACTTGGACATTAACGGCAAAGTAATACCATTCCAGCTTGATACCGGAGCTGCAGTTTCGCTGATCAATCAAGACATGTACAAACAGCTGGGCACACCTTCGTTGCGTGCCGCAAATGTTAAGTTAACTAGTTATTCAGGTCAAGATATCCCTGTGTTAGGACAGTGCAGCCTTCTTGCAACATACACAGGACAAACAAAACTTGTGTCATTTTACGTCCTTCGTTCTTCTTCTGCAGTGAACTTGTTTGGTTTCGATTTATTTCAGTTGTTTAACTTGTCTATAGTAAATCAGGTCATATCAGTGAACCAGACTGTGCCTTCAGACAGTGTTTCTCGTCTATGTGAAGAATTTGCAGACATTTTTGCACCGGGCCTCGGTTGCGCTAAGAACTATAAAGCACATTTGGAACTGAAAGTAAACACGCGACCGAAATTTTTCAGAGCGCGCAATGTTCCCCACGCATTGCGTGATGAGGTCGCAAAAACATTACACGATTTGGAATCACAAGATGTAATTGAACGTGTGCAGGCTTCTCTCTGGGCATCACCCTTAGTAATTTTGCCAAAACCTTCCGGAAAATTGTGTGGACTTCAAGGCAACAGTGAATCCACAACCAGTGATTGCAACTTTTCCTTTACCCCACCCCGAAGGTCTTTTTGACAAACTGTGCCCGGGTAAATATTTTTCGAAGTTGGACCTCGCAGATGCGTACTTGCAAATACCGGTGGACGAAGAATCCCAGTGCGTTTTGGTGGTTAACACGCATCTTGGGTTGTATCAATTCAAACGACTTCCATTCGAGAGTGCATCCGCCCCTGCATTGTTTCAGCAATATCTACAAACTGTTTGTGCGTCGGTCCCTACTGCAGCAAATTATCTGGACGATATTGTGATCTCTGGAAAGACTGAAGAAGAACATTTGGCCAATCTGAAAACATTATTTCAGGTCTTGCGACAAAATAGTCTTCGCTTGCGGAAGGACAAATGTGTGTTTTTTGCTCGTGATTTGCCATACCTGGGACATGTACTCAATGCCCAAGGCATACATCCCAGTCCCACGCACCTTCGTGCCATACAAGACTTGCTTCGCCGCAGAATTTGAAGCAGCTACAGAGTGTGCTGGGAAAAATCTACTATTATCACCGATATGTTCCACACGCCTCTTCCATTTCAGCTCCGCTTAATCGCTTACGCCGTAAAGGTGTTCCGTTCGTCTGGACGACGGAATGCGAACGTGCCTTTCGCCAGTTGAAATCGGCGTTGCTTTCCAATACTTGCCTTACGCCATTCGATCCACAGAAGCACCTTTTGTTGATGGTGGATGCATCGGATTTCGGGATCGGTGCTGTGCTTGCGCACAAAGATGGATCGCACGATCGCCCTATTGCCTTTGCGTCCAAATTGCTCTCGTCTGCGCAAAGAAATTATTCACAGATCGAGAAAGAAGCATTGGCTCTCGTATTTGTTGTTACAAAGTTTCATGATTTCTTGTATGGTCGTCACTTTACCATCATCACAGACCACAAACCTTTGACATCGCTTTTTCATCCGAACAAGCCTGTACCTCTACGTACAGCGCAGAAATTCATTCGCTGGTCTATTTTCCTGTCGCAGTACCGCTACGATATCTTGTACCGGTCCACTGCTAAGCACGGAAACGCCGATGCGTTGTCCCGCTTGCCTGTTGCTGAGGATAGGGCACTCGATTCCTCCGAACTTGCTTGCATGTTCATTGAAGCGTAAAGCGATGACGTGGTCGAATCGTTTCCGATTGATTTTCGTCGTGTAGCTACAGCCACAGCTGCCGACCCTGTCCTTGCTACCGTTCTGCATTTTGTTGCTACGCAATGGCCCTTGTCAAAGTCACGGATCGGGGACCCGTTGGTTCGCCGATTTTTTGTTCACCAGGAGAGACTTTTTGTTCAACGTGGTGTTTTGCTGTTGCGTTCTGATAATGATCAGTCCAGGGTCGTGGTCCCACGTTCGTTACAGTCCTCTGTCTTACAGCTTCTCCACCAAGGACATTGGGGTATAGTGAGAACGAAACATTGTCGTCCGCTACAATGGCTACCGCAGTCACGACCATATTCTGACGAGAGACACATCTATCACTGCCTTTGAGAAAGCCAGAGTACATGTTTGGAAGGAGTGAAGCCGCAGTGCAGGTAACCTGTGACGTCATTTTGACGTCAACCGAGCTATCGAAGACGACAAGAGCTATCATCGACTGTTAACGTCCGATGCGGGGTGCTTGGAGACACCATACTGGATTTTTTATCGTAACGTCCGTGTTATGAACGTACGCTGTTTGAAGGCAACGGCACAATGATTTTTAAAAACACGTCATTCTTGGTACGCTTTGTTTAATTAAACGTCTTACAGTGACGTTATAGTTCTAATTACTTCTAATTTTCAGGTCAAAGGTTTACGTTTCCTTAGTTCGTCATTTTTGTGGTGGTTGTAGGCATTGGATTACAGAATACATGGTAGTTGTGGAGGTAGTTTGCGTCTTGCCATAACCATTTTTTTTTTCTTTTTTTGCCTTTGCCTTTCTAAAAGATTCGGGTACTTCTTTATTAAGCCACTAGAAGTATGTTTTGTAATATTCTATATAGAAATGCGCTCTCTCTCTTTCTCTCTCTCTCTTGTGTGTGCTGTCATTGCCAATAATTTACAAGCTAAACATGACACAGAGAAATGAGAATAACTATTCGCAGTTGATCGTCTGGTAAAGCAAACTATCTTTCAAAATAAAAAGCATAGAAAAGACACACATTTGCAACAGAATTAGTTGGTAATTTAGTCACAGCCACTTATAAAGTGTATAAAAAACAGTTTACGAGCTAGTTATTTTAGAGCGCATTTCCCAAACAAAAGTCATGCTTTACGATATTTGATTACAACAAATTTTACCAATAGCGACGCATTTTCGAGAGATTCTCATTGTGTTGGTGTTTCGAAAGATCATGTGTTCATTTGACATAAGGTAAACGATCTGCTACTTTAATTCGTCTGCTGGAATGGCTATCCTGCGTTTGTACAGACCAACTCCTAAAACTAGTTTACAGAGTTTGTAAAAATAAACTTATTTTGTTGAGATACCTTACTGAACACTGTTGAACATATACGTTATTGGATTCAGTGCTGGCTGGCTTCAGCTTTTTTGTTTCTGCTGATAAATCAGTAAGTCGATTCACTTTCGGAGTTGATGAAGGCGTATTAGGAAAAATAGTTAGCACCACTTTTTCAGTAAGTTTCAGAGTTAGTTCTTGCCAATACTTTACCCTGTCTCTCACCCACAGCTCGTTTCACATGAATACAGAACGTAACAAATTCATAAACGATGTAACTTCAATGACGACGTACACACATGCAAAGAAAAAGCGTAAGCTCCAGTTCTCTCTACTCGATATGAATGTTATTATTTTGAACGTCATGTTCGCCTCACGTGTAGTGAACCGAACGACCGTGAAAATCAATAGACATCTGTCTTCGACTTCGAACAGCGGGTGACGTCAAAATGACGTCACGTTTGCATAGTCTTGTGAACAATATGTTACTCCCACAGTTTATCTTGTTTCGTACAAAGAGTATTACGAGGGTTGACTGAAAAGTAATGCCTCCACCTTCGTAACTCTTGAACAGTTGGCAGCATTGGTATGCGGCAGGTACTATCATGTTCTGTAGCCTCTTCTCTATAGCTCTAGTTAGTGGCAAACCTTAGCATTGAACGATTGTGTTGTTACAGTGTAAAGTATGGAACCCCGCGCAGACGGCCTGTCAATGCGATTTCAGCAACGTGCAATCATTGAATTCTTGACAGCAGAAGGTGTCACCCCAAAAGAGATTCATCAGAGAATGAAAGCAGTTTATGGTGATTGTGTTGATGTGAGTACTGTGCGTCGTTGGGCAAGTAAGTTTGCAGATGTTGAGGCGGGAACATCTGACCTGCGTGACAACCAAAGAGTTGGACGCCCTGTGACAGCAACTACCGAGTTTCACAAGAAAAATGTTGACAGATTGATTCAGGACGATCATCGTATCACTCAGAAATTGGAAGCACTGTCGGCATTTCACAAGAATGTGTGGGTCACATTATTGCTTTGCTTGACCAACCACACACTTCACATGCCACCACAGCAGAACTTCAGAGACTGAATCTCACCACCGCATCCTCCATACAGTCCAGATTTAGCACCGTCTGACTTCCATCTGTTCCTGATAATGAAAGACGATTTGTGGGGACATCATTATGCTTCTGATGAAGACGTATAGATAACTGTGAGACTGGTTGCGGTAACAGAGTGTCGACTTCTTCTTGACAGACTGATTCAGGACGATCATCGTATCACTCAGAAATTGCAAGCACAGTCGGCATTTCCCAAGAATGTTCATCATTGGCAGAAATGTATCATCTGCTGGTGATTATGTGGGAAAGTGAATATTTGGTAATTAAAGATCACATTCTAAGGATTATTTCTGCATTTGATTTATTAAAATATTCCCATCCAAACCCAATTAACGAAGGTGGAGGCATTACTTTTCATTCAACCCTCGTAATGTCTGTGGAGTGAGCATTCAGACACTCAGAACGAAAATTCTATCCGCAATATCTCCTGCGCTCAAGTCACGTGACTCTGGGTCGGCGCATTTTAGCCCGTATATCGTTCAGCGTACCCGACTGTTATTACTTCAGTGCGACTGGTAGATCACCTTCAGAAGCACCGTGAAACTTTGAATGCGCGTTTTACGGACATCTTAACAATTTCGTAGCAGGAACTCAAGTTGGCTGAAAGTTGTGAAGAGCAATGATATTGTGCTTTTTCGCCACAGTATAATAGCTCAGATTCCACTTTTTTTCCGTTTTTTCGGTAACGGGATAAAAAGTGACAGCCAACAATATATATATATATATATATATATATATATATATATATATACTTTTGATGTTGCAATGGTTCATATTGTCGAACCTGTTCTAATTAATTACATTACAATAACACTGTATACGAACTCCCTCATGCAGATGTATTTAGACACACAAAAGGGTTTGAGAACCTGCATACATTGTGGGGAATTAATCAGATTGTTATGTATAAATTTCATCTGAGTATTGGCATAGCACCAATGTGTGAACACTTACAAATTTATATAGTGCTTGTCTTGTAAACACATGGCAATAAAATACCATAAATTATCTCTAAAAATACAGGACTTTATAATACTGCGTCTAAATATTTTTCAACAAATGAAGTGCCTCATATCAAAATGACATTTACGATTATACATTTGTTATACATTCCTACGAAAAGTAACTGGTCCACCTTTCTCATGCATCTCTTTACATCTGTAGCAACGGCAATACTGCACCATAGCTGTTACTAAAACTCAGACGTGGAGAAACCTGTATAAAACAATGCGACAACGTGTAATATTCCAGTTTCGCTGTTACCGAAAATTGTAGACAAGCAGTGTCGTCCCAAAATAACGTGAGTAGCTCGGTTTGATATTGAGAACGTGCGCAGTAGGCTGTGCTCGCTCCATATATATACAATCTGTGGTATCGTACAACGTAAACAGAGGCACGTCCCGTGCGTCAGACGAACAGCGGCGGATATATGTGTCGCCGCAAGACGGAACGGAAGCGAGTAGGCCCTTGCTGGCCCGATAAGCGCCAAGGCCAGGCCTGAGGGTCGCCGCAGCTGTTTTTATGGCAGCCCGTCTACGGCGGCGCGGCGTGCGGCCGCGCGTAACTTGCGGCACTGCCATCCGTGAAGCTCCTGGCCACAACACAACGGTCTACGTAGCCCGCTCTGGGCTCACCGTTACAAACCACGGAGTCAACAGTCTCCCAGTGCCTCACTTAACCCTAGGACGCCTAAGAGGGGGGTTCGCTGAACCCACAATTTTTTTATGTCCCCTGCTTTTGCTCAAGTACCTTTCATACTACGTATTCCCTTTGAGTTATTGTTTGTTGGCTATTTTATGAAACGTTTGTGTCAATATATTTTATAGAAAATTCCTGCTTTGAAAGAAAAAATAAATAAACTTATTATGGGTCCAACAAACCCCCCCCCCCCCCCCCCCCTTAGGCTTCCATGCTATAGAAAATTTCCCTTAGTAGGATTTCGTATTTCTCATCTCTACAACAATGCGTTTCTTGTTGGTTGGTATTCTTGATATTCACAACAATTGGTTTACTTTCAGAGGAAGTCATTGTTGATGTCAGTCAGCTGTTATTTATCTTGTAAACTTGCAGTGAGTTAGTGCAGTTCCCAACACGTAGGCCTCCAGGAACTTTGGTGTCCTACACAGCAAAAACGAAACCAAGTAAAAATTTACTGATGTTGTCAACAATGCACCAAGATAAAGGCTCTGTTGGAGGAGAGAAGAATAAAACCGAGATAAATGCATATTATAATCCCACTAAAGGTGGAATTGATACCATTGATCAAATGGCGCGTATGTACACCTGCAAGAGGGGAACAAAGAGATGGCCTCTATTTGTATTTTACTCTCTCATCGACATTTGTGCTATCAATGCAACCACAAAATTCATCCAGCAACATCCAAGATGGAATGAAAAGAAACACAACAAACGTAAACTTTATCTTCTGCAAGCTGGGATGGAACTAGTGAAATTGCAGGTAGAAGAAAGAAGTGCCAATGCAAGAGGGTTATCTAATCAAATTGTTCAATCAATGGAGACTATTCCACAAAAGAAAATCAAAGAAGTGACAACAGAAGCACGTCAGCCTCCTGCAGGGAAAGGTCGGTGCCATATTTGTGTAAGAAAAGCTAAAACAAAGAAGCAGAAGTACAACAATCTAAGTAAACCAAAACAGTATTGTGGGCAGTGTCATAAACATGTGTGTAACACACATTCAGAAAAAATTGTGAAGTTTGTCTCTTGTCTTGAAGTTGATGACTCAGAGTAGGCAATTGGATATGAACACATCTGTATTTTGTATTGTAATATGTCAATTTTTTATTCACTCAATCCAATATTTATAACAATTAACAACATTTATAAACCGATGCCTTAGTTAAAATACATAAACCATTTTGAAAGTTGTAATTTTTCGTCAGTAAACATATTTAATACCTGTGGGTTCGCCGAACCCCCCCCCCCCCTCCTTAGGCATCCAAGTTAGAAAAAAAGCCTTGCCCCTGCAACTACTGAAAAGGCTGCTGCCCCTCTTCAGGAACCATACGTTTGTCTGACCTCTCAACAGATACCCCTCCGCTGTGGTTGTACGGCTATCTGTATCGCTGAGGCACGCAAGTCTCCCCACCAACGGCAAGGTCTATGGTTCATGGGGGAAGGATAATTAGTTTATTAATGCTGATAATGTGCATGCAACAATTGAAATGCTTTTTCTCATCACGCCGAACCAATTAAAACATTGTTATTTGTGACTGCTTTTCCACTGTTTCTAGCTTACAGTGGAAATGTGATGTTGACATGCATGTAGTACAGTGTGTCATATTACATTATTACATCCATATCAGAGTAATCACAGTGAGAGTTCTATACTTCAAATCTTGGACGTTTTTTTACTAGGAGCACAAAGGGATAACGCCTGTGGAGATTATACCTTTCTAAATTTTTGTAACAGATAGTGCAGATATGCCAGCATACTAGGCGGTGAGAAGATAACCTTGTTTTACTTTCCTGCCTTGATTCTTAATCACATGATTTTATAATATTCCTTGCTTCCTTATTCACTACACTCTGTCCCTTCTTGCGATCTGAAAACATCGCGGAGGCATATGATACAATTCCAGCGGCCAATGGCTCATCAGTTACTGAAATATGCATTTTTCTTGACAGAAGGAAAACAAAACAAAACAAAACTATACAGATATAAATAACAGAAAAGTATAACGTACTAACGAAGAAAGCCGCAGCGTTTAAATGGCGAAAAACGAAACACTACCCAAAGGCAATAAAATTTAGTACACAGTGAGGGAAAATTTATCGTATGGGCAATACTACCACTGAAACTTCCTGGCAGATTAAAACTGTGTGCCCACCGAGACTCGAACTCGTGACCTTTGCCTTTCGCGGGCAAGTGCTCTACCAACTGAGCTACCGAAGCACGACTCACGCCCGGTACTCACAGCTTTACTTCTGTCTCCTACCTTCCAAACTTTACAGAAGCTCTCCTGCGAACCTTGCAGAACTAGCACTCCTGAAAGAAAGGATTTTAATCTGCCAGGAAGTTTCATATCAGCGCACACTCCGCTGCAGAGTGAAAATCTCATTCTGGAAACATCCCCCAGGCTGTGGCTAAGCCATGTCTCCGCAATATCCTTTCTTTCAGGAGTGCTAGTTCTGCAAGGTTCGCAGGAGAGCTTCTGTAAAGTTTGGAAGGTAGGAGACGAGGTACTGGCAGAAGTAAAGTTGTGAGTACCGGGCGTGAGTCGTGCTTCGGTAGCTCAGTTGGTTGAGCACTTGCCCGCGAAAGGCAAAGGTCACGAATTCGAGTCTCGGTCGGGCACACAGTTTTAATCTGCCAGGAAGTTTCATATCAGCGCACACTCCTCTGCAGAGTGAAAATCTCATTCTGGAAACATCCCCCAGGCTGTGGCTAAGCCATGTCTCCGCAATATCCTTTCTTTCAGGAGTGCTAGTTCTGCAAGGTTCGCAGGAGAGCTTCTGTAAAGTTTGGAAGGTAGGAGACCAGGTACTCGCAGAAGTAAAGCTGTGAGTACCGGGCGTGAGTCGTGCTTCGGTAGCTCAGTTGGTAGAGCACTTGCCCGCGAAAGGCAAAGGTCACGAGTTCGAGTCTCGGTCGGGCACACAGTTTTAATCTGCCAGGAAGTTTCATATCAGCGCACACTCCGCTGCAGAGTGAAAATCTCATTCTGGAATACTACCACTGCTCCTATGCGCCGTTCCGATGTGAGCATATGGCCGGGCTACTTTTCAGTTCCCCGCCTGAAATTTCCCACGGTGCTAGCAAGGCACGCGCGACGCGCAGCGCGAGAAATTATGCGTCAACCACGACGTCGCGCGACCTGGCGCAGGCGCGTGTCGCGTCCCAGTCGCGTAGCAATTTGCGCGGTCCCATTTGAACCTGTGATGTTACAAAAACGCGCGCTGCGCTGCGTCGCGCCACACGCGCTTTACACATCTCTAGCCTAGGCTAGGCGCAAATTGAGACGCGTATAGCACGTGGGACGTGACACGACACTACAGCGCGACACGCACGTGCCGCACGAGTCGCGCGGGTCCAGCGCATATTGCGACGCTTACACAATACTTTGCACGCGCCGACTGGCGACGCTCTGCTCTGACAGAACCGAAGCGCGCGCAACCTGTTATCTTTCTCAAACGATTTTACAGAAACTATTCACTGAAAATATATGATTTTTGCCTTACTTGTAGCGTTATGTGTCAGCTTCGTGACGAAGTGCCCATCAACTCACTAATGACCATTCTTATTATGGTGTACACATTTTAGTAAGGCGCTAGGCAAAACTCAAAAAGTTTGCAACGAAAATTAGGGATCGCTATGATTTTGCGTTTGGTGCGCATTACACCATGTGTTGCTGCGTATGAAATTTAGCTAACATGCTGAATTTTTGTTTAGACTTCGGAGGAGGTCTCTATCTTCCTCCGACCTCGACAAAATGGATCCCATGTAGCGCGCTCACTTTCGATCTCACGCCCGCGAGAATGAAATACTCGCAACATCTCTCGTATCTCCTAAACCGCTCATGACATCGAAACGAAAGTTTGGCGAATGATAGCACACAAGGAGGAGAGTGTTTTGTCAATTCTTAAACACATGGTACTTTCTTATCTATGGCGATATATCAATACTTATACTTCCCTTTTTATTTATTTCACTCCAGTGACTGTAATTTTTTAAAACGACAGCTAGCGAAACGAGAGCTTCCTAGTATGAAAATAAACATGAAATTTCATCTTTTATGTTACTGCAAACCGATACTGTGAGGTTTTTCGTAAACTATTGAGCTCTGTGATTGTCAATTACTTGTTTAATGAGGCACTCCGTTTCGGAATTCTGTCTCCATAGCTGCTGTGAGATGAGTTTGGCAAATTACACTGTGACAAAGGAAGTACAGTTAAACCAGTCACCAAGAGAAATGTGGCCGTTACAAACGGTGATGCTTCTTCGAATGAGAAAAGATTAACTACTCACACAAAAATAGATTGCCATTTCCGTTAGAATTTTGGTGGAATCCACGTAACCCATCGTATTCTTAACACTGAGCCACTGGAATGGAAACTTACCAAAGGATTTTATTCCTTCTCTTGATCTGAGCGGTATTAAAATAATGACGAGCGTTCCTTCAGGCGGAATGATAGGCACATGCCAGATACTGGTTACTCACCTACGGCTTGCCAAACTGACAATGTGTAATCGCGAATAAAATAATTGTTATTGAGAAAAATAAAGAACTGATCTGTCGCACACCACAACGGTCGGTGTATTGTCAGCAGCGGAGGATGACGCGCGCGACAGGAATGCGCAAGCTAGCCATTTGTGCCTTGTAGTTGGAGTTCGAAAAACATTGTCATGAAAGTAGATCTACCTTTGTCAGCAGTACATTTCAACAAATTAAATATATCTAATCATAACGCTCTTTTAGGATATTCCTACTTTCGTAATAATACCGACCATTTTCTTCATTTGTGTAGAAAGTTGTATAATTAGTTTATTAATGCTGATAATTTGCATGCAACAATTGAAATGCTTTTTCTCATCAGGGCGAACCAATTGAAACATTGTTACTTGGGACTGCTTTTCGACTGTTTCTAGCTTGCAGTGGAAATGTGATGTTCACATGCATGTAGTACAGTGCGTCGTATTACATTATTACATCCATATCAGAATAATCACAGTGAGACTTCTATATACTTCAGATCTTGGACGCTTTTTACCAGGAGCACAAAGGGATCACACCTGTGGAGATTATCACTTTCTAAATTTTTGTAACAGATCGTAGAGATACGCCAGCATACCAGGCAGCGAGAAGATAACCTTGTTTTACTTTCCTACCTAGATTCTTAATCACATGATTTCATAATATTCCTTGCTTCCTTATTCACTATCCTCTTGCCCTTCTTGCGATCTGAAAACATCGCGGAGGCATATGATACAATTCCAGCGGCCAATGGCTCATCAGTTACTGAAGCATGCATTTTTTTTTGAAAGAAGGAAAATAAAACAAAACTATACAAATATAAATAACAGGAAAGTATAATGTATTAACGAAGAAAGATGGAGCGTATAAATGGCGAAAAACGAAACACTACCCAAAAGCAATGAAATTTAGTACACGGTAAGGCAAAATTTATCGTATGGGCAATGCTACTACTGCTCATATGCGCCGTGCCGATGTGAGCATATGGCCGGGCTACCTTTCCGCTCTCCGCCTCAAATTTCCCACGGTGCTAGCGAGGCACGCGCGACGCGCGGCGCGAGAATCTGTGCCTCAACCACAACGCCACGCGACCTGGCGCAGGCGCGTGTCGCGTCCCAGTCGCGTCGCGTCGCAATTTGCGCGGTCCCATTTGAACCGGTGATGTTACAAAAACGCGCGCTGCGCTGCGTCGCGCCACATGCGCTATACACGTCTCAATTTGCGCCTAGCCCGCGACTGGCGTGAATTCTGATACATCATCTTCCAGATGTACAGACACGCCTACCAACTTTCGTTTATATCGCACAGCTCCTCGGTATTGCGATTTTTTTTTCAGTCACTATATTTGACATATGTTTAACGAATTTTACACATATTTGTACACATTTGACTTATATCTCGAGCGGATTTCGACTTGCAGTTTCATTTTCACGCAGCTCAATCTTTATGACGTCGTATCTAGTGATCTGTGTGCTGTACAATGACGTAATTTTGCAGATAAATCTAGTGGTAACTGCTGTTTGCAAAACCGTGTTGTTAATAGAGTTAGTAGTAAAGAAGTAATACATTAAAACGTCGTGCATGATGCGGCAGCTTTTCACGCATCTCAGTGCTTATGACTCATATCTCCTGAACCTTGGCCCACGAGGAAGATAAACGTGGCGCGTACATCACAGCATATGACACTGTAACGCTCTCTGTGGAAGGTCAGGTTGTACTTCTGTAGGTGTACGCACTGGTGTCCTAAACTGAAGCGTAAGATTTGATTACCTGGACTTTTTCTTCCATAGATCCATAATTTGGAGAGACCCAAAGATGTAGAACATGTCATGAAACAAGAATACATATTACATATTTACAAACAAAAAGAAATACGCTATGCACCTACCTCAGATCCCAACTGATACTGTCCTCGTGGATGTAGAAAAAGCAAAACAGTCTTAAATATATTTGAATTAAAAGGGTAATAACACTTCTCACAAAATGTGTAAATGTACAGTACACTGAGGTGTATATGGTATTTCTTAGGTTATTTTAGCCACACGTCATCAAAGAGATAACTACCAAAAAAAACTTATCTACATTATTACTGCACAAAAGTTGAACAAAAGTCAGATTTTATGTAATTCTCGCATTATTTTTTGTTTTTATGGATATTATATACACATCAGTCCATGGCCTGTCCAATTGGTTTGAAAAAGATTGCGTAATTTACGACAAATTTTATTAGCGAATAAACGTGTTGGAAAAACGTAGTGAATATCCCCAGCTCCTTGAACAGGACTCTGCAAGACGTTCTTGTGTTTACACCACAATTAATTCGTATCATACGTGTACGTGCTTCTAAATCTTAGCTTGTCTTGATGAGTTGCATAAGTGAGCGGTCACGTATGACATTTTATAAAGAGAGTAAGCGAAGTACGATAGCTTTTTTGTTTTTCATCAGCTCTAACAACATCCGCATAGCAGATGAAGATTTGTTTAGGTGTTTAAGCATTTCGATAGTGATAAATAAATGAAAGCACGTGCCGCGCGGAGTGGCCGCGCAGTTTGAGGCGCCATGTCACGGACTGCGCGGCCCCTCCCGCTGGAGGTTCGAGTCCTCCCTCGGGCATGGGTGTGTATGTTGTTCTTAGCGTAAGTTAGTTTAAGTAGTGGGTAAGACTAGGGACAGATGACCTCAGCAATTTGGTCCCTTAGGAATTCACACACATTTGCACATTTGAGAGCACATATTCGTAACACGATGTCAGGTTGAGATGTGGTATGCCTTCGAAACGCGTAGCTAGAAAAGCTGTGAAAGTGAAGATACGCGCAGAAAAAAGTAACAAAACAGTAAAATCTCTTAGCAACCCTGTCCATTACCAATATGTTGGAACAATGGGACTGTACATTAACATAACTGCTTATGAAATATTACTCTGTTATCATGAATTTGTTTTCGAGACGTTTAAGAATCACCTTGAGACGCCATATGCAGAAGTTTACATATTCGTGTCTTAAGGAAACGGAAAACATCATACCATGAACACTTCGGTCGAAAGTTGTCTAGCCGATATCCCGATATTTCCACGCCTGTGTGATATTTTGATTAAAATCATCCTTACTTGAGCTTGTTTTTACTAGAGGATTAAAACTGTGCCTAAGGGTACAGAGTAGTATGAAAACACGAAGGTTGCTAGTGTATGCCGGCCGCGGTGGCCGAGCGGTTCTAGGCGCTTCAGTCCGGAGCCGCGCGACTGCTACGGTCGCAGGTTCGAATCCTGCCTCGGGCATGGATGTGTGTGATGTCTTTAGGTTAGATAGGTTTAAGTAGTTCTAAGTTCTAGGGGACTGATGACCTCAGATGTTAAGTCCCATAGCGCTCAGTGCCATTTGAACCATTTGCTAGTGTATCTACCTTTACTGAAACTTTTCAGGTACAGACTGCAAGACAGCATGCGCGTGCAGGTTATCGATACCCTTCGGACGGTGAGAAAGATCGAATCATCGTCAGGAGGGGCGCGGAGCACCATACCGACAGATAACACAGACAGTTGGCTGCAGTGCAATGACTGCAGAACGCGTGGTGGCTAGATGGACTTGAGACAACAGCTTGGCAAGAAGACATGGTCCATTCCAGAAGGACTACGCAACGAGAACATCGTAGGACTTTTCAACTGCCTCTGACGAATAGGCGGATGACCACAACTGAGATTACAGGCAGAGTCACCACGAACCTAAAATGAAATTTTCACTCTACAGCGGAGTGTGCGCTGATCAGATTAAAACTGTGTGCTGGACCGAGACTCGAACTTGGGACCTTTACCTTCCGCGGGCAAGTGCTCTACCAACTGAGCTACCCAAGCGCGACTCACGCCCCGTCCTCACAGCTTTAACGAGGTACTGGCGGAATTAAAGCTGTGAGGACGGGGCGTGAGTCGTGCTTGGGTAGCTCAGTTGGTAGAGCACTTGTCTGCGAAAGGCAAGGTCCCGAGTTCAAGTCTCGGTCCAGCACATAGTTTTAATCCGCCAGGAAGTTTCACCACGAACCGTTGCAAACTGGTCACTCGAACGATTCCATTCTGTTTACTTGTGCCCACAGTCCTGTAACGTTTGAGAAGGGACAACATCTCACACTTGGAGAGCTATTAAGTTCATTTATTCACCATGACTGCGATTTCGACTTATAATGCCATTTTCAAGTGATTTCACTACGCTGTGCGCTAATGCATCTTTCCTTTTATGAAAACACTCATTGTAAGTATCTCCTTCGTCCTCGTTGTTATTGTGATATACTCTGTCTCATTATCACTGGCTCTCACCTACTTCCACTTTTTCTCTCTCTTTATTCCTCCAACCCCACTCCCCACCCCACCACAGCACTGTCTCCTTCACTCCTTTCCTATCACTGTTCTGGTCACTGTCAATTATGTTCCTCTTCCACTGTGTCCCTCTCTTTCTCTCACATTGCCATTGATTCCTTAACTCTTTCTATAACCGCCATCTGCTATCTTCCAGTATTTATTACTTTTCCCTCTCTTTGCAACTGCCACTGTCTCCTTCTCTCTCAACATAAAAAAGCACGAATATGTTCGCATGTCAAATTTTTTGGGAAAAGTTTTAAAGGTGCTGAAGAAAGCAGAACGAGGCAGCTGGTAACCCACTTTCCAGTCAGAGTCTTTTAAATACAGTGTAAGTAGGCTGTTTATGTTTTCTTATTGGCAACGTTACGTAACGCTCTGTATGAAAATCACTGGCTGTGCTGTGTGCAGTTGTGGCTAGTTTGCATTGTTGTCTGCCATTGTAATGTTGGGCAGCTGGATGCGAACAGCGCGTAGCGTTGCGCAGTTGGAGGTGAGCCGCCAGCAGTGGTGGATGTGGGGAGAGAAATGGCGCAGTTTTGAAATTTGTAAGACTGGATGTCATGAACTGCTATATATATTATGATTATTAAGGTAAATACAGTGTTTGTTCTCTATTAAAATCTTTCATTTGCTAACTATGCCTATCAGTAGTTAGTGCCCTCCGTAGTTTGAATCTTTTATGTAGCTGACAGTAGTGGCGCTCACTGTATTGCAGTAGTTCGAGTAACCAAGATTTTTGTGAGGTAAGTGATTTGTGAAAGGTATAGGTTAATGTTAGTCAGGGCCATTCTTTTGTAGGGATTATTGAAAGTCAGACTGCGTTGCGCTAAAAATATTGTGTATCAGTTTAAGCACAGTCATATATCATTTTTCTAAGGGGACGTTTCAACAGAGGAACATATTCGCATTTTGTGTGCTCTGAAAAGAGCGTTTTCCGTTGGTTCCCTTCTTTTCACATGCTGCAGCTGGTCTTGTAACTTATATGAAAAGAAATGGGTTGGTGAGATGGCTTACTTATGTAAAACTGAAATAACGCAGAACTAAGTTTACGTCAGGCAGGATTTTGCGTTAGTAAAATGTTTGCTTATACTTCAGTACTACGAAATGCGATTCCCAGATGATAACGGAGACACTTAATAGCATATTTTCCCGCGCTACGTCACTTTATAAACTACGATTTGCCTCACGCGGATTTTACGAGCGTACTTTACGTGTACAAGGAGAGGAATTTTGAAGCTCTGTATCTCCGAAACGGATACAGACACGAAGAACATTTTCGATTGTTCGAGATCGTGATCTTAGGAATACATCGTAAAAATTCAAGCATATGCTGTGCATAGCCCTCTCGGAAACCGCAGCTGGGTTTTGTACCCAAAATCCATGTTTTTGGGAAGTTTCTCGATTACAAATAAAGATTTTTGAAGACGAGGAGATGGCTCTTCTAGATAAATGCGGATAGAATACAGGGTGGTCCATTGATAGTGATCGGGCCAAATATCTCACGAAATAAGCATCAAACGAAAAAACTACAAAGACAAAACTCGTCTAGCTTGAAAGGGGAAACCAGATGGCGCTACGTTTGCCCGCTAGATGGCGCTGCCATAGGTCAAACGGATATCAACTGCGTTTTTTAGAATAGGAACACCCATTTTTATTACATATTCGTGTAGTACGCAAAGAAATATGAATGTTTTAGTTGGACAACTTTTTTCGCTTTGTGATAGATGGTGCTGTCTGTAATAGTCACCAACGTATAAGTACGTGGTATCACGTAAAATTCCTCCAGTGCGGACGGTATTTGCTTCGTGATACATTACCCGTGTGAAAATGGACCGTTTACCAATTGCTGAAAAGATCGATATCGTGTTGATGTATGGCTATTGTGATCAAAATGTACAACGGGCGTGTGCTATGTATGCTGCTCGGTATCATGGACGACATCATCCAGGTGTCCGGACCGTTCGCCGGATAGTTACGTTATTTAAGGAAACAGGAAGTGTTCAGCCACATGTGAAACGTCAACCACGACCTGCAACAAATGATGATACCCAAGTATTTGTTTTAGCTGCTGTCGCGGCTAATCCGCACATCAGTAGCAGACAAATTGCGCTACAATCGGGATCTCAGAAATGTCGGTGTTGAGAATGCTACATCAACATCGATTGCACGCGTACCATGTTTCTATGTACCAGGAATTGCATGGCGACGACTTTTAACGTCGTGTACAGTTCTGCCACTGGGCACAAGAGAAATTGCGGAACGATGACAGATTTTTTGCACGCGTTCTATTTAGCGACGAAGCGTCATTCAGCAACAGCGGTAACGTAAACCGGCATAATATTCACTATTGGGCAACGGAAAATGCACGATGGCTGCGGCAAGTGGAACATCAGCGACCTTGGCGGGTTAATGAATGGTGCGCATTTATGGGAGGAAGGATAATTGGCCCCCATTTTATCGATGGCAATCTAAATGATGCAATGTATGCTGATTTCCTACGTAATGTTCTACCGATGTTACTACAAGATGTTTCACTGCGTGACAGAACGGCGATGTACTTCCAACATGATGGATGTCCGGCACATAGCTCGCGTGCGGTTGAAGCGGTATTGAAGAACATATTTCATGACAGGTGGATTGGTCGTCGAAGAACAATACCATGGCCCACATGTTCCCCGTATCTGACTTCCCCGGATTTCTTTCTGTGGGGAAAGTGGAAGGATATTTGCCATCGTGATACACCGACAACGCCTGACAACATGCGTCAGCGCATTGTCAATGCATGTGCGAACATTACGGAAGGCGAACTACTCTCTTTTGAGAGGAATGTCGTTACACGTATTGCCAAATGCATTGAGGTTGACGGACACCATTTTGAGCATTTATTGCATTAATGTGGTATTTACAGGTAATTACGCTGTACCAGCATGCGTTCTCGGAAATGATAAGTTCACAACGGTACATGTATCACATTGGAACAACCGAAATAAAATGTTCAGATGTACCTACGTTCTGTATTTTAATTTAAAAAACCTACCTGTTACCAACAGTACGTCTAAAATTGTGAGCCATATGTTTGTGACTTTTACAGCGCCATCTATCACAAAGCGAAAAAAGTGGTCCAACTGTAGTTGTGGTCTTTAGTCCAGAGACGGGTTTGATGCAACTCACCATGCTACTCTACCCCGTGCAAGCTTCTTCATCTCCCGGTACCTACTGCAACCTACATCCTTCTGAATCTGTTTAGTGTATTCATCTCTTGGTCTCCCTCTACGATTTTTACCCTCCAGACTGCCTTCCAATACTAAATTGGTGATCCCTTGATGCCTCAGAATATGTCCTGCCAACCGATCCCTTCTTCTATTCAAGTTGTGCCGCAAATTTCTCTTCTCTCCAATTTTATTCAATACCTCCTCATTAGTTATGTGATCTACCCATCTAATCTTCAGCATTCTTCTGTAGCACCACATTTTGAAAGCTTCTATTCTCTTCTTGTCTAAACTATTTAGCGTCCACGTTTCACTTCCATACATGGCTACACTCCATACAAATACTTTCAGAATCGGCTTTCTGACACTTTAAATTTATATCCGATGTTAACAAATTTCTCTTCTTCAGAAACAGTTCCCTAGCCATTGTCAGTCAACAATTTATATCCTCTCTACTTCGACCATCATCAGTTATTTTGCTCTCCAAATAGCAAAACTCATTTACTACTTTAAGCGTCTCATTTCCTAATCTAATTCCCTCATCATGACCCGATTTAATTCGACTACATTCCATTATCCTCGTTTTGCTTTTGTTGATGTTCATCTTATAACCTCCTTTCAAGAGACTGTCCATTCCGTTCAGCTGCTCTTCCAGGTTCTTTGCTGTCTCTGACAGAATTACAATGTCATCGGCTAACCTCAAAATTTTTATTTCTTCTCCATGGATTTTAATTCCCACTCCGAATTTTTCTTTTGTTTCCTTTACTGCTTGCTCAATATACAGATTGAATAGCATTGGGGAGAGGCTACAACCCTGTCTCACTCCCTTCCCAACCACTGCTTCCCTTTCATGCCCCTCGACTCTTATAACTGCCATCTGGTTTCTGTACAAATTGTAAATAGCATTTCGCTCCCTGTATTTTACCCCTGCCACCTTCAGAATTTGAAATACAGTATTCCAGTCAATGTTGTCAAAAGCTTTCTCTAAGTCTACAAATGCTAGAAACGTAGGTTTGCCTTTCCTTAATCTATTTTCTGAGATAAATCGTAAGGTCAGTATTGCCTCACTTATTCCAACATTTCTACGGAATCCAAACTGATCTTCCCCGAGGTGTGCTTCTACCATTTTTTCCATTGGTCTGTAAAGAATTCGTGTTAGTATTTTGCAGCCGTGGCTTATTAAAATGATAGTTCGGTAATTTTCACATCTGTTAACACCTGCTTTCTTTGGGATTGGAATTATTATATTCATCTTGTAGTCTCACGGTATTTCACATGTCTGATACGTCTTGCTCACTAGATGGTAGAGTTTTGTTAGGCCTGGCTCTCCTAAGGCAATCAGTGGTTCTAATGGAATGTTGTCTACTCCCGGGGCCTTGTTTCGACTTAGGTCTTCCCGTGCTCTGTCAAACTCTTCACGCATTATCATATCTCCTATTTCATCTTCATATACATGCTAAATTCAGTATCTCTTCTGTTACCCAAGGATTTCTACTAGCCCTCGTCTTTTTATCTACTTGATCCTCTGCTACCTTCAATATTTCATCTCTCAAAGCTACCCATTCTTCTTCTACTGTATTTCTTTCCCCCATTCTTGTCAATCGTTCGCTAATGCTCACCCTGAAGCTGTGTACAACCTCTGGTTCTTTCAGTTTATCCAGTTCCCATCTCCTCAAATCCCTACCTTTTTGTAGTTTCTTCCCTTTGAATCTACAGTTCATAACCAATAGATTGTGGTCAGATTTCACATCTGCCCCTGGAAATGTCTTGCAATTTAAAACCTGGTTCCTAAATCTCTGTCTTACTATTATATAATCTATCTGAGACCTTCCAATATCTCCAGGCTTCTCCCCTGTGCACAACCTTCGTTTATGATTCTTGAACCAAGTGTTAGCTATGATGAAGTTATGCTCTGTGCAAAATTCTACCAGGCGGCTTCCTCTTTCATTCCTTAACCCAATTCCATTTCACCTACTACGTTTCCTTCTCTTCCTTTTCCTACTGTCGAATTCCAGTCACCTATGACTGTTAAATTTTCGTCTCCCTTCACTATCTGAATAATTTCTTTTATCCCATCATACATTTCATCAATCTCTTCGTCATCTGCGGAGCTAGTTGCCATATAAACTTTTACTACTGTGGTAGGCGTAGGCTTCGTATCTATCTTGGCCACAATAATGCGCTCACTATGATGTTTGTAGTAGCTTACCTGCATTCCTATTTTCCTATTCATTATTAAACCTACTCCTGCATTACCCCTATTTAATTTGGTATTTATGTATTCACCTGACCAGAAGTCTTGTTCCTCCTGCCACCGAACTTCACTAATTCCCACTATATCTAACTTTAACCTATCCATTTCTCTTTTTAAATTTTCTAACCTACCTGCCCCATTAAGGGATTCGACATTCCACGATGCGATCCATGGAACGCCAGTTTTCATTCTCCTGATAACAACGTCCTCCTGAGTAGTACCCGCCCGGAGATCCGAATGGGGGACTATTTTACCTCCGAAATATTTTACCCAAGAGGAGGCCATCACCATTAAACCATACAGTAAAGCTGCATGCCCTCGGGAAAATTACGGCTGTAGTTTCCTCTTGCTTTCAGCTGTTTTCAGTACCAGCACAGCAAGCCCGTTTTGGTTAGTGTTACAAGGCCAGATCAGTCAATCATCCAGACTGTTGCCCCTGCAACTACTGAAAAGGCTGCTACCCCTCTTTAGGAGGGTACAACTAAAACATTCATATTTCTCTACGTACTACATGAATATGTAATACAAAATAGGGGTTCCTATTAAAAAAAAAAAAAAAAACGCGATTGATATCCGTTTGACCCACGGGAGCGCCATCTAGCGGGCCAACCACAGTGGCAACTATTTATTCACAACCGATACAAAAGAGTTACATGTTTGCACCTGTTACTGTCCTTCAGAGTAGTCACCAGCGTTGTCTAGAACCCATTGTCAGCGATGTGGAAGGCGTAGTATACCGTTAGCAGGGCCTGTTCTGTTGATGGTGCGAATGGAGCGTCTACTGCCTGCCAAATCTCTGGAGCAGTTCTGAAGTGAATGCCACAAAGTGGTTCCTTCATCTTCATAATCAAATCAAAGTCACAAGTACTTACGTCTGGGGAGTATGGTGGATGATACAGTACTTCCGAGTCCCATAGACCGAAAAGAGCAGCAACAGCTTGCACTGTATGCGCCCGTGCTTTGTCATGCAAAATGATGGGTGGGTTGCACGGAAAGTGTCGCCACTTCTTTTGCAAAGCTGGACACAGGTGATGCTCCAATAACGAACAGTAATACTGTGCATTGACAAACTGTCGTGGAGGAACGTAACGCGTTAGGATAGCACCATCACTGTTGTACATGAGAATCACCATAACTTTAGACCGCACCATTCACACCATCAACAGAACGGGCTCTGTTAACGGTATACTACGCCTTCCACATCGCTGGCAATGGGTTCTCCACAACGCTTGTGATTACTTTGAAGGACAGAAACAGGTGAAAATATGTAACTCTTTTGTATCGGTTGTGAATAAATAGTTGTCGCTATATAAGTTCTAACCATCGTATTTTTACATATGTTCTGTAACTGTGTTGAATTTTGTGTGAATTCATTGTTTGTTTACTTGTGTAGTAAAAGTCTTTTTATCCAAGTTCTCGCTGTCATACACCTTAATCCAATCGATATCCCGAGAACTGTGTGACGATGGAGAATTCTGACAAAGACTTGCATCATACTTTGTAACATAAGATCATAAGTTTTTGTTGTGACTGAAAACATAGCTACTCGATTTGAGATATGGTGAATTAATGTTTCAAATAGCTCTGTGCACTATGGGACTTAACATCTGTGGTCATCAGTCCCCTAGAACTTAGAACTACCTAAACGTAACTAACCTAAGGACATCACACACATCCATGCCCGAGGCAGGATTCGAACCTGTGGCCGCAGCGGTCACGCGGTTCGAGACTGAAGCGCCTAGAGCCGCACAATCACACCAGCCGGCTATACTGAATTACGTCCATTTTGTATGAGTATTATAAAGTAAGCGTTTCAGTTTTTGCCAGACATTTCTCCAATAATTATTTTTGTTGCTTTATGGAAGTTTTAAATGTAGTAGTATGAGTTCACAATAGTGTAGTGGCGACTTCTGCCACCAAATGTATCAGGATGACCAAATGTAGCAGGAAGAGGTAGAAGGCACGGTATTAAGACTTGTCCGAGCTTTCCAAGTGATTTATTGTATCCAACTGCAGTGCTTTGTTCCCCTAAGTCTGCGTCACCGGGTCCCGCAATGCTGAGGACACCACTTTGCTGTCTTTGAAATGGCTTGGCAAGGAATGGCTGCGTCAGCGGCCCGTGCACTGTGTTTCGGCCTTGTACGCCATCGCAGCTGCGGTGTAGTCAGGATATTGGCAGTTAACTCGGCGGTCTGCGTCCCTGCCGACTCACCGCCGCTCGGTGTGAGCCGCAGGCGGCCAGCTGCGTCCTTCTGGCTGACGTGGCTGAGATCGCGGCGACAACGAGCGCCCACAATCCAGAGTCCGAAGCTGCAGCCAGCGCCTCGGGATGCCGCCGGCGTGTGTTGGAAGCCAGGACGACTGCCCACTGTAGCGAGCCATGGAGTGACACTCCGCTGGCTGGATACGACCCCACATCAGCCTCAAAGGGTCGAACCAGCGACCTGCCGTTCACTGGAATGCTGGCGCCCCATCTGCTGCTGCGTGTAGCTGGTGGTGTGACACACCCGGCTGTCCAGGAGAGCTGCCACACTTGAATGAATCTCGTTAGAAACCTGCACCTATTTATACACGGCTGTGTGCCTCTGTGTTGCTATATGCGCCGCTTCGTGTCACGTACTCATAACACGCCAGGTTGGCCAGTGGGCCCCTTCTGCCTGTGATTTGTGACATGCAAAACTGCTACGTCTACTCCTTCAGCAGTTTGACGGCCCTGTGGTCTCTTTTCTACTTCCCACTGCTGGTATGCGCAACTCACTGCAATCCGGCCCGCACCTGGCTGTAACTTGCGCTCAGAATATTGCACAAAACTAACTTTCCATATCCTAAACGGTGGTGTCGCTACAATAGAAACATAAATTACACGAAGACGTGCAATTTCCTGTGAGAGGGCAGTTATTTACTTTGAATTGTAACTTAAAATTACAATAGGAACTATTGCAAGCAAAGTGGAAAGCGCAAATTACTGTATGAAAGAATGTTGTTATCTTTTCGTATACAGGTAGTCCTTTAGCAAAATTTTAATCTATTTAATGAGCAGATGATGAGCTAATTCAGGAGCATGCTACTTTAGCTATGTAGCTTACAATCTACAACATCTTACTTGCATATACCGCTTAATGGTACGGTTAGTAAGGTGCTTAATCTCTGAGTCGCAATTTCCATATTACATCTACGTAACACATAATTTATTTCAAGTTTTAATAGAAATTGTATTTCCTACAACTTTTTTTCCTTGGCTCTGACTTCCGAAACTTTGTTAAGCATATCTACAACTGATTTTTTCTTTTCTCCGTATTGGCTGTATCTTGTGCTAAGTAAAGCATGTATCAACCCAGACGAAGATCAATCCTAAACGGAACTTTCCAAACCATGTCTTCTTACTCTAAATGTGAGTCAATAGATCGTCTGAAACGGGAGTATTTATTTGTATGTGTTACAGTCATGCTGAAAAGCGATATATACCAACTGTTAGTCCCCCTAAGACCAGGGTAATTTCGCTTCTGGCTGTACCTGCTGAACATAACAGTTTAGTTTACAGATTACTTAGCACTATCCTATAAAACGCCCATTCGTTTTGGAGGCATAAAACACGGTGGAGGGTTGTTCAGCTTGCTTTACTGTCGGCGCGATGTTATTTCTCTACGGTATTTAATTTCTTTGTTATTGGCGTGCATTTGCGACAATCTAACGAACAGTGCCACAAATGGAAGCCTGCTACCTTGTCGAGATCGTTAAGAAATACTTCTGTGACGACTCTAGTCTCTGAGATGCTTTAGTGTGACTTTTACTGATATTGAGTGAAACAATAATTTTACTGTCATCAGTCACGGTTTATTTTACTCCCACTGCGAGTTTCAGAGGTTTAAACCTCCAACGTCATGTGCGTTTATGTGTATGAATACTACTCAGCCACCGTATTATTGCTCTTGGCCTCCCGTGGCCGTTATCCGAAATATGTGATGACGTCAGAGTAAACAAGTACACTGGTGAATAAGGAAAACGCATCACACTGTGAATGATTTCAGGACACTTATGTCTATACTATCAAGTGGTTCAGCGTGTCCAGGTGAAATATCGCGATAAAAACTCACGATTCACAGGTGCGATCACATTGTGGTCTCTGGCCGCGGTAGCCGAGCGGTTCTAGGCGCTTCAGTCCGGAACCACGTGGCTGCTATGGTCGCAGGTTCGAATCCTGCCTCGGTCATGGATGTGTGTGATGTCCTTACGTTAGTTAGTTTTAAGTAGTTCTAAGTTTAGGGGACTGATGACTTCGGATGTTAAGTCACATAGTGCTTAGAGCCATTTGAACCATTTTGAAGATTGTGGTCGACTAAAAGTCATATATCTGTCGTGTTTGCAACTTTAGTGCAAGTTTTTCATTAAACAAGGAAAATAGACAAGCAGCTGTGGGATTTGAGAAGTTATTTTATTTTCACAACCAGTTTCGGAAATTCAGTATGCATCTTAAGGTCCCAATTTTTGTGCCTCACGTATAGACATTCAAACTGATGACTTCGGATGTTAAGTCACATAGTGCTTAGAGCCATTTGAACCATTTTGAAGATTGTGGTCGACTAAAAGTCATATATCTGTCGTGTTTGCAACTTTAGTGCAAGTTTTTCATTAAACAAGGAAAATAGACAAGAAGCTGTGGGATTTGAGAAGTTATTTTATTTTCACAACCAGTTTCGGAAATTCAGTATGCATCTTAAGGTCCCAATTTTTGTGCCTCACGTATAGACATTCAAACGTGTCGGTGTTGGCGTACTGGAGCCATCAATATCTGGATGTGGTGAATTCGTATTTCAATTCTTCGAAGACTTGACGACAACAACAACAACAACAACAACAACATGCTCTCGTTAAAGTTCTATGAAGGTTTGCGTTTCGCGGACAAGCGCTCTACTGACCGAGCTACTCAAGCATGACTCACGACCCGTCGTTACAGCTTCTGTTCCGCCAGTACCTTGTCTCGTAGCTTCCAAACCAACAAACCAATGGTCTTGAGTTCGAGCCTCGGTTCGGCACACAGTTTTAATCTGCCAGGAAATTTAACACCACATGTAGTTTGTAAACACTGTAGTAAACAAAGAAAATGTCTAGAATCTGCAAGAGCACAGAATACAGAGGACGTAAAACAACTATGTAAAGAAAAAATTTAGTGTTTAGAGGAGGTAAAAAGAAACACTTTCTCATATGTCAGAACTATCACAGGTGATCGTTTATCTGCTAGAGGTCGGTGAATGTTTTGACGATAGTAAGACTGTTCAAACTGCCGTGTAATGAATATTGTTTTAGAGATGTTGCTGAAAATGTTCTCTGTTTACATCAGTGCACAATTGGCATCTGCGTACTAATGATTGCTTAACGCACTCAAAACAACCAGGTGTTTCACCACTGACGGTTGCAGATTCAGCCAAACCGTCAACCAGCTCTTCTGTGATGTCTAAAGGTGACTCGTAGGCCAAACGCATCTCCCCCCCCCCCCTCCTTTCTCCCTCCACACACACCCATACAAAAAGAAGTACATCAGCAAAATCTCCAGCACGGCAGTTTCATTCCTCTCTCTGAATATCAATGACGTTAAAATCTGCATGGACCTCTAGCGAGGAATGGTGCACCTGAGATATTTTGCCACATAAAAAAGCATTTTTCTGTCTCCTCTATACACACTAAAATTTAGTATACGTAGTTTATTCATATCCTATATAAAATAATAATCTTATCAACAGTTGCAGAAACAAAGCACTGTCGTCGAAAGTTTCAAAGCATGGTGAATGTCCTTGGTTGCAAAGATGAACAGAAATATAAATACAAATAACTCCAGTGGCCACAGATTCTTGTCCTTTCAAGTTGACATAACATACTTTGCATATATTTGAGCAAGCAAGGGTGAATTATCAGAAACACAAAGTTAAAGACCATGTAAAATAATCATGTTGGCAACAGTGGCAAATTTGTACAAAAATGTTACTGGTTATTGTTATGTTACTTTGGTATTGTGTGTGTGCGCATACGCGCGATTTTGTGTTTATGTGTGTGTGTGTGTGTGTGTGTGTGTGTGTGTTTGTGTGTAGGTGTGTGAAAGGACGGGCAGGGTGGGTGGACCGAGAGGGATGGGGGGTATTCGTTGGTACGAAAAGAAGAGATGATCAACAAAGTTCACAGAAAATTCCTGGGTTAAATTCTATGCCTCTTCACTTTGTCTGGGAGGGTGCAACGATGTTCCTCATGTACCGTCCGTCAGACAGTGTCGCAATAGTGCTCTTCTACAGGAGTATGCCAGCATGAAGTTTCATCCTCTTACATGTTACTGTTCCACACGCCAATAAGACTATTATTGAGCCGTGTGTGCATTAGAATCGTAGAATCGACATCTGCTGCTCACTAAACCTCTCTGGTCTTCATACGCAACTTGTTTGCCGGCGTCCCGTGAGAGGTAGCGTGGCCCGGTATTGAGCTGATTTAACCGCACGCACGCTGCTTCCTCGGAACTACTACGTTTGCTTGCCGGTCCGCATAGCAACAAGAATTGCTCACCGAGGACCGAGGTCTGGTCCGTCGTCTTATAGATGGCTGTGAAAAGTCTGCTTATCATATTTGAAGAAATACTGCTGTCCTCTGCCTTCGTGGTACAGAGTTTGGGTCTTAGCGTCGGCACGTTTTTCATTTCGGTTTTTTTGTTTTGTTTTGTTTTTGCGGATACTGAGCGGCGGGTGTTTGCTATCCAACCACGGTTTGGAATAGAAAGAAAAAAGTGTAACTAAAGTACAAGTTGAGATCTGCAAAAACTGTTGTTCCTTGAGCGAGGCTCTGTTATAGAGATTTAATTTGGATTCTCCCGTGCAACGCTGTGCAACTTTAGGTGACGACCGTTATCTTGGTCTGAGTCCCCAGTGTGGATCAGCTATTCAAAGTATGCCTGCCAGACATGCCCGAGTTATTAAACGGTGCGCTTCCTTCAAACGCCCATGTGTAATTATGAGAGGTTAATAGTTTAAGGTGTTTGTTCGTGTTTTTAAATTTCTTTGTGTTAAATTACCACAAATATTTTGAACATTACGGAGTCACACTTAAAACTCGAGAGGGTTTTATGTTCATTTCTGTTATTGTCTTCACCTTGTGACTGTGTGTTTAAATTTTACCCTGTATGTGTTTTAGAATACATAATGAGATGCTTGAAGCGACTGAGCAATGTCAAGGCTAAGCTCTAGCTGGCCACCTTACGTCAACACCAGTTTAATAATCAAACGAATTTGGTTCTGGTCCTTCAATTTTGATGAGTACTTTCAGTGTTCTTAATTTTATGAAAATGAATCGGCCAAGCAGCAGTTTTAGAGTGTTCAAAATCGTGATGGATTGTGTGTGCGTTTGTGGTTTAGGGGCGCTCGACATCGAGGTTACCAGCGCCCATACGAAGAACAACTGAAACGAATGTGTTTATAACATACAAAATGCGACAAAAGAACTAAAAAGTAAACTGCGATAAAATCGCACCCACTCTCTTCCAATCGCAAACATGATCACTCGCTCAAACGCACTATCACACTCGCGGAGTAGCCACCCGGTCTGGGGCGTGTCTTGTCACAGTTCACAGTTCACCCCCCCCCCCCCCCCCCCTTCCGGAGGTTCGAGTCCTCCTTCGCTCCTTCGGGCGAGTAAGCCTAGGGATCGATGACCTCAGCAGTCGTGCGGCGCCGCCATGAAAAACAACGCCATAAATGGGGAGATGTGCGAAAACTGTCAATTGAAACACAACGAAGACTAGATGTAAACTAAAAGAGATTCCCGGCAATATGTGGCTAGCTGATCACATAGAAAATACACGGCTGAGCCAGCCATCCGAATAACACATTAAAAACGGCACTCTAAAATTTCAGCGAACAAATCGGACAATCCACAAAATTGTAAAAGTCGTACCACATTCGTCTGATTGCCAGCAAAACAGACGGCAAATCTGTCGGCAAATGTGCTGCCGCCTTATGGTCCGAAAATAAAACACATTCTAATAAAATGTGGCGCACTGTGATCTGTACGCCACAAGCACCTCGCATTGGGCAAGTCTCGCCGGAGCAAGAAGGCATGCGTCATAGGGCTCTGGCCTGTGCGAAGACGAGTTAGGAGGACCTCACCCCGCCTATGTGGCTGGAAGGAGGTACGCCACGGCAGTGTTGTGGACTTAAAAGAAACGTAGTTATTATCTGTCTCTTCCAGCTATTTTCCTTCCCATCGACGCATAACACTGTACCTCAACAGCCAGGCGAGAGCATGCAAAGGGATGGCACACTGAAGTGATTGAGGATCGTGACACGCCTCCTTGAGTGCTATATCCGCCCTTAACCAGGGTGTTAGGCGGTTAAAACGCTGGAACTGAGGTTGTGTTTGTTCCACACCAAGTGACTCCAGCAAACGCCGCTTGCGGATCCGAAATGGCCCTGTTGCTCGTGGACGACTGACGAAAAAGCGTTACAGGACGAGCAACGGTAAGGTGTGCAGTTAAATTGGGAGCAGCGAGGAACTGACATACCTGACGTATCAAGCGCTGCCGCCACATGGTGAATGACGGTTCTCCAGCCTCAACACAGAGACTGGTCCTGTAAGCACCTGGAGCCACCCACATGGTAAATGGCGTCAGTAATCTTCAGAGACGAGGGCGCCTCTCATCCGTATAGTGTACGTCCGTAGTCTAGCCGTGATCGCTCGAAAGACCTACAAAAATGGAGAAAAACACACGCTATCCGCTCCCCAAGACCGGTGGCTAGGACGCTTCAAGAAATTCAGTGCCTTCTGAGTTCTGGCTTTCAGGTCTCTCAAAAACATGATGGTGTCACTCGTCCAATGTATGGACGATATTCAGATTACCATGTTTGCTCTTTTCCTTACGGTTAAGAAGCGGTTTATAATATCCTATAAGGTATTCGCACATAAGACGTTTCTTTTATGCCGTTCGCTAACAGTCTGGACACTTTTGCCATATTAGATACGGTGGTAGTGTGTGCAGAGAAATCTGGTAAAGTAACAAAAAGTACGGCAGTCATGAATTCGAGTTTGAGCCCTCTTCTACCAAAAACACATCATCTGATAACAAGAGCTTGTTTCCTCTGCAGTCAATTGAGACACCTAGTGCGCAACTGTCCAGTACCGTGAGACGAGGTTAAAAACAGCTAACGCCGTTGGTCGGTAGCTTACAGGAGGAGTCCTGAGGGCCACCAGAAGGCTGTAATAAGGTAAAGGCTGTTTTGATGTAACATTTACTCTTTGTTTGTGCTTCTTTAGTCTGCTTGCGTAGCTGGGTGGTAACGTGCTAGCCTCCCATGCAAGCGGGCCCGGGTTCGATTCCCGGCCGGGAATGGGTGTTGTGTTGCCCTCATCATCATTTCATCCTCATCCCCGACACGAAAGTCGCCCAAAGTGTCGTCGACTGAAATAAGACTTGCACTTGGCGGCCGAACTTCCGCCGATAGGGGCCTCCCGGCCAACGATGCCGTACGCTCATTTCATTTCTTTTTTTTTTTTTTTGTGCCTGCTTAATCCATCAATTGGCATGTGCCTTCATGGACTCAAATTGATTATCGGTGATATTGTAAGTATGCTCGCATTTGTAATTTTCCTATTTTACAATCAGTCCGCAGGAAATCCTATACTGTCAACAGGAATTGCTAACTGTGTTAGGAGAAGTCCGTGTCAATTCAGGTGTTCCTGGCTTGTCACGACCAATAACTTTTACTATTATCGAGGAGTTGTTCACAAATGTGTTGCTTGGCTGTGTATTCATGAAGAAGACAGAGTACATTTTAGATTACACAATAAAACAGATTTTTTTAAGTTTCAGTTGGGCAAAAGATATTTGTTGTGTACCTATAATTATATTCAAGGTGTTCATAATGCTCAAGATAAAGCAGTTCCCTTTTAAAGTGGTGAATCAGAGTGAATTACAAGTTCAACCATTGCTTAAATTACTTGATCAAATTCCCAATGTCCTTACCAACAAATTAAATATAATGAAAAAATTGATTATCAAATTGAGTTTACATATCAAATTCCTGTCAGCCATGCTCCTCATCGTTTGTTTCGTCCTAAAATGAAGAACTACTTAACACTGAAGAGAAACTTTCGGCTGGCGAGGTGATTTGGCCATGAGTTTAACAGTAAGCGTCACATATTTTTCTAGTGCCAAAACCTAATGGTGCAGATTACCAGCTGGAGGTGGACCATGAACCAAAAGGTGATATTGGAATCAGCCCCTAGCCCTTGCCCAATCTCCGTAACGGTTTCACTTAATTTGCTGTAGCCTGATATTTTTTTGCTCTTGATCTTAATTATGCACGCACTAGACTTTGTTCGAATAACTGTGACACCTTCAGTTTGTCCTCGGGGTCAGCCGTGTTACCGCGTAATTAGGTTTTGTTTCAGGTGAACTTAAGCGTAGATGGCGCGCGGGAAGAAACTGTATACATTACACACCCGTAGGTCCCTAGGTAATTTGTTTCATGACTCGAACTAGAACGAGACCTCTCGGAATATTGCGAGCAGAACTCTCCCAGACGAAAATTGCTTCTTTTGTTGTCTCCTTTCTCATTGCAGCTTGTTGAACATTTCTTTCTCGTACTGAGCTCTTCTCTTCACTAGCTGATCCGTTAGCCCCAACTTGATAATGGAACGGGAGCTTTGAGAGTGCGCTGCTTCGTGATGTATTATCTCATTGTGGTCGATCAGTCAACTTTAGTAAGATGAGCATGGTCAGCGATCTTTAATAGTTCAACACCTTTGTTTTAAACAGATGTTTGCCTCTCTCACGAAACTTAAGACACTTTTATTTAAAGATTTTTTAAAAATCTTTTAATCCTCCAGTCGCAGGAGTGGAGCAGGCGTTCGAGACACGGCCCATTCGCCAGCCGGTGTGGCCGTGCGGTTCTAGACGCTTCAGTCTGGAACCACGTGACCGCTACGGTCACAGGTTCGAATCCTGCCTCGGGCATGGATGTGTGTGATGTCCTTAGGTTAGTTAGGTTTAAGTAGTTCTAAGTTCTAGCGGACTGATGACCTCAGATGTTAAGTCCCACAGTGGTCAGAGCCATTTGAACACGGCCCATTCGAGAGTCGTGGTTTCATTCAACCAGTTTTCAGGTAATCTGATAGTGGAGGCGATGGGGGTCCCAACTGCGGCTTACCAGTTCCGGCATACGCCTTGCAACAAGGGGATGCCTCCCAAAAGACTGGATCGGAACCGAGGGATTGGAACCTTATTGATTTATGCCTGGGACATCGTCCTTCGTTCGATATGGAGTCCTAGCCAGTAATTAACATGTGTGTGCACACGTTACTTAATGGAGCGAACTGTGCAGGTGTAAGGGATGGTGTGTACTGAAGCAGTCATTTCTTTACAGCTAAAAACCAAAGAGAAACGCGTGCGAGTACACTCAGCGCTCTTACACTCGCAGTATTTTTTAATAGACGCTGGAATGCAACGGACACTTCTATGTGAAACGTCAGGGA
The DNA here is from genome assembly GCF_023898315.1 of Schistocerca nitens. Classification (NCBI taxonomy): domain Eukaryota; kingdom Metazoa; phylum Arthropoda; class Insecta; order Orthoptera; family Acrididae; genus Schistocerca; species Schistocerca nitens. The sequence continues at coordinate 246,836,384 of NC_064622.1, forward strand.
ATTGAGTAGATTTGTTGGAGAGTGAATCTTTGTAAAATCAAGGCGATTGTTGTAAGCCGCCAAAGCGGTAATTTTGATCTCAAGAAAGTGTAAGTCATTAACACTAAAGAATCATTACTAGAATTTGTTCGAATTTATGTAAAGAAAGTGTTATGTGAAGAATACAAGCTGATTTACATGGTGTTCACAATTAAAGTTCCCGCTTCAAAACTCTGTAGAGAGAGAATCACTTTTTAGAGTGAGGTCAGATTTGAACATTGACTCAAGGGGAATCGTCATGGGACAAAAACAATCTAACGAAGATTTGAACAACAGATGGAGCTGTAAACGTCAGAATATGCACATCAACAGATGCGCAGCACACGGCTGTTCCTCAGTTTGCGTACGAAGTGCTCAACATGACTCTCTTCATGAAGGATCGCACGCTGCTAGTAAAGCTCGGTGACTGTGTTCCAGGAGCCCTGCAGAAGTTGCGGATATTCAAGAGTATGAAAAAAGGTGTTGGTTCGATGTGTGCTAAGAGCCTGGCGAAAATTATTACAAAATTCTGAAAGACACGTTCTTTTGAAGTGCAATATTACAGAAGAAGGAAAGAAGTTGACCTGACGTCTATCGAAGATGTGGCCACAGCATTGCGGGAGGGGTCTAGCGGAGGTGTGAGCATGCAGTGCACGGAGAATTGCCCGAACGTTGAACAAGCCTGTGAGTACGGTGCATAAAATCCTACGACACATCCTGCATTCCTAAGCGTTCAAAATCACCTAAGTTCAGGAGTTGCTTCCTGCTGAGCTGCCTGCAAGACAAACGTTCGCTCTGTAATTTCTTGCTCGAATGGAAGTGGACAACGAATGGCCATGGAAAATTCTGTATATGTACGAAGCCCATTCCCAGCTCCAACGACGTGCCAGTACGCAAAATCTTCACGTACATCGGACGATGCCAGTTCATTCTGCAAAGGTAACTGTGCAGTGGAGGTTGACGGCTACATTTATCGTGTTGTTGTTGTTGTGGTCTTCAGTCCTGAGACTGGTTTGATGCAGCTCTCCATGCTACTCTATCCTGTGCAAGCTTCTTCATATCCCAGTACCTACTGCAGCCTACATCCTTCTGAATCTGCTTAGTGTACTCATCTCTTGGTCTCCCTCTACGATTTTTACCCTCTTGATGCCTCAGAACATGTCCTACCAACCGATCCCTTCTTCTAGTCAAGTTGTGCCACAAACTCCTCTTCTCACCAATTCTATTCAGTACCTCCTCATTCGTTATGTGATCTACCCATCTAATCTTCAGCATTCTTCTGTAGCACCACATTTCGAAAGCTTCTATTGTCTTCTTGTTCAAACTTTTTATCGTCCACGTTTCACTTCCATACATTGCTACACTCCATACAAATACTTTCAGAAACGACTTCCTGACACTTAAATCAATACTCGATGTTAACAAATTTCTCTTCTTCAGAAATGCTTTCCTTGCCATTGCCAGTCTACATTTCATATTCTCTCTACTTCGACCATCATCAGTTATTTTGCTCTCCAAATAGCAAAACTCCTTTACTACTTTAAGTGTCTCATTTCCTAATCTAATTCCCTCAGCATCACCCGACTTAATTCGACTACATTCCATTATCCTCGTTTTGCTTTTGTTGATGTTCATCTTATACCCTCCTTTCAAGACACTGTCCATTCCGTTCAACTGCTCTTCCAAGTCCTTTTCTGTTTCTGACAGAATGACAATGTCATTGGCGAACCTCAAAGTTTTTATTTCTTCTCCATGGATTTTAATACCTACTCCGAACTTTTCTTTTGTTGCCTTTACTGCTTGCTCAATATACAGATTGAATAGCATCGGGGAGAGGCTACAACCCTGTCTCACTCCCTTCCCAACCACTGATTCCCTTTCGTGCCTCTCGACTCTTATATCGTAGGGCGGTAGTTTTCCGAGGACGTGAGTCCTGCGGGTCGAGGAGGTGAGTGCAGTACTATCACTGGTAAACGATATAAGAGTGTTCTGTGCACCAACGCCATTCCAACCCTTCAAGAGTGTGGGTGCCGACGTCATTCCAACCTCTCAACGGCATGGATGTGTGGGTAGGATCATTGTCATGCGGGACGGCGATCCTCCGCACGTTGCACAGCCAATGAAGCGGCTGCCGCATAGGCACCTCGGAACTGCTGGAATTATCAGCCGTCATTTCCCTACTTCCTGGACGTCCAAATCGCCTAATCTTAGATCGTGTGACATCCGGCTGTGGGGTTAACTGAAAGATGTTGTGCTCTGTCCTCCAATTACGAAAATAGCCGAACTGAAGGCACGCATTCTGAACGTGGCCCCCAGGATATTCCGATCTGTTGTTGCGGAACATTCTTTTTCTCGATTTCAACTTGTGGCAGAAAACGGTTGACAGCATACTGAACATGTCTTGCGCCAGTTTCACGATAGTTAGTAATCGATGTAATTTTGCTCTTTGCGGGGAACTGGTCCCAGAACATTTAAAAATCGGCGTCATTCTGCTTGTTATGCCGTCTTTGGACTCAGGTCATTTAAAAACCCATTTATCCAATCCTATGTGATACGACCTTCCCACAACTCTTGACTGCCGAAATAATGTAGTCATACACATTGAACAGTACGGATGGTGTAATGTGCAAGTCAAGCCATAACCGTCGTCTTGCGATTCATTTGTCATTAATCGTAACCGACTCCATTTACGTCTAGATGCTTACAGCGCTATATATTGGTATAATTTTCGTTACTTTTTTTTTGTCCCACGACGTTTCCCCTTGCGTCAATAATATCCTCTTCAAATTTGACGTTATTCTGAGCAGTGGTTCTCTTTCTTTAGAGTTTGCAAACTGCAACTTTTATTATGGACGCCCTGTATGTAAAAGCACGGGTTGTTCTTATTTTCGTCGAAACCTAGATTCTTTATTACAAAGTACTACGGCGTCCTATAGATCGTCCGAATAAATGCAAAGTGGACTGGTAGCATAAACCTACAGACACGGTCAGTTTTATTTGGAAGAAGACTCTAGTTCCGCTTTGAATGGATTAATGGAATCTACCTGAGGACCTGTCATCGAATTTTCATTAACTACGCTGTCATAGCACATCGACGGATTGCAGCCGATTTATAGCGATGGAGTAATAACTTTACATGCGGTTTCAGTTTCTGCAGATAAATCGCAGCTTCATCAACGAGCAGCCAACTAAATCATCCAGGTAATATGTACAACCACCGCCTTATTCAAAGTATAGTAGAGAATTTTATGCACTTCACTGAACCACTCTAAAGAAGAAAAAAATTGCTACGCTAATTTCAAAGACTCAAAATTCCCCAAGATTTTTTACGTTTGTGAATACAATTGAATCTTTAGGCATTTAATATTTTCAATGAAGTTAAAATCAACCAGTACAAATTTATTTCAAGTTAGCGTCCTTTTCTTTACTTTGATCCCTCTTGAGAGAGAGAGTACACTGAGTGAGTCATACTTACGTAGGATTCTTCCAATGAATTTGAGTCTGGCTTTTGCTTTCATCACTGCTATATTTAGACAAGCGTTTATCACCAAATAGTTCATCACAGACGCACCTAAACACTTGAATTTTGTTGGTTCCACTGGCTGATAGCCGATCGTACAGTGTAGCCGTTCGTGTAGTCAATTTACGTCTGCCAGTCTCCGCACAAGCACAGATCACCTTCTAACATTTCTTCATTTCACTGCAATTTTTAACGACGTGACCTGCCTGTATTTCACTTTGCCGTATGTGATAGCCGCAGAGAGCGAGCCTCGTTGTCTGCTAGGACATTTATACAGGGCGACTTTTCGTGGTGTACGAAAAATCAAACGACCTACACATGATGGTGAAATGAATCGAATAGTTGTGTATATTTTATCATGCAAACCAATATTTACAAAGCTGTCGCTACTTTTCTGTTGCCTGTCGGAAGAACATGAACTAACTGACTTACGCAAAATGATCACATTTTTAGATTTCATGTTACTGCCTTATCTAAATGAAGCGCTTAGGTCGTAAAAAGCGTCAGAAGTTTCGTTTGTGAACTAAAGGAAAGAGGGTTGTAACTTTGAAAACACCTTACATCGTTTTGGCTTGACCAGTATAGCTGCTTGGCGAATGTTGTCGAGCGAAGATGGCAGACTTTCCTGGTAACTATCTACTAAATGAGCGTATGGCATTGTTGGCCGGAATGTCCAAGTCGGTTTCGACCAACAAGTACAAGTCTTATTTCATTCGGCGCCACATTGGGCGACTTGCGGCCGGTGATGAGGATGAACTGTTGATGAGGACAACACAAGACCCAGTCCCCGAGCGATAGAAATCTCCAACCCGGGCCCAGTACACTGGAGGCAAGCACGGTACCATCCAGCTAAGCAGGCGGACATTATCTACTGCCTACTGTCGACATGAATCAGAAAGCCTCCCATGTGGCTGCTGCTCCATCAACAGCGCCTGGCAGCCTGTTCCAGGCATAGGTGGTACCTGAAGGGAACATTTATTTCCAGAAACGTTATCAACTACGGGATCACAATAATTTTCCCTTCACAAAATGGAGAAGATTATGAAGAATGCGTACAACTTTGCACTTGCATGTGACCAAACGTTGTCAAGGGGAAAAACTTAGTTCGTGGAACTATATGGGTCAAATTTTCTCAGTTAAAAAAAAAAAAAAAAAAAAAAAAAAAACTGGTATTACTTTTACCTATTCAAGGTTTTCTGTCCGTTGAGAAATATGTGTCAAGCTATGCAGTATGGATTGGGAAAGGAGCGAAAACGATGAATTATTCACGTTAGTAATAAGAAAATGCTGAGCGGAAGACCAGTATGTATTGCAGCAAATTGTTCCAAAGTTTCTTCTGTGCATCACACAAAGCTGTGCTCTTGTCACATACATTAAATCACGTTTGCATAGGCAGTGGAGATTTGCACATGAGTACCCAAGGCCCCCACAGTGGCCAGTTAACTGGTCTGTGGAAACATCCAACTGGCTCACTGTCGTACCAGCTGGCGTGACAGAAAAGTTAAAATGGCTCTGAGCACTATGGGACTCAACTGCTGTGGTCATCAGTCCCATAGAACTTAGAACTACTTAAACCTAACTAACCTAAGGACATCACACACATCCATGCCCGAGGCAGGATTCGAACCTGCGACCGTAGCAGTCGCACGGTTCCGGACTGCGCGCCTAGAACCGCGAGACCACCGCGGCCGGCGACAGAAAAGTTAGAAGCTCCCTAACTTACAATGGTTGGTTGGTTGGTTTGGGGAAGGAGACCAGACAGCGAGGTCATCGGTCTCATCGGATTAGGGAAGGACGGGGAAGGAAGTCGGCCGTGCCCTTTTGAAAGGAACCATCCCGGCATTTGCCTGGAGCGAGTTAGGGAAATCACGGAAAACCTAAATCAGGATGGCCGGACGCGGGATTGAACCGTCGTCCTCCCGAATGCGAGTCCAGTGTCTAACCACTGCGCCACATCGCTCGGTAACTTACAATGAGGTAGCAAAAGTCATGGGGCAGCATGCACATACACAGATAACGTACACAAGGTATAGAAGGGTAGAGCATTGGTGGAGCAGTCATTTACACTCACGTGATTCATGTGCAAAGGTTTCCGACGTCATTACGCAGCAGATGGGAATTAATAGACTTTGAATGCCGAATGGTAAATGGAGTTAGATGCATGGGACATTCCATTTCGGATATCGTTAGGGAATTCAATATTCCGAGATCCACAGTCTCAAGAGTGTGCCGAGAATACCAAATTTCAAATGGCTCTGAGCACTATGGGACTCAACTGCTGAGGTCATTAGTCCCCTAGAACTTAGAACTAGTTAAACCTAACTAACCTAAGGACATCACACACATCCATTCCCCGAGGCAGGATTCGAACCTGCGACCGGAGCGGTCTCGCGGTTCCAGACTGCAGCGCCAGAACCGCGCGGCCACTTCGGCCGGCACCAAATTTCAGGCATTACCTCTCACCGCGGACAATCCAATGATGGCCGAGGGCTTTCACTTAACGACCGAGAACAGAGGCGTTTGTGCAGAGTTGCCAGTGCTAACACAGAAGCAAAACTGCGTGAAACAACCACGGAAACCAATGTAGGACGTACGGCGAACGTTAAGACAGTGCGGCGAAATTTGACGTCAATGGGCTGTGGCAGTAGACGACCGACGCAGCTAGCAGCAAAGCGGAGCTTTTCCTTGGGTCGTGACCATATCGGTTGGACCCTAGACATAGGAAAACAGTGGCCTGGTCAGGTGAGTCTCGATTTCAGTTGGTGAGAGCCGCTAAGACTCAGTATCGATATAGTGGGGATCAGTGAAGTGAAATAGAAAGAAGACAAGGATTTCTGGTCAGATGAGTATAGGGTAAAATCAAAAGAAGCAGAAAATTGTATAACGGGAGTAGAATTCGTTATGAATAGGGAGGTAGGCAGAGAGGGAGTTACTGTGTACCATTCATAGCGTTGTTCTCATCAGAACTGAATCCTAACCAATACCAACAACGATAGTTCAGGTACACATGCCGACATCACAAGTCGAAGTGACAGAGGAAGTATTTGAGGACACTGAATGTGTAATTCAATACGTAAAAAGTAATGCAAATCTCATACTAACGGGGGATTTGATTGCGGTTGTAGGGGACACAGTTTAAGGAAGGGTTACGGGAGAATATGGGCTTGATAGTAGGACTGAGAGAGGGGAAAGGCTAATTGAGTTCTGCAATGGATTTCAGCTACTAATAGCGAATATTCTGTTGAAGATTCACAAGCGGTGGAGGTATACCTGGAAAAAACCGGGATATACGAAAAGATGTAAGTTAGATTACACCATGGTAACACAGAGATTCCGAAATTGGATACTGGACTGTAAGGCGTACCGAGGAGCAGTTATAGACTCAGATCAAAATGTGGAAGTCACGAAGAGAAGGCCGAATTTTAACAGAGTATTCAGGAAAAATCAACTCGAAATTAATGGTATGCGGAGCTACTAATGAATGAAGAGATACTCTTGAAGTTCTCTAAGGCAATAGATACGCCAGTAAGGAATAGCTCAGTAGGCAGTACAGTTGAAGAGGAATGGACATCTCTGAAAAGGGGAGTCACAGAAGTTGAAAAGAAAAACATTGGCACAAAGAAGGGAACTGTGAAGAAACCATGAGTAACAGAAAAAATACTTCCGTTGATCGCTGAAAGAAGGAAGAATAAAAATGTTTAGGGAAATTCAGAAATACAGGAACACAAGTCGCTTAGGAATGAAATAAACAGGAAGTGCAGCGAAGCTAAAGAGGAATCGCTGCATGAAAATGTGAAGAAATTGAAAAAGAAATAATTGTTGAGAAAACAGACACAGCGTATTGAAAAGCGAAAACAACCTTCGAGCAAATTAAAAGCAAGGGTGGTAATATTAAGAATGCAACAATAATTGCACTGTTAAATGCAGAGAAAAGAGCAAGTAGGTGGTAAGAATATATTGGATATCTCTATGAGGGGTGGACTTGTCTGACGTGTAGAAGGAGCCACAGGAGTCGATATACAAGAGGTAGGGGATTCAGTCCTGGAATCATAATTTAAAAGGCTTTGCAAGACTTAAGATCAAATAAGGCAGAAATTATAGATAACATTCCATCAGAATTTCTAAAATCATTGGGTGAAGTGGCAACAAAACAACTATTCACGTTGGTGTGAGTCTGGCGATATACCACCTGACTTTCGGAAAAATATCATCCACACAATTCTGAAGACTGCATGAGATGACAGGGGCGAGAATTAGCGCACAATCAGCTTAACAGCTCATGCATCCAAGCTTCTGACATGAGTAATATACAGAACAATGGAAAAGAAAACTAAAGATCTATTAAATGACGATGAGTTTGACTTTAGGAAAGGTAAAGTCGCCAGAGAGGCAATTCTGACGTTGCCGCTGATAATGGAAGCAAGACTAAAGAAACATCAAAGCACGATCACAACATATACAACAGCCAAGAGGGAATAATAAGAGTCGAAAACCAAGAAAGATGTTCTCGGATTAAAAATGGTGTAAGACAAGGATGTAGCCCTTCGCTTCTACTGTTAAATCTAAAAATCGAAAAAGCAATGACGGAAACAAAAGAAAGATTGAAGAGTAGAATTAAAATTCAATGATACGATTCGCTGATGAGATTCCTATCCTGAGTGAAAGTGAAGAAGAATTACATGGTTGCTGAATGGAATGAACAGTCTAATGAGTACAGAATACGAATGAAGAGTAAATCGAAGAAAGACGAAAGTAATGATAAGTAGCAGAAATGAGAAAAACGAGAAACTTAACGATAGGATTGATGGTCCCAAAGTAGATGAAGTTAAGGAATTCTACTACCTAGGCAGCAAAATAAACAAAGGCGTACGGAGCAAGAAGGACATCAAAAACAGACTAGCCCGGCCAAGAGAAGTCTACTAGATCAGACATAGGACGTAATTTGAGAAAGAAATTTCTGAGAATATACGTTTGGAGCACAGCATTGTATGGCAGTGAAGCATGGACTGTGGGATAATCGGAACAGAAGAGAATCGAAGCATTTGAGATGTGGTGCTACAGACGAATGTTGAAAATTAGGTGGACTGTTAAGCTAAGGAATGAGGAGGTTCTGCGCAGAATCAGAAAGGAAAGGAATATGTGGAAAATTACTGGCAAGGAGAAGGGACAGGATAATGGGACATCTGTCAAGACATCAGGGAGTGACTCCCATGGTACTAGAAGGAACTGTAGAGGGCAAAAACTGTAGAGGAAGACAGAGACTGAAATACATCCAGCAGATAATTGAGGACGTAGGTTGCAAGTGCTACTCTGAGACTTATGACTCAAAAAAAGAAAAAAAGTGTTCAAGTGTGGCGCAGACCCCACTAAGTCATGGACCCAAATCGTCAACAACATCTACATCTACATCTAGATAATTACTCTGGAATTCACAATTAAATGCCTGGCGGAGTGTTCGTCGAACTACCTTTGAGCTACTTCTCTACCGTTTCGCTCTCGAATAGCGCGTCGGGAAAAAACGAACACATAAATCTTTCGGTGCGAGCTCTGAGTTCTCTTACTTTGTTATGATGATCTTTTCTCGCTATGTAAGTGGACACCAACAAAATATTTTCACACTCTGAGGAGAAAGATGGTGATTGAAATTTCATGAGATGGTGATGCTCCAGCGAAAAACGCCGTTGTTTCAGAGACTGTCACTCCAATTCGTGTAACATATCTGTGGTACTCTCTCCCTTATTTCGCCATAATACAAAACGAGCTGCCCGTCTTTGAACTTTGTCGATGTCCCGCGTTAATCCTTTCTGATGCGGATCCCACACCACACTGCAGTACTCCAGAAGAGAGCCGAGAAGCGTAGTGCAAGGAGCCTCTTTGATAGGGTTGTCTCGTTTTCTAAGTGTTCTGCCAATAAAACGTAGGCTTTGGTTTGCTTTTCCCATAACATTATCTATGCGATGGTTCCAATTTAAGTCATTCGCAAACGTAATACCTAAGTATTTAGTTGAGTTTACAGCCTTCAGATTTCTGTGATTTATCGCATGACTGAAATTTAGCGGATTCCTTTTGGACCGTACAGATATCTTGTTTTAATCGTTTTGCAATTCGTTTTGATCATCTAATGACTCTACTGACGGTAAATGACAGCATCATCTGCAAACAATCTAAGAGAACTGCTCACATTGTCTCCTAAATCGTTTTGTAGACCAGAAACAACAGAGGGCCTATAACACTTCCTTGGGGAACGTCAGATATTTCTTATGTTTTACTCGATTACTTTACGACAGTTTTTAGGAACTGTGACCTTTCTGACAGGAAAGCACGAATCCAGTCACACATGCAATTTAATTAGAAGTCACTTGGGAGGAACTGTTTTAAAAGCTTTCTGAAAAACTAAAAATATGGACTCAATTTGTCATCCCTGTCGATAGCACTCATTCCTTCATGAGGATAAAAAGCTAGTTGTGTTTCACAAGAACAATATTTTCTGAGTGCGTCTTGGCTATTTGTCAGTAGACCGTCTTCTTCTAGGTAATTCATAATCTTCGAACACAATATATGTTCCAAAATTTTGCTGGACATCGACGTTAACGTCTTGACGACTTGCAATTTAGCGGATTACTCCTACTACCTTTCTTGAATATTGGTGTGACTTGTGCACCTTTCCAGTCTTGGGTACGGATCTTTCCACGAGCGACAGAGGCCGGCCGCGGTGGTCTAGTGGTTCTAGGCGCTCAGTCCGGAACCGCGCGACTGCTACGGTCGCAGGTTCGAATCCTGCCTCGGGCATGGATGTGTGTGATGTCCTTAGGTTAATTAGGTTTAAGTAGTTCTAAGTTCTAGGGGACTGATGACCACAGATGTTAAGTCCCATAGTGCTCAGAGCCATTTGAACCATTTTTGAACGAGCGAGAGGTTGTATATGATTGCTAAGTATGGTGCTATTGTATCAGCATACTCTGAAATGAACCTGACGTGTACAATCTGCACCAGAGTCTTGCATTTACTGTTTCTGTTCGCTACACCGAAGGTATTTGCTTCTAACTTACAAATAAGTTAATGTTAAATAGGTGAAATCATTTTGCTAATCCTGATACTAGAACTATTGCTCCAATTGCTCCTGTTAATGGTCAAGGTCTATAATCTACTAAGTGGAATGGGTGATTTGAGTGAGTTGTTAACATAGGTTTAGTATACTTCTCTAGAATATAAAGTTCTTAAAATTGAGAAAACATAAGCTTGAATTATTGCTACTGCTGATTCTAGGATTAATAGAAGTATTTGTCCAATGATTAATAGTGAAATTAAGTTTATTGCTATAGATGGTCCTGTATTTCCTAGTAATGTTAATAGTAAGTGTCCTGCAATTATATTTGCTGCTAGTCGTACTGCTAGTGTACCTGGTCGAATTACATTTCTAATTGTTTCAATTAATACTATAAATGATATTAATGCAGGAGGTGTTCCTTGTGGAACAAGGTGTGTAAATATGTGATTGGTATGATTAATTCATCCAAATAACATGAATCTTAATCATATAGGTAGAGCGATTGCAAATGTTAATGCTAAATGTCTCGTTCTAGTAAAGATATAAGGGAATAATCCTATAAAATTATTAAATAGTATTATAATAAAAATTGAGATAAAGATGAATGTTGTTCCATTAAATGATTTTGGTCCTAGTAATGTTTTAAATTCATTGTGTAAAGTTAAGTTTAGTTTATTTCAAATAATATTAATCCGTGATGGTGTAAGTCAAAACATTGATGGTATTAATAATATTCCTAAGAATGTTCTAGTTCAATTTAATGATAAATTGAAGATGTTAGTTGATGGGTCAAATGTTGAGAATAAGTTATCATTTTCAATTTAAGTTTTTTATCTCAATTGTTCTTTTTTCTGCTCTTTTAATAAGATTTGGCTTAAATGAGAAAAAGTTTATTTGATTAAATAGAATTAATGTAGCCGAAAATATGATGAATAGGGAGAATCATATGAGAGGGGATATTTGAGGGATTTGGATTAAATTTCCCCATCAGAAGTAGTCGTTAATTTACTATTGTTTGGTTTAAGAGACCATTACTTACTTTCAGTCATCTGATGTATTTCAAGGTGTACTAATTATTTAGTTATTTTAGATTGACACTCTAATGTTATATATTTTAACTAACTCCTTAGATTATCTTAGATAATCACTTGATAAATAATTTTACTGAAGGTCTTTCAATTACAATTGGTATGAATCTGTGGTTTGCTCCACAGATTTCTGAGCATTGTCCAAAGAACAGTCCAGGTCGGTTTATTGTAAATGTTCCTTGGTTTAGTCGACCTGGCATTGCATCAATTTTAACTCCTAATGCAGGGACTGCTCATGAGTGTGGAACGTCTGATGCTCTTGTTAATACTCGTACTTCTGTATTTATTGGTAGAATTGTTCGGTTATCTACATCTAGAAGTCGAAATCCATCGTTTTCTAGGTCTTGTTCTGGTGTTATATAAGTGTCAAATTCTACGACTATAAAGTCTGAATATTCATATCTTCAGTATCATTGTCGTCCAATGGTTTTGATTGTGATTATTGCATCTACTGAATCATCAAGTAAATATAATAGTCGTAATGATGGAAATGCAATAAAAATTAGCGTAATTGCTGGTAATGCTGTTCAGATTGTTTCAATTAAGTGTCCGTGAAGTATGTTTCGGTTTGTATAGGCAATAAATAATATATAACTTAGGGCATAACCTACAGTTACTGTAATTAATAATAATACGACCATAGTATGATCATGGAAGAATGATAGTTGCTCCATTAATGCTGAAGCTCCATCTTGAAGGGATAAATTTGATCATGTTGCCATTAGTGAATTTTTCTAATAAAAGGTCAAACCTTTATTTGTAGAGCTTAAATCTACTGCACTAATCTGCCATATTAGAATCTAGAAATTAATGGTAATTCTGAGTAACTGTGTTCTGCAGGCGGGTTATTTTGTAGTCATTCTGTTGATCTTCTTATATTAGCTCTAAATATGATTGCTCGGTTTGTAACCATTCTTTCTCATATAATTACAATGAATATAATGATTCCTACAATAGAAATTGTAGACCCAATTCTTGACACTACATTTCATGATGTTTATGCATCTGGGTAGTCTGAATACCGTCGTGGTATTCCTGCTAACCCTAAGAAGTGTTGAGGGAAGAATGTTAAGTTTACCCCAATAAATATATTTGTAAATTGGATTTTTAATCATGTATTATTTATAGTTAATCCTGTAAATAGTGGGTATCATTGAATAACACCTCCTATAATTGCGAATACTGCCCCTATAGATAATATATAATGGAAGTGGGCTACTACATAATATGTATCATGTAATACAATATCAAGTGATGAATTTGCTAATACTAACCCTGTTAGTCCACCAATTGTGAATAGAAAAATAAATCCTAAAGCTCTTAATAATGGTGGATTGAACTTGAATTTAGTTCCATATAGTGTAGCTAATCATCTGAATACCTTAATTCCTGTAGGTACAGCAATAATTATTGTTGCTGATGTAAAGTATGCTCGTGTGTCAACATCCATTCCTACTGTGAATATGTGATTTGCTCATACAATAAATCCTATTAGTCCAATTGATAATATGGCATAAATTATACCTAATGTTCCAAATGATTCAATTTTTCCTCTTTCTTGACACACAATGTGATAGATAATCCCAAATCCTGGTAGAATTAAAATGTAAACTTCTGGGTGTCCAAAGAATCAAAATAGGTGTTGATATAAAATTGGGTCACCCCCTCCTGCAGGGTCAAAGAATGATGTATTTATATTTCGATCTGTTAATAATATAGTAATAGCTCCTGCTAATACTGGAAGTGAAAGAAGGAGGAGAAGGGCTGTAATAGCTACAGATCATACAAATAAAGGTGTTTGATCTAAAGTTATACTTTCTGATCGTATATTAATTGCTGTTGTAATGAAGTTTACTGCACAAAGAATGGATGATACACCTGCTAAGTGGAGTGAGAAAATAGCTAGGTCTACAGATGCACCCCCATGTGCGATAGCTCCTGCTAGAGGGGGGTAAACTGTTCATCCTGTACCAGCACCGTTACCTACTATAGAAGATGTAAGAAGAAGGGTTAATGAAGGTGGTAGTAATCAAAAACTTATATTATTTATTCGTGGGAATGCTATATCTGGTGCACCAATTATTAATGGTACAAGTCAATTACCAAATCCACCAATTATAATAGGTATTACTATAAAGAAAATTATTACAAATGCGTGGGCTGTAATAATAACATTATAAATTTGGTCATCTCCAATTAGAGATCCTGGTTGACCAAGTTCAGCACGAATAAGTATTCTTATTGATGTTCCTACTATTCCTGCTCACGCTCCAAATAGGAAGTACCAATATCCTTATGGTTTGTTGAGAATAATCATTTTTGCGGTAAGATGGCTGAATTTTAGGTGGTAGACTGTAAATCTACTTATGAGATGTTTTCTCTCTTACCATTTTTTAGGTCTTATATTCAATTACGATTCTAGACTGCAATTCTAGAGGTGTAAAATTTTACTAAGGCCTAAAAGATTATTCTTTTAGTTATAACTTTGAAGGTTATTAGTTTAATTAACTTAAGTCCTTAGTATAATGAGATTAAGGTTGATGTTGAGATCAATCCTATTGTTGAAATTATTACTGTTATAGGAAGAATAATTCTTGATTTTTGAGACTTTATCTTTATAGATCATGAATTTTCTGTGTATGACATAATAAGAGCTGAGAATCTAATACGTATATAATAATAAAGTGTAATTGTAGTTAATACAACCATAATGGTTATAATAGTTGTTATGTTGTTTTCTATTAATGATTGTATTACAATTCATTTTCTTAGAAATCCAAGAAACAGCGGTAAACCACCTAGGGATAGGAGAGATAGAAATATTTTGAATTTAATTTCAGTTTTTATATTTCTGGCCGAATAAATTTGGTTTATAAAAAATAGGTTTATTTGCTTAAACAATAAAACCATGATTAATCTTAATAGTGAGTAAATAATAAAATATAGTTCTCAGATGTTTTCTCTGACTGTTAGGGATCTAATTATTCACCCTAAATGTCTAATAGAAGAATATGCTAGAAGTTGGTGTAAAGATGTTTGATTTAAACCCCCTATTGCCCCAATAATAATTCTTAGAATGATAATTGTTCAAATGGAAGTTCTTAGTTGAACACAATAAGATAATACCATTATTGGGGCAATTTTTTGTCATGTTATTAGTGTTAAACAGTTATTTCATCTCGAAGCACCTATTACTTCTGGAAATCATAAATGAAAAGGTGCAGCCCCAATCTTTAATAATAATCTAGATCTGATTATTATTGATGGAATAAATTCTGTTTCTCACCCTATTGGATACTTTATTTGAATCAGTAAAATTGAAAATAATAGTATTGTCGATGCTATTGCTTGGACAATAAAATATTTAATTGACGACTCATTTATTATTATATTTTTATTTCTTGTTAGGAGCGGAATAAATGAAAGTAAGTTGATCTCAAGTCCTATTCAAACTCCGAATCAGGAGTTTGATGAAATGGACAGGATCGTTCCTATCATTAATGTTGATAGGAAGAGAAGTTTTGTAGAGTTGTTGGTCATTAAAAAGGAGAGGATTGATACCTCTATAAATGGGGTATGAACCCATTAGCTTGTTTAGCTTACCTTTTTACATTAAGGTGTATGATGCACGTTAGTTTTTCATACTAAAGGAGATAGTTTAATTCTGTCTTATGTAATTTTTAATGAAGGTAATTTTTATTTACTTGATTTACCCTATCAAGGTAACCCTTTAATCAGGCACTTCATTTATATTTAACATATAAATTAAAATTTTTTTAAAAAAAATTTGTTTATGTATTATTTTGGTTATTTTTAATTAATTTATCTCGATTCGGAAAATCGTGTTTAGAAACTCTGCTTGAATAACACTGTCATCAATAACATCACCACTATCGTGCAGTGAAGATATTGATTGCATCTTGCCACTAGTGTATTTTACATAGACCAGAATCTCTTTCGATTTTCTGCCAAATTTCGGGACATATTTTCGTTGTGGAAACTAATAAAAGCATCTCGCACTGAAGTTTATGCTAAATTTCGAGCTTCTGTAAAACTTCGCCAATCTTGGTTTTTTGCATTCTTTTAAATTTGTCATGCTGTTTTTGCAGCTTCTCGAATGGTATTGTGATCTGTTTTGTGTACCATGGGCGATCAGTACCATTCCGAGGAAGCAGAGGCTGCTAGGAGGTCAAGTATGTTTTCACGATCATTTACATTTCTATTGGGCTCCTAAACTTGCGAGGTGCCGGGACTAGTAGTGTATTTAACACTAAATTCTTCGAGAATCTTCACATATAAATGATGCTCTAAGCCCCCCTATTCTAACTCCGACTTTTGCTGTTCCACATGGACTAAAAAGAAACGCGAACTGACTGTAATTGACTCTGCAAGTGGGGTAGAAAAGAGTTTGGCACCTGCAATAATTTAATTTGATAGACATTAATTAAATAAAGGAAAGTTTCAGTAACGTAGTGAGAAATGAAAGGGTTGCTCTACTGATTAACAGAATGAAAGTTCTATCCAAAATAACAATTTGATTTATTATGACTAAACTCAAAATCATAAACAAAACACATGAAACATTTACAATACATCACATTGGCTCAAATTGGATACTCAGATAAATGCTGTGAAGGTGAAGTTGTCCCTAAACTAGATTGTGACATTTATGACGAAGTGGTATGTGGAGCCAATTCCTTGCAACTCAGGTCTTAAGAGAGACACACAGCCAACCCAACATTAATTGCTGCTACAGTTGTGAGAACTCAGACAATGAACACCCAAGACAGAACAAAGTTAGAAAAGACGAACAGGCGCGCTCTGCTGAGCTCTGATTATCACAGTGCAAATTCCTTAATCTGCCGGTGCTGCGGACATACATTACCAAGCTGTCTTCTTAACTGCAAGGACACGATCTGGCGTACCGGAAGCGATGGCTGGTTGCTTCGACGTCCCGTCGTGGTGATGATAATGTCGCGAGTATAGCCCGAAACAAATTGTCCTGGTCTGGTTGTTCCAGACTAAAGACTTCCTATCAATACAAATGCTCCTCTGAGGGAGACGAAGAAGGCTCGCCACACAATCACTGACGGTACAGTGATTGATTTTAACAAGCGAAGTCACACAGTAACTCCGATACAGTCAACTTTAGCCAAAACTGCCCAAGACAGACAACATAGGCCGTTTGTACGCAGAACGCTCAATTGCCAACTGTACTCGGAATGTTACGTTGAAGTCGAAACTTCAGCAACTTCGTTAAACAGTTACAATCAAATAAAAGTATATTAGACAGCCAACGGAAGGCAGGCTGTCCAGAGCAGCGAGAGCTCAGTCTTGTAACCTACTCCGACCGAAAGGCGAGAGCCAACTACCACTAGAGCACCCGTACAAACCGAACACAGAACACTTCCGCCCCCACGACAGTGGCCGTGGTCATACGTTCCAATCAGCAACTCGAAAACCGACGGAAAATTGCACTCTATTGCCGAAGTACGACCATTCCACCAATGGGGATTCTTGGTGCCAATTTCTGCGCCGATTTTGCTACGTCACGGAGCTATGTCCTGAGCAAGCCAATCACAGTTACGATTTAGCAGAAAACGCGGGAATTTGCCCGCCAAGACTGCCTGGGGACACAAGTCATTCCCACGCCTCATTGGTAGCCGCCAGAAAGTGTTTTCGCTAAGTTTCTGCAAAGTAATGGAATCTCTAGCCCAGCCGATCCTTCAGGCCCCTGCGGGCGTGTCTCCGCCGCTCTACTGACAATGTTGGCGTCTGGAAAGCATTCACTCGACTCCCTCGCACCCGTCGGCTTAACCCTTTCAAGATCAGCGGAGCCCGCCTGTCACCGGACCACCCAGGTGACGAGAGACGCTGCGTGGGAAGTCCGCATGTGAAGGAATAGCAACTTTTCACCGCATGCAATTAGAGAGGAAAATCGAATTGCTCAGAGTAAGATAGAAATATGAGAGGGGACTTCTGCCACCTCTCAAACTAGTTATTCAAAATAATATTCTGAAAAGGCATTCAGCACGATTTCGGACGACACTTTATGCCTACCAACTACTTCAAACGTATTTTCGTCAACATATCGAGGGTAGATTGAAGTCACAACCAACTATAAGCGTATGAGTGCCGTATCTATTTGAAGTAACACTCAGATTTTCTTTGAACTGCACAGCAGAGGGGCAGTAAAACGAAATAATTATTAATTTATTCGTACTAGCTCACAGGAACTATTCATTTCAACTTCAGTACGTGGTAAACTACTACTGACAGCAATAAACACTCCACCACCGAATGTATTTAATCTATACTTTTTGAACATGGTTAGATCGTCTAACCGATTATTAACTGCGGACAGACACTCATTGATAACTGTGTGTAGCTTCCTCATTGCCTCTTTGTTTCCCTTATCCATTGCCTCCAATCTTTCCTTATTTGCTTCCAATCTTTCCTTAGTCTCCCTATCTCTCTCCTTATTATCTCTATCTATCGCTTCCAATCTTTCCTTATTATCTCTATCCATTGCTTCCAATCTTTCCATATTTGCTTCATATCTTTCCTTATTCTTCCTATCTCTCCCCTTATTATCTCTATCCATCCGCTGTAACAACTGCAGTAGCACATTGTCATTTGCTACTTTCGGTGCGCTCACCTCGTTCGCCTGAGAAACCGTAGCTTCGCTAAGGGTAGCTGCACTACCACTGCAATCCTGACCTAGTCCCGGCTCGCCCGCGTCGTCGGGAAAAGCCCCCGTTTGTGGACAAAGCCCGCCGCATAAAGGATCACCTAGCCGCGGTCCGCTGAACAATTCAGCCCCTTCCGAGTGTTTGCCGTTCCCGCTCATTAACCCAAGGTCGACACCTACTTCCTGCTGCACTGCTACGTTCACGCCAGAATCACTATTCTCCATGCTGACTATACTTTTCGACTGCGACCTAGGTACTACGGACATTACGCAAAAAAAAATTATACAACGATCTTCCAGCCTTGGGCGATATAGCAATTAATTACATAAAAAAAATAAAAGATCCTCACCAATCCAGAAAGAAATTGCAAACAGAAAAAATTTTACTTCTTAGCGCTATCACAATATATTCCATCAAAAATAAAAAAAATCTTAACAGAAAATCCTAACAGCAAAATATCCTGGCAGGGTCGAAATTATGAGAGGCACCCACATGCCTTGCTCATACTGTGGCATCAAGCAGTCAGGCCTGCAAGATGAGTGGTCTGCCAAGCGAGTGGATTCATTCTTATTTATCGAGTAATATGAACTCTCGTACTCTCAATTAAGTTACAAATTATCCTCCTGTATGAATAATACGCAACGGAAACGCACATCTGACTATCAGTGATTTACAGAACTCTGACTGTTCACTACGCACTGGCAATACCACATTTTCTTTTTGTCTTTTATTTAACGGCTTTTATCAACACGTGGCCACCACACTGAATATGAATGGCGCACACATTATAAATTCGGGACATCATGACAACATACAATTCGAAGGAAAAGTCCACCAATCTTTTTCTCTTCACTATCTTATTTATTCCGATAAATTCTATAACCTAAACACACAAATTCTATAACCTACAACGATAACACATGAGAAATTCCGCCCAGTGGGCATGGCTTTGCATTGGTGAATCTCTATATTATGGTCTCGTAATTATTTAACGCTACAGTGCACTTTCTGGATAGGATGGTGGATCTTTTATTACACCTCACACTTCGACTCTGACAATCATCACGAAACTTTCCTCCAGACCGAGCGATACCGAAGGAACAGGCATAACCCACTAATCTTTTGAAATTACCTCGCTACTCTCCCATGCAAACCCCACATACCCAAATTACATGACATACACCACACTACAGTATGAAATATTACACAGGGAATAGTCACAACATTATCACTTTCAGCTTTCCCACTTCAATTAATATTTATCCCGGTTTCACACGACACTGCCCTACTTCGTAATTCTACTTTCCTACTATGAACTCTGGAGATATATGCACGTCTTCCTGTGCAATGCAAGCCAAGTGGCGTTGCTGGATAGACGGCCGACTTACCTTGCTTCTCTCTCAGAGTTTGAATCTAGCGTCACACGGAATCATATCACACAAAGTAATATTAAGAATGTATTCATCACACACGCGAGTCCTCAACTGATACCATGGACGAGTACTTCTCTTTATGCTTTGTCTCATACACAGATTGAGACTTGCACAGTACTCACCACGTGGAAGTACTCGTCTCTAATTTCAAGTCCTGCACACGCCATTTCTTAAATATTCCAACTTATGGTACACACGCTATTTCTTAAATATTTCAACTTATTGTACACACGCTAGTAATTCAGCTTAACTTAAGCACACGGAAGTATTTCAACTTATTGCTACATGTGGTTTCATTGTGACCGTTGGTCACTTCCGAAGATTACTACAATCCCATTAATATTACCTGCCTGACATTTAATTCTCCCCACAAAAGTTCCTGAAATAGAGAAATTATTATTTGAAACTACTCTTAAATATTCCACATGCATACCATGTCTCCACTCTTTTGTCATTACGGAGCACAGCTAAAATAGGTCTTAACAGCACAAGATCCAGCGGCAGAGTGCTGAAACATGGCCGTTCTCCAGGTCCTCTCGCACCTTTGCTGAAGTGGGGAGCACCTTGCTACCGTATTGGTCAGCCACATTTCAGGTGCTCAAAGCTCAGGTAAATTTCATCTCTTTGGTCCCACCAAAGGTGGCCAAAGGATCGTCTCAAAGATGATCATATATTCACATTCACTATCTGTGGTTAGCAGACGACCATACATTCATTCATTTCACAGATCTCACCAAACTGGATGTAGGGATTTATTTTGTGGGAGTGCACATGTGATCAATTAAATAAATAAATTGTCATTCTTCCCCACACTGGTATCCGGCTTTGCTGTATTAATTGAAATTGAGTTATTTTACAAAAAAAATGTGTTGTTCTGACAAACATAATGAAGTATGTTGTACCTATTTTCAATGTCGGGTGGTACTGTACCCTTTCACCTTCACAGAGCCCCCACGACCCTTGCAGCAGCTTCTTGCGTCTAATGGACTTCTAACCTACATAGAAGAATACGGAAACCCACCACCTATGGCACAAGTCGAGGAATCTGCAATCTATACAGTCGGAGAAGCACCTGAGCCTCTGATTCAGACCCTCCACTCGGATCTATACCAAAGGACCACAGTCGGTTCTGTCGTCGATGCCACAGATGGTTAACTCCGCCTTCTTCTTGCAAGCAAGACTTGCAGTCTTTACTATTTCAAAAAAATGGTTCAAATGGCTCTGAGCACTATGGGACTCAACTGCTGAGGTCATTAGTCCCCTAGAACTTAGAACTAGTTAAACCTAACTAACCTAAGGACATCACAAACATCCATGCCCGAGGCAGGATTCGAACCTGCGACCGTAGCGGTCTCGCGGTTCCAGACTGCAGCGCCTTTAACCGCACGGCCACTTCGGCCGGCTTTTACTATTTCAGTTAGCCACCTAAAACCGGAGAGAATCTCACACATCGTTAGTACCAACATGAGTCACCGCCTAGTTGCGCCCTGTGCTCTTCACGGCTTCTGGAAGCAACCATTCCACATCTGGAATGACTCCTCGCCATATGCAGTACACAGTGGCTTTCTTCCCCTCATTTCCAACCATATCCCTAAGGGACCCTACTATGCACCTAATGTTAGTGCTCCCAACTACCAGCAATTCCACGCAGAGCTTACAGGCCAAGAGGATTCCTCTGGAACAGGGAGAGCGACTTCATCTGGCTATGGGACTTGATCAGCCACAGATAGCGCCCAACACTTTTTCGTCAGACGACCGGGGAGATCCTCTGATCGGCCTCTCAGGAAGTCTTTCACTGCCGACCACACCTTGGAACGAACTTCACGCCCTCTCCACCACAGTTGAGGGATCATCTCAGTCCAGTCAGTATGTAAGGTAGCAGATTTTGCACCTTACATGATGTTAAATCAGTACTAATACACCGAATAATAATTGATAATTGGCCCACCGGCAGGAGAGAATGGACACAGAAAAGGAAGTTGTGTGTGTCATGTCAAACTAATGAGATGGCCGCAGAGGTTGGAACACGGCCGGGACCCCTAAGGAAGGTATTTATGTCATGTCAAACTAACGGGATCGCCGCGGCCGGACCCCTTTGTCGGCTGGCATTTCAGACCACCAAAGACGTTGGGAGAGGCTGGGCCATCGCAACAAGAAGTGAGAAGGAACTATATGCGAAAGAGAGAAAGACGATTTCGCACCACAGTGGAAAATTTGCGGAAGACTGTGACGGGATTGGCGCAGAGCGCGTAGAGATACATAATAAAAGTTTGGGTACAAACGCGCATGGATACATGGTAGTCTGTGTCGTGATTGGCTACTAAAGCGCACGGATCCATGCGACGAAGAACGGCCAGGTTTGCAAAAACTCTGGAGGAGGACTCGGGGGTCAACAGTGGACTAGAGCAGTCGCGGTGTCTGGCTGCCCTGCTTGGAGATCGTGGAGAGAAGTAGGTTGGAGAAATTACCGGCATTGAGTCCAGTGGTTACTCTCCAAGTCTGAATAGTGTGGAGCATACGACTCCACACACGTAGCATTATCTAAATCAAATGGCTCTGAGCACTATGAGACTCAACTGCTGTGGTCATAAGTCCCCTAGAACTTAGAACTACTTAAACCTAACTAACCTAAGGACAGCACACAACACCCAGCCATCACGAGGCAGAGAAAATCCCTGACCCCGCCGGGAATCGAATCCGGGAACCCGGGCGTGGGAAGCGAGAACGCTACCGCACGACCACGAGATGCGGGCAAGCATTATCTGTTCCTATGAGAAGAGAAAGAGATTTGTACTAACTTGTGGTGTTCATATGCAATCTGATGTGTACCTTTGCTGCAGCGCACTTGAGTCGACCAACTACTGTTGGCATATGTGCAAGTAGCTTGAGTATTGACTAGTGACGGACTCCGCAATTGAACACTTGCGTTCAGGAGTTTACGGACGCAAAC
This sequence comes from Schistocerca nitens, assembly GCF_023898315.1. Lineage (NCBI taxonomy): Eukaryota > Metazoa > Arthropoda > Insecta > Orthoptera > Acrididae > Schistocerca > Schistocerca nitens. Next base: position 246,859,133 of record NC_064622.1, read on the forward strand.
CACGTCCACGTTGAAGATTAAAACCAAGCTCGTTCACAGGAAAGACGGCATCACGACGTTGGCTGGGCGGACCGTCGTAATCATCACGGAGAATTACGGTGATATTAGCAATCATCAGCCAAAGTAGGGCACTGTAATTCTAAATGAGTTCGTATTCCGCTAGCTCTTTGACTGGCGCTCTCTGAGTCTGCGTCCGTTCAGGCAGAACTTCAATAGAGTCACTTGCGGGTTCAGTGTTGACATAAGTAGTTAGGAAAAGAGGATGCATTGTGCCAATGATAGGCTAGTTAGGTTAGCGAGTATATTGGATTGTCATGTTAGGCTAGAAATATTGCTCATCCTGTTTTCTGAATAAATCTTAATTTGGTATCATATGCTAATAAACGCATTATTGATTTAGCTAGCAATCACCATATTTTTCTTTAATAATTAAAGTGTAATGGTAATTTCGATGCTAATGATACTGGGGGCATAACCGCGCGTTTAAACAGAGCCAACTTAAGTCAAATAGCAACTCATGGTCGACTAAGACTACCAATACATATTTTTAATATATCGATAATTTTACAGTAAACCCCCGTACGTTGCAAGTACTCCAAGCGGCTGATTGGGGGGCATGTGGATTGTGCTGCACGTCCCTTGGATCGCCCTGTACCCCCTCCCGCCGTCCCCCTTCAGTGATGCTCATTGGTAGCAACCTCAAGCTGCTTGACTGAAGCCAACACCATCTGAGCTGTGAGCAATTCGGCCCGCATCAGAACACAGCAGCCACAGTTCCTATCTGTACTAAAAATGGCCTGATAAATACACAGACACAGGATTTGAATTTAAAGAGCACTGACGAAATTTAAAATGAGTCGCTTTTTATGAGAAGTTGTGCCTACTCACAATACTCTGATACGCTTTTGTTGTTGTTACTGCTGCTGCTGCTAGGAGAGCTATCACTCGACTGACTGTGCAAGGCACAGTGCAAGCTGGTGGTGGCTTCATAATAGTGTGGGCTGCAGTTACATGGAATAGAATGGGTCTCTGGTCCAGCTCAACCGATTATTGACACGAAATAGTTCTGTTCGGCTACTTGGAGACCATTTACAGCCTTTCATGTACTTCGTGTTGCCAAACAACGATAGAATTTTTATCGATGACAATACCCCGTGTCAACGGCCCACAATTGTTCACGATTGGTTTGAACAACATTCTCGACAATTCGACCGAATGATTTGGCTACCCACCGAACATTTATGGGTCACAATCCAGACGCCAGTTGGTGCACAAAATCCTGCACTGGCAATACTTTCGCTGCAGAGGCAGCATTGCTCAATATTTCTGCAGGTGGCTTCCAACGACTCGTTGAGCCCAAACCACGTCGACCTGCTACTTTACGCCGGGTATCCCACGATTTTTTGTCACTCCAATGTACTGACCTCACGCACCTTCCCCACCATCGTCCAGGAAGTTCGGAAACTACCGCTGAGTGGATCTTCTCTCACTCTGCATTCTTTGATTTGGCCGTGCAGGTCTAGAATCTTTGTTCGTGTATATGAATAGCTTCATGGCCAAAAACCTGACGTTGTCTTCAACTACGAAAGTAAACACTTCTCAAACTGGCAAAATGTTCTTAAACGGCGTCTACACGGGTAGCAGGGGCTGTATGGCGTGGAATATATATATATATATATATATATATATATATATATATATATATATATATATTCGGTGCCTACAGTTTCACGTCTTTCAGTGTCACACAAATTTTTATATTTAAAGGGGATCACTTAAGACTATTTCCATGGATTCGCCCATCAAATTTCTCCCTCATATCACAAAATCGTCGTCTGATGTAGTACAAACTAAAAAAATAAATTCCTTTTAAAGCACAGTTTCTGTGTCACAGAACAAATCCTACATCGAGAATACTTTACACAAGTTTAAGGGAAGAAATGCTTCCGATAATTATTACAGTATTTAAAGAACATCAAAATATGAACAGGCTAAAATGAACAAACAGTTCATGAGACTACGTTAACAATTAAAATGTGAAAAGCTAAGGAGCATATTATTATCAAAATGAGAAATATGCAAAAGTGAAATGCCAAAATGAGCACTTCTCAATTGGGAGTAAATCAAAGCAAAAAGAATGGCTGAAAGAGAGCACAATAACATGAGCCATAAACGAATAAGAGCTAAGCAACTAAGCAAATAAGAGAATAGGCAAAAATGAGATGCCAACAAAATGAGAGCTGGCCTCGCGTGGATCTGCACGGAGATAACTTGTCCTCCGAGGTGTGATGGAGTTCGCAGCAGTTATTACTTTGCCTCCCATGCATGCTGATGTAATGTGTCCTCACTTGTTGATTGGCTTCAGGGGTGTTTCCTCAGCACAGTTCTGCAGTGCTAGCTAGGCAGCGAGCAGGTGTGGCCATCTGGTGGTGACGCTGCGCGGCAGTTAGCGGCTCAGCTTCCGGATTTGGGCGTTGTTTGACCGGCCAGCACGTTCGTAAAAGGTGCGGGCGGTCGTCTTGAAGAGGCCACGAAGCAGAGGTACTTCCGCGATGTCGTGAAGATGAGCGCTGGGGAAATCGTAAGGCAGGTGTAAGGCCAGCCGAAGTATACGATTCCGGAGTGTCTCCAGCTTCTACAGGTCTGTGTCGGCGGCGTGAGAGCTGGCCGAACTCCGTCGGCACTTTTATACGGTTGCGCTCGTGACGGTACCTCGTGGCCCGTACGCAACACGCGCGCCTGCTATCGCAATGCACTCTTAGCGCTCGCTGCGGCGTCTAGCGGCCCGTACGCAAGTTGTGCGATTGCTTTCGCGGTCGACCCTTAATCTGTGATCTTACAACTGCTCGGTTTTCTAGGTTAGAAAGTCTGGGGGAAACACAAAAAGGGCTTCTGTCTCAAAGGGTGCTAAATGTATTTTCTGAAAATTATTTCGAGCAGTTAGTACATGAGCCCACACGAAAAGTAAACGGTTGGGAAAACACACTTAACCTCTTAGCAACAAATAATCCTGAATTAATAACGAACGTCAAAACAGATACAGGGATTAATGAACGCGGGGTTGTCGCAGCGACACTGAATACCGTAACTCCAAAATCATCCAAAAATAAACGAAAAATATACCTATTCAAAAATGCAAATACAATTCGACTTCCTAAGAGACAATCTTCACTTCTTCCAAAATAACAATGTAGGCCTAAATGTAGATCAGATGTGGCTTAAAATCAAAGAATTAGTATCGACAGCACAGATTTATACCAACTAAATTAACAAACGGCGGAGCTGATCCTTCTTAGGACATAAAACGGAACAGAAAACTTTCGCAGAAACAACGAAAAAGTATGCCAAATTTAAACGAACCCAAAGTCCTCAAGATTGTCGAAGTTTTACAGAAGCTCGAAATTTACTTCGGAGTTCAATGCGAGATGTTTATAATAGTTTCCACAACGAAATTTTGTCTCGAAACCTGATAGAAAATCCAAAGAGATTCTGGTTGTTTGTAAAGTATGCTAGCGGCTGCACACAACAATGCCTTCTCTGAGCGATAGTAACGGAAATATCGATGACAATACTGCTAACCAGAGTCACTAAAAACAGCCTTCCGAAATTTGTTCACCAAAGAAGACGAAGTAAATATTCCGGAACTCGAATCAAGAACGGCTGCCAACATGAGTAACTTAGAAGTAGATATCCTTGCAGTAGTGAAGCAACTTAAGTTACTTAATAAAAGCAAGCCTTCCCGTCCAGACTCTATACCAATTAGGTTCCTTTCAGAGTATGCTGGTGCAATAGCCCCATACAACTGCACGCTCAACGGAACATCCCTACACAAAGACAAGAAAGTTGCACAAATCACACCAATATTCAAGGAAGACAATAGGAGTAATCCACTGAATTACAGACCCATCTCATTAACGTCGATATGCAGCAGGATTTTGGGACGTAAATTGTGTTAGAACATTATGTATGACCTCGAGGGTAACATTCTATTGCAAAACAATTTAGAAAATATATCTTTATGGTGAAAAATTGGCAATTGACCCTAAACAATGGAAAATGTATGGTCGTCCACATGAGTGTTAAAAGGAATCAGTTAAACTTCGGTTACACGACAAATGAATCAAATCTAAAGGCCGTAAATTCAACTAAATACCTAGAAATTACAATTACGAACTACTTAAATTGGAAAGAACACATAGAAAATTTTGTGGGGCAGGCAAATCAAACACTACTTTTTTTGAAAGAACAATTAGAAAATGTAACAGGAAATTTTTGGGAATTTGTTGTAAGTTCCTATGGGACCAAACTGCTGAGGTCATCGGTCTGTAGGCTTACACACTACGTAATATAACGTAACACTTACGCTAAGGACAAGACACCCACCCATGCCCGAGGGAGGACTCGAATCTCCGACGGGTGGAGCTGCGCGAACCGTGACAAGGCGCCACAGACCGCACGGCTACACACGCGACAAATGTAACAGATCTACTAAAGAGACTGTCTACACTACGCCTGGCCGTGCTCTTTTGGAGCACTGCTGCGCGGTCTAGGGTCCATACCAGATAGGATTAACGAAGAACATAGAGAAAGTTCAAAGAAGACCAGCACGTTTTGTATTATCGGGAAATAGAGGAGAGAGAGCGTCACTGATATGATACAGGTTTTGGGGTGGACATCTTTAAACCAACGGCGATTCTCCATGAGGCAGGATCTTCTCACGAAACCTCAATCACCAACTTTCTCCTCCGAATACTAAAATATTTTGTTGACGCTGACGTACATAGGGAGACGATCATCATAATAAAATAAAGCTCGCGAGTAGAGAAGTAGGAGTTCGTTTTTCTCCGCGCGCTGTTCGAGAATGGAATGATAAGAATTATTGTGAAGTTGGTTCAGAGAAACCTCTGCCAGACACTCAAGTGTCATCTGCATAGTATCCATGTAGCTGTAGATGAACGTTGTGACAGGACTCTCAATCTAGCCTTCAGTAATTTCCTTTATGCATGATATGTTCTTAAAGTAACAGAGTATCATTTTTAGCATTGCAATGAAGTAAAAAAAATGGTTCTTAAAAAAATTCTTTTCTTCAATATTAAAAAACTGTTGTAAAACAGATTATGGATTCCAGAAATTCATATTACTGCATAAATGTCGATATTCTAAAGTTGTTTGGATTTCAGTATAATGATAATAAATTACCTTAACCACACACTGTTAATATTGCAATAAAATGTAAGTAGAAAATATATTTGGGCCTTCAGAGATTTAACGTTATTCTTGGCCTAAACTAAAATCCTGTGCAGAAAACAACGGCGCTCTAATTGGCGTAAACAGTGAATGATGCTTGGTTGTGCACAGTGTTACAAAGTTTGCTTTGCCTAACAATAAAAAACAATAGCGTAGATAACAGCCTTACTTTCATATTATCCTCTAGATATTTAACAGCCGGTGTCTGGCAAGAAAAGTCAGAATATGTTTTTTATGAAATGAAGCAAACATACAACAATGGTAGTAAGAGTATATGCTGGCAGGTACCTCAATCTTCTTTGTAACCTAACGCGAGCTAACATGACTTCTCGTGTAGCCATTTCGGACTTTTAAACAGAGGAAGAAACAAAGGTCGAAATTAAAAACGACGGAAGATTACAGTTTAATGCCCCGTCGCAATCAAGGTCATCAGAGACGGAGCAGAATATCGGATTATTCCAAGAATGGGGAAAGAAATCGGCCACGTCCTTTCAAAGGAACCATCCGATATTTGGATTTAGAGATTTAGGGAAATCGCGGGAAACCTAAATCAGGATGCGCGGACATGGATTTCTCACCAGTGTCCTTCCAAACGCAAGGGCTAACCACTGCACTACCTCGATCTATATAGTTTCACTCGTCCGAAAGTGATTGTCGAACACCACTTTGTTGAAGGTTCCTGGCAGATTAAAACTGTGTGCCGGACCGAGACTCAAACTCGTTTGCCTTTCGTGGGCAAGTGCTCTACCAACTGAGCTACCCAAAATGGCTCACGCCCCGAACTGAAGGCTTTACTTCCACCAGTACCTCATTTCCTACCTTTCAAACTTCACATAAGCTCTCCTGCGAAACCCGCAATACGAGGTGCATTCAAGTTCAAAGGCCTCCGATTTTTTTTCTCCGGACTGGAAAGAGATAGAAACATGCGCAGTGTTTTAAAATGAGGCTGCGTTCATTGTCAATACGTCCCAGAGATGGCAGCACTGTACGGCAGATGGAATTTTACCGCCAGCGGCGAGAATGAGAACTGTTTTAAATACTTAATATGGCGACGTTTTCCTTACTTGAACAGCGTGCAATCATTCGTTTTCTGAATTTGCGTGGTGTGAAACCAATTGAAATTCATTGACAGTTGAAGGAGACATGTGGTGATGGAATTATGGATGTGTCGAAAGTGCGTTCGTGGGTGCGACAGTTTAATGAAGGCAGAACATCGTGTGACAACACACCGAAACAACCTCGGGCTCGCACAAGCCGGTCTGACGACATGATCGAGAAAGTGGAGAGAATTGTTTTGGGGGATCGCCAAATGACTGTTGAACAGATCGCCTCCAGAGTTGGCATTTCTGTGGGTTCTGTGCACACAATCCTGCATGACGACCTGAAAATGCGAAAAGTGTCATCCAGGCGGGTGCCACGATTGCTGACGGATGACCACATGGCTGCCCGTGTGGCATGTTGCCAAGCAATGTTGACGCGCAACGACAGCATGAGTGGGACTTTGTTTTTGTCGGTTGTGACAATGGATGAGACGTGGATGCCATTTTTCAATCCAGAAACAAAGCGCCAGTCAGCTAAATGGAAGCACACAGATTCACCGCCACCAAAAAAATTTCGGGTAACCGCCAGTGCTGAAAAAATGATGGTGTCCATGTTCTGGGACAGCGAGGGCGTAATCCTTACCCATTGCGTTCCAAAGGGCACTACGGTAACAGGTGCATCCTACGAAAATGTTTTGAAGAACAAATTCCTTCCTGCACTGTAACAAAAACGTCCGGGAAGGGCTATGCGTGTGCTGTTTCACCAAGACAACGCACCCGAGCTAATGTTACGCAACAGTTTCTTTGTGATAACAACTTTGAAGTGATTCCTCATGCTCCCTACTCACCTGACCTGTCTCCTAGTGACTTTTGGCTTTTTCCAACAATGAAAGACATTCTCCGTGGCCGCACATTCACCAGCCGTGCTGCTATTGCCTCAGCGATTTTCCAGTGGTCAAAACAGACTTCTAAAGAAGCCTTCGCCGCAGCCATGGAATCATGGCGTCAGCGTTGTGAAAAATGTGTGTGTCTGCAGGGCGATTACGTCGAGAAGTAACGCCAGATTCATCGATTTCGGGTGAGTAGTTAATTAGAAAAAAAATCGGAGGCCTTAGAACTTGAATGCACCTCGTACTGGCACTCATGGAGGAAAGGAGGTAGAAGATGAGGTGCTGGTGGAAGTCATGTTGTGACGACGGTCGTGAATCGTGTTTGGATAGTTCAGTTCGTAGAGAACTTGTCTGCGAAAGACGAAAGTCCAGAGGTCGAGTATTGGTCCTGCACATAATTTCAATCTGCCAGGAAGTTTCATATCAGCGCACATTTCGATGCAGAGTGAAAATCTTATACTGGGAACATGCCCCAGGCTATGGCTAAGCCATGTCACTGCAATATCCTTTCTTCCAGGAGCACTAGCCTTGCAAATTTCACAGGTCAGCTTCTGTGAAGTTTGGAAGGTAGGAGATGAAGCATAGGTGCAAGTAAAGCTGTGAGGGCTTAGGTAGCTCAGTTGGTAGAGCACTTGAAAGTGAAAGGCAAAAGTCCCGAGTTCCTAAAAAAGACTAAATTCTACGCTGAAATCTCGTCCCTAGTCACTCTAAAGATGAAGTGATTGATTGAAATTACCTCTCGATATGTGTTTCCCCCTATTCTGTTTATTCAGGTCTTGTTATGCATCATAGTCTTCCTATCAACTTCTTAATAATGTTAAAATTGTAAGCCATATTATAACCATAAAGTGTTTTATTTACATTGCCCCGGTGATAAGTGTCACTGTCACCTTCTCCACATAAAATAAGGACCTCCAAACTATGAAGTCCTCGAAAGATCGAAATATACTATATTCCACTGAAAAGTAGCAATAGCAACAGCGTAGGCGGTCAATCTACTGTCGTACATTGGTATCTTATAAAAATTTCTTCGCTAAAAGTTCACAAGAAGACTGAAAGCATTCCAATAACAGACTCAAGGAAAAACATCCGAAGTCCAAAAACAAAACGATCACTCAACACCGAAAAGATATTCCATGAGAATGTAATAAAAAGGAAAATTATAAAAGAAAAAACTGTAACGAAATACAGTATAACACTTCTTAATGACATGTGCTGTTTGTAAATACATACTAAATTGAATAAAGTCATGATTGTTAAAAAAAGAAAAGTTCGACTCTCGGTCCGACACAAAGTTTTAATCTGCCACGAAGTTTCATAACAGCGCACACTCCGCTGCAGAGTGAAAATCTCGTTCTGTAAACCACTTTGTTCCTTGCCAATAACTATTTTATTAGGATGTTTGACGTCTACAATTGATTTCTGTGCGAAATCTATTTTGAAGTCGAACATCATGGGGTCCCATTGTCTTTCGTTAATGTTTCTGTACGATCTTGAGCTAAAATCTGAATAGCTACAACTGCCTGCACGAATTACTTCAGTCGATGCCATCTCAGTACCACAGATTCCGTCAGCGAGTGTGGAAGCACTTTCTGGGGACGCGATAGCGTGGGATCCATGTGCAAGTTTTCATTGTGGAAGCGGGAACTTATCGCCAGCCAGCTAGCGGCTTTTGCCGCAAAGACGGAATTTCAAGAAGGAAGTCAAGCGACTCAGCACGCTCCAGTTAAACTTCCCTCCTCCTACAGGCGACTTTTCGAGAATGAGAACAGCCGTTGCTTTCCTGGAAGGCGATACCCACAGCAGTGCTAACTCAGCCCAACTGCACGGCCAAGCTGCACACAAACGAAGATGCGCACAGGACATCCGGGGCTCTTTTCGAAACCAGTACCATTACGTTTCCTAGAAATTGTTAAGCGGTGCCCTTTCCGCCAGGATCTGTTAATCGTAAGCATTGTACTGAGGCAACTGCTGTTTTCTTTCACGTTGTTTAATTTGGTACTTATATTTTTAGGAAAGGAGACGATACAACAATATATAAATCCGTATAATATGGTCATCGTTTGGTTCCTAAGGTCTAGCAGCAGCTTTCTTTCCAGATTAAATTACGAGATTTCAATTGTCAGTGTCATAGGTGAACCTAAATTTTTCAAACTTAAAAAATATTTACTGAATGTAACTTGAAAGTACCAAGTCATAAAAGTAAAAAAAAAAAAAAAAAAGGTTTCCTAGGCAAAGGTCCTATGTCAACTGAAATTATCGTTAATAGTAGAATGTTAGACATTGGTTGTGACTACTCGTATGATGAAGCTGCACAAAATAAAGTGTACAAATTTAGTATAAATGGGGAACAAATAAAACCAGAAAAAATTGAAAATATAGTTGATTTCCAAGCATAGCTCTATGGATATGATTGACGTCTATTAAATAAGAGACAAAGAGCCAAAAAAAGACTGGTACACCTGCATAATATCGTGTAGGGCCCCCGGGAGCACGCAGAAGCGCCGCAACACGATGTGGCATTCACTCGACTAATGTCTGAAGTAGTGCTGGAGGGAACTGACACCATGAATCCTGCAGGGCTGTCCATAAATCCATAAGAGTACGAGGGGTTGGATATCTCTTCTGAAGGCATCCCACATATACCCAAAATGGTCATATCTGGAGAGTTTGATGGTCAGCGTAAGTTTTTAGAAGAATGTTCCTGGAGCCATTCTGTAGCAATTCTGAACGTCTTTGTCGAGCATTGTCCTGCTGGAACCGCGCAAGTCGTTCGGAATACACAATGGACATGAATGGGTGCAGGTGATCAGACAGGATGCTTGCGTACGTGTCACCTGGACGTATCAGGGGTCCCATATCACTCCAACTGCACGCGCCCCTCACCATTACAGAGCCTCAACCAGCTTGAACATTCCCCTGCTGACTTGCAGGGTGCATAGATTCATGAGGTTGTCTCCATACCCATACACGTCCATCCGCTCGATACAATTTGCAACGAGACTCATTCCACCAGGTAACATGTTTCCAGTCATCAACAGTCCAATATCGGAGAAGACGGGCCCAGGCGAGGTGTAAAGCTTTGTGTCGTGCAGTGATAATGTTTCGTTGAATGGTTCACACGCTGACACTTGTTGATGGCTCAGCATTGGAATCTGCAGCAATTTGCGGAAGACTTTCATTTCTGTCACGTTAAACGATTCTCTTCAGTCGTCGTTGGTCCCGTTCTTGCAGGAAATTTTTCCAGCCGCAGCGATGTCGGATATAGACGGTACACTCGTGAAATGTTCGTACGGGAAAATGTCCACTTCATCGCTACCTCCAATATATCTTTTCGAATGCAAAGATAAACCGACGGATACATATTTGAATACATGATTAAGATGCCGTCATTGTTCATATGCAACAGTACCTGTCAGTATTACAAATAATTTAGCTCCAGCTGTAGTTCACATCGCTGTACACCAAGAACCGATACAGTAATTAACATTTGGTTATTGCGATCGATATGGACACTTGCTCTAGTGATATATTAAGACACCTCAGCAAACTAATTCTGTTCGCTTACTATGTGCATGACCACTCCAGAAAACGTATTTGAGAAACTAGCCCATACAACTACTTTTCGTACCTAACAGTTAACTGACACACTAAATACACACATCAAAAAAGTTTTGCATAACCCTGGTTCCAAGAACTCCTGAAGATAGGCGTTGACTGTGGATACTGTATCACAGACACAGTCCCTTTGAATGTTCAGAGATGTCACTAAACCCACCCAAAGATGTAGATAATCATGCATGAACAGCGCCTGTTAGACGGAGGGGGTCCGACAGTCGATCTGTTCCCGTCATTCCACCAGGAAGGAGGTACACGGCTCGTGTTGTGCCTAGACGGTCAATACCGAGGTTCGATCGTGTCTGCATTTTTACTTTGTGTCAGGAAGGGCTCTCAACAAGGGAAGTGTCCAGGTGAGTCGGAGTGAACCAAAGCGATGTTGTTCGGAAATGGAGGTTAGATTAGATTAGATTAGATTAGATTAATACTAGTTCCATGGATCATGAATACGATATTTCGTAATGATGTGGAACGAGTCGAATTTTCCAATACATGACATAATTAGGTTAATTTAACAACATACTTAAGTTAATATAACAACTTTATTTTTTTGTGTTTTTTGTTTTTCTTTATTTTTTATTTTTGTTTTTTTAATATTTTTTTCTTTTTTTTTCTTAATTTATATCTAAAAATTCCTCTATGGAGTAGAAGGAGTTGTCATTCAGAAATTCTTTTAATTTCTTCTTAAATACTTGTTGGTTATCTGTCAGACTTTTGATACTATTTGGTAAGTGACCAAAGACTTTAGTGCCAGTATAATTCACCCCTTTCTGTGCCAAAGTTAGATTTAATCTTGAATAGTGAAGATCATCCTTTCTCCTAGTATTGTAGTTATGCACACTGCTATTACTTTTGAATTGGGTTTGGTTGTTAATAACAAATTTCATAAGAGAGTATATATACTGAGAAGCTACTGTGAATATCCCTAGATCCTTAAATAAATGTCTGCAGGATGATCTTGGGTGGACTCCAGCTATTATTCTGATTACACGCTTTTGTGCAATAAATACTTTATTCCTCAGTGATGAATTACCCCAAAATATGATGCCATATGAAAGCAATGAGTGAAAATAGGCGTAGTAAGCTAATTTACTAAGATGTTTATCACCAAAATTTGCAATGACCCTTATTGCATAAGTAGCTGAACTCAAACGTTTCAGCAGATCATCAATGTGTTTCTTCCAATTTAATCTCTCATCAATGGACACACCTAAAAATTTGGAATATTCTACCTTAGCTATATGCTTCTGATTAAGGTCTATATTTATTAATGGCGTCATACCATTCACTGTACGGAACTGTATGTACTGTGTCTTATCAAAATTCAGTGAGAGTCCGTTTACAAGGAACCACTTAGTAATTTTCTGAAAGACAGTATTGACAATTTCATCAGTTAATTCTTGTTTGTCAGGTGTGATTACTATACTTGTATCATCAGCAAAGAGAACTAACTTTGCCTCTTCATGAATATAGAATGGCAAGTCATTAATATATAATAAGAACAACAAAGGACCCAAGACTGACCCTTGTGGAACCCCATTCTTGATAGTTCCCCAGTTTGAGGAATGTGCTGATCTTTGCATGTTACGAGAACTACTTATTTCAACTTTCTGCACTCTTCCAGTTAGGTACGAATTAAACCATTTGTGCACTGTCCCACTCATGCCACAATACTTGAGCTTGTCTAGCAGAATTTCATGATTTACACAATCAAAAGCCTTTGAGAGATCACAAAAAATCCCAATGGGTGGTGTTCGGTTATTCAGATCATTCAAAATTTTACTGGTGAAAGCATATATGGCATTTTCTGTTGAAAAACCTTTCTGAAAACCAAACTGACATTTTGTTAGTACTTCATTTTTACAGATATGTGAAGCTACTCTTGAATACATTACTTTCTCAAAAATTTTGGATAAAGCTGTTAGAAGGGAGATTGGACGGTAATTGTTGACATCAGATCTATCCCCCTTTTTATGCAAAGGTATAACAATAGCATATTTCAGTCTATCAGGGAAAATGCCCTGTTCCAGAGAACTATTACACAGGTGGCTGAGAATCTTACTTATCTGTTGAGAACAAGCTTTTAGTATTTTGCTGGAAATGCCATCAATTCCATGTGAGTTTTTGCTTTTAAGCAAGTTTATTATTTTCCTAATTTCAAAGGGAGAAGTGGGTGAGATTTCAATTGTATCAAATTGCATAGGTATGGCCTCTTCCATTAACAGCCTAGCATCTTCTAATGAACACCTGGATCCTACTATATCCACAACATTTAGAAAATGATTATTAAAAATATTTTCAACTTCTGACTTTTTGTTCGTAAAGTTTTCATTCAATTTGATGGTAATACTGTCTTCCTCTGCTCTTGGTTGACCTGTTTCTCTTTTAATAATATTCCAAATTGTTTTAATTTTATTATCAGAGTTGCTGATTTCAGACATGATACACATACTCCTGGATTTTTTAATAACTTTTCTTAATATAACACAGTAGTTTTTATAATTTTTGATAGTTTCTGGGTCACTACTCTTTCTTGCTGTCAGATACATTTCCCTTTTGCGGTTACAAGATATTTTTATACCCTTAGTAAGCCATGGTTTCTTACAAGGTTTCTTACGAGTATATTTAACTATTTTCTTGGGGAAGCAGTTTTCAAATGCATTTACAAAAATGTCATGAAATAAATTATATTTTAAATTGGCATCAGGTTCACGGTACACCTCATCCCAGTCTAACTGCTGTAGGCTTTCCCTGAAATTTGCAATTGTTAAATCGTTGACTGAACGTACCACTTTGGAGGACTGTTTAGTATTGCTGAATGGAGCTATGTCATATATTGTAACTAGCTGTGCACCATGATCAGAAAGACCATTCTCAACAGGCTGAGCATTTATCTGGTTAAACTTATCTTGGTCTATAAAGAAGTTATCTATCAGTGAGCTGCTATCCTTTACCACCCGAGTAGGAAAATCAATAACGGGTGTCAAATTGAAAGAACCGAGTAATACTTCAAGGTCATTTTTCCTATTACCCTCTTTCAGAGAATCTACATTGAAGTCCCCACAAATAATAATTTGCTTCCCCCTGTCTGACAGATAGCACAACAAGGAGTCCAAATTTTTCAGAAATAGATGAAAATTTCCTGATGGGGACCTATATACAGTTACAATTATAAATGTGCCTTTATTTAATTTAAGCTCACAGGCACATGCTTCTATATGTTTCTCTACACAAAACTTTTTTGTTTCTATACTTTTTGCACAATGATAACTTTTGACATATATGGCAACTCCTCCTTTCTCCATATTTTCTCTCATTACATGTGCAGAGAGCTTATATCCACTTACATTTACCTTATCCATATCAGTAACAATGTGATGCTCAGACAGGCATAGTATATCTATTTCATTCTCAGCTTCTATATCTTCTAAACAAACCAGAAGCTCATCTACTTTATTCTTTAAACTCCCAATATTTTGATGAAATATACTTACATTATTTTTAATTATACCTTTATGAGAACCTTTCCTTATTCTAACATTTGCAGTACTCTCCTGTCTGAGTTTCTCATTGTGCTTAGGCCTAGTTCCTCCTATACCAGTGGTCACACGGTGTTCAGAGAGGCAGATTATGTCAACTGGGTTGGGTGACTTTAATTCATCAATGCAATTACCTAGGACTGAGCTACAACTTGGTGGAAATAAAATTTCTGGTGATTGGTGAAAATTTATAATTGATAGCTGTGATTGGTGATCCAATGTGCTAGAATTGTGCTGTTTAATTTCTTTCCTAAACTGAAGATTTGTTTCAATCCTGACCTCTCGTAGAACTTGACATCTTTCTGTCTTACCTATCCTAAAAAAGGTGCTGCTCCAACACCTGTAACCACTGGTATTTTACCATTCATGGCAGTGCCTCCCCCCCTTAAATTTCCTGCTATTACCCCAGCCAGTTTCCCCTTCCCTTTCCTGTTGAGATGTAGGCCGTGCCTGGTATAGTCCCACCTACTGAGATAATCAACAGGAACCACACCAATATGAGCCCCCGCACCCGACCCAAGCAGCCGTTCCAACTCCAAATTAACTCTCCCAACAGAAGAGTCCAAATGAGGCCGGTCATGACGTCTCAGGACAGATACAAATTCAACATTGGTGTGTCTCGATGCCGACGCAATCTTTACCAGGTCACACTCTATACTGTACCCAGGATCTCTGTCAATGCTGTTCCCTGGCCCTCCCACAATAACCACGGTGTCTTCCCTGGTAAATCCTTTACAGAGTGAACCTAAATCCTCTGTCACCTGATCCAGACTAGCACTTGGTTTGAAAAAATTTGTGACCTGGTATTCTGGTCCTAATTCCTCCTGCAGAAGTTGGCCTACACCTCTGGCATGAGAACTGCCTAACAACAAAACTTTCTTCCTTTTCGATAACTTTCCTACATTCTTTTTCAATTTCCTATTGAAAGTTTGTTGTGTCCTGTCTACACCTACCTCTGCTTGAGGCTCATCAGTTTCTAACTGAAGCAACAGGTCAAACTTATTTTTGACATTCACCACAAAACTGTCAGACTTAGTTCTAGGCCTGTTCCTTCTGCTACCTGTTGCCACTTCCCACCTCTCTTTGCCCTTCTCCCTCCTTAACCTGTCCAGATCTTCCCTAGCCTGATCTAGCTCAGCCTGAAGGGCAGCAATTTTCCCCTCCTGTTCCACTATCTTCCTATCTCTGCTGCAAATCCTACATAACCACTGATGAGCCTGATCCACTTTCCCAACACCCACGCCACTGCAGTCCCCCCAGTGAAAAAAACTACTACATCCATCACACCAAACCCCGGAACTAACAATTCTACGGCAAGTCAGGCACTTCTCACTCATGGCAAAAATATACAGAGAGACAGAAACTGTTGATGATATGCCTCGCTCAGTCCGCCCAAGGGCTGCAACGGCAGTGGATGACCGCTACCTATGAATTATGCCTCGGAGGAAACCTGACAGCAGCGCCACCATCTTGAATAATGCTTTTCGTGCAGCCACAGGATGTCGTGTTACGACTCAAACCGTGCGCAACAGGCTGTATGATGCGCAACTTCACTCCCGATGTCCATGGCGAGGTCCATTTTTGCAATCACGACACCATGCAGCGCTATACAGATGGGCCCAACAACATGCCGAATGGACCGCTCGATGTTGGCATCACGTTCTCTTCACCGATGAGTGTCGGAGACGTGTTTGGAGGCAACCTGGTCAGGCTGAACGCCTTAGACACACTGTCCAGCGAGAGCAGCAAGGTGGAGGTTCCGTGCTGTTTTGGGGCGGCATTGTGTGGGGCCGACGTACTCCGCTGGTGGTCATGGTAGGCACCCTAACGGCCTTACGATACGTGAATGCCATCCTCCGACCGATAGTGCAACCATATCGGCAGCATATTGGCGAGGCATTCATCTTCATGGACGACAAATCGCGCCCCCATTGTGCACATCTTGTGAATGTCTTCCTTCAGGATGACGACATCGCTCGACTAGAGTGGCCAGCATGTTCTCCAGACATGAACCCTATCGAGTATGCCACGACGAATACAGGCATGCATCAATCCAAGAGGATGCACCAGTGGGTATTAGAGGTACCGGTGTGTGCAGCAATAAGGTCCACAACCTCTGAAGATCCCGCTGTATGGTGGTGTAACTTGCAATGTGTGGTTTTCATGATAAATAAAAATGATGAAAAATATATGTAGATCTCTATTCTAATTTTAAGTACAGGTGCCGGACTCTCGGCACCGAGGTGATGCAAAACTTTTTTTTGATGTTTTTATTACTGCAACAACACCTGTAATACTTGTAATACTTGTGTATTTATATCTGTTTATGTGTTTCATTGTATTCGTTTTTTCGTAAGCGACACTGTGGGTGTCCATGCGTGTTGTATTGATCATTTCAGTGTGGTGTGAAGAGAAAAGCTACCAGCCAGATGTTTTCATAATGGGCTTGCCATCTGCAGCTACACTCCTGGAAATTGAAATAAGAACACCGTGAATTCATTGTCCCAGGAAGGGGAAACTTTATTGACACATTCCTGGGGTCAGATACATCACATGATCACACTGACAGAACCACCGGCACATAGACACAGGCAACAGAGCATGCACAATGTCGGCACTAGTACAGTGTATATCCACCTTTCGCAGCAATGCAGGCTGCTATTCTCCCATGGAGACGATCGTAGAGATGCTGGATGTAGTCCTGTGGAACGGCTTGCCATGCCATTTCCACCTGGCACCTCAGTTGGACCAGCGTTCGTGCTGGACGTGCAGACCGCGTGAGACGACGCTTCATCCAGTCCCAAACATGCTCAATGGGGGACAGATCCGGAGATCTTGCTGGCCAGGGTAGTTGACTTACACCTTCTAGAGCACGTTGGGTGGCACGGGATACATGCGGACGTGCATTGTCCTGTTGGAACAGCAAGTTCCCTTGCCGGTCTAGGAATGGTAGAACGATGGGTTCGATGACGGTTTGGATGTACCGTGCACTATTCAGTGTCCCCTCGACGATCACCAGTTGTGTACGGCCAGTGTAGGAGATCGCTCCCCACACCATGATGCCGGGTGTTGGCCCTGTGTGCCTCGGTCGTATGCAGTCCTGATTGTGGCGCTCACCTGCACGGCGCCAAACACGCATACGACCATCATTGGCACCAAGGCAGAAGCGACTCTCATCGCTGAAGACGACACGTCTCCATTCGTCCCTCCATTCACGCCTGTCGCGACACCACTGGAGGCGGGCTGCACGATGTTGGGGCGTGAGCGGAAGACGGCCTAACGGTGTGCGGGACCGTAGCCCAGCTTCATGGAGACGGTTGCGAATGGTCCTCGCCGATACCCCAGGGCGGTGCGGTCCCCTACGGCACTGCGTAGGATCGTACGGTTTTGGCGTGCATCCGTGCGTCGCTGCGGTCCGGTCCCAGGTCGACGGGCACGTGCACCTTCCGCCGACCACTGGCGACAACATCGATGTACTGTGGAGACCTCACGCCCCACGTGTTGAGCAATTCGGCGGTACGTCCACCCGGCCTCCCGCATGCCCACTATACGCCCTCGCTCAAAGTCCGTCAACTGCACATACGGTTCACGTCCACGCTGTCGCGGCATGCTACCAGTGTTAAAGACTGCGATGGAGCTCCGTATGCCACGGCAAACTGGCTGACACTGACGGCGGCGGTGCACAAATGCTGCGCAGCTAGCGCCATTCGACGGCCAACACCGCGGGTCCTGGTGTGTCCGCTGTGCCGTGCGTGTGATCATTGCTTGTACAGCCCTCTCGCAGTGTCCGGAGCAAGTATGGTGGGTCTGACACACCGGTGTCAATGTGTTCTTTTTTCCATTTCCAGGAGTGTATATTCAGTTACCAAGATGCAGGTGTGGCCATGTTGTATACAGAGTCATTTCGTTCTTGTGATAGTATAGTATATTCCTGTTATCAGAATTTAAATGTATAGTACAGAGAGGATAGTAATTTTGCTCATACTTGTTAATTACAGAGGGAGCCACAGTAGAGAAAGTCAAGTAGTTACAAGTTCCACAAACCTGCCTTATCTTATGTTGAAACATCGTGGTGGTTAATCAGTCAGAAGGCAGAGTATTTGGGACCGTTTCAGTATTATCCTATAATCATAAACAATTATCGTTTTCTATTTGTTCTTGCACATAAGAAGATTCCTCTGCTGTTTTGTTATTGTAATTCCAATGTAATACACAAAGTAATTCATACGCATGAAGTACTTTTGGTGATGAAACTTCGATTACAGTATATATTGTCATGTTGTAACCACACTGAGGATCAAATCTGAAATCAGAGTCGTCAATGAAGTACAACACACAGCAGTAAAAGTACATTTATTATGAACCCCAAAGTACAGACAGAAGGGAACTGCTTTCTGAACAGAGAGTGCTGTTTTTATACAAAACATCGAATATTCCAGAATATGCAAATATCGGAAAGTAAGACATTTCAATAACCTTCTAGAAGCGATAAATACTAAATAATGAACATTCAGTGATGATCAGATTTGATCTGGTGACCCGCAGCGCACCAGGCAGCGTCGGTTCCCGCTACTTTGCACTTCATGCAGCCCAGCTCGTGGCAGTGCTCCCACACCACAAGAAACAACGACCCGCTGTTTCAGAAGTTTTCGCTACAGCTGACACACACACACACAGTGGTTACGTTTACTACAAGCCGCAACACAAGTTGGGAAACGGGGCCAAATTTCAAGTGGTTTACTGTCGAGTTGAGATTTTCACAAATGGTTTATTCGTATCTTTCAGAAACTACCAGTACGGCAATAAACAGCCTTTTAAACACGCCGCTAACGGCAATCATGTAATTTATAGCATTACAACAATTTAAACAATTAAAAAAAACACAAGAGCTACCAGTACGGCAATAAACAACCTTTTAGAACACACCGCTAACGGCAATCAAGTAATTTATAGCAATACAACAGTTTAAAAATTTAAAGAACATTAGTAAACAGGCTACTAAAATAAATACAGAACTTTGTTAATAAAGTACGGTGAGGTAGTGAAGCTACCAACACCGCCATTAAAAAAATTAAACAGGTCTCAGAAAACACACGATTAATGGCAATAAAAGGAATTTACAAACTTGGAGGAATTTAAGAAAATTTTAAACAAAAGTGTTGTGGAATATCATAAGAACATAACAGATATGACGGACCCGTGTGAGGCGGCCACAAATCACCCACCCAGGGATGCTCAGGCTAGACAGAATACTGACCAATTTAAATAAGCCCGTAAACACAATTGCCACTCTCAGGCTGGTCACTGCACCGACTTTTAGCCAGCGAAAACTTGTTATAAAATGGCTTAACTTGCTGACAGAATTAGAGCTAACCTCGTGCAAGGAAACATTACACCACACAGTCCTGAATGAGCGACCACATGATCAACCAACAAGAAGCATGAATTTACTCATAACCCACGACAGAATAGCGAAACAATTAAACTGCCAAAACTACACCTCCCATCGGACAGTAACCAGAGGAGGAGGAAAGATCACTGTCTTCAATTACGCCGGTGCCAGGGACAGGAAACCCGGTCGCCGGAGGGCACAAGGCAGAAGAGTCGCTGGTTACACAAAATTATACTTAATGATTAAACCTTCCACGACCTTAACTCGCAATTATGCTCGAACAGGCAGTACACGACTTCCGATTTCAAGGATCCACACATCCGACCGCGCACGCGTCGCCAGCGTACCCAACACGCCACGGTCACGCGACAACTCGACCCGCTCATTACACACAACCGACATACATCACGTGGCGACTCGGTACAACCGACCACGCCTGTTTCGCACTGGAGAGCCACCCTGCCCTCCCGTGTCCATCACACTCTCTGCGCGTAACCCCCTACCTCCGCGCCACCACACGAGGTTACAACTGGTCAAAGATCTCACTTCCTCCATAGCAGTTTCCCGGAAGCAAAAACGCAGATATCGATAGCAGAGGGAAAAGACAACCAAGCAGCCACTTAATGACAGACAACATATCAAACAAACATGTCAGGGGAAGAAAAGGGAAACCAATGCAATCTAAACACAAGGTGTAGCACGAGTCGATACACCGCTCAACAGCATCTTAGATCTTGATATTGTCAGTGATTCTCTGTATGGCAGCGCTTCAAGATCCTCGCGTTCGGGTCATGTTATCACATTCTCTTTGCGATCGTTGAGCAACTCTTTCCGTCAACGAGAAATCCCCGCCGTCGATCTGCGCTCCAGGATTGTAACAGGGCGTCATCCCAAACTCTCTGTTCGACATTAATGTAAATCGAGAGCATACTTCCCAATGTAGCGTACTGTGAGGTCATACGCCTGTATTTGGTTGACAGTTACAATGCTGCGGATTACATCGCAATAAATTATTTCTGACTGGAGAACTTTTTCACGCTCAGAGATTATCACACGGAATACTGGACTCTACCAAAGGAACCTTGCAAGTTCCGGAGCTTCAGCACTCGGCGCAGCGTTGGGAACAGTGTAGTTGGTAAGGTAGTTAGTGCAGACTGCTATAGATCGATGCCGTCAGTCTACTTCGGGAATCTCTCCCACAGTTCAGTGGAATGGCACTGCTGCTGGTGGTGACGGTATCAGGTGCCCCATAGATAATTACAGCAATGTGCTTCCGTCGCTGGTACTTCCTACAGTGACGCACATGACTCTTATAGGTTAGTAGAGGCCTGGCCACTAATACCCCCGTCTGATTCTACCTAGAGTCAAATCCCAGGTGACCAGATGTTAGAGCATCGTGGATATACTTCAGGACATCTAGATGTAGATGAACTTCGATGGACGAACAACCATTTCCACCCCAACGGGTCACAGATTCTCTTATGTAATTTTACAATTTTACACTTTTACGACTGGAATTCTCCTTTAATCGGTTCGTTCTTCTTGAAGCTTTTTACGGTTTTTATCAGTGCTGGATGTCGCCTCTGTTCACCAGTAATATCTCTACCAAACAAAACCATGTCATAATCACAATCGAATTCAAATACGAAAGCAAGGTTGTTGAGGATTGTGCAGTATCAGCCCCTATAATAAACATTTCAGCGAAGGGTTCGTTCTTCAAGACGACCATTCACTAGCCACTATGTGCACCTCGTGAATACTTTCTTCCAGGAGTCATAAATCATTGGAATGGAAAAGCCAGTGGTACCTGCTGACATAAACTCTGTTAATCGTATTAGGGACAGCTTGAAATTTTCAAAGGGTTAACGCAGGCACTTTTCCCACTCGGTAGATGAATTCCGTTAGGATGTCATTGTTTAATGGGACAGGCTCGAGCAGGAATACCTCGAAGTCTTTCCGGACAGCATTTCAAAGCGGATTCAAGGCTGTTACCGTGCACAGGTGGAGTAACGTAATATTGAATGTAACAATCCCCTTTTAGTGCTCAGTCTGTGGATTAGTTGGCAGCAATATAGTCAACAGTAGATCTCCAGTCTTCATGTCTTTCTGCCTTTTCCATTTCCATTGGCGGCTAGTTCTCGTTTACGTTGGCAGGTTCCCAATAAAAAGTCAATAAGCTGTATAACAGAACTTTTCCAAATTGTTTGTTACATAGCCTACGATTATACCATACTGCTTAAAAAACTAGAAAATAGTAAATATGCTAATTATTCAGCTACAAAAGTAATCCGTGAACTACTAATAATTAAGTGTATTCAGAAGTGAACTCACTAATATGTGTGTATGTGTGTGTGTGTATGTGTGTTTTTGTGTAACATTGTAGTAGGTCTTCTGTGAACTTTTTTGCCCACAATACTTCAGCAGCAAATAACACACAATACAAACAAAATAACTTTTGTTTCTCTTCGCTCACTGTTAACCACGACCTTTTACAGAACCATTTTTTTCGTAGGAAGTTTAGCGAGCGGTTAGCACACTGGATTCGCATTCGGAACGACGATGATTCAAACCCGCGCCTGGCCATCCGGATTTAGGTTTCCCCTACATCGGTTAAGACAAATGTCTGGATGGTTCCTTCTAAACCACATGTCGTATGAAAGGCGTGATGACTGGGATATGTTGCGGCTGGTACGACGTTGTAAAAACGAATTGGTAAGTATCTGCCAAAATAAAAAATTCAACCCCCAGCACACCTTGCCCAATAACTATCACACAAGGCGATACATTAAAGTGTTTGAGCAGAGCACACTTGCTCATATCGATTCTTTCGCTTGCAGAACTGCTTTGGGTTTCATTACCTAGCTAGGACTTCTCTCGCGTCTCGGAAGGTGGCCGACTTGCAGCGCCTCTGGCAGGATTTAAGCATGCATACAGCTCAGGCTAGAGATCTGCTGGGGGTTGACTGTTAGTCTGGCTCCATCACGGTCTGAACTTGCTACCTGTGCAGGTCCCATCGCCGCGTCTGGATTTCAGTTAGATGCCTACACCTACTGGGGAGTTAGACTAGGCCCGTTTTTTCTTGGTAGGCATGACCACATACACGGTCCTTAGTTCTCACAGGAACGACACAGGAATAAAAGGTGAGCACCAGGTCTCGTGTGCGGTAAAGTGTCTGCCACTGATGCACGCATTTTCTAGGTTTATTTTTCGTTGTCAGTTAACTTTAAGCACTTGTAGGTCAGTTACGTTCAGTTGCCTGCTCTGATTTTCCCTGTCATGGCTGGAGGCCAGTGTGCTATTTGCCATTTATTTGTTATGTAAATTTAATTCACACGTATTCTATATGTGTGATTTAGAATTTGTGCTGCTAGAACAGCTCGGGGCGCTAGCCGAGCTCAAGCCAGTTAGCATGTGTTGGCTAACCCATATCTTCAACCCCTTCATTTGTTATGAATTTGTCCTTGACTGCGCTTATGAATAAGTGCTAATGCTTGTTGATTTGCAGTGCTCCCGGTTTATTTTAAATGCAACGTAGAGGTTACATAGTCTGCTAGCTTGTAGTTCTTTTTAATGTTCGAAGTGTTATTCGTATTGTGCCTATAATATCAAATTTAAAGTAGCCAAAATAATTGTTAAATCCATTCAGTGCTCTCGGTGCGAACTTCAAATGTCTTACGTTGTTGTAAGTTAGAAAAGTAAATTCTCTGAAATATTCAAAGACATTAGTTTAAAGTTTTTTTAACTTATTGCAGTGTTCCCACGAGCTTAACTGTTCGCTGTTGTTTATGTTAAATTTGGCCTCAGTAGCAAATAAATATTGTTCATCATTGTGTAAGGTGGCAGAATAAATGATGGTCAGATTCGCACCTTACAGAGGAGTAATTTGTGTGAACACTGCGTTCACAGCGACTGATATCCAGCTAGAAATTAGCTGTAGCATCGTTTAGTTCCAACTGAGGAGAAACGAACTGGTCAATTAGTTAATTGTTCTTACGAGAACTGGGAGGGCATTATAATATGCACGCTGCTCCAACTATGAGCGTGTATATCGCCACAGTCTAAGGCTAGGGATGAGTACATGTTCTCCCTCATAACGAGAAACATAGAGAAAGTTTCTGCTGAAAAATTCAGCAAAGTTGTAATTAGCTTTATAGGAATTTCAGCGGAAGAGAGTTCATCGCAGCTTGAGGTAAATACCACGCGCGGAGGCGTAAATTTGTTGGTTCACCATCCTGTGTCCACTGTAAACTCGAGCGACCTTGGGCAATCTTTTGCTCAATTTGTCACATAAGTAACCATCCACCGTAGACTTGATTGTCGTCCTAAAAATAGTACCGAAGTTTGAACCGGAATCGGACGATTTTCGTAGTACTGACCAACATTATAACGTAAGTGTAGGAACAATTTTGTAAAAAGACTTCTAGTTGAACTTTAATATTATAGTGTTGATGATAATTCAATCTTCTGAGACTTAATATTTGATATTGTTGTGTTTAGGATTATTTCACTTTTTGATGTTGACGAGATTCGTTATCCTTTCAACTGTTTTTTGTTGTCACATCGAAAACTGTGTAAAAGCTTGTATTTTTGTGCTAATATTGCGACATTAAACATGTCATTTCAACTTACACAGTTGTCCTCAATCTCATAATAAGTAAACCACAAAAATATTGCACTTTACAATTGCTTATGTTAAATTTGGCAAAATTATATATTGAAAATGATTATCTTTTTAATGCTCAGCAGCTTCTCAATCCCAGATCAAAGTTCCCCGCTATTTCAGTGTTTGCTATCAACATCACATTCTAAGTACACTATGAAGTACCAGTACAATATGTATCAAACTTTGCGGATTTCATCATATAATTTAATTGCCATTAAATGATTAAACTTTCATTTCATTCTAAACTGATTCCCACTACCAACATCAGTCTGAGAAGTGACCCTCTTTTTTTTTTTCGGCTTCAATCTTCTGACTGGTTTAATGCGGCCCGCCACGAATTCCTCTTCTGTACCAACCTCTTCATCTTCTTCATCTCAGAGTAGCACTTGAAACTCACGTCGTCAATTATTTGGTGGAAGTATTCCATTCTCTGCCGTCCCCTACAGTTTTTGTCCTCTAAAGTTTCCTCTTGTACCATGGAAGTCATTCCCTCATGTCTTAACAGGTGTCCTATCATCCTATCCCTTCTCCTTATCAGTGTTTTCCACATGTTACTTTCCTCTCAGCTTCTGCGAAAAACCTCCTCATTCCTTACCTTAACAGTCCACTTAATTTTCAACATTAGTCTGTAGCACAACATCTCAAATGCCTCGATTCTCTTCTGTTCCGGTTTTCCCACAGTCCATGTTTCACTACCATACAATGCTGTATTCCAGACGTACGTTCTTAGAAATTTCTGCCTCATATTAAGGCCTTTGTTTGATATTAATAAACTTCTCTTGGCCAGGAATGCCCTTTCTACCATCGTTAGTCTGCATTTGTTGTTCTACTTGCTCCGTCCGTCATTGGTTATTTTACTGCCAAGGTACCAGAATTCCTTAATTTCACCTACTTCGTGACCACCGATGCTGATATTAAGTTTCTCTCTCTGTTCTCATTTCTGCTGCATCTCATTACTTTCGTCTTTCTTCGATTTACTCCCAGTCCATATTCTGGGCTCATTAGATTGTTCATTCCGTTCGGCAGATCATGTCATTCTTCTTCACATTCACTCAGGACAGCAACGTCATCTACGAATTGTATAATTAATATCCTTTCACCTTGAATTTTAATTCCACTCCTGAACCTTTCTTTTATTTCCATCATTGCTTCCTCGATGTACAGGTTGAACAGTAGGGGGGGAAAGACTACATGCCTGTCTTACACCCTATTTAATCTGAGCACTTTGTTCTTGGTCGTCCACTTTTATTATTCCCTCTTGGCCCTTGTACATATTGTATATTACCCATCTCACCCTATAGCTTACCCCTACTTTTCTCAGAATTTCGAACATCTTCCACTATTTTACACTGTCGAAGGCTTTTTCCGGGTCGACAAATCCTATGAACGTGTCTTGATTTTTCTTTAGTCTTGCTTCCATTATCAACCACAACGTCTGTATCGTCTCTCTGGTGCCTTTACCTTTTCTAAAGCCAAACTGATCGTCATCTAGCACATCCTCAATTTTCTTTTCCATCCTTCTGTGGATTATTCTTGTCAGCAACTTGGATGCATGAGCTATTAAGTGGATTGTGCGATAATTCTTCCACTTGTCAGCTCTTGCAGTCTTCGGAATTGTATGGATGATATTTTTCCGAAAGTCAGATGGCATGTCACCAGACTCTTACATTCTTCACACCAACGTGAATAGTCGTTTTGTTGCCACTTCCCACAATGATTTTAGAAATTCTGATGGAATGTCCTCCAAAGCTCTTTTAAATTCTTATTCTAATAGTGGGTCCCCTATCTCTTCTAAATCGATTCCTTTTTCCTCTTCTATCACATCATACAAACCTTCCCCCTCATAGAGACTTTCAATGTATTCTTTCCGCCTATCCGCTCTCTCCTCTGCATTTAGCAATGGAATTCCAGTTGCACTCTTAGTGTCACCACAATAGCTTTTAATGTCACCGGTTGTTCTGACTTTCATGTACGCTGAGTGTCTCCTTCCGACAATCATTTCTTCTTAGATTTATTCACATTTTTCATGCAGCCATTTCGTCTCAGCTTCTCTGCATTTTCTGTTTATTTCATTCCTCAGCGATCTTTGTTCTTGTATTTCTGAGTTTCCCGGAACATTTTTGTACTTCCTCCTTTCATCCATCGAATGAAGTATTTCTTCTGTTACCCATGGTTTCTTCGCAGTTACCTTCTTTGTACCTACGTTCTCCTTCCCAACTTCTGTGATGGCCCTTTTTAGAGATATTCA
Organism: Schistocerca nitens; assembly: GCF_023898315.1. Taxonomy (NCBI): domain Eukaryota; kingdom Metazoa; phylum Arthropoda; class Insecta; order Orthoptera; family Acrididae; genus Schistocerca; species Schistocerca nitens. Next base: position 246,885,770 of record NC_064622.1, read on the forward strand.
ATCCTCTTCAACTGTACTGCCTACTAAGCTATTCCTTATTGCTTTATCTACAGCCTTAGAGAGCGTATCTCGTCATTCCTTAGTACTTCTGTATCCCACTTCTTTGCATATTGATTCTTCCTGACTTATGTAAAACTTTTGCCTACTCTTCATCACCACTATATTGTGATCTGAGTCTATATCTGCTCTTGGGTACGCCTTACAATCCAGTATCTGATTTCGGAATCTCTGTCTGACCATGATGTAATCTAACTAAAATATTCCCGTATCACCCGGCCTTTTCCAAGTACGACTCCTCCTCTTGTGATTCTTGAACAGAGTATTCGCTATTACTGGCTGAAACTTGTTACAGAACTTAATTAATCTTTCTCATATCTCATTCCTTGTACCAAGGGCATATTATCCTGTAACCTTTTCTTCTACTACTTCCCCTACAACTGCATTCTAGTCTCACATGACTATTAGATTTTCGTCCCCCTTTACGTACTGTAATAACCTTTCAATATCCTCATATACTTTCTTTATCTCTTTATCTTCAGCTTGTGATGTCGGCATATATACCTGAACTATAGTTGTCGGTGTTGGTTTACTGTCGATTCTGATAAGAACAACCCTATTTCAAAACTGTTCACAGTAACACACTCTCTGCCCTACCTTCCTATTCATAACGAATCGTACTCCCGTTATGCCATTTTATGCTGCTGACAAGAAATCCTTGTCTTCCTTTCCATTTCACTTCACTGACCCCTACTATATCTAGATTGAGCCTTTGCAATTGCCTGTTCAGATTTCCTAGCTTCCCTACCACATTCAAACTTATGACATTCCACGCCCCGACTCGTAGAACTTTATCCTTTCGTTGATTATTCAATCTTTCTTTCTTGGTCACCTCACACTTGGCAGTCCCCTGCCGAAGATCAGAATGGGGGACTATTCTGGAGTCTTTTGCCAATAGGGAGGTCAGCATGACACTTTTTCAATTACAGGCCGCATGTCCTACAGATACAAGTTATTTTCACTTCACTTCACTTCACTGACCCCTACTATATCTAGATTGAGCCTTTGCATTTCCCTTTTAGGATTTTCTAGTTTCCCTACAACGTTCAAGCTTCTGACATTCCACGCCCCGATTCGTTGAACGTTATCCTTTCGTTGATTATTCAATCTTTTTTTCATGGTAACCTCCCCCTTGGCAGTCCCCTCCCAGAGATCTGAATGGGGGACTAATTCGGAATCTTTCGCCAATGGAGAGATCATCATGACAGTTTTCAATTATAGGCCACATGTCTTGTGGATACACGTTTCGTGTCTATAATGCAGTGGTTTTCATTGCCTTCTGCATCCTCATGCCGTCGATGACTGCTGATTCTTCCGCCTTTAGGGGCAGTTTCCCACCCCTAGGACAAGACAGTGCCCTGAACCTCTGTCCGTTCCTCCGCCCTTTTTGACACGGCCGTTGGCAGAACGAAGTTGAATTCTTATGCCGGAAGACCCCTACAGCCACAAATACACTTTTTTTTTCGTTGTGGCACGGAAGCAAAGAACCTCCGAATGTTACTTACAGTAATTTCTTGCCATGCCTGAAGCTCATGATGCGTCAGATCATGAAGGTTGCTGGCAGAAGGCTGGTATGAAAGTATACGTTTGCACATCGCATCCCAGACCTCTTCTACATATAACAAATCAGGACTGGCCAGGCCAGTCATGTAACCATAGGTTTCTCAAAGCGGTTGTGCTGTCGAAAGCAGTGTGAGGTCAGGAAATGTCCTAGTGTAATATACCATTTAGTACCCTGGACATGAAAAGTATGACAACAGAGTTTGTCGTCCTTGCTACAAAATGGCGAACATTCAGCGTCCATTCAATAATTACCAAATCATTCCTGTCATCATATCTAACACCTCCCCATTCCATAATTTCAGGAATCTGTCTTGAGAATCGCTGCTTTCTGTGACCTTTGGCGAGATCATCTACGGATACAACGGTGCCGATTTAAGAGTCACAAACAGAAGTGATATTCGTCATGGGAAACCACAGAATGCCACTCAGTGCACCACAGTTAGTTCCGGCTCCACGCCATACAATAAGCTGTGTTATCTTGTCGTATGCTGCAAGTAGCGAATGACGAATGGCAAGTCGTGATGTCAGTCCAGCTTCTACTAATCTTAGAAAGGATAAAGTTTTCCTCCAGGCCTATCATTAAATGTATTTATTCACCATGATCCCGATTTGGGCTTATACTGCCATTTTCAAGTGATAGATCGCTATAAAGTGCGTCAATGTATCGTTCAATTTAGGAGGACCTGTCCTCGTGTCATGCATGTTTAATTAAACCATGCGTAAATCGGTACGCATGTGACGACATGCGTACCTAATATGTTCCAAAACACCGCCCGCACTTAGAAACGGGATTGTCCGATCTCATACCTCGTGTACTACGAGTGATATAAAGGAAGGATCAAGTGTTTTGAATAGCCCCTGGGGTAGGGACCATTTGTACACCCAAATGAAGGATCATCTTAGTGTCACTATCCTACATTAAAGGGTCAAAATATGAAAATTACACACTTCCTCCTGCTTAGGGAAATGGAGTAAATCGGTTGGTTCTTCTTGCATTTGATGTGGTCTACGGTTTGCTTGATGGGACTTATGGAGGCCACCATCAGTTCATGGGCGGTTCCTGGGAAAACCCCAAAAAAGTGTTTTTTTATGTTTTCGCCGTCACCAGCAGACCAAAACCCAAGCGAGGGTTCCAGAACGGCTATGCACAGCACGTGCCTGAAACTCTAACGAGGTATTCAAAGATCCCGCTCTCGAACAACTTTGACAATGTTCTTCATATCTTTATCCGTTTCCAAGATACAGATGTTCAAGGTTAGTTTACTTCCATAGGTAAACTCGGTATGAGGCGAAATCTAAATAATAAATAACAGCAGCAAATCACTCACACTTTGACAGTATGCAGGGTGGTCCATTGATCGTGACCGGGCCAAATATCTCACGAAATAAGCGTCAAACGAAAAAACTGCAAAGAACGAAACTTGTCTAGCTTGAAGGGGGAAACCAGATGGCGCTATGGTTGGCCCGCTAGATGGCGTTGCCATAGGTCAAACGGGTATCAACTACGTAAAGAAATATGAATATTTTAGTTGGACTACTTTTTTTGCTTTGTGATAGATGGCGCTGTAATAGTCACAAACATATGGCTCACAATTTTAAACGAACAGTTGGTAACAGGTAGGGTTTTTAATTAAAGTACAGAACATAGGTAGGTTTGAACATTTTATTTTGGTTGTCCCAATGTGATACAAGTACCTTTGTGAACTTATCATTTCCGAGAACGCATGCTGTTACAGCGTGGCCGGCCGGAGTGGCCGAGCGGTTGTAGGCGCTACAGTCTGGAACCGCGCGACCGCTACGGTTGCTGGTTCGAATCCTGCATCGGACATGGATGTGTGTGATGTCCTTAGGTTAGTTAGGTTTAAGTAGTTCTGAGTTCTAGGGGACTGATGACCTCCGAAGTTAAGTCCCATAGTGATCAGAGCGATTTTTTTTTTGTTTGTTACAGCGAGACTACCTGTAAATACCACATTAATGCAATACATGCTCAAAATGATGCCTTTCAACCTCAATGTATTTGGCAATACGTGTAACGACATTCCTCTCATCAGTGAGTAGTTCGCCTTCCGTAATGTTCGCACATGCATTCACGCATGTTGTCAGGCGTTGTCGGTGGATCACGATAGCAAATATCCCTCAACTTTCCGCACAGAAATAAATCCGGGGACGTCAGATCCGGTGAACGTGCGGGCCACGGTATGGTGCTTCGACGACCAATCCACCTGTCATGAAATATGTTATTCAATACCGCTTCAAGCGCACGCGAGCTATGTGCCCGACATCCATCATGTTTGAAGTACATCGCCATTCTGTCATGCAGTGAAACATCTTGTAGTAACATTGGTAGAACATTACGTAGGAAATCAGCATACATTGCACCATTTAGATTGCCATCGATAAAATGGGGGCCTATTATCTTTCCTCCCATAATTACGCACCATACATTAACCCGCCAAGGTCGCTGATGTTCCATTTGTCGCTGCCATCGTGGATTTTCCGTTGCCCTATAGTGCATATTATGCCGGTTAACGTTACCGCTGTTGGTGAATGACGCTTCGTCGCTAAATAGAACGAGTGCAGAAAATCTGTCATCGTCCCGTAATTTCTCTTGTACCCAGTGGCAGAACTGTACACGACGTTCAAAATCATTGCCATGCAATTCCTGGTGCATAGAAATATGGTATGGGTGCAATCGATGTTGATGTAGCATTCTCAACACTGACGTTTTTGAGGTTTCCGATTCTCGCGCAATTTGTTGCTACTGATGTGCGGATTAGCCGCGACAGCAGCTAAAACACCTACTTGGGCATCATCATTTGTTGCAGGTCGTGGTTGACGTTTCACATGTGGCTGAACACTTCCTGTTTCCGTAAGAAACGTAACTATCCGGTGAACGGTCCGGACACTTGGATGATGTCGTCCAGGATATCGAGCAGCATACATAGCACACGCCCGTTGGGCATTTTGATCACAATAGCCATACATCAACACTATATCGACCTTTTCCGCAATTGGTAAACGGTCCATTTTAACACTGGTAATGTATAACGAAGCAAATACCGTCCGCACTGGCGGAATGTTACGTGAAACCACGTACTTATACGTTTGTGACTATTACAGCACCACCTATCACAAAGCGAAAAAAGTGGTCCAACTGAAACATTCATATTTCTTTACGTACTACACGAATATGTAATAAAAAATTGGGGTTCCTATTTAAAAAACGCAGTTGATATCCGTTTGACCTATGGCAACGCCATCTAGCGGGCAAACATAGCGCTATCTGGTTTCCCCCTTCAAGCTAGACGAGTTTCGTTCTTTGTAGTTTTTTCATTTGATGCTTATTTCGTGAGATATTTGGTCCGGTCACTATCAATGGACCACCCCGTATACAGTATTTGTTAGTAGTAATATATGCTATCTATCCGCTCCAGTTTACGCGAAGAAAAATTGTGAAGTGTGTAGTGCAGCGTTTAATTGCACATTTAAATTCGAGAAGGAACCAATGTTACTTTTCATAGGTACTTAGATATTTTTAGATGTTTTGTAAGTTAATGCACTTGTCTGATAAATGTGTCTCCAACGTGACAGCAATATATTAAACGTGCATTTATTTGCAGGTTTCCTTTTTCAAAACCGTAGGTTTTAGGAGAAATGGTTACTTGGGGTTAAGAGGCAAGGTTCCGGACCGGAAGAAAACCATTTTCTGTGTTCAAAACATTTCGAGGGAAGTTGTTTCCTTGCAAACTATCGAAATTGAGGAAGACTGAAACTTGGTGCTGTTACATTTCTCTTGCATTTTCTGAACCATATACTAGAAAAGCAGAACTTTTTTCCGAGAGTAAGTTTACACAACACTGGCTGCTATTCAATTTGTCGACTGTTTACCGTAGACCACTTGTAGGGCCTTGTAGTACGGTGTGGATCTGCAGGAAACGCTGAATGACGTGCTGCAATCTCCCGGTGTATTCTCTCTCTCTGATCACGACTATGCATTGGCAATAATTGTTTGCACTACAGAAGGTTCAAATGTTGAAATGTGTGTGAAATCTTGTGGGATTTAACTGCTAAGGTCATCAATCCCTAAGCTTACACACTGCTTAGCCTAAATTATCCTAAGGACAAACACACACACACCCATGCCCGAGGGAGGACTCGAACCTCCGCCGGGATTAGCCGCACAGTCCATGACTGCAGCTTCTTAGACCGCTCGGCTAATCCCGCGTGGCACTACAGAAGGTGGCACACTGCACAGACACAGCTGTTGCGTTCATCCACTGGCCGAAGACTATCAAGAGCAGCTCGGACTGCGCTGCGCCTCGTTTGGAAACGGGCAGTCAGTTAGCAATCGTTTCGAGAATACAAACGAGCGTGGCGGATAGCTGGGGAGCCTTGAGGAAATATTTGAGCAATTAGCGTTTTCGCCCCGCGGTTTCCTCACAGGCTGTCTGAATGGGCGCGGGCGCGCGACCGCCGGCAGCCGCAGCGCCAGCCGAGCGTTTCGGCGTCGCGTGTCGCAGGCCCACCCACTTGGCGCCCGACCCAGCCACAGGGGCGCGGCTTTCGCCACACAGATAGTTCCGCTCCGGAGGACGTGCGAGAAAACGACAAGCCGCGCCCTTCCCCTCGCGAGTCGCAGCTTTGTCCGGGCAGCAAGAACTCGCCGGTGGGGAGGGGCGGGCGGTTTTTCGGCATATCACGCAGAGCCTTCAGGCCCCGTGTGTATAAATTGCCCAGCGATTCCCCGGGACACCAGTCAGCCACCAGGCGCATAGAAGGTAACCACACGAGACAAGTCACAAGCATGGCCATCAATCAGGTAAAGTCTCGCAGATAAGTGCATGTTGAGAGTCGTCCAAGACACGTGGAGTTGCTGCTTGTCAGTGTCGACAAAAGTAAGGTGTGCAGTGGTTGGTGTAGGACATACCTCATAGAGACAGCCTAACGGAAAACGGTGAACACTATTTTTAACAACAAAACTGACAGCAGTCAAATGCTCTCGCAAACTCTTCAATGGCTACAAGAATTTAGAATTATCAATTATTTTAAATATCCTATATAAATTTAAGTTTTAGGAACACTTTTCTGAAGACATTTGTCTGGATTGTAGCCATTCACAGAAATGAAACAAAGATAATTTTCGTTATTTATTTGTGGTAAGATCGAAACAAACATAAATAAACAACATTTGAAGACAAATGTCGCATTGATGTGGGCTAGGCAAATACTCAGTGGGCAGGTAATTTATAAATGATCATTTGCCTAGAAATTTGCCCAAAGCAGTTTACGCGCATAATCTGGGCATTTATATAAAAAAGGACGTCTTAAAGTTTTTACTGCTAGACAGTATAATTTACCAATTAAAATAAGGGAGTTGCGATACTCTCGTTATTAAAAATTAGGAAATGTTTAAACTACGTATGTCATTCATTGCTTTATTACCAACAACGAATGGAAAGAAGAGGGAAGCGTGTTTCTTAATTCTTTTCACTATTTTTCCAAGTTGCTCTACCAAGGGAAGGTGCCTGTTGCTGACACCTGCTTATTGTTTATAATATCCTTTTTCTTTGTAACAACTCCGCTCTTCGCCATCGGTCTCTCTCTCTCTCTCTCTCTCTCTCTCTCTCTCTCTCTCACACACACACACACACACACACCGCGTTGAACACTAGTGTATTGATAAGCTAGTATAAAAATAGTTGTCGTTAGGTTATCGCTTTGTAATGTAAGGCACTTTATAATCCGTGTCAAATCTCAGAAGATCGCTGAACAATGATTATTGATAACAAAATTAATACTAACTGTATTAAGCGGCTGCAATGTTTTTCTTGATGTTGAATGTATTTTTAAAAATTAAACTGTTTTCAGTGAAAAAACAAAAAGAAACTTTATTGGTATGTGTAGCGACATTTTTTTATTGTGTACGACACCAAGAACTGATCTCATTAAAGATGTAAAATGTTATGTTTACAGTCAAATTTATTTCCTCTAATAACTCTCCCCTATCTCTCTAGTTGCTTCTTCAACTTGGTTATCCAACCACTAACGAAGCAGTGTTACGAGAGCCATTTCCAACACAAAATATCAGCTTAAATTTTTTAATAAGCGATTTTTGTCAATTAATTTTTAAAATGCATAAATGCCTGAGAATTTATGAATTTTGGGCATTTGCCCAGACATTTAGCATGGCCATTTGCCGCAACTTCTGAATACCCGGGCATGTAACACCACTAACTGTGCACAATCAAAAGCTCGTACAAACTAGGACTAGTTCCCTGATCCATTCGATTGTTTCATGCGTGGTGAATATCCATCTTTGTTTGTTTGCACTCTCGAAAAAAGACAGTCAACAATGATATGGTGGACTGACCTTTAGGAGGCAGCACAGCCGCAATTTACAGAGCTGCCCATCCCCAATTGTGCAATAGAAGACCACTTCTGCCTTGTCTGGTTCGAATCCGATTCTGATCCTCCACTGACGTCTGTGCAGATCGAGCCCTTGTATGTGCGTACAAGCGTGCTTAACTGAACGTTAGTTGAGTACTGATGACTGCTCGCTCTAGATTTTCGATGAATGATTGACTGAAAGAGGATCCAATACGGCTGTTTCCTATGCGCTGCGACGGTTTCATTGATTTCAAGCGTCAGTGTTCTACTTGTGAAATATCTTGATGAATAGGCAGGTGAGGATCCTTCTGAATGTTGCCCCAGACCTTCAGAGAGCTTCAGATGTTGGAGATGGCTTTCTTCGGTTCACCCTCAGTTCATTTTCTGTACTTCATTCATTTCATTCAAGAGGTCCTGTAATATTTTTCACTTTCACTGACGATAGTACTGTCATCAGCATATGTTACCGTTGATATCCATTCACTTCTCCTGAACGTTTCTTTTATTTTTCGATGTTTAGACTGAACAGTAGAGGCTAAAGAATGCATTACATACTTTTTAATCCGAACACTTCGTTCTTGGTCCTACATTCTTATTATTCTGTCTTATACATATCATCCGTTAACCGTCATTTCATATAGCTTACACTTACGTTTCTGAGAATTTCGGATATTTTGCGGCATTATATATTTGCGATCGCTTTTTTCTTAAATCGACAAAACCTACGAAGGCATATTGATTTAAGTAAGCCTTGTTTCCATTACCAATCACAACGTCATAACTGCCTCTCTGCTGTTTTTATCCTTTTTAAAGTCATACTGATCTTCATCTAACAGACCCTCAATTTTCTTTTCGTGTCTTACAGCTGCAACAAACTGGTGTTCCGTGGCACTATGTTCAATATCGACCGTTTTACAGTATCGGCCAAGGCTAGTTTTCTTTTGTGGTACTAGACGGCACAACATACAAGCGGTGAGTTGAAAGACGCCATGATCCCCGCTCTTGATACGTCAGGCATTTTGTCCTGAATTCAGTTTTTTATTAGTTGTTAGAGTTTAATGTTGTTTGCCCCTGAGAGAAGCACACAAGAATTTTGTCACAGGACTGTGGTACACATTTATGAGTCGGGCAATCGAATTTAATTCTACATTTATTTTAACGGTATTGATTGAGGATATTGTAACGCTAAAAATTTCAAGATATCACGTGTTAAACAATACGCAATAGGTGTCGTTTTTATTGCTTGATCGTCGTACAGTACCAGCCGCCCAGTTGTCTTCCTATACCGCCCAGTCAGAACGTTAGGGGAAAAATAATAACAACTCTTCCTCTTCACTTTTTGGTGTAAAATGGCTGAGAATAAGGGCGAAATGAAAGGAAAATGGACTGAAGGGAATATGATGCTAATAAGTGAAATAATATCGGGGACAATGACAGCAAGGCAGGCAGCTGAGTCTTTTCATGTCCCAAGCTGCACTTCAGGTGATCGAATAAAAGTAATTACAACAGGTTCATCTGTGGATCTAACTCCTTCGATGGGCAGGTTTAAGAAGACATTCAACAATGATATAGAACCGTAGTTGTTCTGTACACGAAAGATTTAGACAACAGTTTCATGCCACTTAGTAGGAAAGAATTCTTGAGGTTAGCATTTGCTAATGGGCACAGTGAACAAACAGTAAAGAGTGGGCACGTGTTGGTTCAGCAGACCGAGAAAAAATATTGTATTTTATTTTTGATCAGTGCAATAAGTGAACAATGGGTTTTGAAATAGTGAATTTTGTTCATGGTTTTCTTTAGTTGTGTAATGTTGTTTATCTATAAATCTTGAAAGGCTTCCTATAGGGACACTGGTCGGTGCTGGAAGACAATTTTTGTACCGACTGAAAAACCATTTGTTTTTACTTGTACTGGCTGAAAAACCATTTGCTTTTACTTCTACATGACCTGTCGCTCATGTAAAATTCAGGGAAATCATCATGAACATCCATAAGGAATCAGTTTAAGTACCAGATTACTGTATTAAATCACAATTCCTTAAATATTTCACATTCTACAAGTGAAAAGGTCAAGCTGACCGCCACTGTAGGACTCTCCCCAAGGTAACGCAACACATTTCTTTTTTCTGAAAGCAGTTTGGTTTTACTCAGGATTGAAATGCACCACATTAAACCCTACCCTTTTGGCTACAAAACCCTGGTGTTTTCTTTTTCTTTTTCTTTGTTTTTTTTTTTTTTAACATACCGTAATCTAAGTTCAATGCGACGACATTATGACACCTTACTGGGAGGGCCTGTATGCCAGACGGCACTACACTACTTCGTCTTGATCCACCAAAAACCTCCGCATTATCGACGTTCTGCTTCCTATGGCGAGCATCTTTCACTTTGCCAAACAAGTGGCCAAACAGATGGAAGTGGAAGCTGCAAGATCTGGGCTGTGGAGTGGGTGAGGAACAGTCCAGTGAAGTTTCGTGTGCTCCTCTCGGGTGCGTCAGCACTACGAATAGAGACGTCCAGCTCTGCAGCGAAGTGCTTGTGTGCGATTTGTCGGTCACCTTGAATGAGAGTGTCCAGACGTTCCAACAACGCAGAATGCGCAGCAGTGAGCGGGCGACCGGCACGTGGGAGATCGTACAGGTTTGCACGACCTTGTTGCTATAATGACACACACCTCACCCAGCGACTCACCGTACTTTTGTTCACCGCCAGGTTTCCGTAGACATTCTGCAAGCGCCTATGAATATCTGCGATGCTCTGGTTTCTCACCAAAGAAACCTTAACCACAGCTCTCTGCTTGCAACGTACCTCAGATACAGACACCGTTTCGAAGGCTACATATAGCGTCGCCACCTATCGGAACTTCCTGAAACTGTAGGGGCTGATGCGGGAATATTACACGATGCTCCACAACAAAATCCGCATTTTTTCAATCGAAACTGGCCGAGAGAAAATGTGTTGCATCGTACCAGGTACCAGGTACCATATGTCTCGTTGACGCGCATCGCCGGCCGAAGTGGCCGTGCGGTTAAAGGCGCTGCAGTCTGGAACCGCAAGACCGCTACGGTCGCAGGTTCGAATCCTGCCTCGGGCATGGATGTTTGTGATGTCCTTAGGTTAGTTAGGTTTAACTAGTTCTAAGTTCTAGGGGACTAATGACCTCAGCAGTTGAGTCCCATAGTGCTCAGAGCCATTTGAACCATTTTTTTGACGCGCATCAGGGTTTGGTTACAGGCTACGTAAATATATTTGTTAGCTAGTAAGAAGTTGGGTGGTGTGGATAAAAGTACTTGGAAAAAATGCCATACGTCGTGTTTTCTTACTGCCGTCCGGGAGGGAAACTTCGCTTTACTTACGAGAGAGATGACCACCTTAAAAGGGGTGTGGGAATCTATTTCGTATTTCGTAAATTCATAGTGGCTGAGAGCTACTCACGTGGTTAATATTCTCCTGTAAGAGTTCAATTCGACACACTATTCCTTTTTTCTTTCGTTATATGGCGGCTTCTTGACGTAAGCGGTCCTTTTCCGAATCGAGCACGCAAATGCTATTAGCATAACAAACTAGATTAATAAGTAATTGCCTCCTGCAAAGTAGGTAAGACAAAACGCAGATCATCCACAGTTACACGTTTAAGGGCTTCTAGAGTCGAGGCGGAAAGTTTCTGAGTACATGAGGTACAAAAGACGTAGAGCTGTAGCTGTAGAAGTACTTCAAAATATTCTCACGGATGTGCAGTGGCTACCTGTACAATTCTATACTACAACGTTAAAGAAATTAATCCCTCAGAAATTCTCCAATATAAAAAATGCTTTTTCACATAAAAATAGACTGCTGAGTTATTTTAATATGCACATCGCTTTAATTTTTGGTATAACAACGTCGGTTGCTGAAGACTACGTGCCTGTTTAGTAAGTGAACTTGCGGAATAGCGAAATATGTTGATTCTTGCGCACCGCTGACAATTTGGTCTCAGCGACGAACCGTTGCGCCACTGATTACCTCGTCCCCATAAGCCTCACAGATTTTGAGGTGATTAATTTTTTGCTGTCGCCAAACAGCGACATCGATGCCGATTCGGTCGATTTGCACTGGACAGCAGCGTCGTGATGGTGAGCACAGACACTGCTAAGCTGATGTTACACGGAGCAAGTTTCCCCGTTAGTTGACTCGCATGACTTGGCTAGTAGACCATGGGGACTGACAGCTCACCTGCAGAAGCTGTAACACGGTGCAAGCCCTGCAGTAAGTTGTCTGATAGCAACACGTATGTTCGAGTGCCGACATTCAATCGACATGAGCGTCATTTGCAATTTTGGTGCGGGGCTATGCACAGATGGAGGCTCATGGACAAGAGAAGGAACTGAAGCGAGGTAAAAAACTGCGAAAATATTTAGTCTATTTAATACGGCTATGGATCGTCGACAGTGTCTATTCCTTCAGACAAGCATGTAGGCCTATATATGAAAGACATTTAATAGTACTACACAAACACTGTAACATACAGACACTGAAAAATTATGTTACATGCCAAGATAGGCCAAGATGACGATAATGACAATAATATAGATGTATGTTGTGCCGCCTGTTCTTTAGACATATCAATTAGGTGACGACGACGAAAAAGCCATTGTTTCTGTGCGGATGTTTAGCCTTAAAATCAATATTCGAGATCACAATAACTACGATCAGACAGTGTACGATTCTGGTATCACGAGAAAACCGAGGACTCACCAGCAACAGCCACAGGGGGCCAAAAATTCTGAAGATGACTTTAACATAAGCCGAAACCGGTAAACAAACAAATATTATTGCATCTCCACTGTTAATTTTAATCTAATATAGCACCAGGTCGCTGTACTCCCTGGTCAATGTTGTCTAATTTCATATCAGTGCAGATGCTCACCAAACTCCATGCCTTAGGGGAATCCGAAATGACAAGTAAGAGTTTCACTGGTAGGTGACGTTACGCCAGTAGTGGGTAACCGGCTGAGAATTTGGGTCGGATGGGCGGCGTGCTTGGAGGGCAGACGCGCTTATAGCGACAGCTCGCGGTAAGTGGCATCCCAGTCCAGCACACATTTTCGCCAGTTACCACTGATTCATTTTAATACCCAAATGCCTAACTCACTCAAAACCTTTAAATACGATACAGTAGAGTCTCTATAGTTCGAGGTGAACGGGACCGGAACCACCTCGAACTATCGAAAACTCGGACTATCGAAATTTAAATGGGAAAAAGAAATATTATGATATTGTAAGTAATACAGGTCAAAATATGAACTTTATTAAAATAAAAGTATTTACACATGCATTTGCATTGGCAGAATAACAATAATTATTTATTTAGCCAAGTAATAGTGAAGTGTCTTTTGTTTGGCGAAGCTGCAACGTTTCCTCGCGGCAATGTCACGTCACCGTCTGAGGAGCAGTAAGTCAGTTGGTGTCGCCTCAGGCTGTTGTTCCTCGTAGCACATGGCGGCCTCGAGAGCAGCGTAGCCATCGGTGTGACTCATCATTGGTGCAGCCTCTGCCTATCATCCTCGTCACTCTCACACTGCAATGGAATGTTAACCATGTCAATTATAGAAGAGTCTGTCACTTCCAACTGTTCGTCCAAATTTAACCACTTGCCTACTTCCACCTCGTCTGCCTCTTCACACCATGCCAATCTTCTGATTAAATTACACAATGGTTGATCGTCCTCATCTGCTAAATCTTCAGTTTCTGTGTCTGGCATACTTTCCTGTAGAATTTTTCTCCATGACTTAGAAATTGTGTCTGACTTTATTTCGCTCCAAGATTCGCTAATCCAGTACACGACGTCCTTCAAAGTCACTTTCTTCAAAGCTCCTACAATGCTTTCGTTGTCTTCGGAATGCAGGACTGACTGTAGCAATGTCCGTTGACACTTTTTTTTTTAGACATTCCAGAACGCCCTGATCCATGGGCTGAATGAGACAGGTAACGTTTGGTGGGAAAAATAAGGCGCGGATACCGTCGCACTGCAGTTCTCCTGAACTTGGATGTGTGGACGCATTATCCATGAGCAAAATTGCTATGCATGGCAGTCCCCTTTCTTTTAAAAAATTCTTGCAGTCAGGTACAAATGAGTTAAAAATCCAGTTCTTGAAGATTTCCTGATTCATCCAGGCATTATTCTGATGTGTATAGACAACCGGAAGAGCTGAGATGGATATATTCTTGAATGCTCTGGCTTGGCAGACTTCCCAATCACAACTAGTTTTAGTTTGTGGTTTCCAGTTGCATTTGAAGCTGCCATAACTGTGAGCTACTCTTTGCTTTTTTTGTGCCCAGGAGCACTTTTTTCTTAACAAGAAGCAAGTGTTCTCGCTGGTAACATTTTAAAATTTAGCCCAGTTTCGTCACAGTTATATATTTGTTCATTAGACAAATTTTCGCCAGTTATGATTTTTTTAGACTCGAAGATAAATTTTGAAACGGCCTGAGCGGACCACAGAGTTTTTCTCCACATACGTCTAGTTGACGCACTCCATACCTCTTCTTCCACTAGTCGAGCCAGCCCACACTAGCGGCGAAATCGTCATCTCCTTCCTGCAGCTGGTTTCTGAGAAACAAAGCTTTTTCTTGCAAGATTGGGCCAGAAATCGGAGCACCCTTCTCTCTCTGTTGGGTAAACCACATGAACAATGCCTCACTTGTCTTTTCGAAGTCTGACTTCTTTATACTCCTTCGACTGAGAGATTCGTGTGAGCATTTCTTTGAAGAAAACTGTTCCAATTTAAGTCGGTTTCTTCGCCAGTCACCAACAGTAACTTCACCGACACCATATTAGAGAGCAAGTTTTTTTATTGTTTCTCCTTTGTCAAGTCGTCTTAGTTCTTCTAATTTTAGATGAAAAGGCACAAATTTCCTCTTTTTTGTTACAGCACTCATCTTTGTAGGGCGTACAATGGAACACACAGTCAACAAACAAAACGACAAACAACATTGTACAGTACAGGTACTGGAAACTACAGCAGTGTATGAACTCCCCAGTTTTGATCGGTAGCAGCCGGCAGCAGTCGGGGTATTTCGTGCCACACTGACAAAAGATGTTCGTGCAACAGGGCAGCGAGCTAATCGTCGGTGTTGATTGAATTGTTGTCTGCTTTATCACTGAGCTGTACTCTCCCTATCTATCTTTTGAAATGATGTTTTCATTATTTATCATGTCAGTAAAAAAAGAAGGTAGATCTTTGCAACTTTTTTTTTTTTAAAGAGGCTCGGGTTATTGGAAACTCGAACTATCGAGACTCTACTGCAATGACATTTTGAGGGAATCACATAATGTGTGCGAGAACTAAGGATCATGGACGCACTGATACACTGAAGAGCCAAAGAAACTGGTACACCTGCCTAGTATCGTGTAGTGTCCCCGCGAGCACCACGACGTGGCATGGACTCGACTAATGTCTGAAGTAGTACTGGAGAGAATTGACATCATGAATCCTGCAGGGCTGACAAAAAATCCGTAAGAGGGGGTAGAAATCTCCTCTGAACAGCACGTTGCAAGGCAACCCATATATGTTCAATAATGTTCATGTTTGGTGAGTTTGGTGGCCAGCGAAGTGTTTAAAGTCAGAAGAGTGTTCATGGAGCCACTCGGTAGCAATTCTAGACGTGTGGGATGTCGCATTGTCCTGCTAGAATTGGCCAAGTCCGTCGGAATGCACAATCGACATGAATGGATGCAGGTGATCAGACAGGATGCTTACGTACGTGTCATCCGTCAGAGTCGTATCTAGGTGCATCAGGGGTCCCATATCACTCCAACTGCACACGGCCCGCACCGTTACAGAGCTTCAAATGGCTCTGAGCACTAAGGGACTTAACATCTGAGGTCATCAGCCCTCTAGAACTTAGAACTACTTAAACCTAACTAACCTAAGGACGTCACACACATCCATTCCCGAGGCAGGATTCGAACCTGCGACCGTAGCGGTCGCGCGTACAGAGCTTCACCAGCTTGAACAGTCCGCTGCTGACATGCAGGGTCCATAGATTCATGAGGTTGTCTTCATGTCCGTACACATATATCCGCTCGATACAATTTGAAACGAGACTCGTCCGATCAGGCAACATGTTTCCAGTCATCAACAGTGCAATATCGGTGTTTATGGGCCCAGGCGAGGCGTAAAGCTTTGTGTTGTGCAAACGTAAAGGGTGGATGATGAACCTTCGGCTCCGAAAGCCCCTGTCGATGATATTTCGTTGAATGCTTCGCACGCTGACACATGTTGATGGCCCAGCATTGAAATCTGCCTCAATTTGCGGAAGGGTTGTACTTCTGTCACGATGAATGACTCTCTTCAGTTATCGTTGGTCTCGTTCTTGCAGGATCGTTTTCCGGCCGCAGTGATGTCTGAGATTTGATGTTTTACAGGATTTCTGATATTTACGGTACACTCGTGAAATGGCCGTACGGGAAAATCCCCACTTCATCGCTACCTCGAAGATTCTGTATCCCATCGCTCGTGCGCTGACTATGACACCACGTTCAAACTCACTTAAATCTTGATAACCTGCCATTGTAGCAGCAGTGACAGATCTGACAAATGCGCCAGACACTTGTTGTCTTATATATACGTTGCTGACCGGAGCGTCGTATTCTGCCTGTTTACATCTTCTGTATTTGAATATGCATGCCTATACCAGTTTCTTTGGCGCTTCAGTGTAAAAGGTTTTGGACCGGTCTAGGAGGCGTGGGCTAATAGCAGAAGGGGTTAAGGCGACGGCTCGTGTTAAGTGGGAAATCAGAGTTCGATTCTCAGTTCTGCACAACTTGCCATGTGTCACTGTTAACTTTGAGAGCTGACGTCTAACCGTATTCGCAGTTTGCGAATACATTTCGTCTGTATCTTCCACAGTTTGAAACGTCTTATTAATGACTATCATTTCCATTACGATTTGACGTCATAAGTGTCGTTACAATGATGGTAGCACGTTAAATTATTTTAATATTATTTAGAAGATGTATTTAGCGATGAATTTCGCCTCAAGATTCAAATAGAAATGGAAGTTCTACATCTACATCTGTACTGTGCAAACTATTGTGAAGTGAATGGCTGCGAGCACATTCCATCAATTCTTCCCGTTGTATTCGCGTTTGGAGTCCTGGAAGAATGATGCTTGAACGCAGCTGTGCTCACTGAAATTAATCTAATCTAAACTTCTCTTCGGTTCCTTACAGGACCGATATGTAGAGGAGTCGTATTATATTACAAGACTTCTAATGTAACACTGGTACTTTAAACTTTGCAAGCGGGCTTTCGCGGGGTAGCATGCCTCTGTCGCCAAGGGCTCAGGTTTTCGGGAATCTCCATGTTCTTTCTCCATAGATCAAAATAACCTGTAGTTATTCATGCTGCCCTTCTTTCTATACGTCTCGCATTGGTCTTATTGGTATGGGTTTATTCCACTTAAGTAATATTCTAGACTGAGTTGCACAGACATTTTTATAGGCGATCTGTATTGTCCACAGTCCACTTCCCATTAACTGTAGTCTTCTACCTGCTTTACCTACGTGACCATTTCATTTCAGATCCCTAAAAATTGTTTCACTCAAGTATTAGAGCTGATGGCTCAAATTGGGACTCGTTTATATTATAGTGGTAGGATACAACGCACATTCATTTTATGAAGTGTACAACTTTACCTTCTTTAATGTTTCAAGCAAGTTGACGAGGCTTCAACACGCAGCTGTTTGATGTGTTGACTGGGAATTTTCTGATTCATTACTGCACCAACTTAAGGTGATGAGGTATCGAATATATTGCTTCCCCCTACTTATACCTCCCGAGGAGATCACGAATATAAAATTAGAGAGATTCGAGCGCGCACGGAGGCTTTCAGACAGACGTTCTTCCCGCGAACCATGCGCGACTGGAACAGAAAAGGGAGGTAATGACAGTGGCACGTAAAGTGCCCTCCGCCACACACCGTTGGGTGGCTTGCGGAGTATAAATGTAGATGTAGATGTAGATGTAGAAATTATGCACAACCGTTGAAACAGTAAAGTTAAGTTTCAAACGTGAATCCCTCTAGTGGAGCCACGCTTACTGGGTAAGACGTCATACACTGATAAGATATCTGGCTGGGCAGCGCAGGTAGCATTCGAATGATATCAGAATTAAAATAACACCGGAGATACCACTCGAGATGTGCGATCCATGATTATATAGGCTTATGGAACCATACTAGACAACAGCTAAGTGCAAATATATAAAAAAAAGACTTCTATACCGAGAAATCACAATATAAATAGTCTGAGCAATTATTTAGGATTATTTTAGAGTATCCTTGTAGGCACAATGTACACCGTTTCCTCAGATTTACGTGACCACTGCCTATGTTCGTCATCAACGTGTAATAACCACTCAAACGAAGCGATTTTTCTGACGTCCAGAAGGTCTTGATCATTGGCATTCAGCATAAAAGTTCAAGCATTTCCTAAATGTCTAAGTTTGTAAACTGTTCGAGTGCCACCATGATTAAATTATACCACGCATGGCAAAATGGCTCTATCCAAAAGTGGCCCGAGGCAACTGTAGTGCCCCATGTGCTGCAGATGACAGGTGTGAACGACGGCTGCGGAGCTGTGCACAGGCAACAGGCGTGCAGCTGTTGAGCAATTGACCACCCAGATGAACCAAGGGGCTACCAGCAGGGTCTCCTCAATGGCTGGTTGGTGAACATTGTTTCGTATGAACCTCCGCAGCAGGCATCTGGTTCACGCACTCATGCTAACTGCTGTTCATTAGCGACGAAGGCTGGACTTTGCACGCCGGTACCCCAACTGGACGTACACCGAGTGGTGACAGGTGGCCTGTAGCCATAAATCAAGTTTTATGCTCCATCGGGCAGATGGCGTGTACGGAGTGAAACGTCCGAAAGTAAAGGATCCACGCTGGAGGAAGGAGCATTGTGATCTGGAAAATATTCCCTGGGTGACCTCCTCATTCTGGAAGGCTCTGTAGATCAACACAAGTATGCATCTTTGCTTGGGGACCATGCCTATTCCTATAAGCATTTTGTTTTTCCTCAGCGCGGTGGAATCTACCAGCAGAACAATCCAACGTGTCAAGCTTCTCGCATTGAACATGCACGGTTTGATGAGCACCAATATGAGCTTACTGCACTACTCTGGCCATCAAATTCCCCGGATTTTAACCCACTTGAATATCTGCGGGACCATATCGGTCGGGCTGTTCGCGCCTTGAATCGTCAGTCAAGAAATGTAGTGCAGCTGACCACCGCGCTAGAGTCGACATGGCTCCATGTCTCTGACGGTACCTTCCAGAACTTTGTTGACTCTCATCCTACGAGTCTCGCAGCGGTCCACGATGCAAAGGGCTTTTGAGAGGTGGACACATGTGGCGGACAGTGTATAGAGCTACAGGATCTTGAGATGGTCACAGCTGTAGACGAAATACATTATAAAAAAGGAGGAACTTACTTCTGGAAATTAAGGTGTAAGTGTAGCTGACTATCGATAATACACGAAATTTCATAGACACACGTTACCATCTCGTATAAAATCGGAAAGGGTTTTGAATATTTGAATGTTTTGAGGATACAATAAAATTGGAGCGCTTGTTGGAATCGGTACATGAATTTGCACAAGGTTTTGCACCAAGAAGATTTGCTGTGCTTCGAAAAAACTGCAGGAAGATTCCAAATGGTTTATATATTAAAAAACTAGAAACCCGCCTCGACTGCGAAAAAAGCACCTAGTGTTTACCTAGGTTTCGGCGTAGATAACTACAGCTACTTCAGAACAATAAAACCCACAAGTGCCTAAAAAGACCTTTGTCAATTATTAAAAGAACATCATGGCTATACATTTATAAATAATGTTCTTTTAATAATTGACAAAGGTCTTTTTAGGCACTTGTGGGTTTTATTGTTCTGAAGAAGGTGTAGTTATCTACGCCGAAACCTAGGTAAACCTTAGGTGCTTTTTTCGCAGTCAAGGCGGGTTTCTAGTTTTTTAATATATTAACCAACGACTGCTGACGCTCTGCAATGTTGAAGGTTCTTAAAATGGTTTATAGCTTCTTCTTTCTTGTGACAATCGCAGATAGAGTTACCTTTCATGCTTATAGATGTAAGTGGGAAAAAGGCTAGTAATCAGCTTCCTGCTCGCTTGAAATTTTCGAAACCAGCAGGAAGTTCTATTTCGATCGTAGTGTAGTACTGAACTTCGTGGCAGACTGAAATGCACGAGTCATCTGCCTTTTCTGTCTCAACCATCTTCGTTATCCATATCTACAAACCGTAGTAGACTGACCATCGTCGCTCCAGAAAGACCGGCTTTTTTCGTCAGCTGGTCGGGACCACATTCCCTCCGCCGCGCTCGGCGCAGTCGGTTACGCCTCAGAAGTTACGCCTGAAGACCGGCGACCTGTCGAGAGTGCCTGAACAGCAGAGACTGGGCAACCGTTGCTTTTAACAAAGGATTGTCCAGTCGATTGTTTTTTCATTCAGTCGTATTTTTCCAGTCGAATGAAATAACCGAATGAAACTAGACACAGAGAAGTGAAAGACATTAGCTGCCAGTGGGCATTGACATAAATCAACGAGAAAGTGGAAAATTTGTGCTGGACCGTGATTTAAACCTGGGTCTCCTGCTTACTAAGCAGATGCGTTGACCACACAGATACTCTGCAAGCCACGGTACGGCGCATGGCGGAGGGAACCCTGTACCACTACTAGTCATTTCCTTTCCTGTTCCACTCGCAGATCGAAGGAGAAACGACGGTCTATATGCCTCCGTATGAGGAATAATTTCTCGTATCTTATCTTCGTGGTCCTTACGCGGAATGTATGTTGGCGACAGTAGAATCGTTCGGGAGTCAGTTTCAAATGTTGGTTCTCTAAATTTTCTCACTAGTGTTCCTCGTAATGAACGTCGCCTTCCCTCCAAGGATCCCCATTTGAGTTCCCGGAGCGTCCCCGTAACACTTACGAGTTGTTCGAATCTCCCGGTAACGGATCTAGCAGCCCGCCTGTGAATTGTTTCGATGCCTTCCTTCAATCCGACCTGGTACTGAATAATGGGTCGCATCAACGTCCTGTATGCGGTCTCCCTTACAGGTGAACCACTCTTTCCTAAAAATTCTCCTAATAAACCGAAATTGACCATTCGCCTTCCCTTGCACAGTTCTCATATGCTCGTTTCACCTCATAGGAGTTTGGAACGTTAGCCAAGATATTTCACGCAGTGGCCATTCAGCTACGTGTACTCCTCTAACAGGCCTCCTGTCAGACCCAATTTGTCAACTTATGCATACACTCCTGATGTAGAGCCCCTTGCTTGTCTTTAACTCCTTTATCTCTTGATTCATAGTAGCTGCAGGATCAAAATGGTGCCCGTTCTGTCGGACATGTCCGAAAGAACAGACAGCACGTATATTGAATGAAATTAGCCTCTGCTTCTGCGCCAACTATATGAATGTTTTTCACTCATTCTACGGTTTTAAACGGTTTCACTTAAGGTGAGACGAACGACTGGGAACGATAATATCGGGATCGACGAAGCTGTTCGGCTGTTCCAGTGCTGCTACTGTGAGAACTTATCGAGTGTGGTTGAGAAAAGGAGGCAAGGCGCTGGACGTCCACGCCCCATCACAGAACGTGGAAGTCGGAGCAGTGTTCGCACTGTAAAGCTGGATAGGTGGGAACATGGGGCACCATTGCGCTAGTGCCGTACGTGTACCCATGTTGACCCAGCGACATGGTCAGTTACGATTGCAGTGGCCACAGGATCGTCGAGATTGGAACGTGGCTCAATGGAAACATGTCGCCTGGTCCAGTCACTCACGTTTCTTGTTCGGATCGGTGGTCGTGTCTGAACACTCTGTTACCGAGGCGAATGGCTGCTCGGAAACGTGCACTGCACTACTGAAGCAGTTGGTGAAATCTGTATCAAGCTGTGGGGAACGTTCAGCTGGGTTCCCCGACCTCATTGACATCTTTCAGAAGGATAACAGTCCCTAACAGAACGCCATAATCGTGCTGTAGAAGTTTGAGGAGCATGACAGTGAACTCACGATCATGCCTTGGCCTCCAAATTCAACTGACCTGAGGCCGATGGAGCACATCTGGGACTATCTAGCGCCAGAACCGCGTCCACAAACCAACTGGCTGTAATTTACGGGAATTGCGTGACCAGTGCGCTGACATATGGTACAACACACATGCAGAAGGCTACCAAGTACTTGTAGAATCCATGACATTCAGAATCTCTTCTGTATTGCGTTCGCAAGGCAAACCATCACCCTACAGAGCACGTGATCGTAATGTAAATTGGTGCCGTGTACCTCTGGGAGTCTACCAAGAACTTGTGAAATCGATTTCATTTAGAACCGATGCTGTACTGCATACCAAAGGCGGACCACCACATTAATTAATTAGTGATCGTATTATTTTGGTTCGTCAGTGTTGGAGGGTGTTTCAGAAACACTTTTACGAACTACGCGGATAGGTTCCTTAGACCAAAATAAGAAAAAGGGTCCATATAAACACATATCTGAATTCCTTCGTTTTCGAGTTATTGATGAAAGTTGATGGTCACTGGCCTTCCAGGTACAACCCAACAGTTTCACTTGTCTGTGAACCAGTTTGTCTTATCGTATTCTCAATGGCGATGTGTTGTTACTGTCTTAAAATTGGCTATTGTCTAAATGTACTATGGGTAGTGAGATAACTGAAAGTGCTTCGCCCAAACATGGCAGGATATTCATTTCGTGAGCAGACAAATATAATTTCTCTGTATGGCCACGCGAATGGCAATGGAGAAGAGCGTGCACTGCTATAACAGACGGCGTTTCACACCTAAGACAGCTGAGTCATCCAACCTTTGGTGCTGTGTATCGTCGCGTTGCCGAGACAGGGTCCGTAGCACCATAGACTGTTGACCGAGGAAGACCATGTGTTGCTTATATGTCTGACTAGGAAGAGCACGTCCTACGGTCTGTCGAAGAAGAGCCATGTCTCAGCGAAAAACAAAGGGCGCTGGCATGTGGCACACCTCCAAGTTCAGAGTCGCGGATACTTCCCGAGCAACTCTTCTATCCGTATCATCGTCAACGTATGCAGGGCCTTACAGTTGCGCGTCAAACTCCACAGGAGACCTTTTGCCGATGGTTTGTTGCACAGACTTTCAATCCGTTGTCTGTCTCTTCAGTCTTGTTTACAGATGAAGCAACGTTTGAAAGAGACGGAATAAGGAATTTGCATAACCAACACACGGGAGCCAATCGCAATCCTCATACTGCAATACAGGCTAGACATCAGTTTAAGAGTAGTGTATGAACTGGAATTATAGGTGACTTTTTGGTGAGGCCGTACGTTCTCTCAGTACGTCTTGCAGGTACTGTCAACATGGACTTAATTCAGAACACTTTCCAAGACCCACTAGAAGAAATGCTCCTGCATACTGTATATGGAGAAACATATGGTTTCTGTATGGTGGAGCTCGAGAACGTTTCAGTCTCAGTGTTCGAGGTGCACTGTCTGATATCTTTCATGACAGATAGGTAGAGCAGGACCAGTTGCATGTCCTGCACGTTCGTCTGACCTCAGTCCCTTGGACTATTATCTCTGGCGTCACCTTAAACAATTGGTCTATGCAGCAGACAACTCGAATGTAGAAACTTTTCATCGACGTGTCAAGGAAGCATGCAAAACCATTCGAAACCGCCAATTAGTAATTGCAATGGTGTGACAGTCCATGATTCGGTGAGTGAATGAGTGTTTAGAAGGAAGAGGAAGACACTGCGAGGATTTATTATTTAATGGTTGATGAGGTCCGATAAATTTTAAACTTTCATTAATAATATTGAAAGGATGATCTTTGGGACATATTATTTTGTGAACTTTTTCCTTCTTTTAGTGTAAGGAACCTGTCCCAAAGTTTGTAAAAGTATTTTTGAAACACCCTGTATATAGGAGAAACATTCACCGATTCACTAATTTTATACCGAACATTATTTACGGTGCATCGTATGTGATAAACGAACTGGCGTCACCCCATGAGTAGAAGAGTCAAGGGGCTGAAGTGTCTTAGAGGAGCCTTCATGTCGCCTTGTGGCAGTTTTAGGTAATTACGCAACTATGTTAATGTAAGTGGAACAGGAACGAGCCAGACCTAAGGCAGTTGACGATAGGACGGAAGCGGGCTGTACGTAATTGTGCGGAAACGTAGGAAGAAGGATGTGCGTCATCCTTAGTCCTTGCTGATATGAGTAGCGCGCCTATCGTGTCCATGAGAACGCGCAGTCAAGCCCAAATGGTGGCACTCCATCCAAAATCAGGAATAGACGGATATATCTACTTTTCTACTGTCCTTTAACCTATAGCCACAAAGTAATTACTGTTGCGGATATACGCACAGTTCAAGAGAGAAAGAGAATCTGTCTTTGGAGGAGTTCATCAGCATCCAGCATAGCGAATGTCGCCTGCCGAAGGCGAAATAATCTATGACTATCGAATAAGGAGGTCGCTGCGTGTGCCCGACCGGTGGAAGAATTGGTTGGAAGGAAACTGAAGCAGCTTGCTTGAAATCAATAGTCCTAAAGACAAGCGATAATTTGAGGCGTAGCTGCAGGAAGGAGTTATAAGAGTTAAGGCGTCCATGAAAACAAGCTCATCGCAGATAACGAGTACATACCAAAACTTTCCTTTTCGTATCGTAAAGAAATGCTCGCGAGAAGTAATTGAGAGGTTATGATGTAAACTTCAGGTCCTGCGAACTTCTCCTGTGATAGGAGCGTCAGTGTTATTGTAACCGTAGTATTTTTTTCTTTCAGTTAATGATGGAAACACTAAAAGTACATACTTTCGTCCATTTTAAGCAATTGTGCCAATCGTTACGAGCCAGCTTAAATTCATTGTGCGAATTCGTGTTGTTTCCTCAGTAACCACACTTTACGCCATACTTTACGTTTCTTCCTCGTTTATTTTGTATTGCTGTCAAATTTCAAGAATAATGAAGTGTCTCGATGCTAGACGGTCTAAATTCAATTGGAAGTGTACAGCGCGTTTAGTTCAGTAAGCCGCTAATCTACCAGAGGTTGCACTAATTGCACACCACAGTCTTGTTCTCAAGTGATGCAGAGGCTCTGATGCAACTGATAAGGATTATCTGAATTATATCGTCGATTGTTCTGCTAGTTCGTGTACCAAGATAAACACAGCGAAGTTAACCGATAAATGACGCAGTGATTTTCTCGAGCTTCTTCCCAAGGCCGCCCCTAACAAGTTTAGTTCAGCAGGAAGCCGATACGCCACCTACCAAAGTCGGAGCTACAGACCGGAATGTACGCGCGATCGGGGCCTGGCTCCCCGGTGTTGGTTCCCGCGCAAAACCAGACAAAGTGACTAAGTCGCATGTGAAGCACTCTGCCTTTTCTGGATGATTATTTTACTACTCTGGATCAAGTAAAACTACTTTTTATTTTTCTTCCAATACTAAGCAGTTTTGTCTGTAAAGCCGCTTTCAAACATATGCATCAGTACAACCAGTCAGAATTGTTACATACTTCTAGCATGCTTGATGATATGAGGCAGTAACTCTTACTGATTAAGATGCAAAAAGACAACCAGAGTTGCGAATAAAATTGACGATTAGTTAATAGGTGATCGGTTTCGTATTAATACCCGTTTTCGAACCGACCAAGGCTTCCGAAGTTAAATATGCCTCCGAAATAAAATTGAATAATGTCGGTACATACATGTACAGTCCCAAATGAACATCACTGAAGTTAGTTAACGATCATTAACTCTGCAAGCCTTGGTGTCTTCGAAAATGAGTATTAACACGAAACAGGTCTCATACTGGTTAAACGTGTTTTATCCGCAACTCTGGTTGTCTTTTGGCATAAGAATTTTTATACTTGGCTCACAGTCCAAGAACTCATCCATTCACGCCCACTGTTTTCGTAGTAGATGCGCCAAAACCCGGGGAGATAGTCGTTCTGTTATTTTGTACATTAAATGTATACGTGTATTCGCAATCGCAATTGAGAATACGGACAATTATGAGTTGTAAAATGGAATGTCTACAAGGAAAACTGTGCCCAACTGGAATTTGAACCCGGCTTTCCCGCTTATCACGAGCGGTCGCCTTACCACTGAGTTATCCATGCACGACTTACGGCCAGATCCAAACTTCTATACGTCGTCAACCCTGTGCCTCGAACCAGTACGCGTGCATCCAGTATGTACGAGGGTGAGTCAAATGAAAACCTTAAATATTTTTTTAAATATTATTTATTGTGCAGAAGTGGTACAAAGCTGTATCACTTTTCAACATAATCTCCCCCATGCTCAATGCAAGTCTTCCAGCGCTTACAAAGTGCATAAATTCCTTTAGCAAAAATTCTTTTGGTAGTCCGCACAACCACTCACCGCGTGGCGTACCTCTTCATCAGAACGGAACTTCTTTCCTCCTATTGCGTCTTTCAGTGGTCCAAACATATGAAAATCACATGGGGCAAGGTCTGGTGAGTATGGTGGATGAGGAAGACACTCAAAATGCAGGCCTGTGATTGTTGCAACTGTTGTATGGGCAGTGTGGTGCCTTGCGTTGCAAAAGGACACCTGCTGACAGCAATCCACGTCGCTTTGATTTGATTGCAGGCCGCAGATGATTCTTTAGGAGATCTGTGTATGATGCACTGGTGACAGTGGTCCATCTAGGCATGTAATGCTCCAAAATGACGCCTTTTTCGTCCCAAAAGAGAGTCAGCATAACCTTCCCTGCTAATGGTTCTGTTCGAAACTTCTTTGGTTTTGGTGATGAGGAATGGCGCCATTCCCTGCTCGCTCTCCTCGTTTCCGGTTGGTGGAAGTGAACCTAGGTTTCGTCCCCAGTAACGATTCTTGCAAGGAAGCCATCACCTTCTCGTTCAAAGCGTCGAAGAAGTTCTTCACAAGCGTCAACACGTCGTTCTCTCATTTCAGGAGTCAGCTGCCGTGGCACCCATCTCGCAGACACTTTGTGAAACTGGAGCACATCATGTACAATGAGGTCTGCTGACCCATGACTAATCTGTAAACATGCTGCAAAGTCATTCAGTGTCACTCAGCGGGTTTCCTTCACTATGACTTCAACTGCTGCAATGTTCTGTGGAGTCACATCTCGTTGTGCCTGACCTGGACGAGGAGCATCTTCCACTGAAGTCACACCATTTGCGAACTTCCTACTCCATTCGTAGACTTGCTGCTGTGACAAACATGCGTAAACGTACTGAACCTACATTCGTCGATGAATTTCAATAGGTTTCACACATTCACTACGCAAAACCTGAATAACAGAACACTGTTCTTCCCTAGTGCAAGTCGCAAGTGGGGCAGCCATCTTTATACTGATACTGCGACGGTATGTGTGCATCTGCATTCTGCTGCCACCTACAGGCCATTCGGCACACTGTTTGTAGCACGCTTAACAACTTACAGAATAACGGCGCGAAATTTTGATTTCTTATTACAAATTTAGAATTTTCATTTGACTCACCCTCGTATATTCCCGTCCAGGTGAGACATTTTACGTGCAAGTCGCGTGCCCGACTTCGGTGGATCAATACGATATTGCACTGCAATATCGCATTCTATTATTTTCATTGCAACAAGGGCTAAAGTCACCACGAAATATATGAATGATTAGTTTTTATCACAAAGGATGTCAGTGCGGCAACATCTGGGAATTTCTAGTTGGTGTGATGCATGGCAGCCTGCTCTAAACTTTAAGTTAATGCTGATGAGTGGGAAGAGGAATTCTGTAACATCTGAATTCAGCATTAGTAGTGTGCAGTCCGACACAGTCACATCTGTTAAATACCTAGGAGTAACGTTGCAAACCTGTATGAAATGGTGCGAGCACGTCAGGTAGGTACTGGTAGTAGGGAAGGCGAGTCGTCGACTTCCTTTTGTTAGCGAATTTCGGGAAAGCGTAGTACATCTTTAAAGGAGACGGCGTGTGGAATACTAGTGCGACCCATTCTTGGGTGCTGCACGAATGCTTGGGATCCCCGCCAAGTCGGACTAAATGAACACATCGAAGCAATTCAGAGGCGCGCTGCTAGATTTGTTACCAGTAGGTTCGGTCAGCACGTGAGTATTACAGAGATGTTTCGTGAACTCAAATGGGAATCCCTGGTGGGAATACGGCGTTCTTTTCACGAGGCACTATTGAGGAAATTTAGAGAACAGGCGTTTGAGCCTGACTGCAGAACGCTTTTATTGCCGCTAACGTGCAATTCGCGCAAGGACCAGGAACATAATGTGAGAGATATTAGGGCTCATGCGGAGGTTTTGGAGAGTCGCTTTTCCTTCGCTCCATCTGCGAGTGCAACAGGAAAGGCGATGACTAGTACTGGTACCTGGTACCCTTCGCCATATACTTGGCTTGCGGAGTATGTATGTAGTTGTAGATCTTGTCGTTCTGACTATCTGTGGTGACTGTTAATCAATTTTAATTGACAAACCCACCTCGAAGATACAGGATCACCTAAAATTGGCAAAGGATGCTCGCAAACCACTGGAAAAAGCAGGAATTTATAGGACTCCGTATACTTATGGGGTGGTGTATGTGGGTACCACAAAAAAGGCCAAAAATCGACTTGAAGAGCACAAGGCCAAATGTAGAAGGGAAGAGACTGACAGATCAGCTGTTGTGGAACATGATTTGCAACCACATTCATTTTTACAGGACTCTGGTATTGGTAGCCACAAGTGGATACCACGAAATGCTATACAGAGAGGCCACAGAGAGAACATCCGAGGAATTTCGATAGGAAGTAGGAGAGCATGAAATTTAATCACATCTGGACCCCAGTGATGAAGAAGACGTGTACTAGTGTACCAGTCTTCCATCACTGGATGATAGCAACAGCGGACGACAGCAGCCGACAACGTCAATTGCACCCGGAGATTCAAGGCATGTGACGTCACGCCATTGCTGGGAACACACATAAACGAAATTTCTCTGCAGTCAGTAGGGAATCAGGGCGTGACACTCAAAGAATCTAGGATCCCCCTTGAAAATATCCTCCGCAGATGTTGACGAAACATTGTGTTTTAATGTGAAATTCATCCGACCACGGCATAATAGCCCGGAATATTTTATTAATTGTGACACTTCGGGTCATGGAAGTTTCCTTTTTACTATCCGAATTTTGTTGTCTTATACAGATTTTGCACGTTTCTTATCATATGCATCCGAATTTTCTCCTTTTACATACAAGCGACATCAGTATACTTTACCAACTGACAAACAGATTTTTCGGAGATTTTCTTGATCTCTTGTGTTCAGGGCCTAGCTGTCTCTACAGAACAAAGTTTTTGAGGCTTTTGTGTCCATTCGTTGACGCGTTGTCTGTTGGCTTTTGTGACGGGGTCTACAGCCGATGTTTGTTTAACGATTTTTCTGACATTTCATCAGCACAAGTAACAAGCATTGTCACAGGTTAGTCCTCCATTGCTGTGACAGACTGGAGTCTCGACGGCGGCCAGACATTATGCTGTTATAGAAAGTGTCACATCCCTACAGGAGGTACTGTTGGTCAAAACTGTACGAAAAATTCCTATAATGACTTGTCCAAAAACATTACTTGTTGAAAATGGGCCATTGAAGATCCAGAGTTCAGAACTTGCATTTTATACACAAATGGGGTAGTACTTACAAGAGATAGCAAAAGAAAATTATAAAAATAAGCACTTTTGGGCAGATGCAAAGTCTCGAGAAAGCCTGGAGGATCGCATTGATATCAGTGTACGGGCAGGACTTGTCGGCAACAGACTCATAGCGCACCAAAGAGATTAACAGGTAGTGTGTACCGTCGGTTACAGCACGATGAATTACCAGCGCTACTGGTGAACGTTACTCTTGCAGAAACAACGACTGGCACATGTACTAAAGCCACCAACCGATTTTCTACGGATCGTGCACCATACCATACCGTAACGTTTCAAGAGCGATGGACAGGTCGAGAGGGTTCGCTAACGTGAACTGTCCGTTCACTGGATCTGAATACGGTGGATTTCTGGTTATGGGGACGTTTGAAGGTACTGGTGTTTGCTCAGCCCATCGACAATGGAGAGCGTGTGCCCAGTGCTTGCGACGCAGTCTGAATGGAACCAAGTGTGTCTGAAACAGTGCGTGATTCACTTCGAAGAACAGCCGAAGGATTTGTCAGAATGCGAGGTAGCCATGTGGAGCACTGTCTGTTGTGTGTACTTTTACGCAAGTGACAGATGGGAATGAGTGGACAAATTGGCACACATCTCAATAGGTATTGTTTTCGGACTTATCGTTATAGGCACTTTTCTTCTAGTTTTGGCCAATACTAGCCCCTATAGGATTATGTGACACTTTGTTTTGTAAACATCCTGTATATACCAGTCGCGACACGTCTGAGGGCATTTTACTGGTCATCATAGCCGTGGTTCTGCCCTTCTTGATCTGGAATGCTCGTTTTCAGTTACACCGGAATCCTGGATCCGTACGTTCAGATTATCTTTTTTTCTTTTTGTGAATTCCTATGACTTCTCTGAACAATCAGGCGTGTTGGAGAATTTTGTTATGGGATCGGTCTCATATAGTGCGTGCTCCGCCACGGGCGACTTCCATCTGCTTGTTTGCGGTAAAGGAGGAAAGGAAGTTCTGTTCATCTCGAATTCGATTGGGGAAGATTGTGGGGTTAAATTATTCTTGGCCTTCTTTAAAGAACCCCTTGCCATTTCCTGAAAGCATAAGGTTTTCCCACATCTGTTTACAATTTACCTGTCATAAATCTATTGATTTCTCGCATGATTAGGTCATTTCTATACAATTCCTACCCCTTAAGATATCTGTGTGCATAAAAATCAGTAGCATGACGCAGGGATATATTTTTGCTATTTTCTACTTTTATGACTCCCCCGACACTAACTGTTTCACAATTCCATAATTTTTAATTGCTTTTCGTAGTTTCCCGGAGAACTCATTTCAGATCCGTCTGAATGCTGTCAGACACAGCAGTGGTGTTCCTACGCCTACATTTACACCCATGTTCTGTGAACCACTCTGTTTCTACGTCTCGATTACATCTACATCTGGGCTCTGCAAACCACTATGAAATATTGACAGATGGTACTTTGCACTGTACCACATACTACGATTTCTTTCTGATTCATTCGTGTGTGCAGCGCGGCAAGAATGAGTGTTCGATTGCATCTACGCATGCTCTAAATAGTCCAATCTTTTCTTTGCTGCTCCTATGCACTGAGGTGATAAAAGTCGTAGGGTAGATCGGTGTGCATATGCAGATGGCGGTGGTATCGCGTACACAAGGTATAAATGGGCGCTCCACTGGCGGAGCAGTCATTTGTAGTCAGGTGATTCAGGTGAAAAGGCGTTCGATGTCATTATAGCCGCACGACGGGAATTAACGAGCTTTGAACACGGAATGGTAGTTGGAGCTAGACGAATGGGACATTTCATTTGCGAAATCGTTAGGGGATTCAATATTCCGAGATTCACAGTGTCAAGAGAGTGCCGACAATACCAAGTTTCAGACATTATCTCTTACGTTGGACAACGCAGTGATAAACGGCCTTCACTTAACGTCCGAGAGCGTTTCCTTAGAGTAGTCACTGCTAACAGACGAGCAATAATGTGTGGAAGAACCGCAGAAATCAATGTGGGACGTACGACGATCGTATCTGTTAGGACAGTGCCACGAAATTTTGCGTTAATTGGCAATGGCAGCAGACTAACGACACGAATGCCTTTGCTAACAGCAAGATATCGCCAGCAGCGCCTCTCCTGGGCTCGTGACCATATCGGCTGCACCCTAGACGACTGGAAAACCTTGGCCTGGTCAGATGTGCCCCGATTTCAGTTGGTAAGAGCCGATGGTGGGGTTCGAGTGTGGCGCAGACCCCAAGAAGCCATGGACCCAGCTTGTCAACATTGCACTTTGCAAGCTGGTGGTGGCTCCGTAATGACGTGGTCTGTGTTACCATGGAATGGACTGGGACAGTGACTGTAAATGGTAATGTTCGGTCTACTTGGAGAGCATTATAAGTCACTCATGGACTTCATGTTCCCAAACAGCGGTGGAACGCTTATGAATAAAACGCGTATGGACGACAATAGCCGGCCGGTGTAGCCGAGCAGTTCTAGGCGCTTCAGTCTGGAACCGCTTGACTACTACGGTCGCAGGTTCGAATCCTGCCTCGGGCATGGATGTGTGTGATGTTCTTAGGTTAGTTAGGTTTAATTAGTTCTAAGTTCTAGGGGACCGATGAACTCAGATGTTAAGTCCCATAGTGCTCAGAGCCATTTGAACCTTTTTTGATGACAATGCCATGTCACTGGGCCAAAATTTTTCGCTATTCAAATGGTTCAAATGGCTCTGAGCACTATGGGACTCAATTTCTGAGGTCATCAGTCCCGTAGAACTTAGAACTACTTAAACCTAACTAACCTAAGGACACACATCCATGCCCGAGGCAGGATTCGAACCTGCGACCGTAGCGGTCTCGCGGTTCCTGACTGTAGCGACCAGAACCGCACGGCCACTCCGGCCGGCCTTTCGCTATTCATTCGCAGAACGTTTTGGGCAATTCGAGCGAATGAATTGGCCACCCACATAATAGACGTATGTGGGTTCATACACAAAATCCTGCACCACCAAAACTTTCACAATTATCCATGACTATATGGGCAGCAAGGCTCAGTATTTCTGCAGAAGACTTGCAACGACTTGTTAAGTCCATGCCACATGGAACAGCTGTACTTCTCCAGGCAAAAGGAGGTCTGACAAGGCATGTATCCCATGGCTTTTTCATTTCAGTGTATGAGCGATAGATAGGGATACCCCTATATTCCTAAAGTGAAGCTTGTAGTAAAAACTTTGTAAACGGATATTCACGAGATACTTGACGTATTCCTTCTTATGCTTTTCAGTATTTCCAATATATTGTCCTGCGGACCAAACAAATTTTTGGCCATTCCTGTTGTCCTTCTTTGTATAATTTAAACATCACCCGTTAGTTCTGTCTGATTTGGTTTCCCACACACCTGGACAGTATTCAAGGATTGGTTTCACGAGTGTTTAGCAAGAATTCGCTTCATGGGCTGCAGTATCCTACACATGAACCTAAGGTGGCCACCAGCTGTACCAACGACTGAGCCTATTGGTCATTTCAGTGTTTTTTTGAGTTTGTCGTCTCCAGTTGCGACTTGTTTGTTTTATGTATCGTTTACCGTTGGTGCTACGTTTACTTCCAGTTACGTATCTAATGTCTCGCCGAGTGCAGGCTAAACCTTAACATCCAATTGCTTCCAGATGTGTGCGGCGATGATGCTGCTGGCGGTGGCCGCCATGTGCGAGAGGGCGCTGGCTGGAGGGTACGCCCACTCCTACGCCCACCAGACTGGGCCCGTGGTGGGTCCCGCCCACGCCGTCACCGTCGGAGGGTACGGCGGACACGGCGGCTACGGCGGTCACGGCCACGGACACAGCGTGGACTATGTCGTAAGTCTCTAAGACAAGCACACAGAGATGGTGCCGTATCTCATCAGCGGTTGTGTTCATGTCTGGAAAATAAGAAACAGGGCATTATGCTCCAGATTCAGCATACAGGGACCGACTCTGAATATGACATCGTGACAAATAAAAACACCTACAGCCGACCTTATGATTTTATTTTATTTTGTCGCTCCCAGTTTCAACGCTTCAGTGCGTCATCTTCAGGCTGTTTTTGATGCGTTACAGGTTGATATGATCCCCATGCATAACACACCAGTTGCCAGCATTACTGGATACGCAGATAATGTGTCAGCACTCCAACCATCAACTGCCAACTGACTCGAGAACCATTCAAATACGACATACGACATCCAAAGATATGTCTCAGCGAATACTGAATATGAAAGGTGGTGTAAGGCGACGGGTGCCACATGGTACTGCGATTAGCATACTGATTTTCTTGAAATATATAGGGTGTGGAGATATTTTTATTGGGTACTGAGGACAGTGTACTGAATAACCTTATTCTTTACTTCATTTGCAGACCAGTTCTTCTGGCTATTGGGAGCAGTATGTGTTTAGGTTGGCTAGTACTTCCAGGTACACGTGTCAATGCTTATTTTTCCCTAGGCAGCAGGTCAGATGTTGAAGTATGGATGCGGGGACCAAAAGGGTTAGTCTATTCTGACAGGTTTAATCCACCTAGTGGGGCAGTTACGACGGTTCAGACAACATCAAGTATTAACTTGTATGACGTGTTTGCAGGAAGGCTGTTAGAGGCAGACAAAATTCAAGTAACACAGTGAAGTCGGTCCATATTAAGGTTCCGGTGATCACAATATCTGCAATGAACTGCTACTAGACGTAAGAGATGTACATATCTTTTAAATTCATTTAGCTATTCATGCATTCAAGCATCGTGTGCTTTCAGTTCAACCACAAAAGAGAACCCTTAGAGATTTCGAATGTAGTTAATTTCAGTTCCTGTAGTCTCTGATTTTCACTCAATTTTCTCATGTTTTCATTTATGGCCAAATTTTAGTTATTATGTAACACGCCTTTCAGCGCTTCTGTTTACTGCATTTGTTCTGTTGAATTAAGTGCTAATGCATCTATATTTATGTTCCTGATCTTTGAGCGTGATAACTTTAACACAAGCGTCTCGAATTTTCCAGTATAACTGCACGAGAACGTGTAATCCAACTTTTTATCGATTTTACGTGACACTACAGGCTTACCCGAAGTACGAGTTCGAGTACGGGGTGTCCGACGGTCACACGGGGGACCACCACTCCCAGAAGGAGCACCGCGACGGAGACGTCGTGACTGGCGAGTACTCGCTCAAGGAGCCGGACGGCAGCGTGCGCACCGTCAAGTACCACGCCGACAAGTCCGGCTTCCACCCCGTCGTGCACCACTCGCACCACGGTGAGTGCTCCTCGTGTCGTGATTATGAAGTTGAAGTGTTTGAAGAAGTGTCCCAAAAATAATGTTCTAACGGTCATAGTGCCGTGCACCTCTTCTCAAGCAACCACACGGACAACAGCAACAGAGCAGCAGGAATTTTGTTATGTAAAATGCGAAGTGGTGTTTCTTGTCCTTGGAAATGCTGGAATGGAACGTCTACGTTTGATGCTCCTCCAGAAAATTTTGAAATTAAGAGCATCACATCTCGTATACACAAACATACACAGTCACGTGTACGCTGCCCCACACCCCACTATACAAACACGCACGCACGCACGCAATACTGTTCCTGGCTTCGATGATGTGGTATATAGTTATTGTTTGGACACTGTGGCTTTGAGACTTAAAAAAAGAGTGTGTTTCAAAAGGTTTCATTCCGTTTCACAAGGTTATATCTTCCACATGAACGAAGATAGTAACTTGTGGTAAATTTTAAATTACGCAAAGGACTACAAAGTTCCTGTTTTTTTAAAGACCCCTTCGATTTTATAAGGGAATATGTTATAGATGGAAGCCATACAACCTTTGGGTAGTTTTTAACGTTCCCTTCAACTAGCCGACTGGTGCATTGGAATGGTAATAATAAATGGACAAGATAACAAATGTCAGTGTACTATAACAGACAGAAAGCAACAGAATTAAAAACAGCATTTAGACCTTTAAACACAAATGAAATCTGACCACTTAAAGCACGGGAGATGCACAAGCCTACTTGATTGAAACTTTAAAACATTTAAAATTACAGCACCAAAGAAACAAGATAATTACAGCCGAGTCCGGTTAATTGTATTCTGCTTTGACACTCCCGAAATCAATCTTAAGAACAACGAACAATAGTTATTTCGAAATGACTCCTCAGCTGAGGTAATAATGATCAAAATTCGGAAACACAATATTCAACTGTTATCATGCGACTCAGAGAAGTATTAGTACGTGCAATCACTTAGAACAAATGACACGGAAAAACACAAACACAAGATGTCTGCAATGGTTCAAATGGCTCTGAGCGCTATGGGACTTAACATCTGAGGTCATCAGTCCCCTAGAACTTAGAACTACTTAAACCTAACTGTTGTAAGGACATCACACACATACGTGCCCATGACAAGATTCGAACCTGCAACCGTAGCGGTCGCGCGGTTCCAAACTGAAGCGGCTAGAACCGCTCGGCCACACCGGCCGGCTATCTGTAATGGCTGACAGTATTAAGTTAAAGTCCACTGCCAATCTCTGGTATGGTCCGAAGCAATGGTGTTTAATATAAGGTTCTCACGTGACTGTTCCGGAATAAAGGTTTCATAGCCGTCGGTGTCGTGTGCCAGTGTTGATGCACGATGGCTCACTTCTTTCTTAAGGCACTTCTCCAATTAACTGCCTGGCCTGGGCTGTAAGAAACGCACCAGAAACAAAGGCTGCAAGTAGAAGCCTCCAGCTCGGCCACAATAGGGAGGTATGAGAGACCAAGTATCATATCTAACTCTTGAGCGGAGACACTGTCCCCCACACATAGCTGCCTCGTTGAGCACGACTCCATCGCTGAAGTCGGCATACCCCTCCTCCCTCCTGCCCCCATACGACTCCCCCTGTCCAAGGAAGGTGAATACATACTAACTAGCCTAGCAAAAGCACAGTCACACACTCATTATCGATCCCGTGCATTTGCAGCGGTCACTCTTACTTGACTGTATATTTCTGCCTCTGTAACTGAGTGGTCAGCTTGTATGACTGTCATACGGAGAAACCGAGTTTAATGCCGGCTACTCCCAGGAGCTTTTCCTGTGTCTAGCAAGCTTACCACCGCTAGGAGAGCGGTATGCTAGTCCATGCCCTTCCATATGACACCCGAATGACGCAATATCGCTTAGGATGACACAGCGATCGGGTGACATCTAGTGGTTCACATGGTCTGATCGCGGAGTTATTTGTTTGCCTGCCTGAAAATGAGAATCGAGATATGTGTAGTGTTCATTATGGATTTACATTTAATTATTACTATTTGAGGGGACCTTTCAGCGATGTGGAAACGTGTCAGATGAAGTTCTTAGATAATACTTATTGCATTGCACAACTGAATGGAACGAGGTCTTGCACGGAAAGTGTGCTGCTGTTTTCTCTCCTGGAGGTGCATCTGAATTAGAATTTTGTTAGTAGACTGAAGTGGAAGAGTGATACCCTGCTTGCTCTAATTGTTAGTATCGTTAGCTAGTGAACTGGAGGTGTCAGGTCTGTTCTCTGTGACCACATCGAACTTGTCCGAGAAGAGAAGGTACGGAATGGTGTCTACTCATCCACACTTTTATCGAGCGAATGAGTAACTCCCGAAAGGTCGTCGAGCAGGAAGACATATTACAGGTCGTAAGCCTCACATTTATTTGTTTACTTTAACTCCAGAGTGATAAAAATTGTTGTAACTGAACACTTCTTCTCGCCCTTTTTTAGTATCTAACAAACGTCATGGGATAGTAGATACGAATATGAATTCATTAGCTATTCAACATGTTTGTTTGCTCCAAATAATATGCAACTGGAGTCTTTTGGTCCACTTGACCCAGTTTCCTCTTGATTAAGAGCAGAAATTTGTGTGTAGATTCTTAAAATAGATACAGTGTTCATTCATATATGCAGTTGCAGCAAGCCTAAAGCATTCCAAACACTAAGACTAAAATCAAGTTAAAAAATATAATTTTGTTTTTTCGTGCGTTCACAGCCTCCAAAAATTTTGTTGAGGGGAAACATGGCCTGTAGTAGGCTGTTATATTCTGTATTAATTGTACGATTGGCCGATTTCGACGTTTATGTTATTTTCAAGCACATGTGGATAACCGTAATGTGATTTACAATATTTGACGTGGCTTACAACATATCTAAAACAGAATATCTGAAAGTGCAAGAAAATGCTGTTAACGACTTACAACTCGGTGCTGATACTTTTGAAGGGTGTCATAATTTTAAGTACCTGGGAGTGACACTGTCGTCCAATGGTAGAAGTTTAGATGATATAAACAATAAAATTGGCCAGGGCAAGCAAGCCATACAACAACTAAATTGGATTTTTTGGAACAAAAACATAACGCGCAGCAGAGTTGTGGGAACTAACCCAGAGGCAGAAAGATCGCCTGCTGGCTGTCGAGATGGATTTCTGGAGATGGAGTTGAGAATTTTCCAGGTTTGATAATATTAGAAATGATAGGATCAGAGAGGTTATGAATGTCGAAAGCACAATCCTAGACTACATAGAAAGGAAGCGCCTAATGTGGTATGGTCACTGGCAGCGTATGCCAGACTCAAGATGGCCAATACGTGTATGGCAATGGACTCCAAATCAAAGAAGAAATCGCGGTAGACCTGCGAGATGCTGGAAAGACCACGTCAACGAAGCAATGGCGGCGAGAGGTCTTAATGAAGGAGACTGGAATGACCGTGA
Source organism: Schistocerca nitens (assembly GCF_023898315.1). NCBI lineage: Eukaryota > Metazoa > Arthropoda > Insecta > Orthoptera > Acrididae > Schistocerca > Schistocerca nitens. Next base: position 246,924,211 of record NC_064622.1, read on the forward strand.
ACGATGGAGAAATGACATAAATGTCGAAATCGGCCAACGGCACAATTAATAAAGAACATTACAGCCTAGAGGGCCATGTATTGCTTTAGAAAATAAGTTAATAGTGTAAATAAACTGTTTAAAATATCGTGTAGTTATTGACTATGATCATAGATCCGTTGTCCAGATAGCTACTTTAGAAAATGTTAACTATGCTATATCACACAGTTTTAAACGGTAACTTAGAACATTTATGTGTGTCTTCAGGATATGGTGGCGGAGCTGGCGCTGGGGACGGAGGCTATGGTCATGGTCATGATCATGGTCACGGTTGGTATTACTGAAAACTCATGACCTGATCCAGGCACAAAGGTCAATGTGGCCAATAGAAAACCTGCGCTTTTTCCGGCTGACTTATTCTTGCCCGTTATGTATTCATATGGATGTTGGATAAGCTGCTGCCTTCGTTAGTTTACTTGGGCACTTCCACATATCTACTCGCGCAAATCTGTGTCCAATGCTGGCCGCACAATGCATATTCTTTCGTTTCCAGCCAGAATATTGCTCTTCAGAGATTTCAGTTTCACGATTAAGTACAAATGCATTAGCTACTCTAAATACACATGATATTATTCTTATCAAAACAGTGCGACATCTGTTTTGTATCTACTGCCTGGTACAGCAGAATATGAAGTGTGTGGTCTCTTACATTTTGTGGTTGTATATATACTAAGTTATTAATTTTGTAATATTTATATTGTTTTATATTGTATTTAAGATACACAAAGGCATAATTAATAAAAAGCTGTCACAGAAGAGAAGACAACTGTTTACAAAAAAAGATTTTACACACAATCACATATCCCATAGAAAACACAGTGTGTATAATGATCCATAAAAGTACTGATTATGAAAGAAATTAGTATAACCAGAATTTGAACAACAAGGGATGGAGTTCAACAGGTATAATATCAAGGTCTAAATTACAGAAGGGCACATAGTGGGTACGGTAACACATGAGGCCTTTATTGATGGAATAACCCAGCACTGTCTCTAAGCCGTTGTTTGACGTCCCTTAATTGAGTATCCTTATCTTGTTTCTCTTTGAAGTTATTTAACTGCATAGGAATTTCTCCCAGAAAAGCAGAGAAACGTATGGATTCCTTACTGATTTGTGGGGTGTCAAGAACTTCCGAATCACATTGGAATACGCGATTGAGAGCATCAGCCACTTAGTTCTCTGAACTTCGGATTTCCTTCACTTAATAACGGAAGGCAGAGACTGTAACCACCTAGTGCGCAGTCCTTCATGTTTTATAGAGCCTAACCAATACTCAGGTTAAACCCTGGTGTTCCATTTCCAGCTGGAATTATTTATGAACAATGTAGAGCTCACATTTCTCGATCCGAACGATACAATCAAGGCTTCCCGCTCCATACAAACTTTAGCAGAGGACAGGCACCTCGACGCATGGGCGACTGGCTTCCGCTCCCCCTCACAATCTCGGAGTAACGCAACCGCTAACGCAGAATTTGAGCAATGAGTTTGCAACATGAATCAGGAACAGCTAAGACAGGCACGGTAGCCAAGGCCATTTACAAAACATCAAACGTGAATTGCTGGGTGTCGGTCCACTGAAATTTTTCGTCTTTCTGGCACAACTGATTCAGGAGTGTGGCGAATTGGGCAATATTATAGATAAATTTTCGAAGAAAAAAATCAGCATTCCTATAAACCTAGTCACGCCCTTCTTGTCTGTCCGGAGGGAACTGGTAGACAGCCTTGGTAAGATATCGATCCACACTGATTCCATTATCCCACACAGTGCGTCTCAAAGTGGAAATCTCCCAGGAGCCTTGGAGGGTTTCACATTCAGCCCGCCTTCGTACAAATGGCACAAGACCTGGCGTAAATGATCAAAATGTTCAACGAAGGTCTTACTACACAACGAAACCTTCGTCGCCTAAATAACTGTAAATACATTCAAATTTGAGCTCCCCTAACAATGTGTCCAGAAAATGCGATAACACTGCCGTCACGATGGCTAACTTAAAAGAGACAATTACAAGGGCGTGTTGAAATGTAATGCCTCCGAATTTTCTGTGTGAAAAATCTTTAGTTTTTTAAATGAAAAGTCGCCATTAATCTTGTACAGCCTTATTCTTCATGTCTACGTATTTATTTCTCAAGATAATCACATGGCGACGAGCTCATTCTCCCAACGAGAGACCAGTTTGTTGATACCGTCCCTGTAGCATGTTTGACTTTGTTTACAGATCCACAACATCAGTTCTGCTTGCAATGCTTCTTCTCGAGGATGTTCTTTAAGTGTGGGTGGTTGCAGATGTCGCAGCTCTTATGTGTGGCCTGGTATTGGAGTGCTGACAAGTGGAGTGTGTGGACGAACTCTTCGAGTTCGAAACTCGATTTCAGCACGCTGTTTCTCACACGCTGACATAGTTACGTTACACACACCATGTTACACACTACAATTCGGAGCCCTCTAGCAGCAGGGGGTTGCAAATATATAGACACGAAGAACAAAGAGGCAGAATTTTAGCAACATTTATTTTACTTAAAAAGCTTTAAGACTTTTCACATAAAAAATTTGGAGTCCTTACTTTTTAGCACGCCCTCGCATATTCAGACAGATGCCAGTCGGTGCAACATGTAGCGTGGGGTTATAACTCTTTGACCAATGGCTCCTGAAGATTGGTCTGATTAAAACCAGGTAAAGCAGTTGTAGAGGTCCAGTAATGGCACAAATTCTAATACTACGTTTTGATTAAGGGACCGGAAATTAACCATTGACTGGTGATGCACACCTCTGAGCTTAGGAATCAGAAAAATTGGTTACGTCTACGGAAACATTGACGAATTAATCACACCATCCGCCAAAGTCTGATCGATAATTTTACGTATTTCTTTTATTTTAGGAGACAATCGGTAAAGGGGTTGGCTTGCAGGTATTTGATCGGTAAGCTGAATTTTGTACTCATTCTTATCACTGACCCCTAATTTATCAGTCAGCACATCGAGAAACTGCCTAGGTGTTTCCAGCAATTGTTGAGCTTCAATTTCGGGCAGATAAGCAACACTAAAAGCGGCAATTTCTCTTAGATATTGAACAGCCCTTGAATATAATTATGGTTACCAAGCAAACACCTTTTATTAGGCTGAAACTGAAAAAGGATCTGTACTTGCGTGTACTAGAATACGTCAAGTCTTCTTTAAAAAATCAGAACCAAGTAATACATCAGTTCATGGGCCCTTGTCAACAATAAATTTTATCGGCCATGCCAGTCAGCGATTCCCTAAATTAACACAGTTTTCGCCAAACACTGTACAATTCGCCAGTGATCGTATGACAATGGTTGATTACCTTTTATCAAGGAAGAAGTTTATGAATATGAAGTTGCTTGCTACACTACAGATACATCTACATCATCTACATAAATACTCCGCAATCCACCATACGGTGCGTGGCGGAGGGTACCTCGTACCACAACTAGCGTCTTCTCTCCCAGTTCCACTCCCAAACAGAACGAGGGAAAAATGACTGCCTATATGCTTCTGTACGAGCCCTAATCTGTCTTATCTTATCTTTGTGGTCTTTCGGCGAAATATAAGTTGGCGGCAGTAAAATTGTACTGCAGTCAGCCTCAAATGCTGATCGAGCAAAGAGATGTTGCTACCAGAATCAAGTTGAGTGCATAGTGGATTTTGATTTAAAGTGGTGCAGGCAAATGGTAAAATTGAGCTGTGAACCGCCTTCGCCCTAATAAAGATCCTCAGTGGCTCCTGGCACTTCTTACCATGAGGTACCACCCAATGGTGTGAGCTCTATCTTAGGGCACTGAACAGTCCCCCACTAAATGACCTGACTACTCTCAGATGACACCTATTTCTGTTTGTTATCGGGGAGTATGCTGTTAGCTGTAAAGGGTTGCAAACTGCATTTACGGATGCCGCGTCCTTCTTCGCCAAAATGGGTGTTCATATACTCGCCACTAATTTATCTAACTCGGCAAAAGTCTCAGTTTTATTAGTGAAAAGCATACGGGACCTATCTTCTTGACGCTTGGCACCTAGAATATCATTTATTGCTTCCAGTTCCGTAACACTAAGGCAAAGAGCGAACATGCGGCTATCCTAACATACTCAATGTACCGGACAAGTCGCTCACTATGATTTTGCAATGACAGAGTGTTTTCTGGTCAATTCATTTTTAATTATACTTGACAAATTTTCCTGTAGCAAGTTTCTACAGAAGCCGACCAATGACGCGCCCATATCAAGGAGGTCAGATGAAATTCTAATCAGTACACCATGGGTATACGGGTATATAATTTGAAGCATGACTGAATGGACAATTTGTAGAACTCTATCCCGATTTTGCAAATGAACGATTAACCGTTGCAGTCCTACCAGTTCTATCTATTGATAACTTATCAATGCTTTGTATTATTGGCTAAAGCTGATTAGCTAATTTATCAAACAGTTTCCACCTTACGTCACAGTTTCTACCTGAAGTTCCAAACCCCTCACCACGAGAAGTTGGGTCGGGAAGAGAACCATTTCGTTTATCCCACCCAGAACTGTCTTTCCAATTCAGCAAACTGTCATCAAGCTGTACTGAATAATTTTACCGCTTTTCAGTAATCGGGTTTATTTCAAATCGCTATTTATCATACTTAACTCTTGAACTTTATTACACAAATGAGGCTGAATGCTGAAGACCTATGAATATAAGGCACTCTGTCTTCCATTAACTCTATTCATCTGCACCTGCACACCAGACAGCAAACTGCATCACACAGCTCAGAAGTCCCCCCTGCCTCGACAATGGTGTCAGCCATGAAGTTCAGATGGCAATCCGGTGCACCACCCAGGTGTTGACTAACTCGGGTACGCTGCCTTCTGCAGGTAAACTACGTATACCAGATTCATATTGGAGCTGGTTCTTAGTCTGGTAACATATCCCCAACACCGTTCTCGGGCCCATGGCCGATTCCACCCCTACAGTCACCTGAAATCAACAAAACAAGCAGTAGACCTTTGAAGTTTCTTCCCTATCAGTGCACATGATTAGAACCATGCCACTCTGCTACCGTTAAAATGGTACTATAGTTGATCCGGGGCTTGCTTCGCTGGGTTCATTGTCAGGCGGCTGGACAGCCAAGGGGTGAGACAGTATGGCAGGCCAATGAAGCCCAGGAAGAAGCGGCTCTCAGAATTAACACTTATTTGCAACTTATACTGTAGTTGTTGTGCGTGGTGGGTAGTCGTTCACACACGAGGGGGCCAGTAGTATGTCAGTTGGCAGCTACTGTCAGTCCAGCTGGCTGCAACATGTGCTGGCGTCCTGCATTGCTCATGGCTGTTCTTGTCACTGGATCTGCGGCAATGTGGCATGAGCATGAGCACCGTCAGGGGTGCGGACTGAAATCTTACATAGCCTATCTCAGTAAGTGTGTTCAAGTCGAGCCGCAAGAGAGGTGCCAACTGCGATGTCAGAAGGTGGCTGCTGTGCCCAGGGTGCCATCCACTACCTCCTTGCAGGTGTCTGGCTTCTACTGGAGTGAAGAAACAGTCCCACTGCTCTGTCGTACCAACTCTGGTGTGTGAAATTAGCACAGCACACAGGTAGCCTGGTGAGGACTTGATACTGTGGCTGTGGCTGGTAGCTCTATGTCTCCTCATCTGGCATGGCCCCTGCGTCCTGGTGATACTGCTGGAGTGCAAGTAAGTGACACATCAGTACAACGAGTGCACTGCTATCTGGTATAAATAACCGTTGATTCTGTAGCAGTACAGAATCAACGGTTATTTATACCAGATAGCAGTGCACTCGTTGTACTAATGTGTCACTCCTGGCCCTGTATTCGGCAACATCACCGAAACTCCAATGGTAGAGACACCGCCTAGGCTGTGTCGTGCATTACTGGGGGTGTGCGGGAAAGACACTGAGCGAGGCTCGCCCGTCTTGCAATAATTTTACATGCTTAACCCAAATGTCAACACATCGCACCCACTGGTCACTGACAGCTAATGCAAGGTTCCACCGTATAAATTTTACTCTTCACCTCATAGCAGCGCTACATTATGCCCTCCATAAAGAAGACCCAGCTACTTGGGCTTTTCCTAAGACTGGTTCCCAACCATGTGTCATATATATGAGTTTCTTTTACAAAACATCTGGCAGTACAATTTTCAAAGTTCAACATTTACATGCCAAATTCCACCTTATGCTATTCATCTGCCTACGTCTACCCCACTCTTGCAGAACTTCCATCACTATGTGCTCCTATGTTTCTCACATTCTGTTAAAACAATTCCTTCGATAATTTGCAGACATTACCTGCTTACTTCATGGCCTTATATTCTTTCAAATTCTAACAGATAATGTTTTTTGTTTTACAACATCACGTTTCCTTTCACAATCTAGGGATCAAATCTGCTGGGATTTGTATCATCAGTGGACTGGTCTGACGTACAGCCCTCCACCTCAAATAGATGAAGGCCGTGTAGAGAAGAGTTAGAGCCACTACAGTGCTAGGTTTCACGACACTTGAGGTCATGGTTACTCATTGTTGCTCTTCCCAGTGCTGTTTGACATGCTGCATTAACCGCTCTCCAGAGGTTCACAGCTCTTGTGTGGCTTTTAATTGGTTCAGGGAACTAATCAGTTCTGATTTCCATCTACAGTTCAGGAAAGTTAGGTTCTGCTTTGGAAGTATCTCCAGTAGCTCGTCCAAAAAGCGCAGGGGTGGCTGTTTTATGTTCAAGTGAGTAAATCTGGCAATGTGGCTGGAAGACTGAAAGTTAGCACTGTTATGTCACATGCCATCCAATTAACGAACAACCCACTATCTTTCAGAGCCAATTTTCTCACTCTTGCGAGCCATCCTTGCTAGTAGCAACTCACTCCTGTTACCACACTGTCATATTTGGAATAAATCCAAAGCAGGTCTGGTTGCTGGATATACGGCCTAGGATCCACAATAACCATTGGACAATGCTGATCCCCTGCTCTACCCATGGATAACTCCACTGTGCATGTGTTCTTGCTCATCTGAATCAGACATACACCATGGCTGCCCCTCACATGCAGTGACACATCAGTCTTCTCGCACCCCGTTGCTAATCTCACCACTGAATGGAGACCTGTAGGCGACTCTGTGCACACTCTCCTCGACATACCCGATGGTAAATCCTCTAGGCGAGCTTCGATCACCCTTTACCCGGCCACCTACAGCAAAATTTTATTTCCTTCATCAGTCTGAGTTGGTTCATTCTGTTAGATGGCAGCTTTTCCCCCAAACTGTCGTGCAACATATTTCATGATATTACGTACCTATTCCCTTGGTCAATGTAGTCGGTCTCTTACGCTGCATCGTAACTGCAGACAGTACTCACTACTACCAGTGACGCCCAGCTAGTTGCTTCTTCTCATCTACTGTTTTGCTATAGTGAGGGCTTTGTCATTTTTCTGCGGACCTGAAAGCTTCCAAGCTGGTTGGAGAGACACAGTAGTAGGTGCCAGGAGAGGCCATAAACTCTTCAGTGCTGAGGGCTGTCTTTCAGCACTGGGAGTCGAAAGCGGAATTTGCTTTACCCACCCCCACACTCTGCGCAGTCCAGCTGTCTGCCAAAAGACTGTATCGTTCGCGACAATGAGAAGAATCCTTAGGAATGATAAAAATCAAAGCCAGGTGCTACCCTTCAGAGATAGTGTGGCGTGAGAACTGTCGATGCCTCAGAAACCACGCCATGAAAGAACGTTTCTTTATAAAGCCTTGCAACAGGCTTTATGATTGGTTCATAATGTTTATTTCTATAGAGCTTGGATTTTCTTGTGTGTGTCTGTGCGCAAGCCGTTCAGTTCGTCGACTACAGAATCGTGGGAGAGGTTCTCTGGCTTCCTCCTCAGACGTCGGCATCTGTGGTTAATAATAACAAAATTCGGGTGAATTTGTTTAATTTATTTACAAAGTTACTACTGGAGTAATAAGTAAAGTAAATAAGTAAGTAAATAAGTAAACTAGGAGAAAATGCTGTTAACGACTTACAACTCGGTGCTGATACTGTTAAAGGGTGTCATAATTTTAAGTATCTGGTAGAAGTATGGATGATATAAACAGTAAACATGGCCAAAGCAAGCGACCATGAAACAACTAAATGGTATCCTCTGGAACAAAAACATAACGCACAGAACAGAACATACCACTTACCACGCAATTATTGAAAGTATCACAACGTATGGTGCAGAGTTGTGGGAACTAACTTAGAGGCAGAAAGATCGCCTGCTGGCTGTCTAGATGGATTTCTGGAGACGGAGTTGTGGATATTCCTAGCTTGATTATAATATAAATGATAGGATCAGAGACGTTATGAATGTCGAAAGCACGAAAGTGTATGGTAATAGACTCCACATCAAAGAAGAAAGCGCAGTAGACCGGCGAGATGCCGAAGAGAAGACGTCAACGAAGAAATGGCGGCGAGAGGTCTTAATGAAGGAGACTGGAATGACCCTGAACGATGGAGATTGGGATATATATAACTCCCTCTGTCTGCTGCTGTTGGACACTCCTACTCTCTCAGAAACAGGCAAGTTTCAGAGTGTTAAGATCAAGATCACTTTACACAGAGCGACTGAAAAGTGAACACCCTTGCAGTCTGGTGATCAAAGATCAAGGACTCAGTCCCAGACGAGACTTGCTGTCATATAGAAGGAAGTTTTCACTTTAGTCACTCTCTGGATGAGAGCCTTGTTTTAATTACCGATTGAGTAGCGGCGCTACGTTAGTTCACTTCCATCAGGGGCTAATCGCACAGTTTTAGCTTTTTCAGGCAGCTAGTTGGTATCATAAAGCAATTGACCATGTTAATTATGTTTGTACTTGTCTTTGTGGGTCCTTTCTTTAATCCATTAACCATTATTGCAGTCATTGGCCGTATCCGTGATTTATTACCATAATTATTCTTTTATCATGCTCACCAGCCTGTGCCAAGGTTAGATTTCACTATTGTAGTCCCTTCTCCAGTTATTAAATGTTCATTTAGTTTGTTTGAATGTACAAACGTATATATATCTAATTTTTAGAATAACCGCGGAAGATGCTTTATAAATAAAAGCGAAACGCGCTTGGTGCAATTCTCTTTACATAAACTGCAGACGGATAACCAATAGTAACTGATAAATCTGACTGTACAGTGACCACATGTTTCTGTTACAGATAGTTGACCCTTCCTCTTACTAAAATATCCATGTGTGGTGTGGTATGCATATTTTCATGCTTAACTGGGCCACCGTATTAACTATCACTCAATAAGATGTTTCCATCTGTGTGACACTGTCATTTTCCTTGAAATTTGCATGATCTTATGCGGAGCTTCCCCTCTCTGTAGATCATCAGGAATCAGACTACAGCATCTTCAGGACACTCTAAGCGCCTCCGCCGTCACCTCACAATACGTTCATACATTCGCTTTTTTTATTTGTTTGGCAACAACTTCCACGGTTTCCCTAAAATCTTTGTAATGGCGCTCAACTCCTTCCACAAGGATCTCACGCTGTTCTCGACGCTTCTCAGATCCTCCATGGCCGACGTCATATCCTCAGACGACCTTCGAAAAATGGGACTGGCAGCTGGATCTACTCCTTGTGGGCATATACTCTGATGACACTTCTGACAATACTTTATACCCGACCCGAGGGAGGAGGAGCGGGGTGGCGTGAGGCGGTTACATTGTCAGGAGGATAGGTGATAGGTGGCGTGTGGGAGTGGATGGTAGGCCAATGAGGCCGAAAAAGAAGCAGCTGCCAAAATTAGCATTTTATTTCCAAATTACACATTGGTTATGCGGCGTGGTAGGGAGGCACTCACGTCCCTCCTCCACAGGAGTTGACCGGTAGTTGGTAAGCTGGCGACTAGCGTCCATCCAGCTGGCTGCAAGGCTGCAGCACGTGCAGACACCCTGTTTTGTTGATATTTTCCCTCAGTGCTGGGCCTGTGGCTATTTTGCAAGAGCCACAGCACGGACATTAGCGGTGAGTACTGGATTTCAGCAGAGGTAGCCTGTCTCAGGCGGGCAAAGCGAGTGGCAAGAGAAGCGCACACTTCAACGTCGGTACGAACTTCTGCATCCAGGCAGGAGTCTGGCTGCTACTGGAGGGTGCGACAGGTCCGCTGTGGTGTGGCACCAAGCCTGGTAGATGAACTTAATGGAGGAAGCATATACCCCGGCGGCGTCCTTGAACCCTTAGCTCAATGTCGTTTCTACGTCTGGCATAGCCCTTGTGTCCTCGTTGTACTGCTGAGTCTGTTTCAGAATCGACGACTGTTTATACAAGATAGCTGCGCACTTGTTGTGTAATGGCCATTCGTGGTCACGTTTTCGGTAACACCACCAGAACCCCGATGATAGAGACATTGTCTTGCCTTCGCTGTACATTCCTGTTGTGCTGGCAAGTTATGGCGAGTGAGGCTAGTCCGTTTTGCAATAATTTCAAATCCTTATTCTCTTAAAACAAATGTCGACATGTCCCGCCCACTGGCCACCGGCGGCTAATGCATTATTCCACCACACTTTCTCAAAAATTTTACTAACCTGGCAGTGGTGCTACAAAAGGGAGCTGGGGTTGGGAGTGGTAAGGCGCTGAGAATAAAGAAAATAATCCATATACGATACTTATTTACCACACAGGCTGAACGTAACACTAGCAAAGATGAGCGATACGTATTTGCCACAGAGGCAAAGTTTAACATAAAAAATTACGAATCATTAAACTCACAGGAACACCCCACATAAAAAATAAATCACCGTTTCTATACTAGAACAGTGAATTCCCTTTTTTGTAAATAAAACCAAACAAACCCTTTGCACTCTATAAACATTAGAAAACTGCCCCAGAGTCACTTACTGGGTCTAACAATAGTTTTGCCTACTTGGAAATCAATATTACAAAGACAACAACATGCATACACTTCACTCATTAAAAAAAACTTCCGTAATAACAGAATATGCAACTTCTACACCGATTTTAAATACGAAATTGAGCATTAGCAAATCAGGAAGCATTAGCAGTTCTTCGCAAGAGTAACCAACGACAAATCCAACGTAAATAATGAGGCTGAATGTATGGATTAACCAACGCATGGTAACCAGCCTAAGCTTGTCCCACACAGCAAACAGCTGCTCGATCCAGTACATATTCTAAAACATACAACTAGAAAATAGATTAAGTTTTGTTAATATATTAAGGGCCAGTAACACATGGACCTGTAACCATGACAGAGAATATGAAGGCAGAAAACTGAGTCCGTCTGATCCGCAAGTAGGTAGGATTAAAAAAGTAGAATTTAGATAAGTAAATAAATTACAACACGCACACAGATCTTTTAATATTAACTGACAATGAAAAATATTATATATGTCTAACCCTGAAAAACACACGCACCAGAAGTATGAGTAAAAGTAAGTGCTTCTAGAGCAGGTATTGACAAATAGAAAAAAGTAAAATGGAAGCCCTCTTACAGGCGAATGAATGTTTAACTCGGTCACGTCCTTATTACTGAGATGCTGATCCACTTCAAGGGCTTTGGCTGAAACAATGGGCGGCATATAAGCTACATCACTCTTCGGTGAGATCATCAAACGAAATTCTGTAGCCAAGGCACAGAGTTTTTCACAGACCGCAGCGGACACTTTACCGTACACAAGAAATGGTGTTTTTATGCATATATCCAACAATCACGGAAGCAAGAAACAGGCCTTGTCGATGTCCAGAACACAGACAGAGGGAAGCGGCGACTCTCCAGTAGGCGTGGGAAAGCTCTTCAAATTAAAAATTCGGCATGTAACTGCGGAGAGCGGATCCCCACAGCTAGCAACCTCTTCCCAGATTCCTGACCCCCAGTAGACAGATCCCCAGTGTGAGCTGAGTGTGTTCTTAAATCCTGCTCGAGGCACTGCAAGGGCACCCCTTACTGGGACACCAAACTATAACTTTATAACGAAACCAAAAGACGTTCTACAAATAAAAGTATTGATGTGATTGCTCGCACGACTCAAGAGCAGTCAAGACTTTGATTCTTCAGGTAGGCTTAAATCACACCAAAAACCGCTAGACAGCGCTCTCCAGCCAAGCCAAGAAACATGTGAGAAGTTCAGGCAAGGACAACGACTCAAAACCTATCTTCTGGTGAAGTGCTCGGTAGTCTACAACGGGCCTATTATCTTCACCTTTGTCTTGGGGAACCATAAATACTTGTGGGGCACACGGCGAGTTAGAAGGCCTAACGACCCACTATGGGAGTTGTTTATCCATAATATTCCTTAACTCATGAATACTGGGCCTCAAAAATCAGTAAGGAGAGTAATACACCAAACATGGGGGTTTAGCTGGATCTCATAGTTAAATTAGTTGGTTACGCCCGAGTGGTCAGTCAAAGTATCTGGAAATTCATACGGACGCAGGGTCGAATCCTGCCTCGGGCATGGATGTGTGTGATGTGTAATGTCGAACTTCACACTCGAATTACACTGCGTTGCAATTTAAGATAACATAAGATATTTTAGATCTAAACCTGAAATAAAGGTGATTAAATTTTCAGTTAGGCTGAACTTAAGAAATTCATTGTCCTATGGACTTAGCAGAGATGCACTTAGACGGAGATCTTACCACTTCGGACGCTCACTGCAGACAGACTGCTGTGGGCCCCTACCGAGGGTGCTTCACAGATACAAACGGAAGTGACCAGAGAGGTAGGTTCCTAAACCAACATGACAAGGGACGGACAGGACCATACTAAGAATAGAAACCTCTTTGCTTTTAGAAAGCGTAGCTACCTGTTCCGACGTTGGTCCTACAGTTCTCTAGCAGACCAGTTTGTCTGCTACCATGGATCATGCAACTAGAAATACATTTGCTCATTCATCCTTTCACACAGAAGGGAAGGGGGATGAGAGTATCTTATCATATACAGTATATAAAAGAAAGCGGATGTAGGTTCCGTATGAGACTGTGTGACATGAATGACTGTGTTTTAAAGTGTAGTAGTGTGACAGATCGTCCTTGATTATGTGTAAAAGTGACACGTTCCACTGCTCAGTCTCCTCCCAGGTAGAGTCAGAAACACCACAGTAAATTTAGAAGTGGAATGTATGCCGTAAATGACAAGAGATTTAAGAAATTAACATGAAAGGAATCCAATGGAGACCTTTCCTAACCCCAATGCTCCGGGAAAAGACTGTGCAGGGAATTTTCTGGCCTTGCTAGGATATTCCCAAGCAGGCTTCTCACACCCAACTTAAACCAAACAATGTAAAGAAAAACAAAAGCTCACCAGCTATTTGCTAAAACACAATAATTTCAACACATCTTTAGAATCTACCAATTTCAAAGAGAAAGAAAAAAACAATCTGAACACATCTTTAGAATCTACCAATTTCAAAGAGAACAAAAATCTGTGACACCTATTTAAAAGACAGTGTAGACCTAATTCGGTCAGCAAGTAACAACAATGGTCCCTGTGTCATTAATATGAAAACAATTTCTGGTTGTTACCCTTATGGAGTTCACCAGTATTTTCTCATTGCAAGAGAAAATCTGATCACAGGAAAATTTATGACTATTTATTAACAAGTAAAATTTATGAAAAGGTGCCACAGCAATTAAAAAAAACATGAAAATAACATCAGTATTATAAAGCAGAACATTACAATGCACAATCCGCAAAAGCAAATATATAAATAATTTTGTGGCACTAATTTAATCACTCTACTATGTTCCAGTTAGTTAGCAAACAATGAACACTGTGTCGTTATACTAAAACTACAATTAATTATGTGATTGTTACCCTTATGGGGTTCCTCACTATAAATATCCCCCATGCAAAGGCTAATCGATCACAGTCCAATGAGAATGAATAGATATCCGACTGATAAACGAAGCAATGCCACAGGAATGAATTTACAAAACAAAATATCACAAATCTAATACATCACACAAAAACAAACATTGATAAATGAAATAACTCTGAAAGTACAGTAGTCCACGTCTAAAAAAAACACCAATAAATAAAACACCTGCAAAATACAAGAGTAAAAAAAAATAGAACACCTACAGAATACAAGAGTCAGTTTAATAAAAAAATACCATTAAATCGAACCTCTGCAAAATACACGAGTCAAAGTTTCTCTGAAAGAAACACACATATATGCATTGGACTAAGAACCATATAATCATTGTTCACCGGCACACAAAAGATCCGAATCCTCCTGTAGTTTAAATGACCATTGTTTTTCTTTATCCTTTTTACATTAAACCAAGCTTTCCTTCGGTCCCATAATCAAAATTATTTAATCTTCCTCTACCTTCAAGAGGGAAATTTCTTCAGTTCAACTCATATAGGCTGCAGTGCATCCCGCACCAGCGAAAACAGTAAGCTGTAATGTTCACAGCATCAGCAAAACACATAAACGTCACTTTTCTAGGACAATTATTAACGCAGAATAATTTGTCAGGCTCTGGCTCAACATCAATCAAGACTACAAAAAGGATCCATATTTCTGTTCCATTCTCAATTTGCTGGAAAACTGCTCGTCATTTGACTACCACAATAATATTTAGGGCCCACGTAAATTACACAAACCACAATTCTTCTTTCACCTTGAAGGGAATCAATCTACTTACGATATCCACAAACAGCACTTTACGTACTCAGCTATAAAAAACAAAAAAGACATATATCATCAATATTAACATATCATCTCATATTGGGAAGCCATTGGTTAAACAATCGTATTATTGCATCCTGTTTTCAAGATTCTAAACTTACTCATTCCTTTATCAGAGTTCTCCTATCTTAAAATATTCATACAGCACGCATGCTATAGTAAGAGATCCTCATTTATACTGACAGATATAGAATAGTAATAGATAGATAATAGCAGTCAAAGCAGAAAATGGGAAACAAGGCTACTAACAGCTGGGGACCTGGATATGCCAGACCCATAATACCCACAGATCGGATATTCACCCGAGTTTTGCATTAATTCAACACAGATCTTGCTTCCCTCAGAAGCGACTCTTTTCAATTTACACAAAAAAACCATGAACAGCATTTCACTCGTTCACAAAGAAACCTTTTATCTTCACATTTGAACCAGCCTAAATCCTAATTGCACAAGGAAAGAAAAAAACCACAAACATCACTTCAATCAGTTACATAGAAACATCTTTATCGTCATTTTTACCAACCTGTTATTCAAAATGCATATGTCACAAATGTAAACTAATCAATTCTTTCTCCTCACCGTCCTCTCTACTCCTCACTGTCCTCTCTAATATCTTCCTTCTCTATATACCCTATGTACTCATTTGCCATGTCACTCATTTGTTCCGATTGGGCGCCTTCTGCTCTGATCATTTGTCATTGCCGATTTTGTTCATTTCCATTTTCTGGATTATGTCTAGGGTTAGCCGGCCGAATTTCAACATAATGTGGTGCTCCGCCTACATTCTTATTCCCATTGTGTTCACCGTAGTATCGATTCTGGTTTCCGTAACTGTTGCGTTCACGATCTTGACCACGTCCTCGATCATTTCCGTTGTTCCACCTGTATTCGCGACTGTTACCCAAGTTCCTATATGGCCGGTCCCGATTATTGTTCCGTTCGCGTCGCGACGACCAGTCACGCCATTGATTAGTACTACGGCCACGACTACGGTCGCGCTGCTGTGCCCCGTTATAACTTTGTGCCCGATTAGGCGGGCATTCTCTTGTATTATATTCCAACTCTTGGAGAAGTGTCTTAAACGTTTCCACATCCTCTTTGCATCGTCCCGCAAGAATGACGTGGCGCAAGTACATCGGCAATTTGGTGATGCACATCCTAATTGGTTCCGCGGACCCGTATGGGTCGTATAGAAATTGTTTCTCCTGGAGCATGTGGTCGAATAGGCGTGCTGGGCTGCAGAAACCAGACTGATTCAAATTTGTCAGCATAATTATGCCATGCTTGACCCTATCTTGTGCCGCTTCCGACCAATAGGTGGACAGAAAGGCTTGTCGAAACTCCCGAGTGGAGTTGCAGTGTCGCGCTGCCGACCTCATGCGAATCGCCGGTTCGTCTTCCAAATAGCCACACATATATTCTATCTTATGTGAACGTGCCCAGTCGGGGGGGAAGAATTCAAATTGCTCGAGCCATGCTCGTGGATGTATTCCTTTTTGCGAATTTCGAAATATCTCAAACTTTCTCACCGTAAGGAAATGTTTGAAATCAAATCCCCGCATTTCCTCCTGGCGAGGCCCTTGAATGTTTCTATATTTCTCATGTCTGCCCCTGAAAATAATTCTTCCCTGTCGTCAAAATCTCCCTCGTGGCAGCAGTCCCTCTCTGCACTGTTCGTACGGCTCTTTTTAGTGCTATTGGCGAGTTCGGAATCACACCCCATGCGGCTTTCCATATGCGCCACGTGTTCTTGTAATTCGTCTGTTACAGTTTAGTGCCGCATGTTCACTTTGAACTGTCCCTTCTGAAATCTAAGAAGCGAACGCACTTCTTTGGTCTCTGCGACCGCTACCGGTGTAACATTGTTATTGCTCTCTGTCACCTTTATCGTGCCTACGATGTCCGCTAATGCCGCAATCTTATCATGTATTTGTCTGTTGTCCTCTGCCCCAGACTGCTTCAATTGTTCTACTTGCTGTTCGAGTGCGTGAATCTCTTGACTGTTGTCCGCTACTGTGTTGCTAACGGACGCGGGACAATGCGTTTCTGCCTCCTGGGCCCTGGAGAGTACCTGCTCGTGTTCCCTTTGGCATTCTTCTCTCAGCGCTTGGAAATTCCTAAGTAGCTGTTCCTCACTCTCTTTCGATTCCACACCGCGATTCCGCTTGCCCTGTTCTAACGCTTGCAGACGATCATCGATTTGTTCAAATGTACGGCCTAATTCTTTCATAATGTCACTTTTTGTTTCACTTGCCAGATTGTTTATTGTTTGTGACACACTCTGCATCGACTTGTCGACTTTATTTATCTTCTGGATTAGTTTTTCGTCTATTTGTTCGCCTAGCTCGCGGATCGATTTTTCAGATTTTGTTCACCTAGCTCGTGGATCGATTTTTCAGATGATTCTTTTTGTTCTCGGAACGATTGTTCTGATATTTGTGCATTTTTTTTATTTTGATGCAATAAGGCTTTCATGAGTTCCGCCAAATTAATTTGGTTAGTTGGAGGCAAATAAATTTTTGGCTCTGCTGTGAGCCCGTTTGTCCTGTTTTGCATTTCCTCTGAAGTATTCCCCATTGCATTTTCGGAACCGTCCGACGCGTTAACATTCGAAATCAAATTATCCCCTTGGTCCATGTTGCTTAAGTTAGAGAAATCAAATCCCCGCATTTCCTCCTGGCGAGGCCCTTGAAGAAATAAATCAGTTTATATTTAGACATTTATTTTAACATTGCTCATTGTACCGTTAAAATTTCAGCATATTAAACTTGATTCACAAGTAAACTGGTGCCTTATTTGGAATTATGAAAATGTGAGTTTGTAATCTTATGGAACACATCAAATATGGAGCGAAGATTGGGAGACTGCATACAGCGCTGCATTCATAAAATAACACACAAAGAACGTTGAAACATATGCAAGAGGAAATTAACCACAACCAACTGATTCAATTTTCACCCAAAGAAGTTACGTTCGTATCGCAATCCTGTCCATCATGAAATTACCACACACTGGTATACTAAATTCATACTAACTCTCTGTGAAATCTTCCCAGAAAGAATACCTGAGGGGTACTTTGATGATTGCACCACATGCTTCCCGTGGTCAACTTGGTTTACACAAAGAGTGTAACTCCACAATAATTTTGATAATCAAAATAAATTACATCGAAACGCAATTTACAAAAGAAAAACTTCGAACTAGTTACTGTCGTGTTACTATTAACCTGATGGGTCAAACCATTGTATAATCATGTGGTACTGGTCTCACAAAGTACACCCCACGTGGGTTGAACACAAAGAAAAGTTGCTATATTGAAAAATATTGTCAAGGCGAGACGTTATAATCTCACACACATTCGCATTTAAGATTGATGATCTTAGTTAGAGTTACGGATCATCAATATGTGGTTCCACTTTACTCACAAAGTAGTGACAAAGCAAATACTGGAAGGTATTCTGAACTTCACACTCGAATTACACTGCGCTGCAATTTAAGATAACAACTTTAGATCTAAACCTGAAATAAAGGTGATTAAATCTTCAGTTAGGCTGAACTTAAGAAATCCATTACCCTACAGACTTAGCAGAGACGCGCTTAGACGGAGATCTTACCACTTCGGACGCTCGCCACGGACAGACTGCCATGGGCCCCTACCGAGGGTGCTTCACAGATAGAAACGGAAGTGACCAGAGAGGTAGCTTCCTATACCAACATGACAAGGGACGTGTAATATCCCCACGGAAAATTACCCTCTACCACGCACTAATTAATAGTAATCAATAAAATCATCCACATTTATTTACGTTTGAAAAGGATCTGATCAGATTTTCTAGTAAGATATGCGCCGACAGCTCGTCGACGCCAAGGTATTTTTCTAGTACGTTTATTCTCTGGAACAACAGAGGTACAGATATGTATACTCCATGGTTATTGTAGTTTAGCGAGAGAGAGAAGGGAACAGTTTTCGGAAATATCGGTGGGAGGATTTTTTGGATTCCTAAAGAAGTTTAGATACTCTTCTTCGCACTAAAGCGAACAAGGGAAATTTGTGCCGATAGCGGGATAGATAAAGAAATGATAAACCTGTAAAAAGGTAAATTTCCTGAGACTTAAAATACACGGAAACGGAACCTGTAATTAACAAGGATTCAATATACATCTTTCATCAGAAATAAGGTTTGTGACCATTTTATTACAGAGTGAAAGAAGAATGAGTTCTCTGTATGAATCATTGATGATTGTCTAGGCCTGTAATTAATTGGGAAGTTTCAGCTGTGACGAAGAGAACCTGCAATCTATGAGTTTTATAAATCGTCCAAAAAGGCTTCGTCCACATCTGAAATATTAGATCTGTCGTAAACTGAACGAATTGTTCAAACGATCGATTTTCCCAACTGAATGCAGCGCTTAATAATCATAATAATAAATGTAAAGATTTTTTCTAGCAAGACAGCCGCTGTATATTAAGACGAAGGGCTCCACCAGAGATTCGACCAGGCTGATCTCAAGTAATTTATATTTGCATTGTACACATATAAATTAGAGAGAGAGAGAGAGAGAGTGAATGTAATTCTAGAAATTACTTAGAATCCTCCAGTAGTATAATTGTTTGTCTGTCCTTTTACGGATCAGCCAATCATAATACACGAAGCCCTGACTTTACTGTACTGATTCAGGTGTGAGAGTGAAGGAACGATAAAGACGACAGACACACTTCTGTACAGACAAACATTACACCAAGTTAGCGGCAAGCTGCATTCACACACAAAGACTTTCATCAGAAACAAAACCACAAAACAAAGTAGTAATCAGAGAATTCATTAGAGACGGACAGGACCATACTAATAATAGAAACCTCTTTGCTTTTAGAAAGCGTAGCTACCTGTTCCGACGTTGGTCCTACAGTTCTCTAGCAGACCAGTTTGTCTGCTACCATGGATCATGCAACTAGAAATACATTTGGTCATTCATCCTTTCACACAGAAGGGAAGGGGGATGAGAGTATCTTATCAGATACAGTATATAAAAGAAAGTGGATGTAGGTTCCGTATGAGACTGTGTGACATGAATTACATATAAACTGTGTTTTAAAGTGTAGTAGTCTGACAGATCGTTCTAGATTATGTGTAAAAGTAACACGTTCCACTGCTCAGTCTCCTCCCAGATAGAGTCAGAAACACCACAGTAAATTTAGAAGTGGAATGTATGCCGTAAATGACAAGAGATTTAAGAAATTAACATGAAAGGAATCCAACAGAGACCTTGCAGATGTCCTTAGGTTAGTTAGGTTTAAGTAGTCCTAAGTCTAGGGGACTGATGACCTCAGATGTTAAGTACCACAGTGCTTAGAGCCATTTCAACCTTTTTTTTTTTTAATTCATTTAATAATAACTGTTGGGCTTTCTCCTACCCAAAATGTTAGACATCAAATTGGAAATTAATTGAATCGATACTATTAATAGAACGAAACTGGCCAAGGCTACATAACCGACAGTCCTTACTCGGATGAGATTTGAAGGCCACCTTCTTTTGGCAGTAATCTTACACATAACCCACTTGGCCAAAGAAATCGCACTCGTATAGTAAGTCAAGAGACGGATGTGCTATTTGAGACTTTCCCGACGTAAAAACTGGTTCAGTGGTTCATGGGTACCGCATCGGCTAAAGTTGTGATAGCTGTTCAGTTTCCACGAGACAGTTGCTCATCATCCTGAAGAGATTACTAATGTGTTGCCGCAGTGTGTGGCCAATATGTGCGCTGGTTCACAAGAAAAGCGCAGGCGGCGAAGCGTGGGGCGATAACGTTATCGTAGACGAATCAGAGAGGTCGTCGACACCCACAGCCGCCTGCTGGAGAAATGGGTCGCGGTCATCACATGCGAGACCCTGAAAAAACGCAACCGCAAACGATTGTGGCGCAACTAGTGCGCGGGCAGTGTGTTGGCTCCCAGTTTAAGTGTCCGGAGTTCGATTCCCCGTCGGTGATGGCTCGTTGCCCTGTGGGCGATGATGCCATAGCACTGTCAATACTCTTCTCTAATTCATAAACCTTTGTTTCTATTAACCAAGTCAATATTTATTTGTTTCTCTACTGCTTCTTTAATGATGTATTCCCAGCACTTGGAAGTAGAATCTTTATCTTTCTGTAGTGCATGCTGTGTCCCATGTCAAGATAGTGTTCAGCAACGACAGACTCTTGTAGCTGACCTTATCTGCTGTGATGTCTGTATTCTGTACCTCTACCTTTGACAGTACGACACGTCTGATCAATGTATGATTTCCCACACTGGAACGGGATTTTATACTGGGTCATCAAAAAGTCCGTATAAATTTGAAAACTGAATAAATCACGGAATAATGTAGATAGAGAGGTACAAATTGACACACACGCTTGGAATGACATACCGAGCTAGGTGGCGCAGTGGTTAGACACTGGACTCGCATTCGGGAGGACGACGGTTCAGTCCTGCGTCCCGCCATCCTGATTTAGGTTTTCTGTTATTTCCCTAAATCGCTCCAGGCAAATGCCGGGATGGTTCCGTTGAAAGCGCACGGCCGACTTCCTTCCCCGTCCTTACCTAATCCGATGAGACCGATGACCTCGCTGTCTGGTCTCCTTCCTCAAACAACCCAACCCAACCCCTTCGAATGACATGGGGTTTTATTAGAATCAAAAAAGTACAAAAGTTCAAAAAATGTCCGACAGATGGTGCTTCATCTGATCAGAATAGCAATAATCAGCTTAACAAATTAAGACAAAGCAAAGATGATGTTCTGTACAGGAAATGCTCAAAATGTCCACCATCATTCCTCAACAATAGCTGTAGTCGAGGAATAATGTTGTGAACAGCACTGTAAAGCATGTCCGGAGTTATGGTGAGGCATTGGCGCCGGATGTTGTCTTTCAGCATCCCTAGAGATGTCGGTCGATCACGATACACTTGCGACTTTAGGTAAACCCAAAGCCAATAATCGCACGGACTGAGGTCTGGGGACCTGGGAGGCCAAGCATGACGAAAGAGGCGGCTGAGCACACGATCATCACCAAACGACGCGCGCAAGAGATCTTTCACGCTTCTAGCAATATGGGGTGGAGCGCCATCCAGCATCGTACGTTTCAGCAGGTGTTTATCAGCGAGGCTGGGGATGATGCGATTCTGCAAAATATCGGCGTACCTCTCACCCGTCACGGTAGCAGTTCCAAAGCAGAATCACGCATTTCATCGAAGAAAAAAGGCCGGATAACGGTAGGTGTGGTAAATCCAACCCATACCGTGACTTTCTCGTCGTGCAATGGAGTTTCCGCGACAGTTCTAGGATTTTCGGCAGCCCAAATTCTGCAATTGTGGGCGTTGACAGACCCTCGGAGCGTGAAATGAGCTACGTCGGTCCGCAACACGTTACTCAACCAATCGTCATCTTCCTCCATCTTTTGAAACGCCCACACCGCAAATGCCCTCCGTTTCACTAAATCGCCAGGTAACAGTTCATGATGCCGGTGGATTTTGTACGGATAGCATCGGAGGGTACGCCTAAGTGCCAACCAAACGGTAGAGTATGGAATGCCGGTGCGACGTGCGACTGCACGAGCGCTGACTTCCCCGTGCATAGACGAACCCGCTACAGTCTCCATTTCTTCCTGAACTGTCTCAGCAGCTTTACGCCTTGTGCTCGGTCGGCCACTACGGGGTCTATCGTAAAAACAACCCGTGGCTTCTAACTTCGAAATCATTCTCGCCACAGCTGCATTTGTCAACGGACCTTTACCCGTTCGAATCCCCTTCCTATGGCGAGAGGATCGTAACGCTGAACTAGCACATTCCCCATTCTGATAATACAGCTTCACTGAAAGCGCTTTTTCAAGTGACGTCAACATGCTGCGACTGCTGGCGCAGCTGATTCTCTCTCTCTCTTTTTTTTTTTTTACTTTATTGTTATTTTAAAACCTGTACAAATCAGGTAGGCTGGCAGCGGCACACTACGCCGCTCTTCAGCCATAGCGTTTTACAAAAGTATAAAAACGGAGAATGATGATCAACAAAGTGACGGGCAAAAGAGAGAGGTCACAGAGACACAAAAAACACGGAGTCGTTCACACGTGACGATAACAACACTGAAAACACGTTGGCACGGCGCACAGAACACTGATGAATCCGACGGCACAAGTGAACGTAGTAGTGGGACGGCGGACACCAAAAACACTAAACGACGTCACACACACGAGACACAGAAGGCGATGATCTCCGGCGCGCGAATGTTCACTATGCGTGTGCGAGTCCGGGGACCTGCCAAGAGAGGAGGAGGAGGAAGGGGAGGTGGGAGAGCGAGAGGGGAGAGCAGAGATGCCATGGGCAAAGGAGAGAGGGGGAGGGAGGAAGGGGGAGGGGAAGCACGGGGGAGTGGGGAGGAGGGAGGGGGGAAAGGAAAGAGAAGGGAGGGGAAGGGAGGGGAAGGGAGGGGAAGGGAGGGAGGGAGGGTGCCTAAAGGATAGGACACAGGAGGTGGGGGGGAGGATCAAAGTTGATAGGAGGGGTAGATGGAGGGGAGGAGGACATCATCAGGGAGGGGGAGCTGGCGGAAGCCACCTTGGGAGAGGGTAAGGAGGGTGGAGAGATGGAGACCAGGTGGGACGTGGGCATACAGGCGCGGCAGCGGGCGGGTGTGGGAGAGGATCGGGGAGACGAGCGGGTGAGGAGGATCGAGTTTGCGGGAGGTGTACAGGATCCGTATCCTTTCAAGGAAAAGAAGGAGGTGGGGGAAGGGGATGAGATCGTACAGGATCCGCGTAGGGGAGGGGAGACGGATGCGATAGGCGAGGCGGAGAGCATGGCGTTCAAGGATTTGGAGGGATTTATAAAAGGAAGGGGGGGCGGAGATCCAAGCAGGATGGGCATAACAAAGGATAGGGCGGATGAGGGATTTATAAGTGTGGAGGATGGTGGAGGGGTCCAGACCCCACGTGCGGCCGGAGAGGAGCTCGAGGAGACTGAGTCGGGAGTGTGCCTTGGCTTGGATTGTCCGGAGGTGGGGAGTCCAGGAGAGGCGACGGTCGAGGGTGACGCGAAGGTACTTAAGGGTTGGAGTGAGGGTGATAGGACGGCCATAGATGGTGATGTAGAAATCAAGGAGGCGGAAGGAAGGGGTGGTTTTGCCTACAATGATCGCCTGGGTTTTGGAGGGATTGACCTTGAGCAACCACTGGTTGCACCAAGCGGTGAACCGGTCAAGATGGGATTGGAGAAGGTGTTGGGAGCGCTGCAGGGTGGGGGCAAGGGCAAGGAAGGCGGTGTCATCGGCAAACTGGAGAAGGTGGACGGGGGGTGACGGCGGCGGCATGTCCGCCGTGTACAAAAGGTACAGAAGGGGGGAGAGGACGGAGCCTTGGGGCACACCGGCGGAGGGGAAAAAGGTGTAGGAATCTGCGTTATGGATGGTGACATAGGAAGGACGGCGTGAGAGAAAGTTGATGGGAAGGGCGAAGGTTTGGAGCTTGAAGAGGAGACCGGAATGCCATACTCGGTCATAGGCACGTTCGAGGTCCAGGGAGAGGAAGATTGCGGAGTGACGGGAATTAAGCTGTTGGGAAAGGAGATGCGTGAGGTGAAGGAGAAGGTCGTTGGAAGAGAAGGACGGCCGAAAGCCACACTGGGTAACGGGAAGGAGGCGGTGCTGGCGGAGATGCTGGTGGATGCGGCGGGTGAGGATAGATTCCAGGACCTTGCTGAAGACCGAGGTAAGGCAGATGGGGCGGTAGGAGGAGACAGCGGACGGCGGTTTGCCGGGTTTAAGGAACATGAGGATACGGGAGGTTTTCCACAGGTCGGGATAGTAACCGGTGGACAGGACTACATTGTAGAGCCTGGCCAGGGTGGAGAGGAAAGAGACAGGAGCTTCATGAAGGTGACGGTAGGTGACACGATCGTGGCCAGGAGTGATGTTGCGTTTTGTGCGGAGTGTAGCAATGAGATCCTGTGTAGTGATAGGGGCATTGAGTTCCGTGTGTGCAATGTTGTCCAAGTACTGGAAACCAGGAGCGAGGGGAGGGACAGATGTGTCAGTTCGATCGCGGATATCCGGGAAGAGGGAGTAATCGAATTGCGGATCATCGGGGATGGAAAATACATCGGAGAGGTAGGAGGCAAAGTGGTTGGCCTTACTAAGGGAGTCAGGGAAAGGGTGATCATCATGGAGAAGAGGATAATAAGGGGAGGGTTTAGTTCCGGTAAGGCGACGGAAGGCCGACCAGAACTTGGACGAGTTTATTGGTAGGGTAGCATTTAAACGGGTGCATGTCTGTCGCCAGTCCTGGCGTTTCTTAGCCGTGAGCAGATTACGAATGTGTCGCTGGAGTTGCTGGTGGCGTCGTAGTGTGTCCGGGTCACGCGTGCGGTGGAAGGCACGGTAGAGACGACGGGATTCACGGAGGAGGAGGACGGCCTGTGGGGGTAAGGTAGGACGGTGGGGGTGGATGGCGACAGTAGGGACGTGGGCCTCCACGGCCTCAGACAAGGTCTGCTGGAGAAAGGAAGCGGCATGGGTGACATCGTCAGGGTGGTGGTAGGTGAAGGGGTGGCTATCGACCTGGGTGGAAAGGGTATCCCGGTAGGCATTCCAGTTGGCACCGGAGTAGTCATGGACATACTTAGGGGGAGGGTCATTACGAGGGTCAGGGCGGGGGCGACGACCGTCTGAAACGGTGAGGAGGACAGGGAGATGGTCGCTACCAATAGGCTCCAGGACATCCACCGTTATGCGGCCAAGGAGGTTGGGGGAGGAGAGGATAACATCGGGAGTGGAGTCGGACTCGGGACGGGTGTGCTGGGGGATGGGAATGACGTCGCCTTGAAGGGAGGAGAGGAACCGATGCCACCGCCGTAACTGGGCAGCGGAACGGATGTTGAGGTCGGCGGCGATCACGTAGGAGGAGAAGGTACGGTCGACGTGGGAGAGGAAGTCGAAGGGAATAGGGGCGTTGGGGCGGACATAGATGGTGGCGCAGGTAACGGTAAGGCCAGGGAAGAAGAGACTAAGGATCAGGTGTTCGGTGGGGTCGGGAAGGAGAGGTTGGAGCCGAACGGGGATCTGGCGATGGTGCCCAATGGCAACTGCGCCACGCGCAATTGGGAGGGGATTATCGGAGCGGTGGAGGAGGTAGGGCGAAGTGTGGACGGTGTGGTGGGGTTGGAGGAAGGTTTCATTAAGGAGGAAGGCGTCCACGCGGTGGGTGGCAAGGGTGTGGAGGAAGAGGTTCTTGTTGGCGGGAAGGGAGTGGATGTTGTTGAAAAGGATACGTTGCTGTCGCGCCATGACAGGGATTTAAACGAGGGTGTCAAGACGGGAGAAGGTGAAATGGGCCTGGTTGTTGGAGTAGGTGGCGTACATTTTGAGGTGGAAAACGGATCGGGCGGCGAGGGAGATCTGTTGGAGGGTGTGTGGGCGCTGAAAAGGATGAACATTCTGCAGGACAATGGTGAGGAATCGGATAATGTCCTCAGCGGTAGGGGGCGGGCGAAGGGAGTTGCCGGGAGGGGTGGGGGCGTCCAGAGGGCGGACAGGAATGGTGAGTTCAGGAGTGGTAGGAGGGGGTTGGGCCTTACACTTCTGGGAGTAGGTGGGATGAGGGAGGTTACAGGTATTACAGGAGGGGGGGGACTGGAGATTGGGGCACTGCCGTAAAAAGTGGGCTTGCCTACAGTGCGGGCAGGTGGGGGCCTCGCGGCACTCAGATGTTGTGTGCGCATTATATCGCAAGCACCTTTGGCAGCGGAGGGATTGAGGAGGGGAACGGGAGGGGTCAACTTTATAACGCTGGTTAAAAAGGAGGGCACCCTCCTTCAGGAGACGGTCTATGGAGGGGGCGTGCTCAGAAAAAACGCGCATAAGGCGGGTGGGGCCGGCAGCGTTATGGATGCGGCGAACCGCACGCACCTCCAGATGGGGATGGGCCTGAAGCTCCGCCAAAACCTCCTCCTCCGTGATCACTGGACTGAGCCGAGTGATCACGGCGGTGAGGGTTGGCGGGCGACGCGGAGGTTGGGGTTGGCGGGAGGGAGGTGATGAAGGAGCAGGGGTGAGAGAGGCATGAGGGCCAAAGCGGGTGACAGGGATGCGGGAAAGGAGGTCTGTGTGGAGGGTAGGGCTGGGGGAGGAGATGAGTACCGAATCACGGTGAGGAGTGAGGAGGGAGATGGGGGCACCAGGACAATGCTGGTGAAGGAAGAGGGTGAGGTTCCGGGCTTCAAGGAGGGAGGGATCCGGACGGGAGAGGAGGTAGCGGTAGGAGGAGGGGGTAGAGGAGGAGGAGGAGGAGGGGCAGGGACGGGCGGGGAGACATCCATGGCATCAGGGGTGGGGGAAGGGGGACGAGGCGGAGCATTTTTGGGGGCAGAGGAGGCAGGGGTGCCGCTGGGGCGCTTGACGGCGGTGGAGGAGGTGTGGGGGATGGGAACAACTGGAATGTGGCGGGGAGTGGCAGGTCCCGGGGCTGGAGTCGGCGCCGGAGACGGTGAGGGCGATGGCGATGGCGAAGGCGATGGTGAAGCCGACGACGAAGACGATGAAGGTGAAGGGGAGAGTGGAGCGTGGGCAGTAGCCCGCCGGGCGACCACCCTGGCGGGGGCCGCAGAAACGGAAGGAGCAGGGGGAGGGAGTGGAGGGAAGGGATCAGAGGAGGCGCAGGAGGGAGGAGCCGGGGACGGGGCGACAAAGAGGGAGGGAGATGAGAGAGTGAGGAGTGGGGGGATGGACTGAGGGGGGAGGGAAGCGGCACACCACGCGATAGTGGTGGCAGCAGCGGAGGGGGAGGTGTAGATAATGGCAGTGGTGGTGGCTGTAGAAGTGGTGGTGGGGGTGGACATGATGATAAGGGGGAAAAAAACACAGTACTAGACAAAGGAACAAACGAGAGACACAGAGAAGAGAGGGACGGAGAATGACGAAGGAGATTGGGGCCGAAGCCCCACTCTGCTGCCGCTGGGGGCGGGCGACCCGGCCGGCTGGCCGGCTGCTGCTGCTGCTGCTGCTGCTGGGGGCAGCTAGGACCACCGCTGGCCGCTGGCTGCAACCACTGGTGGCGGGACCGCTGCTGGCCGCTGGATGCTGGATGCTGGATGCTGGCTGGGGCCGGCGTAGATGAGCACCGCTGCGTGCTGCTAGCGGGGACGCTGCTGGCTGCCGGCGTAGACCGCCGCTGGCTGCCGGCTGCCGGCGGGGACCGCTGCTGGCGAGGACCGCCGCTGGCGAGGACCGCCGCTGGCGAGGACCGCCGCTGGCGAGGACCGCTGCTGACTGCTGGCTACTGACTGCTGGCTGCTGGCTGCTGCACGTCAATGGGCTGGCTGGCTGGCTGGCTGGCTGGCTGGCTGGCACCTGCAACACCTAACACCTCGATCGGTACGAGAACAGCACAGATCGAAGGGCGGTATTCGACTGAATTACCGCCGAAGATGGATTCTCTCTCTCATTACAGCTCCTTTTATACACGATTGTCATGCGCAGTCACTGACGTTTTGCTGTCCAGCGCCATCTGTTGGACATTTTGTGAATTTTTTTTATTCTAATAAAACCCCATGTCATTCCAAGCATGTGTGTCAATTTTTACCTCTCTATCTACATTATTCCGTGGTTTATTAAGTTTTCAAATTTATACTGAGTTTTTGATCACGCGGTATATTATTAGTCTCCTCACGCCTAGGTTGTCTGTAACAGAACCTATAATCGTTTGCACTCTTGTTGGAGCGCAGAAGACACATTTTATTTGATGTTTCTTGAACATACTGCCGATCTTAAAAGACATGTCACTAACATAGAAAATCATTCTCATAGAGTTCCCCGTTTCTTCTGTCTGTTCTTGAGGTGTTGTGCGTGTTCGTTGAAGTGTATTTCGAATCTGGTTATCGGATAACCCGTTCTGGGCCAGAACGAGGATGGCTAACCTTTGCTGATAATCTCTCTGGATATGAAGTAACTCTACCCCTATGAACGAAAGTACCTGATACTCCAGTGTGTTGGTATGTGTGATGGAAGCCCGTAGATCGTAGATATAGGTCAGTGTAAGTTGGTTTATGGAACATACTGAGACCAAGACATATAAAAAAGGGAGGTTTCATTTTCCTCTGCTTTCATGGTGAAGTAAATTTTCGGATGGAGGGAGTTAAGGTGTTCCAGAAAAGAAGGAATCTTTGCTGACCCATGTGGCCATATCTTAAGAAACATTTGGATTTCTAAACTACCGACTATAGTGTTTTGTGTTCGAAGTCTTCCATAAAAAGTTTTGCTAGTAGGGGAGACAAAGAGCTGCTTCCTATTAACAATGTCTGTTCGCTCAAAGTATTGTTCGTTAAATAAAAAGTAAATCGAGGTAAGCATATTTTTCAAAGGATGTGAGCTGTCCTCCTTCTTAGCTCCTATGAGTTGGAATGAATCCACCAGGGGTTGTCGTGTGAATAAGGAGACCACATCGAAACTCACTAATGCGTCAATAAATTCGAGACGCAAATTCTTCAGTCACTGTATAAAATAATCTGAGTTTCGTATTTGGTGTTCACATTTCCTTACGAAAGAGCTCAAAAGTTAAGCCAGATGTTTTGCTAGGTAGTATGCAGCGGCTGCTATATTGCTCATAATGGGCTGAAGTGGAACGTCTTAGGAGGGCTATAAAGTAGTGATGGAACTGGCGCTTTCACTGCTAAGCTCTTTATCAGATATACATGAAATTGGCTGGATTTGAGGAGGGTGGATGGCTTCTGTTGTACTGCATCCGTTGGTTCCTTCCGGAGATGACGATACACTGGGTCCTGCAGTACATCCACCATCTCGCAAAGAAAAATATTGCAGGCGGAAGAACGGTAGCATTTCCCGCATCAGCAGATATAATTGCTGATACTGTGCGTTCTGTTAAGGAACTGAGCGCTTTTCTTTCTTCAGTGCTGATGTTCCGCTTGGGTGCAGGCAGCCTAGTTACGGCGCTGCATGTCTCTCGCCTTATTTCTTCAGCAGTCTAACTTGGAACAGTCAAGATACCTTGCTCAACGGCACTGATAAAATCTTTGATTGGCAAAGTTTGTGGAGTAGGCGCAAAATGTAGTTACTCTTCCAACACTGATCTCGCAGCGTTACTCAGTGGTTTGTTCGTGAAATTGAACACAGCGCGGCTGCATGGTTTACCTTATTGCGATGATTAGCGCGTAAGAGAATGGGTCTTGAAAGTTTAACGCGTCACCATCTGTTGCCGTATCCAGTCCGAAAGCGACCACGTAGCACTGTCCACCCACTCACAGGAATCCACCGACAAACGTGAAGAGGTAGTCAGATGAAGTGAAAGCAAGCTTCTAAAAACTTTATCTATTTCTCGCCTTATGTAACGATTCTTTCTCTCCCCAAGTGTATATAATGTGTAAACATGTTTGTTGTTTCTCATGCGCGATGCGGGAAAAGCGCAGCCTCAGGTAGGGGCTAGAGCACGGGCGTGCAGGGTGTTTGCGCCCACTTTAAGTGTTCGATCTTCGATTACCCGTCTGTGTTGACTCCATGGATTCGTTCGTCTGTGGCCGACGATCGCTTAGAATTTCCAGTGCTGTTCCTGATGACTTGGTAAATGGTGACCCTGTGTCTCTGTTAACCAGGTCGTTAATTAGTGTTTATTGACTGCTTCTTTAATTACAGAGACCCGTACATGGAGGCGGACGAAAGGACCTTTCTTTCTCCATAGTGCATGGTACGCCCAGTGCAAGGCAGTGTTGGGCAACAACAGACCTTCTGGCTAACCAAATGTGGTGTGACGTCTATGTTGTCGTATCTATCTTTAACAGCCTTTATATCTCACCAACGTATGATTTACTGCACTGTCACAGGATCTGATATATTGCTGGCTGCTTAGACCTAGATCGTCTTTAATAGAATACAGCACTGTTTGCACTCGCGCTGGAGGGCGGAAGACACACGTTATTTGATGTTTCTTGAGCAGTCTGCTGATATTTAACGACACGCCTTCAACATAAGGTAGGAAAAACATCGTCGTAGAGTTCTCCATTGCTCCTGCCTTTTCATGAGGTCTAGAGCGTGTTGGTTGTAATGTACTTCGAATTCGATTACAAGCGTATCTATTCTGAGCAAACACAGAGCGAAGACGCCGAAGCTCTACTGATAAGATCTGTGGATCTGAGATGATTTTAGCCCTACGAAGGGGAAGTCTTGAGGTATTTCGTGCTGTATCCTATATTTACTGTATTTACATATATTATATTACATATATTTACATGTATATGATGGGACAGGGACATTCCTAACTCTCCTGCGCATGAGGGTGTTAGGAAGGTAGGGAATGTGGTAACATATACGTGCAGCTTCGTAAAGCATGGTGAGCTTTAAACAAGACATAATACAAATACCATTACGGCCTATTGGCTTGGAAAAATTACTCCTACCACAGCTGCAAGTGAGGGTAGATGTGAGTAGGATGAGCAACCGAAATTACAAGGGGAAGTCAAATGAAAAAAGTAGCTAAACTGTTCATTATGTCAAAAGTAATCGCCATAACTGTTAATACTTTTATCCCACACTGAAACTAGACGGTGAGTGCTTTCATGGAAAAATGATTGCTGTTCGTATGGAACTATGACTGTACCCAGGCGCGCACCTCTTCATCCGAAGAAAACTACGGCCGCGAATGTCTTCCTTCAGGTCTCCAAAAATACAGAAATCGCATGGAAAGAGATCGGGATGTACGGAGAATGTGTAAGGGCTTTCCAGCGAAACTTCCGCAGCGTAGTCAAAACAACCTTACCAATATGTGAGCTCGCCCATTACGCTGATATCCGACCATGGCTTCTGGATGCTTCATTTCTTTGTCGGGCACTGCATGTTGAGGCGTAAACTAGGATTATGGTTAAGCATTCACTGTGTATCATTTCCATTCGATGCTAAGTGTGCCTTCGTTTGAAATACAGTTGGGAAAAATATGTACTGACCTTGGTGGCCCCATGCGATGGACTGCTCGATCAACAGACCTGTCAAAGTTCACAGGCTTTCGCCGCTGGTGTTATTTTGGTGGGGCACTTGGTGCGTAATACGCCATCACTTCTAAACGAATCAATCAAATTCATGGCACTGTGGAACAAACTACTTGACCAGTTGCACTTGTCCTGTGATTGAAAATGTTGACGTGATACTACGTATCTAATGAACAATTTTATATGACTGACATAATACTGCCTTTGAAAATGACAGAAAGTCGAAACGTGTAAGGTTTTTTGGAACAATACAAGACATAAGAAAAGTTATTGAAAGTATTTGGGTTCGTCATAGAGAAGGTGAAATATGACGCTTTTCCAGTTAGGTCTCAAGTTGCGATAAACTGTTAGCCGTAAGATAGAGCTTTATCCACAGATACGTTTTTCTTAAAACATGTTTTGACACACACAGTACGAAAAGCAGCCGTGGTAATCTCTTGTCATAATGTAGAAAATGATGAAATGAGCATAGATGCAACTAAAGACCTTACCGATACTATTATTCCAGTTCTTACAGACCTCTGCAATCTCTCTTTTTAGTGGAATATCTACCACTGAGTGGAAGTACTTCATTCGACCAGTACACAAGAATTATAACCAAATATCACCAGGCATCTATAGGCCTGCTGTATCTAAACCGTTGGAGTACATTGTTCGTGAACTGACAGATTATCTTAAAACTTATAACATCCGCGATAAGTGCCATTCAGGCTTCCTGGAACATAGCACAGCAAGTGCATTCATCAAAGTGGCTGACGGCATTAAGCGTGAAGCGAGCACTTAAAGCGGATTGATTTCAACAAGAATTCTGATCCTTTTGATTTTGATGTATTACTTATGAACAGAGGCGGCTGGAGCAAAATGTCGTGGCCTATAGCCTTTTTACTTGCAAGGGTAGCTATCGTAACACATATAAATGTTACGTATATAAATTAACCTGTTCAGATATATTTAAATTTTATGTACATTAGTTGTTTAACATTGCGAGGAATAAAATAAAATGAAAGAAAAAAACGCTGAAACCGGCAGAAATAGAAACTTGGCCTCCGAAGTACTAAACTTGTGGTCCAATCACCTACCTGCTTTTTTCCCTCTTTTTTGAGAATTCAGTAAACTGAATCGTGACATGTTGGGCATGAGGGCGTAACGTGCAGGGATCGCAACCTGTGGACTGACTGCAATGTTCCCTCTCCCACACTACGATAGGCCGTTCTTCCTAGGAGCGGGAGGGGCAGCCATACGGGGCGAGTCCAGCGACGTCGCAGCGCAAAACACAAGAACTAAAATTTAAACTCGAAAAAAGAAATAAGCAGTCGTCCGCGCTATTCCCAATGCACACATTCAATTCGTTGGCCTGGACGTTGTCATTCCGCAACATTCCGGAAATTACTGTACACGTGTCAAGATCGTAGCAAGGCATGGTACTGCCCAACCACAGGGGATGCCAACCCGACTACCCCACAGTTCCGACAGCCATTGCTCGAAACTTCGTCATACTCTATGTTTCAATCCTTAAGAGAGTATTTTAACCTTTTCCAATGGTCCACTCAGGCGAAATATTCTAGGAACTTGAAAGGGGCATCTACCTGCTTCTATTCACATAATTTGAGCTGAGTCGGTGGGCCACGTCCTACTTCTTGCTTTTGTTACACCTACATTCGGAAATTTGGTTGCTGATTAATCAATGCTGAGCTGATGCGCTGCTGGCGCCAGTTTCCATCGATTGTCATCCCGATCGTTGTGAGTCGACTTTCGATGCCTGCTTGTCATCTTAGCATCTTTGGCGGTTGGCTATTTAACTGCGGCGTGCGCGCTCTGCTGGGGCTTGAGTTCGGGTATCTGCTGTGTGAGAGTCAGTGACGTGTGGCGAGTAGCCGAGTCGGTACGATGGAGGGGCGTGGGCAGCTGCTGCGGCGTGTTTAGCCGTTGGAATGCAGATCCGCTGCCGACGGTAATTGGGATTTCCTTGAGAGTTGTAGAACAGATTCCCTCGTGTCTGTTACATGTTACTCAAAGTGAATGAACTGGAGTCATAGAATTGTTGTCTTGGTGGGTTCTGTTCACGTTAACTGAATGCCCGAGTGCACTGAAAACTATCTTGATTGTTTCAGTTACGTGTCACTGTATTTGGTCTGGCCACCTGATGTGTTGACGGCATTTAAGGGAGTGCTAGCTACGCACAACAAATAGACATGAAGCCGTGCTTAATGCATAGCTAGAGG
The DNA here is from genome assembly GCF_023898315.1 of Schistocerca nitens. NCBI lineage: Eukaryota > Metazoa > Arthropoda > Insecta > Orthoptera > Acrididae > Schistocerca > Schistocerca nitens. The sequence goes on from NC_064622.1 coordinate 246,958,170, forward strand.
TCATACCAAGAAGTGCGCAAGTCTTTGCCTGGCGTTCGAGAGCGGGTCGAAATAATTTTTCCTATTTCCTTTTCTATGTTATTATTTTATTTGTTTGTTCTAGAGAATTGGCTAATCAAATTTTAAGAGCCGTTACTGGGCAAGTGATCACGTAGGTTAATTCTGCTTGGGTTCATTTGTGCCGTGTATAAAAAAAGGTTTATTTATAACGAGTTGGGCAGATATGTTTTGTGTGTCTGATGCGCCAGAGTGTTGTCTGCCGCTGATGTGTTTATGTTTCAGATAACTGGCGTTGGTCGATGCGACCACTCCGAATGGGATATCACGGTGGAAGAGGGAAATTTAAGGACCTGGATGGGTGTCTATGGTTACCTTGTTTCCTGCAATTCCATCTTTCCGGTGGAGCGTTGTGGCTTTCCGAAAGATTAATTGTAGCTCAAAGTTAAGTATAGTTCTACTTCACCTTCTGGTCCGTGAATCGCCTGTATCTGTTAGAACCTTTCGGTCTGCTCGCGTCCATCACTAACTTTCAACATAAAACTGAAACGGCCCCATTTTAAGACTATTTAATATGCTATTATTATATTCTGGAGATGAAATGTGAATCTCGTACCTGTGAGTAATACTAAAGAGAAGCCTGGTTGAGCGTATTAATCTGATAATACCTTTAATTTGATAGAATTGCTTAAATTCAGACCATGGAAGATGTCTTAGTTGTTGGAAGTAGTTTTAGAATTTGATATGAGTTATGTGAAAGCCAGTTTCTGTGTAAGTCATGAAGCATGTTTAAAAGGTTTGTGTGATTCTGTTATGTCAGTTAAATTGGATTAATGGTGGTTTTATGAACATTGTTTTAATTAGTGAAAATTGGTTGAGTAAAATTTGAAAGATCTGTGTCTATCGGACATAAGTGCATTAATGTTTTAATCTGTGTCCTGCTGGTGGTTCTGTAGGGCAGGTGCCTTTTATTATAATCGTTGTCACTGTTAATTTCATTAGGAGCATGTGTTTGTAATACAGAAGTGTATGCCAACTACAAACTGGTTATGTGTTTAATTTCGATGTGTCGAAAGGAATAACACATCAAATGCGTATTTCTGAGTTCATTTTTCGCCGAGCTTTCGTCAGCAACAGTCAAATCAGTCAGATGTAAATGCCCAGTTTCATTGAATATAGATGCATTATTGACGAAATTGGATGATACTTAACAGTTCTGCAAAATGAAAGCCTGAAACTGAACATTCTAGTCGAGAGAAAGGTACAGCAGGCTGTCAAACCAATACGAAAGCATTTGTGAATCAAAACCAATAGAAAACGTAACGACGCTGACAAATTTTAATATGTAATGCATAATCTCCTATTGCAGAACAGTACATCTGTAAATGTCAAGCTGTCAGACAAACAAAACAGCATTTGTGAATCAGAAAGGAATAAGGAATAGAAAACACACGGTTAAAAACGCTGACGATTCAATATTTAAGCCAAACTGTTCTGCTGCAGAACCACAAAATCCTTGGACAATGGCGTAGAAGGCTGAAATTAGCCATTAACAAATAAAATTAATGCAGCAAAAGACGAAAATTCCATCTTGCTTTAACAAATTCATTACAGAAAAAAACTTTCGTATTTAATGAGCTCGTGTATATGCTTTTTTCACCGCCATCTACAGCCTTTTGATTTAAACAAGGGTAATCATGAATGAGATTTTCACTCTGTAGTGGAGTGTGCGCTGATACGAAACTTCCCTGCATATTAATACTGTGTGCCGGACCGACACTCGATCTCGTCACCTTTGCCTTTCGCGGGCAAGTGCTCTACCATCCCTTCTTCCAGAAGTGCTAGTTCTGCAAGGTTTGCAGAAAAGCTTTTGTGATGTTTGGAAGATAGGAGACGAGGTACTGGCAGTATTTAAACTGTGAAGACGGGTCCTGAGTCGTGCTGGGGTAGCTCAGGAGGTAGAGCATTTACCTGCGAGAAGAAATGGCCCCGAGTTCGAGACCCAGTCCGGCACACAATTTTAATCTGCCAGGAAGTTTCAAGGGTAATCATAACTAAAACATATATATTAATTTTACATATAGAAACTGAACTGTTTAAATGTATTTAAATTTTACAATTAATTGTTTAACACTGTGACGTATAAAATAAAATGGAAAAAATTATAGCAGCAGGGATCGAACCCAGTCCAACGAATTGTTAAGAAAGACATTGACCTAGAGCTGTGAGCAACGTAGCGCTCGCAATGCCGGAATGGTTAGTGTCACATCAGAGCATGCACACCCGAAAAAAGACAGCTGCGCTCTTTCTTTGTGTTGATCATAGCATGGCTGATAATCATTTCAGCAATTAACACTGGTTTCTATTTTTCGTGGAGAGAGCACTACGACACACGTTTTCGTCCTTTTTATTTGCATAATAGCACTGGCACTATTACCCGTGGTCTAGGAGTAGCGGCTTTGATTATTAGTTAGAACGCTCTCGCTCCTGGGTTTTAAACCCGTCACCGCTTAAAATTTGATTAATAGTCAGCTTTGGCGGCCGAAGACTTCCGGCATAGGAAGTTACCCTCATTCTGCCAACGGCCTTATCAAAGAGGGCGGAGGAGCGGATAGAGGTTCAGCGCACTCTCTTGTCCTTGGGGTTGGGAAACTGCCTCTAAGAGGCGGAAGAGTCAGCAATGATCAACGGCATGAGGATGCTGAAGGCAATGGAAACCACTGCATTAAAGACAAATAACGTGTATCCATAGGACATGTGCCTTGTAACTGAGAAAGTGTCATGATGATTCCTCCATTGAGAAAAGTCCTCCATGCGGATCTCTGCGAGATGACTGCCAAGGAAGAAGTGACCATGAGAAAAATATTAAGTAACCAACGAAAGGATAATGTTATACGAGTCCGTGCGTGGAATGTCAGAAACTTGAACATTGTAGGGAGGCTAGAAAACCTGAAAAAGGAAATGCAAAGGCTAAATCTAGGTATAGTAGGTGTTAATAAAGGGAAGTGGAAAGAAGACAAGCATTTCTGGTCAGATAAGTGTAGGGTGATATCAACAGTAGCAGAGTCAGATAAGTATAGGGTGATAACATCATCAGCAGAAAATGTTATAACAGCAGTAAGATTTGTTACGAATAGGGAGATAATGCTGAGAGTGTGTTACTGTGAACAGTTCATTCAGAGGGTTGTTCTTATCAGAATCGACAGCAAACCAACATAGACAATGATAGTTCAGGTATACATGCCAATGTAGCAAGCTGAAGATGAAGAGGTAAAGAAGGTATATGAGGATATTGAGAGAGTAATATAGCACGTAAAGGGATAGTCATGGGGAACTGGAATGCAGTTGTATAGGAAGGAGGAGAGGCAAAGTTTACATGAGAATATGGGCATGGGCCAAGGAATGATAGGGGAGAAAGAGTTCTATAATAGATTTCAGCTAGTAATAGCCTGTTCAAGAATCACAAGAGGAGGAGATATACTTGGAAGAGGCAGGGTGATTCGGGAGGATTTCAGTTAGATTACATCATGCTCAGACAAAGATTCCGAAATCATATTGTAAGGCGTACCCAGGAGCACACAGTGCAGTAGTGATGACGAATGGGCTGAAATTTAAGAGATTAGACAGAAAGAATCAGTATGAAAAGAAGGGGGATTCGAAAGTACTAAGGAATGACGAGATATGCTCGAAGTTCTATGAGGCTATAGATACAGCAATAAGGAATAGCTCAGTAAGCAGTACAATTGAAAAGGAGTGGGAATCTCTAAAAATGACACACACAGAAGCTGAAAAAAAAACCTTAGGTACGAAGAAGGTAACTGCGAAGAAATCATGGGTGATGGAAGAAATACTTCATTTGATAGCTGAAAGGAATAAGTACAAAATTTTTCTGGGAAACTCAATAATACAGAAATACAAGTCGCTGAGGAATGAGATAAATAGGAAATGCAGGGAACTTAAGAGTCTAAGACGAAATGGTTGCATGAAAAATGTGAAGAAATCAAAAAAAGAAGTAATTGCTGTGACAGACGCAGCATACAGGAATGTTAAAACAACCTTCGGTGACATTAAAAGCAAGGTTGGTAACATTAAGAGTGCAACGGGAATTCCACTGCTAAATGCAGAGGAGAGAGAGAGAGAGGATAGGTGGAAAGATTACACTGAAAGCCTCTATAAGGGGGAAGATTTGTATGATGTGCTAAAAGAGGAAATATTAGCCGATTTAGAAGAGAGAGTGGATCCAGTATTAGAATCAGTATTTTAAAGAGCATTAGAGGACTTGTAAGTAGGCTGTTTAGGTTTTTTTATTGGTAACGCCACCTCTGTATGAAAATCACTGGCTGTGCTGTGTGCAGTCTGTGGCTGCTTTGCATTGTTGTAATACTCGCCATTGTAGTGTTAGGCAGCTGGCTGTGAACAGCGCGTAGCGTTGCGCAGTTGGAGGTGAGCCGCCTGCAGTGGTGAATGTGGGGAGAGAAATGGCGGAGTTTCGATATTTGTAAGAATGGATGTTATGAACTCCTATATATATTATGACTTTTGATGACTATTAAGGTAAATACATTGTTTGTTCTCTATTAAAATCTTTCATTTGCTAACCATGCCTATCAGTAGTTAGTGCCTTCAGTAGTTTGAATCTTTTATTTAGCTGGCAGTAGTGGCGCTCGCTGTATTGCAGTAGCTTGAGTAGCGAAGATTTTTTGTGAGGTAAGTGATTTGTGAAAGGTATAGGTTAATGTTAGTCAGGGCCCATTCTTTTATAGGGATTATTGAAAGTCAGATTGCGTTGCGCTAACAAAATATTGTGTGTCAGTTTAAGCACAGTCTCGTGTATAATTGTTAAAAAGGGGACGTTTCAGACTTAACACCAAATGAGGCAAAAGGGGTAGATCAGAATTTCTAAAATCATTCGTTAAGTGGCAACAAAACAGCTAGTCGCTTTGGTTTGTAGAGTGTAAGAGTCTGGCTTAATAGCTCATGCATCCAAGTAGCTGACAAGTATAATGTACAGAACAATGGAAAGGAAAATTGAGGATGTGTTAGATGACGATCAGTTTGGCTTTAGGGAAGCTCAAGGCACCAGAGGGGCAACTCTGAAGTTGCGGTTGATAATGGAAGCAAGGCTAAAGAAATGTCAGGACACGTTCATAGGTTTTGTCCACCTGGAAAAGCGTCCGACAATGTAAAGTGGTACAAGATGTTCAAAATTCTGAGAAAAATAGGGATAAGCTATAGGGAGAGACGGGTAAATTACAATGTGTACAAGAGCCAAGAGGGAATAATAAGGGTGGACGACCAAGAACGAAGTGCTCCTATAAAAATATGTAAGACAGGGATGTAGTCTTTCGCCCCTCCTGTTCAATCTGTACATGGAAGAAACTAGAAGGAAATAAAAGAAAGGTTCAGGAGTGGAATTAAAATTCAAGGTGAAAGGATATCAATGATACGGTTTGCTGATGACCTTGCTATCTTGAGTGAAAATAAAGAAGAATTACATGATCCGCTGAATGGAATCGACAGGCTAATGAGTACAGAATATGGATTGAGAGTAAATTGAAGAATGACGAAAGTAATGAGAAGTAGCAGAATTGAGAACAGTGAGAAACTTAACATCAGGATTGATGGTCACAAAGTAGATGAAGTTAAGGAATTCTACTGCCTAGGCAGCAAAATAACCAACGACGTACGGAGCAACGAGGACACCAAAAGCAGACTAGCACTGGTAAAAAGGGCATTCCTGGCCAAGAGAAGTCGACTACTGTCAAACATAGGCCTTAATTTGAAGAAGAAATTTCTGAGGATATACCCCTGTAGCACAGCATTGTGTGGTAGTGAAACATGGACTGTGAGTAAACCGGAACAGAAGAGAATTTAAGCATTTGAAGTGTGGTGCTAGAGGTGAATGTTGAAAATTAGGTGGATTGATAGGGCAAGGAATGAGGTCTTCGCAGAATCGGAGAGGAAAGGAATATGTGAAAAACTGTGACAAGGAGAAGGGACGGGATGGTATTGTAAGTAGGCTGTTTTGGTTTTTATGTTGGTATCGCCACGTAGCGCTCTGTATGAAAATCACTGACTGTGCTGTGTGCAGTCTGTGGCTGGTTGGCATTGTTGGAATATTCGCTTGTGTAGTGTTGGACAGTTGGATGTGAACAGCGCGTAGCGTTGCGCAGTTGGAGGTGAGCCGCCAGCAATGGTGGATGTGGGGAGAGAGATGCCAGACTTTTGAGAGAAGACGATCTGGACGTGTGTCCGTCAGAAAAAGGAAATTTGTTTAATTGGACGTCACAAAATTATATATATATATATATATATATATATATATATATATATATATATTATTTTACGACTTTTGAACGCTATTAAGGTAAATACATTGTTTGTTCTCTATCAAAATCTTTCATTTGCTAACTATGCCGATCAGTAGTTAGTGCCCTCAGTAGTTAAAATCTTTTATTTATCTGGCATTATTGGCGCTTGCTGTATTGCAGTAGTTCGAGTAACGAAGATTTTTGTGAGGTAAGTGATTCATGAAAGGTATAGGTTGTTGTTAGTCAGGGACATTTGTGTGCCAGGTGAGTGATGATCAGAGTAAGTAAAGGGAGAACTGTCTAAGTACGTTCAGTTTTACTCAGCTGTCTTTGTATCAAATAATGTAGAAATTTACCAGCACAGTAATTTATAATTTTTCTAAGTGGACGTTTCATATGTCGACCCTTAGCCGAGGATACCTCACTGGAATCTTCTGATTTTTTCTTGTAATTTGTGTAGTTAGCGTTGTTATTGTTTATTGCTAGCGCGTAATTGTAGAGAGAATCTTCTTTGTAGTTGTAATTTTTCATTGTTGTACCGTAAAACAGTTGTTTCGTGCATGTAGATTTGCACCAAGTATTCCGCAGCTGCGCTTCTAAGTAATTGGATATTATTTTCAGTGATATTTTTATGTGTTTTCTTATTTTGCTCTTCTAATTGTGTTTTTCTGTGTTATCGTGTGAAATATTGTGACAATTATAGCGTGTGAAAAACGTAATACTAGGCTCCAAAGTAAACAGAAATGACAGTGAAGACGAGAGTAGTGTTTTAGCGCCACCGTGTAATGAATTAACAAATATTCAGAATAGTAATTTGGTAATTGTGCATAGGGAAATGGACTAGGCAATAAATAATCGTGTAGACAGTGAAACAACTAGTGAACAGGGTAGTATTGTCGATCGATCGGTCTGCAACAGCTCGCCCCAGGAACCAGAAATGACAGGAGACAATATTACAAATACCGTAGATTCAGGTTTTGCGTCCTCACCTTTTTCTCAGTTAAAGTCAAGACACATTTTCTGCTATTCAAAATACGAATGCTGCCGGTGCAAATGCACTGCCGATAGGCACAAAGGAACATGTTCCAGACACTAATACATTATAAGTGCAATTAATGCAACAAATTAAACAATATCAAAAGCAAATGGAACAAAATCAAAAACAATCACAGCAAGAAATGGAACAAAATCAGAAACAAATTAAAGAAACACTTCAACAAACACGTGAATTTTTAATTGCTGAGTTACTTAAAATCGAAGCGATATGTCAAAAAGTCTGTAATGACGTAAAAACACAAATTTGTGAGAATTTTCAACCTATTTTTTCGCGGCCTGAAAATGCATTACAGAATCACAAGCAGCCATAAAAGAACTGCAAACTATTGTTCATGAAAATCACGACACCTTGCAAGCTAAAATTGACACAGTTGCATCTACCTATTCGGTTATGCAAGTTGCAAAAACTCAGGAAAACTTAAAGGACACAGTAGATACTGTGAAACGTGGTTCAGAAAGGCATGCGGAGGAAATCAGAGAAAGTAGTCGAACTTTCGGATCGGATAAATAATTTATCTACGAAGGTAGACGATAATCTGAATGACACCAGTAGTCTTTACTGACACAAAAGAGTACGAACAAATTACGAAACAAAATCAGAATCAAATTAATATGTAACACAATAGAGAAATCTGGGAAGTACAAGATCAGTTGACACAAGTAATACAAGAATTACATATTTCAGAGGAGACTCACGCTCCAACACGTGAAGAGGGACTTAGAAATACGGAAAAGCCACAAAATAATAACACAGGGCATTTCGGAAATTATGAGAGAAATTGGCAAGATGCACCGAATTTTGAGAAGGAACCGCCGACATGACGTAACAATGACCGATATGCGACTTGCTGACATGATGATTTTGACTATAAGCTGTTTATTACTAAAGTAAATTGAAAACATTTGAGAATTCTGGCAATGACATTCATCCACAAGCGAGGCTTCATCAGTTCTCTCATTGTTTTCCTCCCAACTGCTCATTAGAGCACAGATTAGAATTTATGTGTGGCTACTTAGAGAATGAACCTGCTGTAAGAATGCGTTCGGTCATTCACGATGAACTGTTCATATTTTTTTTTGAACTACTGTAATACTATGAGAGATTTGAATGAGGTATTTGGTATGGGATCATGATTTTTGAAGTAAGTTTGAGGTAGATGACTTTATTGAAGGTTCTGATATTATTGAAAGAAGCTGCGACAATTTGAGAGGTGATTGATCTGTTATGATGATGTTATTACAACAGTAATGCGTATTATGCTGGTGAGATATGTTTGTGATCAATAAGATGATGCTATACGAGGAATGTTATTATTTGTTTATATGTATACGAATAATGAGAAGAGGTTAGGGACACTAGTTTGTGAAAAGGATGTTGGAAACCAAGAATCGTACTTTAAGGGTTATGAAATGTGTTTACATGAATGAATGTATCACAACACTGCTATTCATGAGATTTCGTTTCTACACAGTTCTACTGTAATTTTTCGACCAGTGAAATTTTGTTGGTATGAAACTGTCACTGTAGTGGAAACTGCTGTCATAAATATTTCGGTAAGGAGCGTAAGTGACCTTGACATAATGTGTTGTGGACACCCAGCTGCGTGACAGTCGCCTGAAAAAAAAATAGCCATTAGGTGGAGAAAACAGAGGCCATTAACCTCGCTATTGACATTTCTTTGTAGGAAGCATTGCAAATACGACACGCTCATACTTGAAGACATATGATTACACTTTGTAGCTCGTAATTTCTGATATTTACTGAAATGCCATATGGCTAGTGAATAACGTTTCATGCCTTGCTTTATGTATATATTTGCTTATTTTGTTTAATATCTAGTTTCTAGCTGCACTGCAGCATTGGTTAAAATAAAATTTAATAATAATTTTATGAACTACTTTCTTAAAAAAGGGAACACAAATTGACATTTCCCTTCAAAGGAATTGCATACATAATTTTTTCAGTGACTTGGTAACTTGTTTGGTAGAGTAAATTATTGTGATGCATCACTCTAGTGTTAAGATGTGACATATGAGTTAGACATTTCCTATTTTTAATATAGTATCTTTTCTGCTTGAGCTTTATCATGTTTAGGTATAAGTTATTGCATTTGTCAGGTATTGTCCTTCTGAATTTTACGTTGTATTAAGCCAGTTTTACTACTGATTTATTTTTCTTGTTGCTGCACATTGGCTCATATTAGTTGTAATGTTGCATTTGCTTTGCTAATTTAGATATACTGCTGCTTGCTTTGCCAATTTGCATTTTTTGTCATTGCTGTTTGTGTTAATTGTTTTGCACTGCTGCATTGCCTCATCCGTTAGTGTATGCAGCTGAGCCCAGTAGATTTAAGTTAGCTTAAGATGGGGTAGGCTATATAAGAGAATGAGTTGTGATGAATGGAAGAAATGCATTGAGAAGCTAAAAGAAAATGGTTTGGCCAAACAAGTAGTGTACAATGAAGAATAGTTATTTTGAAAGAGGATATGAACAAAAAAGTAGAGTTTAGGAACAACAAGTTTAGATAGGATTTTCTTGGAAACAAATGATGAACTAAGTGACATCTCTGAGAAGTAAAGAAAATTTTGCTTGCAAATCAAATACTATAAATACTGCAGTACCAAATGTCACACTGAAAATAAATCCTGGCCTGCCCTTTTGTGTTATTCCGCTATGTGATTGTGTACCCTTGTGTATCTGTATTCTTCCTGTCTTTCATGTGTTTATCTGATAAGAGCTATGTTGTAGAATTTTTCTAATACTAAGCTACATTCACTATGATGTTGAGGAATACTGTTATCCTCAAATGTGATTTGCATTAATAATATGTTATTTACTTTGTATAAATGTTTGAACATTATTTATTCTGTTCTGTTTTAATGCTCATGTGTGAAGTCAATGTTTGAAAGCTCTCCTCATTATTTTATTTATTTACTTATGTCATAAGTCTGTAACACTGATGTATATGATTATTTCTATTCTTTTGTAAAGCCTGTAATACTACAAATGTTATTTGTATTATTATGTTCTTTAATGATGTTTTCTATACCTTTGTAATTGTATTCTCATGTCGTAATTTCGTAATTGTATAGACACTGGCTCTTCAAATTAAGTTTCATTTCACTACACACATTTTGTTGGTCATAGTATATGTACAATATGTGAGAAGTTAGAGAAAAAAGGGGACTGTTAGTGCTTGCACGTGTGCTGATAATTCAACAAGGGACTGGTTAACATTATTGCTGGTTCTAAGGACATTCCAAATTTTTTTTGTGATTGCACAAGTGGTGTTTCATGGACTTGCTATATTATCCGCAAGACTCTTCAGTGGCGATTGTGCACCCACATAGTCAGAATGGATGGCTGCTGGCCATCTCTACAAGGGCTACAGTGGGTCTGCACCTTTGATAGCTCACCAATACTATTATTTATACAATGACTGCAGTGGGTCTGCACCTCTGGTGGCCCAAAAATACCATAATCTCTACCAGAAATACTGTGGGTCTGCTCTGTGATGACCTACCTACCAATATTATTCAAAACTTCTACTGATTCTGCTGTGGGTTTGCTCTGTTGTGGCCCACTACCTGTCTGCATGTCAAGAGTTAGCACTGTCTTTCCTTTGGAAGGACAACACTACTTCTTCAAGACTGCATGGAAATCCACTACTTCCGTGTACATTTTCTTTTACTTATCAGACTTTGTGCAATGTAAATACTACTGTGATGAATAATCAGGACTGTCTTTATGAGAACAATTTTTGCTTTTGACCAAGATTGTATCATTAATTGTGTGCATTTGATATATTTGTTATTGTTAATATACAAAAATTTTTAGCAAATAATTATTGGCCACTGCCCAAACAAGGGACGGGATGCTATTGTAAGTAGGCTGTTTAGGTTTTTATCTTGGTATCGCCACGCAGCGCTCTGTATGAAAATCACTGACTGTGCTGTGTGCAGTCTGTGGCTGGTTGGCATTGTTGGAATATTCGCTTATGTAGTGCTGGACAGTTGGATGTGAACAGCGCGTAGCATTGTGCAGTTGGAGGTGAGCCGCCAGCAATGGTGGATGTGGGTAGAGAGATGCCAGACTTTTGAGAGAAGACGATCTGGACGTGTGTCCGTCAGAAAAAGGAAATTTGTTTAATTGGACGTCACAAAATTATATATATATATATATATATATATATATATATATATAAAAGTCGTAAAATAATATATATATATATATATATATATATATATATATATATATTATTTTACGACTTTTGAACGCTATTAAGGTAAATACATTGTTTGTTCTCTATCAAAATCTTTCATTTGCTAACTATGCCGATCAGTAGTTAGTGCCCTCAGTAGTTAGAATCTTTTATTTAGCTGGCATTATTGGCGCTTGCTGTATTGCAGTAGTTCGAGTAACGAAGATTTTTGTGAGGTAAGTGATTCATGAAAGGTATAGGTTGTTGTTAGTCAGGGACATTTGTGTGCCAGGTTAGTGATGATCAGAGTAAGTAAAGGGAGAACGTCTGAGTACGTTCAGTTTTACTCAGCTGTCTTTGTATCAAATAATGTAGAAGTTTACCAGCACAGTAATTTATAATTTTTCTAAGTGGACGTTTTGGGCTTCTGTTAAGACATCGGGGAATGAGTTCCATGATAGTAAAGGGAGCTGTAGAGGGCAAAAACAGTAGAGGAAGACAGAGGTTGGAAGACACCCAGCAAATAATTGAGGATGTTGGCTGCAAGTGCTACTCTGAGATGAAGAGATTGGTACAGGAGAGGAATTCGTGGCGGGCCGCATCAAACCACTCAGAAAAAAAAGGAGGGAGAGAATGAGAGAGAAAGAGAGAGGGAGAGAGAGACAGAGAGAGAGAGAGAGAGAGAGAGAGAGAGAGAGAGAGAGAGAGAGAATGGCGTAATTTTAGTGCGGTTTCCGGCTCGTATTGGAAGAGAAATGGCATGTTTTTAGCGCATTGTTAACAGTGTGTTCTAGAACATTAGACATGATAACTGGGCACGACTGTTGACGTAAATAAAGCAGCTGAACTTCCCAGACAGCGCACCGCTGTGCTTCGGCAGTTACCTCAAAAAACGGATCTCAGTACGTGGTACGTTGGAGAACTCATCGTGGAAATATCTGATTTTTCGACCTGCCCCCTGCTGGGTTCCTTTTCTCGCAGTACGTCAATGATATTTTATCTATGCCTCATTTTTGCAGCTACCACTTACATGTTGACTATATCCGATGGTATTTAAGCGCCAGACTTAAGAAGATTGTTGCTGCCATACTAAGTATGAATTATGAACTTTGTTCAGTATTATGATGGGCACAAATCATAATCTAAGAAGTCGCATGCCATCCTCATATCACATCGAAAGTTGATCAGCGGATGTTTTCGTGAAACAGTTACTCTAATACTTCTTAGTGGTATCCAGTTACCTTACCATTATCGTATCAAAAACAATAAATCAGCTCTGCACAGTCACAGACAAGCATCTAAACTGGGAAGAACAAATTGCTGCAGCATGCAGTAAATATCTCTCTTCCCTATATGCACTCCAAAACTTTAGAAAAATGTAACAACAAAAGATGAAGCAATATTTAGTCTTGTAAAATTTTACTGCTGTTATTTAATCGAACAATCTACATCTACATCCATACTCCGTAAGCCACCTGACGGTGTGTGGCGGAGGGTACTTTGAGTACCTCTATCGATTCTCCCTTCTATTCCAGTCTCGTATTGTTCGTGGAAAGAATGATTGTCGGTATGCCTCTGTGTGGGCTCTAATCTCTCTGATTTTATCCTCATGGTCTCTTCGCGAGATATACGTAGGAGGGAGCAATACACTGCTTGACACCACTTTGAAGGTATGTTCTCGAAATTGAAATAAAAGCCCGTACCGAACTACTGAGCGTCTCTCCTGCAGAGTCTTCCAATGGAGTCTATCTATCATCTCCGTAACGCTTTCGCGATTACTAAATGACCCTGTAACGAAGCTCGCTGCTCTCCATTGGATCTTCTCTATCTCTTCTATCAACCCCATCTGGTACGGATCCCACACTGGTGAGCAATATTCAAGCAATGGGCGAACAAGCGTACTGTAACCTACTTCCTTTGTTTCCGGATTGCATTTCCTTAGGATTCTTCCAATGAATCTCAGTCTGGCATCTGCTTTACCGACGATCAACTTTATATGATCATTCTATTTTAAATCACTCCTAATGCCTACTCCCAGATAATTTATGGAATTAACTGCTTCCAGTTGCTGACCTGCTATATTGTAGCTAAACGATAAAGGATCCTTCTTTCTATGTATTCGCAGCACATTACACTTGTCTACATTGACATGCGTCAATTCGTTGCAGATCCTCCTGCATTTCGGTACAATTTTCCATTGTTACAACCTCTCGATATACTACAGCATCATCTGCAAAAGCTTCAGTGAACTTCCGATGTTATCCACAAGGTCATTTATGTATATTGTGAATAGCAACGGTCCCACGACACTCCCCTGCGGTACACCTGAAATCACTCTTACTTCGGAAGACTTCCCTCCATTGAGAATGACATGCTGCGTTCTGTTATCTTGGAATTCTTCAATCCAATCAGACGATAGGTCTGATAGTCCATATGCTCTTACTTTGTTCATCAAACGACTCTGGGCAACTGTATCGAATGCCTTGAGGAAGTCAAGAAACACGGCATCTACCTGGGAACCCGTGTCTATGGCCCTCTGAGTCTCGTGGACGAATAGCGCGAGCTGGGTTTCACACGATCGTCTTTTTCGAAGCCCATGCTGATTGCTACAGAGTATATTTCTACTCTCCAGAAAAGACATTATACTCGAACATAATACGTGTTCCAAAATTCTACAACTGATCGACGTTAGAGATATATGTCTATAGTTCTGCACATCTGTTCGACGTCCCTTCTTGAAAACGGGGATGACCTGTGCCCTTTTCCAATCCTTTGGAACGCTACGCTCTGCTAGAGACCTACGGTACACCGCTGCAAGAAGGGGGCGAGTTCCTTCGCGTAGTCTGTGTAAAATCGAACTGGTATCCCATCAGGTCCAGCGGCCTTTCCTCTTTTGAGCGATTTTAGTTGTTTCTCTATCCCTCTGTCGTCTATTTCGATATCTGCCATTTTGTCATCTGTGCGACAATCTAGAGAAGGAACTACAGTACAGTCTTCCTCTGTGAAACAGCTTTGAGAAAGAAGATTTAGTATTTCGGCCTTTAGTCTGTCATCCTCTGTTTCAATACCATTTTGGTCACAGAGTGTCTGGACATGTTGTTTTGATCCACCTACCGCTTTGACATAAGACCAAACTTTCTTAGGATTTTCTGCCAACTCAGTACATAGAACTTTACTTTTGAATTCATTAAACGCCTCTCGCATAGCCCTCCTCACATTAAATTTCGCTTCGCGTAATCTTTGTTTTTCTGCAAGGCTTTGGCTATGTTTATGTTTGCTGTGAAGTTCCCTTTGCTTCCGCAGCAGTTTTCTAACTCGGTTGTTGTACCACGGTGGCTCTTTTCCATCTCTTACGATTTTGCTTGGCACATACTCATCTAATGCATATTGTACGATGGTTTTGAACTTTGTCCACTGATCCTCAACACTATCTGTACTTGAGACAAAACTTTCGTATTGAGCCGTCAAGTTCTCTGAAATCTGCTTTTTGTCACTTTTGCTAAACAGAAAAATCTTCCTACCTTTTTTAATATTTCTATTTACGGCTGAAATCATCGATGCAGTAACCGCTTTATGATCGCTGATTCCCTGTTCTACGTTAACTGTTTCAAATAGATCGGGTCTGTTTGTCCCCAGAAGGTCTAATATGTTATCGCCACGAGTCGGCTCTCTGTTTAACTGCTCAAGGTAGTTTTCAGATAATGCACTTAAAAAAATTTCACTGGATTCTTTGTCCCTGCCACCCGTTATAAAGTTTGAGTCTGCCAGTCTATATCTGGCAAATTAAAATCTCCACCGAGAACTATAACAAGGTCGGGACTTCGACTCGAAATATTTTCCAAATTTTCCTTTAGGTGCTCTGCCACAACAGTTGCTGAGCCAAGGGGCCTATAGAGACATCCAATTACCATGTTTGAGCCTGCTTTAACCGTGACCTTCACCCAAATTATTTCACATTTCGGATCTCCCTCGATTTCCTTCGATACCATTGCACTTTTTATCGCTATAAACACGCTTCCCCCTTCATTGTCCAGCCTGTCTCTGCGGTATACATTCCAATCTGAGTTTAGAATTTCATTACTGTTTATATCTGGTTTCAGCCAACTTTCTGTCCCTAGTACTATGTGGGCATTGTGACCGTTTATTAATGAGAGCAGTTCTGGGACCTTTCTATAGACGCTCCTGCAGTTTACTATTACCACATTAATATTGTTATTCCCTGTTGCGTTTTGCCTACTACTATCTTGTCGCGTCTCAGGAGGCGTCTTGTCGGGCCTAGGGGGGGAATTCTCTAACCTAAAAAACCTCTTCCCCCCCCCCCCCCCCCCGTGTGCCTGCTCGGACCACGCTGATGGAGCGGCCACATGTCCACTCACCGGCAAAGCGGGCGATGCCACACGACCAGCATCCACATTGACCCTCCGCCTCGTGCACCACAAACGCCGCTGATCCCGCCACTCCCCTTGGTGAGAGGGTGGCCCAACCGCGCTCGGTACCCGCGAAGATGTCTCGACAGCAGAGACCGTGGGTGAAGCGTGTAACACCTGGGGTGTACCATGCGACGCACCAGACTCCCCATGCCGCTAAACTCCGAGGCAGCAGCCTGAAGATGGCTGACCGCGGCCATCAACACGTTCAGCTGTTCGCGAACGGTGGCCAGCTCCTCCTGCGTCCGTACACAGCAGTCACACATCCTATTCATCCTAAGAAATCAACAATTTACTGTAAAGAATTAATCAACTTTTAACTAGACTTCCAATTCACTAAAGGCGACTGATAGCTGACTAAACTGTGGTTACTAGACACTTCTTGTTGCACACAAAGAAAATAAGCACTAGCAGTCTCTTGACTGTATTCAAAACAAACACTAGCACTACTGGCACTACAGCTGGCTAAAGGGACCCTGGCTGTATTCAAAACAAACACGAAATCTATGGAACACTATTACTAGTACTCGAAAATTAAAGCTTCCTAAAAGCAAAAACACACGGAAGAAGAAGTGACAAGTAAGAAAAATACAGTTAATACTTAAATTAACGTAGCTCGCTGCACAGCAGATGGACAGTCGGAGAAAACCCCAGACGACTTGAGGTAGCTATGAAGGCTAGAGTGAGATATCTGTGTGAAATTCGGTTATTTGATCACGATAGTTCTTCCTATCCTCACTTAGGCTGTGTGCGACCAGATAGGTAACGTGATTTTCAAACGCTTTGTTTACCTCATCTATTTCATAGTCCCTGATGTCTCTTTTAATATCTTTCATCAAATATCAAATACCCATCATCATTCTGCAGCTGTAGGACCAGATTATGTTCAGCATCTTGGCTGTAGATTTTCATTGCAATAATTCTTTCTCGATCGCCTTCTTCATTTCATTCATATGACTGTCAAACAAACTACCTTGGAACATGTGTCTCCTCCAAAACCACGCAACATTTAATAGGAGATCAAAGCTTTATTCGTTATCATCGGTGTGGCTAACCTCTCGCCATACTCCAGCTGTTTTCCTTCAAAAAAGTGGTTCAAATGGCTCTGAGCACTATGGGACTTAACGTCTGAGGTCATCAGTCCCCTAGAACTACTTAAACCTAACTAACCCAAGGACTTCAAACACATCCATGCCCTAGACAGGATTCGAATCTGCGACCGTAGTGGTCGTACGGTTACAGACTGTAGCGTCCAGAACCGCTCGACCACCTCGGTCGGCTGTTTTCCTTCTATCAGAGATTATTACTATTGTATTGTGTATTAAACCAGGGACCTAGAGACGTTGGAGAGGCTTCGTCCCTCCGTAGCCCTCAGTGGTTCACAATCCCACAACAGGCCACATCAGTCCACCCACCCCACCGAAACCAGGGTTATTGTGTGGTTCGGACCCCAGTGGACCCCCCCCCCCCCCCAGGAACTTGTCCTACCAGACGAGTGTAACCCCAAATGTATGTGTGGTAGAGTAATTACGGTGTACGCGTACGTGGAGACAGTGTTTGTGCAGCAATCGCTGACATAGTGTAACTGAGACGGAATAAGGAGAACCGGCTTGCATTAGCGGAGGCAGACGGAAAACCTCCTTAAAAATCATTCACAGGCTGGCCGGCACACCGGGCCTCGGCACTAATCTGCCGGGATTTATTACTATTACTATTATTATTATTTTATATCGTTCATTTACTACACGGTCCAGTGACATTAATACGACCAACACCTACGTTTGACGTCAACGTGCAATAACCACTCACCACGGCAGGTTAGAGTACTAGCAATGGAGGGTGTATAAAGGGTGTCGTAACGCAGAAAGAGAGCAAATTATCTGATGTCCGAAAGCGCATGATCATTGGCTTTCGGGCGAAGGTTGGAAGCATTTCCGAAATGACTTAGACTGTACTTTATTTGCGTGCCCCTGTATACAGTGCATGGAAAAATGGCGCTATCAAAAACCGACATAGACGCAGCTGTTGTACGCCACAGACTTTAGATGACAGTGATGAACGACGGCTGCGGAGATGTGTATGGACGAAATGACTTGTAATTGTGGAGCAACTGACCGCCCAGAAGAACCAAGGGGCTACCAATAATGTGACTTCAACGAGCATTCCGAAAAATCGCTGCGAATGGGCCTCCGGAGGAGGCGTCTGCTTCGTCCACCCAAGCTGAGTGGTGTCAGTCAGCGATAAATGCTAGAATTTGCTCGTTCACTAAGTGGTGATAGGTGGCCTTTTCAGATGAATCACGTGTTATTCTGCACCAGACAGATGACCTTTGGCATGTGTGGCGTCGAACGCCTGGAAGTAAATACCCTGCAACAAGCGACGGTAGGATCCAGGGAGCGTTTTTGTCTTTGTGGAAGGCATAATGAATCAACACAAGTATGCCTATTTACTTTGGGACCGTACCCACCCCTACAAGCAGTTTGTATCTCAAAGCAATTAGTCACATCATCATATGTACTGTGTTCGGTGTTTCGGAGTGATGCTTCTCGTACACATCTCCGACGACGGAAGAGCTCCAGCCACAAAATATAAAAAAATGCTCATTCAAACACTAGGACGGCAGAAGGCGGTCCTCCGATTAATATAATCCAGTACTGTCTTCTCCTCTTTGTGTTCTACAGACGAGAAACGCGAACTCCCAGCCACAAGGACGGAATTCAGATAACGTCTCAACATGAGTATAGACAGAAGAAGTGCTGTCAATCATTGAACGCTGCGTACTTAACGACGACTCCCTACCTGGAAGCTAAGTCGAGAATCTTATAAATTCGCAATAGTACAGTGCCTAACCGTTCACTAACTGTAAAAATCTCCTGAGAGCAAAGACAGCAAGTCCGTCTGTACCAACAACAGCTAATATTGAGCGACCATCAAACACGGGCACTCAAAGCGGAAGACCTTTTTCTCTCCACCGCTGGCTTCCCAGCAAAGCTCGGCTCCCCTACCTCGTAATTTCAGAAGGCGAATCATATTCTTGAAACCATGGAATATTCTCCCTCTCTACAGATTCTTCCGAACGCCGACAAACCATATTTTGGTCTTCTGTCGTCCAGGGCGAAAAGTTTGTGAGGAAATACCTATTGGTATTCATTTTCGCTACAACAGCGACCGGCCGCCGCTCTATTGTGCTTCAGCGCTCAGGTGCCCCGATCGCCCGTCTTGGGCTACTTGCTGTGTTATGCAGCCAGCATCTGACACCAGCTATTCCCTGCCACTCAACCTGTGTTAAGCTGGACCAACACACCTGTGTGGGCTTTTCCACCCAGGGCCTGCCGTTTCGTACCCATTGGCGTTCCAACCTCTGCTAGTAGAAGCAATCATTCATTACGTTGCTATGATAATAAAGACAATCCATCATCTTTCATGCAATAGGCGTTAACAACTACTTACAAGGTGCATGTGACAATGTCATTCTTCTGTAAATATTCATATATATGATGTAAAACCTATCAGATGATACCTAGTTCCGATTGTAAATCACGGCAAAGAATGTAGATGAGTCCTTGCAAGGTGCGAAATTATAACCACCTTACATTGGAACCACCGCGCATTGTTATTCTGCAGTATGCGCAAGAAGTCACCGACTGTGTGGAGGAAACTCCTCGCTGAATGAGCATTAAAACGAGCTACCGAAGCAACATCGATGTACAATTCGCGCACGGAGCTTGCGAGATCAGCTATGAGTGCAGAGTAGTTTATGTTATAGGCGTGGCGACGTATCAGGACACAGCTAAAATAAGACGAGCGTCGTGTATGGCTAGGACAATATCATAAATCCGCTGTGACAGAACACCAAAATGAATGTGGTAAACAAAGGAAAATACAAAGAAGAGTCTTGAAAAATACCAATTCGTATAATAGCTTAATAAATTTATACTGTATATATTACTTGAGTTTTCAAAACCTTTCATTTGTTTTGACAACTGTGGCTTGAAATCACAGATGTGAATCCCTGACTAACCCTCTTAAAAATAAGTTTCGTGAAAAAAATTGTTTTTAAATTTTTTGTATTTTATGGTTACCTGGAACAGGTGGAAGACATTTTTAACTAAAAAGTGAGTTACAATTTAACATTTTTGACAAAAATAAAACTTAGTTAAGCTCGTTTCCCCAAATTTAGCCACATATGGGACTGGGAGATAGCTACCTCTGACACAATTTCGTACTGATTGTGAGGCTTTGGTCTGATGAAGCATCATTCACGTTTTCCTTGATGATCAGTGCCGCAAAGTGGAGGTGCCGCAACCATATTTTTTCCAGATTTGTCCTCTTAATCGACGGTAATGGTTGTCGCCATCGAGTTGCTCTTAGGGAACCAGTCCAAACAGATGACTGTCTCCTTTGCGTGGGTTGCAGAGATCGTCAGTTCTTGAACCGGCAATGTGTATCTGACACG
This sequence comes from Schistocerca nitens, assembly GCF_023898315.1. NCBI lineage: Eukaryota > Metazoa > Arthropoda > Insecta > Orthoptera > Acrididae > Schistocerca > Schistocerca nitens. Next base: position 246,978,619 of record NC_064622.1, read on the forward strand.
CATTATGGAGGGGAACTACAAGCTATCAGCCGGAACCAGGTGCTTTTTCTGCTAAGTTAGATCTACTGCCAACTCAGCTGCTGAAACACCTCATTAAGGGCGAATACCTCTTTGCTGCTGTACATGTGTTTATTAGTGGTGACCGTTTCCCTCTTTAACTGATATTTACGGAAGTGGAAATGGTTTTTCAGATTTTTTGTTGTGTTTTCAAGATATCGCGGTTTAATAACGGTTCTCAATATTTGTTTTGGGCACCTGGTATGCCAAATGTCTTTTGATTACATTTCACCTGGTTGTGTATTGTATTGTATTGTATGTTAACCGAGGGCCTAGAAACGACGGAGAGGATCCATCCCCGCCGGAGCCGCAGTGGTCCACAACCCCAAGACGACTACTGCAGTCCACTTCACCCCTCCCCGCCCCTCAACGAACCGCTCTTTCAGGGTTATTGTGCGGTTCGGCCTCCAGTGGATCACCCCCCCCCCCTCCCCCCTCCAGGGAACGTCTCACACCAGACGAGTGTAGCTCCTATGTTTGCGTGGAAGAGTAATGATGGTGTACGCGTACGTGGAGAACTTGTTTGCGCAGCAATCGCCGACATAGTGTAGCTGAGGCGGAATAAGGGTAACCAGCCGGCATTCGCCGAGGCAGAGGGAAAACCTCCTAAAAACCATCCACAGACTGGTCGGCTCACCGGACCTCGACACAGGTCCGCCGGGCGGATTTGTGCCGGAGACCAGGTGCTCCTTCCCAATTCAGAAAGCCGTGCATTAGACCTGGTTCTGTAACTCTTCTTACACTCTCTTGAGGAAATATACTATTATTCTTAACTTTTTATCGCTATCGTAGCTTGCTGAGCCTCTTCACCTAATCCTTGTAGTTGAGTGGGTTACACACATCAAGCAGTGGAGAAGATAATAACAAAACATTCATTTGTCCCCGTTTAAAAATGTCGTGATCTTGTTAAACTTCTTCTGTTGCTCCCAGAAATTTTGTGTGATACTCTTAGGCCCTCATCGGTGCATATGTACTCTTATATTTAGGATTATGAGTATCATACTCGACTTCATAGCTTGGCGTCAAATCTACATATAAATACATGAATCAATTCTTAACTAGTTTCACCTTTTCTGAAATGAAGAGAGCCTGAAGCGTATTTTATAATAAGAGTGTTAGTTTTTCACTTTGATGGTAAATAATTAAGACGAACTAATGACTATGTAAGAAAAATATTTCGTAAAACATACAATATATTCCTCCCCTCCATAAACCATGGACCTTACTGTTGGTGGGGAGGCTTGCGCGCCTCAGCGACACAGATAGCAGTACTGTAGGTGCATCCATAATGGAGGGCTATCGCTTGAGAGGCCAGACAAACGTGTGGTTCCTGAAGAGGGCAGCAGCCTTTTCAGTAGTTGCAGGGGGAACAGTCTGGATGATAGTCTAATCCGGCCTTGTAACATTAACCAAAATGGCCTTGCTGTGCTGGTACTGCGAACGGCTGAAAGCAAGGGGAAACTGCAGCCGTAATTTTTCCCGTGGGCATGCAGCTTTACTGTGTGATTAAATGATGATGGCGTCCTCTTGGGTAAAATATTCCGGTGGTAAAATATTCCCCCATTCGGATCTCCGGGCGGGGACTACTCAGGAGGACGACGTTATCAGGAGAAAGAAAACTGGCGATCTACGGATCGGAGAGTGGAATGTCAGATCCCTTAATCGGGCAGGTATGTCAGAAAATTTAAAAACGGAAATGGATAGGTTAATCTTAGATGTAGTGGAATTCGTGAAGTTCGGTGGCAGGAGGAACAAGATTTCTGGTCAGGTGAATACAGGGTTATAAATACAAAATCAAATAGGGGTATTGCAGGAGTAGGTAGAATAACGAATAAAAAGCAGGAGCGTGTGTAAGCTACTACAAAAAGCATAGTGAACGCATTATTGTAGCAAAGATAGGCACGAAGACCACACCTGCCACAGTAGTACAAGTTTATATGCCAACCATCTCCGCAGATGACGAAGAGATTGATAAAATGTATGATGAGACAAAGGATATTATTCAGATAGTGAAGGGAGACGAAAATTTAATAGTCATGAGTGACTGGAATTCGATAGAAGGGAAAGGAAGAGACGGAAAAGTAGCAGAATATGGAATGTGCGTAAGGAATGATGAAGCCGCCTGGTAGAATTTTGCAGAGAGCATAACTTAATCACAGCTAACACTTGGTTCAGGAATCATGAAAGAAGGTTGTATACATGGAAGAGGCCTGGAGACACTGGAAGATTTCAGGTAGATTATATAATGGTAAGACAGAGATTTAGGAACCATGTTTTAAATTGTAAGACATTTCTAGGGGAAGATGTGAACTCTGACCACAATCTATTGGTTATGCACTGTAGATTAAAACTGAAGAAACTGCAAAAAGGTGGGAATTTAAGGAGATGGGACCTGGATAAACTGAAAGAACCAGAGGTTGGAGAGAGTTTCAGAGAGAGCATTAGGGAACGATTGCCAAGAACGAGGGAAAGAAATACAGTAGAAGAAGAATGGGTAGTTTTGAGAGATAAAATAGTGAAGGCAGCAGAGGATCACGTAGGTAAAAAGACAAGGGCTAGTAGAAACTTGGGTAACAGAAGAAATATTGACTTTAATTGATAAAAGGAGAAAATATAAAAACGCAGTAAATGAAGCAGGCAAAAAGGAATACAAACGTATCAAAAATAAGATCGACAGGAAGTGCGAAATGGCTAAGCATGGATTGCTAGAGAACAAATATAAGGATGTAGAGTCATATATCACTAGGGGTAAGATAGATACTACCTACAGGAAAATTAAAGAGGCCTTTGGAGAAAAGAGAAGCACTTGTATGAATATCAAGACATCAGATGGAAACTCTACTTCTAATAAAATAAGGGAAAGCAGAAAGATGGAAGGAGCATTTAGAGGGTCTATACAAGGACAATATTATGGAAATGGAAGAGGATATAGATGAAGTTGAAATGGGAGATACGATACTGCGTGAAGAGTTTGACAGAGCACTGAAAGACCTAAGTCGAAACAAGGCCCCGTGAGTAGACAAAATTCCATTAGAACACCTGATAACCTTCGGAGAGCCAGTCCTGATAAAGCTCTACCATCTGGTGAGCAAGATGTATCAGACAGGCGAAATACCCTCAGACTTCAAAAATAATATAATAATTCCAATCCCAAAGAGAGCAGGTGTTGACAGTTGTGAAAATTATGACAGTTGTGAAAATTACCGAACTATCAGTTTAATAAGTCACGGCTGCAAAATACTAACACGAATTCTTTACAGACGAATGGAAAAACTGGTAGAAGCCGACCTTGGGGAAGATCAGTTTGGATTCCGTAGAAACACTGGAACACGTGAGGCAATACTGACCTTACGACTTATCTTAGAAGAAAGATTAAGGAAAGGCAAACCTACGTTTCTAGCATTTGTAGACTTAGAGTAAGCTTTTGACGATATTGACTGGAATACTCTCTTTATAATTCTGAAGGTGGCAGGGAAAAAAATACAGGGAGCGAAAGGCTGTTTACAACTTGTACAGAAACTAGATGGTAGTTATAAGAGTCGAGGGGCATGAAAGGGAAGCAGTGGTTGGGAAGGGTGTGAGACAGGGTTGTAGCTTATCACCGATGTTATTCAATCTGTATATTGAGCAAGCAGTAAAGGAAACAAAAGAAAAATTCGTAGTAGGAATTAAAATCAATGCAGAAGAAATAAAAGCTTTGAGGTTTGCCGATGACATCGTAATTCTCTCAGAGACAGCAAAGAACCTGGAAGAGCAGTTGAACGGAATGGACAGTGTCTTGAAAGGAGGATATAAGATGAACATCAACAAAAGCAAAACGAGGATAATGGAATGTAGTCGAATTAAATCGGGTCATGCTGAGGGCATTAGATTAGGAAATGAGACACTTAAAGTAGTAAAGGAGTTTTGCTATTTAGGGAGCAAAATAACTGATGATGGTCGAAGTAAAGAGGATATGAAATGTAGACTGGCAATGGCAAGGAAAGAGTTCTGAAGAAGAGAAGTTTGTTAATATCGAGTATAGATTTAAGTGTCAGGAAGCCATTTCTGAAAATATTTGTATGGAGTGTAGCTATGTATGGAAGTGAAACATGGACGATAAATAGTTTAGACAAGAAGAGCATAGAAGTTTTCGAAATGTGGTGCTACTGAAGAATGCTGGAGATTAGATGCGTAATGAGGAGGTACTGAATAGAATTGGGGACAAGAGAAATTTGTGGCACAACTTGACTAGAAGAAGGGATCGGTTGGTAGGACATGTTCTGAGGCATCAGGGGATCAGCAATTTAGTATTGGAGGACAGCGTGGAGGGTAAAAATCATAGAGGGAGACCAAGAGATGAATACACTAAGCAGATTCAGAAGGATGTAGGTTGCAGTAGGTACTGGGAGATGAAGGAGCTTGCACAGGATAGAGTAGCAAGGGGAGCTGCATCAAACCAGTCTCTGGACTGAAGACCACAACAGCGACATGATATATTAAAAGTCAAGAAGTCCATATTAAAGTTAGTACATACATATTGCTAGCGAGAAGTTGAAAGGACAGTCTCAGTGACAGTTTGATTTTTTTGAATCAAAATATTGTGAAAAGACGAATTCCTCTTCCGGTATATCTCTTCTGCTTTTTATACAGGACGTGAAAGGAGGTATGTTTCCAGGACTCTCGGAACATTGCACGTGTTACTGAATAATAAGCTTAATTTTATTTAAAGTGTCTATGCAACTCATTTTTAGACTCTTATGAGTTGATCACTTTAATCTGCTGTGTGAGCTTTCTTTTTATGTTTCAGATATACGTGTCAGGACTGTGCACTCATAGTGCACACATGATCTGTCAAGTGCATGGGCTCATGAACATGCAAACATCGGGAAAACTATAAGAGATGTGCAACGGGATTTTGCGACACGATTCCATATAGAAGCTCCACCAAAGCGAATGATACTGCAATGGCAAGAGAAACTCTCCGGAACTGGATTCATTTTGGATGGAAAGAGCACAGTTCGACCGTCAACACTATAACAAATGTGCAGCTCTGGTGGATTCTGTGGTGAGACCTCCCATAAAATAATTGTGGAAAAGCTCTGATGAACTTGGAATTCCAAAAACTACTAAGCTGACACACATGAAAGATCTGGAATTAAATGTTTTTAGGCCAACTTTCGAAAAATGAGTTGGGTGATGAGGACATGCGGCGAAGACATGAAGCTTGCTCAAGATTACACGATGTGTTTGTAACGCTCCCAAGACAGGTCAAAGTTTTCTTCTCAGGCGAATGTGTAATTTATCGATCTTGTCGGAATAGGGGAATTATTTTTCTGGAGCAAGGAAATCCGTATTGTTACGAAGAGTTAGAGAATAATTCCCCACTTGTTATGATCAGCGTTACAATGTCCAGTAGGTACCTCATAGAGCCCCATTTCTTTGACGGTGCGTTGAACCAACGTTCTAATTTGCAAATGTTGCGTGAATGTTTTATTCCAGAGCTCCAGAGACTGAAAATCCTTGGTGACAGTTGACTTCAACAAGATGGAACTCTTGGCCGATACACTTTCCGCGTTAGAGAATTCTTGTATCAAATGTTACCCTAGAGGTGAATTTGGACAAGATCATTGCATCTGCCAGCGCCGATCGAGTGCCCTCCTGGGAGTTCGGATCTGACATCATGAGACAATTTCCTGTGGCGAATATTAAGCAGCATGTCACGAAACAACGATACCAGACAAATGACGAATTGAAGCAAGCTGTTAGGGAGGCACTCAAGGAAATCAAACTGCCTATGCTTCCGTGAAATTCGCACAGGACCTGGCGCAGCATAATTTTTTGCCGCAATGATAATGGTGCCCATACTGATGTTCTGGGTCATTAAACAAGCTGGAACTTTAAGTATCAACGTTTGTCACATATTTGCTGTGACATTTTCGAAACAAATAAATAAATAAACATTATGACCAAAAAGGATTGGGGTGACAGGACTTTCGCAGCAGACTGTACGATAGACATTATGGCCTGATACTCCAAAAGCAGAAGGGAAATGAGATGACATTTATATCTTAAAGAATAAACTGACGGAGTTATTCATGATAATTCATTTTTTATTTGATCTAATATTGAAAATTCTACCATGCCATTGTGCTTGTGACATACTTTTCCCGAGGCTGACCCTTCTTAAAATCATTGCATTCGTTTTTATACCATCTAAATGTTTTTTCCAAATTTTATTCTGCCGGTAAGGTAAGGTTACGTTACTGGTCATTATACTGTACAATATTAAATTTAGACTTTTAGTCTCAAACTATGGAAGTTTCTCTTAGTAAGGTGGAGATGATATCCTCATTTTCCACACTATCAGTCTCTGAGTGAATTTTTGTTTATGTTATGATTCAGAAGTATCATGGTTGTGTAAGCAAGGTCTTACAGTCAAAGTTGGTATAAGGGTTCGTGAAGATAAGATGAGGAAATTCACTTAGAACTTTTCCTCTTCGACTGCGGGAGACATATTTAGAGATAAAGCGGTGAACTGTGATCAGAAATCGAGGGAACACCAAATATATGGGCAGTGTAGAGGGCACCACAGTCCATCACGTGACGCCGGCTACGAGATTATCTCTGGTAATGTCAACATATTCGATGGAAAGTAATCGATCGTCACTCTCACGCTGAAACTTTTACATACAAATTTTATTTAATTTAACACTTCACCTTTTCTGTTAAAATTATTACGTGTTTTTAAATCTCAAAAGCCTCTATATACGTGCACGCATGATAATGAGATGTTTGTCGATGTGACGCTCGCCTGATTGAATTTTAATATATGATTACTCTCTTGGTGAACATGTTCCGCTACGGTCAATTTATCCATGTGTCCCAGACCACAATTCCTCTTTTGTTCAACCAGGCAAGTGTTAACTTTGTTTTCGTGGTACCAATGTAAACCAGTCCACAACATCGAGGAATTTTATATGCGCCCGATGTAGCCGAAGGATGTCGCACATCTTTTGACGATCTTAAACATTCTTTTATCTTCGTGGTGGATCTGATGGAAGATTCCTCACCATGTTTGCTCAACACTTTGCCAATGCAATCTGCAATCTTAGTGACGAATGGAAGGAAAACTTTCGCGTTGGGTGGCCGTTGTTGCTCGCTACCCTGATTCTCTTCCAAGGGCGGAGTACTCCATCTACCTCTTTATTGGAATAACCATTCTTCTTGAATTTCGACCGTAGATGTTCAATCTCATCTTTTAAACAAGTCGTTCTTAGACTTTGTACGCCCTGTATATCAAGGTTTTAATCACATCTCCTTTTTGTCTGGGGTGGTGGTTTGAATCTTTATATAGACAACAGTCAGCATGCGGAGAGGAAACGTTAGGGGAAAGTTTTATATATAGACCACGGCCTATTAGCCCGGAAGTCTTACATGAGTTAGTACCAGCCTTGAAAGCTTACCTTGTATCATCAGACGAGGATATTGTTATTGAGAAAGCAAATACCAGAAAGACTTTCGTTTATGTTTTTATATATTTTGTATAAACGTAGAATATATGCTACTTTCGTGGCACTTGTGAGAAAAGTCTTCTGTTTGAGTGCATATCCTACTGTGTATCTATGTCAGCCACCGTACGGGAACGACCGATACGCAGCGAGAGAAAACTGACTGAAAGTACGACTTTTGCTTTATTCTTCTTGTATGAATGACCAGGTCACCAGGAGTGTGAACACTGTAAAGAGTATGTAACTATATACATCAGGGTTTATTAACTAAACTTTACTAACACTTTTAACAAAGCGTCAGCGCAGTATTGCGAACGCCAGCGTGTTAATACGTTGCTGGTACCAGCAAGCACAAACATTTGACAACTGCGCACAAATCTAAATGTGATTTAAGCTTTACCATCAGAAATGAACTGAACATAGCTGAGACTTACCAACACAGAACAGTGTAGCTTAGATTTGTTACCAGTGTGTTCTAACAACACGCAAGTGTTACGCAGATGCTTCGGGAACTCAAATGGGAACCCCTGGAAGGAAGGCGATCTTCTTTTCTAGGAACAGTATTGAGAAAATTTAGAGAACCGGCATTTCAAGCTGACGGCAGAATGATCCTACTGCCACCAACATACTTTTCGTGTAAGGACCACGAAGATAACATACGTGAAATTGGGGCTCACAAGAAGACGTATTGATAGTCGTTTTTCGCTCGCTCTATCTGCGAGTGGTGCAGGAAACGACTAGTAGTGCTACAAGATACCCTCCGCCACGCACCGTACGTTGGCTTGCAGAGGATGTATGTAGATGCAGATAAAGACGCAGCACTTTGCCTGTTCATATCATCTGCAATCCAAAAAGGGTCAATTACAAATGGATGACACCAAGTCTCAGAACGAGAGAATGCTAGGCAGATGGAAAGTTCTGACAGGTCAGCGTTCCTTAAGAAGTTTTAGCCAGTTACAGGGCGGCCATACCCCCACGCTCCCCACTTTTATATGTTTTGTTATTTACTTTTATCAAATTCCTGCTTTCTTGTCTCAGTCGTCTTGTCTCAATCTTAAGCTGGTAACACTAACTGACGCTTTTATAGTATGAAACCAGAGTCCTTTATTATTCCATTTCTCTTCAGTCAATGGTACCAACTTTTAAGTTAAGAATATGAAGAAATTTCATGTTGCTTAGCTCTTCTGTTCACCGTAAAATATGCTTCATTTAGAATAACAGTCTGGACTCTAGATAGGGGTGACGGTGATATAAAAACAGGGATCTATAGAGCAGATTGAAAGGGGTGTTGGTGAGACTATTCGCCTCCAGGAATAAGACAGAACAACTGACGGTATTCGAATCGTAATAAATTATTTTTTAAATTCAATTGTAAAAATTATATACAAACAAAAATTCAACAGGAAAATACAAAAAGCTTAAGCTGAGCTTGTATTGTAGTGGTTCCGCCGAGTCGTATTACTAGTGCCCATGTCCGCCTCCGTGGCCGCCGCCGCCGCCTCCGTGTCCTCCGTGGCTGTAGCCTCCGTAGGTGCCTCCGGAGTGGTCGTTTCCGCCGCTGTTATGGACTTCGGCGAAGAAACCGCCCTTCTTGTCGGAGTAGTACTTCACTGTCCGCACGTTGCCGCCGGGTTCCTTAATCGTGTACTCTCCTATAACGGCAAAACGCAGTCTGTTGTTAAATTTTAATACATATCAGTACATACTCTTTGCTTCTGTGTTTTACAGGGGGGGGGGGTGACGATGGAAATAAAATGTATGCAGGAAAAGAGATGCAAGCGAATGGATTTTAATTTAATTTAACATCGTCACATAAGATGAGAATTTATACATGAGAACATATAAAAATTTAGATCCTAAGACATTAGGAACGTCCGAGGTTCGATCAAAACAGCCGTCCATATGTTTGGATTCTAGAATTTGTATTTCTTAGTATTGAAGAAGAAAAAAGTATCTCGAATCAAGTATAAATTATTTAAGGGATAATCGGTTCCCTGCACCTTTCACTTGAAGTAAGGAGGTAAATATGCATTCTGCATGTCTGTGGAGGCCGAGTAATAAATTATGAAGGGAAGTTGTCACCTTGCTATCAGAGTAGTTGACTTTGTTTTCAGTTGTAGTTCTTGTGAAAGGGGCGAATAAAAGGTTTCAGTTTCACGGCGTTGTTGCAGCGTTTATGCAACGTAGCGCGGCGCCGACGCGGATATACAAGCACCGAGGCGTAGGCAAGGGATTAGCGTGGTATTCGTGTCTCTCTGACGTACGTTGCGGTAAATGCGGAAACGCGAACTTTGCCGACGTTGTTATCTAATGCGTCCAAACGCACCAACGTGGTGTTCTTTTCTTGGCTGCCGAGCCCCGCGGAGTAGCCGCGCGATTTGAGGCGCCATGTCACGGATTGCGCAGGCCCTCCCGTTGGGCATAGGTGTGTGTGTGTGTTGTTCTTAGCATAAGTTAGTTTAAGTAGTGTGTAAGTCTAGGTACCGATGACCTCAGCAGTTTGGTTCCTTAGGAATTCACACACATTTGAACTTAGCTGCCGAAGGACAAACACCGGTAGACATCAAATGACAATGTGTGTAGGGCAGCATGTCTGTCGGAAACCACAAATGTGGAATTGTGCGCCAAGTTCCATGGTGCTTCGTGATAACGCGCGTCCCCATGTCGCAAATGTCGTAACGCAGACGTTACACCAACCCAACTGGGAGACACTCGAGCACACGCCTTATAGCCCCGATCTCTCTTCATGCGATTATCACGCCTTCGGTCGCTTAAAAAAGCCCTTGAAAAAGGGAAGACATACTTGCTGGACGAGAATGTGCAGCAGGCAGTTACGGAGTTCTTCATGCAGCACCACCAAGCAGATGTCTTCAACCTGATGCGTTGGTGGGATGATTGCCTCAATGCTCAAGGCGTTTTTGCCTGACTGAAATATCGGTTCTGGACTGTACGGCCTTCGAACGGAAAGATTTTGATCGCTTTTTACAATTCTATTCTCTGCCAGCCACCTAGATTTAGGTTTGCCGGGTTTTCTCTAAATTACTTACATTAGTTCCATGGACGATTTCTACAATGGATGGTAATGATGTGAAACTAATTATTTTACTACGGTATATTGATAATTTTCACTTATGGACCGTCTGACAGCAACTGAATAAAACACAATTTTAGTGCCATACGCGTTTCGCCTTTATTTTCTGCAAGGCATCATCAGTGGCCTGGAATATGTACATATGTTAGCTATTTTATTTACATTTTTGTCACTGTGCCTATAGGTTATAAACAGTTCTAGTGGTTGGTATTTCCTATTAAGTAGTAATGTTTTGAACTGTACTTACAGGTTGCGTAGGCAGTTTCTTACATATTACGCTCCTGTTGCATTTTTGGTGTTGTTCTTCTTCCTATGAGCGCCAATTTGCTGTTTTTTCCGCATTCCACAGCACTAAGCACTGAGCGCTTGTTTTAATGCAATGTTTTGGTTTCTGTTGCCGACTGTCAAATGTTTTTGCCAAAGATCGAATATTACTGCCAAACTTATGAGTAACTATTGAAGTATCTGTGGTCTGTTCGTGTATGCATTTGTGTGTGTGTGTGTGTTTTGGTGTCGTGTTAATTTAATTTAATTTTATTTTATTGTATTTATTTATTTATTTTTGTTTTTGCCCTGTGTATGTGTGTGTGTGTGTTTTGGTGTAATATATATTTTTTTGTGCTGTGTGTGTGTGTCTGTCTGTATTTTGGTGTTATGGTTTTTTTTTTTTTTTTTTTTTTTTTTTTTTTTGGAGGGGAGCTTTGTATGTAAGTGAAAATTATCAATATACCGTAGTATTACGCGCAACTGAGGAGGACAGGACCACAAAAGTTGAAAATTATTTTACATTCAAAAGTAAATAAGGCTAGATGCTGAACAGTGGCAAGAGCTTTTCTTCCCTTAAATACAGATGGGAATTAATTATTCCTATCCACTACCTTTTATGTATTACATAAATAAGAATTTTTCTACATAGTAGGAGTTTTCAGGAAGAAACTTTGCAGTTTGTTTTCAAATTTAACTTTGTTGTCGGTCACATTATATCATTGGGTTACTGTTCAAAAATTTTGGTGACCTAAGGTAGACTTAATCTGGGCAGTAAATGTCATTTTTTCTCCTGGTATTGTAATTATATACATCATTATTCCTTTTGAACTGCAGTGGGTTATTTTCATTCTTGTGAAAATATGCAGCTGATCCCCTGTCCATTCCGAATTGTCCTCCTTTCTTTCCGCAGTTACTTTAGAATTATCCCCGGTAAACAGCAATGACTGCCGGCCTTAGTGGAAATACGTCAGTCAGGCACCTGGATTACCCACATGAATGGGGCAGGTGGGAGAGCCGAAATTCTCGTATGTTCTGTTGGCATCATATAGGAGCAAAACTCGTTTATTTTCATATCAATTTCTTTGTTAATTTGTTATAGCTTCAGGGAGGACGAAACATTCTCATTCGATTCCATAATTTTGTAAAGGAATTCTTCTACATTATACCAGTATGTTAAAAGAACGCCAAAGGTGAAGTTGTTCCCAGCCCCTAGGTTGGTTTTAACACTGCAGTGTTACACCTGGCCTGGGACTATTTAGGGTCGAATGCCCTTTCGTCCTCTAAGATTTGTTCTTGCTTAGCAGTTACTGTGAGACCTAAAATTCAAACTGAACTCTGAAACACTCACTATCTTTATATTTTTCACATTAATAAACCGTTAGAAGTGGTGAAATTAGCGATAAGTTATAGACGAATTCATATTTCATTTAACCGTTGACCCTCACAAAAAGGACCATACAACTTTAAGGTAAGGTGGCTGAAGAAGGTAGCTTCTAAATTCAAGTGCTGATATCTACTAGGCAAGGCCTAGATCTCAGCGATGCGACATTTCATGCTGCGTTTTGGTCAAACCAATTCGACTCTTTAGCTGAATGGTGATCGCGTCTAAGTGCCATGCGGTGGACACGGGTTCGATTGCCGGCCGGATCGGAGGTTTTCTCTGCTCGAGGACTGGGTTTTGTGTTGTTTTCTTCATCATCATTGACACATAAGTAGCCCAATGTGGCGTCAACTGAAAAGACATGCAACTCGGCAACCGAAATTCCCTAGGCAGAGACTCCCGACCATCAATGCTATACGATCGTTTCATTTTTTTTTTGCTAAACTTTTATGCAGCGGCGATTTCGGATCGACATTGTTATCTAAATTCTCTAAATAATTTATAATCTACCTACCGTAGTGCATTTCTTCTATAAAAGCCACTTTACTGGGAAGCAGATGCTACCTTTCTGCAAGTACGAAGACTGTTACTGCAGTGAAAGAGGCTATTTCAAAACGGATGCTGGTTCAAACAGGGTTGCACATGACGTACGTAATCTCAGAGTGTGGCCAGTTCTAATGTTCGCACGGCTATTTCTGGTCCACCTGCGTATATTATTTACTGTACTGGTTTCTCTTGATGAGATACAGACATCGATATATGTTTATTATACGAAGCAGTTGTGATGCAGGAGGAAATTACTGTCAAATAATGGTTGTCAGTACTCACCAACGACTTTGTCTCCATCTCGGGATTCCTTCTGGCTGTGGTGGTCCCCTGAGTGGCCGTCGGCTACACCGTATGCGTACTCATACCGAGGATGAGCCTGCGATAAAGAGAGAAACGCTTCAGTTACAGCGTCTGTCACAACCATCTCGAAACTGTATGACACCATTACTTTTGATGCTTCTAATGGTACGATACGGTAAATATAAAATGGAGCTACAGATAGCATCAGATTAGTGAACATTCAGTTACAGCGATGGGCTTACATGCAGCGGTATATTCACTTAACAACTGTCAAGAGATGTAGCAGCTTCAACTCTGTATGGCTCACTTATAACGGAACGACCTAGCCTACTTATTTTCTGTTTATATTCGATATACAGTTAAAAATAATTAATTAGAAACATTGTATATCACTGCATTTAAAAAGCCTTAAAATTTAATAATAGTATGTGTGACATTTGTAAGTAAATGGTCAGTGAAATACAGTGCGCTACGCAATTAAAGGGTCATTTTCCCGAAACACCATAATTCTCTCCTATTGGAATGCATAAGTTTGAAATTTAGGTTCAAAGGTGCATAGAACCTTCCTCTGTAACGGTGCAAAAGCATGGAGCTCTGCGACTTCACCCTCGGGCCGCAGACGCTTCAAACAGCAAAGTGTCGAAACATTAGAAAAACAGGCCAGAGCTCAGAAGTTCATGTGTGATGGTAATGTGGGTTAATGATTTCACACTGACAGCAAATTTCACCACAATTTCGGTCTTCGGCAAAGTGGACACGTCACACGGTGGGAAGATCGTCACATCACCTCTTACCTATATTTCACCCCTTCTTTCCACGCCTCTGAGATGGAGGTCAGAACTGCACCACCCAGCATTGAAATCATGCGGTTCTCTTATGGGTGGCCAAGGATAACCTTCCAGAGACAGCCAGAAGTCTCAGATGAGACACGAAAATACCTCAGGGAGGTGGCATAAAGGGTGTCAATGAAACCGTCCCTTTCCCAGTGACGTCGAGTTTCACAAATGTCGCGACTGAAAACGACAGTTCGCACTGCGATGAAACACAGGAAGATGTTTTTGAGAACCTGTGCCACTGCTGACATGATCGTACGTTTCAGCCCCTGACTATGGACATCGTCAGCATTGAACGTGATCAAACTCCTTTAGACTGCAGCGCGACCGCAATTTTTGCTTTTCGGAACCACCAGGGACCATTGAAACCACCCGTAGCACTAAAGTTGGTTATGCTTTTTCGACCCTCCTGTTTCACGTCCTGCTCTGCGTGGTCAAAAAAATGGTTCAAATGGCTCTGAGCACTATGGGACTCAACTGCTGTGGTTATCACTCCCCTAGAACTTAGAACTACTTAAACCTAACTAACCTAAGGACATCACACACATCCATGCCCGAGGCAGGATTCGAACCTGCGACCGTAGCAGTCGCACGGTTCCGGACTGCGCGCCTAGAACCGCGAGACCACCGCGGCCGGCTCTGCGTGGTCAGGGAAGGGTTGGACGTTAGCGCATGTGTTAATACAACGGGAAGAGTTCCTTCTGAGGCCCCCAGTTATGCAATATTCTCGGCTGAATTCGGCACATTTATTGAGAATTTTAAAAATGTGCTTTTACAGAGAAAATGTGCGAAGGAGCCCTAGGCGCCTGCAGTTAGGCAACTGGCTTCAGTGGGTGTCAGATTGTTGCCTGTTCTTTTCCGCAGATTAATAACTGCAATACGAAATTTTATGATAATTGTTCAGTACCATTCATCTCAGTCGGTTGTATGAAGTATCGGAATCGTTACAGTTTACATGGAGCGATGTGTCGCAGTGCCATGACGCTGGCCTCGCATAAGTCCGACACAGAATTAAATACTTCTTGTTGACACTAAGTGACGTTTTTCAAAGACGTAGTAGCTTGTCCTAAAGCTGCACCTTGAAATGCCAGTTAGTTGTATCTGGTAGAGATTTAGGGGCGTGGCTTCGAAGGAGTACAGCTCTTAGAGATCTTCCGAAGGTTCTGTCCGCTCGGCCTAAGAGTAACCTATCAACTTTCGCATAATTTTCACGTTCTGTCGCTTACAACGAAAGGGAACCAACAGAGCGGCTGACCCTCCGCCATCTAATCCCCGTTTCTGTATGTCTCTGTTCTACTTTCATGCTCCATTAAATAATCGACGTTTGATTTTAATGGTTCGATAGTGTTGAAGATAGCTTTTTGTCTCTGGTGTTGCCCGTTTTATCCACTGTAGGAAAGGCAAGGTAGGTTTGTAAATGTCTCGCTAGACTGCACTACAATAGTTAACATAAGTGACACCATACAGTGATACTTTTACGTACTACTGGAGGAGAGTAGTACGCGTAATGTCCTGTTATCTTTATTAGCTGCTAAGAATTCCCTTACTTGCTGGCGGCATTTGCGGAGTAAAGTACGTTATTAGAAAGTTTCTTTTTGTGAGCGTATTGTGCCCGAGTACTTGGGAGTTTTCTTTTCTTTGAAAACAGCCGCAGCATACCGCGAATCTAAAAACAGCACAATACAAATTCAGTGCGTAACTTATTTGGCAAAAATTTGGACCCTGAGTTTGGAGTGAAACTGAAAGAACTTGATGCACACAGACACGATCTGGATATCAGTTAAATTAGAAACACGATACAAATCCAGGCGTAGCACCTTTAGCCGCCGACGTCACATTTCACGACACTTCAGTACAACAAACCGTTCTAAAAATGAGGCATTTTGGGGATGTATTTAATGAAATGTATCACTTAAACTACATATTTTCGTCAGACGCAAGTAAAAGTACGAAAACCAATAACTGAATCACGATAGTTTCGGTAATTCTTTAACCAAGATGGCGACTACTCGGCTTACTTTTGTCAGCCAATCACAGCACAGGACCCGTGACGCCACGGAACATCGCTGTTCCGTCGTGCGAACTCATAAACGCCGCGTATTGAGCACACACGAGAAACATAAGAAAACAACTCTAGTTCGAAATTTGAAAACACGAAAAACATCGAGCATACAGCGAAACTAATATACGCCGCAGTAAAGATCTCTGTAAAATGCGTCATTGTTAGCGAGGTGTGTTCTGATAAAGTGTGACATCGACTGCTGAACTTTCTATCCGTAGAGCTTATCATTGTGTTAGCGTTTGGTGTTATGTAGTAGTTAAGCGGTTATGATCACAAAATGTGGATGCGTTCACCAGTACGGAAACCATGCGCCGCGCCTGGAAGTGACCACGTTACACACTGCTTCAGTGTCCTTACGGTTTCGCACAACAGCGGCGTGTAACTCACCACGTAGTCGACGTACTTCCCGCCGGTGTGGGTGTGGTGGTGTCCGCCGTGTCCGTGACCACCGTGGCCGCCCCCGTGACCGCCGCCACCGCCGCCGCCGTCGCCTCCGTCCACGACGATCTCGTGGTGACCGCCCTCCACGGGGCCGTGGAAGTAGGCGTACGAGTGCGCGTGACCGCCGGGGCCTAAGTATCCTCCGCCGCCTCCTCCACCGCCGTGGCCGCCTCCACCACCACCGCCCCCGCCGTGCCCGCCTGCGCTTGCGTGCAAGCACACTGCGGCCATAACTGCTGCTGCCAACATCTTCTGTACACACACAGACAGGGGGGCTTCTGTAGCTACACCAGCATTGCAAAAGGATGTAGAGGGTTTACCATTATTAACAGCGCAATCTGACCCGAACGAAAGCGTAGATAATAGAAGGAAGATCGTTCCACTAGAAATGGGTCTGCAAAAGGTTTGTAAGATACTCTACCTGGTTCATGGTATCCCCCATTCAATGGTACCTGCTTGTAATGGGTAACTGACCACTAGGTGTCACGAGAACCAGTGTAGAAGGAGGCGGATGGTATTGTGTTGCCAGTAATGAAGCAGTGACAGCAGGATGGGGCAGTAAGGATGAAATGACAGGATCACTCGTAAATTCCAAGCAGCTACTAACTGCCCAACTGCCTCAATGATTGCGCAAAAAAATGGTTCAAATGGCTCTGAGCACTATGGGACTTAACTGCTGAGGTCATCAGTCCCCTAGAACTTAGAACTACTTAAACCTAACTAACCTAAGGACATTACACACATTCATGCCAGAGGCAGGATTCGAACCCGCGACCGTAGCGGTGCGCGGTTCCAGACTGTAGCGCCTAGAACCGCTCGGCCACTCCGGCCGGCAATGATTACGCATATGTAGTTAAAAAGAATGGGGAACAATGGTACCACAGTTTTTTTTTGTGTCATGGTTTGATGTGGCTCACCACGAATTCCTCTCCTTCGCCAACCTCTTCATCTCAGTAGCACTTACAACCTACGTCCTCAGTTCTTTGTTGGATGTATTCCTAGCTCTGTCTTCTGCTACGCCGTTCTTTCCCTCTGCAGCTCTGCAGTAACAAAGAGGTTATTCCCTGATATCTTAACACATGTCCTATCATCCAGCCCCTTCTTGTCAATAGTTTCAACATGTTCACTGATCCTACGGAGAATCTTCTCATTCCTTGTCTTATAAACTCAACTCCGTCCGAACAGGTCTCGCAGATCCGAGCAGGTCTCGGAGGCCGAATGGGACTCACTGACCGCCGTGTCATCCTCATCCTTTAGGCTCACTGGATGTAAACAGGGAGGGGCATGTAGTCAGCACACCGCTCTCCCAGCCGTTGTCAGTTTTACTGACTGGAGCCTCTACTTCTCAAACAAGTAGCTCCTCAATTTGCCTCACAAGGGCTGAGTGCACCCTGCTTGCCAACAGCGCTCGTCAGACCCGACAGTCACCCATCCAAGTGCTAGCCAAACCTGAAAGCTGATGGGAACAGGTGTTACCACTGCGGCAAAACCGTTGGCCCCTTATGAGTCCACCTAATTTTCAACATTCTTCTGCAGCACTACATGTTAAACGCTTCGATCCTCTTCTGTTCCTCAATAGCCACATATTTATGTGGTCTGTCCCAGGCGAAACTTTAGGCGATGTGAAGAGCGATGCGACTCGACAATATGTGACTGAAACGAATGATTTGGAGTGGTGATACCTCGTGACAATCCAATGCCAGGGTTTGGATTTGACGAAATCCTGGAGAAAATTACCTGCCGTCGTGAGTGGTGTTACAGCATGGTGGTGTTTTTCGTGGTTGAGGTGCTGTCTTCTTATTGCGCTAGCGGAACGATATGAACAATTTTTACAGCTTTATGTACTGTGTACACTAGAGGAACAGTTCAGTGACGATGACTGTATCAGCATGACAGTGCACCCTATTGTGAAGCAGCATCTGTGGGACAGTCGTTTGTGGATAATGACATTCCTGAAATGGAGTGGCGTGCCCAAAGTCTTGACCTGAACCCAATGGAACACATTTTGGATGAGTTACAACTTCGACTTCGCTTCAGATCCCAGTGTACAATATCACTACCTTTTCTAGTTTCGGCTGCTGAGGAAGAATGGGTTTCCATTCCTGCACAGACATTCAGACACATCACTAACTGTGTCTTGAGCACAGTTCAAGCCTTCATAAGGCTGATATTTTTGATCAGACGATATACTTGTGGAAGTGTGATTGCGTGCCAACACTGACTTCAGTATAAAGTATAAAATACATTCCAAATGTAGACATTTGAATTAGGTATCCATCCAACTGGGCTCAAATATCAGCCATGGCCTAACGTGCTTCAGCACGTTACATGTTATAATTTTCTGTACACTCATAACTGTTACAGAAACCGTTTCACATGCTTCCCCGCATTTGGATGTAGTAATGCACTCGTCTTTGCAGTGAGTTGCCAATTATTTCGACGCCCCCCTCCCCTTCCCATTCGCCGAATTATCTCGTAAGTCTTGACAAGACTGTAAACTTCACTACTCCAGTTCCTCAGCTGTATCAACGGGACTGCTGTGGATTTCACTGTTGGGATGACTCCAAAGAGAAAAACCAGGATCGAGGTCATAAGATCTCGCACCCTGGACCATACTGATACGCGCATTTCATCTGACATCAGTAGCAAAACGCGGAAGATCAGGCATCTGCCGCATTCCCAATGAATGAAATTTGAGCCCAATGAGGCGTGGATTTAATCGAAAAGTTTACATTTCAAATACGTTAGTACTAACTAGGACAATATTTGATACTGAAGTTAATAGCGTTATGTAATCACCCATTCGCATCTAACTCGCAAACGGTTCGATTGCGAACACGTGTTAAACATAAAGTTTTTCTTGTTTTATCGTGTACTTCCACCATATCGCTTTTATTTATGAAACATTCTGTAGATCAATATTTCTCTCATAATTGTAACTGTTGCAAGTTTTTGAGCAATCGTTAGTAATCTATGCTCCAGGATAAAACCGTTGTGTATTTGTAAATCTTTTTTTATTTGTCTTATTTCGAGCATTTCACACTGTAGCATTGGTGCTGAACAAGGAGGTTCCAGACGCGATGAGCTAGACAACTGCTTAACGAGAGGTGTTGACATCCACGCCGAATGTAGGTGAATATAGAATAGTTTTGCTGACACGTGTTAATGCCTCCACACACTACGTCACAACGCGTGCAGAGTCAGTGTGCGCAACATTTCCTACGGTTGCAATTATACACTCGTTATTAAAGTGTTCAGATTAGATTACAACTCCTACTCATACATACATACTGAGCAAGTCGGCATGCAGTGCTTGGAGGAGGGTACTTTATATCAAAGTTAACTACTCTGTATTCCATTTGTGTATGGAGGAGCGGGGTGGTTTGGGGAATGGTGAGACTGCGCACCTCCGCGTTCGTCCTCATCTCACCTATTCTTTGTACGTATGGGGGATATCATGAGAACAGTTGAATTATTGTACCATAAACGTCTGAAATCCTTTCTTTAAATTTACCCACAGAGTTTCTCGAGAACAGCATCGCTTTTCTTCCAACGATTTCTGTTTAAGTTCGTGGAGCATCTCTGATATACCATTAACCGAATTTTCCGTCCATACTTGGCAGA
Source organism: Schistocerca nitens (assembly GCF_023898315.1). Taxonomy (NCBI): domain Eukaryota; kingdom Metazoa; phylum Arthropoda; class Insecta; order Orthoptera; family Acrididae; genus Schistocerca; species Schistocerca nitens. The sequence goes on from NC_064622.1 coordinate 246,998,714, forward strand.
ACGTGATAATAATATTAAAAAGGAAAAAAATTTTCTACTGTTCTGAAAAGTTATATTTATTTAGTCACGAACCAGTCTTCGGTTTTTCAGGCTATCTTCATGTGACAACTGAATGTCGCAAACACAGGTAAACATGCTGTGCGATTTACACATGCTGTGCGATTTACACAGATATTGTTTGTACAGAAGCTACAAAAATGACGCAATGGCCTTGCCGGAATAGCTACACCGGTTCCCATCAGATCACCGAAGTTAAGCATTGTCGGGCGTGGCCGGCACTTGGGTGCGTGACCATCCGGGACCCCATGCGCTGTTGCCATTTTTCGGGGAGATAATTTGGAGAACGCATATGATATGAATAAAGCATTTCGCTGAATAAAAAGTAGATTAGACAGTTACTGATAATTACATATAACTACAAGTATCTACAAGATGAATTTAATCTGTACTGCACATATAACGAAAGCATTCATTAAGAAAAGGATTAGCTTGCTTGTAACTTATGAGATAATTTGCAATTTGTGATGTTACCTACGTCAGACTAAGTTTATGTGAAGTGGATGAATACGAGATGCTAGAGTTTATGTTGGGGGAATTGGGGCTTAACTCAACTGAAAACATTGAAGTACGAACGACGGCGTGAAACGTATTATCCACAAAAAATGGTGTTTCGAGTTCGAGCTGCGGTCCGATAAGTAGTTGTAATGTATCAGGAAATGATTTATCTTGTCATGTCGATTATCCTGATCTTCCATATAAAAAGGAATCTGTCTTGAATATACCAAGTACATGACTCTGCATCTGTGGCCTACTAGGCGCCGTCACAGTTTATGGCTCGCTCCCATTAATGACGGGTATTTTGAAACAGTGAGCGTCTCTGTACTTAGGTCGTCATCATCGGCGTTGTTGCTGCCTGTAAATGCAACAGTTCTCCGTAATAACTGCTAAGAAATTATTGTTCTCGAGTATCTGTCTAGTCAACGCCGTACTACAAACTACCAATCGGGCCTCCTTCATTCAACATACGGTCTATGGTTAAGCCGTGTTTGAACAGCCGGGTGGCTTTCGATTCAGAGAAAATGAAACTCTTGAAGTTTTGTAGCTTTAAAGCTAAATATTTGCTCTTGGTTGTCTGTAGCAATGAATCCACTTGAAAATCCTCCAGCCGCGAGGCTTTAAAAAGCCGATTACTTACAATACCGATTTATTAATGACATATTACAACACTAAGTCCGCAGCTCGTGGTTTTGCGGTAGTGTTCTCGCTTTCCACGCACGGGGTCCCGGGTTCGATTCTCGGCGGGGTCAGGGAGTTTTCCTGCCTCGTGATGACTGAGTGTTGTTGTGTCGTCTTCATCATCATCATTCATCGCCATTACGGTCGGAGGAAGGCAATGGCCAACCACCTCCGCTAGGACCTTGCCTAGTACGGCGGTGCGGTTCTCCCGCATCGTCCCCTACGCTCCTCGGAGTATGGGAAATCATCATCACAACACTAAGATATATAATTTATACTTTTTCTCCGTCGGAACCATTGTACACAAAGGGCTCCACTGCAAAACGGCTGTCTACAAACCACTACAATATACAGGGAAATATCATAAACTGCAGAAATGATGTGATCAAGAGCGATGTGTCTACAAACGCCCAGAATTATGACTTTACCTTTTATTCTCCTCTTTCTCTGTGGACGGTTGAGAGGAGAAAAAGCCCCAATCTAACATCCAATGTGTTGCTCTAAGTCGATAACTTATCAATGCAACCATCAGTCACATACCGGTCACAACTAACATAGGACTACTACTATCGCCGTAGAAAATTTATAGATATGCTGTTAATGGGCAACAGTGTATGATGGTACTTTTTATGTTCGTAGCGTTTTTTGATACTGCTGAAATTTACTCTTCGGACGAACGTATGAAATTTGTGCTGGAATGAAACTTAAAACGTCGTTTTCAATGTACGAGTGCTAACAGACCTGTGAGAGATCCGAACATGAAGAAATGAATGAACACCGTGCCGCGTGGTTGCTTACTCGTATTCCGGTGGACAAAAGTATTACCGTCTCACTAAATGCTCCGAAATCTTCCCATTTATCACCATCTCAGTTTCTGTAATTAGTTTTGGTGAATCTGTGTCTTCGGTTTTCGCTCACGAATGTAACGTGCAGTGACATGTCCTGTCGCGCAACTCGGACGAGTTAATAGAACTTTCGTGTGGCTGAAAGTATCTGTACCCTTACAGAATGGGCATCTGCTGCACTTCCAAAGACCTGAAGGCCACCGCACACACGGAACTTCTGTAAGACGGAAACAATCCGGAATCATGACTTCGCGTCACGGACAGATCTAAGTAAGACCCTTGACTGGGTGGCGCAGAGCTACGAAGTACTTAGCCTTTGAAGCAGCAGCGGAAGTGTTAGAGAAGGCCGAGGCGGTCCTCACCTTAAAGGCTGCCATCCTGGCGCTGCTGTGGAGCTGTGTGGTCTGTGACGGCGCCCATCGGAGGCGGCGCGCCTTTTATACCGGCGGCGGCCCCGTCTCTGGCGCGGCTCGGGGATTCGACACACCCGCCGCCGTCTCCGGGCGCGGACTTTCTACGTCGCTACTACGAAACCCTCACACTGGCGCGCGACCGTCGCCCGCTAGCCCTACCGCCGCTGCTGCAGGCGCCACACCCTGGTATGAGGAGCAGACATTAAGTTTTAATCATAAAAAAAAGAAAAAAAATGGAAAACAAAGTTACGTAACTGACAAGGAGATCACACGCACCGGATTCTTTTTTTTAATGTTACGGGGAGTTTAGAGCTCAGATATCAACGTCAGAGGCAGTTCGATGCACCTCTCAAAAATTCCCGAGAAAATCGACTGTGAAGTTGCCTGAGCATTTTCAGTACTGTGAAGTATGGTCAGCTCTTCACTAGGAAGTGTACCTTTATGGTAAACGGCCTTCCTGCCATGTGTGGCACCTACATTACATTCCCGACTGATGCAAGCTTTTAAAGAAAGGTGTTTGTTCTAGAGCATTTCCGTGAAGAGTAAAATACATAGAGATGAAAAATAATTTAATTTATAATGTCTTTAACTTAAGCAATCGTTATTAAAACTTTTTATAAAAGATAAGTGATTAAACATTTATATTCGCAATGAAAACTGGATTTTTGTGTGCGACATGTGATTAGAAATAAGAAGACGTGCACTTTTCAAGAACATGACCATTTGATATGTGTTAATTAGCATATATTTGTTTAATTTTAAGTTTAAATTACGTAGGTATTCGAAGTGAATGGGAAAAACCAAAAAAATATTGGCCGAAACAAGACGAATCACTGATCCAGCGATTACGTCTTCAGCACTGCTGATTATTTTCCCATCTTAGTGTGTTTTACGTTTCATAGAAACACTCGTAGAACATGGAAACGTTCGTAGAACATAACCGTTTGTTTAAAAATGTGCATATGTCGGGAATTGAATTCATGCCCCACAAGTGGCAGGGGAGCATTCTACCACAGAGCCACAGTGTCTAGTGAAGAACTGACCACACACTACAGTATTGAAGCTGCTCGGGAAACTTCAAATTCGATTTTATCGAGGTTTTCTATTTATTTGGTATTTTTAACAGCTTTTGGTGGCTGATATTTGAGTTCTGAACTTCATGTACCATTAATATAAAAAATTACAGAAATCCGGTTGCATTTTGTTTCCTTGTGAGTGTGTATTTGTTTACAAGCACAGGTTGCAGGCCACCTATTTCTTTTTGCTGGCCGGAGTGGCCGAACGGTTCTAGGCGCTACAGTCTGGAACCGCGCGACCGCTACGGTCGCAGGTTCGAATCCTGCCTCGGGCATGGATGTGTTTGATGTACTTAGGTTAGTTAGGTTTAAGTATTTCTAACTTCTAGGAGACTGATGACCTCAGCAGTTAAGTCCCATAGTGCTCAGAGCCGTTTGAACCATCTTTTTATTTCTTTTTTTGAACTTAGTACCTAACGTATCATTTCAGAGAAAATGCCCTGAAAATATTCCTCTTTTCATACAAAATTCAAGGGGTCGGCGAATCAAAGTGGGAATTAGTGTGGTCACTTTATCCGTCGTAGTTTTTCTTGTCTTTCGATGAAAACTGTGCGGTGCCAACAGTGATGGAAGTGTCGCCTGAAAAAATGACAAATGAAAACACCTTCAGCAATCTAAATTTCCGGTTTTACTTTATTTGTGCAGCCAGTTTCCGCATTACAATACGCCATCTTCAGGTCCCCTGACGTGTAGTAGGCATCCCATCTCACGTGCAATCGAAATTTGGTTCAAATGGCTCTGAGCACTATGGGACTTAACATCTGAGGTCACCAGTCCCCTAGAAGTTAGAACTACTTAAACCTAACTGACCTAAGGACATCACATACATCCATGCCCGAGGCAGGATTTGAACCTGCGACTGTAGCGGCCGCGTGGTTCCAGACTGAAGCGCCTAGAACCGCTCGGCCACACCGGACGGCAATCGAAATTTGGGCCAGCACACAGTCACTGGTATCCGAAGACATCTTTTTAACAAAGCGGTCCCTTGGATCGATTCTCCAAGTGTTGATCGAAGGGACTGTTTTGTTAAAAAGAAGTCTACGGATACAAGTGATGCATGCTGGCCCCTCTTTCGATTGTACAAGAGGTGGGATTATTCCCACACGTCAGTCAGAGGTAACTGTCCAGTTCTCGCAACCATTTCATGTAAGACGAACTTACAGAGGGTTGGCGTGAATGTTAATAACAACAGTGGTCCATTTTTTGATGACAGTGATGAAGAACCTGATTACGGAGAAGGAAATTCATCAGACGCTGAAAATACGCCGGTGTTACTTAGCATTATATTGCCACCAATCTAACTTCATAAGGTTTAGACAAGGCATTTATTAATATTTTGGTAATTTCTTTAATGTTAGTGGTATATGAGCTGAATGTTATAGATGTCAATGAACGCTGGTAACGTTCGTTTTACCTTTTAAAAATAATAATATCCTTAGTGTTATAAGAAATGAATCGCTGGCACAGGAAATTTTTCCGGGCAGGTAAAAGTAAGCAATTATTAAACCACTTCATGACAAGGCAGACTTAAGCAATTATCGTCCAGTTTCCTTATTGACATCTCTTTCCAAAATATTAGAAACAGTAATGTGCTCCAACGTAGTCGCATTTGGGAACAATTTACTTAGCATATTAAAGATTGGATTCCAGAAAGAATTCTATTTATACGTTCACTCATCAAACAGTGCAAGCCTTAAATAATAAAATATCGCCAATTGATACTTTTTGTGATTACTTCAGGGCTTTCGAGTGTGTAGATCACGATACTCTCTCAGAAAAACTCAAGTTTTAGAGAATTTTACACACAGCTGATTTGAACAATATTTGACAAACAGAATGCAAAAGATTGTGTTAAAAAATTCAGAAAGTGTCTGAAAGGTAGAAAATTTTAGTGAATGGGGTAAAATCGGAAAGGGAGTCCCACAGGGCTCAATCTTGGGTCCTACTCTGTTCCTTATATGTGTGAATGACCTTCCACTTATCATTTAACAAGCAAAATTTATACTTTTCGCGAACGATACTAATGTTATAGCAAATCTCATTAGAGATAAAACAACAAGAGAGTTTGTAAATGAAATTTTTCAAAGAATTACTAAGTAGTTCTCTGAAAATGGACTCTCCCTTAATTTTGAAAAAATACGCTACTTTCAGTCTGTACAAGAAATACAGTCTTATCAATAACTAATGTACCACAAGAGCGGGATTCAGTAAGTAGGGTAGCACACTCCAAATTTTTGGATGTATACGGGGTGTTACAAAAAGGTACTGCCAAACTTTCAGGAAACATTCCTCACACACAAATAAAGAATAGATGTTATGTGGCATGTGTCCGGAAACGCTTAGTTTCCATGTTAGAACTCATTTTAGTTTCGTCAGTATGTACTGTACTTCCTCGATTCACCGCCAGTTGGCCCCATTGAAAGAAGGTAATGTCGACTTCGGTGCTTGTGTTGACATGCGACTCATTGCTCTACAGTACTAGCATCAAGCACATCAGTACGTAGCATCAACAGGTTAGTGTTCATCACGAACGTGGTTTGCTAGTCAGTGCAATGTTTACAAATGCGGAGTTGGCAGATGCCCATTTGATATATGGATTAGCACGGGGCAATAGCTGTGGCGCGGTACGTTTGTATCGAGACAGATTTCCAGAACGAAGGTGTCCCGACAGGAAGACGTTCGAAGCAATTGATCTGGGTCTTAGGGTGCACGGAACATTCCAGCCTATGATTCGCGACTGGGGAAGACCTAGAACGACGAGGACACCTGCAATGGACGAGGCAATTCTTCGTGCATTTGACGATAACCCTAATGTCAGCGTCAGAGAAGTTGCTGCTGTACAAGGTAACGTTGACCACGTCACAGCCGGCCGGGGTGGCCGAGCGGTTATAGGCGCTTCAGTCTGGAACCGCGCGACCGCTACGGTCGCAGGTTCGAATCCTGCCTCGGGCATGGATGTGTGTGATGTCGTTAGGTTAGTTAGGTTTAGGTAGTTCTAAGTTCTAGGGGACTGATGACCCCAGCTGTTATTGTGGACGGCTGTGATACAATACGCCATTCTCCAGGGCTGCATCAACGCATCAGGGATTCCATGCGACGGAGGGTGGATGCATGTATCGTCGCTAACGGAGGACATTTTGAACATTTCCTGTAACAAAGTGTTTGAAGTCACGCTGGTACGTTCTGTTGCTGTGTGTTTCCATTCCATGATTAATGTGTTTTGAAGAGAAGTAATAAAATGAGCTCTAACGTGGAAAGTAAGTGTTTCCGGCCATAAGTCCACATAACATATTTTCTTTCTTTGTGTGTGAGGAATGTTTCCTGAAAGTTTGGCCGTACCTTTTTGTAACACCCTGTATATTAATGAATACTTGACTTGGAAGAACCATTTTATTGAGCTTCTCAAACAATTAAGTTCAGCTACTGTTGCTCTTCATATAATTGCTCATCTTGGAAACAAATGTATTAACTTCCTGAGATATTTTGCATGTTTCCACTCTATAATAGCGCACAGAATTATTTTCTGGGGTAACGCATCACTTACAAATAAGTATTGATTGCACAAAAGATAGCAGTAAGAATTGTTTGTGGTGTTCATCCACGAACGTCATGTAGATACCTCTTAAACAAACTTGGCATTTTAACAGCGCCGTCACGACACATATTTTCGCTAATGAAATTTGTCATAAGTAACCTTTCACAATTTGAGAAGAACAGTGACCTAAATACCTGCAAAACTAGAGGGAAAATGACCTTTAGAGTACAATATGTAGTTATAAAATTTTTGATCATTTGCCCAATAACCTGAAATGCCTGACAGGTGGTGAAGCATAGTTTTAAATCTAATTTAAAATGACTTCTCCTGGACAACTCCCTCTATTCCATTAATGAATTTCTATTGAAAAACTGCCGTTATTAAAAAAGTATTGTTCATGAGTAAGACTAAAAATAATCATGTGTTTATTAATGTTAACACTAATCATATATAAATATCCTGTGAACTGACTCATTTCACATCAGTTCAATAAAAGAATGATTCAAATGATCTGTGTTACATCTGACTAACTAACTAACTAACCAACGCTGTGGCCCGTATGGAAGCACGACGCAGAACATACATGGTCGTCCGTGGTGAACACACCGTGTTAAGAACACGTCGGGCCTTTTGTAACGTCCAGGGAACCATCAGGATCCGCGGTGACTTCAGTGTAATTATTGTCTTGGAATAAAAGTGTAATTTTTGTTTGTCTCATTGTGTATATCCTTCAGTTATCTTCTGCTCCATACTATAGTTCTACGTACGATTCAACTTTCATGGAGCTGTGTTACTTGTCAATGACACGTCATGTGAAAGTTACTTCCGTCTTTGTACACTAGTATGCGTTCACTGAGCAGAATAGCCTTCTAGAGCCTGCAGAGGGCCGTTAACGTTTGTTGTGCTCTGTAATACAATAGTCACTAGTAGTATGGACATTTCTGGAAAATAAAAAAGGTCGTTTATGGAGGAAATTGCGTTGCTAGTGGCGACTGTGTGGACGCTGCTGTCTCGCGCATGCATCGTAAAAAAGTTATTGTCTTGGCTATGTATAGATGATATTTGTATTCAGTTGTGAAATCTGCACGAGAGACGTTTTTAAAAGCAGGATAGAAATGACTGTTGCATATGATAACACCAGTGATGCTTAAAAATGACAGAAGTATGCATTAAGACCCTCATAGATAAAAGAAACATCCTGTAATAATTTCCTCATGAACCAGTGGTCGTAGGCAGGTGTGAATGTTTACGCCGAAAAGAAAAATATGGGACCATCAAAAGTAAGGAGTCGGTGGAAACGATTCAGGCTGTGTTTAGAAAGAAAAGACATTTCATGATAACGACACATCACCTTGAAACGACTCCGTTCTGTATTGTCGCTAAATATCTTGAACTTTTATTATCCGCTTTACGAGTAGTTAGTCTCGACTGCGAAGTTTCGTGACCTTGCTAAAACCTTTAGCCGTTATCGTGGCGTAAACTATGCGCTCAAGAACATTATTAAAAATTACACCTGAGCACTTTTGAGAACTGTTTTTACCGAAACTAAATATTTAATAAAAGTTAACCCTGTGTAAAACCTGTCTGATTATTGTAAAGGCAATCATTTCCCGGAGCTTTTTAGTGGAATTTAGGGGGATCGTTTTACACGGAACAATTATCTCTTCATTTCACTCTTGATTTATCGTTTCGATAAGTCAGTATTTTCCACTAAACCATAGTACCAGTATTTTCAAATGTTTCAGAATCCAGAACAAATTCATCTTGAGTATTTTCCTTCCGCAAATAAATAATACTGTGTGTAGAAATTGGGCGCCAGTTCTAAACAGATAAACATTGACAAAAGTTGTTTTAACTGGACTTAAGATCCTTGTCTATTTTTGGCTTGAAAAACTGAAAATTTATCTATAGTACCAGATTGAAAGAAACAAGACATTTAGCGCCAGCCACTTTTTCAATAAAATTTACAACATTTTTCGACTAGAAATGAAGTTACTGTTTTTGTCTTATTAGTTTTACTTTAAATTTGAGAAAGTAAGTAAGGGAAATAAGTCCGCCCGGCTAGCCGCGCGGTCTAACGCTATCCTTTAACTTTGACGCCCTGTAGCATCTTTGGATGAAGTTTCCGGACATGGGTTCCTATATAAAACTTGATCTACTAAGTCCCCTTACGACCTCTAGAAATGTTTAACATGAATTGTGAAACGCCCTGTAGAAGAGGCATTCTAAGTGTGTACTTGGAAGAAGAAGAAGAAGAAGATGACGACGACGACGAAGAAGAAGAAAAGAATATCACCATTTCTAGTGCTACTTGAACGTTTTTCTTGGTGTACATGTCAATGAACAATTTTCAGATTATCCTCAGACTATTTCAGTACAGATGGAGAAAGAAGTGCTTAAATTCCGTGAACAGTAAGTAAACTTTCGTTAATTTTAGTCCTTAACTTAGACTGAACAACGGAACATGCGCTAGAGACCTGTCATGCTTATCCTTTGAGAGATCAAATACAACTATTTGATCGAACTATCGTGACATTACATTTTTGAAGACATTACAAAGAATGTAATCAAAACTAAACGTAAAGAGACACAATGTGTACGTGTGCAAATGTGACAGAAGAACAGTGCAAATTTAGAGCACGTAACTGATGCACAGTTGATTTAAGTGATTACCAAAAGCAAACTGAAAAGAGAGGCCTTGAAAAAAATTCAATTAACATATAAAAACTCACCGCACAGAAAGGAAAATCTAATGCCCTGACAGATATTTCACACTATTCATAAGTAAAGCAAGCAACTGAAAATGACCCCATTAGCACTGTACTGATTTAATGTCATAACACGACAGTGAGATAATAAAAGCTTGCTATGTATTACGTTGTGGACACCATTAAAACAAAACTGTTGTGAAATGAAAAATGTGGAACCTTTTTTTGCCACTTAATAGCTCACTGGTTAAGTACAGAGAACAAGTTCCCAACGTAATAGCCACTGTATGGTTTGGTCAACAGATTTTTCGAGTTAGTGGAACTATAGTACGAGTTATATACTCATCTGCCTTGACTTATTAGAGCGTATAATCTAGCTACACATTACGTCGACAATAATTCAGAATTTGGACATTCATGGAATCATTAATCACCGACTTAAACAATGAAATCAGAAGGGTTGCTGGGATACATTTTTACAACAATTAATATCGGTTAGTGGCACGTCCGGGAAAGAATTCTTATCTGGAGTGAAACATCGTTGTACAATATTCATTTTTTTGAACTGAAGCATCGCCAATTAATGAGGTGCATGTATTTAGAGAGGCAGTTGTGATGTTGAGCTTGATGATGGAAGCAAAAGAGAAGTAAATACAAGTCCACAGGATTTGACGACCTAGAAAAAGCGTTCGACAATGTAAAAGGTCGTAAGACGTTCTAAATTCTCAGGAAAATATATGTACGATCTATGGAAGTACAGGTTATAATAATACGTAGAAAAGCCAAAAGAGAAATTAAAATAGATGAACGAAGTGCTCGGACAAGAAGAATGTAAGAAATGAATGTAGTCTTTCACCCTCATTGTTCTACGTATACAAGAAAAAAGCAATGACGGATGTAAGAGATGGTTTCGCTTAATATGAAAGATTATCAATGATACGATTCGCTGCTGACTCTGCTACCCCAGCGAAAGTGAAAAATTGCAAAACCTTTAAAATGGAATGACCAGACCGAAGAGCTCACAGTATGTTTGAGAGTAAATCGAAGAAAGACGAACGCAATGAGGAGTAGAAGATACGAGATTAGCGATAAACTTAACATTGAAATTGGGGACTACGACACAGAGGAAGTGAAGGACATCTGCTACCTTTGAAGCAAATTAACACATGCGAAACGAAGCTAGGAGGACGTAAAAACAGGCTAACAAAGGTAAAGATGGCATTCCTGGATTAAAGAAGACTACTAGCATCAAGCGTTGCCCTTAATTTGAGGAATAAATTCCTGAGAATGGACCTTTGCGACTAAATCGTGGACTATGAGACTGTGGAAAAAGAATAAACTCGAAACGTTTGAGATGTGTTACTAAAAAGGACGTCGAATATTAGTGAACTGGTATTCTCCGAAGAAAAAACTGCTTAACTTTCGAATTGAGAAAGCTGTTGACAGCTGGGCAAGCTCATTACTTCTTTTTAAACTTGATCATAGTGCACAACTGGTACGACATCAGTATATTACTCTGAAAAATTCCCTTTTTTAACTAATTTTGACCCATGAATGAACAATAACGCCATCTGACTACTACTGATTAAATATTCCGAAGTAAGCGGAACGTTCATAGATCAACGGTGAACATGAGATCCTGAATATGTGTTTAAGTAATGAAATGTAATGAGCAAGACATTAAACTGATACCCATCAGTCGATTGCTGAACTGGCACTTCCTACGTTTCGTCACAGTCTGAGTTCTGTCGCTGTTAATTAATAAATGTTGAACGTTTGTAGTGAGTAGCTTCAGTGATTGCCCGGATTAAATTGTCTACTTTTATATTAATTCCTTCTCTTTTCTGGAAGCAGTTTGCCTGTGATATTTTCTGTAGCTTATGAGAGTCGATGATGAGCTAGGCTAGGTGGTGAGGGTTAGGCCAGTGACTCGCTGTCCAGTCAGACCCCCCCCCCCCTGTGAGTTTTATTCTTCATTCAAAGGGTGGGGGGGGGGAGGGGTGGAAGGATGAGACTGACAAGTGTGTAGGCGGCAGGTGCAATGCCTTAACCTAAGCAGCTGAATGGGTTGAAAATAAATAAATCGCCAGGTCCTGATGGGATTCCAATTCGGTTTTACATAGAGTACTCTACTACATTGGCTCCTTACTTAGCTTGCATTTATCGCGAATCTCTTGCCCAACGTAAAGTCCCGAGCAACTGGAAAAAAGCGCCGGTGACGCCTGTATATAAGAAGGGTAGAAGGACGGATCCCCAAAATTACAGACCAATATCCTTAACATCGGTTTGTTGCTGGATTCTCGAACATATTCTAAGTTCGAATATAATGAATTTCCTTGAGACAGGGAAGTTGCTGTCCATGCATGAGCGCGGCTTTAGAAAGCATCGCTCCTGCGAAACGCAATTCGCCCTTTTTTCACATGATATCTTGCGAACCATGGATGAAGGGTATCAGACGGATGCCATATTCCTTCACTTCCGGAAAGCGTTTGACTCGGTGCCCCACTGCAGACTCCTAACTAAGGTACGAGCATATGGGATTGGTTCCAAAGTATGTGAGTGGCTCGACGACTACTTAAGTACGTTGTCCTCGATGGTGAGTGTTCATCGGAGGTGAGGGTATCATCTGGAGTACCCCAGGGAAGTGTGTTAGGTCCGCTGTTGTTTTCTATCTACATTAATGTGCGGCTGTTTGCTGATGATGCTATGGTGTACGGAAAGGTGTCGTCGTTGAGTGACTGTAGGAGGATACAAGATGACTTGGACAGGATTTGTGATTGGTGTAAAGAATGACAGCTAACTAAATAAATGTAAATTAATGCAGATGAATAGGTAAAAGAATCCTGTAATGTTTGAATACTCCATTAGTAGTGTAGCGCTTGACACGGCCACGTCGATTAAATATTTGGGCGTAACATTGCAGAGCGATATGAAGTGGGACAAGCATGTAATGGCAGTTGTGGGGAAGGCGGATAGTGGTCTTCGGTTCATTGGTAGAATTTTGGGAAGATGTGGTTCATCTGTAAAGGAGACCGCTTATAAAACACTAATACGACCTATTCTTGAGTACTGCTCGAGCGTTTGGGATCCCTATCAGCTCGGATTGAGGGAGGACATAGAAGCAATTCAGAAGCGGGCTGCTAGATTTGTTACTGGTAGGTTTGATCATCACGCGAGTGTTACGGAAAAGCTTCAGGAACTCGGGTGGGAGTCTCTGTAGGAAAGGAGACGTTCTTCTCGTGAATCACTACTGAGGAAATTTAGAGAACCAGCATTTGAGGCTGACTGCAATATAATTTTACTGCCGCCAACTTATATTTAGCGGAAAGACCACAAAGATAAGATAAGAGAGATTAGGGCTCGTACAGAGGCATATAGGCAGTCATTTTTCACTCGTTCTGTTGGGGAGTGGAACAGGGAGAGAAGATGCTAGTTGTGGTACGAAGTACCCTCGGCCACGCACCGTATGGTGGATTGCGGAGTATGTGTATAAATGTAGATGTAGATGAAGCACCAGGGAGTCGCACTATGGCAGTTCTTCGCACGGTGTGTCCTGCACAATATGGGGTCTACGCCTCCATTTAAAGAACCCTTACAACATACTGTAACGAGCACCTGCACTAGTGTAGGATCTTGGTTTGCTATCCAGTCAACACATATTTCGAAAGAACTTTTTGCCGAGGGCTTGCCTTTATGGAACGCTGTGGAGCCGGAACTCTACCACACAGACAGATCTTTACATTCCACGAGAACTGGAGGCAGCTGCATTGAGTTAAGAAATCTTTCCTGTCCAGAATGAAATTTTGACTCCGCAGAGGAGTGTGCTGATACTCGGGACCTTTGCAAAGGTCCCGAGTTCGAGTCTCGATCCCGCACACAGTTTTAATCTGCCTGTAAGTTTCATAACCTTTCCTGTGTATGTAAAGCGAAGGGGCCGGCTTTCTGGCGCCACTGTACGCAGCGTGAACATCTTCTTGTCTAAAAAGCTGTACAGGGCTCCCCATTGGTTAATGTTAAAAATTGGAGAGGAGGGAGGTCAAGATACCAGTTTCCTAGAAATTCAGACTTGGAGGCTAACTTGTTGACTGAAGTGAAAAACTTACCTGAAGCATGGGAGCGCAACATGGAGCTATTTCAGAACTGTGTACGTGAGGGTTACGTAATTGGTTAACTTTGTAAAACGTTTGTTAACAGTATCATTGCCCAGCATTTCGCATAGCCTCTTTCATTAGTGCATGGAGTTTGCGTAGACTGGAAGAGAGAAGTATGTTTGGGGAGAGAACACTTCGCATGTGATTCAGAGAAGACATCGTTTGGAAATCTTGAGGTAGCACTGAAATTATATTTCGCCCACAGATGTAGATTGGCAGTTGACGTGTTGCAGACGGCAGCAGATTACTGCACTCGGAACTCTTCACACTACTGAAAGCAGGATATGGCGAGAAATTGCAGCTTAAGTTATTAGGGTATTAGACTTACTGGGCACGTTATTGGGATCGAACAGATTCCGTGAAAGTTATTCTTTTCCCAAGTGAAGGCTCATTCATGACTTGATCAGTGATGTTATCTGCATGTTGTAATTTTTCATTCTTCTGGTGCAGTCAGGCAATGACTGAACATTCATCACAGATTTGTTTTTTCCGTAACTCATTTGTAAGATCCCAGTTTTGTCCCACTCACCTAAACTATCCAGGGTATGGCAGGTTATTTCACTGTTGGATAAGATCTCTCCCATGATAATAGTTGTCAGATTTAGTGTTCCCTGCATTTTTTTAAAGATCAAATGACCTTCTCATTGTTTCCTATTAATGTATATGTTCACAGTGAAGTTTATATTAAGTAGGGGTTGATATGGACTAGCGTTCCGTTTCATAGGTGATGCCCCTGTTTATTATCTTCACATGTCTCATGTTTTGTAGGGCCAGGCCTGTCCTATCAGTTATCCATTGCGCTACAGCTTTATTAAAACATATGAGCCCATGGAGAGGATTTGACTATCGCCCAGTATAGCCTACGCAAGTCATTCTGACATACAGAGGGATATGTCAAAGGCTCAGTCGATTACTCACATAAGGAAATGGCGATGCCTGCACAGGATTTCGGTTACTTTGGTCATTCCGATCCACGGCTAGAGCTCAACAGTATAAAATTCAGAATCCTGTGCAGATTCGCTGGCTGATCGAGCATTTTGCGTCACAGGCCACTACTCGTTGAGTTGAAATTTTAACGAATGTTAGTTATAACTTCGATAAACAGTAGAAATTTGGGAAACTAATTAAGTTGCCTCCACAAGAAATTAATCCATGCACTCCGTTTGTACCGTTGTCTTAGTGTAATATTGGTTTTTATTCGTCTATCTTGATTTTATGAACAGCGTTATCATCTGTGATGCACTGTTTTCGAGGTGAAATTGCTTCAGAGGCTGTAGAGGTTGCTGATTGATTTCATGTATGAGGTAACGGAATTAGTGGTGTCTTACTATTTTCAATTTTTGTTTACATGCATTAGGTGTGTTGCGCATATTAAAATTTGAGGGCTTACCAGACAATATATAAGTTTATGTGCGCAAGAGCAATTGATTTAGTTAGAATGAGTATAGTGGAGCGGGATTCCTTAAGTTTGGAGAGCCTAGGTAGGGAGGGCAACTTGGAAAGCCAACAGGATATTGATCAGCAGCCTAGGTTTTTTTTATTTGGTCATCGGTCTTCTGACCTGTTTGATACGGCCCACCACGAATTCCTCTCTTCATCTCAGAGTGGCACTTGCAACCTACGTTCTCAATTATTTGCTGGAAGTACTCCAATATCTGGTGGCCTCTACAGTTTTTGCCCTCTACAGCTCTCTCTAGTACCTTGGAACTCGCTCCCACATGTATTAACAGATGTCCTATATCCTGTTCCTTTCTTACCAGGGTTTTCCACATATTCCTTTCCTATCTAATTCTGCTCAGAACCTCCTCACTCCTTGCCATATCATTCCACCTGATTTTCAACACAACATCTCAAATGCTTCGATTCTCTTCCGTTCCGGTTTTCCCACAGTCAATGTTTCACTACCATACAACGCTGCACTCCGGACGTACATTCTCAGAAATTTCTAACTCAGATTAAGGCCGATATATGATATTAGTAGTCTTCTCTTGGCCAGTAATGCCGTTTTTGCCATTGCTAGTCTGCTTTTGATGTCCTCCTTGCTCCGTCCGTTATTTTACTGCCTAGGTAGCAGAATTTCTTAACTTCATCTACACTCATGCTCATAAATTAAGGATAATGTTGATACATGGTTAAACAACACTCTGGTGGGCGGTTTGCGGGTTTAAATCACCTCGGGGTATGACCATGCGGTGCACTTGACCTGTGGTCGTCGCACGGTGGCGCTGGCAGCAGTTCACATACACATAGGTCTGTTGGTGCATGTCAGAGTACGGTGCAGCGAGTAAGTGTGCAGACGTTTCCAGACGTGCTAATGGTGACTGTGTGTTGAAAATGGTTCAAACAACACATGATGACGTTATGAGGGGTAGAATACTAGGGCTACTGGAGGCTGGTCAAACACAGCAGGTCGTAGCACGGGCACTCTGTGTGCCACAAAGTGTGATCTCAAGATTATGTCAACGATTCCAGCAGACAGGAAAGGTGTCCAGGCGCTACAGTACGGGACGTCCACAGTGTACAACACCACAAGAAGACCGATATCTCACCATCAGTGCCCGCAGACGGCCACGGACTACTGCAGGTAGACTTGCTCGGGACCTTACCGCAGACACTCGAACAGTTGTCTCTAGACGCACAGTCTACAGACGACTGAACGGACATGGTTTATTTTCCCGGAGACCTGCAAGGTGCATTCTACTGACCCCAGGTCACAGGAGAGCCCGTAAAGCCTGGTGTCAAGAACACAGTACATCGTCATTGGAACAGTGGTCCCAGGTTATGTTCACGGACGAGTCCAGGTATGGTCTGATCAGTGATTCTCGCCGGTATTTCATCTGGCGCGAATCACAGGAACCAGATACCAACCCCTTAATGTCCTTGAAAGGGACCTGTATTGAGGTCGTGGTTTGATGGTGTGGAGTGGGATTATGATTGATGCACCTACACCCTGCATCTCTTTGACAGAGGAACTGTAACAGGTCAGGTGTACCGGGACGTCGTTTTGCACCAGTATGTCCGCCTTTTCAGGGGTACAGTGGATCCCACCTTCCTCCTGATGGATGATAACGCACGGCCCCACCGAGCTGCCATAATGGAGAAGTACCTTGAGACAGAAGATATCAGGCGAATGGAGTGGCCTGCCTGTTATCCAGGCCTAAACCCCATCGAGCACGTCTGGGATGTTCTCGGTCGACGTATCGCTGCAAGTCTTCAAACCCCTAGGACACTTCAGGAGCTCCGACAGGCACTGGTGCAAAAATGAGAGGATATACCCCAGCATCTGCTCTACCACCTGATCCAGAGTATGCCAACCCGTTGTGCAGCCTGTGTACCTGTGCATGGTGGTAACATCCCATACTGATGTCGGGTACAAGCGCAGGAAACAGCGGCGTTTTGTAGCACATGTGTTTCGGGACGGTTTCCTCAACTTATCACACCAATACCGTGGACTTACAGATCTGTGTCGTGTGTGTTCCCTATTTGCCTATACCATTAGCGCCAGTTTCGTGTAGTGCCACTTTGTGTGGCACCACATTCTGCAATCATCCTTAATTTATGAGCATGAGTGTACTTCGTGACCATCAATCCTGATGTCAAGTTTCTCGCTCTCCTCATTTCTACTACTTCTCATTACTATCGTCTTTCTTCGATTCACTCTCAATCCATACTCTGTACTCATTAAACTGTTCATTCTGTACAACAGATCATGTAATTCTTCCTCATTTTCACTCAGGATAGCAATGTCATCAGCGCATCGTATCATTGATATCCTTTCACCTTGAATTTTAATTCCACTCCTGAATCTCTCTTTTATTTCCACTATTGCTTCCTTGATGTACTAATTGAACAGTAGGGGCGATGGGCTACATCCTTGTCTTACACTCTTTTTAACACGATTACGTCGTTCTTGGTCGTCACTCTTATTATTCCCTCTTGGCTATTGTACATATCGTATATGACCCGTCTCTCCCTATAGTTTACCCCTACTTTTCTCAGAATTTCGAACATCTTGCACCATTTTACATTGTCGCACGCTTTTTCCTGGTCGACAAATCTTATGAACTTGTCTTAATTTTTTTTTTTGTCTTGCTTCCAATATTAATCGCAACGTCAGAATTGCCTCTCTCATGCCTTTACCTTTCCTAAAGTCAAACAGATCGTTATCTAGCGCAACCTCAATTTTCTTTTCCATTCTTCTACACTCCTGGAAATTGAAATAAGAACACCGTGAATTCATTGTCCCAGGAAGGGGAAACTTTATTGACACATTCCTGGGGTCAGATACATCACATGATCACACTGACAGAACCACAGGCACATAGACACAGGCAACAGAGCATGCACAATGTCGGCACTAGTACAGTGTATATCCACCTTTCGCAGCAATGCAGGCTGCTATTCTCCCATGGAGACGATCGTAGAGATGCTGGATGTAGTCCTGTGGAACGGCTTGCCATGCCATTTCCACCTGGCGCCTCAGTTGGACCAGCGTTCGTGCTGGACGTGCAGACCGCGTGAGACGACGCTTCATCCAGTCCCAAACATGCTCAATGGGGGACAGATCCGGAGATCTTGCTGGCCAGGGTAGTTGACTTACACCTTCTAGAGCACGTTGGGCGACACGGGATACATGCGGACGTGCATTGTCCTGTTGGAACAGCAAGTTCCCTTGCCGGTCTAGGAATGGTAGAACGATGGGTTCGATGACGGTTTGGATGTACCGTGCACTATTCAGTGTCCCCTCGACGATCACCAGTGGTGTACGGCCAGTGTAGGAGATCGCTCCCCACACCATGATGCCGGGTGTTGGCCCTGTGTGCCTCGGTCGTATGCAGTCCTGATTGTGGCGCTCACCTGCACGGCGCCAAACACGCATACGACCATCATTGGCACCAAGGCAGAAGCGACTCTCATCGCTGAAGACGACACGTCTCCATTCGTCCCTCCATTCACGCCTGTCGCGACACCACTGGAGGCGGGCTGCACGATGTTGGGGCGTGAGCGGAAGACGGCCTAACGGTGTGCGGGACCGTAGCCCAGCTTCATGGAGACGGTTGCGAATGGTCCTCGCCGATACCCCAGGAGCAACAGTGTCCCTAATTTGCTGGGAAGTGGCGGTGCGGTCCCCTACGGCACTGCGTAGGATCCTACGGTCTTGGCGTGCATCCGTGCGTCGCTGCGGTCCGGTCCCAGGTCGACGGGCACGTGCACCTTCCGCCGACCACTGGCGACAACATCGATGTACTGTGGAGACCTCACGCCCCACGTGTTGAGCAATTCGGCGCTACGTCCACCCGGCCTCCCGCATGCCCACTATACGCCCTCGCTCAAAGTCCGTCAACTGCACATACGGTTCACGTCCACGCTGTCGCGGCATGCTACCAGTGTTAAAGACTGCGATGGAGCTCCGTATGCCACGGCAAACTGGCTGACACTGACGGCGGCGGTGCACAAATGCTGCGCAGCTAGCGCCATTCGACGGCCAACACCGCGGTTCCTGGTGTGTCCGCTGTGCCGTGCGTGTGATCATTGCTTGTACAGCCCTCTCGCAGTGTCCGGAGCAAGTATGGTGGGTCTGACACACAGGTGTCAATGTGTTCTTTTTTCCATTTCCAGGAGTGTATATATTATTCTTGTAAGGAACTTGGATGCATGAGCTGTTGAGCTGATTGTGCGATGATTCTCGCAATTCTCAGCCCTTGTCGTCTTCGGAATTGTGTGGATGATGCTTTCCGAAAGTCAGATGGTATGTCGTCCGACTCATACTGCCTGCAAACCAACGTGAATAGGCGTATTGTTGCCACTTGCCCCAATGATTTTAAAAATTCTGATGGAATGTTATCTATCCCTTCTGCCTTATTTTACCGTAAGTCCTCCAAAGCTCTTTTCAAATTGTTCAAATGGCTCTGAGCTGTATGGGACTTAACTTCTGAGGTCATCAGTCCCCTAGAACTTAGAACTACTTAAACCTAACTAACCTAAGGACGTCACACCCATCCATGCCCGAGGCAGGATTCGAACCTGCGACCGTAGCGGTCGCGCGGTTCCAGACCGTAGCGCCTAGAACCGCTCGGCCACTCCGGCCGGCAAAGCTCTTTTCAGTTCTAATAGTGGATCCCCTATCTCTTCTAAATCGAGTCCTGTTTTTTTTCTATAACACCAGAAAAATGTTACCTTCATTGAGCCTTTCAATGTATTCTTTCCACCTATCCACTTTCTACTCTGCATTTAACAGTCGAATTCCCTTTGCACTCTTAATGTTATCACCCTTGCTTTGAATGCCACCGAAGGTTGTTTAGACGTTCCCTATGCTGAGTCAGTCCTACCGACAATCATTTCTTTTTCGATTTCTTCAATTTGTCTTATTTTCCCGGCACTTCCTATTTATTTAATTCCTCAGCGACTTGTATTTCTCTGTTCCTGAATTTCCTGGAACATTTTTGCCTTTCTCCTTTCATTGATCAATTGAAGTATTTCTTCTGTTAGCAATGGTTTCTTTGTAGTTACCTTCTTTGTACCTATGTTTTCCTTCCCAGCTTCTGTGATCGCCCTTTTTAGAGAAGTCCATTCCTCTTTAACTGTACTGCCTGCTGAGCTATTCCTTATTGCTGTATCTATAGCCTTAGAGAACTTTAACCGTATCGCTTTATTCCTTAATACTTCCGTATCCCACTTTTTTGCGCATTGAGTTTCCCTGACTAATATCTAAAACTTCAGATTACTCTTTATCACTACTATATTGCGACCTGAGTCAATGTCTGCTCCTGGTTACACCTTCCAATCCAGTATCTGATTTCGGATTCTATCTGACAATGATGTAATCTGACTGAAATCTTCCCGTATCACTCGGCCTTTTCCAAGTATACCTCCTCCTCTTGTGAGTCTTGACCCGAAAGTTGCGGTCCAGCAGTAGCGTTTTCGCTTCCCGAACACGGGGTCCCGGGTTCGATTCCCGGCGGGGTCAGAGATTTTCACCTGCCCCGAGATGACTGGGTGTTGTTGTGTCGTCTTCATCAGCATCATTCATCCCCTTTACGGTCGGAGGAAGGCAATGACAAACCACCTCCACTATGATCTTGCCTAGTACTGCGGTGCGGGTCTCCTGCATCGTCCCCTACACTCTGTCAAAGAGTATGGGATTTCATCATCATCATTGTGAGTCTTGAACAGAATATTCGCTATTTCCAGCTGAAACTTGTTACAGAACTCGATTAGTCTTTCTCCTCTCTCATTCCTTGTCCCAACCCATATTCTCCTTTAACATTCTCTACTACTCCTTCCCCTACAACTGAATTCCAGTCTCCCACACCTATTAGATATTCATCTCCCTTTACGTACTGTATTACCCTTTCAATATCCTTGTATACTTTCTCTATGTTTTCATCCTCAGATTGCGACGTTGGCTTGTGTACCTGAACTATCGTTGTCGGTGTGGGTTTGCTGTCGATTCTGATAAGAACTCTATCACTGAACTGTTCACAGTAACACACTCTCTGTCCTACTTTCCTATTCGTAACGAATCCTACTCCCGTTATACCATTTTCTGCCGCTGTTGATATTACCCTATACTCATCTAACCAGAAGTCCTTGTCTTCTTTCCAATTCACTTCACTGACCCCCTACTATATCTAGATTGAGCCTTTGCATTTCCCTTTGCGGATTTTCTAGCTTCCCTACCACGTTCAAGCTTCTTACATTCCGCGCCCCTACTCATAAGTTATTCAATCTTTTTCTCATGGTCACCTCCCCTTTTGCAGTCCCCTCTGATAGGCGGACTATTCCGCAATCTTTTGCCAATGGAGAGATCTTCATCGCACTTTTCCAATTATGGGACACATGTCATGTGGATACACGTAATGCGTCTTTAACATAGTGGTTTCCATTGCTTTCTGCATTCTCATGGCATTGATCATTTCTGATTTTTCCGTCTTAAGGGGCAGTTTCCCACCTCTAGGACAAGAAAGTGCCCCGAACCTCTGTCCGCTCCTCTGCCCTTTTTGACAAGGCCATTGGCAGAATGAGGGTGACTTCTTATGCCTGATGTCTTCTGCCGACAATGCTTATAATAAATCAAAATTTAAGCAGTGGAAGGTTAATTTGTAATTATATCATATGAACAAATTTTTTTTTGTCATTGTCATCCGCGACATCAAATTTGAAATTAGAAAAATCAGTAATTCTGCATTCAAGCTTAGTGGGTCGCAATGATAAAAGTCGAATACCAGATAAAGAATCGCTTCTGGACATCTGACGATGGATAAATTTCGCAACGCGTCATATGAACACTAAAGTCATTCCTTGCCTTGCGACACAGTCAGCCTCAATGAAGAACTATTGATTATTACATTAATAATACTATTATAAAATAATAATAATATTAATAATGGTCATCCACCGTTGCTGTGTGCGACAACCTTATAACCGAGCCATCCCTCGAAGAGAAGAAAATTTCTTACTGTCAATACGCATAGTGAAATCAAACAGTAAAACTTGAAACATTTGTGGATAATAATCATACGTGAAGATAGCAAATTTTCTTGATTGATTACCGGTTTCGGCTAATTGACGAGCCAACCTCAAATCAATCTAAAATGTTGTTCAGTGTGTGACTATCGTAACACATAGTGGTATTCTTAGAGTTCAGACGCACTAAAATGTAAAGTCGTAGTCGGTTATGTAAACTGGCAACGTTAAGCACTAATCAAATATTGTTAAAGTGCCCGTATTGTCACACATGTGTACAAACGATCGGCGGAAATGAAAACTGCATCGCCCATGAGTGGATGTAAATAAAATATCATTTCTGATATTCATAACAGTAACAAGAAAGTGTGTATGAGAGAGATGTCGTTTGTACACATGGGTGGTAATATGGGCACTGTAACAATATGTGATTAGTGATTAATATTGTCAGTTTACATAACCAACTACGATTTTTCATTTGAGGTCAGCTTAGCTCTAAGAATACGACTGTGTGTAATGGGTGTCACCCACTGAACAACAATTTAGATTGATCTGAGGATGACTCATTAATGAGCTGAAACTGGTAATCAATCACGAACATTTGCGATATTGACGTAGGAGTTTTATCCACACAGATTGCGTATCTCCCCACCGAAAATGTCAAAGAATGAGAGTAAACGTTACTTTATCTTTATTAACCACAGTAAATGCAAAGCAAATCTTGTTGTCGTCTATTTGCTTACACAAACATGTGGCAGTCACTACCGAGTGATAATGTGACGTAATACTCACTAGTATGTGGTCAAGATCAATTTCTCTTGTTTTTCCTTTTTGCTGAATGCAAGAACATTGTTTCATGAAACATACTAGTTGACTGAAATAACTTGATCAAAGTATATAGATACGGGAAAACTTAATTTTTGTTCTCTTCTGGAAAGTTGTTCCTAGGCCTGTATCTGGTATAAACAAAAACACTATTTTAGTTAAGTAACTTAATCCAGAGATCCTGATGTTGGAAAATACTAATTTTTTGTTAGGTAAAACAAAAGTCACTTCCTCTGAATTCTATTTATGTCGCACACATCAGTTCTCTAAGGTGAAAGAGATAATATTATTCGGTTAATTCAGCCCAGGGTAAATTAAAAAAGGATATAATTTGTAATAATACCTTATCAAACACAGACTACTACTATGAAGTCAACCAAGACTGCTTGGGATGAGACAACTTTGGCGTAAGTCAGACTACGGCCCACTCTGCCGCTCTTATGTATATGTAGAAGGTCCTGGTTTGGATGTGATGGAATGGATTTCGTGCCGCGTTTCCACCCTCTGGAGATAAACTATGACAACTGTGCTTTTCTGTGTTGAGGTGAAAAGGCCACAAGGTCGCTATGATTTTTTGTTTGGAGCACATCACATCAGATGTTGCTACAAATGAATTTTTCTTTAGACTCGGGAGGAAGTCTCCATTTGTCTTCAGTGTCGACGAAATGGAAGTTATGTAGCACGTTCACTTCTGACCGCATGCGCATGAGAATGAAATATCCTAACATTCCTCATATTTCCTAAACCGCTCGAGGTATCGATACGAGATTTTGGCAATGATACAACGAAAAGAATATAGTAATTCCAATTCCAAAGAAAGTAAGTGGTGGCAGGTGTGAGAATCACCGAACTATCAGTTTAACAAGTCACGGCTGAAAAATACTAACACGAATTCTTTACAGACGAATGGAAAAGCTGTAGAAGCCGACCTCGGGGAGGACTAGTTTTGATTCTGTAGAAATGTAGGAACACGCGAGGCAATACTGACCCTACGACTTGTCACAGAAGTTAGATTAAGGAAAGGCAAACCTACGTTTATAGCATTTGTAGAGTTAGAGAAAGCTTTTGACAATGTTGACTGGATACTCTCTTTCAAATTCTGAAGGTGGTAGAGGTAAAATACAGGGAGCGAAAGGATATTTACAATTTGGACAGAAACTAGAAGGCAGTTGTAAGAGTCGAGGGGCATGAAAGGCAAGCAGTGGTTGAGAAGGGAGTGAGACAGGGTTGAAGCCTATCCCCGATGTTATTCAATCTGTACATTAAACAAGCAGTAAAGGAAACCAAAGAAAAATTTGGAGTAGGAGTTAAAATGCAGAGAGAAAAAATAAAAACCTTGAGGTTTGCCGATGACATAGTAATTCTGTCAGAGGCAGCAAATGACTTGGAAGAACAGATGAACGGAATGGTCAGTGTCTTGAAAGGAGGATATAAGATGAACATCAACAAAAGCAAAACAAGGATAACGGAATGTAGTCAAATTAAATCGGGTGATGCTGAGGGAATTAGATTAGGAAATGAGTCACTTACAGTAGTAGACGAGTTTCCTATTTGGGGAGCAAAATAACTGATGATGGTCGAAGTAGAGAGGGTATAAAATGTAGTCGTTGCTGAAAGTATTTGTATGGAGTGTAACCATGTATTTAAGTGAAATGGCTCTGAGCACTATGGGACTCAACTGCCGTGGTCATCAGTCCCCTAGAACTTAGAACTACTTAAACCTAAATATCCTAAGAACATCACACACATCCATGCCCGAGGCAGGTTTCGAACCTGCGACCGTAGCAGTCGCACTGTTCCGGACTGCGCGCCTAGAACCGCGAGACCACCGCGGCCGGCTGTATTTAAGTGAAACATGGACGATAAACAGTTTGGACAAGAAGAGAATAGAAGCTTTTGAAATGTGGTGCTACAGAAGAATGCTGAAGATTAGATGGGTAGATCACATAACTAATGAGGAAGTTTTGAATAGGATTGGGGAGAAGAGAAGTTTGTGGAACAGCTTGACAAGAAGAAGGCACCGGTTGGTAGGACATGTTCTGGGGCATCAAGGGATCACCCATTTAGTACTGGAGGGAAGCGTGGAGGGTAAAAATCGTAGAGGGATCCCAAGGATGAATAAACTAAACAGATTCAGAGTCTCGGTCGGGCACACAATTTTAATCTGCCAGGAAGTTTCATATCAGCGCACACTCCGCTGCAGAGTGAAAATCTCATTCTCATAAGGATGTAGGTTGCAATAGTTACTTAGAGATGAAGAGGTTTGCACGGGATAAAGTAGCATGGAGAGCTGCATCAAACAAGTATTTGGACTGAAGACCACAACAACAACATCACGCAAAGAGAAGGGTATTTTGCTACATGGTTAATATACGGGACGACCTTATCTACTGAGATATAGCAGATGCTATGGTTTTTATTTTATTTTTTTAATCTAGTATTGTTCTTGACCTGAGAAACATGAAAATAATTCACAGCAAATAGTGTACCTTTCTGTGTTCCTGTCCCCATTCAGAGTGAAATGTTGATCATCTTCACCTTAACTGTCTTTTGATGTGTTAAAAATGCAGCATTGTTCTACTAGAAATAACAGATTCGGTACATGTGTATCTGTGGATAACAAGGTTACAAAAACGTGATAGTCGTTACTTTATGAACCTCTTTAATCATAATTTTACAACAGATTATATATATGAATCGGAGAAAGAGTGACCCAATAAAACTCTCTGTAACTCCAAAGCTGTGAAAACACTGACGATGTACAGCACCTTGCCGACTATTCGCCAAAGTTACTTTCAGTGATGAATTAAAATATATTCGTGCTAAGAAGATTCACTTCCTCGCTCTGTACAGGGATAGGAAGAGTAAGTTGTAAATTGCTGTTTGCTGCACTTTTCATACATCGAACATAAATTATGTGTAGAAAGGAAATCCCTTGGTAAGTTTCAGTCCTAGCTGTTCATTATTAAAGATACACTAGGCTACAGGATTCCCCTGAAATTACAGCAGAATTGGCGATTTATTTTTATGTGATTTGTTAAACTTTTTTACTTCAGAGAAGTGTTAGCAGGGACGAGCATTGAGTAATGCAATCTTATTGTCAGTTTGAATTTTTTTTTTTTGCTAAAACACAGTATAAATTGCAGAAACTCACCATGCAATAGTTATTGCAACCGAATGTTGAAACAGAGTGTCTTTCTAAACAAGCAATAGGCAACCATGGAGGTCAGTACCTTACAGAAAACCTCATTGAGTCAGTTTGCTTTACATAAGAGAAAAAAATTTCGCTTTTATTTTCATACTATCAAATTCTCTTTTAACTAGACATCAACGACTTTTTAAAAGTTACAGTACTGGGCTTAAAAAAATAAAATAAAATAAAACCGTAGTTTCGGCTATATCGTCGTAGATAAGGAAGTTCCATATATTAACCAGATGACAAAAAACTCTCCTCGTTGGGTGCTATCATTTGCTAAAAGTTCCTTTCGATATCTCGGACGGTTTAGGAGATACGATGGACGTTATGATTATTTCATTCTCGCGAGCATGCCGTGGGAAGTGAACGTCCTACATCAATTCCATTTTCTGAAGACAGAGATCTCCTGCCAGGTCTAAAGAAAACTTCAATATCTTCGCTAAATTTCGTTGCCAGCTAACGCACGAAAACCAAAAACATAGCGAACTCTATTTTTCATTGCAAACTTGTCGGATTTCGTCCAGTATCGTACTTAGATGCGAATATCACGTTAAGAATGATCATTATCGAAATTTTTGGCACTTCGTCATGAAGCTGACAAAGCTATAATAAACGTGAAAATTACGTTTTTTTAATGATTAGTTTCTCTAAAATCGTGCGAGAAAGACAACAGAGCTAACGGTTCAAGGTTGTTGTTCTACCCGTAATGGCACTGCTGCACCTTGGCTAACGTTCTCTGTGTGCGCCAGTGGGCGCGTATAGCTGCGCTGTACAACGCGCCGAGTCAGCATACGGACAACCGGCTTCCGTTCTCTCCTTCGCAGCCGGTTGATGAGACTGGTGTAGTATTTTGTCAGAATGAATAATCTCTAAATGTAGAAACAGAAAGAAACCGGTAGACTGTGTGCTGACTCACGGCACCGTCCAGCGCAGCTATACGCACCGGAAGCCCAACTCACACGGAGTCAGATTCTTACAAGGGAACCTCCTTATCGCACCCTCCTCAGATTTAGTTATAAGTTGGCACAGTGGATAGGCCTTGAGAAACTGAACACAGATCTATCGAGAAAACAGGAAGAAGTTGTGTGGAACTATGAAAAAAATAAGCAAACTATACAAACTGAGTAGTCCATGCGCAAGATAGGCAACACAAGGAGAGTGTAAGGTCAGGAGCGCCGTGGTCCCGTGGTTAGCGTGAGCAGCTGCGGAACGAGAAGTCCTTGGTTCAAGTCTTCCCTCGAGCGGCAAGTTTAATATTTTATTTTCAGACAATTATTATCTGTCCGTCCGTCCGTCCGATGCGATGTAACTGCGCCGTAGTATGGGGACGCTACACCTAAAACATCGAAACACACGACGTCAGTCGACTACAGCGCGCGGAAGAGAGAGTATTCCTGCTAACGAGGCTCCCTGGCTGGCAGTTGACTGTTCGCTACTTTGGACGAGAGTGCATTAAATACGTGAGATGTGTTCCGTGGGCAACATGAATGTAAAAATATAGTTCGCGACTTCAATAACAGGGTCAATGAATATTTTCCGAACTGTAAGGAATCGGAAAGTTCCTTAAGGGATCGAACGATTGTCGAACATTTGTATGATTATTTCCTACATTCGTTGATAAACAGTACGTGTGGTGATGACGATACCTTGCTGATTGCTGCGGGGCTGTATGTACCAGATGATGAGATTGTTGACGATCCGTACGAAGAACACGAAGAGGAAATACTGCGACTTCAATCTGATGGTATTTCTTTGGGTGATCGTGTGTCAATTATCAAAGTTCAGGCACTCACACATAATCAACTTCGCTCTCCAAAATTGCAGGACATGTTCAGATTTGCTTGGACTAATGCAGGATTTGACGGTCTACACACGGAAAAATTTGAAAACATTAAAAACACTTGTTTTGACAGAGCACAGGGAAAACTGTGTGACTGTGAAACTGTTGCATTCATTTGTTGCAGTTTATGTGACAAACTCTTATGTTTTCATCACTTTTTTGGGAGTGATTATCACATCGGGCAAGGTAGAAGAATCTTTTTACCATTCGCCAAGTGTACAAGTAAGGTCGGTCGACAACATGTTCGTGCCATGTGACGCACATGCCGTCACCAGTGTTGTATAGAATATATCAGACGTGTTTTCCTGTTAAGGAATCGGTTGACCTATGACCTTGCGGTCAAATGTTTTCGTTTCCCATTGGAGAGGCACGTCCTTTCGTCTACTAATCGCACGGTTCTGCGGTGAGGTCGCAAAACACAGATACTAAACTTATTACAGTGAACACAGACGTCAATGAACGATCGGACAGGTCATAACTTTGCGAAAATAAAGAAAGTAAACTTTTCACTCGTGGGAAGACTTGAACCAAGGACTGCTGGTTCTGCAGCTGCTCACGCTAACCACGGGCGCTCCTAAGCTTACAATGTCCTCCAATCTTGCAGATGGACTACTCAGTTTGTATATTTTGCTTATTTTTTTCATAGTCCCACACGACTTCTTCCTGTTTTCTCGATTGATCTGTGTTCAGTTTTTCAATGCCTATCCACTGTGCCAACTTATAATTAAGTCTGAGTGGGGTGCGATGGGAATACAGTCTCTCTACCGGTACCCAGGTGGGGGGTGACGGCTACCTCGCATGCTCACCGCACCTCTCACGTTGTGTATGATTCAGCGCCGAAGCTAGCCATCTGGCTCGGCTCCTTGAAAGGCAGGACCCGTGCGCCAGCCGAACTGCAGTCTTTCTCAAACCATTGTAAATAAACTACTAGGCAAAAAAAATTGATTCTCTCATCTCTTATAGCTTCATTCAACAGCTTCATGATGAACTGCCTATCACTTCGTTTATGGTCTCACTTTTTGTGATTTTTAGCAGTAAGTAAACTACTGCAATAATTTTGGAAAGTTTGCAGCGAAAAATTTAGGTTGCTGTGAATTTGCGTTTGGTGCATGTTACGTCGTAAGTTGCTGCGTATGAAATGTAGCTGCAATATTGATTTTTCATTTACACTTTGAAGGATATTGCTACCTATTACCAATCTCGAGAGAATGGATCGTATATAAGGTGCTTCGTCCCGAACTCGCGCGCCAGTGAAAAAGCCAGAATGAAATATTCACAAAACTCCTCATAACTCGTAAACGCTTTTAGTTATCGAAACAATATTTCGGAAAATGATAGTAGCCAAAGAGGAGAGATTTCAGCATTTGAATAAGATGCGAAACTTCCAGATATACTGCAATATTCAAGCGTCTACAGATTTTTTCATTGAAATGATGAATTTTAAGCAGCATGCATGAGAATTAATGTGGGTTTGGAACAACATAGTGAGGAAGTTTCACTTTAATTTTAAGTCGATAATGGGCATTTTCAAAAAATATTGACATGTCTTCCCAACGGTTGTTGTTTTATGATTCTGTCGCAATATCATCTGCTTATGACTATTAACGAAATGATAGGCGGTTTATCATGAAGCTGATGAGTGAAGCTATAAGATGCGTGAGGTAAAATTTTTGAAACTAATGGTTTCTTTACGATCGTTTGAGAAATATAGAAGGTCGACCGGAAGGAGACGTTCTGTTATAGTCTGTAGGGTTAACACGTTGTCTCAGAGTTGTAGGCTGTGACGTCAGTCGCCAAACAGGACTCCTGATTGGCCAGTGCAGGTAGTATGTAGTGAACACGACTAGGCGTCACAAGCAAAATAGCAGCGGACCTACGAGTATCACGGGAAACATGCACAGCCGGCCAGCAGAGAGCCATCGCATGAGCTGGCAAGTAAGATAACAACGAATCTTACTCCGTGTGGGACGGGCTTAAGGGCGCACACGGTTGCCTGCTAGTCAAGTTGCAGCTGTGCCATTACGGTCAGAACGAAAAGCTTGCACCGTTAGTTCTGTAGCCTCTCTCACACGATTTTACAGAATCGGTTAATCCAAAAGACTTGATTTTGAAGTGTCTATCATCTCGTTGTCATACTATTGTGATATTTTCATTTAATTCGGAACAGTTTGCAATGAAAATTATGTTTTGTGTTTGGTGCATGTTACACCATTTGCTCCAGCGAATGAAATTTAGCTAAGATATTGAATTTTTCTTTGGACTAGGGTGGTGTTCTCTATCTGTCTCCAGTCTCGAGGAAATGGAACTTATGTAGCACATACATTTCCGCTCACACGCGCTCGGGAATGAAATATTCATAACGTACTCGTATCTCCTAAACTGTTCGAGATATCAATACGACATTATGGAAAGTGATACCACGCAAACGGGATAGTATTTTGTTATATGATTAACGCATGGAACTACGGCGATATAGCAGAAGCTACGGTTTTTATTCTATTTTTTTCAGTTCAGTACTGTAATTCTTGTAACAGTCTTCGGAGCTACTGAGAAGGGATTTTGCTAGTATGAATATTTCTTATCTTGTGTTTCAGCAAACCGATACGTTGACGTTTTCCATAAGGTACTGACCACTGTAATTCTTGTAACAGTCTTCGGAGCTACTGAGAAGGGATTTTGCTAGTGTGAATATTTCTTATCTTGTGTTTCAGCAAACCGATACGTTGACGTTTTCCATAAGGTACTGACCACCCCGGTCGCCTATTGCTTGTTTAATAAGACATTCCGTTTTAAGATTCTGTCGCAATAGTTATTGCAAGGTGAGTTTGTGCATTTTATACTGTGTTTAGGCAAAAAAGCAAAATTAAACCTGTCAACAAGAGAAATGTAGCCGTTCCTCTCAACTGATGAAGCTCCTTCATATGAGAAGTGGTTAACAATTCAGACAAAAATAAATCGCCAATTCTGTTTCAGGTTTGGAGTAATCCTGTAAAACGCCGTATGTTTAATAGTGAACAACTGGAATGGAAACTTACCAAAGGATTCCAGAATGAGATTTTCACTCTGGAGCGGAGTGTACGCTGATATGAAACTTCCTGGCAGATTAAAACCGTGTGCTGGACCGAGACTCGAAGTCAGGGCCTTTACCTTTCGCTGGCAAGTAATGAAACAATGCAATTTTTAAGGGTTATGGAACAATATTTTCTACCGGCTCTTGCAACAACATGAGTGAAAAAATTGCATGTTTATTTTCATATCGATGATATACTTCTTGGAACGCTATTGACCTGATTTGTTCTCATTTCATCATTTAATGGACCACAGTTTTATGAGGTTTAAGGTGCAGAAATAAAATTATTTGCTAAGTTTCCATGCCACCTGTTCGTTACTAAAAATACACTGGGCTACAACATTATTCTGAAATTGCAATAACCTTGTCTCTTTCTGATATAATAATTCAGATGAAAATAAATCGCCAATTCTGTTGCAATTGCTGGGAAGTCCTATAACACAGTGTATTATTAATAATGAGCGGCTGGGACTGAAACTTACCAAAGGATTTTCTTTCTACATCTCAGTTACGTTTGATATATGAAAAAGTACAACAAATATCTGTAATCTATCCGTCCCTATTCTTGTACAGAGCTTAGAAGTGAATCTTCTTACGATAAATATTTTGTAATTCATTAGTATATTCTCTTTGACGAATACTTTGCAAGGTTCTGCAAGTCGTCAATGAATTCACAGATTCAGAGTTATGAAAGAGTTTTATTTGGTCAGTCCCACTCTACAACTGAAATGCAGTTTGCCGTGTTAGAAATAACTAATTGCCCTTGTATCTGTGGATAAAAATGTTACAAAAACACGATAGCCATTACTTAATGAACGGATTGAGACTACTGATTAAGGATAAGATAGATTATAACCGTACACAATCTCTCCAACACATTAAAAGATAATTATGGTAGAGAAGTTCACCACTACACTCTTAATCGGGATGGAAACAGAAACATGCTACACTATCCGCTGCGAATTATTTTCATATTTCTCAGATGAACAATAGGGAGAAAATCCTTTGGTAAGTTTCCATCCCAGTTGTTCACTATTAAACATACGGCGGAATCACAGGATTCCGCCAAAACTGCTACAGAATTAGCGATTTCTTTTTGTCTGATTTGTTAACCATTTCCCATATCAAGAAGCTTCATCACATATGACTAAGGGTAACAGTTATCCCGTTGACAGGTTTAATTTAGCTTTTTTGCCAAAACACAGTGTAAGTTGCACAAACTTACCTTCCTGTAGCTATTGCGACAGAGTCTTAGAACAAAATGTGTTATTAAACAAACAATAGGCGACCAGGGTGGCTAATACCCTACAGAAAAACTCATTGTGTCAGTTTTCTGTAATATAATATAAGAAATTTTTCGTTTATATTCATACTAGCAAGATCTCTTTTCAATAGCTATCGAAGACTTAAAAAAATTACAGTACTGAATTGAAAAAATAGAATAAAAACCGTAGCTTCTGCTATATCGCTGTAGATAAGAAAGTGACATGTTTTAACTTTAAAACAAGTTACTCTCCTGTTTGCGTGGTATCACTTTCCAAAATGTTGTATTGATATCTTGATTAGGAGATATGAGTATCTTATGAATATTTCATTCGAGAGCGCATGTGTTCGGAAATGTATGTACTACGTAAGTTCCATTTTCTCGAGACTGGAGACACATAGAGACCTCATCCCAAGTCGAAAGAAAAATTCAGTATATTAACTAAATTTCATTTGCACCAAGATATGGTCTAACATACACCAAACAAAAAACATGGCGACCCATATTTTTCATTGCAATGTTTTTCGATTTTCGTGCAGCGTCTTACTTCAACGAGAATATCACAGTATGACTATTATTGAAATTTTGGGCATGAAGATGATATATGAAGCTATAAGTAACTTGAATTCTGTTACCGACTGGTTTCTGTAAAGTTGCAAGGCAGGCGATCCGATTCTACCAGAGCAGCGCATCGCCAGCCGGCGCGCCGAAAGCAGACAAAGAATGTCTTTTTTTATTCCGGCTGGGCGGCAGGCGCGGTTCGCCGCCTATAGGCGTACTGCCCGCTGCCAATGTGTGCTTCCTCATTAGAAAGCAAGGGTGTTTTTTCCGCTCCGGCTCAAGCCGCCTCGCGCTGTTCCTCATTGCGCAGGTAGCCTGCATCCTTTCTGTGTGCATCCTAACGTCTGACAGCTGGTTTCTAGCAATGTCACCACATCTTTCTGCTGATGAAGTTTTGGTGTTACCTGCTTCAGATTTACATTGTTTCCTCAGATTCACGTTAATGTGATCCAGCAAAACGTGCAACGGTAATACTTCATGCAATGGAATGCTTACCTGCACGACCTCAATTGGGCTTAGGTCTCTCTGTAATTGGTATATTGAGCAAGCAGTGAAGGAAACAAAAGAAAAATTCGGTGTAGGTATTAAAATCCATGGAGAAGAAATAAAAACTTTGAGGTTCGCCGATGACATTGTAATTCTGTCAGAGGCAGCAAAGGACTTGGAAGAGCAGTTGAACGGAATGGGCAGTGTCTTGAAAGGAGGCTGTAAATGAACATCAACAAAAGCAAAAAGCAAAGCGAGGATAATGGAATGTATTCGAGTTAACTGGGGTGAAGCTGAGGGAATTACATTAAAGGGAATGAGACACTTAAGGTAGTAAAGGAGTTTTGCTATTTGGGGAGCAAAATAACTGATGATGGTCGAAGTAAAGAGGATATAAAATGTAGACTGGAAATGGCAAGGAAAGTGTTTCTGAAGAAGAGAAATTTCTTAACACCGAGTACAGATTTCAGTGTCAGGAAGTCGTTTCTGAGAGTATTTGTATGGAGTGTAGCCATGTATAGAAGTGAAACATGGACGATAAATAGTTCGGGCAAGAAGAGAATACAGTAAAGTCTCGATAGTTCGAGGTGAACGGGACCGGAACCACCTCGAACCATCGAAAACTCGGACTATCGAAATTTAAATGGGAAAAAGAAATTTTATGATATTGTAAGTAATGCAGGTCAAAATATGAACTTTATTAAAATAAAAGTATTTACACATGCATTTACATTGGCAGAATAACAATTATTTATTTAAACAAGTAATGGTGAAGTGTCTTTTTTTTTTGGCGAAGCTGCAAAGTTTCCTCGCGGCAATGTCACGCCACCGTCTCAGGAGCAATAGGTCAGTTGGTGTCGCCTCAGGCTGTTGTTCCTCGTAACATATGGCGGCCTCGAGAGCAGCGTAGCCATCGGTTGACTCATCAGCGGTGCAGCCTCTGCCTCGTCATCCTCGTCACTCTCACACTGCGATGGAATGTTAACCATGTCAATTATAGAAGAGTCTGTCACTTCCAACTGTTCGTCCGAATTTAACCACACGCCTACTTCCACCTCTTCTGCCTCTTCACACCCTGGCAATCTTCTGATTAAATTACACAATGGTTGATCGTCCTCATCTGCTAAATCTTCAGTTTCTGTGTCTGGCATACTTTCCTGTAGAATTTTCCTCCATGACTTAGAAACTGTATCTGACTTTATTCCGCTCCAAGATTCACTAATCCAGTACACGACGTCCTTCAAAGTCACTTTCTTCAAAGGATTGACTGTAGCAATCGCCGTTGATACTTTTTTTTTTAGACTTTCCAGAACGCCCTAATCCATGGGCTGAATGAGACACGTAACTTTTGATGGGAAAAACAAGGCGCGGATACCGTCACACTGCAGTTCTCCTGCACTTGGATGTGAGGACGCATTATCCATCAGCAAAATTGCTTTGCATGGCGGTCCCCTTTCTTTTAAAAAATTCTTGGAGTCAGGTACAAATGAGTTAAAAAAACCAGTTCTTGAAGATTTCCTGATTCATCCAGGCATTATTCTGATGTGTATAGACAACCGGAAGAGCTGAGATGGATACATTCTTGAATGCTCTTGGCTTGGCAGACTTCCCAATCACAACTAGTTTTAGTTTGTGGTTTCTAGTTGCATTTGAAGCTGCCATAACTGTGAGCCGCTCTTTGCTTTTTTTGTGCCCAGGAGCACTTTTTTCTTAACAAGAAGCAAGTGTTCTCGCTGGTAACATTTTAAAATTTAGCACAGTTTCGTCACAGTTATATATTTGTTCATTAGACAAATTTTCGTCAGTTATGATTTTTTTAGACTCGACGATAAATTTTGAAACGGCCTGAGCGTCACCAGATAGTTTTTCTCCACATACGTCTAGTTGACGCACTCCATACCTCTTCTTCCACTAGTCGAGCCAGTCCACACTAGCGGCGAAATTGACATCTCCTTCCTGCAGCTGGTTTCTGAGAAGCAAAGCTTTTTCTTGCAAGATTGGGTCAGAAATCTGAGCACCCTTCTCTCTCTGTTGGGTAAACCACATGAACAATGCCTCACTTGTTTTTTCAAAGTCTGACTTCTTTATACTTCTTCGACTGAGAGATTCGTGTGAGCATTTCTGAGAAAAAAACTGTTCCAATTTAAGTCGGTTTCTTCGCCAGTCACCAACAGTAACTTCACCGACACCATATTAGAGAGCAATTTTTTTTATTGTCTCTCCTTTGTCAAGTCGTCTTAGTACTTCTAATTTTAGGTGCAAAGGCACAAATTTCCTCTTTTTTGTTACAGCACTCATCTCTGTAGGGCGTACAACGGAACACACAGTCAACAAACAAAACGACACACAACACTGTACAGTACAGGTACTGGGAACTACAGCAGCGTATGAACTCTCCAGTTTTGATCGGTAGCAGCCGGCAGCAGTCGGGGTATTTCGTGCCATACTGACAACAGATGTTCGTGCAACAGGGCAGCGAGCTAATCGTCGGAGTTGATTGCATTGTTGTCTGCTTTATCACTGAGCTGTACTCTCCCTGTCTATCTTTTGAAATGATGTTTTCATTATTTATCATGTCAGTAAAAAAAAAGAAAGTAGATCGTTGTAACTTTTTCTTTTAAAAAAAGAGGCTCGGATTATTGGAAACTCGAACTATTGAGACTCGAACTATCGAGACTCTACTGTAGAAGCTTTCGAAATGTGGTGCTACAGAAGAATGCTGAAAATTAGATGGGTAGATCACACAACTAATGAGGAGGTATTGAATAGAATTGGGGAGAAGAGGAGTTTGTGGCACAACCTGACTAGAAGAAGGGATCAGTTGGTAGGACATGTTCTGAGACATCAAGGGATCACCAGTTTACTATTGGAGGGCAGCATGGAGGGTAAAAATCGT
The DNA here is from genome assembly GCF_023898315.1 of Schistocerca nitens. Lineage (NCBI taxonomy): Eukaryota > Metazoa > Arthropoda > Insecta > Orthoptera > Acrididae > Schistocerca > Schistocerca nitens. The sequence goes on from NC_064622.1 coordinate 247,035,282, forward strand.
AGAGGGAGACCAAGAGAAGAATACACTAAGCAGATTCAGAAGGATGTAGGCTGCAGTACGTACTGGGAGATGAAGCAGCTTGCACATGATAGAGTAGCATGGAGAGCTGTATCAAATCAGTCTGAGGAATGAAGACCACAACAACAGCCGTAAGTCCTTAGCAGATTCAGTTTTCACACTGGGCAGATTCAGAAATTCTTTTGCAGGCAAATCAACTTGAGATTGTTGTACCCTTCAACAATCAGGGACCACGCAGTCTTATAGTTACTTTCTGTAACCGTTAACTTTTCCGTTAGTTTACGAGGTTCACGAGGCACACATGACAACCGATAATACGCTACTGACCATTAAAATTGCGCTACCACGAAGATGACTTGCTAGAGACGCGAAATTTAACCGACAGGAAGAAGATGCTGTGATATGCAAACGATTAGCTTTCCAGAGTATTCAGACAAGGATGGCACCGGTGGCGACACCTACATCGTGCTGACATGAGGAACGTTTCCAACCGTTTTCTCATACACAAACAGCAGTTAACCGGCGTTGCCTGGTGAAACGTTGTTGTGATGCCTCGTGTAAGGAGGAGAAATGCGTACCATCACGTTTCCGACGTTGATAAAGGTCGGATTATAGCCTATCGCGATTGCGGTTTATCGTATCACGATATTGCTGCTCGTGTTGGTCGAGATCCAATGACTATTAACAGAAAATGGAATCGGTGGGTTCCGGAGGGTAATACGGAACGCCGTGCTGGATCCCAACGGCCTCGTATCACTAGCAGTCGAAATGACAGGCATCTTATCCGCATGACTGTAACGGATCGTGCAGCCACGTCTCGATCCCTGAGTCAACAGATGGGGACGTTTGCAAGACAATAACCATCTGCACGAACAGTTCGACGACGTTTGCAGCAACATGGACTATCAGCTCGGAGACCATGGCTGCGGTTATCCTCGACGCTGCATCACAGGAGCGCCTGCGATGGTGTACTCAACGACGAACCTGGGTGCATGAATAGCAAAACGTCATTTTTTTTCGGATGAATCCATGTTCTGTTTAAGGCATCATGATAGTCGCATCCGCCGGCCGAAGTGGCCGTGCGGTTAAAGGCGCTGCAGTCTGGAACTGCAAGACCGCTACGGTCGCAGGTTCGAATCCTGCCTCGGGCATGGATGTTTGTGATGTCCTTAGGTTAGTTAGGTTTCACTAGTTCTAAGTTCTAGGGGACTAATGACCTCAGCAGTTGAGTCCCATAGTGCTCAGAGCCATTTGAACCATAGTCGCATCCGTGTTTGGCGACATCGCGGTGAACGCACATTGGAAGCGCGTATTCGTCATCGACATACTGGCGTATCACCCGGCGTGATGGTATGGGGTGACATTAGTTACACGCCTCGGACACCTCTTGTTCGCATTGACGGCACTTTGAACAGTTGACGTTACATTTCAGATGTGTTACGACCCGTGGCTCTACCCTTCACTCGATCCCTGCGAAACCCTACATTTCTGCAGGATAATGCACGACCGCATGTTGCAGGTCCTGTACGGGCCTTTCTGGATTCAGAAAATGTTCGACTGCTGCCCTGGCCAGCACATTCTCCAGATATCTCACCGACTGAAAACATCGTAGTGTAATACGGCTGGACATCAGTTAAGCCCCATTGCTGATAACTAGTCCTAAAAATACATGAGTGTTGCAACGCCACCATTGAATTTTGGCAATGAAATTGCTGTGGAGCTTTATTTCACGTGCAGTGCATAAGCTTGCATAATGAAAAGGTAACATAACATGTGACTGGAGTAATGTCATTATCTTTGATTCAGTATCCAAGCAGAGTCTTCAAATTACTGCGTATCTGCATCATGAGATCCTTTCAAATTGTCAATCTCTAACTGAATTTTGATGTCGTTGAATTCATCTTTTCTTGCATTCGGCAGTGACACCTAACTGTAAGGTCGTTGAGATTTGACCCTTGTTGAAAGCTATTAACAAATGTGGAGAGCCTAGTTACTCCTGACTTGATCATTGCTCTTTTCTTAAGCTTCGTTTTCCGACAGGATCCATGGTTAATAAAATTGTTAGTGCACAAGATAACAGATTAAGGAAATAGAGCCAGACTGCTTACAGAACAAAAAAAACAGTACCTGTGGCTGTGGTGGGCTGACGGGGCTGCAACTGCTGGCAGAGTTGGCGACGAACGGCGCTGCTCCTGTCACCATGTTGTCGGAACTGCGAGGCTGAGTTACGACGTATGCTGACCTCTCCACAACACCATTCACGCGATATTTGGAGCATGGAGGGCTCTACTGCGGACATACCTCAATGTTGATGTGTGTGAGAAACTCTTAACTCACGCTAATCGCAGGGTTTCATATACAAAGCAACGATAACCAGATACTAGCAATTCGTAGTATGTACAAATCAAAGCAAATAATGTTTGTGCTGGAACACTTTCGAATAGTTTTATTCGCACCTGGAAGACCAAAACACAGGCAACCACAAAACGCAAACTAATTGTGCCTCTCTCTTTCCACTGTCCAGACGAATGAATACAGTCGTTGCAAAGGAAAGGTGGTTGAAAATAAAAGTACATAGTTGGTAAAAGTGGACTGTATTCATTGTGAGACACAGTGACAACTGCATCTGAGTAATTTGATGACTACATGTAGTAGGGCACACAGAGTTCTGGGCTATTTTGTTTGTGTGGCTTGCCCAGCTCCGCCTCACCTATCTTGGAATTGGTGGGAAAAAGACTCAGTCTGTGCTTGAGAGGAAGGATCTCATGATATGGAATTTGGACGAATGTCAGTTACATAGCAAAGGATGTAACATTTGTTTATAAAATTCAATTTTCATCGGTTGGATATCTCTATTTGGAGAGAAAAGTGCATGTACAGCAAATACGTGTCTGGTTTGCGTAATTACACTGCTGCAGATTTCCTTGTTGGAAAAATTTGGTGTGTGTACTCACCTTGATATGCAGCGATTGACTGAGCTAGTACACAGTGGCGTCACCAGGGAACATCACACCACCCCCTTCCCTCTCCTCTCCTTCACCACTCCCCCTTCCACCACCTGGAAATAGGTGGGAGAAAGACCCAGTCTGTGTTGGAGATGAAGGATCACCTGACATGAAACTGAAATCAGTGTCAATTGACATAATAAACCACAACCTTTCTCCTTTCACACCCCTCTGCTGCACCATCTGGGAATCCGGTGCCACTTTTCATACAAAAGAAAAAAAAAATAGGTGGGAAACAGCTCCGTTGTGGTACCTCCACATTTATCACATCACTTCACATCTTACTGGTGGATACTGGTGCAGTTAGGTCAAAATCATTACTGCATCAATCCCACAACTCATTGCCTCCCCAGAAATACTGGTACACTTTTGATTGATTGCTTGCATTTTTGGCAGGAAATATCTCATCAAATTGATTGACTGTATTTAATATTGAAATCTGTGGGAATAACACTCATCATATGTCTGAGGACTTGTATGCACAGGTATGTGGCTACACAAACATCCTCCTCCACCACCACAACCAATATCAAGTGAAAAAAACCTTCCAACTGCGTCTTATCACCAACCACAAGGAAGACATGCTGGGAACTGCAACCATGCTGACCACCTCATTCATGCACCCACCCATATGATGGCATATTATAGATATCAAATTGATTGATTAATTAATTATACTGAACATGAAAGTCGTCTTTATGGTGAGTAATTTTTCATTCAATCCGATTACACTCGCTATGTAGCTCAAATGAGAATCCCTTGACGGAAGACAATGTTCTTTTCAAGGAACACTGTTGATAAAATTTAGAGAACCGATATATGAAGCTGACAGCAGAAGATTCCTACTGCTGCCAACATACGTTTCATGTAAGGATCATGAAGATAAGATGTAAGAAATTAGCCCTGATATGGAAGTATGGAGACAGTCTTTTTCCCTCTTTCTATTTGTGATTATAATAGGAAAGGAAGTGACTCGCAGTGACACAGGGCACCCTCTGCCATACATTGGCTTGCGAAGAAAGCACATAGTCTACCTATTAAGATGTCACTCCAACCATTGATAGATCACGGTTAATATGCCCCATCAGTTGTCAATCGCATCGGTGGAGGAAGAATGTCGTTTTTTGTTTATCAAGACAACAAATGATAGAACTCCTGCTGCTAATTGTCTCTCAGTAAAAATCTTTGTATTAGCCCCTAACTTTCTCAGTGGAATCACTTTGTGAGACATATGCTCTCTAAAGGTGACGCCCTCTTCATTTAAATTCATGATCCACAGTGACGAGTTAGCACATCTCTTGGTGTACTGTTTTAGAAGAGACCAAGATCATTGATTCCTTATATTGGTCGTGCATATTGCATGCAGTTACATGATCAATGTTTTGGTGTCCTAGGTGGTGGTCATCATGACCTCCGAACCTTTAGACACCGTGTCTTTCATTTTTATAGTTTACAAAGCATAACCCCTTCTGGAGCATTCTGTAATACAAAATTCTTTTGTATGAATTGGCCCGGTGGAGGAATCGAATGATGTTCATACACTCAGGCGAGCATGTAAGTACCCTCATTCATCCACATTGCTGTCGCATTTACCTCAACTTTACGTATTTCCCATCAACTTTCGTAATTTCTCCAAGTTTTCCGTAATTTACCCAGCCTAAGGTATGCAATGAACTGAAATTCGCTGTGAATTAGATTTCCTGATTCAACTGTAGATATATACACACATACTGATATGACTTGAACCGTGAGTCAAGTAAAACCATCACTGAAATACCAGTATGTACGAGGGTGCAAAGTGGCTCACTATTAATTTTGCAACATACAAACGGGTCAGGTTTCGCTGTTGACTTGTCATATCCTTGCCTTCACCTAGGGCAGCGAGCGAGCTATCCACCCAAGTCACACCTTTTTCACACTGTCACCTGGATCATTGCTATCCCATTTCCTCTGTGGGCAATCACGCCTAAAGTGTCCTTGAGCACCACAGATAAAATAACTGAACTCCCTCACCTCTTGAGACCTGTGCCATCCGTTTTCTCTGTGCACATCAGCTATTTTGCTTCATTCCTCTCGATCTTGATTAACATAGTTACCTAATGCTCTAGATCTTTCACGCCAACTCTTCTGAGTCTTGGGATATTGTGGGTGGATAGACAACCATTGTGAAGGGTCCAGTGGACTGATCCACACCACAATGTTTAGTACTACCTCTAGCTGGGTGCACGGTAGACACAACGCCCTGGCACAGTTTTTACCCAATTCAAATATTCCCCAAAGGGCTTCCCTACAATTATTCCCATTCTCAGTGAGTGTTTGCCAGTCGCGTCGTAGCCCTATCCAGGATCACTTCTTTGCAGAACTATTGGTGAAAGCAACTTCTTGTGAATTTACTGCCCTGTTGTGACTTCTGAAGCAAACTTCGTATAGTCTGTGAATACAACATCTATAAGATTTCAACGTCACCCAATCCAAACTCTTCCTTTTGCTCAGCAAGCGATACTAAAAAACACGAAAACTGTGCTGCCACTGGGATAAAATGCACTGGGAACATTCACTCCTTTAACATCTCTGAAAGATGATGTGGTAACTTGGAGAAGACTTTGCTCCGCTGTACCACCTCTACATCAGGAACTACTAACTCCTGATCTTGACGACCTCATTTTCCAGCTCCATGTTTAAATTAGCCCTAGTATCTTGCTGACAGCATGTCATTTAATGTCAAATCTACTTGTGTATGACTGAAGCCCCTCCAGCACCTCACTGTTGAACCTATCCTTAGTTAGGATTTAAAAATATTCTACCCTGGCCTCAGATCTCTTCACCTGTGATCAGGAGGGCAGCTCACTTTCCAAGTTTCAGTAAATGCGCACTATATTGTAGCACTTGCGCTGCGTAAGTCCTGCTGCTCCCCTGATGCTAACCGCAATGCTTCCCCCACTAACAACTGAAGCTGCTGGATCAACTCGGGCATCATATCTGCAGTGGCTTGTCCATGAATGGGAACCTCATAGGCTAACTCGTCCTGTCGCAGCCAACGCATTCCTGGTACGTCTCTAATCACCATCCTGGAACAGCAACGGCGAAAGAGCGCAAGAACACGGTAATATCACACTTCCTTTACTTGCTTACAACATGCACCCGCAACAGACAACCGCGCTTTCCTACCAGCAGTGGTGCGGGAAACGGTGTGTGTAGTAAATTGACGAGGTTTGTGTGGGCATTAATACTTCACAAATTTTGAACACATTCATTAATAACGTAATCCAGAAAATTAGAATGTATGAACAAAATTAAAACAAAGGAAAATCACCAGCACTCAATACACCAGATAAAAATTAACTTAATATCTAACACAAAACGCCAGCACAGTAAAATTCCTGCACCTTAAAGTAACTGTTGCTTTACAGTAACACTCGTATCACTTATAGATGTAAAAGTTGGAAGGAATGACAAGAAAAATAAAATAAGTAGGCTGTAGCTCAAAAATTAACCAGCTGGACCCGACTTACAAAATCTTCAATGAGATAATAGAAAACAGACAGTTAAACCACACAGAACCAACTGGGCAAATGGGTGAAAGAAATAATCCTTGTAATTCAAAACAAGGCCAACAACTTATATGTCAAAAAGGTATATCAGTAATGGACAACTGACAATAAAATAAGGTACACCGTCAGGGTCTAATATGCATAGAATCTTCTGCTACCAAAACATATTCCAGATAACAATAGTAGCTCTTGCAGTAGCGCTGCTGTTTTGGCAATGGAGCAACTAGCACAGGTTAGCATGAAGCACAGTTCAAATGGCTCTGAGCACTATGGGACTTAACATGTGAGGTCATCAGTCCCCTAGGACTTAGAACTACTTAAATCTAACTAACCTCAGGACATCACACCCATCTATGGCCGATGCAGGATTCGAATCTGCGACCGGAGCGGTCGCTCGGTCCCAGACTGAAGCGTCTAGAAACTCTCGGCCACACCGACCTGCTGAAGCACAGTCAGACCCAAGCATCGCACATTGGTGTTTCCACGAATCACAACTATGTGCATCGCCATTCTAGAGCACACACCATAGATAAGGTCCGCTTGTGTTCTTCAGCACGAGGGAGAGTCTGATTGCCCACAGTAAAGTCAGATATGACATCATTATGACGTGTACATACAGTATCGAAAACAACAGAAGCCATGTATCGACTTTTGTGATTGTTTAAGATACTAAACTGCGGTGGCCATTCTTGCAGACAAAATAATGGAGCAGCTCATTCTGTCTTCGGTTGTACACTGATTGCAATTTTGGAAGCTTTCGACGTCTTGATTTTCTCTGCATGTGTGAATCTACCAACTTTCCGATACATGAGCTCACAATACGATTTGTGAACGCTAAATTGGGCAGTGTGCAACCAAAGTCACGATGGATCATTTGATGAAATGCTGTTGTCGGTAGACGTTGTGTGATCGAACCTACCGACCTATGTTCTTTTAATCTATTTTTTCTTCTTTTTTTGACGTAAAAACTGCTGGGTGATAGTAGCATTGTACAAAGTGGTCGTTAAACTCGAAGCATGTCAGTTGTTAAAATTAAAGGCTGGAATTTTAATACCAGTGCTTCCATATTGTCAACCAATTATACATATCACTGAATAACTGCATTGATGTGTTTGAAGTTGTCCTAGTTGTTTATTATTAAGAATTATTGAATCTTGTCTTCAAACACATTTTTGAGATTTTCAGTCTCACCAGGGAGAAAGACAGGTGCCAGTAAGACTTACTTGCTGTGAGACGCCAGGGAGGTCAATAGTCACATCACAATGCTAAAGTTAACTGTCGTCTCTCTGTACCTGATGGGTACAGCATTTTTGTGAGAACAGCTTTCTTCTCAAGTATCAGTTTCAAGTGAGAGTACTGAGCTCATAATATTTGCAAATGGTTCTTTATATCAATAAAATTAAAAGTTTTGTGAACATCGCTCATCACAATCCTAAAAACGTAGAGTATGACTAATACAATGTATTTAAGCAAAGTGGTCTGCCCTGACACACAAGGTTATAGCATGCAATAGATTATTTTTCCAATTAGTTTAGTATCTTTGTCCCATTTTACCCGAGAATAAACATAAATAGAATACTTCAGTATCCATCATTATTTTGCCACTGCAATCAAGTTATTGTGTGAATTTTAAAATGTGTTGAAAGTGAGTGCCAGAATAGTAACACTAACAAAACTTTGCATATAACTGATACAAAGAACCATTTGCAGATATTGTCAGTTGTACGCATCATGTACACAGAAAGGAAATGAGAAGTTAACTTTAGCATTATGATATGACTAACGACCTTCTTGATGTCTCACAGCAAATAAGTCTTTCACCCCGGTGAGATTGAAAATCTCAAAAATGCGTCTAAAGGTTAGATTCAATAAACCTTACTAATAAATTAAAGATTCAACTTCAGACACTGATGCAGTTCTTCAATGATATATGTAATTGGTTTCACAAAATAAATAAATAAATAATAGATTCTCGGTAGGTTTGAACAACGAGCGCCTACCACAGCATTTAATTGACTCGCCCTCGGTGACTTTGCTTCCACACCCCCAAATTCAGCGTTCATAAATCGTATATTTCGCAAAGTTGGTAGGTTTACACTTCCAAACAAAATAAAGACGGCAATAGCTTCCAAAATTGAGATGAGCACACCAAATGAAGATGTAACAAGCTCCTTCTTTAATTCATCTAGAAGAATGGTTACTGCAGTTACGTGTCTTGAATGATCACAACAGTCAATGCTTGGCCTCTGTCGTGTTGGATACAGTGTGTACAGATGTGTCAGGTCACACCTGACCTTAACTGTGTGCAATCAGGCTCACCCACAAGACAGACTTCCCAGGACCCATGGCGCCAGGTACCATCTGTTCGCCTGGAACAGAATCCAATTCCTTGTGTTGACGACAAGTCGCTGCTACCTCAGGCCCAGACTCCCCAGACTGCTCCGACTACATGCCTTGCAGACTTGCCTCTCCCTACGTACAGATAAGTCCCGTGAGTTTCCCCATTGACTCTCAGCAGCTTTCATCTGTCGAGGCTCCTCGCAGACTGAGCGCGACAGCTCTGGTATTCGAACGACGTGTTTGAGGAGAAGCCGGCAAGTGAACGCTGGACATACTCCTTGCAGCGGGAGGGAGTTCAACATGCCTTAATTCACAGCAAATATATTAACATATTTATCTTTTCAAGGAACGCTTTTCTTGCTGTTGCATGTGTGTGTTTTATATCCTCCTCACTTCGACTATCGTCCATTATTTTGCACACCAAGTAGCAAAATTTGTCTACTAACCTGAATCAGTAGCTTAATCTAATTCCTCAAGAACATGTGGCCTATTTCGACTACTTTCCAATACATATGTTTTACTTTTGTTGATGTCCATCTTATAATCTGTCTACAAGACAATGTCCATTTCATTCAGCTTCCAAGTCCTTACCTGTCTCTGACAGAACTGCAATATCTTTGGCTAATTTTAAAGTTTTTATTCACGAGGGTACGCTGCCCACACAACTTTATCTGATATCAACTTTGCAGATGCCCTGATCCCTGTATATGATAAATTGTGGAATGCATAGAAAGCAGGACAATACCAACCTGGTGGGATGAAAGGACGGGCCTGTTGCCTGACGTGTCACACCAGATGTGGAGTGCAGATCCCTGTAGTGGCATTTGCTGAAGATGCAATCCAGTGGAAGCAGGATTTCATACCCTCCATATGCCTCGAGATATTTTATGCGAAAGATCTTAAACTTTTTAAAAATAATACAGACTTAATTGACAGTCTACATTTTTACTCTTCATGACTACTTATTTATTCCTCAACATTGTGACTCTGACGATGAACACAGTTCTACCAATGAGAGACCAGTTTGTTGATACCATCAACTGTAGAAGACGGAGCCACAACCTCACCTCTGCTTGCACCGCGTCGTCGCTATGAAAATCAAGTCCTGGAAGGTGCTATTTAAGTTTTGGAAACAGATGAAAATCGAATGGGGTCAGGTCGGGAGTGTATGGAGTATGATCGATTAAGTGAACCCAAGGCGTCGGATTGTTGCAAACGCCGCAGCAGACGTGTATGGTCCGGCATTGTCATGCTGAAGGGGCGGGCGCTCCATGTGTGGACAAACTCTTCTGCAGTTAGAAAGTCGATTACAGCACACTGTGGACTGACATAGTTATGTTATACACTGCCATGTTGCACGCTACGATTCAGAGCCCTCTAAGGTCAGAGAGCTGCAACTTGCACCAGGGAAGCTGGAAGGCCGACCAAGTAATATGCATGACATGTAATAATATCTCAACCGATATCTGGAACAGAATAAAAAACTTGGAGGCATTAATTCTCAGCACGCCCTCATATTAACCCTCAAATTTAGCTCCGTTTCCAAATTATACCTCAGTTTCCTTTACTTCTTGCTCAGAGGTCTGACTTATTAGGAGAAGAGTGCTGCTAAACTTGCACTTTCAAAATCCATTGTGTTAGTGGTGGTCGCCCTCAACGTGGGATCCATTTCTGTCCTCACACATCTCCATTCGTTCACTGCACTGGTGCACAGAGTATACCCGCATGACGTTTGTGATGGTATCTCCATCATTTTCAACACATTTCTATTAGGTCAGTTCCTTGTCCGTTTGTCTGTTCGATACAGATCTTGCAATTAATTTTAAACTAACTTCCCAGTGAGCTAGAGGCTTAAGACTTTCAACATAGCTCAGACGTAGTTGACAACACAATATTACGTCGCTGTTTTGTCTGGTGTGTGGTGGAGGGAACATCGTTTATTTGTCTGTCTATCCATTTGGTCGAATTCTGCATTTAATTTTAAAGTAATTTCTGATGAGCTAGACGAATGAAGCTTTTAGCATGGCCCTGAGCTAGATGACAGCGCTATATTAACTCGCTTTCTTAACTGGTGTGTGAGAGTGTGTATTGCTGCTATTTCGTCATTTTTGTATTCCATCCACGAATATTTCGAGGTATCGACGATTGCTGGAGCCTCCGTGTAAGCTCGATTCTCACTCATTTTTATTTTCACGGAGTTTTCGTGAGATCTACATAGGAGCACACAGGTGAAGAGAAACTGAAGGAAACTTGATATTTATGGCATGTCTCTGTTGTAATCTCATCAACATGTTTGAAATCGGTTGAAAAATTTTGCACATGCAAGACTAAAAAGCAGAAAATATTTATTTATTTAGTGTCCTCGTTGACACTGTTGCGTCCTGTACCACAGGACTCAAGGGAGAGGATGTGGTTTGGTGGCTGGTTCCCTCTTTGTACGACACAATTCCACACATGTATTAACAGGGTTCTTTATTTACATAAACAGGAGTCCATGTGTTGTGGATCAAGCTCTTCAATAATAGTCCACGTTAGCCTCACTGCTAGTGGAGGTTCTGCTATGCAATGAATGAAGGACGTCGAACTAGGATGCAAGTTAATGCGCCAGTGACTGAGCTAGTGACTGAGACAGAGACCGCGACTGAGCCCTCCTGACAGCGGCTGCGATCGGGGCGAAGAGGGCGTTGGCGGCGCGTTGCTCACGAGTCTGTCTGTGGCCCTGTCCTGATAGGCGAGTTTGATCCAGCGCCTAGTATCGATCTTCTTGCTACATCTTTGATGACCGGGGTGCTGGTGACAGCTTATGACAGCACAATTTAAATAAAATCCTTTTTAATATAAAATGTTTTTAACAAGAACTAAACTGTACAAAATCATTTCTCCTGGCCTCATACATATTCCTAACCACATACCGATAGTCCAGAAAATTTGGTCTTGTCAATTTCTAATAGTTTCGACAATACTCGTAAAATTTAAAATGAAGAAAGTGGGCACATGAGACATATATTCATAGGAAGAGTAGAGAGTAGCTGTTGTAAGAAAAAATCACAGAACAGCTCTTATCAGTTACACTGCAACAAAACTGTTAGTGATTTAGGTGAACAATGGATGAATCATTTATCTATCACATGCGACCCACGTTTTTCGTTTGAAATTTTGCAAGTTTGTCATAGTTACTAAAAATTCTGGAGAACAGATTCTCAGGACTACCTATAAGGTGTCAGGAATCCACATGAGGCTGGGAGAAATGATTTTATACCTTTTAGTGAGTCTTGAAAACGTGTTAAATTAACAACTTGTTATTTAAATAACTATTCAATATTCAGCCAAGTACGGGAACATTTCTCTAGTAAACTGCTAGTCTACCCTTTTCGGAATTTAACATTTGATTTCTACTTACTTCTGTTTTGAATGAGTCTTCTGTTCGATGCATCTCATGCACGCCAATACCGTCAATAAGCAAGTGTAACTCCGGAGCATATCTGTATCCAAACTGTGATGTTCCTCATAAAAGTAAGTAATATCATTAACGTGAGGACTTTAAAAATAGACAAAAGAGAATTACAAGGGTTGGAGAAAAATATGGAAACACCGCGACAAATGCATGCTTGAACTTACAGATCCTGGTGAGGCCTACAGGATGCGCTGATGTGCCGCAGACGGCACCTGCACAGCGTCCTCAATACGTACCAAGTGTCAGCCGTGACCAGAACAGTGTTTTGCGAAGTTTTGAATGCACTGTATCGAAACTAAATGAATTAGAACGTAGGAAAAATTGTTGGTGTTCGTTTGGAGAGTGCTTCCGTAACCTATACAGCCAAAGTGTTTGGTATATCACGAGGCATCGTGTCGAAGATTTATATCGCAGGCAGGGGAAGCGGAAAACTATCATCCGCAGAGTCACAACTCGGACGAAAGTATGTGTTGAAAGATCGTGATGGACGGCCTTTGAACAGGACTGCGACCACTCAATTCACTGCAGAATTGAATGGCGAATGGCGCACTCGCGAATCCCGTCAGCGCCAAAACAACGTTGGAGCTCCATGAGCAAGGAACTGCAAGGCTATCTGAGATTTCAAAACCACGCGTTAATGATGCTGATGCCCGTAATATGGAAACGTGCTGCAGAAGCCATAAAACCTTGACTATGGAGCACCGGAAGAAAGTTATTTGGTTGGATGAGTCTTGCTGTACACTGTTTACAGCTTCTGTCCCACTTTTCATCATCATTCGTGACAGTGGCTAGATTGGGCTGTGAATAAAATTGGACTATGTGAAAGTTGGGACTTTGAGCGGGCGCTGGCGACGGCGCAATTCAGCGCCCCACACACCAAACATCATGAAATTATTAACTTCCCTTGTTGAGAGCCATTCCTGACACAAAGTAACAATGCGGAGGCGATCGAACCGCGGTATCGACCGTCTAGGCAAGGTTGAAATAGAGACAACACGAGCCGTGTACCTCCTTCCTGGTGGAATGACTGGAACTGATCGGCTGTCAGACACCCTCCGTTTAATAGTGATATCTCTGAAGAGTCAATGGGACTACGTCTGTGATACAATATCCACAGTCGTCGTCTATCTTCATTAGTTCTGGGAACTGGGGTGATGCAAAATGTCTTTTGACGTATGTAACTGTTATACACTGTATTTTACATATATTTCAGTAAGTTATTGTTGTATATAAACCTTAAAAAACATCGTCTAAATGATGGGAGTATTTTAAGCACCGGATGATGTCTGTTTTATTCCTTTACTGCACCATGCATGTAAATTACATTACAGCCTTGAGCATTATCAGATGTCTACAATATAATACCAAAATTACAGCAAATAGGTAAGATATATTAGCAGATAATGTTACGTCTGCGTATTACAATAATTGTTTAAATTATCTACATGATCTTGGTGATATGAGTGTCACATTTAAAAACGTTTGTTTTGTGTTGTGTGGGGACAGACACCTTCCCACACATACAAAGGTCGAACGTTACTAACAGGTAGCTTCATAGCCCCTGCACATTCCTTTAGCAGCATACTGCGTACTTTTCCGCCCTCATACATACACATAACTGTTACAAATCGCAGAAAGCGTGCATCAACCAAAGAGAATACTAAGACCTGTCATTTTGCATGGACAAAGTTATGGGCGGAGAGATCTGCAGTGACGTGGTCAAAGTGATGTACGAGAGGCTGTGATCACATGACTGCAGGTTCTATTTTGTTGATGCACATTTTCCGTGATTAGTAACAGTTACGTGCATGTATGAGTGCACAAAAGTATACGGTATGCTGCTAAACGAATGTGCAAGGGCTAGGAAGCTGTCTGTTAGTAAGGTTTTTTCCTACATGACGTGTTGTGAAAGTTGTTCTCGTAAGCTGATTAGTATTTGCAAGACCGTATCTATAACTTTCGAGATGCGCATGTGTGGGAACGTGCCAGACCCCACGTAACACGAAACCAACATTTTTATCACCAATATCCTGTAAGTAATTTAAACAACATGTATAGTACGCACGTGTAATGTTGTTGGCTAATGTGTCTTACTTACTTAATATACTTTTGATATCATATTGCTGACATTTGATAATGACCTAAGGCCGGAAAAGACCAGTAATGTAATTTATATGCACGGTGCATAAAAGGAATAAAACTGACAGCCTACGGTGGTTAAAATGTTTCCATTATTTAGACGCTACATTTAGGTTATGGAACTGTATGTGAAGAAATTACAAAAAGTAACAACGGAACCACAGGAGGTGTCATGCGGCCGATTTTAGGTCCTGAAGTTCAGAGGGTAACACTCAAATCTCAAAGATGCAGTAGCCAGGGGAAACTCTAAGGAAAAAAAAAAATAGGTTTATAGCCAAGGACAAACTTAAAGAATGTACAAGTGTACGGATGGCAACATACACGACATAGTGCGAAGATAAGTAATGAAAATAATCTACTCGTGGCTGTACAACAGTACTGAGACAAATCTAGCCTTAAAAAAGTAGGAAGAAGTACGTTTTTCCCGCGAGTGTATTTTATTTATATGTGTACACGAATGTACTTCAGAGGCTTCAGTGTAATCATTCTAGAACGATCGTCTCCATTGAGTGACGCCTCGAAATACACACAGCGCATTGGTAGGAAAGCTAAAACACGCACGACAACGTAATCACTGGCTGCGCGATAAGAGGAGAGTTAGGTTGGCTACAGTCGTCAGGTGGGCGCGACCACTGCCTCAATAGGGGAAAAAACATTCAGTATTTCCGCAAGAAAGTAGTTCACAGCATAGCTGCACGTAGCAGCGGCGGGCGTTCCGATATGTGCACGCCCGTGACGAGTTTTGAAACTGCCCTGGGCCGCGGTCACTGCGTCTCAGAGCCGGGCCGAATCGCGTGCCATGCGGGCGGACGATCTGGCCGCCACGGGGACCCGGGCTTTCGCCGCTCCCGTTTGCCTGGGCCTACACGGCACCTCGTGGCAAGAAACGGTTTGGCGCGAGCGGGGGTGGAGCAAGAAGCGGGAGCAGACTTTTTCAGGGGCTTACGCAGGGCGCTGTGGCACCGCCCGTATAAATGGGCACCGATCGACAATAGTGGCACCAGTTACACCTTAAGTGTGCCCCGAGTACCTGAACTCACAAGCAGACATGATCCGTGGGCAGGTGAGCTGGAATGGTAGCTTTGAGATATTCTTCAGCTTCACATCACTTGGCGACTTAGTTATTGACTTGACTGATTTGTAGTTTGTCTTAATGCTATAACTATTTCTCAAGAGAAATATTCGATTGTATTCTACTATTGCATCAGGAACAAGTTGTGGCCTAATATTTTCGCAAGAATTTATGATAATCGTACATGCATCTGCACAACCTAATACTCGTCAAGAAAGTGATAAGACAGGAAGGAAGGAAGGAAGATTAGCGTTGACGACGTAGATATTAGAAATGAAGGACACGCTAAATAGGACTACTTGAAACAGTCGTACACACTCTGTATTCACCATTTAAGATATCCTCATTTAAGAATTGTAGACTGTGGTATTCTGGTCGATTAAGAAATTTTTAAAACGTCCATAGATAACGCAGTCATGGACCGTTCATTCGTAGTAGGGTGGAGGTTACAGCTATAACCATTTCCCGATAGCCCTTACTCAAGAGAAATATTCAATCGCAAATGAATATATGATACTGCAAGAACAGTTTGATAGGGCATTCTTGGGAGAGTCAGTAATGACAAAACTATTCCACTGTGTGCAACAAATATGAGACAGGTTAAGAAGAATGTAATAATTCCAGATGGTGACAGGTGTGAATATTACCGACACATCAGTTTGCTAAGTCATTGTTGCAAAATACTGAAAAGAGTTATTTAGGGAAGAATGGGAAGCCTGGTAGAAGGCGACCTTGGAAGAGATGAGATTGTGTACTGGAGAAATTTAGGAATACGCGAGGCAATGCTGATTCTACGTCTTATCTTAGAATAGTATAAAGAAAGGCGGACCTAAGCTTATAGCATCTATAGATTTTGCAAAAGCTTTTCTCAATGTTGACTGGAAAGAATTATGAAGGCAGCAGGGATACAATACAGTGAGCGAAAGTTTATATAGAACTTGCACAGAAACGAGACTGCACTTATAAGAATTGAAAGACGCTATATGGAAACAGTGGCTGAGAGAGAACGAGGTAGCTTTGTGGACTATGCCCGGTGGTATTCAATTTGCACACCAAGCAAACAAATAAGGAAACATGGCAAAGTATGGGAAGGGCATTATAGTACAAGGAGAATAAATGAAAGTTTTGAGGTTTGCTGATGACATTGTAATTCTCTCGGAGACGGGCAAACACTTGGAAGGGCAGTTAAACGGACTGGGTAGTGTCATGAAATGAGGTTATGAGTAACAAAACAAATAAAACAGGAGTAATAGACTGTAGTTGATTTAAATCAGGTGATGCTTAGGGATATACACTAGGAAATGAGACACAAAATTAGAAGAAAAGTAAAATAACTGATGATGGACAAAAAAGAGAAGATATAAAGTGCAATCTGGCAATACTAAGAAACGCGTTTCTTAAAAAAAAAAGAAGTTTGTTGACAGTGATTATATATTTAATTGTTAGAAAATCTTTTCCGGAGCTGTTTCTCTGGAGAAAATCTTACAGGAAGTGAAACATGCACGACACACTCTTCAGATAAGAATAAAACAGAAGGTTTTGAAATGTAATGCTACACAAAAGTGTTGTAGATTGGACTGGTAGATCAGATAACTAATGAGGAGGTAGTACATCTAACTCGGGGAAAAAGATATTTATGGCTAAACTCGACTAAAAGAAGAGATAGGTTAAATGGTTACACCCTGAGGCATGAAGCAATCGTCAATTTGAAATGGAAGGAAGTGTGAGGAAAGGAGGGAGATGAAAGTTGTAGAGGGAGAACAAGGCATGAATACAGTAAGGAGTTTTAAATGATTGTACGCTGCCTAAGATAGGGTAGCGTTAGAGCAACATCAAAACAGTCTTCGGACTGAAAACTACTACCACCACAACCAAAACAATGTCCCAATGTCGAGCATTGTGGGGGGTGGTTGTACAAAATCGCCTCAAACCGGTGGAGGGAATCAGTCGTGAGTTACAAAATGCTACCATCAGTCCAGCCAGCAAAGTGACACTGCGTGGAGCAGAATGGTCGAGCAGCTCCTCATAAGCCAACTATTCCTGCCTTAGTCAGTGCTAAACGACAATTGAAATGGCGTAAAGGGCGACGCCGCTGGTAGCTGGATCAGGCTATACCCTCTGGCAGTTAGACGGAATGGTCTGGGTTTGACGATTGCCAGAGAACACTACCTGCTATCGTGTGTAGTCTCAACAGTTAAGTTCGAAAGAGGTGGTGTTACGGTATGAGAGTGTTTTCCGAATTTGGGGTGTGTCCCCCCTTATTGCGCTTAAGGAAACTCTAATTGAGGAAGGTAAGGAAAAGTTTTACACCGCCTACAGTAGAGGAACAGTTCGGAGCCGCTGACTGTTTGTACCAGCATGAGAATGCACGCTGTTATGCAGAGGCAGCTGTGGGGCGATGGTTTGTGGACGATTACATTCCTGAAACGATCTGACCTGCCCAGAGAGGAAAAATTTCGGGATTTAGGATATCGACTTCTGTCCAGCCCACAGCGTCCAGTAACACTACCTTCTCTGGTTTCGACTCGTGAGGAGGAATGTTCTGCCACTTCACTGAAAGGGTCCCCAGCACAGGACAAGCAGTCATAAAGGAGGGACACTCCTATCTCAGTGTCCTCTAACAGGTGTCCGGATATTTTAAATCAGATGGTTTACAGAGTTTCGTTTGTTAGATATTGATGAGATAGCGCGTAGAGGAGGCTACAGGACAATATTATGGCCTGAATTACGTAAATAATGCAAAATATTTTAATGAGGGATCTAGGAAAAAATATTCCCCGAAACATTTCTGCAGTATTTAATGTTGCATCAACAGCGAAGGCATGTGTAAATTTAATGGCACTCAGTCATAGAAAAATAATGAAGAAGAGTAATAACAAATTGTGCCAAAGTTCAGCAGGGAAATATTTTGGGG
Organism: Schistocerca nitens; assembly: GCF_023898315.1. NCBI lineage: Eukaryota > Metazoa > Arthropoda > Insecta > Orthoptera > Acrididae > Schistocerca > Schistocerca nitens. The sequence continues at coordinate 247,053,775 of NC_064622.1, forward strand.
AAAGTGTCAGAAATCGATAAGTGGCTGACAGAATACAGATACCAATACTTTGGCTCCGAAAACGTGTTCATTTAGTAATGCACAACTTCGATCAAGAATTTGGGAAAATCATTTAAAACGTGAATTGAGATACCCATTCATGTCCGACTTTGTGTTTAATCTTTAGCAGTTCACTGTATTTTACGTTTTGTTTTGTTTACTTTGCAAACTGCTCACCAAATGAGATCTAAAACGACGTCGTAGGTCCTCTGTGGTTGAAGGACAGTTTACTTATTAACTGTTTATTTTATAAATCTGAGTAACAGATCACCTGTCCATGCATTGTTCATTTCTGGAGTGGATGTTTGAAAGCCTGTTACTAAATAAATTTCAGACAACGTAGTTACGAGTCACTGTTACAGCTCTTCATTCCAGCTGATTGCCAAAGAGCTGTATCGTCATCTATAATGCTGGTTATTAGGTTTCTGAATTTGTTGGGACACAATTTCGTGTGTAACCAGAACTATTTTGGGGGTAAAAATTAGTATTATCAGACGGAACGAAAGTCTGGTTTCAGAATGAGTCTAGAAATAAATAATTACAAAAGGTGATTGGTGGTATGTCATTTCGGTTTTTCTCATATGTTACTAGTCAGTCAGGAAATGATTGTACACTTGACAGATGTATGATACTTTCCTTCATATATGAAGCCGCTAATTTGTGTACAAATTTACTTCATTACCTGTCTTCAGATATTGGCAGCACTGTTGCTGTTGGGGATTGCTGCAAAGTGCCAGCAGGCGCTGTGCGGCCACGCCCACTCCTACGCCCACCAGACGGGCCCCGTGGTGGGTCCCGCCCACCCAGTCACTGTGGGGCACGCCGGTTTCGGGGGATATGGACACGGACACGGAGGACACAGTGTGGACTACGTGGTAAGAATGTAGTTTGTGACGGCGGTACTCCACGGCGCTTCTCTAAACGATTCTGTTGATAGAAGACTGACTATCTCCCACTAATCTCATTAAGTGCGTCCTAGTGTCCTCTTAGTGTCTTACTGGCGAATAATAAATATGAACAAACCGTCTTTCAGTTTACATGAAAATCACAGTTAATGGGACCGTTCACTATCTTTGAAGTACGATCCTCTACTTAGATATTGGTCAGGAATGTTCATGTATTGTGATGCACCACGGATAAACACAGAAATAATGAGAGACCAAAGCTACCAACAACTTAGAAAATGTTTTTTTATTTTATTTAGTTTGATTTAACCAGGGGGAAAAACAACGGTGGTCCCCGGCCCCTGTTGCTCACATCGAAACTAAGTTCATTGCGTAGTATCGCTCCCTGGCATTCTAGAAAATCCAACTAATATGCTTAAAGGGTAGTAGGATCCCTTTGCTAGTTATCCGTTGCAAAATACTTACGCATACGTGTTTATTCCCCTTTATAACTGGCTCGCATCACGCCGCAACGCCTAACTTACTCCTACGTTAGTCCATCAAAATTAATGTCTTATCACTAAGGGAAACCTTAATTCGCATGATTACTCTTTGTGGATGTCACTGAAACTGTTTTCCTCAGTCATTTGGGGTCGTATGGTCTCAGATTCATTATACTTCCCGATGACTCTCACTTGAAATACACTTAGCTGTTCTATCTGTAATCAGTAATCAGCTACCGATACTAGAAAGCAAACCATGTTGAGGAATACGTGCACCCTGCTCTAGCGTCTTCGCCGAGGTTCTTCCCTCATTGGTTGTGCTGAACTCACCAAGACTGCATGATCGTGTATTCCACAGACCTTCCGCACGCATACGTTTCAAGTTAGTAGCACCTTCCGATTTACCCCCCAAGGATATGACAGTAACACTCGGCTAAGGTTGGCTCCGCTCTTTCCTTTTGATCCGTTCTCTCTGGCTCACGTGGAGGTCAGACAGGTGGAGAACCTAGGATTCACATCGGCTGGAATTTTCATCATCTGAGGGCAACACAATTTTCAGTTCGAGTCTTTCAGCACCATTGCCACCTGCTTCACCCTTAGTTATAGTGAACTCTGTTTCTCTTTGTATTTGAAATCCAAAGAGGTGGGGGTTAATTTTTTTATGCAGCTCGTGTCAGACTAGTATTAAGGTTTTCTCTGTAAATCCAGGCATACCCGAAGTACGAATTCGAATACGGGGTGTCTGACGGTCACACAGGGGACCACCACTTCCAGAAGGAGCACCGCGACGGAGACGTCGTGACTGGCGAGTACTCGCTCAAGGAGCCGGACGGCAGCGTGCGCACCGTCAAGTACCACGCCGACAAGTCCGGCTTCCACCCCGTCGTGCACCACTCTCACCATGGTAAGCAATTCCAATAACATACTTTGCAACAGGTTGGATGGTACTTTCACGACTCAATAGGACAAGGACGCTGTTCATTATTTTGCGTCAGTGTCACCAGTTATTTGAGTTCTATACACATACTGTTGTTTGCTACACAATATCTGAATAACTGCTTAATTACACGTCTTGTTTTCTAAATTAACAAAGTTAGTGATCTTGACCGTCTGGAAGCGCGCGACCGCTACGGTCGCAGGTTCGAATCCTGCCTCGGGCATAAATATGTGTGATGTCCTTCGGTTAGTTAGGTTTAAATAGTTCTAAGTCTAGGGGACTGATGACCTCAGATGTTAAGTCTTATAGTGCTCAGAGCCATTTGAACCTTTTTTGACCGTCTGGTTTCTCATTAATCACGTCATGATTTATGTATTCCCATAAAGAGACACATGAATATGCTATAGCGACGTAGCCAATAAATGAAATAAACTCAATATATGTGTATATGGACAGTATTTGTGCTCGTTATCACAATATCCGTCCAGGTCACACCTTTATTTAATGTAATTCCCATCACGTAGCATGTTTCGGCATACAGCCATCATCAGATTCGAGTTGAAGCCAATGGTAAATGCTTAGTCTTAATTCAAAACGATACCATTTGTGTCACAAACGACCGATGCTTCTGACGCGGCTGTTACCGTACTATATGATCAAACATATAATTCAACTGAGAAGAAATAAGTTAAATGTACGATCTGGAAGGAAACTTAGAATAAGACCACATTATTTAATAGTCTTATTAAACGAATTTCACTTTACAAGGGGATGATCAGACTGTAACTTACTATCGGCACCAATCACTATAAAACAATGGTTAACAACTTTTGTAAGGAAATATCATCGGAAAAAGTATGTTACAAGAACTGTCTGAGTAAAAGTTACCTCGGGTAGCGGTGCCATGAAATACCAGCAAAGCTTCAACTACGTCGTGAATAAACGTGAAGACGAAGTATTTTATGCTAGCAGAATAATTTTCTTGAAGTAAGCATTCTTGTTTGCTCGATCATATTGTTTTGTTCTGCTGCGTAGTTAACAGAACTGTTCCAGTTCTTCTACTGCGCCTTTCATATGTTGTAGTTTCACGGATTTGTGTTCTCCTTTTATAAACTTTACCATTTACATTTTTATTTTATTTAGCCTTAACCTAGATTACATGCGAAATAGGCCCTTCATTACACTCAACTACACTTCTGAAGGATCTGCGTTTTAATCAAATTTGGCTGTGTAATTTAGGCTTACCTTTAGTTTATGCTCCCGTTAAACTTACATTACAGTTATGTTCATTTTCACTATTTACCTCATCGAGGACATCCAGTAGGTCTACCGAAGTTTCGTAATTTTTCCGATTTCATGCTTCCACCCGTATGCAAAATGTGACAATAGGCTCTTCTACTTCAAATTATTCTGATGTTGAACTAATCTTCATCCCTGTAGTGTTCAATTAATTTTTCTTTTCTCATCCAAATTTTTTAACAACTTTTCATGTGTACAGGATAAAATTTGATTCTGGTTTACAAGTCATAAAAAAGTATGCTTGGCTTCTGAATGAAATTTTCACTCTGCAGTGGAGTGTGCGCTGATATGAAACTTCCTGGCAGATTAAAACTGTGTGCCGGACCGAGACTCGAACTGGAGACCTTCGCCTTTCGCGAGCAAGTGCTCTAGCAAATGAACTACCCAAGCACGACTCAGGACCCGTCCTCACAGCTTTAATTCCGGCAGTACCTCGTCTCCTACCTTATGCTTGGCTTGTTTTAATTAATTAATTCCTGTGCAAATAACTGGAATTTGCCTCGTCTGTCACAGAGGTTAATATCTGCGATGCAGTTGTACTTTTCAGTTTCTGACATTTGAATTTTTTTTTGCAGGCTACGGCGCTGGATTTGGCGCCGGTGCTGGCGGTTACGGACACGGTCACAGCTACTACTGAAGGCACGTCGTACCATGCGTTCTGAAACGTCCAAGTTCAAAGTGCTGCGTACCAGGTTCTCTAATTTTCTTCACAGAACCATTTTCATATTTATTCCTATTTAACCATGAGATAAGCTGCTGTGTTTGTCTTAATAACTACTGAAGTTGTATGTATATATTTTCTGTTGATTTTTATATGTTTTGTATGATTTATTAATCTGTGTGGGACAAGAAATAAAATGTCTATAAGAATAACAACAAAAAAGTTTTTCTAAACATATACATGGTGTTTGAGTGCAGAAATTATTATCTTCAGACACGACATGAGTGCAGAATGTTTCATTGGAACTCCAGCACAACCTCTTACACTGCCTACACGTCATATGGAGAAAAAAGGTGATGTATGCAGTGGAATACCCTCAGTGTTTATCCACTAAATTTTGGAAGTGACACGTTTTCTTGAGTACGAAAACAAGGTACTAATCTATTACGATTTGCGTTTTCTAGTATTTGACACACTTTCCAATGCGAAACTCTTTACTTAAATTTCCGGCATAGAAGAAGTGAAATCGAAGTTTCTGTTGGGTATTAAAGAATATTAGGTTCATTGCTTAGTATACAGTAAGTAGGGGAGTTGATACTGAGAGACACGTTAACACTAGACATAGTCCATATGTAGTTTGTAAATAGTTGACATAATCCACTTCCTACAAGTATGAAGTTGATGAGATGCTACAAAGACTAAATTTTGAAGATGGGATTTTCGTAGGTTGCTCCATGTACCAGTTGTAGTTACCGTCTTGTCTGGAATCAGAAATATGCCCACACTTCAGTGTTTTATATATATATATATATATATATATATATATATATATATATATATATATATATATATATATATATATATTTATGTCCAGATTTTTAGACGAAAATCTAAATCATTCCACAATTGGTGCTGAAATTCTTCTGTGGTGTAAAAGTCACACAAAATATCTCATCATCCAGCCCTTTATAGCCACCATGTCATCTCGGGGACCGAGCAGTGCTACATAGAGTTTAAACCACGGGACCCCTATTCAGGAGATGTGATGTTCAAATCTTCACTCTGCCATCCAGATTAGTCTCATCTGGTGTTGCTCATATGATGAAGAGAAAACGCCACCCAGTCTCGTTGAACTGATGCTTGCGATCTCTATGTAATGATCCCATTGTCAACTGATGTTGAACCTGAACACAATGTTCTTCCTACTCGTTACCCCAATATGGGAGTTACCTATCGCTATTAAATTATGCACTTTTCGTTCTGTATTAATCAGCTTTTACGAAGTAATTTTGTTTGACTACGTCTGAAAGTGATCGACATCGCTGGAAATTCTTGAATTTCTTTTACTGATATTACAGATGTGTTTCTTCATTACTAGTTGTAATCTACCTACAGTGGTTCTGCAGCCTTCGTTATTTTTATGAATTATGCCGGTGACCGAAGGGGCTCCTTTTTGCTAGTCCGTGAACACAGATTCTAAGCTTTTCGAATGCAACTCTGCATTTCGTAGTTTAATAGCAGTATATCCTCATATGTTCTAACCCACCTAGAATCTTAAGAATTCAACTACATGAGCATTCTGGTCCACTCTGACCTTAAACGTTGTCAAGATCATCCCATGGTCCTCAAGATCATGGATGACGTCGTAGTTGATCTTGAAGTCACGATATCATGATCCTAATCGTTGAGATCATCGTCCTTATCAATGGGGATCAATGCCTCCTGCTTATCTCCAGCCGATCATAGCGCAGTATTAAAAGTAAAAGAGCCAATGAAATATCAAAGATGGTGGAAATAGCCCAATTATGTTAGCCAAAAATTAAAAATACCGTCCTATGTCCCTATCTCCAACCAATTACAGTGCAGTGATCCCCAGCCAATTATAATGGAATATTAAAAATTCCAAGATGGCAGAAATAGACCAGTTCTATTAATGGAAAATCTGAAACACTATCCCATTCCCCTCCATATGTTTAGAAGTATGTGCAGTATTAAAAATCATGAAAACAGACCAATTTTATGCATTGTATTCCATGCTCCCTTCTCTCTACCACCAACCAGTCAGCATGCAGCATTAGGCAATAGCTCAACTGTATAAATAGGTAATTAAAATCCCTCCCCTCCCCAAACTTTAGCCAGTTAAATGCAGTATTAAACATCCAAACGTAGAGGACTAGCCTAATTGTGGATGGAAAATTAAAAAAAAAAAAAAAAAGGCAACCAGTTTGTGCATAGTATCAAAATTATGTGTAAAAATGGTATGAAATTAGTTTATTTTCGACGTATGCATCAAGTCACGCCCCTCTCCCTTCTTATCCCCAGCCAATCATAGCGCAGTATTAAAAATCTAAGATGACTGAAACTAGCAAATTGTGCTTTACATTACACATCCTGTCCCCTCTGTCTACAACTAACACAGCACAGTATTAAAACGATGCGTAGAAATTGTGTCAGATTACATTATTCCTGACATGCACTTACCACTCCCCTCCTCCTATCTACATCCAGTCAATCCATAATGTAAAAAAATGACACCACCTTCTGATATGCAGCAAACATTACATCACTTCCACTTGAAATTAAAAAAAAATAAACAGTATTTCCTAGAAAGTCACATACATGTTACATAATATTAAATGATGTGTAAAAATTGTGCGTAAGTTCCAATATTTACGAACAAATCAGTTACGTACTTTACACTCACCTCCCCCTCCTCATTCCAACCAGCCAGAGTATAGCATTAAAAATGTCTCAGGCTGCAGTAAAAAAAAATTATGCAACCTCCACTGTACATCTTGCTCATGTGTTGGTTCACATCTTTCCACCTATGTCTCGTTATTAAATATAATTTATCGTAACGTTTTTGAAAAAGTATAAATACTGCGATCTCTCATGTTCTTTCATCACAGACATGCATACAGTACACATATTATGTAGCGTCAGCTGTAATCCTTACCTGCCACTGCCAGATACAAGCAGTGGTCCACTGATGAGAGAGAGTTACCTCTGCATGTCTCAGCTACGCTGATAAGACGCAGACCAACTCACAGACATCTATGTGGAAGCAGTTGTAAGACGTCGCGGTCTCCTGACCTTCATTGCTTACATATTCCGCTCTCACAATCATATTCCGCACATCAAGACGCTTCATTCGAACCCAAACTCCATAAGATAAAGTCAATGTTGTATGAATTCATGTAAACGATATGCAATTAACAAGTAAGCGCACCGTGATTGAAATACTCGAGGCTGGCGTACACACATACATTCCAGACACGACGGTTACAGAAGCTTTTAGTTCGGGAGAGAAACCGCACAACGGGACGCCGGTCCCTTCAGGGGATGACCCATCCTATGTCGGCCGGTGACCGCCCGTGTAGCGGACAGCGTGGGCCTGAGTGAAAGGAGGGAACAACCCCGTGTTTGGCTTAAAAGAAAATTCTGCTACATTGTGTGGGAGCGGCCAGCCTACGCATTCTTGACACATAGCATGCAGTTTCAGAGATTTTTACAGGGAGACAGCAAACGCCAAACGCCGATGCTACAGGTTTCCGGATTGGTCGCCTTAAACGAAACGTCATTCTCCCGTTTTAGAAGAGCAATGCTGATTGGCAGACGATATTTCTGACGCCTTGAGCTGAAGGAATAATGGAAGGGACCGAAAGATATACCCCTTCACGTCTGGCGTGGAGAGGCCGTTCCGTTGTCGCTCTTGGAGCGAGGAACAAGTCTCTCCTCAGTATTTCACTGGGAGAGCACCTGTGTCGAGAGCAAATCGAAGTGCTACTCTATATTGAGTCCTTGCGATTAAGCGTTGTTCACTGTGTTGGCCGACACACTTATTGTGTGCTGTGAACGGACAGAGTTATAGTTAAACAGCTGTGAGCGAATTTTGAGTGGCATCGCAGTGGACTGGTTATCTGACCTCTGTACCACGCCAATAGTTAGACTAGGGGTGAATAGGAGTCCTTGACTTCATCAAGGCATAGGGAGAGTTTGATTGGTGAAGATCAGTCCAGATAGAACGAGAGTTATCTTATTTGTCAGCAGTGAGCGGCGCAGACAGCAGTCATCGCAGCTTACGGTATTGTACGCTACAGCTATTGCGAGCCTCATATTTCTTCCACAACAGTACACTTCACTGCATTTCACACGCGACAGCCTTGACCATACCTAGCAACATTCTAAAGGATAATTATTCAAGTTGAGTAGGTGCGCCTCTCAGCCATTCTGCCAAGTCAACAACCATCTTAACCTTTGCATAGAAATTTTATTAATGAATCGTATCCTTGAGAGGTAACTTCACATTCCGAAAAGAATCAGGGTATAACTTGTTCAATTCATAACTAAAAGTGCCATTGTGATTTCTTAGAATTTTTGCAAAATAAATAATAACTTCCGTTAGTTTCATGTTTTTCTTACACTAACTAGCACTACTCCAGTACCCAAGTATCCCAGTAGTTACGTAAAAAAATTTGTAAATTTTTGTGTCATTTCCTTACAGCAGACGACTCCAGAAGTTTTATAAGATATACAATTTTTTTGCGATAACCACTTTGTAAAACATGTTTTTTTCTCTTATCATTTTTTTGCTTTTGCGGATTGTGCATTGTAATGTTCTGCTTTATAATACTGATGTTATTGTCATGTTTTTTTTTTTAAATTGCTGTGGCACCTTTGCTATTTTCATAAGTTTTGCTTGTTAATAAACAGTCATAAATTTTCCTGTGATCAGCTGGCTCTTGCAATGAGCAAATACTGGTGAACTCCATAAGGGTAACAACCAGAAATTGTTTTCATATTAATGACACAGGGACCATTGTTTTTACTTGCTGACCGAATTAGGTCCACACTATCTTTTAAATAGGTGTCACAGATTGTTTTCTTTTTCTCTTTGAGATTGGTAAATTCTAAAGATCTGCGAAATTATTGTGTTTAGCAAATAGCTGGTGACCTTTTGCCTGTTCTTTACATTTTTGGTTTAAGTTGGATGTGAGAAGTCTGCTTGGGAATGTCCTAGCATGGCCAGAAAATTCCCTGCACAGTCTTTTCCCAGAGCGTTCGGGTTATGAAAGGTCTCTGTTGGATTCCTTTCTTGTTAATGTCTTAAATATGTTGTCATTTACGGCATAAATTCCTCTTCTAAATTTACTGTGGTGTTTCTGACTATCTGGGAGGAGACTGAGCAGTGGAACTTGTTACTTTTACATATAAAGAAGAACAATCTGTCACACTACTACACTTTAAAACACAGTTTATATGTAATTCATGTCACACAGTATCATACAGAACCTACATCCGCTTTTTTTATATACTGTATATGATAAGATACTGTCATCCCCCTTCCCTTCTGTGTGAGAGGATGAATGAGCAAATGTATTTCTAGTTGCATGCTGGATGGTAGCAGACAAGCCTGTCTGCTAGAGAACAGTAGGACCAACGTCGGAACAGGTAGCTACGCTTTCTAAAAGCAGAGAGGTTTCTATTCTTAGTATGGTCCTGTCCGTCCCTTGTCATGTTGGTATAGGGAGCTGCCTCTCTGGTTACTTCCGTTTGTATTTGGGAAGCACGCTCAGTAGGAGCCCAGGTCAGTCTGTCCGCGGCGAGCATCTGAAGTGGTAAGATCTCCGGCTAAGCGCGTGTCTGCTAAGTCTGTAAGACAATGGATTTCTTAAGATCAGCCTAACTGAAAATTTAATCACCTTTATTTCAGGTTTAGCTCTAAAATATCTAATGTTATCTTAAATTGCAACGCAGTGTAATTCGAGTGTGAAGTTCAGAATATATTCCGGTTGTTGCTTTGTCACTACTTTGTGAGTAAAGTGGAACCACGTGTTGATCAGTAACTCTAACTAAGATCATCAATCTTAAATGCGAATGTGTGTGAGATTATAGCGTCTCATGTTGACAATATTTTTCAATATAGCAACTTTTCTTTATGTTCAACCCATGTGGGGTGTACTTTGTGAGGCCAGTACCACATGCTTATACAATTGTTTGACCCATCAGGTTAATAGTAAGGCGATAGTAACCAGTTCGAGGTTTTTCTTTTGTAAATTGATTTTCGATCAAATTTATTTTAATTATCAAAATTATTGTGGAGTTACACTCTTTGTGTAAACCAAGTTGACCACGGGAAGCATGTGGTGTAATCATCAAAGTAGCCCTCAGCTATTCTTTTCGGGAAGATTTCACAGAGAGTTAGTATAAATTTAGTATACCAGTGTGTGGTAATTACATGACGGACAGGATTGTGCTACGAAGGTAACTTATTTGGGTGAAAATTGAATCGGTTGGTTGTGGTTAATTTCCTCTTGCATATGTTTCAACGTTCTTCATGTGTTATTTTATGAATGCAGTGTTGTATGCAGTCTCCCAATCTTGGCTCCATATTTGATGTGTTACGTAAGATTACAATCTCACATTTTCACAATCCTAAATAAGGCACCAGTTTAGTTATGAATCAAGTTTAATATGCTAAAATTTCAATGATCAATGTTAAAATAAATTTCCAAATATAAACTGATTTATTTCTTTTTATTTAAATTGTCTTTTTATATATATATCACCAGTTGTCGTATGACTATTAAAATATTATAATTAATGTTAGTCTGGTTGGGAATTTGGTACGCTAGACTGGATACCTGGTGAAACAGTTGCGCAGTAACGCAAGGTTAACTTTCCCAGACAGCTAACAGCTTTTAACCCGCTTTTATTGTCTATCAGCACTGCTTTCATAGTAAATTAAAGCAACAACGTTACAACATCTCAGATTAATCCGTTGCGCAGAATAAAAGAATAAAATACCAACCCCACCTATCAGAAAATGGCGACCCTGGCAGGATAAGTAAAATAGGTAAGCTACCAGGATAAGAAAGTGTCAGGATAGTTAGGTATGGCAGGTCGCAGCAGTAGCACTTTGAAGAACTTTCTTTCATGTATTAAATAGCTAATTGCAATGATTGGGATCAGAATAGATACAGGTAGTGAAGAAAGTAGAATTGTAGGGAAAAGGACGTGTGTTATTGTGTTGGAAAATTTTGCATTTTTTTACTATTTTTCTGTAGCTGCTAGGGCATAGAATTTTCATTTGATAGGCACAGACGCAGAGTGACGCAGAGAAGCAGTGTGACGCAGCATCATATAAATTAGAATTAAGAAATATCATTTTTCTCCCTTTGCAAGCGCACAGGTAGAGATTTGAGTCTGTAGCAGAGGAGACAGAACATTAGCCGAGAAGTCACGACGTTGTTGTTGTTGTTGTTGTTGTTGGTTCAACCAACTGGTAAGTGGTCGTACAGTTTTGTAGATAGGGTTGTGGTGTGTTGAAAGAATTTCCATGTTAATGAGAGCACAAGCCAAAAGGTTACGTGAGAGACAGCAAGTAGACAAATGGCTCAAATGGCTCTGAGCACTATGGGACTTAACATCTATGGTCATCAGTCCCCTAGAACTTAGAACTGCTTAAATCTAACTAACCTAAGGACAGCACACAACACCCAGCCATCACGAGACAGAGAAAATCCCTGACCCCGCCGGGAATCGAAACCGGGCGTGGGAAGCGAGAACGCTACCGCACGACCACGAGATGCGGGAGCAAGTAGACAAGATGGGGGAGAATGAACCAGATAGACAGCAAGTAAACGAGCTTATTGAGAATAGGACAGAAGGTGAACCTGAAAATAGGACAGACGGTGAATCAGAGAATAGGACAGTCGGGGAGCTGCAGTTAGAGTGGGATAAAATTGAGACAGATCAGACAGATGGGAATCGAAGGAATGAGAACATCGAATTTCCAGAATTTGAAATTCCAGGTAGGGCACATTCTGAGCCAGAAATAGAGAGCCCACGTAGGAAATGGCAAAGAATAGAAGCGAAACGAGCACAGGAAACGCGTTTGTTTGCCGCATATTCAGGGACAGAATACGCGTCAATACAGTCAATGAACCGGCAGTTAGCTAACGTTCAAAGATAGGTAGACAGTGAGGAAGAGAGGAAACATTTAGAATACGTCGTTACGAGCGCCACGAAAAGGTTCCGTAACAGACGCAACTGTACCTGCAAACACAAGACATACACAACAGAGAGGGCAGAATGCGGAGTTGTTTCCGCCACGTAATGGTTTAATGACAAACGCAACTAGTCCTCAACACAGACAGCACGGGTTATTGCAGTTATCAAACTTAGAAACGCCACAGCATAGCCCAGTAAACGACGTAACTGACCGAGTAGGAAACAATAGATCGAGAATACATAGTTCGGCAGAAGGTAGTGTTACAGGACAGGACACGATCATGGAGATGTTACAAAAAATGAACGATAGTATGACTAAACAGAATACACAGATAACAAAACAGTATCAGGAATTGAAACAGGATGATCAGGAATTGAAACAGGACAATCAGGCTATTAAGACACAGATCCAACAGCTTAAAATCCAGATGGAAGAAGGAATCGCCAGAATTGATAGTCAGATCATTCAGATAAAAAAAGTCGCGAAAGAATCTAGAGAAAGAATTCAGGTACTAACACAAGGTCAGCAGCACTTGCGCACTGACGTGGACAAGGTCCAATTGGACATCGTAAACGTTGACAAAAAGGTGGAACGTTTTACGAAAAAAGCCACTCGAACAGCAATACGAATTTCGGAAGAACAAGCAATTCAAAGCAAGGTCACAAAGGTTGCACTGAAAAAGTATGATCAGCGGATTAATAAAATAGAACTTAAAAACAAAGATCAGTTTGAAAAGCTTCGAACAGAGTTGAGACAACTATCGAAGAAAAGATAGAGACCGATTACACCTGTAGCGAAACAACTGGCGCGTCAAGCATTAATTCAGTACACAAACACGCGCCGTCTAAGAAAGTTCAAGTAGAACCAAGGCTAGACGTAACACTCGCGCAGATATCGAAACAGAAAACCCCGATTAAAGTAATACATGACATGCCACAGGACCAGGCACAGTATCCAGAAAAACGGAACACATACATTCAGCCGATACCAATCGAAAGACAGGCAACTAAACCAGTAAATCCAATGACACAACATAATAGCAGCAGAGGTACTATACCACGAACGACGAGAGTAGAAACACACGAACAACACTTTTGTTCACCAATGATACGATATGACGCGAGTATGAGTCAGGAAATTGAGAATAGGCAGACAGGCAGTAGATTACCAGAGAATAAACACGACGACACAAGCAGTGGCAGATTATTTGAGTCCATGAATCAGCCAGAAACCGGATTTATGAGTAGATATGATACAGACCACTTCCTTACAGTTAGAAAATTTCAACATTTCAAGGAAGAAGGCGGTAGCTTGCATGCACGCATATTCATCGACCAGTTTCAAGTAGGCTTACCAAACCACTGGAGCGTAGCTCACAAACTTTACTTCATTTGTGCATACATGTCAGGGACAGTAGCAGAGGTGATCCAAAAGATCGCGGCTACTTGTACATCTTACCTACAGTTCAGAACAGCATTTCTCGAAAGATATTGGTCTAAGGAGGCGCAAAACAAAATTAAATACGAGTTACTTCAAATGACACCATATGAAAACTCAGGAGAGAAAAGCGTGGTAAAATTCTTTGATACAATGGACAAAAATAATCAATGCCTAGACAAACCATATAGTAACAGAGAGCTGATACGTCTATGTAGAATGAAATTACCGGTAAAGTATCAACAGGCGACAGTAGGAAAAAATGAAAATACCGAAGAATTCAAAGAGGTTTTAAGAGAACATGAATTTATGTTTAAAGAAGACAAGGTGAAAGAAAAAAAAAGGAAAGGGAACAGCAAAAGGAGAGGACTAGGAACGAATATTCCAATAATAATAATAATCGTAATCCTAACACCAATAATTTCAGGCAATTTAACAGACAAGGACAGTGGCACAATGGAGACAATTGGCATAGAAACGATAACTAGAATAATTGGTACCGAAATAGGAACGGTAATGGACACTCATACAGTGGCGGATATGGATTTAGGAATCAAAATGCCAACGGTCACGATGTTAGAAACAGCAACTGGCGAGGCCAGAGCGCGAATAATTACCTAGGAAATTATGGTCCACAGAGACAAGAACAACACAGCAAAGGGAAACCAAAAGTAGAAATTAGGCCACCAAATCCTGAAAAACGTAAAGATTGACGGGAAACATCGGAAGAGGTTAGGCAAACTGACGTCCATTCATTAAAACAATCAATAAAACAGCAGAGTATCCTAGATAAAAACAAAACACAGACGCCACGAACACAAAAGACGTATAATGTATACAACATGGGTGACTATGAGGAGATAGAGAGAGAGTACATTCGGGAATGTTTGGAAATGAAGGAAAAGGAGAGGCAGGAGCTCGAAAACAGACGAGAAGACATAGATGGGTCGCAAACAGTTTTGCTCACGGAGTTAACATCAAAGCAAACACATACACAAAGGGAAGGTACAACTATCCACAGGTTAAGCTATGAATCTATAGCAGAGGATTTGATGCAAGAAAAGGAAATCGTAACATCCACAACTATACAACCCACATTAAAGATAAACATTGGTGAAATCACGACACAAGAAATCATAAATAGTGGGAGTCAAGTGACGGCTATATCAGAAAGCCTATTTGAAAGATGCAATAGAGAGAAAGAATTACCGATTTTAAGGAGAAAAAGGATAAGAGTTTTTGGAGCCTTAGGAAAACATGCAACAGAGGTGAAATACGAAACACGTCTTTCATTCAATTGCCGAGGTTACGAATTTGAAAACAATTTTATGATCGTACTAAGACTTACAGCTGATATGATAATCGGTGTAGATATCATTAATGAGGGTAAGGTCACATTTGCATACCACAAGGCTTCGTAACAGTAGATGATGAAATACTGTATTTTATTCAAACTTTGAACGATGAAAAAGAACAGGGAAAAGTAAAGCAATTACATTTGAGTCAAGAAGGGAATGAAATAGAGGAGAAGAGACACCCTAGATATAAGTTTGAGGAAAACCTTGACCCATTCCCACACAAAATAATCGAAGAAATTCATCAAGAAATTAGGAAGAAGATGGAGGAAATAGATGATATTTCGCTCCACGATAAAAAAAAATTTAGAAGGCATATTGAGATCACATGCGGAGGTATTTGCACCAAAGACAGGTAGCATTAAAGATTTTCAATACAAATTTGAAGTCAAAGATCATAAAACCTTTTGTGTTCCACCTTATTCCATACCACATAGTTATCGATAGCAAGTGTTTCTTGAAATCAGAAAAATGTTGGATGATGACATAATTGAACCCACCAAGTCACCATATAATTCACCCTTACAAGTTGTAAGTAAGAAGGATGGGAGCATACGTTTGGTACTCGATTCAAAACAAATAAATACAATTATAATTTCGGAAACAGATAGACCAGAGAAATTGGAAGAGTTGATTCAGAAGTTCCATGGAGTATAGATTTTTTCATCCACCGATTTGCGTTCAAGTTTTTGGAAAATAGAATTGGAGCCATCACGTCGAAAATACACAGTGTTTATGTCTTTGGTCGTTGCTACCAATTCAAACGTTTACCGTTTGGCCTCAAAATTTCGTTAACTGCCTTTATTCGCGGTCTAAATTCTATACTAAATCTCGACATACTTCAGAAAATTACTTGCTATGTGGACGGTGTTCTTGTGGCGGAGGCAACTTGGGCAGAACATAATTATATACTGGATAATTTCCTACAAATTATGAAAAAACATGAGGTCACCGTCAACATTACTAAATCGCATTTTGGAAAATCAGAAATTAAATTTTTAGGACATAAAATATCTGCAAAAGGTATAACGCCAGACGAGAAAAAGATAGACGCTATTCGTAATATTCCGATTCCGTACAACAAGAAAAGTCTAAGGGGAATCTTGGGGTTGATAAATTTTTACAAAAAATTTATATGGATAGACACACTTGCAGCACCTAGACTGTGTGCACTGACAGGAAAAAACACATCCTGGATATGGGATAAACAAGTAGATGAAGAATTTCATAATTTGAAGGAGGCATTGAATAATGCTCCAAGTTTATCACACCCACATTTAAGTCAGGAGTTCTGTCTAGTAACTGATACTGCAAAGACTGGGCTAGGGGCGGTACTATTTCAACAAATTGAGGAAAAAGGTAAGAAAATAGATAAAACAATAGCCTTTGCAAGTAGAGTACTATCGAAAGCAGAAAAGAATTATTCCATTACAGAATTAGAAGCTCTAGCCACAGTATGAGTGTTTCAAAAATTTCGACATTTTCTGTTTGGCAGAAAAACACAAGTATACACAGACCATAAAGCATTAGAGTCTTTAATCTCATCCAAATTAACCCACGGACGTTTGGCAAGATGGATGCAAATACTGCAGGAGTATGACTTTCTCAATCACATACATACCAGCACCGGAAAATATTCTGGCCGATGCATTGTCTCGTTTACCACAGAGAATGGCAGAGGTCCAGAAAATCAACATTGAAGATGAAAAACGGACTATCCATTATCTAAAAAACGTACCATTCCAAAATTTTATCACAAATGCTTTAAAAAATTTATCTTGACGAACAAAACAAAGATCAGACCCTCCTCAAGATCAAACACCAACTTACCGATAAAGCCAACTCAGAGATTAGAAAAAATTACATAGTAAAGAATAATATCCTATATTTCAAACGTAGTAATGATGCTTCACAATGGTTAGCATGCATCCCTGACGTATTTATTAATAATTACCTTTGGTACACCCACTTTAGCAGTGGACATTTTGGACCCAAGAAATGCTATCTAAAAATGAAACAAACAGTACACTTCCCAAACATGGAGCGATGTATTCGACGCGTTCTTAAAAGTTGTAAAAAATGAATACAGTCAAAACTTGTGATATTTCAGACCAGACCCCCAATGTTTCCAATTACCCCTGATAAATTAAGACAGATTGCCGCAACCGATATTTATGGTCCAATTCCACGAACAAGGAAAGGCTTCACCTACATATTTGTTGTAATTGAACTAGCATCAAAATACACTACACTTACACCCTTGAAAAAAGCCACAGGATTTACAACTAGAAAAGCATTTCAAAAGGACTTTATACAACAAGTTGGGAGAGTGGAAAGGATCGCCTCAGATAATGGGCCCCAATACAAATCAGTGGATTGGAAAAACACATTAGACAAATTAAAAATCAAACCAATTTCCAAATAGAAACCAAGTGGAAATCCGGACGGACGTACCATGAAAGATTTGGGAACACTTTGTAGGCTGTTTTGTAGAAAGAACCATCGTACTTGGGACATATATCTACGACACTTCCAAGAGGTAATTAATGAGACACCACATAGTACCACGACTTATCCACCAAATACAGTATTAAAGAATGTACACTCCTGGAAATTGAAATAAGAACACCGTGAATTCATTGTCCCAGGAAGGGGAAACTTTATTGACACATTCCTGGGCTCAGATACATCACATGATCACACTGACAGAACCACAGGCACATAGACACAGGCAACAGAGCATGCACAATGTCGGCACTAGTACAGTGTATATCCACCTTTCGCAGCAATGCAGGCTGCTATTCTCCCATGGAGACGATCGTAGAGATGCTGGATGTAGTCCTGTGGAACGGCTTGCCATGCCATTTCCACCTGGCGCCTCAGTTGGACCAGCGTTCGTGCTGGACGTGCAGACCGCGTGAGACGACGCTTCATCCAGTCCCAAACATGCTCAATGGGGGACAGATCCGGAGATCTTGCTGGCCAGGGTAGTTGACTTACACCTTCTAGAGCACGTTGGGTGGCACGGGATACATGCGGACGTGCATTGTCCTGTTGGAACAGCAAGTTCCCTTGCCGGTCTAGGAATGGTAGAACGATGGGTTCGATGACGGTTTGGATGTACCGTGCACTATTCAGTGTCCCCTCGACGATCACCAGTGGTGTACGGCCAGTGTAGGAGATCGCTCCCCACACCATGATGCCGGGTGTTGGCCCTGTGTGCCTCGGTCGTATGCAGTCCTGATTGTGGCGCTCACCTGCACGGCGCCAAACACGCATACGACCATCATTGGCACCAAGACAGAAGCGACTCTCATCGCTGAAGACCACACGTCTCCGTTCGTCCCTCCATTCACGCCTGTCGCGACACCACTGGAGGCGGGCTGCACGATGTTGGGGCGTGAGCGGAAGACGGCCTAACGGTGTGCGGGACCGTAGCCCAGCTTCATGGAGACGGTTGCGAATGGTCCTCGCCGATACCCCAGGAGCAACAGTGTCCCTAATTTGCTGGGAAGTGGCGGTGCGGTCCCCTACGGCACTGCGTAGGATCCTACGGTCTTGGCGTGCATCCGTGCGTCGCTGCGGTCCGGTCCCAGGTCGACGGGCACGTGCACCTTCCGCCGACCACTGGCGACAACATCGATGTACTGTGGAGACCTCACGCCCCACGTGTTGAGCAATTCGGCGCTACGTCCACCCGGCCTCCCGCATGCCCACTATACGCCCTCGCTCAAAGTCCGTCAACTGCACATACGGTTCACGTCCACGCTGTCGCGGCATGCTACCAGTGTTAATGACTGCGATGGAGCTCCGTATGCCACGGCAAACTGGCTGACACTGACGGCGGCGGTGCACAAATGCTGCGCAGCTAGCGCCATTCGACGGCCAACACCGCGGGTCCTGGTGTGTCCGCTGTGCCGTGCGTGTGATCATTGCTTATACAGCCCTCTCGCAGTGTCCGGAGCAAGTATGGTGGGTCTGACACACAGGTGTCAATGTGTTCTTTTTTCCATTTCCAGGAGTGTAGATCCACCAGAAAAATTAAAGAAATCATTAAATTTACAGTTATTCCCCAAAAGCAACATAGACAAATCGTAGCTTCTGCCCTACAAAACATTCGCTCAGCAGCAATTAGACGTAAAATCACTCAAGAAAAATCTGCCACAAAGAAACACTTCACACTGGGCCAAAAGGTATTCGAAAAACCTCATTACCTTTCACATAAGAGTCAAAATAAATGCAGCAAATTGTTTGCAATATATAAAGGGCCAATGATAATTTCCAGGATCGCTCACGAAAATGCCATAGAGCCATCCAAAAACAGGTGAAATTATTGGCATCTACCTCGTGAGCCACCTAAAAGAATGTGAATGAAAGAAATGGTAAAAGAGAAGATAGGGAAACAGACAGAGGGGCAATCGCAAATCGTGTACTAACCACTAAATCAAAAAATAAATTTAGAATCAACAAAATAAGACATTAATTAAAAGAAAATAGAGACACAATACACACTAACAATATCTTGTAGTATCAAGTACACTACAACATGCACGCAAACACTAAATGGTACACAACAGTTAAAAGAATGAAGAAGTGGTAGGACATAATTAGAATAAAGGAAAGATATCATATACTATATACAATAATTTTTGCCACTATCAGAAAATTTTTGCATTATATAAAATCAGAGTTTTTTTGTAAATAACAAATATATGTAAAACAAAAATGGTAAATATTTCTACGCATCAGAGGGACATCGCCACCAACAGCAATCACCAGCTCCCTTAACACCAGATGCTTCGAGATAGCGACGGAGAGGATACAGACATGTTGAGAAAGCACTTAGGGCAATAACAACAACATGAAGACCAACGCCACACTGGAAATGCAGGTTGCAACCAGGTTGGACTTCAGGAGGACAACGTGCAGCATCGACATTTCATATGTCACGACACTGCTATACCACACACGGGTGTGGGGAGAATCATAACATGACGAGACGACAATGAAGGTACAAAAAATTACTAAGATCTACAAATTCATCAAGTAACAGTTGGAAAGGCAGTCAGATCCAACAAATCCTATATCACTCCTAGACTAAATTTCACATATTCCTAGCCCAAGAAGAACAGAAGACGGCAAGAAAGAAGAGAAGAACAAAAGATGCAAGATGAAGAAGGGCAGAGGACAGCAAGAGACCTTTCTTTCCTATCCTACAAAGCAAATTGCTACAAACGTCTTTCCATGAACTGTGAGGCATAGCAACTGCTACAAGCACCTCTCCAAAAGTAATCCTTGTATCGTCAAACAAATACAAGCGAACGGCAAACGGAATATTAAGTAGTACCAATCAACATTATCTAGAAACAGACTCAGCAAAATGAACAGTATTCTCCCTACCACATCATCAAATTGCCATACTGAACCAGGTGTGAAGTACCAAGAGGTCACAGCACAATATTGGGTGACGATCGTCGGTAGTCAACTACAGTCATCGAACTGCCACACCATCCCAGGTGTGACAGCAAAGGAGTACCAAGACATCACTGTTTATGCAGTAAACCACAGTCATCATCATCGGTTATAGGTACCACTCCATGATGACAATGTCAACAAGTAAGACCCGGCATCGAATGCTAGAGTGCTTCTCTCATGATTTGTGACACCCATACAAATGAGTCGACGCCTTCCAGCATTTTAGTGGGGATCATCGAGCACAGATCTGACGCAGCAAGGAAAAAAAAAGAGAGAGAGAGTATGTAAAGTCCACAATTTATAGATACCTTAAACCTTATGTAAAAACACTTAGCATAGTTATATAATCTCACAAACTCATGGAAATTCTATTTATTTCTTTTATATGTAAAATTAGAAAAGGATTTGTGCAGGATTTTTCTTCTTTAAGTAACATTCAAAAAGCACCTTTTTGGGGTAATAATATTAATACCGAGGATAGAATTAAGAGGAAACGCTTCTTCATTCTTACAAAAAAAAACAAAAAACAAAAAAAACAATGACACATAAAGAAAAAGATAATACCTAAATAAATAAAACAAAGTAACACAACAGAGCTTTTATGGACATTTACACAAGCTTAACTAAAGAAAAGATATAACCACACTAAAACATGATACACTGTACACTTACAAGTTTAGAAAAATTAATGTTGTAAAAACAAATTTTTGGAAATGAAAAAGAAAAACAGAGACACGTACTGGCAACGACAAAGAATAACAACCTTTGTACAGCCTATATTTGCCTAACAACAAAACATAAATTGTAGAATGAAAAAAATAGAAACAATAACTATAAAGAAATCATTAGAAAAAATTGTTAAGAATGGCTGAGAAAAGGTTATTGGAAAATCTAAAAGAACAATTTTTGCCTGACTTAGTCAATGTTTTCCTCGGCATTGACAAACCCCAACAAAAATTTTGTCAGAAGGAGGGAGGTACGTAAGACGTCGTGGTCTGCTGACCTTCATTGCTTACATATTCCGCTCTCACAACCATATTCCGCACATCAAGACGCTTCATTTGAACCCAAACTCGATAAGATAAAGTATGAATTCATGAAAACGATATGCAATTAACAAGTAAGCGCACCGTGGTTGAAATACTCGAGGCTGGCATACACACATACATTCCAGACAGGACGGTCACAGATGCTTTTAGTTCGGGAGAGAAACCGCACAACAGGACGCCTGTTTCTTCAGGGGACGACCCACCCTATATCAGCCGGTGATCGCCCGTGTAGCGGACAGCGTGGAACCGAGTGAAAGGGGGGAACAACCCCGTGTTTGGCTCAAAAGAAAATTCTGCTACATTGTGTGGGAGCGGCCAGCCTACGCATTCTTTACACATAGCATGCAGTTTCAGAGTTTCACAGGGAGACACCAAACGCCAAACGCTGATGCTACAGGTTTCCGGATTGGTCACCTTAAACGAAACGTCATTCTCCCGTTTTAGAAGAGCAATTCTGATTGGCAGACGATATTTCTGACGCCTTGAGCTGAAGGAATATTGGAAGAGACCGAAAGATATACCCATCAGAGAGTGCAACTTTGTAAGACTGGATGCCATGAACTGATATATATACGAGGTGTGGCTAGAAAAAAACCGGACTAGTACTGGTGAAACAATAAAACGAATGCAATAAGGCTGAAAGTCGCGTGGCCTGTCACGTGACTCTCGCTCCGCCTACTGCTCGAGTTTCATCTGCCTCCTGCACTCAGTCTGCCCGTGGCGTCTGTTTTAAGTAGTTGACGTTTTGTCTGTGCGTCGGAAAATGTTGAGTGTACAGAAAGAACAGCGTGTTAACATCAAATTTTGTTTCAAACTAGGAAAATCTGCAAGTGAAACGTTTGTAATGTTGCAACAAGTGTACGGCGATGATTGTTTATCGCGAACACAAGTGTTTGAGTGGTTTAAACGATTTAAAGATGGCCGCGAAGACACCAGTGATGACACTCGCACTGGCAGACCATTATCAGCAAAAACTGATGCAAACATTGGAAAAATCGGTAAACTTGTTCGACAAGATCGCCGTTTAACAATCAAAGCAGTGTCTGAGTTAACAGGAGTTGACAAGGAAAGTGTTAGGCAGATTCTTCATGAAAGAACTAGATTTGAGACTGTTGAAGCAGTAAAAGAAAAAGCGACGGAAGTAATGTATGGACTTACCGAAAATGATCTGCAGCATTGCTACGAACAGTGGAAAATTCGTATGGAGCGGTGTAGAGACCGAGGAGGAGAGTACATTGAAGGAGATAACATGAAATTGTAAATAATTGTAAATAAATGTTTTTTCCAGCATCAGTCCGGTTTTTTTTCTAGCCGCACCTCGTATATTATGGCTTTTGAACACTATTAAGGTAAATACGTAGTTTGTTCTCTATCAAAATACTTCATTTGCTAACTATGCCTATCAGTAGTTAGTGCCTTCAGTAGTTAGAATCTTTTATTTAGTTGGCAATATTGGCGCTCGCTGTATTGCAGTAGTTCGAGTAACGAAGATTTTTGTGAGGTAAGTGATTCATGAAAGGTATAGGTTATTGTTAGTCAGGGCCATTCTTTTGTAGGGATTATTGAAAGTCAGATTGCGTTGCGCTAAAAATATTGTGTGTCAGTTTAGTGATGATCAGAATAAGTAAAGAGAGAAATGTCTGACTACGTTTAGTTCCGCTCAGCTATTTGAAAATCAAATAACGTAAGGGGTTTACCAGCACAGTAACTCATAAATTTTTCTAAGGGGACGTTTCTATGTACCACAATCTGAGCAAGTACGACGGGTATTTCTTGATCATGAATCTATGTGAACAAAAGGCAACAGATGACTATGAAGAAATTATTTTAAAAGCAGATCGTGTTTCTGTTATACCAGTGAATGTGGTAAACTACAAAACTTTGACAAAGAGTGTTTCAGTAACACATAACGAGTAGAGATGCAGTATAAATTTGAGATTTATTGATTCACTAAATTTTATGATGTGTTCCCTTGAACAGTGTGCTTGTTACTTGAAACCAGGAAAACCCAAGAGAATAAGAACATGTTTATCTTATTATCATCGAAAGTGAATGTTTTTCTGATGATCATCAGAAGGTAACTTTCTCACATGAATATGTGAGCAGAGAATCAGTTCTTTCAGAAATTGCCTGCCCTCAATCGAAAAGACTAAAAGGCAAATCCACACTGAGCGCGTCGTCCCGCGCCACGCAGCACACAACGGCTCTGCGTGGGTCTGCGCGCCCAGTTAGGACGACGAACTACGCCGCTTCGAGCTATTTTTCGCCTGTTGTCGGTACATGGAAGGAAGGTGCGCGTTCGCACGCTCTCAGTTTGGAGGGGGCTTCGTTTGGCGGGCCTGTAGTGTACTGCATGCGTGAATTCGCATTGTGACAGATAACTTGTTCTCGCTTTGTAGGCGGGAGGTGTCCCCCGGAGTGGCGTGGGACCGGAAACAAAGTGAAAACCTCATAGATCTGTACAAAGGCGGGAACTGTGAAATCCGTAAGGCAATGATCACCACATAAAATTAAAAAAAAATTATGCTTGGTAGTATTAAACTAAATAAGCCCTCGGTCACAAATTTTAAGTCTTTTGACCAGGTTTAAACACTTCTATTAGTGCCTTCATCAGAAATCAAATAACGTCCAAGACGCTACTGCAGGTGGGTGTTAAATGACGGCACAACGGAGAATAATAAACGCTAAAATGAAAATTTGGCTCTGTCTGACTACCCCCTGAAGCAGATCTTAGTATCTCTTAATGCTCTTTAACATATAAATTCCAACCTAAACAGAAATCAATGATTAAGGGAACTAATTATACTAAATGAGAAACTTTGTTGCTGCTTATACATTTATTGTATATTAAAAACAATCTTTATTACAATTGTTATATTTCCTAACTAAAATTACTGATCCTTTGAACAGCTCTGCGCTTTTACTATGACTGCGCGATCTAAAATAAATTACACAAAATGACAGACATCATCTATGTACGAATCACAAGAAGACATTACTTTTAAAGATGATCTACAATGGAGTGCAACGTCAGTGGAAGGCAGTTATGAGTTCCAAATGCTTTTAGTGGTTGTTAGTGTCAAAAACGGAACGCGTTGCCGCCGTAATCAGGCGAACGCATTACTGAATAGGTGTCTCTAATTCAGCTGCTCATGAGTGTATTATGTTGCTTCCTAGGCGCTCAGTAACATATACACACCAAAAAAAGTTTTGCATCACCTCAGTTTCGAGAGTACCGGAAGCTGTAGAGAAAATAGGAATAGAGAGCAACATAAACACCATTTCAGCCCTTTTTATTGCTCATGAAAACAACACATTGCATGTCGTACCACCATACAACGAGAGCTTCAGAGGTGGTGTTCCAGATTGCTGTACACCCAGTAGCACATCCTCTTGCATTGATGCATGCCTCTGTTCGTTGTGGCATACTATCCATAAGTTCATCATGGCACTGTTGGTCCAGATTGTTCCACTCCTCAACGGCAACTCGGCGTACATCCATCAGAGTGGTTGGTGGGTCACGTCGTCCATAAACAGCCCTTTACAATCTATTCCAGGCATGTTAGAAAGCGTTCAAGTCTGGAGAATATGCTGGCCGCTCTAGTCGAGCAATTTCGTTATCCTGAAGGAAGTCATTCACAAGACGTGCACGATGGGGGCGCGATTTGTCGTACATGAAGACGAATGCCCCACCAATATGCTGCCGATATCGTTGCACTATCGGTCGGTCGATGGCATTCACGTATCGTACAGACGTTACGGCGCCTCCCATGACCAACATCGGCGTATGTCGGCCCCACATAATAGCACCCCAAACCAGCAGCAAAGGGAAATGGATAGGTTAAAGTTAGATATAGTGGGAATTAGTGAAGTTCGGTGGCAGGAGGAACAAGACTTTTGGACAGGTGATTATAGGGTTACAAATACAAAATCAAATAGGGGTAATGCAGGAGTAGGTTTAATAGTGAATAAAAAAATAGGAGTGCAGATTAGCTACTACAAACAGCATAGTGAACGCATTATTGTGGCCAAGATAGACACAAAGCCCATGCCTACTACAGTAGTACAAGTTTATATGCCAACTAGCTCTGCAGATGATGAAGAAATAGATGAAATGTATGACGAGATAAAAGATATTGTTCAGGTAGTGAAGGGAGACGAAAATTTAATAGTCATGGGTGACTGGAATTCGTCAGTGGGAAAAGGGAGAGAAGGAAACATTGTAACAACAACTGTACCTATAATAATTTTTTCTACTGATTTTCGATAAATTAGTGTAAGCAATGTTTTAATTTCATTTCTTTTTCTTTTCATGTCATTGTGTTAAAGAAACTGTGAGCAACTTTAGATGTGAATATTAATATTTATGTGAAATTTCAAGCAATGTTATAACAGAATTGAAGTGTAACCCATATTGAATCTATTTTATTATGTTTAAAATTGTAATTGTGCGTCTGGTCCATACGTAGGCAATGTATTAGGATATGTGGAATGTAAAACCTTTGGTGAATACCCTGTCTGTAGGGCAGCGGTAAAAGGTGGATGGCAGGCGAGCGCGGGAAAATGCACACGGGCGCGGCACGGCATAACGGGCTCAGCCATATAGTCGGAGTTGGGCATCGGTCTGAGAAACACGCTCTGGATCGAGGCGGCTCTCTTGGAAAACGTGAGTTCATTGAGCCTCGAATGTGCCGTTTCTGACGACTATACAGCATGGCTATATTCTATAGGCACTAAACGGAAAAGGATGGCGACGCTAAGAAGAAGCAAAGTGCCGATACACCAAGAGCCATAGCCGTGATTGTATGTGTGCTGTGCGCCTCGCCATCTCGCCGCCCGCCAACCGCCGCATCGACACGAACAGGTTGAATTTTTAAAATTGTATTCGTGTGGACCAGTGTTAATTTTGTTCCTGACTGTTCAATAATAACTTAACTTTTACCAGAATTGTCCTAGCAATTAATTATCCTTATCACTAACCTAGACAGGGTCCTTTCCATATGTTGTGCAACACGAGTGTCCCGAAATGAAGATTTAAAGTTTATGTTAAAAAGAATTACCTGCAGAACTATCTATGCTAGAAAGATGTTTAAGGAGTTTTATTATTAATGAAAATATAAGCAAAGAACTAAGGTCTAACAAAGTTGGAAGATAATTATGGAATTGGTTTAGTAATGAAGCTTAATTAATCGGAGACAAAAATAATGGTAGTTAAATGAGGAAGTAATAATACAAAAAGAGTAGTAACTCATATTTTGTAAATCTTGAGTGCTTAATGTTTCCAATAGTTAATAGTTTCAACACATTGATCATAACAGTTTCAGCGTCCCCCTCCGTTTTTTTCTTTCCTATTCATTTAAATTCTGAAGTGTACTGAACTGATTTGACCAGCAAAGTCAAAGTCAATATAAAACCTAAATTTACCTGTGTTTTACCCTTATTAAAACTAACATTGTATGTGTGTTTCAAAAGTGCTATTTCTAGGGTAACCTATGCCCGATTTCAGTCGGATCAATAGACAAAACGCAGTTTGTAGTAATCATTATAGTGTCATGTTGTGTATTTATAGCTTGTCCATATTAGTACAGAAAAGGGAAAATATTAGTTCAGTAGATTTTTCTGGTTCTAAAATTTACCATATAATGCAGTATTACTACGTGTTGTTATGCTTGTACGTACATCCACTTGTACAAGGTAAAAACTCACTTAATGCCTAATTAGGCTGGCGACCGTATTATTAACAATTGGTAGCATCTGCTGTGTAGGTTTCTTGCCCGTCCTAACGTGTAGTTACACTTTATACTTGCTTGACGTATCATTGTTGTTACTGAGTGGGTGAAAGTCTGATTTTGCCTCCATTCAGGTACACGCGGTCAACATATTTACTAAAATCCTTTCTTATAAGGTGAAGCCCGTCAACTTACTATAGTACAGGCTTTAAAAAGTTAACGTACGCGAGCTCGTAGCGTTACAAGTGGCTTACCGGTGACAGGACATCCAGTTGTTGTCGGTCACAAATTAAAGTGAATACCGAACAGTGGATGTTCAGTGGCTCGAATTGCAATAATAATTAGTAAAGTAAATAGCAGTGAACGTCAAGTACGATAATGTGGTGTAATTTGCGTTCAGTATGGACAAGAACGTAGAAAAAGTAGATGTGCCGAGCGTAATGGAAAATGCGGCTGGCAGTAGCAGGAGTTTACGCGGCCAGATAACAGATGGCGTTAGCGGAAGACAATTGGCGTGCATACAATATCACGAACACGTTAACGAACAGATTGAAATGTCGAGATCGCCTCGAACACAGCAAGGAATGAAACAGGAAGTAGAGGGTGACTTTGTAGATGATAGTGGGTATGTGAATGAATCCACTGACATGTTTGATTCACCACAGATAAAGAAAGAACCGAAAGAAACTTCTGAAGTAGGGTCGGAACTCACAGATTCCGTAGAACAAAACAGTGTGAAGATTTTAAGCATGAACGATTTATTTGAACAATTAACCAAACAAATTTCAGGGCAGAATAATCAGCTTAAAACACACGTTGCCGAGCAGCTCAAAACACAGAATGATCAGCTTAAAAAACACGTTGACGAGCAGCTCAAAACACAAAGTAACCAGCTCAAAACACAGAACGAGCAGCTTAAAACACAGAACGAGCAGCTTAAAACACACGTTAGTCAAATTAAAGCACAGGTCGAAGATCAAGGAATTAAAATTAGTAAACAAATAGAACAGGTAGAACAAAAAGTGGGTAATTTAAGTTCTGTGGTAAATACTATGAAATTTGAAATTGACATCATTAATAAAAATATGGATACTATGCAGGGGGAAATTGGTAACATTAACAGTAGGTTCGATGTTGAAATTCTCAACATCCAAGAGAAAGTAGAGCCTCTAGTTGAAACGAAAGTAGACGAAAAAGTTTTCGATCTTAAAACTGAGATCGTAAACGAATGTCAACACGGAATCTCATAATTGAAAAAGGCAGTTTCGGACACTGAGAGAGATTTAGGTGAGAAGGTTACCGGATGTATACAAAAATGTGAACAAAATACTTCGAAAATTCAAGGCAAAAATTTCGATCTTGAGAGTAAAATTAAAGATAGACCTGGTGCTGTCTGTAATGGCACACCAATTACGAAGCTGTTAGAAGGTGAGGAACGCTTCGATCCCGCCAAGAAACATAACGGATGGCATCCGTTAGATTTCATCAAAAATTGCGAGAGGATATTTCCTGAACACTTGTCTGATCAGGAAAAGATAAACGTAGTAATTAGCGCCTTAGCAGGTGACGCTAAGTGCTGGGGAATTAATTTGAATACCGAACGAATGACGTTCGAAGAATTTAAGCAAAAGTTTACGGAAGAATATTGGTCCGAACAAAAACAGGATCATTTGTGGCGCGAGTTTATCATGGCCAAACTTCATGATAACAGGGGCAGGAATTCTTTAAAAGATTTCTGCGAATATTGGTACCGGAAGTTGACTCATTTAAGAGGAAGAAGATCCGATTCTGAAATAATATGGGAACTATATAAAAAGCTTCCAGAAGATTCAAAGAGATACGTGGGAAGCAATCATCGCAGCTTCCAAGCGTTTCTCGAAAGGGTCGAAGACGAAGACCATTGGCGCGAAAGTCGTGTCAATTATCAAAATTTTGGTAACAGAAATAACCGTAATAATGACGAAAGAAATGACGGCGAAGGGTTTCGCGTCAATATGATACAGAGAGGTAGAGGCAGAGGAAGAGGAAGTTATCCAGGTCGCGGTAGAGGATACACCGCGCAAAATAATAACGACGCGGGAAACTGATTTCCGCGAACGTTGCGGGCCAAACGGAAGCGGACAATATATACCGGCCCCGATTTAAGAAAAGTTACCGAACCAATAGTAATGTTATGAGACAGGTTATAGACAGGCGTGGAACGACGCAGCATGTCGTTGCGAAGCAAGCGTCAGGTGCGAGCCAGAATGAGTCATCTCGGCCGCGCAGAGCGCTACTTGTTAACAGACAAGTGGAGCATCAGAGGGCAACGGCCCGGCCTAGCAGAACAGCTGTTCAGAGAGAAGCCGCTAGCAATACGGCAGCTTTAGGTACGAACATAGCCGTAAGGGCTGATGAAAATATTACGAGTGGTAATTCTGTGGCGCAGGAAGTAATATATGAAACTGTGGATACACAGAGAGGTGCGGTTAGCAGTGTTAGCAATAAAGTAAAAGGCGAGAATGAATTAGCGGAAGTAACTGATTGGCGTGTGCAGATCGACGATCTGTACAAGGGCCTAAAGCAATGTGAGTGGGAGGATTTTAAGAAGGAGTATGAGGCAAGGAAATTAATTAGTGGAAAAGGAGATAGTAGGGACGTCGATAAGGTGACGAGGCCCGAGTTTAAAGAGGAGAGAGTAAATAGCGCCGTGCAAAGTACGCGTGCTGCCGATAGGACGAAGGTTAATGATAGGCAGGAATTGGAGGATGAAATCCTTAGCATTGACGAGGAAGTAACTTCTGTTAACAATCCGCCAACAGTACTAGCTGCTACCGAAAGGCACCGTGAAGAAGGGGCAGATAATTACCTAAAAATAATTGAAGTCCACGAGGATTACACGAAATATGAATTAACAGTAGATGTGAGTAAAGCTGATAATGAGGCCGTTTTGCCAAAAGAGGAAATTGAATTAAAATTAAAGCCTGACGAAAATGCAGAGGAAGAACTTAGTGCCTGTCTCAGAAAAGCTTTTATGTTAGAACCTGAAAGCGATCCAGAATGGTCGGATTTTGATGATGGTTCAGATGACGAATATTTCGGTACTGGTGAAAATAATGGGGATTCAGCTAATTGTGATATTGTATCTATTGATGATGAAGTTTCAAAACAAAACCCTGATTTTGAGACTGAACAAAGAAAGAAAGAGCCACCGGACGACTCAGTGTTTATTTTACAAAGAGTTCAAGTAAGCAAGGAGTTTGAACTCCAGAAACCGAAAAAGCCGCCAGATATAAATGGTTCACAGGTCAGGAACGTATCTTGGGACTATGTGACAGTCGACCAAGGTACGTTGCGGAAAAAACAGGAAGGGGCATGATTTAGAGTCTGGGGCAGATTTATATCGAATTTTGAGAATGTCATGAACACATTACATCATGAAACTATGGGTTCCCACCAGAAGAAATTTTGTTAGGCAGCAGAAGTAAAAGTTTAATTGAAGAAAAACTAGAGTTTCCACCTTGTACAAGTTTGGGGTTGAGTCAAAAGAAAGAATTAGTCAGAAAAAGGGCAAAGCAAAAAAAGCTGAATCTAGATCTAAAAGACACGATAAAAATCTGAAAGTTTCAAAATTTAAAATTGGGGATTATGTTCTTTTAAAAACCCACGAAAAGTCTAGCGAACTGTACCATGAAATTTCCAAATTTAAATATATTTATAATGGGCTGTATATAATACAGAACATTCCACACAATAATGCTTACTACCCGATCTACCCAAAATCCAAAAGACCTTTAGGTGTAAGAAATGTTGTGGACCTGAAACTGTATGTTCCTACGAGTAAGTGACATAAGTACACTCAGAGAGCAATTTGCAGTAAATGTGCAGTATCCTATGCTGAAACTGTTTTATTACAGATGTAACAAATCTTTGTAAATGTATGTATACCATTGACAGTGTGCTAATGTAGTTATGTGAGTTTCAGATTACCAAATGCACTATAAATGTAAGAATGTATGGAGAAAAGGACTGAAAAGGAAAGGGTAAATGCCGAAAACCAAAGTGGACAGTATATGAGTCATAATATAAAGGACTGCCAAACACCAATGGGGCAGATAAATAGTCAAAGGAGAATTATAAGTGTGGTACAGGAAATGTGGTAAAAAGATGTGAAATGGACTGCTTAAGTCTGAATAATAGGCAGCAAATGTGTGTAGTAAATTTTCTGAATATTATTGTGTGTTTTTTTTTTGTAAGTAAGGAAATGGACTGGCATTCAATGCAAGCATCAATAAATTGTCTTATAGTGTATACAGATATTTGCATTTGCTTTTGTAGTTAAATGTTTGTGTTCCAGATTTTGAAATTATTTCTTTGAGAAAATTAGTAAAAATGGGTAATTTGCTATTTTAATAATGTTGTGATGGGAGGTTGGACTGTGCAAAAAGCACTTAAGTAAATGACAAGTAAATGTTCTTGATATGTTAAAAAGTATAGACCTACATAATGTGAGTGAAAGGAAGATTGTGGTATATAAAAAAAAAAAATTTTTTTTTGGATGGGAAATTCACATAAAGATTCAGAACCACTGTATAAATGTAAAATTTTGTGTTCCCATTAAATTTGTACTTAGTAAAATTTACTGGAAACAGGGGCATGTGTAACAACAACTGTACCTATAATAATTTTTTCTTCTGATTTTCGATAAATTAGTGTAAGCAATGTTTTAATTTCATTTCTTTTTCTTTTCATGTCATTGTGTTAAAGAAACTGTGAGCAACTTTAGATGTGAATATTAATATTTATGTGAAATTTCAAGCAATGTTATAACAGAATTGAAGTGTAACCCATATTGAATCTATTTTATTATGTTTAAAATTGTAATTGTGCGTCTGGTCCATACGTAGGCAATGTATTAGGATATGTGGAATGTAAAACCTTTGGTGAATACCCTGTCTGTAGGGGAGCGGTAAAAGGTGGATGGCAGGCGAGCGCGGGAAAATGCACACGGGCGCGGCACGGCATAATGGGCTCAGCCATATAGTCGAAGTTGGGCATCGGTCTGAGAAACACGCTCTGGATCGAGGCGGCTCTCTTGGAAAACGTGAGTTCATTGAGCCTCGGATGTGCCGTTTCCGACGACTATACAGCATGGCTATATTCTATAGGCACTAAACGGAAAAGGATGGCGACGCTAAGAAGAAGCAAAGTGCTGATACACCAAGAGCCATAGCCGTGATTGTATGTGTGCTGTGCGCCTCGCCATCTCGCCGCCCGCCAACCGCCGCATCGACACGAACAGGTTGAATCTTTAAAATTGTATTCGTGTGGACCAGTGTTAATTTTGTTCCTGACTGTTCAATAATAACTTAACTTTTACCAGAATTGTCCTAGCAATTAATTATCCTTATCACTAACCTAGACAGGGTCCTTTCCATATGTTGTGCAACCCGAGTCCCGAAATGAAGATTTAAAGTTTATGTTAAAAAGAATTACCTGCAGAACTATCTATGCTAGAAAGATGTTTAAGGAGTTTTATTGTTAATGAAAATATAAGCAAAGAACTAAGGTCTAACAAAGTTGGAAGATAATTATGGAATTGGTTTAGTAATGAAGCTTAATTAATCGGAGACAAAAATAATGGTAGTTAAATGAGGAAGTAATAATACAAAAAGAGTAGTAACTCATATTTTGTAAATCTTGAGTGCTTAATGTTTCCAATAGTTAATAGTTTCAACACATTGATCATAACAGTTTCAGCGTCCCCCTCCATTTTTTTCTTTCCTATTCATTTAAATTCTGAAGTGTACTGAACTGATTTGACCAGCAAAGTCAAAGTCAATATAAAACCTAAATTTACCTGTGTTTTACCCTTATTAAAACTAACATTGTATGCGTGTTTCAAAAGTGCTATTTCTAGGGTAACCTATGCCCGATTTCAGTCAGATCAATAGACAAAACGCAGTTTGTAGTAATCATTATAGTGTCATGTTGTGTATTTATAGCTTGTCCATATTAGTACAGAAAAGGGAAAATACAGGGTGATTCAAAAAGAAAACCACAACTTTAGGAATTTAAAACTCTGCAACGACAAAAGGCAGAGCTAAGCACTATCTGTCGGCGAATTAAGGGAGCTATAAAGATTCATTTAGCTGTACATTTGTTCGCTTGAGGCGCTGTTGACTAGGCGTCAGCGTCAGTTGATGCTAAGATGGCGACCGCTCAACAGAAAGCTTTTTGTGTTATTGAGTACGGCAGAAGTGAATTGGCCTTTCCCTCAGCTCGAACAAGAAGGACAACAATTCATATTTCAGCAGGATGGAGCGCCACCACATTGGCACTTATCTGTCCGTAACTACCTGAACGTCAACTACCCGAGGCGATGGATCGGCCGCCAGGCAGCCCGTGACAGAGCACTTCATCACTGGCCTCCAAGAAGCCCTGATCTTACCCCCTGCGATTTTTTCTTATGGGTGTATGTTAAGGATATGGTGTTTTGGCTACCTCTCCCAGCCACCATCGATGATTTGAAACGAGAAATAACAGCAGCTATCCAAACTGTTACGCCTGATATGCTACAGAGAGTGTGGAACGAGTTGGAGTATCGGGTTGGTATTGCTCGTGTGTCTGGAGGGGGCCATATTGAACATCTCTGAACTTGTTTTTGAGTGAAAAAAAACCTTTTTAAATACTCTTTGTAATGATGTATAACAGAAGGTTATATTATGTTTCTTTCATTAAATACACATTTTAAAAGTTGTGGTATTCTTTTTGAATCACCCTGTATTAGTTCAGTAGATTTTTCTGGTTCTAAAATTTACCATATAATGCAGTATTACTACGTGTTGTTATGCTTGTACGTACATCCACTTGTACAAGGTAAAAACTCACTTAATGCCTAATTAGGCTGGCGACCGTATTATTAACAATTGGTAGCATCTGCTGTGTAGGTTTCTTGCCCGTCCTAACGTGTAGTTACACTTTATACTTGCTTGACGTATCATTGTTGTTACTGAGTGGGTGAAAGTCTGATTTTGCCTCCATTCAGGTACACGCGGTCGACATATTTACTAAAATCCTTTCTTATAAGGTGAAGCCCGTCAACTTACTATAGTACAGGCTTTAAAAAGTTAACGTACGCGAGAGCGTAGACCGTTACAACATGGTAGGTGAATATGGATTGGGGGGAAGAAATGAAAGAGGAAGCCGCCTTGTAGAATTTTGCACAGAGCATAACTTAATCATAGCTAACACTTGGTTCAAGAATCATAAAAGAAGGTTGTATACCTGGAAGAATCCTGGAGATACTAAAAGGTATCAGATAGATTATATAATGGTAAGACAGAGATTTAGGAACCAGGTTTTAAATTGTAAGACATTTCCAGGGGCAGATGTGGATTCTGACCACAATCTATTGGTTATGAACTGCAGATTGAAACCGAAGAAGCTGCAAAAAGGTGGGAATTTAAGGAGATGGGACCTGGATAAACTGAAAGAACCAGAGGTTGTAGAGAGTTTCAGGGAGAGCATAAGGGAACAATTGACAGGAATGGGGGAAAGAAATACAGTAGAAGAAGAATGGGTAGCTCTGAGGGATGAAGTAGTGAAGGCAGCAGAGGATCAAGTAGGTAAAAAGACGAGGGCTAATAGAAATCCTTGGGTAACAGAAGAACTATTGAATTTAATCGATGAAAGGAGAAAATATAAAAATGCAGTAAATGAAGCAGGCAAAAAGGAATACAAACGTCTCAAAAATGAGATCGACAGGAAGTGCAAAATGGCTAAGCAGAGATGGCTAGAGGACAAATGTAAGGATGTAGAGGCTTGTCTCACTAGGGGTAAGATAGATACTGCCTACAGGAAAATTAAAGAGACCTTCGGAGAGAAGAGAAGCACTTGTATGAATATCAAGATCTCAGATGGCAACCCAGTTCTAAGCAAAGAGGGGAAGGCAGAAAGGTGGAAGGAGTATATAGAGGGTTTATACAAGGGCGATGCACTTGAGGACAATATTATGGAATTGGAAGAGGATGTAGATGAAGATGAAATGGGGGATAAGATACTGCGTGAAGAGTTTGACAGAGCACTGAAAGACCTGAGTCGAAACAAGGCCCCGGGAGTAGACAACATTCCATTAGAACTACTGATGGCCTTGGGAGAGCCAGTCATGACAAAACTCTACCATCTGGTGAGCAAGATGTATGAGACTGGCGATATACCCACAGACTTCAAGAAGAATATAATAATTCCAATCCCAAAGAAAGCAGGTGTTGACAGATGTGAAAATTACCGAACTATCAGTTTAATAAGTCACAGCTGCAAAATACTAACGCGAATTCTTTACAGACGAATGGAAAAACTGGTAGAAGCGGACAACGGGGAAGATCAGTTTGGATTCCGTAGAAATGTTGGAACACGAGAGGCAATACTAACCTTACGACTTATCTTAGAAGAAAGATTAAGAAAAGGCAAACCTACATTTCTAGCATTTGTGGACTTAGAGAAAGCTTTTGACAACGTTAACTGGAATACTCTCTTTCAAATTCTGAAGGTGGCAGGGGTAAAATACAGGGAGCGAAAGGCTACTTACAATTTGTACAGAAACCAGATGGCAGTTATAAGAGTCGAGGGGCATGAAAGGGAAGCAGTGGTTGGGAAAGGAGTGAGACAGGGTTGTAGCCTCTCCCCAATGTTATTCAATCTGTATATTGAGCAAGCAGTAAAGGAAACAAAAGAAAAATTCGGAGAAGGTATTAAAATTCATGGAAAGAAGTAAAAACTTTGAGGTTCGCCGATGACATTGTAATTCTGTCAGAGACAGCAAAGGACTTGGAAGAGCAGTTGAACGGAATGGACAGTGTCTTGATAGGAGGATATAAGATGAACATCAACAAAAGCAAAACTAGGATAATGGAATGTAGTCAAATTAAATCGGGTGATGCTGAGGGGATTAGATTAGGAAATGAGACGCTTAAAGTAGTAAATGAATTTTGCTATTTGGGGAGTAAAATAACTGATGATGGTCGAAGTAGAGAGGATATAAAATGTAGACTGGCAATGGCAAGGAAATCGTTTCTGAAGAAGAGAAATTTGTTAATATCGAGTATAGAGTATAGTGTCAGGAAGTCGTTTCTGAAAGTATTTGTATGGAGTGTGGCCATGTATGGAAGTGAAACATGGACGATAACCAGTTTGGACAAGAAGAGAATAGCAGCTTTCGAAATGTGGTGCTACAGAAGAATGCTGAAGATAAGGTGGGTAGATCACGTAACTAATGAGGAGGTATTGAATAGGTTTGGGGAGAAGAGAAGTTTGTGGCACAACTTGACTAGAAGAAGGGATCGGTTGGTAGGACATGTTTTGAGGCATCAAGGGATCACAAATTTAGCATTGGAGGGCAGCGTGGAGGGTAAAAATCGTAGAGGGAGACCAAGAGATGAATACACTAAGCAGATTCAGAAGGATGTAGGTTGCAGTAGGTACTGGGAGATGAAGAAGCTTGCACAGGATAGAGTAGCATGGAGAGCTGCATCAAACCAGTCTCAGGACTGAAGACCACAACAACAACAACAACCAGCAGCGAACCTCCATCTTGCTGCATTCGCTGGACAGTATGTCTACGGCGTTTAGCCATACCGGGTTGCCTCCAAACACGTCTCTGTCTGATTGAAGGCATATGGGACACTCATCGGTGAAGAGAACTTGATGCCAATCCTGAGCGGTCCATTCGACACGTTGTTGGGCCCATCTCTACTGCGCTGCAGGGTGTCGTGGTTGCAAAGATGGAACTCGTCACAGACGTCGGGACTGAAGTTGCGCATCATGCCACCTACTGAGCACAGTTTGAGTTGTAACACGACGTCCTGTGGCTGCACGAAAAGCATTATTCAACATGGTGGCGTTGCTGTCAGGGTTCCTCCGAGCCATAATCCGTAGGTAGCGGTCATCCACTGCAATAGTAGCCCTTAGGCCGCCTGAGCGAGTAATGTCATCGACAGTTCCTGTCTCTCTGTATCTCCTCCATGTCCGAATAACATCGCTTTGGTTCACTCCGAGACGCCTGGACATTTCCTTTGTTGTCCGCAGCTCGTGATCTAGTGGCTAGCGTTGCTGCCTCTGGATCACAGGTTCCCGGGTTCGATTCCCAGCCGGGTTGCAGATTTTCTCTGCTTGTGGGCTAGGTATTTGTGTTGTCCTCATTATTTCATCATCATCATTCGTGACAGTGGCTAGATTGGGCTATGAATAAAATTGGACTGCGTAAAAGTTGGGACTGGTCGGGCGCTGACGACGTCGCAGTTGAGCGCCCCACATACCAAATTCATCATAATCATCAACTTCCCTCGTCGAGAGCCCTTCCTGACACAAAGTAACAATGCAGAGCCGATGGAACCGCGGTATCGACCGTCTAGGCAAGGTTGAAGTACAGACAACACTATCCGTGTACCTCCTTCCTTGTGGAACGAGCGGAACTGATCGGCTGTGAAAGGGGCTGTGCCTGTGATACAATATCGACAGTCAACATCTATCTTCTTGAGTTCTGCCAACTGGGATGATGCAAAACGTTTTTTGATGTGTGTATGTAACTGTTATACACTGTATTTTACATATATTTCAATAAGTTATTGTTGTATGTAGACCATAAAAACCATCATCTAAATGATAGAAGTATTTTAACCACCGAAGGATGTGTGCTTCATCTAGCAGATAATATTATGCCTGTGTATTACAATAATTGTTTAAAGTACCTACATGATCTTGGTGATACGAATGTGACATTTAAAAACGTGTGATTTGTGTTATGTGGAGATAGATACCTTCCCACACATACAAAGGTGAATGTTACTAACAGGTAGCTTCATAGTCCTTGCACACTCCTTTAGGAGCATACTGCGTACTTTTCCGCCCTCATACATACACATAACTGTTACAAATCGCAGGAAACGTGCATCAACCAGAGAGCATGCTAAGACCTGTCATTTTGCGTGGACAAAGTTATGGGCGGAGGGATCTGCAGCGACGTGGTCACAGTGATGTACGCAAGGCTGTGATCACATGACTGCTGGATTTATTTTGTTAACGCACGTTTTCCGTGTTCAGTAACAGTTACGTGCATGTATGAGTGCAGAAAAGTATACGGTATGCTGCTAAACGAATGTGCAAGCGCTAGGAAGCTATCTGTCAGTAAGGTTCTTTCGTACACGACGTGTTGTAAAAGTTGCTCTTGTAAGCTGATTAGTAATTGCAAGACCGTATCTATAACATTCGAGATGTGCATGTGTCCAAACCTACGCCCTTCCTATCAACTACATCCGTCTGGTGGCCTCCTTCCTCTCCCACCGCCCCTCCTATGTTACCATCCATAATGCCAATTCCCCCACCTTCTACCCCTCTGCCGGTGTGCCCCAGGGCTCTGTCCTCTCCCCTCTCCTCTACCTCCTGTACACGGCAGATATGCCCCAACCCCCCCCTCCAGTACACCTCTTGCAATATGCTGATGACACCGCATTCCTCGCCCTCGCTCCTACGCTCCAACGGTCCCAACGCCTTCTCCAGAATCACCTTGACCTTTTTGCTGCATGGTGTAACCAGTGGCTCCTGAAACTCAATCCTTCCAAGACCCAGGCACTCATCGTAGGTCGTACCACTCGCTCCTTCCGGCTCCTGGATTTCTCCCTTACTGTCTGCGCACGTCCTGTCCGCCTCGCCCCCACCCTCACCTACCTTGGCCTCACCATTGACCGTCACCTCACCTGGATACCTCATCTCCGCTCCATCCAATCCAAAGCCCGCAACTGCCTCCGACTCCTCAAACTCCTCTCTGGCCGGACATGGGGGTTGCACCCCTCTACCATCCTCCACACCTACAAATCCTTAATCCGTCCCATCCTCTGTTATGCCAGTCCTGCCTGGATATCTGCCCCCCCCAAATTCTATCAGTCCCTCCAGGTCCTTGAGCGTCATGCACTCCGCCTCGCCTTCCGTATCCGCCTCCCGTTCCCCACGCGGATCCTCTATGATCTCATTCCTTTCCCCCATCTCCTCCTATTCCTCGAACATATCCGCATCCTCTACACCTCCCGCCGTCTTGAACCCCCTCACCCCCTGGTTGCTCCTCTCCTCTCCCATCCCCGACCCCTGCCACGTCTTCACCGTTGTGTCCCCCCTACCCTCCATCTCTACACCCTCCATCTCCTTTCCCAAGGTGGCTTCCGTCAACTCCCCCTCCCGGATGATGCCCTCTCTCCCTCCATTTATCCTTCCTCTCAACTCTGATCCTCACTCCCCCTCCTTTCCTCCGTCCTTTCCCTGGGCTCCCTCTTCCTCCCCCCCTTCCCTCCTGTGTTTTCTCCCCGCCCATCCTCCCCCTAGGTCCCTTCCCCCCCCCCCCCCCCCGAGTCCTTTTGCATTCCCCTCCTCTGCCTTCCCCACTCCCTGGCCCGTCTGCTCAGCACCCCCCACCCCTCTTATGGGTCCTCATTCTCCACTGGCTTCTTTCCCCCCTCCCACCCTTCCCTTTTCCTCTCCTTCCCCCCCCCCCCTTTTTTATTTCTCCGTCTTCTGTCCTGTTTCCCCCCCCCCCCACCCGCTCTCGGCTGTGGTATGTCATGTTTGTGCCCACTTTTTAGTGCTGTGTTTAAGTGAGTGTTCGGTGTTGTGCGTCTTTCCACAGTGATGCGAACAGAAATCATGCTGTCGCTGGGTGTGCATTTTATATTTTGCGAACAGAAACCAGACTGTCGCCGTGTTTTTTAACTGTCTGTCTGCTATTTTTCTGCTTCTTGTATCATCAACCCTGTGTTTTATGTTTTAAGTTCTAGAATTTTCTGCCATTTTCCCTTTACGTCACCGATTTTCTCGCCAACTGTTGTTTTTTCTTATCTTCATCTTTTTACCACAAATTCTGTAGGCTGAAGAGCGGCGTAGTAAGCTGCTGCCAGCCCGCCCCCTTCGGGGGGAATTGAAATTCAATAAAGAAAAAAAAAAAAAAAAAAAAAAAATGTGCATGTGTGCGAACGTGCCCGTTCGCACGTAACACGAAACTAACATTTTTATTACCAATATCCTGTAAGTAATTTAAACAACATTTATAATGCGCAAGTGTAATGTTGTTCACTAATATATCTTATTTACTTACTGTAGTTTTGATACTTTATCGCTGACATTTGATAATGACCTAAGGCCGGAAATGACCAGTAATGTAATTTATATGCACGGTGCATAAAAGGAATAAAACTGACAGCCTAAGGTGGTTAAAATGTTTCGATTGTTTAGACGATACATTTATGTTATGGAACTGTATGTGAAGAAATTACAAAAAGTAACAACGTAACGACAGGAGGTGTCATGCGACCGACTTTAGGTCCTGAAGTTCAGAGGGTGACACTCAAATCTAAAAGATGCAGTAGCCAGGGGAAACTCTTTTTTTTTTTAAAAAAAAAGTTTATAGCCAAGGACAAAATTGAAGAATGTATCAGTGTACAGATGGCAACATACACGACATAGTGCGAAGATAAGTAATGAAAATAATCTACTCGTGGCTGTACAACAGTACTGAGACAAATCTAGCCTTAAAAAAGTAGGAAGAAGTACGTTTTTCCCGCGAGTGTATTTTATTTATATGTGTACACGAATGTACTTCAGAGGCTTCAGTGTAATCATTCTAGAACGATCGTCTCCATTGAGTGACGCCTCGAAATACACACAGCGCATTGGTAGGAAAGCTAAAACACGCACGACAACGTAATCACTGGCTGCGCGATAAGAGGAGAGTTAGGTTGGCTACAGTCGTCAGGTGGGCGCGACCACTGCCTCAATAGGGGAAAAAACATTCAGTATTTCCGCAAGAAAGTAGTTGACAGCATAGCTGCACGTAGCAGCGGCGGGCGTTCCGATATGTGCACGCCCGTGACGAGTTTTGAAACTGCCCTGGGCCGCGGTCACTGCGTCTCAGAGCCGGGCCGAATCGCGTGCCATGCGGGCGGACGATCTGGCCGCCACGGGGACCCGGGCTTTCGCCGCTCCCGTTTGCCTGGGCCTACACGGCACCTCGTGGCAAGAAACGGTTTGGCGCGAGCGGGGGTGGAGCAAGAAGCGGGAGCAGACTTTTTCAGGGGCTTACGCAGGGCGCTGTGGCACCGCCCGTATAAATGGGCACCGATCGACAATAGTGGCACCAGTTACACCTTAAGTGTGCCCCGAGTACCTGAACTCACAAGCAGACATGATCCGTGGGCAGGTGAGCTGGAATGGTAGCTTTGAGATATTCTTCAGCTTCACATCACTTGGCGACTTAGTTATTGACTTGACTGATTTGTAGTTTGTCTTAATGCTATAACTATTTCTCAAGAGAAA
This sequence comes from Schistocerca nitens, assembly GCF_023898315.1. NCBI lineage: Eukaryota > Metazoa > Arthropoda > Insecta > Orthoptera > Acrididae > Schistocerca > Schistocerca nitens. The sequence continues at coordinate 247,095,491 of NC_064622.1, forward strand.
TATTCGATTGTATTCTACTATTGCATCAGGAACAAGTTGTGGCCTAATATTTTCGCAAGAATTTATGATAATCGTACATGCATCTGCACAACCTAATACTCGTCAAGAAAGTGATAAGACAGGAAGGAAGGAAGGAAGATTAGCGTTGACGACGTAGATATTAGAAATGAAGGACACGCTAAATAGGACTACTTGAAACAGTCGTACACACTCTGTATTCACCATTTAAGATATCCTCATTTAAGAATTGTAGACTGTGGTATTCTGGTCTATTAAGAAATTTTTAAAACGTCCATAGATAACGCAGTCATGGACCGTTCATTCGTAGTAATCTAGAGCTTACAGCTATAACCATTTCCCGATAGCCCTTACTTAAGAGAAATAATCTATCGCAAATGAATATATAATACTGTGATAACAGTTTGACAGATCACCGAAAGACCTAAGTCGAAACAGTGCCTCCGGTGTAGGTGACACTCAGAATTAATAATATCCTTCGGAGAGTCAGCAATGACAAAACTATTCCACCTTGTGTAACAAATATGAGACACGTTAAGGAGAATGTAATAATTCCAGGTGGTGACAGGTGTTCAAAAAAATGGCTCTGAGCACTATGGAACTTAACTCCTGATTTCATCAGTCCCCTAGAACTTAGAACTACTTAAGCATAACTAACCTAAGGACATCACACACATCCATCCCCGAGGCAGGATTCGAACCTGCGACCGTAGCGGTCGCGCGGTTCCAGACTGAAGCGCCTAGAACCGCTCGGCCAAACTGGCCGGCAGTGACATGTGTGAATATTACTAAGTCATTGTTGCAAAATACTGAAAAGAATTGTTTAGGGAAGAATGGGAAGCCTGTTAGAAGGCGACATTGGAAGAGATGAGATTGTGTACTGGAAGAAATTAAGAAACACGCGAGGCAATACCGATTCTACGTCTTATCTTAGAATAGGATAAAGAAAGGCGGACCGAAGCTTATAGCATCTATACATTTAGAAAATGCTTTTGGCAATGTTGACTGGAATAAATTATGAAGGCAGCAGGGATACAATAAAGGGAGCGAAAGTTTATATAGAACTTGCACAGAAACAAGACTGCACTTATAAGAATCGAAAGACGCTGTATGGAAACAGCGGCAGAGAGAACGAGGTAGCGTTGTTTACTATCCCCGGTGTTCTCCAATTTACACACTAAGCAAAGAGGTAAGGAAACGTGGCAAAGTATGAGAAGGGCATTAAAGTTCAAGGTTAGTAAGTAAAAGCTTTGAGGTTTGCTGATGACATTGTAATTCTCTTTCAGGCGGGAAAGCACTTGGAAGAGCAGTTGAAGGGAATGGGTAGTGTCATGGAATGAGGTTGTAAGATGAGTATCAAAACAAATAAAACAAGAGTAATGGACTGTATTTGATTTAAATCAGATGATGCTTAGGGATTTAGACTAGGAAATGAGACACAAAATCAGAAGAACAGTAAAATAACTTATGATAGCCAAAAAGGAGAAGATATAAAGTACAATCTGGCAATACTAAGAAACACACTTCTGAAAAATAAAGTTTGTTGACAGTGAATATATATTTAATCGTTAGCAAGTCTTTTTCGAAGCTGTTTCTCTGGAGAAAATGTTACAGGAAATGAAACATGCACGATACACTCTTCAGAAAAGAAGAAAACAGGTTTTGAAATGTAATGCTAGACAAAACTACTGTAGATTGGACTGCTAGATCAGATAACTAATGAGGAGGTAGTACGTCTAACTGGGGGAAAAAATTATGACTGAACTCGACTAACAGAAGAGAGAGGTTAAAAGGTTACACCCTGAGGTATGAAGCAATCGTCAATTTGAAACGGAAGGAAGTGTGAGGAAAGGGGGGAGATGAGAGTTGTAGACGGAGAACAAGGCATGAATACAGTAAGAAGTTTCAAATGAATGTAGGTTGCATAAGATAGGGTAGCGTCAGAGCTGCATCAAACCAGTCTTCGGACTGAAAACTACTACCACTACAACGAAAACAATGTCCCAATGTCGAGCATAGTGGAGGCTGGTTGTACAAAAAAATGGCTCTGAGCACTATGGGACTTAACAGCTGTGGTCATCAGTCCCCTAGAACTTAGAACTACTTAAACCTAACTAACCTAAGGACATCACACACATCCATGCCCGAGGCAGGATTCGAACCTGCGACCGTAGCAGTCGCGCGGTTCCGGACTGCGCGCCTAGAACCGCGAGACCACCGCGGCCGGCCAGGTGGTTGTACAAAATCGCCTCAAATCGGTGGAGGGAATCAGTCGTGAGGTACAAAATGCTAACATCAGTACAGCCAGCAAAGTGACACTGCGTGCCGGCCGCGGTGGTCTCGCGGTTCTAGGCGCGCAGTCCGGAACCGTGCGACTGCTACGGTCGCAGGTTCGAATCCTGCCTCGGGCATGGATGTGTGTGATGTCCTTAGGTTAGTTAGGTTTAAGTAGTTCTAAGTTCTAGGGGACTAATGACCACAGTAGTTGAGTCCCATAGTGCTCAGAGCCATTTTTTGACACTGCGTGGGGCAGCATGGTCGAGCAACTCCTCGTAAGCCAAATATCTTAGTCAGTACTAAACGACAATTGAAATGGCGTAAAGGGCGACGCTGCTGGACAGTGGAGCAGGCTATACCCACTGGCAGTCCGACGGAATGGTATGGGTTTGACGATTGCCAGAGAACATTACCTGCTATCATGTGTAATCTCAACAGTTAAGTGCGAAAGAGTGGTGTCACGGTATGAGAGCGTTTTCAGAAGTTCGGATGTGGCCCCCTTATTGCGCTTAAGGAAACTCTAAATGAGGAAGGTAAGCAAACGTTTTACACCATTGTTACCGCCTACAGTAGAGTAACAGTTCGCAGACACTGACTGATGTGAATGCACGCTGTTATACAGAGGAAGCTGTGAGGCGATGGACTGTGGACAATTACATTCCTGAAACGATCTGGCCTGCCCAGAGAGGAATAGTTTCGGGATTTAGGATATCGACTTCTGTCCCGCGTACAGCGTCCAGCATCACTACCTTCTCTGGGGAAGAATGTTCTGCCACCTCACTGAAAGAGTCCCCAGCAGAGGACAAGCCGTCATAAAGGCCAAGGATGGACACTCCCATCTCAGTGTCCTCTAACAGGTGTCCGGATGTTTTAAATCAGATGGTTTACAGAGTTTCGTTAGTTAGATTTCGGTGAGAAAGCGCCTAGAGGAGGCTACAGGACAATATTATGGTCTGAATTACGTAAATACTGCTGAAGATATTAATGAGGGATCTAGGAAAAAATATTTACCAAAAAATTTCCGTAGTATTTAATGTTGCATCAACAGCGAATGCATGTGTAAGTGTAATGGCACTCAGTCATAGAAACAAACCAGAAAAATAATGAAGAAGAGTTGTAACAAAATCGTGCCAAAGTTCACTGGGGAAAAATTTAGCGGAAAGTGTCAAAAATCGATAGCCGGCTGTCAGAATACGGATACCAATACTTCGCCTCCAAAAACGTGTTCATTTAATAATGAACAACTTTGTTCAAATAACATTCCCCTTAAAGAATTTGGAAAAATCATTTAAAACGTGTGAATTGGGGTGCCCTTTCTTGTCCGACGTTGTGTATAATCTTTAGTTCACTGTATTTTTTGTTTTGTTTTGTTTACTTTGCAATCTACTCACTAAATGAGATCTAAAACGATGTCGTAAGGTCTTCTGTGGTTGAAGGGCAGTTTACTTATTAACTATTTATTTTATAGATCTGAGTAACATTTCGGTTGTCTATGCATTGTTCATTTCTGGTGTGGATGTTTGAAAGCCTGCTACTAAATAAGTTTCAGACAACGTAGTTACGTGTCACTGTTATAAATCTTCATTCCAGCTGATTTCCAAAGAGCAGTATAGTTATCTATAATGCTGGTTATTAGGTTTTTGAATTTGTTGGGACACATTTTGTGTGTAACATTATTATTATGGGGGTAAAAATTAGTATTATCAGACGAAAAGAAAGTCTGTTTCAGAATAAGTCTAGAAATAAATAATTACAAAAGGTGGTTGGTGGTATGCCATTTCGGTTTTTCTTATATGTTACTAGTCAGTCAGGAAATGATTCTACACTTGACAGGTGCAGGATGCTTTCCTTCATATGTGAAGCCGGTAATTTGCTTCGTTAACTGTCTTCAGATATTGGCAGCACTGTTGCTGTTGGGGATTGCTGCGAAGTGCCAGCAGGCGCTGTGCGGCCACGCCCACTCCTACGCCCACCAGACGGGTCCCGTGGTGGGTCCCGCCCATCCAGTCACTGTGGGACACGCCGGTTACGGGGGATACGGACACGGACACGGAGGACACAGTGTGGACTACGTGGTGAGTCTGTAGTTTGTGATGGCGGTACTCCACGGCGCTTCTCTAAGCGATTCTGTTGATAGAAGACTGACTTTCTCCCGCTAATCTCATTAAGTGCGTCCTAGTGTCCTCTTAGGGGCATACTGGCGAATAATAAATATGAACAAACAGTCTTTAAATTTACATGAAAATTAAGTTAATGGGACCTTTCACTATCTTCGAAATACGATCCCCTACTTACATCTTGATCAGGAATGTTCCTGTATAGTGAAGCACCATGGATAAACACGGAAATAATGAGAGAACAAAGCTACCAACAATTTACAAAATATTTTATTTTATTTTATTTAGTTTGATTTAACCAGGGGGACAAGACAACGGTGCTCCTCAGCCCCTGATGCTCACACCGAAACAAAGTTCATTGCGTAGTATAGCTCCCTGGCATTCTAGAAAAGCCAACTAATATCCTTAAAGCGTAGTACGAGCCCGTTGCTAGATATCCGTTGCAAAATACTTAAGCATGCGTGTTTATTCACCTTTATAACTGGCTCGAATCATGCCGCAAATTCTAACTTACTCCTACGTTAGTCACTCAAAATTAATGTCTTATCACTAAGAGAGACCTTAATTCGCATGATCACTCCTTATGGATGTCACTAAAACTGTGTTTCCTTTGTCATTTGGGGTCGTATGGTCTCACATTCATTATACTTCCCAATGACTCTCACTTGAAATACACTTAGCTGTTCTATCTGTAATCAGGAATCAGCTACCGCTACTAGAAAGCAAACCTTGTTGAGGAGTACGTGCGCTCTGCTCTAGCGTCTTCGCCGAGGTTCTTTCATGGGCCACCATCAGCCTCACTCATTCGTTGTGCTGAACTTACCAAGAGTGCATGAACGTGTATCAATTCCACAGATGTTGCGCATGTATACGTTTCAGGTTAGTAGCACCTTCCGATTTGCCCCCAAGGATATGACAGTAACACTCGGCTAAGGTTGGCTCCGCTCTTTCCTTTTGATCAGTTCTCTCAGGCTCTAATGGGGGTTAGACGGTTGGAGAACCGAGGATTTATATCGGCTGGAACTTTTATCATCTGAGGGCAGCACAATTTTCAGTTCGAATCTTTCAGCACCATTGCCACCTGCTTCACCCTCAGTTATAGTGAACTCTGTTTCTCTTTGTATTTGAAATCCAAAGAGGTGGGGGTTAATTTTTCTATGCAGCTTGTGTCAGACTAGTATTAAGGTTTTCTCTGTAAATCCAGGCATACCCGAAGTACGAGTTCGAGTACGGGGTGTCCGACGGTCACACAGGGGACCACCACTCCCAGAAGGAGCACCGCGACGGAGACGTCGTGACGGGCGAGTACTCGCTCAAGGAGGCGGACGGCAGCGTGCGCACCGTCAAGTACCACGCCGACAAGTCCGGCTTCCACCCTATTGTACACCACTCGCACCACGGTAAGTAATTCCAAAAAGATACTTTGTAACAGGTTGGAACGTACTCAACAGAGCAAGAGCGCTGTTCATTATTTCCTCTCAGTACCACCAGTTACTTCAGTTCTGTACACATACTGTGGTTTGCTACATAATATCTGAATAACAGTGTAATTATAGGTCCTATTTTCTGTGTTAATAAAGTTACGGGTCTTGACCATCTGGCTTCTCATAATAACGTCATGATCTATTTATTCACTATAAAGAGACATGTGAATATTCTGTAGCGATGTACCCAATAAATGAAATAAACTCCATATACGTGTACGTTGACAGTGCTTGTGATCGTTATCGCAATATCCGTGTAGGTCCAATCAGATAACATGTTTCGACATGCAGCCATCATCAGATTCGAATTGAAGACAATGGTAAATGCTTAGTCTTAATTCAAAACGATACGATTTGTGTCACAAACGACCGATGCTTCTGACACGGCTGTTACCGTACTATATTACCAAACATTTTGTTCAACTGAAAATAAATAAGTTAAACGTACAATCTAGATGGAAACTAGAATTAAGACCACAATGATTCAATATTTTTAAACGAATTTCACTTAACAAGGGGATCATCTGACTGTAACTTACTATCGGCACCAATCACTATAAAACAATGGTTAACAACTTTTGTAAGGAAATGTCATCGAAGTGTGCTTCAAGAACTGTCTGAGTAAAAGTTACCTCCGGTAGCGGTGCCATGAAATAGCAGCAAAGCTACAACTACGTCGTGAATAAACGTGAAGACGAAGTATTTTATGCTAGCAGAATAATTTTCTTGAAGTAAGCATTCTTATTTGCTCGATCATATTGTTTTGTTCTGCTGCGTAGTTAACAGCACTGTTCCAGTTCTTCTACTGCGCCTTTCATATGTTGTAGTTTGACGGATTTGTGTTCTCCTTTTATAAACTTCACCATTTACATTTTTATTTTATTTAGCCTTAATCTAGATTACATGCGAAATAGGCCCTTCATTACACTCAACTAAGCTTCTGAAGGATCCGCGTTTTAATCAAATTTGGCTGTGTAATTTAGGCTTACCTTTAGTTTATGCTCCCGTTAAACTTACATTACAGTTTGTTCATTTTCACTATTTACCTCATTGAGGACATTCAGTAGGTCTACTGAAGTTTCGTAATTTTTCCGATTTCATGCTTCCACCCGTATGCAAAATGTGAGATTAGGCTCTTCTACTTCAAATCATTCTGATGTTGAACTAATCTTCATCCCTGTAGTGTGCAATAAATTTTTCTTTTCTCATCTAAATTTTTTAACAACTTTTCGTGTGTACAGTATAAAACTTGATTCTGGTTTACAAGTCATAAAAAAGTGTACTTGCCTTCTGAATGAAATTTTCACTCTGCAGCGGAGTGTGCTCTGATATGAAACTTCCTGGCAGATTAAAACTGTGTGCCGGACCGAGACTCTAACTGGAGACCTTCGCCTATCGCGAGCAAGTGCTCTACCAAATGAACTACCCAAGCACGACTCAGGACCCGTCCTCACAGCTTTAATTCCGGCAGTACCTCGTCTCCTACCTTATGCTTGGCTTGTTTTAATGAACTAATTCCTGTGCAAATAACTGGAATTTGCCTCGTCTGTCACAGAGGTTAATATCTGCGATGCAGTTGTACTTTTCAGTTTCTGACGTTTGAATTTTTTTTTGCAGGCTACGGCGCTGGATTTGGCGCCGGTGCTGGCGGTTACGGACACGGTCACAGCTACTACTGAAGGCACGTCGTACCATGCGTTCTGAAACGTCCAAGTTCAAAGTGCTGCGTACCTCTAGGTTCTCTAATTTTCTTCACAGAACCATTTTCATATTTATTCCTATTTAACCATGAGATAAGCTGCTGATCTTGTAGCTCCATCTTCATCCTGTTGTTATGAACAGCAGTCGCTGACATAGAGTCCTTGTGCAAGTTACTTTTGTTGTTAAACACAGTAAAATAATCTTTCTCACTTCTTACTGCTTTATACAACTGTGTTTGTCTTAATAACTACTGAAGTTGTATGTATATATTTTCTGTTGATTTTTTATACATTTTGTATGATTTATTAATCTATGTGGGACAAGAAATAAAATGTCTATAAGAATAACAACAAAAAAGTTTTTCTAAATGTGTACATGGTGTTTGAGTGCAGAAATTATTATATTCAGACACGTCATGAGTGCAGAATGTTTTATTGGAACTCCAGCACAACCCCTTACTCTGCCTACACGTCATGCGGAGAAAAAAGGTGATGTACGCAGTGAAATACCCTCCGTGTTTATCCACTAAATTTTGGAAGTGACACTCTTTCTTGAATACGAAGGCAAAGTACTAATCTATTACGATTGGCGTTTACTAATATTTTACGCACTTTCCAATGCGAAACTCTTGATTTAAATTTCCGGTATAAAAGAAGTGAAAGCGAAGTTTCTGTTGGATATTAAAGAATATTAGGTTCACTACTTAGTACATAGTAAGTAGGGGAGTTGATACTGAGAGACACGTTAATACTAGACGTAGCCCATATGTAGTTTGTAAATAGTTTACAGAATCCACTTTCTGCAAGTACAAAGTTGATGAGGTGCTAGAAAGACTAAATGTTTAGGATCGGACTTTCGCAGGTTGCTCCATACCGTCTTGTCTGGATTCAGAAATATGTCCACACTTCAATGTTATATTTTTTGATGTGTTAGAACGATATTATCGTGTCCAGATTTTTAGACGAAAATCTAAGTCATTCCACAATTGGTGCTGAAATTCTGCTGTGGTGTAAAAGTCACACAAAATATCTCATCATCCAGCCCTTTATAACTACCGTTTTATCTCGGGGAGTGAGCAGAGTTACATAGAGTTTAAACCACGGGACTGTAACGTACAAATCTTCAATCTGCCATCCAGATTAGTTTTTTCTGGTGTTGCTCATATGATGAAGAGAAAACGCCACTCATACTCGTTGAATTCAAGCTTGTCATCTGTTTGTAGTGACCTCATTGTCGACTGATGTTGAATCCGAATACAATGTTCTTTCTACTCGTTACCCTATTATGGGAGATAACTAGCGCTATTAAATTATTCACTTTTCGTTCTGTATTAATCAGCTTTTACTAAGTAATTTTGTTTGATTGCATCTGAAAGTTATTGATATTGCTGGGCATTCTTGAATTTCTTTCACTGATGTTACGAATGAGTTTCTTCATTACTAGTTGTAATCTGACTACTGTGGTTCTGCAGCCTTCGTTATTTTTATGAATTAAGCTGGTGACCTAATTGCTCCTTTTTGATAGTCAGTGGTCACAGATTATAAGCTTTTCGAATGCAGCCCTGCATTTCATAGCTTAATAGCAGCATATCCACATATGCTCTAGCCCACTTAGAATCTACATCTACATCTACATCTACATGTACATCTACATGGATACTCTGCAAATCACGTTTAAATGCCTGGCGGAGGGTTCATCGAACCACCTTCACAATTCTCTATTATTCCAATCTCGGATAGAATGAACACCTATATCTTTCAGTACGAGCTCTGATTTCCCTTATTTTATCGTGGTGATCGTTCCTCCCTATGTAGGCCGGTGTCTACAAAGTATTTTCGCATTTGGAGGAGAAAGCTGGTGATTGGAATTTCTTGAGAAGATTCCGTCGCAACGAAAAACGCCTTTCTTTTAATGATTTCCAGCCCAAATCCTGTATCATTTCTGTGACACTCTGTCCCATATTTCGCGATAATACAAAACGTGCTGCCTTTCTTTGAACTTTTTCGATGTGCTCCGTCAGTTCTTTCTTGTAAGGATCCCACACCGCGCAGCTGTATTCTAAAAGAGGACGGACAAGCGTAGTGTAGGCAGTCTCCTTAGTAGGTCTGTTACATTTTCTAAGTGTCCTGCCAATAAAACGCAGTCTTTGGTTAGCCTTCCCCACAACATTTTCAATGTGTTCCTTCGAATTTAAGTTGTTCGTAATTGTAATACCTAGGTATTTAGTTGAATTTACGGCTTTTAGATTAGACTGATTTATCGTGTAAATGGATTGATGTAAATGAACACAATACATTACTTTTGAGTCTTCTGACTGGTTTGATGTGGCCCACCAGGGATTCCTCTCCTGCGCCAACCTCTTCATCTCAGAGTGTTCTCATTTATTTGCTGGACGTATTCCAAATCCTGTTTTTGTCTACAATTTTTACAACTCCCTCTACACAATGGAAGTCATTCTGTGATGTTTATGTCCTACCATCCTGTCCTTTCTTCTGGTCAGAATGTTCGAAACAACAGATGTCACGCTGGGCAATGGATCCACCTTCTTGAGTGCAGATGCACAAATACGTCCGACGTCCTGTGGGAACCTCAGAGTAGCGAACGTGGAGGAAATGGACAGGGACTGTGGACAGGTGGCGCTCGATGGGAGCGTGAATCGGCCATGAGGCGTGCCGAGGTAGTCCGTGCAGTTGCGATAACACTGTGTACCGCATGACGCAATGGTTGAACGCACCTGCCTAGTAGTCAGGAGACCCCGGTGCAATACATACAGGGTGTTTATAAAAGAATATCGGTGTTTTAACACTTTATAATATTTATTACACTAAACTTACAGTTATAAATTATATGTCAAAGAACCTTACAAATGTTCACTGGCATAGCGAAGTACGCGATTGGTTGAACTTCACTGTACCCAAGCACTGGATAGGCCACAAGGGGCCCAATGACAGGGCTTGCTTTGCATGGCCTCCACGTTCACCCGACCTAACGCCATGCGATTTTTTCCTTTGGGGCTTCATCAAGGGTTGTGTGTACGGCGCCTCCGCTACCAGCAGACGTCCCTGAATTAAGAAACCGGATCGAAGCAGCTGTTGCTGCAATCACTGAATACACACTTACCAACGTTTGGGAAGAACTCGGCTATAGACTTGATGTGTGCCGTGTGACAAATGGTGCTCACATTGAAAGTTTATAAGGTTCTTGGTAAAACTGTTTGAGTTGCTCTTTCATTTGACTTATCATTATCACTGTAAATTTAATATAATAAATATTACAAAGCGTTTAAACCCTGACATTCATTTATAAACACGCTGTATTTTGACTCGTCGCCGCTGATTCAGTGTAATATCCCCATGGAGCTGACGGCAACAACCTCTCCCTTTCCTTCCCTTTCTTCCGCTCTCCACCTTCATATAAAGGAGACTGCGCCGCCCCGCTCCGAGGCGCTCATTGTCGCAAATGTAGCGATCCGAGACTGTTAAGCGCCGCATTTGCCGTGCTGTGCCCTCAGTTAAAGAAGAAGAGAAAAAACAGTCGCCACTAGGTTGGGTTGGGGGGTTGTTTTGGGGAAGGAGACCAGACAGCGAGGTCAGCGGTCTCATCGGATTAGGGAAGGACGGGGAAGGAAGTCGGCCGTGCGCTTTGAAGGGAACCATCCCGGCATTTGCCTGGAGCGATTTAGGGAAATCACGGAAAACCTGAATCAGGATGTCCGGACGCGGAATTGAACCGTCGTCCTCCCGAATGCGAGTCCAGTGTCTAACCACTGCGCCACTTCGCTCGATCGCCACTAGGTAACATCGCTGTTAAAGAGTAGGGCATTGTACTGTGGAAGTAACCTTTTTAGTGGACTGCTTCCACGTAACAGTGGTCAGTTCGAAAACTTTTATCGACTGTCTTTCGAGGACTTCCAACATCAGTTGGATGTGATCGAACCATACATAATCAAGAACGACTCAAATTTTAGACGTGCTATATGTAGCAAAGGGAAAGACTGGCAATAACTTTGCGCTTTCTGGCAACTGGAGATTCCTTTACGAGTTTGTTGTAAGTGCTCAAAATATCTAACTAAGTATACCAATGATTGTCATCGAAATTTGCGCCGCTCTCAATGATACTCTGAAACCCTTTGTAAAGGTAAGGCATTTACCGTCAAAATTAATACGTTATAGCTTAATGTTTCATTTCAGAGTTCTGGTGATGAGGAATGCCTACACGGTTCTACGCTAAATGTCGTGGAACACGCATTAAATATGACACTTTTCATGAGAGTCTTACCGACTCAGCTTCCACTATCAAAGAAGAAGAAATGACGTGCAAGGGAAAGATTTTCAAGTAAACGTAACAAGAAAGAAGATCCGACGCTTAGGGCGTTTTGGAAACTGTGTGAAATGTACGTCCTGGTGAGTGTTCTACTTTTGGGGAATTTATTACAATGCAGCTCCGCAAATTTGACAATCTGAGGAAATCAGTTCTAATGCACAAGATAAACAATTTTGCATTCTATGCGGAGACTGATATTTATTCACAGCATCTAACATCAGATAGTAGTTCTTCTTCTGTAGTCCATTTTCCTCAGTACAGTTTTGTTCCTGAACACCTCCTCTCCCCAGTGCAGTCCTATTCTGATACTTCTCCCTTGAGTGCCTTCCAGTCACCTCTGCCCCTCTCACTTCAGTTGCCCCTAATCACCCATGCAGTAGCAATAGTAAGATGGCTATATTTTGACGATGTTATTGGATGTGTTAATGTTTGTAAAGGAAAATAATATATTTGAAAAATTTTGGTCCGAGAATCAGTTGTTGGGCAAAGGTGTCAGTGTCTGCGGAGGCAGAACTGTGGAGTCGTAGAATCTTTGACAGTCAGTAGTGGATAGCTGCGGTGTGCAGCAGGCGGAATTTTTTTTGTTGAGTGTACAGTGTAATGCGTGGACACATTTTTGGAACTATGTGAGTTGCAGATTTATTACGAGGAGGAATGATGACTCAAAACAATGATTGAATAGTAAACGGACATAAAAAAGGGTTTTGAAATGAACAAAGTATTATTTTATGAGATAAAAAGTTTATTTTTATTTTTGCAGACTTGATGCACTTCACCCTCGTCACAATCGAGGTTTTGATAATTATTTTATTGATGATCTTATGAGTTAATTTACTGTATCATGGAAGTTATTAGACCAAATGAATTTTCATATTACAGTCTATAATTATTTCCATTTATAAGATCCTTCCTAACCCATTTTCCAGAATTTAAAGATTGAGTCATGTGTTTCATTGACACACTGTATCTACACTCCTGGAAATTGAAATAAGAACACCGTGAATTCATTGTCCCAGGAAGGGGAAACTTTATTGACACATTCCTGGGGTCAGATACATCACATGATCACACTGACAGAACCACAGGCACATAGACACAGGCAACAGAGCATGCACAATGTCGGCACTAGTACAGTGTATATCCACCTTTCGCAGCAATGCAGGCTGCTATTCTCCCATGGAGACGATCGTAGAGATGCTGGATGTAGTCCTGTGGAACGGCTTGCCATGCCATTTCCACTTGGCGCCTCAGTTGGACCAGCGTTCGTGCTGGACGTGCAGACCGCGTGAGACGACGCTTCATCCAGTCCCAAACATGCTCAATGGGGGACAGATCCGGAGATCTTGCTGGCCAGGGTAGTTGACTTACACCTTCTAGAGCACGTTGGGTGGCACGGGATACATGCGGACGTGCATTGTCCTGTTGGAACAGCAAGTTCCCTTGCCGGTCTAGGAATGGTAGAACGATGGGTTCGATGACGGTTTGGATGTACCGCGCACTATTCAGTGTCCCCTCGACGATCACCAGTGGTGTACGGCCAGTGTAGGAGATCGCTCCCCACACCATGATGCCGGGTGTTGGCCCTGTGTGCCTCGGTCGTATGCAGTCCTGATTGTGGCGCTCACCTGCACGGCGCCAAGCACGCATACGACCATCATTGGCAACAAGGCAGAAGCGACTCTCATCGCTGAAGACGACACGTCTCCATTCGTCCCTCCATTCACGCCTGTCGCGACACCACTGGAGGCGGGCTGCACGATGTTGGGGCGTGTCCGGGACCGTAGCCCAGCTTCATGGAGACGGTTGCGAATGGTCCTCGCCGATACCCCAGGAGCAACAGTGTCCCTAATTTGCTGGGAAGTGGCGGTGCGGTCCCCTACGGCACTGCGTAGGATCCTACGGTCTTGGCGTGCATCCGTGCGTCGCTGCGGTCCGGTCCCAGGTCGACGGGCACGTGCACCTTCCGCCGACCACTGGCGACAACATCGATGTACTGTGGAGACCTCACGCCCCACGTGTTGAGCAATTCGGCGGTACGTCCACCCGGCCTCCCGCATGCCCACTATACGCCCTCGCTCAAAGTCCGTCAACTGCACATACGGTTCACGTCCACGCTGTCGCGGCATGCTACCAGTGTTAAAGACTGCGATGGAGCTCCGTATACCACGGCAAACTGGCTGACACTGACGGCGGCGGTGCACAAATGCTGCGCAGCTAGCGCCATTCGACGGCCAACACCGCGGTTCCTGGTGTGTCCGCTGTGCCGTGCGTGTGATCATTGCTTGTACAGCCCTCTCGCAGTGTCCGGAGCAAGTATGGTGGGTCTGACACACCGGTGTCAATGTGTTCTTTTTTCCATTTCCAGGAGTGTAGATTATCAACCCAAGTTCCATGTACCAATGTAGTTAGTTTTTAGCAGTATTTTTTAGCTGTTGCGGGGTCTTGCTGTGTTGCTGTTTCCGCCAGTACTTCATTTTGGAGGTGAGATTCACGATACGTGACTGCTTCGTTTCCTTTACGCAATGTAGGTTCTGTCAGTTTCTTCACTTTAACAGGGTCATTTGTCAGTGTAGAAGTTTTGGTGTGTTTCAGGTTAGATTCTTATACAGGTCGACATTACAGTTTGGTTTATTTTTATACAGTTACGTTTCGTTCAAACAGTTTGCACTGACCAAGTCTACTGAGTGTGAAATTGTTGGTTTGATTATTTATTTGCTTATGTGTAAGATCGGTTTTCAAACACATAGGTTCACTTCAGTTTCATGTAAGTGATGAGGCTTTGAGTTCAATAGCACATTTAGGTTGTCAGTTCACATTCCCAGGTTTGTGTTTAAGATAACACACACTCAAGTAATATTTCATAACGATCATATACTATACTCAGCTCTGCTCCAAGAAACTCGATCGTATTCCACAAGCAGTGACCGAGCGAGGTAGCGCATTAGTTAGCATACAGCACCAGCATTCGGGAGGACGGCGCCTCAAACCCGTATCCAGCCATCCTGATTTAGGTTTTCCATGATTTCCCTCAACCGATTCAGGCAAATGCTGGGATGATTCCTTTGAAAGGGCGTGGCGGATTTCGTTCCCTAATGCGATGGGACCGATGGCCTCGCTGTTTGGTCCCATTCCCCCCCCCCCCCCCCCCCCGCCCCCCAAATAAGCAACTCATATTATGTTTTGCAGTCCTTCGCAAATACTTTTATACTTTTGATCCCTAAGTGCATTCTGTTAACAATAACCTGTTTCTATGACATGAGTATCATTTTTATTTGTATGTGTATATTTACGTACATAAGCTTGTAACCAACAACAACAAAACAGCATTCAATAAACATTTCTTTGAAAAGAACTGTCCTTGACAGATGCTGTCAGACTATCTGAGTAGAGAATAATTCCTTCAACCTCTTTTACTTTAGACACATTTTACTTCAGACGAGTAACAATTTGATGCAAATAATGTAGCTATAAATCCTTCACAAAGGACGGTTTCATTTAAAGAAATTAAGAATGGAATGAAAATAGATAGCAAAATGTGTAATGAGTATAAAATAGTGCGATATGTCATGAGTTTTGCATTGAATTTTCATTCCATATACGAAATTCGTATCGCTTTATTTTATACTCAAAAGAATTACATGCCAGTTACAATAATATAGATTAACATATTAACAATTTTAACTTGATAATGGTTTAAAACCGAAACTGCAGTCGTAACATTATAATAAAAATTAGTCAACAGCCAATGGCAGCATGATTTCCTTAGTCCGGAACCGCGGGACCGCTACGGTCGCAGGTTCGAATCCTGCCTCGGGCATGGATGTATGTGATGTCCTTAGGTTAGTTAGGTTTAAGTAGTTCTAAGTTCTAGGGGACTGATGACCACAGATATTAAGTCCCATAGTGCTCAGAGCCATTTGAACCATGATTTCCTTCAAAATATATTATATGACTGGAACCCCCACAAGAGAAATTCTTCTCTTTCGCATGGTTTCATTCTAACACTGCCCCATTGTAGACTGCCCCATTCAACCACACTTGACACGGTTATGTAATAGACACATGTTCGAATTATTAGGTTTTTACGGCAATGCTTCTGGGCCCAGAAAAAGCCAGTGTTATTTTTCTGACAACTATTTACTTGCTTAATTATTTGAAGCAAAGCAAGAAATCTTACATTTTGTACGCTCCAGGCGGAACAGTGGATAGTCAGCTAACAGATGGTGCTTTAGTGGAAGGAACCTGGAGACGGGAAGTACAACCAACGTCTTCATGCAATTTAAAGGCAGTGCCAAAAAACAGTTTGTCACATGGATGAGCTGTTCGCTGAGAGACGGCCGACTATTTCGTCAAAAGTGGACGTATACTTTGGCAGGATGAGACAGAATGAATGCATAGATATGCTTGTTATCATTACAGAGTTGCCAAGCTCAACCTTTGGCCTAAGTAATAGTGTGTTAAAGTGCTAACGGAATCTGACTCTACATTATAGATAATTATTGCATTAAATTACGTACATGTACTTACATTTTCTGTGTTTACGGTAGCAGCGGGAGTGTAACGGTCCTTTAGGAATTCAAATAACAGCAAAGCAACCCAGTTATTACTGTGTCTGCCAGTCCTGAAACAATAGTGGGATGTTATAATAAATGCAAATGGAATCCACAACAATAAATGTGTTTATGCAAACACTTTATGAAGTCGCTCGACTTCTTCATTTGAATTTTCTCCCTTCTGTAGAAAGACAACAAAGAGATCACCATTTTTTAAAGTTAAACTAAATAAGCCCTCGGTCACAAATGTTAAGTCTTCTGATCAGGTTTCAGCACTTCTATGAGTCCCTTCATCAGAAATTAAATATTCAAATTGACCTATAACATAAAAACAAATTTATGGGAAATTTTTTTTATGAAAGTGTAAGTACTGACTAACAGTACAAGAAAGAAGCAGTACTTACATGTCACGTGTAAGATAAATATTAAAGGAATAAGCTTTAGTCACAATTTTTAAAGTAGAATGCGTAGAAAAGCAAGCCACTACGGGCTCCACGCATACGTCGAGCATCAGACTGAGGCGCCCGCGTTAACGACTGCGGACTGCGGACAGGTGAACATTGCACAGAGAGTGCCATCTAGTAGCCACAAGTACAAACTGGCTACTTAACATTCAAATAAGAACAGACGAATATTATGATGAACGTTATCCAGTACGTGATGTAAAGGCAATATTTTGTTTAACAGCAGCAGAAGAGGTAACATTTTGTCTACATCAGAACTCAGAAGTACAGTTTAAAGTATGAAAACACAATTATAGAAAATAATTGAACGTTCTGGCGTCTATAAGATTTTCTGCTATACTTGCTCTTCTTACTACATAGGACAAACAGGACATGCCTTTACAACCAGATATAAAGAACATCTTTTAAGAAAAAGTGGCACTGCCACCCAAAATTCGTATTTTGCTGACCACCTTCTAATTACAGGCCTCGCGCCTAAAGCTATTCATGATATCAACATTTTGCACATCGAGAATAAAGGGCGTAGATTAGATACTATTGAAGAATTACAATTTATTAAACATCTTTCTCGAATTAATAGCCTCATTCTCAATGAGCAGCTGCAGTTGCGTAATAAAAGCAATTTCGGGTTTCCTCGTGCAGTTACCGAAATGTTTTTTCCATCTAAGTCAACTCATAGTTTTTCGTATACTAAATGGTTTATATTGGCTGTATTTCATGTTGTATCGTTTTCTACAAACTGTTTCATTCAGCCCTTTTTGTATTTTCTATAATGGTGTTTTCATACTTTAAACAATACTTCTAAGCTCTGATGTAGACAAAATGTTACCATACCTGCTGCTGTTAAACAAATTATTGCCTTTACATCATCTACTAAAAATGTTCATCATAATATTCGCCTGTCTTTATTTGAATGTTAAATAGTCAGTTTGTGCTTATGGCTACTAGATGGCACGCTTGGTGCAATGTTCACCAGTCCGCACTTGCTAACGCGGGCGCCTCAGTCTGTTGCTAGCTGTGGCTTTATATGTATGAGCAGCCCATAGTGGCTCGACTTTCATGTATTCTTTTTAAAAAATTTTGTGACTAAGGCCTTTCTGGCTTGATATTTATCTTATACTTGACATGTAAGCACTGTTACTCAATACTTTCACTTTTATATACAAATTTCTTTCCCCATAAATTTGTACTTATGTTATAGGCCAATTTGAATATTTAATTCTGATGAAGGCACTCATCTGGTCAAACGACTTAAAATTTGTGACCGAGGGCTTATTTAGATTGACTTTAATTTATAAACGGTCATTGCACTAAGCAGCCATGTTTAAAACACTCATATATATTATGCTTGGCAGTAGGCCGCAGTGGCGTCGGCTTTGGAATCGACGAAGCAAAAAAACAAAGAATGAGTGTTTTAAACATGGCTGCTTAGTTCAATGACCGTTTATAAATTAAAGTTAATCTAAATAAGCCCTCGGTCACAAATTTTAAGTCGTTTGACCAGATATATATATATATATATATATATATATATATATATATATATATATATATGTTGTTATGTGGTGATTATAGTCTTTTGGATTCCACAGCTCCCACCTTTGTCTATACGGATCTATAAGGTTATCACTTTGTTTCCGGTCTCGCACCATTCCGAGGGGCACCTCCCGCCTACAACGCGAGAACAAGCGATCTGTCACAATACGAATTCACGCATGCAGTACACCACAGGCCCGCCAAACGAAGACCCCTCCAAACTGAAAGCGTGCAAACGCGCACCTTCCTTCCATGTACCGAAAACAGGCGAAAATAGCTCGAAGCGGCGTAGTTCGTCGTCCTAACTGGGCGCGCAGACCCACGCAGAGCCGTTCTGTGCTGCGTGGCGCGGAACGACGCGCTCAGTGTGGACTTGCCGTTTAGTCTTTTCGATTGAGGATTCGTAATTTCAGAAAGAACTTATTCACTGCTCACATATTCATATGAGAAAGTTACCTTCTGATGATCATCAGAAAAACATCCCCTTTCGATGATAATAAGATAAACATGTCCTTATTCTCTTGGGTTTTCCTGGTTTCAGGTAACAAGCACACTGTTCAAGGGAACACATCATAAAATTTAGTGAATCAATAAATCTCAAATTTATACTGCATCTCTACTCGTTGGTGTTACTGGAACACTCTTTGTCAAAGTTTTGTAGTTTACCACATTCATTGGTATAATAGAAACACGATCTGCATTTAAAATAATTTCTTCATAGTCATCTGTTGTCTTTTGTTCACATAGATTCATGATCAAGAAATACCCGTCGTACTTGCTCAGATTTTGGAACATGATGAGCACACTGCAGCCAGGACTGCTCCACCTCGGTATGCACCTGTGAAATGACAATGACCCCGGTGCTTCACATCGTTTTTGCTAAAGGTTTCTTGCAAATGTGCAGACTCCTGCACAGCGAAACGCCGATTCTACTAAGGGCAGGGGCGATTCTAGAAGTCGGTCAAGAGGGGAGGGCTAATGTGGGGGGGGGGGGGAAGGGAGTTTGGGGGAATGGTATATCGCTTAACAAAAGGAGAGTTGGGGTCCCCCACCGACAAATTGGTAAAATTTGGTGTTGCTTTAAGTAGTTTTTGGTAATTGTTTTGTTCAGGGTAAAAAACAGGGTAAAAAAACTAATTTTAAGACGGGAGATTTTATAAATTACATAAACCATAAAAAGGTCAACTTGCAACAAATAAGATTTCATTAATTTTCTGCCTACACAAGATGACATGAAAGTAAAAACTTGAACTTGACATAAATGTAATAAATAAATAAAAATAATTCTGTAACAAAATTCACTGGATATTTCCGTCTTCTGCCCAATTTGTCATGCTCATTCGCCTCTGCTTTGTTTCATTTTACTGAATATGTTAATCCCAGACTGGGGTAGTAACTGTTGAAGTAATATATTCGCTGATTTCAGAAGTCCTTTTATCCAGTGTAATATGATACTCCATAGCCTCCCTCCCTGGCACCGCCCCTGTCTATGGGGCTTTATAACAGCTGAATATTTTGTAACAAAGATGTTTACAGTCACAGCTACTGCATACATCTACTGAGTAAACAATACCACGTAGGCACTGCCTCGATACAATTTAAACTGGAAAGTACTGGTTATAGCTGCAGTGTATATAGCAGGCGACGACTGAATCGACTATGCAAATGTACTTGATCGGAATATGAATCAGAATCTGTATTATGACTATAAGCAGCGATTGGTTCCAATAAGCATTCTCTATTAGCACAAATCAGGAATGACACTTTCAGTTTATTACTAAATTTCATAAATTTCACAAACTCGTTTTTACCAGTAGGTGTCATAATGATGACTAAAAGGTACGTGTAAGGAGAAAGCCACTTACTTTGCATGAAATAGGAACATTTTCTAGATCAATTTTACTTGCATTATTGAAGACTCTAAGAGAAACACATTATCTGTCAGTTATACACATTGTCTGCCACTTATATCAAGAAGAAATTTTATGTGTAATAAATAGTTACTCGACTGTATTTCTAATGTATCGATTTACTGAGACATAATTTTCCATAGGACGAGTTTATCAGCCTTTTATTAACAGATCGATTGCAAACATTTTAATTTCCACGGATACATTTGTAAAGCTTGAGTAAAAAAGAGTGTGGTAGGCAGAACAGCAGCAGCGGGGAGCACGAGTTGTAGTCGAGTCCTGAGCGAGATGTGACGATAATCGGTCGGCTTATGTGAGGAACTCTGGGTTAGAGCAAGCTGTTCCCTTTTGAAGACGAGAAGTTTTTATAAGTGGATAAGAGCTAAGAATTCAATGTTATTGTAGGGAAGACTTTTGGAATTTGTTTTTGACGCACAAACGATTCAGCAACCAAAAGAAATATTTTGCCGCATTACTTTGTATGCATTTAGGGATTATCACAGTTTTTAATTTTTATTGTTCAGAGATTTGAAGTGTTCGATAAACGAGACGATTTATCACTCATTTGTCGAAGGTGTTAGAAAGTTCCATCTACATCTGTTGGTTAAAAGGAGACTTTGACTTAATAATTTAGAAGTAAAATTGACAGCAGTTTTATACTTCAGTAGCGCTTGGTGTGTTTGATAGGATTGCAAATAATGAGTAATTTTATTAATAGGAGTTTAAATATTAGATTTGCAATTTTGAGAAAATTAAATAAGTTCTTATTTCGTTTTAATTTTAATTTATAATCATCCTCCCTATTTTCTTATATAGCATACATTTCGAATACATTTTGAATACAATGAGCACTAAGGGCATTGTTAGCAAATGAACAAGATGGTGAGTGCCTAGAGTGTTGTTTTTCATGAGATGTGGCAAATTATAGCATTCAGTGCAGTGGTTTTCTCTTTCAGCTTATAGAATCCCAGTAGCACTGTCACTGGCAGCTACGCTGCTACAGAATAGAACTGAACGTCTATTGCAGGTAAGACATTATCAGGACTTAATTAAAGAACTCTTGTTGCCTGCAGTGAAATAAATTGGAGGTGGACACATTCTGCATTTGTGAGTTTCAGCTACTGTGAGTGAGCATTTCCGCGATGAGGTTAATTTCATTTAATACTGTCAAGGTCCAAAGTTCCTTTCATCAGAAATTTCCAAATTAAATAATTTTCATTTTATTAAGTATTTTTCGCAATTTTCCATCATTAAATATTTCTCATTAGATACTTCCAACTGGTATATATTGAGCACAGTTAATTGAGTGTGCATCTTATCTTACCCGAGAATGAAAACAACAGAGTAAGCATTCACATACTACAGTGGATCTAGTGGGAGCAGTGATACTATTCCGTGCGAGCCTCGAGAAGTTTTTTTATGTAATGTAAATGACATATGTCAGTATTATCACCAACCTTTAACATAAACTAATTCACTTGTCGCTCTCGAAAGATTGTGGTAATATGCAGTGGTACAACCCTGAGTTAATTGTCATTTCTCTTATCCCTATTTCGTCTTACCTTCTACAATCATCCAGTTATAATCTGAAACTCGATGCTGTAGACGTTTATAGAAACGTCTTTATTCAGTGTTTCGAAAACATGAACATGTTTCAGCCCTGTGGCGAATGATACATTGGTGAGCCGTGAGTTAGTACACTGTTCTGTCTGGGGCCGCTAGCTCAAAGGTAATATCAACTATCCCTCTTGCGGCCCTTTTGCCAATATCTATGAGGAAGAGTTGGTATCTGCAGGTTGTGTCCTCAGAAGCTCTTTGCTTGCCGATATATATACATATACGGGTTCGCTGGCGTGAGAAAGGAGGCACCAAGATAGGGGATTGGCGGTAGCGTCACGAAAAGAGGCGGTCACGAGGTCCGAGCAGTCAAAGCCCGGAGCTACGCAGGGCCTGTGCAGAGGAAGGATACCGGAGTACTCCACCAGGGTCAGCGTCGACTACAAGTAGCAGGCCGACATCTCTTCGGTTGGTTGGCGACATCTATGTCAGAACACCGTTTGTCGCCTGGCTGCCCCCTTCTACCTGGCTGACATTGGCACCACTCAGTAACCGCCGTGGGGCACCGAGGATCCATGGAGCTGCTTGCTGATGAAGGGGAGTAACAGTCTGTAATCCTAATGGTGATTGGTCTCATTGTCTACCCGACCTGCTAATTATTTTCTGTTCTGTACCCGACTTTCAGAGTTTTACTCGGTCGGCTCCTTGGTCGTAAATATACGCTGTAGTTTTGTACTATACACTAGATGTCGTTTGAATATTTGTTCTGATATTATATTGCCCTTCCTTTGTAGTTCATATCCGATAATTAATGTTTTGATGAATCAGCTCCTGGTCGGAAATAGCGTCGGAGCAATTGTACCAAGGCACTGGTTGCCGTTAAACAAATAGAGGTCTTGTGTTTAGATTTAGATGTTAATCCTTTCAATTCCTTGGTTGTAATTGTATTTGAGATAATCTGAACTACCTGTTGTACTAAGCTGTGCGTTGCTGTCTTTGAAAGACAGGGTCATTATTGGTGTATTTTTAACTGGATCTTGTGGTTCCACCGAGTGAGTTCTCTTGTAACAAGTGTTCCTTCAGAGCGTCCTTCATAACTGAGAGTTAATTAAATTTTGACGGGTTGGGGTCCAGTAGCACCTTGTTGCTGATTGAAATGAAAAGGTTGCTTGTTTTGAAGCAAGCCTCATCACTGTCATAATTGTTTCCTAATTTGTTTAACCTCTAAGCATAGGTGCGCATCTTAACCCCGAAACTTTCGACATACAGTTTCCAAATTTAAAAAAAAGTCATTTTTTGAGTAATTGAAACACTCTTGTCATAAATATTACTTACATCTTTTCATGTGTTGCAGAAGGACATTTAATAAGAGAAACTGTGTCCATCACGGTTGTAAACACCACTCTTTCAGCCGATAACAGGCGGGAAGCAGGTCCGGGCCCTTGTAATTATTGTCATGTTGTTCGTGTTTTGATTTCTCTTGTAAAAGCTTATTAATTTCACTAATTTGTTAATTTGTAAAGAAAACAAATTTATGATTATATATTGTTGAATAAAAGGGTTGTGTGAAAAGAAAGTTACGTTGGTGGGTCTTCCCTTCCACGTTTTCCTTACCAGTAAATACCACGTATCAGTTGGCAACGAGTAATTGGTATTGCTGATATTTACACACACTTTGTGCATGCTTATTTCCTGGATGCAATTCTGCTACATTAACCACCTAAAACAAGGCTTATCTTTAACTCAACGTTTATTAGTATGTATTTACCTGCTGTTACCTTAGAAAATTTCATGTGTACTACTGCATACAATCCTTCATTTTCACTAGCATTAAATGGCAATTGAGTTACTCCCTTAACACCAGTACATACTCGTCTCCTAAATGCAGACTTGGCATCATCATGTAATTTGATATGTTTTGGTGTTGCTTCATTCATTATAATATTATTATTGTTACTAGGTTGGTCAATGAGACTTAAGATTACCGAGATGATGGTATTCTTCTTTTGCAGGTTCTCGCTGCTGCTCTGCTACCGCTTGTTCTTCTTGCAGATTTCCCAGCTGCTCAATCAGATCACAGCTCGACGGTAGGAACGCAGATATTTTGATGCTTAATAGGAGGCCCGCAGATTCTGTAACAATAAATGAAGAAACATGTATTCATATATATGATAAACAGGAAAATATCGGGATTCAATAAGCAGAATACTTACATTTTGGAATGTTCGCCAGAGAACCGCCACCGCCTTGTGTCCGTCGCGCAGTACAGGTGTTAAGGAGCTGCTCCCCTGGAAGACGACGGATCCGCGTCCTCCCATCGACATGACGAAGAATGTATCAGGATTCATCAGACCACGCCGTTGGTTGCGTGCCCATTTCAGTCGTAGTTGCCCATGTCGTGGTGTTAACACTGGCACATGCATGGGTCGGTGGCTGCGGATGCCCATCGTTAGGACAGTTTTGTGCGCTGTGTGTTCAGACACTGGTAGGGTTCCTGCACTTAACTTAGGATCCACTTAGCAACTAATAAATACACTAAACCCTCCGTTGTCAAATTTACCTTTATTGTAATTTTAATTAACGTGGAAGCCATAAAAACACCAAACATGGAGGCAAAATGTACGCATCTAAAAGCTACTTAAAAAGGGATAAAATCACTTAAATTTGTTTCCAAAGAGGAGAATACAACGTCCAAATACGGATCTCGCTAACACTTACATTTTACTGACATTAAATATATCAAGATAAAGAATCATACATGTGACGAGAACAAATGAATAACACTATCAGTCTTTACAGATGAGAATACGACTATATCCACGAAGGTTCGCGCTCTGGCAAGGGAGATACTCAACATCAACATATAAGGTGATTACAGTAAGCCCTGATTCCACTCGACAAACGTAGTAACGATATAAACGAGAGAAATGTACTGAAGGAGGATAGCTGGATGTGCCGTAGTAAAAAGGGCCACTATCAACACCGTCAGGACGCGACCCCCGTGAACACATCAGTTTCAGCTACCTACGACATAAACAGTGTCATTTGTAGCTTCTTAAAAACAATTAACATGAAAAAGGCACAACACGTAACACACTAATGAAATATAAACGACTACTTCACAGAACTAACTCCTCTTCAGACAAAGCAAACAGCAGAATATTAACAACACGTAAAATACTTGTAACCTATAACAAACTAAGGCACCACGTAATAGAATATCGTCGTGAGCTCATAGAATACTCAGTTTGACTTGCCTGTTTATAGGTCTTACAACTCAAAAATGGTTCAAATGACTCTGAGCGCTATGGGACTTAACTTCTGAGGTCATTAGTCCCCTAGAACTTAGAACTACTTAAACCTAACTAACCTAAGGACATCACACACATCCATGCCCGAGGCAGGATTCGAACCTGCGACCGTAGCGGTCGCGCGGTTCCAGACTGTAGCGCCTAGAACCGCTCGGCCACTCCGCCCGGCTCTTACAACTCAACTTAATAGTGTCAGCTAAAGCAAAACCACGAATACAAAACTCGAAATGTGACATGAATAATGATTGAAGCCACTGACAATGCTAGGCTGCCACACGGAGGAGACAATAGTAATTTACAGCGGCACACAACCGACCTTACATCTCCAATTTAGTATAATCAGAATAAACAATTTTGTGTATAATAATTACTTACAGTACCATGACAAACTCCGAATAACACTTATTACCCAAGGTAGGTGCTGCTATCGAAAGGCACCTTGAGTAATACAGAGTTCGAGTGTATTCACTTATTGGAAGGGTTTCAACTTTACATCCCTTTCCACATACCTCTCTGTTTATACACTTCTATAACTTCTGCAACTAAAGAAGGGCATATAACACAGATTTAAGCAGAATAAAACAGGACCTTAATATGGCGCAAATGGCTTCATTTGCTTTACACGTGGGATATCTTCACCATTCAGTAATTCGGAAATATATTCACCAACACGTGAGAGCAAGATGTCGCCGTGGTATCAACTATATACTTCAAATAATTTCCTGCACAGACACAAGGCAAACGAAGTGTTTTCACATGCAACAGCGGAGAGCATCACACATTTCCTCCGTCACGCCATAGACACATCTCAATTTCAATGGCCAGTAAAAAGAACCTATACATGCCCTCGCAGCAGAAAAGCCCCAAAACACAACAGTGCACCACCGCGATACCAAACCCGAGGTCCCATCAAGTCACTGCCGGGATCTCTCGCTGAGCCTGCCCATAGTGTACAGGTGTCGTACCACAGGCCTCACGGTAAACGTCAACAAGCCACCTCCGACCCTGCGAATATCCACTCCGCTGTCTCTTTTCCCTCCCCGTTAACCACCCGACCACCGGCCTGAATCGCGGAAGGCAAAGATGGTGACCGTATAATCGATGGCAGCGATACCATTCGAAGTGAGAGAACATTGGCGCCAGCCGCTCCACGGCTCACACACACTTGTATTCTGTGAGATCAAGAACAGGAATCGGGATTAATGTAAAGAAAACTCGTAGAAGGGTGGCCCAACTTGTATCGCCACTTATCATTCCCAAACAAATATTTTTATTTAGTAACAATTCTATCATGAATCAGCTAACAGCTACGAAGGTTCTTACTAAGTATACATAAATAGTTGACATTTTCAAACGAAATTCACAACGTATAAGGACATTTGCATTACATATAAAATTACAATTAGTGCTCAAAACGTCAACTACGTACCATAATAGTGGTCCGACTACAAACAGTTAATTAATTAAATAAATCTGCGGCTGCACTCTGTCCCACAACTAGATCACAACTGTGGCTAATCCCACAACAGTACTTGAATATAAGTTCAACAAACATTAAATAAAATACATTAAAATGCATACATTTCCACTGGTTATTCCGCTCTCATACAGACAAGATAGCGCCAAGTTACGTGAAACCGAAGCAACACTAGTACTTTACTGACTGGTCACAAGTCTGTTCCACATAAATAACGTTAAGTACTTTAATAAATCAGTGGCCCCTAAAACACAAAACTATAATGACAACTAAACCCCTAATTTTTAGAGAAAATAAGATATTCACTGCTCATTTAGCCCAAAGACTTTAATCACATGCCCACAAGGGCCTTACAATAACAGAAATACTGAGTCAATTACTTCCTAATCTGGCGGCAGCCCCACTGTGGCATGATACCAAAAGAATAACAACAAACTACTCAGCTTGAGGCTGGAAGGGGAGATCCACAGAACTGCGTGTGACCTGCCAACACTTAGGCCTCATGGGATGATGAGAAGGCAGCCGAAGCAGAAGGAAAAAGAGTGCCTGCCCTGGACCAGCAGAACAGCAATGCGTCAACCGCTGGCGATACAAATCTGTCAGCATATCCAAACAACAAACAGCAAAAAACGTTTGATAGAAAGGCAATACTTAGAAAGGCAATTGAAAATTCAACTCTTATAACTTCAGTATCAGAGTGGCCTGCTCACAACATTGCAAGTTAACCTTCCCAGCAATAACAGGAAGCAATGTAACAGGCCATTTAAAAGAATAATCACGTAGTAATTTCAACAAGATTTTAAAAATCAAGGTATACCTTTATTGGGGCCTCTTAGGGCTTAATAGACACAGTAATTGGGATACGCACTAAATGACAGATGGCCGGTCAAACTGTACAATTATAACCCGAAGGGCTTCTCAACACGGAGTAGAGAGTGTGCAAATATAAGCACGCACACACGCATGACCCACACGTGCGTACTTTTAGACTGAGTGCATGCACACAACTTTAGCCACAGGCCAAATCCTATAACTCCCCCCGGGAAGGGCTATGAGGTCTACAACAAACAGAAATTCAGTCAGTAGTATCAAATAATAACAAAAAAACATGATTTCAAGAAGAAGATTAACATTGTAAAGTACTAGCTTGGCACATACAGAAACCTCCAGATTAAGACACACAGCCCCAAGGGTCACCGAAAGGCATAAAAAAACTGAATACCTGGCCAGCTCACACCGGGCAGAATTAACAATGTTTAAGTACAGTACTTACTAAACAGTCTTCATAGACAATTTCAAACAAATGCCAAGGAGGCCAGTAGCTTCAGGACTCCAGGTAGGGACCGGATAATACTGGCCTGCTGCTCATGTTTGCTAACACGTTGTGCAATATATCCTTGCGTATTTAGCACACCACAGCTGAACTGAACTGATGCACGTTGTAACCAGGCTGCAAGCGACGAGAGTCACTTCTTGCCTACGAAATTCTTCAGCTTAAATTATCTGTCGTAGCGTTTGCAACGTATGAGGAAGTGAACTTGTCTCCAAACCATAGTAGCCTCAATACATGAACCTTAAATGAGAGACACATACGCACACGATGTTTCTTGTCAGAGATTATTATAAAAGTAAAGTGACATTGTTGAGAGGTTGAGTAAATTGTTTTCCTTAATATGTTTCTAGTATTAATCATAAAGGCGAAAGAAATGGGGCATTCAAGGTGGGGGAGGGGAGGGGGGAATCTTCACTACTGGAAGCGGAAGGACCACATATTATTGTAATTAGTATAGTCCACCACCGACTATATAGTTCGAATAAGCACTTAAGTTTGTGAAAACTACAACATACAGAGACAACGGCCCCAATAATACTGTAAGCAGGGTATGTATAAAGCAGCGCTTTATCTTGATTGAGATTGCAGGTAGACAACGTACACGCTGTGTGACCGGCAAAGTAAGTTCGACGCCTAGTACGGTCAAAAATTTTGTAAATTTGTGGTTAGATCTTATGGGACCAAACTGCTTAGGTCATCGGTGCCTAAGCTTACACACTACTTAATCTAAATTAAACTAACTTACGCTATGGACAACACACACACCCATCCCCGAGTGAGGACTCGAACCTCCGACGGGGTGCTGGTACGGTCACTGAGAAGTCGTTAAGAGAGGAAGGAATGTGGAAGCAAATGCCTTTGTAACTCTTTGCAGACGCCCGTTTGAGCAAAAGAAGTCCAATACTCAGCTATAACATCCTTTGATAGTCTGCCCATTTAAATGAAATGTCTGGTAGATAGGAGAAGTGTTTTCAAACGTAGTTTAAAGTTGGTTCTCCTTAACATTCCCTCCTATATCAGAAATCTTGAAATGTACATAGATATAACTCCCTGTAACGTTTTCTTCAACTGACACATTAGACGTTGTACCCCTAAAGTTCATTGTGAATTTGGTCTAACGAATATGGAAGTAACTAACCAAATAACTAACTAGTGTAAAATCTCTAATGCACTGCAGAGTTCTTGAAATAGCGTTTTCATTTTCACGGAGAGAAACTGGTTAGTTACTGTGGGTTTATCTTAATAGTTCTCGTGTACGGGGACAGAGGAGGCACAGAGACTATTGCGATAGTCAGTTATTTATGGAAATGGCTTTCTCCTTACACGGTGTCCAAATCAAATGTTAACGAATACGCGCTAAAATTTATCGAGCGTGAATGACTTTTCTTGTTCATTATATAATTATATTCGGCCAAACGGCAGTCAGGTGCACGTGAACTTTCGCCGCTCCTGTTTCTCTGCATCCTCTAACGGCCGGCAAGAAACTGCGCGCACGTCAGCTGAAAATTGGAATTCCTGACAACGCAACAAGAAGCGAAGCAGGTAGTTTTTGAGGGAGTTACGCAGGGCGCCGGGCTGATGTGCGTATAAATAGGTCGTAACACCCACCTGCGGCACCAGTCAACCGCGGTAGCCATTCAAGGACCAGGCAGGAAACAGACATGGCTCGTGGACAAGTGAGTTACTCTGAGAGCTGTAGCAGTATTCAACGATTGATAACTATACAACTCGTCATAATGTTTTAGTTATGAGGGATCACAATCATCTGAATGACAACATACTGACTGCTACTGTGTAGACTTAAATATAGCTTTATTTCACGTTCATTACGACACAGTTTCAACTGGAAGCCTTTTTCAATTGTTTGTGTGGTATATGGATATACTTGTAAGTATGAGAATATACTTGGATTAGGTGCCAAATACTCCGTAAACCGCCAAATGGAAAAAACATGCGGGAGGTATTTGGCCGTGAGATGTCACTATACACGGTCCATTATGCGCTTACACTCATTAAGAGGAATACTACATCACGGATGTTATACACAGATGAGCCAAAACGTTATGATCAATGCCCACCTGATGGTGTTGCGGGCACGTGACGCAGTAAGGAAAGAACGTAAGCCGAGGAGAGACGAATGGGCAGTCATAGATACGGTGCGGCGAAGATACGGGAAGCAAATTCGGAAATCCACTGAAATAAGCGGTTTTGACAAAGGACACATTATATATCTCTTCTCTCGGACATCCAATGAGTATAATGGGCAGAGGCACTATGAATATAGTGCGGGACAATAAGTTGGGAATGTGAGTCTCACAGGAGGCGTGCCAGAGATAAGTCCCTGCAGTGGCACTATCCTCCGTGTCCTCGGTGGCTCACAAGGGAACCCCCCCATCGCACCCCCTTCAGATTTAGTTATAAGTTGGCACTATGGATAGGCCTTGAAAAACTGAACACATATCAATCGAGAAAACAGGAAGAAGTTGTATGGAACTATGAAAAAAATTAATAAAATATACAAACTGAGTAGTCCATGCGGAACATAAGCAACATTCAGGACAATCTGAGCTCAGTAGCGTTGTGATCCCGTGGTTAGCGTGAGTAGCTGCGGAGTGAGAGGTCCTTGGTTCAGGTCTTCCCCCGACTGAACATTTTACTGTCTTTATTTTCGCAAAGTTATGATCTGTCCGTTCGTTCATTGACGTCTCTGTTCACTGTAATAAGTTTAGTGTCTGTGTTTTCCGACCGCACCGCAAAACCGTGCGATTAGTAGACGAAAGGACGTGCCTCACCAATGGGAACCGAAAACATTTGATCGCAAGGTCATAGGTCAACCGATTCCTCCACAGGAAAACACGTCTGATATATTCTATACGACACTGGTGACGGCATGTGCGTCACATGACAGGAATATGTTGTCGGCCCACCTAACTTGTACACTTAGCGAATGGGTAAAAAGATTCTTCTACCTTGCCCGATTTAGGTTTTCTTGTGGATGTGATAATCACTCCCAAAAAAGTGATGAAAACATAAGAGTTTTTCACATAAACTGAAAATAAAAAATTAAACTTTTCACTCGAGGGAAGACTTGAACCTAGGACCACTCGTTCCGTAGCTGCTCTCGCTAACCACAGGACCACGGCGCTCCTTGACTCCCAGTCTCCTTGATGTGGCCTATTTTGAAATGGACTACTTAGTTTGTATATTTTACTAATTTTTTTCATAGTTCCACACAACTTCTTCCTGTTTTCTCGATTGATCTGTGTTCAGTTTTTCAAGGCCTATCCACTGTGCCAACTTATAACTAAATCTGAGGGGGGTGCGCTGGGAAGGTTCCCTTGTCACATGGATAGACCGTCTGCCATGTAAGCAGGAGATCCCGGGTTCGAGTCCCGATCGGGGCACACATTTTCAACTGTGCCCGTTGACTTATATCAACGCCTGTATGCAGCTAGGGGTATTCGTTTCATTGTAAAGGGCACATTGTTGTGGCTCTGCGGCGGGAAACGAGAATCTCTGAAGCGGCGAAGCTGGTCAGCTGTTTGCGTACTACTGCCGTGAGAACTTATGGAAAGTTATTGAAGGACGGCGAAATAATGAGTAGGCCGTGTGGTATTGGTGGTCCACGTCTCATCGCAAAACGTAGTGTCGGGGAATCCACTACTGTGTAATCCAGGATAGGAAGCGACCTGTGGCAGATCTGCCGACAGAGTACAATGCTGGTTCAGGCACAAGTGTTTCGGAGCTCCCCGTTCCTCCATTGACCCAACGACATCGCCGGTTACGATTGCAGCGGGCACAGTGTCACTAAGTTTTCGTCATAGATCAATAGAAACGTGTTCCTTGTCGAGTAAATCGCATTTCTTTTCACATTAGGCCTATGACTGGATCCTTACACGCATTCATCCAGGCGAATGGCTGCTTGAAACGCGCAGCGATCCACAGATGCAGACCAGTGAAAGCAGAATTAGGCTTTGGGGTGGATTGAGTTCGGCTTCTAAGGGAGCTATGGTAGTTAGACTCGTGGACACCATGGCAGCAGTGAACTACGTGAACACTATTGTGGACCACCTACGGGGTATTCAAAAAGTCTCTCCGCAGTGCCGTATGCCTCAGTGAATATACCGAAATGAAACTCAGTGAAATAAAAGTTATTAATTTATTGAATATTCATTTTTACTTACAAATTTTCACGTTAAATGTTGAAAGTGTCTCCCCCCCTTCCCCCCTCTGTTGTTGAATACACAATTCAATTCGTTTAATAATGTTTCCAAGCACAAGCTGTAACATTTCTTCTGTAACAGAAGCAGTGAAAGTGGATATTACAGTTTTCAATTCATGGATGGATTTTGGGCTGTTTTTATAGACAGTTTCTTTCGCTGCACCCCAGAAGAAAAAGTCAGATGGTGGCAGGTCAGGCGATCGTGGACGCCAAAGTCCCTGTCAAATTATGCGGTCATCGAAAACATCAGCAAGCAGCGACACTGAAACGCTAGCTGTATGTGCGGTCGCACCATCTTGTTGAAAATAACCGTTCAGTATTTCATTTAACACAAGTTCTCCTATGAATGCGTACAGAATATTACTGCGGTATCGTTGTGCGTTCATTGTTTTGTTGAAAAATATGGGACCCAGAATCCGACGTCTAGAAACTGCAATCCAAACTCCTATTTTCACAGAATTAAGTGGCTCCTCATTAATACACAATTGATTTGCAGTACTCCACATACGAGAATTTTGCGAATTCATGCACCCGGATAAATGAAACTACGCTTCGTCAGTGAAAAACGTTTCATTAAGAATATCTCTTCCATTTTGTTGAACGAAATTTTTGAACCATTGACAATAATGCAGTATCTTGCCATGATCAGTATTTTTCAGTTCATACTCGATTGTTACTTTGTATAGGAAAAGTTCTAATTTTTTCCTTACAGCTGTGTGGACCGTTCCGACACTAACATCGATTTCCTGGGCGAGCTTTATTACTGACTTGTTCGGACTCATGGACATTTTATCGCAAATATAGTTTATCCTCAAACAAAACGCTAGGACGACCACTTCTCGGTGCATCTGTCACTGAACCCGTACTTCGAAATTTGTTAATCAAATCTCCCACAGTATCGCGATGTGGGAGTGTTGTCTCCGGGAAAACTAAATTAAATGTTTGACGAACTGAAACTGTGTATTTTTCCGCCAGCTTTGAACACTTGTTCGGCTAAAACTACACGTTCTTCGATGGTTAGCATTTTAACAGTGACAAAAACGAAACAAGCGAACAAAGGAACTAAACTTAAACGTTCACGTCAACACGTAACGACACACACCAACGATACTACTGACGCTGGCTGAGATAAACGAAACAGTGTAATGTTGGGAGAGTCCTCTTGAAGGGAAATAACCCAGACAGGCGAACAAACATATGTCACGCGCGGCTAGCAATCATACGGCACTGCGGAGAGACTTTTTGAACACCCCGTACATCCCTTCATAGTTAAAGTTTTCGCTGATGGCGATAACATCTTCCAGCAGGTGACACAACTCATATTGACGTCTTAGTCAGCAAATGCCCCTGATCTGTGCCCAATGGAACACATATGGGGCGCCAGCTGCGTGCCCACAAACCACCGTCCCGTAATTTACGGGAATTTTTGTCCTGTGAGTAGACATCTGGTGCCATGTTATTCTGAAAACCTATGAACGACTTGTAGAATCCATACCAAGCAGAACAGCTCCTGTACTGGGCTTGAAAAGTGGACCAACACTTTATTACATAGATGGTCATATCGGCACATCGGTGTAGATACATTTGCAATAAAATATTTAATTGTATAGTCCGACCAAATTCCTACGTTATTACCGATTTGTGATTCGAGTGCTTGGGCTCTGACTCAGGCAAAAATTTGAAAAAGATTTCGCAATGGAAACTGAGCAGTAATTTACAGAAAATACAATAATGTTCCTGTACACACCTCCACGTGAAGATGATGCTGCTGTGGCTCGAAAACTACCAAATGATACAATAAATCGTATCAAATTCGATATTCGACAGGTTGTACATTATATTTACATAAACTGCCAGTTTAAATCACAGTTTCTGTTTGGCTTCCACAATGATACAATCTGTCGTGACTGTAGTTAGAGACCCACCCCTATCTGCATTGAGCCCAGACCACAACGTCCACCCATTGGATATAATGAAAATGAAATATTTTAACCCTGCCAGCAGCAGCTCCGGTGGCAAACTGCAACACTGAAATAACTCTGACGGCAACTTTGGTTCCGCTGCAGGGTTACCGTATGTTAATGACATAAAAGAAAAAAAAATGTCGATAAGGAAAGGTCCCATCTTAGCGTCTACAATCTAGTTCCAAGAAACCAATACCCATACGGTAGCCAGAAACTGCTGCTTGCAAGTCCAGTACTCCAGCTGTGATTGTTAACACAATACGTGTAAGACTATCATGTCCAATTCAGAATAACATTCTTCTATCTTCTGTATCTTCTCCGTAAGTATAATACTGCAGAAATGTATTCCCCGATTATTACGAACATGACGCACATTAGCTCGTTACCATTTGCGTGGAACTACGGCTCCAAATGTGATGCATAGAAGGAAATAAAGCTAAATATCTAGGTTACAAAAATTATAAATAATGACGGCTCTTAGTTTTGAACTATTCCGAAGTACAGAAACGGATAACCAGGCATAAGACCATAAATCCTTTAACCGTTAATTATCGAAGTATCGTTCGAGTATCGGATCAACTTTTAATTTTAAGAAACGTTATCGGACTCTATCTTTTGTTCACTTTCTTTGAGTGCGTTAATCGTTAGTTAGATGCCTGCTGACAAAAATCACGCCGTGTCTCCCGCGGAAATTGAGGTCTGGTAAGTTCGGGAAGTGTAAGTGTGTGGATGATCCGGGGTGCCGGCGATTGATGTAAACAATCGAGTGCGACGGACAGTAACTAGGTGTTGCCTGTCGTTTGGTTACAGAGCTAGCTTTAACCAAATACTTTTTGTTAGTGGATTGATAGTGGAAACTAAATTATAAAATCGTTCTTTATCTCAAGAACTGATGAAAACCCGTGGCAGCGTTTAAGAGACTATCTTAATTTTGTATACGGATAGGGTGGACAAATGCTTTTAGATTGTAAACCGTGCTTTCCTAAAAAATCAACAACAGGGCTCATACTTCGAGGCTTAACGGTTTGAGACAACACATAAGGCGATCACGTGATACGCGGTATGTACAATTTGAAGGAACGACGAAGGTAGGGTCCGGTCGTGGAAAGCATAAAGAAAAATCAACCTTGGGCATTTATATATCGACAGCGGAGCCAACAGCAGTAATCCGGTTAAAAGAATACGACAAAGAAGCATTGGAGAGCCTCTTGGGATTTCAGAAATTGGCAGCTGTGGATCTGAAGCTAGTGTGGACCAATGCACAGTAAATTCAACTTCCGATAAATGTCCTGTAAAATACCACTTTAACGTTTAACAAAGTTAAAGGAATACGTTTAGTGAAGTTAGCTTTTTGATTAACGCGAGAAAGGACATGCATGTGGAGGTTTCCTTGGCGTGTCGACATCGGCACTCGGTAGTCACCTTACACTGTCAACTGACGCCGTTAATAAACGACAAGATTTTCTTACAAAACGGGAAGTTTTGCGAGTGTCTCCCAAACGGTCTTCACACATGGCGTGTTTATTCGTACTTCTGCTGAAGTAGATCAGTTTGATAAAGTCTTTAAATCACGCTCCTTTCCTGTGTGCCTGCAGATGTTGTCGGCTCTGTTGGTGGCGGTGTTGGCCGCCGGCTGTCAGCGAGCGATGTGCGGCCACGCCCACTCGTACGCCCACCAGACGGGTCCCGTGGTGGGTCCTGCCCATCCAGTCACCCTGGAGCACTCCGGACACGTGGGCTACGGACACGGACACGGACACGGAGGACACAGCGTCGACTACGTGGTAAGGCGCAGCAGCGCTACCGAGTGATGTAGCCAATAGTGTGGATTCAAATCACCATCTAGCAATCCAGATTAATGTGCATTATCAACTTCTCGTGGCGCAATGAATAGTCCATTAAATTTCGGGCATACAGTCGCGCAAATAAAATTTAATTTGCGCGGTTGCATGCCCGAAATTTGATGGATCAGATTGATCTGTCCATCATTATCATCTACATTCATTGATTAGGTTCAAGGAACCTGTTGCAGCCTAAGTGTCTTAGCTCTAACGCTCCCTGGGTCGACCTAGGTCGCTTTGAGTATACATTGCAAAACTTTTTCAGGATAACTGTCTTATTGCAGTCTGTCTACATCTTGCTTCCCTTTCTGCTTATATGTGTCACCTTTTTCTGTTGTACCAAATATTCTAAGCTTATAGCTAATATCTTATTCTAGCTTCTTATTCTAGCTTTTAGTTTACATTCTTTAAATGATCTGAGGAAATTCATTTCTGACGTCACTATCGATTTATGTCTACCTCGTTTGCTGTCCAAGCCCCAGATTCGTAAACTAGCACTGGAACAGGTAGTGTTTTATAGACTTCCAGTTGCGTTTCATTAGTTACCTCTATGTTTAATGTCCTTTTTGTTGTTCCACAGTTATCCCGAAGTTTTGGTGTTTTATTCTTTATGTGTTTACTATAATCAAAAGAAATGTCGCAGCCCAGGTAGTCAAAATGACTTACGCGCTTCACTGTTTCGTTTTCTGTCACTGTTTTTGACAGAACCTCTTATTTTCCCTGGAATGCTATTACTTTTGTCTTTTCTATTGATGTTTATAAACTATAATTTTGGCCAATTTTGTTTGATTTAAATATCTCATTATAATTCTCCTCCAGGAGTGGTTATTATAGTTGCAGTGTATATTAATGTTTTTGTATAATAGTCCTTATTTAGTTTCCGGCCTTTTCTTTTTTGTTTCTTCACTCCATTTTTAATCGTGTCATTTTTATGTAAACTGAATAAAAATGGAGAAAGACTGCAACCTTGCTTAACTCTTTGGTTAATTAAAATGTCATTTTTCATAATTTTGTTTCCTGTTTTAATTGCAAATTTAGTGTGCCCCTTGTTTACCTAAATCGTTTAAGGGGCTCCGGAACGCCCTATACTTGCAATGTTAAAATAACGCTTATAAATTACATCTTTCCTCACAAAGTATTTGAGGTAGGAAGTTGAACTTTTTACAGATTATTTATTGGAATATGGGCTACAACTTAACACAGGGATTTTACAAAATTTTAGTTCAGTTATTAAAGATGATTTTTTTTCAATTGTAATGAAAATGCACAACATTTTTTGCAATTTTTTATTTATATATTCAAAAATATACAGTTTTTTGGAAAAAGGCTGTGTTAAATTATGCAGAAGGTACTGTGTAACATTTACTGAAAGTTTGAAACAAATATGTTTGGAAGATCCTTAGAAAACATGTAATTAGTATGAGAAAATAAAAGTTTTGGGAATCGAGCGACAAAGATTGGATTAACTTTTTAGTGCATTCCAGGTCCATAGGATGGATTATCTTCATCCTCTGCAAACTCCTCCTCCAGCTTCCTCTTGTTCCTCCTCCTGTTTACTCTTGCTTGTATTTCTAGACTCTTGACAGCCCTGTCTGCAGCCCGAAGGCGTTCCTTGTCTAAAGCAAGCATCGCTCGTACCATGTTAGAACCTATCTTCATTCCCATATTTCTAAATACCTATGGGTTTCCAACATTTCTCCTTTTCTTAAAAGCCTTCAGAGGATTTCTAATAACTTTACTTTTACTCATTATTATACTTCAACAAAACAGAGACTCAAGAAACAGAATTAATTACGAATATTTTCGAGATAACGACAGAGTAAATAAACATGAAACAATCGACAATCACACCAGCGATATATATTGAACCATCACAGGTTAGCCACAACACATACTTTATCTCACATCACTAAAATGTACCTGATGAACACGGACGTTAATAATAACACCATTTGACAGCAGTTTAACAGCGCCACAGTGGGTCACGCCCATGTAGAACACATTTCAAAAAAAATTTAAAAATAATTGTAGTCTTCGGAATTGAATAAATTATATATCTATTAAAAGGTAATAGTCTGCAGATTCAGAAAACGCAAAAAAGTAAAAATTGAACTTTCCATGATTTTGAGCCTTTCCGGAGCCCCTTAAGGTAAATGCCGAGATGCTTCCTTTTCAAATGGACACGTCTAGTTTCCTCCCTCACACGTTGTCCCATGGGAGTTTGTACTTTGTGTCTGATTACCTTATCGTCCACGGGACCGTAAGTTCTAATCCCCCTTCCTTCCACTACAACAGAAATGGCGCCAAAGCACCATTTTGTTCGTATTGAACGTTTTATTGTTTTGTCAACGTGTCGGTTACTAGAAACGATCAAGAATGTAAAAGGAAATGGGTTTCGTTATAGAGAACCCATGGTGCCATTCTCTTGAAGTAATGTGGAACTAAACCAGAATGACTGAAGACGCGTGCGAATGTTTGGTTAAACTTTCCATTCAACAACTTATAATCATCTTGAGCTAACAGAACCTACTGCACCGTGACTCATTTTCCTTCAAATTACACTCATAAAAGTTTCTCCTTATCTTGGTCATTACAGAACTTGCACTACTTGTATCACAAGGCAGTTCAACATAGGATTCTTTCAAAATGAATAGGTCATTTTTCCCATAGTGGTTAATACTATTGCATCGTATGACGGTTTATATCAATGTGATTGTAGATTAAAAGTTTGTGGTGAAATGTTGCACGTCCATCTTCACTGCCGGATGAGCATTGCCCAGAAAAGGCAAAGTTATGGTCCTAGTCCGGCACACGGTTTTCATCTTCCTGGAAAAGTAAGTTCAGAGCACATCCCCCTGCAGATTAAAAACTTAATTCTGGGAACATATAATAT
The DNA here is from genome assembly GCF_023898315.1 of Schistocerca nitens. Lineage (NCBI taxonomy): Eukaryota > Metazoa > Arthropoda > Insecta > Orthoptera > Acrididae > Schistocerca > Schistocerca nitens. The sequence goes on from NC_064622.1 coordinate 247,134,472, forward strand.
TATATGGCTATGGCTGGGGAACCTAGCCTGCCTCGGATCGGATCCGTCTCTAGGAATAACGATGAGGGCTGATGAGTGGGCCACCGTTGATATAGTTTTCAGGCAGTTTCCCACATCCAACGAGGTAAATACTGGGCTGGTACCTCCATCCCGCCTCAGATACTCTCTACGAAAATATTTAGAAAACTTCTCAGACTTGAACAAGAGATATTCTACAGACCCACACAGATGGCGTACACGAACTACGTCCCAGGTGACGTCAGGAAGGAGATCAGGCCACCAACTAATACTGCCAAAACCAAAAGAAACGGAAGAAGCAGAAGAAATGCTAATTCCATTAGGTATTCGGTAGAGATTCTGGGAAGTTCGGAAAGTAGTAGTGAAGTATTAGCAAAACTGGAGCTGTGATATCCCTCGTGAATGGGGTGACAAAACGCCCCCAATAATCAGGACTCTCCCGTTTTTGAGCCTCAAAAATCTGTCCTGACTTTGAAAGAAATTATTAATTTGTCACGATTTTCAAAGGATTGTTTTCAAACATTTCCAAACCGGTTAAAAAATATCCTGACTATCGATTTTATAAACTAACAATCGAAATTGACATTTCTTGTGTCGGTACACCCTGATACGTGTATAGATGAAGCACTATGATAGTTCTGTACCCGGTTTTCTCATTTTTAACGATAGATTATAAGTTGTCCCACTTTTTGACCAAGAGCAGGTATGAAACTCCCGCTTTTGTCCAAAGAAATTACGGTCCCCCTATTTGCGAATCGTTTACGGATAGCTCAGTCGGTAAGAGCATTGCCCGGGAAAAAGAAGTTCCTGGGTCAAGTCGTTGTGCAGCAGTCAATTTTAATTTGCGAGCGAGGTTTACAATAGCATAGACACTTTGCTCCAGAATGGAAGATTCAGTCTGGTGTGACTGTTGCTGCTTTTTTTTTTTTTTGTCATACACGATTAACACTACAACGGCAAAACAGCTGCCACTAAAATGAAAATCAGTGCTAAATGTCCGACGCATATAAACTGTAACGAAGGCGGGCAACAACAGTGGTAGACAGTTCCGTTTGGTGAGTCCCTCTTACTGCTGCACGTCAACCCACTGATTGCTTTGTTTTATGATCACAACTGAAACGAATGAAAAAATAATTTAATTTAATTTAAGTGGCTTTCACATGTGAATAAATATTTGCGCAAATATGTCGTGAGAAAGATTCCGAATAAAACTGTTGTTGTTGTTGTTGTTGTGGTCTTCAGTCCTGAGACTGGTTTGATGCAGCTCTCCATGCTACTCTATCCTGTGCAAGCTTCTTCATCTCCCAGTACCTACTGCAACCTACATCCTTCTGAATCTGCTTAGTGTATTGATCTCTTGGTCTCCCTCTACGATTTTTACCCTCCACGCTGCCCTCCAATGCTAAATTTGTGATCCCTTGATGCCTCAAAACATGTCCTACCAACCGATCCCTTCTTCTAGTCAAGTTGTGCCACAAACTTCTCTTCTCCCCAATCCTATTCAATACCTCCTCATTAGTTACGTGATCTACCCACCTTATCTTCAGCATTCTTCTGTAGCACCACATTTCAAAAGCTTCTATTCTCTTCTTGTCCAAACGGGTTATTGTCCATGTTTCACTTCCATACATGGCTACACTCCATACAAATACTTTCAGAAACGACTTTCTGACACTTAAATCTATACTCGATGTTAACAAATTTCTCTTCTTCAGAAACGATTTCCTTGCCATTGCCAGTCTACATTTTATATCCTCTCTACTTCGACCATCATCAGTTATTTTGCTCCCTAAATAGCAAAACTCCTTTACTACTTTAAGTGTCTCATTTCCTAATCTAATCCCCTCAGCATCACCCGATTTAATTTGACTACATTTCATTATCCTCGTTTTGCTTTTGTTGATGTTCATCTTATATCCTCCTTTCAAGACACTGTCCATTCCGTTCAACTGCTCTTCCAAGTCCTTTGCTGTCTCTGACAGAATTACAATGTCATCATTGAACCTCAAAGTTTTTACTTCTTCTCCATGAATTTTAATACCTTCTCCGAATTTTTCTTTTGTTTCCTTTACTGCTTGCTCAATATACAGATTGAATAACATCGGGGAGAGGCTACAACCCTGTCTCACTCCTTTCCAACCACTGCTTCCCTTTCATGCCCCTCGACTCTTATAACTGCCATCTGGTTTCTGTACAAATTGTAAATAGCCTTTCGCTCCCTGTATTTTACCCCTGCCGCCTTCAGAACTTGAAAGAGAGTATTCCAATTAACGTTGTCAAAAGCTTTCTCTAGGTCTACAAATGCTAGAAACGTAGGTTTGTCTTTTCTTAATCTTTCTTCTAAGATAAGTCGTAAGGTTAGTATTGCCTGACGTGTTCCAACATTTCTACGGAATCCAAACTGATCTTCCCCGAGGTCCGCTTCTACCAGTTTTTCCATTCGTCTGTAAAGAATTCGCGTTAGTATTTTGCATCTGTGACTTATTAAACTGATAGTTCGGTAATTTTCACATCTGTCAACACCTGCTTTCTTTGGGATTGTTATTATTATATTCTTCTTGAAGTCTGTGGGTATTTCGCCTGTCTCATACATCTTGCTCACCAGATGGTAGAGTTTTGTCATGACTGGCTCTCCCAAGGCCATCAGTAGTTCTAATGGAATGTTGCCTACTCCCGGGGCCTTGTTTCGACTCAGGTCTTTCAGTGCTCTGTCAAACTCTTCACGCAGTATCTTATCTTCCATTTCATCTTCATCTACATCCTCTTCCATTTCCATAATATTGTCCTCAAGTACATCGCCCTTGTATAAACCCTCTATATACTCCCTCCACCTTTCTGCCTTCCCTTCTTTGCTTAGAACTTGGTTGCCATCTGAGCTCTTGATATTCATACAAGTGGTTCTCTTCTCTCCAAAGGTCTCTTTAATTTTCCTGTAGGCAGTATCTATCTTACCCCTAGTGAGACAAGCCTCTACATCCTTACATTTGTCCTCTAGCCATCCCTGCTTAGCCATTTTGCACTTTCTGTCGATCTCATTTTTGAGACGTTTGTATTCCTTTTTGCCTGCTTCCCGAATAAAACTACACATAAGAAATTTAACTTTTTAGGTTTCTGTGGATCAAAGGACTTAAGTACTCCGCTGAAGGATACTTAGTATAGCGATTCTTCAAAGCTCGAAACATATGGAGTAAGCGCAATCACAGTCACAGCACATATTGTCTGTGTCATGTTACTGCCAAGCTTCTGAACAATAATTGATTTCTAAACTATAGGAAGTATTATCCTAACACTGATTCTTGACGTTACTTTGACCAGCTTCAATGTTCTCTCGCAGGCATACCCGAAGTATGAGTTCGAGTACGGGGTGTCTGACGAGCACACAGGGGACCACCACTCCCAGAAGGAGCACCGCGACGGAGACATCGTGACTGGCGAGTACTCGCTCAAGGAGGCGGACGGCAGCGTGCGCACCGTCAAGTACCACGCCGACAAGTCCGGCTTCCACCCCGTCGTGCACCACTCGCACCACGGTGAGACACTCTTAACACAAGTCTATACTGATTAACTTCTCGTGGTTGGGGTTCACAGTCACGTAGAATTTTTTGAAAGACATCATATTCGCCGTTGGCTGTAGACTTTACTTATTTTACAACGTTGCGTGTTAAGGTTGTTACCGTTGGCAACAGTTCATGTAATTTACATTTCTGTACGATGTACGAAGCTTGGCGCTCGTTTAATGCTGCTATACTATGTGATAAAAAGTATCCGGACACCTGGCTGAAAATGACTTACAAGTTCGTGGAGCCCTCCATCGGTAATGCTGGAATTGTGTTGGCCCACCCTTAGCCTTGATGACAACTTCCATTCTCGCAGGCATATGTTCAATCAGGTGCTGTAACGCTTCTTGGGGAATGGCAGCCCATTCATCATAGAGTACTGCACTGAGGAGAGGTATGGATGTCAGTCGGTGAGGCCTGGCACGAAGACGGCGTTCCAAATATCCCAAAGGCCGTTTGTTGAGAACTGCTTTCAATGATTATATAAAGTACAATCACCCACAATGCGACAATCTTCCAAAGAAGAAGGACCACTAGCCTTCACCCATAAGTGAACACTAGAATCAGAATTTATCTTACAACGTCTACGACGTGACAAAGACAAACTCCCGTGAGGTAAAAGGTAGGAACCCTCACTAGCAATAATAATCTCAGAAACAGGTATAGTACGGTAAGCTAAGATTTACCGAGTTTCAAAGGATTCCAAACCGGCTCTTCCTGCATTGTTGCAAGCAACGAAAGCTACAGTTAACCATCCGTTACCCAAACTGGATGAAGAAGAAACTTTCATTAAGGAAAAATTTAACCTCGCACCACAAAATAAAGTTGGTCCATTAATAAGAACAAATTGAGTAGTTTTACCTACTCCTCTTGTTTCGCTCTTTTTACCCTTCGTAGAAGATGTCGAAGCACCAAGAGTGCCGTCCACATTGACAAGTGATTTGTAAACCAGGAGGAGTAGGTAAAACTACTCAATTTGTTCTTATTAATGGACCAACTTTATTTTGTGGTGCGAGGTTAAATTTTTCCTTAATGAAAGTTTCTTCTTCATCCAGTTTGGGTAACGGATGGTTAACTGTAGCTTTCGTTGCTTGCAACAATGCAGGAAGAGCCGGTTTGGAATCCTTTGAAACTCGGTAAATCTTAGCTTACCGTACTATACCTGTTTCTGAGATTATTATTGCTAGTGAGGGTTCCTACCTTTTACCTCACGGGAGTTTGTCTTTGTCTTGTCGTAGACGTTGTAAGATAAATTCTGATTCTAGTGTTCACTTATGGGTGAAGGCTAGTGGTCCTTCTTCTTTGGAAGATTGTCGCATTGTGGGTGATTGTACTTTATATAATCATTGAAAGCAGTTCTCAACAAACGGCCCTGTTAAGGGCCACAAATACTACACATTGATCTTGCCAAAAGCCAGCAGAAGCTGGACTTAGAATTTTTCTCCGTCTATTATTTTACTTGTCTGTTTGTTGCTGGAAAACTCACTTCTGGTTGCGCAATCTTGCTGATAAGGATTTCCTGTATTGCGCTATCAGTTATTTCTTAAAATAGACATTATGTAATCCTGTTTTCTGCAGCAACAAGGGACCTAGTATTACTAGGACCTTGTTGCAGAATAATCCTTTTTAGGGATATTTTTGTTCTTAGGGTAGATTTTTATACCTCAATACAGGATATAGGATTCAGGATATAGGATTCAATATAGGATTCAGGTCAGGACTATGTGGAGGCCAATCCATTACAGGGTTGTTATTGTAGTGTAATCACTCCACCACCATCCTTACATTATGAACAGGTGCTCGATCGTGTTGAAAGTAGCAATCGCCATCTCCGAATTGCTCTTCAACAGTGGGAAGCAAGAAGGAGCTTAAAACATCAGTCTAAACCTGTGCTGTGATAGTGTCACGCAAAACAACAAGGGGTGCAAGCCCCCTCCATGAAAAACACTACTACACCATAACACCACCGCCTCCGAATTTTACTGTTGGCACTACACACGCTGGCACCAGGCATTCGCCATACACACACCCTGCCATCGGATCACCACATTGTGTGCCGTGATTCGTCACTCCACGACAACGTTTTTCCACTGTCCAATCGTCCAATCTTTACGCTCCTTACACCAAGCGAGGCATCGTTTGGTGTTTACCGGCGTGATGTGTGGCTTATCAGCAGCAGCTCGACCATGAAATCCAAATTTTCTCACTTCCCGCCTAACTGTCATAGTACTTGCAGTGGATCCTGATGCAGTTTGTGGTTCCTGTGTGATGGTCTGAACTGATGTGTGCCTATTACACATTACGAACCTCTTCAACTGTCGGCGATCTCTGTCAATCAACAGAGGAAGTCGGCTTGTAGGCTTTTGTGCTGTACGTGTTCCACGTTTCCACTTCACTATCACATCGGAAACTGTTGACCTAGGGATGTTTAGGAGTATGGAAATCTCGAGTTCAGACGTATAACACAAGTGACACCCAATCACCTGACCACGTTCGAAGCCCGTTGAGTTCTGCGGAGCGCCCCAGTCTGCTCTCTCACGACGTCTAACGACTACTGAGGTCGCTGATATGGAGTACCTGACAGAAGGTGGCAGCACAATGCACCTAATATGAAAAACGTATGTTTTTGTGGGTGTCAGGATACTTTTGATCAAATAGTGTATATAGTTACAGTGAACGAGCTATTTCTGACATTGACATGTACACATCTCGGGAGATTTTAAAGTTTGAAATGTGTTGATGTAAAATCTTTTGCAGTAGCACTTGATAATGTACTTAGGACCGAAATTGCAATTGTGAAACACGTGACTTCTACAGTCAACGGCGAATATCACGTCCTTTGAAAAAGAACAGGTCTGTTTCATTTCCAGGTGTAAAGTATTTAGGACAAACGTTAACTAAGTACTACCTTTCATATTATTAAAGAAACTATACAGCCAGAAACCTCTAAAAACTACGTGGACAGCAGTTACGCTCTTATTCGAACTACTGATTTTCTGCGGAATCAAGGTATTGATTCAATCTCTTACAAAGACCTTCATAGATCTTTTATTTTGTTATGGTGACAGTCACAAAATAATTTCATTATGCAGTAACTGGTTTCAAGCAGTCAGTGGTCATCATAAGAAGGCATTACATATAAAGGGCGGAGGTAATGAATTATTATAGAATCTATAAAAACTTCCAAGTAACTGTATACATAATGATGAAACAAGAATAAAGTTGTACCTAAAATTACATGCTACAATCTGTGCCATATAAGATTCCTGTTGCTTTCTCAACGTAAGAACAGCCAACAGCAGGTGGAAATCAAGGTTTCATAAGCTGAATGAAATCTTCACTTTGCCTATCCAAACATGTCTGATAGTGATAGTCAATTGTTAAAAATCATGTCGCATTATTCTAATGAATGTAACTATAAAACATGCCGAAGTGGTTATTCCTACGGTAGACACGCATGAACGAAGTTAGTTCCATTAATAAAACCTCTTCTTGCATGACTAAGAACTGCAAAAACACTTGTCTGTCTTGTTGGATGTTTTATAATATAAGGACATATTGGTTACGAGCTTGGTCCATGACGAGTTTGTGTGAGATCGTCTATTAAATTTTGGTTTTACCATCTCCATGGACCTCAAGCGTTGCCGTGAAATAGACTATGTGAGAGTTTCTTTACCAGTAACGATTTACACAGTTTAACTCGGTTTTATTTAATTAAATCTAACATATTATTTGAGGAAAATATCTATGACATTCCAGTTGAGATTCAGGCCTGTTGTTTCACAGTGCATTACAGCGTATAGAGCAAAAACTATGAATCTGTGACTTATACTTGTGAAAAGAAACTGACGTTCGGTTACAGAAACATCGATGTTGTCGTAGCAGAATGTTTTTGTATTAAAATAGCAAATGTGTCGATGATTAATGGTATGAAACAGACGCTGAACAATCTGTTCATCGTTATTTCTTTCCCGTTCCATTTTATTGCTGATGTTTTTATTTTTCCTCCTTAGGTTACGGTGTTTCAGCGGGCGCCGCTGAAGTGGGGCCGCGGCCAGGATACGCACACTACTGAAGGCGTCGTACCTGAAACCACAGAGATACAGAATGCAGGGCGTGCTTAACACGAGACGAGCCAACAGCTGCCTAGTGAACTCGTAAAAGATGACAACTGCTGGACTGTATTACGATGTGAAAGGAAATAAGAGAAAAGCCATTGCTTTGTTATTTTCTTAGAATACCTTTCTTGGTATCCAGACATACAGGTTGCTCAGAAATAGTTTGAAAAGCTTGTAAGGGTGTTGCAGGGGAGGTTGTGCTGGGAAATAATTGTTAAGGAACAAATTCGATATGTTGCGCCGTTACCGAGCTTCTTAGCATTGAACTTTGTCAATTTGCTCGATGCGTTAGCAAATTCAAGCACTTGCACGCGCTAAAATGTGGAAATGCACAGACATTTGTGGGTATTTGAGTGACCACTTGTTGAAATGCTCATCACCAATTAAAATGTGTCTTTTTCGGAAGTGATAACCTTAAGCTAAATGAGGAAAGGCTAAGTTTGTTCGGTTTGAGGAAACCAAACGAAGAACACGTTTGGCAACGCTCTCTGGCTGGCTATTTGAATCTGCTGAGGGGCTAAATTCAGTGCTAAACAACTCTGAAACGGTGCAACGTATGGAATTTTTTTAACAGCTGTATCTCAGTACAACTTATGCTGCAACACCCTTGCTAGCTTTTCAGACTGTTTCTGACCACCTTGTACGTTTAGTCTGAGTGTAAGACAATAAAATTCGTGTTAGTTTAGGAATTACTCACTTCACGCAAAAACCTACATTCTTCAGTGTACACGTCACATGAAACTGCATTGTCGTAAGGTTACCTTCCGCACATTGTAAATGAACACTAGTATATTTTTATGATAATTTGATATTAACCGTTATGTACTATTGTGTAAAAAAACAATAAAACCATCATAAATTTAATTCATAATTATAGCAGACGTGTTGTTAATATTTCTATTGACCTAGAATTAATTCACAATTATATCGGTAGTAGGCTAGCAACCCGCTGTAGCTTTGCACGAGTAGCACTAAGTATCAGTGGCTGGGCGACTTCATAATATGTACCAGCTGACAAAAAAGACGCCGGCCGCGGTGGTCTCGCGGTTCTAGGCGCGCAGTCCGGAACCGTGCGACTGCTACGGTCGCAGGTTCGAATCCTGCCTCGGGCATGGATGTGTGTGATGTCCTTAGGTTAGTTAGGTTTAAGTAGTTCTAAGTTCTAGGGGACTGATAACCACAGCAGTTGAGTCCCATAGTGCTCAGAGCCATTTTGAACAAAAAAGACGAATATGTTCCTTTTATCCCTGCTACAGCAGGTTGTATTTCTTATATAAAACGAATTGTACAGATTAGTAAAGTTTTCTCAGTTTATTTATATACTTTGACTCTCAGGACTCTCAGGACACTATCCCTCTGAGGACACATACTTCGACATCGTTTGCTTTTCGTTTTTTCTGGATACTTTGCTCATTGATCACAGTTAATCGGTAACGCCCTGCTAATGATTTGTACCTTAAAAGAGTAAAAATGTTATTAGAGATATTTTACTCAGTTTGCAGTCTTTCTAGTTTTACATCATTTTTGGCAATAATTCTGAGTTCTTTTCAGGCATTTTAAGATCCTTTTTAGCCAATTTTGTGTCACTGCAGTACAACTTTGTGTATTTGTATAGGCGTGAATTGCTCATTACACAGAGATATCGCGTCATAAAATTTTATTCATGAAAAAATGCTGACTAAAAACAGAGTTTAATGACCTCTGGACGCTTGCGATGACCCTAGACAGCTTTCATTAAATTCACCACTTCAGCTAAAACTACACTTACGCACCAGACCAGGTATTACGTGCATATCTTACTCGCGTAAGTACGGTAACTTTTGAACCTCTGAACCTCGGAAACTGATAGTAAAGTCGAAAAGCATTTCAAGGTTCCTCGAAAAAATCATTTTAAGAAAATATTGTAAAAATTTCGGCGATTTTCCATGAACGGAAAATACAGGGGTGGCCATTCCCACAGTTGCTACTTTTGGCCAAAAATCTTGGTTTTTCTTGGTTTTCTCAGGGACCGCCCTTGAAGAAATAATGCTTTTATAAGCTGCCTAACGTTCATCCTAGACCACATATAATGAAGAAGAACCAATCGATTTGGTCAATTTTCCTGAGCTGGATGAAGTGTGTAATGCTAAAATTTTGATCGTGTGTTCAAATGTTCAAATGTGTGTGAAATCTTATGGGACTTAACTGCTAAGGTCATCAGTCCTAAGCTTACACACTACTTAACCTAAATAATCCTAAGGACAAACACACATACCCATGCTCGAGGGAGGGCTCGAACCTCCGCCGGGATTAGCCTCACAGTCCATGACCGCAGCGCCTAAGACTGCTCGGCTAATCCCGCGCTAGATCGCGTGCTGTAGGATAGCTACACTAGACCCGTTCTTCCGATGTGTATACAAATGGTCGCTAAGTCAAGAGTTAATGAAAACGTTTGACCCCTATTTCCGTGATCAACAGAACCCGAGATATGACCATCTGAAAAAATCGCTTTTTGGAACATATCGGTGACGTGCACGTCCCTTCCTCGTGAATTAGTCTGTATAGTCCATTCTATTTATTTCCTGAGGCTAGCTTTCACATACAGACCGAAAACCGCGGCAGGCGACGTATAGATTCTGCTCAAGCACCGCTGCTCCCTAGAGTTTCTGCGGCTGTTACTTTACTGTTTATCTGGTCAGATACCGCCTCCTCTCTATCTGACCAGCACATACCTCCCATCGTTGCCACGAGATGTCACTCCAAACACCAATTAAATACGGGACATGTAACAGTACGTATATTAAGCAATCATCGCTGTTATAAAGAATGAATTATGCACCCAAATCTTCGTGAAGCAGTCTGTTTATTTATGAAAACCGCATCAAAATCACTTCTGTGGCTTTTTGCAATAAGTAAAATTTCTAATGCTTTGTGGTCCGCCGGCCGGAGTGGCCGTGCGGTTCTAGGCGCTACAGTCTGGAGCCGAGCGACCGCTGCGGTCGCAGGTTCGAATCTTGCCTCGGGCATGGATGTGTGTGATGTCCTTAGGTTAGTTATGTTTAATTAGTTCTAAGTTCTAGGCGATTGATGACCTCAGAAGTTAAGCTGCGTAGTGCTCAGAGCCTTTGAATCATTTGTGGTCCGTATGGACCCTCGTTTTCCTGCCGTACAAGAAAGAACTCAGCTCCCAAAAGCAATTGTTTTCCAGCCCCATTTTCTGCTTCAAGCTAGTCTTGGAAAATTATTACTCCTAATCCCGAACACGAGCTGTCAGTAACCATACAGAAGTCTTCGGCTAAGTTTTGCTGTGAGAGGATTTGCGCTTGCAGAAACGCCGATTTCAGTGACTGGAATTCCCTCTCCGCGGTTTCTTCCTAGTCCCAGGCCGTTTTTCTTTTGCTGTAAGTTGATTTCTGGGTATAACTGCGTGTCTTCACATGGATGAACTGGCTGTAAAAGCTTACGACTGCTATGAACGCTCACCCATAATAATGTGTTCCAGGAATTTACCAGACGACATACAGAAGTTCGATTTTTCAACGTTTACTGCCACTCCATACTCTTGGAAGGTGTCCAGGAGCTCTTTGAGGAACGTATTGTGTTTCCTCCAAGATTTTTCTACAGTTAATAAGTCATCGACATAACAGGGAGTTGTCATTTTAGATTCTCACTCATTACAATTTAACCCTCTTACATATGCTGCAGACGAAATGTTAAGTCCGAATGGGAGTCTACAAAATTGGTAGCACGACCGAAAGCTATGAATCCAATGTACTGCCTGGGGTTGGGGTGCAACTAAATTTGCCAAAACCAGACCCTCAAGTCAACGGAGGAGAAAACTCAATCTCCATCAAGATTTTGAAGGAGCTTCTCTAACTCTCAGGATCGATGACTGTATTTATGCGACGAGAGTCCAGCGTCCGCAGCTCGTGGTCGTGCGGTAGCGTTCTCGCTTCCCACGCCCGGGTTCCCGGGTTCGATTCCCGGCGGGGTCAGGGATTTTCTATGCCTCGTGATGACTGGGTGTTGTGTGCTGTCCTTAGGTTAGTTAGGTTTAAGTAGTTCTAAGTTCTAGGGGACTGATGACCATAGATGTTAAGTCCCATAGTGCTCAGAGCCATTTGAACCATAGAGTCCAGCACCAGACGAATGCCCCCATCCACCTTGTCAACTATTCTTACTTGGTTGTTATATGTACATCTTGCAGGCTCTATTATAGCCTCTCTGCTAGTTCTTTCCCTACTCTTTCTCTATATACCACAGGAATGGCGTATGGCTGCCCCAAAAAGTTTTTGTGTGGTCGTACATTAAATCCATACTAGTGGTTTCTGATTGATCCTATGTTAGGTACAAAAATTTCCGCGTGTTACACAAGCATTTATAGCTGGTTCCTATGCTGATGGGGTTCGATGTTCTTCAGCACTCCTACCTTTACTTCAATTCGCTCTTTTATTTCTTGGATTACAGCCTCTGTTTCGTCCTCTTGCATGTTCTATCCGAGGAGTCAGATCCAGGTCCTTTCTTATCATTATAATCTGCAAAATTCGGCCTAAAACAGTTGCTCGGGAGCCGTGGCTGTATCTCATGCTCGCTGGATCTGATAGAAACGTCCTTGTCCTTTCTTAGCACCAGTTTCCTACGGCCTAAATCGAGAATGGCTTGCTGTTCGTTTAAGAAGCCTACCTCAATAATTAAATCAATAGCAAGATTTTGCACTACATCAAATTGATTTCGATTTTGTGCCCTTGGCAGATGAATTCACTTCTGGTTTGTTCGGTGACCTCTGCGCGTTTGCCAGATAGCGCCCCCTTCATTTCAGTCTTCTTCATAGAAAAAGTGGGCAAATTTCTTTTATGAGATCATTGTCTGAAAGCTGTTTCAGAAATTGTCATTGTGCGGCTGCCACTGTCGACAGTCCCTTGCATCTTTACATCCCCTACTCTGGCTGAAATTATTGGTTAGGGATTATGTTGAGTTGCTGTTTGTTGCTCCTCGAGCAGTATTTCTGACAAGTCTTCATAATTAGGTAAGTTCACACGGCACCATCTGGTTGGTTGTGTGGATTCCCTGTGGGCCATATCCAGCTGAGCCTGGTATCAGTTTCTCACATATTGACCTCATTATTGCCGGCCGAAGTGGCCGTGCGGTTAAAGGCGCTGCAGTCTGGAACCGCAAGACCGCTACGGTCGCAGGTTCGAATCCTGCCTCGGGCATGGATGTTTGTGATGTCCTTAGGTTAGTTAGGTTTAACTAGTTCTAAGTTCTAGGGGACTAATAACCTCAGCAGTTGAGTCCCATAGTGCTCAGAGCCATTTGAACCATTTTTTTTTTGACCTCATTATTACATCCTCGCCAGATTAGTTGCCTATTTGAATTTTGTCCTTTGACATTACGGTTCCGATAGGGCTCATTGCGATAATCCATTCTACTATTGTTATTTCCTGGTCGACCTTGCAAGGTATTGTTAAAATTATTACTTCTCCCTTTCCTTTGCTCACGCGCATTTTGTCTGTCAAACACCAGTTGTGGCTCATGCTGTTGAACGCATTAGTATCTGAGTCACACTTTCCCACAAGTGCTAGTTGGTACATGCTTTGGAGTTTGGAGAAACAAAATTTAATGACTTATCCACCACTGTAAGCTACATCCATAATTTGGTTCCTTTTAATCAACCCCTCGAACAGTTTTGTAGGGCTTTTATATTCTGACACTTCAAGGTCTAGACAAAATATAGTCTCCTGTTTTATGCGATCCTGCAATTCTTTTGACCAGTAGGTAGTCAGAAATGCATCTACGAATTCCTTATAGGAACAGTAAGTCGCCGCTACGCCACACATTTACTCTGCAGTTGAGGCCTCAATGTGCCTGTAAACGATCTCAAGTTTCGCCTGTAATATCCATGATACTGGTAACGAATTATTGAATTGTGTGGAGCGATCATTTTCTTTGAACTTTTGAATCTTTAGGATCGTTAGCAAATGCTTGTAATCAAAGTCTGTTCCCATTGTTGAGTTTGCGTTAACTTCTGGGTTGCATACTCTCGTTAGCACTATGTGAGCTCATATCTCATAATTCAAGGTGTGACTACTCAGCCCAGTATCACGAAGGTAACGGCACTCAGCATTTTTCTTAAGTGAACTGCAAGTATTCGACACGCACACAAAACTTGGCTTCGTGCGGACCCTACGCGTGGCGAGCAGCCGATAGCCGACACAACTCCTCCCGTGACATCAGAACGTGGTGTACCCGTTGTGCAAGTCGCTCCAATAATCATAAATGGTGTTGTACGCTCTCAATTCTTTGTGTAGCTTCGGCAAATGCAATTTACTCTTGTGCTTCAGTGATGCTATCGATACGGTATTAACGTGTGTCTTGAGGCTCACCTGGCTGACCCGCTTACTGGTTCTGTCTACCGTTTCCCTGGCCGCTGCTGCTGTTATTTTAGCTACAGCTGCTTCCTTCCTTTCTACGTACGACATTTCTTACGCCATGCTCTTACACTCCTGGAAATGGAAAAAAGAACACATTGACACCGGTGTGTCAGACCCACCATACTTGCTCTGGACACTGCGAGAGGGCTGTACAAGAAATGATCACACGCACGGCACAGCGGACACACCAGGAACCGCGGTGTTGGCCGTCGAATGGCGCTAGCTGCGCAGCATTTGTGCACCGCCGCCGTCAGTGTCAGCCAGTTTGCCGTGGCATACGGAGCTCCATCGCAGTCGTTAACACTGGTAGCATGCCGCGACAGCGTGGACGTGAACCGTATGTGCAGTTGACGGACTTTGAGCGAGGGCGTATAGTGGGCATGCGGGAGGCCGGGTGGACGTACCGCCGAATTGCTCAACACGTGGGGCGTGAGGTCTCCACAGTACATCGATGTTGTCGCCAGTGGTCGGCGGAAGGTGCACGTGCCCGTCGACCTGGGACCGGACCGCAGCGACGCACGGGTGCACGCCAAGACCGTAGGATCCTACGCAGTGCCGTAGGGGACCGCACCGCCACTTCCCAGCAAATTAGGGACACTGTTGCTCCTGGGGTATCGGCGAGGACCATTCGCAACCGTCTCCATGAAGCTGGGCTACGGTCCCGCACACCGTTAGGCCGTCTTCCGCTCACGCCCCAACATCGTGCAGCCCGCCTCCAGTGGTGTCGCGACAGGCGTGAATGGGGGGACGAATGGAGACGTGTCATCTTCAGCGATGAGAGTCGCTTCTGCCTTGGTGCCAATGATGGTCGTATGCGTGTTTGGCGCCGTGCAGGTGAGCGCCACAATCAGGACTGCATACGACCGAGGCACACAGGGCCAACACCCGGCATCATGGTGTGGGGAGCGATCTCCTACACTGGCCGTACACCACTGGTGATCGTTGAGGGGACACTGAATAGTGCACGGTACATCCAAACCGTCATCGAACCCATCGTTCTACCATTCCTAGACCGGCAAGGGAACTTGCTGTTCCAACAGGACAATGCACGTCCGCATGTATCCCGTGCCACCCAACGTGCTCTAGGAGGTGTAAGTCAACTACCTTGGCCAGCAAGATCTCCGGATCTGTCCCCCATTGAGCATCGGTCGGCACGTCCAGCACGAACGCTGGTCCAACTGAGGCGCCAGGTGGAAATGGCATGGCAAGCCGTTCCACAGGACTACATCCAGCATCTCTACGATCGTCTCCATGGGAGAATAGCAGCCTGCATTGCTGCGAAAGGTGGAAATACACTGTACTAGTGGCGACATTGTGCATGCTCTGTTGCCTGTGTCTATGTGCCTGTGGTTCTGTCAGTGTGATCATGTGATGTATCTGACCCCAGGAATGTGTCAATAAAGTTTCCCCTTCCTGGGACAATGAATTCACGGTGTTCTTATTTCAATTTCCAGGAGTGTATATTTCCTGACCACTGTCAGTTCGTTACGGATTTCATCCATAAAATTAAATATTTTCTGAGCATCCCTTGTTGATTCTTCCTTTTCCTGTTTACGCTGCGTTTTAGCCTCTTCCTTTTCCTGCTTACGCTACCTTTCAGCCTCTTCCTTTTCTCGCTTCCTATTTTGTTCTGACTCTCTTAGAATACTTCTGATATAAAAGTCACGCCCCCTTTTGCGCTCACTACACCAGTTGGTGATGTAACTCGCGGTAGGTGTGCTCTGCTGCTTTGTCGTGGCCGAATTGGCCTCTGCTTGCTTCAGTCTGTGTCCTGGGGATCACAGACACTGTATGTTTTCATTTGCTTCTTTCTACCTCTCCCTCACTAGAATTACCTGTCTCAATTGGCTATACGTAATATGCCACCGAGTTAAATCTCTCATCTGTCTCAAGCTCTTAACCACGTCCTGCACTGACCCACTACTAGTTCCGAACTGTACACGTTTCATTGCCCTGTGTCTGGCTGTCCTAGACTCACTCATTGCCAATATTGCTCTGCTTTGCGTGAACATTCATGAAATCACAGAAGAGGTAACACTTCAATCCAACATCTAACACGTGTCGAGAGAAATGTTTTTAACTCTTCTTAGCCTATTGATAATTGAGCATTACGTAAACAGTACATTCGTTCCTGGCAAACTTTTTCCCATGTAGCTGCAACGTCGTAAATCGTCATACAAACAATGAATGTGGTGCGGTGCAAAACCACACCCATTAACCACTGAAGTGTGATGTGGTACAAGAACCACACACATGAACGAAAACAGTGAAACAAATAACAGAAACTTCAACAAATACAATAATTAATATATTCACACAGCTGTCCACAACTAACGTGGAATCTAAAAAAGTTGAGGTTACTGAAATTATGAATATGTAATTCAAATAAAAAAATATTATTTGATTACTGACAGCCACTCAGCATTCTCAAGCAAAATCCAAGGCAAGGTCGCCATATTACGTGAGGTGCCATGGTTAAGAAGTGTTTTGTGAACACTTCAATTCTTAAGGATCTGCATGTGGCAGGATCACCCACTCAGCCCCCTTCCCCCATTCCAAACAAGTAAAAAGATAAATAAACACGGATACAATTAGTGAAGTGACCCTGTAAATGATAGAAAGAGTTCCACCACATGATAATTTAATTCAATTACAAGATAATTAGTTTCCTTAGTAGTCATTAATCAATATGGGAGGAAATGGCAGATATTAATAGACTACTGAATGACAAACTCCTTAGGTATAACAAAATTGATTTATTGAGATAAAGACATGGAAAACAGTTTATATATTATAACAGATCCTCATAATAAGGGGACAATGATTGCAATATTGAATAAGAAAGTGGTCACATACTTGAAGACGCCCCACTCTCAAATAATGAGATGAGTGATTTCATCACCCACTTGAGTCCACACATTAAATGCTACATCCTGACTATCTGACAGTATGGTGATCCGCAGTGAGAACTCTAATTAGAAAAAAATAGAAAATTTGGGTGGTATTGGCGACACCGAGAACATGTGCTGCTGAAGGCTTCAGTGAAAAACTTTTACAAAGTCCCAAATATACTGGAGCAGCCAAGATAGTTTACCACAAACGTCTTTAGCAGTACGAAGTCGGCAAACAGCAAACAGCAAACAAGTGGTACAGTCGTTGAGATCTGCGCCGCTGACTCTTCTAATACGCTCCGTCCATGAGACAAAACCCGACAAGAATTACTTTTGTCAGGTAATCGAGACAGTGTACTTTCTAGCTAGTGATGAAGTGTCTCCAGGAGGAGACAAAGAGGAGAATGCCTAACACGAAACCTCGCATGTAGAAGGTACTGGGGCTAGATCCAGAGTGTCCCCCCCTAATGCGCATCACGCTTACACTTTCGAAGCTGAGCCATCCGCGACCCTCACCACTGTCGAAAGTTTATAATCGACGGCAACCACAGGAACATGCTCCAATCGTAAGATTCAAGGTGCAGCGAAAAATTTCACTAACTCAGCGAGCGTAATATACCCATCCACTGGGGTCTTGTCCCGCCAATTTCAGAACAAGGCTCTCTGACGTCACAGAAGGTCATTGTGAGCTGCCAAATCAATTTCCGCTCACGGCTGCGCACATACGACCAAAAATTTATCGGATTGCTTGTGCCTGAGAGTCGCACCTAGCAGGTCGCTAGCACCCAATTCTGTGAAGATCGGAATACATTACGCGCTGGTGGTGGTCGACCAAGTTAGGCCGAGACGCCAGATTGTCATAAAGCGATTACAGAGACGCCGGGCCGTCGTCTAACCAGTCGCTTCACAGTGGGTACAACAGGCTCTAATGCAAATCTGGTTGCGCGCATAGAGCGATAGGCGAGCCACTAATGTCCGCTGGCCCTAAAGGTAGGTCGCTCAAGAGCCAGCCCGCCTTACCTTCACCAGCCCCGCAGGAATCCTAGCTCTGCCGTAGACTACCCAAATCGAGGCTAAATGTACTACAAAGAAATCATGCAGAGTCTCACACCAAGGATGATTAGAGTTCTCATTATTCATTGCATTACTTGCAATGAGCTTATTCGGCCTTATCCCATTGAGACATAATAAAAATAATGCTAAGATGCCAAATATGAGAAGGAACAGGCCAGAAAATGCACGCAAACGGCATGTCACCTCTCTTGCAGATAAGAATCAACAGTGACTTATCGAAAATCAAAGAACATCGAATAAAGAAGAACTGAATCGTAGAAGGAAATGCACACACAATGAAAAAAAATATATATACAGTGTGTTCATCCAATTATCAGGCACATTTTCTCTGGCAGATACTTACAATTTCATTTTTACAGTTTGTAGCTAGAGTCAGCCCTAACAAATAATACTGCTCGTCACATTTTTCATGTGATGCCGATTATCGATGTAGAACGTCGTTTTTTCATTACAAATGGAATGATTTTGAAATTATAGCTGATGATATTCGGTTTATTGGTATAAAGTTTTTGTTTGTTAAGCCTTATCTCATTCCGTCTGCAGAAAAAGCAAATTTGGAAAATGAGGTTCAAAATAGGTTAGCGCGTGATTTTATAGGAGTGGTCAGTTCATATAATACGCCTCTCTAATAATTCTGAAGAACCATGACACAGTGAGATTGGTCCTAGCTTCAATCATGTTACCTGAAATTGATCGAAGGGAGAGTTTGGAGGAGTTGTTGCAAAACTTTTGTATATTACATTATCTTCCATTGGCCTACATGAAAGTTACTGCTGGATTGTACTGCATCACAAGTGTCAGCAGTATACTACAGTTAAAGTGGCTTCCCTTTGGTCTCAATGTTCCTGTTGCTGCATTTATTTGTGAACTGAATGCAACACTCCCAGAGCAGGGTTACCTTGTAGGACAATTATATTTTGATTGCTGAAAATATGTGTGCACACCACAATGAGGTACTGGGGCGATTACTGGAAGTATTTGAACAGGTTGGAGTCACAGTAAATCTAGAAAAATCAGAGTTTGATAGGTGAAGTAATATGTTTTTAGGTCATACCTGTATTAGTTCGTCAAATGGTATGCATACCTTCAAGCAACTCATCGCACTGCTGATCAAAGGGCAAAGTACCTTGTCCACTTTCAGCACCATCGATTTGTTGAAATTCAGGTTGCAGGTCCACTTCGGTTAGAAATGAAGACAACTCATTTCAGACAATCTTCAAACTGTTTTTTGAATATTCACTTAACGTTAATGCAAGTCTGACATTGTTTGGTGGGAAATCAAAAAATCGACGTCCAAAGTCACGTCTACTTTTAACAAAGGCACGATCATCAAATTTTCTTCAAACACAGTGCACTAACAACTGAACACTGCCTCTTCACCTCAGTGCTTTCGCTGATGACGAAACTGTACAGGTCTCCAATTCCTAACAACTTTGAAACACTTTCTTATTGATAATAGAAAAGTGGCTGCCAGTGTCATAAAGACAAGTTAGACACACAGATAAAGATACAACAGGATTTACTGCCAGAGATTTGGCGTTCATAACTAAAAGTGTCTCCCTTATATCTTCCTTATAGACAAAATCAGTACCCCACTCCTACTCTGTACACCGCTCCTACTCTGTCCTACTCTGCATTCGTCTCCTCTACCTCTACTCCTTCTGCTACTCATACTTGTTATCGCTGGGTTGCTGGCTTGTTCTCTGTTGGCTTTCTATGTGGATCCGTGGAGCATATCTCAACACATTGCAGAACCACAAACTGCTGACATTTCTTGCTCCGTGTGTTTACTGGTTTTCATTCCTGTAATTCTGCCTATTCAGGTTTCACCTCCCAGTGATGACTTCTCCCGTGCTTGTTAAGGTCGTTGTGATAGCGATTCCATTCATTTTGTTAGCAAGGTTGGTGCTCTCCACCAAAGTGATTTCAGCCACATTGTATCTCATGCCTGTTCTGCCTGCTTCTATTTTGTTCTGTTTTGTCTCAGCTAATCGTAGTTGTTCTAATGAGGCTGGATCGTATCATACATTATTGTCCTTTGCATCATACTCTGATTCTTGCAAATCACTATTGAAAGCTTCCACATCATCTTAGCATCTAACAGCGGAAATAAAACGTCTAAGATGCACAGGCAGTTTGGTGATGTAAATGCTAATTAGCATGCTAGGGCTGTGTGGACTATACAGAAATTTATTCTTCTTAAAGATCTGTTTCGAAAAATTCACTGGACGAGTAAATCCTTATTGGTGTAAACTTGCAAGATGATGATGGGGCGTGAGCGGAAGACGGCCTAACGGTGTGCGGGACCGTAGCCCAGCTTCATGGAGACGGTTGCGAATGGTCCTCGCCGATACCCCAGGAGCAACAGTGTCCCTAATTTGCTGGGAAGTGGCGGTGCGGTCCCCTACGGCACTGCGTAGGATCCTACGGTCTTGGCGTGCATCCGTGCGTCGCTGCGGTCCGGTCCCAGGTCGACGGGCACGTGCACCTTCCGCCGACCACTGGCGACAACATCGATGTACTGTGGAGACCTCACGCCCCACGTGTTGAGCAATTCGGCGGTACGTCCACCCGGCCTCCCGCATGCCCACTATACGCCCTCGCTCAAAGTCCGTCAACTGCACATACGGTTCACGTCCACGCTGCCGCGGCATGCTACCAGTGTTAATGACTGCGATGGAGCTCCGTATGCCACGGCAAACTGGCTGACACTGACGGCGGCGGTGCACAAATGCTGCGCAGCTAGCGCCATTCGACGGCCAACACCTTGGTTCCTGGTGTGTCCGCTGTGCCGTGCGTGTGATCATTGCTTGTACAGCCCTCTCGCAGTGTCCGGAGCAAGTATGGTGGGTCTGACACACCGGTGTCAATGTGTTCTTTATTCCATTTCCAGGAGTGTATTATTAGCTGCAATAGGCAACCTAATTAGGTAGGTAATTATTCCTGTGTATAAAAGCCACACAGTTGACATTAAAAATAAGTAGCTTTATTACAATTAAAATGCATTGTCAGTTACTAAAAAATGTTGACAGTTCTGGTTGTGTAATATTTGTAATTTCGCACGTTAGCGCACTTGAGACAGATATGAGCATCACTTCCAACGTTTTGATGGGCCAGGTTCCTCAGTGTCACCAGATATACCTTGAGTTACGGATTCAGGGTCTGTACCTAGAGTTGATCCCAGATTGACCTCTTCTTTAAACAGCGAGTCAGCCTCCGCAAGTTCGTTGATTTCGTCAGCGGTTTCCTCAACATCCTCCATAACATCTTCTTCACTGTCTTCATATAAAAATTTTGGCACGTTTTCACAGTTGACCACAATACATTTCTTGCAAATTGAAGAACATTTCAAACCCGCTTTTCTGCAGGAGCACACTCCGCCACAGTTCAGCTTGCATGAGCATGAAACAATGTGAAGAAGTGCTTCATATGCTGCTTCTTGGCTCATTATCACGGATATTGGACGGTGGTCACTGTGATTCCAGCCCCATTTCTCAGGAGGTTTCAAGTTTCCCATCCAACTTTGGACTTCTTGGTAAGTCCGCAACGAATGATGTTGTGCAGCATCTAGTGTAGGTGGCAACCGTGCAAGATTCAGTTTGCCTTTTGTGGCAGACTTGGCGAATAGCTGGTACCGCAAATGGTTTAGTGTGTGGGAACTGCTGACACTTCCACTATACAATACGATAGTAACCTGTTTTGTTGCTGTTATTATTTCTTCACAGGTAGCATGTTGTATCACATCCGCTAAAGGCGTGAGTGAACAGAATATATTCACTGTCAAACTTGTAAGACGCAGTGGAAAACCACTTGTCTTCTGCATTTCCTCTTCCTGGCTTTAAGAAAAATAAGTTTTCAGTGCCTTGCCCGAAACCGGTCATGAGCACAAGCAGGTCAACATCTTCTCCTACAATGACAACACTTCCAAAATCTTTGGTTCTTGAAATGACAGATGTTACAGTCATAACGTCACCATCTTCTTGTGTCTGGCGCACGTCAACGCTACACTCCAGAAATTCCTTTTTAAGAAGTGTGATCAAACGCATCTTGTTTCATTCGTTGTACAAGAACTTGTCCTGAGGGACTTGGTTCACCATCTCTGATTCAAACACAACGTCAACCGAAGAATGTTTTTTGGACCTACGAATCCTCTCAGCACTCTTTGTGCTACATTTGTCGCCCTCACATGGATACCCATCAAATACAATAGCAAATTGAGATCCAAATTGACGTTGCAGGTAAGAAACATAGCTTTGGGCTATTGACTTGAAGCAAACATTTCGAGTCCAAGTCACTTTGTGGATAAGGTACCCTCCATCAAAATTTCGTTTGGCATATGGCAGTCTTAACTGCTTGGTTAAAAAGTCATCAGAATTCCCTTTTGCACATAAGAAGCATTTCTCTTTGAACTTGAACTGACTTTTTTCCTGCGACCGACGTAGCACGCCTGTTGGTTCCTGAGGATGCAGGCTAGCTGCTATCATTCTCTCATTAATGTATTTCTTGTAGCATGCTTCATGCACCATCACTTCACTGAGCGTTTTCAAAAAACGGGTGTGAGCAGACTCCCTACGTTTAGGACTACGGTCGATAAGTGTGCTCAGTCCTTTCTTTTTCACATTGCATCCACCACTCACCACAGTTTTTTCGCAAATGAAACACAAATTCATGTCAGACATACCCATTTTCAGCACCACAACATATACTGAATGGAAGCGACTCCAAACTATAGGACCCTTATTGTTGTGTGCTAACAGCTGTCAGCGCGCTGTGAACAGTCACTAGAGATAATCGCCTTCCGCCCGCCAAAGAATAAATACGCTTTTGTCCGCTAAAGAACAATTCCTACATACTTTTTCTTATAACTGATTATTAACGTCAATCAACTGTAGAAAATGTACGGCACCTGCATGCAATCGTATTACATATTGTAACACATTTGTCCTGGCCCTGCAGCAGAGTGAGATGGTAAATTCCAATGAATAATATGATGCGTAATATGTTTATACCACACAAATAGAAACTGAAATAACAGTGTTCAAAAATTAGGTAATTTGCCACTTTCCTCGAAATTTGGTATTTGTTGACGCGCTGTAGCGCCTTAGATATTGGGAGTAGAAAAAAATGGTAAAAATCAAATTTGTAGAGAATTTTGTGCTCTTTAAAAAAGAAAATAGACGTCAAAGCGATAGGAGCAAATGAAACTGAGAAAATTTTTTGACTGCAGAAAGTTTTCCCAAGAGAAATTTTGTTGGCAAAACTTGGTTTTCTAACCTTTCCAACAATATGAACGAGTTAAAAAAATAAAATCTTCTACCCCACCTTTAGCAAGGTACAGGCTTTTTTTCTGACAGTTTCACTGGACTACTTCACAAATGTGGAAATGCTGTTCATGTAACGCGGAGCAATGTTGGAAGCTGCTACCATCAGGTACGGCGAGAAAGCGAGATGTTGGGTGTACAGCTGATTTTAAATGACCGGTGACTGAATTGCGTCAGACAACACGTTCAGTAGCTCTTAATTTACGCTCTTCTTCTAATCTAACCATAACCTCTTCATGTCCAATGCATCCGAGAAAACGGCGGTCAGCAACCTACGGCGTTATTATAAATCACGCTCGCTTTGCTCACAGCGATTAAAGTTCACCTGTAGGAGCAAACTCAGAGCAGAACAAAAGCGAACTCTGCAGTCCTGGTTGGAATTCATTTACAGGTTACGGGCAACATACGTAGATTTCAAAAGGAAAAAGAATGATAGAAAAAAAGTGCAAATAAAAAATCAATACAACGATGAGAATGAAGCAACAAAAGATTAAAAATAAAAAATTAGACTGAAACAAATTAATTGAAAATAATAATCATCATTCATTTTGGTAAAGATGTAAGGATGATACTGGAACCTACATGCCGTTACACCGCAGACTGTGACGTTACCATTACGTTACGGATAAACTGCAAGCTATGTTGTTGTATTTATTTATCTATAGCAACAGTTCCAATGATCATTTTTTGCTTTCAAAAACTTCGGTTTTACAACATGTCACATGAAAATTTCTCATTGTAGCCCGATCTCTGTAATGATAATCGGGTATGTGAAGCCAAATCGCATCTTGTGCGAAAGAATCCAATAGTCTTTGTCTAACGATGTGTACATAATGTGCTATTTCGTTACCGTCGTTGTGTGTGTGTGTGTTTGTATGTTTCTCATGTGTGATGAAATGCGAAATAAAAAGACCAGACCCAGGATACGACATACAAACACAACAAGAAAAAAAGCCAGACAAGGAATTGAAGTTAACTGACCATTTTTTGTGGCAGACTGGCAATAGCAAAGAGTTCAGGCGTGATATTGAGCACTGTGATTGGAGGAAGACACCATCACTATCCAAGAACGAAAAACACACTCATTTCACACACAGAGACAAGGCATACATACTGAAAACACATAATTAGGACGTGGGAAAAAAGGTATTGGAATAATAGCAGATTAAAATAAAAAGACACACGGCTATTTTCCTTACTTGAAATTCGATTCCGTTACGTGCAGGAAGCTAGAGATATTGAGAACCCAGAAGCAACACGGCTAAGAGATGCATAAATATGAAATGGACACGATGGATCCCTTTCAATGTGACATAAAAATTGACATGTGTGAAAAACTAGCTTCTGCTTCAAACGGGTAAAAATTATGTTGACTATACTCATTCGGTATTCGATAAAGAGAGCACTAAGCAACTACCAACGAACTCACAACTTAATTTCAAATCTTTCTCAACATTTTCTGACTTACAAGCTTAACATCAAACATTTAACACATTAACTCATGTGTAAAGTTATAAAGAGCCCAGTGGTAATGCGAGAATTACCTGTGATTAATTTCTGCACCGGAACGAAATCTAATACTAATACGGAAGTACCCTGAAGATACACTACTAAAATCTGTGCAAAACATATTATCTGAACCCATATTAATATTATATGGGCCAAGTTGTGAACCCCTAATTGCCAACTTCTGATAAAACAATAAATAACATGAAATATTCTACAAACAGATCCAGAATTGTTAAATGAACAAGGTATCTTCTCTATTGAAATGATGAAGGTTATTCATTGAAACAACCGCTTTAATGCAGTAGAAACATGCATAGAGTATTATGTTCCAACGCAATGATTCAAAAGAACCACAGATCCAACAAATTACAATTACGTCAAAAGAAATAATTGAATGACAATGTTGTCATAAAGGTATGACTGAACTTTAACACTTGTTGACTCCCCATCATCTCTGTTCTTGCGCAAGCCTCAGACTCTAAGTAAAAGCAGTCAATAGCTCTCGCGTACTCTCTGCCATTCTACCTGCAGATGGCCACTTCTGTCTTCTGCGGCAACACTCCGAGCAATGCGTCTCTCCCCACATACTTCATCACAAACATATCACAAAATCTTAGTCAACAGAAGGAAAGTACCATCACCTCTGATCCTGTCCGCAGCTCGTGGTCGTGCGGTAGCGTTCTCGCTTCCCACGCCCGGGTTCCCGGGTTCGATTCCCGGCGGGGTCAGGGATTTTCTTTGCCTCGTGATGACTGGGTGTTGTGTGATGTCCTTAGGTTAGTTAGGTTAAAGTAGTTCTAAGTTCTAGGGGACTGATGACCATAGATGTTAAGTCTCATAGTGCTCAGAGCCATTTGAACCATTTTTGAACCTCTGATCCCCCAGTACAACTAGATCTGAGGCACGTAGTACGTGATCACTGTCACCCTATTCCATTAAACCTCGTAACAGTAATAAAAACGAAAGGGAGGCAAGTGTTCAGTGTTTTCTGTCTTTTAAAGTAATTGGACCTTTGAAACCGTTATACGCAGTGGAGCTCGATTCGTCAAGGAATTGGGGTTTTCTGGTGTAGTTCTAAATTGAACGGTATTCGGAAAACAGTAAATTTAATATTCTGTAAAATTTTGCTTAGTATGTTAGTTCAGTGATGGCTTAAAGCGTAGATAATCGGTGGTTACATTGTTAAATATCAACGAAAAATGTTCAAGAATAGGTTCACTGTTAAAAAAATGTGAAGTTTGCCAATATTCATATAACATCTGCGTTTAATGTTGAGAAGTTGTTTCCTCAGAAGGTCCGTTTGTGTCAATTTTTACCGTTATACCATTTTTATGGATATATCGTGACAATTGAAATATTTTAACCTATAATATTTTTGAGAGAGTAGATTAAACAGAAGGAGCTTTAATAACAAAGAATAGAAGGAAGATGATTGTTTAACGTCTGGTCAGTCATGAAGCCGTTAAAGTGAAAGCTGAACCTCAGATTGGAGAAGGATGGGAAAGGAAACTGGACATGTTAAGTCCAGCGGATTCCTCTCAGTATGTGTCTTGTACAATGCAGAAAAAAAACAGGAAAAACACAAATCTGTAAGGCTGAACGGAGATAAGAACTTCTCTCCTTCCAAAAGTGCTTCCTCTCTCGCCCCTTAATAAGACATTGCTCCCTCCTTTTTGTTTACCAGTGACAGTGTTGCGGCTTTTGCCTCTCTGCTGGGACGGGATTCACGACGACGCTCTAGTACTTTAACACACAGTGTCAGGTACACAGGCGTCATATTTTTCAACATCCCCAAGAATAAACTCTGTGTTACCTGTTACAGGCGTTAACCGGCAGAGGAATATTTTGGCCGATTCAAAATTCTCAATACACGACAAAGAGCCCCGATCTTCGTGGTTGTGTTCACTACTATACCTTTGATGTCACATGGAACTTAACTATCTGTTTCGTAAAATTTTCAAAATTTTACCAACGATGTTACAATTAGTATCAGTTCAAGTACTTTTCGTGAAGGGTTTTCACGCAGAACCGTTTGGATGCTCACTGCCTTTGAAACTGAAACCACACTCATTGAAATCTCAACAAAAGATGCAATATATCATCGACTGCATGTCAGAAATTCACACTCATCATACTACATGGAGGTGATTCAACAAACGATCTTCGAAAATGAAGACGCATGGCTGGCTTAAGACGGGCAGGGGACTTGCTTTCTTGATGGGTTCACATAGAGACGGAATTTACCATTTGAGAAGTTTCAAATATGTAATGAATTTGTTTTGCTGATCGGCTTATATATGAATTTAGACACAAGAACCTCTTTAATACAAGTGAAATATCAAGACTTCCAGAATGTGGGATCATTAAAAAAAAGTACATATGATATTAATCTAAGGTGCCATCGTCAATGTGAATCGCGAAATAATGTCTCTACATTTCAATAATTTTATACGACAGGCTGCGTGAGAAACTGTCATTACGTACATTCAATAACCAGTAAAACAGGACTATGAAAGCCAGGTATGTTGGGGAACTGAATGTATTTGTCGATATAGCGACTGTACAGTATAGATCAATCAATACTGATAGCATTTCTACACAAAATCGCTGTCTCCGCTTAATCGTTACATCGTAGCCATGTACTCGTCCCTAATTAAGTTCTCCCCGATTACTCGACATCGCTTAAGATACATACTCGGATGTTCCTTTCTAAAGGACGTAGTCAGTTCCTTCCACATTTTTCAGCAGTCCGACCACAGTCCACCAACTGTTGAAGTAGGGTTACAGGTTGTTCGTTGGCTATTGCACTTTTAATTATGACACGCCAGTTTTCCTGAAGGAATGTAAAGAGAAACAAAGAAACAAATGGTTCTTTTAGGAATGAAATACAGTTTCGAAAAGATGCTACACTTAGCCAGTTTACTGTGACGCGTTTCTGTGTCATTAGTATTGGGATAATGAATAGTTATTCTGCTGTACACATACACAACTGCGATTAGTTACCATTTTCATCACATAGGAAGCATCCGACATTAATACAGCTGTATCTAAATTGAAGGTGGAGATAGGGCGAGAGGAAAAATAAGGGAGGGGATTACTGGTGTCAGCTGTATCGGGACATTACGCGAGTCAGCGGTGACGAGTAAAATTGTATACCGTACAGGGAATTGAATCCGGGTTATTCCGCTTGCTAGGCAGGTGCGTCAACCACTGCGCCATCCAGGACACAGAGCTGTCGTAACTGCACGGACCATCTCGGCGTGCCTCTAGGCCGACCCACACTCCCACCGAGCGCCATGTATCTCCAGTTCCTGTCCATTTCCACCATACTCGCTGCTCAGACTCCCAAAGGAGGTCGGACGTACTTGTGCATCTGCTCTGAAGAAGATGGTTCCATCCCCCATCCAGGCGAATCAATTATATGAATGGTGTCTGTTCCTTCGGACATACATGCCCGAAATAATAGACACCACGCATTCATATAATTCCGCTGGTTTGACTCGTGGTGAAATGGACACCTTTTCTACTACAAATACACTAATAATCTGTTCGAGATCCGAATTCCTAATCAGCAACGAATGTACTGCTACCGCAAACAGAACATGTGATCTTTAGACGGTCCGTAAGTGCGGCTTTTGTAGGCGACAGATTGATACCTGTGTTTCGTAATTATTGATTTACTGAAAAACGTGAAATCATGACAACCTCGCGCTTTGAGAGAGAGTGTCTGTGAAGGTTAAACATAAACTGGACACTACACTTCAGTGTAAAGTACCCTGTTACATGTGAACTTCGTAAACAACTTTTTGGGGTACTATCATTTTTTCCTTTCTGCATTTCATTGCTCTGTTTTTCAGAATACTGCATTCTTCCGAGCTATTTGGTATCGTTATCTTTCTTTTTTTTGTGAAATTTTTTTTGTGGCAATGCCTATCTCTCTACTCCTTCACTTACCATTCACGGGCACCTTCGTCAATTTGCGCTAGCCTTTACATTTCTGTAGATTTCTACAGTTCTTCTGCTCTCTAATTCACTGAAAGCCAGACTAACCAATGTCCAGTTAACGACTCTCTACTTTTGTAAGGGTACTCTATACAGGTTTGTAACATTCTTTTTCTTCTTCTTCTTTTTCTTCTGCCTTTCTCCCTTATTTAAACGGGGAAGGCATGTTAATTATCGAAATTGGCATTGTAGAATGTGGCTAGAAGGCCGTCCTTTCGCCACCCCTGCGCCCAGTGTCATCCATGTGACAGTGTGTGCAATTTCTTTAAATGTTAACGAATCGTGTAACTGAGGCAGAACGTGGGTGCCAGCCCAGTATTCATCTAGTGGGATGTGGAAGACTTCACAAAAGATACACCTAGGCTGGCGGACACACCGGCCCTTATTGTTAAGGGCGCGCCTCCCCGAATCACAGAAACTGCGTACTAATACTTGCGGCTATCCAGTCGGGTAGGTTTTTAGTATTATACTGTTGTAATTTATAATTTGGTACTTCATTCGTTCGTTCATTTAATATTTTCCCACCTTATTTTTAACATTGGCTTACCCCACATGGATTTCAACACGCACGCAATTTTTCTGATTTCTCGTTTCTCCGCTGGCCGCTTCTTACTTCCGTACAAATCTTTGCTGTAAGCGTTAATTTATTGACACGCATGGACAGTAACGTTTCAGGAATTTGGCGTTTCACCGGACAGTTCCGCGTTCCAACAAGGGTACTTCCAGCAGGCGTAAATACGTGACAAAATTTAGTCCATTGGCACAGCACGCCAGGACTGTGTCCGAGCTACAGTTTGGTTGATTGGGTGACCTAGCCGCCCATTACACGTGAAATTTCGCCGCTCCTGTTTCTCAAGTGCCTTCGAACGCCGGCAAGAACTGAATCGCGCGCTGGCTGGGAATTGGGGGTACTGGTCACACCACGAGAAGTGAGATTGCCTGTTTTTGCCGAAGAGTTATGCACAGTGTACGGCCATCGTGTGTATGTAGGTACCTAATTCAACACAATGGCAGCAGTCCAAGTGTAGTAGCTGTTTTACTACAAAACTTGAAAAATATGGTTCGCGGACAGGTGAGTTGAAATCACAGCAGCATAGTATCTGTAGCAGGATTGTGGTACTTGAAGATCCTCACGACTGGACTGGTTTCATTGGCAACAAGATTTCATAATATGGCAGTACTATAACTATTACCGAGTTGTCGATAACTTCTCATTTACGGGCGAATTTACGAGGGCAGTTCAATAAGTAACGCAACACATTTTTTTTTCTGAAACAGGGGTTGTTTTATTCAGCATTGAAATACACCAGGTTATTCCCCAATCTTTTAGCTACACAACACTATTTTTCAACGTAATCTCCATTCAATGCTACGGCCTTACGCCACCTTGAAATGAGGGCCTGTATGCCTGCGTGGTACCATTCCACTGGTCGATGTCGGAGCCAACGTTGTACTGCATCAATAACTTCTTCTTCATCCGCGTAGTGCGTCCCACGGATTGCGTCCTTCATTGGGCCAAACATATGGAAATCGGACGGTGCGAGATCGGGGCTGTAGGGTGCATGAGGAAGAACAGTCCACTGAAGTTTTGTGAGCTCCTCTCGGGTGCGAAGACTTGTGTGAGGTCTTGCGTTGTCATGAAGAAGGAGAAGTTCGTTCTGATTTTTGTGCCTACGAACACGCTGAAGTCGTTTCTTCAATTTCTGAAGAGTAGCACAATACACTTCAGAGTTGATCGTTTGACCATGGGGAAGGACATCGAACAGAATAACCCCTTCAGCGTCCCAGAAGACTGTAACCATGACTTTACCGGCTGAGGGTATCGCTTTAAACTTTTTCTTGGTAGGGGAGTGGGTGTGGCGCCACTCCATTGATTGCCGTTTTGTTTCAGGTTGGAAGTGATGAACCCATGTTTCATCGCCTGTAACAATCTTTGACAAGAAATTGTCACCCTCAGCCACATGACGAGCAAGCAATTCCGCACAGATGGTTCTCCTTTGCTCTTTATGCTGTTCGGTTAGACAACGAGGGACCCAGCGGGAACAAACCTTTGAATATCCCAACTGGTGAACAATTGTGACAGCACTACCAACAGAGATGTCAAGTTGAGCACTGAGTTCTTTGATGGTGATCCGTCGATCATCTCGAACGAGTGTGTTCTCACGCTCCGCCATTGCAGGAGTCACAGCTGTGCACGGCCGGCCCGCACGCGGGAGATCAGACAGTCTTGCTTGACCTTGCGGCGATGATGATACACGCTTTGCCCAACGACTCACCGTGCTTTTGTCCACTGCCAGATCACCGTAGACATTCTGCAAGCGCCTATGAATATCTGAGATGCCCTGGTTTTCCGCCAAAAGAAACTCGATCACTGCCCGTTGTTTGCAACGCACATCCGTTACAGACGCCATTTTAACAGCTCCGTACAGCGCTGCCACCTGTCGGAAGTCAATGAAACTATACGAGACGAAGCGGGAATGTTTGAAAATATTCCACAAGAAATTTCCGGTTTTTTCAACCAAAATTGGCCGAGAAAAAAAAATGTGTTGCATTACTTATTGAACTGCCCTCGTACAATATATTATGAGTCACTTCATGTAACGTACATTCACTTATCGTTTGCCCCTAGGATACAGAATGTAATCAAGCAAAGCTGTGCTCTTGCAATTTGAAGGAGCGTTATGCAGTCGTACCACGATAGCTCGTTATGTGTCCTCATACTATACAAGTGGTAAATTACCGTCACTTATGGGATTATGTTTGGAAACTGTATTAATGTGTTGCATATTTGCCTTTAGTCACATCTACGATGTTTTCTGTAAAATTTAGCTTCAGTGTTAACCCCAAAGTTCATAGGATCTGCAGCAAAAGTCTTCGTGAATGACGCTAATTAATATTTTGATTGGCTTGTCCCAGGATCTAAGATTAATATTTATATATTATACACTCCTGGAGATTGAAATAAGAACACCGTGAATTCATTGTCCCAGGAAGGGGAAACTTTATTGACACATTCCTGGGGTCAGATACATCACATGATCACACTGACAGAACCACAGGCACATAGACACAGGCAACAGAGCATGCACAATGTCGGCACTAGTACAGTGTATATCCACCTTTCGCAGCAATGTAGGCTGCTATTCTCCCATGGAGACGATCGTAGAGATGCTGGATGTAGTCCTGTGGAACGGCTAGCCATGCCATTTCCACCTGGCGCCTCAGTTGGACCAGCGTTCGTGCTGGACGTGCAGACCGCGTGAGACGACGCTTCATCCAGTCCCAAACATGCTCAATGGGGGACAGATCCGGAGATCTTGCTGGCCAGGGTAGTTGACTTACACCTTCTAGAGCACGTTGGGTGGCACGGGATACATGCGGACGTGCAGTGTCCTGTTAGAACAGCAAGTTCCCTTGCCGGTCTAGGAATGGTAGAACGATGGGTTCGATGACGGTTTGGATGTACCGTGCACTATTCAGTGTCCCCTCGGCGATCACCAGTGGTGTACGGCCAGTGTAGGAGATCGCTCCCCACAACATGATGCCGGGTGTTGGCCCTGTGTGCCTCGGTCGTATGCAGTCCTGATTGTGGCGCTCACCTGCACGGCGCCAAACACGCATACGACCATCATTGGCACCAAGGCAGAAGCGACTCTCATCGCTGAAGACGACACGTCTCCATTCGTCCCTCCATTCACGCCTGTCGCGACACCACTGGAGGCGGGCTGCACGATGTTGGGGCGTGAGCGGAAGACGGCCTAACGGTGTGCGGGACCGTAGCCCAGCTTCATGGAGACGGTTGCGAATGGTCCTCGCCGATAGCCCAGGAGCAACAGTGTCCCTAATTTGCTGGGAAGTGGCGGTGCGGTCCCCTACGGCACTGCGTAGGATCCTACGGTCTTGGCGTGCATCCGTGCGTCGCTGCGGTCCGGTCCCAGGTCGACGGGCACGTGCACCTTCCGCCGACCACTGGCGACAACATCGATGTACTGTGGAGACCTCACGCCCCACGTGTTGAGCAATTCGGCGGTACGTCCACCCGGCCTCCCGCATGCCCACTATACGCCCTCGCTCAAAGTCCGTCAACTGCACATACGGTTCACGTCCACGCTGTCGCGGCATGCTACCAGTGTTAAAGACTGCGATGGAGCTCCGTATGCCACGGCAAACTGGCTGACACTGACGGCGGCGGTGCACAAATGCTGCGCAGCTAGCGCCATTCGACGGCCAACACCTTGGTTCCTGGGGTGTCCGCTGTGCCGTGCGTGTGATCATTGCTTGTACAGCCCTCTCGCAGTGTCCGGAGCAAGTATGGTGGGTCTGACACACCGGTGTCAATGTGTTCTTTTTTCCATTTCCAGGAGTGTATGAAGCAGTCACTATTCAGAGGACTCAATCTTCCCTCGAATCACTATTTTTGGATGTACTGAATCGATGTTACGAGACTAGAATAAAAAATGCTAGTAAAGAATGCAATGTCTTCAACACAAACGGAAAAAAGAAAAAAGATTTGTCTTTCATTCCTTTCACTTTCATCGCAGCGTTTCAAAGAAAATAAGTTCTCTTCTGAGCGCCAAAGGAACTGATATAGGGAACTGATATAGGAATGCGTATTTAAATACAGAGACATGTAATCAGGCAGAATACGCCGCTGCGGTCGGGAACGCCTATATAAGACAACGCCTATATAAGACAACAAGATTCTGGCGCAGTTGTTAGATCGCTTACTGCTGCTACAGTGGAAGGTTATCAAGATTTAAGTGTGTGATTTGAGGCTTTCCCGGCGAATGTGCTGTATCCAAGGTTCTCGGGTGTCCAGCCGGATCCAATCGACGAGGTTCCACGATATTTCGGCGAATAATCGTTCCGCCATCATCAGCTGGTGATTCCATCAGCACCACCTGATGATGGCGGAACGGTTATTCACCGAAATATCGCGGAACTTCGACGATCGGATCCGGCTGGACACCCGAGAACCTTGGATACAAGATTTAAGTGAGTTTGAACGTGGTGTTATAGTCGGCGCACGAGCGATGGGGGACAAAATCTACGAGGTAGCGATTAAGTGAGGATTTTCCCATACAACCATTTCACCGTGAATATTAGAAATCCGGTAAAATATCAAATCTCCGATATCGCTGCGGTCGATAAAAGATCCTGCAACAACGGGACCACCGACGACTGAAGAGAATCGTTCAGCGTGACAGAAGTTCAACCCTTCCGCAAATTACTGCAGATTTCAACGCTGGGCCATCAGCAAGTCTCAGCGTGCGAACTATCCACCGAAATATCATCGATAAGGGTTTTTGGAGCCGAAGGCCCACTCGTGTACCCTCGATGACTGCACGACAAAAGGTTTTACGTATCGCCTGGGCCCGTGAACACCGACACTGGACTGTTGATGACTTTAAACATGTTGCCTGGTCCGATGAGTCTCGTTTCAAATTCTATCCAGCGAATGAACGTGTACGGGTATGGAGACAACCTCATGAATTCGTGGGACTGCTCAAGCTGGTATTACGTATTGGCTACTACATTTCATATTATAATCTCGTATTACCATTTTCTTTCCAAATAATCTGCAGACACTTCGCTAATACTCTTTTAATATTGCCTGGTGTAACTAGTTCACTGCTAAATTCAGTGTCATGGAGTGTGTTCCTGCAGACGGCGTCGGCACTGTTGGTGGCGGTGGTGGCTGCCACCTGTCATCAGTCACTGTGTGGCCACGCCCACTCCTACGCCCACCAGACGGCTCCCGTGGTGGGCCCCGCCCGTCCCGTCACTGTGGGACACGCCGGCTACGGCGGTTATGGACACGGACATGGAGGACACAGTGCTGACTACGTGGTAAGAACTCTTCGTTGAGTGTCGTCAAAGACACAATTCGTCGTCGCTGTTGCATACTTCGTCATTACGAATTGCGAATTAGGTTAGTTGGGAAAGTGTGGCTAACGATCGCTCGTTGCCTTTCTTAATGGAACCATTCCAGTTTTCGTACTGAGCGATTTGGAGACATGGGAAACCTAAAACAGAATGACTAGACAGGGCACTGAATCTCCATCCTCGATGTCCATTGCCTCAAAATCATGCCAACTCCATTGCTGGAAGGAAAGTATTGTTTTCTTGGCAGTAGTGATTGTACGGCCAACGGCCTTGCCGCAGTGGTAACACCGGTTTCCGTCAAATCACCGGAGTTAAGCGCTGTCGTGCTGGCCTAGCACTTGGATGAGTAACCATCCGGTCTGCCGAGCGCTGTTGGCAAGCGGGATGCACTCAGTTCTTGTGAAGCAAACTGAGGAGCTACTTGACTGAGAAGTAGCGGCTCCGGTCTCGTAAACTGACATATGGCCGGGAGAGCGGTGTGCTGACCACAAGCCCCTCCATATCTGCATCAAGTGACGCCTATGGGCGGCCGATACCGTTGGGCCTTCCAAGGCCTGTTCGGACTGAGAGAGAGACTGTACGATGCACCAGTCATTTTCGTCTCTAAGGTTAACACGTGGATCGTATCAGTTGTGTGGTAAGGTTCGTTCTATGCCATATAAAAAGTTGACATGTACTTCTCCTTCATTCTGCTACAGTAATTGCGTCTAATAGTGTTCATCCGCTACCCTGCTATCTCTGTCTCCCTCTCGTTTCCTCCTGTATATATACATACACACACAAATATTTAGCCGGCCGCGGTGGTCTCGCGGTTCTAGGCGCGCAGTCCGGAACCGCGCGACTGCTACGGTCGCAGGTTCGAATCCTGCCTCGGGCATGGATGTGTGGGATGTCCTTAGGTTAGTTAGGTTTAATTAGTTCTAATCTAGGGGACTGATGACCACAGCTGTTAAGTCCCCTAGTGCTCAGAGCCATTTGAACCATTTTGAACAAATACTTACCGGTCACGAGATTTAATCTTAGTTCAGATTATTCTCTGAAAGAGGAAAAAGACACATTTATTTATGTCACAGTCTTACGACATCTTACTGTTTTGGCGATACGACACGGTACTTTATGGATAAGCATTCTTAACACCTGTGAAATAATGTCGACATATTGATACACTTGATCATTGTACGTAGCTTTTGCCAATAATAACTTGTTGCGTAGGTGACCAGTATCCAGCTATGTTCGTACGAAGGTGCAACTGTCGGTTTCTTAGATAATTATAATCGGAGGAAGGAGAGGAAAAACGTCATCCATTAGCAGGCTCCTTAGACAAGCGTTATGCCTCAAGTGTGAGAATACATCACACATACTAGCTGCAGTAATACATATTGCCTATACTGTCTAGACTGATTTTCACAAAGATGTTTTTGGACCCTCGAATTTAGCTTTGTTATACGTGGACAGTGTTATTTGTGACTGTTTGGAGTATATTTTTGTCATACTTAGCAAATACAATGTCTTGTGATCAATTCCAAATTCTGTCGTTGTTAATAAAATTGTGTAGCTAATTGGATTGTGCGGTACAGAAAAGTGATTGGCAAATGCGTTTCCTACAGTGTTTCGCTCTTGATGTTAGCTTTGCTCATGTCTTGTACCTTCCTAGGCGTACCCGAAGTACAAGTTCGAGTGCGGGGTGTCTGACGAGCACAAAGGGGACCACCACTCGCAGAAGGAGCACCGCGACGGAGACGTCGTGACTGGCGAGTACTCGCTCAAGGAGCCGGACGGCAGCGTGCGCACCGTCAAGTACCACGCCGACAAGTCCAGCTTCCAAAATGGCTCTGAGCACTATGGGACTTAACATCTATGGTCATCAGTCCCCTAGAACTTAGAACTACTTAAACCTAACTAACCTAAGGACATCACACACGTCCATGACCGAGGCAGGATTCGAACCTGCGACCGTAGCAGTCGCGGAGTTCCGGACTGACGCGCCTAGAACCGCACGGCCACCGCGGCCGGCCTCCGGCTTCCACCCCGTCGTGCACCACTCGCACCACGGTGAGAGACTCTAATGTACACTCAGAACTAAGAACATGCAGGATTAAGAACAGACAGCAACAAGTTCACATTCAGTTATATGGCTAGGCGTTCTAATAGAAAAAGAAAGGCTGTATACTTAGATATCCCTCGAACAACAGCAGGTACGAATTTTAAGAAAGTAACTTCCGCATGATGTGTCACTGGCAAGTAAAATAGTTCGATGAAACATTGACCATGTATAAAAAGAACTGCTACAATATAGTAGGGAAAGTAAGTGAAAGAAATACGCAAAGAGACGAACAGAAACAACACTTTTATTCGAAGACTTTAGTTTCGGCCAACTAGCAGCGGTTCATGATGATACCCTGGGCATTGCAAAGTGTGGGATACGGTAGTCCACTCTCTAGAGCGTGCTTCCATGCTGGCCACAGGGTTGATAAGTTCTTGTGCCAGGGCCTTCCATTCCTCCACCAGCGAGGTTGACGGCTGCTGGACGGTGGTTGGTGCACCTGAACGTGGTGCGGAGTCTCCCCCAACCATCACACACCTGCTCGATGGGATTTAAGTCGGAGAACCTGGCAGGCCTGTCCTTTTGCCGCCCGTGGTGATCACACACCCTGTAAAGAAGAATGCCCCGCCTTTTGTAATGTCCTGGGACCATCATGAATGGCGGTGACTTCACTACACTTTGTATCATTGAATAAAAGCATCATTTCTGTTCGCCCCTTTGTGTATTTCTTTCAATTATCTTCTTTGCTGTACTGAAGTAGTTCTTTCTATATACGGTCGAAGTTTCATCGAGCTACGTTACTTGACAGTGACACAGCGGAAGTTGCTTTCGGTCTGAAGTTAAATTCACATCTGCCTCATATCCGTCAGTGTCTTCTCGTAGGTCATTCAGAACTATCCACCTTGCAATATCACTGGAACCCCTAAAAACAATCAATTTTTCTAATGTTAATGCAGCATAATTGCTGGAGCTCATCCAAGATCATCCTGCAGACACTTGTTTAAAGAGCTAGAGATCTTCACTGTAGCCTCACAATATATATATATATATATATATATATATATATATATATATATATATATATATATATATATTCACTTGTGAAATTTGTTATTAACAATCCGAACGAATTCAAAAGTAACAGCAGTGTACATGGCTACAACACTAGGAGAAAGGATGATCTTCACTACTCAAGGTTAAATCTAACTTTGGCTCAGAAGGGGGTAAATTATGCTGCCACAAAAGCCTTTAGTCACTTACCTAATAGCATCAGAAGTCTGACAGATAGCCATATAGCATTTAAAAGTAAATTAAAAGAATTTCTTAATGGCAACTCCTTCTGCTCATTAGATGAATTTTTGGTTATAGTAAGTGGGTAACTTCCCCAACCCCCAGAAAAAAATTAAAAATATTGTCATGTAATACTTTGTGTAATGTAATATCTTGTATAGACACCTTTTATTAAACTGACACGTTCCACATCATTACGAAGTGTCGCATTCATGATCTATGGAACAACTACTAATCTAACCTAGTAGTTAATACAGGAGTGGTTCAAGTGCCTTTTCGAAAGTCTGGTCCATATCTTGCTGGAATCACAATGGATGGAATACTTTGATTAGCCGTGCGGGATGCGCTACACTTTATTCCTTTCTTCTTGATTATGATTCGTTATATCCCTCAAAGTCAGGTAACATCACATTCTCTGAATCTTCTCGGGTTGGAGCCTCTGTCATAGAACTAATTATATGATAGTTACCTTACTTCTGCTGCCTTATGTTATGAAACTTCTATATACTGGAGTCAAACGAAACAGTCATCTTAGTAAACATTAACTATATTTTGTGATTGGACCCAGGCTTGTGGCGTCACGACGTTACCCTCATGCATGACACTAACAGAAAGTTCTGGTCCTGTAATCCTCTCTCCTATTCCGTATGTTTTTAATAACAATGCAAATAGTGCTGTTGCACAATGTTTTTTAAATCCTGTAACAGAAATCTTCATTTTATTCTCCGTAGGCCATGGCGTTTCAGGTGGTCTTTCTGAAGGAAGGCTGCGAGGAGGATACGGAGACTCCTGAGGGTGTCTCATCTAGAAGCACTGGCCAACGGCCGCACACACAGTACAGGTGCCTCACTTCTCACGGCCGTTAATCCAAGCAGCCGTCTGGCCACCCTACAACGGAAGATGGTGGAGGTGTTTGTCATATCGTTTTAATGAGAAGAACAAAATAAACTTAAGCGTTTCTTTGTTATTTCCTTGTTTTCAGTTCCTTCATTTCACAATAAATCTAATTGTTAGACAGCCTGTTTCCTGTTAATTCCAAAATTGTTTTCTATATGCGAAACTCATTGTCATTCAACGATCCTGTCATAAAGAAGTACATGATGAACTTTTTCCTGGTCTTCTGTGTAGATAACGAAAGTGGGATTACTTTTGACATTTTTGGTAACTATGTTGTATTATTTGTGTAAAATAAAGAAAAGCTCATAGTAAAAAGTAATCCATGTGAAACCAAGATGAACTGTCCTTAACCTTTATACGGCTAGAATTGGCCTTAAGTATTGGAAGAACTGGCCTCAAGTGCCGCAGTAC
Source organism: Schistocerca nitens (assembly GCF_023898315.1). NCBI lineage: Eukaryota > Metazoa > Arthropoda > Insecta > Orthoptera > Acrididae > Schistocerca > Schistocerca nitens. Next base: position 247,173,900 of record NC_064622.1, read on the forward strand.
TGAAATTATGCATCAAGTATGAGAATACACAGCAACAGAGGGATGCAAAATTGTTATTTTATTCTTCATTACTGTGTCTGTGCTTTTAGCACACGTTTTCATGATATCGAAAGGGCATTATGTATTGAACCAACAAATCAGGCAGCCCAGGTGTGGACAGCGCATCCTAGGCTATTTACTTCACTGCCACGCTATTAAAGTTTAGAAAATCTTCAGCAGCAACAATTTTGTTTTAAGGAAGTACGTTCTCACACGAACATATTATGTAGTATTGAAAGGCGAACTATATACGAAACGAACATCATTGTGTATTCTCAAGCGACTGCATGAGACTATAGCACTGGAAAGAAATTTTGTTAGTTGTCAGAAAGAAATGAAGTCATAAGGAAAAGTAACATTAGAATTTATACAGTTTCACCAAATCAAACAGTCAGTAAGGAGGAAAGTACGCCAGTTTGAAGATGCATTTCAACGGATTAGCACTATGTGTCACAGGATAGTGGACTAGATCAAGAAATACAACATACCATTAGCCTCCCACGGAAGGGCTGGCTGCTTAAATGGTGGAAGAACACGGAGTTAATGTCAGAACAGGAACGCAGCTTAAATTCAAATTTTACGTAATATTACTTAAATCATCCTTTGATAAACTCTTCGAAAAGTCAGTTGTTAACACAATTTGCCATCTATAAGAAACCACTGTCTGTGTCTACTGATCACATAGTGATAGTTTTTTTTTCTTTATTGTGATTTCATTTCCCTGCCCCCATATAGGCAGGGGAGGGCTGGCAGCGGCGCTGTCCGTCGCTCTTCAGCCAAGTGGCATTACAAAAAATTAAAAGAGGGGACTGATATCTGGTCATCGCAGGACAGAGCGGATCAGGTTTTGGAAAGGGGCCAAGATCAATTACTGTTAGTTATACAAGAACACACGACTTTATTCCTCAAACCAATGCACAGTTTTCTCTTTAAAACAACAAAGATCAATTCATGGCTGAGGGCCCAAGTAACTACTCCTGAATTAGTTTAAATGATTCATTTTAAAACGCCAGGATTTGGAGCAATTGCTGAAGGCCTCACTTAAGGAAAATTGCAATATCTTCTCAGCTGAAGGCCGAAGTAATATCGCAGATCAGCCAAGGAAATTCTTGTTCCAGTAATCGCGAAAAGTTCGTTTTTGTTTACATTTTGCGGCTTTGCCTTACCTCCCGAGTGTGCATATTTAGCGTTGTACAGCAATCTTAAGTGCATTTACTATAGATTAACCGATTAAATACGTTCATTAGTGTGCTCTTCAAGCTTGCCATTTAAGGTTTTTCTTTTATTTGCGTATTCTTACAGTAATCTCAAAAAGTTCTTTTTGAACGTGCATATTTAGCGTTATACCACAAATTTAAGTGCATTTGCTAATAGTTCACTTATATATTTGTTTCCCAAACATATTTGGTGTCCTTTTACATCTGTATTTAATATATTATTGTTATCACTTAGTAAATCTCTTAACTAATTTCTAAACTACCATGGATACTAAGTGTTTGAGCTGCAGTAGGAAAGTTAGTTCAGGGGTTTTGTGCAGCTGTTGTGATAGGTGGCTTCATTGGCGTGGGAATTGGGGAAGCAAACGAGAATCTTCCATTCTTTTGCAGGGTTTGCTGAAGAGATAGAAGTGTAGCTGAACAGGAGGAGAAAATTAAAGCCCTTCAGGCTGATTTGGACAGAGCGAGGGAGGAACTGAAGTGGTTAAGGGGGGAGGAGGGTAAACAGCGGTGGGAAGTGGTAGCTGGGAACAGGGGCCACAGAAAGAGAACAATGTCTGACAGTTTCCCAATTGGCACAACCGATAGATTTGTCTTGCTACCACAATTAAGTAAGGAAGAGGCTCCAGTAGAAGTAGATGTAGTTAAGATGCAACAGAGTCTCACTAGAAAACCAACTGTTTCAAAAAAAGTATAAAGTAAGAGGAAAGTTCGGTTGCTAGGTAGCAGCCATAGAAGAGGTGTGGTCCAGATGTTGCAGGAAAAATTAGGTGACAGGTACCAGATCACAAACTTTTTCAAGCCAAGTGCATGCCTTAGCCAGGTGGTAGAGGATATAGGTTTCTTGTGCAAGGGTTTCTCAAAGCAGGATCATGTGATGACAGTGGATAGAGTGGGAAACAGTATTGATAGGGATCAGGACTACAGTATTGAGTGTGACCTGGTGGAAATAGCCTCTGCAACGACCCATACCAATGTTGGGCTGGCGCCTGCTTTCGTCCAGCATGATCAGCGCCAATGGAACCACTCTGTCACGAGATTAAATATGGAGTTGTATCAGTTGCGTAGGGTGGCCACTCTGTCAGACATTGGATTGGTTGCTGTCGAGGTTATTGACAGAGGGGATTTCACAAGGCATGGCCTACATCTCAATAGGGAAGGGAAGGGTAAACTGGCAGGGTTGTTAGCGAAATCCATAAGGAGGGGGGGACACTAGTACTCATAGATGTACCTCTTTTTTAGACTAATATCAGTGTCCAATGAGAAGTTCAGGCAGGCAGGTGCTAAAGAGGTCCAAAACTCGCAAGATTCTCACAACAGTAAAATAAATAATAATGTTACCATATTTAACCAAAATATTGGTGGATTAAAGAAAAAAGTAGATTCTTCCAAAAGTAAAGTAAAAAATAATGTTACCATTTTTCACCAAAATATTCCGGGATTGAAGAATAAAGAAGATGAGCTCCTGGTTTGCTTTGATGACATTGAATCTGATAATGTAATAGATATACTATGCCTGTCTGAGCATCACATTGTGTCTGATATGGAAAAGGTAAATATCAGTGGTTATAAACTAGCTGCACATACGAGTAGAGAGAATAAGGTGAGAGGAAGAGTTGCCATATATGTTAAAAGTTATCACTGTGTAAAAAGCTTAGATACAAACAAGTTTTGTCTAGAGAAACACAGAGAAGCATGTGCCTGTCAACTTGAACTGAAGGAGGGCTCTTTTGTAATTGTATATAGGTCCCCTTCAGGAAACTTTCATTTACTCTTAGAAAACTTGGATGCCCTGTTGTGCTGTCTGTCAGATAGGGGAAAGCAAATTATTATTTGTGGGGACTTCAATGTTGATTCCCTGGAAGAGTATAATAGCAAGAATGACCTGGAAGTCTTCCTCGGTTCTTTCAATTTGACACCTGTCATTAATATTTCTACTCGGGTAGTAAAGGACAGTAGAACATTGATAGATAACACCTCTGTAGAGCAAGATAAGTTTAAAAACGTAAATTCTTGTCCTGTTGATAATGGCCTTCCTGATCATGGTGCTCAGCTAGTTACTGTATATGACATAGCGCCATACAGTAATTCAAAACTACCCTCCAAAGTTGTGCATTCAATTAATGACTCAACAATTAGAAATTTCAGGGAAAATCTTCAGAAGTTAGACTGGGATGAGGTGTCCAAGGAACGCGATGCTAATTTAAAATATAACTTATTTCATGATACACTTGTAAGAGAATTTGAAAACTGTTTCCCCAAGAAATTAGTTAAATCTAATTATAAGAAACAATGCAGAAAACCTTGGCTCATTAAAGGTATAAACATATCTTGTAACCACAAAAGGGAACTGTATCTAACAACAAGAAAAAGTAATGACCTAGAAACAGCCAAATATTATAAAAACTACTGTACTACATTAAAAAGGTTATTAAAAAGTCCAGAAGGATGTGCATCATGTCTGGAATTAATACCTCTGATAACAAAAAATCAAATCAATTTGTAATATTATCACAAGGGCGACAGGGCAACCAAGAGTACAGGATGACGGCATTACCGTCAGAGTAAATGGAAACTTGACAAACAAAAAGGCGGAAGTTGAAAACATTTTGAATAATCATTTTTTAAATGTTGGAGAGAAAATAGGATCTAAATGCTCATTATAAGAAGCAAGGCAGTTAATGGAAGAGGAATTACCCACACAATTTGATACAATTGAAATTCCACACACCTCTCCTTCTGAAATTAGGAAGACTAGAAGCTCACATGGAATTGATGGCATTTCAAGCAGGATAATACAAGTTTTTCCCAAGAGATAAGTGTATTCTTAGCCACATATGTAATAGCTCTCTGCAGCAGCGTATTTTCCCAGATAGACTGATGAATGGCATTGTTAAACCACAGCATAAAAAAGGGGATACATCTGATGTCAACAAATACTGCCCAATTTCTCTTCTGACTGCCTTATCCAAAATTCTTGAAAAAGTAATGTATAGTACAGTAGCTTCACGCCTTTGCAAAAATAAAGTTTTGACTAAATGTCAGTTTGGTTTCCAGAAACGCTTTTCAACGGTAAATGCTATACATACTTTGACTAATGAAATGTTAAACGCTCTGAGTAACTGGAAGTCACCTGTTGGGATTTTTTGTGGTCTCTAAAAGGCTTTTGATTGTGTAAATCATGGAATACTTCTAGATAAGCTCAAGTACTGTGGTATAAATGGGACAGACCTCAAATGGTTTAAATCATACATAACTGGAAGAGTGCAGAAAGTTGAAATAAGCAGTTCACATAATATGCAAAAAACTGATTTCTTAAGCTGGGGAACAATCAAGAATGGGGTGCCACAAGATTCAGTCTTGGGTCCTCTGCTGTTCTTGATATATATTAATGACTTGCCATTTTATATTCACGAAGATGCAAAGCTGATACTTTTTGCCGATGATTCAAGTATAGCCATCACACCCAAAGGACAAGAATTAACTGATTAAATTGTAAACGATGTTTTTTGGAAAATCATTAAGTGGTTCTCTGCAAATGGGTTCTCACTAAACTTTGACAAAACACAGTATATACAGTTCCATACAGTAAATGGAATGACACCATTAATAAATATAGACTTAGATCAGAAATCGGTAGCTAAGGTAGAATATACAAAATTTCTAGGTGTATGAATTAATGAGGGTTTGAAATGGTAAAAACACACTGAAGATCTGCTGAAACGTTTGAGTTCAGCTACTTATGCTATTAGGGTCACTGCAAATTTTGGCGATATACATCTCAGTAAATTAGCTTACCACGCCTAGTTTCATTCTCTGCTTTCGTATGGCATCATATTCTGGGGTAAGTCATCATTGAGTAAAAGAGTGTTCATTGCACAAAAGCGTGTAATCAGAATAATTGCCAGAGCTCATCCAAGATCATCGTGCAAACACTTATTTAAAGGGCTAGGGATCTTCACTGTAGCCTAACAATATATATATATTCACTTATGAAATTTGTTATTAACAATCCGAACGAGTTCAAAAGTAATAGCAGTGGACATGGCTACAACACTAGGAGAAAGGATGATCTTCACTACTCAAGGTTAAATCTAACTTTGGCTCAGAAGGGGGTAAATTATACTGCCACAAAAGTCTTTGGCACTTACCTAATAGCATCGAAAGACTGACATATAGCCATATAGCATTTAAAAGGAAATTAAAAATATTGCTGAATGGCAACTCCTTTTACTCATTAGATGAATATTTGGATATAGTAAGTGGATCATTTCCCCACCTCCACCCCAAAAAAAATTAAGTGCCATGTAGTATTTTGTGTAATGTAATATCTTGTATAGACACCTTTTATTAACCTGAAACATTCCACATCATTGCAAAGTGTATTCATGACCTATAGAACAAGTACTAATGTAATCTAAACTAATCTTTAAAAGCCAAGCAGTTACAAATTTTGACTAAAGGCCGTATTAAGGAAAATTCAAATTAATTCTTTCGCTGAAAGATCTATAAAATTTTTTTAACACAATAAAAGAGAGGCTTTAAGGATACAATTTTACACAGTAGACCAGAAGAACATCTTAAGAAAAATTGAAGTATCTTGTCGGCTGGAGGCCCAAACAATTACTCAGAAATAAAGACAATCTTAAGATAAACATTTACAGAACACGGCTGAAGGCTGTTTTAAGAATTCAAGATAATTAAAGAGAAACCTTACAGACAAAGATTTACACACTATAGCTGAAAGCCACAGATTTTAATACAAATGTGGCTAAAGACCTAAATGTGAACAAACAAGAATTTCAAATAGAACACGGCTGAAGGCCTAATTTTAAAATAGTTGACATGAAGTTCGGATAAAGGCCATATACTACACATAAAACAGACAATATTAATACATCGCTGAAGGCCTGCCACAGTACGTGGGACCAAATAAAACGATAATCACAAACAATAAACAGTAGTGCTCAGAAGTGTTCGAAGTGTTGGGCTGGGAGGAAACTCTAACAACAGTTTAGGTGAGACAGGCAGCCAAGTGTAATAATAAACAATCGGGTGGCAACACGACCCAGGGACGGCTAAAGAACCAACCAACAACCTAATCAATTCCCTTCCCCCCAACCAACAGCACAACAACCGAAAATGACTTCCTCACTGCTCTGTCGCAACTGACCGACTCCCTACTCCAGTATGCAGACAACCTTCATATGCTCAATGAAAATTACAGAAGCACACACAGTTCCATGTAAACACTTGCACCAAGAAATCTGACAATCCTAAAAACCACCGTGGAACAACAAGGAGAAATGACGTCACACACACACACAGAGTTTCCATAAGCAGTCAGCGACCAAATACACGTCGTCCAATGAGACGACCGACCGAATGATCAACCAAGGTCTTCCCCCTCAAGTTCTGAGTGTCGGCAATGGTCAGGCGAGTCTTGGCTGTCTGGAGTTCACTCCAGCTCTAACCTGACTCAACTCGATGTCTGTTTGGAACTCAGGGACATGGCGACACAGGCACACTGGCTCGCACCCAACCATGCAGAAGGAACACTTGCCCATTGGCCACCTGACATCTCTGCACAAGGACGGAACCAACCCACGTCCAGCAAGATGACCAGCTGACAAGGCCCAGAAATGGTCAAAAGAACAAATACACATCGCCCGATGAGACGACCAACCGAACGACCAACCAAAGGTCGTCCCACTCCAATCTCCTTCCGTCAGACAGTTCATTTGTGTCGCCAGCGGTCGGCGAGCACTGGCTGCCCGCACCTCACTGGCACTCCGTCCCTGACTTCACTGCTGGTCCATCCCCCGACTGCCTCCACTGCTGGCCCATCCGCAACTCAGATGCACAACGTCCCGTAGACACTAGCTCAGACCCAACCATGCAGAGGGAACCCTTGCCCATTGGGAAACCGACATCTCTGCACAAGGAAGGAGCTGACAAAAGCCCCCCATGATGATCAATTGAAGGGGCTCAGAAGCGATCGGAAGACCAAATACACGACGATCAAGATAAGAAACACCAGCGACAGTTGCTTCGCGGAAAAAGAACGGACCACGAACTTCGCGTCGGGATATGCCACGAAAACATTCAACCGAACAACCAACCAACGGTCGTTCCCTCTCCAGTCTCCTTCCGTCGGACAGTGGATGTGTGCCGCCAGCGGTCGGCGAGTACTGGTTGTCCGGACCTCACTGACGTTCCGTCCCCACTTCACTGCTGCTGTGTCTTGACTGAGCTCCCAACTCAACTCCAGACAGACGACGACCTGGAAATCGGTCGCTCCAGAGGTGGTACGACAGTGCACTTATCGATAAGCGCTGCTGCTGCCACTCACGGGCAAGTAAGGCAGGAAGTTAGTGACGCCAGTAAATAGAATAAGAAAACGAGGCGGCAGTACAGTAAGAAAAGATGACAAACAATAAACGGAATGAACACGAGCCGCGCACGGCTCACAAAATATACATAAGATAAGGACGAAAAAAGGGCGATATAAAAACATAGTACATGGTGACAATGGAAGTTAGAATATACATTGACACGAGGACATTCATTGGGGGACATTGATAAAAGTTGCTATAAAGTTAAAAGAACACAGTTGGCAATTTGTGGGGGCACTTAAAATACACTGGAGTCACACACACAAGTTAAACGTCGGCCACAGTATAAAAACACGCAGATTGAGATACACTTAAAAAACCACTGTAAGTCATGGAGCACACCCAAAGAATAAAAACTACCAGGAGGGACCTGCTGAGGGATGGGATGCCGCAGAGGAGGGAAAATAGTGGAAAGGAAGGTGAATTGGGGGAGGGGGGCTGGAGGGGGTGGGAGGAAAAGAGAAAAGGGACTTGGGGGGCGCAGCAAGAGGCAAGAGACGGGTGGTACAGGAGATGGAAGGCGAGTCAGAAGGGAGTACAGAGTCACAGAAGGGGGGCAAAGGAAAGGGAATGGGTGTAGGAGGGAGGAAAATCGCTGAGGGGGAGGGAAAAGGAGGGGAGAGGGAGCCCGGAGGAATAGAAGGGGGAAGGTGTGGTCATAGTAATAGCCTGAATAATTTCCTATGTTCTAAAAGTAGCATACTTGTATCCTGAGAGCAAATATAAACACTGATTCTAGAGTTGAAGACAACAGCACAAGTAAAACAGTATATATAGTTTCGGTAGAGAAGATGTGTTGTGGACTGCAGAGCGTTCAGTGCATAAGCTAAGCTGTCTGAGCGTCATGACCAATCAACTTCGTTTTCTGCCTGTCGACGACATGCCAGCCACGGAATGTTACTATAATGCGAAAGAAAATACTTCCCAATTCTGTCCACATATTACATGAGATCTTACAGACTTCCACATATTACATGAGATTTCCCAGACTTCTGTGAAGAACAAAATGAAAATGAATTGTTTCCTGACTAGTACAGAGATGTTAAAGGTTTTGCTGTATCAGGTCAAAAATGCTACGTGATCCGTATATTTACAGGCTGATCAGAGAAACAATACTGATTTACTTCTCTCAAGCTTCTCTCATAGATTCCGTTGTTGTGTAAAACAACACCATGAGACACAGGAGAAATCGAATCGGTAAATTAGATACTGTGTTAGTCAAAGCGTTAAGTGGACGTAATTCGCACACGAATGTGTTGTTAACAATGCAGACGTCACTTAAAACTTGAAAACTTTAGCTCCGGCATGATAAAAATTACGAAACGACTACAAAAGTAGTGGTAATCTTCATGTATAAATTCATATGAAAATGTGCAGGGGCATTTACTTTTTAGCATGAAGTGCAATGCAGTTTTAGATATCTGAAGTTATGCGTTGCCTATCAGCATTTACGATACTACTGCAAATGCCACAATATTCGCAGGTAGGGGAGTGTGCCTCATTTAGCTAGTGTACATAGGAACACACGACAGTTTTTGCTCATTATCTTAGTCTAGTGATCGGTTTTAGAACCACACGAAGGAATCCTATTAGGCTATCATAAACAGCTTCCTCCATTTTTACAGTTTTTTTTACTGTTAGGCGTGAGTTTGTGTTTGTTCAGCATTTGTAAATTTTTCGCGTTCTACACTTTTAAACGCTGTATAATACCGGGTCTTTCAAAATTAATAACGGGGCTACAAGACTTTGTACGTTTTATTAGATTCAGTTTACAATTATAAACAGTACGTCAAATGAAAGAGCACTCAAAGAGCTTTCCTTACAACGTTCGTCACATGGCACACATCGAGCTGATAGACGAATTCTTCCCAAACCTTGATCAGTGTGTCTGCAGTAATTTTTGCAACAACTGCTTCAATTCTGTTGATCCTGTTAAGTCGGTGGTAGCGGAGACACGTACATATAATCCTTTTTTGGTACAGATCACATGGGGCCAGATCGCGTGAAAGTGGAGGCCATGTGAAACAAATGTGGTTCCTTTCGGCCAACCCAACAGTCGAGTACAACATAGTTTAACCAACAGCGTACTGAATTTTGCCGGCGACATGGCGCACTATCTTGCTGCCAAATAAGGTTTTGTATTTTCTTTCAATTGAGTAGGGAGATATAGTTCTAGAGCATCAAGATAAGAAACACCAGCGACAGTTGCTTCGCGGAAAAAGAAAGGACCACGAACTTCGCGTCGGGATATGCCACGAAAACATTCAATTTAGGGGAGTTTCGTAGGAAGTGTACGATATCTTGGGTATTTGCTAAACTCCAGATGCTCACATTACGGATATTCACATTTCCATTCAGATGAAATGTCGATACATCACTGGAGGCGACATGATCCAGAAAATCTTCATCCTTTTGCAGCAACATTTCGTTTGCAAAGTTGGCACTTAAACTGCAGTCTATAGGCTTTAGAGTTTGTAGTAACTGTATACGATAAGGACATAATCGTAAGCGTCTTTTTAAAAGTCTCCACACAGGCATAACTGAAACTGAAAGACCCTCCCACTAGTTCAACACGCTCTCCAATCCCTCTAAGTTGTCCAACACACTTCCTTTTGCAAAGACAGCCGGTGTCTTCAAACTGATGGATTACAACGGAACTTAAAATGGCACGCACATTTCTCTATAACAATAGATTCATACAGTATAACACACAAAGCTTTCTATTTACTGATCGTCATCTTTGCAACTAGCCCTTTCTAATGGAAGACACAGGAAACAGTGCACACGCATACGCAACGATGTTTGATCAAATAACGTACAGGAATGCAGCCATGTGGCGTCGTCGACAACCACCGATATTTCATCAGAATCTTGTCCTACCATTTTCAAGGAGGAACTGCAGCAAGTAAGCTGCGTGCAAGAGAATTAAAAACCTCAGTTTTCAGAGGAACTCTGGCAAGATAACATTCGCATACACTATAAACACTAGTGCCATCACAAACCACAGATGAGTGACGTCAGATCGATAGTGAAATTAATAATCAATGGGCGAGGCAGCATTAACTCTGTCCGTCTGCTTTTTTACAAGGGAGAGAGCAAGTTTCATTCAGAGCAAAAACCACCGTCTCTATTTGTGAGGTTACTTCCTTAATAACACTACCCCAATAGCTAGAAGTTGTTATATTCGAGAGGATGACCGGTGCTAAGACAACGTTCTGCAATGGCGGGTTTTCTCGGCTGTGTGCCGCTTATGGTCAGCGGTCCTTCGCAGTACCGATAGCGTGACCAGTATATGGCATGCCACAATTTCAAGGAATATGCTAGACACGCGGCTTCCGCAAACCTAGATCATCCTTTGTGGAACCTTGAAGGTCCCTGATCTTACATAGTGGTCGAGAAACGCACTTCATATTTCCGCGAAATACGACCAATTCTGTCTTAGTAGACTTTAGTGCCACCTCTGTAATTAATCACTCACCTGGTGCACAGCTGGTCGATAGCGTAACGAATTCTGACGAAAGGTGACTTCGAGATGGGCTAACGCCGCTGATAAACTCTCAGGGTCCAAGTTGACACGAGACCTGTGAACCAAGGTACGAAGTACACCTTCACGTTGGGGGATATGGCGACGACTATCAGCCTGCGGATACAAGTCAGTGTGAATAGGCTTCCTATAGACGGCATGTCCCAAAGTAACATAAACTTTCCTCCTGACCAACACATCAAGGCAGAGAGACAGTCTTCCTTTTCCACCTGCATAGTGAAACAAATATTCGAGTGGTTTGAACTCAGGTGTTCTGAAAATAGTTCAAATTCTCATTGCCATGAGGCCACACAAGAAAAGTATCGTCTACTTATCTAAAAAAACACGAGGTCTCAAAGCTGCCGCCCCCAAGGCACGTTCTTCGAAGACATTCATAAACAAACTGGTAATAACAGATGACAACGGGCTTCTCATCCAGCTCCATCCGTTGCTTGAAGTACTAGTCACTGAATAAAGAGTAAGTGAAAACTAACACATGGCGAAAGAGGTTCGAAAATTCAGCACAAACACCATCCTCAATCAACTGTAAAGGATAAAACAGAGGAACACAAGAGCGAGATGAAATCTAAACTTCAGTCTTTCAAATGCATTCCCTCTAATTGAAACAAGAAATCCATCGAGTTCTTAATGTGGTGCTCACACCGACCTATTTACGGCTCAACAGAGTAGCAAGCCAAATTTTAGTAGACGATGTATCGGAGCACCAATATTACTCACAATCGGACGAAGAGGAACCCTTTCCTTGTGGACCTTAGAGTGAGATGAAATCTAAACTTCAGTCTTTCAAATGCATTCCCTCTAATCGAAACAAGAAATCCATCGAGTTCTTAACGTGGTGCTCACACCGACCTATTTACGGCTCAACAGAGTAGCAAGCTAAATTTTAGTACACGAAAAGGAACCCTTTCCTTGTGGACCTTATGGAGGCCATGTAACCTAGGGGGGAGCTAGGAATTTCCCCTGCCCCGTGATTACTTACTGCAGCTTTGCCTCGAAAATATCAGGGTGTGCTCCTGTCGAAACATTGGCGTTTGTCGACGTCACCCTGCTACGTTCTCGTAAGGTACGTGAGTATTGTATACCCAGAAAGAAACTCAGGTCTCACAAAGCTGTTTGAGCTGCTCTTTCATTTGATGTATTCTTTATAATTGTCAGTTGAATGCAATTAATGCCGTGAAGCCTTAAAACCCTGATATTCGTTTTGAAACATCTAGTATATTACAGTTGTATTGTTAATACTTCAGATACAGAATTTTATTCTGAGTTAAAAGCAATATATTTTTAGAATTATATAACACGTGAACAGCTGAGCCATAGTTCGTCGGTCGTACACCGTCCTGTACAGAACGGGAGAAGGTCTTTTACTGTGGAGCATATGATACTTGCAAATAAATGAGTTTCTTCCATGTCTTAATAATTTTACCTATCTTGAAAATGGAAATTTTTGCTATTTTTTAGTAGCTTCTATTTTATAATCTGTTTAATTTGTTACTAGTTTTCATAATACTTTTCCTTAATTTCACTTACGACTTGTTTATGTTTATGGGTAATCATGTGATTGACAGACTATTAAATACGATGTTGAAAAGATTTTCTCGAGTGCAGTTTCAATCATATATTTTTTCTAGATACATGATCATGCCGTACCTTGGAACACGTTTCCATATTTGTGAAAACCTCAAATCTCCGGAGTAATTTTTGTAATTTCTTAAAAAGACTGATGTACTTAAAAAGAGAGTGTCATCATTTAAAAATAGAAAACAAAGCGTATGGGACTTCTATTACAGCGCTGGCTTGATCTGGAAGTCTGAAAATTGTTCCAAAGGTACTACACTGTTCCCTCCTACATGTACAGAGGCACATATACAAGGTAGCAGGTACTGAATTTCCGGAACAGTAATACAAATACACTAATGTCATGTCACATCTCCTTTTGCCAATCATAGTGCAGCAACTTGACGTGGTATGAACTCAAAAAGTCGTGGAAGTCCTCTGCAGAAATACCATGCTGCCTCTATAGCCATCCATAATTGCGAAAGCGTAGTCTGTGCATGATTTTGTGTACGAACTGACCTCTCGATTATGTCACATAAATTCTCGATGGGATTCATATACTGCAGTCTGGGAGCCAAATCATTCTTTCTAGTCGTTCAGAATGTTCTTCAAACCAGTCGTGAACAACTGTGGTCTGATGACATGGCGCATCGTCATTTGGGAAAGTGAAGTCCATGAATGGCTGCAAATGGTTTCCAGGTAGCCGAACGTAACCATTTTCAGTCAATGCTCAGTTCAACTGGACCAGAGGACCCAGTCCATTCCATGTAAACGCAGCCAAAACCACTAGGGAACCACCACTAGAGTAGTGGAGCAAAGCCGGTACAATTTTGGCACATGATTGATTTATAACATTAACCTAGTGTTCTGATAAGTGTTTTTTTTCATGTCACCCCCACCCCCTCGGGTAATTCTCCTTCTCAGAACTCCCTATCCTTCCCCTTCCCTCCTGACATGAGTGCTCCCAACCCCTTTGTCTCCCCCTTCTTCTGACACGACTGTTCCCCACTCCTCCCCCTACACCTGGCATGAGCGAAATTTTGACAGCTGTCCAGACGTAGTAGCGTTGGGGGATCACCATTAATTACAAATGTTGGACGTCGTAGGCTGAGCAGATTGATAAGGCGGGACAGGTGGCGAACTGTGGCGGAACTAATATCAGACTTTAATGCTGGGCAGAGTACAAGTGTGTCTCTACACATAGAGCACCGAACACTCCTTAACGATTGGACTCTGCAGCCGATGATCCACTCATGTGCCAGTGTTAACACCATGATATCGACAACTATGACTGATATGAGGAAGGACCATCGGCACTGCACGATGGTGCACTGAAAGAGCCATGTCTCGTCTGATGAATCCCAATACCTTCTTCATCATGCCAATGGGAGGGCGCGAATCCGTTGTCAACCACGAGAACAGCTCCTTGACACCTGTACTGCGATTCGGAGATAAGCTGGTGACGGCTCCATTATGCTGTGGCCAACATTCACGTGGGCATCTATGGGGCCAGTGGAGCTTGTGCAAGGTGCTATGACAGCCAAGGAGTATCATACAGTTGATTCTATTCTTCTTTCTGTGTGGATTGTTTGTATGGATGTAAGTGTGTGTGTCTGCGTCTGTGTGTGGGCTTTGAGGAATCTTTTTTTTCTCATCATACGTGTTGAGTTATAATTAATGACATGTTTCTTGAATTGTGTAATGAGTCTCGGGCAACAGCATTCTCTCGTGACTGTGATTCTATTTGATTCTTTTTATGTTATGATTAATACAACTGCAAAGTAAATGTTCATGTATTTATTAATTTGCGGTCGTGGTGTTATTTCATGTACGAGGAGCGTTTGAAAAGTCCGTGCAAAGTCCGAGAGACCATCAGCGGCGTGTATCGAGGTCATATTTAGTTAGTAGCATCTTTGGAAAGAACGTACACCAAGTTTCAGCCATATTGGTCTATTTCTTTGTGTTTGGCATTCGTGTGAATCAAGGAAGTCGAGCGATTGTCAATAAAAGGGACGAAGAAGAATTTCGTGTGGTGATTAAACATTACTTTATGAAAGGCAAGGCGCTTCAGGAGACTAAAGATAAGCTTGATAAACATTATGGTGACTCTGCACCTTCATTTAGAACAGTTTATAAGTGGTTTCAAAATTTTCGGAGTGGCCGTATGAGCACAAGTGATGCTGAACGTCCTGGACGCCCTGTGGAGGTTACGAATCCAGAAATCATTGATGAAATCCATGATATGGTGATGTATGACAGAAGAGTTAAGGTGCATGAGATTGCTAGTGCTGTGGGCATCTCGAATGAATGGGTACATAATATTTTGCATAAACTTTTGGACATGAGAAAGCTATCCACAAGATGCGTTTCGCGATTGCTCACACTTGACAAAAAACGGAATCGTGTGAAGTGTTGCAAGGATGGTTTTCAGCTTTTCAGGAAGAATCCGCAGGACTTTAAATGTCGTTTCGTCACTGTGGAGGAAACATGGATACATTACTATACTCCTGAGACCAAACAACACTCTAAACAATGGGTTACCAAGGGAGAATCTGCACCAAAAAAGGCAAAGACCAGTCCTTCGGCCAGAAAGGTTATGGTGACTGTCTTTTGGGATTCGCAAGGGATAATCCTCATCGACTATGTGGAGAAGGGTAAAACTATTACAGGTGCATATCATTCATCGGTATTGGACCATTTGAAAACCGAGCTGCAAGAAAACACCGGCGATTGGATCGCAAAAAAGTCCTTTTCCAACAAGAGAATGCACCAGCACACACCTCAGTAGTTGTGGTCGCGAAATTAATGGAAATAGGATCCCAACTCGTTTCACATCTCCCCTATTCTCCAGACTTGGCTCCCTCGGACTGCTATTAATTCCCCAATTTGAAGAAATGGCTGACGGGACAAAGATTTTGTTCAAACGAGGAGGTGACTGCAGAAACTAATAGCTATTTTGCAGACTTGGACAGTTCCTATTATTCAGAAGGGATCAACAAATTAGAACAGCGTTGGACGAAGTGTATAAGTCTAAAAGGAGACTATGTTGAAAAATAGAAAAGTTTTACTTTTCAGACGCCCCTCGTAACTCGATCCAATTTTCTAGCTTGGGAGATCCCTCAATAGGTACTATTTGATTTTTAATATTTGATGTTATATACTTAAGAAAGAATCTCTATTCTGATTTTGATCGAATGTTAATCAGAGAGGTAATTTTCCAACAATTCATTTTAAATTTTATTGAAATAATTATTTATTAACTTCTACAATATTTGACTGAGACATACTCAGAGTTAACGGAGACCAAACACTCTTTCATCGTATTCTGAGCAGGTATAGCTTAAGGTCCCCCACTCAGCCTTCAGATTTTTAGAGTTCTCGTTAATTATTGTGTTTCAGACTTTCTATCCAATTGCCTAACATTTGTCACCACAAACAACACCAATTTCTGTATTGTACGCTGTAGGAGTACCACAGGGCGCCTAAATCTCGTCACTTGTATATGGGCCTATTGTTCACATTATTGAAATTTGCAAGCCACTACATTCTGCATATCATCTGCGGTATGGTGAGGACAACACCTTCTCAGCCTTCTATCCTATCCTTCAGAATTCCAATGGCCTCTACAGATCCACCTAAACGAGTTTACACAGTGGTGCAACCAGCACCTCCTCAAGATAAATGCAATCAAACTCCAGGCAACAAAATGGTTCAAATGGCTCTGAGCACTATGGGACTTAACATCTGTGGTCATCAGTCCCCTAGAACTTAGAACTACTTAAACCTAACTAACCTAAGGACATCACACACATCCATACCCGAGGCAGGATTCGAACCTGCGACCGTAGCAGCCGCGCGGTTCCGGACTGCGCGCCTAGAACCGCTAGACCACCGCGGCCGGCTCCAGGCAACAATTATGAAACTAGCCATCCACACCCTTCGCCTCCATGACTTTTTTTCTGATAATGTATGACTGTCGTACTCCATTACATAACTAAAATACTAACCTATGTGCAATTCCTACTAACCACTTACCATAAAGTCCACAAGACCAAAACTACTGCAACTATCTACTAAGAATAGGGTTGCATCCTTCCACACCTACAAAGCACTGTTCTGTTCTATCCTCTGTTATACAGTTGTAGCCTGTAGGTACAGTAAAATTCTATTATTCACTTAAAATTCTCTATCATCGTACAGTACACCTTGTTTTCCCTGTCTGTTTACTCTCCCCCACCTGACCCCTTAACCAACTCAACACACTCCCGACCCTCATCACACACATTGAACTCGTCAGTATATCTTATACATCCTACTAGCTCTATTGTAAATCCCAATGTTTCTACTTAATTTGCTATATCAGTTGGTTCCAACAACCCTGGTCCAAACGACCATACACCTACACTTTCCTTAGACAGCTTTAACGGATTCCGTCTATCAGACAATGAAATTCACCTTTATGTTAGCCCTGCTACCAGATATAACGCACTACAGTCCTGCCCTACAACATGGCTCCTGGCCTTGCCTCCATCTTTTTTACATTAATCCCAAATCCTATGTTTCCCTCAAGATTGACAGTACACCAGTACCCAAATAGCAACCCCGTGTTTCATCAATACCTACTCTACCGAAATCTCCCAACATCTTCTCTCCAAAATTATCCCTTCCCATTGTCAGTCTTTCCAGTTTTAGTGCAGTGAAGTGTTCTACCATTTTACCAGTATTCCTCTTCATCAGTGTGTAATCATGCTTTTAGTTTTATAACTCTCTATATTGAGTTCAGCAGAACAAATAGAGTTGTACTAACAATTGATGAGGCACAGTCAGTAAACAGAATAGATTGCTCAAAATATTTGAATGGTCAGTAGATAGAGCAGATTGCTCCAAATATTTGATTGGACATACTAATGGAAAACTGAACTGGAAAGAGCATACTCCTGAGTTTCTCAAACAATTAAGTTCAGTTACTTTTTCTCTTGGTACACTAGCTGATCTTGGAAACAAATAAATCATCCTCCTAAAACATTTAGCACATTGCCGCTCAGTAATGTCTTGTGGAATAATTTTCTGGAGTAGCTCACTACTAGCTGAAAAACAAAAACTACTGGTTGCACAAAAGTGTACAGTAAGAATAAAGTGTTCACCTACAGTCATCATCTAGATACCTCTTCAAAAAGTTAGACATTTTAATTGCACCATCGTGATATATAAATTCGCTGATAAAATTTGTCATAAATAATCTAACACAATTTGAGAAGAACAGTGATATATATGCCCGTAACACTGGAGGAAAAAATGACCTTTATTACCATTATTTACGCTGTCAGTGGCTCAGGAAGGAGTGTAATTTGCAGCAAAAATTTTTTTTGATTATTTCCCCAATAACATAACATCGTGATGTTGTACCCACTAGTCTAATATAGGGTGCCTAGGAAGCTGTTTTCTCGGATCGCTAGACAACAATTGTTTTTTCCTTTATTGAATTTCGATTCCCCCCGAGGGGGTCGGGTTGGCAGGAGCTTAGTACTCTGCTCTTCAGCCTACAGGATTTTTAAAACATATGAATATAAGAAACATAAAATCAGGCGATAAAACGGTGACTTAAATTGTAAAACGGCGGAAAATTGTGGAAAGTAAAAACATAAAACAAAGGGTGGGCGATGCTAATAAAATACACAGGAAGCAGACAGGTAAAATAGTAGACAGACAATTAAAAAACACAGCGACAGTCTGGTTTCTGTTCGCAAGAGATATAAAAATCACACCCAGCGACAGTATGATGTCTGTTTGAAACACTTCGGAAAAGATGCACAACACTTAAAAATCACTGGAAACACTGCACTAAAAAGTCAGCATGAAGATGACACAACACAGCCAAGGGCAGATGGTGGGGGGGGGGAACCTGGACAGATGAGGGGAAAAAAGGGGGGAGGAGAGGAAAAACGAAAGGGGGACCGTCGGAGGGAGAGGAGTCATAAGGGAGGGGGGCAGGGCAGACGTGAGAGGGAATGGGGAAAGGAAGAGGGAAATGCAAAAGGACTCGGGGGAGAGAAGGGAGGTAGGGAAAAAACAGGATGGAAGGGGGGATGAGAGGGAGCCCAGGAAAAGGACAGAGGAAGGGAGGGGGAGGTGGACAGAGTTGATAGGAGGGATAAATGGAGGGAGAGAGGGCTTCATCTGGGAGGGGGAGTTGACAGAAGCCACCTTGGGAAAAGAGATGAATGGTGTAGAGATGGAGGGTAGGTGGGACACAGCAGTGAAGGCGTGGCAGAGGGCGGGGGTTGGAGAGGGGAGGAGCAACCAGGGGATGAGGGGGATCAAGACGGCGGGAGGAGCAGAGTATGTGGATATGTTCAAGGAATAGGAGCAGATGTGGGAAAGGAATCAAGTCGTAGAGGATCCGCGTGGGGAACGGGAGGCGTATACGGAAGGCGAGGCGAAGTGCATGGAGATGGAGGATCTGGAGGGGCTAATAGAATTTGCGGGGGGGGGGGGGTGGATATCCAGGCGGGACTGACATAAGGGAGGATAGGACAGATTAAGGATTTGTAGGTGTGGAGGATGGTAGAGGAGTTCAAGCCCCATGTCCCGCCAGAGAGGGGTTTGAGGAGTCAAGAGGCGGTTGTGAACTTTGGATTGGATAGAGCGGATATGAGGGATCCAGGTGATGTGACGGTCAATGGTGAGGCCAAGGTAGGTGAGGGTGGGGGAAAGGCTGACAGGACGGGCGCAGATGGTAAGGGACTAGACAACAAATCACGCAAATCGTATTAATAGAGTTATTTACAGTAAGTTAAATTGAGAATACTTTGCGTATTTACGAAGGTGTGTCGCAAGTAAATGGCGAAGAGTAAATAATCAATGTCCTTCGATATATACAATGCCATTGCAAGCAAAACAATACATAAGTCACTATTTTAGACGGCTCGTCTTCACTCCGGCCGCGGCTAGGCGGCGCGACGCTTCTTCTTCGTGTAGAGGCCGCTCATGTCTCGGTGTCGTCCTAGAGAGGGGTTCGTCAGCGTACTGCTGGCTGACGTCGTCTCACAGCCTTCTCTGCTCTCCCGTTCTTGATCGTACTGCCAGCGCTTGCCGTTACGCTGGGGCACATAAAATATCTCACAGGTAGCAAATCGAGTTTTAAATCTATCCAAAAATCATTTCTCCTGGACATCTCCTTATACTCAATGCACGAATTTCTGTTTAAAAACCGGCAGCCTGAAAAAAATCTTATTTTTAAGCTTAGGTAGGAAAAAACTGTGTTCATTAATGTTAACCCTAATGATGTATACATATTCTGTAAACTTACTCGTTCCACATCATTTCGATAAAAGAGTCGTTCAAATGATCTGTGGAATTTCTGTTTAAAATCCGCTAACCTGAAAAAAATCTTATTTTTAAGCGAAGTTGCATTGGTAGGGAAAAATTGCCTTCATTAATCTTAACACTAATGATGTATACATATTCTGTAAGCTGATTCGTTCCACATCATTTCGATACGTCGTTCAAATGATCTGTGGAACACGTAGCTAACTTACTAGCTTAATTTTTTATAGCTACTTGTTTTAACTCAAACGTTTGTGGCATATATTCGCTACTGGCGAATCTTGTCCCTTGAGTGGTTAAAACAACCCTACCACAACAAAGGTCAAAATTTTAATAACGATTGTGGTGTTGATCACGCTGCTAAATACTGCATTATCGGGCAACAACAGTCATATTATGTGGCAGGTGTCATTAGAGCACAATAAATAAAGTCATTTCATGTAATAATCAAAAAACTAGGCACTCATATTTTTGTGTTTCCCACGCAGGTCTCGTTGTATTATCATGGCTCAATCGTTGAAAATCTAAGTGGTTATGATTCCAAGCTCGGATGCAAAGAGGCCTAGGTTTTATCCTGCTATATTCAACAGTTTTGTAGATGCGCTTCTCAAACCATGCGTGGAGATTAAACCTTTCAAAGTTAGCACAATGGTGATGTAAAAAAATAATCAGCACTTCGAATTTAAGTTACACTTCCTTTTAACCGCTTTTATTGCAATATCACGTAGCACACAAAACATCACTTCACAATACTCATTTTATAAGCCAACTACAGGTATAATATGCGTCTTTCCAACATGACGTCCAAGACTTGACCTTTTCAAGGTCCGACTCTCTAACAGCAACTAACTAACAATCGCTTACGCGCCCAAAAATTAGAGTTACAAGTACGTCAAAGATCATAGTGACAAAAGAATGAATACACATAAGAATAATATCATTGCAATATAAACATATCGATGTATCACAAATGAAATCAAATCTGAATGTTGTCTCAGAAATATGTCAACTACTTTGCAGAAACACAGCAGAATATTACTGGTATCGAGAGGTTCAGGTGAGGTGCTGTAATGGTTGCGTAATTCAAGTACCATTACATGGTGAATGAATGAAAGTATCATAATTAATAAAATATTTCACTTTTTGACATTATATAATGAAAGTGAGGGGCGTCTAGATATCGGAGGAAACAATAAGGTAATGTTCTGAAAACATCTATTCAATTTATATCGGCACGAAGTTCCATAACTTTGGGAAGTTTTAATAGTAAATAATGTTATAGGGTCACTGAATAGCAAAGAATGTCTGAAATACGTGTTATCGTGTGTTTTAACGTCTACTCTGTTCTATGAATTATTACAGCATACAAAATGTTTGTGATCCTGTCCAAAATTCGAGTACATTTCCGTGTTCTTAAAATCATAACTGGGGCTATCATATTTTGATAATATTCTTTTGAATGATTCAACTCTTGCTTTCCGATAGTTTGAAAAATCATCTACTGATTAATATTTTAAAAGTCGAACTATACCGTTTATACAGTTGTAGGAACCATACCTACAACGAAACGCCTTGTGACGTGACGTCACTTATCGACTCGTGTAGCTTGGCTACCGACCCGCAGATCTTACGCGTGTCCAGTGCTAGCGTTTGATGAACCGCAGGAAAGAATGTGTTAGCTACCCCTTACAGTGCAGTCTCTTACGTCTGGCAAGGCTCCGCATATACCTGAAAAATTAGAGAGAAAAGGAGCAGAAACAGCTATGACAGATTGCTGGTTGATCCATGTCATTCGTCTTGCTGAGATTGATCCACGTCACTCGTCTTGCGTAGACGTCAAAGTTACTTTAATGGCATTATGCTCATAGATGTCTTGCAACGTATGCTATCAGCATAACTCTAGGTTTTATGATCTATCTAATGTTTCAACATTCCGTATTTAAAATATCACTTGTGTCTTAACACCCTTCACCGAGCGACGTGGCGCAGTGGTTAGACACTGGACTCGCCTTCGGGAGGACGACGGTTCAATCCCGCGTCCGGCCATCCTGATTTAGGTTTTCCGTGATTTCCCTAAATCGCTCCAGGAAACTGCCGGGATGGTTCCTTTGAAAGGGCACGGCCGATTCCTTCCCCATCCTCCCCTAATCCGATGAGACCGATGACCTCGCTGTCTGGTCTCCTTCCCCAAAACAACTCAACTCTTAACACCTTTCTCTAGCTTCTATTTGAAACCACCACACTTTCTTCGTTCCCGCTTTCCGTAGCATCCAAGTCTCATTTGTAAAGATAGGGGCTGTGTGGTGCATTAGTCTAATATCGATTTATCAGTTTAGTCTAATATCGATTTATTATATATATATATGAGGGAAAAATCAATACAACTTAAACCATTTGAACCTAAAGTTTGGCAGCCTCATGCGCAATGATCGTATCTTTTGCCTAGTCCTCCACCGTGCAGGAAACAGGGCGCAATTAACACTGCAAGAATTGGCCCGATGTCTGCTAATCTCCACAGTCACGAAACAAACACCACGATAAGACATGATCTATGGAGATTTGTTTTAGTCCACGTGGTGGCAGAACGGCTTTGGATGGTACGTACACTGCTGGCCATTTAAATTGCTACGCCACGAAGATGACGTGCTACAGACGCGAAATTTAACCGACAGGAAGAAAATGCTGTGATATGCAAATGATTAGCTTTTCAGAGCATTCACACAAGGCTTGGCGCCGGTGGCGATACCTACAACGTGCTGACACGGGGGAATTTTCCAACCGATTTCTCACACACAAACAGCAGTTGACCGGCGTTGCCTGGTGAAACGTTGTTGTGATGCCTCGTTTAATGAGGAGAAATGCGTACCATCACGTTTCCGACTTTGATAAAGGTCAGATTGTAGCCTATCGCGATTAAGGTTTATCGTATCGCGACATTGCTGGTCGCGTTGGTCGAGATCCAATGACTGT
Source organism: Schistocerca nitens (assembly GCF_023898315.1). Classification (NCBI taxonomy): domain Eukaryota; kingdom Metazoa; phylum Arthropoda; class Insecta; order Orthoptera; family Acrididae; genus Schistocerca; species Schistocerca nitens. The sequence goes on from NC_064622.1 coordinate 247,196,945, forward strand.
TAGCAGGAATGGAATCGGTGGGTTCAGGAGGGTAATACGGAAAGCCGTGCTGGATGCCAACGGCCTCGTATTACTAGCAGTCGATACGAAAGGCATCTTATCCGCATGGCTGTAAAGGATCGTGCATCCACGTCTCGATCCCTGAGTCAACAGATGGGGACGTTTGCAAGACAACAACCATCTGCACGAACAGTTCTGACGAAGTTTGCAGCAGCATGGACTATCAGCTCGGAGACCGTGGCTGCGGTTACCCTTGACGCTGCATCACAGACACGAGCGCCTGCAATGGTGTACTCAACGACGAACCTGGGTGCACGAATGGCAAAACGTTATTTTTTTCGGATGAATCCAGGTTCTGCTTACAGCATCATGATGGACGCATCCGTGTTTGGCGACATCGCGGTGAACGCACATTGGAAGCGTGTATTCGTCACTGCCATACTGGCGTATCACCCGGCGTGATGGTATGGGGTTCCATTGGTTACACGTCTCGGTCACCTCTTGTTCGCATTGACTGCACTTTGAACAGTGGTCGTTACATTTCAGATGTGTTACGACCCGTGGCTCTACCCTTCATTCGATCCCAGCGAAACCCTACATTTCAGCAGGATAATGCACGACCGCGTGTTGCTGGTCCTGTACAGGCCTTTCTGCATACAGAAAATGTTCGACTGCTGCCCTGGCCAGCATATTCTCCAGACCTCTCACCAATTGAAAACGTCTGGTCAATGGTGGCCGAGCAACTGGCTCGTCACAATACGCCAGTCACTACTCTTGATGAGGCGTGGGGGATTAGCCAAGCGGTCTAAGGCGCTGCAGTCATGGACTGTGCGGCTGGTGTCGGCGGAGGTTCGAGTCCTCCCTCGGGCATGGGTGTGTGTGTTTGTCCTTAGGATAATTTAAGTTAAGTAGTGTGTAAGCTTGGGGACTGATGACCTTAGCGGTTAAGTCCCATAAGATTTCACACACACACTACTCTTGATGAACTGTGGTATCGTGTTGAAGCTGCATGGACAGCTGTACCTGTACATGCCATCCAAGCTTTGTTTGACTCAATGCCCAGACGTATCAAGGCCGTTATTACGGCCAGAGGTGGTTGTTCTGGGTACTTATTTCTCAGGATCTATGCACCCAAATTGCGTGAAAATGTAATCACATGTCAGTTCTAGTATAATATATTTGTCCGATGAATACCCGTTTATCACTGCATTTCTTCTTGGTGTAGCAATTTTAATGGGCAGTAGTGTAGTTCAGTCTTCAGGTGTCATCCATATTTTAAGATGATGGACTCTTTCCCGCCACTTGTCTAGTCTCTTTTGCTGTGGTGGTACTGTGACTGACTCAGCTGTCTTGCGGAACCTGTTTCTTGATTTAAATTGCGAGCGTGTTTCATGTAACGAAACAGACGACGAACTTTAGCCTTTAATACTATAAATGAAAATTATCTTCTTAGTAACACAAGTAACACGTTAATGTTTCACCCTTTAATGATTTAATTTGTACTCAAACTTTCTGGTTACCATACATACGGAACGTGGGGATGAAATAAGAATACAGGAAAGAGAAAACCATGCTTTCGTAAGTCGCGTCGATTGAACGACCTGCAATCGGCAGCGGCATAGTTACAATGCCAATTTATCGACTTTATTTTTTAGATACATAAGTAAAATACACAGTGCATAGATTAGATTCCTATTTTTTTGTCTGGGATGTGTTGTCCTGAATTATACTAAAAGTATTTCCTATCACTCGATTCTAACCAGAGTTTTCGTGGAGTTTTCTTTTGTTGTAAGGCAAATACTGGAACGTAATCCACTCGCAGATTTTCCCAGATAGAACTTACTCTCCTTGCTACGATCTCGTCTAATACTTCTCTGGAAAGATCAGAACTTCAACAGCACAGGGAATGAGAGGAAAAAAAAAAACTCTGCCTTTCGTACTTTGTATGCTGAGATTGAGGGAGATATAATAATAGTCCAGAGCTTTACGGAAAACTATAATAAGTTGGGCACGGATAATGATCCGGAAACATCTTTTCAATTGATGCCTGTGTGCAAAATTGTGTAAGCTCAGAGAATTTTAATACTGCAAAAATTTACAAGGTCATTGAGAAACAACAACTTTTTGCCGAATGTCAGGCTGAGGGTTTCTAGCGAAACAATGTAGCTTCTAGAGGGAGATGGGTGTTAGACATTCGGTAATGATACAGTACCTCTCACTGACAGCTACATCCACCGCTTTCTTTTAACGGGATCTTTGACACACAGTGGCAATGAAGAGTTAGACTGCAGGTGGCGTTGGCAATTGTTATTTCAAGTATTTCGTGTTTCGCCACATGGTTCCATATTACAACGTGCGTATAAACGAACGTGACAGAATTTAGACGTTTGAGAAGTGTCATAACAGGTACGTCCAGCGCTCGCTTAGCTAGACTGGCAGTCTAAAGTTTTCGCCGCCCCTGTTTCTCCAGGCCCAGTGATCGCCAGTAAGAAATTGTGTGGCCGGCTGGCTGATAGAAGAATTGACTGCGATGCAAGAAATGAGACAGTTTCTTTTTTACTCCAAGACGTTACGCAGAGTGTATAACGTTCGTGTGTATAAAAGGGCCCAAATTCTTGGGAGCAACACCAGTTGTCTCACAGCAGCGACCAGAATACTTCAGTTACTCGCCTAAAGCCAACATGATACGCGGACAGGTGAGTCGCTCTGACAGCTGTTTACTAACTTCCACCACGTGAACCACTCGTCTTACTAACTGACGGCCAGACGGTGAAACGACATTGCGAAACATCGATCTGATGTTTCCCCGGTGTATTTCTAACTTGTGGAGTTCTCGGGTGTCCACCCGAGCCACATCGTAAGTTCTACATTTCGGCAACGAGTCTATTTCATTCGCTTCTCATCTACGAATGGAATTATATTATTAATCATATGTGGCCAGTTACTCTGACTGTGCCGCATGTGTGGGTGCCCGTTCAGCACAATGTTGTGGAACCAGTCCATACGACTTTACACTTGTATGTCGAGATAACTGATGTAGTTAAGATGTTCTAGTTTCATTTCACTTATTCGTTCTTTGAGAGGCCAGCGAAGAAAATTTAGTGCACTAAATGCGAGAAATAGTAAACTTACAGAGCTTAATTATGCTTGTTTTAAGATGTATCACAAATACGAACATAATATGTGCAGAAAAATTAAAGAGTAATAGAAGATGATATACTGTAGTCTAAACCAATTGTGACGTTGCGACGTAGATTATGAGAAGATATTGAACAAAACTTCCACAATTTCATACGTAAACGTTGACTAATTGAGTATATTACAAGCGTGTGAATCTGTTGTTCGATTTCAGCGAAATGTTATTACACTTCATTCTACTGTTGTTATTTTTATTCATGACATGATGTGTAAGCAACTTAATTTTTAACGGGTACTTACCTTCATGTAATACTAATCTCTCTGACAGTATTATTCAGAACATTAGGGCTTCATACAGTTTTCTGAATTTTCTGTAATCATCATTGGTCCCATTTTGCTGTGACTGAGAAACTGCATGAATTATGCTAAGGTGCCATATGGCATGGCAGAGCACCAGCATACAGGAATTTTATGCGTTTAATCAATCTTATTTTATTTTTATTTTGAACTGCTTGCATCTATACTTTGTAGGTACCATTTATGTAATGTAATTGGTCTTTCATGCGATATCAAAAATTACTGCTGGTGCAAAACGAAGCCTCTTCTCCTCTAACTTCATAGAAACTTCTAGTTCCTAGCAAGTCATTCAAAATGATCTAGATACTTTCAAGCGTGTGTAGGGAAACAGCAACTCAAGAAGTTTTTGTTGTTGCTGTTATTGTTGTAGTGATCTCCAAAAGCATGGCTGCCAGACCAACGGTGAAATCATCTTACGTGATTTAGTTATGCACGAGCGAGTCCGCCACCGCAGAGCGTCGGAAATTGAGGACCTCATTTAACACGGCTCCACCTACCAGAACATTAATTTACGAGTGTGAATAGAAGTTTAAGAAAACAGGAAGTCTTTATAAAGAGACAAGTAGTGGGCGGCCATCGGCATCTGAGGAAAAGGTTGAACTGATCAAGGGAACGTTCCTCAGGTATCCACAGAAGTCAACGTCTGTTGGCTGTTTCGCACATGATCAGGTAGTAGTGGCAAGTGAAGTAGATGATATATGCTTTATGCTATGAAAACATGTGGTAGAATATGCGGACTGAAAGCAAATTCTGAAAAGAGTGAATACCTATGCAGTGAAGAAAATGTATGAAACACAACAGTGAAAGGCCAGCAGATCAAGACATGTAAGAAAAGAAAGTGTCCTATGGAAGTATTGTAGAGCATATAACGACCTATGGATACGAGTGGGATATGAGCTAACTGGAAAAAAAGGAAAAGAAATTGGGAGTTGTAGAAATGGACTATCTCGGAAGATAGTGTAAAATATATCGGCGAGAAATACAATTAGGGACGCAAAGGGAGCATCATAGATAGAAAAGAAGAACGGCAGCTTGCCTGTTATGACCATAAATGCGAATGACGGATGGCAGATGGCCGAAGAACATCTTGACGTGCCATCTGCAGGGAAGAAGAAGACGGAAACGGATGGTTGCCTGCTTGGACGGGATAAGGAGGCCATGACAAAATGTGAATCGGAGGAAGACGTGGAAGCATGGGAAGATAGAAACCAGTACCGACAGATAGGTGGGATGAGGTGACATGTGTAGAAACCCCACGGAAGGGAGAGAATTTTTTATTAAATTTGATGGCAATTTCGCCTTCATTTTCAGTTTCGTATGGAGCGACCTATAAAACGTCAGGTTCCTGTGTGGCCATTGCACTGTGAACTGTTCAATTGGTACCATAATCGCTGTCACAAGCTGATGCCCGCTACTTCAGTGTTCGCTTGTGAATCTTACATTTGTACCTCATGGCCGTAATTTCAGAGCAGACAAAGATGCTAAAATAAGGATAACTTCTTTCTAAAGAAATTATACTGTTGAAAATTTGTTTCCATTTTACTTCAGATTTCATATTCACCTTAACAAAATCAGAAAAGTTATTTCAATATATTGTGAGAATACGCCATGTTCTTCATTAACTAGTGGTACTTAAGTTTTGTAGGAGCATCGTTTAAATGGTACAACCTTAAATGCTGATGGTCGTTCCTCATAAATGACCACGGTTGTGTAGCAAATACCATGTTTGTGGCTATCACATCATCACGATAATTCCCATACTTCTTGGATTAAATCACTTTGCAGATGCCTATGAAGCTCCTTGACGTATTTCCTTGCAGATGGCTGCACTGTTGCTGGCGATGATGGCTGCCACGTGTCAGCGAGCGATGTGCGGCCACGCCCACTCGTACGCCCACCAGACGGGTCCCGTGGTGGGTCCTGCCCACCCAGTCACCGTGGAGCACGCCGGACATGGAAGCCACGGACACGGAGGACACAGCGTCGACTACGTGGTAATGCTTCTTAACGTCTCTTCGATGTGAAGTTTGTTTGGCAGGTAAATCGGTTTTGTGAGGGTGGAAAGAACTTCAGGAATTCTCAGCATTGGATCTGTGAGAATGTTTACGAGCAATACTCGTTTTCGTAGCCGAGGTCACTAATGCATACTTCTGCTGTGGCTCTCCGAGGTAGCTGTTCCATTTCTGGCGGTGGAAGAAGACGCACCAAAGTCTTCAATTAAATTCCATGACCCTTCACAGTGTCCATCGGACGGGGTCGCATGCTCGTAGTCCCCTTGATATAATTCTAGAAAAGCAGTCTATGCGTCGGCTTCCAATCTCTCTTTTCCTTACAAACATAATGTTCTTCTATACAAAAGCCGATTATTGTCACCTTTACTCAACAGATACACGTAAGAGACAACTCTCATAATACACTGCGTTGGAAAGTATCATTGTGCGCAGACGAAGAAGACCTTTCTGGTTGTCAGCTGTGGTCCAGTAAACCAATGAGAAAATATTTTAGGATGCCCTTATATGGAGACTTTCTCATGTTTCCCAGTAGTCGATATTAATGTCAACAATTCTTCTCTCTCTTAGACACATACATGTGTTGGAAACTGAGTCAATTGGAGCAGTAATAGGATAAGTCTTGTGTATGAATAACGGTTTAAAGTTCAGACTTGTCCATCTCTTTTCACCATACCTCTTCCTTCCCCATATCACCGAATTATGAACATTGTGAGATATCCTACAGCTTGCGAAATAAGCTGCTGGTTATGATAGACTCATTCATGATAAACTACAGAGCATAGTCCTCAGAAAAACAGTTTGCACTTGGCGAACACTTCTTTAATTATTGTACAGAAAGGGCTGCATGGCTCGGTAAGTTCTGTTTTGACAAGCTTCTCACAGGACTTGAAAACGTGGAACAAATCCATGACTTTTTAATTTAAATTGAAAGGATTTCCTGAGGCGCCCTTTGGTTACTGTGTAGAGCAGCTATTCGCTGTAAGATTTTATTATTATCTACATCCTACCGATATCTTCCGTTTTATCCTTTTTAAAATAAATACTTACTAAAGCTGGAATTTTTAATTAGCTTTATGGGGAATAAATAGTGAATCTTACCTTGATCGGGTAGCTCTGACTCACATTCTCCTACGGAATTAAGAAAAGCAAATTAATAAATCTAAGTAAGGTACCAGAAAAAAACTTTCCCTTGTAACGAAACTTAGTATCTATCAATAATTTGGGACAAATTTAACCGTTTATTGTTCCTCCTATGTAATTTCGGAACAGCGCCAGCAAGGCGATTCGCGAGAGGTGTGACTGCACCTGTCCCAGTAGTTTTGCGACAGACGTTACGTCACACCACTGACAATTTGCACAGTCAGAAGCACGATATGAAAAGGAAAGGAAGGAAGATTAAAGACGAAGCACAAACTCGGATTAGGAAAGGATGGGGGAAAGAAATCGGCGCTGCCCTTTTGCAAAGGCATGTGGCATTTGCTTTAAGCGATTTATGGAAACCCGGAAACCTCGATGGGCAGATGTAGATTTGAACCATCGTCCGACGAATGCGAGTCCAGTTCGTTAACAAGTGTAACACTTCCCTCAGTCCCGCGGTATAGGCGTTAGAGACTCCCCCAGATATTCGCGTCAGAAGCGGATCTAAAACATGCATTCTTTTCCTGCGAACGGTCTTTCCTTGTAATATCAACACTATGCTCACATCAGAAGATGAGAAAATGGCTCTGAGCACTATGGGACTCAACTGCTGAGGTCATTAGTCCCCTAGAACTTAGAACTAGTTAAACCTAACTAACCTAAGGACATCACAAACATCCATGCTCGAGGCAGGATTCGAACCTGTGACCGTAGCGGTCTTGCGGTTCCAGACTGCAGCGCCTTTAACCGCACGGCCACTTCGGCCGGCCCGAATATGAAAAAAGTTTACAAAGTAGGCGAGGACTTTTAAAGTGATGGAATTTCTGAACATAATTAGGAGCTACTATGTGTTCTAATATAAATTTGCTGTGATCTTCAGCTGTACTACAAATTAATACGGAGCACGTTCAGTGTTTCCTAAATCAATTACAAATAAAACTACATAAACAAATGCTATTGCTAGAACAACTAAATTTTGTCCCTGCCGCCTTACTGGCGAAGCTGCAGCTGATGTAAATGAATAACAATTCTTTTTTCATTTGTAGAGAACTTACTTCTAACACAAATTCTTGAGACTATGTGACCCCCATTTTTGGTATTCTTGCAGGCGTACCCGAAGTACGAGTTCGAGTACGGGGTGTCTGACGGGCACACAGGGGACCACCACTCCCAGAAGGAGCACCGCGACGGAGACGTCGTGACTGGCGAGTACTCGCTCAAGGAGGCGGACGGCAGCGTGCGCACCGTCAAGTACCACGCCGACAAGTCCGGCTTCCACCCCGTCGTGCACCACTCGAACCACGGTGAGACACTCTCATACTCAATTACTCTGTTGGCTTACATACTTGACTAAGTATGAGCATCATCGCGCACAAATAAAAAATTGTGGTTGTGTACCAACAACGATAGGTTTTGTGTTTGTAAGGATTATGAAATATGATGTTTGGAGGGGAATCGGCACTCAAGTAGAGATTCAGTCGAAGACTTATCACTACACTTTTCTTTTGCAGAACTTCATGATCCCAGATTTTATTGTTTTGTTGTCAGATGGTACACTACTGGTCATTAAAACTGCTACACCAAGAAGAAATGTAAATGATAAACGGCTATTCATAGGACAAATATATTATACTAGAACTGACATGTGATTACATTATAATGCAATCTGATTGCATAGATCCTGAGAAATCAGTACCCAAAACAACCACCTCTGGCCGTAATAACGGCCTTGATACGTCTGGGCATTGAGTCAAACAGAACTTGGATAGCATGTACAGGTACAGCGGCCCATGCAGCTTCAACACGATACCACAGTTCATCTAGAGTAGTGACTGGCATATTGTGACGAGCCAGTTGCTCGGCCACCATTGACCAGACGTTTTCAATTGGTGAGAGATCAGGAGAATGTGCTGGCCAGGGCAGCAGTCGAATATTTTCTGTATCCAGAAAGGCCCGTAAAGGACCTGCAACATGCGGTCGTGCAATATCCTGCTGAAATGTAGGGTTTCGCTGGAATCGAATGAAGGGTAGAGCCACGGGTCGTAACACATCTGAAATGTAACGTCCACTGTTCAAAGTGCCGTCAATACGAACAAGAGGAGACCGAGACGTGTAACCAATGACACCCCATAACATCACGCCAATATGGCCATGACGAATATACGCTTCCAATGTGCGTTCACAGCGATGTCACCAAACACGGATGCGACCATCATGATGCAGAACCTGGATTCATCCGAAAAAATGACGTTTTGCCATTCGTGCACCCAGGTTCGTCGTTGAGTACACTATCGCAGGCGCTCCTGTCTGTGATGCAGCGTCAAGGGCAACCGCAGACATGGTCTCCGAGCTGATAGTCCATGCCGCTGCAAACGTCGTCAGAACTGTTCGTGCAGATGGTTGTTGTCTTGCAAACGTCCCCATCTGTTGACTCAGGGATCGAGACGTGAATGCACGATCCGTTACAGCCATGCGGATAAGATGCCTGTCGTATCGACTGCTAGTGATACGAGGCCGTTGGAATCCAGCACGGCGTTCCGTATTACCCTCCTGAACCCACCGATTCCATTCCTGCTAACAGTCATTGGATCTCGACCAACGCGACCAGCAATGTCGCGATACGATAAACCTTAATCGCGATAGGCTACAATCTGACCTTTATCAAAGTCGGAAACGTGATGGTACGCATTTCTCCTCCTTACACGTGGCATCACAACAACGTTTCACCAGGCAACGCCGGTCAACTGCTGTTTGTGTATGAGAAATCGGTTGGAAACTTTCCTCATCTAAGCACGTTGTAGGTGTCGCCACCGGCGCCAACCTTGTGTGAATGCTCTGAAAAGCTAATCGTTTGCATATCACAGCATCTTCTTCCTGTCGTTTAAATTTCGCGTCTGTAGCATGTCATCTTCGTGTTGTAGCAATTTTAATGGGCAGTAGTGTAAAAATGAGGTGGCATTGTTCCTCAGCTCCTAAAGGAACAGCAGTTAGGACAACGTATCTCCGCACGTGGTTACGCACTCTTGGGTTTCTAGAATCGACTTTTGAAAGCTGAAGTCCACGTACCTTGAAGTAGTCCCTCAGTTGTCCTCAAGACGCTTTTCCACATCCTAAAGACGGAGAAAGGGTAACATCACTGGCGGAATAAACGAGTTTGTGTCCGTCGCAGACCGACCGTACACCATGTCATTTCAGCACATCCATTGTAAATGGCATTTAAGTTGTTCAATAGATAGATGTTTAATTTTTGAGTCCATCTCCTGTACACCATATACTATGTGCTCGTACGCGAATTGAAGTACAATCAAGACTCAGCACAATACAAACATCACTCCCTGTATTTAGAAGCAGGATGTGAGTTGGTTGTAGCTGTTAATAAATAATCAGCTTCAATAGAGAGTTTTACGAATTTCGTTACAGAGCATATAATTTGATATAGGTAAATGTTATGATTTTTGGGATAGTTAAAATTTTCTTCAGTATACGAAGTATTCCGTCGGAATTAACGATATCTTTCTGAAAACCAGCCATGGTAAAACCATTCCAGCTGGTGTGCAAGACGTATGAGACAGAGGAAAAACCTTCTGACTTCAGGAAGAATTTAATAATTACAATTACAAAGAAAGCAGGAGCTGACACGTGTAAATATTACCGAACTATCGGTTAAATAAGTCAAGATTGAAAAACATCCACACGAATTATTTACAGAAGAATGGAGATGGTTCAAATGGTTCAAATGGCTCTGAGCACTATGGGACTTAACATCTGAGGTCATTAGTCCCCTAGAACTTAGAACTCCTTAAACCTAACTAACCTAAGGACGTTACACACATCCATGCCCGAGGCAGGATTCGAACCTGCGACCGTAGCGGTCACGCGGTTCCAGACTGAAGCGCCTAGAACCGCACGGCCACACGAGCCGGCGAAGAATGGAGAAACTGATAGAAACAGACCTCAGGGAAGATCAGAAGAATGTAGGAAGAATGAGATAGTATTGACCCTAAAACTTGGAAGATAGGTTAAGGAAAGGAAAACTAGAATTTGTAGACTTACAGAAAGCTTTTGACAGCGCTGACAGCGATATACTCTGTAAAATTCTGAATGTGACAGAGTTAAATTACAGAGAGCGAAAGGTTGTTTACAACTTGTACGGAAACCAGATGGCAGCTGTAAGAGTCGATGGACACAGAAGGAAAGCAGTGGTTGATAAGGGAGTGAGACAGGGTTGTAACCTATCCCTGATGGTATTCAATCTTTAATCCGAGCAAGCAGCAAAGAAAACAGAAGAAAAATTTGATGAAGGTGTTAAGGTTCAGGGAGGAGAAACAAAACTTTATGGTTTGCCGTTGAAATTGTAATAGCCCGTATCTCGTGGTCGTGCGGTAGCGTTCTCGCTTCCCACGCCCGGGTTCCCGGGTTCGATTCCCGGCGGGGTCAGGGATTTTCTCTGCCTCGTGATGGCTGGGTGTTGTGTGCTGTCCTTAGGTTAGTTAGGTTTAAGTAGTTGTAAGTTCTAGGGGACTCATGACCAAAGATGTTAAGTCCCATAGTGCTCAGAGCCATTTGAACCATTTTTGAAATTGTAATTCTCTCAGAAGCAGTAAAAGATTTGGAACGGTAACTGAATGTAATGGACAGTACCTTTAAAAGAAGATATAAGATTAACACACAAAAAAAGCGAAACATGGGTAATAGAATGTAGTCGAATTAAATCAGGCGATGCATAGGGAATTAGATTAGGAAACGTCACAGTAAAAGTTGTTGCTATTTTGGCAATAAAATAAATGATGTTGCTCGAAGTAGATAGGATAATATAAGATGTAGACTGCCAGTCTATGAAGAAGATAAATTTGCTGAAGTCGAATACGCATTTAGGTATTAGGAAGTCTTTTTTGAAGGAATGTAGTCTCGGACGGAATGAAACATGGATGAAAAAGAGTTCAGACAAGAAGAAATAGAAGCTTTGAAATATGATGCTACAGGAGAATGCTGAAGATTAGATGGATTGATTGTGTAACTAATGAAGAGAAACTGAATAGAATTAGGGAGAAAAGAAATGTGTGACACAACTTGACTAAAAGAAGGGTTGACTGATAGGACACATTCTAAGATATCAAGGGATCACCAGTTTAGCAATTGGGGGAAGTTTGGGTGATAATGACTGTAGAGTGAGACCAAGAAATGAATATAATAAGGAGGTTCAAATGGATATAGGTTGCATTAGTTATTCGGAGATGAAGAGGCTTGCACAGGACACAGTAGCATAAAGAGCTAAATGGAACCATTCTTCGGACTGAAGACCACAACAACAGCAACAACGTGGCATTTACTGTAATGAACAAGATGACGCAGTGGTTAAGGATGTAGCATCTCATTCGGGATAATCTGGGTATATATCTCCGTCTGACAAATTAAGTTTTAGTGTTTACCCTTTCTGTTAAATCGCTTAACGTGAATAGCTGATCGGAAAGGATGTAACTCATTTCCTTCTCCATCCTAGTTCTGTTCGGATTTGTGCTCGATATCTAATGACCTCCTCATCGATGGGGTGTTATATCTTCATTTCTGTCTTTTAGTTATTCTTGCTTTATGAACACGAAAATTAATAGAATGTTTGAATAAAAATTGCCTACAGTCACAATTTGTGTTTTATTAAATTACACGACACATTTCGGATCCTGCGAGTCCATTTTCAGATGCAAATAGTCTAACACACAGTTAACATTTGCTCTTGAGTAAGGTGAAATGTCTTCTCCTATTTTGAAAATGTTAGATATTTGCTTTTGTATTTCGTGAATCGAATGCGGAAAACATGTGAGAAACAGTGGAAAAAAGTAAGAAATTTACCCAACAGACAAGGAAGAACATTTTTAAGTTTTTGAGGGCAGCATGCGTTGGTTATTCATTCTATCGTCGCACATTACAATTAACAGTTGCGTTCCCCATTAACAATGAGTTAGGAAGCTTATTAGTTTACGACATAAAGATAGATAATAAAAAATTCGACAGCAGTGGAGTGTGTAAAATATCATGGTCGAGTTATTCTGCCCACTATACAGGGAAAAGAGGCATAAATTTCAAAACTTTTTTCCTAGAATAATGCTTTCAGGCTCAACCACTTTGAAAAATCAGTTAATACGCAGCATAAGCTAGAAACCAAACACGTTATCAACAGGATACAAAGTGATTTGATAGTACTACACAATGAAGCCAATGGTAAGACGTGATGTGCAGCGACAGAATGAATAAACGAATGTATGCTGACCTCAAAAGGTTAAAATGTTCTTCCTCGTTTGTTTGGCAAGTTTCTGAGTTTTTCGGCACTGTTTCTCATATATTTTCTGCACTCGATCCACGGAATGCAAACCTAAGAACTAACTTTCTCGTAACAGGAAAACGTATTTCATATTACCCCAGAGCAAACGTAAATTATGTATTGGACGATTTGCACCTGAAGGTGGACCCATAGGGACCGAAATGCATCGTTTAATTTAATAAAGTTGCGATTGCAGCTATTGTTATTCTAACTTCCTGTGTATTGGATACAGTCAAGTTCACAACTGCAAAATTTGGATAAAATTAAAATGAAAATTAATTACGACTCCTTCGATGATGGCCATTTCTAAGTCGTTCAGTCTTTGCAGTTTCAACACGCTGGTGTGAGAGCTGTAAACAGAGTCAGGACCGGAATGAACGTCTCAGTCGCGGAGTGTGTGCTATTTTGTTACTACCAGACAGTTTAACCTGTGTGCCGATTCGGGAATGAAAGTATGAACCCTGTCATTTGTAGGTAGTGTCCTAACTGACTGAGCTAGGCAGGCACCCTAACTACCACATTCACAGCACCGCTTCCCCCAGGACTTTTCCTCCCTTCCAAACTCTACAGCAGTTCTCCTGCATGCTTTGTTGCACTGGGACTCCTGGGAGATAGGAGGAATTCTAGTCCAGCAATGCATCTAGGAGAGCTTTAGTGGAAGTTGGAAGATAGGAGAAGAGGCACTGAGTGACGTGAAGCTGTGAGGTCGGGTAGGAGTCGGTTAGGGCATTGCCTGCAAATGACAGTGTTCACAGTTCGGATACCGATATCGCACACCGTTTGAGTTTGCAAAGACGTTTTGAGAACCAGTGCAGCCACAGAACTAAGAATAAATAGTGCTATGAAACACGACACACTACAGAAAATTGGACGATTAGTAGATGTATCTGTTACTTCGCGTTTAGTTTTTAAAGCTTTTCTTTCTCCTTTGTAGGCTACGGCGCTTCACCTGACGCAGGATTTCCACGAGGTTACGGACACGGATACTACTGAGGCTACCTCTTCTACAGCAGCTGGAGCCTAGATTGCAGAGACTGCCTTCCGCCACGTCTCCTCACGCCCTTAGTGATAAGCTTCTACTAATCTCGTAAAAGCAACATCGTAAGCACGCTGTCTTAGCATCTTAAGTGCAGTATTGTAAACTTCAGCAAGCATTTATTATTCCCTTGAAACCAGTTCCCCCATTCCACGACATGTGATTATAATGTAGCCAAGTTCCTATTAGTGAGATGAATGTTCACTCCATACGAACCCTGCTGTACTGCGCCACGTCGGAAGAAACTGCCTTGTGAAACATTTTCCTTCTTTTAGTGTAAGTGCAGTCTGTACCGTTATTTTTGTATTGGTTGTATATTAATACTTTTGTACTGTTGATTATAATATAGAAAAAAACAATAAAAAATTAATTCTTGCAGAAACAAGACGTTTTAGTAACCTCACTATTGCCACAAGTGCTTTCAGAGTCTCCCAATAATGGAATACACATGTAGGGTGAATGGATGAAGATACACCGAGTGTCCCTCCTAGCAGTCGTTAGCCGCATTTCCTCTGCAGTTTCGTTTTTGAAGAGTGTAGGTGGAGTCAGCCCAAACAAATATTTATGCGATACTCAGTGTCTCTGATGCGATGTCCAGTGTCGACGGAAAGCGTCGGTTTGTTTCCAATTACAAAAGAAATGATTTTTCAAGCGGAGTTTGCGTGCCCATTAGAAAGAGTGGTCCTAAATTTGTCTAGTGAGATATTCGTATGAGCCGTATGTATTAACAGGGGCAGTGAAACACGGAGAATTACCAGTACTCCAGCACTGACCGAGCAGCACTGCTGCAGAGCAGTAGATGTCAGTGCGGGTCTGGACAATGCTATCGCTACTGGAGTACTCTTTATTCTTCGTGATTTACTGTCTCTGTCAATTCATGTCGATAAAACGAATACTGCACTAGATTAATTTTGGAGCACTGTTTCGAATGAGCAGGTAACACACCGCTTCAAAAATAACTTGTTTGTAATAGGAAACAAACTGACGCTTTCAATCGATACTGTATGTCGTATGAAAGACGTGACGAGCAGTGTTGTACGGAACACACTGCAAAAATAAATTACAAATACGTGTGTTTTTTATTTCTTGGTGCGACAAAATTTACGTCGTCCATAAATACTCTACACATTTAATTAAATGTGTCACACCAATCATAAGGCTCACGAGATAAAATTACACTTAAACCTATAGCGACAGCAAGTGTGATTAGCATCGTTATCAGCACTGAGATCACTAGTCTTTGACAACAGTCTCATAATAATTACTATACCCTGGCACATACAAATACCACTTTATTTATAAACTTCAATATCTGCAGTAAAACTTGACACTGAAACTTCACACTAGCGAGCGAATACAAAGAATAACCGATGAATATTTTTCCATAAACTTCCCTGCTGCTGGCCGTATCATGTTGAAAAATGGATGTACGAACGTTTCGGCCACTTTTGCTGGTGGCCTTCATCGGGGTAAGTAACACCTTTGCCAGCCTCAAGGACAATACAGCATTCAGACAGTTTCCAGCAGATGCTTTATATTTTCATATGTACAGTTAAAATATCTCTAAATTAAAATGTAAAGAAAGTAAAATGGGTGCATACAACAGTGGAGAACAAAAGTACAGCTGATGCTGGACAAGGAACTAGTGTCCGTCACTATCGATTCTTGATGAAAAAATGGCACAACTCATAAGGTAACACTATGAAAATTGTGGGGATGTGTTGTTAAATTTTCTATCAACAATGTCAATAATCACCTGCGCCAGTTAATTACTTTACCAGAACAACCAATGATTTTCTACTGTTCTGACAACATTCCCCAATTACTCTGTTATCAAAGTCCAAATGGTACACATCATGAATTCTCAAATAAAGTGGACCTAAAAAATATTCATCAGAGACACGAAAAACAATGTGACGAAAAGGTCGTATCCAGCATCTACGTCAATTGTGGGTTCAACACGTCCAGTAGTAGAAAAGTAACATGACTGCAACTGAAAAGTCTTAACCAAGCATGTCGTAAGCCCAACTCTTCTACTGGACGCCACATAATGAAATGGTGATCTTATTCAACTTAGTTTCGGTAGTTTAGACGGTACAATGAAATGGAGTTGTTTCCAAAGAGTATGTTCACATTCAGCTTCCTAAAACATTTTAGTTTTCCGCAAAAGCCTCCGTAGAAAGAAAATTGTCTCATTATCCTTTGTTATTGATCAGAGTAAGCGAAGTAACAAGCTTCTTAACTTGTGAAATTACGTTAATAGAGATATACTATTTTAAAGTAATTAATTTCGATTCTTAGTTTATTTAAACTCTGTCTAGTGCGACATTTTTCTAATCACATAGTTAAAACATATTTTGTTTGTTACTAATTCATCCACAGAATCCAGTAAGTTCCCTATGCAAAAGAAACGAAAGGACGTGAAGCGACTGAGACGTGTTGCAATAGAATGTTGAGATTTGCTTGACTGATAAAACAAGAAATGGGTTCCCCGCAGGATCGGCGAGAAATAAAGAGTGGAAAACACTGACTAGAAGAAGGCACATGATGATAGGACATATGGTTGGAAATAAGGGAATAGCTTACGTGATACCAGAGGGAGCTGTAGAAGGTAAAAATTATAGGGGAAGAACACACACAACAAATAATAGAGGACGTTGACTGTAAATACCACTCTGAGATGGAGAATGGCACGTGACCGTTGGGACATGAGGCAACAGCTGTTGCAACCGTAGTAATTGCGTTGATAGTATCCTCTAGTGAGTTTTGGAATTGGTAGTGCTAGAATTCAATCGATGATCTGTTTCGTCGACTAGTATTACTACATCTATTCAACTTACCGGATTGCATTTGTGTGTCCCCCACTACCGTTACGATGTTCTCATGTTCAACATTGCAGAGATTCATGGCCAGGACTCTCTGTTCCATTGCGTAATTGCTGTGTCGCAACTCTTTCTCCACAACTATTTCAACAGTAGAATTATTGTCAATAAAATTCTTCTGGGTTTGAGGCCGCATTGTCATCTATAAAATTTCGACGTTCCGGTGACTGTTGCAAGGCGCCTTCCTCAGGGTGTATTGCTAACTGCTGAATGAGCGCTACTTTGGATACTTATATATTATGGAGGAGTGCTGTCATTGGATGTGAGGGTGAGGAGGAAGGGTATTGGTTCATTTTATTGGTCTTTGCATTGCGTGTTGTCACTGGCGGAAATGGGCGTTTTGCATTGGAGTTTCCTTTACTGCTTACCATTGATGGAAATCGGCGAATAGGAGACTGAGTGGCGCCTTCAGCGTAGCGTTGTTTACTAACTGCCTAGTATCGACTAGGCCGCATCAGCGCTCTGTGTACCCTCAACTGCTGTGGCCTACAGCACGCCTGTTGCAAAGCTGTCACAGCTAGCAGCCAAGACGCTGGAAGTCGGTACCCGTCTTCTCTATTCATATTGTCGGGTCGCTTGGCTATTTCATTAGCCTCTCTAATCTTCCCCCTAAAACTAAACCGCTGTTTCGCCAGTACGCGCACCTCTTGAAATTCGATCTTCATCCTGCACTGTACAAGAATTTTATTGACTGTAACAACGGCCTCCTACGTTTACATAGAGTAGGGTTATTGAACTGGTTGAACTATAACGTTCACACAACTGTAATAATTCTCGCTGTTTGTAACTTCTAGCTAATGGATGGTATTAAAAACACAGGTTGTGTTTTACGCACCAAAAACCCACGCCCATCTTTAGTATAGCGTCATTTGCTTTCTAAGCGTATTTCCAAGTGGAGTTGAGGATCCACGGTCGGGCGTGTCGCTTTTGAATGGTGATATTACTTAACTTTAAATTTGAGTATAGAACACCATCCTCGGTCATGATATGTTTGCATCTGCATCTATATTCACACAAATTCTCAGCAAGATGCTGCACAGTGCATAACGGAGTTTACATGGTACCAGCGGAATCAATTTTATCTCCTGTTCGACTAGAGCACGCAGCGAGAGAAAAAATTGTCTACGCTAGATAATACGTTGGTGCAGCACAATGCTCGCACAGTCGTCTTCTTACGAAGGTTCTCGAAATTTGTCCAATCGTATTTCGCGAGTAATAACACGTCTTTCTTCCAAGGATTCCTGTAAGTTTCCCGAGCGTCTCTGTTACAATTTGGTACTAGCTGTTCCGAACTTTTGCAATCCCGGAAACGTGCCTCTGAATTCGTTGCATGTCTGTTTTCACGTAACTGCTGTGAAGTAACTGAATTGGATTCATGTAGACTCAGGGTCTTGTATGAGATTTCCTTTACATGTCCTCTGCTTTTTTCCAGATCTTATTCAGATCTTATTCTTCCATTCACCTTCCCTAATACTGATTTTACACTGTCCAGTCACACTGATGTGACACCTATCATAAGTCTGAATAACCCACCTTTTACAGTGAGTGCGTGCAGGCAGAGAGTCAGTGAGGTTCTGGAAGGTACCGACTCGGGTGTGGAGCCATGACGACTACATGGCAAGAATAGCCCGTCCGAGGTGGTCCCACCGATTAATTGGGTTTAAAACCGTGGACTTTGATGGCTTGGGGAAGTACGGTAAGCTCACCTCCTCATTCCTTACCTTATCAGTCCACCTAATTTTCAACATTAGTGTATAGCACCACATCTCAAATGCTTCGATTCTCTTCTGTCCCGATTTTCCCACAGTCCATGTTTAACTACCATACAACGCTGTACTCCAGACGAACATTCTCATAAATTTCTTCATCACATTAAGGCCGATACTTGATATCAGTAGACTTCTTTTTTTGAGGAATGACCCTTTTGCCATTACTAGTCTACTTTTGATGTCCTCCTTGCTTCGTCCGCCATTGGTTATTTTACTGCTTAGGTAGCAGAATACCTTAACTTCATTGACTTCGTGACAATCAATCCTGATGTTAAGTTTCTCGCTGTTCTCATTTCTACTACTTCTCATTACCTTCGTCTTTCTCCGATTTACTCTCAAACCATACTGTGTACTCATTAGACTGTTCATTCCGTTCAGCAGATCATTTAATTCTTCTTCACTTTCACTCAGGATAGCAATGTCATCAGCGAATCGTATCATTGATATCCTTTCACCTTGAATTTTAGTTCCACTCCTGAACCTTTATTTCCAACGTTGCTTCCTTGGTATACAGACTGGATAGAACGGGCGAAAGGCTACATCCTTGTCTTACCCCCTTTTTAATAGGAGCACTTCATTCTTGGTCGTCCACTCTTATTGTTCCCTCTTGGCTGTTGTACGTATTGTATATTACCTGTCTCTCCCTATGGCGCTGGGTGTTGTGTGATGTCCTTAGGTTAGTTAGGTTTAAGTAGTTCTAAGTTCTAGGGGACTGATGACCATAGATGTTAAGTCCCATAGTGCTCAGAGCCATTTGAACCATTTGCCGGCTGGAGTGGCCTGCGGTTCTAGGCGCTACAGTCTGGAGCTGAGCGACCGCTACGGTCGCAGGTTCGAATCCTGCCTCGGGCATGGATGTGTGTGATGTCCTTAGGTTAGGTAGGTTTACTTAGTTCTAAGTTCTAGGCGACTGATGACCTCAGACGTTAAGTCGCATAGTGCTCATAGCCATTTGAACCCATTTTGAACCATTTTTTTCCCTATGGCGCACCCATACTTCTTTCAGAATTTCGAACATCTTGCACCATTTTAAATTGTCGACTGATTTTTCCAGGTCGGCAGATCCTATGAACGTGTCTTGACTTTTCTTTAGTCTTTCTTCCACTATTAACTGCAACGTCAGAATTGACTTTCTCGTGCCTTTACCTTTTCTAAAGCCAGACTGATCGTCATGTAGCTCATCCTCAATATTCTTTTCCATTCTTCTGTATATTATTCTTGTAAGCAACTTTAATGCATGAGCTGTGAACCTGACTGTGCGATAATTCTCGCACTTGTGAGGTCTTGCCATCTTCGGAATACTGTGGACGATGTTTTTCTGGAAGTCAGATGGTATGTCACCAGACTCATACATTTTACAAACCAACGTGAATAGTCGTTTTGTTGCCACTTCTCCCAAATGATTTAAGAAATTCTGGTGGAATGTTAACTATTCCTTCGGCCTTATTTGATCTTAAGTCCTCCAAAGCTCTTTTAAATTCTAATACTGGATTTCCTATCTCTTCTAAACCGAGACCCCTTTCTTCCTCCATCACATTTCGGAATCAGTTGGGAGACTAGGCCGTTTCTGGTGCATTTTGTTAGGGCAGGTTGCCTACATCAGGGGCAGATATGCACTCAGGGGCAGACGTATTGTTCTCCTATGATTGACCAGTACTTAACCTAATGTCCTGCTAAGTGGTCTCCCATGTTGCTGCACTTAACCTATTGCCATCCCCCACCACCTCCCACTCCCCTCCCCCCTCAGGAAACTCCGCACCCCTCGCTGCTACAAGTACACTTTCAGATCTGAGTTAACTTATTGTTCTGTTAAGTGCTTTTCCACATCTCCCCCTTTTTCTTTTGATTGACAAGCACTTAACCTATTGTCCCCCCCCCCCACCGCTCCCTATCCCCCAACCACCTCCCCATCTCACTCTTATCAATCTGATTGACTACTTAATTAAATGGATCAATTAATTAATCTCTCTGGTGGGAAAGTGCCACACCCTCCCTGGTAGGAAGCTCAAATTCCACCAGGACAGTGCAACCAATACTAACCTAAGAAAATGGTGGGAAAAAAGGTCACATTGACTACTTAATTAAATTGATCAATTAATTAACCTCTCTGGTGGGACAGTACCATACCCCTGGCCATGCCCCCCTCCCAGGTGCGAAATTCAAATTTCGTCAGAATTTTGTGAGTGTCACCTAGAGTTGCAATGAAATAGTTAAAGCGTCTACAATGATCCTCAAGCGACCACCACGTCCCCTTACCAACCCATGTTGGTGGGGTAACGTGTCTTAATGTTCACTAGCATTTACTAATATGCACAGTGCACTACCTCATACAAGATGGCTGCCGTGACTTCAGTTGATGACGCAAGTGCCACACCCCCCCTGGCTGGAAGTTTGAATTTTGGCGGGAAAAGAAGGCCAGTTTGTCTATCTCCACTAACCTAAGTCATCCGACCATCACCTCTTCCTAGGAATTGGCGGGAAAAAGACTCAGTTGTGTAAACTATTTAGACAACGTATGGAATACATGGAAAATGTATATTGTTTATTTAGGGGATTGGATTTCTCTAGCTCATCATGCTCGGCTGTTTGGAAGCATGTAGGCCTTGCAAGAAGTAGTTACATAGGGCAAACATGTTGCATAACCTAATGTTAGCACTGTAATCTGGGTGTCTTGACCTAATGTTTGAGTCTTTGTTAGCACTTAACTTATTGTTCTGTTAAGTGGTTTTCCATGTCATGGAACTTAAACTATTGTACTGCCTTTGATACCAAATTAAGTAATCAATTATGTCCTCCCACCATTGTCCAGTGTACTTTTCGAATTTCACATGCTTCTCAATCCCATTTCTGGCGCATTCTCCTTTGTCACCCACCCCCTTAAACTATTATACTGCATTTTACATAAAAGTTATGCAAATTAACGTAGTGTTCTGCACATAACATATGCTGTACAGTAGACCAGAACAGGTCTGAGCTGAATGTAGTAAGAGGAGGGAAAACTTTTGTACTATGTCTACTTCAAACCTATAAAAAAATTTAGAGCCAACTAATTAAGTAGTAGAACGTTAATCCTCAGAGCAGCTCGGTTCAGTACAGTCTGATTGGATGGAATTTCATTAGTAATAGTATTTAGGATGTAAGTAAGTTAGTCTATACCTCTGATTTAAGTAAAAAGTGTGGCTCTGTAACCGACATTCCCTTCGAGGTATCTCCAACATGTGTTGGATTCTAGTAATAATGAT
Organism: Schistocerca nitens; assembly: GCF_023898315.1. Taxonomy (NCBI): domain Eukaryota; kingdom Metazoa; phylum Arthropoda; class Insecta; order Orthoptera; family Acrididae; genus Schistocerca; species Schistocerca nitens. Next base: position 247,218,834 of record NC_064622.1, read on the forward strand.
AATAATAATAAGTTAAGAGTATCACTACATTCAACTGAAATGTGTCTCAAGAAATATATGTGTATTGCAGATCCCTAACTAAATTGTAAATTCGAGAACTGAATTGAAATGAATAAAGGATAAAAAATTCGTTAGCCTACATCACTGTTCTTATTTAAAAAATCCTAATCATTACTTTTTTGTTAAAAATATATGTATGTTTGAACATTCTGCAGTTACATCTTACAAAATTTGTATTTGGCACCTGGGAGGGGTGCATGGCAGGGGGCGTGAACTTTCCGACCAGAAAGGTTAATTAATTGATCAGTTTAATAAAGTAGTCAATGTGACCTATCTTCCCGCCATTTTCTTAGGCTAGTATTGGTTGCATTGTCCTGATAGAATTTGAACTTTCCACCAGGGGGTTGGCACTTTCCCACCAGAGAGGTTCATTAATTGACTCGTGGTCTAGGGGTAGCGTCTTTGATTCATAATCAAAACGTCTTCGGTCCCGGGTTCGATCCCCGCCACTGCCTAAAATTTGATAAATAATCAGCATTGGCGGCCGAAAACGTCCGGCATAAGAAGTCAGCCTCATTCTGCCAACGGCCTTGTCAAAGAGGGCGGAGGAGCGGATAGAGGTTCAGAGCACTCTCTTGTCCTAGGGGTGGGAAATTGCCCCTAAAGGCGGAAGAATCAGCAATGATCAACAACATGAGGATGCAGAAGGCAATGGAAACTTCATTAAAGACACGTAACGTGTATCCACAGGACATGTGGCCTGTAATTGAAGAAGTGTCATGATGATATCTCCATTGGCAAAAGATTCCGGAATAGTCCCCCATTCGGATCTCCAGGTGGGGACTGCCAAGGGGGAGGTTACCATGAGGAAAAGATTGAATAATCTACGAAAGGATAAAGTTCTGCGAGTCGGGGCATGGAATGTCAGAAGCTTGAACGTGGTAGGGAAACTAGAAAATCTAAAAAGGGAAATGCAAAGGCTCAATCTAGATATAGTAGGGGTCAGTGAAGTGAAGTGGAAGGAAGACAAGGATTTCTGGTCAGATGAGTATCGGGTAATATCAACAGCAGCAGAAAATGGTATAGCAGGAGTAGGATTCGTTATGAATAGGAAGGTAGGGCAGAAGGTGTGTTACTGTGAACAGTTCAGTGACCGGGTTGTTCTAATCAGAATCGACAGCAGACCAACACTGACAACGATAGTTCAGGTATACATGCCGACGTCGCAAGCTGAAGATGAACAGATAGAGAAAGTGTATGAGGATATTGAAAGGGTAATGCAGTATGTAAAGGGGGACGAAAATCTAATAGTCATGGGCGACTGGAATGTGTTTGTAGGGGAAGGAGTAGAAGAAAAGGTTACAGGAGAATATGGGCTTGGGACAAGGAATGAAAGAGGAGAAAGACTAATTGAGTTCTGTAACACGTTTCAGCTAGTAACAGCGAATACCCTGTTCAAGAATCACAAGAGGAGGAGGTATACTTGGAAAAGGCCGGGAGATACGGGAAGATTTCAATTAGATTACATCATGGTCAGACAGAGATTCCGAAATCCGATACTGGATTGTAAGGCGTACCCAGGAGCAGATATAGACTCAGATCACAATATAGTAGTGATGAAGAGTAGGCTGAAGTTCAAGACATTAGTCAGGAAGAATCAATATGCAAAGAAGTGGGATGCGGAAGTACTAAGGAATGACGAGATACGTTTGAACTTCTCTAACGCTGTAGATACAGCAATAAGGAATAGTGCAGTAGGCAGTACAGTTGAAGAGGAATGGACATCTCTAAAAACGGCCATCACAGAAGTTGGGAAGGAAAACATAGGTACAAAGAAGGTAGCTGCGAAGAAACCATGGGTAACAGAAGAAATACTTCAGTTGATTGATGAAAGGAGGAAGTACAAACACGTCCCGGGAAAATCAGGAATACAGAAATAAAAGTCGCTGAGGAATGAAATAAATAGGAAGTGCAGGGAAGCTAAGACGAAATGGCTGCAGGAAAAATGTGAAGACATCGAAAAAGATATGATTGTCGGAAGGACAGACTCAGCATACAGGAAAGTCAAAACAACCATTGGTGACATTAAAAGCAACGGTGGTAACATTAAGAGTGCAATGGGAATTCCACTGTTAAATGCAGAGGAGAGAGCAGATAGGTGGAAAGAATACATTGAAAGCCTCTATGAGGGTGAAGATTTGTCTGATGTGATAGAAGAAGAAACAGGAGTCGATTTAGAAGAGATAGGGGATCCAGTATTAGAATCGGAATTTAAAAGAGCTTTGGAGGACTTACGGTCAAATAAGGCAGAAGGGATAGATAACATTCCATCAGAATTTCTAAAATCATTGGGGGAAGTGGCAACAAAACGACTATTCACGTTGGTGTGTAGAATATATGAGTCTGGCGATATACCATCTGACTTTCGGAAAAGCATCATCCACACAATTCCGAAGATGGCAAGAGCTGACAAGTGCAACAATTATCGCACAGTCAGCCTAACAGCTCATGCATCGAAGCTGCTTACAAGAATAATATACAGAAGAATGGAAAAGAAAATTGAGAAGCGCTAGGTGACGATCAGTTTGGCTTTAGGAAAAGTAAAGGGACGAGAGAGGCAATTCTGACGTTACAGCTAATAATGGAAGCAAGGCTAAAGAAAAATCAAGACACTTTCATAGGATTTGTCGACCTGGAAAAAGCGTTTGACAATATAAAATGGTGCAAGCTGTTCGAGATTCTGAAAAAAGTAGGGGTAAGCTATAGGGAGAGACGGGTCATATACAATATGTACAACAACCAAGAGGGAATAATAAGAGTGGACGATCAAGAACGAAGTGCTCGTATTAAGAAGGGTGTAACACAAGGCTGTAGCCTTTCGCCCCTACTCTTCAATCTGTACATCGAGGAAGCAATGATGGAAATAAAAGAAAGGTTCAGGAGTGGAATTAAAATACAAGGTGAAAGGATATCAATGATATGATTCGCTGATGACATTGCTATCCTGAGTGAAGGTGAAGAAGAATTAAATGATCTGCTGAACGGAATGAACAGTCTAATGAGTACACGGTATGGTTTGAGAGTTAATCGGAGAAAGACAAAGGTAATGAGAAGTAGTAGAAATGAGAACAGCGAGAAGCTTAACATCAGGATTGATGGTCACGAAGTCAGTGAAGTTAAGGAATTCTTCTACCTAGGCAGTAAATTAACCAATGACAGACGGAGCAAGGAGGACATCAAAAACAGACTCGCTATGGCAAAAAAGGCATTTCTGGCCAAGAGAAGTCTACTAATATCAAATACCGGCCTTAATTTGAGGAAGAAATTTCTGAGGTTGTACGTCTGGAGTACAGCGTTGTATGGTAGTGAAACATGGACTGTGGGAAAACCGGAACAGAAGAGAATCGATGCATTTGAGATGTGGTGCTATAGACGAATGTTGAAAATTAGGTGGACTGATAAGGTAAGGAATGAGGAGGTTCTACGCAGAATCGGAGAGGAAAGGAATATGTGGAAAACACTGATAAGGAGAAGGGACAGGATGATAGGACATCTGCTAAGACATGAGGGAATGACTTCCATGGTACTAGAGGGAGCTGTAGAGGGCAAAAACTGTAGAGGAAGACAGAGATTGGAATACGTCAAGCAAATAATTGAGGACGTAGGTTGCAAGTGCTACTCTGAGATGAAGAGGTTAGCACAGGAAAGGAATTCGTGGCGGGCCGCATCAAACCAGTCAGTAGACTGACAAAAAAAATGGAAAAGCACTTGACAGAACAACAGGCTAACTCAGACCTGAAAGTGTACCAGTAGCAGTGATGGGTGAGGAATTTCTTGAGGGGGTTGGAGAGTGGGAGGGGATGGGGGGACAATAAGTTAAGTGCCTGTCAATCACAAGGAAATGGGGGTGACATTGAAAAGCACTTAACAGTTAACTCAGACCTGAAAGTGTACCTGTAGCAGTGAGGGGGTGGGGAATTTCCTGAGGGGGGGATGGGAGTTGGAGGGTGTAGGGGGGGGGGGGCAATAGGTTAAGTGCTGCAACATGGAAAAACCACTTAGCATTGTCGCGAATAATAGAAGATAGAATTAAAATCATGTAGGCTGTAGGCTGGAAAATTATTGCTACAGATCAAGCGAGGCGGACGTGACCAGACTATCTCATGTGTAATGTGTAATGTGTACTCGACTAACAAGAGCGGAGTATGCAGTATCACGAGGCTCAAGCACAGTTAGTGGCAACCCTTGGACACAGCAAACAGTGGAGAATGGCTAGTTCATCACGTAGGCATCACATGCTGCCGCGTGACTAGCCTACTCAGGGCTCAAAGTTCGGGGGTGCTAGAACCTTCTAGAACAAGTGGTGCCGGGTGCACTACCCCCTATAAAAGCGGATAGCCGCTAGATCAAAGGACAGTGATGGAGTGAGGTACTCAGGACGCCGGTCTACGTTAGTCTGCGTCAGGATGCTGCAAGAGTTGCAGGAGAGTATTGAGCACAGCAACAAGTAGGGACTTAGGCTGAATCGACACAGCTGACACTTAGTCTGGTGCGCTCGCCTCTGCTGTATTAGGACTTAGGTTTGGGAAGTTAGGAATGGCAACTGCATAGCCAGATAGACAATCATTGGAGACTGTATATAGAATCTTATTTAAATCGCAAGTGCCAGGGGTACTTCCAGTATAATCGTTCTATACATCGAGTGTTCATACATGAAAGCTTCCCTAAGATCCGATCCGAGTTCCGTACTCTAGCTCACCTTGCAGCCTTCTCTACAACGGAGCAGTGAGGAGTTGGCGGCCCACACCACCGAGACCTCATGCCAAGTAAGTTCTCTGACGCGCACCAACGCAGTCCTTCCACTCCCTCTCAGGACACGTCAGTGGGACACGACAGAGGTTAGACATTTTCTGGTGCCAGGTGTGGGGTATAGGTGAGGTACCTACGGATGAAGAAGCGACAGTATAGAGTACTGGAATAGGCAGAGGGGCGTTAAGTAGCACCAGCATCACAGAACGAGATGATCGACACATCGCGCCGTCGCAGAACGAGAGGGTCGACACATCGCGCAGCTGCGGAGCCAGAGGGTCGACGCAGTGCACCGTCGCGGGTCCAGGGGGTCGCCGCGGCACGTCTAAGCAGAAGGTGCTGATTCACGCCAACGCAGCACCAGCGTCGCATCGCGCTGCGCCGGGGTAGAGAGGCGCCGATCCGCGCCGTCCCAGCAGCTGCACCGTCTCGCACCGCGCTCATCTCGAGCGGGTCTACGCGCCGCCGCCGCGACGCGCCGCATTCGGCGCCAGCCAGCAGGAGTCAAGGTTAGTGGAGATGTCAACCTCCAATGAAGTAGACTCGTGCGAAGGCCCGCAGACACTCTCCAGTGCAAGCAGGCTATATTTAAGTTATAGTGAGGCTACCAAGTTGGTACCCCATAAATTTGATGGGGACAGAGAAAGATTGTCCGAATTTATTGATAATTGCGATAATGCTTACAATTTAGTGAATCCTAGTTATAAGCAAGTGTTTCTGAAGTTCATTATTGGTCAGATAACGGGCTCAGCCCGCAGTAAACTATTGGTTAGAGATCATACAGAGACTTAGTCTGCCGTGAGGTCTATATTGTTGGAAAATTATGAGAGCAAGCGCACAATTGACTACTATGCTTGTACTATGTTTAATAGTAGGCAGGGAAACGGTGAAAGTGTGGCTCAATGGGGCTCTCGCGTTGATTCTATGCAGTTCCACTTTCGAGAGGCAATGAAGAGGGTCATGGATGAGGACGAGATTGCAGGATGCAATGCGCTGATAGGGAAGCTAGGACGGGCCGTGTTCATACAGGGATTATACGACGAGAGAATAAAAACAGTAATACGGGCACAAGGCGAACGGATAACCCTGTCAGAGGCTATTGACTTATCCGCAACGGAGGAATGTGCGATAACGTCCGAGCGAGTTAAACGCCGCGTGGCGACTGCAAGCAGGACAGGAAGGAAAAGTAGTATGAAATGCTCTAATTGCGGAAAAGAAGGGCATGTAGCGCGTGAATGTAGAACAAAGTATACCGTCCGAAAGACAGACGTGGTAAAGGGCGGCTCCCAGGGGACAGACCGAAATCGATTACCAGTCAAGGAAATTGACGTGCGGGAATTTAGGGGAAATGGGGGACGAGCTCAGTGTCCTCCACCCGTAAGGTGTACAGCATGTAACCTACCGGGACACACAGCCCCGTGTACCAAAGCCAAACCAGTGACATGCTTCACGTGTCACCGACACGGACAATATGCTCGCGATTGCCACGAAAGTAAATGGGCTAACATCCGTGGGAAGAATATGCAGGGAAACGAGAAGAGGGCGTAATGCCGCAGTTCCATTACGCTGCGTCAGGAATAATAAGAGCTGCCGAATGCACGGGCAAAAATGACTATATATGCGTGAGGAGCAAAGATGTAAAAGGAACTGAGACGAGATTACTAATAGATAGTGGGGCCCACATTAACCTCATTAAATCCAGGGTTTTGAGGGATGGTGTAAGGAAGGAAACCGAAAGGGCAGTGACAATAAAGAGTATCGTCAATGAAGAGGTCAGGACGGAGGGTCCTGTATTAATCGAATTAAGTAGCGGTATAGGAAGAAAATGGGTTACTCAGTTTCAAATTTTAAATGAATGTCTTGATCTGCCGTTTGATGGGTTACTTGGACGGGAGTTCCTGGACGAACATAAAGTCGTGCTGGATTATAGGCGACGGAGAATGTATGTGCAAGACGAATGGGTAGAATTACGAGAAGCGTGCGAAGAGGACACTGCAAATCGATTAGTTGCGCAAAGTGGTAAGAATGGGACGGAGGTAAGAGCCAGTTACGCAGATGTAGCGCGAGGAGATAAGGCGCCGGTCGAGGTTACGACGCGCGCGCGCGCAGTCGCTGGGAAACAAATAAGAGATAGCGGTCCAAGTTATACAGATAGTAAGGGTGGCGGTTACTCCAAATACCCGACGAGGCGAGACAGCCGAGGGCCGGTTGCGCCAACTTGTAAGAATTGTGCGACGCCAGATGACAGTGAAGTTATTCGAAACGAATAGCTGTCAGAACGAGCAAAGAAGCCCTGTAATATCACGACGAGTAGGCGTGACAAGTCGCTAGCTCCGGAGGATCTGGAAGAAGTCAGGATAGGACCCCGGGAAGAGAGGTTTATAAGAGTCCGCGTGACGCGAAAAATAGGTAGGGAGGCAGTAATTCCCAAACAAGAAATTAGACCAGGGGTCTATATACCAGAAGTCATAGTGGCCGTCCAAGATGGAACATGTATAACGAGCGTAATGAATACCCGAACCCAAGAAGTGCGGTTTAGGGTGCCAGAAGTACTAGCTGAAGAGGTCCCATCGCCCAGTAGCTACAAAGTTAGACGTGCACCCCAGAACAGGAGGATCGAGAGAAAAACGCGGCAAAAGTTGTTAACGGAAAATATGCGTATAGACCACTTAAATCGGGAGGAACACAACGCCATACGGGAATTGTGCTTGGCGTATAACGACGTGTTTCACTTACCAGGGGACATGCTCACCTACACTACCGTAGTGAAGCACCAGATCCCACTAACACCGGAAGCTGAAGAAACAGTTATAAATCAAAGACCGTATCGCATCCCACAAGCACAGCAGGATGCACTGCAAACGGAAATTCAGGGCGTGTTGAGAGACGGCATCATCTCGTCGAGTACCAGCCCATTTAATTTCCCCTTCTTATTATTGCCAAAGAAACTTGATGCTAGTGGTAAACCCAAATGGAGAGTAGTTGTTGATTATAGGAAATTAAATGATGTCTCGATAAATATGGTTTACCCGTTACCTAGAATTGACGAAATTCTAGATAATCTAGGAAAGGCAAAATATTTTTCAACGTTAGATATCGCGAAGGGATACTACCAAATATTAATAGATGAGAAGGATCGGGAAAAGACGGCATTTAGTACGCCGACGGGACATTACGAATATAATAGAATGGCCATGGGCTTAAAAACGGCCCCATCTACATTTCAACGGCTAATGAACACCGTGCTGACGGGCGTGCAAGGGAATAAAGTGTTCATTTATCTAGATGACATCGTCGTCGTAGGTGCATCGCTTGAGGAGCATAACGCACGCCTTGAAGAAGTATTTGAACATTTAAGGGAAGCGAACCTAAAGTTGCAGGTCGACAAATGCGAATTCTTGCGGACAGAAGTTACGTTTTTAGGACACGTTTTAACGGCGGAAGGTTTGAAACCCGATCCCACGAAAGTAACGGCAATAGAAAATTACCCGCCGCCAAAGACAACTACGGAATTGAAATGTTACCTGGGAATGGTCGGATATTAGCGACGGTTTCTGAGCAATTTTAGTAAAATTGCCAAGCCTCTACATGAACTACTGAAAAAGGGAGTTCCGTACGAATGGGGCGAAGTGCAACAGGAAGCTTTTCAGACCTTGAAAGAGAGTTAACCAAACCTCCAATACTACAGTACCCGGATTTCACTAAGGAATTTTTGGTAACCACAGACGCCAGCAAATACGCGGCAGGAGCGTATCTGAGTCAAGGTCCTATAGGAAAAGATTTACCGGTTGCGTATATATCGCGCACTCACAATAAAGCAGAGATAAACTATAGTACAATAGAGCGGGAGTTAGCTGCTATAGTGTGGGCTGTTAAATATTTTCGTCCTTACCTGTTTGGGAGGAAATTCAAAATACTCACGGACCACAAACCCCTGATGTGGTTAAGCAGTATCACAGATCTATCGTCTCGATTAATGAAACTTCGGCTAAAATTGGAGGAATATGATTACCAAATCCTGTACAAGGAAGGGAAACAAAACCGCGTAGCTGATGCATTGTCACGGATTCGGAGTGTACAAGACAGCGATAAGGAAGTACCGCAGGATAGCGGGAGGCAAGGAGAAATAAAGGCGGACGCCGCGCAGCGGGACGAGAACCGAGAAGTAGATAACGAAGCAGCGACAGAAGCAGTAGCGACAGCTGAGATAACAGACCCCGAGGAAACAGCTGACGCGACCGAGATAAGTGAAGACGGAGCCGCACCGCCGATAAACGAAGAAGACGTTCTAAGCGCAGAGGACAAATTGGAAATCCTAAAACAGATGCACATATTTCCCACAGGAGGCCATCAGGGAATGGGAAGAACATATGCGCGAATAAAGCAGTACTGTACCTGGCCGGGTATGAAAGCCGATACAGAAAAATTCATAAGAATGTGTGAAAGTTGTCAAAAGAATAAGATAACCCAAGCAAAAACGAAGCAACCGATGGAACTAACTCCGACTCCCGAATTCATATTTGAGCGATGTGACATCGATATAGTAGGTCCCTTACCAGTTACACCAGTTGGCCACAAGTATATTTTGACCTTTCAAGACTCTCTTACGAAGTTTGTAGTAGCTGAACCGATACCTCGACAGGACGCGGATACAGTCGCTCGAAAGTTAGTAGAAAGCATTATTTTGAAGTTCGGCGTTCCGACCGCCCTATTAAGTGACATGGGGAGTAATTTTATTGGTGATACGATGAGACGAGTCTGCAAATTACTGAGAATAGAGAAGATACAAACAACGGCGTATCATGCGCAGTTAAACGAAGCATTAGAACGTACGCACCGCACGCTAACAGAGATGTTACGACATTACGTGAACCGGGACCAGACGGATTGCGACGAATGGGTATCGTTCGCATGTTTTGTGTACAACGCAACACCACACAGTACCACGGGATACACTCCATTCCAGTTATTCTTCGGCAGGAAGTGTAACCTGCCAGGGTGGTTACAGAAGAAGCCAGCCAACGTGATCTACAATTATGATGATTACGTGACGGAAAGCCGACAGCGACTGCAGTTAGTACACCAAGAGGCCCGTAAGGCAACACAGGAAAGCAAAATCAGGAATAAAAGCGATTACGATAAAACGCAGAACCCGAGAGAATTTAAAGAAGACGATCGCGTATTACTGTATGATGAAAGCGTGCGTCGGGGACGCTCAAGGAAGTTAGACAGCCAGTGGCGAGGACCGTTTACTGTAGTAGATGTACAGGGACCAAACGTGTAATTAGACTGAAAGGAAATAAATGTATAAAAGTGCACGCGAATAGGCTTAAGGAATTTTACTAAGCAGGCAAGAATATCTTTTAGTTGTTCGTGGTAGAGGAAGTGAACAGATTGCAGGCGATAGCAAAACATGAGAGTGACACGTGCGTTCTATTACAGATGCCACTGATGAGGGCTTTGTGGATGACAGCGATATTCGGGAGTATATGGCAGGTTGGACTCGCAGGACGCGAAGCAAACCCACAAGATGTAAGAGTGCAAAAATTCCAGTCTGCACCAGGAATGTATTACGACAACCAGGGCAGTGTGAAACTATACAGCACAACGTGGAGAGTGGTGACCTATTTCAACCTCAAGGAATTGCATGGCAAATTTGAAGAGACGCAGGTGGGGGCCAATAGAGCGATAGCACATTGTATAAGTACGATGAATTAAGCAAAGTTAGATGCCGGAGAATGTGAAAATGTACAACAAACTGTAAAATGGCAGGTGGGAGAGATTTCTAAATCAAAAGACTTGATTGACCAGTTGGCTAGACATGAACGTCCCAGAACCAAAAGGGGGATATTGAACTTTATTGGGGTAACAAGCAAGGTATTGTTTGGTACACTAGATGAGGATGATGCGGAATTCTTTAAAGCTAAGATAGATGTTTTAGAGGAACAGCAAAGGGAATTATTGCGATTGTCCAAGGAACAAGTAACCATTGTGAGGGCGTCACTGACGGGGGTGAACCAAACAATTAATGCAGTCACCAGGAATACTCAACTAATTGCGGATGGGATAAGGAAATTGAGTAAACATGTCGAGGATTACGAAAATAGTACCAACAGGAAGATACAACACACCCTGATTGTTTTGACTATTACGGAACAACTGATGCAAATCTCTAATATGTTCAATGAGCTCGAAAGGGAATATGATCTATTGATCTCTGCCATAGTTAATGCGCAGAAAGGGCTATTGGAACCACACTTGATTAACCCTGTACAAGTAGTCACGTATCTCGAACTGATAAAGGAGGAATTAAAAGACAAGAAATTTCCCGTTGAACTCACGAAGGACCAAGGGTATCTGTTACTTCGTATAATAGATATAGATGTAGTTCTTGCCGGCAATACCTTAAGTTATGTACTAAATATACCTTTACTAGATAGTAGTGTATACACTTCATATAGAATATGGCCATTACCCGCAGAATATGATACAGCTAAGAAGTTATTTGCGTATATCGAGCCTGAACGAAACTTTCTACTTATTGACGATGCGAAACGACAGTACGCACTACTGTCTCGTGACCAATTGCAGTGTAAAACGGTTACGGCGAGAAATCAAATTTGTAATCAACGGTTCGTTCTGATGTCGACCTATGATCACGAGCGATGTGAAGCTCGAATGCTACAGCCTATAAGGGAAATTCCGAAAGTATCTGGACACAGATACAGGACAATGAGTGGCTGTATGTCGCTCCCAAGGATGAAGGACTGACAATATTATGTAACGGATTACCCCCAAATGACCTTATTGTAAGAGGTACCGGAAAGTTAACCTTTACGAGTCAGTGTAAAGGATACGGTGCGCAGGTCATGTTACAAGCTGACCATATAATTAGTACTAAAGTAAGTAAGAATGATATAGTACCTATGTTAAACTTAAATATAGATTGTTGTATCATAGACGAAACAAAGCAAGAGGTCACATGTATACCTATAGATTTACCCTTAGAACATATTGTTAGACACTTAGATGACCTCAAGGTAGCCAGTCACAAAGTGGATGAACTACAGAGTGAAATAGAATATCAGCAGCGAACCACCTTCAGCGGATGGTCTAAGAGCGTATATTCCGTATGGGGATATACGGGTTCAGTAGTGTTAGTTGTCTTAATTATATCATGTTGTTTATGCATCTATTGTAAGTGTTGCCGTATGTGTGGCAAACGATTGTGTGAAATCGGAGGACATTGTTGTGCTAAAGGGTGTGTGACAAATACAGTGGTAGCGGATGGCCGCTGGGAACGAAGTGTTCGGTACACCCCTGCCCGACAAACCGTGCAATGTGAAGCGGCAGCAGAAGGTGGAGAGTATGAATTAAGTTGTACACGTTGCACTCCTCTCTCCGATAGGGTACAATGGAGAGAACAGAGTCAAACGCCACAACTCACAGAGCCCCGTGCCAGAGCAATGGAGCTGTTAACCTCCAAGACAGACAGGAGATAACACAATTGTATGTTTATTGATAATCTTACCCTCCTGATGCATCCTAAATTGTTGACAAATCAGATCTTTTGTATGTGTATAAAACTCAAAATGTGTACTTATGTATGTAACTATTCTGTATGCTCTTGGTAAAAATTTGCGGCATTTTTTTGAATATGTGACATAAATTTTGTTTGTTCTATGCACATTATGGACGGCACTCAACTGTATCTTATAACTTCTTGTGTTTTTTTTTTATTTTTGTGCCATGTATTTTTCATGTTTATAATGTCAAGTCTTGATGGCAATAAAGACGTAAGTTTTACTGGCACCGCGAGTAGAAAACGAAAATTTTGTAATCTCGAGGGACCGAGCTTACAAAATTTTCCCCTGGGGAAGGGGAGGTGTCGCGAATAGTAGAAGATAGAATTAAAATCATGTAGGCTGTAGGCTGGAAAATTATTGCTACAGATCAAGCGAGGCGGACGTGACCAGACTATCTCATGTGTAATGTGTAATGTGCACTCGACTAACAAGAGCGGAGTATGCAGTATCACGAGGCTCAAGCACAGTTAGTGGCAACCCTTGGACACAGCAAACAGTGGAGAATGGCTAGTTCATCACGTAGGCATCACATGCTGCCGCGTGACTAGCCTACTCAGGGCTCAAAGTTCGGGGGTGCTAGAACCTTCTAGAACAAGTGGTGCCGGGTGCACTACCCCCTATAAAAGCGGATAGCCGCTAGATCAAAGGACAGTGATGGAGTGAGGTACTCAGGACGCCGGTCTACGTTAGTCTGCGTCAGGATGCTGCAAGAGTTGCAGGAGAGTATTGAGCACAGCAACAAGTAGGGACTTAGGCTGAATCGACACAGCTGACACTTAGTCTGGTGCGCTCGCCTCTGCTGTATTAGGACTTAGGTTTGGGAAGTTAGGAATGGCAACTGCATAGCCAGATAGACAATCATTGGAGACTGTATATAGAATCTTAAAAATGGTTAAAATGGCTCTGAGCACTATGGGACTCAACTGCTGAGGTCATTAGTCCCCTAGAACTTAGAACTAGTTAAACCTAACTAACCTAAGGACATCACAAACATCCATGCCCGAGGCAGGATTCGAACCTGCGACCGTAGCGGTCTTGCGGTTCCAGACTGCAGCGCCTTTAACCGCACGGCCACTTCGGCCGGCATAGAATCTTATTTAAATCGCAAGTGCCAGGGGTACTTCCAGTATAATCGTTCTATACATCGAGTGTTCATACATGAAAGCTTCCCTAAGATCCGATCCGAGTTCCGTACTCTAGCTCACCTTGCAGCCTTCTCTACAACGGAGCAGTGAGGAGTTGGCGGCCCACACCACCGAGACCTCATGCCAGGTAAGTTCTCTGACGCGCACCAACGCAGTCCTTCCACTCCCTCTCAGGACACGTCAGTGGGACACGACAGCATAACAATAGGTTAAGTATGTGTCAATCAAAGGAGAACAATAGGTCTGCCCCTAAGTGCATACCTGCTCCTGATGTAGGCAAACCCACACTAATGAAATGTACCAGAAATGGCCTAGTCTCCCTACTGGAATCTCTGTCTGACCTTGATTACTGAAATCTTTCGGTATTACCCAGCCTTTTCCAGGTATACCTCCTCCTCATGTTATTCTCGAATTGAGTATTCTCTTTTACTAGCTGAAATTTATACAGAACTCTATTAGCCCTTCTCCTTTCCCATTCCTTGTCCCAAGCCCATATTTTCCTGTAACCATTTCTTCTACTCCTTCCCCTACAACTGCATTCCAGTCCCCCCATGACTATTAGATTATTATCTCCCTTTACGTACTGTGTTACCCTTTCAGTATCCTCATACACTTTCTCTACCTCTTCATCTTTCAGCTTGCGACGTTAGCACGTATACCTGAACCATCGTTGCCGCTGATGGTTTACTGTTGAGTCTGGTAAGAACAAATATGTCACTGAATTGTTCACAGTAATCAATTCTGTCCTCTACCTACCTATTCATAATGAATCCTGTTCCAGTTATACCATTTTTTACTGCTGAGTATATTACCCTATACTCATCACCCCAGAAATCCTTGCCTTCTTTCCACTTCTCTTCACTGGCCCCTACTATATGTAGATTTAGCATTTGCATTTCCCTTTTTCTGGTTTCCCTACCACATTCAAGCTTTCGACTCGTAGAACGTTATTCTTTCGTTGGTTATTAAATCTTTTTCTGATGGTATCCTCCCCCTTGGCAGCCCCCTCCGGCAAATCCGAATGGGGGACTATTCCGGAGTCTTTTGCCAACAGACAGATCATCAGGACACTTCTTCAGTTATAGGCCACGTGTCCTGCGGATACACATTACATTTCTTTAATACAGTGATTTCCATTGTCTTCTGTATCCTCATGCCGTATATCATTGCTAATTATTCCCCCTTTATGGGCAGTTTCCCAACCCTGAACATCTGTCCGCTCCTCCACCCTCTTTGACAAGGCCATTGGCCGAATGAGGGCGACTTCTTATGCTGGAAGTCTTCGACCGTCAATGCTGATTATTAACCAAAATTTAAGCACTGGTGGGATTCGAATCTAGGACTGAAGACATATTGACTATGAATCAAAAACGCTACCCCTAGACCATGGGTGCGTAACTATGCTCAGATGCAGAATTTGTGAACGGGCAGAATACGGCGCTGCGGTCGGCTACGCCTATATAAGACGATTAGTTTCTGGCGCATTTGTTAGATCGGTTACTGCTGCTACAATGGCAGGTTATCAAGATTTAAGTGAGTTTGAAAGCAGTGTTGTAGTCGGCGCACAAGCGATAGGACACAATATCTCTGAGGTAGTGATGAAGTGAGGATTTTCCTATACGACCCTTTCACGAGTGTACTGCGAATATCAGGCATCCGTTAAACATCAAATATCCAACATCGTTGCAGCCGGAAAAGGCTCCTGCAAAAACGGAACCAACAACGACTGAAGAGAGTCGTTCAGCTTGACACAAATGCAACCCTATTGCAAATTGCCCCAAATTTCAATGCTGGGCCATCAACATGTATCAGCGTGTTAACGTTTCAACGAAACAGCAGCGATACGGGCTTTTGGAGCCAAGGGCCCACTCGTGTACACTTGCTGCCTGCACGATATAAAGCTTTACGCCTCGCCTGTACCTGTCAACACCGACATTGGAGCGTTAATCACTGGAAACATGTTGCCTGGTCAGACGAGTATAGCTTCAAATTGTATCGAGCTGATGGACGTGTACAGATAGCCTCATGAATCCATAGACCCTGCATGTCCTCAGGGGACCGTTCAAGCTAGTGGAGGCTCTGTAATGGTGTGGGGAGTT
Source organism: Schistocerca nitens (assembly GCF_023898315.1). Lineage (NCBI taxonomy): Eukaryota > Metazoa > Arthropoda > Insecta > Orthoptera > Acrididae > Schistocerca > Schistocerca nitens. The sequence goes on from NC_064622.1 coordinate 247,234,473, forward strand.
TGCAGTTGGAGTGATATGGGACCTCTGATACGTCTAGATAAGACTCTGACGGGTGACACGCACGTAAGCATCCTGTCTGATCACACGCATTCATTGATGTCCATTGTGCATTCCTACGAAATTTTATTTATTCCAGCAGGATAATGCGACACCCCACAGGTCGAGAACGTCTAAAGAGTGGCTCCAGGGACACTCTTCTGAGTTTAAACACTTCCACTAGCCACCAAACTCCTCAGACGTGAGAATTATTGACCATATCTGGCATACCTTGCAACGTGGTGTTCAGAAAATATCTCCATCCCCTCGTACTCTTAAGGATGTATGGACAGCCCTGCAGGATTCATGGTGTCAATTCCCTCTAGCACTACTTCAGAGATTAGCCGAGTCCATGCCACGTCGCATGGCGGCACTTCTGCATTATTTTGAGATTAAAGCTCTTCTGTCCATGTCTGTTTACAAAAAAGTCTTTTTGCAGGGATCCGCCTTGAGCAAAACACAGCTATTTTTATTCTTCTTCTACCAAAATCTTTTCACTGAAATTTCAGTATCATCAATGGATTTCTATTTCAGTTCTACTATTTAAGTTCTATTTAGTACTACTTGTACACACATGTTTGAGTTTATATGAAAGTATTTACAAATTTCAGAAACAGACATAGTTTTGTAAAGATATGCCTTGTTACCAGAACATATGGTTTTCCTATTTTTCGTTTTTTGATGTACAATTCTCTTTCACATTTTGTCATCTGCAGCCATATAGAACTTAATGTAGAACAATTATTTACTTAGAGGAAAACTACCAAACACAAAAAGCTATAGTCGTAGGAAAACAAATAATAAATTAATACACAGCTCTCTGCAACATAGCACTGTTCTTTACCGTCAAAAAATATTAGACAGTAACAACGCTTAAACACAAACAACCACCCACCCACATATACAAACACACACAAACTAAATAACACATGTAGATGACCTCATATGTCTTCTACGTGACACACTCAGTCGCATCCAACAACATCACAGTGTCATAAACATAGTTTATGCAAAAATAAAATTCACCACAGAAACAGGAAACAACAAAATGTTAAATTTCCTTGACCTCACAGTACACAGACACAACAGCCAACACCTGTTCTCCATATTCAGGAAATTCACCATCACAATCACAACCATACGCAAATACTCTAATCATCCAATCACGTACAAACTAGCCGATTTCCACTACGTGTTTCTCATTCTGAAAAAAACTCAGCTCAATGTAGACAACTACAAAAATCACAAAATCATAACACAAATAAAGGGGGCACATAGCAGACTAAAACAAACAGCTCGTCACCAACACACAGACACACAAAATTAGACACACAGTACATAAACACACAGAACACAAGCCGTACATGGACAAAACACTAACAACAACAAGCAAATGGTTCTCTCTCACTTACAACAAAGCAGTCCACAGAATAGGTAACATGATCTAAAACACAAGAGCTAACAATTGACTGCAGAACAGATAAATCAATGCAGAGAAAACAAAGGTCAACCAGTACAAACACAGACAAACAAAACACACCTGGTATCTACTAGTTGACATGCCAGGACTGCTGATCAATTTATTGAGGGCAGACAAGTAGAATCTTCAATACCAGATATACAGAACACAGAGGAGCATTAAAACGTACATCAAAACAGATTTGAAAATTCTCAGATACAGTATCAGTCCTCCCACAAAAACTAATAATGGAGGAAAATTACAAAATACAAAAAGCTGTAGTCAAAAGAAACCAGATAATAAATGAATACACAGCTCTCTGCAACATAACTCTTCTCTCTGTCCTGAAAGAACTTTTGGACAACACCAACCAATAAACACACCCACCCACCCACCCACACTCACCCCCCCTCCACCCCCCACCCCCCACACACACACAGATGCAAAACTAAATAATTAAACAAGACCCACAAAGCCTCAGCTATGAACACAAAAAAGATAATAATAATTTAATAAATAAAACAATCCCATTCACCTATTCACTCACACACACATGCACAAATTGCAGATACACTCACAAAGAACACATTTAGCTTTTCCACTCTCAGACACTTTGTTTTTGTAGTTTGTAAACAGCGACATCGAAAGTTACGTAGCACAGTTTTTCACAGTGAAGATAATGGAGAAACCAGAAAAAATAAGCGAAACAAATAGCTAATATACACACACACACACACAAACACACAATGTTCCACATATGTCTAACCACAACATTCCCAGTTGTAAAATTAAGAAGTAAATAATTTTTCTATATTAAGTTCTAAATAATTGTAGATGACAAAGTATAAGGAAAATGAGAGTAACGCAAAACACAAAAAGATCAGGAAAACCACAGCGTGTGGTATGTATATACATACAAAAGTTTGTTCTCATATTTGGAAACACTTTCTTAAAAAATCAAATTGATATGTGTACAAGTAGCCAAGATCACTTCACCTGTTTAATACCTAGAAACCAAAAGCCCACTGACGATGCTGAGGCTTCAGCAATACATGTCTGGGTAAAGTGGACCCCTCCATAAACCAATTTACTTTCGAATTTAAAATTTCGGCTTTCTTTGTGCTGTCTTCTGTTTCGGCATCAGACGGGGCCATAGAGACAGAATAAAAGGTTCGGGAAAATTATTGTCAGCTGTACGCACGACCCTTGTTACCAATACACTAATGGTCATTCATTTTTATCTGTTAGTATTCCCGTAATCTTTTTGTAACGAGAGTGTAGTAGTCTCCGTTCGTCTCTGTTTCCACAACATTCTACAAATGGTAACATTGAACTAGGTTGGGTTCCTTGCCATCTTTGCTGATGTCATTACTTTACTTGGAATGTAGTTATTCAGACAGTGGTTTGTAACGTCTTTTAATTCCAGCCATAATTTCTGGGATTTGCAAGATCTGAACTGAATGGTCTCAGTTCATTTTTTAAATGAGTAGATAAAGTATGTCTATCAACTGCACCAGTCTTAAATACTCTTGTAGCTATCTTGACGACGTTTTTCGTTGGTTACCATCGTCCCTGTGATAGCAGCACAGTCGCTAATCCCACTCTAAGTGTGAAATTTTCTTGGTGATGATGTCAGTTAGTAACTAGGAGGACTACACTACTTCTTTCGCATATCCATTGTTGGACCAGTTGTTCGAGGTAGTCAGACAAAGTTTTGAGTATTACTTCGCAAGATAGTTGGCTCTTACCGATAATATAGCATGCGTAGTGTTCTAGGGTGGGTAGGTGTCACCATCTACTATTACCATCTAGTCGATGTATTTCCATGTTCTCGAGTTTAGGCCATCTTCGAATGATTTTACAACTAATGTGTCTGGATCTAGTGGTCCCTAGAAACTCCAGAATATAATTCTAAATCCACCAAAACTAGGTGCTCATTTCCACATTAGCTCGCAACTGCATTCATTTTGGACCTCACTGGACTTAATTCTTCTGCTAGTCATTATAAACACACCTCCTGCTGATGAGTCTGACCTATCTTTCCAATATGCTTTCCACGTATTGTCCATAATTTCCTTACACACTACTTTTGGTTCAACCAGTGATAAACAGATATGGTATAAAGATGTGTAAATGTTATATGAGAAAAGATAGAGAGAGAAATAGATTTCAATAAACTCACTAAATAATTTATAATTTTTAAAGCATTCATCCCGTGATAGAAAACGAGCACTCAGTTTGTATGCACATCGATAGAACTACTTACATATCCAATAACTTCATTAATCAAGCTTTGAGAGACATTTTAGTTGGAAAAATGATTAAAAGCAGCTTATTTTTTGAATGAAGACACATATACTAACAGTACGCAGTACATGTTGGAAGCGATTAGATATTAAGATTCATTATTTTTTGTCCATTGAAGATAAGCGAATTCTAATAACAGAAATGCAAGGAGGAAACAAAATCCTATGAAAATGATGTAGTAATCATAATTGTATCATAAACAGTAAAGATACCATGAAAATCAACGATCTTCACCTTTACCAGCAGAAATTGTAAATATTTAAACTTTGATTAGAGGGCCAACTATAGCCCCCAAAATTATTGTTATATGCATTCGTAGTGTGGAATTTTAGCACACAGCTAATGGCACAAACAGAATTTTAATCAAACTTATGGATCATAAGTCGTGTAAAGGACTGTTGATGACATGAGGCTCTTACGTGATGCCAATGTGTGTGCACTATTCGTGTGTAGGGACGCCGAGAGTTGGAGATGGGCGGCAGTTTTCTGGAAGCCGTGACAGGGTCTATAAGATCAGTGGCCATGATCCTCTGGGTCACAGAGAATGAGAAGGCGGCACACTTTGGGAGGATTGAACGAAGCAGCGTCTGCATGGGTATGGCCGACGGTACAGCCGCGGCGCGGAGTGGCCGCGCTGTTAGAGGCGCCATATCACGGATTGCGCTGTCCCACCTGCCGGAGACTAGAGTCCTCCCTCGGTCTTGGGTGTGTGTGTTGTTCTTAGCATAAGTTAGTTCAGCTTAGTTTAAGTAGTGAGCAAGTCCAGGAACCGATGTCCTCAGCAGTTTGGTCCCTTAGGAATTCACACACATTTGAACATTTTTTTTTTGCCGGTACACCCACTTTCGTTGGGCGTTTGAAATATTTCACATTCCTTGGACTCTAATTTGAAAAGAGTTTGACTTAGTCTCAGACAGAATTGTAGGGCCTTTATTTAAATTCCTTAACTAATTGGCATTTAGGAAAGTGAATGTTTGAGTCGATTAGGCAGTTTATTGGTTACGATAGTTGAGAAATTTTATAGCTGTGAACACGGTCGGGCATTTCCAGCTAATTTATTAATATATTTAACTTACGTAGTGAGCTGCTCTGCATTGTATTGCAGGCTCGAGCTCTTTTATCAGTTCGTCATAACAACTTGTATTGATCACTAATCAACAGTCGTTTCCAGTTAGACACAACGCTTGAACAAACATGTGAAGCTTTAACTGCTGAGCTACTTAAAATCGAATCGAAATATCAAAAAATTTCTGAATATGTATAAACATAAATTTGTGAGCATTTTCAGACATTTTTTGATATTTCGATTTTAAGTAGCTCAGCAGTTAAATCTTCACGTGTTTGTTCAAGCGTTGTGTCTAATTTTTGAAGCTGTTGCTTTGTTCGCACATGATTTTGTTCCATTTGTTACTGTGTTTGTTTATGATTTTGTATTAGTTGCAATAACAATGTATTAGTGACCGAAACATTATCCTTTGTGGTTTTTGGCAGTGCATTTGCATCGGCAATATTCGTATTTTGAAAAGAAGAGAATGAGTCTTCACTTAATGGAGAAAAGTGCAATGACGAAAAACTTGAATCTACTGTATTTGCAGATTTGGTTCCGTTATTTCGCATTCATGAGGCGAACTGCTTCCGACCGATCAATCGAAAATAGTTCCCTGTTCACTGATTGTTTCTTAATCTGCTTTGCAGCCTAGTGTTACGCTTTTCAGACGCCATAATTATCACAGTATTTCACACGATAACAAGAAAAAACAAATTTAAAAAGTAAAAATAGGAAGACACAGTAAACTAGCCCTGAAAATAATCAATATGTAATGAGTTGCCAAAGCGACTGCGAGATACTCAGTGCAAATCCATATTCATGCCACAACTGCTTTGCTCTTTACAATATAATACAACCATAAGAAACTACAACTACAAAGGAAATTCCATATACAATTACATGCTAGCAGTAAACAATAACTAATTTCTAATCATCTACTAATTATTCAAACTACTTGAAAATCAGAAGATTCCAGTGAAGTATTCTCGGGTAAGGTTCGACAGGTGAAACTTCTGTGTTTTTACTTAAACTTCTGAATGGAACTGAACCTAATGAGTGACACCTCTAGTCTTTAACACGAGATGAAATTGCTGAGTGCAACTGAATCTTCTTAAACTGCTGAGTGAAACTGAACGTACAGTCTCATTGCTATTTTTTTTATCATTTCACTGACCTACAGAATATTCCCTGACAAATACAATTCAAACTTATCCTATTCATTTATGACCCACAATATACAAACGCATCGCAATCTGACATCAAATAATTAGCAAAAAAGAATGACCCTGAATTAAGAAGAGATCCTAACAATAACCCATACATTTCAGAAGTCACTTACCACACAGAAAATCTTCATGACACGAACTACAGCAAATACAGCAAGCAGCAACTACAGCCAGCTAAATAAAAATATTCTAACTACTGTAGGTTCTAACTATTAATAGGCATTTGGTTAGCAAAGGAAAGATTTTGTTGCCGAGCAAACAATGTAATCATGTGACATCCAGTTCCAAAATAATATAATCGTCAATAATTCCATTATTCAAGCGTTAGCAAATACGTCATCATTTTGCAATCCATGTCCAACCAATGCTAAATCTCCATGACGGACACACGTCCAGACCGTCTGCTAGCATTAACACTGCTAACCACCATCATTGCTAACTATTAACTTCTAACTGCGAGTCCGACCAGCCACAGAGTCTTATACAGAGGGCGCCCAGCTCTGTCAGCGATATTCATGCAGTCTATAGCGCTGCCAACATAGAAACACATAACCCGGCTACTTACAACCCTTAATGTTGCCGCCCTTGCTTTTAATTTCATCGAAGGTTGTTTCGACTTTTCTATTTGCTGAGTCAGTCCTTCCGACGATCATTTCTTTTTGGTAGCTTCATATTTTTTCTGCAGCCATTTCTCCTTGGCTTCCTTGAATTGGATATCTATTTCATTTCTTACTGGGTTACATTGTTGCATTCTAATCTCTCCCTCAACGTTTCTATCCTTCTTCCTATCGCTAATAAATTGAAGTATGTCTTCTGTTTCCCATGGTTTCTTCGCAGTTATCTTCATTCTATGTTTGTCGAACTTACGTGAGTATCTTTTTGTAGAGATATCGATTTCTCTTCTGTGGTATTCGTTGTCAGTTTACAATCTTAGAGACCTTCAAAGGCATTTCATCAATTGTTAGTACTTCTGTATACCATTACTTTCCAAATTCATTCTCCTCATTCTTCATTATTATTAAAAAGAGATCTGAGTCTATATCTGCTCCTGGATACGTGTTAGAATCCTAGCTTTTTCCAAGTATACCTCCTCCTCTTGTGTTTTTGAGCTGTGTATTCGCTATTACTAGATGAAATTTATTGCAGTACTCAGTTGTCTTTCTCCTCTCTCATTGTTAATACCGAACCCATGTTGTCCCACAACTCCATCGTCTAGTCCTTCCCCTACTACTCTGTTCCTGTCTCCCATGATTATTAGATTATCACTTCCTTTTGTATACTGAATTCCTCTTTCAATATACGCAAATACATTCTTCATGTCATCATCACCTGCCTGTGACCTAAACTATCGTTGTTGGCCTTGGTTTGCTATCGATTCTGACGAGGGCAACTCTGTCACTGAACTGTTCACAATAAGTCACCATCTGACCTACCTTACATGTTTAGGCTTTTGAAGGATGCTTTTCTATCCTTCATACTTTAATAAGTTTAGTATGGAGACCGTAGGTATTAATACATTTGGTCGCTTTTTGTCTGGTGGTTGTTTTCATAATTTTAGGCCTTTATAAATAGTTCTATACGTTTTATTACGCAAGCCTTAACTGCCCGTAAACATCATGAACTTATATTCTACATCATGTAGACATTGGGCTACATAGTACTAAATGGTGGCACATATAGTTACTGTGTGTCTTTGTTCTTTTTGATAAGTTTACTAACTGCATATTGGAATATGATTGATAGCCGCTATCTGTTGTGCAGGAGAATAATTTATGTAACTAACACTTAGAACATAAGATCACGAAAGCATTCTTACTACAGGTTGATTCAAGCAATACTCTGTATGTATATAATACATATGTGTTAAGAGTGCATACTACATTCCATACGCTTCTGTCCCATAAAACGAAAGGTTTCCCTCCTCTTATTACATTCAGCTTTGGACCTGTAGTGGTCTACAGTACACATTATGTGAGGATATTATTTTCCACTTATAGTGCTATACCCATATTTAATGTTGCACAACGCTTTCCTTAACGTAAGGAGTGTAGCTTTTTCTCTTTTTGTATGTACAAAACATTATTATCTTTTTATGGTGTACTGAAAAACGTAGGAAAAACATACATGTAGCATGAGATGTACATCGTACTGCGATTAGTGATGGTTTCTTTCCTTCCAGGTGTTCTTGCTTTGGTGTGTGCTGCACCTACACATCGAACATAGTGGTTTCTAGACCTATACTTGAGACCAGTGCTTGAGTATGTGCTATTGTTTTCATACTGATATTTAGTTTATATTACTACCTTGTTCCTCTTTGTACTGTACTGTTGGTATTGTATAGCATATATTGTCTAAGGAGATTAAGATTAAAATTATAAAATCTTTTCGTGTTCCCTTTCTAGAAATATATTTATAATTTTTAATACGAACTACCTTACTCCCTACACCTGTTTGTCTTCCTTAACATACATTAAATAATTATGGATATGCAGCACTCTCTTTTATGGTTAAGAAAGAACTGTTAAGTATTTTACAAAATTAAAACTTTTCTTTTTTTTTAAAAAAATTGCCCCGATTTAGATAATTCTCTGTACAATTACATTGTAAACATGCATGTGGTTATGCTTTAAACGAAACGCTGTGAATCAGTTTTGTTACTACTATGGTGCCACCTGGTGGCTGATTCTGATATCTGCCATGATCACTAACCAATCAGTCTGTATCCGGCTTTTAAGAGAGCATGAGCATGTACTTTTGGTGGAGTGTGTATTATAATTTATGTAATGATCGTTTTACTTTTGACCTGCCGATATATGTTCATGGAATGTCTGTTGATTATGTGACACAGATTAATGTACCCATGTACCAGATTCTTTGAAGTGTAGTGCATAAGGTACATTATGAGTCCACTGACATTAAAATATTATGCAGGTATCTCTCGTCCAGTTTCAACTTTGGTCAAGTCGTTCATGGTGGAACACCCTCCATTTCCGTTGTAATAACGGTCAGAGGCGCCCTCAATATTTCGTATGCCTGGCATTCCACCAGACGTTGCGACACGAATCATTCTAGCGTGTATACACAAGTGCCAGAAGTCAGTTAATTCGTACGTCAAGTCATAACTGAGTCGGGGGCACGGTTTGATTGTGTCACCTGCTCGCCCAGAGCTCGCGAGCTTTCGCCGCTGCTGTTGACAACTCTGCTAGTCGCCCGCAAGAAACGGCAGCGCGCCGACACTGCATAGCAGGTACCGACTGCGGCGGAAAAAGGGAGGCGGACGCTTTTTACGAGGACTTACGCAGACTGTGCCACGGTCCTATCTATAAATGGTCCCGAATTCAGAACACCAGCACCAGTTCGCTCATAGCAGCCGACGGAGTACCTCACTGGGGACAAATATGATTCATGGACAGGTGAGCTCCATTGACATCAATGCAACAGCTGTTATATTTCACACTCGTCCTCGTGAACACCTCATGTTCCTAACGCTAGGAGAACGCCCCGGAGTTATTTCCCTCAAACAATAACATGTTGCTGTTGGTAATAGCTACTCCGTTTTCTTCCACTTGACAGTTCTTTACATCACAGTTGTTTTATCTGTCTTTGATTTAGCGTTGCTACACAACTACATGTAGTTTCAGAACGCTATTGACACCTTTGCCATAATACGTCCGCGTTAAACTAGCAGTTCTACTTGAAGTTATGGTAATGAAAGAAAAGGATTAAATAAAATCGAATCATCATATGCTACAAACAGGTGATAGCGGATCTTAGGCCTCTCTTCGGATATACATGTTCCTAATTTAGATATTTGCCTGATATAGAGAGGAGTAACAATATTTGTCTACAACGCATACATCATCCAAAATGTATATCACTCTCGCCATAGGATATTCCTACAGAAATGTAAATTACAGAAATTACATTGGAAATGGAAATGCCGCGTGGTGACTAGGGCCCCCAGTCGAGTTGACCGTTCGCCTGGTGCAAATCTTTCGAGTTGACGCCACTCCGGCGACGTGCGTGTCGATGGGGATGAAATAATGATGATAGGAACAACAAATCACCCAATCCCTGAGCGGAGACACTCTCCGACCCAGCCGGGAATCGAACCCGGGCCGTTAGGTATGACATTCCGTCGCGCTGACCACTCAGTTACCAGGGGCGGATAGAAATTACATTGATCCACCCGAACATTATCACCACCGACCTACTATCGATATAAACCCGTCCAGGCAATAGCAGCGTGACCTGGCGAGGAATGACTGCTAGTCAGACACACGCACGATGCATGTAGTGTCATCGAGCATGCTGTCCGTTTGTAGAATGGGGAAAGCGTGCGATGTATCTGAGTTTGACGACGGCAGATTGTGAGAGCCCGGAGGCTCGGCACGAGCATTCCTTTAATTGCATGGCTTGTCGTTTGCTCGAAGAGTGCTGTGGTGAGGGTCTTCAACTTGTCCAGACGTCGTGAAGTTGGGCAGTCATCCCTCATTACACACTTCGAACGTCGGAGGCTGGACAGACTGGAAAACAGGACAGGCGACAAACTGTGGCGGAACTGACATCAGACATTAATGCTCGGCGGCGTACAGGTGTGTCTGAATACACAGAGCACCAAACATTCCTGACGATGCGTTTTTGCAGCCGACGACCCACGCATCTACCAATGTTAACACTATGACTGAAATAGGTACATGCCACCGACACTGAACGTTGGCACAGTGGCAGAGCGTTGCATGGTCTGATGAATACCGAATACCTTCTTCATCATGCCGATTGGAGTGTGCGAATCCGCCGCCTTCCAGGGGATTAGGTTCAAATGGCTCTGAGCACTATGGGACTCAACTACTGAGGTCATAAGTCCCCTAGAACTTAGAACTACTTAAACCTAACTAACCTAAGGACAACACACACATCCATGCCCGAGGCAGGATTCGAACCTGCGACCGTAGCGGTCGCGCGGTTCCAGACTGTAGCGCCAGAACCGCTCGGCCACCAGCGGCCGGCAGGGGATTAGGTCCTTGAAACTGAGATGGTGGGACGGTGACAAGCTGGCGGCGGCTCCCTTGTGCTGTGAGGAACATTTACGTGGGCATTCATGGGTCCAGTGGAGCTCGTGCAAAGCACCATGACGGCCAAGGAGTATCGTTCACTGGTTGCAGACCACGTACTCCACTTCATGACATCATGTTTTACGACTGCAGTGGCATTTTTCAGCAACATAAAGTGCCATGTGACAAGGCCAGGAGCGCGATAGAGTGGTTCGAGGAACACAGTGGCGAGTTCCAGTTGCCGCGCTGGTCCCCCAACCCGACTGAACACATCTGGGTTGTGACTGAACGTGGCGTCAGAGCTGAATTTACGGGAATTAGGCAACTTGTGCAGATGTGAAGCCAACTCGCTCGTCCGACCCACCAAGGCCTCGTTACTTCCATGCCACGAAGTGTCGCTGTTGTTATCCGTGCCAAAGACGGACATACCAGCTATTAGGCAGGCTGTCATAATGTTCTGGTTGATCAGTTACACATCCGTATATACCCCACGTATTCTTGTATTTTCTTTAAATCTGGAGGTATCAGGTCTTACAAGCAGAGTCTTAAAGCAGAGAACGTCCTAAATCACAATAATCGTCCAGTGATATTATCGTCCAGTGATATTATCGTCCAGTGATATTATCGTCCAGTGATATCCTGACTGCGCTCAGGTTACGCAGAAGGTGTAACAGGCAGTAGGAGCCACTTTAGTAGACTTGTAGTACCAAGCGCTTTCTTTTACTCTTTTGGCTCCCATGAAATTCTGTGTCTATATTGTTACATGACTTAGGTGTCTTCTTAGTGAATCTATGATGTGCACTGTATAACGACCTATTCGATGAGTTTATTTCTTGAAACGCTGTTTAAAAAAAGAATGTCGGCAACTAATACTTCAGCGACGTTTCTTTCAAAAGGAATGGTAATTTTACTTATAATTTTATGTGGTGAAGACGAAACAACGTTAAAAGTGAGTTATCACTATAACGTTTGGCAGCCGCAATCAGTGTGCGTTGTTTGCTTGATCACTCGTAGTGAAATTTTATCTTTCGTATTTAAGTATTTTTTCCCTTTCATCGTCGATCAGTAGGTATAAAAAGCAATATATGTGAAATGAGATTCTTTTGGTTTTCGACTGCTCATTTCCACGGCAACGCATTTCTTTGTGTTATGTCTAACTGCCATATTTGGTTGCCACCGCGTTGTGGAATATACCAAATGGGCAGATGATGTGATCATTGTCTTCAAGGTAAAGAAGTTTATTTGATGTGTTCGTTTGTCTTTTCATACGACAGCACGACCGTACTGTTTCACACTGACACTGAGAAATAAAATTTGTGATTGTTACATTTGTGCTTTTCTTTTCTTTAGATTGCTCCTGTTTGATCAGTATTAATCAGCTTACGTAGCTATGTGCTTTGCAGGAAAGTTGACCATCTGTGTCATCTGATTCGTGTAATGGAAACTTAACATATGACTTCTTGAATTTTTGTGTCGGTAGACTTACAGCGAACTTCATCTGCTACTACTCACTGTGATGCTTGTTTCATGATTAGCGTTCAGCGGTAATGAATCAGGGTCTTCATTATGAGTTTTATTGCTGCTAAGCGAGACTTCAACCTTGGCTTAATATTTGTCGTCGGAACTATTCGCGCAATGATTGTTCTTGATTAATCTTCGGCTTACTCTTCATCACTAGCCTACTAAACTGTGATCTGAGTCGATGTCCTCTCCTGGATACGCCTTATAATCCAGTATCTGAGTTCGGAATCTCTGTCTGACCGTGATTTAATCTAACATTTTTCCCGGATCTCCCAGCCGTTTCGAAGTATACCTCCTCCTCATGTGATTCTTGAGCAGGGTGTTCGCTATTTCTAGGTGAAAATTACTGCAGAATTCAATTAATCTTTCTCCTCTCTCATTCCTAGTACCAGGTTCATAGTAGCCCTAACCCTTTCTTCTGCTGCATCCTCTATAACTGCATTCCAGTTCTCCATGACTATTAGATTTTCGTCTCCCTTTACGTGTTGAATTCCCAGTTCAGTTTCGTCATATATTTTCTCTATCTCTTCATCCTCAGCTTGCGGTGGCTGCATGTATACCTGGATTATTGTTGTCAGTGTCGGTTTGCTATCGATTCTGATCAGCACAACCCTATCACTGAGCTGTTCACAATTGTTCACTCTCTGCTCTACTTCCTACTCATAAAGAATCCTTCTCCCGTTTTGCTTCTGTTGATGTTCCTCTTATCTCATCTGACCAGAAATGCTTGTCTTCTTTCTACACTCCTGGAAATGGAAAAAAGAACACATTGACACCGGTGTGTCAGACCCACCATACTTGCTCCGGACACTGCGAGAGGGCTGTACAAGCAATGATCACACGCACGGCACAGCGGACACACCAGGAACCGCGGTGTTGGCCGTCGAATGGCGCTAGCTGCGCAGCATTTGTGCACCGCCGCCGTCAGTGTCAGCCAGTTTGCCGTGGCATACGGAGCTCCATCGCAGTCTTTAACACTGGTAGCATGCCGCGACAGCGTGGACGTGAACCGTATGTGCAGTTGACGGACTTTGAGCGAGGGCGTATAGTGGGCATGCGGGAGGCCGGGTGGACGTACCGCCGAATTGCTCAACACGTGGGGCGTGAGGTCTCCACAGTACATCGATGTTGTCGCCAGTGGTCGGCGGAAGGTGCACGTGCCCGTCGACCTGGGACCGGACCTTAGCGACGCACGGATGCACGCCAAGACCGTAGGATCCTACGCAGTGCCGTAGGGGACCGCACCGCCACTTCCCAGCAAATTAGGGACACTGTTGCTCCTGGGGTATCGGCGAGGACCATTCGCAACCGTCTCCATGAAGCTGGGCTACGGTCCCGCACACCGTTAGGCCGTCTTCCGCTCACGCCCCAACATCGTGCAGCCCGCCTCCAGTGGTGTCGCGACAGGCGTGAATGGAGGGACGAATGGAGACGTGTCGTCTTCAGCGATGAGAGTCGCTTCTGCCTTCGTGCCAATGATGGTCGTATGCGTGTTTGGCGCCGTGCAGGTGAGCGCCACAATCAGGACTGCATACGACCGAGGCACACAGGGCCAACACCCGGCATCATGGTGTGGGGAGCGATCTCCTACACTGGCCGTACACCACTGGTGATCGTCGAGGGGACACTGAATAGTGCACGGTACATCCAAACCGTCATCGAACCCATCGTTCTACCATTCCTAGACCGGCAAGGGAACTTGCTGTTCCAACAGGACAATGCACGTCCGCATGTATCCCGTGCCACCCGACGTGCTCTAGAAGGTGTAAGTCAACTACCCTGGCCAGCAAGATCTCCGGATCTGTCCTCCATTGAGCATGTTTGGGACTGGACGAAGCGTCGTCTCACGCGGTCTGCACGTCCAGCACGAACGCTGGTCCAACTGAGGCGCCAGGTGGAAATGGCATGGCAAGCCGTTCCACAGGACTACATCCAGCATCTCTACGATCGTCTCCATGGGAGAATAGCAGCCTGCATTGCTGCGAAAGGTGGATATACACTGTACTAGTGCCGACATTGTGCATGCTCTGTTGCCTGTGTCTATGTGCCTGTGGTTCTGTCAGTGTGATCATGTGATGTATCTGACCCCAGGACTGTGTCAATAAAGTTTCCCCTTCCTGGGACAATGAATTCACGGTGTTCTTATTTCAATTTCCAGGAGTGTATGTCACTTTCGTGAGCCCTACTATATCTATATTGAGACTTAGCATTTCCCTTTTCAGATTTTCTAGTTTCCCTGCCAAGTCCAGATTTCTCACATTCCACGCCCGTACTCGTAGAACGTTATAGTTTCGATGATTATTCGATCTTCTTCTCGCGTTCACCTCTCCATTGGTTCACCTCTCCTTGGCAGTCCCGTCCCGGAGATCCGAATGGGGGACTAGTCCGGAATCTTTTTCCAATGGAGAGATCATGAAGACACTTATGCAAGTACAGGCGACGCGTGCAGTGAATACCCATAACGTGTCTGTAATGATATGGTTTTCCTTGCCATTAATGGGCTACGTGTGGGGGAATGTGAAGAGCATAGTTTACGAGATTCCAGTCGATACTCGCACGGACCTGGTTAGGATTACCGCAGCCGCAGAAGTAGTAAAAACTACTGGTTTCTTGAGCATGTAAGACAGTCATTTTGCGTCTCTGTACACTCGGTCTTGATCGTAATAGTCGAAATTTGGAACTATACCTGCAAGAGAAGGTTTTTCCTTTAATACGTGGTGGACTGTACACTGAGAGAGCGGACTGACATTATTGTGACAAAAGCGTATTTGTTTCGTCTGAGGGTTGTTGCATTACTCTGTGTTGTGTGTTGTACCTTTTGGTTAATGCACATTAAAAACTTCTTCACTGCTGTGAAAGTACGTCCACAGACACAAGGGTGGTGGTGCTAACAAACCGAATAAATCAAAATTAAATTATTACTCTGTAACGAGATGCCTGAGACCGTAGATAGCTTAAGCAAAAATACTGAGAAGCTATCCGCGAACAACGTGTGAAAGCTTGTCGATGGATTTCTGATTTACCCTGTATAAGTATCTGAATTTTAGCAATTATATACTAACTCTAACCGTACAACATATTTAACATTACTTGCACATGCTGCTGTCGTGCTCGAAATGATTTACAGACGTCGTATTTTCATTCTTAAATTCGCTAATGTAAGTCGCTTTGCTGCTGCCTACAAAACACCATAACACGGTTTATGTTCCTGCAGATGGTGTCGGCTCTGCTGTTGGCGGTGATGGCCTCCACGTGTCACCAGGCGATCTGCGGCCACGCCCACTCATACGCCCACCAGACGGGTCCTGTGGTGGGTCCCGCCCACCCAGTTACTGTGGGGCACGCCGGTTACGGGGGACACGGGCACGGTTACGGAGGGCACAGTGTGGACTACGTGGTAAGGCCGGGGCCTAGCATCAACTCCTATCAGTGCTTGTGAATGGACCACTACTATCTCTAAGCAAGACATTCTATGATTGCCGTACGGGATCAGCCGAGCGGTCTGGGGCGCTGCAGTCATGGACTGTACAGCTGGTCCCGGCGGAGATTCGAGTCCTCCCTCGGGCATGGGTGTGTGTGTTTGTCCTCAGGGTAATTTAGGTTAAGTAGTGTGTAAGCTTAGGGACTGATGACCTTAGCAGTTAAGTCCCATAAGATTTCACACACATTTGAACATTTTTCTATGATTATTGTGGCCAATTTATTAATGCAAAATCCATATTATAAACCAATACTGAACTTCCGAAAATTACGAATTAATCTGTTGAAACTGGAAAATATTTCAATAACACAAATAACAACTGATTTTATTTACGAAAAACAGGAAATACTTGAGGTTACGCAACAATTTATTCAGCTCTGTTAGCGACAAACTTTGGAAATTTACTCTCACGACAACGAGAAAAAGTCATTTCACCATTACTATGAACCAAGATACGTTCACGTGATGGAGTTGCTTAAACCGGCAAAATAATCACAGCTGTTCACAATACGCCTTCGTTCCCTCCAGACGAAGTAAAGTTGTATAATCGCCCCTACGTCTCTCTCTCTCTCTCTCTCGACATCATCTGTCAATTGTTGTATAAATTTCATACAAACCTGTAGGTCAGTTATTCAGTATCAATAAAAGTAACAAGGGTACACATTTACCATTAGACCTTAAAAGCCGGCCGCGATGGTCTAGCGGTTCTAGGCGCTCAGTCAGGAACCGCGCGACTGCTACGGTCGCAGGTTCGAATCCTGCCTCGGGCATGGATGTGTGTGATGTCCTTAGGTTAGTTAGGTTTAAGTAGTTCTAAGTTGTAGGGGACTTATGACCACAGCTGTTGAGTCCCATAGTGCTCAGAGCCATTTGAACGATTTTTTTTAGACCTTAAGAAGGAATGCCGAAAATCACTTCCACAGTGCTGTGGGAGTATCATTTCCACTTTTTACTGTCTATGGCGCAAAAGTGAAGATTATCAAAGTGTAAATGAACTGATTTCTACTCGGTCTGGATTGCACAAAAAGTTTAATTATGTAATTTTAGAAAACATATCTCTTTGAGCAGTTAGCGTTTCGTGGAGTCGTAGCACCTGCTCCATCCAGCACCACCGTCCACCACAATGTGGTAGGTTTGAAGGTGGTCTAAATCAGACCGAAACCGGTAACCTCATATAAGAAAGAAGTTTCACTGCGGTTGTGGCTGTTCAGGTTCATTTTTAAGATTTATTGTGTGGTTATAGATTTCAACTACATTTACTAATCAGGAGACGAAAATAAGGTAGCAACCGGCAAGAACAATTCCATATTCTTGTTCAACTTTATGATTTTGCTCTTGTAATGATTTTATCTCATGTTGCTATTGCTGCCGCGCGGAGGGGCCGCGCGGTTTGTGGCGCCATGTCACAGGCTGCGCGGCCTCTCCCGCCGGAGGCTAGAGTCCTCCCGCGGGCATGGGTGTGTGTGTTGTCCACAGACACAAGGGTGGTGGTGCTAACAAACCGAATGAATCATAATTAAATTATTACTCTGTAACGAGCTGCCCGATACCGTACACTCAGTCCTGATCGTAATAGTCGACATTTTGAACAATACCCGCAAGAGAAAGTTCTTCCTTTAATACGAGCTGTACTGTACACTGAGAGAGCGGTCTGGATTGCACAAAAAGATTTATTATGTAATAATAGGGACCGATGACCTCAGCAGTTTGGTTCCTTAGGAATTCACACACATTTGAACATTTTGTTGCTATTGCTGTGTTCCAAATGTTGCTCAACATCTTATAAATTAATGTTGGCTTCTTGAAAACTTACGGCCACATGAAGTCTCCGTGCCGAATAGGGCCTCAAAGCCAGAAGCTTTTTTTCGTGGTTAGAACGTTTAACGTCTTAGCAATCCACGCAAAACTTACGGCTCATCCTCGTAAATTCTACCAATTTATCTCTCCCGTAATGTTTTAATTTTCCAGGGCGTTTCAAAGCAGTGTACACCCCAGTGAAAGATCAGTTCTGAAAACAACCCTGAGGTTTGGTTAATCCTACGAGGGCTACTTTTTTCAACCACCGTTCGGTCGCGAAATTGGGACCACAGTGAGAATCCGGTGGAGCTTTACGCAGATGTATTGCTCAGTCTCTAGTTTGCCCATGTAATTCATCCATGTCGCGTTTTTCAGTTCTGAGCACACAGTGAACGCTTAAAGATGTCTAGAACAACAGTGTCTCCCGCCAAGCGTGCAGTGCCTGCTGGGAGGTTTCGCCTGATTTCGTGCAGCTTATCTAACGTGTGATGTGTTTCCTTCTTCATGACAGTTCTCGGCCGCATACTGCAGGTGCAACGAAGCCGATCCTGCAGCGTTTTCAATGGGAAGTGTTTGATCACCCGCCACGCAGTCCGGACCTGGCTCCCTGTGATTGTCATTCCTTCGCTCACCCTAACCGCTGGTTATGAGTACAGCATTTTTGCACAGACAACGAGCTTCACACCGGCGTAGGGAATTGGCGAAAACAGCGGGAGGCTTCCTTCTCTGACGAGGGTACTAAAAAGTTGGTACACGCTAAGACAGATGTATAAGTCGGAGTGGTGGCTGTATAGTAGCTGGAAAGTACAGTTAAATGTTGGAAATAAAATTTTTGATATTCCCTGTGATTTCCATTTCGTGACTGTTCGGAGGCTGAAATAAAAAATAGCCCCCGTATCTTCCAAGAGTGGTAAGGCCAGCAATGTAAGCAGGATATTTTCTATGAGTTAGGGACAGGTGCTGACAAAATTCTAGCTCTAAGGACGATTGTGAGTCCAGCATGGATAGCTAAGTCGTTAAGTACAGTGCCAGCGAAAGACAAGGTCCAGCTTTCCGAGTCCCAGACCAGGGCGCAATTTTCATTTTCCAGGAACTTTCAAAACGGCGTACACTTCGCTGCAGAGATACATACTGTAGGAAAAACGATTTTCATGTCTAAATTGATTTGACACTATACTAACAGAGGGCTTTTATCAACAACCAACAAATAAATTTACGAAGTAGTTTAATGTGACTGACGTGACTGTATGCTTTCGCAGGCGTACCCGAAGTACGAGTTCGAGTACGGTGTGTCTGACGGTCACACAGGGGACCACCACTCCCAGAAGGAGCACCGCGACGGAGACGTTGTGACGGGCGAGTACTCGCTCAAGGAGGCGGACGGCAGCGTGCGCACCGTCAAGTACCACGCCGACAAGTCCGGCTTCCACCCCGTTGTGCATAACTCGCATCACGGTGAGTGTCTCCGATACTATTGTGGTCTTGAGTTCGAAGACTGGTTTGATGAAATTCTCCATGCTAGTCTATCCTGTGCAACTCTTTTCATCTCTGCATAACTACTGCAGTCGGCTTCCACTTAAACCCCTACAACCCGTAGCCAAGCCTTGTTATTGCTTTACAACTTTTACCCTCCATACTTACCTTCATCACCAAACATGATTCCTTGATGCGTTCGAATGTGTACTGTCAACTGATCCCCTGTTCTTGTGCCCTAAAGCTCTTCAATTCCCAATTCGATTCCTACCTCTTCGTTAGT
This sequence comes from Schistocerca nitens, assembly GCF_023898315.1. Taxonomy (NCBI): domain Eukaryota; kingdom Metazoa; phylum Arthropoda; class Insecta; order Orthoptera; family Acrididae; genus Schistocerca; species Schistocerca nitens. The sequence goes on from NC_064622.1 coordinate 247,254,158, forward strand.
TATTTTATCGACCCATCTAATCTTCAGCCTCCCTCTGTAGCACCACATTGCAGAAACTTCTATTTCCTCTTTGTCTGAACTGGTTGTAGTCCAATTTTCACATCCATACGAGGCTACACTCTTGATAAATTCCTTCAGAAAAGACTTCGTAACATTTATGCTAGATGTGAATAAATTTCCCTTTTTCACAATCGTTTTTCTTTAAACTATTAGTCTGCATTATGTATCCCCTCTATTTCGTCCATCATCCGTTATTGTGCTTCCCAAATAGCAGAATTCATGTACCACTTTTAGTGCTTCATTTCCCAATCTAGTTCCCACAGCATTACCGGAATTAATTTGTTTACATTCCCTTACCCTTCTTTTACTTTTGATTATATTCAGCCTCTTTTCACGACATTATCCATTCCGTTCAACTAATATTAAAAGTTGTTTCTAACCTCTGCTAATGTCACATTTTTATCTCTCCTCTCTGTACTTTTCCTTTCCAAATTTCTCCCCGGTTTCCTTTACTGCTTGTTCAATGAGCGTCTACAGATTGATAGACAACGGGGAAAATCTGTAACCCTGTCTGTTCCTTATCAACTTTATGGATGCAACGCAGGAGTAAGGGTGAAGAACAAGAATGTGCTGATGGTTGAGCAAGAATGTGCTGATGGTTGATCCTAGCTACGCACTAATACGAAGAGAAGATCGTAGTTAGGGATTCTCGAAAATAAATTCCTGTATATTCAGGAACAGTCTGGTGTTTTAGGGACGCTGATGGAGATGGAAATGTACTGCAATGCTTACTTTAAAGAGTGCAACACTTACAACCTTCCTTTTTTCTCATCTAGTTGTCTACAAGATCGTCAAAGCTGTAGTGAGATAAGAAAGGAAGCAAGTTTAGAGTTTCACGTTCCGTCGATGACGCACCGGCTGGGAAGTGAGTGATGTCAAAGAAAATGTTTCCCTTTCGACAGAACAATCTCTACCTTTATCTTAAGTAATTTAGAGAAGCCACGGAAGACGTAAATCTATGTGGACGAATGGGGATTTGAATCATCATTTTCTAGAATGCGTCTCTAGCGCCTTTCACCGAGCCTCGCTCTTATGTCGGCTAATTTATACCAGTCACATGTGAGTGGTTGACTGAATAGTTTCATCACTCGCGAAATTTCGTTACAAACCCTTGCTTAGTGTTACTCTTAAGCTATTTGTAAAAGGGACCTGACAATGATCATTGATTAAAGCCATAGTTGCTTTAAATATTGACGGTTATCGGTTGCTGCCGTTATGGGCCATCATCAGATACTGTCAGCTGGTTTACTGTATAATTCCTGATCTTCAAGTCAAGTATTTTTGTACTGAGGCAGCCATACACGGCGACGAAATTGTTTCAGAGAAAAAATTCTGAAACCATCTGAAGGTGGCCATAATGATCGAGCCAGTAGTCGCAACTATGACTGTCGTAAATAGTCAATTCTAACTTTCCAACAATTGTTGTGTCTCATTGTCGACGCTATGTCTACTCTCACAAAAAGAGTTGAATTTCTCGAAAAGTAATGTTATTTGAATTTCGTATCTGAATTTTTCTCTACAGTCAAATTAAAATGAAGCACTGGGAGGATTTATCATGCACAGAAACAGAAACTTAGCGAAAAGTTGCCTATGTAATCTTCCGACAAGACAGAGCTCCTGCGCATCGTATCATTTGTGTTATTTTCTTCATGTGAAACTCTGTCGTTGATGTACTAGCAGGGATGGCTTCAATGAAAACCAGAATCAATGAGCCTCACTCCTTTAGCTACTTGCCAGCTCAGTAAGTTACTGCATCATGATCAAGTCAACTATATTCCAAATTTGTAGAAGAGAAACAGAATGACATTTGGTATAGGTAATGAACTAAGTCATTAGTTCTATGTACGATCGGCAACAAATGGAAGCCAAATCGAACAGCAGTAAAGTTACGACGGTTTTTAGATTGCCTTATTTAGTACGTATTTGAAAAGTTGGTTGTTGAAGCTTGTGTCGGTAAATGATAACAAGTATGTATTTGAAAAGTTGATTATTCAAGTTTATATCGGTAGTGATACCAACGTCTTTGTCTGTGGTTTTACGGACGTGGGATATCTTAGCTACATTTCGTACTAAGCTCTACAGCGAAGCATACACTGAAAATGCCGAAGGGCTAATATTTTGAAGATGGTCCTATTAGATCTGTGACAGAAATCCTTTGCTTTGCAGCGCTAATACTTGTATTTACTCCTCCTCAGGTTACGGGGCTGCTGTGGGAGGTGCTGGACTAGGACGTGGGTATGGATACTACTGAAGGTGTCCCGCTGGGTTCCAGAGCATATCGACAGCATTCCTGTAATGGACGTATCGATGGATGTATTATGTTAACATCTTAATGTCAATAACTGTTCATTATTATTCCACTGAATACACTTTCTTGATTGTGGTATTGATATAATCTGATGATAACACAGTGACATTTCTATCACTGAAGGTATGAGCTATCTTATCATACCAAATGAATCACAATGGTGACATTATTCTTATTTTCTTCCTCGTGTGAATATAATCTGTGTTGCATGTTGATTTTATACATTTTTGTACTGTTTATGTAATATATCTAAAAATAATAAAAACAAATTCCTGCTCAAAAAAGAACAGCTTCATTTTATTTAGCTTACGAGATAAGGCTCCTCTGTTTTCTTTTTCAGTTATGAAATCCGAGGAAAATATCGAGGCAGATAAAAAATTGTTTTGGATAATCCAGTTTTAGAACAAGTGTCTCAGATATCGTATTTAGGTTATGCTTTAGGTTTTGATTTGCACCCTGTTATTGAAAATAACATACACAAATTTCAAGCTTTCTGTGGTACCATTAGCAGAACACTAGGCCATAAAGTACAAAAAGAAACTATCATGACATTCTGTATACTAATGGTGGTTTCCGTATCATCCTACGGAAGCTAGGTTAAAAAAAAAGTCAAGAAATGAAATTCAGAGAGCAGAGATGAGGTTGCTAAGAAAGAAGAAGGGTTGCACAAGAAGAGATTTGATTAGAAACGAAGGTATTAGACAGAATTAAATATTTTCAGCATGAACGAAAAAACTCAAAAATATCGAGAAGACTGTATACAACACCTTGTGAGAATTCCAGGTCACAGAATTCCTCAAAAGATCCTGAACGATGAGCTGACTCGGAAAAGAGGTATTAGAAGACCTAGAAAAACATCGGAATGATTTTGTTTGTGAGTTCAGAGCAGGCAACAGCCTAATCCTTGAAAGGAAGAAGATGATGATGATGATCGTGAAATCTGCACATAAATACTTGCTCATCAGAGATAAAATATTTGAGAGAATCGATGAAATCGTCAGGTTTTTGCCTTGATCATTTGACCGATATATTAAGGAATCAGATCGCCCCTGAAGAGCTAGTGCTGATTAATTAAGTTGCGCAATGGTATTTAAAGAAAGCGATATTTTATGGGTCTATGAGGACTGTATCTGTTGCGTGGGTATTACTTTACTTTCTACTTATCTAATGATATGGGCTTCATTAACTGTGAAAGGAATAACAAGGGGTAAAATATATTCATAATGTATTCCATAACTGGGAGTTTAGATATTGAAGGAATTAAACATCCATTATAAACAGTGCTGAATCCAGTATTACACAGCTGGCCAAACCACCATTTGTTGGCAAAGTTCTTTGGTGGATGGGTGTAGCAATTTAATTACGCCGATTTTCCGTCGTCATTATCCTGTCGCGAAGTTCAACAACAAGTATGCAGTAACTGCAAAGCCAAGAGGGTGATAGCTAAGGAAATAATATTGCTGGGGCAGAGCGACCGATCATTATTTCCATAAAGCCAACGAGTTGACCTGCCTATCCAGCCCCATCAAGCTGTTGGTGCAAAGTGTTCTTACCGGAGTCAGAGATCATGGTGCGTCGTGCCATAAAGGTGTCAGCTCGAAAGGGCACTCAGTCTCTCTTCAGTCTGGATTTCAAGTCTCCCCTCCTGTCTAGGGAGCTGTGTGTCCTCCATCATCTCCACACCCTAGGTCTGTTGTCTCTTGTCCCTGTCGATTCAGTCCTAGAAACTCAACCCCTCTTGACCTGTCGGCTGTTTTTATACTTACTTACTTTTAAGGTCTTCTCCACTCTCCTGTAGTTGCCCCGTATTCCCACTCGCCAGCTTTCACGATCAGGGCAGTCTTCATCTTCCTCTGACAGACCTCTCTTTCTCACCATTCCAATTACACCTACATATTCCATCGCTTCCCATAGTCCGTTGATGGGTACAGAATCATATGGTCCAGCTGCGCAGAATATTTAGCATTTTAATTGCTCCTCTTGTGTGTTGGGTCATGGATTCCACATCTGCTTCACAGCTTCCCGAGGAATCGATAATCGATCCTAAGTATTTAAACTGCCTTGAGGCAGTACTTTATCCCTTCTATCTCCTCCCTCTACTAGATATTCTTCTATCTCCTCCCTCTACTAGATATTCTGCTTTGCTTATATTTGTTCCAAGACCGAGTCGTTCAGATGCTTCCATTAACTTATTTATCATATATTTGACGTACTCTCTGCTTCGTCCTATCAGTACCAGATCATCGGCAAATAATGAGTAGGTAGTACCAAGCTGGAAGAGAAATCCCACACTTCCGCATGACTGATTCCCCCATTCCAATATATACCACATACATATTTTAAATGGAGTCGGCGACATATTGCAGCACTTTGTAAATTCTTTCGATATTTGGAATGTCTCACTCAACTTTATCACTACATTAACTGCTGCGTACGATTGCTGGTAGATTCTTTGAATAAGGGGTATCTATTGTGCTTTACAACTGTATACTCCATCGCTTCCAGTAGTTCGTTGATTGGTACAGAATCGTAGCTTTTGCGCTACGTGGCATTACCAACATAAAAACCTAAACAGGCTACTTACATAGCCCCCACACTCCCCACAAAAAATTTTACAAATTGTTTTGGGCAGTGCCCAATAGTGATTAGAAATTTTTTTTCATAATTACAATACCAAATATCAAATGCATACACTTATTGATATAATGTCGCTCACATGCAAAGATTGTTATCACAGGCCATAAAGACAATCCTGATCATTCATGACAGTAGTGCGAAGTCTGAGCAGTAAAAGAAAATGCACACAGAAGCAGTGGATTTCCATGCAGTCTTGAACAAGTAGTGTTGTCCTCCCAGCAGAAAGACAGTGCTGACTCTTGACATGCAGACAGGTAATGGGCCACAACAGAGCAAACCCACTTCAGAGTCAGTCGAAGTTTTGAAGAATATTGGTAGGAAGGTCATCACAGAGCAGATCCACAGTATTTCTTGTAGAGATAATGATATTGGTGGGTCACCACAGGTGCAGACCCACTGTAGTCCTTGTAGAGAGTATGGTATTGGTGGGTAATCAAAGGTGCAGACCCACTGTAGTCCTTGTAGAGATGGCCAGCAGCCATCTGTTGCGACTGTGTGGGTGCACAATCCCCCCAACGAGGAGTCTTGCTGATAATATAGCAAGTCCATAAACCACCACTTGTCCACCCACAAAATTTTTGGAATTGTCCTTAGAACCAGCAGTGCTGTTAACAGGTTCCTTGCTTAATTATCAACACACGTGCGAGTGGAAACAGTCCCCCCTTTTTTTAACTTCTCACATATTGTGCATATACTATGACCAACAGAAAGGTGTGCAGTTAAGTTTAATTTGAAGAACTGGTGTCTAAAAATTACAAATTTATGACATGAGAATAAAATTACAAAGGCACAAAATACATCATTAAAGAACATAATAATACAAATAACATTTGTATTAATACAGACTTTACAAAAGAATAGAAATAAACATATACATCAGTGTTACAGGAACGATGACATAAGTAAAGAAATAAAATAATGAGAATAGTTTTCGAAACGTTAACTTCACACATGAGCATTAAAACAGAACAGAATAAATAATGTCTAAACATCTTTACAAACTAAATAACATATCATTAATGCAAATTGTATTTGAGGATAACAGTATTCCTCATCATAGCTTAGTATTAGAAAAATTCTAACAAAGCTCTTATCAGCTAAACACATAAAAAAGGAAAGGATAGGGTTTGTTTTCAGTATAACATTTGGTACTGCAGTCAAACCCAAAACTTCATTCTATAGATATTATTTCAACATTTGTCCCACATAAAAATTCCAACTAAGCATGCTTTCTCTATTTATATGTTCACATATTTCATACCTCAATATTTATTTTCCATTATCTTACCTCATCATTTATTTCCAAGAAAATCCTACCTAAACCTGTTGTCCCTAAACCCTCCATTTTTGTTCATATCCTCTTTCAAAATAATTATTCTCCATTGTACACTACTTTTTTGACCAAACCTTTTTCTTACAGCGTCTCAATGCATTTCTTCCAGTTCCTCACAAATTCTCTTATATAGCCTACCCCATCTTAAGCTAACTTAAATCTACTGAGCTCAGATGCATAAACTAAGGTACAAGGCAATGCAGGAGCGCAAAACAATTAACACAAACAGCAGTGATAAAAAATTATACAAATTGACAAAGAAAGCAGCAGTATATCTAAATTAGAAAGGTAAATGCAACATTACAACAAATACGAGTCAATCTCCAGTAACAAGAAAAATTAGTCAGTAGTAAAACTGGCTTAATACAACATGAAATTCATTAAGACAAGGCCTGTCAAACAGCAGCAACAAATGCAATAACTTATACCTAAACATGACAAAACTCAAACAGAAAAAATATTACACTAGGGTGATGCATCACGATAACTTACCAAGTCGTTGAAAAAATTATGTATGCATTCCTGTGAAGGGAAATGTCTCTTTGTGCTCCCATTTTTAATAAAGTAGATCATAAAATTATTATTTAATGCATCTGTAGACAGAAAACAGTGATATTAGTACATCTATCAAATTTTATTTTAACCCATGCTGCAGTGCAACTAGAAACTAGATATTAAACAAAATGAGCAAATATATATATATATAAAGCAAAGAATGAAATGTCATTCACTAGCCGTATGTCATTTCAGTAAATGTCAGCAATTACGAGCTCCAAAGTGTAATTACATGACTTCAAGTATGAGCGTGTCGTATTTGCGATGCTTTCTACAAAGAAATGTCTCTGCTTTTCAAAATGCGAATGTTGCAGGTGCAAATGCACTGCCGAAAAGCACAGAGGAACATGTTGCAGACATTAATACATTGTTACTGTAATTCATGCAACGAATGAAACAAAATCAGAAACAAATTGGGCAACAGCTTCAAAAGTTAGACCTAATGGAACAAAATCAGAAACAAACATAGCAAAAGCTTCAAAAGTTATACTCAATGAAACAAACGCTTGAACAAAGACGTGAAGATTTAACTACTGAGTTACATAACGTCGAATCGAAATCTCAGAAAGTTTGTAATGACATAAAAACACAAATTTGTGAGCATTTTCAACATATATTTTGCGCCACGAAAATGCATTACAGAATCACAAAGCAGCTATAAATGAACTGCAAACTGTTGTTCATGAAAATCGCGACACCTTGCAAGCTAAAATTGACTCAGTTGCATCTACCGATTCGGTTACGCAACTTGCAAAAACTTAAAGGACACAGTAGATGCTCTAAAACTTGGTTCAGAAAAACACACGGAGGAAATCACTTCATTATCAGAGAAAATAACCGAACTTTCAGATCAGTTCACTAACGTATCTACCAAGGTGGATGATGATCTGAATGACACAAGACCGGTAGCCTTCACTGACACAGAAGAGCATGAACAAATTAAGAATTTTAAACAAAATCAGAATCAAATCAATACACAGTACAAAAGAGAAATCTGGGAAGTACAAGATCAGTTGAGACAGGTAATACAAGAATTACATATTTCAGAGGAGACTCGCGCTCCAATACGGGAAGAGGGACTTAGAAATACGGAAAAGCCAGTAAATAATAACATAGGGCACTTCGGAAACTATGAAAGAAATTGGCAAGGTGCATCGAATTTTGAGACGAAACCACCGACACGACGTAACAATGACCGATATGCGAATCGCCGACATGATGATTTTGACTATAAGCTGTTCATTACTAAAAGTTAATTCAAAACATTTAACAATTCTGGCAACGACATTCATCCACAAGCGTAACTTTATCAGTTCTCTCATTGTTTTCCTCCCAACTGGTCATTAGAGCACAGATTGGAATTTATGTGTGGCTACTTAGAGAATGATCCAGCTGCAAGAATGCGATCGGTCATTCGCGATTGTCACAATGAAGGAGAATTTTATCATGCCTGCCTCTCAGCATACTGGTCTCAAGCTACTCAAGACCGAGTAAAATATAGCATCATAATCATGAAACACTTTGAACAATCTCAATTCTCGTTTCTTGTCAAATATTTTGAAGACATGTTGCACAAGAATCAGTATCTGTCGAACCCAGACAGCCCCTCAGAACTCTTCCGCATTTTCTTAATCAAATTGCCTGAACATTTACGACATATTATTTTGGCAGGACGTTGCAAAGACGACATTGAAGCTTTTCAGGGACTCTTATAAGAATTGGAAATTGACTGAAAATCGCAGGACGCGAAAGCAGGAAAACAATTATAGGTCACATCCATCACAATTCCGTGACGAGAGAAATAATAACTGGACACGACAAGGATATTCTTACAACAAAAATCGTGACCAAAACAGACACCACCCGTATGACAACCGTTGGCAGATTAATAATAATGACAGGGAAAGATCAGCTCTCAGCACTAATGACTATGACAGAGACAATCATAGAAACAGACAATATGGGAACCAGAACTATTATTATCAAGGGACACAGAATAATTTCAGACGCAACAGCTCACTGCGCAGTTACGATTCAGGGTGACATTCTCCACCATGTGACCGACAAGATAGAAATAACAGACATGACGACAGACGATATAATCTTAACAACAGACCAGAATTTAACCAAAATTGGCGTGATTCAAACAGGGCAGGGCCCCCTCGACAAGTCGAATTTGTAGAAGTTAGGTCTCCAAATCCCAGTAATGACAGGCGACAACAAAGAGGCAACAGACAATGACCTGCACCTCAGGCGGCCAGTTACGCCGCCTGGGCTTGAGAAAAATAACATAGAAGCTAACCTCGAGAAAAATTGCAGTCTACTTTACTGATGTATACCGCATGGTAATTGCGTTGAAGTTGAAACTCTGCATACTAGGAAAAGTAAAGGATTATACCACATTTCACATGTAAAACTATTTATAGAGAGATAATCTGCTTTTAACTGAGTCTTTGCCATAAGATCCCCCACTTCACGTTAGTAGTACGCTTTGTCACACTTAGAAACTGCTAACATGCAACAATGTTTTAAAGTTAACTATCCAGTCAAGATCAAAGGGAACTTATTTAAACAGTAATTGCGAATGCATTTTGATAGTGAACAGATGACAAAGTGTTATTGTGAGTACATTCTTGCCTGTTAGTTGAACGATTACATAACGACTATAAGGCTTACATATTTCGAACATAGACTGCTAATGAGATTTTAATGTAACATTTTGGTTTACTAGAAAATACATTCTGAATTTAACGTACTTCCTGTGAGATTACAAATGACTTAGTATTTGGTTTGTTTGAGAGCTACACGATTATATTACGACGCTACTAATGAGTGACACAATTTACATTGTTGCTTTTGTGCTGTATCTGTTTTATATCTGCACAGTGTTTCTGTATTATTCTGGAAAGTAAAACATGTTTTAGTAGTAACTCTTGTGGTATAGCTACAATGAGATAGGTATTTTTCGTTACACAACAATGCGTTACAGTACAGTACTTTCGTGGTCACAGTAATGTACGTAACAACTACTATATCTATACGTGTAGCATTTCATTTTTGTTTATTGTGAGGTAAGTACATTGACTTCTACAGGACTTTGCTTACGGACAACGATAATTACGACACTTGGCACATTTTTACCGTTACGTAATGACTCAGATTGTCTCACAACAACACGCACAGTTTAGCGCTACAGTACACGTATTTTAGTTATTAATTTTTGTATTTGGAACATTTTTTTTGAAAGATTTTTGAATTACAAACATACAAAGAAGGTTTTCAGCGATACATTTCATTCCATTGCCGTAATCTGTAACACCTGAGGGTATAATTACATTAATCCTCGGGGGGTACACGCCTAATTCGTATACTAAGCGTGTGGCAAGCGTTAGGAGCCTTAGCTAATATGGTATTTGCTTATACAACTTTACACATCGGTACCACATTCTCTAACACAGAATTGCACAGCTGTCTGAACTATTTAAGAGAGATAAACATTATTTTTACTATCTCAGTGACACATATTTACGTGATTAACAGTTAAATCGATTCACACTTATGAAGTTGTATTTTGTCTGTACTTTGTGAACTGTTCATAATTTTTTGGAACCATTGTGATACTATGAGAGCTTTGAATTATGTATTTGGTAAGGGATCATGATTTCTCAAGTATGTGTGAGGTAGATGACTCTATTGAAGCGAACAGAGGGAATTTTTAAAGGTTTTCAGATTATTGGAGGAAGGTATGACGATTTTGAGATTTGATTGATGTGCTATGATTATATTATTACGACGACGATGTGTATTATGCTGTTGAGGCTTGTTTATGATCAATGAGATGATGCTATATGAGGAATTTGATTATGCTACATATTTATTATGATGAAATATTGAAGAAGTGTCGACGAATACGTATATGTGTAATAAGGTAAGGAATAATGAGTAGTGGTTAGAGACTCTGATTTGTGAAAAGGATGTTGGAAACCAAGAATCGTATTGTAAGAGTTACGAAATGTGTGTACATGTGTGAATGTATCACAACACTGTTATTCATGAGATTTCGTTTCTACACATTTCTACTGCAATTTTTCGACCTGTGAATTTTATTTTTTTTTATATGAGACTGTCACTGTAGCAGAAACTGCTGTCATAAATATTTCGCTAAGGAAGGTAAGTGACCTTGACGTAATGTGCTGTAGGCGCCCAACTGTATGACAGTCGCCTGGAAAAAAGCCATTAGTGTGGGCCTTTCAGAAGCACAACAAAAAAAAAGAGAGGCCATTAACACCATTTTCAGAGTCGGGATGTGGTTGGACCTTGTTGGTTTGTTGGAACTGAGCAGCGACATAGTCTCCACAGCACAAAGCCAGGCCAGGGCTTTTGGTGGCGGGCATGCACTGTTGCATTTGGAGGCACTAGCAATGTGAGCGACTTTTCACTTTCCTCTGAAGCAGGATCCTCAAGTAATTAGTTGCCTGTTCTTAAAACTAGACGATTACGATTTCTTCGTTTTGGTGGATTGTTCTTTCCTCAGCTATTGACGTGTGTGCTAACAAGTGGTGTGTGTTGTTACCTAGAACCAACAGCCTTCTTTCGTAGTGATTTGACAGTTGTGACTTGTGTTTTCTGTATTCTTTTAAACTTGTCTTGAGTGGTATGTGATGCCTTGATCTTGGTGAGGCCATGTCCGAAGTATAGGTATTTTGGTTTACTCATCATCAGCGAATATTTACTATTATTTGTGCAGTTGGACCTGATGGTTGGAAATCGTTCAGATTGTCTGTCGGTCATGAACTGTCCCTAGGTTGTGCTGCCTTCTCTTATATGACCTTAGGCCGAGGCTACCTGTCCCACTTCACTACACCCATAAGGGACCTTCTCAGCCGATCATGGAGTATTTTCTGAACACCACTTGTTATTGTTTTAATTGTTTTCCTCTTTGGAATTTTGTAAGTACTGTGCTTTGCCTTCTCTAGTGTATTAATGCTGTTTTAATGATTGAAATTAGGCCTTCAGCCGTGTTTTACTTAAATTTCTTGTTTGCTCTGTGTTTAGGCCTTCAGCTGCGTTTGTTTTCAAATATGCTGTACTGTGGAAATTCCTGCCTCTGAGGTTTCTCTTTAATTATCTTGAGTTCTTAAAATGGCTTAGAACCATACTGTGCAAATGCTTATCTTAAGGCTTGTGTTTAATTATTTTGAATAATTGTTTGGGCCGTCAGCTGTGAAGATATTTCAGGTTTCTTAAGATGGTTTTCTGTTGTACAGTGTAAATGCTTGTCTTTAAAGGTTGCCTTTTATTATGTTGAAATATTATTGGGCTTTCAGCCGAGGAAATCATTTAAATTTTTCTTAATATGGCTTTCAGCCGAAATTTGTAAATGCTTGCCTTTTAAAGAATTTTCTTTGCTGATCTGTAGTACTATTTGGGCCTTTAGCCGAAAAGATATTTCAATTTTACTTAAGTAAGGCCTTCAACCATTTGTCTAAATCCTTGTCTTGTAAAAGGAATTATTTAAACTTTATTATTGAGAAGTTACTAGGGCCCTTGTTGTTTTAAGGAGAAAACTGTGCATTGTGTTTTGGAGTGATACAGTTGTGTGTTCTTGTTGTAACTAACAGTAACTGATCTTGGCCCCTTTTCACAAACTTATCCTGATCCGCCCTGTATTGCGAAAGCTGATTTCAAAAGTGTGTGGTCTCTGAGGGGAAAAAAAAAAAGGTCTAATGGACTTATGTCTCAAAATGCATGGTTTTCATGCTAAAGTCCATTTATTCAGTGATACTTTGTAACAGAGGCCGCTGTCTAATACTCACTATACAACGCAGCTGCAATTACAGTATGTGTTGAAAATGGTTTCCATGTGCCCCAACACATGTGTGTACGTGGCGTAGCATGTTCTGTCTCACACGTTCTCATCGGCTGGGCTGCATCTGAACAGTGTCAAAGGCAGCAAGAATACGCTGCTCCAGTGTCTGCACATTTGGAACGGGCTCTGCATGCACGATACTTTTGGGATGCCCTATAACCAGAAATCGCATGGGTTGAGATCCAGTGAACGAGCAGGCCATGCAACTGGATCCCCTCGTGTGATCCATCGACCAGGGGGGGGGGGGCCCGATTGAGAGGCATCCGGACGTTAACGGCGAAGCGGGCTGGGGCACCATTACGTAGCAGCCATGTAACCATTCGAATCATCAATGGCACTTCTTCCAGCAGAATAAGTATTGTCACCTACCAGAAACGCCGATAGTTCCGGCCTGTTAGGCGACATGGAAGGAAGACTGGTCCCAAAACACGTTCGCCAATCATACTGGCCCACACATTCAGGATATACCAATGCTGATGATACGCTGTCACCATACCACAGCACTTATGTGTTACACAGGCACACTGATCAGAATGCTTTCCCGTAATTATTTCTGGATGGGAAGTGCGATTAATTAATTTAATGAATAAGTTATATGAGATGCTAGCCATTATAACACTGCGTTACATACCTTGTGCAGACTCATTATAAACCCATTTGGATGTGATTTGCATAACATACTAATTCTGCCTCCCTAACTTGTATATTAGTTACGGTTTCAATGATGATAAACACGCGGCTAGTTTCCAAACGATTTGGCCTCTATGATCCACGTTCTCAATGTAGATTTTTCTGTGAAAAACTACGTTGTCCAGGTAGTTCTGGACACACTTAAAATTTAAATCACCCAGCACAGAGTAATAGGTGTGATAGTATAGCTGCCAGCCCCAACGGACTTCGTTATATTCAAAGATGTTGCAACTTGTACAGAAATATTTAAGTACTTTAGACTTCTCTGTGAGAGGTAGCCACAGTGCCTTATAACGTACAACTGGTCGTAACATTCCCCACCGAGTTTGGGAACCAAAAGATCGGCACTGCGTAGGGCTAGACCGACGAATTACGCTATCAGCCAAAAGCTGATCAAACTTTCTTAATTCTCTTATCATCGATGGTCATAACCTGCAGGGCGACTGCCGAACTGGCACCTGTTCCGTCAGCAAGATCTTATATCGGACTTTGCCAGCGACCCCTAGCATATCGGTGTGTACTTTTGTGTACAATTCCAAGACAAACTAGGCACGTCCCGTCCCGTTATCTACTGAAACGAGATATATCAAAAGGTGATACCTCTACCTCTGCAGAGCGCAACACCCGGCATGTGACGATACCTGCACAAAAACTACTCCCCAGGCCTAAATTTGAACATAATGAGTTTTTTGGCGTAAGTTAATATGCATCCCGATGTGCTCAAAATCGCATTCTAGGAGCACGCCAGTACTCAATCCTTTGATAATAGGTCGAGAAAGTTGCTAAATGCCAAGATACAGTCGCACCATATTTACTATCGGTAGTGGCCTTCCATTCGCAGTGTGACATAGCATACTCGATTTCTGCGCACCAAGTAACTTTCAAGTACGCAGAATTTTACTGATTTTGAACACCTGAGTCCAGGTGTGGAAACTACCGTCCAACAATTCAATGTTGGCTTGCAGACCTGAAAGGCGGCTGCCACAAACAGTGACACGTGCAGAGAGCGTGGGAAAGTGGGAGTGGAGAGTTCAGAGTTTACGATGAAAAGATGTTCAGGGCTGACAAACTTTTATTTTAAAACTTACCTTATTTTTTTTTAAGTTTCTTTTCTTTTCTAAAACGCATCATCCGATGGCCGGCTGCAGCCCCTATCCAGACGCCCGAAGTACTTTCCTTGATCCAGGTGCTGGAAGCCAGGACCGTACCACCAGTACTGATGCAGCATGGGTGGCAACGCTGGCACGCACGCCATCCGCTGCTGAAGGAGCGAGACGCAGAGACAGCGGAACTGTCTTGCTCTGTAACAGGGAACTGAATAAGTGACTAAGTCAAACTGCAATGCAAAACAATGGTTCAAATGACTCTGAGAACTATGGGACTCAACTTCTGAGGTCATCAGTCCCCTAGAACTACTTAAACCTAACTAAAATGAGGACATCACACACACATGCCCGAGGCACGATTTGAACCTGCGACCGTAGCGGTAGCGCGTTTCCAGACTGTAGCGCCTAGAACCGCTCGGCCACACGGGCCGGCACACTGCAATAAACACGACCACTATTCGATGACTTAGGAGAAAGGCAAAGAGCAATACAGTGCTTAAGCTTTAGCATAAAAGTTCATACGAAAACCTCAACAAGTTCTGACTCCATATTTATTATATTGCTTTGCGTTATGCATTAGCATTGAAATAAACCGAAGGGCCGGAGTGGCCGAGCGGTTCTAGGCGCTTCAGTCTGGAACCGCGAGACCGCTACGGTCGCAGGTTCGAATCCTGCCTTGGGCATGGATGTGTGTGATGTCCTTAGGTTAGTTAGGTTTAAGTAGTTCTAAGTTCTAGGGGACTGATGACCTCGGATGTTAAGTCCCGTAGTGCTCAGAGCCATTTGAACCAATTTGAAATAAACCGAAAAAGTATTAATGATAGATAATCAGGTCGCAGTAAATTTTGAACACTGAATTCTTTCAATACAGAATGGACACAAACGAGCATTCACCATCAAACAGTAACATAGCTAACGTTTCTTTATATGACCAGTTAGTAATCCAAAACATTATACATAAGACGCAAACAGCGGTCACTCTAGCCTTACTCAAAAAAGTGAACTTCACAATTAGTACCTTAATTAGCTTGATGGCCTTACGACTATGTCAATACGCCCTTATAACAAACTATGGCAATAAACGACTATTCACACTGGCGTACAGATTGTATGAGACTGGCAATATACCATCTGTATTTCGGAAAAGAATATCATTCACATAGTTTCGAAGACAGCAAGAGCCGACAAGCGCGAAATATCGCACAATCATCTGAACAGTTCACGCATCCAAGTTGCAGAAAGAAGAATAGGAAACAAAATTGATCATCTGTTAGATGACAAAAGGTAGGTAAAGGCACAAGAGGAGCAGTTCTCACATTGTGTTCGGTAATGGAAGCAGGACTGACGAAAAATCAAGACACATTCATAGGTTTTTGTCGACCTGGAAAAGTCTTCGACAACGTAAAATAGTATAAGATGTTCGAAATTCTGAGACAAATAGGGATAAGCTACAGGGAAAGACTGACAATGTATAATACGTACAAGAACAAAGGGGGAACAATAGGAGTGAAAGACCAAGAACCAAGTGCTCGGATAAAAAATGGTGGAAGACAGAGAAATATTCTTTCGCCCGTAATGTTCAATCTCTACGTTGAACTAGCAGTGAGAGAATTAAAAGAAAGATTTAAGAGTGTGATTAACATTCAAGGTGAAAGGGTATCGATGAAAATATTCGCTGATGACATTGCTGTCTTCAGCGAAAGTGGAGAAGAATTACAGGATCTGGTGAATAGGATGAACGGTCTAATGGGTGCAGATGATGTGCTGGGAGTAAACCGAAGGAAGACGAAAGTAATGAGAAGTAGCAGTAATGAGAACGGAGAGAAACTGAACATCAGATCATAAAGCAGAGGAAGTTAAGGAATACAGTTAGCTAGGCTCCAAAATAATCTATGGTGGATGGTGAAAAGAGGACATAAAAAACGAACTAGCACTGCAAAAATGACATTCCTGGTCACGAGAAACTTACTTGTATCATAGTCTGAGGAAGAAATTTATGAGACTGTACCTTTTGAGCACAGCATTGTATGGTAATGAAACATAGACTGTTTGAAACCGGAACAGAGTAGAATCGACATATTTGAGATGTGGTACTGCAGAAGAAAGCTAAAAGATAGGTGGACTGATAAGATAAAGAATAAGGAGGTTCGTCGCAGTGATGGCGAGGAATGGAATATATGGAAGACACTGAAAAGAAGGAGGGACAGGATGGTAAGACATCTGGTAAGATATCAAGGAATAATTGCCACGGTACTAGAGGGAGCTGTAGAGGGCAAAAATTGTAGAGAACGATAGAGATTGGAATATATCCAATAAATAATTGGGGGCGTCGTTTGCAATTGCTACTCTGAGTTGAAAATGTTGGCAAAGGAGAGGAATTTGTGGCTGGTCGCTTCAAACCAGTCAATAGGCTGATTGTTCGGAATAGGGCGTAAGCTAATACGAAGCTTTTTAATTCAAAAATTCGTTCATGTCATATCCCTGAATATTGAGCATTCCTCCTGTGATACCCTTTCTAGGTAAATATCACTTAAAACCTAAACGAATCTGAATTTATTTCGATTCATAACTCAGCTAACATCAGGTGGCTACCAGTAGTGATTACTCACGCAGGTACGAAGTGGGTTCCTGAATCAGGGCTACCATACAAGCGTGACGATGACAGCGAGAGAGGGAACAATCACATAGCAGGCGGCCTTATTTCACAGAGAAATGCTCACAAGACAGTCGAAGAAAGCAGTTTCCAGCTTTTAGGAAGTCATTAAAATGTTACACTTGCAGGGCGGAGATACTCAGATAACAACAGGACCTACCTCAAACTGCAAGAGGGTGAATGGTGTCAGTATTGCTTGCAAAGATTGTGATTGTCGGACTATGGTCTCTGTCAGTCGAGCTGAGTTACTGCAGGGAGAAGATTCTTGTCTAGGGACTTCATCACATTTTGGAAGATGTGTAAACATCAGGCTCTTCTATTTGCAGCATCGAAGTTTACACAGCGGCGGACGGCGAGAAATTGAGGTATTATGGATAGGTATTGGATGAATTTCTACGCTATGTGCTATTAGGTTCGACGCTGCAGCAGATCGTGAATGCTGTAGTATTTCCTATGGCAGCTGGGACAAACTACAACTATACGCGTTTGCGTCCAAAGACTTGAAAATGCGGTAAAAGCTTGGCGATTTCCCAGTTCTGTATGGTTTTCTAATCATTGTTTTGTATTGTACATATAAATGTAGTTAATACTTACTAAACTGACCCAGTTCCAATCAAGCGCTCTTTATTCTACCATCAGACTTTCTACTAATATTTTTGTCGTGGTTAAAAGAAATCACTCCTTTGATCTCTGTCTCACATCCTACAGCGAGATACGAATCCCTTGTGTTCCCAGTCCCTGATGTTAGAACTGAGCCATATTAACTTCGTCCACTACACGGAGGATCAAGCCAGATAAAATCTTCTGCGTTTCCAGGTAAGGACAAACATAAAGACTGCAGAATATGACAAGGGATATAGTTCTAAGACGTAGTACGCCATTGGACTCCTCTGACCTTTCAACAGACTTATCCAGCCAGTTCTTGACGTACCAACAGTTTAAAGTAGTCTTGAAGTTTTTCACATTAATAATTTGTGAATAAGAATTAGTATTCCTTGAACTTAATTTAAAGCCATACTTAACAAATGCAACAAGTCAGCGGAATATGTTAAATAGGAAGCATTGTTTCAATAAATATCGATCTTCAAGTACTACATGCTTCAGAGGAGAGTTGAAAAACGGGCGTATTGGAGGAAATAGAAATATTCATACATGACCAAAAGTAGAAAAATGAAAGCCTGAACTAACTGATAGAACTTCACCAGCTTTAACCCAGTAACATTAAGTCAGAAAATCCTTAATGATCAATAGTGTGTATGCGTCTGTATGTTCCATAGCACATCTTTGTGTATTTAATGTTGTCATTAAAAACATGAAATAGTTATATTCCCTCTTATTGTAACAATAGTGTGTCTGAGTCTGTATGTTCCATAGCACATCTCTGTGTATTTAATGTTGTCATTAAAAACATGAAATAGTTATATTCCCTTTTATTGTATATATCAAAGATCCTTCGTCAAAGTGTGTAGAAGATATTAAAAACGGAGAGATAACCCTGGGATCGACACATCGATGGTAAAGTCGAACCAAGGTTTGTTTTGACCGGTACGTTGCTGCTACTGCACAGCGATCTTAACTATAATAAATAACGCGGTGAAAGTATTCTTTACAAGTTTGTAAAGAGTCGACAGCGGCACCTAACAAGTAGAAGCAATGGATGAAAGTGTACGGTACAAGAAGGCATCCATTTCAGATTAATAATGCAGGAACAGCACATGCCTAGACAGAACACAACTGCTTGAAGACCTACATGAATTCATATTAAATGCTTTTGTACTGGCAACTTTGCCCGATGCTGCGGTTATATCTCGAAATGTGACTGATGGCAGTCTCTGAAACATATGTTGATAATTTCTTCCTCACTGCTACTGTAAAGTGAATAACAATGCTTTACTATCAATAGTGTATGATAAAGTCCGAGCAACTGCTTCATAGACCAGATTTAATGGCTCCGGCGCCTCGTTTTCCTGTTGCGGCCATTTGCATCGCTGATTAGTGGCGTTGGAATTCCAGCTCGACGTGCAATTTCCTGTTTATGGAGCTCCCTTCAAGCTGTCTCGATGCTAAAAAATCTGTGTGAAATCTTATGGGACTTAACTGCTAAGGTCATCAGTTCCTAAGCTTACACACTACTTAACCTAAATTATCCTGAGGACAACCACACACACCCATGCCCGAGGGAGGACTCGAAACTCCGCCAGGACTAGCCGCACAGTCCATGATGTCTCGGTGCTGACAGGGTTCATATTTGCGACATTCGGTGAGTCTTGCAGTTGTCGTCCTCTTATTTTTCGTCACAAGCCTCTTCAATGACCGTTCACCACTATCACTCAAAGCACACTTTCATTCGTGTTGCCAGTTAGTGGCTGACATTTCTTGTACGCGGTATAAATCTTAGATCTGATGCCTCCTGAAATATCAAAGACTTTGGGTACGTTGCTGCCGGAAGCACCCACCATACGATGCCAACAATTTGCTCATGTCCGAAATCACTTAGCTCTGACATAATGCCCTTACAACTACACAGAATACTACTCTGGCCACGACTAAAGCAATGTGCTGAAGACATTGCACAAAACAACAGCGAAATCTGCGCGCTTGGCTAGCTTCTACATTTATGTTTAAGCGTGCATTTATCACCGGGTTCCCATTTTTTGTCCAACACTGTAGCGCTGTGTATCATTTTGTGGTGACTTCTACTAGACAAAGAAGTAAATACAGCGCAGGATTTATTTCTCCTCCATTATTTTCAAGAAACTTTACAGAAAAATCTCTGGCAGATAAAATTTTGCTCTAAGAGAACAGCTGCGAAAACTAGAGTGACAACCGTGAATAATAACTCGTAAAGTGAGACAAATAAGAAAAAGCATGTGGCATAGCGATATGAATTCACGGTTAAGAAAGTGTAAGTTTCTTCTTGCTGCTGTTTGTGGAGACACAATTTTCTTTTGTGTCTTGTTTTTACGTGGACGGTTAAGATTCTCCTTTAGGATAAAAAGAGACTTGTATAGTGTAAGCATAGAATGTTGATAACTCTGGAAATATCTTTTCTTATTTGACATTTCGTTCGTTATCTGTCCTGATTCTAACCTCTATCTGTACAGATGTATATAATTATGTAAGTTATCATTCTTGAGCATAATAAGTACAATAACATAGACACATTGCATTGTGCTTATTCACTTCGCTTACACGATATATTTGTATTTCAAAAGCTCGTACTTTGATAGCGTCGCTACCTTTTTCTCACGACTAGGATTATCCGGCCTGGATGAAATCTGTTTAGCCGCCATTGCGACTATCTCACTGAGATAACTACTAATTGTAGTAATTACACATATCCTGCATGTTGTTCTTTTAATCACGAAGTCTGATGCAACAGAAGGAACAGGACTAGCGCACTTGAATTATTTTGAATTAACGGTTTCAGAATAATTAACCAAGCCAGGTACTTTTAAAACGCAATATTTCGCGTCTTTCATGTAACACATGGACTGGACACTCAGTGTAACATTTCGTTGCACGTTCAGCCGTCTGGAGTCATAAAGCACGTGCTGCTAATTGCCGCCCCGGTGCTAGCTGCCTGGTTGCAGGCCTAGTCATGCTTATACGCTCTGCAGATCGTTTAAATAACACACTTTTGATATTAATTTGATTGACTAATTGATTAAATCGATAAATTAATGATATCCACCCTCTGGGAAACCTTCCAGCCCTCCCCCTCCCCTCCCAATTCTGGAAATTGGAGAGGAAAAGACTAAGCTGGTAGGTCATTTGGAGAGAAATCGATTGCAGTGTAAGGAATATTGTTTAAACAATTTAGACAATGTGTGGAATATTGCTTATCTAAACAATTTATGGGATTATTTATTCAGTTAAAGAATGCATCAGGAAACCAATTTTAGTGTATGGAATATTGTTTAAACAATTAAGACAGTCCATGGAATCTTATTTATTTAAACAATTTACAGAGCACAAGGTGGTGTTTGGAATGTAGTTTATTTATTTATTTAAAGAATTTGTCAGGAAATTGACTTAGTGTATGGAATACTGTTTATTTAAACAATTTACTGCATACAAGATGGTGTATGGAATATAGTTTATTTAAAGAATTTGTCAGGAAATAGATCACAGTATTGAATATTTAAACAAATGCAGGGATTTTTTTTATTCTGATCATGCTTGGAAACGCTGAGAATACTCAGCTTACATTTTCTGCCAGAACCAGGGATGTTAAGGCTTTTATTTTCCTCAAGGACAACTTACAAGAATCTCAGCAGCAGCCTACTTCGTACAGATCGAGAAACATACAGTGGTCATATTGCACTGACAGTTAAACCCTGCCATAGTGGTCTACAGATCACGAATGGAACTAAGTGCGGTATAGTAGCCATCATTTGGGATCTCCCATGTGTGTGTCTATCGTCAGATACTGCAACAAAGGTCAAAAAATCTCCCAATGCCATAATGAAAGATCAAATTACAAAATACCACGGACGACATATCACCATTCCTTGATCTTGTGGCCCCCAAACAAAACATCAAATGACAGCATTCTGTTTATCGGGAAATCACAGACTTGCTTCCTGTCTCTGTCATACTCAAGAGGCCACTCTATAATTGTCTGTGTGAACCAATGTCCCGAAACATGTAGACGGAGTTTTGCATCTCCCCTCAATGTTCCTATTGGCAAATACTGCAGACAAAGGGAGAGATGATACAATTTTGACATCAAAGTAGAGTGAGATAACCCATTTGCACTACCCTTTCAAATTAATTGTTTAACAATTTACAACAGTCAAATAGATCGCTTAAAACGCATACCTCCACGTTACGAAGCTCTTTATTTGCAATAAAGTATATTTTCTATGTTTGACTATCACATACAAACATCATGCAAATCAAGTACTGAATTTCCACAACAAATATGTCGTAGCGCTAAAAATATCGGATATCTTGTACGCACCAACGTTTGAAAGCGCAAACACCATTCTCCACCACAACGTTCTATTAACATGAAAAAAATTCTACACTAACGATCACGAGGCACACTGTCATCTACAGCATAGCCCCCATCCACTCTGGTTGGGAGAGAGACCCACACCCGAACACAAGCGAGCATGTAATAAACTATCACAAACAATAAATTGATCAATCAGGAATTTGACGTCATGATTTTGTTTTTAAAGTACTGTAGAACTCCTTTGTTCTCTTCACTACATTCCAAAGCAGGAAAGAAGGAGCGTGATGCAGCAGAGACAACAGCAAATATCACTGCATGACAGATCCCACTGCGATGTATTGAGCAGCACTAAACACAACACACTTAAACCATTATCCAGCCGGTGGCAGTAAGATGTTAGGTTGGATGTCAGAGATCGCCATTAATCGGGAATATTTTTTAAGCACAATAAAATTCCTAAATTGGTTCTTTCTGCTTTATTTGGAAGGAGGAAGGCCTATTGAATGGTAGGATAGAGACAACAGCAAATAGCACTGCAAGACAGAGTCCACTGAAATGTACTGAAAGCACTAAACACAACACACTTAAGCCACGCCACGATCTAGTGCACAGTAGTATTTCTCAATATTAGATGTCGCAGACAGCTTTAAACAGTCGCCCCTGCCATGCACTCATGTTCAAATGCAGCATGCCCGTCCCATGTACACCAACAGCGCCATGTAAGGAGGTTGGTGAAAATTACCGCCGCGGCCGCAGATGCAGTCGTGGACGTGCATGTATGCTGGAGTGCACCGCCCCTGTAGATGGAGGGCATCCAGGGATGATTGGAGTGATGGGAATTCAGGTGTTATCAATACTTCCAGCGGAGATGTCCATCATTTTGAATCTCCCCTCATATAACAAAGAAACACACACACATCCACTTCCGTCGTGCTCACCCAGTAAGCTGGTCATTTCGCCAGCCCTCGGTGCTGCGGGCGAGATCAGACAGGTAGGTGCATTCTTTATACAAGTCAAAGCCTGAGCTAACTCGTTACTTCCGGTTGCCGACTTCTGGTGACCGCCCTTGCAGGCAGCCGCACTGCACTGTGAAACAAGCAGCTGCAGCTTGGATGTATACAGTAGTTTTAAACAACTCCGCCCCGACATTGACCCACCAGTTTCAGAAATCTATTTAACCCAATACGAGTTGTTTTCAAAGATAGAAGAAATCGGACAATACACACGTTTTCTCGTCACTCAAGTATCGTTATTTGTTGTGAGAATCCTGTACAGGACTATGGTATAAGCTACACTACTGGCCATTAAAATTGCTACACCAAGAAGAAATGCAGATGGTAAATGGGTATTTATTAGACAAAAATACTAGGACTGACATGTGATTACATTTTCACGCAATTTGGGTGCATAGATCCTGAGAAATCAATACCCAGAACAATCATCTCTGGCCGTAATAACGGCCTTGATACGCCTGGGCATTGAGTCAAACAAAGCTCGGATGGCGTGTACAGGTACAGCTGCCCATGCAGCTTCAACACGATACCACAGTTCATCAAGAGTAGTGACTGGCATATTGTGACGAGCCAGTTGCTCGGCCACCATTGACCAGACGTTTTCAATTGGTGAGAGATCTGGAGAATGTACTGGCCAGGGCAGCAGTCGAACATTTTCTGTATCCAGAAAGGCCCGTACAGGACCTGCAACATGCGGTAGTGCATTATCCTGCTGACATGTAGGGTTTCGCAGGGATCGAACGAAAGGTAGAGCCACGGGTCGTAACACATCTGAAATGTAACGTCCACTGTTCAAAGTGCCGTCAATGCGAACAAGAAGTGACCGAGACGATAAACCGTAATCGCGATAGGCTACAGTCCGACCTTGATGGTACGCATTTCTGCTTCTTACACGAGGCATCACAACAACGTTTCACCAGGCAACGCCGGTCAACTGCTGTTTGTGTATGAGAAATCGGTTGGAAACTTTTCCCATGTCAGCACGTTTTAAGTGTCGCCACCGGCGCCAACCTTGTGTGAATGCTCTGAAAAGCTGATCATTCGCACATCACAGCATATTCTTCCTGTAGGTTAAATTTCGCGTCTGTAGCATGTCATCTTCGTGCTGTAGCAATTTTAATGGCCAGTAGTGTATATTGCCTCTAACTATTCTTTCACTAAGTACAAAAATATCTTTCCTTGTCAGTTACGTCTTGCATCACAGAACAAAAATTATACACTCATTTTTGATTCAAGAGGGAGTGCTAAGACGTACCACTGTCATAGGATGTCTCTCACTTTCAAACTTTCTCTTTAGGTAATACAATGTCTCGCCACATACGAAGATACGAAGTCTCTTAATGAAACAGCACAGAGAAGTTTTAAATATAAGTTTTATACTACGTATCTCTGTATAAATTCGGTAACACATCTGATTTTATTACGGTGATTTCCTCTCCCAGTGTAAGTGGACGACTGATATATCGTTAAAAGATATCTGCGCAACGAAAAAAATACCAAGTGAAGAATCATATCCATGTTTCCCTAACCATCGCCTACACCCGCCAGGCGACATGCCAATGATATCAAATTTCTAGGCTAATTAATTAAATTGTTTATGAGAGTCACTTTGCGTGGCGAATAATTTTTATTTTTCAGTAGTCGGATTACTCTCACCAGGCAGCTCAAATAGGAATCTTTGGAAGGAACACGATGTTTTTTTCGAGGAACAGTACTGAGAACCCTCATTTGAAGCTGAACACAGAGGAATTCTACCGCCAGGAAAATACATTACGCGCAAGGACCACGCTGTTAAATAACTGATCACAACGATTAAGTTACCGTCACCATTCATAAAAAGTGGTCTTGGTTCTATAGCTATACACAAGAGTCACTGATAGTGTAATGGTTTCTGGCAGAAATGCTGTCAGCGATTTGGAATGGAGTCTCTCTATTCAACCACATACTTGCGTTGGATCCTATGGAAACGTCTTTTAATGATTACAGGCAATGGTGAATAATATTCGTGCCACTCTCATATCTCGAAACGAGTCACCTGCTCCAAACTTATCTGATACAATAAGACTCCAACGTGGTTTTAGACAATGCTTCCGCATCTTGTAGCTGTTCCTCAGGCTCTGCCATAGCCTCCCTGCAGCTTCGTGACTGGACCATGTTTTGACCACTAGACGGAAATAGGAACATGTTGTTGTAACTCCGACAATGGTGTATGAAATGTAAGATCAGCCCCAAAACGGAGCTTTCTCCTGGAACACGAAGTAGTATAAAAGGCAGTATGAACAGTTATAGTGGTGTTTCTTACTGGGAAAATTAGGGACTCCACACCATACAGGAACTGGATGAATGATGAAGTTTTTGCTACTGCATTGCGATGAGTTTCTAAACTACATACAGGTACTACAGTCTGAAAGAGATCTGCATCCCTCCAGATGCATTCACATCTGTCACCCAAACATTCTATCATCATCATCATTTTGTACCATCCAACAGATAAAAACTACGAACTATAAAAGCTCCACTAACTTCATCTGACAAAGAACTCGATAAGATGTTTACTGCAACTACCTCTTCCGATATATCGAAAACAAATGCAGTCTGCATGCTGGAATCGAGCATATGTGGTGATCCTATTAAATATACATGTATTGATCCAATGTAGCAGGTGGCCAGTGATCGAAGTCGCTTGCACAGATCAGTGTAAAGTTTTGTCGCCTTGTAAGTAGGATGTTTAGGTTTTTATGTTGGTAACACCACGTAGCGCTCTGTATGAAAATCACTGACTGTGCTGTGTGCAGTCTGTGGCTGGTTGGACTCATTGTTGAGACATTCGCTTGTGTAGTGTTGGGCAGTTGGATGTGAACAGTGTGTAGAGTTGCGCAGTTGGAGGTGAGCCGCCAGCAGTGGTGGATGTGGGGAGAGAGATGACAGAGTTTTGAGAGCGGACGATCTGGACGTGTGTCTGTCAGAGAAAAGAAAATATATATATATAATGACTTTTGAACATTATTAAGGTAAATACATTGTTTGTTCTCCATCAAAATCTTTCATTTGCTAACTATGCCTATCAGTAGTTAGTGCCTTCAGTAGTTAGAATCTTTTATTTAGCTGGCAGTATTGGTGGACGCTGAATTGCAGTAGTTCGAGTAACGAAGATTTTTAAGAGGTAAGTGATTCGTGAAAGGTATAGGTTATTGTTAGTCAGGGCCATTCTTTTGTAGGGATTATTGAAAGTCAGATTGCGTTGCGCTAATATATATATATATATTGCGCGTCAGTTTAGTGATGATCAGAATAAGTAAAGAGAGGAATGTCTGAGTACATTCAGTTTTGTTCAGCTGTTTGAAAATCAAATAACGTAAGAGGTTTACCAGCACAGTCATTTATAATTTTTCTAAGGGGACGTTTCAGCCCGTACTGTAGGAGGACCATATCCCACAGACTATCTGTCGCAAGAAAGGGTCCCTGTTTTGTTGTCTGATACATTATTTTTTCCTTTCTAATACGCTTCATACACTGCCATACATTTTGTTTTTTCTGTGACGATTTTGAGGTATGTGTCAGGTTCTAAACTGACATTAACACGTTTCAATCCATGGGCTCTCACAGAAAAATATATGTCGCACGGTGTAAATCATGTTACTGCTGCTCTCACAACACACACACTGGATGGTTGAAACAAAAGACAGTTACAACATAAGGAAACTGGAAGAGTTTTACAGCGTTGTGGGGAGTTTCAAAGCTGCTGTCCGAAGGTGATTGACGACCCTACATTTAAACTCATCTGTCACAGTGACAGAATAGCTGATGACTCTGCGTTCCGTTTCGACTGATTCCTCACATTGGAGTCATGTACGTAATCACTGTTTCGGTGGTAGGCAGCTGCGGTGACAAATGTAAAATGAAAAAAATATTTCCTTAAAACATCGATTCTTGGTGATACATGCGCAATATAGCTCTCCAGAGGTTCATAGCGCCCACTGTTCATATCCGATCACGGTTCAGTGCTATATAAAATGATAGTAACGGAGAATGTCTCTTACGAAGAAAGAAACAAATGCATAGCAGCGGTGTTTGACGTGTGAAATTACACTCATGTCGGCACTAACTCCATGAACAGGACAGCTGTCAAGCAGATGTATACACTATGATTGTAGTACCTCACAAACACCTGTCGCTAGCTTAGAATCATCATGGTTATGAAACTGAAGACTCGAGTTTATCCCAAGATGTGACAGGGGCATTGAGTATGTTGCATAAATCTTCGTTCATTTAGAGGAATGTATCGAAAAAGGATGGACATGTTTCATCACACATGAGATGGAACTCCTCTCAGGACTTAGAGGTCTACTGTTGACGATTGCAAGTAGACTCTGCTCTAATTCATACACGGAACACGCAGTTGTATACGAGTCGCACGTGGGTTATGTCAGACAACAGATGCATCCCGACAGAAGAACGAAAAAAAAAATGGTGAAATGACCACCAGCATCATCTCCTGCTCTTTATACACTCCTGGAAATTGAAATAAGAACACCGTGAATTCATTGTCCCAGGAAGGGTAAACTTTATTGACACATTCCTGGGGTCAGATACATCACATGATCACACTGACAGAACCACAGGCACATAGACACAGGCAACAGAGCATGCACAATGTCGGCACTAGTACAGTGTATATCCACCTTTCGCAGCAATACAGGCTGCTATTCTCCCATGGAGACGATCGTAGAGATGCTGGATGTAGTCCTGTGGAACGGCTTGCCATGCCATTTCCACCTGGCGCCTCAGTTGGACCAGCGTTCGTGCTGGACGTGCAGACCGCGTGAGACGACGCTTCATCCAGTCCCAAACATGCTCAATGGGGGACAGATCCGGAGATCTTGCTGGCCAGGGTAGTTGACTTACACCTTCTAGAGCACTTTGGGTGGCACGGGATACATGCGGACGTGCATTGTCCTGTTGGAACAGCAAGTTCCCTTGCCGGTCTAGGAATGGTAGAACGATGGGTTCGATGACGGTTTGGATGTACCGTGCACTATTCAGTGTCCCCTCGACGATCACCAGTGGTGTACGGCCAGTGTAGGAGATCGCTCCCCACACCATGATGCCGGGTGTTGGCCCTGTGTGCCTCGGTCGTATGCAGTCCTGATTGTGGCGCTCACCTGCACGGCGCCAAACACGCATACGATCATCTTTGGCACCAAGGCAGAAGCGACTCTCATCGCTGAAGACGACACGTCTCCATTCGTCCCTCCATTCACGCCTGTCGCGACACCACTGGAGGCGGGCTGCACGATGTTGGGGCGTGAGCGGAAGACGGCCTAACGGTGTGCGGGACCGTAGCCCAGCTTCATGGAGACGGTTGCGAATGGTCCTCGCCGATACCCCAGGAGAAACAGTGTCCCTAATTTGCTGGGAAGTGGCGGTGCGGTCCCCTACGGCACTGCGTAGGATCCTACGGTCTTGGCGTGCATCCGTGCGTCGCTAAGGTCCGGTCCCAGGTCGACGGGCACGTGCACCTTCCGCCGACCACTGGCGACAACATCGATGTACTGTGGAGACCTCACGCCCCACGTGTTGAGCAATTCGGCGGTACGTCCACCCGGCCTCCCGCATGCCCACTATACGCCCTCGCTCAAAGTCCGTCAACTGCACATACGGTTCACGTCCACGCTGTCGCGGCATGCTACCAGTGTTAAAGACTGCGATGGAGCTCCGTATGCCACGGCAAACTGGCTGACACTGACGGCGGCGGTGCACAAATGCTGCGCAGCTAGCGCCATTCGACGGCCAACACCGCGGTTCCTGGTGTGTCCGCTGTGCCGTGCGTGTGATCATTGCTTGTACAGCCCTCTCGCAGTGTCCGGAGCAAGTATGGTGGGTCTGACACACCGGTGTCAATGTGTTCTTTTTTCCATTTCCAGGAGTGTAGAATGCAGCATCAGTCTACCATTAAATCATATCTCGTTACAACTCCATCTCAACCGATCGCTCCATCCACTTTCTGTCATCCTTTAATGCGGATGCAAGTAAGTTTAGAGGCAGATGGTTCTCTTTTTTCCAGGAAAGCATCAAAGACAGCAGTCAACTCGCGTGAATCACTATCACTACAATTGACATACAGTAGAATGTTGCCTCGACTGTTTCCCTTGCTCCCGGTGCTTCCACGTCAACATTTTCTCGTATTCCTCTTGATGTCACACACTCGTTCCCATGTGCAAGAATTGTTCTGCGCCAAGCAGAAGACATGCAAGTACTCCCTCAATTTCCCCGCATTTCGACGTATTCGGCGTATTTCCCATAAATGTAAAGTGTTTTCCTTCATTTTTCGTAGTTTTATCGATTTTATATCACTTATACCCATACGATCATGACATCACTTTTCATCCCTTATTCTAAAATTGCTTGTAAATGTAGTACAGTTGCCAACACCTAGCGCAAATGCACTACATTTCTCGTTGGGCGGCATAGCATAGCACTCTACCGACTACATTCAGTCACCTACAACCACTTATTCTTCAGTTTCAGTGCGTTTGCTCTCTTTTCTGTATCTCTGTGCCTGTGCATGTCTTGGAGATGGCTCCTATGACCATGGGTGTGCGAGTGTTTTTAGCTATCTCCAACATCTAGCCATGACAACTATTGCTACGGACTGGATCATGGTTTAAGTGTGTCATGTTTGGTGCTCCTCAATACATTGCACAGCACTCTGTCTTGCACTGGTATTTGCTGTTGTCTCTATCCTATCATGCAGTAGGTCTTCCTCCTTCCAAAATTACTGGAGAGAACCATTTTATGAAAAAACCCAATCGCTACGTCAGATTCCCGATTGATGGCGATCTCTGACAAATAGCCATGAAAACTTATTGCCACATACTGGATTGTGGTTTAAGTGTGTCGTGTTTAGTGCTTGTCAATACATCACACTGGCATTTGCTGTTGTGTTTGTTGTATCACGCACCTTCCTCCCTCCTTCCAAATGTAGTGGAGAGAAACTGTGTTGGAATTCTACAGTACTTTTTTTAGAAAAAATCACGACATCAAATTCCAAACTGATAAATTTATTGCTCTTGATAATTGTATTGTCTGCACACATATGTTCGTCTGTGGGTCTCCCTCTCTCGGCCAGTGCAGATGTGGCTATGCTGTAGACGGCGAACGGGCGCTTGCCTGGCCATCTCTAGTTCATGTGGTCGGTAGGATTTTTTTCATCACTTACTTTTAGTGGAACATTGTGGTGGAGGAGAATGCTTGTGTTCTCAAACGTTGGTGCGTACAAGACCTATGATATTTTTAGCCCTACGATTTATTTGCAATGGAAATTTAATTACTTGATTTGCATAATGTTTGTATATGATACTCAAACGTAGAAAATGTGTTTTATTACAAAGAAAACTCATTGTAGGGTGGAGGTGAGCGTTTTAAGCGAGCTATTTGACTGTTGTAAATTGTTGAACAATTAATTTGAAAGGTTTGTGAAAATGTGTTATTTCACTCTATTTTTGATATCAAAATTGTATTAGGTCCCTCTTTGTCTGCAATATTAGGCAATAGGAACATTGAGGGGAGATGCAAAACTTCGTCTGCATGTTTCGAGACGTTCGTTCACACAGACAATCATGGAGTGGCCTGTTGAGAAAGACAGAGACAGGGAACGAGTCTGAATTTCCTGATCAACAGAATGTTTGGGGCTGCAAGATCAAATGAGGCTGATATGTGGTCCATGGTCGGTGATATTTATTAATGTGATCTGTCACTGGGACATTGGGCAGTTTTAACCTACTTTTCAGTACCCTGGTGATAGACACACACACACGCGAGACCCCATTTCATTTATGAGCTGTAGACCACTTTTTGAGGGTTTAACTGACAGTGAAATATGATTTCTGCGTGTTTGCCCAGCAGTAAAAAATTGTTTGCTGTTGAGATTCTCGTAATTTGTCGGTCTACAGAAAATGACGGTGGATTTCGAAATATATCATGAACTTTCAGATATGTAATTGTTCTGATTTTCCCGTCTCTGCTTGGACACCAGTGAACTTCAAAAAGTGCGGAAAATAAATAATGAGAGCCTTAACATTCCTGACTCTGGTAGCAAATATAAACTAAACCTACTCAGCATTCCCAAGGATGATGAGAATAAAAAAAGCAGCGGAATTCTTTAAATATCGCATACTGCGATCGATTTCCTGACAAATTCTTTAAATAAACTATATTCCATACACCATCTTGTATTCAGTAAATTGTTTCAATGAACAGTATGCCATACACTGCAGTCAATTTCCCGACAAATTCTTTAACTAAATAAATAAACTATGTTTCAAACAACACCTTGTATAACTGAATAAATAATCCCATAAATTGTTTACATAAACAATATTCCACTCATTGTCTTAATTGATTAAAGCATTTTCCATACACTGCAATCGATTTCCTGACAAATTATTTAACTGGCTAAATAAACTGTATATCATACATCACCTTGAACCTGATTTAGGTTTTCTGTGATTTCCCTAAATCGCTCCAGGCAAATGCTGGGATGATTCCTTTCAAAGGGCACGGCCGACTTCCTTCCCCATCCTTTCCTAATCCAATGAGACCGATGACCTCGCTGTTTGGTCTCTTCGCCCAAAAATAACAACAACAACACCTTGAACCCTTTAAATTGTTTAAATAAACAGTATTCCACACACTGTCAAAATTGTTTTAGCAATATTCCATATAGTGTAATGATGTTGCATTAATTTGTTCTGAAAGCGGTGCTGATATTCAAGACAATAAAAGTGGGTTAAAAGCTGTGACCTATCTGGGGAAGTTAACCTTGCATTACTGAGCAACTGTTTCACCAGGTATCCAGTCTAGCTTACCAAATTCCCAACCAGACTAACATTAACCGGTGATGTGTGTATATATATATATATATATATATATATATATATATATATATATATATATATATATAAAGACAATTTAAATAAAAAGAAATAAATAAGTTTATATTTGGTCATTTATTTTAACATTGATCATTGTTCCGTTAAAATTTCTGCATATTAAACTTGATTCATAACTAAACTGGTGCCTTATTTAGGATTGTGAAAATGTGAGTTTGTAATCTTACAGAACACATCAAATATGGAGCCAAGATTGGGAAACTGCATACAAGACTGCATTCATAAAATAACACACAAAGAACGTTGAGACATATGCAAGAGGAAATTAACCACAACCAACCGATTCAATTTTCACCCAAAGAAGTTACATTCGTAGCGCAATCCTGTCCGTCATGAAATTACCACACACTGGTATACTAAATTCATACCAACTCTCTGTGAAATCTTCCCAAAAAGAATAGCTGAGGGCTACTTTGATGATTACACTACATGCTTCACGTGGCAACTTTGTTTACACAAAGAGTGTAACTCCACAATAATTTTGATAATTAAAATAAATTACATCGAAACACAAATTACAAAAGAAAAACCTCGAACTGGTTACTATCGTCTTACTATTAACGTGATTGGTCAAACAATTGTATAAGCACGTGGTACTGTTCTCACAAAGTACACCCCATATGGGTTGAACATAAAGAAAAGTTGCTATATTGAAAAATATTGTCAAGACGAGACGTTATAATCTCACGCACATTCGCATTTAAGATTGATGATCTTAGTTAGAGTTACGGATCATCCACGCGTGGTTCCACTTTACTCACAAAGTAGTGACAAAACAACTACTGGAAGATATTCTGAACTTCACACTCAAATTACACTGCGTTGCAATTTAAGATAACATTAGATATTTTAGATCTAAACCTGAAATCGCTCAGTCCGGAACCGCGCAACTGCTTCGGTTGCAGGTTCGAATTCTGCCTCGGGCATGGATGTGTGTGATGTCCTTAGGTTAGTTAGGTTTAAGTAGTTCTAAGTTCTAGGGGACTGAAACCACAGATGTTAAGTCCCATAGTGCTCAGAGTCATTTGAACGATTTTTTGGAAGCTGAAATAAAGGTGATTAAATTTTCAGTTAGGCTGAACTTAAGAAATCCATTGTCCTATGGTCTTAGCAGACACGCCCTTAGCCAGAGATCTTACCACTTCAGACACTCGCCCCGGAGAGGCTGGCGTGGGCCCCTACAGAGGGTTCTTCCACAGATACAAATGGAAGTGACCAGAGAGGCAGCTTCCTATACCAACATGACAAGGGACGGACAGGACCATACTAAGAGTAGAAACCTCTTTGCTTTTAGAAAGCATAGCTATCTGTTCCAATGTTGGTCCTACTGTTCTCTAGCAGACAGGCTTGTCTGCTACCATCAAGCATGCAACTAGAAATACATTTGCTCATTCATCCTTTCACACAGAAGGGAAGGGGGATGACAGTATCTTATCATATACACTATATAAAAAAAGCGCATGTAGGTTCCATATGAGACTGTGTGACATGAATTACATATAAACTGTGTTTTAAAGTGTAGCAGTGTGACAGATCGTTCTTGTTTATATGTAAAAGTAACATGTTCCACTGCTCAGTCTCCTCCCAGATGGAGTCAGAAACACCACAGTAAATTCAGAAGTGGAATGTATGCCGTAAATGTCAACAGATTTAAGAAATTAACATGAAAGGAATCCAACAGAGACCTTTCAATAGTGCTAACGATTTGCTTCAAAATGGCCGATCAAATGAGTTTTTCCAAGGGGGACGTGATGAATGGGGCTGGAGATTTTCGCAGAGTGAGGATTTAATTAATTTATCGATTAAATTAATGATTCAATCAAATTGATATCAAGAGTGTGCTTGTATTGACGAGGCGATTAGGAGGTTGAGGGGTGGAGGAGGAAGGGGAGGGGTGGGGGAACAACACATAAAGGATCTGTCAATCAAAAGGATGGATTATCCCTATGGGGTCCTAATCTTCTCAGCAGAACAGTAGGTTAAGGGCCTGTCAGTCGAAGGAGAAGAATAAGTTTGCCTCTGAATGTGTACTTGGCCTGGTGTAGGCGGCCTGCACTAACAAATTGTCCTGAAATCGCTCTTGCCCCACTACTATTCTTTTTGATGCTATTATCGGTTTCGACAGATTTACACTGTCATCATCAGATCTTGGAACATCATTACATGTACAAGCCTTTGTTAACATTGAAAATCACAAGTGATGTTGCGTCAAATTGTAATAAAAATGGCAGGGTATATCAATCAGCATGTCATAAATAAAATATCACACAATTAAATCAAACAAGATATTGTGGTGATGTCTCGTCATACAATAATCACATGACTCTTCAAGAATAATACGTTTTTCAAATCGTACGTTTCTGTAAATGCATATGGGGCTGGCTGAAACAGAACACTTTGTCGATAAATAGCTGTTTAAACAATATATTGGTCACAACAGTACATAAAGTTCTCTGTTTGTGAACAGTAGCCACTAATTTCCGTGTTTGACATTATTTTTGTTTGTTATGGTGCCAGAGTGATTGAAGGAGTGATTGCAGTATGTATTTACCCATAAATCTTGAAATTTTTAATAATTTATGATGAATCAACATATGAATAAACGTATGAATAATATTGTGAAATGGAGCAGTGAGTCACCTGTATACCATATACTTAATGTATCTAATGGATCCTAGAAACAAAATTTTTAGTTCTGTCCCTAAGACAAGTAAATATGAAATTATTTACAGTTTATGTGATATTTGGGAAATGCTTTGTTTCGCAAATGATTAAAGTATACTCGAATTGAGATTGGTTAAGGAGAGAAATTGTTGGGTTGTCTGTTATTAGCTTTTCAGCTGATAGCCTACAGTCGTTCCAACCAGTTAGAATAGACAACATAGGCGTGTACTGGAGGAGAGGGAGATCTACGCATGCTCGTTTCGAGGAGTCGTGGTTCACCTATGTTATGTATTTCAGTTTAAATTTTATAATGTGATTTCGTTAAGAAACCGAGTGGTTCACAAATTACGAAAACAAGCTTAAGCAACGTTTCCGGCTGGTTTGAGCTTTTTAGAGATTTCTATAACCTTCTTCCCATAGGCTAAGAAAAAATTCCGGTCTCATAATGTGCAGTCAAAAAACCGGATACTTGAAATTGGTGAACTGGCGAGTATTGGTGAACTGAATAGTTTTGATCATATAAAACCGATAACCATCGATGAGATGTAAAACTGTCTATTGACTTAGAAATTCTGGTTCTTCAGGTAGCAAGTCTCGAATTCCATACTCATGCTGGCTACTTTTGAGAGAATGTACTACACCTGTGAACGTGATACTGCAAGCTGTGAGGAAGTATGTGTTTTTACATCAAGAACTCTTTGTTGGGGCGGTCTTGATAGCTGCTTGTGTATTGTAAAAATGGGAATGTAGTGAAAATCTTTCAGACAAGAACTGATTTTATTTACTAGCTTCCCTGAGATCTGTTAGCATGAACTCTATTTGGTGCAGGAACGTTTTAAGCATTCTGCTGACACATACAGTGCTCGCTGTCTTTAACACAGAGTTACCTCTTTGAAATACGTTATACACTGCCGGGAAAAATTGTACATCTGGAAAGACGATGTACATTTTGATCTGATGAGGCTATATGCCACCTGGGGAATCGTAGATGTACTGATAATGGTTTAAACGTCGTCCGCCGACTGATACCGTAGATAGAATAGTGGAATAGCTACCAGAGCGCCTTCTGTGTCTACCCCCTAACAAGACATGTGAAGTGCAAACGTGGGAGGCATGTGGGCAACCATGCCACAGAGATACACACAGGCTTCCTACAGGCCACTGAGCGAGTTTGAAAGGGGTGGAATTGTGGCGGGATGATCCTTTTGGTGGACTGCCACACAAACTGGCCCTTTTGTGTCAGCTGTGCAACGATGCTGATAGTAGTGGGCACATGAAGATTCTCACACCCGTACAAGAGAGACTGGACGTCTACACAGCACAGACTTCCGCCAGGTTCGTCGTATTGTAGGGGCAGCAGTGGCAAATCATACAGCTACTACAGCACAGATGAGAGGGCTTGTGAGTCAGACGTGTTAACACGAACTGTTGCGAACCGTTTATTGTCAGAGGGAAGTACACCCCATCTTCCACTCCCGTCATAGCGTCGACCCGCACGTCTCTATGGCTGTCGTCATAGGATAACTTGGAAGGTGAACGCCGTGCCGTGGTCTTCAGCGATGAAAGCAGATTCTGACTGTACGCAAGTGACCATCTCTCGCGCGCACGACGTAAATCTGGTGAGCCCTGCTCGTAGAGTACAAGACACACTGGCCCCACCTACCCCCAGCCTTGTGGTCTGGGGTGCGATAAGCTACAAATCTCGTTCATTTTTGGTGTTTCTTGAGGGGACAATAACCTGCGCTAGGCACGTGCAGAATGTTGTTACAACAGGAAGGTTGGCTGTATGGTTGGTTGGCTGGTTGATTCTAGGGAGGGGACCAAATAGAGAAGTCAACGGTCCCATTGGACTAGGGAAGGGTGGGGAAGGAAGTCGGCCGTGCCCTTTCACAGGAACCATCTCGACATTTACCTCAAGCGATTTAGGAATAACACGGAAAACTTAAATCAACGTGGCCGGACGCGGGTTTGAAATGTTGTCCTACCAAATGCGAGTTCAGTGTGCTAATAACTGCGCCATCTTGCGCGGTGGAACAGGAAGGTGATGCACGACCACACTCTGCCTGTGAAGTCAACGTGCTGTGCAAGACATGCAGCAACTTCCCTGGCCAGCACGATTTCTGGACTTATCTCAAATCGAACAGGACAGAACTCGCCATCTGTACGATCGACTGGAAGCCAGAATCAGCACCTGCTTCGATACCCATGGATGCTATACCATGTAATAATATGAAGATTTCAGCATGGGACGATACGTGGCATTTTAGAAACGCTTGTACTGTTGATCTGTAAATGCAATCAATTCATGTTGCAGCAATAAATCTTGAGTGAATTGGAAAACTCTAAAAGGGAGTACTAATTTTTTTCCGGCAGTATTTGTCGCTTCTGCGCAGGCTGCAGTTCAAAGGAAATGCCTGCATACCTTACGGGACTAGTCGACGTAAGAATTGGAGCCTTAAGGCCACCACTGAACTTCTGATGGAACGCCTGCGTGAAAGAGGCGACAAAAATAC
Organism: Schistocerca nitens; assembly: GCF_023898315.1. Taxonomy (NCBI): domain Eukaryota; kingdom Metazoa; phylum Arthropoda; class Insecta; order Orthoptera; family Acrididae; genus Schistocerca; species Schistocerca nitens. The sequence goes on from NC_064622.1 coordinate 247,291,473, forward strand.
CAGTCTCATCTGGAAGAACTCTGCGGTCTGCCCTCGACCATGTATTGCGCCGTCGGTTGGGTAATTGGCGCGCAGATTACGTCAATTCGGCTGCCGCTGTTTACCGCACGAGCGGGTCCAGCCACGCGCCCCAGCTTTCTCAGCAAACTCGGCGGCCATTGTCAGCAGGCGGGTGCAAAAAAAGGAAAAAGTTGTCTGAGGCGCCCGGCGAATCGAGAAGCAAGAGGAATGGGCAGCGCAGTAGGGAGGCGGCGGGCGACGTTGTTAGCAATTACAGGGGCAAGCCTGCTACCTCTTAACGATGCGGACTAAGGATTTGACACACCAGCTCCCGTAGAATCTTTCAAAAGAAGTGGTGAAAAGACGGAGACATAGTATTAAGAAGGAAATCACCAGCAGAATAAGGAAAGCTTAGTTCGGTTGATAGCAAACAAACAAGAGACTCTGAATGGTTCATTGGACCTATAATCAGGGAAGTACCACAATTAGGAAGTGAGGGGTCTGACTGGTTTGTTCTTGCTTCGATACGTAATACATCATACTGAAGGTCCATACGAAGTATTCTGTAAAAGCATCATAAGAGCTAAAACAGCTTCGACCAAAATATACATTGGTTGATATGTTGGTCCAAGTAGCTAGATATCGAAGATAAACGGCATTTACTTCATTTGAAAAAGATTATCAATAGAACAAAAGTATAGTTCGTGTAATTTATAACAGAATGTTATATAAAAATCGATTAAATGAGAAAGTAAAACCGTGAGTAACGACGATAGTTTAATACTGTTTATGGTAGGAAGTTACTGCACCATAACTGTTCTTGATACTGGTATGAAACGTCCCCTTTTAACAATTTTACACGACTGTGCTTAACCTGACACACAATATTTATAGCGCAACGCAATCTGACTTTCAAAATTCCCTACAAAAGAATGGCCCTGACTAACATTAAACTATACCTTTCACAAATCACTTACCTCACAAAAATCTTCGCTGCTCAAGCTACTGCAATACAGCGAGCGCCACTACTGCCAGCTAAATAAAAGATTCCAACTATGGAAGGCACTAACTACTGATAGGCATAGTTAGCAAATGAAAGATATTAATAGAGAACAAACAATGTATTTACCTTTATATCATCATTTATAAATATAGCAGTTCATGACAAATTACAAAGCTCCGCCATCTCTCTCCACACATCCACCACTGCTGGCGGCTCACCTCCAACTGCCCAACGCTACGCGCTGTTCACAGCCAGCTGCCTAACACTACAATGGCGAGTATTACAACAATGCAAAACAGCCACAGACTGCACACAGCACAGCCAGTGATTTTCATACAGAGGTGGCGTTACCAATAAAAAAACCTAAACAGCCTACTTACACTGGAAAACAGATTTGTAAGAAAAACCATATCGTTACTATGACCTCTGGCGATATTGCAAATAAAGTGGATCGTATATGGTTTTAATAATATGTTTATTACAGTCTCAAAAGACACTATCAAACAATAAAACATGTATAGTTGTGCCTGAGCAAAAAAAAGGTCGGAAAACAAAGAAGACGACAAGTAGGATCAGGTGATAACTTTGTGACTGATTACTAGTCACGAGGTTTAGTAGAGTCTTCAGTTTAGCTTAATTTATTTTTTTAAGAACAACATTTTACACGTAAATTAATATCGTAAAACATTTTATTGGAGTTTAAAAAGTGATATCTCGAGTGAAATACCAAACCCAAAGCGCCCCTACCAGCAGTTTATCTTTTCCTCTTCGTACGAGGTATTGGTGCGATTGAAAAATATACTTAGTTTTGCTTTTTATCAGTAAATTGAACATTAAGATTTCTTTCCGATGAAGACTGCTGTTTACTTGTTGATCGAATCGCTTGCATTTGCATGCCGTTAACAGTGGTGCGTTAAGTAACGTCGATATTCAGGAAGGATACAGAGGATACAGAATCATCAATAAGACTAATATAACTGCTTTATTTTTAACAAATGCCCCAAAAAATGTCGAAAAAAGAAGATAGCTGATACATTCTTTGTAATCTAAAACAGAAATGAACTGATGCAACAATTAGAAAACAGTCAACTACGTTTATAGTGGATTACCAGTATCTCTTGCAGACTAATTCTCTTTAAAGATAACTGAGCCACCAATTCCGGACTGAAATCACCGAACGATTTAGTCCACTTCTTTTTCAGGCTGTTTATCGCTTTCTTACTCTGCTTCTTTACATCGTTTATCCTATGAGTGTTAGATTAAGGAGGAGGGGAAAGCACTCAATAGGATGAGCTGTGTAATTAGACTTACTATTTTAATAAGTTCTCTTATATTTTTTATACCTCTGAATCTTGCGCTGTCTTCTGTCAGTACATTTCAACTCTTAAATTCTTAGTGGCTTTTACTTTGATATAACTATTTTGAGTGTTTGGTTATCATATACATGCACAATGATATAAAAATAATATGTTAAATGTAGTGCTGGCTGGCCAAATAAGGGGAGGCATTCCGTAACCTACCTCTGTGACAGAATGGTTTCGGCAGCTGTCCACAGCGGACATTGCCATTATTGCCTAATTTCTGAAAGACGCGGATATACAGATATGGTGCAAACGCAAAGGTAGAGGATAGTACACTACAGACAGAAGCCCCTACTCAGTAGGAGATAAGCCGTATTATGAAGTCTTGCCCTAACAATTAAAATGTAGTGTGGGATGACACAAGGGTGGTGGTGGAAAATCAGTGGTGAGGTACACTGTGGGTGTCATCGGATAAGCAGTTACCTGTCGACGCAGTTTCCATGAGACTTCCTCCACCCCCCCCCACCCCCCCACCCCCACTCCATCCCATTTCTTCCTTTTTTTTGAGTCATCAGTGTTCTGACTGGTTAGATGTGGCCCACTACGAAATCCTCTACTGGGCCATCCTCTTCATATCAGAGTAGCACTTGCCCTCTACGCCCTCAAGTGTTTGTTTTAAGTATTGCAACCTCTGTCTCACCGCACAGTTTCTACCCTCTGTAGCTCCCTTTAGTACCATACAAGCTATTTCCGGATGTCTTAAAACATGTCCTACATCAGTGTCCCTTCTTCATATCAGTGATTTCCGTATTTTCCTCTCTTCACCGAATCTGCAGAGACTTTCAGAGTCTTTATCTTCCCAATCCACCTTATTTTCAACATTTTTGTTTGCAGCATCACATGTCAAATGCTTCGATTCTCTCTTGGTTTTCTCACTGTCAATGATTCTCTACCATGCAATTCTATCCTCCTGACGTACATTCTAAAAATTTGCTTCCTCAAATTGAGACCTACTTTTGATACTAGTAGCCTTCTTTTGGCCAGGAATGTCCGATTTGCTAGTGCTACTGTGTTTTTAATGTTCCCCTTGTATCGTCCGTCATGCTTCGAAGGCAGCAGAATTCCTTAACTTTATCTTCTTCGTGATTAATAATTCTCATGATAACTCTCTCTCTCTGTTCTCATTCCTGCTACTTCTCATTAATTTCGTCTTTCCTCGATTTACTCTCAATCCACAAACTGTTCATTCCATTCATTAGATCATGTAATACTTCTTCACTTTCACTGACGGTAGCAATGTTATCAGTGAATCTTATCATTGATATCCTTTCGTCCTGAATTAAATCCCACTCTTGAACCTTTCGCCGGCCGCTGGTGGCCGAGCGGTTCTGGCGCTACAGTCTGGAACCGCGCGACCGCTACGGTCGCAGGTTCGAATCCTGCCTCGGGCATGGATGTGTATGTTGTCCTTAGGTTAGTTAGGTTTAAGTAGTTCTAAGTTCTAGGGGACTTATGGCCTCCGCAGTTGAGTCCCATAGTGCTCAGAGCCATTTGAACCATTTGAACTTTTGAACCTTTCTTTTATTATTGTCAGTGCATCTTCGCTGTATACACTGAACATTAGAGGTGAACCACTACATCCCTACTTTACATCCTTTTTAATCCGTGCACTTCGCTGTTGGTCTTCCACTTTTATTGTTCCCTCTTGGTTCTTGTACATATTGTATATTACCCATAATGTTCCTAACGTTTTCCGGCTTTTCTTATAGCTTAATCCTGTTTTTCTCAATATTTCGAACATCTTTGACTGTTTTACATTGTAGAACGATTTTATAGGTCGACAAATACTATGGATGTGTCTTGAATTTGTCTTTAGCCTTGTTTCCACCATCAAACACATATTTGCCTTTTTCAGAGCCAAACCGATCGTCACATATCAGACTTTCAAGTTTAGAGGTATCTAGGCACGATGTATAAGGATGTCTGCCGACAGTGCATGTGAACATATGTTCCTAACAGTTGTCATATTCCAAGCAGTGAATGGAAATAAGTGAATGGAAAGAATAGCGTTCAGATCTATAAAGTGTATTACAAAGTTTAAATTGTATTACTGTAATATAATACTCCTATAGTATTGAAGAACAATATGTAACTGCTTACATCACTTGCCTCATAGCTGACAGCAAATACCAGTTAAATAAGGGAAGTGTGAGGGCTGGACGGTGCTGGTGTTCGAGCGTACTTTTCTTCCTCTTATTTATGCTGTTCCCTAATGCTGTGGTTCCAGAGTGGGGGCTGTCGGAGATGATCTTGTGTTTCGAAATTTCTCCTGATACAGTATGTCCTTCTCCAGCTGCTTGAGTCTCGGCACACAGCGGTCGAGATACCACCTTCCAATTGGTTGGGAAATGTGGGCCGCAGTTGGTTTATTCTGATGCCTTCTGTTCGCAATGGAGTAACAGAACAGTGGATGTACTGAATTTGAGAGCAAACACTTTATTAGAATTTAATTTTCTGAGACTTTTATATCACGGCAACCAAATACAATCTAAAAAAACTACGATCCACGAAGGAATTAGTCGAATGGGATGGATACCGGTAGATGTGATGTAAATGTACAGACAAACAAATCGTTAAAATTTCGGAAATATTGGACGATTTATTCATGAGATAGAGCCCCACAAATTGAGAAAGTCAATAAGGTCCACTTGTGGCCCTCACGCAAGCAGGATTTTTGTTTGGAATTGACTGACGGACTTGTTGGCTGCCCTCCTGAGGGATATCGTGCGGATTCTTCCCAATTGGCGCGCTGGATCGTCAAAATCCCGCGCTGGTTGGAGGGCCCTGCCCATAATGTTCCTAACGTTCTCAACTGGGAAGAGAGCCGTCGGCCTCACTGTCTAAAGTAGGGTGCGCACAGCGCAGGGATAAATAGAAACTCTCGCCCTCTACTGGTGGGCGTTATCTTGCTAAAATGTAGGCCCATGAGACTTGCTTGCCATGAAGGGCAACGAAACGGGGCCTAAAATGCCGACGTACCACTGTGCTGTAAGGGTGCCGCAGATGACAACCAACATTCTATGAAAAGACTTGGAAGCCCACATCATCAGTCCCTGTTATCAAGCCGTATTGCGACTGACAGACAGGTTGGTTTCCCACCGCTGTCCGGAGCCTCTCCAGACATGTCGTTGTTTGTCATCGTCATTCAGATCGAAGTGGGACTTACAACCGAAGACAGCTTTACTCCAATCAATGGCATTCCAGCCCCCCCTAAGAGTTCCCATGTTGAGCCAACGACATCATTAGTTATAACTGCAATGGCCCCAGCATCAATGGAGACTTGTCGCCTGGTTGGATGAATAACTTTCGTTCTTAAACCTGCTCGACAGTAATGTCAGGATGCGCCATCACCCACCTGAACGACTCCTCGAAACACACACCGTGCCCCAGAGGCAGACTGGTGGAATCGGCATGGGGGGGAAATTCACTTGGGCCTCCATGGGATATGTACCAGTAATCAAAAGCACCATGACAGCTGTGGGTCACGTGAACATCGTTGCTGATTACCTGCCGCCTTTTATACTTGATGTCCTCTCCGATGGCGATGGCGTCTTGCCGAAGGATAACTGTTTGTGTCAAAACACCAGAATCGCGCTGCATTGCTATGAAAAGCTAATATTGTCTCGGCCATGAAATTGGCATTTGATCACGATGCAACCCATCTGGGATGCTGCAGGACGCCAACTTCGCGCCCAAAAATCACGATAATTCGGTGGCCTGTGCATAGACATCTGGTGGTCCAAAACCTCCGGAAATCTACCAAGGACTTGTCGAATCCACGCTTCGTAGAGACTGTGGGGAATTGCGTCAGAAAGATGGACCAACACGTTATTAATCACGTGGTACTAGTGTTTTCGCTCGTCGATGTATATAGCCCGAGTGTGGAGTTCTTCACGTAGGAAACTCATTTTCACTTACTCCACTTTACATTCATAACGAATATGGCAACTAACCCGAAATAGTTTTATTTTAGAGGAAGAGCAAAATGTTTCCGTTCGAAGGCTGTACAGTCCAAAATAGGTACGCCAATCAGAAAAAATTGCTATGACCATTGAGGCAATCATCAAACCGATACACCAGGTTGAAGGTACCCGTTTGGTAAAACACTGTCTGATGCGTGAAGAAGTCCACAACTGCCTGCGGCACGTCCTCGTCCGACAGGAATTGTCGACGTTTCAGGGCCTTATTTAAGAAGCCGAGAGAATCAGGACTATAAGGCGAATGCTCGAGTGTCTCCCACTTGAGTTGGCTCACCTCCCGATGCATTTGGTACGCGATTGTTCACGTTTCCAGATTCACCGCACCCACGTCGGAAAGACACGAATGCCACACTAATTCCTTGCCTATGTGTCGGTTCTTGTATATCCGCATCGGGGGTCACACTACGTTGCATGTATGCTTCAGCAACGTCCTCAAACGGAAACTTTTTGATCGCCAGTTCTACTTTGTGTCACTGCGTGTAATTAAGACTGCCATAAAAAAGTGAGGCACCCTAAGGGGGGGGGACGATATGAAATTTCACGGGTTGAGGGGGTTTGTCATATTTGTTAACTGATTACAATATCGAATCAATTTTATAAACAGCTTGACAGTATGCGCCCATTTATCATTATGACATTACACTTCCTCCAGCCTGAACGCACGCACGATTCCGTAGGCAAGGACGTAATAAAGCCGTCGTGTCCTCTCTTGAGGCAAGTTGTCCCTCAGATGTTGTTACTGGAACTTGATATCCAGGATACTGGCACTGGGACGGAGTTGACGTCCGATCTGGTCTCAAATATGTCCTATCTGGGACAGATCGGGGATATAGATGGTCACAGGAGAAGCTCAGCGTCACGCAGACAGTTCATAGAGAAACGTGCCACGTGTGGTCGAGCATCGTCCTGTTGAAAAATGTCACCACGAAACTATAGCACGAGAGGTAACGAATAAGGAAGGAGCATGTCCGTACATGCCGTTGTCCTGGCAGAGTCCCATCAACCAGTATCAGCCGTGACCTGAAGTCATACCTGATGGTTACCGACACAATGTCACCAGGAGTAACATCTCTGTGCCTCTCCAAAACATTAGAAGACTGAGATCTTTCTTTAAATCGCCGCCATACTAACCGACGATGGTTATCCGAGGTAGTGTAGAACTGCTGTTCATCACTGAACGCAGTGCTACGCTATTCATCAGCAGTCCGTCGCTTCCAGTGATAGTATCACACACGCAGCCATTCATATTTTGACCTTAACGACAGCCAACGCATGGGACGGTCATTCGCTAGTCCGGCTACTGCTAGTGTCCGACCAATAGTGTGGGCTGAGAGAACATGCTGCACTGTATCGTTTGTTCATAGATGGCAGGTGCAGAGAGTGTGCAGCGCGCAATACGACGATCCGCCCTTATGGTGATCAGGTGTGGTCGAGCAGGAGCTTGAGTATGTCTGCCCTCATGTTCTCATGCAGTCCAGTATCAGACCGTGGTCATATCCGAAAGCCCAGCACATTTGGATGTTGCATGATTCGACCAATCGACGAAATGGAAACCTACAGTGAGGCCCCTTTCAAACGATTCAGCTGCTGATAATGCTGTCTCACATGTGTACTTTATGTCTCCCTTCACTGTGATTGCCAAACATTCACGCACCTGCCCCTTCTATACCCTACTAGGCCTAGTAACAACACCAAGCATGAAGAAAAAAATCAGTTCTGGTAGCTGTCCTAGCTGTAACAAAGAATTTCAACTCTAATCGTACTCGTAGCCGCCGCTGGTTTGTATGTATACGAAGTGACACTGGCACCTGACCATATCTATTTTTCCCAGGCAGCGTGACACTTCAATTACTCTAGACGTTTATGCACTCAAGTGTATTTAAAAAAATCAGGAAAATATGATTTCAAAATCGTGACGTCGGCCACTTGCTCTTCGCACTAAAATACAAAATGAATTTCTTGCGCACTAAAATTATGGTTCTTCCGTCTAAGGAAAGTGGTTACTTAATAAGTTGCTACTGAAGTTTTATTGGTGACTTTGTTAACGTCAATAGCTGCTGCAGCCTAGAGATTATTGACCATCAGTTGTCAAGAGCGCGCACTAAAGGATTTATATATACTGTCGGTGCTAAAAGTGTTGAGACTGGGTTAACAAAAAATAGAGGAAAGTTAATATGGTGCTTTTAATGCTTTGTGATTTGTAATAGTCTCTCCTCATTTGAGTACAACACAGAAAATGTTCATACAACCAAGAGAAACATAAAAAAGGTCCTTCTTTGGGATGTTGTACAACTCGCGCCTGACATTGGGCTGAAAGTCGTTTATGCCGTCAAACTGTTGATTCTTGGTGTGAATTTCTGCACTTTGTCGTATTGCGGTAGGTTCGTATTGATAACACGACTTATCGTTACCCATGATGATTTTTTTCACAGAAGAATTGTCCACGTTTTACGTTTCAATTGAGTCGCGACAAGTATGCACGCGTCGTTGTTGTTAGAGAGTCAAGGTGTGCCGTACAAACTTTACACAAGTTTTTCTGTTCTTCAAAACATCTTGCAGCATGTCTTGAAGCCTTGATTTGGAGATGTCCCTCTCTTGTTATTTGTGACACAGAAAAATTGACACACTGTAGCCGTACGTCCACTGCTTAAGACTCCCTGCTCGCAACTGCGCTGACATCACTTATACAACAAAAATAAAATCAGTCTCGACTCTTTTTGAATGGACGGTGTAGTTCCCTGAGACAACGTGAATAAAAATCGTTCTCAATTGTGAAACAAAAAGACTGAGTGCCTTAATCCAGTGTCGACGCGTCAAGCATAAGTGGAAGGAGACGGGAGGGCGTTGGGAGTGAGGTAGTAGTGAAGACCCAATGGACTATTAATGATCGGGGAATGGACCACAGAACAGAGGCGTGACTGAAACAGACGGTATAACTACGAGGGTTGCCCAGAAAGTATTGCATCGCATTTTTTCTTCAGCAGTTCTTTATCAAACATAGTGAGAACTACACACATGAAAGAATGATGTTTTATCTACACACCCTGTTTTTAATCTCCATCCCGTTCTATGGCCTTCCTCCAGCGCAAAGCAAGGGCGTGTATGTCCTTTCGATACAAATCCATGTCCTGGTAGCGAAGCAACTGATTCACTGTGTGAATCACCTCCTCGTCGTCGTCAAAATGTCTTCCACGAATGGCATCCTTTAATGCCCAAACGAGTCGAAGTCCGAGGGGGCTAGGTCAAGTGTGACAGCCATGGATGGTCTCCCCAACCCCAGCAAATCGTGGAGCTTCGCCGAACCGCCTTCGTGTCCAGCGACTAACTGCACTTCTGTCGACAGCAGATACTGCATAGACTTTACACGAGCAGTGAGAAATTCAATGACGGCACGTTGCTTGTAACGTTCATCACCTATAGACACTATTTTAAAACTGTTCAGCAGCTACGCTCTGTGTCGGAAGTGACGGAAACATGACACGCTCATTCAGGAGACTTCAAATAATACACGCGTAGCGTTTCGCATTCGTGTTTTCGGCTGATAAAAAAAGTACGTTTCATTACTTTCTGGGCAACCTTCGTATTAAACAAACAAAGCAACACACTGATGCAGGTTATATAAACAAAGGAAGAAAGATGAATACGGGTACACATAGAAACACCCTTAAATATTCAGGAGACATAGCCTCCCGATCAGATTCACTTATAATTAAAAGAGGAAATCAGTAATGAATTTAGCCGAGAGTTCATAGTTAATAACTTTGCTCAGCTGCAGGTAGAAGCTCCATTACCTAATCTGACACCGGATTCGGTGGGTAGCCAACTAGAAGACTCAAATTAATCGCAGAGTTTGAAATCACCTCGCTCTCACCAAGGGCAAAATGTCAAATTAAAACACAAACATGCTAACTATATCACAACACATAACATAAACTCTGGAAAGCTGGAAAGCTCAAAAACTTCACAAATGAATTGGACCGACAAAACGCCATAGTAGCAGGACTCCAAGAAATGAGAAATACAGCAGAAGATCCTTTTGAATCTCAAAGTTATATAATTTACAATGGAAAACCAGAACAAAGTGTTATCGAACAGAGTCAACTATTCGGAGCAGGATTACAGTCAATTTGAAAATCATAGATTGAATAACCGATTTCAAAACTATTTCTTCACGAATCGCAACTGTCTCTGAAACACATAAACAAGATCTACGCTATCATAAACGCCCATGTCCCTACCAATGAGAAATTTTTTTAACGAGTTCTATGGTAGAAGTAGAAAAATTATGGGATGTTTTGGATCAGACAATAAATCTAGTCAGTAAATATCTTATTAGGAGACATATTAATTGGAGATTTTAATGCCCAACTGGGAAAGGAAACGAAGTACAGAGATATAACTGGAAAATGTGCTCCACAGAAACAAACTTATAGAAACGAACAAAGACTCGTTGAAAAATCCAGAAACCATGGGATCATCTTTAAATCTACATATTTTAAAAGAAAACCAAGAAAATTTATGACATGGAAACATCCAGATTGGATAAGTGGAAAGGGGCAGTTGGGCCATGTCTGCATGGACAAATTTTTGCATAAAGAAATTCGAAATGTTAAAGTAGTGAGTGAGAGAGAGAGAGAGAGAGAGAGAGAGAGAGAGAGAGGTTTAGATCATTATTTGGTCAAAATCAAAATCAAATTCACCCCATTAAGGAAAAAAAGACAGAGAGCAATTGGAGGTAAAAGAAAGTATGATAAATTAATAAGAAATGACAGATATCAGAAAAACACACAAAATAAAATAGTAACGAATAATCTTGAGGCACTAATACTAGTTTTAAAACAATAAGCTGAAAAATCGGCCTCTGTAAGTCAACGTAGAAAACATGCCTGGTGGACTACGGAAAGTGATGAAATTCATGATGAAAGACGTCAAGCTTGGACAAAATTTCAAACTCACAAAACAGAAGAAAATGCAACTAACCTCAAACAATCAGAAAAAAATATCTCAAATTATCAGAAAAACAAAGCAGCAACATCCAAAGTATCTACAGAGTTGCACTGAAGAAAACTACTACAAACGAATCCCAGAGAGTACTTCGAAGCCTTTGGTAAACAATTACGTAATTACAAGCCTCCCACACTATAGCTGAGTAATAAAGATGCAAGAATAGCCCATAATAACAAGGACAATGCAGAAATCATGGCAGAAGAATTCAACAGGCTCTTCAACTGTGATGAACTTGAAAAGCTTTTAACAATAGACACAACCACCCCTTTAAAAACAAAACCAGAAGATATACACCCACCCTCAGTACAAGAAATAGAAATTGCACTTCAAGGAATGAGAAGCCACAAAGTATGTGGTGAAAATCAAGTATTTTCGGAAATGAAGTATGCTGTTAAAACAATTCAGACATCTTTACATACTGTTTTACAAAAAATTTGGGCAACTGGAAAAATTCCAGAAGAATGGACCACAGCTATAATTAACCCACTTTATAAGAAAGGAGGCAAAAGTGATCCATACAACAACAGAGGAATCTCGCTCTTGGACTGTACCTACAAGATTTTATCTCAGATTTAACACAATAGGATCACCGAGCAACTGGATAAGGAACTGGGTGATTACCAAGGAGGCTTCAGACCTTGGAGAATCTGTCCCGAGCAAATAATTACTCTGAAATTGAACATGGCTTATTGCCGCAAACTAAACAAGCCACTCTCAACTACATGTTTAGATTTTAAGAAAGCATATGAGTTTATCTATAGACCCTCACTGTTAACAATTTTGAGACATTTCGGACTCCACCCAAAATTAATTAAACTGACATAACTTACGTTAACAAACCCAAATCTGGAAATTAAGTTCGGAAGGAAACTTTCTCAATCATTCTTGGCAAATATTGGTTTAAGACAGGAAGACGCCGTGTCAACACTCAATTATACGCTTCAATACATAATGAGGGAATGGTACAAGGACAATCCAAGAAACATTAAGGTTAGAAAACAAAAATATAGCGAAAAGTTGAACCGTATAGGGGTAGCGTCTTTGATTAGTAATCGAAACGTCGTGTCATCGGTCACGGATTCGAAACCCGCCACCGCTTAAATTTTGATTTATGATCAGCACTGGCGACCGAAGACTTACGGCATAGGAAGTCACCCTCACTCAGCTAACGTTCTTGTCAAATAGGGTGGAGTAGCAGACAGAGGTTCAGTGCACTCTCTTGTCCTAAGAGAGGGAAACAGCCCCTAAAGGCGGAAGAATCAGCAACGATCAACGGTATGAGGATGCAGAAGGCAATGGAAACCAATGCATTGAAGACACGTAACGTGTATCTACAGGACATGTGACCTGTAATTAAAGAAGTGTCATGATGATCTCTCCATTGGCATAATATTCTTGAATAGCCCGCATTCGGATCTCGGATCTCCATGAGGGGACTACCAAGGGGGAGATGACCATCAGAAAAATATTGAATAATCAACAGACGTCGGTGCGCAGAATGTCAGAAGCTTGAACGTGGTAGGGAAACCAGAAAATCTTAAAAGGGAAATGCAAAGGCTAAATCTAGATATAATAGGGGTCAGTGAAGTGAAATGGAAAAAAGACAAGAATTTCTGCACAGATGAGTATTGGCCGATATCAACAGCAGGAGAAAATGGTGCAACGAGAGTAGGATTCATTATGAATAGGAAGGTACGGCAGAGTGTGTTACTGTGAATAGTTCAGTGACCAGGTTGTTCTAATCAGAATCGACAGCAAATCATCGACAACGATAGTTCAGGCATATATGCCGACGTCGCAAGCAGAAGATGAGATAGAGAAAGAATATGAAGATATTGAAAGGATAATACTGCACGGAAAGGGTATGAAAATCTAATAGTAATGGGGGGCTGGAATTCAGTTGTAGGGGAAGGAACAGAAGGAAAGGTTGCAGGAGAATATGGGTTTGAGACAAGGAATGAGAGAGGAGAAAGACTAATTGAGGTCTGCAATAAAATTCAGCTAGTAACAGCGAATACTCTGTTCAAGAATCACAAGAGGAGGAGGTATACTTGGAAAAGGCTGGGTGATACGGGGAGATTTCAATTATATTACATCATGATCAGACAGAGATTCTGAAATCAGACACTGGATTGCAAGGCGTATCGAGGAAGTGGTATAGACTCAGATCACAATTTAGTAGTGACGTAGAGTAGACTGAAGTGAAAGAGATTAGTCACGAAGGGTCAACACGCAAAGATGTGGGATACGGAAGTACTAAGCAATGACGAGATACACTTGAAGTTCTCTAAAGCTATAGACACGGCAATAAGGAATAGCTGAGTAGGCAGTACTGTTGAAAAAGAATAGCCATCTCTAAACAGGGCAATCACGGAAGTTGGAAAAAACGAAGGTACAAAGAATATAACTGCGAAGAAACCATGGGTAACAGAAGAAATATTTCTGCTGATCGATGAAAGGAGGAAGTACAAAAAAGTTCCGGGAAACTCAGGAATACAGAAATACACGTCGCTGAGGAATGAAAAAAAAAATAGAAACTTCACAGAAGCTAAGACGAACTGACTGTTGGAAGGACTGAATTAGCATATAGGAAACTCAAAACAACCAATTAAAAACAAGGGGAGTGCAACGGGAATTACACTGTTAAATGCAGAGGAGAGAGGAGATAGGTGGAAAGAATACATTGAAGACCTCTGCGAGGGGGAAGATTCGTCGGATGTGATAGAGGAAGAAACAGGAGTCGATTTAGAAGAGGCGGGTGATCCAGTATTACAGTCAGCCTTTAAGAGAGTGTTGGAGAACTTAAGATCAAATAGGTCAGATGGAATACATAACATTCCATCTGAATTTATAAAATCATTGGGGGAGTTGGCAACAAAACGAGTATTCCAGTTGGTATGTAAAATGTATGAGTCTGGCGACCATCTGACTGTCGGAAAAAACATCATTCACACAATTCCGAAGACTGCAAAAGCTGGCAAGTGTGAGAATTATCGCACAATCAGCTTAACAGCTCATGTAACAAGTCATTCACAAGAATAATATACTGAAGAATGGAAAAGAAAATTAAGGATGTTTAGATGACGATCAGTTTGGCTTTAGGAAAAAGGCACCAGAGAGGTAATTCTGACGTTGCGGTTGATAATAGAAGCGAGACCAAAGAAAAATCAAGACGTGTTCAGAGGATTTGTGAACCTGGAAAATGGTGCAAGATGTTCAAAATTCTGAGAAAAATAGAGGTAAGCTGTAGGCAGTGACGGGTAATATACAATATGCACAAGAGACAAGAGGGAATAATAAGAGTGAACGACCAATAAGATGCGCTTGGATTAAAGAGGGTGTCAGGCAGGGATGTAGTCTGTCGCCACTACTGTTCAATCTGTACATCGAAGAAGCAATGAAGGAAATAAGAGAGGAGATTCAGTAGTGATATTAACATTCAAGGTGAAAAGATGACAATGATATGATTCGCTGGTGACATTGTTATCCTGAGTGAAAGTGAAGAAGAATTACATGATCTGCTGAATGGAATGAATAGTCTAATGAGTACAGAGTACGGATTGAGAGTAAACTGAAGAAAGACGAAAGTAATGAAAGGTAACTGAAATTAGAACAGCGAGAAACTTAACATCAGGACTGATGGTCACGAAGTAGATGAAGGAATTCTACTACCAAGGCAGCAAAATAACCAATGACGGTTGGAGCAAGGAGGATATCAAAAGCAGACTAGCAATGGTGAAAAGGACAGTCCTGGCCAAGAGAAGTCTACTGGTATGAAACATAGGCCTTAATATGAGAAAGAAATTTCTGAGAAAGTACGTTTCAGAGCACGGTACTGTATAGTAGTGAACCATGGACTGTGGAGAAAACAGGAACATAAGAGAATCGGAGCATTTGAGATGAGGTGCTACAGATGAATGTTGAAAATTATGTGAACTGATAAGGTAAGGAATGAACAGGTTCTGTGAAGAATCGGAGAGGAAAGGAATATGTGGAAAACAGTGACTAGGAGAAGGGAGAGGATGATAGGACATATGTTAAGACATCAATGAAAGATTTCCACGGTGTTAGAGGGAGCTGTAGAGGGCAAGAACTGCAAAGGAGGACAGAGATTGGAATACACCCGGCAAATAACCGAGGACGTAGGTTGCAAGTGCTACTCTGGGATGATGAGGTTGGCACAGGAGAGGAATTCGTGGCGCGCCGGATCAAACCAGTCACAAGACTCATGACTCAAAAGAAAAAAAGAAAGTATTTGCTGATGACCTCACTCTTTTCACCAACATTCAAGAAACCAAACAACAAATACAATCATTATAGGAAATAGTCTAGAGAACTGACCTTAAAATATCTTATGAAAAAACAGAAATAATGCTAACGGAACCGCCATTGGCAAACAAAATTAGAATTGGAGAACACAACATTAAAATTGTTGAAAAGTTTAAATACTTGGGATAAATAATAACACACAACCTGAAGGAGATAACATCATGGCAGCGTAAACAAACTGATTAAAACACATTATGTTCTCAAGAAGACATATAACAAAAAATGCCTCTCAATAACCACAAATCTGGAACACTACAAAAGTCACACAGCCGCATATAACATATGTTAGCTAAACCAATTCCGCATGTAGTGACGCCTATGGGCTGAGGATGACGCGGCGGCCAGTCGGTACCGTTGTGCCTTCCAAGGCCTATTCGGACGGAGTTAAGTTTAGTGAAACTATATTTAAAACAACCAACACTGTAGCAGTACACAGACTCCTCAAAACAGAAAAAAAGATTAGGCAGAACATGCACAAATAAAAAATACCAAAAAGGCTGAGTTTGAAAAATAACTTGAAACGAAACAGTTGATAAAGAAGTAGACCCAATGACAATTACAATGAAAAGAAAGAGGTCTCTTTCCTAGGAGATTTGATCAGGACAACGGAAAATAGAATTAGCAGGAGAAAAATTGAGAAGAATGATTTGATGGATCGCAGGGATCAAGGAGGACATGATGGAATTACAAATTACGATGGAGGATTTGAAGGGCAATACAGACGCGCTCAAGATACTTCAGGACAAACATATCACAGTACCAATAAAATTAGAATAGAGTGGGAAGGGTCATTTTGGATGAGGGGAGAAGGGCACAATCTGAAAGACTGAAGAACTATTGGGCCAAGAAGAAACAAAAGATCCTGATTCATAATATTGACTAAAGTGATCCAATGTAATCCATAAAATAAAACAGAAAAAGTAATAAGATCCAACAAAGGAGCAGGGGAGATTAAAAATAATCCTCTGTAGGAGTTACGTAAAATAAACATGTCACCTGTTACGTGATCAGAATGAATTGTCTGTCTAATGTGTTTCGCTTCACAGGTGCCAACAGAAGAAATGGAACATAAGAACCGATGTGCCCATTAATCCGTGACGACTGTCGCATTGCTAGCTCTCAGCATACCTGTATATTGTAACAGGTGTTTCTTTTGCTGTTAACGTAACGACAATGGCTACCAGAATACTGACCGAAAAACTGATTCCTGTGAGGTGCCGGCCGAGTATAAAAGGCTTGTGACTTGCTACCTTCATTAGTCTACTGGTGCTCTTAGCAGGGAAATAACAATGGCCCACTCACAGGTGAGGTGCCAGTGTTTATTCGTGCGTCGACTCTGAATATCAGAAAAGTAATATAACGAACAGGTTTCTTAATTTGGGGCTGGTAATTTCTCAGTACAAAGCCCTATTACGCGAATCAGAAATTTCTTGATAACTGGAAAATGTAGTTAACACAACCACTATGTAAATAGACCATATGTTAAACAAATGCTTCAATTGAAAAGTCGGTAGAAGTTTCCTTGGCTAAATAATATAGTGTCAAAATCACTATAGAAAAGAGATGGCTTATAAGGCTTGAAGTTATCAGTTAGTGAATAACAGTGATAGCCAGGAAAAAATTAATTGTCTTATCTGAGTTTCGAACAGTGCAACATAAGAGATATTTTTCGATATTCTATCATGAATGTGAACTGGCAATTGAAATAGAATAGAGTATCCCTATAGATAAAACAATTCCGTTAAGTCAGTAGGCGTCGAGATTTAGAGGGAGACATTAGAAAATTTGTCAAATAGCTAGTATTTATTTGTGAGAAACACACACACACACACACACACAGAGAGAGAGAGAGAGAGAGAGAGAGAGAGAGAGAGCACAAGAATATTCCTTCTAGCTGAACACTGTTTTCTTGTTCATTTGCGTTCAGCAAACAAACAGTAACTTTACCGTTGTACAAGGTGAACACTGAGTCGACGGACAAATGTTCTGAGTTTTTTGACGGATAGTTTCTGAGTGAAACTACCTGGCAGATTAAAACTGTGTGCGGGACCGAGACTCGAACTCCGGACCTTTGCCTTTCGCGGGCAAGTGCTCTACCAACTGAGCTACCCATGCACGACTCACGCCCGTCCTCACAGCTTTAATTCCGCCAGTACCTCGTCTCCCACCTTCCAAACTTCACAGAAGCTCTCCTGCGAACCATGCAGAACTAGCACTCCTGGAAGAATGGATATTGCGGAGATATGGCTTAGCCACAGCCTGGGGGATATTTCTAGAATGATAGTTTTAATCTGCCAGGAAGTTTCATATCAGCGCACACTTCGCTGTAGAGTGAAAATTTCATTCTAGTTTCTGAGTGCTTTGATTTGAGAGACCCGTGTTCTCCTGTGACCCATTCGAAACAGTAATGTAATTGTGATTTATTCGGCTTGTTCCCCCAATTATCTTTGTGACTGTACATATATGGTACCTTCACAACGGCGAAAAACCCTTTCATATGAAATCAAAAGGCTTGGAACACAAACGACAGAGCGATGCAACAATTTGCGGAAGCAAAAGTTCTATGTTATCGTAGAACTATCACTGCCGTAAGTACAAAATCGAGACAGTAGCGAGAATTACTGAATGCCAACTTAAGGGCGACGAATGAAGTGGGCGTTACTGTTGTCAGTAGCAAGTGAACAGAACAGATTTGTTTCCAAACAAGATACGAAGCTCATATTGTCGACATTTGCACTGTTGTACACATATAAATACAATACAACCATGAAACGGGCCACCGGAAAGCGTGGATACTTCAGACCAAGTTGGTCAGAAAATATCCCTGAAGAAACTCCGAAAAATTCGAGATCACTCCATATTTGTCCGGTGAAAATATCGGCTGGGTAAGAGTAGGAAAGAGAGGAAGCAAATTGTGTTATTATCCTGGTGGTACTGTGCATGCAGATGTCAGCTGCCCTCCTGCTGGTGGTCGTCGCCTCTGTATGTCGGCAGTCACACAGCTGGCACGGACACACCTATGCCCACCAGACAGCTCCAGTCGTGGGGCCTGCTCATCCAGTCCACGTTGGAGGCCACGCTGTCGACTATGTGGTAAGTGACATTAAACATGGCCGCCAGAATACTCAGCGAGAACAGTCAAATTTTTCTCATCATTGACTGTTGTCTGGAATTCGAGGTCATATTTCTCATTCCATGTGGAATTTACTGTCGCTTTAGTTAAAGAGTAAAATCTTCCACCACACAATGGCTTCACCAGCGTAGCTTGTACTGCATCACCATCCAGAATTATTAGGCGATCTGTCACACTAGAAAATGAGGATTTCGTTTCTCCTCAACTTATTTATTTCAGGTATCAGATGTCTCTTTTCATCATATAATGAATAGTATAGCGAAATTAATTTTGTTTATGTTTGTTTTTGTATCTTTTTAGTATTAAAAACACAAGCACAATCACAGACACAGACACACACACAAACACACACACACACACTCACACACACACACACACACACGCACACACAGAGAGAGGGAGAGAGAGAGAGAGAGAGAGAGAGAGAGAGAGAGAGAGAGAGAGTCGTGTTTCAGTAGACTACTTCCAACCTAGCATTCAAATCAAAACTATATCTACAACTGTTCAAATATTATACTATGGCTATTCGGAAACTAAGTTCCGACTGATCGCGAAATGGAAACCACTATGAAAATCAGAAATATTTTATCTGCAACAGTTAGCTACAGCTTCCAGCCACTGCTCTACGTAGTCACCACTCCGACTTAGACATTTGTCGTAGCGTTGTACCAACTTTCCAATACCCTCGTCATAGAAGGCAGCCGCCTGTGCTTCCCGCCAACTCTCTGCGCTCATCTATAGCTCGTTGTCTGTGCGAAAATGTTGTCTTCATAGCCAGTACTTAATGTGAGCAGAGACTAAACACAGAGGGAGCCAATTACGGGCTGTAGTGCGGGTGATTAAACACTTCCCATCGAAAACGCTGCAGTAGCATTTTCATACCCCCTGCAGATTGTGACCGTGAATTGTCACAAAGTAGGAACCGTATAACAGTTCTGTAATGTGGGCTGCATAACATCAGGCGAAATCCCTCACCAGGACCTCATATTTGGCGGGAGACACTATTTTCTACGCATCTTTATGTGCTCGCCATGCGCTCAGAACTGAAAAGAGCGAAGTGATGCAGCCGACAGCCATACCAGAGACACCGTACAACACATATGTGCAAAGATTTATTAGATTTTCACAGTGGTTTCCATTTCTTGACCGATCGGAACTTATTTTCCGAAGATCCCTCGTATAAGCGCTGATAACTGGTATTTTCCATATTATGAATGTCCGCCCTCGGTAGCTGAGTGGTCAGCGCGACAGAATGTCAATCCTAAGGGTCCGGGGTCGATTCCCGGCTGGGTCGGAGATTTTCTCCGCTCACGGACTGGATGTTCTGTTGTCCTAATCATCATCCTTTCATCCCCATCGACGCGCAAGTCACCGAAGTGGCGTCAAATCGGAAGACTTGCACCCAGCGAACGGTCAATCCGACGGGAGGCCCTAGTCACACGACATTTACATTTTATATTGTGAATTATTAGGAAAATACCTACATCGGATATGTAGCATACAAAACGCATGTGGCGAGGAAAATGTATGTGTCTATTCAGTCTTCTGGGAGGGCAAGAAACTTGACTACTTTGAAACACAGCTATTCCGCTCACGAGAAGACAGACGCTCACATAATATTATGGGATAAAAACGTTGTGATTAACATCCGTTCTAGTAGTAATTAAAGGATTATTTACAAAGTTTGGAGCTTAGTTATCGATATGGAATACTAACTGTTGCATATTAAGATAGATAAACTAATAGCACACTACAAAAATACCTGAAGTATCTAAAGTCAGTAGTTGTCGATCTGTGTGTTTTCAGTCATCCTGTACTAACGGCTGGACTACTAAAGACGCCAAAATATCAGAAGTCTTAATATTTCATTCACTACTTTCTAAGCAACCTCACTGAGAAAGTGAACCTTGAGCTTTCTCTATCTACACAGATCATTTTAGAAAGGACAAGAATTGCTAATAGTCGTATACATGGAAGTACCACGCAGTCATTAACTATTATTCCGAAATTCCAGAATATACGAATGAAATGATGTTTTTGCAGTTATTAGTATATCTAAGCTAACGGCCTTGCCGCAGTGGTAACACCGGTTCCCGTCAGATCACCGAATTTAAGCGCCTTCGGGCTGGGCTAGTACTTGGATGGGTGACCATCCGGTCTGTCGAGCGCTGTTGGCAAGTGGGGTGCACTCAGCCTTTGTGAGGGAAACTGAGGAGCTACTTGATTGAGAAGTAGCGGCTCCGGTCTCGTAAAGTGACATAAGGCCGGGAGAGCGGTGTAATGACAACAAGCCCCTCCATATACGCAACCAGTGACGCCTGTGGGCTGAGGATGACACGGCGGCCGGTCGGTACCGTTGGGCCTTCAAGACCTGCTCGGACGGAGTTCAGTTTTAGTATACCTTGAGTACTGGACGTAATTACTGTCTTTTATGTTTTCGGTATTTCGTTAACAAGTCACAGCAAGCCGTTGAAAAATGGCTTAGCTCTGACATTAAGGAAATCATACAATTGCTACTAAACACTCGCTAATGTCTTCTCGTATTGCTAAGCGGTATGTAAAATGCTTCGTCGTAATGAGGTCAAGACTTTGTTGAATGAGATATCTAATACTTTTGATTGTTGCAGGCATACCCGAAGTACGAGTTCGAGTACGGGGTGTCTGACGGGCACACAGGGGACCACCACTCCCAGAAGGAGCACCGCGACGGAGACGTCGTGACGGGCGAGTACTCGCTCAAGGAGGCGGACGGCAGCGTGCGCACCGTCAAGTACCACGCCGACAAGTCCGGCTTCCACCCCGTCGTGCACCACTCGCACCACGGTGAGTACCCCGAGATACTCTTGAAACGACAGGCTTCCTAAGCTACAGGTAACTCTTCTGCTATAGTAATGTCATTGTACACCTGTCGCTGACAAAAATGAAGAACGCCACTCCGACGCAATGAAACAGTACTGACGTTTTCCACAGAGACCAAGAGTAACACTATGTAATTACAACATAGACGACACGTTCAGGGTTTTGTTCTATCTTACTCTAGAATCATCAATTAATTATATTACTTTTCGTCTTTATGCTGAGAAATTTTCCAAAATTTGATTAAGGAAGGGTGATTAGGATTTGACTTCCTATTGACGGCTGATAATTAAAAATGGATCCTAATTTCATACGGGGAAATGAGGAAGGAATTGGGGTTCAGATCTCCGATCGGCTACTAATTTAGGTGAGAGTTCCTTTCGAAAATATTTCTCCTATTGTCTTCTCATGTAAATTAGAACGGCCGAACGGAGATCTGAACCCCACTTCTTTCAGAGACGTGTCCAATCTGCTACCTGTTGCGAGCCGTCAATCAGGTTTTACACAGTTTTACACGGTTTATAAATTTATTATCTGGAACCCAGAAATGTTCTTTGCTGCATTTTACAAAACAAGTTTGTTCAGGAACGGATTATAATAACCGAACTACGTAATAAAATACAACCAAAGTTTCTTCATAATGCGTAAGTGCCCTGATGGATATGCGTGTTATGGTTATCGATACTGTGCTCTCAGTTTACAATGTGAAATGGCATTATAGATGATAAATTAATTCTCTAGCTCACAGCGCCACATTTCACTTCGCTGACTCGTTGTTCTGTGTGCTGACTAAGATATTTTTAAGCATTGATTGTGTTGAGTTATTAGGATCCAGAATAAATGGCTAAGAGGTTTGTGTTTGGAATTAATCTTTCACTCACAGTTACTAAAATGAATGGAGTTTTGTGTGTGCGTGTGGTTGTGTCGAGGCTTCAGGATCGAGGATTAATGGCTAAGGGATTTGTTTTTGGAATGAATCTTCCATTCTGCATCAGTTGTGTGGTGTTCCCAACTTTCCTCGTGGATTAAAAATGTGTCCCTGCCGGGACTCCAGGACTCCAACCAGATTTTCGCAGGCATGCTCTTACTGACGATTTCTTCGTAATTCGATTTCTTCGAAGAGCGCTAGTCAAGCCAGTTAAGCAGGAGAGCTTCCGTGACGCTCGGAACAAATGGGGAGGAAATAGCGCGAGTGAAACCGTAAAATCTTCCCTCGATAGCTCGTTAGGTGAGAGGCACTGCCCGTCAAAGGCAGCATTGCGGGTTCGAGTCCTGTCTGGAAGTTACAGGACTCAGGACTGTTACCTGATCAAGTCATCATCCTATGGTATATCGAGTAAGTATGTACCTTAATACTACGTGTTGTTGGTACAGCCCAGCATAAACGTAACACTATGGAGTTGTAGAGACACACAGCTGTTGCATATTGCTACGTAGAAAGCGATCGCGAAGAAATGAAAAGCGTTACTCTGAGGACTACATCCCACACTTGTTTCTAAATTTCTCTCTAATTATAACAATTGTGCAACTGTTACTCTCCTCTGATTTATTGCAAATGAGATTTAAATGTTCACCTTTCCCTCATGTTCTAAAACACACGAAATAACGCTAAATGTATTCTGCCTTTGTGTTGTGTGTCCAGGGCACGGCGGCAGACACAGCACGGACGCTGGCTATGCTGGGTACGCGTACAGCAACGGCGGCTACTGAGTCCAGCTCAGCAGAGGACAGCAGGCGGAAGAAACGCTGATCCAGCCACGCGTGCTCCTTCCTGCTCCAAGTACTGGGCAAGAAACGTGGCCAATTTTCTCATCTTTTAACTGTAAATAAGTAAATAAATGAAGTCTTCTTCTGCCAACCTTCGTGACAATTCGCTGTTTTCATCCTACTCAATAACAGAAGACTGCAATTGCCAGATGATGTATAATGTGTAAAATGATTTATATTTTTGTTACTGTTTTTTTATTTTATTGACATGAATAAAATTCTGGAAACTGAGAAACAACTGTTACTTGTACTCACCAGTCATCACCCAACACTGATGCAATTATTCATTTCTTTCTATTTTATAGCTACAACTTCATCTCTGCACAACTTAGTCAAACATTAGAGCTTGTTTTTGGACAAATGGGCTAGATTTTAACTTTGGAAAAGCATTGCGCATCTATTTTTGTATTGTCAAAAGCACCCCATATTCTAGTTACCTACAACAGTCACTACAAACAATAAAGTGGGTAGGACATTGCTACTTTTTACGTATGCGTATTGACGCAACCGTAAACTTGAAAAACCATATAACAGAGCTGCTGAAACATTTAGTTTTGGCTGCTTTCACCATAAGAATGACTGTCAACGTTCAGGACTTAAAAAATAAATTATCTATGAATACTAGCCCCGCAGTCCATTTCTTGTTCATCAACAATTCATTTCAGATAGACGGTAATCAGAGAGATTCAAAAGTACAACACTAGAACGTAAAGTGACCGACATTATTCTGCAAAGAATCTAACTTTGACAAACAAAGGAGGGAGATACGCAGCTATAAAATTATTTATCTACTCATGAAAAAGAAAAAAATTCTGGCAGATAGCTGAAGTGCTTTCAAATGTAAATTAAAGAAATCCTTCTGTACTACAGAGAAATTCTTGAATAGACAAAAACTGTAAATGACCAGCATGTAGCCAGTTAAATACTTTTTTTCATGCACGGAGTGTCCCAGGATGGGTGCTCAATATTCAGGGATATGACAAGAACGATCATTCGAAGTAAAGAAGTGCAGTAAACATGGGCTCTAAAACGCATACGTTAAGAGTTATGAGAAATTCTTCATCTTTGGTACTGTGAAGCAAGTTTCGTCTATTGCAAGCTCTTTGCTTTCCATTTTTTGAGACATGTTAATATGGACCAAAACATGAAAAAATGTCCACTAAACATGGGCTGTAAAGTGTCTACCTTAAAACCTATGAGTACTTTTTCATTTGAGAGCCGATGTTTACTCGCCAATTTTTTTTGGTTTTGGAAATTTTTGGAAATTTGTGGTAAGATCCTATGGGACAAAACTATTGAGGTTATCACTCCCCAAACTTACACACTACTTAATTTAACTTAAACTAACCACGCTAAGAACATCACACACACCCATGTCCGGGAGAGAGGTCTCGAACCTCCGACGGGGGGAGCAGCGCTAACCGTGATAAGACGCCTTATACAACGCGGCTGCCCCGCGCGGCAACTGGTTTTGGTCTATACTGTCTGCTGCCAAAATGCAGAAAGAGAAGACATTTGTTTCACAAATCAAAGATGAAGATGTGTTCATAGCTATTAAGTAAGCATTTTAGAGCCCATATTTACTAGATCTTTTCGCTTTGAACGATAGTAACTGTGGTATCCCTTTCCTCCTGGGACACTCTGTACATACCGCCTCACTAAAACCGTGAAGCACAGAGAAGGGGAGGAGAAAATGAAGCGAAACTGAATGAGTTGAGTGGGTAGAGGGTATGTCATGGTATTTAACTGACTGCAAAATGTAGTCAAATTTGCGAGCAACTTCGCAGTATGAGCCCGCTTACTAGTATCACGTTGCGCCCCCTCTGACCTGGATGCATACACAGATCGACTTGGGAAGGAACTCATAAAGCCGTGATATCCTCTCCTGAAGCAAGCTGGCTCACAACTACTGTGGCTGGTCCCCGATGTCCTGGACATTAGCACTTGAACGGAGTTGATGCCCAAACTGGTCCCACATACTTGTTTTGGGAGACAGATTTGTGAATCTTGCCGACCACTGGACTACCTCAAAATCACGCAAGGAGATCATAGAGAAACGTGCCGTTTGTGAACGAGCATTGTCCTCTTGAAAAATGGCACATTGGTACTGTCGCATGAGTGGCAACACATTATGACTGAGGATACCTCACGAAGTAGGCCCTGCGGCGCACTGTCTTGCATGACTCACAAATTAAGTGTTAATCCATGATCAGATGCTAACAGTCGTCAAATGAAAGGGGAAAGCAAGAATGATCACGCCTCGTCAACGTGAGTTATGGATAATTATTCCGGACATGAAAACAAGATTATAGAGACTGAAGAAGAGGGGGCGATGTGATACTGTGAGAACAATTTGTGAGAGTACTGAAAGACCTAAGTGGAAATAAGGCCCCTGGAGTGTAAGATATTCCTCATAACGATTGAGATCCTTGGGAGGACACATCATAACTATTTCACTTAATATCCAGGATACATGAGGCAGGATAAATACCGTCAGACTTCAAGAAGAATGTAATAAATTCGTATTGCAAAGCTGCTGCTTACAAGTGTGAACATAACAAAATCATCAGTTTCATTAGAAATGCTTGCACTGAAGCTGGTAGCCTTCATAAATATTAGTTCAAGCCAACCTCGAAAATATCAGTTTGGATTCCGGGGAAATGCCGTAGGAAGCAGACAATACTGACCAAACGTAGCATATTAGATTTAAGGAACACATTTGTTAATATCGACTGGACCACACTCTCTGAAATTCTGAAGTTAGCGGGAACAAAATAAAGGAAAAAAAGATTATCTGCAAAACCTATGCTGCTATTATAAAAGTTGAAAGTCATGAAAGACAAGCTGTATGTGAGAAGAGAGTGAGACGAAGTTGTACCCTGTTCTTGATGTTATTCTATTTGTGCGCTGAACAAGCTGTGAAGGAAACGAAGGAAAAATTTGGAAAGGAAATTAAAGTTCAGGGTGTAGAAATTGAAACTTTGAGGTTTACCGATGACGGCAAAGAACTTGGAAGAGTAGTTGAACAAAATGGATAACACCTTAAAAAGAAGTTGTAAGATGAAAATCAACAAGAATAGAACAGTTTTAATGGAATACAGTAGAATTAATTCATGTGATGACGTCGTAGTCAAATTAGGGAATGAGAGATTAAAATCTATGGAAGAGTTTTACAGCAAAATAACTGATGATGGGCGAAGTTTGGACGATATAAGATACAGACTGCCTATAGCAACAAAATAATTTCTATAAAATCCAATCCGTTATCACTGATATTAAGAAGCAGAGAACTGAATGACTATTTTACAATAAAGTTTAAAATAATTTTCAAATGATTCATTAAACAGTAAACTCCACAGAAGATAAATATTTTAACCATTCCACTTTGATTTAGGTAGAGAATTTAACACTTATACAAACCAAAATGCATAACCCTGGAACAGTCAAATTCCTTTTAAAAATGTGATCTGTAACACTAAACGAGTTTTAAATAATAATTCGCTCAGCAAGTTTTAAAATACCAAATATAATTTTACGTTACTACTGTAATGAGAAAGAGTACTTTTTCGCTGCAAAAAACAGCATTATGAACAAGCCTCAGACAGGCAGCAATTTAATTCCATATGTTATAGCAAGGACGTGAACAATATTCCATCAAGTCAATGGTAAAGGAAGAAGCCGCTGCTTGGGGCTACACTAATATCGATGACTGTGGTGACAAAACGAAATTGACCTATGCAGTCAGATTGTTTGGAATAACAATGGATCGGAAAGATTGTGTGGTCGCTTCTTCTGACTGCTGTCCAGTGGAACTCCCGCAAGATACTTGCCACAGGCGACGCGTATTCGTCCAACTCACCCAAGGCGCGGACAACAGCGCCCTTACGATGATTTAAGCCAAAACATTACGACCACCTGCTAAATAGTTTGCTTGTCCGTCTTTGGAACGAAATACGTAATCGATTCTGTGGCAGTCTGTTGGTACGTTTTCAAATGGTTCAAATGGCTCTAAGCACTATGGGATTTAACATCTGAGGTCATCAGTCCCCTAAACTTAGAACTACTTAAATCTAACTAACCTAAGCACATGACACACATCCATACCCGAGGCAGGATTCGAACGTACCACCGTAGCACCAGCTGAAGCGCCTAGAACCGCTCGGCCACAGCGGCCGGCTTGGTACGTTTGCGGAGGTATGTGGGATTAGATGTCTACGCATAGGCCACGTAATTCGCTTAAATAACAGGAAGTTGAATTGCATACGCGGTGATTGCGCCCGATAGCTATCCAGATGGGTTCCATAATATTTAGATCAGGCGAATTTGGTCACCGAGATATCAATGTGAGTTCACTATAATGCTCCTCAAACCACTGTAGCACTGTTTCGGTTCCGAAACATAGACAATTATACTGCTGAAAGATGACATTGGCGTCGGGGAAGACATCAAGCATGAAGGCATGCGGGTGGTTCGTAGCTGTCAACGTGTCTTCGATTACTACCACAGGTTACATACAAGCGCAGGAGAATCTCTCCCATAGCATAATACTGCTCCCAACAGCCTGCGTTTGTGGCGAGCGTCACTTTTCGATCCACCGTCCACCTCGGTGACGGGTTTGTGGAGACGACCATCGACCAAGTGTACCGTAAATGTGATTCAGCGGAAGAGCCGACACTTTCCCATTGATCGACGGTCGAATCCCGATGGTCTCGTGTCGAGCGCAATCGTAATTGACGATGTCATTGGTTTAGTATGTGAACACGTAGGGGTGTTCTACTGTGGAGCTCCACGTTCAAAAACGTACAGTGAATAGTGTGCTCCGAAGCACTAGTGCATGCACCAGTATTGTGAGCTTTTGGCAGAGATGGTAATCTGTCCTACTTTACAAAGCAGACAAGCCTCCGATCCCCACATTCTATGAGGAATCGTGGACGTTCTACCATTTAGCGCCTACTGGTAATTTCACTCTTCTTCTACCTCTCTCCATGAAAATTCGACCAGCTTCGCCGTTTTGGATATACTCGTTCACAAGCTCAGCTTAATAATAATCTGCACTTTGTCGAAGCAGCTTATCTCAATGGGTTTACCCATTTGCAGGCCATATCTTCGCTAGAGTGATTCCTCGTCCGTGTCTTCTTCCCGTACATACTTTTGTTACCTCGTCACGTGCCCGCAACGCCACCAAGCGGGATCCAGCGTTGCGGTGTGCAGTGGTCATTACGTTTGCCTTAACAGTATATATCGCCCAGGGTCATCGCTCGGTAACACCGCCAGGAAA
This sequence comes from Schistocerca nitens, assembly GCF_023898315.1. NCBI lineage: Eukaryota > Metazoa > Arthropoda > Insecta > Orthoptera > Acrididae > Schistocerca > Schistocerca nitens. The sequence continues at coordinate 247,320,187 of NC_064622.1, forward strand.
TTCAAATTAACTTCACCGGTGCAGCGCGTAGAAAAGGACAAAATTGAATATAAATTTAAATCTTAGGAAGGATTTTCAGAAGGTATTTGTCCGGAGTAATTGTGGACAATAGTCATTTCAGACTAAAAGAGAATAATATCTTTTGAAACGCGGTGCTAGAGGAGATAATTAGGTGGGTTGACCAGAAAACTAATGAGGAGGTACTGAATCGAACTTAGAAGAAACAGAATTTATAGCACAACGTGGCTAAAAGACATTTGTTGGTAGGGCACATTCTGAGGCATCAAGGAATCGTCAATTTGACAACTGAGTGGAGTGTGGGGGGTACAAATTGTAGATGGAGGTTAAGTAAGCAGATCCAAATGGATAAAAGTTGCAGCAGATATGAAGAGATGAAAAGGCTTGCACAGGAGACACTAGCGCGCAGTACTGCAACACACAGTCGGTTCGAATGAAGACCACAACCTCAATATTCCAGGGGTGTGTTCTCTGGTGACCATGTCATGTGTAACTGTACACTGCGTTTGACTTTCGTTATATACAAGTAGTACTTACCGAAGTCTAACCTAATGAGGTCTAACTTAACAGGATAGTGAGAATGTTGTATTTATTTGAAAGCTACTAAAGAAAAATCTGGAACCATTACAGATTTAATGGTGCATAAGAAAATAAGAAAAATAATTGTGCTCTATTTTTTGGATGCGTGGTGCGCATGATATGAAATCTCGTGTACCATTCTTTCCACTTCAGGGGGACACCTACGTCCAGCGATCTCAGTTGTTTGTTGGATATACCTGATCTGAGTAAAAGTATCCAGACATTAATGAACATTAATATGGGGTGTGCCAATTCTTCGCCTTTATCAAGACTTGAAATCTGTCATGGATCCTTTCAGTGAGTGATCTGAACAACTGCGACGTAATAGCAGCCCGTTCTTCCTCAACAGCCGAAACTAAAGCAGATAGTGATATTGGATGATGGGCTGTGGAGCGAAGTCGAACTCATCCCAAATGTGTTTTAATAGGTTATGGCTGGGACTGTGTACAGGTCAGTCCAATTCAGGAATATTGTTGTCCACATATCATTGTCTCACAGATGCTACTTTATGTCAAGGAGGATTTTCATGCTGATAGAAAAAATCATCATTTCCTAAATGTTCCTCAACTGCTCGCAGTACACGATGCTGCAAAATGTGTTCCCCTTTTAGAATACTGTTGCGCAGATAGGATTGACGGAGTACATCGAAAAAGTTCAAAGAAGGACAGCACGTTTTGTACTATCGCGAAATAGGGGAGAGAGTGTCACTGAATGATGCAGGATTTGGGCTGGACATCATTAAAATAAAGGCGTTTTTTTCGTTGCCGCGGAATCTATTCACAAATTTCCAATCACCAACTTTCTCCTCCGAATGCGAAAATATTTTGTTGACACCGACCTACATAGAGAGAAACGATCACCACGATAAAATAAGGGAAATCAGAGCTCGTACGGAAAGATATAGGTGTTCGTTCTCTCCGCGCGCTATACGAGGTTGGAATAATCGAGAATTGTGAAGGTGCTTCATTGAACCCTCTGCCAGGCAGTTAAATGTGATTTGCAGAGTATCCCTGTAGATGTAGATGTTACGGTTGGCTCGGCAGAGAAAGAACGGTAATTCTTATTACAGATTAGAACGTAAGAAACATTTACCTTAGGTGACTCCCGTAAATGTTCGATTACATGATGTGGTTTCTGCATGTTCCATATCGGAATATTACAGCGATTCACTTTACCGCAGGTATGGAAGGTGGCTTCGTCGCAGAACATAATTTTACTAAGGAAATATCTTCAGTCTGTGTTTTGATAAATATTTCTACACAAAAATCAGTTCCTTTTTCTTTCTCTCGTTCTCTTAAAGCTTGCTACGGTTTCGGTTTGCATGGTTTGAATGGCAGGCGTTTCCGTAATACATTCCACACCGTAACACTAGGCATATTCAATTCTAAACTAGAACGTCTTCTTGGTCTACCTTGACTACAAACGTAAGGCTGCCGAAGTTGTTTAATTTCTGCATCAGGGACTGCTGACCGCTCCAACCCGGCTTCCTATATGATACACAGCCAGTTTCTGTGAACGGTTGTACCAATTAACAACAGTTTGTCTCTGAGGCGGTGCCTTGCGATAAGCCCCGAATTGTCTCTGAAGTGCAGTAATGGAAATGGATTCATGAAGCCATAGACAACATTTCGCATGCCCTGCACTGTCATACGACTGCATGGTCACTGTTAGAGTAACTCATCGCACACGAAAATTACTGGAAACGTCGGGAACAGCGTAAGGCGAAAGTAAAGCTTGAAGGTGCACTGTACTGAGTGCTGTACGAGACATTTCTGTAAGTTATTTATTCTTTTCATAACGTTTACTTATGTATAATTAGTTTATAAACACCTACATTTTCTTCCAGCCACCTTCAGAAATTCAAAGAAAATGTGCCAGCCAACAATGTAAAACGGTAAGCCAAAATCTACATCTTCGATAAATATAGGTTTGCATCTTTTTCTCTGATTTTGAGGGAAAGTTGTCAACTCCAAGTGAAGACAAAAGAGTCTTTTACAGGAATTTATTCATATTAGGAATTTGTTTTGCTGAAAAGACCCGTGATCTAGGGGTAGCGTCTTTGATTCATAATCAAAACTTTTCGGTCCCGGGTTCGATCCCCGCCACTGCCTAAATTTTGATAAATAATCAGCATTGGCGGCCGAAGACTTCCGGCATAAGAAGTCAGCCTCATTCTGCCAACGGCCTTGTCAAAGAGGGCACTCTCTTGTCCTAGGAGTGGGAAATTGCCCCTAAAGGCGGAAGAATCAGCAATGATCAACGACATGAGGATGCAGAAGGCAATGGAAACCACTGCATTAAAGACACGTAACGTCTATCCATAGGACATGTGGGCTGTAATTGAAGAAGTGTCATGATGATCTCTCCATTGGCAAAAGATTCCGGAATAGTCTCCCATTCGGATCTCCGGGAGGGGACTGCCAAGGGGGAGGTTACCACGAGAAAAAGATTGAATAATCAACGAAAGGATAACGTTCTACGAGTCGGGGAGTGGAATGTCAGAAGCTTGAACGTCGTAGGGAAACTAGAAAATCTGAAAAGGGAAATGCAAAGGCTCAATCTAGATATAGTAGAGGTCAGTGAAGTGAAGTGGAAAGAAGACAAGGATTTCTGGTCAGATGAGTATCGGGTAATATCAACAGCAGCAGAAAATGGTATAACAGGTGTAGGATTCGTTATGAATAGGAAGGTAGGGCAGAGGGTGTGTTACTGTGAACAGTTCAGTGACCAGGTTGTTCTAATCAGAATCGACAGCAGACCAACACCGACAACGATAGTTCAGGTATACATGCCGACGTCGCAAGCTGAAGATGAACAGATAGAGAAAGTATATGAGGATATTGAAAGGGTAATGCAGTATGTAAAGGGGAACGAAAATCTAATAGTCATGGGCGACTGGAATGCAGTTGTAGGGGAAGGAGTAGAAGAAAAGGTTACAGGAGAATATGGGCTTGGGAAAAGGAATGAAAGAGGAGAAAGACTAATTGAGTTCTGTAACAAGTTTCAGCTAGTAATAGCGAATACCCTGTTCAAGAATCACAAGAGGAGGAGGTATACTTGGAAAAGGCCGGGAGATACGGGAAGATTTCAATTATATTACATCATGGTCAGACAAAGATTCCGAAATCAGATACTGGATTGTAAGGCGTACCCAGGAGCAGATATAGACTCAGATCACAATATAGTAGTGATGAAGAGTAGGCTGAAGTTCAAGACATTAGTCAGGAAGAATCAATATGCAAAGAAGTGGGATACGGAAGTACTAAGGAATGACGAGATACGTTGAAGTTCTCTAACGCTATAGATACAGCAAGAAGGAATAGCGCTGTAGGCAGTACAGTTGAAGAGGAATGGACACCTCTAAAAAGGGCCATCACAGAATTTGGGAAGGAAAACACAGGTACAAAGAAGGTAGCTGCGAAGAAACCATGGGTAACAGAAGAAATACTTCAGTTGATTGATGAAAGGAGGAAGTACAAACATGTTCCGGGAAAATCAGGAACACAGAAATACAAGTCGCTGAGGAATGAAATAAATAGGAAGTGCAGGGAAGCTAAGGCGAAATGGCTGCAGGAAAAATGTGAAGACATCGAAAAAGATATGATTGTCGGAAGGACAGACTCAGCATACAGGAAAGTCAAAACAACCTTTGGTGACATTAAAAGCAACGGTGGTAACATTAAGAGTGCAACAGGAATTCCACTGTTAAATGCAGAGGAGAGAGCAAATAGGTGGAAAGAATACATTGAAAGCCTCTATGAGGGTGGAGATTTGTCTGATGTGATAGAAGAAGAAACAGGAGTCGATTTAGAAGAGATAGGGGATCCAGTATTAGAATCGGAATTTAAAAGAGCTTTGGAGGGCTTACGGTCAAATAAGGCAGAAGGGATAGATAACATTCCATCAGAATTTCTAAAATCATTGGAGGAAGTGGCAACAAAACGATTATTCACGATGGTGTGTGGAATATATGAGTCTGGCGATATAACATCTGACTTTCGGAAAAGCATCATCCACACAATTCCGAAGACGGCAAGAGCTGACAAGTGCGAGAATTATCGCACAATCAGCTTAACATCTCATGCATCGAAGCTGCTTACAAGAATAATATATTTATTTATTTATTTTTCCATTGGACCAAATTAAGGAGATGTCTCCATGGTCATGGAACGAGTCAATACATGAAATTATAACACGATATTAGAAACAGATAAAATGAAATATAAAAAAACATATTCAGGTGACAAGTCGTAAGTTTAAATGAAGAAAATCAACAATGTAGCACTGGAATTTGCTTAATTTTTTAGCTCTTCCAGGAGCTCCTCGACAGAATAGGAGGAGTGAGCCATGAGGAAACTCTTCAGTTTAGACTAAAAGAGTTTGGGCTACTGCTAAGATTTTTAAGTTCTTGTGGTTGCTTATTGAAAATGGATGCAGCAGAATACTGCACTCCTTTCTGCACAAGAGTCAAGGAAGTGCATTCTACATGCAGATTTCATTTCTGCCTAGTATTAACTGAGTGAAAGCTGCTAACTCTTGGGAATAGGCTAATATTGCTAACAACAAACGACATTAAAGAAAATATATACTGTGAGGGCAATGTCAGAAGTTCCAGATTTTTGAATAGGGGTCGACAAGAGGTTCTCGAACGTACACCACATATCGCTTGAACAGCCCGTTTTTGAGCCAAAAATACCCTTTTTGAATCAGAAGAATTACCCCAAAAAATAATACCATACGACATAAGCGTATGAAAATATGCGAAGTAAACTACTTTTCGTGTTGAAGTGTCACTTATTTCAGATACTGTTCTAATGGTAAATAAAGTAGCATTTAGCTTCTGAACAAGATCCTGGACATGGGCTTTCCACAACAGTTTACCATCTATCCGAACGCCTAGGAACTTGAATTCCGTCTCGCTTATAATATGCCTATTCTGTCTGATCAAAATATCGGTTCTTGTTGAATTGTGAGTTAGAAACTGTAAAAACTGAGTCTTACTATGATTTAGCTTCAAATTATTTTCCACAAGCCACGAACTTGTTTCATTTGTTACTGTTTCAATATTACACACAAGATCCTTCACTATCAAGCTGGTGTCATCAGCAAACAGAAATATTTTTGAATCACCTGTAATACTAGAAGGCATATCATTTATATAAATAAGAAACAGCTGTGGCCCCAGCACTGACCCTTGGGGAACGCCCCACTTAACAGTGCCCCATTGGGACTGAACATCACTACCACTCTCAATATTGCGGAGAATTACCCTCTGCTTTCTGTTCTTAAAGTAAGAGGCGAACCAATCGTAAGCTACTCCCCTTAGTCCATAATGGTCCAACTTCTGCAGTAATATTTTGTGGTCAACACAGTCAAAAGCCTTCGTTAAATCAAAGAAAACACCTAGCGTTCGCAACCTTTTATTTAATCCGTCCAAAACCTCACAGAGAAAAGAGAATGTAGCATTTTCAGTTGTTAAACCATTTCTAAAACCAAACTCAACATTTGACAGCAAATTATGTGAATTTAAATGCTCCAGTAACCTTGTATATACAACCTTCTCGATTACTTTAGCAAACACCGATGGCATAGAAATAGGTCTAAAATTGTCAACATTTTCAAAGTCTCCCTTTTTATAAAGTGGCTTCACTACCGAGTACTTTGATCGGTCCGGAAACTGACCACTCCTAAAGGAAAAGTTACAGATATGACTGAGAACTGGGCTAACATACATAGAACAATACTTCAGTATTCTGCTAGATACCCCGTCATAGCCATGAGAGTTCTTGGTCTTTAGTGATTTAATTATTAACTCAATCTCCCTCTTGTCAGTATCATGGAGGAGCATTTCAGGTAACAGTCTCGGAACACTTTTTTCTAAGAGCGCTATATGATTCCCTGTTGGGACTAGGTTTCTATTTAGTTCACCTGCTATATTCAGAAAGTGATTATTAAGTACTGTACATATATGCGACTTATCAGTAACACGAACATCCCCACTACGCACTGATTCTATATTCTCGACCTGTCTCTGCAGACCAGCCACTTCCTTTACGACTGACCATATGGTTTTAATTTTATCCTGAGACTTAGCTATTCTATCTGCATACCACATACTTTTTGCCGTCCTAATAACATTTTAAGCACCTTACAATACTGTTTGTAATGGGCTGCTGCATTTAGATTTTGACTCTTTCTAACGTTTTGATATAATTGCCACTTTGTTCTACAAGATATTCTTATCCCTCTAGTCAGCCACCCAGGCTGCCTGTTTGTGCTAGTACCCTGTTTTAAACGTTCTAACGGAAAGCAGCTTTCAAAGAGCATGAGAAAAGTCTTGAGAAAAGCATTATATTTATCGTCTACTGTATCAGCGCTATAAACCTCTTGCCACTCTTGTTCCTTGATAAGGTTTACAAAAGTCTGTACAGCAACTGGATCAGCTTTCCTAAAAAGTTGGTAACTATATTTAACATGTGTTGCAGCACAAAAATCTTTTAGACTTAAAATTTGTGCATCATGATCTGAAAGGCCATTCACCTGTTTGCTAACAGAATGCCCTTCTAATAATGACGAATGAACAAAAATATTGTCTATGGTTGTTCTACTGTTCCCTTGCACTCTCGTTGGAAAGAATACGGTTTGCATAAGATTATATGAATTAAGGAGGTCTACCAGCATTCTTTTCCTTGCACAATCACTTATACAATTAATATTGAAGTCACCACATATAACAAACTTTTTGTATTTCCTATAAAGTGAACCAAGAACCTCCTCTAGCTTTAGCAAAAATGTTGTGAAATCGGAATCTGGGGATCTATAAATAACAACAGTAAGACGTTTAGCTCCACTAAATTTAACCACACCTGCACAACATTCAAACACCTTTTCAGTGCAGTACTTTGAAACATCAATTGACTCAATTGGGATACCGTTTTTCACATACATGGCTACTCCCCCACACCGCAAAAAGCTCCTAGAAAAGCTGCCAGCCAACCTGTATCCTGGTAAAGGAAGCCTCTGAATTATCTCCTTATTTAAGAAGTGTTCAGATATACCAATAATTTCAGAGTCAACATCTATAAGCAGTTCACTAACTTTATCTCTAATACCTTGTATATTTTGATGAAATATACTAATTCCCTCATTAATCGGATACCCAAGCTTTGTAGAAAGTGGTTTCTTTGTTAGAGAGACTTCCCTTAAGCAGGAATACCTATCAGCTGACTTCAATCTAAAAAAGGTGCAGCTCTAACACCCACTACTGCAGGAATTTTCCCATGAGTGATCCCACCAACCCCACCTATGCTGTCACCTATAAGCTTTGCCAACCTCCCCTTCCCATACCTGTTGAAGTGCAGGCCATGTCTAGTGAAACCCGTCCTGCTGATAGACTCCACCGACACCACTGAAATGTGACCCATGCTTTCTGTCATTAGCGCACCCCCAAGTCTCATGTTATTACGCCTGACGGCTGTATTAAGATGAGGCCGATCGTGACGCTGAAACAGTTCCACGAAATGCACATTCGTGTTGCCAGTCTGAGTGGCTATCTTTTCCAGGTCACCATCTATGTCATACTCCCCATCCCTATCAATACTATTACCTGCCCCACCCACAATCACTACCTGATCCTCTTTAGTAAAATCCCTACATTACCCCCCCTCCTATGTTAACAGTCACCTGAGCCAACACTGCATTAGGCTTCACAATGCTGGTGACCTGGTACTCACTCCCCAGCACTTCCTGCAACTGCTGGGCTACACCTCTGCCATGAGAACTACCTAACAGCAGAACCTTCTTCTTCCTCTTCGACTTTGCAACTGTTCTAGGCACAGTAACTACTGAGGTCTGCTGCATACTTCCTACATCTACAGCTACTAGAGATTCCTCTCCACTAGACTCTGACAGTTGGTCATATCTATTGTAAACACCAATAGTAAAACTATCTGAAAATCTTCCTCTCCTAGCAGATCTCTTGCCAACAGCCAGCTCCCATTCCCCAACCCTCTTCTCCCTCATCATCCTATCTAGCTCCTCCTGTGCGTTTTTCAACTGCACCTGAAGGGCACAGATCTTACGCTTCTGCTCCTCTGTCAACTTACTCTTGCTACATAACCTGCAGTTCCAGGAGAGGATCTCACCAGAATGCCCACTGGCTTCCCCACGACATTCCCCAAAGGGAAAATACTTCGAACAAGTCTCACACCGCAATCCACTACTCACGAACCCACGGCAAAGCCCACACTTCTCACTCATGGTAAAATTTTACTTTTTCTAAGTTCCGCTACTACAATAAGTATATGTTAAAAACCTGACTACAATAATCACAAACTTACTCTACAAGGGAAGTAACTACTTTTATTAACAGTATTAATATACAACAAATGTGAATATAACAAAAGACTAATACAGAAAGAGAATTAAACGTCTAATGAAACAGTAACGAAGCTGAAAACAGTTCCGAAAAGGTTCTTCTGAAATTATTTCACCAGAAAACACCAAGAACACCGGTTGAAGACTACTAAAGTTCCTAAATAAACCACTATACACAAACAATTAATTAGTACTTAGCTTTCGATGCGCCGTTACAGCTGCAACTGGTCAGCGCGGACTGTAAACACAGGCAAGAGGTTAAGTTGCTCGATACGAAACACTCACAAATATCAGGTCACAACACAAGAACGGCAGAGGTGAATGAAGAAACCACTAATACGTCACTTATATAGTAAATATTATCACAAAAACCGTTAAAATATGTGTCTGAAACCTAAAAATATATGAAAACTTAGAGAGCGATCTCACACGCAGTCACTCGCTTATGACGTCACACCAAAGACCTGCGCCAGAAGAATGAAAAAGAAAAGCTAGGTGAAGATCAATTTGGCTTTACGAAAAGTAAAAGGACGAGAGTGGCAATTCTGACGTTACGGCTAATAATGGAAGCAAGGCTAAAGAAAAATCAAGACACTTTCATAGGATTTGTCGACCTGGAAAAAGCGTTCGACAATATAAAATGGTGCAAGCTGTTCGAGATTCTGAAAAAAGTAGGGGTAAGCTATAGGGACAGACGGGTCATATACAATATATACAACAACCAAGAGGGAATAATAAGAGTGAACGATCAAGAACGAAGTGCTCGTATTAAGAAGGGTGTAAGACAAGGCTGCAGCCTTTCGCCCCCACTCTTCAATCTGTACATCGAGGAAGCAATGATGGAAATAAAAGAAAGGTTCAGGAGTGGAATTAAAATACAAGGTGAAAGGATATCAATGATACGATTCGCTGATGACATTGCTATCCTGAGTGAAAGTGAAGAAGAATTAAATGATCTGCTGAACGGAATGAACAGTCTAATGAGTACACAGTATGGTTTGAGAGTAAATCGGAGAAAGACGAAGGTAATGAGAAGTAGTAGAAATGAGAACAGCGAGAAACTTAACATCAGGATTGATGGTCACGAAGTCAATGAAGTTAAGGAATTCTGATACCTAGGCAGTAAAATAACCAATGACGGACGGAGCAAGGAGGACATCAAAAGCAGACTCGCTATGGCAAAAAAGGCATTTCTGGCCAAGAGAAGTCTTCTAATATCAAATACCGGCCTTAATTTGAGGAAGAAATTTCTGAGGATGTACGTCTGGAGTACAGCATTGTATGGTAGTGAAACATGGACTGTGGGAAAACCTGAACAGAAGAGAATCGAAGCATTTGAGATGTGGTGCTATAGACGAATGTCGAAAATTAGGTGGACTGATAAGGTAAGGAATGAGGAGGTTCTACGCAGAATCGGAGAGGAAAGGAATATGTGGAAAACACTGATAAGGAGAGGGGACAGGATGATAGGACATCTGCTAAGACATGAGGGAGAGGGCAAAAACTCTAGAGGAAGACAGAGATTGGAATACGTCAAGCAAATAATTGAGGACGTAGGTTGCAAGTGCTACTCTGAGATGAAGAGGTAAGCACAGGAGAGGAATTCGTGGCCGGCCGCATCAAACCAGTCTGATGACAAAAAAAAAAAAAAAAAAAAAAAAAAAAAAAAAAAATCTAACTTAAACTAACATATGAGTGAACATATGAACCATGCCCGAGGGAGGACTCGAACCTCCGACGGGGGAAACCGAGCGGACCGTGAGTAGACGCCTCAGTTCGTGCGGCTACCCTGCGCGGCTTCAATCTATCCCAGGCATGTTCGATGGGGTACATGTCTGGAGAACATGCTGGTCACTCTAGTCGAGCGATGTCGTTATACTGAAGGAAGTCATTCACAAGATGTGCACGATGAGGGCGCGAATTGTCTTCCACGAAGATGAATGCCTCGCCAATATGCTGCCGATATGGTTGCACTTTCGGTCGGAGGCTGGCATTCACGTATAGTACAGCCGTTATGGTGCCCTCCATAACCACCAGCGGCGTACGTGGGCCCCACATAATGCCACCCCAAAACAGCAGGGAACCTCCACCTTGCTGCACTCTCTGGACAGTGTGTCTATGGCGTTCAGCGTGACCGGATTGCCTCCAAACACGTCGCCGACGATTGTCTGGTTGAAGGCATATGCGACACTCATCGGTGAAGAGAACGTGATCCCAATCCTGGCCGGTCCATTCGGCATGTTGTTGGGCCCATCTGTACCGCTCTGGATGGTGTCGTGTTTGCAAAGATGGACCTCGGCATGGACCTCGGGAGTAAAGTTGCGCATCATGCTGTCTATTGCGTGCAGTCTGAGTCGTACACGACGTCCTGTGGCTGCACGAAAAGCATTATTCAAGATGGTGGCGTTGCTGTCAGGGTTCTTCCGAGCCATAATCCGTATTTAGCGGTCATCCACTTCAGTAGTAGCCCTTGGGCGGCCTGAGAGAACATGTCATCGACAGTTCCTGTCTCTCTGTATCTCCTCCATGTCCGATCAACGTCGCTTTGGTTCACTCCGAGACGCCTGTACACTTCCCTTGTTGAGAGCCTTTCCTGACACAAAGTAACAATGCAGACGCGATCGAACAGCGGTACTGACTGTCTAGGTATGGTTGAACTACAGACAACACGAGCCATGTACCTCCTTCCTGGTGGAATTATTGGAACTGATCGGCTGTTGGACCCCCTCCGTCTAAGAGGCGCTCTTCATGCATGGTTGTTTATATCTTTGGGCGGGTTTAGTGACATTTCTGAACAGTCAAAGGGACTGTGTCTGTGACACAATATCCACAATCAGGAGTTCTGGAAACCGGGGTGATGCAAAACCTTTTCTTGATGTGTGTATATACGTCAGTAATGGACGGTAACTTAAGCCGGATTTACGACTGTGTTATTATTAAGTTCTCGAGTTCTCTACACAATATACACGTTACGTATTGCTCTTCTACGTTGCTATGTTCTTTTTATAAGTGATTGGTAATGACGTGTTAGTCGAAATTGGCCAGTAGCACAGCAAAACATGATAAAAGTATATAATCTACAATGGACAATGTTTCCTTTTTCGCTTGATGAATGTGTTGTCATATACTCAAAATTAAACGCTGGTTCATTTCCCAAGTGAGATTCTTCAACTGGGAGTGCAAAATGTCCGAAAACGTGAAGTGAAATGACACAGAAGTTAGTCGGTACGTACTCCGTGCAATGCGGCGAACGTGTTCTCGGCACAGCGTATCGAATTGTAAGTCAGGTTTAGTGGAGGAAAAGTCTCGAGGAAAGGTGTTAGATAAAGTTCCACACAAGCACCTGTTTCGTAGTCGCTTGGCTTGCAACTTTTTCTGCCGACACAACATACCTAATTCAGAAAAACTGTGCCCAAGGTCCGTGACTATTGTCGCGTTCCAGCAACAACTATGCTCCCATCGTGACGAGAAACATTCCACACGAGTAAGGCGTAAACGAAATCCATGACTTTGTGGGCTACTGAGCTGCAAGAACAGCACTTTGTCTACTGAATGGTGTTTTCGTATCTAAATCTGAATGACGGTACCTCTCTTTTTTAAGCAGGAGGTCAGCGATCAGCTAGCTTTTAAATACCTACTGTCAAGGCTTGATGGTTAAGAAGGTTCGGAAAGAGTCGGTTTCAAATTCTTGTTCACTAATTCGGATTAGGATTTCTTCTTCTTCTTTTTCTTCTTTCCTCAGATATTAGACTTTCAACAGTCCCTCTATTATAGGCATCCGTTGCATATGGTTAAGTGCTGCTGCAGTTCTCTCCACGTCTTTCTTGGTCTACTCAATGATCATTTACGTTATAGTCGATGTTTAATCGCGTTTCGCTGAAATGCTTGAGATGAATGCTGGAGTAATACCTTTAAGACTATGGAAAATTTCTTTTCTCTTCCTGGCCTAATTCTGCCAGTAACGACCTTAGTGCTGTTTGTGGGCCAGATTCAGTTTGAGGAGGCGGAGAAGGAGATTAGTGTTCAATGTTCCCTGGACAACGAAGTCATCAGAGAAGGAGCACAAGCTCGGATTAGGGAATGTTTGTGAGGGAAAGTGGCCGTACACTTCTGAAGAAACCATTATAGCATTTGCCTTAAGTGATTCAGGGTAATCACAGAAAACCTAAATCAGGATGGCCGGGCTCGTGTTTGAACTGTTGTCCTCCCGAATGCGAGTCCAGCATGCTAAGCACTGCGCTACCCCGCTCGGTTGGGCTCAGTTCGAATTGTCGCATGGTTGAAACCGAGAACAGGGTTAAATCATTTGTTGATTTTATATATATGTGTTCAAGCATCGCAAATAGGTTCGAAACGTCTACGCGTCATGCTTTCACAGATCTTCGTCCGCGAAACTCCCCAGCAGGCCCCACAATTGAGCGTCGGCCAGTGTTAACTTTATGCGACGCTTCATTTTGGCACACATATTTTATGTAGGATTCAAGTCCGGGGCTTTAAAACGCCAGTCGAACAGGTCGACATCAGCTTGTTGCGAAAATCTTTGCTCAAGTGCCCGACTCGTGTGAACCTGTGGGCGATCCAGCTGAAAATGGATTACTCCGTATGGAAAGCGCAACGTCTCTCTAGGCGCTGTGGCATGCGCACATACTGATATGCGGACAGATCACCGTACATTCGATGAAGTACTGGTGTCCACGTTCATCCCCTGAACGAAACTGTGAGGCCACCATCTCACGAATGTTACATCTGTACTGAGGGTCGTAACGTGCTCCCTGTCACCTGTAGGCCATCACCGGATCCGCCATACAGTGAGTTAAATATTGAATCATCTGGAAAGATGACCTGGTGCCAGTCATAGACTACATTAAATTCAGTGAAGACAACCGTATAAAGTTTGTGATCGTCGGAGAGGGACTCTTATTACCAACCCTATGGGCGCCCTTAAGTGGTTGCGAAAGATGGCTCAAAAATGGCTCTGAGCACCATGGGACTTAACATCTGAGGTCATCAGTCCCCTAGAACTTAGAACTACTTAAACCTAACTAACCTAAGGACGTCACACACATCCATGCCCGAGGCAGGATTCGAACCTGCGACCGTAGCGGTCGCGCGGTTCCAGACTGTAGCGCCTAGAACCGCTCGGTCACTCCGGCCGGCCTGCGAAAGATGAAAGTAAATGTTATAATACGTGCACAGAACAAAATGCGGTAATTATACGCAATCACAGAAAATAAAAAAAGATCTATAAGTAAAATCGTTGCAGTAAGAAGGGACCAAATACACTGCTTAAAGTGTGTTACATCCGATGCTGCCGGCGTTGTCACTCCGTGTAACGTTACAACTGGTGTGGGCTGTACAAAACCGAAGGTATCCTAGCACATAGAGACATGCGGACAGTTTTGTTTTGTCGATTGTTCGTATCGTATATAACTCATTTCTTCCTGTAGCTTACTCTTATTTCTCTCAGAAACTACAAAAACTTGCTTCATTTCTTGAACGCGTCTCGATTTTTCTCCAGTTTTGTTTCCATTATTAAGCAAAACGTCGGAACTTCATCTCTAGTGCCCTTACTTTTCCTAAAGTCCAACTGCTCGTCATCTAACAGATCCCTAATTGTCTTTTCCATTGTTACTTGTGCGATAGTTCACGCATTTATCAATTCTTGCTCTTTTCAGAATTGTACGGATGTGAAGTCTGATGGTATGTCGCCGGTCTCATAGATTCTACATACCAACTTGAACAGTTGCTTGTACGCCACTTCCGCCAATGATTTTAGAAACTCCGATGGAATACTACCTATCCCTTATGCCTTATTCGATTTTACGAAGCTCTTTTGAATTGTAATGCGGTATCCCCTGTCTCTTCCATATCGACTTCAATTTCTTCTTCTAGCACACCATCAGACAATTCCTCCCTCTCGTAGAGGCCTAAAATGTGCTCTTTCCACCTATTTGCTTTCTCCAACATTGGGATTCCCATTGCACTCTTAATATTGTCTCTTTTGCTTTTAATTCCACCGAAAGTTGTTTTGACATTCCTATATGTTGAATCAGTCCTTCCGACTATAATTTCTTTTTCTATTTGTTAACATTTTCTGCAGTCATTTCACCTTGGGTCCCATGCACTTGCTACTTATTTTTCCCCTAAGTGATTTATATTGATGTATTCCCGTCTTTTCCTAAACTTTTTTGTATTGCTGTCTTTTGTTGACCAATTTATACTGTTACCCAAGGTTTCGTAGTAGTTATCTTTCAAATACTTACCTGTGTTTGCCTCTCCAACATCTGCGACTGCTCTGTTTTAGAGATGTTCACTACTCTTCATCTGAAATCTCTGCTGTGGTCCGCCTTATCTAAGTATCCACATCTTTAACGAACTGAGAAACCATCTCGTCCTTTGTCACTATTTCAGTATCCCACATCTTCCCACGCTGATTCTCCCTAACGATTCGCTTAAGCTCCAGTCTACTTATCATCTCCGTCTCTATCTTCTTTCGGATACGCCTTGCAATCTAATATCAGATGTAGAAATCTCTGTCTGATCAGGATGTAATTCAGCTGGAATCTTTCCATGTATCAGAGCCTTTTCTACCTAAAGCTCCTCCTCTTATGATTCTTGAACAGAGTATTCACTGTTCCTAGCTGAAATTTAGTGCAGTATTCAATTAGTCTTTCACCCCCTCCATTCCTACTACCAAGCACATATTTTTCCGTAAGAATATTTCTTCTTCTCCCCATACTATTGCGTCTAGTCCTCCACTATTATTAGATTTTCATCGTACTTTGCGTACTGAATTATCCGTTTAATATCCTAACATAATTAATCCACCTCTTCATTTTCTTCTTGTGAAGTTGGCCAGGGTGCGTGAAATATTATTGTCGACGTTGGTTTGCTGTTTACTCTAATGAGAAGACCCCTACCACTGAACTGCTCAGAGTAATTCACCTCACTTTCCTATCTTTCTTTTCATAACGAATCCTACTTCCGTTATATCGTTTTCTGCCGCTGCTTATATTACAAGAAACCTTACCTTCTTTCCAGTTCACTGGGAACCACAAAATATGTATTGAGCCTTAAAATTTTCCTTTTGCTATTTTCGAGCTTCCCCACCACGTTCAAACTTCTGACAGCCCACGTCCTGACTCGTAGAACGTTACAATTTCGTTTGTTAGTGCGTCTTTTTATCATGGACATCTCCGTTTTCACAGACTTCCCCCGAAGATCCGGATCGGGGATTAATCCAAAATCTTTTGCCACTGGAAAGATCATGATGGC
Source organism: Schistocerca nitens (assembly GCF_023898315.1). Taxonomy (NCBI): domain Eukaryota; kingdom Metazoa; phylum Arthropoda; class Insecta; order Orthoptera; family Acrididae; genus Schistocerca; species Schistocerca nitens. Next base: position 247,336,435 of record NC_064622.1, read on the forward strand.
ACTTTTTCAATTACAGGAAAATTTCTGTGGATACATATTCTTCAGTGCTATGTTTTCTATTGCCTTGTGCATTCTCATGCCGTTGATTACTGCTGATTATCCGCCATGTAAGTGAAGTTTCTCGCTCCAAGGGTAAGAGAATATCCTAACCCTCTGTCCGCTCTTTCTTCCTCTTTGACAAGGCATTTGGCATAAACCGGATGAGTTCTTTTGCTGAAAGTCTTGTTGTTACTAATGATTTTTATTCAAAGTTTAAGCAGTGGCAGGGTTTGAGCCCAGAACCCTGGATGTTTTCATTACTAGTCAAAGACGCTACTCCTCTTTTCTTATGCTTCTTATGAAGTGTAATATTTTGATTGATTTCAGCTCTGCGACTTTTTTTACGCGACCTGAAGAACATTTGTCATTGTGTCGAGCAGAGGTGGAAAGAAATGGTAAATAGAGTGGGAAGCACATAATCTCCTTAAACGTAACCGAGTTCTTCTTAAGGAAAGTAGTAAAAATATTTCGCTTTTTCGTCAAAAGTCACTGTATTCGTGGAGAGACCAGGTGACGGCATTACTAAAACAGAACTTCTGAATATAAGCTTAACTTAACCCAAATCGCTGCAAGTTATTCATATTCTTCTGTCAAATTATAAAGAAGGACGTTTTTAATGCACTGTCTGTATTCATAGAATTTCTTTAACGTAAAGTAAAGTGTTCTGCTGCCAACAGAAAGGAACAGTCACTGGAATACTGAATCTCGATTCCAATTATTATAAAGCGTCAGTCATTTTCTTCCTGATCAGGGAAAATTAGCACCAAATATTCTGAAACATATTGAATGACGGTTCCAGAGAAAACTCGCAACAAACGGTATTGTTCTTATTCATGTTTTAAACTGGTCGCTTTTAGAGGTTCTTGTAGAGGTATTCTGCTGTGAAAGCTTGACCCTCGAAATGCATAAATTATACTGTTTTTTATGCTGTAATTAGGTCGTTGAGCCATCATTTTAACACTGATTGTTCTGTTTTTGACAGGTCTGTTGCAATAATCAGCCGTTTTCTTGTCTCGTCTTCATCATGTTTTGTGCATAAGTGCTACATACAACAACCTCACATATACACTATGTGATCAAAAGTATGCGAATACCTGGCTGAAAATGACTTACAAGTTCGTGGCGCCCTCCATCGATAATGGTGGAATTCAATATGGTGTTGCCCTCCCCCCCCCCCCTCCCCTTTGCCTTGATGACAGCTACCACTCTCGCAGGCATACGTTCAATCAGATGCTGGAAGGTTTCTTGGGGAATGGCAGCCCATTCTTCACGGAGTGCTGCACTGAGGAGAGGTATCGATGTCGGTCGGTGAGGCCTGGAACGAAGTCGGCTTTCCAAAACATCACAAACGTGTTATATAGGATTCAGGTCAGGACTCTGTGCAGGCCAGTCCATTACAGGGATGTTATTGTTGTCGTGTAACCACTCCGCCACAGGCCGCGCATTATCGTGTTGAAAGATGCAACTGCCGTCCCCGAATTGCTCTTCGACAGTGGGAAGCAAGAAGGTGCTTGAAACATGAATGTAAGCCTGTGCTGCGATAGTTCCACGCAAAACAACAAGGTGTGTAAGCCCCCTCATGAAAAACTCGAACACCGTAACACCACCGCCTCCGATTCTTACTGTTGGCGCTACAAACGCTGGCAGATGACGTTCACCGGGAATTCGCCATACCTACTCCCTGCCATCGGATCGCCACATTGTGTACCGTGACTCGTCCCTCCACACGACGTTTTTCCACTGTACAGTCATCCAATGCATACGCTCCTTACACCAAGCGAGGCGTCGTTTGGCTGTTACCGGCGTGATATGTGGCTTATGAGTAGCCGCTCGACCATGAAATCCAAGTTTTCTCTCCTCTCGACTACCTGTCAAGTACTTGCAGTGGATGCAAGTTTGGAATTTCTAGTGATGGTCTGGATAGATGTCTGCCTGTTACACATTACGACCCTCTTCAAATGTTAGAATTATATTAATACCTTCAGCTGCTAACGGGGACAGGTGAAAATGTGTGCCCCGACTGGGACTCGAACCCGGGATCTCCTGCTTACATGGCAGACGCTCTTTCCATGTGAGCCACCGAGGGCACAGAGAATAGCGCTCATGCCTCCCGCGAGACCCACATTCTCACCTTGTATGTCCACACACTACATTCGTAGTGTCCCACCCCAACACACTCATTACTCGTGGAAGACATTCTTACCAAGTCCCGTAAGAGTTCGGGGAATATGTGTGCATCCGCACAGAAGAAGGAGGTCATGGCCGATATTGCCAGAACTATATACTTATCTGTATATATGTCTGTTCATTCGGACATGTCCGAAAGAACAGACACCATATCCAGATAAGTATACTCTTCAAACGTCGGTCTCTGTCAGTCAACAGACGAAGTCTGTATAAACGCTTTTGTGCTGTACGTGTCCCTTCACGTTTTCACTTCACTGTCACATCGGAAACAATGGACCTAGGCATATTCATGAGTGTGGAAATCTCGCGTACAGACGTACGACACAAGTGACACCCAATCAATTTTGTTCGTTTCTTGAAACTGCAAGATGTCTAGCTCTGAATATCCGACTTGTCAAATATACCTATTTTATTGGTACGTCTAGCAGTAGACTTGACAGGTTTTCTTTATCTGGTGGGATGCTTGATAGGATTTTGACTGTCGATGTCATCCCTGCCAGCTTCATGGGACACTGTGCGGTGACTGTTACTTTAAATCACGCGCGACAGTACTTAAAATTGTTTCTATCGCCCTGGACGCTGAATGTTGCGCTGTTGGAGGGTCCTTCTCTCGATGAGGTGATTTGGGAACTGTGGGACACTAATATCCGTTCAACGGCGTGATACGCCTCTATTTTGGAATGGCGTGATCAACTGACAGACAAACGCTGATAAAATTCTGTGTAGATAGAGCACGGTAATTCCGGAGGGCGCAAGATTTTTACTACTCTCTCTAACGTGACCTTTATGAAAGTGCGTATTAGGCTCCGCTAAGTATTGCAGATGGCAGAAGTGTAAAGGCGCGTTTGTAACGCTTGTAGCAGCGTCAAATGGAAGGATTAAAATGCGATCCAAACCACATATCTTGGCAACGAATGAAGTAACTTCTTTACGTCATAAGCGCGTGACTGCGTGTGAGATCGCTCTCTAAGTTTTCATCTATTTTTAGGTTTCAGATATATATTTTAACTGTTTTTGTGATAATATTTACTATATAAGTGACTTATTAGTGGTTTCTTCATTCACCTCTGCATTTCTTGTGTTGTGGCCTGATATTTGTGAGTGTTTCGTATCGAGCAACTTAACCTCTTACCCGTGTTTACATTCCGCGCTGACCAGTTGCAGCTGTAGCGGCGCATCGAAAGCTAAGTACTAATTAATTGTTTGTGTATAGTAGTTTATTTAGGAACTTTAGTAGTCTTCAACCGGTGTTCTTGGTGTTATCCGGTGAAATAACTTCAGAAGAAATTTTTGCGAACTACTTTCAGTTTCGTTACTGTCATTAGACGTTTGATTTTCTTTCTGTGTTAGTATTTTGTTATATTCTCATTTGTTGTTGATTAATACTGTCAATAATAGTAGTTACTTCCCTTGTAGAGCAAGTTTGTGATTATTGTAGTCAGTTTTTAACATCTTCTCATTGTAGTAGCGGAACTTAGATAAAGTTGTTTTTCTTGTTTCAATAACTGTAAAATTTTACCATGAGTGAGAAGTGTGGGCTTTGCCGTAGGTTCGTGAGCAGTGGATTGCGGTGTGAGACTTGTTCGAAGTATTTTCACTGGGGGGAATGCAGTGGGGAAGCCAGTGGGCATTCTGGTGAGATCCTCTCCTGGAACTGCAGGTTATGTAGCAAGAGTAAGTTGATAGAGGAGCAGGAGCGTAAGATCTGTGCCCTTCAGGTGCAGTTGAAAAACGCACAGGAGGAGCTAGATAGGATGAGGAGGGAGAAGGGGGTTGGGGAATGGGAGCTGGCTGTTGGCAAGAGATCTGCTAGGAGAAGGAGATTTTCAGATAGTTTTACTATTGGTGTTTGTAATAGATATGACCAACTGTCAGAGTCTAGTGGAGAGGAATCTCTAGTAGCTGTAGATGTAGGAAGTATGCAGCAGACCTCAGCAGTTACGGTGGCTAGGACAGCTGCAAAGTCTAAGAGAAAGAAGAAGGTTCTGCTGTTAGGTAGTTCTCATGGTAGAGGTGTAGGCCAGCAGTTGCAGGAAGTTTTGGGGAGTGAGTACCAGGTCACCAGCATTGTGAAGCCTAATGCAGGATTGGCTCAGGTGACTTTTAACATAGGGGGGTTATGTAGGGATTTTACTAAAGAGGATCAGGTAGTGATTGTGGGTGGGGCTGGTAATAGTATTGATAGGGATGGGGAGTATGACAGATGGTGACCTGGAAAAGATAGCCACTCAGACTGGCAACACGAATGTGCATTTCGTGGAACTGTTTCAGCGTCACGATCGGCCTCATCTTAATACAGCCGTCAGGCGTAATAACATGAGACTTGGGGGTGCGCTGATGACAGAAAGCATGAGTCACATTTCAGTGGTGTCGGTGGAGTCTATCAGCAGGACGGGTTTCACTAGACATGGCCTACACCTCAACAGGTATGGGAAGGGGAGGTTGGCAAAACTTATAGGTGACAGCATAGGTGGGGGTGGTGGGATCACTCATGGGAAAATTCCGGTAGTTGTGGGTGTTAGAGCTGTACCTTTTTTAGATTGAAGTCAGCTGATAGGTATTCCTGCTTAAGGGAAGTCTCTCTAACAAAGAAACCACTTTCTACAAAGCTTGGGTATCCGATTAATGAGGGAATTAGTATATTTCATCAAAATATACAAGGTATTAGAGATAAAGTTAGTGAACTGCTTATAGATGTTGACTCTGAAATTATTGGTATATCTGAACACTTCTTAAATAAGGAGATAATTCAGAGGCTTCCTTTACCAGGATACAGGTTGGCTGGCAGCTTTTCTAGGAGCTTTTTGCGGTGTGGGGGAGTAGCCATGTATGTGAAAAACGGTATCCCAATTGAGTCAATTGATGTTTCAAAGTACTGCACTGAAAAGGTGTTTGAATGTTGTGCAGGTGTGGTTAAATTTAGTGGAGCTAAACTTCTTACTGTTGTTATTTATAGATCCCCAGATTCCGATTTCACAACATTTTTGCTAAAGCTAGAGGAGGTTCTTGGTTCACTTTATAGGAAATACAAAAAGTTTGTTATATGTGGTGACTTCAATATTAATTGTATAAGTGATTGTGCAAGGAAAAGAATGCTGGTAGACCTCCTTAATTCATATAATCTTATGCAAACCGTATTCTTTCCAACGAGAGTGCAAGGGAACAGTAGAACAACCATAGACAATATTTTTGTTCATTCGTCATTATTAGAAGGGCATTCTGTTAGCAAACAGGTGAATGGCCTTTCAGATCATGATGCACAAATTTTAAGTCTAAAAGATTTTTGTGCTGCAACACATGTTAAATATAGTTACCAACTTTTTAGGAAAGCTGATCCAGTTGCTGTACAGACTTTTGTAAACCTTATCAAGGAACAAGAGTGGCAAGAGGTTTATAGTGCTGATACAGTAGACGATAAATATAATGCTTTCCTCAAGACTTTTCTCGTGCTCTTTGAAAGTTGCTTTCCGTTAGAACGTTCAAAACAGGGTACTAGCACAAACAGGCAGCCTGGGTGGCTGACTAGAGGGATAAGAATATCTTGTAGAACAAAGTGGCAATTATATCAAAACGTTAGAAACAGTCACAATCTAAATGCAGGAGCCCATTACAAACAGTATTGTAAGGTGCTTAAAAAAGTTATTAGGAAAGCAAAAAGTATGTGGTATGCAGATAGAATAGCTAAGTCTCAGGATAAAATTAAAACCATATGGTCAGTCGTAAAGGAAGTGGCTGGTCTGCAGAGACAGGTCGAGAATATAGAATCAGTGCGTAGTGGGGATGTCCGTGTTACTGATAAGTCGCATATATGTACAGTACTTAATAATCACTTTCTGAATATAGCAGGTGAACTAAATAGAAACCTAGTCCCAACAGGGAATCATATAGCGCTCTTAGAAAAAAGTGTTCCGAGACTGTTACCTGAAATACTCCTCCATGATACTGACAAGAGGGAGATTGAGTTAATAATTAAATCACTAAAGACCAAGAACTCTCATGGATATGACGGGGTATCTAGCAGAATACTGAAGTATTGTTCCACGTATGTTAGCTCAGTACTTAGCTATATCTGTAACTTTTCCTTTAGGAGTGGTCGGTTTCCTGGCCGATTAAAGGACTCGGTAGTGAAGCCACTTTATAAAAAGGGAGACAGGGATAATGTTGACAATTATAGACCTATTTCTATGCCATCGGTGTTTGCTAAAGTTATCGAGAAGGTTGTATATACAAGGTTACTGGAGCATTTAAATTCACATAATTTGCTGTCAAATGTACAGTTTGGTTTTAGAAATGGCTTAACAACTGAAAATGCTATAGTCTCTTTTCTCTGTGAGGTTTTGGACGGATTAAATAAAAGGTTGCGAACGTTAGGTGTTTTCTTTGATTTAACGAAGGCTTTTGACTGTGTTGACCACAAAATATTACTGCAGAAGTTGGAACATTATGGAGTAAGGGGAGTAGCTTACAACTGGTTCGCCTCCTACTTTAAGAACAGAAAGCAGAAGGTAATCCTCCGCAATATTGAGAGTGGTAATGATGTTCAGTCCCAATGGGGCACTGTTAAATGGGGCGTTCCCCAAGGGTCGGTGCTGGGGCCACTGCTGTTTCTTATTTATATAAATGATATGCCTTCTAGTATTACAGGTGAATCAAAAATATTTCTGTTTGCTGATGACACCACCTTGGTAGTGAAGGATCTTGTGTGTAATATTGAAACATTATCAAATAATGTAGTTCATGATATAAGTTCGTGGCTTGTGGAAAATAATTTGATGCTAAATCACAGTTTTTACAGTTTCTAACTCACAATTCAACAAGACCTGACATTTTAATCAGACAGAATGGGCATGTTATTAGCGAGACGGAACAGTTCAAGTTCCTAGGCGTATGGATAGATAGTAAGTTGTTGTGGAAAGCCCATGTTCAGGATCTTGTTCAGAAACTAAATGCCGCTTTATTTACCATTAGAACAGTATCTGAAATAAGTGATATTTCAACACGAAAAGTAGTATACTTCGCATATTTTCATATGCTTATGTCATATGGTATTATTTTTTGGGGTAATTCTTCTGATTCAAAAAGGGTAATTTTGGCTCAAAAACGGGCTGTTCGAGCTATGTATGGTGTAAGTTCGAAAACCTCTTGTCGACCCCTATTCAATAGTCTGGGAATTTTGACATTGCCCTCACAGTATGTATTTTCTTTAATGTCGTTTGTTGTTAGCTTATTCCCAAGAGTTAGCAGCTTCCACTCAGTTAATACTAGGCAGAAATCAAATCTGCATGTGGAATGCACTTCCTTGACTCTTGTGCAGAAAGGAGTGCAGTATTCTGCTGCATCCATTTTCAATAAGCTACCACAAGAACTCAAAAACCTTAGCAGTAGCCCAAACACTTTTAAGTCTAAACTGAAGAGTTTCCTCATAGCTCACTCCTTCTATTCTGTCGAGGAGCTCCTGGAAGAGCTAAAAAATTAAGCAAATTCCAGTGTTACATTCTTGATTTTCTTTATTTAAACTAACGACTTGTCGCCTGAATATGTTTCTTTTATTTCATTTCATTCTGTTTCTACAATCGTGTTATAATTTCATGTATTGACTCGTTCCATGACCATGGAGACTTCTCCTAAATGTGGTCCCACGGAACAATAAATAAATAAATAAATAAAAAATAAATAAATACATCATTTCATTCGACATCAGTATCACGTCTCTCGAGACAGGGGACGACAGTATTGTGACGGCACAAAAGAACATGTTGCATGCTCTACATCAGTTCTGTGTTGGGCTGTATGAGGTACCATTTCCTGTCGATACATCCGTTTTATTTGTTCAGGCTCTGAATCATACTTTTACACGTGCTCATAATGCTGCGTTTTTAGAAACTTTTCAATATGAGGATGTCTATGACTTGATTGGCAGATCGCAGGGGTTGGATGGTCTGCCTAAGGAGTTTTAGACGCGTTTTTGACATTGGTTGTTGGGTACTATTTTTATATGGCTTTTGTACAAAGTGTTGAGGGTTTGAGCCCAACTCGTTTAAAGTTGGTAAAACTGTGTTAATTCCTAAAAGTTCTGGTCGGGCAGCAACTGATAAATTTCGTCCGATTGCCTTATTAAATTCTGATTATAAGACTGTGGAGGTGGTTCATGGTGTGGGTTCCTGTTGTCATGTCCTGGTTCATGAACCGCGGGCAACGTATGAGTGGCCAAGTAAGTGTTCCTGACAGTCGGGATACCAGTTACTTTGGAATAAGGCTGGGCATCTCGGACATATTCCGAGTCGTGGTCACCTTTGTACTCAGACGGCAACGACTACAAAATCCACCGGTTAGTCCCTCAATCGTTAGGGGTAAAACTCAATGGGACCCAGGGCAAGTAAGGCTAGCAACCTGCTTCCCTGCTATTTTAAATATGATGCTGGCAACAATCAGAGCAAAATGCCTCGGACCTTTGGAGGTGACGGAGTCCCACCTCTAATTGACAAACCAGGGACTCCTAAGATACGACTCGGCAAACGAATGGTAACGAGATGGGGAGCTATTAATATCAATGGGGGCTAATCTGGGAATAAGGTAGAGCTGGCAGAGGCTGCAAGTAAGTTGGGGTTGGACGTTTCAGCTGTTAGTGACATTCGCGTAAGGGGTGAGAAAGAAGAGGAAGTGGGAGAATACAAGGTCTACCTGTCAGGAGTCAAAGCAGGAATACCACAATGGAGTGTAGGGCTTTGCATCAGGAAAGAAATGGAACCCAGCGTAGTTGCAATAAGGTATGTAAACGAACGACTGATGTGGATAGATTTGACAGTGTCTAGCAAGAAAATTAGGATTGTGTCAGTATATTCACATTGTGAAGGGGCAGATCAAGATAAGACGGATAGTTTTTATGAGGCACTCAGTGATGTAGTTGTTAGAGTAAAGGACAAGGACAGTGTTCTGCTCATGGGTGATTTTAACGCCAGGATTGGAAATCGAACAGAAGGGTATGAAAAGGTTATGGGTAAATTTGGAGAGGATATGGAGGCCAGTATGGGCTTAGTAATCACAAACTCCTTTTTTAAACATAAGAACATTCACCGGTATACTTGAGGAGGCAGGGGAACCAGATCTGTCATTGACTATATAATAACAGATCAGGAATTCAGGAAGGCTGTGAGGGACACACGTATATTCAAAGGATTCTTTGATGACACTGATCACTATTTAAACTGCAGTGAAATTGGTATTGTGAGGCCGAAAGTGCATGAGGTCAGGTCCATATGTAGGAGGATAAGAGTGGAGAAACTTCAGGATAAGGAAATCAGGCACAAGTACATAACAGTGATATCAGAAAGGTACCAGTTAGCTGAATGTTGTGAATTACAGTCATTGGAAAAGGAATGGACAAGGTACAGGGACACAGTACTAGAAGTGGCTAAAGAATGTCGTGGAACAGTAGTGTGTAAAGGTAGAATGAAGCAAACAGCTTGGTGGAATGACACAGTCAAGGCAGCCTGTAAAAGGAAAAAGAAGGCGTATCAAAAATGGCTACATACTAGAACTCAGGTAGACAGAGAAAGTTATGTTGTAGAAAGAAACAAAGCCAAACAGATAATTGGAGCATCAAAGAAGAAATCTTGGGAAGACTTTGGAAACAGGTTGGAGACTTTGGGTCAAGCTGCTGGAAAACCATTCTGGAGTGTAATTAGCAGTCTCCGAAAGGGAAGTAAGAAGGAAATGACAAGTATTTTGGACAGGTCAGGAAAACTGCTGGTGAATCCTGTTGATGCCTTGGACAGATGGAGGGAATATTTGAAGAGTTACTCAATGTAGGAGAAAACACGATCAGTAATGTTTCAATTTCGATGTACAATGGGATAGGAATGATGATGGAAAATAGGATCACATTTGAGGAAGTGGAGAAAATGGTCAATAGATTGCAGTGCAATAAAGCGGCTTGGGTGGATGAAATTAAGTCGGAACTCATCAAATACAGTGGAATGTCGGGTCTTAAATGGTTACACAGGATAACTGAAATGGCGTGGGAGTCGGGACAGGTTCCATCAGACTGGACGAAAGCAGTAATCACACCAATCTTTATACATGGAAACAGAAAAGATTGTAGCAACTACAGAGGTATCTCTTTAATCAGCGTTGTGGGTAAAATCTTCTCAGGTATTGTAGAAAGGAAAGTGCGAGTATTAGTTGAGGACAAATTGGATGAAAATCAGTGTGGGTTTAGGCCTCTTAGAGGTTGTCAGGACCAGATCTTTACCTTACGACAAATAATGGAGAAGTGTTGCGTGTGGAACAGGGAATTGTATCTATGCTTTATAGATCTAGAAAAGGCATACGACCGGGTTCGTAGGAGGAAGTTATTGTCTGCTCTACGAGATTATGGAATAGGAGGCGATCTTTTGCAAGCAATTGAAGGTCTTTACATAGATAGTCAGGCAGCAGTTAGAGTTGACGGTAAATTGAGTTCATGGTTCAGAGTAGTTTCAGGGGTAAGACAAGGCTGCAACCTGTCTCCACTGTTGTTCATATTATTAATGGATCATATGTTGAAAACAATAGACTGGCTGGGTGAGATTAAGATATGTGAGTACAAAATAAGCAGTCTCGCATATGCGGATGACTTAGTTGTGATGGCAGATTCGATTGAAAGTTTGCAAAGTAATATTTCAGAACTAGATCAGAAATGTAATGACTATGGTATGAAGATTAGCATCCCCAAAACGAAAGTAATGTCAGTGAGAAAGAGATATAAACGGATTGAGTGCCAAATAGGTGGAACAAAGTTAGAACAGGTGAACGGTTTGAAGTACTTATGATGCATATTCTCACAGGATGACAACATAGTGAAAGAACTGGAAGCGAGGTGTAGCAAAGCTAATGCAGTGAGCGCTCAGCTACTATCTACTCTCTTCTGCAAGAAGGAAGTAAGTACCAAGACTAAGTTATCTGTGCACCGTTCAATCTTTCGACCAACTTTGTTGTATGGGAGCGAAAGCTGGGTGGATTCAGGCTACCTTATCAATAAGGTTGAGGTTACGGATATGAAAGTAGCTAGGATGATTGCAGGTACTAGTAGATGGAAACAATGGCAGGAGGGTGTCCTCAGTGAGGAAATCAAAGAAAAACTGGGAATGAACTCTATTGATGTAGCAGTCAGGGTGAACAGGCTTAGATGGTGGGGTCATGTTACACGCATGGGAGAATCAACGTTACCCAAGAGACTCATGGGTTCAGCAGTAGATGGTAGGAGGGGTCGGGGTAGACCAAGGAGAAGGTACCTGGATTCGGTTAAGAATGATTTTGAAGTAATAGGCTTAACATCAGAAGAGGCACCAATGTTAGCACTGAATAGGGGATCATGGAGGAATTTTATAAGGGGGACTATGCTTCAGACTGAACGCTGAAAGACATAATCAGTCTTAAATGATGATGATGACTGTGGAGAGGGCGGTGAATATCTGACTGTTTGTATTGATGGGGAAAGTTGTTGCTAACCATCAAAGTTGTATTCGTAGTTCGTCTAGTCTGACACCGGTAGCAGAAACGTCGTGACATCATATCGGAGGCGGCTGTTACTTCTGTTCCAGTTGGTCTGGTATTTTCTGATTTTGGCAAGGCGTTCGAACGCATCATCCGTGGCTTCCTATTACAGGTACTGGAAGCCGTTGGGTTCAAAACTGACGAGCGCAGGGTCTTGTACAAATTGTTTACGTGTATCCAGGCTTCGATGACTCTCAATGGCCAACAGACACCATCTATTACAATCTGTAGTGGTTTTCCTCTGGGAAGTCGCCTTTCACTGTCATTGTTTTTTCTATCACTTGATCCCCTTCTAAGAAGAATCGTCGCTCAGTTACAAGGATGGACTCTCTTGGGCGAGACGTTCTCGGTGCGCCCATATGCGGATGACGTGATAGTGAGACCATGTTCTTCCGTCGAGATTCCATTGCTCAAGGCTACGTTGGATGTCTGGTACCTTGTGTCTGGTGTCCAAATCGACGAAAGCAAATGTCAGTTGTTGAAATTATGGACTTTTTATAATGATGTCATTTCTTGGGCGACGGTGGTCGATAGACAGAAATCTTTGTGAGTCATAATTGACCATTCTCCACTCCAAATGGCTATACTTAATTAGAAGTCGGTTACGGGGAAGATAAAAGAAGTAGTCCTGGAACATGAACGACGTTCCCTTAGCCTGCTTTAGAAAGCTCGGAATATGGATACCTACGTCCTGTGCAAAGCACATTACATCGCTGAGATCAGTCCCAGTAATGGCTAGTAAACTAAAACAGGTGTCTAGTCGTTTCGATAATGATACGAGATGGCTGCGGGTGTACGTTGTCTGGTAGGTTTGGAATTTTCCGGTTTTCAGAGGAAAGCGTCAGTGTTATTCGTTCAGCGCATCGTACTGACTATCTCTCACGTAATCCACACAGTCATGTCTCGATTATTTTACTGTCTTACTCTGCTTGTTGATGTTGATAGAATGAATTTCCAATTAAAACACGTCCATGAATTTTATATTACTGTCAGTTATTTGGGGGCTGATATTCTACTGAGGCCGCACGTTTTTGTTAATGCGGGACAGAGGGATTGGCTGTCGGTGCCGGTTGAACGGGCACCACTACAAATTTCTTGGAAGACAGTTTGGGTTCAAATGAGCTTTCCTGTTTTACCAATGGCAGTGGCGTTCTCGTGGTATTACATAGTACACAATCTGTTATCCACCAATGAGTCACGGATCAGTGTATTCGCTGTCCCGCCTTAGACACACTACAAGGTTGTAAGGATTCGAAAAAAAGAAAAAGAAAGGCTAGTACCATGTGCGGGACCAGCACAGCGACAGGCTGTGGGGTGGCGTCGTGGTATCTCTGCCCGCCTAGTCTCCACTCACCTGAAGCTGGCTGTGTCCGTTCTTCCACACGGGTACAAGAGTTTCTGTATACTAAAAAAAATGAAACTGCGTATCTGAAAAAAAACAGTCATGTATTTCATAACGGCTGTAGTCGCCGCACTGCCTGTTCCTTCGGACAGGAACTTTGGATCGTACTTCGAACAACACAGCCACTACAATACGTATGTCTCGCAAGCGTCTTCCAAAGACATTTGACATTTTCTCATTCTTTGTACTATTGTACTTCTTCAATTAGTACTTTATTTGTCCGCCAATTTTTTAATATTCTTGAATACATATCAAATACTTACAGTTTCTTCTTGTCTCCATTTCAGATGTTTCATATTTCACTGTGCTCCAGACGTACAAATACAAAAATTTCTTTTTCAGTTCCATATCAATATTTAAGAAAAAAAACATCCTTGACCTGTACCCCATATAGTTCTGATATTTTCTTCTTTTGCCCGTCCTGTCTATTCCTGCATCCTAGATGAGTGAATCTATCACTTCTCAACTAGTGTCATTTCCTTTTCTGCTATTTTTCATCATCTTCGTCCTCACTCCGTCCATTCAGAAACATTATTTTTTAATTTATTTTTATTATATTCCACTCTTAGTTAACTACAATGGTGTGCAAAACTTAAGGACGAAAGTAACTTCCGCATGATGCGTCACTACGTAGCAACATATATCCATGAAACTTGGACCATATATAGAAGGAACTCTTACAATATAAACTGAAGAGACAAAGAAGCTGGTACACCTACCTAATAACGTGTACAGCCCACGTGAGCACGCAGAAGTGCCGCAACACTGTCTGAAGGAGTGCTGGAGGGAACTGACACCATAAATCCTGCAGGGCTATCCATAAATACATAAGAGTACGAGAGGATGGAGATGTCTTCTGAACAGCACGTTGCAAGGCATCCCAGATATGTTCAATAATGTTCACATCTGGGTATTTGGGTGGTCAGCGGCTGTGTTTACACTCAGAAAAGTGTTCCTGGAGCCACTCTGTAGCAATTCTGGACGTGTTGCATTGTCCTGTTGAAATTGCACAAGTCCGTCGGTACGCACAGTGGACATGAATGAAAGCAGGTGATCAGACAGGATGCTTACGAACGTGTCATCTATCAGTGTCGTATCTAGACCAATCAGAGGTCCCATATCACTCTAACTGTGCACGTCCCCACCATTACAGAGCCTCCACCAGCTTGAACAGTCCCCTGCTGACATGCAGGGTCCATAGATTCATGAGGTTGTCTCAATACCCGTACACATCCATCCGCTCGATACAATTTGAAACAAGACACGTCCACTGCGCGGCCACTCCCGTCGGAGGTTTGAGTCCTCCCTCTGACATAAGTTAATTTAAGTTAGTTTAAGTAGTGTGCAAGTGTAGGGACCGATGACCTCTGTAGTTTGGGTCCTTAAGAGCGCACACACATTTGAACATTTGAAGGCTCATCCGACCAGGCTACATGTTTCCAGTCAACAACAATCCAGTGTCGGTGCTGAAGGGCCCAGGCGAGGCACAAAGCTTTGTGTCGGGCAGTCATCAAGGGTACACGAGTGGGCTTTCGGCTCCGAAAGCCCATATCGATGATGTTTCGTTCAATGGTTCGCATGAAATCTGCTGCAGTTTGCGAGAGGATTGCACTTCCGTTACGTTGAGCGATTCTCTTGAGTCGTCGTTGGTGCCATTCTTGCAGACCTTTTTCTGGCTGCAGCGATGTCGGAGAGTTGTTGTTTTACTAGATTCCTAGTATTCACGGTACACTCGTGAAATGGTCATACGGGAAAAACCCCACTTCATCACTACCTTGGGGATGCTTTGTCCCATCGCTCGTGCGTCAACTATAATAGCACGTTCACACTCACTTAAATCTTGATAACCTGCCATTGTAGCAGTAGTAACCGATCTAAGAACTGCGCCTGACACTTGTTGTCTTATATAGGCGTTTCGGACCGCAGTGCCGTATTCCGCCTGTTTACATATCTGTGTATTTGAGTAGGCATGCGTACACCAGTTTCTATGGCG
Organism: Schistocerca nitens; assembly: GCF_023898315.1. Taxonomy (NCBI): domain Eukaryota; kingdom Metazoa; phylum Arthropoda; class Insecta; order Orthoptera; family Acrididae; genus Schistocerca; species Schistocerca nitens. Next base: position 247,351,590 of record NC_064622.1, read on the forward strand.
CTTCAGTGTAGTACAGAAGATAACTCTAAGAAATACGCAATGGAAAGAACAGAAATAGCACTGTTATTCAAAGACTAGAAATACAGCGAAAAGCGCTGTCCGATATTTATATTTATCTCATTTATCTTATCATATTATGCCTTACGTGTTCATTTAATTTCAAAATTTTTCAGGAACACTATATTTCAAATGCAGTCTATTTCCTGTTGTTTGATTTTTCCCCCTGTCCACTGTTCACTATCGCACAGTTCTGTACCCCAGACGTACAGTTCCAGAAATATTCTCCCCCTGTCCACTGCTCACTATGGCACAGTTCCGTACTCCAGACGTACAGTTCCAGAAACATTGTCCCTCTTAATACGTTGATATATTGGCCAAGAGAAGTCTACTAGTATCAAACATAGGCCTTAATTTGAGGAAGAGATTTCTGAGAATGTACATTTTCGGCACAAAATTATGTGTTAATGAAACGTGGTCTGTGGGAAAACCGGAACAGAAGAGAATCGAAGCATTTGAGATGAGGTGCTACAGGTGAATGTTGAAAGTTGGGTGGATTGATAAGGTAAGGAACGAGAATCGGGGAGGAAAGGGACATATGGAAAACACCGACAAGGACAGGATGATAGGATATCTGTTAAGACATCAGGGAATGATTTCTATGGTGTTAGAGGGAGCTGTAGAGGGAAAAACCTCTAGAGGAAGACAGAGACTGGAATACATCCAGCAAATAATTGAGGACGGAAGTTGCAAGTGGTACTCTGGGATGATGAGTTTGGCACAGGAGAGGAATTCGTGGCGGGAAGCTTCAAATCAGTCAGAAGACCGATTACTAAAAGAAAAAAAGACTGGTAATTCCATTCAACAATTTTTGTGTCTTCTTAACTTTTGGCTAACAACGGTATGTCTCTTTGAACTTCTAATTTCCATGTTTAATGTTTGTAGTTGGTTTCAATAAATTTTGTAGTTTACTTGTCTGCATCCTTACTTATCGGCATATCGCAAATTTTACGTTCAGACAGCCACAGAAAAATTGAAAAAAAATTGTGTTGAAAATAAGTACGTAAGAATGGACTATGTACAGAATGAATAAAGAGCAGATCTGCATTGTAAAATAAAAGTTTAGTAATTAGTTTACCGGCAACGTACATTGTATTTGACTCCTGGGGAAATTTTCTAAACTAGATCTTGAACACAGCGCTGTAGGGAAGTGAATAATAAACACTCATAAACCTGGTAAAAAACAAAAACACGACAGTTGATATACGATGTAAATGTGAACTGAAGAGATGAAGTGTGAAATGTAGAAGTATCATATACGGAAGATGAAGGACGAAATGAAGAAGTGTCTGTAGATATCTCGGGAGAAGTAGCAACAGTCTGATGAAATAAGAGCCCCTGTTAATGTGAAAACTGAGGTATAGTAAAGGGAGAATGTACGGCTGAGTAGAAAGACGATTGTATAGGACATCTAACTGAAAGCAATGGGTACAACAAGTTTGCAGACGCAAAAAAAAAAAAAAAAGTGAAATCGTACTTAACTGCTAAGGTCATCAGTCCCTAAACTTACACACTACTTAACCTAAATTATCCTAAGGACAAACACACAAACCCATGCCGGAGGGAGGACTCGAACCTCCGCCGGGATCAGCCGCACAGTCCATGACTGCACCACCTGAGACCGCTCGGCTAATCCAGCGAGGCGACGCAAAATCCCCAAGCACACACACGAATGGAGTTAGTGGGCATTACTACCTACCTGTTTCTTGATAAAAATTCCTCTTGCAGTAAACAGAACACCTCAATGCCCCACACGAAACCTGTCGTGATACAAATACATTTCATAATGTTGTGCAACGCGAAGTAATAGATCTTGTACAAGTGAGTAATGTTTTTTTCCTTTTTTTTAGAATCGCTTCAGATGTTTATGTTAGTCTCTGAAATACAACTATTAACTTTCGACACAAAGATTTAATTACAGTCCACAGCAGAAAGCCTCCACATACAGGGAAAGGCTACATCTTCTCAATGTGACTGTGGCAATGAACATTGTAACGAGCTGTAGCAGATGAGTTTATCTTTGAAGTGACAGAGGCAGCCCTTGAATGGATTGAAAAGTTAGATACTAATGTGTAGATTTAGTCGTTTAGTTCTATTTATTTTGTAAAATTATGTAAGTCATGTATGTAAATTGCAATTCATAACCGGATAATCTCGTAATTGACGTTACGTGATGGACTGTGGTGCTCTCCATATTGCCCACATATTCGGTGCTCCCTCTAGTTCTGATTGCAGTTCACCGCATTACCCGTTGAAGACGTCTACCGCCGTCGGAGAGGAAACTTTAGGAAAAGATTTATGCATCGACTGCTGCCTGTTAGCCAGAAAGTTTGAAGTTAAGAAAATGCAGTTTATTTTTATAAGCTAAATAAATAGTAGAGTCCACAGGCTAAATGTGTGTTCTAAACATTGTTATTAATAGTGGTTGAAGCGCTCGTTGACTTCATTTTCATCATTTTCTAGCGTATGGTGACTGACATTTTTTAATTAGAGATGACCGGCTCAGCTTCAAATATAGTGGGTAAGTCATTTTGGAATTCGTTTTGATCATCTGATGACTTTACAATACTGTTAATTGCAGCATCATCAGTCATCCGCCAACGATCTAAGAGGGCTGCTCAGATAGTCCTAAATCGTTTATGCGGATCAGGAACAACAGAGAGCCTACAACACTTCCTTGGGGAACGTCGGATATCATTTCCGTTTTACTTGGTGATTTTCCGTCGATCAATGCTGTGCTGTTCCGTGACCTTTGTGACAGGAAATCACGAATCCAGTCGTACAACTGAAGCGGTAATCTATAGGTAAGCAATTTGATTGGAGGACTCTTGTGAGGAACAGTCGAAGGCCTTCACAATACAGAATCAATTTGAGACGCCCTGTCGATAGCACTCGTTCCTTCGTGCGAATAAAGAGCTAATCGTGTTTCTCAAGATTGATATTTTCTGAATTCGTGCTTTGTATGAATAGACCGTTACCTTTGAGGTAATTCATAATGTTTGAATAATTATATATTAAAAACCATACTGTAAATCAACGTTAGTGAGATGGGGTATGTAATTCAGAAGATTACTCCTACTTCCTTTCTTGAGTACTGGTGTGCCCTGTACAGTTTCCAACCTTTTGGTATGGATCGAGTGAGCAGTTCTATGTGGCTTCTAAGTATGGGGCTATTATAGTCTGAAGAGAACCTTACTGATGTGTCATCTACACTAGAAGTCGTGACTATTAAATGCTTTAGGCTGCTTCGCTACGTCAATAACATTTACTTCTAAGTTTCTCATGTTGACAGTTATACTATATCCGAATTTTGGAACTTCGTCTTTGTCTTCGTGAAAAAATTTCGAAAAACTTTGTTTAATAAGTCCACTTAAATGATGCTGTCATCGGCGATATTTTGCTATCGCGGAGTGAAGGTACAGTTTGTGCCTGGCCACTGGTATACTTTACATATGAACAGTATCTCTGTGGATTTTCTGTCAGATTTAGAGACTAGTTATTAAAAGCTTGTCGATTTACCATATAAACCAAAGAAATAACAATGAATCCAAACTATTCTGGATTTATCACAGAAGGGCTGAGTTTTAAGTAAAAATTTTCCGCATCAAAATGAATGGGAAGAGGTTTCCAGTTTTCTGAAGAGCGCTTTTCAAATTTTCAAGAAAATATTTTCACCCTTAAAATGATCCTTATAAATTTCAAAAATGGTTCAAATGGCTCTGAGCACTACGGGACTTATCATGTGAGGTCATCAGTCCCCTAGAACTTAGAACTACTTAAACCTAACTAACCTAAGGACATCACACACATCCATGACCCAGGCAAGATTCGAACCTGCGACCGTAGCGGTCGTGCGGTTCCGGAATGAAGCGCCTAGAACCGCTCGGTCACAAAGGTCGGCTGCTTGTAAATATCACTTATGTTAAAAAAATCCGGAACACTTTTAACGGTTAAAGACCGTGAATTCGGATCAGAGCATGCTTTTAATTCTAGGCATCAGAATTTCTTTCTTCGAATCAACCATCTGTAACGGCCCCTATGTCAGGGGTCACTTAACTAGTGGGTATGATTGGAAGCCTTTTTTTTTTTTTTTTTTTTTTTTTTTGCAGAAACTATATTTCTATTAAAGCAACCGTTTATGTCGCTTCATCTGACCCGATATATTTTATTTAATCCTGTACGACTATTGCAACTGTGCGGCCATTTTCAAGTGAGCATATACAAGTGTTTGCACATAGAGTATTAAAGGATCGTACGTAATTAAGTCGTGCGCGGCACATGTTCATGCCGTTTATTGCTTGTCATCTTATGTTTACGGTACTGCCGCCTCGTTTCTTATTCGATTTACTGGCGCCACTAAGTTGCTGCCTTGTTCAAAATGGCTCTGAGCACTATGGGACTTAACTTCTGAGGTCATCAGTCCCCTAGAACTTAGAACTACTTAAACCTAACTAACCAAAGGACATCACACACATCCATGCCCGAGGCAGGATTCGAACCTGCAATCGTAGAGGTAGCGTGGTTCCAGACCGCAGCTCTCAGAACCGCACGGCCACTCTAGCCGGCAAGTTGCTGCCTTGCCTGCCCTTGAGTGGCAGCAGCAGCGCTTATCGATAAGAGCACTGCCATATTATCTATGGAGTGAGGTCTATTTATTGGTCGTCGTGTGTCAGGAGTTGAGTCGGGACGGAGCTGCAGTGAGATCCGGACAGCCATGACGCGCCCGATCGTTGCCGACATAGATTGGTCGTTTGATCGGTCGTCTCATCAGACGACGCGTATTTGGTCGCCGACCGATTCTGGGTTCTTCGTGTCTGTCGACTTGTGATTTGTCTTTGTCGTTCCACAATCACTGGTTTTAGTATTGTTCGATTTGTTTGTAGAAGTGTTTTCGTGGAACCGTCTAGAGTTTGTGTGGTTTTGACTGAGCTACTATTTTAATGCTGTCTGCGTGCTGCATGGAGTCGGTCGATTTAGACAGAGCAGCGAGGAAGTGTCTGCGGCGCGAGGTCAGGCCAGGACCATTGGCGGCGTGCATGCGCGGTCGGATTTGTGAGGCGCCAGCTGTGAGAGCTACAAAGCTCGTCGCCCATTGAACCTGGGCACTGAAGCTGAGTGATCAATTAACTTGTTATGAAACCTCAACTGCTGTGGCATGTCTTCGTTCATTGCCGGTTGTTGCTTCCTGGGCCCTTCCCGCAAGCAGCAACATATGGTGTGCTGGAGTCGGCGAACTTTTGGAGCCATCTTCCTGTATGGTGTTTAACTATTGAATTGGTTGTTGCTTATTAGTGAAGTGCACCAGCGGTATTTTCTGCCTTGTGGCCGTTAACGTTCCAGTTGTCTACCCTGATCGTTAGCGTAGTTTGCCTGCAGTGTGTTATTCCTCACCATGTTGATGCTCTCTGGCCAGGCGTATAATTCGACAGACTTGGTGTTGTTCACATTTTGAGTGGTTATTGTGCCTTGACTGTATTTAGAAACCAATTTTCAAGACGTAGTGCTGCCGGTATCTTCGTCCTCGCCGATATTTTCCGTTTTCGTCCCATTGGTGGGGCAGAAGGGAATTATTTAGGTTGTTGGTTGGTCCTTCAGCTGTCCCTGGGTCGGGTTGCCATCTGATTATTTAGTCTTACTCTTGGCTGCCTGTCTCACATAAACTTATGTCAGAGCTACCTCCTCAGGCCGACCCTTGGAACAGTTCTGAGCACCATTGTTCTGTTGTTTCTAGATTGTGATATTCTTTTAGTCTCAGGTACTGTGCGAGGCCTTCAGCCATCTATTAATTTGGTTTATTTCAATTTAAAATAAGGCCGTCAGCCAACTTAAATTAATTTTTCAAGATTGATTTGCTTAAAAGTTATTCTTTGAAAGAGGAGATTTTGCTCTATTTGAAATCCTTATTATCCAGGCCTTAAGACTTGAGTTGTTCAATGTTCAATATGTAGTCTTCAGCCGAACTTTTACATGAAATATTTTAAGCTAAGGCCTTCAGCAATCTCAAATTAAAATTTGAAAATTCATTTGATTAAAACGTTTTAAAATTTTCTTCTTTAGCCGAAATTCTTGTTTCCAGGTCTTAAGCCCTCAGTTCTTCTGTGTCCAGTGTGTGGCCTTCAGCCGAGAATTAACGTAATTTTTTTTAAAGTAAGGCCTTCAGCCGCATGTATTTCTTAAAGCAATTGTAACAACTTGCGTTCAAGCTTTCAGTCGTATTCTTTTGAATCCTTTTAAGGGCATGTGTGATTAAGTGTTTTTAGGAAAATAAAGTTGGTGTGTTTTGTCCAACTGATAGTAACTCACTTTGGCCCCTTTCCACAACCATAAGCCGATCCGCTCTGTCCTGCGAAACCAGATTTCAGTGATCTTACAATAAAGAACCAAACATGAGAATATAATACAGGTCCGATTTTCTTGAAAGTTCTCCCAAGTTTAGTTTTTGTTATGACATTTGCTTACAGCTTTACATATGAAGAACTTATTTATAACATATTTACACGAGCCCCTTGAAAATGACCCAACAATCGTAGCTGGTCATTCAGTGGAATAAAGTGTATGGTTTCATAGAAATTAACATTCATAGCGAAAAGAAAAAGAATTCTCTTAATAAGCTACATTCCTAGCTTTCTATTCTTAATAAAATACTGTTCTTGATAAGTTGTTCTTCACCTACTGAATTTTCAACTTTTGGGGCAGTTTCCTTCTTAGCGTGTGTGTGTGGATATACTATATCTGTTACTTTTTAATGCGGATCAAAACTATACATCTGTTAAGATGTATAATTGGTATATGAAAGAAACTGGGTTCATTTCAGTGTTCTTGATATGTTTATTGCTGGGAAAAATTATAGGATAACTTCTCCAACGAAGTCATCAATAATCCATCCTTGTCTGAATGAGTTAATTCTCCGCATATGGGTATGTATATATGACATTTTATAAACTAATAAAGAAGACCTAGAACTGGATATAAATAATTTTACAGCATTAAAAACTTCACTGTGTCTGATTTTATATTTTTTGATAAGATGCGTGTAGAAACACATTCTTTTGTTATTTATAGGAGAAACCGTTTGTAAAATAAAAACTGTGACTATTCTTCAAGCATTCGAATATCTTAATCGAATGTATTTGGCTAAAATACTATGTCTGTTTCTTTGTGACAGTCTTATTCTCTGCATTTATATTTATCATGGTGTAAGTGAGACGTAAAAATTAGTAACTGCAGATGTGCTGAAAGGTACTTCTAATGGACATTGTACCCATAGTATATTGTTGCTTTGTGTTTCTTTCTCATTTCGTACTGGTGCGTATCCCTCCTGTAGTGTATAGAACTTTTTGTGTGAGTAAATCGCAGTTACTAATTAAATGTGGAGAAAATATAATTTCGTAGTGTAAAGCGTGATCTGGCTGTAGCATGTTCTGTGCACAGTACTGTGTTTCTGCCTTTAATAACGCATTAAACGTAGTTCTTACTATTCAGGTCATTGTTTGTTGCCAAATTACATGTGGCTCTTTCCTGATTTATTATCAGTTTTGGTGAATTGTAATGTTTATATTTTGACAGCTATTTTGTATGATAGCGTTTGATTATTATTTTTTTGATACAAAGCTGGCTTACGTTAGTAATAAGCCAGAGAAACGACCACAGTATGGTGTCTTTCAATGTACATGCAATCTCTTCTTTTCACTCTCAGTAATCAGACCCTTGTGGTTCCAACAGCCATCTTGTTTTTAATTTGGTTTACCACAAACCTTGGAAAAAAGGAACATAATGATATAAGCAGAAGAGCTTTTCATTTTCCTATTACTATTTTACGTCAGCGGTTGCGGTCTGCACCAGTAACAAAGATAACAAACAAGATGGATATAGAGACAGACGTCAACTGTAATTTCTGTAATTTGGTATATGTTTGATAGGAAGATTTTTTCGGAACGACTGTCTCATGGAAATACGCTGTACGCATTTGTTCAAGTTACTTGATATTTTAGTATGTTCTATTGGTCTTATGATTTATAACTCAGACTGCTCCCTTTGGAACGCAACCGTCTTTCGCCGCGCCGCTAAGGTGAGTTCTCGCTTTCCAGAGATACGCATCATTCACACTAATTTGGAAGTTAATCATAGATGGACGAGTGGGCTCTGTACTTCGCAATTCCCAACCACTGGTACCTCGCCCCGACGTAACTGTCCCGTGCTCTAGCTTGGTAATATCGCAGGTGCTATTTACAGACGTTATGTCAGCCAGGCCCTGCTTTTCGCGCTCGAGCGGTCTTAATTGTCTGCCTCATGTTTAACTAAAAACCTTCCTCCGAGCAAGTTACCCATTGTTGGCGCCTTCGGACAGTAAAAAGGCTTGAGGAATGTGGCTACAGGCCGCTTTCTTGGCAAGTGCTACTCTATGTCTGCTCGTTCTTCGCCATTAACACACATGTAACACCTCGCGGGGATCAGCAAAACGATAAAAAGCGGAAGTCTGGGTCTCTGTCTTGTATAAAAGGGGAAACTCAGGCAGTGGAGAAGCAGTCGATCGCTAGCACCACAACGATTCATACCACTACAGCAATGTCTCGTGCTCAGGTAAGAGACCGACCTACTGGGATTCGAGGCTGATTCCTTTGGATGTCGTGGGCATCCGAGGGAGCCTCGCTAGCCTGTCTAGATTTTATCAAGAGACGAGCTTGAGAATAGCTTTTACAGATGCACAACTCCCACGGAAGTGTAATTATGCTTTATCATAAAGATAAGAAAAAATTCTAGAAACTTCCTGGCAGATTAAAACTGTGTGCCGGACCGAGACTCTAACTCGGGACCTTTGCCTTTCGCGGGCAAGTGCTCTGCCAGCAGAGCTACCCAAGCACGACTCACGCATATATGGAGTGGTTACTTTCGCTCTTCAGTGGCCTTATATGTTCTTTGTACTTGATATTAACATTTCTTGCAGTTGATCCAGTATATTTAGAGTAGCAGTTCATATATTCCTGAATGAGACCATGTTCAGTATACAACAGAATACGTAATGTGCAATGAATTTAAATGTGACCTATCAATAGGAAGTCAGAATTACGTGCATCTAGTGCCTACAGAAGAACACATCAATACGTCAAAAGGACATAAAAATGAATTCAAGTGTAATAAAAAGGCGCTACCATATACCTGTAGATAGTTAAATAACTTCTATGTACCGCCAAGACTCATTGCAAATCCCCTAACGAAATAACATGCTCACGCTAGCATGTAACATCGGTGGCTCGCGGTATATCGTCCTATCAGGCGACCTGTGTCACCGATGGCTCACGCTCGACTCTACCAACTATGGTACCAGCAATACTCTAACTACGATGTATTACCTAAGAGCCAGAGCTGTGAATACAATTTTGTGTGATCCTTCAGCGGGACAGCTTTCTAAACATATAATTTGTGATTTCAAAACCAAGCGAAACTAACTAGGTAGACGAATAAGACAAATAACATTAACAATTTTGTGGGTAGCTCATTCACAGTTAGAGCTAGTGATTGACACATGTAAGCACAAAGGATTATGTATTGTGACACATTCTGATTCCTGAAGACAACTTTTGCCAAAACGCGCTAATGTATTTGTTTGATAAGAACTGAAAGTGTTGTACAGGCGGAACACTGTCATAAAACACTATGCAAATGCTGCAGCCATTTTGAAGCGTAACTTTTGCTTTTAAAACCGATGATCCCTGAATCTGTCAATTTAAAAGTAAAAAAAAAAAAACAAAAAAACAGCTCAATAGAATTTAACTGAGAACATCACAATCACCCAGTGGGATAATTATCCACAGTGGTTGGGGATTGTGCAGCCGAGAGGGGAAAATTGTTTTAAATGTACGTGAGTGAAAGTAACTTTCACTTAAACTAGCTGCTAATTTCTGATAGGAAACACGTAGATGGAATTGATATCATTTGCATATCTGAACAATTTTTAGAATGTTCATTTCGTGGTTAAGCAATCAACACAAAGACAGCCTTGAGGCGTCTTCTCCAATACACGCAGCATGATTTCAAACAGAGCACCCAGCACACCCGCGGCACAATTTTTGTCTTTACGTACTTCTCTACAGACGTAATTGTGCTCTTTCCTACGTGTAGAAAAGTACCAGTACAGTGATTATCGTAATTCTTAACGTCACAAATGCTGGAAACATCCGATACCTCTTATGGCACTGGTGTTTCCCCCTTACTTCTGATTTTCAGTTTCTTCTTTTCCGGCTTCCAAGTAATACACCCACGTACAGCTTTCCCGTTCTCGTTCCTCATTCAAATCTGTTGTTTCCTCTTTCCATTCCTTACTTTCCTGTTCATTTCAGCCTCTTTCAGCTTAATTTTCATCGGGGGTGCACACCTGTTCCCCTACAGGGTGCCATTACCCCAGCCTGATATTACATACTAACACGATCAGATTCCGTATATTGAAACACATTTAGTAAGCAAACCCATGCAACGATGAAATGAATTACAGTTATTCTAACATTCAGATAAAGTAAAATATCAGTAATAACTGTAAGCATTCCTTCCTATTTTTAGTCTGCTGAAAATAGCAAGAAATTGGTCTGTTCTGTTTGCAACGCACGCACGTATTCCACAGATCAGACGGCACCTGTGTTCTTTTTCCGACTTGTCACTTACAGGAATTAGAAAATGGGTTGCAGTAGTTGAAAGTCATCTGATTTACCACGAGGTTCAAATACTGGATGGTACCATTACCGTTACTGTTTACTAAATCTGGACAACGTGACTACGGTGAAATTAGAGCTGTGAGATGTCAAACAAAACGAAAAGTTAGAATTACATTAATACCTTCAGCTGCTGACGGGCGTTGATACTCGTTTATCAACTGGGACAGGTGAAAATGTAAGCCTCGACCCGTACTCGAACCCGCGATCTCCTGCGTACATGGCAGACGCTCTTTCCATCTGAGCCACCGAGGGCTCAGAGAATAGTGCGACTGCAGGGACTGTCTCGCGCACGCCTCCCGCGAGACCCACATTCTCACATTGTATGTCCACACACAACATTCGTAGTGTCCCTCTCCAACACACTCATTACTTGGTGAGAACATTCTTACCAAGTCCCGTAAGAGTTCGGGTACTTCTTCAGTAACAGAGATGTATTTCACATTAGGGAAGATGAACAAGTGCTCATAGTTCTTAAGGTTTTCACGTTAGAGCCCTTGTTTACTGGACGTATTTTTCTTGTTTTGAACCATATTACCACCTCCGAAAGTCGCCTACCTTAGAATCTTAACAGCAACAGTACCGGTGTATGTATTCCACTGTCAGAGGTATCAGAAAGATTTTCGCACATAGCTCGTTTTCGGACCAGGGTACCTCGCCTGATACACTTACCCATCTCATCGTCCCTGAAAGATTGTAACTTTTACCCAGTATATGAGAGAACCTGAGTTAGTGTTTTGCAGCTAAACAAACACTCGGAAAGAAATGGGGCCAGCTATCTCGGTGAGTACGCGAGGAAGCCCTTATTTGTTGCCCGTGTGCTGTACATGGCTGTATCTCGTCGCAGGTGTCCGTGGCCCTGATGCTTGCGATGGCCGCCGTCAGCTGCCAGCAGGCGCTGTGCTGGCGCGGCCGCTCCTACGCCCACCAGACGGCTCCTGTGGTGGGGCCCGCGCATCGTGTCAGCGTCGGGGCTCACTCTTACGACTACGTGGTGAGCAACATTGTCTAGCTTCCATTTCATTTTTTTAGCTCATCTGCCTCTTGACTGGTTTGATGCTGCTCGCTGTCTTTTTCTATCTTGTGCTAATTTTTTCCCGTCTTCGTAACTACTACATCAAACGTGTTTCACAATCTGCATTGCTTAGACCTATTGTTATTCCCTTCTATGGCTCTTTCCAAAATAATGTTAACAATTACTCGGTGCTGTAATAGATCTTCCACTAATTTATTATTTTATTTTATATACATGTCTAGTTCCGAGGAACCAAACTGAGAAACCAATGTCCGTAGTCCCGGAACAAGTCAGTACATCAGAAAAGTTAATCATGAATAAAACAAAAGGTACACGAATCATCTACTGATAAGCTGCTGAGTCTATGGCATACTCAACAACTTAACACAGAAACGTGCTTGATTTTTTCCAAAAATCTTCCGGTCAGATCATAAGGATTGATCCATGAGGACATTCTTCACTTTGGACATGAAAATGCAAGGGTCACTGCTAAAATTTTTGAATTCTTGTGGTAGCTTACTGAAAATGAATGCAGCAGTGTACTGTACATATTTATGCACAAGAGTCAAGGAAGTGTGATCCAAACGCAGATAGGATGTCTGCCTAGTATTAGCTGAATGAAAGCTGATAATTCTTGGGAATAAGATCACATTGTTAACAACAAACGACCTTAAGGTAAATTTATATTAAGAGGCCAGTGTCAGAATTTCCAGACTCATGAACAAGTGTCATCAAGATGGTCTTGAACTTTTACCATACATTGCTTAAACCGCCCGTTTCTGTGCCAAAAATACCCTTTGTGAATGGGTTTACCCCAGAATACAACGCCGTATGTCTTAAGCGAATGAAAATATGCAAAGAAGACTAACTTTCGTGTCGGATTACCACGAAATGGAGATACTGTTGTAATGGTAAATATAGCGGTATTTAGTTATTAAACAAGATATTGAATATAGGCTTGCCATCACATCTTAAAACTGTGAAAAATTTGTCTTATTTTGATTAGTACCAATTTATTTTCCTCAACCCGTGAACTGCACTATTTGGTGTACTGCCTATATTGTAATCATCATCCTTCTCTAACAAGCTGTGTCATCACCAAAGAGAAATATTTTAGAATAACCTGTCATGTTAGAAGGCACGGTGGTTCCATCACTGACCGCTGAGGCAGCCTCCTCTCATCAATGTCCCAATCAGACCCCCCTTCACAGCTGTTCTCATTTCTGGCCCTTCTTTTTGTATGGGTATTTCCACAGACTTCTTCTCTCATCTATTCTGTTTAGAGATTGTTACATCTTACTGACTAATTAAATTTTAACTTTCTATGGTAGTGCCGCATTTGAAATGCTTCTAGCTTTTTCTTACCTGGCTTTCCTCATTTACACATCAATATCTGATACCAGTAGAGCTCTTTTATTGAAGAAAGCTTTCTTAACCTGCGCCACTTTACATCCACCATTTACTTACTTCCCATATAGGAGAATGCTTCCCACTTCTTCCATCACTGTGTCATTCTCAATTTTCATGATGAGCAAGTCTTTATTCTGTTGTGTATGATTCTTCGCCTTTGTTATTGGTATCCTTACTCATGATTCTGTGCTAAGTATGCTCCCCATTCCATTCAACAAGGCCAAGTTTTCCTTTCATCCAGCCAGAAACGTCACGTCCTCTGTACGCACTGCACTTTTATTTATCCGTAATTTTGCTTCACTTTCTTCAGTGCGTCTTCGACTTTCAAGTTGAATAACAGAGATGGTACGATGCATCCCTTCGCAACATGGTATTATCTTTCTTGGCCTTATTTCCACGTGGGTTTTGTAGATGTTTCAGAACACACTATCTCATAAAAAGTGTGCGGACTCCCTTACGTATTACGGAATTGACGGCTAGATGTCACGAGAGGGAGACGCGCCAGTGTAAATGGAGGAGGGAGGTATTGTGTTGTCAGGTGAGAAGCAGTAAAAGCAGAAACGCTCGGTCAGCGGAGCTCAGTGACTTCGAACGTGAACTAGGCGTTGGACGTCACCTGAGTAACAAATCCATCGGGGACATTTCAACCCGTCTGAAGCTGCGCTAGTCTTGGTGATATGGTTCTGAAGTGGAAACCACATCTAAACAAAGACCAGGCATCCCTTAATGTACTAACGGACGGAGATGTCAAGTATTGCAGAGGGTGGTTGCAAAAAATCGAGTGAAATCTGTGGCAGAAATCACTCGAGAGTTCCACAGCCCTGCCAACAGTCCAACTAGAAGAATGTTGTGCGTAGAGAGTTAAAAAGATTCGGTAAAATGGTGGAGCTGCTCTTCATATGCCACACATTTCTGTACTCAATACTAAAGAGCGACCCACTGGAGAGTGGGTAGATGGAAACGGCTGATTTTGATTGATGAATCACGCTACATTCTGTGGCAATCAGATGGAAGAGTTTGAATTTGTCGAATGCCTGGAGAATGTTGCCTGTCATCAAATGTTGTGGCAACAGTGAACTTTGGAGAAGATGGTGTTACGTTGTGAAGATCGGATCCCCTTATTGTTCTCAAGAAAACTTTAAATACGGAAGGATATGAATGTATGTTACAACATTGTGTATTGCGTACGGTGACGATGATTCTTTGTATCAGCGTGATAACGGACGCCGACATAACGCACCCTGTCGTAAGGCAGCATTTCTGAGACAATGGTTTTTGGACAATAAAATTTCTGAAATGAAGAGACACACCCAGAGTTTCGACTTGAAGCTATAGGAACACCTTTGTGATCTTTTGTATGTCGATCCTTCTAACTGATGGTCTATGGGATTCGGCCGATCAGGTACGTAATGAAATGAAACACCTGCAGCCGTCGTTTTGATGTTATTTTTTTGTATTGAAACCAGTTTCGGTGTCTCAGTACGCCATCTTCGTCTTCAGCCTCAGTTAAGCTCTGAAGATGATGTAATGAGTCACCGAAACGAGTTGCAATATGATAAAATAACATCAAAACGACGGCTGCAGGTGTTTCGTTTTATTACATTTGAGATGAGTTAGAACGTGGACTTCAGACCCGAGTACCTACCATTACTCTCTTTCCTGGCTTCAGTCTTGCTCAAGAATGGGCTGCCATTCCTCCTCAGAAGTTCAGGCATCTCACTGAAAGTGTTCCCAGGAGATCTGAAAGCCTTATAAAGGCGAAGTGCGGACGCACCCCATCTTATAGTCCACTAATAGATGTCCGGATATTTTTTTTATCGTATAATGTACTTGTGTCTCACTGAACTCCATTCTTAAAGTTTCGACAAGTGTGGTCTTTGTTTCACATGTAGATACAACACGCCGTACACCCCACTGAATGTTCTCTGGCTCACATCAAGCTACGAATACGAATTCATACAAGAGGGTAAAAGTGATAACATCATGGATTTTTATTGTTCTGACCACTCAACAGAGGAAACGAAGTGAGACAGAACGAAGCATGATCATAGAGGCTCCCTAGACTTCATAGAAATTATACGTGCCCTTAGATCCACTGTTAAGATATTGCTGTGAAGTGTAAACGGCAGGGAAGTCTGAGGTTTTTGACGTACGAATAAATTAAATGTAACCACCGAAGTTCGTAACAACCTTTCGTGAAACGTCCCTGTCCACTACTTCAGATAACTTTTGTTCTTTTTCCGAAAGGACATAAGGTAAAGTACAGAATGATCAGTCAAAATTCTTTATAATTCGGTTTGGTTGGTAATGCCATTGTAGAGAAGCTGCTCGTCACACAATGAATGCGTAACACAATTTGCAATAACACTAAAAGCGTCATCACTGTCTTTTGCAACAGCGTATGAAGATTTTAGGAAGAGATGAATCACGGTATTTTGATGTGCCCTGAGGTATCTGTGGTCCTGGCGTATAGCTCGCGCACACCAATACTCACGGTTCGATAGCAAAATGAAAGCAAGTTTTTATGAAAATGATTAGGACTACAGGATAATTGTCACCCGGTGGCAACAGTTTGGGATCGGACCTCGGCAATTGTGCCCGCAAAGTAAGGATCATTCCACTGTAGTTCGAGGAAAATCGAGTGGATTTGCTGGATTGATCTACTCTAGTGCCGAGTGACTAACGCCAAATAGCTTTACGGTGAACTAGAACGTCGGTTGCGTACCAGATCAACTTACACCTACCTCTCGTGAGCAACGATAAATATGGACGTGCATGTTCATTGTAACAGGACTTAAACGTAATTCTCATTTGACGATTAAACTGTGTTGAATAGCATAAGGATTATGTTCGTATTATTAAGATCGTAATTGCCTTTGGAACTAACCGCAACAGGTGTTCGGGACATTCGGCCAAATAGCATGTTATAATACAATAGGGCTTGACATGAGGTGGAATTGAAGTATGTGCAGTTTATCTCAATACTGTAGCTTAGCACATAGTTTCTCTCAGAACACCTGACGTACAGGTACAAGTGATACAAGATGTATCAAAAAGAATCATCCTATAAAAAAATCATAACTGCTTTGTTATTTGAGATATGTGCGTGCACAATACACCGTTGAAAAGAGAAAACTCTCGAGTTTTACATGGTTCCCGCTAGGTAGTAGAGTGTGCGCCCATTTCAGTTCTAGAAAAAACGGTGTCGGGACAACAGAAAGCGTTTTGTGCTCTACATTTTGCGCAGTGCCGGTGGGTAATAACTGTTGAGCGTGACTTTCTTACTAGCTATGGTGTGGATCCTTCTACAGCACAGGACATTAGACGATAGCATGAACAATTCAGAGAAACAGTTTGTTTGTGTAAAGGCAAACCACCGGGCCCGTCCCCGAGTGTCTTACACAGACGTCGAACGCATCTGCTATACTTTCACAAGGAGTCCGCAGAAATCCGTTCGCCGCGCGGCTCGACAGCTCGACGTGCCCCTGATGTCCGTCTGGCGTGTGTTGTGTCGACGTTTACAGACGAAACCACACAAAATTCAGCTACTGCAAGCTCTTCGTGAAGGTGACAAACAACAACTTGTGGCCCGCACCTCGTGGTCGTGCGGTAGCGTTCTCGCTTCCCACGCCCGGGTTCCCGGGTTCGATTCCCGGCGGGGTCAGGGATTTTCTCTGCCTCGTGATGGCTGGGTGTTGTGTGATGTCCTTAGGTTAGCTAGGTTTAAGTAGTTCTAAGTTCTAGGGGACTGATGACCTAAGATGTTAAGTCCCATAGTGCTCAGAGCCATTTGAACAACTTGTGGTGTTCTGTAATTTCGTTCTTGGCAAGATGGAGGATGACAGTTTTTTCCACACTTAGTGTTTAGTGACGAGACAATATTCCATTTTAATGGAAAGATGAGCCGTCGTAATGTGTGAATTTGAGGTAGAGAACAACCACACAAAGTTGTACAACATGGGAAGGACTGGCCAAAATTTAACGTGTTTTATGCACTTTCACGGGAAATGTGTACGGTCCATTTATCTTTGGCGAGAACACAGTAGCAGTAAGCACATATCTCGATATGCTTGAGAACTTTCTCTTCCCACAGTTGGACTCTGATTCGAACGACTTTATTTACCAACAGGATGGGGCACCACCACACTGGCATCTCGAATTGCGGGAATTTTTAAATCAAAGGATTACTGAACGATGGATCGGTCGCACTGGACCAAATGATCCAGCCTTACGTAACTGGCCTCCAAGATCACCACACCTGACTGTATGTGATTATTTCTCGTGGGAGCTTCTAAAAAAAACTCTGTTTATGTGCCTCCGTTAACAACAGCAGTGAATGAACTGAGGCATCGCATAACAGCAGCTGTGGACGCTCTAACTCAAGGCATGCTCGCTGCAGTGTGGTAACAATTTGAATACGGTATTGACAAATAGCGTGCATCTCAAGGGGGGCATATTGAACAGTTATGAAAAGGTATGAAAAAAAACCTTTTTCATCAAAAAACATTCATTGTATATGTTTATTAGTTTCAGAAATATAGATGTGCCAAATCGGATGATTCTTTTTGATACACCCTGTATTATGGCAACTATTTGTATTTATATTGTTTTCTCCGACTGGTATTTGAGTGATAACTCGGTCTGTTGTTGAGAGAAGAAGTCTTGTTGGCATAATAACTCAATGACAATATGTCGCCATTTGGTGCCATTGCTTTCATCAGGCTCTACTCCTGGTCCTGGGAAACCGTACAATTGCACAGAGTAATAATGCCCTCTCACCAAACCCTGTACCACGCGTATGAAGTGGTTTGGTTGTACCTCTGATGTTAATGCTTGACAGGCTATGTAGGATACAGCAAGAGCGACAACATAAAAACGTAATTGTATGCTCTAAAGTGTAACCTGACTTGGGTGGTCGCTACGTGTCTACGGCAGGCAGTCCTGTGTCTGTACTGATGAAACCGTAGTATACTACTCTGTCGGTCTGGTAGGAAGAAGACAGTTGTCGGTGGACGTGTAAGCGGGTAAGACAATTGGGAAATTAATATTCAAATATCCTTTCCTTTGGCAGGCGTACCCGAAGTACGAATTCGAGTATGGGGTGTCTGACGGTCACACAGGGGACCACCACTCCCAGAAGGAGCACCGCGACGGAGACGTCGTGACTGGCGAGTACTCGCTCAAGGAGGCGGACGGCAGCGTGCGCACCGTCAAGTACCACGCCGACAAGTCCGGCTTCTACCCCGTCGTGCACCACTCGCACCACGGTGAGTGACTAATACCAAAAATGTCAACTCGTTTGTCTATTCCGAAGTCCCCAAGTCGTAATTCAAGACAAATAACAGTCCAATCGTCTCTATATCACTGTTGAGACCAGAGGACGGCATTGCTTGACTAGGCTCGGTACAATCGGAGGCGGCATGCACTGAGCTTCGCCAGACCCTTTAACTGGTTTACCCAGCCGCTTATATGGGAACCAACAGTCATAGGTGGATTCTGAATGATGCTACTGCTTGTCATTTTTCAGATGGCACATCTTTGCCAGAGGTGACAGTCTGACACTTGCCGACTGGGTCAGCCATCCACACAACCACTACCTATATCTTCCCCAAAAATTGCTGAACGTCAGTAACAGTCTGCTCTATTAGACGATTCACTTCAAGCCAAAGTGGATCTCATTTTCTGTAAGGCCCATCCAAATCTCTTGGTAGTCTCGGGAAGCTAGAGATAGAGGTTCAAGAACGCTCCTTGCTTGCTAACTCATACCAGAACATCTATAAGAGCTAGTATTTTTAATACACTGCTTCACTTGTGTACGTATACTTTACCACTTTGATACGAGTTTCATTTGAGTTTTGTTGTTACTGTCTCACACTTATTTATAATACTCCAGCCCATGGAGTATATTCATCATCTTCTTAGCCAGCATTCATTTACTTTTCTAACATGAGTTTCACAGTCGCTAGAGAATTCACACTTCTTTCTTTCCTTCTGTCCCTTTCTGAGCGTGCATCTGATGCAGTGCATGCGTTTTAGATAGCCCAGTAGCCTTTAACACGTTGTGACTTACTACGTTTCATTCAAAAGATAATTAGTGTTTTTTGATTTCCGATTCTTAGTCGCATCGGTGTCCACAGGTGTGACATTTCTGTTTTATACTGTCGGCAGTCCAACAAGCGAACAACACAATTAGATTTTTACTCAAAGTGTTAAAGAAGACGATTAGGTCTTTCATCGAAATATTAGACATAAAAATCCAATTGTCACCCACCTAGAAACCCGTAGGAATATCTATCAACTATTGTTTTTCTTCAGCAACTAAGCTTTTCGTTGTTTACCTCCTGTACCTGAAATTTTCATTTTCAATTTTTTATTTCTGTTTTTCAGCCAATCTCAGTGCGATATTCAAACGTGTTTTCCATGTCTCTCAATGATTCGTAAACATGCAGCCCGTTTGATGTCTATTTATAAGGCTGTGGTTGCTTACTGCTGTTCCGTTATGAACTTCCTGTAATGAAAGCTAGTGCTACAGAAAGAAAACTGGCTGTCCGTACTGCACAGAACAACGTGAAACATTAAATTATTCGATGATATGGAAAATAAAAGCATTAAGCAAGATTGTCGTAAACCAGAAGTTAAGATTTATTGTTGTGACTTCGCAAGACAGCCAAGTCACAATGAGAGGAAGCCGAAAGGCACGCGCTTAAACTCACGCAGGCTGGTGTGAGGTCTGAAACAGGATACGTAATGAATGCTATAAAGAAAAGTACGTAGCTGCTGGAATACTTAACTTTAATCCACAATTGGTGAACATTGGTTTTGTTGATACAGTATTATCATCTCAATATAACTTGGTGATGGCGCCTTGCTTGGCCGTAGCAATTGACTTAGCTGAAGGCTATGCTAACTATCTTCTCGGCAAATGAGAGCGTATTTGTCAGTGTGGCTTCGCTAGCAAAGTCTGCTGTACAACTGGGGCGAGTGCTAGTAAGTCTCTCTAGACCTGCCGTGTGGTGGCGCTCGGCTCTGCTATCACTGACAGTGGCGACACGCGGGTCCGACGTATACTACCGGACCGCGGCCGATTTAAAGCTACCACCTAGCAAGTGTGGTGTCTGGCGGTGACACCACATTTATCACTTCCGTTGCTTTTCACATGACTGTAAAATGAGTTGTCCAGGGATTTAAATGTGTCGGAATAAGATAAATTGAAATGATGATATAAGGTACAATAGCTCTGCATCTCTTCCCATGCAAAATTCAAACCCATCAGCCATTAAGCTCCAGGGCCATGGAACAGCTGTTGTGTTCCTCCACCATTATTGTCCACATAACTGACGGACAGGACTTCGATGTGATTATGCTTTGTTTAGCAACGAAACCAAGTATCATTTCAATGGGTTCGTTAATAAGCATTTCGCGTTCGAGAAATCTCCTCACCATCAACGTGTGACCGTGTGGTGCGCAATGTCAAGTCACGGGATAAACAGCGCGATGTTCCTTGATGACACGGTGACTACCGCACTCTCCGTGAAGGTTTTGGGAGATGATTTCATCCCCATTATCCACATTGACCCTGATTACGACAAGATGCGGTTCATGCAAGACGGAGATCGATTCCATTCAAACAGGAAAATGATGTCCTGGAGGAGAACTTTGGGGACCGCATTCTGTCCCTGGGTTACGCAGAGGCCACTGGCATGATCCTCGATTTGACGCCATATTCTCCTGATCGAAAGATATGCGACTCCTTTTTATGGGGCTATGTTACAGACAAGGTGTACCTCAATAACACCACAGCCATTGATAAGCTGAAAACAGCCATTCAGGAGGTCATTGACAGCATCGACGTTCCGACACTTCAGCGGGTCATGCAGCATTTCGCTATTCGTCTGCGCCAAATCATCCGCAATGATGGCAAGCACGTCGAACATGTCATAGCCTAAAACCAAAAAAACACTTTTATATGTTGGATAAAGTGTGGGCACGCCGTAATTTCTAACTAATTTACGTTCTTTTTCATACATAAACATCAAAAAAATTTTGCATCACCTCGGTTCCGAAAGTTCCGGAATCTGAACAGAAAATTGGAATAGAGATCAACATAAACATCATTTCCGCCCTTTTTATGACTCATGAAAACCACACCGGTACCTCTAATACACAGTAGCACGTCTTCGGAGGTGGTGGTCCAGATTGCTTTTCACACCAGTACCTCTAATACACAGTAGTACATCCTCTTGCAATGATGCAGGCCCGTGTTCGTCGTGACATACTATTAACAAGTTCATCAAGAAAATGTTGGTCCAGATTGTCCCACTCCTCATCAGCGATTTGGCATGGATACCTCAAAGTGGCCGTCCGGTGTGGCCGGGCGGCTCTAGGCGCTTCAGTCTGGAACCGCGCGACCGCTACAGTCGCAGGTACGAATCCTGCCTCGGGCATGGATTTGTGTGATGTCCTTGGGTTGGTTAGGTTTAAGTAGTTGTAAGTTCTAGGGGACTAATGGCCTCATATGTTAAGTCCCATAGTGCTCAGAGCCATTTGAACCATTTGAACCCTCAAAGTGGTTGGTGGGTCACGTCGTTCATAAACAGCCTTTCTCAATCTAAACCAGGCATGTTCGATAGGGTTCATGTCTGGAGAACATACTGGCCACTCTAGTCGAGCGATGTCGTTATCCTGAAGGAAGTCATTCACAACATGTGCATTATGGGGTTGCAAATTGTCGTCCATGAAGACCAATGCCTCGCCAATATGCTGCCGATAGGGTTGCACTATCGGTCGGAGGATGGCATTCACGTACCGTACAGACATTACAGCGCCTTCCATGGCCAACAGCGGCGTATTTATGCCCCACATAATGCCACTCCAAAACAGCAGGGAACCTCCACCTTGCTGCACTCGCTGGACAGTGTGTCTAAGGCGTTAAGCCTGAGCGGGTTGCCTCCAAACACATCTTCGACGATTGTCTGGTTGAAGGCATACGCGACACTCATCGGTGAAGAGAACGTGATGCCAATCTATTAGCCATGTTGTAGGGCCCATCTGCACCACGCTGCATGGTGTCGTGGTTACAAAGATGGACCTCGCTGTGGACGTCGGGAGTGAAGTTGCGCATCATGCAGCCTGTTGCACATAGATTGAGACGCAACACGTCGTCCGGTGGCTGCGTGGGAAACATTATTCAACATGGTGGCGTTGCTGTCAGGGTTCCTCCGAGCCATAATCCGTAGGCAGCGGTCATTCACTGCAGTAGTAGTCCTTGGGCGGCCTGGGAGAGGCATTTCATCGACAGTCCCTGTTTCTCTGTATCTCCTCCATGTCTGTACAACAAAGCTTTGGTTCACTCCAAGATGCCTGGACCCTTCCCGTGTTGAGAGCCCTTCCTGGCACAAAGTAACAATGCGGACGCTATCAAACAGCGGTATTGACCGCCTAGGCAAGGTTGAACTACAGACAACACGAGCCGTGTACCTCCTTCCTAGTGGAATGACTGTAACTGATCGGCTGTCGGACCCGCTCGGTCTAATAGGCGCTGCTCATGCGTGGTTGTTTACATCTTTGGGCGGGTTTAGTGACATCTCTGCACAGTCAAAGGGACTGTGTCTGTGATACAACAGAAATGTTCAGAGTCACCTTATGGCTATTCAGTTTACTTAGTTCTCCTGACATTTCTATTTTTTTTATATTGGAGATGTTAAATTTCGTAAATATTTACCTCAATAAATTGTTCAATCTGAACAAGATCAACCACTATCTGCTTTTGTATGTGTTACAGGACATGCCGCAGAATCTGCGATAGGAACATCTGTCGGTGCAGGAAATGGCTTGGGGTATTACTAAAATTCTAAACTTCTTCGTAGGAGAATATCATTGAAGAAACCACCTTCAGCCCCAACCATTTCGCATACCAATCGCAACAACGTGTCTGCATATCAGCATTGTACATACCTGTTATTAATTATAAGATTTTATTTGCAATATGTTTTTTACATTTTTGAGAAATAAAACAATTCTAAATCTCACAGATGTCATTTTGTTTCAAACTTACTTTTTCCAGACTTTGAAGAAAAAGAGGTTTCTTGTAGAACAAGGAAAGTCTGTAACCAAGTCCAAGATTTTCTAGTGTAGTTGCGGAATACGAGATGCCTTTTACCGGCCGACCGGAGTGGCCGAGCGGTTCTAGGCGCTACAGTCTGAAGCCGCGCGACCGCTATGGTCACAGCTTCGAATCCTGCCTCGGGCATGGATGTGTGTGATGTCCTTAGGTTAGTTAGGTTTAAGTAGTTCTAAGTTCTAGGGGACTGATGACCTCAAAAGTTAAGTCCCATAGTGCTCAGAGCCATTTGAACCTTTTTTTTTTTAATTTTTTTTTTTGCCTTTTACCTTATGAGTAACTTACAGACTGTAAATGAACTGGGAGATATATTACTGCTGATCTAACGGCTGTGATAGTAAGACAGCTCTGCTAGCTAGCACCCACATTTTTTGTTCTTGTTGTTGTTGTTCGCGACAGTTGAAGATATGACATGAGTGAGCACTTCATACTCGAACGTTTAACTTGATAGCACCTTCTGTTTGAGTGGCCGATTTCGTCAGCATCCTTGAGGTATTATCTCCACGTGATCTTTGTATGAGGTTCACACCCGATGTTTGCTTTCCAGCTGGAATCATAGCTATCAATTTCTCGTTCCTATCATTCTTACAATCCTCAATGTCAGTGAGCGTAAGATTTCTATACCTAAACACGGACACAGTAAACAGCACCTATGAACTGGTTCATGGACTTGTATTGTGATGCCAGTATATTTATGTAGTTTTTGTATTTCATTTTCTATCTGGCTACGAACAATAAAACTAAAATGGGGTGTATACAAATTTATTTCAGATGGAAACCTTAGGAGTCTCTCCTATTGACATAATATTCTGCGGCTCTGCATCTCATTGTAGATCGCCAGTTCATTCTGAAGTTGCTGAGAGCGAATAGTTTAGCTAACGCCACGCTGTTATGAGATTTAACAGGAAAGTCTAATGACAGAACAGATCACGATACATATATATTTCATTGTCGAATCGGTAGCCATGCCATCGAAGACGACGACGACGAAGAGAATAGCAGCACAAACAATAACATTCATTATCATCAAAGGCACCTCTTTGCGCAATATAAAGCTGTATGTGAAACATTGTGAGTGGCTTAGCGGATTGGAGGAACTGTGTCTCTGATATTTTGGCAAATAGAACGTAATGTTTCGAAGAAAGTCAAGCGACACACATGTCGGACTGTGTAGTGGAATGTCGGCATATGTTTATCTCTCAATTTTTGTAGGGTATGGGAACCAGGTAACGGCACTCATTCGCCAATTAGCACAATACATTTTCATGTGGAGGTGGAGAACTAATTTATAAATTTATAAATAATCCAAAAATATTCCACATCATTCAAAAATATCGTTTTCCTGATTCCAGAAACTTGAAGAAATTAATAAACATTCAAGAAAAGTCATAGAACTGTAAGAAATTCACGAAATTCCTTTCGAAAACATTTCTGAAATATCCAGAAAGCATACAGAACTTTTTGGAGTAGAATTAGGTTTCGATATACACTACTGGCCATTAAAATTGCTACACCAAGAAGAAATGCAGATGATAAACGGGTATTCATTGGACAGATATATTATACTAGAACTGACCTGTGATTACATTTTCACGCAATTTGGGTGCATAGATTCTGAGAAATGAGTACTCAGAACAATCACCTCTGGCCGTAATAACGGCTGTGATACGCCTGGGCATTGAGTCAAACAGAGCTTGGATGGCGTGTACAGGTGCAGCTGGCCATGCAGCTTCAACACGATACCGCAGTTCATCAAGGGTAGTGACTGGTGTATTGTGACGAGCCAGTTGCTCGGCCACCATTATTGACCAGACGTTTTCAGTTGGTGAGAGATCTGGAGAATGTGCTGGCCAGGGCAGCAATCGAACATTTTCTGTATCCAGAAAGGCCCGTACAGGACCTGCAACATGTGGTCGTGCATTATCCTGCTGAAATGTAGGGTTTCGCAGGGATCGAATGAAGGGTAGAGCCACGGGACGTAACACTTCTGAAATGTAACGTCCACTGTTCAAAGTGCCGTCAATGCGAACAAGAGGTGACCGAGACTTGTAACCAATGACACCCCATACCATCACGCCAGGTGATAACGCCAGTATGACGATGACGAATACACGCTTCCAATGTGCGTTCACCACGATGTCGCCAAACACGGATGCGACCATCATGATGCTGTAAGCAGAACTTGGATTCATCCGAAAAAATGACGTTTTGCCATTCGTGCACCCAGGTTCGTCGTTGAGTACACCATCGCAGGCGCTCCTGTCTGTGATGCAGTGTCAAGGGTAACCGCAGCCATGGTCTCCGAACTGGTAGTCCATGCTGCTGCAAACGTCGTCGAACTGTTCGTGCGGATGGTTGTTGTCTTGCAAACGTCCCCATCTGTTGACTCAGGGAACGAGACGTGGCTGCACGGTCCGTTACAGCCACGCGGATAAGATGCCTGTCATCTCGACTGTTAGTGATCCGACCGTTGGGATCCAGCATGGTGTTCCGTATTACCCTCCTGAACCCACCGATTCCATATTCTGCTAACAGTCATTGGATCTCGACCAAAGCGAGCAGCAATGTCGCTATACGATAAACCGCAATCGCGATAGGTTACAATCCGACCGTTATCAAAGTCGGAAACGTGATGGTACGCATTTGTCCTCCTTACACGAGGCATCACAACAACATTTCACCAGGCAACGTCGGTCAACTGCTGTTTGTGTATAAGAAATCGATTGGAAACTTTCCTCATGTCAGCATGTTGTGGGTGTCGCCACCGGCACCAACTTTGTGTGAATGCTCTGAAAAGCTAATCATTTGCATATCACAGCATCTTCTTCCTGTCGGTTAAATTTCGCGTCTGTAGCACGTCATCTTCGTGGTGTAGTAATTTTAATGACCAGTAGTGTAGTTCTTTCTGATTCAAAAAATACTTTATTTAAATAAATACGTATTTAAATCTAATGGGAGTGTAACAGCCAGCTGCTACATCGTCCGATTCTCAACCTTTGCCGTCTATCACACCCCAATACGCAATGGAAGACGCAGGGCTGCGAATACACACATACAACATACAAACACACAGTCACAGGCGAGTGGCAGTGAGGACTGTAGAGACAAACCTGCATAGATACATACTTTCATTTATATATAGATTCATATACTTATTTTTAATTTCCATGTTATTGATAGCACAATGCATTTTGCTGTATACTTCCTCAGTTCTTATCTCGTCGTTGCTGCTCCTCATGTTTGGATAAAAACAAGCTATTGGAAACAATAGATCGTCGTATAACGGACTGCTAAACCATGTGATCAAAAGTATCCGGACACCTGGCTGAAAATAACTTACATGTTCGTGGCGCCCTCCATAGGTAATGCTGGAATTGAATGTGGTGTTGCCCCACCCTTAGCTTTGATGACAGCTTCCACTCTCGCAGGCATACGTTCAATCAGGTGCTGGAAGGTTTCTTGGGGAATGGCAGACCATTCTTCACAGAGTACTGCACTGAGGAGAGGTATCGATGTCGGTCGGAGAGGCCTGGCACGAAGTCGGCGTTTCAAAACCTCCCAGAGGTGTTCTATAGGATTCAGCTGAGTACTCTGTGCAGGCCAGTCCATTGCAGGGATGTTATTGACGTGTAACCACACCGCCACAGGCCGTGCATTATGAACAGGTGCTCGATCGTGTTGAAAGATGCAGTCGCCATCCCCGAATTGCTCTTCAACATTGGGTGCTTAAAACATCAATGTAGTCCTGTGCAGTGATAGTGCTACGCAAAACAACAAGAGGTGTAAGCCCCCTCCGTGAAAACCACGGCCACATCATAACATCACCGCCTCCGAATTGTACTGTTGGCACTACACACGCTGGCAGATGACGTTCACCGGGCATTCGCCATACCTACACCCTGCCATAGGATCGCCACATTGTGTACCGTGATTCATCACTCCACACAACGTTTTTCCACTGTTCAATCATCCAATGTTTACCCTCATTACACCAAGCGAGGCGTCGTTTGCCATTTACCTGCGTGATGTGTGTATTATGAGCAGCCGCTCGACTATGAAATCCAAGTTTTCTCACCTCCCACCTAACTGTCATAGTACTTGCAGTGGATCCTAATGCGGTTTGGAATTCCTGTGTGATGGTCTGGATAGATGTCTGCTTATTACACATTAAGGCCCTTTTCAACTGTCGGTGGCCTCTGTCAGTCAATAGACTAGGTCGGCCTGTACGGTTTTGTACTGTACGTGTCCCTTCACGTTTCCTCTTCACTATCACATCGGAAACAGTGGACCTAGGGCTGTTTAGGAGTGTGGAAATCTCGCGTACAGACGTATGACACTAGTGGTATCAAATCGCTTGACTACGTTCGAAGTCTTTGAGTTCCGCGGAGCGCCCCATTCTTCTCTCTCACGATGTCTAATGACTACTGAGGTCGCTGATGTGGAGTACCTGGCAGTAGGTGGCAGCAGAATGCACGTAATATGAAAAACGTATGTTTTTGGCAGTGTCCTGATGCTTTTGATCACATAGTGTATTTGTGGATATCGTAGTTTTAACAGTACATTCCATGAGTCAGACATGATAAGCCCTGTTAGCAATGCTTAAGGAAGAGCCTACAGCACTTAAAGATGAGCACCATGCGTGTGATTCACAAGTTAACAATAGTAGTAGCTCGTTTTTGTTATTACAAAGGGTATTCAACCAGATGTACTCAGCTTCATGAAACATAAATAATAAATGAGTTTTGATTATACTGCCATGGCAATTTATAAATGTTCATCTCGGCTTCTCAGATAATTTTCAAACGATAGTGAATTGATCCCATACTTTGCGTGAGTGAGATCTCAACAGCTGAAATACAGTTTTTCAATGCATTCGTTGTCATTTGGTGGAGACAGCAGGGGAACAGTTTATCTTTGGAACCCCTCACAAGAAAAAATCACACGGCGTGATTTCAGAGTGTCTAGAGACGAAACAGAAACGTTGATTCCGATTTCCTCATGATTTGTGATGTCAAAACAGTCTTGTGTATGTTCAGGGCGGAGTATTACACTCTAAAATTAAAGTTTTCCTTTCACCACACCACTGGTTGCCCTTCAGCTCTTCTTCCATTATGTCTGCAGTTTCGGCGTGTATTTGGAATTCAATTGTCGTTCATTTGGTCGACATAATTCAGCCACATTTTTTGGTCCAAGTTCATGGAGGGTCTCATCATTTCTTTCTCTGTCCCTTTGCGTGCTGCCTCGTTTTGGGCACTTGAACTTCATATCATTAGTTCAACTGCTCTTACCCTTCATATGTGAGATCCATGCCTCATTATCATAACAAAGCATTAGTTTTGCTAATGTTTTATGAACAAGATCTGGTTTCATTACCTTGTTTATTATTCCCATAGCCTTATTAAACTTCATGGTTTTTTACACCTACCAGAAATTATAGAATCCATCGTTGATACAGAAATTGAGAAATTGTTGATCTCGATTCCAAAGAACTGTTTTCCTGAGCGGTTAGAAAATTAAATTCTGTGCATTGTTTCGTTGACGTCGTCTTTCCAGCATCTCGCAGGTGTACCGCACTTTCTTCTTTCATGTGGAGTCCATTGCTATACAAGTTTTGGCCATGCGCTGTAAGTTACCATGCCAGAGTAGGTGCTTCCTTTCTATGTAGTCTAGGATTGTGCTTTCGACATTCATAACCTCTCTGATCCTATCATTTGTAAGTTTGTGCGTGTGCTATTTTGACGAGTTGCCCAACGGATTGATCTGACAAGTACCCTTTGGCTCCTGCAAGAAGAAATTTCCATCCCACACTACTACAGAAGTCAGACGACGCTCCTAACGTACTAAAAAGAAATGCCTGAAAAACTTTCAGCAATAAATATCTTCTGGAGTCGTACACTGTGAGGAAAAGACACAAAAATATTCTATTTTCTTACGTAACTAGTGGAATACTTGGGTACTGGAGTATTGGAAGTTAGTGTAAGAAAAACATTAAACGAACGGAAAATATTACTTATTGCAAAATCTGAGAAAATCAAGTGAAACTTTTATTTATAAACTGATACACAAATTTCTGGGTTCTTTTCAGAATAGGAGGTTACCTCTTATGGATAGGAATCCTGTTAATGAAATTTATATGCAAAGTGTGGGAAAGCTCTTTTATCCCTTTTCTTTAAGAATGTTATTTGATGATGATGAGGTCCCATACTCCGAGGAGCGTAGAGAACGATGCGGGAGACGCGCACCGCTCTACTAGGCAAGGTCGTAGTGGAGGTGGTCTGCCATTGCCTTCCTCTGGCCGTAATGGGGATGAATGATGATGATAAAGACGACACAACAACACCCAGTCATCACGAGGCAGGAAAAATCCCTGACAGCGCCATTTACTCGGCAGAATAGTTGGGAGCCGCGCCTACTCAACTTGAATAATTATCCGATCGAATTTTTCTAAGTATGGTCAAGGCTGTCGCGTGAGAAATGTAATGGAGTGACGTGAATGAAGTATGTTATTTGTAATGGAGGAAAGATAGGGCTTGCTACGCTGTAGCGCACAATACCATGAGCTGGAACGACTGCTGCCTGCATCGTTCGCTGCTGAAAAATAACAAAACTATCTCTTTCTATCTGGATTGACCTTCGCCAGTCGAACTCTCACCACGCCCTGATGAAGTCAAGGACTCCTATCTGCCCCTAGTCTAACTATTGGCGTGGAACACCTGTCAGATAACCAGTCCACTATGATGCCACTCAATGTTCGCTCGCAGGCGCTAACTAATACTCTGTGTTCACACCACACATTAAGTGTCGCGGCCAACACAGTGAACAAATGCTTAATCGCGAGTGACTCAATATAGAGTTTTACTCTGATTTGCTAGCGACAGAGGTGCTCCCACAGTGCAGTACTGAGTAGAGACTTTCTTCCTCAGTCTCTGCGTACACACACGAGCGCACTCGATCCCGTTACATGTTCCCACTGCAAGAGCATCACCGGAACTCCTCTCCACGCAAAAAGTGGAAGGCTAGATTATCCGCTGTCTTTCCCTCACTCCTCCAGCTCATTGTGTCAGAAATAGTCCGCCAGTCAGCGTTACTCTTAGAAACGGGAGAATGGCGCTCCATTTAAGCCGACCAATCCGGAAACATATAGCATCTGCGTTAAGCGTTTACTGTCCACCTGTGAGAACTGTGAAACTGCACACTATGTCCGTCAGAAAATGTGTATGCTGGGGCTCTCCCAAACAATACAGCGGGTTTTGCTTTTAAGGTGAACACGCAAGCCATTATCCCTTTTCTCTGGCAAAAAACTGTTTTGGTCCCTGGGTGGACAGCCGGCCAGCTCAGCTGCGTGCTAACTCACCCTCCTACGGACTTTCCAGCGGGCTGGTTGCCTCTGTCGAATAAAAACTCCTGTGGCGGCCGTGTCTTGAATGTTTGTGTATGCCAGTCTCTGTTTTTTAATCTTGGTGTGCACTTGCGATTTATTTATTAGATTTGCAAATCGATTAAATGGAAATACACTCCTGGAAATGGAAAAAAGAACACATTGACACCGGTGTGTCAGACCCACCATACTTGCTCCGGACACTGCGAGAGGGCTGTACAAGCAATGATCACACGCACGGCACAGCGGACACACCAGGAACCGCGGTGTTGGCCGTCGAATGGCGCTAGCTGCGCAGCATTTGTGCACCGCCGCCGTCAGTGTCAGCCAGTTTGCCGTGGCATACGGAGCTCCATCGCAGTCTTTAACACTGGTAGCATGCCGCGACAGCGTGGACGTGAACCGTATGTGCAGTTGACGGACTTTGAGCGAGGGCGTATGGTGGGCATGCGGGAGGCCGGGTGGACGTACCGCCGAATTGCTCAACACGTGGGGCGTGAGGTCTCCACAGTACATCGATGTTGTCGCCAGTGGTCGGCGGAAGGTGCACGTGCCCGTCGATCTGGGATCGGACCGCAGCGACGCACGGATGCACGCCAAGACCGTAGGATCCTACGCAGTGCCGTAGGGGACCGCACCGCCACTTCCCAGCAAATTAGGGACACTGTTGCTCCTGGGGTATCGGCGAGGACCATTCGCAACCGTCTCCATGAAGCTGGGCTACGGTCCCGCACACCGTTAGGCCGTCTTCCGCTCACGCCCCAACATCGTGCAGCCCGCCTCCAGTGGTGTCGCGACAGGCGTGAATGGAGGGACGAATGGAGACGTGTCGTCTTCAGCGATGAGAGTCGCTTCTGCCTTGGTGCCAATGATGGTCGTATGCGTGTTTGGCGCCGTGCAGGTGAGCGCCACAATCAGGACTGCATACGACCGAGGCACACAGGGCCAACACCTGGCATCATGGTGTGGGGAGCGATCTCCTACACTGGCCGTACACCACTGGTGATCGTCGAGGGGACACTGAATAGTGCACGGTACATCCAAACCGTCATCGAACCCATCGTTCTACCA
The DNA here is from genome assembly GCF_023898315.1 of Schistocerca nitens. Classification (NCBI taxonomy): domain Eukaryota; kingdom Metazoa; phylum Arthropoda; class Insecta; order Orthoptera; family Acrididae; genus Schistocerca; species Schistocerca nitens. The sequence continues at coordinate 247,383,344 of NC_064622.1, forward strand.
TTCCTAGACCGGCAAGGGAACTTGCTGTTCCAACAGGACAATGCACGTCCGCATGTATCCCGTGCCACCCAACGTGCTCTAGAAGGTGTACGTCAACTACCCTGGCCAGCAAGATCTCCGGATCTGTCCCCCATTGAGCATGTTTGGGACTGGATGAAGCGTCGTCTCACGCGGTCTGCACGTCCAGCACGAACGCTGGTCCAACTGAGGCGCCAGGTGGAAATGGCATGGCAAGCCGTTCCACAGGACTACATCCAGCATCTCTACGATCGTCTCCATGGGAGAATAGCAGCCTGCATTGCTGCGAAAGGTGGATATACACTGTACTAGTGCCGACATTGTGCATGCTCTGTTGCCTGTGTCTATGTGCCTGTGGTTCTGTCAGTGTGATCATGTGATGTATCTGACCCCAGGAATGTGTCAATAAAGTTTCCCCTTCCTGGGACAATGAATTCACGGTGTTCTTATTTCAATTTCCAGGAGTGTATGTAAAATCGACTCTACCCTATCGAGTTTGGGCTCGAATGAAACGTCTTGATACGCTGAATACGATAGTGAGGTCGGAATATGTAAGAAATAAAGGTCACGAGACCACGCCACCTTACACATTTCTAATATGATCAAGCCTGGAATATCCACAAGTCCGTTCCCAGAAATACATCTCGACAGCCAGCAGGCGATCTTTCTGTCTCTAAGTTAGTTCATACAACTCTGCGCCATATGTTGTGATACTTTCAATAATTGTGTGGTAGATGGTATGTTTTGTTCTGCACATTATGTTTTTGTTCCAGAGAGGACCATTTAGTTGTTTTACGACTCGCCTACCATGGCTAATTATATTGTTTATATCATCCATACTTCTACCACTGGACGACAGTGTCAGTGGTTAGCGCAGCCAGCAGGGTGCTCAGCATGTTCGGTCAGAGAGCTGGATAGTCTCTGAAATAATAACAATAATAATAAAAAAAACCTGAGTGTGGGGATCAAAAACGAACTTCTACGAATGTCATCTGACGCCGCTATGACCGAATATAACGAACAATTAAGAACAAAATGCAAAAAAAAGCGCATCTGAGTTCTATGGCAAGGACACAAGTTCGATTCCCGAGATTGTCGAAGATTTTTCTCTGCCCGGGAAGCAGGTGGTGTGTTGTCTTCATCATATTGTCGTCGACCCACTCGTCGCCCAGTGTGCCATGACATGAAAGGACTTGCGGCCGAGGTTCCCCAGAAGGGGACACCCGGCCATCAGTGCCCAATGATCATTTCATTCTGTGGGACTATTTCGATTTTAAGTGTTGGGTGAGGATTCTGCATTTCTCAATGCGCCATATGTTGTGATACTTTCAATAATTGTGTCGACTATACTACTTCGACTATACTAATTTACTTGATGAAAGGAGAAAATATAAAAATGCAGTAAACGAAGCAGGCAGAAAGGAATACAAACGTCTCAAAAATGATATCGACAAGAAGTGCAAAATGGCTAAGCAGGGATGGCTAGAGGACAAATGTAAGGATGTAGAGGCTTATCGCACTAGGGGTAAGATAGATACTGCCTGCAGGAAAATTAAAGAGACCTTTGGAGAAAAGAGAACCACATGCACGTATATCAAGAGCTTTGATGGAAACCCAGTTCTAAGCAAAGAAGGGAAAGCAGAAAGGTGGAAGGACTATATAGAGGGTCTATACAAGGGCGATGTACTTGAGGACAATATTATGGAAATGGAAGAGGATGTAGATGAAGTTGAAATGGGAGATATGATACTGCGTGAAGAGTTTGACAGAGCACTGAAAGATCTAAGTCGAAACAAGGCCCCCGGAGTAGACAACATTCCATTAGAACTACTGACAGCCTTGGGAGAGCCAGTCCTGACAAAACTCTACCATCCGGTGAGCAAGATGTATGAGACAGGCGAAATACCCTCAGACTTCATGAAGAATATAATAATTCCAATCCCAAAGAAAGCAGGTGTTGACGGATGTGAAAATTACCGAACTATCAGTTTAATAAGTCACAGCTGCAAAATACTAATGTGAATTCTTTACAGACGAATGGAAAAACTGATAGAAGCCGACCTTGGGGAAGATGAGTTTGGATTCCGTAGAAATGTTGGAACATGTGAGGCAATACTGAGCCTACGACTTATCTTAGAAGAAAGATTAAGGAAAGGCAAACCTACGTTTCTAGCATTTGTAGACTTAGAGAAAGCTTTTGACAATGTTGACTGGAATACTCTCTTTCAAATTCTGAAGGTGGCAGGGGTAAAATACAGGGAGCGAAAGGCTATTTACAATTTGTATAGAAACCAAATGGCAGTTATAAGAGTTGAGGGGCATAATAGAGAAGCACTGGTTGGGAAGGGAGTGAGACAAGGTTGTAGCCTCTCCCCGATGCTATTCAATCTGTATATTGAGCAAGAAATGAAGGAAACAAAAGAAAAATTCGGAGTGGGTATTAAAATCCATGGAGAAGAAATAAAAACTTTTAGGTTCGCCGATGACATTGTAATTCTGTCAGAGACAGCAAAGGACTTGGAAGAGCAGTTGAAGGGAATGGACAGTGTCTTGAAAGGAGGGTATAAGATAAACATCAACAAAAGCAAAACGAGGATAATGGAATGCGGTCAAATTAAGTCAGGTGATGCTGAGGGAATTACACTCCTGGAAACTGAAATAAGAACACCGTGAATTCATTGTCCCAGGAAGGGGAAACTTTATTGACACATTCCTGGGGTCAGATACATCACATGATCACACTGACAGAACCACAGGCACATAGACACAGGCAACAGAGCATGCACAATGTCGGCACTAGTACAGTGTATATCCACCTTTCGCAGCAATGCAGGCTGCTATTCTCCCATGGAGATGATCGTAGAGATGCTGGATGTAGTCCTGTGGAACGGCTTGCCATGCCATTTCCACCTGGCGCCTCAGTTGGACCAGCGTTCGTGCTGGACGTGCAGACCGCGTGAGACGACGCTTCATCCAGTCCCAAACATGCTCAATGGGGGACAGATCCGGAGATCTTGCTGGCCAGGGTAGTTGACTTACACCTTCTAGAGCACGTTGGGTGGCACGGGATACATGCGGACGTGCATTGTCCTGTTGGAACAGCAAGTTCCCTTGCCGGTCTAGGAATGGTAGAACGATGGGTTCGATGACGGTTTGGATGTATCGTGCACTATTCAGGGTCCCCTCGACGATCACCAGTGGTGTACAGCCAGTGTAGGAGATCGCTCCCCACACCATGATGCCGGGTGTTGGCCCTGTGTGCCTCGGTCGTATGCAGTCCTGATTGTGGCGCTCACCTGCACGGCGCCAAACACGCATACGACCATCATTGGCACCAAGGCAGAAGCGACTCTCATCGCTGAAGACGACACGTCTCCATTCGTCTCTCCATTCACGCCTGTCGCGACACCACTGGAGGCGGGCTGCACGATGTTGGGGCGTGAGCGGAAGACGGCCTAACGGTGTGCGGGACCGTAGCCCAGCTTCATGGAGACGGTTGCGAATGGTCCTCGCCGATACCCCAGAAGCAACAGTGTCCCTAATTTGCTGGGAAGTGGCGGTGCGGTCCCCTACGGCACTGCGTAGGATCCTACGGTCTTGGCGTGCATCCGTGCGTCGCTGCGGTCCGGTCCCAGGTCGACGGGCACGTGCACCTTCCGCCGACCACTGGCGACAACATCGATGTACTGTGGAGACCTCACGCCCCACGTGTTGAGCAATTCGGCGGTAGGTCCACCCGGCCTCCCGCATGCCCACTATACGCCCTCGCTCAAAGTCCGTCAACTGCACATACGGTTCACGTCCACGCTGTCGCGGCATGCTACCAGTGTTAAAGACTGCGATGGAGCTCCGTATGGCACGGCAAACTGGCTGACACTGACGGCGGCGGTGCACAAATGCTGCGCAGCTAGCGCCATTCGACGGCCAACACCGCGGTTCCTGGTGTGTCCGCTGTGCCGTGCGTGTGATCATTGCTTGTACAGCCCTCTCGCAGTGTCCGGAGCAAGTATGGTGGGTCTGACACACCGGTGTCAATGTGTTCTTTTTTCCATTTCCAGGAGTGTAGATTAGGAAATGAGACACTTAAAGTAGTAAAGGCGTTTTGCTATTTGGGGAGCAAAATAACTGATGATGGTCGAAGTAGAGAGGATATAAAATGTAGACTGGCAATGGCAAGGAAAGCGTTTCTGAAGAAGAAAAATTTGTTAACGTCGAGTATAGATTTTAATGTCAAGAAGTCTTTTCTGAAAGTATTTGTATGGAGTGTAGCCATGTATGGAAGTGAAACGTGGACGATAAATAGTTTAGACAAGAAGAGAATAGAAGCTTTCGAAATGTGGTGCTACAGAAGAATGCGGAAGATTAGATGGGTAGATCACATAACTAATGAGGAGGTATTGGTTCAAATGGCTCTGAGCACTATGGGACTTAACATCTATGGTCATCAGTCCCCTAGAACTTAGAACTACTTAAACCTAACTAACCTAAGGACAGCAGACAACACCCATCCATCACGAGGCAGAGAAAATCCCTGACCCCACCGGGAATCGAACCCGGGAACCCGGGCGTGAGAAGCGAGAACGCTACCGCACGACCACGAGATGCGGGCAGGAGGTATTGAATAGGTTTGGGGAGGAGAGGAGTTTGTGGCACAACTTGACTAGAAGAAGGGATCGGTTGGTAGTACACGTTCTGAGACATCGAGGGATCACCAATTTAGTATTGGAGGGCCGCGTGGAGGGTAAAAATCGTAGAGGGAGACCAAGAGATGAATACACTAAGCAGATTCAGAAGGATGTAGGCTGCAGTTGGTACTGGGAGATGAAGAAGCTTGCACAGGATAGAGCAGCATGGAGAGCTGCAGTCTCAGGACTGAAGACCACAACAACAACAACATACTACTTCGGCGTTTCATCACCCTGTCGCTACAAATTAAACTTGTCTTTGCAAAAACCCCGGCCATCAGTGCCCAACGATCATTTCATTCCGTGGGACTATTTCGATTTTAAGTATTGGGTGAGGGTTTTACATTTTTCAATGCGCCATGTGTTGTGATACTTTCAATAATTGTGTCGACTATACTGTAAGATGGCAAGAACTATGCCCCATACATGAAGTCATTAAAGATCACCTAACACACGTTGAGCGAACAGTAGGGCTGAACAAAAATGACTGACAAGGCACAGTGCATCTTGTAGAGGGTATAGTATGGACGTATTAGAATAATTAATGTTGGGTGATGGTTTTAAAGTAATTCACACGACATGAAAACTGTGGAAACTCATCGATTTACTGGAGGCTAGTTTATCCCAGGGAAGTGTTCAAGAGTTGACCGAGGCCGGCTGGGAGTGGCAATAGGCCGGCTGGAAGCGACAGTAGGCAGCTTAGGGCGGCTCAAGCTCTGAGAAAGCGGTAACGGGGCGCGGCCTCCAGCTGCCTTAAGATGAGTGACAGTGAGTGGGTGGTTGACCCCATGCTGGTGTACCGGGAAGCAGACGGAGAACTTGTACGCCTGTTGATAAATGGCCGTCGTCCCGTTTTCAGTGAAACATGCGAGAAAGCCACGCAAAGTTACGGTGGAGTGGTCAACAGAGGCCAAAATACGCGTGTTCGTGACTATAGCAACTTCACGCTGAATTCACGGTTTGTAGAGTCTGAAGTAAATCAGGTGAAGAGCGACAGAATGAAATACGCCGGCCTCCGATGGGGATGTAGGACCGAGGAATTTGAAGTACCCTCCTGGGGTACTCCGGAAAAATTGGTGTTTTGTGCAGACGCTAACCTTCATGGGTGGCCTGGGAGGAGCTAAATAGCAGAAGTTGAGAGGAAGGGAAACGTTGTGGGAAATTTGTTCACTTCCCAGAGCAGGCATTGGTCGGCGCTGGGAAGCGACGCATAAGTAACGCGACTTGCACTGCAATTGCCGTAAGTGATTTTGCTGGAGGGGAAACCGAGGCAAAGAGTGGACTGGCAGAAGTCTCCGTAGAGGTCTTCCGTTCCCAGCTTGCCTAGAGTACGGACGTGGCGTTCTTTTACTCAGCTTGCCTGAGAGAGAGTGAGCATCTCTGCACTTTAGGACTTAGCAAACGGAACGATTGAGCTTGGAGATAGAAAGTTTTCGTTCAGCTATGTACTGAGCAAGATAGCTAGAAGTGAATAGACGAGCGCAGACTTGCAGCACCACGAGGTCGGCCGTCGTCCGCATAACGACGCCGAGCCACCACGCTGAATTCGGTTGTATTGGGCCCGCTCAGGCCACTGATTAATTTGTTGGATCACGTCGGCAAAGTTTTCACGAGGGTTTCATGGGCCGTGTATTGTAGAATTCTTCTCGCACTTCGCATTACGCCTGGGTCAGTCGATAGGAATTACTTTTGATTTATCGCGCTTTACTCCACGCAAACGCAGTTTATTACGCCTGTTAGGAGAATCATGTAATGTGATGATTGAAGGTCGTGACTTAAAATAAATCTGTGCTAATCGACTGCATCTGTTTTCAATCAAGTAGTTGAAATCCCAAGTCACTTCCTTAATTAATTTTATGTTCCACATTTGCATCTGGTGTTCAATATCTGAATATAACATCAATGTGCACCCCTTTTTAATTAAAAGGGATCAATTCTGAATCAATTAATGTCAACACTGCTACCGCAGTTCATTCAGGAGTCACAGGGCCTTATTACTTTCTTTGTGTTATCCGACATTGCGGCAGTTTTGCACACCCTGTTGATCTGTTAGTCAATTACCTGGGGTGAACACACACCAAAACCAGATAAGGGACGGGTGGGGTGTTACAATACTACTTAGGCGTTTCATCACCCTGTCGCTACAAATTAAACTTGTCTTTGCAAAAACCCCATCTGAAACTATTGGAACTGCTGAAATTTTTGCTGTCTGTCGACATCTCTAAAAATTATTCGTGAGAGAAAATTTTCAGCTTTAGATAGCATTATCATAAAATTCTACTTGCTTCACCTCTTCGTTTTCGCGTTAGTAGTCAATATGCTTAGAACAGAAACCGGCGCTTCAAAACAGGGTATAGAGGAGCTGTTTGCGGCGAGAAGGCTACGGCCAAACGAACTTGTTTATTACGCGCATTTGCACCGGAATTCACGCAACATGCACGGCATTGTCAGTGTTGGCCACACGGGCACTTTCATCACCAGCGCGAAGGCCAGGGAAAGCCCATCAGCAGTGCGTCGGTGCAAGCTGCGGCAAGATTTCCTGCGCAGAGTTAGTATCAACTTTGAGCAGAATTTCATTAAATAAGAATATGGAAATGAGTTTTTGGCGTCATTGGCTGGGAGCCCCTTATGAGGCAGGTCCGGCCGCGTTGGTGCATGTCTTATTACAGGGTTATTACAAATGATTGAAGCGATTTCACAGCTCTACAATAACTTTATTAATTGAGATATTTTCACAATGCTTTGCACACACATACAAAAACTCAAAAAGTTTTTTTAGGCATTCACAAATGTTCGATATGTGCCCCTTTAGTGATTCGGCAGACATCAAGCCGATAATCAAGTTCCTCCCACACTCGGCGCAGCATGTCCCCATCAACGAGTTCGAAAGTATCGTTGATGCGAGCTCGCAGTTCTGGCACGTTTCTTGGTAGAGGAGGTTTAAACACTGAATCTTTCACATAACCCCACAGAAAGAAATCGCATGGGGTTAAGTCGGGAGAGCGTGGAGGCCATGACATGAATTGCTGATCATGATCTCCACCACGACCGATCCATCGGTTTTCCAATCTTCTGTTTAAGAAATGCCGAACATCGTGACGGAAGTGCGGTGGGGCACCATCCTGTTGAAAGATGAAGTCGGCGCTGTCGGTCTCCAGTTGTGGCATGAGCCATTTTCCAGCATCTCCAGATACACGTGTCCTGTAACGTTTTTTTCGCAGAAGAAAAAGGGGCCGTAAACTTTAAACCGTGAGATTGCACAAAACACGTTAACTTTTGGTGAATTGCGAATTTGCTGCACGAATGTGTGAGGATTCTCTACCGCCCAGATTCGCACATTGTGTCTGTTCACTTCACCATTAAGAAAAAATGTTGCTTCACCACTGGAAACAAGTTTCGCACTGAACGCATCCTCTTCCATGAGCTGTTGCAACCGCGCCGAAAATTCAAAGCGTTTGACTTTGTCATCGGGTGTCAGGGCTTGTAGCAATTGTAAACGGTAAGGCTTCTGCTTTAGCCTTTTCCGTAAGATTTTCCAAACCGTCGGCTGTGGTACGTTTAGCTACCTGCTTGCTTTATTCGTCGACTTCCGCGGGCTACGCGTGAAACTTGCCCGCACGCGTTCAACCGTTTCTTCGCTCACTGCAGGCCGACCCGTTGATTTCCCCTTACAGAGGCATCCAGAAGCTTTAAACTGCGCATACCATCGCCGAATGGAGTTAGCAGTTGGTGGATCTTTGTTGAACTTCGTCCTGAAGTGTCGTTGCACTGTTATGACTGACTGATGTGAGTGCATTTCAAGCACGACATACGCTTTCTCGGCTCCTGTCGCCATTTTGTCTCACTGCGCTCTCGAGCGCTCTGGCGGCAGAAACCTGAAGTGCGGCTTCAGCCAAACAAAACTTTATGAGTTTTTCTACGTATCTGTAGTGTGTCGTGACCATATGTCAATGAATGGAGCTACAGTTGTAAGTAGGCTGTTTAGGTTTTTTTATTGGTAACGCCACCTCTGTATGAAAATCACTGGCTGTGCTGTGTGCAGTCTGTGGCTGCTTTGCATTGTTGTAATACTCGCCATTGTAGTGTTAGGCAGCTGGCTGTGAACAGCGTGTAGCGTTGCGCAGTTGGAGGTGAGCCGCCAGCAGTGGTGGATGTGGGGAGAGAGATGGCGGAGTTTTGAAATTTGTAATGAACTGCTATGTATATATATTATGACTATTAAGGTAAATACATTGTTTGTTCTCTATTAATATCTTTCATTTGCTGACTATCCCTATCAGTAGTTAGTGGCTTCCGTAGTTTGAATCTTTTATTTAGCTGGCAGTAGTGGCGCTCGCTGTATTGCAGTAGTGGGAGTAACCAAGATTTTTGTGAGGTAAGCGATTTGTGAAACGCATAGGTTAATGTTAGTCAGGGCCATTTTTTTTGTAGGCATTTTTGAAAGTCAGATTGCGTTGCGCTAAAAAATATTGTGTGTCAGTTTAAGCTCAGTCATGTAAAATTGTTAAAAAGGGGACGTTTCATATGGCGACCCTTAGCCGAGGATACCTCACTGGAATCTTCTGATTTTTTCTTGTAGTTTGTGTAATTAGTGTAGCTTTTGTTTATTGCTAGCGCGTAATTGTAGAGAAAATCTCCTTTGTAGTTGTAGTCTTTCATTGTTGTACAGTAAAACAGTTGTGGCATGCATGTAGATTTGCACCAAGTATTTCGCAGCTGCAATTAACTAGATATTATTTTCAGTGTTATGTTAATGTGTTCTCTTATTTTTGCTCTTCAAATTGTGTTTTTCTGTGTTGTCGTGTGAAATACTGTGACAATAATGGCGTGTGAAAAACGTAATACTAGGCTCCAAAGTAAACTGAGAAATGACAGTGAAAACGAAAGCAGTGTGTTAGCGCCACCGAGTAATGAATTAACTGATGTTCAAAGTAGTAATTTGGTAATTGTGCATAGGGAAATGGAGCGGGTGGCAAACAATGGCGTGGACAGTGAAACAATTAGTGAAGAGGGAAGCATTATCGATCGATCGGTCGGCAACAGCTCGCCTCAGGAATCGGGAATGACAGGACACAATTTTGCAAATATTGTAGATTCAGGTTTTGGGTCCTCACCGTTTTCTCAAATGAGTCAAGACACATTTTCCACTTGTCAAAATGTGAATGTTGCCGGTGAAAATGCACTGCCAAAAAGCATAGAGAAACTGATTCCAGACACCAATACATTATTATTGCAATTAATGCAACAAATGGAACAAAATCAGAGACAAATGGGACAAAGTCTTCAAAAGTTAGACACAATGGAACAAAATCTTCAAAAGTTAGACACAGTGGAACAAAATCAGAGACAAACACAGCAACAGTTAGACACAATGGAACAAAATCAGAGACAAACACAGCAACAGCTTAAAAAGTTAGACTCATTGGAACAAAGTCTTGAACAAACACGTGAAGATTTAACTACTGAGTTACATAAAATTGAATCGAAATGTCAAAAAGCCTGTAATGACGTAAAAACACAAATTTGTGAGCATTTTCAACCTATTTTTTCGCGGCATGAAAATGCATTACAGAATCACGAAGCAGCCATAAAAGAACTGCAAACTATTGTTCATGAAAATCATGAGGCCTTGCAAGCTAAATTTGACTCAGTTGCATCTACTGATTTGGTTACGCAACTTGCAAAAACTCAGGAAAACTTAAAGGACACAGTAGATACTCTGAAACTTGGTTCAGAAAAACACACTGAGGAAATAAGTACACTATCAGATAAAGTAGCCGAACTTTCAGATCAGTTCACTAACTTATCTACAAAGTTAGATGATGATCTGAATGACACAACAACTGTAGCCTTCACTGACACTGAAGAGTATGAAGAAATTAGAAAATTCAAACAAAATCAAAATCAAATCAATACACAGTATAAAAGAGAAATCCGGGAAGTGCAAGATCAGTTGGCACAAGTAGTACAAGAATTACATATTTCAGAGGACAATCGCGGTACAATACGGGAAGAGGGACATAGAAATACGGAACAGCCACAAAATAATAACACAGCGCATTTCGGAAATTATGAAATAAATTGGCAATGTGCACCGAATTTTGAGATTGAACCGCCGACACGACGTAACAATGACCGACATGCGACTCGTCGACACAAAGACATAATTGATTTGGCTATTAAAAATATAAAATCTGCAGCAGACAAAAGGAGAAAACTACACGGTAAAGCAAATGCAAAGAAATTATACATTGATCAGAAAGTTCTCATTAAAGCTCATTCATTGTCACATAAGAAGAAACACTTAAGTCACAAATTCTTTCTAGTTTACAATGGACCTTACAGAATCCGACGTATACCACATGATAATTGCGTTGAAGTTGAAACTCTGCGTACTAGGAAGAGTAAAGGTTTACACCACATTTCACACGTAAAACCGTTTATTGAAAGATAATCTGCTTTTTAACTTTGTTTTTGCCATAAAACTTTTCACTTCACATTTCTGGTATGCTTTGTCAGACTTAAGAAACTGTTAACATGCAACAATGTTTGAAGTTAAATATCCAGTCTAGAACCTAGGGAACATTTTTAAACAGAAATTACGAATGCATTGTTATAGTGAACAGACGACACAGTGTTGTATTTGTACATTCTTGCTTGTTAGTTGCACGATTACGTAACGACTATCAGGCTTACATACTTAGGACACATACTGGTACTGCTAATGAGATTTTAATGCAACATTTTGGTTTACTTGAAAATACATTCTGGGTTTAAAGTACTTTCTGTGAGATACCAGACGACACAGTGGTTAGTTTATGTGACAGCTACACGATTTTATCATGACGCTAATAATGAGTGACAATTTACAATGTTGCTTTTGCGGTGTATCTGTTTTATATCTGCACAGTTTTTCTGTATTATTCTGGAAAGTAAAACATGTTTTAGTAGTAACTTTTGTGGTATAGCTACAATGAGACTGCCTTTTCCGTAGCACAACAATACGTCAAAGCACAGTACTTTCTTCATCACGGCAATAAGCGTAATAACTAAGATATCTATACGCAAAGCATTTCACTTTTGTTTATCATGAGGTAAGTACATTGACTTTAGCAGAACTTTGCTTACAGAGGACGATAACTACGACAGTTCCACAGAATTATCTTACAGCAAGACGCGCATTTAGCGCTACAGGACACGCATTTGAGTGATTAATTTTGTACTTAAAACATTTATTTTGTAAAGATATTTGAGGTACAATGATACAAAGGTTTTCCGTGATACATTTCATTCCGTTGCTGTAATCTGTAACACCTGAGGGTATAATTACATTAATCCTCAGGGGGGTACACGCCTACTTTGTGTACCATGTGTTTGGCAAGCACAAGGAGCCCTAGCTAATATGGTATTTGCTTATACAACTTTACTCATCGGTACCATATTTCTCTAACACAGAATTACACAGCTATCTGATCATTTAACTGAGAGAGACAAACATTTATTTTACTACATCAGTGACAGACGTTTACGTAATTACACCGTTGGATAACTTCACACTTACGAAATTGTATTTTGTCTGTACTTTGTGAACTGTTCATATTTTTTTGTAACATTTGTGATACTATGAGAGCTTTGAATGATGTATTTGGTATGAGATCATGATTTTTAAAGTACGTTTGAGGTAGATGACACTATTGAAATGAGCAGAGAATATTTTTTAGGGTTTGAAATTATTGCAGAAAGCTACGACGATTTTGAGATTTGACTGAGGTGTTATGATGTTATTTTTACGACGACGATGTGTATTATGCTGTTGAGGTACGTTTATGATAAATAAGCTGATGCTATATGAGGAATTTGATTATGCTACCTATCTGTTATGATGAAATATTGTAGAAGTGTCGACGATATGTATATGTATAATAAGGTAAGGAATAATGAGTAGTGGTTAGGCACTCTGATTTGTGGAAAAGGTTGTTGGAAACCAAGATCGTACTTTAAGAGTTATGAAATGTATGTAAATGTGTGTGTGTATTACAATGCCGACAAAATTTTTTTGGACACTTATATTCATGAGATATTGTTTCTACACATTTGTAACCAAATTCTCAACCTGTGAATTTTTTGATATGAGACTGTCACTGTAGCGGAAACTACTGTTGTAAATATTTCGGTAAGAAAGTTAAGTGACCACCTGCACGTAATGCATTGTGGCGCCCAGCTGGGCCAGCCGCCCGGAGAAAAAGCCATTAGGTGAAAAAAAAAAGAGGCCATTAACCTCGCTTCTGACATTCCTTTGTAGAAAGCATCGCAAAAACGACACGGTCGAACTTGAAAACATATGATTACACTGTGGAGCTCTTAATTTACGATATTTACTGAAATGCCTAATGAAATGACGAGAAATATTTTTACATCTGCACACCTGATTATGACAAGCGTCTTTCTACGAGAATTGAGAGAATTTCTACTAACTTATGAAATGTCACATGACTAATGAATGATATTTTTATGCTTTGCTTTTCATAGTTGCTTATTTCATTTGATATCTAGTTTCCAGCTGTGTTGCAGCATTGCTTTTATAAAATAAAATGCATTTGCTAATGTGAACACTTTCTGTCAACAGATCTATTAAATAATAATTTTGTAATCCACATTCTTAAAAAAATAAAGGAGCACTTGGAAAGGAAAGAACAATAAGAAGGGACTAGTAACAGTAACTGCACACATAATTTTCTTTTCAAGTACATGGTAATATTTTTTTACAATAAGTTGTTGTAGTGCACCACTTTAATTACATAGTCATTAAGATGTGAATAGACATTTCCCTTATATGTATTGTTGTCTTTAGTGTACTATTTTTTCTGGTTGAGCTTTGTCATGTTTAGGTATAAATTATTTCATTTTCTGCTGCTGGTTGCCAGGCATAGTGCTACTGAATTTTAATTTGTGTTACTCTGCTAAGCCAGATTTATTTTTCTTGTTTGCTGCTCATTGCCTTATATTAGTTGTAATATTGCTGCTTGCTTTGACAATTTCCATTTTTTTCATTGCTATTTGTATTAATTTTTTTGTGCTGCTGCATTGCCTCGTCCCTTAGTTTAGCATCTGAGCTCAGTAGATTTAAGTTAGCTTAAGAGGGGTAGATTATATAAGAAACTGACTATGGAGAATAGGGAAAGAAATGCATTGAGAAGTCATACGAAAAAAGTACAGAAAACAGGTATAGATAGGACTTTTTGGAAATAATGAGGAACGAAGGGAGATCTCCAAGAAGTAAAGAAAGTTTTGTTTGCAAAATACTGCAGTAAAACAAACCCTGTCCTTTCCCCCTGTGTTATTCTGGTATGTGTTTGTGTACTCTTGTATATTTGTGGTTTTCCTGTCTTTATGTGTTTAGCTAATAAGAGTTATGTTGTAGAATTTTTCTGATAATATGTTATTTACTTTGTAAAGATGTTTAAACATTATTTGTTCTGTTTTGTTTTAATGCACATGTGTGAAGTTGATGTTTCAAAAGTTATTCTAATCTTTTATGTATTTACTTATGTCATAATTCCTGTAACACTGATGTATATGTTTATTTCTATTCTTTTGTAAAGCCCTTATTCCTACAAATGTTATCTGTATTATTATGTTTTTAATGATGTATTTTGTACCGTTGTTGTTGTATTCTTATGCTATAAAATTGTAATTGATACCAGTTCATCATATTATTAACTTGTAAGTTCCATTTCACTGCACACGTTTCTGTTGGTCATAGTATATGCACAATATGTGAGAAGTAGGGACTGTTAGTGTTTGCACGTGTGTTAATAATTCAGCAAGGGACTGGATAACAGCATTGCTGGTTCTAAGGACATTTAAAAAAAAATTTGTGAGTGCACAAGTGGTGGTTTATGGACTTGCTATATTGTCCGCAAGACTCTTCAATGGTGATTGTGCACCTGCACAGTCGCAGCAGATGGTTGCTGGCTGTCTCTACAAGGACTATAGTGGGTCTGCATCTTTGATGGCCCACCAATACCATTATCTCTACAAGGACTACAGTGGGTCTGCACCTCTGGTGGCCCACCAATACCGTAATCTCTACCAGGACTACAATGGGTCTACTCTGTGATAACCTACCTACCAATATTCTTCAAAACTTCGACTGACTCTGCTGTGGGTTTGCTCTGTTGTGACCCATTACCTGTCTGCATGTCAAGAGTCAGCACTGTCTTTCCGTTGGAAGGACAACACTACTTCTTCAAGACTGCATGGAAATCCACTACTTCTGTGTGCAATTTCGTTTACTAATGAGACTTTGTGAAAAAAAAACTGTAATTACTATTATGATGAATGATCAGGACTATCTTTATGGACTGTGAGAAAATTTTAGCTTTTGACCAACATTGTATCAATAAGTGTGTGCATTTGATTTCTTTGTTATTGTAATTACGATTATGAAAAATTTTAACAAATATGTATTGCACAGTGCCCAAAACAATTTGTAAAATTTTTTGTGGGGAGCATGGGGGCTATGTAAGTAGGCTGTTTAGGTTTTTTTATTGGTAACGCCACCTCTGTATGAAAATCACTGGCTGTGCTGTGTGCAGTCTGTGGTTGCTTTGCATTGTTGTAATACTCGCCATTGTAGTGGTAGGCAGCTGGCTGTGAACAGCGCGTAGCGTTGCGCAATTGGAGGTGAGCCGCCAGCAGTGGTGGATGTGGGGAGAGAGATGGCGGAGTTTTGAAATTTGTCATGAACTGCTATGTATATATATAATGACTATTAAGGTAAATACATTGTTTGTTCTCTATTAATATCTTTCATTTGCTAACTAACCCTATCAGTAGTTAGTGGCTTCCGTAGTTTGAATCTTTTATTTAGCTGGCAGTAGTGGCGCTCGCTGTATTGCAGTAGCGGGAGTAACCAAGATTTTTGTGAGGTAAGCGATTTGTGAAACGCATAGGTTAATGTTAGTCAGGGCCATTTTTTTTGTAGGCATTTTTGAAAGACAGATTGCGTTGCGCTAAAAAATGTTGTGTGTCAGTTTAAGCTCAGTCGTGTAAAATTGTTCAAAAGGGGACGTTTCACAGTGAATTTATGAAATAGCTTCAATAATTTGTAATAGTCCTGTACATTCGATGCCACACTGGGCGACCTGCGCGCCAGATGGGGATGAAATGATGATGAAGACAACACAACGGAGAAAATCGCCGACCCAGCCGGGCATCAAACCCGGGCCCGTTAGGACGGCAGTCCATCACGCTGACCATTCATCAATCGGGGCGGACATTAAATAAGAATGCCGACCTTAGATTATGTCCTGCGAATGTTGCCCACAGGCGGCGGATAATGTAAAAAAACACATGTTTTTTTTTTTTTTAATTAATGACCCATCTTTATGTAGATGGCAAATGGCTCTGAGCACTATGGGACTTAACATCTGAGGTCATCAGTCCCCTAGAACGTAGAACTACTTAAACCTAACTAACCTAAGGACATCACACACATCCATGCCCGAAGCAGGATTCGAACCTGCGACCGTAGCGGTCGCGCGGTTCCAGACTGAAGCGCCTAGAACCGCTCGGCCACTTCGGTCGGCTCTTTATGTAGAGTTTTGCTACTAAGTTTATATAAATATCGACAATTAACTAAAAATTGCACACGTTTTTATACGTTACAGCAAAGAAAACACAACATTGGAGCACGTCTGAGATGGAAAACATCACTAACAAATGATATATCACATAGAAACGCACTTGAAAACGGGAAGAATTTCCCGAAAAGCGTCTTGCGAAATATAAGTAAAAAGAAAATACGCATGCTTTCACTGACCATTGCTAATGTATCAAATCAAATTTTGCAGGTGTGTAGGTACTGGGTATTCGATGTGTTCTCAACGTTTTGTGTCTCTTTTCGACTGACGTACAATTGCTGGCATTATTAGATACATATGCACGTTCATATAGTGGAGGACAAAAGAGGAATGTATGAACCCGCAGACTATAGAAGCCCGGAATAATATCGGCGACCAGTATGAGATGACAGCAAACTTTCTTCAGCATGTGGAGTCCATTGATGGAAAACACGTAAAGCATGGGGATCAGGTAGCGAACTTATTTATGCGTAGAAAAATAATATTTCTGCCGTACTAATTACCATAGCAGACAGCTGTTACTGTTTCAGATTCGTAGACCTAGGGGCATTTGATCATAAAGGTAAGTAATTTATTCAAAACAACTGAATTAGATAAAAGAATTTCAGTCTTTGAATTTGCCAGATGCAGCATCACTTCCAGATGATCCTTGTGGATTGAAAAATTATTACATGCTACTAGTTGATGAAGCTTTTGTAGTGAGTGGCAACTTAATGAAATCATAACTCCAAAAAAAAAACTGACCAATAAACAAAAAGTCTTTAATTACAGGCTTTCACGAGCATGGCATTATGCAGAATGTGCACTTGGTATTTTACTTAGTAAATGGAGAATCTTTCGTCGTCCACTCGATGTAAAGTGTTCATTCTCCTCAGTCAACATATAAAATAAGGATTTTCACGATTATATTTAGAAAAACCGATGAAGCAATCAACATAAAACTTCTCGCACATTCCACATTATTTATTGATTCTTGGACTACACTTCCCGCTTTTTTTTTTTTTGAAGAAATTAATTCAGCCATCACTAAGCCCGCCGCCATTCGAGGAGTTAAAGGGTCCCTGTCCAAACTGAGGTGTGTCCATGACGGAAGCCTCGCAGTCTGAAAATCTTATATGAATTAAAAAAAGAAACAATCTTATTAATCTATACGACAGTTTTTGAAATTTGAAAAAAATAGTAATATGACTGATGTTTTAAGCAAAGATGTAGTTTTGTCGTGTGATCTGGTCACGTTTTTTGCAACAACTAAGGAATAAATTAAAATAGAAATTGAGCTATTACTCCTTGCGGAAATGCCCAAGGAGTAATTCAGCCATATTTCAGAACAATATATTTATCAATGTAACCGCAATATATTCCGTCAGCTTGAGATATAGCTTATTTGTGTAATGTCCCGCAAATTATCTCTAGCAATACCAAGGTATTTTCCATAATATATTACCGACGGGTGGGGAGCGGGGGGTGGAAGTACTTTATATAAATCCAAAAAAATTAAAAAAATAAAAATTCGTAAATTATATTAACAACATATTTTTAAAGAAGTACTGTTGTGAAAGTAGGGTCCCGAATCTGAAAGTAATTTGAGCGCACTGTTAGCAATATCAGCTCACTTTCAATAACGTGTACTATCTAACTTCATTACCGCCCTACCTTCGTCACCGTTGGTGGACATCCTGTTGTCGGCGATAGCGGCAGCCACTGACGTTCGTTTGCATGCTCGACCTCCATCTTAGTCGAATTCGTCACCTTAAGCGTTAACGGCGCTCTTTGTATCACTGCCTAACGTCCAGCGTATGGTGGTGTTCAAGGTGGGTGGACGGAATCATCTCGCAGCCAAAGGCGGATAGGACTGAACAGTTTCCTATGAATGAACACCCGTCACTGTGAGGCGTAAGTGCTGTCGGTCACAACAGAGACATAGTCTCGCGGAATAGCTTCCCAAATTCAAAAATGCTCGTCGCCGGTACAATCTGTTTTGGCTTGTCGGTCCCAAGTCTCAAGTTTTCCTACAGACTAACTGCGCCACTGTGTGCCCTACGTCTTCTTTCAGAGCCGGCCATAAACCCAGCACGATCAAAGCGAAGGCATCCATCTAATTTTCATCTCTGCACATCAACGCCGCTTTCAAGGAGCGGTGCAGCCGTTCCACCTTCCCTTTACATCCGGGATGGCAACTGGTGGTGCGAATGCGTCAGCAGTCGCATAGTCGAAGCAACTCCTGAAACAATGAAGCTTGAAATTAACTGCCTCGATCGGTGGTAGTCATTTGTGCAGATCCGAATCGTGAAATCCAGCCATTAACGAGCATCTTTGCCACTGTGACGGCGTAACGGCCTTTAATGTCTGCAGTGGTACATGCCTCCGCCCATCTTGTAAAACACTCCATAGCCGGGAGCAAGTAACAGTAATTGTCTATATATGGAAACGGTTCTACCAAGTTCACATGAATATGCGAAAATCGCGCAGTATGCGTAATAATGGTAACAGGCACCTACTTTGCTTTACAAGCAACGTTGTTGCACTTTGTTGTTGTAAAAGCCATGTCAAGTTACGTATTCTCATTATGAATTATGCATAGGCCTCTGAGTGCCATATGAAGTTACAGTTAATGATGTTTTACGATACATTCTCGGCTTTGATGTTTATGCTATGTAAAACTAGGCCATCTTGTGCCACAAAGATGTTTTCTGCCAAATTTTTGCTATCAAGGTCAGCATTTATTTCATCTAAACTAGGCCACTATGAGCCGCTAAGATGATTTTTGTAACATTTTCTTAGCTACTAAGATCAGCACTTATGTATGTAAAAGGGCCACTTAAAGCCTCTGACTGATATTTCCTATTCAGTTGTTTTAGATATTAAGGTTTGCATGTATTTCATGTACTAGGCCACTTGGAGCCCCAAACATTTTATAGCTACTAAGATCAGCATTTATGTATGCAGAAAGACCACGTGTAGCCTCTGATTCATATTTTCTCTACAATTGTTTTAGTTATTAAGATTTGCGTGTACTTCAAGTACAAGGCCACCTGGAGCCATTCAGTTTCTTGATTTTACTGTTTTATGTCTCAATATTGCGTTTATAATGCCACTGAGAGCCACAGTATAATATTATGAACCAGTGATGTTCTCTGCCATGTTAGGTTCTTCTATGTCTAATTGGCAGTCTGATGCCACACCTATTGATGTTGTCTCATTAAGAGTGCACTTTTGCCTACTCACTCTGATGTAAAGCATTGTTGCTTCATCCAGCCTGTAATTTCATTTGAATACTGAACCTTTTGCGATCAGGTAGATTACTCGATGTTGACATAGGTAGAACTGGTCATGTACAACTACCTTACCTTTGCTACCTTTTCATACCTTCCTGTGGTGTGTGTACTGTAAGACCTTCAGTACACACACCATCAGATTATTTGACTTGTCGCTCTAACAAAGTAGGCGAGTGTCAGAAATATGTCTCGTGGTCTTATCGTGTCGTGTTTATCTTCTGCCATTAGGTCAGACGGTAGAAATGCCACTTGCACGCTTAGAGTAGCAGATTGACGGTGACCAACTTTAAACAGAACATGATTGTTTTTCACACACATTTATTAAAATAATAACAAGCATAAAATTACTTAACTCGATTCTGGATGCTATTTACAATTGACAATCTGAAGTTCCTTTGGTATTGGTATGTTAATCTGATTCTCACATATATCTCTGATACTTGACAAAAGTGTCTATACATTTATCTTCATGGCTATGTACAGGAATATGGTAATCTTATTAGGCGCAGATTGAAACTTGACTATAGACTGGTACAGACAAATGTAGAACTCGTACCGACTGGTACAGACTAATGCAGATGGGTACAGACTGGTGCAGACAAATGCAGACTGACTAATCGGAGGTCTGTACACTCGTTATAATACCTCGCGCATTCATGTATCACTGCGCGAGTGTGATCTGCAAGGAGAAAAGGTTCTACGTTAGCAGCAATCTCATTGGCTGCATTACATATTAATACGTGGATCGGCGGAAGTAGAATTTGGTCCGTCTCTATGGCAGCACCATCTCGTAGTGCGGAGACGGACGAGCACTGCGCCTGCACTGTTGTGCTTAGCGGGGCGCGCTCTAGTGGGAAAGTTGTGTACGCGCTGACTACGCGGAACTATTTACACAACACTTCCATTATCCAGTCTCCTACCTCTGTTCATGGTATTTGAGCAATTTAGTACTGGTATTCATACTTCAACGTAAGTGGCTATATATGTCGTTTGGATTTCAGAAGAATTTCTACTATGAACAACAGTGATGATGCTGGACATCATGTTACTGACATTATGATAATTGACAACTATGATTGTTGATAATTTGTTGCTGAGTACCTCTTGTATCTCTGCACATGACTGAGGAAAATAAAATGGAGTTCAGATGTCTTGGTACACTGAATGCGGTTCACTTTGGTCACTACTCATTTTAAAAGGAAATGGCGTTCTTGATGCAGTCACTTCAACGTGCTCGTAGGCTTCAGCCATTACTCTTCCTCTCCCTTGCCCAATCCTATACAATCATCATGACAGTTAGGATTGTATATTGATTCTGCTCTACACGATTTATTTGTCAGCAACTTTGTTTATGAGAAAATTTACTCATAATATAACAAGATGATGATTCATACAAGTGCACCTGAGCACTGTCATTTCTTTAAAGTTTAATGATGATATACAGTTCGATTTTTTTTGTACAATCAAGACACGTTACTTTACAACGATCCTTAGGACTACACTGTAATGGTTTTATACTACTCAACATTTATATTTATCAGTAATGTGATAAAATTTACCACACGCTTGTTGTACAAGGTACTCCCAAATACGTGTCGAATTTGTTAAACCCCGCTGGAGGGTTGTGAAAGGAGTTACTGGGGCACACTTGTATGTGGCACCTGAATGTGATAAGAATATCTATGTTAACTAAACTGAAACTATGATATTATAAACAATGTATGTCTGTGATAGGCTTTATAAAGCGGATCGCTGACTGTGAACTACCGCAGAGCCAAAGATACTGTTTCTGATCTGAGATTGTAGTGTTGGAGGAAGAAAACGCTGGGAGCACAGTTGTAGGTAGCTATCTGTGAGCGAATGACGATGGAGTAGGCAGTTTTTGTGGTTTGCTGTGTGAAGCCACCAAGTGTTATATTAGTGGAGGTTTGTCAATATTGTGAATCTTGAAAACAGAAGGCTTCATGCAAGCAAGGTGAGGATGTTAAATAATTATGAGTTTTGTTTTGCCAGCGCGTTGGTATAGATGAGTTGGTTGATAATCTGTAATTGTTGAGTAACCCCAGAATGAACGTAAACTGATTTGATAAAAAGGCTTGTTGGATATTTCACATTTGCAATGTTACTATGATTTATTATCAGAGTTATGTGTAATTTGATGATTTGCATTTATGCTGGTTTTATTCTAACCAATGTAATTACAATTGCAGATGTTTTCGAAATGACAAACTTAACTTGCTATAATTTTACTAAAAAAACTCAGTGTTAGTAATTGAGCATAATCAGTACCGCCTTCCAGTCCAGGTCATACGTTTTTCAAAGTAGTTGGAGTTTTCATAAATGTTTTCATTTATAAGCCAAAACAATTTCATGTGCATTTCAAAGTGTTACAGCCAGCATTGCACACCGCTGAGCCTGTAGATAACATATTTATTTTTTTCATGAGAGACCACATTATACCACATTCCACAATTTATTGTTACGTGCATAGGGACCGTAGTTATCAGTTCTCAACAGTGCCAGAGGATTCAGTGCCTAAGGGACTGAAAGTATTTCACAGTGACCATATTTATTTATTGATATTGGGAGTTGCATTGCCCGAAAAAATGGTTCAAATGGCTCTGAGCACTATGGGACTTAACTTCTGAGGTCATCAGACCCCTAGAACTTAGAACTACTTAAACCTAACTAACCTACGGACATCACACACATCCATGCCCGAGGGAGGATTCGAACCTGCGACCGTAGCGGTCGCGCGGCTCCAGACTGAAGCGCCTAGAATCGCTCGGCCACTCCGGCCGGCTGCATTGCCCAATCAGTTCGTATAAAGTTTTGCTAACAATAACACAGAGTAAGCACACCACTTGCAATTACAACACGATAATTCGAGTTCAGTACCCGTTTCACAGTTCAGATAATCATTCAACGTAATCGTAAAGTTTTCGTAGTTAAAAGAACGTTACAATGTGAGCAAATGGCATGTAAGTCTGTATTCTTTAATGTTATTCCACATGTCTGAAATGTTTGCATTACACATGTGGATGACAAGTTGTTTAAAGATTAAAACTTTAACCGATTTTGTTCATAGAACTAAAAGAAAATGGACTGTGCCTATTCTCGTGGAAAGAGGACATTTATTGTGTTTTTTATTCTTGATAGATGCTCAGTTTAGGAGGAGCGTTGAGGAATGCAGAACGGTATGCAGTTGTGGGCGGGGGATGGGTCCAGTGTGTATGTGATCGCCCAAGGCAGATGCGCTCCAGCCAGGGCGCAGCAACATTTTAGATGAACAAGCAAGCTGTACTCGGGGTGCGCATCATTTATCTCGTTTAGTGTTAGCCGCCTTAACGACCTAGCCATGTGCTCCATTGGTTAAAGACTCTGCCACCAGATGGGCGGAGGGACACTCTCAAGGCATTTAATTTCGTTCATCATACTGAAAGAAATCAGTATGACTTTTGCAGTTTGGTCATCTGTAATCAGCAGCAGTGTTTTAGTTTTCTTTTTTTCACTTAATTGGATGTTGCAAAATAACAGGAAGTGGGAGGGAGAGAGATATGCAAATATTATACTACAGTTGAAAATTAAAACTTTAACCGATTTTGTTCATAGAACTAAAAGAAAATGGACTGTGCCTATTCTCGTGGAAAGAGGACATTTATTGTGTTTTTTATTCTTGATAGATGCTCAGTTTAGGAGGAGCGTTGAGGAATGCAGAACGGTATGCAGTTGTGGGCGGGGGATGGGTCCAGTGTGTATGTGATCGCCCAAGGCAGATGCGCTCCAGCCAGGGCGCAGCAACATTTTAGATGAACAAGCAAGCTGTACTCGGGGTGCGCATCATTTATCTCGTTTAGTGTTAGCCGCCTTAACGACCTAGCCATGTGCTCCATTGGTTAAAGACTCTGCCACCAGATGGGCGGGAGGCTGCGGTCAACATAGGTACCATGCGGAAGTAGTACGAGCAGACCATTTGAAAACGCCTATATCCCCATCTACGGTGAGGAGAGGGAGGGATGATGGGAGGTAGGTGTAGCTCTAATTTCGGTAGTTCCTGACCATACATGGAGGAGAGCGCACGTACAACTGCCCCCCCCCCCCCCCCCGGTCCTTCCCTCTCTCCTGCTGCAATATTTTGGGACGAGATTTTTCCTAGTCACTAGTACATGTGTATCATTATGAACCGTTGATTACGAGTGTTAGTTTTTTTCACGATGTGCTATTAGAACAGTGAAGTATTTTCCATCTGTTGTGGTAGTGTGTATTGGCTTTCTTGAATTTCGTTTACCAGAGCTGCAGGGTGACTGTCAAGCAATGCAGCAGGAGGCGTCTGTAACGAACTCTGACGTCTCAAAGCAATAATACAGTCATCAGCTGTATGCTTACAGGTAATAGTCTTACTAACTTATTAAACTACTCTGTGTCCAACACCAGTATCTCGTCAGTTGAAGTTATTTCCACAAAAAAAAAGAGGGTACCTTCCACCTCAGCCTTTTTCCTGCCAGGTTGTAGGTGAAGAGTAGAGACTGAATATATCTGCCACTAGTTTCGAGTGGTATTGGGAAATTTTTCCCCATCAGGATAACACGAGCTGTGTGGCACTATCAATTTTTGAGCTGTATTGCGATTTTAGACAGTCCTTGTGCAGCGCTATACATGTTGTGTGATTAGGACTGATTTGATTAACTATGTAATTAGGACGAGTCTTTACTTCAGCTTCCAAACCAAAATAAATAAAGAGTACTAATCTAATCTTCCTCTCCTGCATCTGGACAGTTTCCATGTCTTGGGGAGTGCACTTGGGCCCACCGTCGAGGAATGAGGTTCGAGTCCCAGAAAGGGCAACACTATATTTAATTTCCCACCAGTTCCCAGGTGAGGTGTTGGGTGGTACGTCAGCACAGTCCTGAGACAAAGAAATTCCCCCCAAATTCGAAATTTACGCCACAGTTCGAAATTACCGACAAAATTAGAAATTCCTGCGAATGGGGTAGGTGGGCGAGAGGGTGGGGGAATGGGTGGGTGGGGACGGCGAGGGGGCAGGGACTCATGTGCCTGCTGGGGAAAACACGTGATGTCATCTGGGGGTAAGGGTGGTGTTGGGGGATGGGTGTAATTAATTGATCAGTTTAATTAATTTGCATACCAATTTGATATCAAGATCCACCTGAGCCGTCATCTCAATATTAGTTACAGCTGCCTCACGGGACTTCCCAGGCACAATTAAAATTTATAACCAATAGTAGTGTGTGCGTCTACAGGAGCAGACATTTAAGAACGTAATGTATATCAGTTATGCAGTTCAGCATGCTCTTGGCAGATAGCTAAGCTTACTGTCATTTGTGTACAGATTCTGTGGGAAAATGTGGACCAATCTGACGGAGTCTGCGCGGCAAACTCCCGAACCGTCAGAAGAAATCATCAACCAACAGTGTGACAAATGTTGTGCATCGGTACATGGTAATATGTACGAACCAATCATGCCTGATGTGGGAATCATATTTAATAAAGAATTTATAAATAAATAAAAGTGCAAGCGCAATACGTGTACCGACAAAACTAGAAAATTGTGAGTCTAACAGTAGATAACTGGTTTAGTATATTGTCTGCTATGGATAGTTTTGTAGAGGATGTCATGCACTCATTCCAAAGGTGTGATGAAGATTCATATATGAATCGATGCAAAAATTGAAGGTCTAAAACCTCTACTGCCGCGCTGGGTAGCCGTGAGGTCTGAGGCGTCTTGTCACGGTCCGCGCAGCTTCCCCCGTCGGAGGTTCGAGTCCTCCCTCGACCATGGGTATGTGTGTCGTCCTTAGTGTAAGTTAGTTTAAGTTAGATTAAGTAGTGTGTAAGCTTAGGGACCGATGACCTCAGCAGTTTAGTCCCATAAGACCTTAGCACAAATTGTCAAAAAAAAAATTCTGAATGCTCTACTGAAAAAAATCAACCGCATACTGCAGAAATACAAGCATAGAGCCTCAATACGGTAACTATAAAGGTCCATGAAACTGAAGCAACATTAGAAGATATGAAAAAAATCTTGTAAACACAGGGGAAGAAAAGCACATGAAGAAAACATAAGAATCATCCTGATGTTTTTAAATGAACACACCGCCATTTGACTGAATTGTTGTTTATTTAATAACGCTCTAGGTTTCAGCCTTTCATGTCATTTTCAACTCATTAGGTTTATTTCATTAACGTGTATTATAAGACATCCAGTTTCTTAATTTATAGCCAACTTTGAGCTTGATGTCCTGCAAAATATGTTAATGACATGAATTCAACCACTTGAAAATGGCATAAAAGACCAAAATCTGGGTCATAATCAAATAAACAACAATACAATCAAATGGCTATTTGTTCATTTACAAATTATTGTATGACTGTTGCTCAGTAACATCAGAAATCATTATGAGGTTAATCGTTATAATAAATACAAAGGTTAACGACGAGGAATGAGTGTTGAATGTACTAAAGGGAACCATTTTTCAACTGATAAATAATTTGACTAAATTCATTGTTTTCTGAATGGATAGAATAAATACACATCTTACATGAAATTAAACGGCGAATGCTGTCGAACAACCTTGGGGTCAAGCCCTTCCATGTAAGTGGTTTTAGTAGAAATTCCTTGGGGGCATAATTTGCCCAATCCAAATGACTATCCTGGTGGCCACGTTATATTTTGGTTGCATATTGGCCAGCGGGAAGAACTCGTTTCGTGGACCTTTAGTTTGGCCATTAAAGCCATATCTGCTTAGAATGAAGCCGATCTTCTACAGGCGAAAGTATTACTGTCCCAGACTTTGAATCCTGCATTCTATTTGCTTCCTGCTGCATATGTATTGCCAGAGTGGTCGAGAGCTGGCTTGAGATTGTATTTTAAAAGACTGCCTTCATCCGCTTTGGTTCCAGCTGCATGCAGAGTGACATGGTTAAGCTTGCATGTGAGCGATTTGTTTTAAATTCATGAATTTATATATACTACATTAATGAAAATCTTGATGTGATTTAGTATTGCCCACGTGGACCGCTAAGTTTGAACTACGGTATATCATTCGGCGATTGTGCTGCTGAGTGTATCTGACCTATTATTTGGCCATGGGCTATCTTCTGGAACTGTGGCAAACTGTGAGATATTGAAGCTTAATTTGCCTTCTTTTCAGTCTTGGGATTTAACATGTAACATAATGTGCAACAGTTTAGGTCTTGGGGATGTAAATTTGTAACCTACTTTACACTTTATTGCAAATAATATATTTAATTTTTCTGGTGCTGTTGGGGCAGCATATTCATTACATTTTATTGCGCTTGGAGATCATTCGTGTTATTGAGGTTTCAAGATAATAAGCATAAATTTGTGTCAGTAACAAGCATAGTGGGCTGGTACAAGGTTTCACTAATGAAAATTTACCACTAATAATGTAGATCAAATTTGGCTTACCTCCCTGTGCAGTTAATGCGAGTTTTGCTTGTACCTCAAGTAATAGGTTTCTGTATCATAGGTCTGTCTCCCATCTTACAAAGTGTACTTGCTTGTCTGGGGCTACCTTGCTTGTGTTTATGTTGCACACTTAGGTCTCTGAGAGTGTCGTAATACATAGTGCACACACCTGTGATCCTCTAGTGACACCTTGACGTCGGGCTACTCACCTTGTGTGTGATGACGACAGGCGCTCAGTTCTGTATATCGTGCCCGTTGCAACTAATCCACATAACTAATGGAAAAAGTTAAGTATTTATTCATTATCATTTTAAATTGATCTGGGGCTTTTAATATTTCATGAAATAAGAAATACTTTAGTTTTCATGTTCCATGAAGGTGCTTACTGAACTCTTTCATATTCTTTTATATGGTCTGTTAATGCGTTGCTTAACATTTTTTGCACCTAGTCTTTTCTTGATAATACATAATGCTGACTTATATTTGACTAAGGGAGTATTGTTGGTCAAATCTTAATTAATCTTATAAATTTGATGCAGTTACATTTCCTAAAATGTGCAACTCTTTGTTTATCTACTTGTCCCTCAAGGCTGTTCCCCATGCTAATTGAATTTAATTTTTATTTGAAATAAAGAAATTTAAATGTACAGTTTTATTCTAAGAATTAACCATAATTTGAATCTTGATTTTGATGTTATTAATTAGTCACATTACATCGTTTGTAACGTAAAAATATAAAAACAGTAATATTAAAAAAATATACAGCGGTCTGCCAATGTACTCGTATTCTTAATGAGTCAATAGTAGCGGTTGAAAACACGTCTCTGAAAATGACTCACAAGAATGTTCTTAAAAGTGCAATATCTTTTAAGTTAGCCCCACACAGATCAATAACTAATATACTAGCCCAGTTCTCAGGGTAGTTACGTAAACGTCGAGAGTTAATTGTCCTCTCCTTCTTTACCCAACACTACATATATTACTACACGCTCGTGAGAAGTCGTGTGCTTATTGCACCATAGAGTATTTCACAAGTCTGTTCGATGTGAACTACTGGAATACGTAACTTAATATCGTGGTTTCGTCTCGATTCCCCAATGTAAGATAACAAGAGTTGTTGTTGTTGTTGTGGTCTTCAGTCCTGAGACTGGTTTGATGCAGCTCTCCATGCTACTCTATCCTGTGCAAGCTTCTTCATCTCCCAGTACCTACTGCAACCTACATCCTTCTGAATCTGCTTAGTGTATTGATCTCTTGGTCTCCCTCTACGATTTTTACCCTCCACGCTGCCCTCCAATGCTAAATTTGTGATCCCTTGATGCCTCAAAACATGTCCTACCAACCGATCCCTTCTTCTAGTCAAGTTGTGCCACAAACTTCTCTTCTCTCCAATCCTATTCAATACCTCCTCATTAGTTACGTGATCTACCCACCTTATCTTCAGCATTCTTCTGTAGCACCACATTTCGAAAGCTTCTATTTTCTTCTTGTCCAAACTATTTATCGTCCATGTCTCACTTCCATACATGGCTACACTCCATACAAATACTTTCAGAAACGACTTCCTGACACCTAAATCTATACTCGATGTTAACAAATTTCTCTTCTTGAGAAACGCTTTCCTTGCCATTGCCAGTCTACATTTTATATCCTCTCTACTTCGACCATCATCGGTTATTTTACTCCCTAAATAGCAAAACTCCTTTACTACTTTAAGTGTCTCATTTCCTAATCTAATTCCCTCAGCATCACCCGACTTAATTTGACTACATTCCATTATCCTCGTTTTGCTTTTGTTGATGTTCATCTTATATCCTCCTTTCAAGACACTGTCCATTCCGTTCAACTGCTCTTCCAAGTCCTTTGCTGTCTCTGACAGAATTACAATGTCATCGGCGAACCTCAAAGTTTTTACTTCTTCTCCATGAATTTTAATACCTACTCCGAATTTTTCTTTTGTTTCCTTTACTGCTTGCTCAATATACAGATTGAATAACATCGGGGAGAGGCTACAACCCTGTCTCACTCCTTTCCCAACCACTGCTTCCCTTTCATGCCCCTCGACTCTTATAACTGCCATCTGGTTTCTGTACAAATTGTAAATAGCCTTTCGCTCCCTGTATTTTACCCCTGCCACCTTCAGAATTTGAAAGAGAGTATTCCAGTCAACATTGTCAAATGCTTTCTCTAAGTCTACAAATGCTAGAAACGTAGGTTTGCCTTTTCTTAATCTTTCTTCCAAGATAAGTCGTAAGGTCAGTATTGCCTCACGTGTTCCAACATTCCTACGGAATCCAAACTGATCTTCCCCGAGGTCAGCTTCTACCAGTTTTTCCATTCGTCTGTAAAGAATTCGCGTTAGTATTTTGCAGCTGTGACTTATTAAACTGATAGTTCGGTAATTTTCACATCTGTCAACACCTGCTTTCTTTGGGATTGGAATTATTATATTCTTCTTGAAGTCTGAGGGTATTTCGCCTGTCTCATACATCTTGCTCACCAGATGGTAGAGTTTTGTCAGGACTGGCTCTCCCAAGGCCGTCAGTAGTTCCAATGGAATGTTGTCTACTCCGGGGGCCTTGTTTCGACTCAGGTCTTTCAGTGCTCTGTCAAACTCTTCACGCAGTATCTTATCTCCCATTTCGTCTTCATCTACATCCTCTTCCATTTCCATAATATTGTCCTCAAGTACATCTCCCTTGTATAAACCCTCTATATACTCCTTCCACCTTCTACCTTCCCTTCTTTGCTTAGAACTGGGTTTCCATCTGAGCTCTTGATATTCATACAAGTGGTTCTCTTCTCTCCAAAGGTCTCTTTAATTTTCCTGTAGGCAGTATCTATCTTACCCCTAGTGAGACAAGCCTCTACATCCTTACATTTGTCCTCTAGCCATCCCTGCTTAGCCATTTTGCACTTCCTGTCGATCTCATTTTTGAGACGTTTGTATTCCTTTTTGCCTGCTTCATTTACTGCATTTTTATATTTTCTCCTTTCATCAATTAAATTCAATATTTCTTCTGTTACCCAAGGATTTCTATTAGCCCTTGTCTTTTTACCTACTTGATCGTCTGCTGCCTTCGCCACTTCATCCCTCAGAGCTACCCATTCTTCTTCTACTGTATTTCTTTCCCCCATTCCTGTCAATTGTTCCCTTATGCTCTCCCTGAAACTCTCTACAACCTCTGGTTCTTTCAGTTTATCCAGGTCCCATCTCCTTAAATTCCCACCTTTTTGCAGCTTCTTCAGTTTCAATCTGCAGTTCATAACCAATAGATTGTGGTCAGAATCCACATCTGCCCCAGGAAATGTCTTACAATTTAAAACCTGGTTCCTAAATCTCTGTCTTACCATTATATAATCTATCTGAAACCTGTCAGTATCTCCTGGCTTCTTCCATGTATACAGCCTCCTTTCATGATTCTTGAACCAAGTGTTAGCTATGATTAAGTTATGCTCTGTGCAAAATTCTACAAGGCGGCTTCCTCTTTCATTCCTTCCCCCCAATCCATATTCACCTACTATGTTTCCTTCTCTCCCTTTTCCTACTGACGAATTCCAGTCACCCATGACTATTAAATTTTCGTCTCCCTTCACTATCTGAATAATTTCTTTTATCTCGTCATACATTTCATCTATTTCTTCATCATCTGCAGAGCTAGTTGGCATATAAACTTGTACTACTGTAGTAGGCATGGGCTTTGTGTCTATCTTGGCATAACAAGAGTAGCATCTACAAATGAAATCCTATAATGGAACTGGAATCCTGTGACCAGATCTTTCCTGCCTTCGATCTCATCTCGTTATATAAAGAAAAGCTGTAAGTAAAAAATTGTTAAACTATTATCAGCTGCAGCCGGGCTCGTAGGATCTGCAAGAAAGTTAATTGTCCTAACCGATGGCAAGTCTCGTCGATCAGCTAACAGAAAAATGTTAAAGTTTTTCTAAGATGGCGCCTAAGAATGAAACTTCTTTGTTAAGGCCCATATCTACTTAAGACAATCCTGGTATAAGATTACAAATTGATTGACCTCATACACAAATTCTTTTGATAAAATAACCATTATATTTTACTGGTTTTAAGTACAACTTACATTGTTAGCTGGTACAGCAAGATGAGCTTTACACAAGAACGTCCTCTTAGGTCTGAATCAAAGCAGATAAGATAAGCGAATGACAAAGGAAAGATAGTTCATGCATAGAAGCGCAAGAGTCCATGGAATAACATGTCCATTGTAGTTCTATCTCTTCTTCCTTGGCATAACTTGTCGGTTCTTTATAAAATTTATCGTAATATTTAGTTTACATTTTTTTAAACTCAAGACAACGCAGGAGAAATAGTACACGTTTTCAGATTGGTAATATAAATTTGGCATAAGTCATGGCTTGAATTAACCTTTTTTAAACAGATTAGTTGTTTAACTAAATTGGTTGTTTTCTGAATGGTTATAATAAATATATATTGTACATGCAATTAAACGGTGAATGCTGTTGAACCACCTTGGAGTCAAGTCCTTCCATTTAAGTGCATTTCCTAGAAATTCCTTGGTTGGATAATTTGCCAATTCCAAATGGTTGTCTCAAAGTGTGGCTGTTCCGGTAAGAAGTAAACAGCGGGGGGAGGGTTGGAAGGATTTCTCTTATTCCCTTGTTGGCATCTTTCACCATTTTTTGTATATCTGTATCACTGTGAATTACGTATTAGTGATAATTGAGTTTGTGTTTCAGAGAGCCATTACGAGCATGGACGTCAGAGTATGTCTGGGAACTATCTTTCTGAACTGAGAGCAGTTATCATGTGAACTGAGAGTTCGTCAGCAGGTGGCCGCCAGCACCATAGAAGAGTTAGCTGCCCGTTTGGGCGCCCCCTTGGAGAGACCATTGAGCCTCCTCCCTGGCAGCCTTCGCAACGTATGTGCAGTGCTCAGTTCTTGTTCAGCGACTCTTGCAGTGTTACTTTCTGATATCGAATTTCCGGAAGTCAGCCAACTTACCCGAAAGCAGATGTATAGGATTCAGGCTCAAGTCACTCATTGAGGCAATCATCTCGTGGATTTAAAGCAACTATATGTGGGTGCCGAACAAGCTAGTTCTATTGATCAGTTGCTCAATCAGCTTAGAGAATTACAGGGGAGCGTCAGTGTTCTTGGTTTAGATGATGATATGGGAGGTAGCAACGGAAGTACTTCAGCCGTTGCTCAGCCTAGTCCAACCTAGTGTCCAACTTCTGCCTAATTTTTAATACCTTTGTTCATTTGCTTCAGGGAATTACTGATATTTCAGTTGTTCAGGTTGAAGCTATCTTATGGTTGACCGTTTGTTGTGAATTTCGTGCTGAAGCCTTGGGAATATCACATCGTCTCGTTCCCCAGCTCTTCTACTCGTTAATCCATTGTTATTATGTAGGATATTTTCGGAGGCTTTATAGGTGCAAGGATTGTCGCACGATTTGAGCGAGTGCATTATACAGTTAAAATTATCTCCCCGTATTAGAAGTGAATTTGGATGTAAACATTTTTAGCAAGTGCAATGGCTGAGTGAAATACAGGGAAGATATATTGAGGAGATTCGCATGATAGTTTCTATTTTAGAATTACAAGTTACTAATGGGAAATTGTTAACAACATATTGGAACCCATGAAACGTTTGTGTGTAGCCCTCTCACGGAAGTCCATTCGTGGAGGTTGTTGCTTTGGTCTCTGACATCGAAAGCCTTAGTTTTGAGAATGAGAAGCTACAGTTGGGCAGTCGATCTCCCCCACATCCATAGGTCAAACAGGGGAATCTTATGAGCATCCTTTCTTGCGAATCCAAGTCGAATCTGTGTTTTTGATTGGGGTGATAAGGGTCATTTTGTGCGTGACTCTCCGGTAAGGCGTGGCGCGCCTGGGGACAGTTGGCGTCAACAGAAACGAGGAAAGAAGCGTGCTCCTGTTCCATTCAGGCGCTGCGCTAGTGTTAGGCAGTTGCCAGTCAGGCGCTGCCGTTTGTTTGTGCTCAGTTTCATCGATAGCCAGTCTGCTCGTTGTTCGATTCTGGTAGCATTATTCCCTGTCAGACTCTAAGTGGTACCTTGAGTTTAGAACCATTCGTAAGATGCCATATTTACGGTCTTCCTCTCAGAGATATGGGGTTGTCAATAGGCAGGTGTTGCTTCTGGTGGGGGTACTGCGGAGTCAGTTTAGTATATTCGATTTTTCATGGTCTGTCAATTTAATGGTGGTTAAGAAATTGTCCGTTAACCTTATTTTTGGATGTGATTTTATGCAGCGAATTGGCTAGGTTCTGGATTACGCTGCTGGAGAGTTTTCCTTTTAAATTCCTCCCTTGTGAAAGGATAGCCTTATGTTCTTGTCAGGTCTTCCAGAGCATGAATAGTGCTCAGCCTCAGAACTCTGATTTTGAGGTTGGTCATCTAGTGCCAGTTGAGGTGACCCAACTTTTATATGTTGTGGGTCATTTTCCTACATTCTGAATAAAAAACCTGGAGGCTACTAATAAGTTTAAACTCCCCGACACATAGAACTTATTCTTTCGTTGCTTATTCAATCTTTTTCTCATAGTCATCTCCCCAGTTTCAGGCCCATCCCACAACTGTGAATAGGTGACTAGTCCGGAATCTTTTGTGATTTGAGAGATCATTATGACATTTTTCAACTACAGGCTACATGTCCTATGATCATTGCTGATTCCTCTACGTTTTAGGTGCAGTTTCGCACCCAGAGGGCAAGAGAGCGTCCTGAACCTCTGTCCGGTCCTCTGCCCTCTTTGACAAGACCGTTCAGAGAATGAAGATAATTTCTTACGCCGGAAGTCTGCAGCTGCAATTGCTGATTATTTTTATACAAAATTTAAGCAGTGGTGGGGTTTGAAACTGAGACTTAGGAAGTTTTGATTGTTAATCAAAGAACCTGCCCCTAGACCATGGCTGCTGAAAAATCTGGAAAGGGAAATACTACGACACAGTGCCAATGAATTAAAATGGAAAGAAGACCGGGTGATATTAACAGCAGCAAAAAATAGTATACTGTGAGTAGGATTCATTATGGGTAGGAAGATAGGACAGAGGGTGAGTTACTGTGAACAATTCAGATTCGTTCATCAGAAAATTCACATGCTTGAAGAGAGACGACAACGGTACGCAAAGCTAATCGGAGTGTGTGTTGCCATACAGCGAGCGCAAATTATAGCTCCGCTCTTTCTCGGTACTACCATCACTACCAGTGACTATTTGTAACGGTGCCACCGAACACCTTAAAACAGCAATCGATGCTAACGTTATACCTCTGCGAGGAATTTTTGAATATTGTGACCATGAGATAGCCTAATGGAAAAAGAACAATCAAACTGGGATTCGATTCCGAAAGACTCTAGCAGAGTAGAACAAACAATAAACCAGTGGATTAGGAAACACATGTTCTCCCAGCGCAAAAGCAAATTGTAACATTACATATTAAAATCGGTCGCCAGCCTAATTAGGCATTCTTGTGTCAAGCAATATAATAAAGCAGAAGGCAGTGCTAAGGCTAACCAAATCTTTATTGACACTCACACTAAACTCTTTCTTCATATCCGTTCGTACTACAGCACAGTAACCTAACCGTGCAGACAAATGTTCTACTAACAAACAAATAGCCAATGAGATAGTAAACAGTAACATATGCCTCTCAACAACGCGTACCTTAAATGAACTAGGTGTAACAGTTTATAAAACCAGTTACCGACTCACATGAAACTAGTAGCAGTACTGAACAGGGAAAAGCTTGAAATGATTCTGAATTTAAATTAGGGGTATACTAATGATCATAATCTATAACTTCATTGTTTAGTAAGGGTCTCTATGCCTGTGCATTAACCAACGTGCATTAGAATAGATAACACAGTAAATAGTTCTTCCTTAAACTCGGTTTGAAGCAACTAAACATAATGCAGATCTAACTGCACTGGCTCTGAAGGGGCTATTGCATTAACTAGCTTAGTACATGAGGACCCTTAAACTGTCATGGTCCGAAGAACCATGTTCATTAACAAAACTATATCAGTTTTTATGAGAAATGATAAGTATTCTTGTCACTAATTATTAATGAAGTAAAGCACAACAAATCATAACTCATTAAATAACAAATATGCTTTGGCAAGCAGTCTTTTGAACTACTCAGAAATACAATTGTCTGTACAAATGTCACAGAACGTTAAATTCAAACTCAATCACATTCTCATAATAAATTAGGACACTCGGAATTAAATTCAGTAGGACAGGATTCCTGTCCAGGATTATGGTAATCACGTGTGTAAGATAGAGTTTTTAGCAACACCATAATTATTATTATAAAATCAACCAAATTTCACAAATACTTGGTCCAGTTGCAGAGTGCCGAATATAAACAATTTTGTGCAAGGCTGGTGGTACTAGTAGCGTAATTTTCAATGCCTATAAAACTGGTGGCGATGCAATCATAGCAATACTGTTGACCTCACCCTGATACATATCCTCTTGGCGTCGGTATTATAATTATAGGGCCGAAAACCATGCCATGGAAATGGTATTCATTGGAAGAATCCTAAGGAAATGCAATCCGAAAACAAAGGAAGTAGATTACAGTACGCCCACTGCTTGAATACTGCTCAGCAGTGTGGTATCCGTACCAGATAGGGTTGATAGAAGAGATAGAGAAGATCCAACGGAGAGCAGCGCGCTTCGTTGCAGGATCATTTAGTAATCGCGAAAGCGTTACGGAGACGACAGATAAACTCCAGTGGAAGACTCTGCAGGAGAGGCGCTCAGTAGCTCGCTACGGGCTTTTGTTGAAGTTTCGAGAACATGCCTTCACCGAGGAGTCAAGCAGTGTATTGCTCCCTCGTACGTATATCTCGCGAAGAGACCATGAGGATAAAAGCAGAGAGATTAGAGCCCACACAGAGGCACACCGACAATTCTTCTTTCCACGAACAATACGAGACTGGAATAGAAGGGAGAACTGGTAGAGGTACTCAAGGTACCCTCCGCCACACACCGTCAGGTGGCTTGCGGAGTATGGATGTAGATGTAGATTCAGATGTAGATGTATCACCAAATGCAGCATCTGAGGCCCATAAATACTGCCTGATACGCCTGGTTAAATCCGCAGGACAGAACAGGTAGTTGGAATTGTGGAAAGGGGTAAAAAATGAGCGGCTGTCAGTTACACTCGAACACATATAACTTTATTTAGTTACCGGAAGATTACGGCGCAAATTTCCGACCTTAACTTTCGACTGAAAATGTCACACAATCTTATGGCTTAAGGGCACAAACTCTTTAATTTTTAAAACGGATGAAGGCCCATGATTTAAAACGCAAATACAATAAGTTTTCAAAAGGCAGAAAGCGTCAGGTGTTATCCTTAAGTAATATTTCAAATGAGGCTGAAGGCCCAAACAATCTAAGACTTGACAAGTATGGAATTTAAATTTTAAGACGGCTGACGACCCATGATTGAAAAACCAACTACAATAAATTTTCAAAAGGCAGTAGGCCCAAAGCTTTATCCACTGGTGCACTTGGACTTCAAATAACCAAAATACAAAAAAATATAGTTAAACACCACCGGATGGTAGACAAACCTTCACCATTTCGAACACTCGCTGTTTCTCACTGGAATACCCCCAACAGCCAACCATGAAAACCAGCGGCACAATGTGAACAGACTGGCTTCGGTAATTAAATTGCCACTCAACTTTGATGTCCTGGGGCGGTGAGCCACGAACCTCATAGCAATCGGAACAGCTCCCACACACTCCGACACTGTGTAGAGATCGCCAGCGGGCCAGGCCCACTGCGCCACGCGGAGATTTCCTGGCTGATCCACACCAACCGACCGACTGCTGCACACCGGCTAGCCAGAAACTATAAGCACCAGACCAAAGATAAATACAAGGTGCGAAAATCGATACACACCACTGCTGCCACATATAGAAAGAGGAAGAACCATGGCATAACCGCAATAACCATGGGAAACCGAACGCAGAGTAACAGTCAAGGTTTAAACAAACGCATAAGCCGGGGCCAGCATGGCTCACTGCCCTTAAGCTCTCCTGGCCTCAAAACTCCAGGAATATGAGCCACAATGATCCGCTACTGCTTTTTTTTTTTTTTTTGGTCATCAGTCTACTGACTGGTCTGATGCGGCGCGGCCCGCCACGAATTCCTTTCCTGTGCTAATCTCTTCATCTCAGAGTAACACTTGCAACCTACGTCCTCAATTATTTGCTTGACGTATTCCAATCTCTGTCTTTCTCTACAGTTTTTGCCCTCTACAGCTCCATCTAGTACCATGGAAGTCATTCCCTGATGTCCTATCATCCTGTCCGTTCTCCTTATCGGTGTTTTCCACATATTCCTTTCCTCTCCGATTCTGCGTAGAGCCTCCTCATTCCTTACCTTATCAGTCCACCTAATTTTCAACATTCGTCTATAGCACCACATCTCAAATGCTTCGATTCTCTTGTGTTCCGGTTTTCCCACAGTCCATGTTTCACTACCATACAATGCTGTACTCCAGACGTACATCCTCAGAAATTTCTTCCTCAAATTAAGGCCGGTATTTGATATTAGTAGACTTCTCTTGGCCAGAAATGCCTTTTTTGCCATAGCGAGTCTGCTTTTGATGTCCTCCTCGCTCCGTCCGTCATTGGTTATTTTACTGCCTAGGTAGCAGAATTCCTTAACTTCATTGACTTCGTGACCATCAATCCTGATGTTAAGTTTCTCGCTGTTCTCATTTCTACTACTTCTCATTACCTTCGTTTTTCTCCGATTTACTCTCAAACCATACTGTGTACTCATTAGACTGTTCATTCCGTTCAGCAGATCATTTAATTCTTCTTCACTTTCACTCAGGATAGCAATGTCATCAGCGAATCGTATCATTGATATCCTTTAACCTTGTATTTTAATTCAACTCCTGAATCTTTCTTTTATTTCCATCATTGCTTCCTCAATGTACAGATTGAAGAGTAGGGGCGAAAGGCTGCAGCCTTGTCTTACACCCTTCTTAATACGAGCACTTCGTTCTTGATCGTCCACTCTTATTATTCCCTCTTGGTTGTTGTACATATTGTATATGACCCGTCTCTCCCTATAGCTTACCCCTACTTTTTTCAGAATCTCTAACAGCTTGAACCATTTTATATTGTTTAACGCTTTTTCCAGGTCGACAAATCCTATGAAAGTGTCTTGATTTTTCTTTAGCCTTGCTTCCGTTATTAGCCGTAACGTCAGAATTGCCTCTCTCGTCCCTTTACTTTTCCTAAAGCCAAACTGATCGTCACCTAGCGCATTTTCAATTTTCTTTTCCATTCTTCTGTATATTATTCTCGTAAGCAGCTTCGATGCATGAGCTGTTAAGCTGATTGTGCGATAATTCTCGCAATTGTCAGCTCTTGCTGTCTTTGGAATTGTGTGGATGATGCTTTTCCGAAAGTCAGATGGTATATGGCCAGACTCATATATTCTACACACCAACGTGAATAGTCGTTTTGTTGCCACTTCCCCCAATGATTTTAGAAATTCTGATGGAATGTTATCCATCCCTTCTGCCTTATTTGACCGTAATTCCTCCAAAGCTCTTTTAAATTCCGATTCTAATACTGGATCCCCTATCTCTTCTAAATCGACTCCTGTTTCTACTTCTATCACATCAGACAAATCTTCACCCTCATGGAGGCTTTCAATGTATTCTTTCCACCTATCTGCTCTCTCCTCTGCATTTAACAGTGGAATTCCCGTTGCACTCTTAATGTTACCACCGTTGCTTTTAATGTCACCAAAGATTGTTTTGACTTTCCTGTATGCTGAGTTTATCCTTCCGCTACTGCTAGCGAGGTATTAACCACAACACTGCTCAGCCCACACTCCTTACCTGTAAGAAAGGACGAGTTGCCACATGCATGCCGACCACACCTTTACTACTCTGCCAGGGTGCTTCCGTAGCTGTGGGGCTTCCCCACGTCTTTTACATTCAACTCTACATTCACTAATTATGGACCAAGTTATTTACAGTACATTATATAAAAATAATTCCAGTAGTTATTTTAATTCACAAACACTTTTTAAACAATATCGTTCAAAAGTTTCACGTAACTGAAACACTTTAACATAGTCGAAGCATTTCCATGATAGATACAACATTATACATAATAAATACTAAAAAATGACAGAAATATCGATACAGATACAAAATAGGTCAAAAGTAGGTGTTACATATTGTTTCCAATAATTTACCCATTTATTTCCCTGCTGAATAAAAATGAGATAACTCATTCATTTTTCCAACAAGACAACGCTACTGCTCATATGGGACAGCTGTTCCTACGACTAATAGATGAAATCTTTAGATACAGTTACGAAATATCTCTGCCGGCATCCCCCCCCCCCCCCACCGTCATTTTCTGGATCTGTCACCACCCGACTATAGATGAACTGAAGACAGCGATAATAGATTATCTGCACTCGATTACATATGAAACGTTGGTAAAGGTGTTAGCAAATAAATGTCAGTTTTGAACTATGCCTTCAGGAAACAGGAATATATCTCCAGCACATACTGTGATATTGGCGAGTACAGTGTCTTTAATTGTAATTAATATAATTAATTAATTTAATTGTTTAACTTTAATCATCCTGAATCCCATCTCCCAAAATACTCCAGTCACCAGCATTGAATCTCAGCCTCTAGTTTGTACAGAGAGTTGAAAGTGCTGCCAGTCTTGGACGCCCCGAAAGGCGAGACACGTGGAGCCTGTCGCCACGGGGATCTTTGCTGATAAACTGCAGCAAAGTCAAAACAACCTTCGGTGAATTAAAAGTAAGTGCTGTAACATTAAGAGCACAATGGGAATTCAACTTTTAAACCCAGAGAGAGAGAGAGAGAGAGAGCGGATGGTTGGAAAGTGTACACTGAGGGCCTCTATGAGGGGGAGTGCTTATCTGATGGCGTAAGAGAA
Source organism: Schistocerca nitens (assembly GCF_023898315.1). Taxonomy (NCBI): domain Eukaryota; kingdom Metazoa; phylum Arthropoda; class Insecta; order Orthoptera; family Acrididae; genus Schistocerca; species Schistocerca nitens. The sequence goes on from NC_064622.1 coordinate 247,423,401, forward strand.
GAGGACGCTGGAGTCGCTAGGGAGGAGATAGGGGATCCAGTATGAGAATCAGCATTTAGAAGAGCTTTGGAAGATTAAAAGCAAATAAGACGGAAGGGATAGGTAACATTCCACTGGAATATCTAAAATCATTGAGGGAAGTGGCAACAACACGATAATTCACATTGGTATGTAGAATGCATGATCTGGCGATATACCATCAGACTTTCGAAAAACATCATCCACACAATTCACAAGATTGCAAGAGCCCAGAAGTGCGAGAATTATCACACAATCAGCTTAAACAACTCAAGCACCCAAGTTGCTGACAAGAATAATTTACAGTAGACAGGAAAAGAAAACTGGGGATCTGTTAGATGAGGATCACTTTGGCTGTAGAAAAGATAAAGGTACCAGTGAGACAGTTCTGGTGTTGTGGTTGATAATGGAAGCAAGACTGAAGAAAAATCAACACACGTTCATAGCATCTGTCGACATGCAAAAAGCTTTCGACCGTGTAAAATGGGCAGGGATGTAGTCGTTCGCCCCTGCTGTTCAATTTATATGTTGAAGAAACAATGGCGGAAATAAAAGTTCATAAGTGGAATTAAAATTCAAGGTGGAAGGATTTCAGTGATAAGATTCCCTGATGACACTGCTATCCACAGAGAAAGTGAAGAAGGTCTGTTGCATGGAATGAACTGTCTAATCCCTGCAGAATATGGATTGAAAGTAAACTGAAGAAAGATGAAGTAATGAGAAGTAGCAGAAATGAGAATAGCGAGAAACTTAACATCATAACTGTTGATCACAAAGTAAATGAAGGAATGTTCAAATCTTGACACCAAAATAACCCCTCACAGGTGTAGCAAGGAGGACATAAAAAGGTATCAAATACAGGTTTTAATTTGAGGAAGAAATTTCTATGAACGTCTGGAGCACAGCATTGTACAGCAGTGAGACATGATCTATGGGAAAAGTGGAATAGAAAATAATCGAAGTAGTTGAGATGTAGTGCCACAGGAGAATGTTGAAAATTGGATGGATTGGTAAGGTAAGGATTGAGGACAATCTCTGCACAATGGGCGAGGAAAAGAATATTTGAATAAGAAGAAGGGACAGTAAGATAGGACATCTATTAAGATCACAGGGAATAACTTCCATGGTGCTAGAGAGAGCTGTAGACAGTAAAAATTGTGGAGAAAGGCAGAGATTGAAATACATCTAACAAATAATTGAGGTCGAAGGTTGCAAGTACTGCTCTGAGATATAGAGGTTGGCACAGGAGAGGAATTCGTGACGGGCCACATCAAACCAGTCAGAAGACTTACAGCTCAATAAATAAACAAAGCTAAGTACAAAATTCCCCTAACACATAAGGTTCCTATCCGACAAGCGCGATGTAGGCTTTCTCCCTCCAACATGAACATTTTGCGGGGGTTGTAAATGGGTGTGCTCGGTGATGGGGGTGATATGCTTCCCTCATTTTTTGCCCTTAAGTGGCATCCTGGGGACATCTAGCAGCCGTGGACTATAGGGCACTAAATCAGAAAATTGTTTTGGAATCTGTTCTGCTCTCCGATCTCCGTAAATGTTTCACCCGATTCGTGGATGTGCGTGTCTTTACTGTATTCGATCTTAACAAAGCCTCTTATCAGCTCCCATTACCTGAGAACATGGTTGTCTTCTGCACAGCTTGGAATCCATACGGATTCAACAAGGTTCCTTTCGAGCTCTGGACCGGTGCTGCGATACTGTAATGTCGCTTAGACCATGTACTGGGCGAAGTATGTTTCAAATCAGTTTCCAACTATTTAGATGAGGTCGTAGTCTGTAGTGCTACATTTTCTGTAGTGCTACATTTTCTGAGTATTTTCAACATTTGGAGAAAGTGTTGGTCTGTCTTAGTGGAGCTAGACTCTCTGTTAAGCCTTCAAAAATTATCTTGGCCCATCCACAAATTTCTTTTTAGGGCATTTAGTTTCTGCTAATGGGTTTAACGTTGACCAAGAGCGGATTTGAGATTTGCGGGTGTGTCCCCCTCTGAAGAACAAGATAAGGATTGCCAGATTTATGGGCATGGCCAATTTCTTTTACAAATTTGCACCTAACTTTGCATAATTAGCGGCTTCTCTGAACAACTTACACATGGAGGGTCAAACTTTGAAGTAAGGTGAAACCAACAAGAATTTTTTGAAGCCATTAAGAGGGCCTTCAACAGTCCTCCGGTTTTGGTAATTCGCGACTTTGAGAGACCGTTTGTTGTTCAAATGGCTGCCTCTGATTCGGAAGTTGCATCATCTGGGTGAGTGTCTTCATGTCGCTTACATTTCGAGGGGCCTGGCGCCAGCCGAACTTTAGTGTTGGGTGTATGAGTATGAGGTTCTGACAGTCATTTTCGTCTTGGTTAAGTTTAGGTTTTACCTGGAACACAGGGAGTTCAACTTAGAAACAGACTGGTTTTGACCCGCCCCAGGAAAATGGGAAAGATTGTACAAGCGGCTGTCCACGTTTCCGCCTTCCAGTTAACAGTCAAGCACATTAGAGGCCTGGAGAGCAGGATCGCAGATGCATAAAGCCGTATGTTTGATGAAGATAACTGTAGGTACAATGATGACTAATTCCAACAGGTTGCATGGGTGTGCGGTGACAGCGGATTTGTTTGATGACATTAAAAGCAAACGAGAATGGGTCCACTTGGTTCTTATTAAGAAAAAATTACTTGGGGGGATGGGGAGAGAGAGATAAGGTTTCCACATTCGTCTTAAATAAAGACGTTGTTCGTTGTAAGAAGCCAGCTGACAAGAATTTTAAGATTAGTTTATGTAAGGAGTTGGAACTTCAGATATTACATCATTTCCTTAATTCCTTGCTGGGCGGGACCTTGATGTTCACAAAACTCTAACCAAGATATGAGAGCATGTAACTTCGCCTTTCATTATAAGTGTTGGCGAGTTTTGTAAAGTTGCCAACCCAACACCAACTCACGTCAGGGCACCTTGCAGTCAACCTGGGAGGGCTCTCCTGTGAATAATCTCAGGGTGAAAACCGTAATATTCTCGTCGTCTTAGATACATTTGGTGTGTCTAGGAATCCTGCCTACTCGGTTCGCTATACAAACAATCAAACAACTTGTATTAATAACCTTTACTACAATAAGAAAATTACAATACTTAACTTTGCTAGATGTGTCACACGCAAAGGGAGACAAACAAAATAATAAATTTTCTTCAGAATAGACAAAATAAGTCTGTGCTACATAGGGATTTCTAACGAAATCCTGATGGACTGAAAGCTGTGGCTGGAGGGGATGTCAGACTTCCGGTCGTACCCTGCCATCCAGCCTTCGCTCTGGTGGGAACGTCCCCTGGAAAATGACCAGAAGGGTACGTGTCCACCTCCTGAGGGCCATGCCATGACGTCGAAAGCGTCTGACGCTGTGGTGTGGGCGGGTCCAGCTCCATTGGTAGGACGAGAGGAGGCAAAGGCTTCATCTACATGTGGTCGTCCCGTCCTGTTGTGATGACACCCTCTGGCGGCTGCTGTGGCAGAACTGTCCTTGGGATCTGTGAATCTGGGGGAAAAGATACAGATGGATCACTGTACACCTGACAGTGGCGAATTTGATTGTGATGTCGGCGCTGCAATCCATCTGGGCCTGATATGAGATACATGCATGCACCAAGTCGACGAAGGATCTCGGCTCACGCCCACTGTCTGCTGCCGCTAAAATCCTTGTAAAACACAATATCGCTTCAGCGATACTTGCGGCCTTCCTTCAGCGCCAGATGCTGAGGAGGGTGGAGCGGGTGGAGCAGTTTGCGATATCGGCGGCCTTAATGCAATTCCCCGGCGATGGTTCATCTCGTGGATGCGAACTATAGGAGGCGAGAAACAATTGAAACGCCTGATTCCTGGTGGGTGAGGTGCGAAGTTTGGCGATCTGTTGTTTGAAAGTTCTGACAAACCGTTCCGCTTCGCTATTCGACTGTGGATGGAACAGTGCTCTAGTTAGGTGCTGTACGACATTGTGTTTAAAGAATATTTCAAATTTATTTGACGTAAACTGAGGGCCGTTGTCCGACACTATCACTGCAGTCAAAACTTTGAGGCAAAAAATAGAGGACAACACCTGAACTGTGCTATGTGACGTTGTCGAGTTCATTGGTACACCAAAGGAAACTTGGTTACAAGAGTCTACCACAAATCAACCAACGAATGTTCGAAGAAGGTCCCGTAAGGTCTGTGTGCACATGTTTTTCAATAAGATGGAAATGAACAAAAAGTTTGTTGGACTGGCGTAGCAATAAAGAAACTGTTTGCTTGATAGTTTTGTTAATGCCTGCAGCAAGCTTTGAATACACTGCATTGATTACATAGGCCCCGTGACTAGATTTTTGTGAGTTGGCAGAATATTTATGTTTGTTGCATTGCAAATGTACGGATTGTACGTGGCTTTCTTGCAACAAGCGTAACACTGTGCTTGTCTGGACATTTTTGACATGAATAGCACTGAGGCCATGACTTAGTTCTATTCGCCCATGTAGCCGCCTGTTTAGAGAACTGTTTACGTGGCTTGGCGTGTGCATGCTGTTGCTGTCTACTGGACCAGTAGTGAGCAAGTGATGACTCAACCTGACAAATTGGTGGATGGTCAAATTTATCGGCCACTACGACACGTGAATCATACTAATCAGGAATTTCCTCTAAGTAATGCAACTGACTGTTTCAAAATCTGTCCTCTAAGTTTCACATCAGTGACATTGAACACGATCACAACATGCAACATAGCATCTGAACCTAAAGCATCACAAACACATTTGAATTTCCATTCCTCGTCATACCCTGCAAATCTGTTACCCACTTGCGATAAGTTTGTTCTGACCTTTTCTTTCAACGAAAGAATTGGTACATAGCTGCCACCACATTCACGTGTTCGTCATAATAGTTAGTAAGAGAATCTACAACCTGATCGTACACTTGGAGTGGCGTTAGGGAACAATTTCTGAACGAGTCGAAAGACTGCACTTCCTACTGTAGACAAAAAGTAATGCATTATAGTTTCACAGTACCTGATACTTTGTAAGCAATGATGCGGGCTTCATACTGTCGCAACCACTCGAGCCATTCCTCTTCTTTGGCGAAAAGGCGATATGGCGCTCGGAGCTACAGTTGTTGCATGTTGCACAGCGTTCGTTGCTTGGTTTGCGAGCAACTGCTGTACCGTATTGAGAAGGGTTGCAATCTGCTGCGTCTGAAACTGAAACATCTGTGTTAGCTGAATTGCATCTACCGCTTGCAGCTGAGGCACCTAAGCAAGGTGTGGGAGAGGTGGGCTGCTCATTTTGGAATAGGTAAATGCAATAAGCAGACAATGCAAGCAATAAAAATAAGCACACAAGCAAAGAAAATTTCTGCAGTGCCCACTTGAAGACAGTGAATAGAAAAAACACTATAAGAGACACTGCTGAAACGGTAAAAATACCCCTGAAAAGAAAAGACAAGGTAGAATTAAGGCGCCAGCAGAACACAAAAGCCCACGACAAAACAAAATCTGTGGCAGCCAGTTTGGTCTGGTAACAGGTTGTAGCTATTGTATTCGTTCATTTCCTCGCCAATCTTGTTTTGTCATGGAATCCTGCCTACTTTTCTCGCTAGACAAACATTCAAATAACTCGTATTAATGAGTTTTATTACAATAAGAAAATTACAATACTTAACTTTACTAGATATGTTGCAAGCAAAGGGCGACATACAAAATAATAAATCTTCTTCAGAATAGACAAATCCAAGTCTGTGTGCTACGTAGGAATTCCTAACCAAGTTGCTAAAGATGACGTTGCTATCCATGTGAGTCTCCACCAGTCGGGGGCGGCGCTTATGTCACGTTCTTTTCGTGGAGGGGATGTTGGTAAGTGTGCAATTGGCTCACTTCTTCTCCCAGCCTTCTCTTTCTTGTCGTTCCCAACTGGCGTGCTCGCGCTTGACTTTGCGCCATAATAACCTTCTCCAGGTTTGGTTAATGTCAAATCATGGAGTAACTGCCACCTTATCTGTTTCTCATCTCTCTATTTTCCAACTTTGGTCCACCCAAAGTTTGATGAGCGACAATGCTCCCACCTTCATTTTTAATTTAAGAGATTTTGCTTTGAGTATGCTGTCTGACACATTACAACTATTATTATTCACATTCGTCCTCCACAGAGGGTATGAACCAAAACCTTAAATCCGCATTGATTATGTTTCACGCTAGGTCGCAGATGAAATGGGACATGTCAATTCCTTATCCACTTAATTGTCCGTTGGCAAATTTATGGTCAATAGATGAGATCCTTCCTGAGAAGATAACTCCTCAGGTTTCCGAGTGCAATTGGAAAAGGGCAGACACATCATCAAGCTGGTACTTTGCAGGCAGGCGGGTCATAACAATCAAGGATGACGCTAATTTAAGGCCAAGGTAGGCGATAGCGTTCTTTTCGCTGGGCTGGTGACTGTAGTAAGCTGGGTCCCCACTTTTCAGACTCATACGAGGTGTTAAGCTTTTTGAGTCTGGTGAATCTCCAGGTTCGTAATTTGGCTTCTGAGAAGAAGTCCATGGTCTATTTTAGTCAGTTCAAGGAGAGTCTTTAATCTTTCCCTTCCTATTCCCTTCTGATAAAGGGGGAAAGAGAATTTACGTTTATTTATTTATTTTTTTTTTTTTTTGGGGGGGGGGGGGGAGACAGTCATTGCGGCTCGTCTCGAGTGTGTCCTTCGTCGTCGCTTATCTTTGTATCTGTGTTGCGTGGAGTGGCTATGTAGCACTCTGAGGCTGAAGAAGAGCCAAGTGAAGGGCATATGAGACAGCATGGTGAGTGCACCAAGCGGTGCCAGCCCGTTTACGAGGAAGTGCGCACTGTTGGGCGTGTTGCCCGCTGGTGGTAGCTATGCGGGCTGTGGGGCATTGCAGCGTTATTCAGTGGTCTTACCGTATTTAGGTTATACTTGACCGACGGTCAGATCTAATTTTGTGGACTTTCCGTTTGTTCATTGAAGCCATATCTGTGGAGAACGAAGCCGATATTCTGTAAGTGAAAGTATTATTGTCCTGAACTCTAGATCTAAGCACTGTAATAGCTTCCTGCTGCTTGTATATTGCCAGTGCGGCTGAGTTTGTATTTTAAAAGAATTCCTTCATCTGCTTTAGCTCTAGCTACCCACAGTGTGACATGGTTAAGCTTGCATGTGAGCGATTTGTTGTAAATTCATGTGTTTATATGTATTGAAATTTATGAAAATCTTGGTGTGTTCTAATACTGCCCGTATGAACTGCTAATTTTGAACCACGGTTATGTCATTGCGCGATTGTGCTGCTGAGTGTATCTGATCTGTTATTTACTCGTGGGCTCATTGCTGAAACTGTGGTAAAGTATAAGGTATTGAAGCTTTGATTTGTCTTGTTTTAAGTACATTTTACGTGTAGCTTGCTATGCAGCATTGCATGTCTTGGTGGTGTAAATTTGTAACCTAGTTAACACGTTATTGCAAATTGTATATTTAAGATTTCTGTAGATTTCTTGTGCAGTCTAGTTATAAGATTAATTGAATTTTGTTTCGTTTGTGAAGTCATTCATGTTATTGAGGTTTCGAGATAGTAAGCCCTAAATATTTCAGGCGATTGCTTAAATTTGTGCCAGTCCCAAACATAGTGGCCTGGTACAAGCTTTTACTAATGAAAATTTGTCATTTTTACTGTAGTTAAAATTTGGCCTACCTCCCTGTGCAGTTAACACAAGTTTTTCTTTGTACCTCAACTAATAAGTTTTTGATTCCTAGGTATGCTTCCTATCCTAGTTAGATGTACTTACTTTTGCAGGGCTACCCGGCTTGCACTAATCGTATGCACTTTGACAGAGAAGGTCGCGCTACGCAGTCTGCGATCTGCAAGCGACACCTAGACATCGGACAACACACCTTATTGTGTGTTTTCATCCCAGAGTCTCCGTCTGTATATTGTGCCTGTTGCGACTATCCCACACAATTAATGGGCGAAGTTCTCATCTCTTCACCATAGATTGAATCTGGCTCAGGGCCTTTAATATCTCATGCAATAGCAAACATTGTAGTTTTCATGTTCCATGAAGTTGCTTAATGTACTATTTCACATTCTTGAATCTGGTGGATTGCTGTGTTGATTAGTAGTTTTATACTCCTAGTCTTTCCTTGACAATATCTTGTGCTGGTTCATATTTCTCTAAGGCAATATTGTTGGTCAAATGTTAATTATTCTTGTAAATTTAATCCAGTAACTTGTCTGGAAGGATGTAACTTTTTGTTTGTCTAGCTGTGCCCATTAATGTTATTTTATTTATTTATTTTTTAAAGAAAGACATTTGAATGTACAGTTTTATTCTAACAATTAACCACCCTGTGAATCTTGGTTTCGATGTTAGTAATTAGTCACATTACATCGTTTTGAGTTGGTAAAACAAATTATGGATTAATTGGTGGCTTAAGTTAACTAAATTGGTTGTTTTCTGAATGATTGTAATAAATATATATCGTGTGTGAAATTGTACGATGAATGCTATTGAACGACCTTGGAGTCAAGCCCTTTCATGGAAGTATTTTTCCTAAAAATTCCTTGGGGGAGTAATTAGCCTATTTCAATTGTGCCTTTCTAATTCCGAAATGCTGCTGCCTGACATTTTGGTGTCCGCTGAAACAGAACCCGTTTTATAAAGAATCTAGTCAATGAGCTCCGAATCGTCGGCGGTCTTCAGTTCTGCTACATTTCTCTTTCTGCTTTGTTAAATTCTTGCTAGACGTTGTTGCGTACAACCTAGAGTTCCTTATGTAATGTTATGGGAGTAACAAAGGAACTGTTCTAACCATTTCCTACTTAGTTGCTCACAGTCTTTCTAGTGCCGAGGTGGCTGGCTTCCTCACCCAGTACCGGTGATGATATGTTTACGCTTCCACACTAGCCGCTGGCGTCACTTACGCGTGACTGAGTAAAGCCGGCTGTTTGAATTTAGAAAAACATTTTATTCTAAGGTTATCTTACTAATTTTGTCGTGTAAGAACATGGAAATAACAAAGCAACGCTTTTATAAGAAATCAATGGCAACTCTTCACAAATAATTATAGTTTTAGACAACTACGCAGCTCGCGCGTGAGAACGTCCTTCACTGCACCTACACCGTCGCTTGTTGCTTGTGTTGCGAATTTCAGGCTCCTGGCTCGAACCCTGAAATATCAGGCTGCTTCCGGCGATGCTTACTGCCTGCTGCTATTGCTACTGAGTGCTGTCTGCACGCTGTTCTTCTTGACTAGATACGTTTCAGATGCCTCCTCGCAATCATGGCTATCTACACCGACGTCTGCTCCAATTATTGACTTCTGCTATCTTAACCTCCGTCCTGCGAGTCGCCACAGCTTCCTGCAGGTGCTACAATCAGTGCCGGAAAAATCTATCAATTTCTATGTACAGTCACTCCACATAATCCAACACGACATCATACAACCCCACGCCTGGCAGCATAATTTATTTATGCCCCTTCTCGGCGTGGTTTTTGCAAGGGATTGAGCGTCAGGTTGCGTGGTACTTGGAATTCAGCCGTTTGACTAAAGTGGAAGGAAGTTTCACTGTCTGATTAAAATTCCTGTGGAGGCATAAGAGTGGAGAATAACGAGGTGAATCAGCATCTCAGAAGGTACAATGCTAAGTTTACTTCCGAATGTCCTGTATAAAGCTGACTTCCCTAGTTGACGTGCCTCCACACTAGTAGCCCAGTCCTTAAACAGTGACTCTTTTATCGTCATTCCGTCTGCTTAACGAATTCCCCGTATGAAATGTCTGACAAGTAGAATCCTGGCAGCAAACTTATTGACAGCGACTTCACTCCAATTGGCTGCCTCCGTCTGCGAATGCTTCCCACGCCTGGCCATTGCTGCTTACTGACTTTTCTTTCCATGCATTGTCTGTGCATCTCCGACGACTAACTACCTACATCTGTATCTGCACGAGTTTTGCTCCGCTTTCTCCTAAGGCCCCGCCAGTTCCCGACATGACGTCTTTTTGACGACTTCTCATTGCCTCATCCATTACCCTTGACCCTTATACCTTATTCTTCAGTTGGCGTTCAGAGGAGGGGATAGGAAGCCATTCACTATAAGGCACGTAACATCATTCTAAGCATTTCATTGGCTTCGTATGACATAGTATCTCTCCCATCACGAAGACCTCTCTCTTTCTCTCATACATCTTTAGCTCTTTGTTTCAGTTACATCCTCTTCGTTTAAGGCCCTTTCCTACTTATCTATTGTCGTATAAGGGCTCCCTTCATTAACTCTGTTTCCTGAGTTATTCATTTATCGGCTTTGGCTTTATAACTTCTTGCATTATCGTATTGCCTCTTGATTCATTGTCTCTTAACTTATCGCACAGGACTTCTCTTATTGTGCCGTCTGACCTTGATTGTCTGGCTCTCCCCTTATCTTTGTCCGCTTCTGCTCACTCACTGTCTTTATTGTGGTTAACGTTAATATTCTTAGAAGAACTGGCTATTCGCTGTGGACACAACAACGTAATAAACAAAATGAATCCACAGATAAACTTCCACAGGCCGTGTATTAGTTGATTTATTGGTAGTTTCCCTTTTATAATGGTGCTGAACATGTCATAATATTACTGCTTAAGAACAGAAACCACATTTCATAGGACAATGATTTTATAGGTGTTCATCCGTGGGAGGCTGGACCCATCCCAAAAACTTCACGATATAATTTAGGGAAACAGCCGAAAAATCTAAATCACGATAGCCTGATGCAAACTGGAGCCTCCATTCCTTCGGATACAAGACCGAACAACCTCATTCGAATTAGTCCCAGTGTACAATGATGTTTTCATTACTTTATCCATGATAATACTACTTGAGCACAGTGGCTGTGGCTGTGGATTAAATTATTTGAACAAAAACAGAAAGTAGTCTTTATGCAGCTGATTACCTATACTGTGCTCCGTCGGAGCGTCAGTGATGCTGTAAGCTTGTGTGTCATGCAAATAAATGTGAAACAAAGATCTACTGTTACACAACAAAAGTAAGAGTATACAACTGGTAACTGAATGTAAATATACAACTTGGAAAATGTTGGAACTGAACGAACTGTCATGTTATAAAAGGAAACTGCAGCTTTGAAAATGCAACTGACAAAAATATAGTGCTGACAATGATATAAATCTATTACTTCAACTGAAGATGGGTGCAAACCCAAAACACGTCATGTCATAAAGCTATAAAATGAGTTGGTTGTTGCTGTTTTTCTTCAAATAATGTTGGATTGTGCATACACTACTCTGAGGAAGTTTATGTCATACTTTTCAGGCATGTGAGATTGGTTTACTTAATGAGAACAGAAATAAGATTCTGTATAAAATGCATGAAATAGAGAGTCATACAGTAGAAGCTCTTAATCCTCTAATCGTTTATAAAATTTCTCCAGCAGTGTAAAGTGCTTGGATTACACTTCAATGTTTTTCTTACAGTGGGCAAAAAAGAAATGAGTTGACTACCACTTAGTCTGGACTGCCTGTACATTGACCTTGAACTATAAATAATGTGAGAAATGGCGATACAGTTTGTTTTTGTTTCAGTACTTTTTGCCCTACTTATCTGAAATATCTGTATAGTTCATGGTGTAACACACATGGGAATTACAGTATAACAGTAATAGGAGGCATCACCCAAGTGCTAGATCAGACTTCCATGTTCTTCAATTAGTTGTCTTCCTTGAATTTTTCTTGTGTGTGCTGGTCTGCAGCGCATATAAATTTTATGAAATGCATACAATTATAATAAAATCTATGAGAGCTGTTTTTATATGTTTTATTTTCCACCACCCATTTTGGGCAATGGCTCATTCTCAAGCAATACCTAGAATGTATACACAACTGTACAGTATTTAGTTAAAATGTAAATTTTGCTTACATTATAAGGACCTTAAATGTTTTTTCAGATATGGTTTACATTTGTATTGTCATGTTTGTGCTTGACGGAGTGTCAATTTTAATGAAGATGCACACTAAACGTGAAACAGTTGCTTTCATGTTTGTTTACATGTTCATTGAATCTTGTAGTAAATTTTCATCCTGTTTGTCTGATGTAGAGTATGTCACAATCACTGCATTTGATTTGATATATTCTTGTTTGGTTGTATTCTTGCACTTTGTGTGCTGTGTTTATTATCTTCATTCCTAGTTTATATTCCATGCAACATCTAATTTTCAGATTAGTATTACAAAATATGCTACACAAACATCTTATAAATGTTTGAATTTTATACATATTTGGTAAAAAATCTGAATAACATTTTAAACAATAGAAAGAAGGGTAATGGTGGCAAAATAAATACATAGAGAAACTGCTTTGTTCATACAAAGAGACATGAAGAAGATTGCTGTTCTCACTGAGAAAATAAATAAGGATCAAGAGTAAGGCTCAGCTATGTCAAATTTCAATAATATGAAAGAGTAACAAATTCTACTGACAATAATTTCGTCACCAAAGAGGAAGAAATATTGCATAAAGGAATAAGCTAAAATGTAATTACAGCATTAAATGATGCTAATATTAAGTCTATTATGGCTCATAGTAAAGAAGCATGAGATATGGCGAAGTTGCCTACAATGGAACAGAACGACATAAGAAGCAAAATTGCAGGTTTCATTAACAAGCGGCTACAGGAGAATAAATTATTGGAAATAATAACAATAATGAAATTACTCAGTTTGAGAAAGTCAATAATAAACTATAATCATATAATGCTATAGTAATAAAATCCGAAAAAAGCAATTAATCTTACTCATGCATAAAGCCTAAAGAATTTTAGAGAAAGACCCAAGGAGCAAATTTCAGGCAGCTATTAAACGAGCAATTAGGGACGGGATTTTCAACTTCCTAGTAAAGAAATGAATAGTTGTATAGTAAAGAACCCCCAAACACTTAAACTGAGAGAATTACTCAAAATGCACAAACAAGAAATTTGTGTTTGACTTGTAAATCATAGAAATAGACCAGCATACTTACCATTAATATACATTTACCAATAAATACATAACTGAAAATGCCATAGACCAAAGTAATCATATTGAAGACACAAAATTACCAGTCAATGAAAAATTCATCTCATTAAATGTCTTTCATATGTATACAAATGTGCCAGTTACTGAAAATATAACCGTCATAAGAAATAACCTACTAAAATTTGACAAGATTGGCCAACCAGAAATCTGTGAACTACTGACCTCATGGAAACTGTACTGTCATACTATTATTTCACTTTCCTAGGCGGTATGTATAAACAGAATTGCGAGTTGGCTATGGGAAGCTGACTTACAGAAAAACTTGAAAAATATTTTCATAGATCACTCAGAAACCAAATTTTATCTGGTAGTAAATCCAATGGCCTGATAAAGCCACATATTACCAACTTTATGTTGATGACACCATCATTTTCTTTAAAGGAAATAATTATCAACATAATGAATTTCACCAACAAATGAATAAACTGCGTAATGTAATCAAATTTGCCATCAGATACAAAACAGACAAGAGCATAAACTTCTTAGACAGAAAAATAGCTAATGATATTGGAATCAATAAATTTGCCATATTTCATAAACCAGCCACAACTGACTTTATAAAATACAATTCATTGTGTCACTCACTACTGGATAAAACAGCATATTCTCATACTATGATGGGTTTTGTAATTAGAGTTCCCCTTGCTAATAAAAACATGAATACAGAATTGGATGAATTAAAATCTAGCCATAAATAATGTCAACAATGTAATATAGTCAGTAAAAGTATGTAAAAAGAATTAGGGCCAAATTTTCAAACAATAATGATGAAATAAAATTAGTGAACATAGAAAGAAAAAAGCAAGAATAATTATTTACTCTATCATGTATGGGAAATATTTCTCAAAAACTAAGTACTACGTTTTGTAATATTGATGTGAAAATTAGATTATACACAGAGAATACACCAGGAATGAAGGTAATTCACAGAAAAGACAAAGCTAAAAGTATGACAATCAGGAGAATATAAAAATAAATGCAGTGACTGTGTCATGTTCTACATCACACAAATAGTACGAAAATTTACTGTAGGACACAATGAACGTACAAGCAAAAACGAAAAAAAAAACTCCGCACTTAATATTCATCTTCGAGAATATACTCTACAATAGACACAAGCACTGATCTTTTCATTCTCCCTAGAGCTGTAAAAGGAAGCTGCGTGAACGTCTTACAAAGGAATACAAATCTATACACAGGTGAAAAAAAATGAATAATGTTTTAAATAAACAAACGGAACTTCTAAACAAGTACTATGTTGAGATCTTTGACAAAACTCCTATTGGTTATAGGTAATTGAGAACGTAAGACAGTTCCAAATTTTACGTATGATGTCAACAGACATTCGTCAAAGATATAAACTGAATGACAAACCTTAGCTCTGACACATAAATCGATATTTTAGGAAAAGGAGCTACTATTTGAAAACAAACATTTACGATATTATAACAAAAGTGAAAATTGTAAGACAACCAAGCACTGTTCATTTATATGTATATAAATAGTAATAGCTTGATCGTCTGTACATCCTACCAAGCGCGGGATTAGCCGAGCGGTCTAAGGGCGCTGCAGTCATGGACTGTGCGGCTGGTCCCGGCGGAGGTTCGAGTCCTTCCTCGAGCATGGGTGTGTGAGTGTGTCCTTATGATAATTTAGGTTAAGTAGTGTATTAGCTTAGGAACTGATGACCTTAGCAGTTAAGTCCCGTAAGATTTCACACACATTTGAACATTTTCCTACTAAGAGGGCAGGAAGTTAAGACGAAATGGCTGCACGCAACATGTGAAGAAATCGAAAAAGATATGATAGTCGGAAGGGATGACACAGCATATAGGAAAGTCAAAACAACCTTCTGTGAAATTAAAAACAACGGTGGTAACATTAAGAATGCAAGGGGAATTCCACTGTTAAATGCAGAGGAGGGAGCGGATATGTGGAAAGAGTACATTGAAACCCTCTATGAGTGGTAAGATTTGTCTGATGTGACAGAAGAAGAAACAGGAGTCTATTTAGAAAAGGCGGATGAATTTAACAGAACTTTGGAGGACTTAAGATCAAGTAAGGCAGAAGGGATAGACAACATTCCATCAGAATTTCTAAAATCATTGGGGGAAGTGGCAACAAAACGACCATCCACGTTGGTGTGTAGAATATATGGGTCTGGCGACATACCATCTGACTTTCAGAAAAATATCATCCACACAATTCAAAAGGCTGTGGAACTGACAGGTGCGAGAATTATCGCACAATCAGCTTAACAGTTCATGCATCCCAGTTGCTTACAAGAATATATACAGACGAATGGAAAAGGAAATTGATGATGTGTTAGATGACGAATAGTTTGGCTTTAGGAAAGGTAGGCGCCAGAGGTGCACTCTGACGTTGCTGTTGATAATGGAAGTAAGACTAAAGATAAACCAAGACACAATCACAGGATTTGCCACCCTGAAAAAAAAAAAAAAAAGAATTTCGACAGTTTCACATGGTGCAAGATGTTCGTAGTTATCAGAAAAAATAGGGGTAAAGGATATAGAGACATGGGTAATATACAATAAAACAGTCAAGAGGGAATAATAAGAGTGGACGAGAAGGACAATGTACCCAGATTAAAAAGAATGTAAGAAAGGGACGTAGTATTTCACCCCTACTGTTCAGTATCTACACCGAGTTAGCAATGATGGAAATAAAAGAAAGGTTCAGGAGTGGAATTAAAATTCAAGGTGAAAGGATATAATGATAAGACTCGCTGATGACATTGATGAATGGCTAGTGACATATCCTGAGTGAAAATGAAGAAGAATTACGGGATCTGCTGAATGCAATGAACAGTATAATGAGTACAGAATATGGATTGAGAGTAAATCGAAGAAAGAAGAAAGTAATGAGAAGTAGCAGCGAGAAATTTAACATCAGGATTGATGGTTACGAAGGAGATGAAGCTAAGGCTTTCTGCTACTTAGGCAGCAAAATAACCCATGACGGATGGAGCAAGGAGGACATCAAAAGCACACTAGCACTCTCAAAACGGGCATTCATGGCCAAAAAAATCTACTAGTATAAAACATAGGCCTTAATTTGAGGAAGAAATTTCTGAGAATGTACGTTTTGAGCACAGCATTGTATGGTAGTGAAACATGGACTGCGGGAAAACCGGAACAGAAGAGAATCGAAGCATTTGAGATGTGGTGCTACAGACGAATGTTGAAGTTTAGGTGGACTGTTAAGGTAAGGAACGAGAAGGTTCTGCGCAGAATCAGAGAGGAATGGAATATGTGGAAAACACTGATAAGGAGAAGGGACAGGATGATAGGACATCTGTTAAGAGATCAGGAACTGACTTCCATGGTTATAGAGGTCGCTGCAGAGGGCAAAAACTGTAGAGGAAGACAGAGATTGAAATACATCCAGAAAATGATTGATTACGTAGTTTGTAAGACATACTCTGGGACGTAGAGGGTGGCACAGGAGAAGAATTCGTGTTGGGTAGCACCAAACCAGTAAGAAGACTGATGACTCAAAAAGAAAAAAAAGGAAAGAAGTTATTTTGGTGTTCTGACCAGTAATTACGGTCTTCCTTTGAATCTTCTCCGTTACTAGTGTTCCCTGGGCTACACCGGTTACTATGTTTCCTTTTTTCGTGTTTTCTGTTGCAACATGTTGTTATGGTCTTCAGTCTGAAGACTGGTTTGATGCAGCTCTCCATGCTACTCTATCCTATGCAAGCCTCTTCATATGTAAACTACTGCAACCTGCATCCTTCTGAATCTGCTTACTGTATTCATCTCTTGGTCTCCCTCTACGATTTTTACCCCGCACGCTTCCCTCCAGTATTACATTGTTGATCCATTGATGTCTCAGAATGTGTCCTATCAACCGATCCCATCTTTTGGTCAGGGTGTAACACAAATTTCTCTTGTCCCCAATTTTGTTCAGTGCTTCTTCATTAGTTTCGTGATCAACCCATCTAATCTCAGCATTCTTCTGTAGCGCCACATTTCAAACGCTTCTATTCTCTTCTTGTTTAAACTCTTTATCGTCCATGTTCCACTTCCATAGATGACTATACTCCATACAAATACTTTCAGAAAGGACTTCCTGACACTTAAATCTATGCTAGACGTTAACATATTTTTCTTCATCAGAAACACTTTTCCTGCCATTATCAGTCTGCATTTTGTATCCTCCCTACATCGACCATCATCAGTTATTTTGCTTAACAAATAGCAAAACTCATTTACTAGTTTAAGTGTCTCATTTCCTAATGTAATTCCTTCAGCATCATCTGATTTAATTCGACTAAATTCCATTAACGTCGTTTTGCTCTTGTTGATGTTCCTCTCATATCCTCCTTTCAAGATACTGTCCATTCCGTTCAACTGCTCTTCCAAGTCCTTTGCTGTCTCTGACAGGATTATAATGTCATCGGCAGACCACAAGATTCTTTTTTTACGGCATTTT
The DNA here is from genome assembly GCF_023898315.1 of Schistocerca nitens. NCBI lineage: Eukaryota > Metazoa > Arthropoda > Insecta > Orthoptera > Acrididae > Schistocerca > Schistocerca nitens. The sequence continues at coordinate 247,440,961 of NC_064622.1, forward strand.
AATTCCTACTCCAAATTTTTCTTTTGTTTTCTTTACTACTTGCTCAATATACACATTGAATAACATTGGGGATAGGCTAAAACCCTCTCTCATTCGTTTCCCAACCATAGCTTCCCTTTCGTGCCCCTCGAATTTTATAACTGGCCTCTGTTTTCTATACGAATTGTTAATAGCCTTTTGCTCCCTATGTTTTACCCCCGCCATCTTCAGAATTTGAAAAAGTGTGTTCCAGTTCAGTGTCGTCAAAAAGCTTTCACTTCGTCTACAAATGCTATAATGCTGTAAACGTAGGTTTGACTTTCCTTAACCTATCCCCTACGAGAAGTCGTAGGGTCATTATTATCTCGTCTGTTCCTACATTTCGCTGGAATCCAAACTTATCCTCCCTGAGATCGACCTCTACCAGTTTCTTCATTCTTCTGTGAAGGATTCGTGATAGTGTTTTGCAGCCATGACTTATTAAACTGATAATTTTCAGACTGTCAACAGCTGGTTTCTTTGAACTGGAATCATTATATTATTCTTGATGTCTGAGAGTATTTCGCCTGTCTGGTACATCTTGCTCGCCAGATGGAAAAGTTTTGTCATTGGATTCTCTGCCAAGGCTATCACTAATTCTAACGGAATGTTATACACTTCCGGATCTTGTTTCTACTTCTGTATTTCAGTGCTTTGTCAGATTCATCACGCAGTATCATATCTCCCTTCTCATCTCCGTCCTCTTCGATTCCCACAATATTGCCCTCAAGTGCATCTCCCTTGTATAGAGCCTCTATATACTCCTTCGACCTTTCTGCTTTCCCTTCTTTGCTTAGGAGTAGGTTTCCATCTGAGCTTTTGATGTTCATACAGGTAGTTCTCTTTTCTCCAAAGGTCTCTTATCCACTCTAAGAACCGTGTCAGGATGGCCGGTGGTAACAGCCTGGCCGTACACATGAGCGATACAGTTGGATGTAAACAGCATCGGGCATTCGTAATACTACTCTATTTGCTCGCCTTGTGTCTTATACTGTAACAGCCGCGATCAAAAGAATGTCACTCATGGTCGTAGTTCGGTTTATGATGAAACGTTTGCTGAAACTGATATGGGACTATCCTGGTTTATCCTCCGCTAAAGAGTGCGTAAATTCGTTTTAAAGCATGCCATTAATTTATTCAACGTTGAAATTCTTCCCACGATACTGCTCAAAATACAATCACGACATATTACACAGAATTCCATGCGACTGTCAGCTTCGTAAGTCACGAATGAAACTCGCTTATTTCAATGGTGACCACAGTGTCATCGATTTAAACCATCAGAAATGGTTTTCTTGCCAGTTAGCACACATCTGCTCGAATTAATAATAATCGCCGCCTGCGCCATCGCACACAGTACTGCTCACATCACTCCCCGCAGTCCAACTACTGTAATGCAGCTGTTTATAAACAACACTTAATCATATGTTGTGCAATGGACAGACTGCAGCTCATGCTATCAGCTGTCGGCAACCGTGACCTTGGACTCTGACCGCTCTCGACTACCGCCGCCACCCGACTCCGTCGATCAGCAGCAGTAGTTTATCTGTCTCAAGCATTTTGATCGACCTGCGCCCAGGAAAAGCGACGCTGCCATATTAGGCAATGTTGCGCTGAGCCGGCGAGAAATGAAGACGCTTTCTACATACATACGTATTCCGGAAGCCACCGTATAGGCTGCGCGGGATAGCCGCGCGATCTGGGGCGCCTTGCCACGGTCCACGTGGATCTCCCTGTTGGAGGTTCGCGCCCTCCCTCGGACATGGGTGTGTGTGTCGTCCTTAGCGTAAGTTAGTTTAAGTCAGATTAAGTAGTGTGTAAGCATAGTGATCGATGACCTCAACAGTTTGCTCCCATAAGACCTTACCACAAATTTCCAAATTTGCCACCGTATAGTGCATGGCAGAGGGTACCTCGTACCGTTACTAGTCGTTTCCTTTCCTGTTCCTCTAGCAATCAGAGCAACGGAGAAATGAGTATCTATACATCTCCGTACGAACCCCTATTTCTCTTATCTTTGTGGTCCTTACGCGAAATGTATGCTGGCGGCAGTAGAAGCGTTAGCAGCCAACTTCAAATGCCGGTTCTCTAAATTTTCTCAACAGTGTTTCGCAAGAAAAAAAAATATCGTCATCCACCCAGGAATTCCCATTTGACTTCACAAAGAATCTCCATAAAACTCGCGTGTTGGTCGAACCTATCGATATCAAATCCAGCACCCCATCTCTGACCTGATCGATGTCTTTATTTAATCCAACCTAGTGGGGATTCCAAACACTAGAGTAGTCTCAAAAAATGGGTCGGATTGGAAATGTATACGTGGTCTCCTTTACAGGTGAACCACGCTTCACTAACATTCTCGCAATAAACAAAGTCGACCGTTAGCCTCCCTGCTATTTTACTTACGTGCTCGTTGTATTTCATATCATTCTGCAACGTTACGTTACAATAATCGACATGGCTGTGTCGAGCAGTAGACTACAAATGCTGTATTCTAACATTATTTGATTGTTTTCCCTACTCAACTGCATTAACTTACATCATCATACCAACTACAAATTTTCCCTAAGTCATCTTGTATCCTCCTAGGGTCACTCAACGACGACACCTACCTGTTTACTAGGGCACATCAGCAAACAGGCTGTCAGGTCATTTCCGTATATAGACAATAACAGCGGTTCTATAACACCTCTCTGGTACAGTCCTGACGACACCGTTGTCTCTCACGAACACTCTTACTGGATTTTATTACATAAGAAATCTTCGAGTCACGCACATATCTGGGAACCTATTCCTCATGCTCGTACCTTTGCTAACAGTCTGCAGCGGGGTGCTGTATCAAACGTTCTCCGGAAATCTAGGAATATGGAAACTGCCTTTGGCATTTGATCCATGGTATGCTGGATGATGATGATGATGATATGATGATGAGGTCCATACTCCGAGGAGAGTAGGGAAATGATGCGGGAGACTAGGCAAGGTCCTAGCGGAGGTGCTTTGCCTAGTTAGAAACGGAGTAGAAGTCCCCACAGTAGAGACACTCAGCATCCTCTCTCTCTGATTCTCTCTTCTCCATCATCTTCTTCCTTTTATTTTTCTTAAGGTCTTTCATGTCCTCTGTTTTGGTTTTTTTGTGTGTACTGTTTGATATTTTTGCCTTAAGTTGCATTGCACCTGACGTCTCTATCCTGACATTGTTTATATTTGTGCACCCTCCTTCTTTCTGTAGGCCCACTTTACGTGCGACAGCATTCTGCAGTTCCTTCTTATAAGGAGAATCTGTTAATACGACCGTCTTTTTCTTTTCGGCTTGTAGTCCGCCGAGTATTTTGACAGATTAGTGGGATTGGAATGACAGCCTCGGGCGATATCTGGAAAGCTGAGTTGTTCGGCGAACATAGCTGGTTGGGAGAGTCTGTCATCCATGAACATCCAGGCTGGGTTTGCTTTCTACTTGCATCAAAATATGACGGGGCAGAACGGGACACTATCCCATTCTGCCCCGTCCCGTTCCGCCCCAAGAGCACTTTTGAGGTTAACAACTTTTATGGAGTGTAATAACTGAGGTATTTAAACGCGTTAAACAACAAAAGTATAACAAAAGCCATGCACTTCAAGGGAATGTGTCATTTTAGGGTATACAATTAACAATTAACAGCTTACCTGGCGCTGAAATTCACCAAACTTTAGAACAACGCAAGCGGTAACGTGACGGACAACAATTCACTTAGATCTCGCACTTCAAACTAAATCAGAATGGCTGCCCTCACTTCCCTTCCATTCGGAGAAATAGTTACATGCCCATACAACAGGTTGCAACACTATCCAGTCTAGAAAAGAGCAATTTCCCATTGTGCCCCGCTATCCCGTTCTGCCTCGAGTTCCCCTACGAGTTGGGAAACTTTGAACTTCTGTATCTGGGAAAGGAATAAACATATCAAGAAAATTTTCGAGATTATTCGAAATCAGGATCTTAGGAACATACCGCACAAATTTCAGCCGTTAGCTGTACCTAGACATTTTGTAACTTTCGGCTGGGCTGGGTTTTCATCCGCTGGTGACGGCGAAGATGCAGTAAAAACTCTTTGGGCGGGGGGGGGGGGGAGGGGGGAAGGGGGGGGGGGTGGTTTCGAGGAACCGCTCATGGATTAATGGTGCCTCTACAAGCCCCATGAAGAACTAACCGAGTTTCTCCACCTGCCAAAGAAGAGGAAGTGTGCAATATTCACACTTTTGATCCTGTACTGTAGGATAGTGACACTAAAACGATCCTTCTATTGGCTGTACAAATGGTCCCTAGCCCAAGGCTATCAAAAACATTTGACCCTACTTTTTTATCACCAATAGAAACCGAGGTAAGAGCACGAAAAATTCAGTTTTTATGTGCGGTGTTTAGAAACATATCTGTAAATACCGATTATCAGTCTAAACGTGTTGATCACATGTCTTGGTGTTTGTCATAAACGCAGGAAGTTGTCATAGGAGCTCTTCCATCGGCCATTGAGTAATTCTGCAGTGGTACCG